>NC_092030.1:2767500-7572500 GCF_042242105.1 Pempheris klunzingeri
ATGGACTAAAAGTCAGGACTTCATGGGAGGGAAGAAAACAAATATGTGCTATTTCCCCAAATGTTTAATTAATACTTTAAAGTCCTGGAACACAGAAAATACAATGGAGAGAGAGCAGATCTTCAGTTCTAAATGTATGTGCAAACACAAATAAGAAACTACCTACTAGTGCATCATCACAGCAGGTGATATTAGGAGGATTTTTTATACCTTTTGAAATGAAATGCATTATGAAATCAGCATGTGGTGATCATCTTTTTAATGACAGATAGTCCATGTGATGGTTAAATGGTGCAGCCCATATGAAAGACCAATGTTTGAATGCTAAGAAGCCGGTACTTTAACAGACGGACAAATCTAGAAGTGCGCCTCGGTCTCCCCCACCCATGTCTGTTTCCCAGGCAGAAGAGACACATATGGGAAGGTGTGTGTGTTGTGACTGTAGTAGCAGGGGGGCAGGGCTAAGAGTGAGCCGGAGAGAGGGCGAGGGATGTAGGGGGAGGGGTTTGTTTATTTCTGTTGTGTTTTTAGATGGTAGCTGCACCTCCTGAGCCCAGGGGGGGGGGGGAAGAGAAGCAGAGAGAGAGAGAGAGAGAGAGAGAGGCAGAACCGGACAGAGATGATGGAGAACGAGGGAAGATGGTTAGCAGTATGAGTGGTGGTCGAGAGACGGGAGACGAACGTGGCAATAGAGGGAGGGATGGACGGACACACGGACGGATAGAGGGAGAGCGCGCATCAGTCTGCCGCTCGTCGCCCAAACAATGAACGTGCTGTGGTCGCTGCCGGCAACGCATCGTCACGGCAACCGGAGCCAGAGGGGTGCGCACTGAGCGAGAATGGCAGAGAAAGAGAGAAGGAGGTGTGGGGGGGGAGGAGGAAGGAGGAGAGATAGAAAGAGAGAGGGTGTCTTCCCCCCAATAGACAGACCCTTTCTCTGTGTTTGTGTGACATGTGTGTGTGTGTGTGGCCGTTCTCTCTGCCTTATCGTGTGTGTGTGTGTGTGTGTGTGTGTCAGCGGCCAGTTTTCTGACACCATGATCTTCTGTAACCATCTAGGTGAATACAAGAAGGATGAGCTGCTGGAGGCGGCGAGGTGAGTACCAGACTCTGCATGCTCTTTGTTGTCATTTGCTTTTATTCTCCTATTTTGTTGCCTTTTTTTCCTACTTTCCTACTTTCCTTTCATGCTTCTCCCCCTTTTTCCTCCCCCTTGTTCACCTGTTCGGTTCTGTGGTTCCCTCTCATCTCTTGTTTTCATGCTTACTTTCTTCTCTGCTCCTGTTTCTGTTCCCTTGTCCCTCCCCTCCTGCTTCCTCTCACTTCTCTCCATCTCCCCTCTACGCTCCTCCCATTCTCATTTCCTCCTTATTTTATTTCCTCTTTTTCCCCCTTTTATTCTTGATTCCATGTTTGCCCTTCTTCCCTTTTCTCTCTTCTTCGCTCCTTCCCCTTCCCCTCCTCTCTGATTCACTTATTTTTTCTGTTTCCGGTCCATGTTTCTTGTTCTCCTCTCTCCTTTTCTTGTTTTCTTGCTTCCTGTCCTCCCCCTCAGCCTCACTCCTCGCTTCCTGTCTTTTCCTCACGTCTTTCCTGCTTGTTTCCTCCTCCTGATTCCTCCTCTTTTCTCTCATTTCCTGTCTTTTTTTCTTCATTTTCCTCTCCTCTCCTCTCCTCTCCAGTCACTTTGCTGCTCCCTCCCTGTGTGTCAGACTGTTTATCATTTGTTCTTTCTTTACCTCCATCACACACACACACACACACACACACACACACACACACACACACACACACACACACTCAGCTCGTACACTAGACAGGTGTTTCAGATCCAGAGAGCTCAGTACATGTGGGCCCGGGACACTTGTGCATTTTAGAGGTATGTTATGGTTGCAGGCAGTTCATGTGAGCAGTGTGTGTGTCTTTATGTGCATGTTTGTGTGTATCTGTGTGTTTTTGTCTCCTGCATGTGGAAATGGCATAGCTTTCGTTTGGGATTGTGTGTGGGTGGCTGAGCGCTCAATGCCTCAACAGCCTCCCTCCCTCTCCCTCTCTGACTGTCTCCCCCTCTCCCTCTCTCCCAGGCATACACACACACATAGAAGGAAGCAGCTGGCCTAGCATAGCACTACCCCAGTGTATTATGGGGTCAGCAGGCTGTTTAAGTGTGAACTGTGAACCCTGTGTGTCTCTATCACAGCTGAGCCACTGACTGGCTCATCACCAGTGTCATTTTTCAGAAGAATTTCTTCTTATTTTTTACCTTTTTTGTCAAATAACTCCCACACATGGCTTATGGGATATTGTTGTTTTTCTGCTTTATTTTTTTCCTTTTTATTTGTGGCCCAGAAAGCATCCTTGCACAGTACAAGTAGAACTGGTAAAATGCTTCTAGAGAGCAGAGAGAGAGAGTGACTCAATGCATTAACTGCAAAAAAACATTTGCATTAATGGTCATGACATGTATTAAAGACATGTAGTAAACCAAGACGACAAGCACGCACGTTCGATCTGGTTGTTTTCTTTGCTGATCTGGGTCTTCCTTTACAGTTTATTAGCTTAGCTTAATATATATTTAAATGTGCAGAACAGAAGTGAGGCTTAATATCTCTCACAACCTATTTATTGATGATTAAACCTGCATTATATGATTTCTGATGATTTCATTACCTTTTAAGTTGACATGACTAAACCAACAGTTAGTTAGCAAACACACGACACATCCAGCAGACACATTTTAAGTTTTGTTTGTTTGTCTGTCTTCACAACAAATCTTAGTCCAATATTCACTCTCATTTTATCTTTGGTTTGCTTTCTACTAACTCCTTGGCTGATAATAGCTGCACTGTGTTCACCAGCCAATCTCTGACTTCATGCAAAAGTGTTATGCAGTGCATCAAATTTGTATTTAAAGCACTAGAAGTAGAAAGACTCATCATACAAGATGGCCAGTTTCAGAATAATGTATGAAATATTATTGGATTATAAGCACTGATTCACAAATGTTTATGTTGCAGCTGGTAAAATTGGAGCTTATTTTTTTTTAGCTTTGTGTACTTCTGGATAGTTTGTGCAGTAAAAATCCAATCACACTCACACAGATCTCTCTTCCCGGTCAAAGTTGTGAGCACCATCCTCTGTGGGCCACTGTGGATTTGTGGACATGGTGATTTCACCGAGACTGATCCTGTGGCTGGTGCATTGGATAACTTAAAGGAAGAGTTTATGCAGGGATATGCAAATAAGGACTAATAAATATTCCCATAATGCTGACCTGGTCCTTAGATGTTTTGGTTCTGTCTTTCGACCTGATTCATGTCATTGTTTGTTGGTTAGATACTAAGATGTATTGTCAGTATATCTGTTAAACAGACAAGCACACACACAAACATAGGTGCATAACGTCCTTGTTAAATCCTCAGGATGTTGTTTGCATGGAAATGAAGGCTTTATTGTGTTGGTAGCAGCAGTAGGAGGGGGCTAGTTGAGCAAAAGAAACTTCAGAATCAGAATTACTTTAATAATCCCCAGGGGGAAATTGCTTTTTGTTACACACAGCTCCAAAAGAATAAGAATAAGAATAAGAATAAACTTAAAGGAAGATGCTGAGCAGCGGAGGTAAAGGTGGAGGAGAGGAAACCGGGGATGGAGAGGAGGGTAAAGGTGGACAGCTTGGATGAGGGGGAGAGCAAGAGACAGCAGATAATGGTAGTTGGGGGGAAAAAAACAGGAAGGGTGAGAGGAGAGAGTGAAAGATATAGAAACAAAGAGAAGAAAGGAGAGGCCCAACCGAAAAACAAAAGTAAAAGGAGAGAAGGAGAGAAGGAGAGGAGGGGAACATGCAAGAATAGAAGAATAATCCTTTTCTTTCCATCTGACAGCTTCTTCCTCTACGGCTGTCACGGGGATGATGGTTGGACTGGCCGCTGCCTTGGCAACACTTTCCCGGCGGTCACCCAGTGCCAGGGCAGCGAGCCTAAGAACCAGGAAGCACACATCGACAACATAAACAAAATCTTTACTCCTCGGTAGCTAGGCTAAATGGCTCCTCTCACAGATTGTCTAGCTTGTTGCAGTCAGGTTCATGAGAAAACACACGAAGGCACACATTCACACCCTTCGATCCATCGCTTAAACATTTCTTTATGCCCATCTGTTTCTGCAGAGGAAATTTCTCTGTCTCCCCCCCCCCCCCAGCCTTGAGCTTTCTATCTCATTCGCCCTCATTTTCTCCCCCACACTCTCTCGCCGAGGAACAGTGCTAATCCTCAGCGGCGTTGGATGTTTTCCATCTAATGTGTGTGTTTGTGTGCTTACATTTGCAGGAGTGGAAACGAGGAGAAGCTGATGGCCTTGCTTACGCCCCTCAACGTTAACTGCCACGCGAGCGACGGCCGCAAGGTACGAGCCGAGCGTCTTCACACACAACCGCACAAAACTGTAAAGAGCTCATCACCGGCATTTCGTGTGACTGCACTTCTGGAAAGTCATCAGGGTTAGAAAACCATTACACTGCTGTGTGTAGGCTTTATTTGCCATTTTGACCGGGAAAGTGAAACAAATGCTGTCACTTGCAATCAAATAACTCTTCAGCAGTCTTTAGCAGCCTTTCTTATCTCTCAGTCATTACGATGAAAAGATGGAGACACAAACCCTTCAATGAATAAATTAGCACTCACACTGAGCTATGGCAGTGTACGCTGTGTCAGACTCAGGGACAGCTCTTTTACTGTCCCCGGGACCGAAAACAATGATGACGGCGAGTACTACATTTCAAGTGTTGTTTTTTTGTCTGATTTATTATTTTTTTTCAGAAGAGCATGCAAAAGGTGAAGATGCTCTTATTTTATTAAATTGGTATTCATTCTTTAGATAATGAGTTTTGAAGAGTTAGAGAAGCAGAAGCACAAAAGCGGTTGGGAAGCAAAGCAAGCACTATTTGAGGCATTTGGTCCAATGCAAATAATAAAAGTGTCAAAATAAGACTTAATTTGCTTCAAGAGAGCAAATTCACATCTTACAGCAGCACAAGAAACACTTTATTTATTTTATTATACACATTACAATACTAAGGCTATATATATATGACATGACTTGTGCATTGTTTAGTAAGCTGTGCAGATACACATGTGCAGAGGTAGAGTGTGTAGTAGGGCAGCTCTGCAGGTCTCATTGAGGCTGAATTGTGAATCGTTACGAGGAGTGTATGCATGTCTGTGTAAACAGAAATTGAGAACATGGCATATGGTACAAAAAGACTACAGACTTGTGGTAGTGGGGTTGTAGTCCTTGTGCAGTAGCTATAGTCCAGAGCTCTGGGGGATGGAGAGGGAGAGGAGGAAGTGGTTGTGGGTTGAGTGCTAAGTGCCACAATTATGAATAATTTGCATTTTGTTCTAGTGTGTGCGGGTAGAAACGCTGAGTAACTAGCTCTCATTGGAAACTTGTTCTCCACTTAATTCATCCATGGCAGATCCACGGGAAGAGTGGTTAATTAAGAGCCACCCAAGTGTGGGTTCATTTCCGGTGTGATGCACCAAGCTGATCATATTAAAAGAGGTTTAGTGAACTAGAATGAGCACGACTGAGTATTTCCTGCTGGTCACCTCTGTGTTATGACCTGTTTGTAATTAGCTGTATGGTTTGCTTGCTTGGTTCTTACCAAGCATTAATCAGAGTTTAACAGTCAGCTAATGTCGCACTGGGGAGTGCTGTTAGATTACAGAGTGCAGAGTGGGACTTTAGGGCTTGAAAAATTGCTGGACACGCTAAATGAAATGCCTGGCAACACCAAAAGTACATTGGCCAACAGAGGGAAGTGCTGTATTATATCCTGTTCACTAATAGAAATTATTTTGTGACCACAGCATCCGCTCATGTGTCCTCAGGGAGCCCCGAGCCTCAGTTTGAGCTCTGCTGCGTCACAGCAGTATGCCTTGGCTTGTGACCGATTCACCCCCTGGATGAAAAACCAGATTACTTTATAGTTTTGTGTGTGTTTTCTAGTTGAAGTACTCCTTGTAGTCCACCATATCACTGTTTTCCAACCTGACAGAAATGCAGGCTGCTGCTCGCCCCGTTTCTCCTTGAGAACCAAGCGAGATTGAAGCTCCACTCTGCAGGTTCTGGGTCCTTCATCAGTTCTAGTGGGTGTCTCCTGGTGTTGTACTCTGAACTATTATTCTTGTCAGAGTTCTTAAGCTTCTGAAACAACATTTAGATTATCATGTGGAACTTCAACTCTCCTTCAAAAACCCAAACTGGTCTAGAGCCGTGGGCTTGTAGAAGCACGCTATCGTGGAAAGCTAGTTTCATCTGAGAAATCTGATTGGTGAGAGGCATTTTTCAAAAAACAGAGATTGCTGTATTTTATTGGTCGCTAAAGCAGAGATCGCTGTATTTCATTGGTTGCCATGACAACTGCTGGGGCAAACTAGGGAGCCAGAGGGAGCCTTTTATCCTGTACTCTTGGTAACTGTCATATAAACGCTACAACAGCCTTGAGGAGGCTCTTTGCTATAATTACGGGTACTTCAGTGTTGTTGATGATGCTCAGCTGCAGCTTGTGTCCATCATATCACCATCATGCCCATAATTGTTAGAGAACATCCTCTGGCTATTATCTATGCAGGTGGCCTGCTGGGGATGCGATGCCCCGAGGGAAAACCGTGTAATTTTAAATTCTTCGGAGATGCAGGGGACAAACAACAGTGATCGTTGAGAAACACTGAAATTGAATGGCTCATAAGTAGATGAATGCAACCATGTCCAGAATGTAAAACTTGTGCTCAGACATATTCTGAAATGACCTCTCCCGCACAGTCTGTATTTGCAATGCTCTTTAATTGCTCAGACTGAACGCAGTCATGCACACTAGATGGAATATATTTTCATGCCAGTGCAGTTTCATCCTCGTTATGGTCTCAGAGTAATTTAATGTGGTGATGGGGATTTACATTCCCACTGCTAACAGAAATTATAGAGTGAATTCTGCCTAATAGCTGTAGACGTTAGGTGAAACTTTCCCACTGTCATTCTTGTCCTTTGGCTAAATCCACTGATGGAAATCCAGCGCAGACAATGGATGAATACTACACAAACAGTTATCAGCCACATCAGTCATTATGTCCTAACATGGTCAAATCAAAACACAAAAATCATGTGCATGCTGACAGTAACTGCTGGAAATGGTCATGAGAACTTTTAGTGTTTTTATTTATCTATCTTTTTTAATCCTAGACATCTATATCATTCAGATAAAGTTACTATACACACAGCAGAACATGCAGTGTGGCTCCATGCAGTTCTTACTGTTAAATCCTCCTGTTGTATTTCCACTATTCATTTCCACCTGGACCATTAAAGGCTAAAACCCACCGGGGGCGTCTGCGTCGTGTTCTGGCTGCACCGCGGCTGCTGGATCTGATTTCGCCCACTCTAGTCAATGCTTTAAAACCCACTGGGAGCGCCACGATGCGTCCCGGAAACATCCCAGAAGCATCTCGACGCTCTGAACTGCTAAACATACGCGGCAGTTCTATTTTTGACGCTGGCTGCAGGAAGTTAGACGAACAAACGAAACAACAAGAGAATCTGGTCGATTTTCAAAATAAGTGCAGACTTTGAATCGTATACTCCACCACCACATCAGTACTATTTAATAATCGGTAGCATCAGGCCAGACATTAACCAGCCAGGGGGTTTTTAACTCCATGTTCAACAGGAGGTTCGTCCTGGATGTGGAAAAAACAATTTCACTTTAGTTACTGTCTGTAAGCGACAGCACAACAAAGCAGTAAACACACACAGGAAACACATTTAAAACAACGAAATAACGAAACGTAGCTTGTTTGGACACATTAGAAGCATGAAAATCACAGGAAAATGACAAAATCAACAAGAGCAAGCCAACTGAGCAAGTCAGCTAAGCCGGAGTGTGACGTAGACGTGTCTGGTGTGTTTTTGGAGTAACGGTGACACAACATGCATTTAGACTCTGCTCAGACATTGTTATTATTATGTGAATTAGTTTAGGTAGGTGGTTAAAATGCGAGCATGTATGTACGTGTATATGTATAAAATATAGAATGATCTAACAGAGAGGAAGACAGTACTTAGACAGTGTCTGACAACTGTGTGTGTGTGTGTGTGTGTGTGCTTGCCCCACCCAGCAAATACAGATAGAGTTAAAGCTGAGTGTAAGCAACACACACTTTGTGTGACACCCATAGAAACACTTAATAAATGATGTAGAGTAAGACAGACGACGGTGTTATGCAGAAACACTTTGCAGATTAAATTCATACATACAAAAAAAACAATTACTGACACACAGACAAATCGTTATGAGGACACTAATGATAATCATGGATAAACCAGAGCATGGCAGAATCCTAATGATGGATAATAATGATGCCTCCCTTAAAATTACACGAGCCACTTCATTCTCTTTCTCTCCTCCTCCCCCGCTTTCTTTTCTGTTTTGTTTTAATTAGAAGTGGCACAGGCTCTCGTCTCCCCTCCTCAACCACACACTCAAACAGACGCACAGATCTGGAGCAGAGATGTTGATTGCAGATCCTCTTGGGGGATTAAAAAGTTGGGCTTGTACACAGCGCACACACCCTAGAATAGAAGGAGTGGGCGAGAGATACTATATGGCCAAAAGTATGTGGACGTGCCTGGTGACATATTGTAGTTTTGCTGGTTTGGGCGAGGCTCCTCATCAAGTCAAAACTTCTATATGAGATCCAGAATCACAAGATCCCACACTAGAGCACCAGCGTCTCAGACCAAGACAAATGTGCCGACACCATATTTTGGACAATAGTGTGCTTCCAACTTTGTGGTGACGTCTTGGGGAAGGGCTGTCTTGGCATTATGATGCCAAATGCACCAAAGGTCTGTAAAGAAATGGTTTTCCCTGTTTGATATGGAAGAACTGAGGTCATCAATAGCGTGGAGGCTGTTACAGCAGTATATTAATGATCAGGTTTCTGGACCGAGGTGTTCAACAAACACACATGGGTTTTATGCTGTGTTGTCCCATAGTGTTGACCATATAGTGTGCTGCTCTTTCTTCCAGCAGTGTTTTTCCTTTCACATCTCAAGCATTTTGTTCTCATTATACTGCAACAGCAGTGTATAGGCAGCAGCAGTATAACAGCAGCCTGAGTGTGCATGTGTGTTTTGTGTATGTGTGTGTGTGTGTGTGTGTGTATATATGTGTGTGTGTGTGTGTGCGTTTTCGCGCACTTGGATGATTGAGGGCCTGTCAGAGTGGGATATTATTAACACAGCTGAGTGGAGAGTGTTATCAAGCTGCCTCTATTGAAACCTACCGCTTGCTCCCACACACACACGCACACACATACACACACACGCACGCACGCACACACACACACACACACACCCTCTCTCTCTCTCGCACACACACACACACACACAGACACGCTCATGCAGACATTGCTTCCTTAGGAAAAAAGCCTGTGCTTTCTGACTACCCACTGTACATGCACGCACACACACACACACACACACACACACACACAGAGGCCCCCAGGCTCATTTGTTTTTTTACCTGTTTGTTAATGTTCAACTTGTTTAATCTAGACTGACTGTCAGTAGTCGTGCTGGAAATTTCTGTTTGTTTTTCAGGGAATACATTTCATGTTTTCAACTCCGTTGAGCCCCGTCGGTTGTGAATGTGTGTTTGCCTTTGTTTGTGTGTGTGTTTTGTGAATATTGTGATTTTTTGGATCTATATCTTACCAGGGAGAATCATTGCACCCACTCGCGTCCTAGCTGGCACGGACTTCAAAGGAACAGATAGCTGAAAAGCAAGACCAAGATCCAGATTCGGAGAGAGGGGGAAGAGAAGGGAGAGACTTTCATTGAAGCCTTGTTTAAATGTTGATTATGGAAGCTTACCCTGCTGAGAGCACCACGCTGACTGACGCTGTTTATTATCCTTATCTGGTGGAAAAGCATGCATCTGTAACAGTGAACTTTTTGAGGAATAGATTCTAGTTGATGGTTGACTTGAAGAAAAGACATAGAGGCCCTACAACATAGTATACCACTGGATGACTGTGCTCTAGTTCAGTTTACCATGTCAGTTACTACGATTAGACTTAGCTCATGTAATGGAGCTCCAAAACTGGCAAAATGTTGTTAAAAGTTATCCAGTATATCAAATATATGACTGAATATATCAAAAATAATCACGTTTTGTCAGTTAGAGAATTAGAATGGACACACACACACCAACACAAATCTCAATCAATCACTTCTCTGAACACACCCAGTGCGTTATATCTGCATGAGTAGAAATGGAAAAGGAAGTGCTGCAAGAGGAAACTGGACACATGAACACATGATAGATAAATAACTAGGACAATAGAACAATAGATAGTGTTATAAAGGAAAGTTTCAGCACGCTGGATGTTTCCTGAGCTTTTACTGTATAATAGAACAAGGTTCTTTCCATTCCAGTGCTGACATCTCTCTACTGAAAATGTGCCAACTGGTTTGGAAGCTCTCCTCGATATTAAGCTCTCGTTCGTTGGTCTCCTCTGGTGTCCAGATGAGTCTGCAGATCAGAGTCATGGCTCCCATCTTAGTGGAAGTCGCTCATGTTTACAAATCCAGGTGAACGTGCACAAGGTTGTGGGAATGACTTCGAACTTGACAGGAGATTTTTCACAGCAGCGTCGGTGTGTTTGTGTAAATGTAACCCGATGGCCTGTCAGAGAGAGAGATTAGACTTCTGTTCCTTTGTAACAAAGAATAAAAACATCCAGAGGCGTTTGTTAACTGTCCAGGTGACAGATGGCAAATGGGGCAAAGTTTTGATCAACTTTTCTCAGTGACAAATTCAACGTTTTGCTTTCTTGTAAGTCCATGTTGTTGTCTGAGGAGGATGAAGCAGTGTATGCAGCTGCAGCTTGGAGTTGGCATTGGTGGTAATTCTTAATATTGACACTCTTTTCTGCTGATAGGTGATAGATAATAATAATAAACAATAATAACTTTTATTTATACAGCATCCAAAATGTAGTTATTAAGTGCTTTATATGGTTCAACCAGGCTAAAAAGGTTTCAGGACTGAGGCAAATAGTCGAGGTTAGGTTTCTGGAGTGCCCAGCTAGTGGAGAGAGAGCTATTTATAATAGATGAAACAGTGGGACCAACACTGATAAAAACCTCCTTGAGAAATCTGGCAGGCAGAAAATCGTTGACAAAGGCTTTAATTTGGTCATTGTGCCCTTTAAAGTGCACAGAGAAAGGGCCTCAGAATTATAGAGCCAGGCAGAGGGGTTACAGTGTGGACAGGGAGAGGGGCCTTCAGTGACATGAGCAGTCTGGAGTTTGATTCAAGTTCTTTTGTTTGTGAAGAAGGACGGAACTTGAGGTTATGAGGGTTCGCTGGTATGATGTTAGAGGAACAAGAAATACAAATAAAACAAAGTAAAACCTGATTTGCTTAAGGCAGGACACTGAACTGAGTCAGAGGGGCACAATCAGACGATGTAATGATAAATGAAATAAAATGCTAAGTGGTACTGATGGGGCTGGACATTTGTGACTTGTTGATTCAGAAGATGTTTCATTCTTCCATTAAGTCTGCATCGCCGATGCTTTTGAGATTTTTCAAGCACCTGAAAGCAGTTACCTCAGAAATATAAAACTGTCGTGCTGCAAACTGTTGCTTTCGAGGTGTTTCTCCTGAAGTTACTTTCTGTGCTGCTGAGCTTTAAACTTCCCATGGAGCCCTCAGCTCCTCTGAAAAGTCAGTGTTTATAGCTGAGAGGCAGAGCAGACTGACAGGTGATGGCTGAGATATCAGTGTGAGTGTGTATGGAGAGCAGAAGATGAGAAGACGAGCTGAAGGTTATTTATCTTCCCAAGCTGTTGGCTGGGCTCAGCTGGCTGCACCGTTTATTGTGTATGTGTGCGTGTGCACGTGTCTGTGTGAGTGTCAGTCAGAGGAACGGCACACAGATTAGCAAATATGTTTATTGCTGCAGTCATCTGACACTGGTGATCTCGTTCGACTGTCCAGCCCTGACCTGAGTACCAAGGCAGCTGAAAGAGTCGAGCACAAATCAAAGGGATGTTCCGCTATTTATTTCAACTTTTAGCTCACAATTGTCAGCCTGGGCCTCTAATGAGAGGAGCTTTTTTAGTTTAATGAGTCACTATGATCACATGCACAGGTGGAGGACAGATCGACTGAATCTTTCATTACATCAGTCTTGTTGTTCAAAGATATTAAAAGAAATGTTTGAGAATTTTGAGGTCACATGTATGTGGACGTCGGGGTGCAGAAATCTGAGGACATCGTTTAGATGAATCATAAAATTCAGCTCACAGCAACAACTCGGTGGATTGTTTTAGTTTGGTTTTTATCACATTAGGAATCTTTTTTTTTGATCCATACTAATCTGTAGCAAGATGCCAGGACCCTCTGAGCTGAATACCAGAGCAATATAACCTGACTAATGGAGGAGCTTCAGTAGCTGTTTATCCATCATGGAGCACAGTGTTGTTATATCCGTCCCTGCCATTGTCAGTAATTTACAGCGAGATGTAACAATGAGATGAATGTGTGTGTCAACTCCGCAAGGTGCATTCTGTATTTCTGTCATCCTGCTGATCAACTGTAAAGAGTCTGCACGCAAGTGAAATTTTATTCTTCACACCAGATGTTTATTACTCCAAAGTGCCTTTTGCAAAAAAAAGAGTCTGTCTCATATGAAAGTGACAGACTCATTTGCTGATTGATGCTGAGACCGATGCTGCAGATGACATCGCTGCACCTCTTGTTTCCACACCAACTGTGTGCAAACGGTATATTTATTTATATATAAATATATATATTCAGTTTGAGTTCAGGTACAGACGGCTATTTCTGCAGCCCACTTTTGTCCATCGATTCTTGGTTTTTTGTTTTTTTTTCAAGGAGAAAAAACCCAAACAAACGAAGTAATTTACCATGTTTAAAGAATTCTGTTTTGTTGCTACAAGTGCAATCTGTGGTACTAGTTTAAAGTGACTCAAATCGAATATGTCTTTGTTAGGACGCTGGTTTTTGTAGTATGTGTGTGTGTTTTAAGAGATAAACAGTAGGTCTGGTAGGTCTCACGGGGCAAAGTTCAGGAATAACATCAGAGCTTTACACGCTCGTGCTGACGACTCCGAACAAAATGGTCCAAATGTGGCCGTTCACCCTCCCAGATACATCATGTCTCGTTGCTACGGCAACTGCTGACAGCTAGCAGTCACCGTTGTCATGGGAACAGCTTGTCAGGCTCCTAAAGGGAATAGGAAGACGGAGAGGGGGAAAGAGAGAAGGATGTTAGAAAGGTTAAAGAAAAATGGAGACGCGTAACAAGGAAGGAGCTAACGCTGCTGCAGATTACACACAGCATGTGGTTTCACATATGGTGTGTTAAATATAAACGTGGGATTGATATTTTTGATAGTCTGACTCATTTGTTTCCGAGACAGTTGTGTTTGCTGTTAAATCTAATCTATTTTGTAATGTGAGGAGACTGCTCGCATCCCTTTGCAGCCATCAGTCGGATGCACAGTGTTTCTGTGCAGGCAGAAAGGATAAATAAAAAAAAAAACAGCTACCAAGGGAAGTCAGAAAGAAAAGATTAGTGTTTTCCATTTTGGCTTGAACATACCCTCGGCATCTCTCCTCGCTTCCTGCTTCCTTCATTTTCCTCCAATATTTTCCTCCTTCATGTCCTTCCCCTCCTCCACTCCTGACTCCTCTCCGCCCCACTGAAAGGCTTTTAGGTGATTAAAACACAACAGAGTGCGTTTTTTTTATCGCTATTGTTCACTTTCAGTCTGCCGCTGTGAGTGCTGACTGCACATGTTTGAAATATCGTCTACTAGATTTTTCACTTTAGGACAATATATTGTTTTGAGTCTCAGTGGACTTCATGGAAAGAAACACCAGCAGATGAAGGAATCTAGCACCAACAACAAAAACTACCTCTTACTAATAACTGGGCTTAACTCGTCAACTGTCACTCTACTTTCATTTACTTGCTAAAGCAGAGTGACTGTTGAGGAGGTAAACCCAGTTATTAGTTAGATGAAGGCTTTGTTCTTGGTGACCGTGTCCTTCGGCTGCTGAATTGGATACTCCATGCATGCAAGCACAGACTCAAAGAAAACCTTATTAGCAGGAAAAAACCCCAAAACAAACAACAAAATCTGTTGCTTGGGGTTTTAAAAAAGCAAATAGATGCTAAGTCCTGCACTTTAAATAAATAGTTCAACAAAGGAAATACAGTTTTTTGCTTTCTTTCCAAGTTAGATAAGATCGACAGCCTTCATGTCTTTAAGTGCATCAGTAAGCAGAGCCAGCACTTGACTGATGAATTTTTTGTCAAATTTCAGTGTCATAAACTATCCAAACCATGCTGATGTTAAGCAGGTATAATATTTACCATGCTGATGTTAAGCAGGTATAATATTTACCATGCTGATGTTAAGCAGGTATAATATTTACCATGCTGACTGTTTTAGTGATGGCATGTTAAAATGTGCTAATTAGGACAAACCACGAACTACAACTGAGGTTAATGTGAATGTTGTTACACAAAAAAAGTGTCCTTGAATATGTGAAGTACCACTCATGTGCCAGATGTTAGTATTTCTGGGTAATGTAAATTATTGTTATTACCACAAGCCTGTAAATAAAGAGTAAAAACTGCTCAACATATTTTTAAACTAAATGCTTTCATTCTGAGGTTTATTTTGATGGATGGATGGATGGATATGTACTTTATTTGGCATTTCAGACAATCATGAAACAGCCAGTCTGACCTTCACCACACTTGCAGAAGAAAATTGTGAGCTCATATAAGCACAGGAATATTTAAATATACTCATTTTTGCTCAGCACAGCGAGCCGTCTTTAAAGAGCATTCATTACAAAAAGGTTTTTTTTTCTTTTCCAACATCTGAAGGGTCACTGTTTGGCCTTGCAACTAGTAAAAAATACTGAAAAAAACCTCTTTCATAAATTCAGTATGTTAGAAAACAGCCAGGCTGCAGTGGAGGATAGTTGGAGGGTGTTGGATGGCTCAGATGGATGGCAAATGGGTGACGCTTTTGACTATTTATTGGTTTGTGGCTACCGAGGTCAGAGGATCATAATAATGAAAGTTTCAGCTGGAGCTGCTTTTTATGACTTAAGTCCAATAAGCTTCTATGTGGAAAATCCAATAGAAGACCTATTGAGGCGGCGATGCTGTTAATACGTGGCAGTGGCCTCTCTGTCTCACTGTGCGCACTCACACACACACACACACACACACACACACACACACACACACACAAATATGCATGTACCCGCTCCTCTCACAGGGTTGACAGATTGAGGAGGTGGAGCTTAAACTACCCAGTCTGACCCTGGCACCGACATCAGGATGATGCAACAGTACGTGCGTGTGTGTGTGTGTGTGTGTGTGTGTGTGTAGGTGTGTGTGTGTAGGTGTGTGTAGGTGTGTGTGTGTGTGTGTGAGCCCTAACTGATGACTCACTGCTAGATAAAGGTTTAATGCACAGAGGACCTGATTAATGCTCTACACATGTGTGTTTTTTCTCTGTTTATGTATACCCATAAGTACACAGGCACAAGCAGACACACACAGAACGACACTGCATGTGAAATGAGGATGATGACTAACTGTGTACCACGTCCTGCTCCTTCCAAATGCTGCTGTCACATCCTGTAAATACGAGTGTACCATCTGTCCACCCAGCTCTGCCTCTGCTTCACTGCTGCTGCCGCGTCTCGGCTGAACTCCTGAGTGAGCAGCAGATATCACCAAAGACGATCTATTTTTCAAGATCTTTTCCGATGTCTGGTGAACACCACGCAGGACACTGGCTTAGAGTAAAATGGCCCCTGGAGCTAAAAACCCTTTGGTGAATCACTAATGCCGTTTGTCTTTTTAGTTAAACTTGTTCTGGTTCCAGTGTCGTGTCCCTGTAACCTTTTGAAACATTGCTGCATAATTTCCAAAACAGCAGTGATAATATGAGCATCTGGTCTGTAAAAAGGTTAGAACTCCACTCCCAAATCAGTGCCTTGTAAACATTTTTTTATATTTTCGATGTTGCCAAGGTTTTGCATCATGGCTTATGAAATAATGTTGGAGTCAGACTTTTTATTAAAGAGAAATATTTCTCTGCATGTGACCTGTGAATTACCTTTTTACAGGCATTAACTGTAAACCATCAAAGACACAAACATCAGTGTCAAAGCATACGTGGCGTATTCTGTTAACCATACTGTAGAATTCCTGAATGCTGCCATCACTGTGTGATTTCTGTGCTGTTTTGCTTATATATCAATTTGTGTTTTTGGTAACATTTATAGCACTTGACATCCCAACAAATGCTGGTAAGTTGTTTGCTCATAGCGGCTTGCTCAGCTAAGATTGATGCACTTGTTTCAGAGTTAGTTTGTTGGATGGAGATCGTGCTGATGTTTTGTCATAAGATCTGGGGGAAGTGTGCCACTGTGCAGCCGCATTACCACCACCACCACCTCCACCACCAACACTTGACTTCCCCACAGACATCATCAGCCTGCTGCTGCCCAACAGCCGTGACCTGCTAGTGTTCAGAGCGTAATGGGGTTTTCAGCAGACTCACTTGCATTGCGATGAAATGACCGTCTGCATGATGGGGGGGGATCAATGCACTTTTTGAAAGGTTCGCACCAGGTCCCACAGGGCGATGGCACTGAAAAGAGTCCAGAATTGCTACCTGGCTGACAATCAGCAGGCCAGGCGGTACGGCTGGTTACACTCACATGCTGATGACGATGTCCAGAGACAGATGAGACAGATCTTGTCACACAGGAAAATGTAGCATAGTCTAAAAAGCCATAGAGTGCAGTCACATAAGGAGGAACATGGTCCTGGTAACTTTTAGAGTCAAAGGAAAAAACCAAACACGAGTTATGTCACAATAACTTTTAGCTTTAGCTGGATGATATCTTGTCCCAGAAATAATTGCAATAGACCATTTTATGTCTCTGATATATTTATAATTTAATAGCATAATAATGCAGGTACACCCTTTCAAAGAACAATGAACTTTTAAGTTTTAAGTTTTAAGACATTGGAATTGGAACATGAAAAAAAAAATCAAACATTGTATTGCCCATTTTTATTGCCACTAAAAAGTTGACATACCAACTTGTTCACGTTAATGGGCTTTTTTCTCTCATGCAGCTTAAACCCAAACACTCCCACACCGGAGCCGTGGATGCAGCTTTGGGTCCAGAAGGATGTACTTTCCCAAACTTTTTGGCTGTGATTTTGCAGTTGTTGAGAAACAACACCAATTAGCCCGAAGCAACACATAATCGTCCTTTTCCCCGGTCCGTTGTTGCTCTGTTTGTGTAGAGATGAGAGGACAGAAGCAGTGTGACCACAAAGGACAGCAAAATGTACCTAATCATAGTTTGTAGCTGTGAAAAAAACCCTCAGGCTCTGCAATCAGGTCTTAAAATGGGAGGGAAAGCTGCTGTTTGTTCTGCCATCATGCTGTGGTGGTTGTTGGTGACATCCTCATGTAAACAAACGCACATGTAAACACAGCGGGCTTTATCAAGGTCATGTCAACACTTCCTACTATCGATCGATAACGTAGTTATGGTGACAGGCCTAGTGAGCACCCCTTCTCTCTTAGCTCCCATGGAAATAGTATTAAATATCTGATCAGTCATAAACATCTGCTCCGTGCCATCACCGTGTGGGACCTCGTCGTTACCTCACACAAACTAAGTGGAATGTAAATCTATAGGTTGTTGTGTTTAAGAGGAAGGCTGCTTTTCACACATGAACCTTTTATACTGCCATGCCAAATTTGTCCTCCTTATACTATTGGCTTACTATTTGTAAAATGTCCATTCAGATTTGTTATTTCTGAGAAAAATATCCCACAATGAACTGTATATGTTAATCTGCTCTGCTTGGGTGGCTTGTAGAGTGATTGGTAGGACTCTCCAACCTGTTGTCATATTTAAACTAATCGAATCGGATTTGGCCACTGCAACACATAAAGGGACTGTAGCAAAAATGACAGCTTTTCCCTGTGGAGCTCCCTGACGAGGAGTAAAAGTTGGTTGTAAAGATGCAAAGGGACAGTGAACAGTAACTTAAAAATGATTTACTTAAGATTTAACAGCAAATTCACTGTCTTTCTGACCATAACCTGACAACAACATACAAAGGAATCTGGCAATGCACAAACTATTTGGGTGTAAGAAGGCAGCACGACAACAGGTGACCATGAGGCCCACAAGAGCCGCTCCTCAGCCTTTATATACCCTCAGATGGACAGACAGGTGACTGGCTGCACAAAAATGCACCAACCAAAAGCATGAGGGAGGAGGAGGCACCTGAGGAGCAGCACAGCACAGGTTTAGAGGCCATTTGTTCACCGGTGGGGGGACGTAACAGCCATGAAGTGACATTAAATCCACATTAGACACAGTTTGTCACTGTCATTATAAAGTCCTCTGTTTCCACTATCAATTACATTCATTCAGTCACGGCAAGCCGCTCACGCAGGTTTTAGTGCTGCAGCAATCTGTAGCCTCACGTTACCTGACATATTAATTACAATGCATTTAACGTGGTGAAGATACACAGATTTAAATTTGGAAAAAGGAGACCACTGTTATCAGATACTGTTTAGTTCTTATCAGTTAAACTAACTTGTCCACCTCGTAAAAACATAAAAGTGTTGCGATATTGTGATATTTTATGAATTTCCAGCGTTTCCACATGGAGCCACATCTATATTCCCAGTTACTCGTCAGCTACAGAAGAAAAAGCTGACACAGTGTTAGTGGGCTTCTTCATGCAGTGATCCGTAACCATTCCTTTTTTTGCATAGTAACATTTTAACAATTTGACTAATTGTGATATGGACTGACTCTACATGACCCGGGCAGAAAGTTTAGGAAAGATTTGAGGCCAAATGGCATGTGTGAAAGGGACTTTACTGAACCTTAGGTTTTGTTGATGCGCCTACAACACATTTCTAGTTAGTTCACTGTGCATGTCTCAGCTTTAATCCTGGTCCTATTCACAGTTTGATCTGTAGTGCATCCACTGTTGTAAAATGGCTTTTATATGATGACTTAGAGGCAGGTTTTCTATGACTTTCCTCCCTGTAACAAGTTTAATTTGACTGAATAATGGGAATGGTTTCACTGCCGTAACATTTCTCCACCGGTCTGGGAGTGACTGCAGCTCTGAGGAAGAATGGGCCTTACTGAGAGCATATAGAGGAAACTTTGCTCAGGCAGCTGAAGCCATCTCATCTCAGTCCCATCATAAAGCATTCAGAACTGCAGCTTTTCATCAGTTTAATGGAGAAAACGTAGGCAGCCGCTATCACTGTGGACTGATTCAGTGGTGGAGCCCATTTCTCTCTGAAAAGTCCTTCCTTAAGAAGAGTCCGTACATCTGGCTGCTCAGTGTGACTGTACACTTTCTCATTTCACCCTTTGTACACGGGACTGGTGTTACCAAATCATGATGATAGTAAGAAAGAGTGTAGAAAGATCACATGGGCTCACATTTACTACATGTGTCTGTCTCTTTTCTCCTCACACTGTATGCCTCCTACTTCTCTGCCTCTTTTTCTCTCCTCTTGTTCTTCCTGTTCCTCTTTGACGCTTTCTGTGTTTCTTCCCGTCTCTCCAGTCCACTCCGCTCCACCTGGCAGCGGGATACAACAGGGTGAGGATAGTTCAGCTGTTACTACAGCATGGAGCAGATGTCCACGCCAAGGACAAAGGGTACGTGGAAAAAAATACAACAAAACGAAACGCAAAATAACACCAAATGGAGAGAGCTCAATTTGAATGTTTCTGAATCTTGACCTTTTAAAGAATGAACCCTGCACTGTTTCTGTGGTAGCTGTAGTGGCAAGCAGGAATTGCCATCTGATTAAAGCTTAGTTAAAATTAGGCCATTCACTTATTTAGACATGATTCATTTTGATTCTAGGGTTGGGACTTCCATGAAGTAGAGAGTGTAGTTGGTTTTTTAAGACTGATTCCACCTGTTCCAGCTGTTATTTTAACTAAAATGATCTTCGGCAGATAAATGTACACCCTCTGGTGTGAGACTTTCCACGAGGCTCCGCTCTTAAATCTGTGTAACACGACAGACCGTCATTTAGTGCGCTAACCATACATCCATGGAGCTGAGCCCTCAGCACAAAGCACGGCCTCTGAGCTGAGTGAGCGGAAACTCTGAGCTAAAGTTGACGTTACATTTCGTGGCGGCTATTTGTTCCTGTGTTTATATAAGATTGTGACATTTGTCGGAGAGATTGCCAGTCAGTCAGCGGTTGTGCACTGAACGAACAAGAGATCTGATTGCAGAGCCGCCGCCACGCGGATCTTCTCATCACTATTAAGGACTCGTCAGACAGCACACTTTTAGGTGTGTAACTTTTGAAATTATAACAAAAAAATCCCACCCCCTCCCTTCAGGCCTCCTGAAGGGAGGGGGTGGGATTTTTTTGTTATAATTTCAAAAGTTCCCTTGTTTCTTCTGCAGACTCTACCATCAAAATGTAGATTGGTTGTTAATGAGAATGCTGCTATGTTTCTGCCCCTCCAGTGGTCTGGTGCCTCTACATAACGCCTGCTCCTATGGACACTATGAAGTTACTGAGCTGCTGCTGAAGGTACAGACACAGTGACACACACAGACATGCTAGCTCAGACTTTTAATCAATACGCTTGTGTTTTTACTCGTGACAAAAATAGAAATCCGGTTGCTGTCCTTACATTCCTTTATCCACCGTTCCCGTTTCTTTTCTTGTTCTTCCAGCACGGGGCGTGTGTGAACGCCATGGATCTGTGGCAGTTCACCCCTCTCCATGAAGCAGCATCTAAAAACAGAGTGGAGGTCTGCTCTCTCCTGCTGAGCCACGGGGCTGACCCGACCCTCCTCAACTGCCACAGCAAGAGCTCTGTGGACATGGCGCCCACTCCTGAGCTGAAGGAGAGGCTTACATGTGAGTGTGGCGCTTCATTTACATAAACCGCAGCTGCAGTAAGCAGCACTGCTAAACACGTCATGGTGCTGAATTAATGAATAGGCTGTTTTTGGAAGGGTGTATTTACACCAGTCATGTTTGGAGCAGTTGACTTGAACTTATTTGAGCAATGCGACAGTTGAAAATGTAAATCTCAAGCTTTTGTTAAGAGAGCCGTTGTCTTCTGGAGCAGAAAACAAGGAATTATGGGTTTGAAAAGAGACAGATGCAAAAATCTGATAGCCGACAGTTCCACGTGCTTGGAAAGCTGAACACAAGTCTCCACCATCGCTTATATTAGGCAGTTTTTTTTTCATGTGTACTTAACTGAATGAAGCACCACTTAACTGGGTGAATTCTGACCTTGAAAGAAATAAGTTTGTTTTTGTGTCCTGCTCAGCTTGTAATTTGGTGGCATACACAGAAAAGCGTATAATGCAAAATGCTGCACTGGCCTGAATCTAAGACAAGCGTGCACTTCAAGGAGGTGTTTGACTAGAAAATATTTAGCTGCAAGCCTGTCTCTTCACATGCCTGGTTCACTTCTGCTGTAAAGATCAGATCAGGACAATTTCTGCCTGTTTTCTTCTCTATTTTACACTTAAGTGTGTTTGCAGTTGTTAGGAGTCCAAGTGCATATGTAACAAAAGTTGTACAAAGCTTTTTGTGACCCCAGAGGCGGCTGTGTGAAGTCTGATAGATCGCCTCAAGTGATGTCAAGTAATTTCTCATTGAGTGACTGACACAGTTTACAGACCTCTGTAAGCGGCTCCTCGTCTCTGCCTGTGGCTAATGGCTTGATGCTACTTTAGCCACTACTGGTGCAGTTCAACAGAATCTCAGACCAAACTGTTGGCAGTGGACTTGTGGGTTGTATAAGTGCCAGGTTTTCACAAGGTTTCAACAATGTGTGAAATACATCAGTTTTTTAAAACTGTCAGTAAGAATGACATGTTATACTTTTTCAATCTTAATTTCCAGAACAAATTATTGTCTTATATTCAGTTTAATACTGTACTATAGTCATGATCCAGAGCTACTGGTACAGTAAAAGAATACCAGCATGCATCTTGGATACACATACTGGGAGATGTGCTCTACAAACACACTTTAAACTGCCTTAAGGAAGCAAGCAGAAACAATTAAATGCACAGAATAGTGGAAAACCATCAGCCATGTATGTAATAATATATACAGGCAGATGCACCGGAATAAAAATGGACAAGGATGTAAAGTTATTAAGGACATCCAAGTCCATTATTTCCCCACTGGACTGTGAGTCAGTCTCATTTATAGCTCCTGCCTTTGAATTCCTTTCATACAGTAGCTCATTCAGAGCGCCGCGCCTTCACCTTCAGGATGTGAGGATCGAACCGTTTTTCATAATCCCTCCACTACAGATATCCTTGAACAACAATGCATCATGTTCAGCTTTAATTTTAAGTTGATTCAGCCTTGTATGTTCAGTATGTGTGTTTCACAATGTGTTCAAACTCTTCTGCGCTCTTGATTTCAAAAATAGTTCTGTGTGTGTTTGTGGCAGCCTTAACAGCTGTACGTCCCCGTGTGTGTGGTCTCTTAATTCATCATTTTGTAGATGCATATCTTGATTAAACAGAAAGATCACTATAATTAAATAGATATTTATTCACCACAGTAGCGTTTCCTTTACATCTGCAGCTACCACAGAGTCAAAGCAGACAAGCTGAGTCTTTGTCTCTGCCAGAAAGCTCTCTGCAACTCTTTGAAAGTCAATTAGTGAGTAAGCTCTCTCGCCGCAGCACTTGTTGCTCTATCTTTGTAATGAGGCAGATCAAAAGAAAAACCAAATGCTACATGAATCATAAACTTTCCCAAGTTTATGTAAGTCTGCAGGACAATTGCTCCCGTTGGTTGTTTTAATGAGGGTGTGTCTTTGAAAATGCTTCTCAGTGGGGCGTCGGCTGTAATAGCGAGACTTGTCAAAGGAATACAAAGCTTAAGCAAGACTCTTCTATACAGCATTCTTCCAAATGTTATGTTTTTACCATGTTGGTGTGTGCTCTGTGTACTTCCGTTGTGGAAGAAGGTGTCTACTTAATTGGACAGTAGCCTATAGGGCGTGTGTTTATGTCAGAGTTTACAGTTTGTGCTTGGCGTAGGTGCAGACAGAGGAAGTTCAAATGAAGTTCTGTACCAGCCCCTTTCTTTTCCTGGGGGAAATTGTTATCTGACCAGCACAGACTGTGAAAAATACTTTGGATGTGTTTATTGAACCTTTGATACCCGACATCAAGCCTCCCATTGTCTGAAATACAGAGGTGGGATACTTTGTTTTTTTTTTATTGACAATAGAAAATCAATACTTTTTTAAAGAATAATGGAAAATCTCCTCAGGCCTCTGAAAACCTTCAAATAAAACAATGAGAGAAGGAAACATCGTTTTGGTTTGACTGTTCAGGGCGCAGGTCCACACCAAGGCTGTCTGCTGCGATGAGAGCTCAGAAGGAGACGTTTCTTCACTTGAAGTGGTCACAGATCCTACGGTTTGGGAGCCCTGTGGTCTTGACTAACAAGAAAAATCACTTCAAGTTTCTCCTAAAGAATAAAATGCAGAGGCAGCTTCTGTTTCCCATTCATCAGCTGTTTTGTTGTTGATTCTCTCTCTCTCTCTTTCCCATCTTCCCTCGGCGATGTGACTTCCGTGTGACGCTCAAACCATTTGTCTGCCTAAAAACGTGTGAATGATGCTCCTCAGTCTGCAGACAGACTTGAACACAATCCTTTTCATTTGCTTCTGAAGCAAAACAGTTTGTTGTTTATAATTTTCGGTCCTCGGGGGGGATAATCACTTGTTTCCGCTCCAACTCCAGCACACAGACTATTGCATCATAAGTTATCAGCTCGCTGGTGAAAACTTTGAAATAATCTTCCTGAAGTATTGTTCTGCTGCAGGGTCATTGCAAATGAAAGAATATATTGTTGTGGTCGGGTTAGAAACCTTGTAACTCTGGTTTTGGTCATGTTTTTCATTCAGCTGCAGTACCAGATGCTCCTGTGGGTTTAGATACGTACGTAGGAAACCTGTCAAGATAAACTCAAAACTGTTTCACAGCAGTCAAACTGGAGCCGAGGCTGTTCTCTCTCTTCCTGACATGTTGACATTTTGCTTGTCTGCCTGTGTGTGTGTGTGTGTGTGTGTGTGTGTGTGTGTGTGTGTTTATGTTTAGATGAGTTTAAGGGCCACTCGCTGCTTCAAGCTGCACGAGAAGCTGACATGGCCAAGGCTAAGAAGACGCTGGCGCTGGAGATCATCAACTTCAAACACCCTCACACACACGAGACTGCACTAGTAAGATAAAAACACACACACACACACACACACAACCACAGATTCCTGCACTGGTGCAGAGATGCTCAGATGATGTTTCTGTGTGTGTGTGTGTGTGTGTGTGTGTGTTAGCATTGTGCTGTCGCATCGCCACACCCTAAGAGGAAACAGGTGACGGAGCTGCTGTTGAGGAAAGGCGCCAATGTAAATGAGAAGAATAAAGAGTGAGTGCTGTTTTCATCTGCTCGTGGACACAAAGTGGGATCATTGTTTCATTTGCATACAAATAAAATACAGATGATTGACGGCTGATCAGTGTTTAAGGTCTGCCAATAGGTGGTGCAGTGGACTGATGAACAGGAGTGGGCTTGGTTTTGTCTGTAACTCTGTTTTTGTTTAATAATGTGTCATTTTTCTTAATGAAAAAGAATTTTAAAAAGTCAGACACGAGGTTAGCATGTTTTTCTAAAGGTTTGAAGGTTTAGCTTCTTCTCTCTCCTCTCTGTGCAGTTTCATGACTCCTCTCCATGTAGCAGCAGAACGTGCTCATAATGACATTATGGAGGTGCTACAGAAACATGGCGCCAAGGTAACCCAGTGTGTGTCACTTTATCATCTGTCATCTCTGTCATATATTATTTTTACATCTTCTCCCGACTATCTGTTTGTTCATCTTTTTACTTCCACTGTAATCCTTTTAAAATATTATGCAAATATGCTTTTTATAATCACAGACAGATCTCTCTCACGTGTGGCACACCCTCAGAATTACAGAGCCAAGGTTTACTTTTAGAGCTGCCATTTGGATCTGATGTTCAGCAGTCATAAGCCTTGTTTAAGTCCAAATCTATTTGGCTAATATTTCTGTCTAATCATTTTATCCATGAATATTATTGTTATCATTAGTTTTTCCAGAAAATGTAGTTTATTACAATATATATCTATATATCACAATATAAAATGACGTCACTACTTTGTACTCAGCAGCTTTTAACATAACACCTAAACATGATTATTAAACATAACTGCATGTAATGTCATAACTACATAAACCCATTTTTACTGTACATAAGAATACACTTTCAACGTTGTGGCACATTTTATTATATGTTGTTATGGAACCAGGAATCGAGAGATTTTTTTCTCTATTGGCTTACTCACAAATCCACATGTTCATTTACTAATTTAAATATTCTAAAATATCTTGTGTTATAGGTCATTTCTCATAGAAATGTCAGTGTTGAATGTTTAAAAATATAAAATTATAAGGAAGTATTACAACATCAGTGTCAGAGTATTTGTAATTCAATGTTGTAGTAAAATGTAGGAACTTCTCTCCTGAACCACATAAACTGTATATGAGGCTATTTGAATTCACCAGAAAAGTAAAGCACAAACATTTAATTGAAATTAATTCGTCACAGATTTAAAAAAAAGCACTTAAAGGTGACGAAGATTGAAAGGAATCACGGCGGTGTTTGTGTTTGCAGGTGAACGCCCTGGACACGCTGGGTCAGACGGCTTTGCACCGCGCGGCGCTGGCAGGCCACCTTCAGACCTGCAGGCTGTTGCTAGGATACGGGGCAGACGCCTCGCTGGTGTCACTGCAGGGCTTCACTGCCGCTCAAATGGGAAACGAAGCTGTTCAGCAAATACTCAACGGTATGCCACCCTTTGTGTGTGTGTGTGGGGGTGTGGGTGTGTGTGTGTGTGTGTGTGTGTGTGTGTGTGTGTGTGGGTGACGGGTGTGCAGATGTGTAGGGGCCGTGTGTTGGTTGCTAGGCACTAGCTAGCAACAGTGGGATTAAGTGTAATTGTTTTGTAAAAGTCAGTATTAATACTTTAGTATTAAATTAAATAAAGGTTTTATGGCAGAGAGAGCCAGCTTACCTGTTCAGTGGTAGGAGAGACATCACATGACGTTACTGCTGTACTCCAGATTAAAGACTATTCCTCATGATGCATTTGAAAAGTCCATTTATCAAATTACCAAATTAAATTCAAATAAAATCAACAATACAAATCTCTTCCAAACATAAATCTACTTGTTGCAACTTTTAATAAATGTCTATAAACTGACAAAACCTATACAACCAATGACCCACTCAGCCAACAGCTCAGTGTTTTTTAAACATATCAGAAATGAGCCAACGTGAGTGAGCAAACTTGTATTATGTATAAAAAAACCTGCTAAATGGCAGATGTAGCTGCATGTGATTTTAAAACGATGCGCTTGAATGCGAGTCAGATTCGGCGATACCATTTTCATGTCTGTTGGTTGAATATGAAGCTATAGCCTGCAGCCATTTAGCATAAAGAGTAGACACAGCTGAGCCGGCAAAACCTGCCTACGATCATCTCTAAAAAAATCACTCATCAACATATTATATCTTGTTTGTTTAATCCGTACAAAAACTAAAGTGTAAAAAAAACCTGGTTTTACAAGAGGGGTTTGTGTTCAACTGTTTCTTGGCCATGAGCAGCGACTCGGCTTCCTGGGATGTACTTGTCACTGTGGCGATGCCAGGAAACCAGCGGAGATTTACAGACGTTACTGAGCTCAGCCAAGAGACAGTCTGGCACACAGCCCTCAGTAAAACCACAACTTGTACAGAAAGGTAAAATATAATGTGTTAAACAGTGAGCTGCAGAAGTGCTGGTAGAATTTATTTATTTATTTTTTTTTGCTTTCAAAGAGAGCCAGGATAGCTGTTCCCCCCACACGAGAGGAGTATTGATCTTCTCATCTAACAATCAGCAAGAAAACAAATGATCAAATTTCCCTGAATGTCAGACTGTTCCTTTAAGTAGAGCAGCTGTGGAGAAGCCTTCAGCACGTCTGCCTGGTTTGATATGTTGGTTAAACTTTGGCCGGGGACTTTTGTCCAACAGTTTCTCTCTTCACTTCCACCCATTTGCAGAGGATGCAGTTACTTTCATGATCTTTTGTAGCTTTCACTAATGTTTGTAGAAAATAGTTTTAATCCGTTTGTTTTATGTTGTTATATATTCTGCTCTGCAGAGAACGTCCCAGTGAGAAACTCTGATGTGGACTACAGGCTTCTGGAAGCTGCTAAAGCCGGAGATCTGGACACTGTCAAGGTAGTTTGGTTGTAATCTGTCACCCCACCTCTACGTGACAGAGGTTTTGGTTACATGAATGTGAATGATGTAGTAACATGTATTGATAGATTATCGTATTACTCTGCTAAAGATAATCCAGAGTCACTGTGTGGCCGAGAATCCAAATGAAACATTTGCTAGAATAAATGGTGTCTCTGCCTTCATTGTCAGTCCATTGTCGGGGTCTAACAATCAAAAAAGAATCAATTTGCTATCATTCCTTAAGTGGTGCAGGTTTTAAAAGGGTTAAATAAGAGAAAAGAGACAATTGATTCCCTCCAAACCACTGATACTGCCTTCATTTGGAGGATGGACGACCTCAGTAGCCTTGCTATGCATAATGATGACAATCCTGGGGGAAAAAAAAATTAGCTCTGAAGCAAATTGGAGCAGAAATCTTCTCACCTCATTAATAATGTCGGTTATCAAACATTGTGGTATCCTGTCCAGAACCGAGCAGATGAACCCAGCTGTATTTTTGCCTGAGCTGACTTTCCACAGGTTGCACAGACACCTGTTGAGCTCAGAGGCTGTCATGACAAATAAATATGTTAGTTCATTGCCCTTAAATCTGCAAAAGCTTAATTGGAGCCTAAGATGCCACAAAATGTCACGACCTTTGTGACGTTGTGTTGTTGTTGCACTTATGGAGTCCTGGTCGTAGTGATTTTTCGTTAAATGTCAGGGTGATGTCGTTCGACGCAAATCAAATATTTTCTGTTCATGTCATCCGGTTCTGGTCCACATTGATTCCAGTAAAATTGCTAAACTTCTTGTTAAAGGCCAAATTTCCCATTTCCCATCTCACAATGTTTACTATCACAATGCTGATACGATCCCAGTCATGCTCTGCAGCTCATTGTACTGCCGCTGTTAGCAGTTTGATTTGCACCGGGCCCACTCATGTTAAAAATGTAGGCGCTCATGATGCACTGTAATATGCCTCGGATAAAACCACCCACCCAGTGTCAGGACCTGGTAAGGTTCGCTAAAGAATTTGACAGAAGTATTTGTGGTAGAGTGAAAATCTGTGAGTTACCCGCGGAGACAGACAGTAATGGGGTTATCCAGATGAAGAGTGTCTGTCAGCGTCTGAAGCGTGATGCTTTGGCAGGTTGGCAGGATATCGTAGCACAGCAGACGATGAGCTCTGGTCCGTCTGGCTTTCTGTCAGTCTCTCTTTACCTGATGCACGCACACACACACACTCACACACACGCACGCACGCACACACACACACACTCACAGACTGGGGTTAAAAGTCTGGCTGAGCCACTGATTGACAAAACACTTTGCACTGTTCTTGGGCTGATTCCTGTCATCTGTTCAAATGTTGCAGAGGTTCAGACTGAACTGTTCGGCTGTGACAGTTAAAAAGCGGTTCACTCAGGAAGACAAGTCAAAGAAGGTCTCATTCTATAATTTAGGAACATTGTCTTCTTCATTTGAAGCAGTAAATGGCATTATGAATTATCTTCATACATCAGCCACGGTGCCCGTTAAATGAATGTTGAAGTATTATCAAAGGATAACACAAATGAAGAAATGTCTGTGAGACATAGCGTCTATGAACGGTGTGTTTTTAATGTGTCGAATGTAAAAAGCATGTGAAAGTAATAATGAGTACACTCATTGTTTAGTTAGAGACAGCTCCCATAACACCATGGTGTGCAGCAGCAGGCAGCTATTTTGGGTGAAAGGAAACTCTAAAGACCCAATGTACATACTTGTAGCTGTGAGCACAGTGGAGATATTTCCCTCAGGAGATGGTGGCGACCAAAAAAAGAGCTAAAACACAGTAATTACTAAGTGAGGATTAATCTGCCATTTATTTTCTCAATTATTAGATTAATCCTCTGTAAAATGTGAGGAAAATTGTAAAAAAACAACAAAAACAAAGCCCATTATAATTGTGAAACAGGCCAATATAAGGAAACATACCCAGACAGACACAGTTTACACGATATTTATATCAGTTGAGCCTAAATACACAAATATATTTTTTAGTTACAGCCAGTTGTGTCTCCCTATTGATATATTATGGGTAACAAGCATTCAGAAGCAAGAGTACTAACTAGAATTGGTCGATAAATGATTTCCACAAGTGTAATCGTGGCCGTCAGCTTTAGTCAAAACTGATCACATCATTTTCACTGTATGCAGAATTGAAACTCCTCACCCGAGCACAGCTCCTGGGAGCACAGCTTTTATTAACAGAAGTAACACACAGCAGCTGAAGTAACGGATAATGGCATGAGATTGAGGAATCTGTCAGCAGGATATTTCATTGTATTTCCTGTGGAGAAGCATCCTAAAGAGTGGTGATTTGGTCTGAAATAACAGAAAAATAGTGCTGTTATTTTCAGCAGAGCAGCAAGTACCTGCCTCACTTCAGCAGACGTGCATTTTCTTTTCTCGATTTCAGTTAATAACTTCAGTACTGTCATTGTAAATTGTAACATTATATATTATATTTTGTTAATTGCAGGCCACGATATATCTGACATAGGGTTAACAGGACTAAGAGTCCACAGCCATGCTGGCCGATGGGTGAGGCTGCACTAACATACTGATGTTTAGCATGTACAGTGTTGACCGTGGGCCAATTAGCACAAAACACACGTGCAACTGAGGCTGATGGGATGTTTCTATCATGAAGCATTCAGTATTAAGAGATGCAAATTAAAATGTTGAACTGATGATGGAGCTAAATGATCAGTTAATTTGTTCCAATTCATCCTGAGAGAAACATGAACGTCTCATGGTAATCCATCCATTTAATGGGTAGACGTTTGACTCACAACTACAAACAGGAACCTCATCGTGCTGCGAGAGGAAAAGTCAGGGGATCATAAATGTCTTTTTTAAATGTCGTGGCAACCCATCAATTGAGACCTAACGCGGCCAAAAAAATGAACTGAATCAAGTAATCAGCATGATGAGAAATTGCACCAAAATGTATAATTAGCAAACAGTGACTCAGAAGAAAATGATTCGGCTGAGAAACAGACTAAACTGAGTCTAAAATGATGTTTCTGGTTTCTTGCCAGTCGCTTTTTTTGGTCTCTCAATTTTGAGATCCTGATTATTAATTACAACTGATCATTCATTTAGTGAGAAAACACTGTTGGTGTACTTGAACATAAAAACAACAACACAATGTACTTAATGGAAAACCTGTTGAAAGGATCTAACCTCAACGTCCAATCTGTTCCAGTAGAACTTTGTCTTTTTAAAGCTAAAGAAGAGAAACAATGATGGAAATATAATTACCGTGTGATTGCTTATATAGCCAGAAAGCATAGATTTAATTTTCTGTGGCTCTCCGGTAGATCAGCTTTTCAATTTGAAAACAGATATTCATTCATCTTCCCTCTTTATCTCCTGCTCTGTTTCTCTGCAGTCATTGTGTACCGCTCAGAATGTGAATTGTAGAGACCTGGAGGGACGGCACTCCACCCCCCTTCACTTTGCTGCTGGCTACAACAGAGTGTCTGTAGTGGAGTACCTGCTGCACCACGGGGCCGACGTGCACGCCAAGGACAAAGGGTGCGACACCTGAGTTGTGGTTTAATTTGTGGCGAACGGCCTCCGACATTTCTGTATGTGTGTGTAACTGTGGTCCCTTCGCAGCGGCCTGGTTCCCCTCCATAACGCCTGTTCGTACGGTCACTACGAGGTGGCCGAGCTGCTGGTCAGACACGGAGCCTCGGTCAACGTTGCCGACTTGTGGAAGTTCACGCCGCTCCACGAAGCCGCTGCCAAGGGCAAATACGAGATCTGCAAACTGCTGCTTAAGGTTAGACCTGTATTTTCCTCTGCTAACACTCAAAAAGCTTTCAGTCCCACGAATGCATATAGATTCATGTTTAAGCATAAGCAACCTTGGTGGCAATCAGCTCACTGATAAAACTGTGTGGTAGTCGCTGCCATGACAATCAGACTAGTGCTGAATATTTAAAGCTGCATTAAGCAAGTCTTTAGATAAATATACAAATGTCTTGCAGTTACCGTACAGGACGTCTGGGTGTGTATGCAGGATTCAACATTAAAATTCCGCTGGTGCAGCATTAAAGCTCTGTAAACATACACTTTATCCTCTACATGCAGTTTCAGAGGACAATATTTACAAGACATGACAGTCTTTTTCTTTCTTTTTGTGTTTTTTTCATTTTCTCAGAGGAGAGCAAGGAATTTATATCCAGCACTAGTACAATTCAAAGTATATATGCAAACGTTTTACCCCACTCCCCCTGCAAACCCTACCAGTGGTGACCTCCGCTCTTCCCACCCCTGTTTTTGGGCTGTCTTGGAAGCCTCCTCTGCTGCATGCCCCACAGTGAGAGGGAAGGAAACAATAGGCCCAGGGCGTAGCTTGGAGCGTTAAAATGCTAAAGCAGTGTGAACCAAATCGCAGCCTGTGGGTGAAAAGACATGACAGAGTCCCAAAAGCATTAAATGGTGACACAAAGTCATCTCTTATTAATGCAGTGAATAGATTCTGGTACCCTGTAAATATCGTGTGTTACTCTGCGTTAACAAATCAACAGTATGGATCAGCTGAGAGTCCTCTAATTGGCCCATCAAAGGCGAGTATTCACTGAAAGGTTTTCCGTGTCATGTTTCTTTTGGGGTTTTGAGATAAACTCCATCAGACTACAAGGCTGAAAATATCATACCTGATTGTTACATCCCGTAGAGTCTAAACGTGTCCTGTGAAATGTTGCACTTGCACAGCTGAGTGTGTTTTTGTTTTTCCTGTCGCAATCAACTCCAGACAAGGCTGCATCACCACTGTGCTGCTGCCATATGGAGCTGCATAAATTTTAGATCGACACTGTTGAATTCACACACACACACACACACACATGCACGTGAACACACACAACAAAACAAACACAAATCAGCTGTAGGGAAAATGTGCTGCTTGGAGATTCAGCATTCCTGCACAGTGAGATTATGTTCAGAGCAATCTGCATCAGAGGCAGTGAAGAAAATATCACCGCCTAATTATAAAATATTAAATATTTTAAAAACAAAATGTTATAAAAACCCAAATTTGCAACAAAAGAGAACATAGTCAGTTTGAATATTGCAATAAACAGTATATGAAACAAATAAAAACCAGCTGTGAGTTTGTGCAAACGGAGAAGTTATTGTGAGATTGAGCGTGAGGCTGGCAAACGCATAAAAAAGGAAATACTGCACGCGACAGTTCACAGCAGCAGTCACTGACCACTTTGAGGAGAAGGGTGCTTCAGCAGTGCTGGTGGAAGTGAAAGTGTGGCGATGCAGTGGGTTTGCTAAGATGACAGCTTTGGTTCAGGGGAGTGGGCAGTAGGGGGGGCAGTGTGACGAAGGTGACAGCTCTGGAGAAGAAGCAGTTTATTCTGCCTGTGCAGCTGTTCAGAGGAACAAACATGCACAGGCTTGTGTGGAGTGAATCCTCAGGAGTGTTCAGTGATGTCCTGGTACCAGCCTGCTGGAGGATGTTATCCTGTGATTTAGTGCTGAAATGTCCAAAGGCAACCTAATTGGCAACATTAAAGTCATTTATGAAGAAAAAAATGACAAATGTCTGCTGCTTACAGCATCTCAAACGGGAGAGTGTCCTGCTTTTCTCTCTTTTATTATAAAGGCTTTCCATCCAGCTGTTGTTATGGGCATTTTCAAGCTGCACATAAAAAAAAAAAAACAATGTAAGCATTCAGAAATTTGAAGAGAAAACAAGTTGAAAACTAGCAAAACAGTTTTTACTCTTGAATGAAGTAGAGAAACTTAACAAATACACCATGACCATGAGGATGCAGCCGATGGAAGTATTCCATCGGCTGCATCCTCATTGTTCCACATGGATCAATATAAGGTAAAACATACATTTCATATTTCAGTTACATTTTCCACATGATTTTGCACCCCTTCTTCTGCAGTGGTTTAATGACACCTGACTAGTTGGCACCACCAGCTGTTTATCCTGATGTGCCCGACTCCATATTCACATAATAGGAAAGTCACATTAAGTTGCATTTTCTTTTGCTGGTTTTCTGGAAATATGCGAAGAATATTGGTGTGAAAATGCTGAGATAACGTTCCTTCACACAATATGTGTCAAAGGCAGGTGAAACGCTGCCATCCATTGATCTGATTAACTGTTACAGAGAGACATTGATCCACATTAGGAAACACTTTGTGACTATGAGGGTGTGAGGACCAGAAGGCATTAGTTTTTAGAGTTTTGCACTGGACTAATACAGATGGGCTGCAAAGAAGAACCTCAATAAATGAGTTTAGAAATATAACAAATGCAGATGCTTCCTCAGAGAGCAGTCATGTGTGAACTGAATACCTATTTCTGATCTAATCATGTTAATCACTTCCTGTAGAGTTCCAGAGAGAGATGTTGCTTTAATTCCCCCCATATTTAGTTGCTAGTTAAGGTATGCAGAGATGTTCATGATGTTCATGAAGGCTGTCGCCACTGTTGTTGTTCGGTGCAGGACTTCAGCACATGTCCAGGGACGCCATCTGCCTCAGCAGCTTTGTTTGTGTTCATCCAGCAGAACGTTGGCTTAACTTAGTGGGAGTTTATTACAAGCCATTCTTCCTCTTTGTCTGGTGCAACCTCAGTGATGGACTTTCTGCAAAGCAGCTGTTCTTTGTTTTTGTCGTCCCATTCAGCATATCTGGCCGGCTGTCAGGGCCCATTACCGCTGTCTTCCGCTGTGTCGTTGCGTATGCAGCAGCAGATGAAACCTATTCCTCAGTGCAGATAAATCCCAGCCAGTGCTCTCAAAATGACCCTGGAGTTCAGAGACGCTGCAGCTCCCTCAGGCCACACGTTCACTGATCTGCTGGTTCCAATAAGGAGGCAGAGGTTAGACACACAGACACATTGATTGTTCAAGGTAGTGGGAAGGTTTGGCATTTTTCCACTCTGCTTGGAAAATTCTCACAGTTTGTTGTTGGATGTGAAGCTTGTGTTGTGATTGTCGTGTGCTGCACACATGGCAGCGCCCTCATTTCCCCTTCAACACACACACACATACAAGTAACAGAGTGTTCCCGCTCTGCGGTGTTAATCTGCCTTGGCCTTGGGATGTGACTGTTCTCTCTTTTTGAATAAACTATTCCAGAGTTCAGATTATTCAGAGCTCCTTTGTCTCCTCTGTTTATTGTCAACTTTCTATTGTCCCTCTTCTGTGTTGGATTTGTGCTCAGAGTGAAACTCTGTTCTGTAGGGATCTACATTCAGGATACAAAACACATATTAGCATTTTTCTGTGTTGGGAAATAAGTACAAGCACATAATAAACTTCTCTTGTGTTAAAGAAGCACATTTGTCCATTCATGTGTTCTGGAGAAATAAGCAGCTCTGCTTGTCTTTGTAGCCACGCTGGGCCTGTGGTGTGAGGGACGGCCGTGTCACTCAGTGGGCCCACCACTTTGATCCAACACATCTGGGACATGATGAATCCTAATGACTCTGGGGATCTTTGGTTTTGTTCTCTAGCGCCACCAGCAGCTTGACAGTTTGTCTTTCACTGAAATATCTCAACACAAGGGTTGCCCTGAAATTTGGTTCACATGTGACATTTTTCCCTTAAGACGCATTGTAATAACTTTTATATTCCTTTAACTTTTCATCTAGTGCTACAGCAGGTCAAACTTTCACTTTGTTAAATGCTTCAAAGAGAAAACACTTCCAGTCTAATAGCCTTCCCATCAGCCTCAGCTCCACTTACCTTGCTTACACAATAAACTAGCATGATTAACATCATAAGCATCACACCTGTTTAAAATCCGTGTATCATCGTCATTTTGAGCTACTGTTGGCATTTAGATCGAAGCACCAGTGGGAGAAAGGTCAGGCTCACAGAGCTGCTATCATAGCTGTAAACTCTTTATGTTGTTGTAAACACATCAAATGTTTCAAATACCTCCTCCTCTATGAGCCAGGTGATTGTTCACAGGAGAGTTTACAGGGTCCAGAATATTTCGCTCCTGCAAATGGAAAGTCTTTGAACTGAATACAGGCTGAATCCGATGGAAGAGTAACAAAGCTGACATTTATCTATATGTAAATGTCCCCAATTATGGGGTTCCACTCTAATTTTCCTGGATAGAGAATAAATTACAGCGAGAATGTGATTACATCAGCATTAATGAGATAATAGAAATGAAGAAGTTGGGCAGAGAAATCATAACATGAATAGGTTAAAAAAAAAAACCCAACACAGCCATGAGCGATGTGTAACGGACAGTTTGAGGCCAGCAGTCGCTTCCCAGGGGAGTGGCCTCACATCATCAAATTTTAATGAGCGCATTTCAAAACTTTCAATGAAATGACAAGTTAAACCGTAACCTAGGAGACAGCTGAGCGATGAAAATACCCCCCACACCCCACCATCTCCAGGGTATGTGGTGTTTTCACTTCACTGGATGTCCTGTCCTCACCTCTCTACCTCTTTTCGTCTCTCCCTCTCTTCTTCTCTCCGGTGAATTACCCTCATCCGCTTCTCACTCGTCACTTGTCATCATGTCCTCCTCGTCTGACTGAAACATCTCCGCTGGGGTTCAAACAACAAGGGATTTGAGGAGTGATATTTCTTAGAATTAAGTCAATGATATCGAACAATTCTGTGTACGGATTCTGCATTTTCATTGCCATAAACAGTTACAGGTGTTTGTGTGCGTGCCCACAGTGGATAAACTGTTCTTTGACGTATGTGGCTGTTTTTCATTCTCTCTCCATCTTTCTATCGTATCCTCTTTCCAGCACGGAGCGGACCCCACCAAGAAGAACCGAGACGGGAACACGCCTCTGGACCTGGTGAAGGACGGGGACACCGACATCCAGGACCTGCTGAGAGGAGACGCCGCGCTGCTGGACGCGGCCAAGAAAGGCTGCCTGGCCAGGGTGCAGAAGTTATGCAGCCCCGACAACATTAACTGTCGGGACACGCAGGGACGCAACTCAACGCCTCTGCACCTTGCAGGTAACATGCACAGAAAAAGCTGCACACACAGACACACACTGGGACACAACATTAGGTAAAGCTCTCTCTGGATAAAGGATAACGCCCGGGGTTGTTAGTCGGTTTGGCTGAAGTTTGCGGGATTTAAGAGACTTTGGACATGGAATATTTGTTGGTGCCAGTCACGTTGGCTGCAGCTTCTCAGAAACAGACGACCTTCTGAGATTTCGACCAGTGCCAAGAAAAAGGCAATAAACACATTCAGACAGCTAATGTCTCTGACGGCAAGAACACCTTGTTCAGAGCCGGCTGGCTGAGACAGCCACAGCGATTACCAATGATGATAACACCGTTTGTAATAACTGTAATCACTGAGAATCTTATTGTCCTTAAGGTCACCACCTCACCAGTTTATGTAACTGTTGCCATAGTAACAGTGCCATGTGGCACTATGGCATTGGGTTTGGCATTTTGCCATTGCTGTGGCAATACATGGCATTTGTGGAAAAATAAGCCAATTTAGTAATTTTAGTCTCTTTGAATCTTTGTTCAAGTAACATAGTGAGTCTTACATGGAAGAAGATGATAATGATAAATAAACGTTACAGAGTATTTTACAGTAAAAGCAGCAAAGAAAAACAGAGAAACAAAACATTGCAAAAACATAGTTACAAATAAAGAAAGAAAAGAAAATCATAACAGCGTAGAAAGATGAGATTGGCCTGTTTAAAATCATACAATGCTTTCAATGAAAATCATAACTGATAATTACATAGCAGTTTATTATATTAGTTAGAGATACACACTCTAGTGGGCTGTTATGACCTTGGATCTCACACAAACTTCCTGTTTTTCATCCCCGACAGAGACGCAGAGCCATGTATTTATTCAGGATCTGTAGATCATGATAACATCAGCTTCACAGATAAATGCCTTAAATGCCTCCGTCTATCTATCAAACTACGTCACAGTTTTCCTGCAGTGTTTTCTCATGTGGTGAGGAAAGCGACTCTACTTTGTCTTCTTAAAAGCAATTTTAGACTCTGTATTTATAGACAATGTCATGACCAGACCAGATGGGAGAAAGTATATCTTAATTAGAAAATGTTTTTGCTGCATGACAGGCAAACTGCTGAGAAAACCCTTTGAAGGTCTGTGATTTTTTTTTTGAAGAGATCTGACCACTTAGACACCCACGCACCCTCTGCCTTCATGTACTTGTCTGTAAACGGAAAAGATGATTACACGCTGTCACGCTGCAGCTCATGTAGGCTGACATGTCCCTCTGTCTTCCTCTTGTTCTTCTCTCCTCTCATTACCTGATGACATCTTTGTTTCTCCTCTTTTTCTCTATTTATCTCTCATCCATCGTCTTTCGTTCCGTCCTGCTGTGCTTCCTGTCCAACCCGACCCCGGCGCCGCTCGCTAGCCGGCTATAACAACTTAGAGGTAGCGGAGTATCTGCTGGAACATGGAGCCGATGTGAACGCACAGGACAAAGGGGGGCTGATACCTTTACACAATGCTGCTTCATACGGGGTAAGACACACACACACACACACACACACACACACACACACACACACACACACACACACACACACACACACACACACACACACACACACACACACACACACACACACACACTGCTTACAGCTCAGAGATGCAGCTTTTACTGTTTTTCATATAAGTTTGTAGATATTTTAGGATGCAACTCGTATCCAATAATAGTATGAACTGGTACTTGACTATTGGTCGGACAAAGTGATGACATTAAATAGTGTTGTGATGCCCATTTTTCACAATTAGGCTGCTCATTCTGCCTCCTTATCACACCTCAGATGCATAAGAAAGAATTTAAAATGAATTCTAAACTTATGTCTACTTCGTGCTGATGGAGATGAAAGAGTGCAGCAAACACCTGCAGACATTTTACAGTCTGTTCATTGTAAGGGACAGTAAGAATCTTATTTATTTCCCCAATTATTATTGTCGTCATGATCATTTAACTGAGATTCTCTGAAGAAGCTCACGTGTGTAGTTTTTCCTTCATTTGAGGTTCCAGTTTGTCTCTCAGTCAAATTGTACTTATAGCTCGACAGCATTCTGCTGCTGAAAGAATCATGAAACAAATGTTTGAATGAAAAGTTGATGAGCTCTGCTGTCTGGAGACGCACACACTCACAAACACACATTTTAGCAGCCCCCATCGGTACAAGACACAAGCTACGCTGCGTTTGACGCTAAAACAAGAGCTGGAGACAGACAAACACGAAGGGAAGGAAAGGGAGGACTGGTGGGAAAACACGAATCACAGTGGAGTTAATAATTCACAGTTCCTGTTCTGGAGAATCCAAAACATCACATTTTCTCTGATCATGATTTTTATAGCACTCACTCACCAGACTTCACACATTTGCTCTTGTTAAATGCTTTCATTGCCGTTGTCTCTTTTCCCTTCGCTCTCACTTTCTTATAATCTCACCTTTGTTTTCCTTTACATCCTTCCTCTCTCATCTTGTCTTGTGTTCGTCATCACCGTCTCCTTCCCGTTCTTCACCTCTACCTCCTCGCCTCTGCCCAGCACGTGGACATAGCGGCTCTGCTGATCAAATATAACACGTGCGTCAACGCCACGGACAAGTGGGCGTTTACACCCCTGCACGAAGCGGCCCAGAAGGGGCGGACTCAGCTCTGCGCCCTCCTATTGGCTCATGGGGCCGACCCCACCATGAAGAACCAGGAGGGACAGACGCCGCTGGACTTGGCAACGGTATGAACGTTTGTAGAAAGTTAGATGGTGCCTAATAAGGTTTCTTGTGTGACTGTACGTGTGGTAGTTTGAGAGTCTTTCCTCGAGAGCGACACGTCACAGCAGCTGATGTCCACAGGAAGTGAAGAGCAGCTCGTTATGATACTTGCATTTTTCCCACAGTTGAAGCAGATCACGGTTGCAGATTAGTTTTGGGATCACTTTTCAAAGCAGGGACCTGCCGATTCATTACTGGATGTTAAAAAATAACTTTTTTGCTTTCCAAATAACTGGTAGACACAAAAACTTTTGGAATTGGTCAAGTAGACCGCCTCCACAGGCAGCCGAGAACAGACGGCAAACAAGCTGTAATGGCTGCAGTGTAATCCTTCAAGGCAATTGTGTCTGATCAAAGCACTTCCACTAAAAGTGTTTGTTTTCGCCACGGACAGGCTACAAATTGTTATTGGAAGTGTCTGACAACATTGTGGAAAAGACCCATGAGAAAGACCTGCTTTTGTTTAACCAGAAACAGCCATTGTGTTGCTCGATTCAAAGCCACCAGGCTCCAACGACAAAAACAGTAATTTTATCTCGTTGATGATTTACCACCGCTGCAATCAGTTAATTTGTTTGTGCTCTAGTGTGTCACACATGTATTTTGTTGAAAATAAAACACCAACATCACATAATGACTACTGATCAAAACAGTTGTACATCAATGACTCCAATGCAAAATTGCCTTTTTTGCCAATGGATTCTGGTGGAGGATGCTCTTTGTTGTACCTCTTGGCTGTTATTTCAAAGCATTGCTTAAAAACAAGATTTAAACATAAGCAGTTGGGTTAAAGTTGGTGTTGGTCATTCTGTCTGTCTGCCTTTGTTGCAGGCTGACGACATCAGAGCATTGTTGATTGACGCCATGCCGCCCGATGCCCTGCCAAGCTGTTTAAAACCCCAGGCCACTGTGGTGAGTGTCCACACACGTACATGCACGAATAGACTGAGGGTTTCAGCTGAAGCATAATCCTGTGGCAGTTATATTATGTGTTTGCTGTAGGAAGAAACAGTTCTACAGGCATGTCAGTGTAAGCTGGAGCACATTAAGTGTGAGAATTAAAGATGATTCACTGAAATAGTTGGAATTGCCAGTTGAAGTGTGAGCGCTGGAAAGACTCAAGGTCTCAGTTGGTGTTAAAGCTTGAAAGAGCTGAAATCACTTTTATAGGCAGTTGTCCGTGTACATGTAAGCACCGAAAGCATTTGAACTGACAGCTGAAGTGTAAGCGATGAAAGCAGCTGAAATGTCAGATGACTTGTATGTACTCACAGAGATTAAAGCAAGTGAACTGTCATGAAAAGTTTGAAATGTTCGCATAAAATATCAAGTCAAGCAATAAAATTCGACCTATTGGTGCTTTACACCCGACCCTCTGTCAGGTGAGTGCAAGTGTGGTGAGTACAGGTGCAGCGGGGGGCGTGGTCATTTCTCCCTCTCCATCGCCATCCTGCCTGTCCGCCGCCAGCAGCATAGACAACCTGACCACACCCCTGAGTGACATCACAGCGGGCGGGGCCACGGGACCAGCAGACGGAGCGTCTGGGTCTGACAGGAAGGAAGGAGAAAGTACGTACCAACACGATCAGGGGCCGGTTCGGCTCACGTGAATAAAACGCGTGGACAGCTGTCGTAGGTGCTGTTGATAGAAACAGACTGATAACCCTGTTCGCACCACTGTCTCTGCAGCTCTGCTTGACATGACCATCAATCAGTTCTTGAAGAGTCTCGGGCTGGAGCACCTCCGAGACATCTTCCAGCGGGAGCAGGTACACACACACATTTTTTATTGTTTAGAAGTAGACAAACGTGAGAGGGAACAGCAAAATGTGTGAAAAACTGGAAAGCGAGACGAGAAAAGAGCATCCAGTTGCGAGTGAAATATTTCTATACCTCTGTGCTGGTGACAGCGGTGGTTGGAGGCATTATGTTCTCGTGTTCTCCGTCCATTTGTCCATCACATTCTTGTGATATCTCAAGAAAGCCTTTAGGAAATTTCATCAAATTTGGCACAAACGTCCTCTTCACCCTTGACTCGAGGATGAAGTGATCCAGTTTTGGTGGTCAAAGGTCACTGTGACCTCTCGAAGCACACCGGCCTTATTGCATGAGTTTATACGCTGTTAATAACATTTTAGATCCAGAAGGTCAGAATTCAATCCTGGCTGTTCTTCAGTGCCATGACTCAGGAATGGAAATATCTCAGCAACAGATGGATTGTCATAAAGTCCACGGAAGGACGGTAATAACTTTGGTGATTCCTTAACTTTTTATCTTGCGCCATTAAAATTTTTATTTGTCCAGCACTTTTATGGCTTATTATGCCTAAACAACATTCCCATCAGCCTCAACTGTAACTTTTAGTGATAACTAGCAAGTGTTAGCATGCCGACATGCCAAGTTAAGATGAAGATAGTGGTAAAGGTTGGCGGGTAGTGATGGAGACAGGAGAGGGATACAGATGGCTGGAGCGAGAGAGCAAGGAGGAAAAACAAAGGAAGAGAACACAGAAAGACAAAAGTGACGGAGACAAGGAGACAGATGGGCTGACAGAGAGAGGAGAGAGACGGACATACAAAGTCATATTGAAAGGTGACAGCCGGCATAAAGGCTAAGCATAGCAGGCCGTGGGGGGGCAGTGTGGGGGACATTTGTGTGAGTGTGTTACAATTGTTCTCGGTCCTCCCTAAAGAGAAACGAGCCATTATTATTATTCAGATAAGGAGTGAGATGGAGGTGAGAGTCAGAAAGGTGTTAATGGAAAAAATACTATTCTATTTCAGGATAGCAAGAACATGGAGTTATAACAAAGACACATATATATCAGTCCATTCAATATACTTGAAATTACAATGTTGTATTTAAAGCAAGAGCAAACACCACAACCTGTTTCAGCTGTAATAATTAATAACTCATTAATCACTCCCTCTGTAAAGCCTTGCTGTCAACATAACGTTTTATTGAACAGTCAGTGCTAAAAACGCAGGGATCGCTCCTCATTACTCTCTAGATTTAGATCTGGCATGCAGAAAAAATGCAATAATTTTGCAACAGAAACTTGGTTGGATGTTCCAGGTGGCAGATTGCTCGACTGAAGCTGTGAGACGGCAGCTGTAAGTGTCAGCCAGTGGTGAGAGCCGGGCTGATGTGATGTGTCACATTTATTAGTTTTAGGTGATTAAATCAAATCAGGTGTAACATTAAGTGTTTTGCTCTGTTGGAGAGATCAAACCGGCTTCTGCAGAAGTAAAAGGCTTTTTTCTTCTCTTTACTGCGATTTCCTGCAGCGAGTCGGGGGGTTCTCAACTTTTAGTGCCAAACACATTCACGGTTTCTGTTTTGCTTCTTCTTCGTCTGATGCCGCTCTCAGTAAAGCGCCGGCGGTTTAGGCAGGGATGATTTACACCTGTAGCAGTGATCAGAACACCGCAGAGGAACGTAGGTAAAGGTTACCGTTTGAAAAGCCACGTTATCTCTGCCTCCAGGATGAATCTCATCTGTGCTCTCCCTGAACAAACTTCATCATCAACTATTTGCATATCAATGGGCCGATTACTGCCACTTCATTCACCGACCTTTTTCTTTATGCCGCTCCATTCTCATGAATATTTGTCAGACCGTCAGACCTATTTTCTCTGCTATATGTCTTAGATCACTGAACTCAGCAGTGATTGTTGGCAATTTTGCTGATCAGTAGCGTGACCTACTGTTGTCATCGCTGAACTTTACTGTTTTTTGGCTGCTGTTGTTTGTGCAGTGTTACATACAATAGAGCGACGTTTGATTCAGCTGACGGATGTGTAATTAGAGGTGTGGCTGGAATACTTATGGCACATAATGAGCAGAAAACGTTATTCTCCGAGCAATTTACATTCTCTTGGCAGCCGACGCAAACAGAAGCGAGACTGACACGACTTATTTGTCGTCTCTGAGCAGATTTCGCTGGATGTGCTGGCAGACATGGGTCACGAAGAGCTGAAAGAGATCGGCATCAATGCTTACGGTCACAGGCACAAGCTCATCAAGGGCATCGAGAGGCTGCTGGGAGGCCAGCAAGGTCAGGAAACACACACACACACACACAGTAAGCTACATATACAGTACTAGAAAACAGAGTCAACATGTTTGTATTTAGTTCTACTAGGTGAGCTATAATCAACATTTTGAAATAAATAAAAATAAAGAGATTTTCCACACCACAGTCAGTCATGTTTTATCTAGTAAATCTGCCTCGGATCAGTTAAACACTTAATGTTTATCTGACATCATCAAACTCTTGTCAAACTATATGTGTTTAAAAAAATGCTAATTAGGCCTTTAAAGCGTTAACATGCTTATATAATAAGGCATCGAGTAGACACACAGGGATGGTTAGATAGATGGATACTTCAGGTACCCAGTAGCTCACACACTGACTTTACTATGATCACAGATCTGGAAAGGACATACCCGATAGCTCGAAGGGTCGTTGTGATTCACTGTCTGAACGTGTGTTGGCAGGTGGAAACCCATACCTGACGTTCCACTGCTCCAGCCAGGGCACCGTGCTGATCGACCTGGCACCGGATGACAAGGAGTTCCAGTCTGTGGAGGAGGAGGTATGCAAATGCACTTCAAACATCATTTACACAGCTACCACACACACACACACACACACGTACACACACACACGTACACACACACACGTACACACACACGTACACACACACGTACACACACACGTACACACACACACACACACACACACACACACACACACACACACACACACACACACACACACACACACACACACACACACACACACACACACACACACACACCGGTGTCACCACAGTCCAGAGAGACTCCATAACAGCGTAACTGCTCCGCTGACTATATTTCTCTTGTAAATGAAAGCAGTAATTCAAAGAGACAGCAGATATCAGTCTGCATGGATTTAAAATTAATGAGGACCCTCAGATGTTAACAGAAATTTAACAGGTAATTTAAAGTGTGAGTTTTACTTCATTAGGATGATAAAATAATTTTGTGAAAGTAATCACTTTACTCACATCATAGGAAACACAAATGACTCCATCGCTCTGTGAATCCAGCTGCACCACTTTTCTCTTCTCTTTATGCTGCATTGATCTGAATTTCGCACAGGCATTTGTTTAGGCCTCTACCCAGATTGACTGAGTTGCTGCTCTACCTCTTCGCTGACTATATGGCTCTGTAGTCTCCACTCAGTTGCCAGATTATTAGCTACACCTAACTTAAACTGATGTGGTTTAATACAGCGGTCCTACAGTTAATCCTGCCTTCGTGAAGGTTCGAATGATCAGTCAGGGAAGGAAAAATGACCAGAACGCCTCTCTAAAAGAGGTTCTAACTAACCTGGACACTATAACCATCATGAGAAAGGATTTCTTGCAAGACTGCGTCAGTTTTAACAAGGTGTCCCTAATGTGTTTCAGCTGTTACTGACGTGTGCATGTTACTGTAACATGAGCTGCTCTCTGGACATCACTTGTGCATTTATTTTTAATTTTTAATCTTCCTGAGCCGCCAAGACAAAAAATGACTCATCCCCAGGTTTCCTAATGCCGTCCAGAGACCTGTATGAATCACACCGTATGTTATTCATGATATAAGGAAGCTGCATTTCAGCACCGTGTTTTATCCCACACAGTTCCAATTTTAACCGTCAAAAGCTTTGCATGCGTGTGTGTGTAATTTTAATTTTCTTCTGTTTATTCCCTGGTGCAGCTACAGAGCACCATCAGAGAGCACCGCGATGGAGGCAACGCAGGTGGAGTCTTCAGCCGCTACAACATCATTAAAGTGTGTATTCAACACACACACACACACACCAGTTCTCTCTCTATGATCACACATTTTCAATTTACTTACAAAGAGTTCAAGTGACAGATCCTTTCCTCTCCGTTTCACTCGTCATCCCTCCCTCTGTTCGTCCTTTCCTCCTGCCTGCAGATTCAGAAGGTGGTGAATAAGAAGCTACGGGAGAGATATGCTCACAGACAAAAGGAAATTGCAGACGAGAATCACAACCACCACAACGAGCGAATGCTCTTCCACGGTTAATTATCAATTTCAACAGTTTGAACACTTGAATTTTGCATGAAGTCATGTCCTGCTTCTTCTGGAACAACCTCTCTTTCATCTGTCTTTCTGAAAAAATGAGGTTTACTTTTCATATTCTTCAACAGATTGACATCCACTGCAGCTAAAACCTCCTTGATTTCAACAAGTCTTAGTCATGACATTACTTACAGCTATACTTTCCCTGTTAATGATCTTTTCATTTGATCCTGAATTATGAAGCACTTTGTTAAGTCTGTTTCAATATGAGCGCTATAAATTAATCACAACCCTCCTGAAGCTTAACAGCGATGACAGGGAGAGATTGCCGTAACTATAATTCACAGGTACATGTGATGAATTAGTAGTGCGGTCCACATAAATTATGACAGCTGTTCGGCTGCTGCTGGAGAACCTTGACACAATCAGCTAAATCGCACTCTTTCTTCACACTGGGGTCTGATGAGCGGTGGATGAATATGCAAACGGTTATTTAATGTCGTTTCTGGGTCCATTCAGGGGAACTGTGGGACTGGTAATGGGGCTTGTGCACATTCAATCAATGATTCAAGGTTTCTGTCAATGATTTAGGTTTCTAAAACAGATCCAGGAGTAGTTACATTAAGGTTCCTGGTGTTTGAAGGAAATGTTGTGGGAAAATACAACCTTAAGGACGCGCAAATACATTCACATGACAGTTGTAAGGAAAGTTTGGCTTGTTTTTACAGTCATTTATGACTTTTTGTTTTACACCCGTGTTTTTTCCCCCAAATGAAGATGTTAATGTTAAAAGTCTAACTGGAACATGTCATAACTAACGCCAGTTTTCTACTTTGAGTTTGGATCACGGCTCAGCTTTAGCTTCAATCACGTCCACTTTGTTGTCAGAGGTGAAACGCAGTTTGGTTTCCTGCATCAAATTCAACCGTTCGTGGGGCCCTGAGATGAGCTGTGCCTTGTAACACTGTTTTCATTCTTGTAGTCTGTACACAAGCTTTAATGACTCTCATTATCTTCCATGCCTGTCGGCCACGAGGCTCCGACAGGACACAGCTCTCGGCTCTGCAGCCACGTTGTTTTCTTTAAACGCTGTAGAGTAAAAAATCCCAGGATGTCGCTTGGCCTCTGTGATGCCTGAAACTGTCATACTATGTTCAAAGTCTCTTGGATCATGGATTTCCCAGGGTAACGCTTAATCAAACAGCGTCTGGATCTCTCTACCATGTCTGCATCCTTTATACTTTTTGTGCCTTGTTTACTCGCAGCCGTTTAAAAGGGGATCTGGATAGTGAATGTAGAATTAAAGGGTTAGTTCGGATTACTTGAAGTGTGGTTGTATGAGGTACATATCCATAGTTAGTGTTTTACTTACAGTACGGTCGGCACGCTTCCAATTTTTCCAAGGAGCAGGCTGGAGTCCAGGCATAGACGCTTAGCGATGTGCAGCTGTGGATGGGGCAGCAAACAGGATATGTCTTTCAGCCAACTAAAGAAATGGGGAAAAAACCAAAAACCCGCTAGCTGTATTCTATATTTAGAATATTTTCTCTGCTTAACATTGCCGTCAGACAGCCATTTCAGATGGGAAACTGAAGCCTGTCTCTTTGTCTCTGTTTGTTTCAAAGACGCCAGATTCCCTTGACAAAAACAGTGATTTCACCTCGCAGAAGTCAGGAGTTGCTCGTCTACCACTGCCTTCATCAGTTAGTTTGTTGATCGAGGCGCCTTAGACCAGTAACTACTGCGTTCTGCGAGGTGAAATGACTGTTTGTGTCAATGGAGTCTGGTGGCTTTGAAAGGAGCAAAGAGAAAAGAGAGAACGGCTTCAGTTCCTCATCAAAGAGGGCTTTCTGACAGACACACTCATTTTTCTCTTTCAGTCTTTATTGGTAGCTACTTGCTTTATGGGCCTCGTCTGGAGGCTCCAGACAGGGAGATAATACTAAATGTTTTGAAGCTAAAACAAACGAAGATGTGCTGGAAGGTTCCCACAAAGGAGACACGTCCTATAGGAAGCGTTCCTGTCCCCAGTGTGATGTTCTTCAGGCAGAATCTACCACATATCTTTGCCTCCAGATGGGCTCAGTGTGAATGTGTGCTTTCTCACGTTTTAAACTTTCTCCTGCCAGGTTCTCCCTTCATCAATGCCATCATCCATAAGGGCTTTGACGAGCGACACGCCTACATCGGCGGCATGTTTGGTGCCGGGATCTATTTTGCTGAGAACTCGTCCAAAAGCAACCAGTACGTGTATGGGATTGGTGGCGGCACAGGATGTCCCACCCACAAAGACCGCTCCTGCTACGTGTGCCACCGGTGAGACGTCACGTTAGTTTATATAACATGCTTTTCTTTGCCACGGTGGCATGTTGCTCTGTTCCTGTGTCTTCACATAACTCACTTCTTCCTGTGCACAAGGGAAGAAATGCTGTTCTATTATTATGTAGTGTGATTATGAAAAGTATTCATTACACCATGCGTGGCTGTTCGTGTGTGACCTTACCGTTAACAGCGTCGTTCTGTGTGTGTTTGCCTTTCAGGCAGATGCTTTTCTGCAGAGTGACGCTGGGAAAGTCTTTCCTTCAGTTCAGTGCGATGAAAATGGCCCATGCCCCCCCTGGACACCACTCGGTTATAGGTCGACCCAGTGTCAACGGACTGGCGTATGCAGAGTACGTCATCTACAGAGGGGAGCAGGTCAGGACACACACACACACACACACACACACACACACACACACACACATTTTTATGACCCAAACACACTAAAATCCATTTTATGTCCTTCTAAATCCATTTACGAGGATATAAATCAGAGAAAGGCAGCAAATCCAAAAATACTTAAACGATTAATTAATTCTATACAGTATATGTAATCAGCACTTTAACTTCAGTGTGCTCTTCGTCCACAGGCTTACCCAGAATACTTGATCACCTACCAGATTGTAAAGCCGGAGAGTCTGGCCACGCCCGCTGCCACCTCGGAGCAGAAGTCCTAAAACACGATCACAGCGGGATCAGAGGACTAAAGCCACTCTGAGAGGACTAGAGCTGAACTCAAAACTTAAGTCTCCAGAGCTGAACTTGAGCTGGGTGAGGTGAAGGCAGCGGACCCTCGGGAACAAAACGTGAATGTGTCTGAACAGAAGAAGAAGAAGAAGAAGAAGAGGAGGATGAGGAGGCTGTCTTTGAGTTTCAGGGTGTGATACATGCTCAGTGCAAAGCTGCAGACAGCAAAAATCAGATCACATTCTTGAATCATTTGGCTCTAATTTCACTGGAGAAAATCCAAATGGTCTGATCAATTCAGGAACAGTACCTGTGAGCTATTCTTTACATTTGCAAGCCTCTGGCTTGGTCCTAAAAGCAATTACGAAAGCAATTAGAGCAGGACACAGTCCGAGGCAAAACAAACATCCCCGATTCTGCACCTTTGCATTGCTCATGTACACTGCCCGCAGTTTTTAAAGTGTTGCTTTGATATCACGTCCTCTTTCGGCTCTGTGCATCATCCGCAGCAACAAAACAACACCCTGAGGCCACTTCCAGAAACAGCGATTGTCGTGCTGCGAGAGCAGCGATCCAGTGCATTTTATGTTAGTGCTTGTCACACTTTCACCGATGAGGCTCGTGTAAACAAGACACAGCACTCTGCGTTCTCTCACATCTTTTCCGCTGTAAACAAAGACAAAATTATGAAACAAGTGTGAGAAGAAGGGGGAAGTAAAACAGATTACAGAGGACAAATTCTCAGAAGGCAATAAGCAGAAAACAAACAGGAGACCACAAACCACTGCTGTCACCAGTGGCGGCTGCAGACTTTCCATTCCAGTTCACACCGGGACCATCGAGCCAGTTCAGGTGAGAGGCCAGCTGCTGCCAGCAGAACCCCAAACCTACACAGTAAACACACCTTTTCATGAAAACATTTGTATTTAGATTTGCCAACAAGATGTGCTAAAGTACAGCTAAAAACTGACTGTATAACTCAGTCACATAGGAACTAAATTTTATGATCATTGGCTTCAACACTCAAACACGATGGCTGCTGCTGCCGGCCCAGCAGATTTAAACAGCTCACTTTCAAGTCGTCGTCACTAAAGGACCAGGAGAGAGCAGACTGACACGTATACAAACACAGTCAATACTGAGACATCTTATCGGGTTATATCATTAAAGTGCACACAAAGCTCTGTGTTTACCGACCCGGCCAGTACGTGAGCTTCTATGCCAAAATAAAGACAGCGATGAAAGACAAACATTAAGTCAAACTTTCCTGGACGCTGCATTTGCTTTCTGCTATTCTTAAGGATTAGTTACATCACCATCGTTGGTGTGAGTGTGACTGTTACCATCACAACAAGTTATTTAAGGACTGTGTGCCTTAAATTGAAGGTTGTGTAGAGTCATGGCTGAGGTTTTCTCTGCTAAGACCTGATCTAAGTGAGGAATTCTGATCTTAACATCCACATCTCTGTGCTGCTCCACTCGTGTGTCACTCATGTACACCCACATGTTCTTCTTTTGTGTTTTAATGCCTCAGAGGGACCCTCATTTTCCCAGTGTTTACATGAACCTGCTGCCTTCTTGCCCCCGTTCTCTCTACCTTTAACTGTTGATGCCCCCTGGTGGTGCAACAGAGGAATTGTACAGATGTACTGTCCATCAGGAAGGTTTTTCTGTCGGGATCCGTTTCTGCACAGTACTATTTATTTGTGTTTTTTCTGAAGCATATTCCATTTTTGTTTTCTTCTTCACATGTTTCTTTATGTCATGTTTCCATCATTTTGGAGGTTACACTCCTGCGTTTACACTCCTCAAACTTTTGAAGTAAATGTGAAAAGTGAGCCTAGTCACTGTATCTTAGAGAGCCATTCAGCGGGCTGGTCACAGGCTTCAAAAAGATATTTAGACAGCCAGAACTCTGCAAGCTGACTCAGGGTGAGGATGACGAAGATGATAACGGATATGTTGTATATAAAGATGAGCTGTCACAAGTCTGTATTAACCATTTACGGTGACACACTAACGGCAACATTAGCAAACTCCTCACACTAAGTTCTGTGAGCTCAAACTGTTTTTTAAACTATACTGACCAAGTTTTTCTGTTGATAGTTTATTTATAATTATTTTTAATTAAAGATGCTGTACACCATACAGGACCACACACACACACACACACACACACACACACACCATCAGTTTGTTTCATGTTGATCATGTCAGGTCAAGCAGTGCTGAAGGTCTTTGAAATTACTTGAAACTGTGAGGAATGGAAAGAGTAAATGGCCTTAAAAGTTTTAGAGAATTAATTTTGCCTTGAAATCCCTAGAAATCTCATTATGAAAGCTGCAGCAAGGGAGAGACAGCCGGTGGGCATATAGACTGATGATGACGGGGCCGGGCCCCAAGAACTCAGACAAAGCTGCTCTGATATTTGATTCCTTTAATTTGCTCCATTATTAATGTGTCTACCTGTAAAACTCAGATTTCAGCTAATCTGCACTTTCAAAGAGAAGATGACGTTGGTTTGAGTGCGAAGAAACACGAAATCTTTGTTAATTATGAACCAAGTCCAAAAACTTCACCTGTTTTCAGAGAAAGTTAACTGCCAGCTGGAAATATGCGCCCATGAGACTATTAAACTAAACCTTTTCTGTCTGACTATTTCCAAGCCGTGAAGTTTTCACATCAGCAGGAAATTATAAAGTGATTCACTGCAGGGAAAATGAAAATCTAATTAATTTAGACTGAGAAATGTAACGAAAACGACAACTGAGGAAAACTAATAAGCTTGAAACTCAGCTGTGACGGCAAAAAAAAAAAAAAAAAAACATTGAAAGGGAAAATCGAAGTGTTGCAGCAGTGGGACACAGTTAGCAGTGAACGGCCCCATGTGTGTTTTTGTTTTTAAGACGTGACTGAAGTGATGAACAGCCTGGGAGACTCTCTTACACACAGTGTCTATCAAAGTCAGTTATTTAACGTCTGTCTCAATTTAGAAAGCCCTGATTGGACTGAACAGGTGGATGACAAATTAAAACTGATGTAAAGTCTTTTTTTTTTTGGAGACCTGCCAGAATTAAATGTCCTCTAGTTTTTTTGTTGTTTGTTTTGTCGCTGCAGCATGGCTGTCACCTCTCTCTGCACACACACACACAATCTATGGCGTTGACCTCATTAAGGTCAGCAGCACTGTATGATTTATTAGCAGAGCAGCCGAGGGCTTTGTTTTAAATGAGACTGTAAATAAACTAACTCCAGATGGGCCTTTTAATGGATCTTTTATGGACGATGTTGAGTTTATTTTTCTTGTTATTTTCTCCCTTTGAAAAACTTTTCAAAGACTTTTTTATGTGATAACAATCTGAATTGTGTTTTTCCGCTGGTCTGTCTCTGCTTATCTGTCTCGAGGACCAGTCAGCCATCTAGTTGTAAATAGTTTGGAGGGGTGTGTGTGTGTGTGTGTGTGTGTGTGTGTGTGTGTGTGTGTGTGTGTGTGTGTGTGTGTGTGTGTGTGTGTGTGTGTGTGTGTGTGTGTGTGTGTGTGTGTGTGTGTGTGTGTGTGTGTGTGTGTGTGTGTGTGTGTGTGTGTGTGCGTGTGTGCGTGTGTGCGCGTTCAATCAATCCATGCTTCACCTCCTGACCCGCCATCTTCCAAAAGCCACCGGTTTAATTAACACACTTCCTCATCGGTAATGTCTGACCTCCTGTTGTACAGAGCTGCTGACCAGCTAACACGTGGAACAGAGAAACTCCTCACTCTTGTACAGAAGAAAATCCTTAATAAAAGAACTTACAATGAACTTTTGTCTCCGTCCAGTTTAATGTGACCCTGTGGTTACTAAACAAGACGTACTTTAATTCCTCCTGCCTCTGTATTCACGCCTCCCAGTATAATAAAATTTAACTGCACCATAAACTAAGCTTGCGAAAAGACCACAAAGTTGAATCAACACCTCTCCAACCACTTTCTACAACATCTGAGCTTGATCACACTCAGTGAGAGAGGATTTATCGCAGCGCTGTTGCACACTAGGGTCCAGCTCACCGGTAGTACTTTTGGTTGTCTGACTTTTCACTGCTCTGTTTTAATTATTCTACTTTTAGACAGAAAAACAGTTCATCAACAACAATAAGCTGCTGCAGAATCCAGAGGCAGTGAGATCTGGCCGACCGAGAGGGTTCACCTGAGATTAGGGAGGCGGTTAACTGTCTTAAAACTCCAATTCCTCCTCTTTCCTGTACTGTTCATTTGACTTTGTTTGCTACGAGATGAATAGTCATGAGGGTGAAACCGTTTGGCACCTCAGACAATCCAAGAACAGAAGAAAACGCTGCAATTCATCAGCGGAAACACTTAACTGGAGTTAAATCAAGATGGGGAGATAAAGCTAGATCATCAATACCCCCCCCCAGATAAAGAGACCTCTCTGGTGATCCATCTAACCAGTGGAGGCTCTGGCATATTGAAGCCACAGGGGTCAGGTTGAAGCCATCTGTCTGTGCCAGAGGAAACACACCTCGATCTGTTGCACTGTGTTGTGTGTCTGTGGAAACTCAGGCCTGCCGATATTAAAGAGAAATCACTTCGTCAGCTAGACATCTCACTTTGCATTTGTGTTCACATGATCAGTGTGACAAGATTAAAATGAATCAGAACAGTGTTGATTTTCCTGTCTGAGAAAACATCATTACTGCCAACAGAAGTATGAAGGTGAAAACTGATTATATTTGAAAAACAAAATTCAGAGGACTCCAATCCACTGCAAATATCCAGTTTTTATCATTTCAATTTGTAATTAAAGCTGCAAGCAGCATTGGAGGGCCCTCGCACCTTTGTGCACGTCGGGGTGTGTGGCGGCTTCGTCCTGTTGCCGGACACCGACCGTTCCATGCAACTAATTGCATCCTATATTTGAGCATATGAAGTGTTGACTACACCGTGAAAATGTCATGCAAATCAAATGATGATTGGGCAACTAAAAGTCAAGCCGGAGTACCCGGAGAGAACCCACGCTAGCGTGCTAAACTTCACCCAGAAAGATTCCAGGTTCAAACCAGGATTTGAAGCTGGAACCTTCTAGCTGTGAGGCAACAGTGCTGACCACAGCACCACCATGCTGCCTGCTGACAGTCAAATAATGAAACAGCTCAAAGTGATGGATAAACAGTCTGAAGTCATTTGCATGTGGATTTAATCTAACTGTGTCATTTCTTTTCAAACTGCCAGATTTCTCCACAGAGCCGTGTTTTTATTGATCCCAAATGAACAGTGCTAAAGATGTATGAAGATATAATAAATGAAAAGAACAAACAGTGAAAAAGAGAAAGCGAGTGGAGGAACAGTGATAAATAGTTACTCCTGCAGGACACAAGGGGCGCTGTGACCTTAAAAATGCAAAACACCTGAACCCAAACTTCTACCTGCACTGTGGAATGAACTCCCTGAAAAGAAGTGGGCTGATGAAGCCTTGTGAAGCTTTTGAGGCCTTTGCTTGATTGAGTCGAAGCCTCAAAGCCTTATAAAACAGACCGTACTGGTGACATCTGGTGGTCAGCTGGAGTCATAGCGGCTCATCCCACCAGGACCAAGACGGAGCGCTTCAGACGCTCATTTGTGCCCACTGCCATCAGACTGTTTGACAGCAGTGGAGAACTCAGTCTGCAGCAACAGCGCCAGGGCAAGATAAGCTGTAAAATAAGCAATAGTAGATAAATATAAATTGCAATGAGAATAAATAAATATTTATACTATAAACATAAATGTACAGTACAGAGAGGTTTATGAAATGAGTGAAAAATAATATTGTCATATAGTATATTATAATTATTACTATACCAGTAGTTATGGTTGATGGTAGTACTGTACTTGCACATATTAATCCATCCCATATTAAACTATTATACCAAACAGCAACACATCAGGCCTTCACCTTTACACTATTCACACACCTGCTGCTAATTATATATGACGTCACTGTCATACATTCACACTTTCTTTGTGCTTTTTAATTTTGTATTTTAATGTTGTACATTGGGCTGTTGCAACACCTGAATTTCCCCCATGGGGATCAATAAAGGATTATTATTATTATTATTAAAATGTACTAGCTGTTCACGTTAGCATGGTTAGCTATCGTTCGCTAATTAGCTAACATTAGCTAGTTAGCTAACGCTAACGCTAACTAACTAATTAGCTAGCTTCTGACCATCATGTGTTTGTGTTCGGTCATTCAGCCTCAGACTGACCTCATTGACCAAAGCCAACTCCGTGTCTTCATGATGTTTTCCTCCGGTAGTTTTCCAGTTTTCTTCTCCTCCTCCAAACATCTTTTTAAAGCAGAAAAACGAGCTGCAGAAAACCGCCAACAACCCTTTCAGGTTCTGACGTCATCTGGTGCTGCGGAAGTGTCCTGACTTCATTTCCTGTGTTGCCAACTCAACGACTTTCTCGCTAAATCTGGCGACTTTCCAAATCCTCTTGGAGACTTTTTCTGGTGTTATTGGAGACTTTTTGAGCCACACAGCCTCAGTCACTTCCTCACCTCGTCCACTGTGTGTGTGCCTCTCTGGGACAGAAGCTAATCTAGCTAGCTGGCTCATCATGTCTCAGTCTTTAAGTGGACGCTCAGAAATAGAGAAAGGAGTGGGAATCAAACCCTGTTTATTGGAGACGATACACGGGCATGCTGCCTGGATTGTAAAGCTGATTTCTCCGCCAAACTTTGTGATATAAAAAAACACATGACAACTCAAAAACACAGTGAAAAGACAAAGCCTTCCAACAGTTCCACCCAAAGCAAGCTGTCATTAATGAGGAAAACACTGACTGGAGCTATTGCTGAACACTGTTCCATGCTGTCATGTTGACCCATATGAGCTGGGGATCGAACCCCTGACCATCTGATTGAGGGACGAGCCACTCTACCACTGAGCCACAGCCGCCCATGTGGTCACACTGGGGAAGCTGTGAAGCTGCTTTCTCAGACTCCACTGCTGCTCCTCACTTCAAAATGCTCAGGACAAAGTGCACGGAAATGATTCATGGTGTTCTAGCACCATACTTTCTCTAAAAGTTGGTCCAGATGTGGGTGAGCAGCATTTCAGCCTCCTCCTCCATGAGTCCACAGATGGAGGTGTTTCTAAGTACCTGGGGGTTGTGATGAGGTACTTTAGTGACACCAAACACACAATTGTCTCAACATTTCTGGGGCTTGTTGAGTTGGAGGGAGGAGACACAGACAGAGACAGACAAACACTCACACCTATGGCCAATTTAGAGTCACCAATTAACCCAGCTTGCATGTCTTTTGGATTGTGGGAGGAAGCCGGAGTACCCAGAGAGAACCCACGCTAACGTGCAAAACTTCACACAGAAAGATTCCAGGTTCAAACCAGGATTTGAACCTGGAACCTTCTAGCTGTGAGGCAACAGTGCTGACCACAGCACCACCATGCTGCCTCCTACTCCATGTACAGTGATCCTCAAAACATCTTGTGTCTGACTTTTGTGAAGTCAGTGCTGGATGAGGTACAGTTGGCCATCAAGGCTTTTGAGGGAGAGCAGGTAGATCCTCTGAAACTTCTTGACAGCTTGTTTAGCCTGATCAAGTCTGTGAGTAGCAGGGTGCTGAATCCACTGGCAAATACTGATGTACTCAAAGAGCCAATTGATGGATCCATCAGTCCCAAACCGTAGCTTGGTTACCTTCTTGAGTCAAAGGCAGCTGAGCTCCACCTTGCGCCTGAGGAGAAGAACAATGTGAGAAAGCGGTGTGTAGCCTTCACCATCTCCCTCACTAATGAGCTGAGGGTGAGACTGCCGGACAACATTGAAGCATTGCAGCACATGTCAGTTTTCAATGTAGAGGAAACTCTAAAGCACAATAAGAGCCTGGGAGAAACAGAAAAACTAGCCAAGCTCCTTGGCTACTGTCCTGCAGAGAGAGACAAGATTGTCCAGCAGTGGTGTGGGCTTCTGGGGTGAGATTAGGAAGTTCAGGGATGCAGCTGATATCAAGTTCAGGTACACAGAGCAGGTAGAAGTTTGAGTTCAGGTGTTTTGCATTTGTAAGTACAGAGCGCCCCTTGTGTCCTGTAGGAGTAACTATTTATCAATGTTCCTCCACTCACTTTCTCTTTTTCACTGTTTGTTCTTCGGTGCAGCATGGTGGTGCTGTGGTTAGTGCTGTTGCCTCACAGCTAGAAAGTTCCAGGTTCAAACCCCAGTTTTTACCTTGGAATCTTTCTGTGTGAAGTTTTGTACAATAGCGCGGGTTTTCTCGGGGTACTCCGGCTTGATTGACGATACACGGGCATGCTGCCTGGATTGTAAGGCTGATTTCTACGCCAAACTTTGTGATATAAAAAAAACTCTGTAGATGTGTTCATCATAAACAAAATGTAATCAGTTCTTTTCAGGGAGTTCATTCCACAGAGCAGGTAGAAGTTTGGGTTCAGGTATTTTGCATTTTTGAGGACAGAGCGCCCCCTTGTGTCCTGTAGGAGTAACTATTTATCAATGTTCCTCCACTCGTTTTCTCTTTTTCACTGTTTGTTCTTTTCATTTATTATATCTTCATACATCTTTAGCACTGTTCATTTGGGATCAATAAAAACAGTGTGAAGTGTGTGGACCTGCCCGTTGTGCTCTTTTCTGTCCAGGGAGCCTCATCTGGCCAATTTTGCAGTAAGCACATGAGCCAGAGCCCGTCTGCCCTGAGCCACGGCTCTGTGGAGAAATCTGGCAGTTTGAAAAGAAATGACACAGTTAGATTATATCCACATGCAAAAGACTTCAGACTGTTTATCCACCACTTTGAGCTGTTTCATTATTTGACTGTGTCAGCAGGCAGCATGGTGGTGCTGTGGTCAGCACTGTTGCCTCACAGCAAAAAGGTTGCAGGTTCAAATCCTGATTGGAATCTTTCTGTGTGGAGTTTTGCAGAGAGCAGCTGCATTGATAAAACAGACAAGCAAAGAATGAGCATTACAGTGAAAGTCTAAACAAGAAGCAATAATAGTTCAGTTTACTTGCACGTTAAATGGCTTCTCTCGTACATAGTCAGTGGATATATAGGCTCTCAGTGCAAGACCTCAGAAATACCTGAGACATTTCTGATGAGTTTTCATATAAGGCGACACATTTCATCTCAACCACGAACCAAAGCCTCCAATTATCTTGAAGAATAAAATGGGCTGAATGATGTATGTTAGTGTTCTCAACACTAGATGGCGCTGCAAGCCAACATTCCCTGAAAGAAGAGTTAAAAAGATATGAGTGTGATCCACCACACAAAGAACACATGTGCTGCTCACACAGGTCACATCATATCTCCTCTCTCTAGAATGCAGAAACATGTGAGCGCATTTGTTGTTCGATGCTTTAAAGGAGAATTAGAGGTGTGTGTGTGTAACGTAGCAGGGAAGAGCTCAGCGTTTGTGTACTGTGAGTCTACAGCTGTTACTGTTAATATGATTGGAAAGTGGTTTTACTTACAGGAGGGGGTAAACACTCCTGTCTACTTCCTCTGACAGTATTTGTCATCAGTCTGGTTAGATGAATCATTTGATGACAGGCTTGTTTGTTTTTTAACCCACATTCACTAAACCTGCATCACCTACTGTACTTTTATGTGTGTGTGTGTGTGTGTACTAATGTAAGTGTAGTATTCAGTTTCACACACCATCGCACAAAGAAAGCCCATACAACGTCATTAAGAACATTGTTTATTCAACAGTGGATCTTCAGTAATAAATAAATGCACAAATCATTCATTCCACAGTAAAATTGAGGGAAAGTTAATTTTTTGTTGTTTGTTTTTTTTTTGTTTTTTTTAGTAAAAATGTCCAAGTGGAGGATTGATATTGCCATGATGGGTAAACAGCATCGACCAGACAGAGAGACAGTCAACACAGATGAACTAACAAAGAGAGGCAGACAGACAGACAGACAGACAGACAGACAGACATGTACAAAGTATTGCGTTTTTCACTGATTGGCCCTCTTTTCTCTCTCTCTCTCTCTCTCTGTCTCTCTCTACATGGACAACATGTCTTTATGCAAAGTCTACCATCACCACGACGTACAAATCAATCATAAATTATAAATACAGTATTGCATCACTTCAAAGTGCTACAGAGATAGGTGCCGACAATCTTCAAAAACAGAGAAAGGATTGTTTTCTTTGAAACCCTGTGTGTGTATGTGTGTGTGTATGTGTGTGTGTGTGTGTGTGTGTGTGTGTGTTTTGTGCGTACACCAGGATATAAAAGCAACCATGGTTGGACTTTGTGCCTTTGGATGTCTAGCACAGAGTGTAAAGCTGAGCCTGGTCGAAAGCAGAAGCAATACAAACATTTTCTTGACATTGTGACATTATAAAGACTGGATGTGACGTCCTAAAGAGTCGCTGCTGTTGTTGTGCTATTGTTGATTGTAAGTACGGTATTGCATGACTTCAGAGTGCTGTGGAGAGAGATGTGATAACCTTCAGAAACAGAGAAGGGTTTTGGTTGTGTTGTATGATTGTATGTGTGTGTGTGTGTGTGTGCGTGTGCACATCACAGCTCAGATACACAGTTTCCTGTTTTTGGCCAGTATGGGTTTAAAACATGAAATCAATAAGTGATAATTATGTTCTGTTTTAACCTGGACTCCCCTCACAGTGAGGGTTTGGTGATGACAGTGTGTTTGGATGTGCTGCCTTTGAAAGTCTGACCTGTGAAAACATCAGAGGATTTATGTGAGAAAATATTGCCCCTAAAGTTCCTCCAATTCGCTGAAATTCAATATGTCAAAGCATTTTACTTTCATACTTGCTTACTTCCTTGTGTTTTAAAATCGTTCCTTGGTTCAGGAAGTTTGTCTTCATAACCATTTTTTAAAACTTTTATCAGCCTGAAATATTTGCCCTTTCGAAGTTTGAATCCTCTGTGAGTCTGACGCCTGATAAGGACCTAGAGCTACTCAAAAACAGCACCTCATGTGTCTGTGTGCGTTGGTGTCCACCTGTGTGTGTGCAGACGGAGACGAGTTTTTGCTCTCTGACAGTGTGGAATAAGAGTCTGTGCTGCACTGCTGAAATGCTCAGATGTTTGCTCTTAAAAAGTCACACTAACATTCAGCAATCTGCTTTCTAGCAGCTAAGAACAAAAGTGTCCCTCCACTGGCAAACCCAGGAGGGTCTAAACCCTCAGGATACCTGTGTGAACAAGGCACAAACATCTTAAAGGACCGGTCGCTGCTGATGCACATTTTAGCTCATTAATTTAAAAATCTACTATTTTCCAAAGCAGGAGCCAGGGCTGCCACTTGCTGTAAAGAATTGAAACCATTTATTAATAAATTATAGAAATAAATAATAAATTCTTTTTTAATGGGTGCAAACATACAAAACCAGCGCGGTCCTTTAAGTGGCCGTCCTCCAGAGCCACTGTGCTCCTAAATTTGCCTTCTGACCTAAAAGGAAAATCCAGGAACTGCTTTTTCCGTCAGCCCTTTCATAGCAACTGTTTTAATGATGTAACAGGGGGGGGGGGCGTCCTACAGTGTGTATCAGGGGCCTACAGCCGGGTTTCCCACCCCCGTTACGAGGGGCCCCGGCCTTTATTTGGCATCTTATTTTATTTATTTAGCCTCTTCGGTGAGGAGATGGGGAGCAGAGGAGAGGGGGCGGATGGGGCGATGATGAGAGGCAGAGATGGGAGGAGGAGGAGGAGGTGGGAGGGAGAGAATATAAAAGGATGAAAAGGAGATGAGAGGAGAGGAAGGTTTGGATGGGGGGAGGACAGAAAGAGGAAGAGGATGTATGAAAGACAGGAAGCTCCGGTCGGATCGCCGGCAGAGCACCTGTCACTGAAGAGGCTCCTGCTTTCTATCACCGTCTCCTCCCCTCTTTTTTCCATCCGTCTCTTTTGTGTGGCAACAGGAGGGACACCCAAACGGGAAAGAGCGGGTGCTTAAAATTCCTCCTTCCTTCCTGTGTCCATCTCCTCTCCTAAAGACCTGTCGTTTCCATAGCAACAGAGCCTGTCTTCTCACTGAGCTTATTCAGTTGGTAGTCGTGTGTGTGTGTGTGTGTGTGTGTGTGTGTGTGTGTGTGTGTGTGTGTGTGTGTGTGTGTGTGAGGCGTAGAGAGAGAGAGAGAGAGAGAGAGAGTGCTCGCTCATGCCTCTCTGAGTCAGTGTTTGTGTGTCACTGTGCCTCTGTGCGTGTTGTTATTTTTGTTTTTTTCAAGGAAGTGAGTCGGGTATCTTCAGCAGACGTCAGTCCAACACTCGTTTACTGAAACAAGGTCTGAGAGCCAGTTCATTTTTGGTCGATTTGATTAAATCTCGTGTTAAAATGGAAGGAGCGTTGGCTGGTTTCTGAACTTTAAAAAGTTTTTCTTTCAGTCTTTCAGTTCTGAATCAGGCACCGTGATGCTTCTCACCTCCCCGCCTTGGAAGCATGTTCATACTGCAGCGGTCAGTGAGACTGACAGCTCCTCCAGCCAATGAGAGCCCAGTCTGTGCTCAGTTAGTTTGTGGGGAGTGGGAGGCCGTGATTCACCATCCATCAGCAGCCGGGGGAGGTCGTGATGGGGCTGTGGTGCAGGTAGGCGGGGTTCACCACAGAAACTGGGAAGTTGAAAATGAATGGGGAGGTGGGCGTGGCCGCCGTCGCAGTGGTGGTCGCAGAAGACTTGGGTCCCAGCAGCGGGCTCGCTGTGGCGGCCGCCTCAGCGGCACATGACGTGGCGAGGAGCTGCGACTCGAACTGCAGCAGCTGGCCCATGAAACTGAAGTTGGGGGAGATGATGCTGCGTCTCCGGCGCACAAACTCGAAGGCTTCGTCCAGACGCACGCGTTTCCTCTTCATCAGATAGGCCAGGCAGATGGTGGCGGAGCGGGAGATGCCTGCTTGACAATGGACCAGCACTCGACCACTGGAGTCCCGTACTGAATCTGAGGAGAGAGGGGTCAGAGGTCAGAGGTTTCCATAGCAATAAACATAATTCAGTTTTCATAGGCTACTACAAACATCCCAAGACTGAGACATCCTCATTGGATGGATCACCGTGGACATGGTCCAGATGTCCACGCTTCCCTAATGACTCTGGCATCCTCTGAATCTTCCTCTGGTGCCATCAACAGTTTTTCTGTGTGTACACCGTTGGCCTTAACAAACAAACTGTCACCCTCAGTGTAAAAATAAAAGTCTCTTAAGCACAGCAGACATACAGTGATGCTTTGCCACAAGTTCTTTTCATTTCCTTTTCATTTCCCTTCTCTGTGCAGTCAAACCAGTAACTAACCTCAAAGTAAGAAAGCTGCAAATCACATTCAACTGAAACACAGAAGTGCAAAAGTTTGAGTCATCAGCCTCACTGACACTTCCTCCCATCCTATTTATGCCTCTGCCTCTTTCAGTATATTTAGAAGCTAGACATTACTTCGCTGCTGTTGATAACAAGATTTAGGTAATAGCTTGATTAAAGCGTTTAAAGTAACTCAATTTCCTCAGCAGTTTGAAGGATTGGTTGGGCAGTCACGTTAATGTACTGGAGCATGTGTGGCGGCCAGCAGGAAATTGGAAGAACAGAATATGAAGAACGTAATGGGGGGAATTCATTTATTGTTTTTTCATGATTCATTTAATCTGATTTTCCACCACTGCCGGCCTCGCTGCTCTTAATGCTAAATTACCGCTTTGAATAAAGTTCAAACGTCCTTTCAGAAATATTTACAGTTTTTTTTCTCTAAACGCACAGATGCTTGATTGATGACAACCGCCTCCCCCACCTCTCAACCTTTGTCTCGCTTTTCAGATTTTTTTTTTTTTCTCTCAAAGTCTCTCTTTCACACACAAAACGACAGCTTTCAGGTAACTCCACCACAGCGTCTGTTCACCCGGTAACAGCGGATGAGTCAGACTCTGGCCCCACAGCAGCTAACTATGACGCATACCAGCACCTACACACACACGTATATGCACACACATGCATATGCATACACGCATCAGAGTACACGCTCACCAACTCACACTCATAGCACGGAAAACACACACACAAAGTACGCAGCATGGATATGCAAATCGAAAGCAAATCACCTCGTCGCCTATATGAAATACACAAACACAAATGAGAAATCACGCTGCAGAGATTGATTGGAATGTTTTTTTTATGTTTTCCTTGATTGTATTACATCGTTTTGCTCTGCAGTGGATTAATCTGACTAGACTTTGGTATTTTATTCTGCTTCTGCAAAGTCTGCTGAAGATAAAATACAACTTTAGAATGACAAGCATCAGATTCCAATAAATAAACGTCTCATTTGTCATCATCTGCCTGCTCTATATGCACAGTGTTTCCGGTACATGAAAGTCTTTCCACAACAGATCTCTGAAAGTGTTTTCTGGGCTCCTGATAAGAACATTTCCAGTCATTTCTGGGATTGAAGGAGAGGGCTGTTTAGTTAGCATGAACAGCGTACAAAAAATATTCAGTCTGAGGAAATGTGTCTAGACCTGCAGTGAACTGGTAAATCATTGAAGCCAGTTTTCAAGCAAAAATACCAAATATTTGATGGTTTCAATTGAACATCATTGGATTTTAGACGGAAATTCAGCCAAATTAATTTAGAAAATAAAAAATTGATTAACAAACTAATTTAACTAAAATTTGTGCTTTTAATCTAATCTAAAAATGATGTGACCTAAAAATGAACCACATAAATCACAAAACATGCTGTAGCCTGAAGGAAGCTCATTACATTTATGGTCATCCACCAAGGCAATGCATCTGTTCTGCTACAATAACACACACACACACACACACACACACACACACTGACCTATGAACTCAATAGCCTCCAGGAACCAGCAGCTGATGTCTTCTTTATGGTTGTCCTCCACAGGAATGCATTTGTACTGGTACACCCCCTCAAAGTGGTTGGGGCAGTCTGCGGACACGTTCAACAAGGCGGAGATTCCGATGCCGTCCAAGACCTCTTTCTTCGAGGCGTGGAGGGCGCTGCCAAGGTAGAGGAACGGGAGGATCTCCACTGGGCCGCCCTGGACAGATGGCAGGATGATGATTAATAAATTATTTCTTAATAAATCAGCCATGAAGACACAGATTTCCGGTTCTGAGGCAGTTTGTTCATTGAGTTATTACATATTAGGGCTGCATCTGTCGATTATTTTCTCGATTTATCAACAGATTCCTTAACAACCAAAACAACCCAAAGACATTCAGTTTAGTGTCAGACAGAAGTAAAGATACCAGGAAATATTAACATTTAAGAAGCTGGAATAGAATTAATCAGAACGATTAAAGGATTATCAAATAGTTGGCAATTAATCAGTTCATTGCTGCGGCTCAGTTACGTATAGAAACATCTCCTGACCCAACCTAACTTGGACAGCCACGCTCGACATAATTTACTTAAATGAAGACCAGCTTACATGATAAGACAAAGAATTCACTGTGTCAGTGTGCAGCAGAGGCCAGATACCAGATGACTTCAGTGTAAGCGTGACCTCGCTTAAATATTTCATTAATGACATTAGGCATGCTTATCATCGGACAGAGGTGCCTTATTATCTGTGTGATTAATGCAGGGTCATTCGATATGGACCATTTAGTTTGTACGTTTCTATTCCAGGCCAAGTTATTTCCTCACATTGAAACACATCCCGCTGACGGAGTCGTGTGTCTGATGAAGGACTAAACTCTAAACATGTTCAACCATAGAAATCAGTGGAAATATTAGCATGCTTTAGATTCATCAGTAAGTGCTACAGATCTTGTCTCTCATGCTTCGTTGAGGACGCCTTGTGCTTTTTCTGTGATCACACTTTGTAAGTGGAAAAACCAGTTCTGAGAAAAACATGCTCCACAGCAGCTTTTCTTCAAAAAGTCTGTTTTACTCAGTGCCATGTGTTTGCAGCTGCTACAGAGTGAGCAAAAGTGCAGTTCAACACAGTGTACAGTACATACAGTACATACAGTCACGCACTGAGGCTTTTTAAATTTCCTGGATAAAAAGAAAGTATCTGATGGAACATAAAAATGTAAATATGTGTTTGTCTCTTCTAGTTTTGCTCTGGTTAACATTTAAATGCCATTTAAAACATAAAGCATCCATAATAACTACAGTAGCATCTTATAAAGAGGAAATATTTTCACTGAACATATTATACATTTGTAAAATATTCTACTCTGTACTACATGTCCTGTGTCCTGATGCGTACGTGTACCAATCCCATCGTGGGCTTGTTTTTTTTTTTTTTATTCTGAACACATCTCAAAGCATATCCTAATGTAAGAGTGGGAGTATTGTTTTCCCCTTCACTGGATCGGAGGGGTCAGCCGGTTGGCAGTCTATACCGGTAGTGAGACTTATCGACGAGGGCTCTGTCTGTTTATGTCACTGCCGCTGACGACCTCGGTACTGACACAGCGTCAGGAAATGATCAATACTGCTAAGAGATGTAATGTGAGGAGGGGGGTGGAGGGGGAGAGGAAAATAGAGAGTGAGATACCCAACTAGCTGTTCTACCCAGTCCATCGTTTCTATGCTGCAACAGGAAGCTACAATATTCCTGGGATAAAAACTCCACCTGGCAGTGTGGCACAGACTATCAAGCGTTTTCTTTGAAACCAGACAGAGGCTGGATTGTCTGCATCCCTCTCTGCTCATGCGTTCCAGAGGAATTAAACCCACGCCACATGTGACTGTGAACATTGTATAAAATCTCCACAGCAGATCACTGACCAACAAAACGAGGCCACCCGGATCACAGGAAGTGACACAGAGGGGAATCAGCGGTGAACTACGACCTCCAGTGCAGCCTGTCATAAGACGAACACCTCATCCAAACAAAAAGCGGATTTTCAGAAAATGTTCACGTCTGTTTGTGTTGTTTTTTTGGAACATGATCTTCAGACGGGTGAGACAGGTTTGTGTCCACACTGGCACTAGTTTACCTGCACTGGATGGGAAGTGCAGTTAAATGAATGTGGGAAAGTGAACAACAGTTAAGCTGCAGTGCAAATAACTTCCAGTGTTTGCACACGACATGCCCTGTTGACTTTCACAGGATAAAAAGAGGAAACAGCTGATTAGCCTGTTAGTTGACTGTCAGGACATTAATAAATTCCCATTCTGATAAAGCATTAACAGTTTTACTGACTAAGTAAACAAATCTATTGCTTCTAGATCTGGTCGGATTTGTCATTTGTCAGGTGTTTGTCATTATTTTTCACAATTATGAAAGACAACTCGCATTAATTGCAGCCTTAACAACTGGCTGCACTCACACACTCAGTGACATGTGACCTACATCAGGTTGACACCGATGAATAGTGTTCCACTTCTCAGGCTGAAAAGATGCTTGAGGTTAAAATGCGGCTGCGTTTGCTGGGTTTTACCTGGTCATGGTGTGGTGTCCCACAGGACGAGCAGGCCGAGTCGATGCTGGACTGGCTGGTGAGCGACGGTAAGGTTTTGGTCTTTAGACAATACTCTGGGTACTCTGCGAAAAATCTGTCGTATCCACCTGCAGAAGAGACGTCACGATCAGGTTTGATGCATCAAATGTCGCGCTTTGCACAATATAGTAGTACAAATATAGTAAAACAAAAAAGGAGTTTCATTCCTGACTGGACATCCCACACAGACATTAAGATCCTCCAGGAACATTACAGAAATAGAGATATTTGCATTTAACACCACAGAAGCATGTGACCCCACATTAACATCCCAGAACAATGTGCACCAGGATTTACTCCTCTACATTTAGTGAGCCTGACATAGCCGACCCCTGACCTACTGTCTGGATTTGAAAACAATTTCATCATCCTGTTGCTTTTTATATACATCTGCAGGTTGACCACTGCCCTCTGCACCTCAGGGATCATCTCAGATTAACTGGGAAATGTCATCTTTTATAAGCCACAGTACGTACATACGCTCCTGTGCTTCAAGGCGCCTGCGTCATTAGGATGCACAAGAAAAAGAATGCGCCACAGCTTGCAGCTTGCAGCAGCTTTGGTTTTCAGATTTCCTGCAGTCTAAATATAGTCTGGTAGGTAAATCGCGTGTTGATTTTAGATTTTACAGCTCCCCGTTGGTGATTTACCCAAAGCGGAGTGTTTCTGAAAGGATCATGTGTGTCCTGTAAGTCCCTCCGGTTTGATGTGGCTTCTACGCATCAGCATTACCTCATTCACTCAGCTCACGGCCATTGGTCTGTGTGTGAATGTGTGTGGCTGTGAGTGACTGAGTGAGTGTGTGTATTGTAAAAAACACCAGAGCATAAAGATAGAGCAGGCACAGTGAGCAGGATATTTCAACCTCGGGTTTATAGTGTGCAGCCACAAAAACAATATTCAGTGTCTTTATGTGGGCAGGGAAGTCATATTGATTGAAAAATAAGATGAGCAAAGCTGCAGAGTATTATTATTAGTGTTATTATTGCTGGCTGTGATTGTCGTAGGTGAACATTATCATTAAGAAATACCATAATCTTTCAATTAAATGTGCCTTTATGAAGACTCAAGAAGCCCAATTTAAAAAAAAGGCTGAATTTAACAAAGAAACAAACATTATTTATGTTGCCATTATTGAATGAGAATCACATGAATCTATGACATTTGTAATTTCTATTATGGCTGTAATCATCATTGTTATTTACCGCCTACATTAGGCAAAGGCTGCATCACAGAATAAACGACCATTCATCAGTAACATTCAATTAAATGCTTCAATGGAGCTGAAATCTAAAGCCCACACTGGAGCTGCATGCCGCAGTTGACCCATATAGAGGCTGGGTGTAATACTGAGCCCATATTTACCTTTGAGCAGGTACGTGCTGGTGTCTGGGGAGTCCCTGCACAGCGCGTTCAGCACCAGAGCCAGAGTGCTGTCCTCCTTCACCGTCTCCGAGTCCGGCGTCCTCTCATCGTACAGCACCACGGCGGAGTACATCCCGGAGCGCAGGCGGCCCCGGACCTCCTCGTCCCCGGCCAGTATCTGGTCCAGGCTCAGCACGGAGCCCTTGGCTCTGCGGCGGACGATGGTGTTACAGCGGGCGTTGACGGCGCCGCGGATGTGGCCCGCGTTGAACGCGAGGAAGGAGCGGCAGTCCAGCACCAGGCACTTGGCGCTGTCGTCCTTCAGGAGCCGCTTCAGCACCGGGCAGTCCATCTCGCTCAGGTCCTCCATCGCACGTCGTTTCAGGCTGCGTGCGTAGGCTTCACTGTCGCTCACCTCCTCTCCGAGCTTCTGCGCCCCCACCGCCCTCCACACCGGGAGAAGGCACACGGACCCCGCGGAGGATTCCCTCAGCGCCTCGGCTAAGCGCATTGTACCCGCACTACTCTTCTCACTCAGTCCGGTCACCTCTTCCTCTCCTCCTCTCCCTCTCCGAGTGCTCCTCCTCGGGATTGTTTCTCTTTTTTTCCTTTTTTTATGAATGGGTGCATCGCGTCACGGCGGAGGTGACGTCAACCCGCGGCAGCCAATCACGAAGCGTCCACTTCCCCGTCCCCCTTTCCTCATCTGCCGTTCATTCATAAAAAAAAAGACAGACATCAATGAAACGAGAGGCGATGGGGATGGAGATTAGAGTCCGTGAGGCGTACAGTGGAGTCTGGCACCAGCCATGCCTTAACCAGCTCATGGCCACATCCCAATAATGGCTTCTTATGATGAGATAAAGGGTCACATTGATAGAAAAACCAGCACAGTTTAAGTGAAACCAGATGTGTTGTGTCTTATTGCCGTCTTACCTGCATTGACAAGTATTGTTTATGATAAAAGTGAATCAAATGACTGTATTTTCAGTTTGACCTTCTAATTCAACCGCTCACCATTCATGGCACCATAAACCCACCGTGTGCTCCCACAAAGAGACGGATATTTACATCATTTGGCCAGAAATGCACCTGCAAGCAAATGTTCATGTTGTTTTCACTGGATGCTTTTTACATGTTAGAGACTTTATCAGTGACGTGTCTTGTATTAACATGTTTCTGCCTCCAGTGGACAAAAACATAGTGATGCAGCTTTAAGGTCGTTTCACTTCTTCTGTTTTATACATTTTATTTGGCATTCAAATGAAATGCCAAAGCTTTGATTGCTTTAAGTTCTAATGGTATTATTTCACATTTCATTCAGATATTAGCATTTTGAATTATTTGGCTTAAACTTTATGGTATTTCATTTTCATTGAAGGCTCCGTACCATTACTTCATCTATAGATATTTAAGCCTGGTTGTGATATAATGTGCTGAGAAATGAGCTGGACTGCGGGCGGATGTGCTTACGCATGTGCACACACAAACATTTGAGTGTGTGTGTGTGTCTGTGTGTGTGCATGCATCTGAGTGTGCATCTGTGTGTGTGGGTGTGTAATCCTACAAGCGGAAACATAATTTGCATCTTCTATCACACAGCTTTAGCGAGCGTGCTCAGGTATTTGCATGTTGATCTCATTTCCATGGTTACGAGAGGAAAGCGAACAGCGAGGCAGCAGATGAGAGGAGGAAAACGCACACACACACACACCCAGACACAAACTGAGTGGCAGACGCTCCAACCGAAACAGACAGACAGACAAACAAACTACATAAAGAACTGATCACTTTCAGATGCTCTTGTTTTGAATGGGTTGATGTGGGAAAACAACACATGGGCCTATGGATCTGTGACCTGGTTTATTTCTGATGAAGATTTAAAAAACTGGAGTCATACGAGTATAAACTGACATTTTTAAATGACACTAAGCTGACAATCAGAATCAGGAGCTGCCTGCTGCCAAACAACAGTAAGCAAAACTCAGAGGAGAAAATGTAGCAGCCAGTTCATGGAAACTGAAGCAAATGTTTTTATTCTTTCTTTCTTTCTACTATATATATATTACCTGGAGTTACTGACCATGAGAATATAACCTTTAGATGCAGTAGAGTGCTTCTACAATTTAGTTTTGTACAATGTCATGCAGATGCAGAGATATCGTCATATTTAGTTTCTGGGGTGGGTAAACCTACAAAAACACTGAATCCTACATTTCCCATAATGCAACTCAATTGCATCTTACATTACACCTTCACTGTCCACGTCTTTCAAGCTTGACATTTGGTTGAAATGCAGAAGTTCTGTTATAAATTTGAAGTCCAAGCAGAAATAACTCCCTTTTTTCCTTCTTATTTTCTCAGACTCGATAAAAAAGATGAGATAAACTGGTTTTCATGTGTCATGTGTGGCTGCAAAGGCAACATAATCACTCTCATCAGCTCATGCTGTGACCCCTGTGTCCTGCATTGAAGCATCTGTAAATGTTTTTCATGTATTCAGTGTTTTTGTCATTTGTCTGCAGACTCATATACCTCTGGATCAGATTTTGTACAACATATCCATGTTGTCCAAATCATAAATGGAACAAAAGTGATTTCATTGCAGAAAAATCAGAATTGGGACACTATGAACCGTAATGCAAATGTGCAGTACATCCACTCTGTTATTCTGTGTGCGTGTGAATGTGTTTATGGTGTTCGCAGCGTGTGAACATGAAGTGCACATAGTTGACAGAAGCACTGCAGCAAAAATGAAAGGACCTTGAGCGTTAAGACAGTGAGGTGAGATGGAAGACGAGACATGAGAGATGAAGGATGAGAAAGCGGGAGAGGGAGGACGGGAGGCGAGGGACGGGCGATTGAGTAAGAAAAAAGAGGTGATTACTTGTGCTGGATTGCAGCCTCTGGTTTAGCACACGCTCATAGACACCACGCTGCATTACTACCAACCCTAAACAATGCCTCACGCAGGCGGGATGGTGCTGCTGCCGTAGCAACAAGGGAGAGGTGTGGGAGGGCGGAGACAGCAGGCAGGGGGCTGCGAGGGGATTGGCCGGAAACTGACTCCGCACTGATGTCATCCCTCCCTCCCTCTGCTCTCCCCTGTCCATCCATTCATCCCCTCACATCCCTCGCCTGCATGCCGTCATCCGCAAAATACAGTGGATGGGAGAGAGGAAGAGAAGATGTTTTGAATATGAGCTTTGCACACATCAATATCGTCCTTTTACTCCATTGTCTTCCCTCTAATCCCTCACTCTGTGGTGACCTCTTCCCCCTCATCATCCTTTTCTCTTTTTTCTGTTTTCCCTTATTTACAGGGACAAACTAAAGGTAATACAACATTTATGTGGAGTTAGCTAAAGGGTCTTTTCTCATCTTAAGACACTAGACTGATGTGAGACAGCACACAAAACAGGGGATGCTAATGCAACAACTAAAACATGCAACACAGAGGCACAATGTTCAGTACACACATGCAAAAACAACGACACAGAGTGACTGCAGGTGATGACAGCGAGGTGACGACAAACTCTGTGGCTCAGCTGGTGGAGCAGGTCGTCCATTACATGGTTGGTGGTTCGATCCTCGGCTGCTGATGTCAGATACACTTGACAAATCACAAATTTGAGCAGATGGAGGACAAAGGACAAACAACACAATAAGGTGTTTTGCAGCACCAGAGGAACTTCAACGCTGCGTGACATGTCCACACGTAGAGGTGTGTACACACACCAGGCCATCACTTTGCATTGGCGTGTGTGTGCAGGCTTATTGTACAGGTATGAGCCATATTAATACAGTCCGTTTAGTGTTTTTACTGTTCATCACTGTCTGCTTTTATTGTTAATGCAAACATAAACTACTAGTTACTTTCAGAGACGTTTTCTGAAATAGACTTATTTGCTTTCCTGTTGAGAGTTAGATGAGAAGACTGACACCACTCTCATGTCTGTACACTCAATGTGAAGCTACAGCCGCCAGCAGCTGGTTAACTTATCTTAGCAATAAGTATGGAAGCAGGGGGAACCAGCTATCCTGGCTCCGTCCAAAGGTCACAATGTATCACACAGTATTTTCTTACAGACGAATTGTGATTTTACAAGGAGTCATGGTCCAGACCATTTCTTGGCAGATTTTGTGTGGATTAAGCAAACAAGATGTTAATTAGTCATTTTTTTCATACATTGACAGTGTAAGGCTAGCTGTTTACCCCTGTTTCCAGTCTTTATGCTAAGCTAAGCTAACCAGCAGGCTGTAGCTTCAACGTGAGAGTGGAATCAATGTTTTTCTCAAACTCTCTGCAAGAAAGCAAATAAGTGTATTTCTGAACACGATCCCTTTAAAAAAGCTCTAAATGAATGAAATGTAATGTAATTGTAGCATTGGCTGTATATAATGAAAGAGCAGTGAACTGCTGTTGTTTTATAATGGAAATCCTGAGCACACTGAGTGCAAATCAAGTCCACAAGGCAGGATAATTAAAACACCAACATACCATAAAACACCACAAACACACACTTGTACGAGTGTGTGTGTGTAATTCATGTGTATACGCTCCAGATCTGTCCCCCTCTCTAATCCCATAATCCAGTGGTTAAGCCTTGACTGAGGGCCGCAACATTTTCATGAATGAGTTTATGTCATTTGTCATGTGTCTGTGTGAGGCACAGAGGGGGGGGGGAGGAGGAGAGAGAGACAGTTATGTATGTAATAGAGAAAAGGAAGCTATATATGAGAGAAAAATTACAAGAGAGAAAGAGGGTGGGGGGGTAGAAGCAGGGCGAGGTGGACAGCGGAAATGAGCTTTCCACTGAAATGACCAAATCACAAAGATTGTATTTTTCCGCTCTTGTGAAATAGAAACAGCAATGAACCACATTTTGTGCTATTTTGCTTTTTGGACAAATCCATCATGAGGACCGACTCTTAGAGCACGCTGTTATGGTATTATGTGTTGCTGCTCTTCAGAAAGATATGCAACAGGTGTCAGACACGTATTAAAAAGCTAACCCTACAATCAGAATTATACTGAATGCAGTGGCATTGAGTATAATTCTGCTTGTCCTCCACACGTGCTCTCAAGCTCAAGTATCTCACGTGCTCTCAAGCTCAGTATCTCCATGCTGCACCCTCGGGAGCAGTTAGTCATCTTTTGAAGCAACCAATGTAAATGAGCTGCTAATTTTACAGGCTTCCCGTAGATCTTACTGCAGTAGCTGATGTGCTCGCTAACGTTTGCGGAGTAAAAACATCACTATGAGGATAACTTTACCGTATCTAAAATGTAGCAAGGTGACAGTCACCATTACCTGAATGGTCCTAAAGCCAACGCCTCTCTGTGAAGTCGCTGTTATTGATATGTATTTTTTATAACAGTACTGATATCTTTGAGTTCCTGCTTTTTATAGAAGAAAATTCTGATTTCAATTATATATTTATATGAAGGATATTTAGATTTCTGCTGCCCCTTTTTGTCACTTCAATGTTTTGCGGTTGTCTGTCAATGATTGTTGTTGCTCTGATATCTGCTGCCTTTCACATGCAGTTTAGCGCTGGAACGCTGGAGTTTTTGGGTTGATGAGTTTGTGTAGAGCTGTTTGTGGAGAGACTGTGAGTTAATGAGTAATGAGCTGCTTATCCTCATTTCAGTGGACCGACTTTCTGAACACACATACATACACACGAATGTAAGGTCATTGCACTGAATCCCTTCTTGTCTGACCCTCACATGTCAACCTAGTGAACCCGAGGCTGCAGACACACACACACACACACACGTGCCTTATTGCCTCTTTACTCCCACTAGTTATTGTTAATGGGAACTGTGAGTTTCTTATTTGGTTGTGGTGCTGCCTACTTCCTCCACAGTGCAAACACTGCACTGTTTGACAATCCTTGACTTCTGACATGGACGAGCAATTTGTGAAATATACTTGTTTTTCAATTTGAATCTTTATATTCAACTAAGAAAGTTGATTAAAAACAATTACTACAATTTTTAATAATGAGCTGACAAGAAGAAGAAGCTGTAACTTCATATTGGGAAAAAGAAAAGAAACAAATAATGGGATAAACCCTTATGATGAATGGAGAAATAATTGAAAAGTAGTGTTAAGAGAGCTACTGTTGAAGTTGAACCTTTAATAAGACTCTGGTAGGTGGATTTGTTACCCTTGCACAGAGCCAAGCTAGCTGTTTCCCTGTTTGCAGTTTTTATGCCACACTGACCTCAGCACATGCTGGCTGAGACAGTGGGTCAGTTTTCAGATCAATGAATCAAATAACCGTGTTTCCCAAAATGTTGAACGGTTCCTTTAACGTTAATACTGACCTCTGCAGCGCCCTTAACGCCACATGATAAGCTATTAGCACTGTGAGGAGCCCAATCAACTCTTCTTATGTCCACAGAAACCAATTAGAACAAATAATAAAAGGACACTACAGACTAACAATGAACTCTAACTGAAAATGCACATTACATGACGAACGCCTGTGCTTGTCGTGGAGAATTGTTTTTACAGTGGCATGACATTTTCAACCCAAATTGCGGCAAATAAACTTAAAATGCGAGTGGCATTACAGTGTATATAGTCTTTTTTCTGTCTTGTCTCTGTGTTTTTCTCTGTCGCTCTTAAAAAAAACACTTATTCCTCATTCAAATTGAGTGTTTTGAATAGTCAAATCAGCACAGGATGAAACGGTGAGATCATATTCAAACCTATTCATATTTTACTCAAACATCCGTAACCCAGGGGCATGTACGCAGCTGAACATTGCTGTTACGCCTCCAACGTTCACACTATGTTTTTAAACCATGCAGCTAATACAAATATTGTTTTAATTAATGAGTGTAGTAGAGAAGTTCATGATCGTAGCCTGGAGGTAGCAACGGTTTTTAAAGCACCTTCCTTGCATGAATACTGTCTCACAGCTTGAGTCCAGACAGCTTGTTTTAATATTTGGCAATCTGAGTAATGTCCACTGGCTGGTAAAGAGAAAGAGAAAGGTGAAGGTACAAGGAGTTATCATACTCGGATGGCATGATAATGTGAAACTGTGCCCAGCAGAATTTTGCATCACTTAATGTTCAAGTTAATACCCGGCAACACCAGACACTGGCACAGCAAAATTCTTCCACGTTTTCTTCACAAAATATGTTATTATAGAAGTTTGGTGACATAAATGGGGATTCTCCTACATGTTATAAGTGTATGACAACATTACAGAGAGGATCCCTACAGAGACAAACCTGTAAGATTCAACACCACCAGACTCCATTGACAAAAACCATCATTTTACCTTGCAGAACATGGGACTTGCCAATCAACTGCTGCCACATTCGGTTAGTTTACTTGTGTTACTGTATGACTTTGGTGTTTTAAAGGGTTAGTTTGGATCCAGCAACAAATATGTCTCATATATTTATTGATTTTTTACCAGTGCCAACAAAATAGCATTCAATTAAGGAAAAAATCATTAAATGTGTGGATTAATAGTAGACGAGACAGTTACATTAGACACACACACAAAATGCAGTCAAGTAAGACAAAACATAAAATAACTGACAGCTTGCTCATGTTAGTATAATTCTGGGGGCAAATGTGTCCATGTGTAGATCTGTTCAAGGGAGAAAAGTAAGTTTTGGGGACAATTATTAACCCATAATGACCTCTTATTAGACCCAAGTGTCATTTATTTCCCTTTTTTTGAAAATTATGTTCACATTATTTGTCCCCACATAGCTCCTCTGTGTGTTTGAGAATGAAAATATGAATTAAGACTATAAGGAGGATTATCTGCAGGTCTAAAGCAGGCGGAACTAAAGCACAACTTGTGCGTGCGTCTGACACATGAGCAGAGCAGACATGGGGATTAAAGACAGGAAACAGACTGGTGTTGCATTGAAACCCTTTCCACATCCGTACACAAACACACACACACACACACACACACACACACACTCTTATGTGCCTCTCTCCTGCGGTTTGTCAGTGAAACATACATTTGACTTGTGAATCTGGATGCAATGATTTTATATTTTGCTCTTGCTAACGTGCACCTACACAGTCACCGCGGTCCCTCTGTCATCTCATGTGGCAGAAGTGCGTCTGACTTGACACACATGTTGACGTCATCAATCTGTCAGGTTTTTGTTTGAGGAGGAGTGACAGAAACAGAATCTGTGGTTACTAAGGCAACGAGTGGGGCAAATATGACTGGTGACTACAGGTAGAGACACACAAACACAGGTGTGTGTGCACACATGTACACACACACACATACAGTCATACAGCATACACACAGACAGACAAACCACGTTGAACTCATGTTGATCCGTGTCTCATGTGATGTGCTATTTTTCCAGAGAACAACACGAAGGGCAGCTGACAAGTGATGTAGGGCACAAGGAGAGGGGGGGTGCAGGAGATGAATGGGGGAGGGATGAGAGGAAGTGGAGTGTCCTTGTTAATGTGACAGTCACATTTAAGTGATTGAATTTCCTCTATGAGTGTGTGTGTGTGTGTGTGTGTGTGTGTGTGGATGAGTGTATAGTCAATTGACCAATTGCTTGACAGCCAACATGGCTAAAGTTACACAACAGACAATGAAACATTTCCTTCCTTGCCCCCCTCTGTGCCTGCAAGACGCTCGAAATGAAACTCGAGGTGTTGTCACAATCTGCCACAGTGCAGCACGACTGATTCATATTAAGTACAGTGTGTTGTAGCGTTTGCTAAGTTCTCTCTTCCTGCTTGTTTCCTACTCTCATGCTGTACTCTGCTGTAAGGACACCGAGCAGTGAAGTCGAGGTAGAGTGTAAGATGTAGATTTTGCTCAGTTATGTAATTCTAAATATGCAGTTTTTGCTGTTTTACTTCTGTCTGTAACTCAAATAGTTCCGTTCAGTAAAAGACTAAGATGTACATATCTTTTGTCAGAAGAAAACAACCGTTAACATATTTAATACATTCTAGGAGAACTGAATCCGGCAGAATGGTACTGGCTGGAAAACTGAAATGGTCCAATAACGTTACAACACTTGAGCACTGAAAAGCAAACACAATGTTGCCTCAAGGAAAACCAACAGTGGCAGTCATGTATGAACCTGCTAACAATAGCTTGCTAACAGAACTAACCTGCCAGCTGCTGCCCACGGACACGGTGTGGGTGGACACGATGGATCAAACAAAAACCTCCTGTACTCTTCTGTTCTACATTGTTATAAATACATTCAAGGGTTGCAGATTTGAGAATTTGTTTACATTAGTTGCTCATCAGTAAATGCAGGTGCATTCAACATCCAGCAAACATAAACGCCATCATATCTTCTTGTTGACGTACTTACAACTGATCACTGAACAAACTGTGATATAGTTCATTTTTCCAGGGAAAGCCACTGGTTCTCTGGTTTGGAAATTGACTTATGACATCTGGGGAACGAATGAATGACTGAATGATTAATGAAGGCAGCATTTATCACCAACACTCCCTATCCAAATAGTGAATGTTCCTTATAACAATGAGTATCTCCATCTGTGTGGGGTGCTCCCTAAGATGGGAGTGTTTCTAAATAAAGAAAAAGAACTTTGCAAAGAGCAACCTTATTGTGGTCATAGCATAGGAAAGTACTGGTGTGAACACTTGGAACGATAATACACTGTGAAGACGGAGGCGAGTGCTGTGCACTCAAGCATTTTATTTTTGATTCTGTGAATCAACGTTTCAGCATGCACTGCCTTCTTCAGGATAAAAAAAACAAACACACAGATCATCTGAGGTGCACACAGCTTCAGTCCTGTAAATCATCTGTTCTATTTCACTGGTATTAAATGGGTGACATTTCCCAGGATGTTTAGGATAAAACATTGCTCTTTCTTTATGTAAATATTGTGTGTGTGTGTGTGTGTGTATGTAGGGTGCATGTTTCTGTGTAGAAGTTATATAGTTTTATATTATTATATTTTTAATGAGCAAATAAACACATCTTACTTGCCGTTCATTAAATATGTGGATGGATGAATAAGTTTCCTGTATTAAAGCACAGGTACTACAATACTACTATACTACAATGATGGCTGAATTCCATTTAGCTGTGTCATTTTCAGGGTGATGCTGTTGTGTATGACATTTTAGTTTTTTAACTTTACGATGTGGACGTGCTCATGTTTCTGATTTAGGTTTTGCAGTGAAATAGCAATCACAAAGATCACAGGTAACAGCAACGTCACAATTTCAGCAAATTAGATTCTCATTCTTTTCACTTGAACACTTCTTCTTCTCTGGTAGAGTAACTCCAAACCAGACCACTAAATATCATCAGATTTCAGATGGGAGGGTGAAGCCACATTTACTGCACCTCTACTGATCCACACATCCACATTGACTTTGCCATGGATGTCCATCACCTGTTTATGCTGCCCGTGCCCTTTGCTTCAACATGCTGTGCATAACCCTCGGTAAAGAGCAACTTTTCGACAACATTCACAGGAGTTGGGCTTTCACAGGAACTTACATAATTTTGAGGGCGGCCCCTTTTCTAGGAACCAAAGATAGTTTGAGTGATTTTATTTTTGAGAGATGACGGTATTATCCATATCACATATATCCCACTAACCAGCTCCCACTCTAGCTGCAGGGGAAACGTCTCTTCTCTCAAAATGTTTCCCATGAATTATGCCTTAAGCCTGTTGCCTCAGTTACTTTAATGGCACTGAAACTTGTGGTTGCCAGGAAACACTTAGTATTATTTTGGGGATAATATTTTTGGACTCCCTTTATTTATCACATTCAAAAAGACACTGTTGTGGGCAGTCTAAATACTTAATTTAATCTTCAAACCCTGAAAATAACTAACTCCTATGAGGAGGATGAAACACTGGAAAATTCATTGGAACTCATAGTCTAACTCCTACTCATTCCACCAGTAGCAGCCAAACACTGAGCCCAGTCTGTAGTTTCTAAGGAAATGTGCTCTATATCTTCGCACCGGGTCGCCGGGATGGAGAGAGTTTCTCTGTAACTCCCCCATGTTCTAACTGCGATTGCATTCTTTAATTGTGCAAAAGCAAACATCTCCTCCTACACTCCTACTGGGACGAGATCTGTGGGAAAAAAAACACATCATGGAGGTCACAATGATGTAACTTTAAAGGGAAATTTCGCCACGTGTTATGTGGATGTCCAATCACTGTTGATAGTAAATGTGTTCTGCTCACGGAGCTGTGCCGGCAGTGTCTACATGAACCATGATGCATTGCACTGGGGCCTCTGACGCCAAACCCTGGATGTACATAAGACCCAATAGAAATTGCTCTCCTGGTGTGTATGCCAAAAAGGTTTCTTCGTTACTTCGGGGGTATGCGGCCCACTGCACGTGAACAGTAGTGTTAATCCCATCATGCCTCTGAACAGCCAGGCGACATCACAGCTGTGACACCATTCTTTATAAAGATGAAACCGCTCTGGCTTAAAGTATACAATACAAAGAGAGTGACCATGTTACAGCCGAACGTGTCCTGTCAACAGATATCTCTTTTACAATGGAGGTCTATGGAATAAATGCCCTTTGGGTCACATGGGATTTTTTTGTGGCCACTGAGAAACATTAGAAGCAAAGTTAAGCAGCGCCGCCATCTTATAATACATCCATGCATCCACCCCTCATATCATCTAATGTAGGGTATTAAGACCTGCCTCCCGGTGTCTTACCACAGAAACAATGTATGAACAGTGTGTAGTTAGGTTTATGCACCAAAACGGTTTAGGAGAAAATTATGGCATTAAAATAAGTGACCTACATAAGTTAAGTTACATTATGTAAGTTAAACACATCCAACTTTTGGTTTCACACACGAAGTTCATCCACCACCAAGATCCCCCCCCCACACTATACTGTGTTTCCAGGGAATTCATGTCTCCACCATGACAAAGAATCCCACTTGACTTTCCATTAACATTTTTCTGTTGTGCCGGCAGGTAATTTTTCACTCCACCACCAAGTCATGTGGTGTTATGAGGTTGTGATCATTTCACTAAGTCAGTCGGGAAGTACACTCTAGCTGAGACACTTGAACATGATAAAATCTACTTGCTGCAACATTTCCAATCCACTCCATGAAACGGGGCAACGCATTCAAGTATTCAGTGCTCCAGTGAATTGTATGCTCTGCCGTGTTAGCTCCTGCATTGCTCACTGGGAAACAGCTAACGTTAGTATGCTATAACCCACACCCAGTCCCCTGAGGGAAAGCTAGCATCATCACTCCCCTGTCCTTACAGGGTGTGGCAAGGTCAAATATTGACTGTGCATATTCTGCATATAATTATACACTCCATGACTCACCTGATGTAAATAAGGGACATTTTAAAGGCAAAGATTGCAGTAAACTAAAAATGATGCATGACTATTACCTGCTTCAAAACTCTGCATCATTCTATTACTTCACATTGGGATCGGATGTAACCCGAAATATTCTGTTTGACTACTAGTTAGCTGCGTGTGAATCATAGTCAGGAGTGAAAGGGAGACTACTGGAAAAGTGGCCTGACCTCTTAATTCAAACTGTGTGAGCACGGCTAAAGCTGTAGAAGAAACAGGCCTGCTATTGTTGTCTCTATATCTGAGCGTGTTGGGACGCCAGCTTTCCTAACAGCTGAGGATAAACATACTGAGCTCTGTAACACCAAGCAAACGGCACAGATTGCAGTTAAGAATGCAGTGTGTCTGGACAGCACCCTGGGCTGCTGGACTGTGTGTTTGCACAAGTGTGGATGACAGGGCCTGACCAAAATTTATGATATTTTTCAGTAATTTAATCCAGGGAGTGGAAGTTAGCTGTCCGGTTTGTCTTAAAGGGAACTTGCAAATGAAAATCACAATGCTTATAATATGTGTCATACATATTGATTGAGTGAGAGACGCCTGTTCCCAACAGTGGGGTTACGTTCCGATCAAAAATATTTGATATTTGATACAGAATCATAAATGTAACTAAAGTTTGATTTTAACCAGGAACAATCTGATCAAACAAGAAGTAAATCATAATATCCAGCATTACCCAACAGGTGAAATCCCATTGTGACACAACTACAACACTATTTACATAGTGTAGGGTTAAAGCAGGGTATATATTTACCTCACACATGCACCTTGTAACCTTCACCCCAAACCTAAAACACATTCAGCTTCATTTTCAGTGGCAAAACAAGTTTTATTTACTTACAACCAAAACTTTTACCCCCATGCTGTGTTGGATATGGTCGTGGATGCTGCCATCCATGAAACCCAGATAAGCTCCGGTGAACAAACATACCAACAGCAGCTTAAAGGATAAGGCTGCAATTTTTCTATACTTTCTTGTTGTAATCAAATCTCATGAAAACATCAAAAGTAGCAGTGTGTTCGTATGTCTCTCAATACTTCACCTGTCAGTGGCTCACAGCCCAAAATCCATCAGTTCCTACTGAAGATATAAATCTTTAAAAACGAGTCTTACTTGCATTTTAAAAAAGGTTCAACCCTGAAACTGTACAAATGCTACTCAAAGCAGTGCATTTTGAGGGACTATTTTCAGAGGTGGATTAATACACCTTTTGTAGGCTGAGGTTTATTTTGAGGCGTGGGATTTGCCTCAAAATAAACCTCATGTTCTGTAACGGTGGAACAGTGCAACGGTGTGACTCACTCATGTTTCTAACAGTTTGTGGACACAGAGGATGATCAGTTTGTGTTGCTTTATGTCTTGTCATGCATTTATTAACAAAAAGACTATGTGGAAATGACTAAATAAAATGTCTGACATGCAACAGGTCAAATTCAAACAAGCTGAGAAGATGTTCGGCTTGATAGCTCTTAGATTCTGGCTGTACTCTCCCTCCCCCTGGACACCTTCTTTCCTCTCGTCATCTCATTCCTTCCATCCCTCTTCCCTCAATTCAACCTCCTCCCGAGCGGATGTCACCGGAGACAGAGCCATTTCCCCAGCAGCTAAAAACAGGTCAAGTGTTGTTCCGTGATGTCGAAATTAATGACTGCAGTCCGAGAGGAGGGCAGATGGACGGGAGCCATATGAGAGACAGAAGAGGAGGACGAGTGGGTGAAAGTGTTTAAAAGACAGTGAGAGAGTGTGTCAATTGGAGAGGGAGGATGGAGTTTGGAGAGGGATGCTTTTACTCGACTGTGCTCGCAGCCACTCATCTGACTCCCCTGTTTCTTCTCCATCTCTCACATTAGAATGGCGGCATCATGGAACGACACTTGCTTTTAATTTTGAAATTATAATGAGAGTCACAAGAGCACAACAGCTGGCCCTGAAATAGTCTTTATGCGTAGTAAGCTCTTGAGTTACTTCGGTGTCAGAGGCATCCGTCTATGCAAATGTATTTAAGAGGTCTAAAAGTAGCACTTAGTCTACATTTGTTTTACTGAACCGAAATTATTTCTGTGGTTTTAGTTTTTATTGTGTGTGAATAAAGCATTTGAGTATCTATGAGTCATAAGTAATATAGCTTAGAATATAAGTAATACATTCGGAATCAAGGACTCAAGAGATTTTCATTAACATTATTTTACATCTGTTTACCATCTACTCACTTTTTAAGAGGGTAGCAGAAAAGTTAATCATTTTTCAAACAGGAAATGGACAATGACTTAATATACTGAGTTATTGCTAAAGCTGCTAGTATTTAAGTGAAACTGTGTTTCACTGGTGTTGTGGACACACTTGTAAGAGGACATTACTGCAAAACAGCACAGCTACAAAAAATGGTTTTGGCGACGGAGAGCGACAGAAAAATGTGGGGAAAATACAAATGGGCTCCTGCATGCTAGCAAGTGGTCCAAGGTCAGTCGGTTAACCTCTTCAGTCCAGAGCAGAATATCTAAAATACCTTTGGATTGCCATGAAGTGTAATGCAGACACGTTTGTTTCCCTCAGGATTGAATGGTGAAAAAAACATAATAAATGTAGTTCAAGATCTTCCTTATTCTACCATGAAGGCCATTCACTCTGTGATGTCAGTGCGCCCGCTGAGGACTTAACTATAGATTGTACGCTGTGTCCGCACATCTGTCAACTTCCTCAGCAAGTCTCAGGAAGTTCATTAATATTCTATGGAGCTGTGCGACCTGAAACTCAACCGATGTTACGGTATAACCAGGAACCGGCTGACCACTTCTCAAATTCTATCAGTGACACTTACATCAGATGATATAAGACCCTTTGCTGCGACAAATGATTATATACTTATATTTGGCAGAGTGCTCTGCTGCTCAGGGCTCCCTGGTGAATCTGAGCAGCAGCACCGCAGAGTTCAGCGGCACAAAGAAGATAAATGACACAATTAAAGAGTGCTTGATGGCACCTCAGTGACTAATGGCTTTTCCTTCCTGCTTGTCTGAGCACAGACAAACACTGTAGTAAGCAGCAAGGAGCGTGTGTGTGTGTGTGTGTGTGTGTGTGTGTGTGCTGCACTGACAGGCACATGCTTATGTGTTTATGTGAGTGTGTCTCTGTGTGTTTGTGTGTGGGCCAGAGGTTTGTAGGAGGAATTCAATTGCCAGAGACAACAAACACAATGAAACCGAGGTTACCAGGTGATATGAAGGCAACACAGAGGCTGCACAGTTTTATTGAATGATCTCAGCAACAATAATTCAACAATAATTCTTCATTGTACTGTTTTTTATGTTATGAATGAATGAATTGTGTGGTGAAGAATCAGATGTCATTCTATATCTATGCAAGAGAAATGAGTCTGCATAGATCATTCACTAAAACACCGACTTCTGTTTTGTAAGTAAGCTGCAAATGTTAGCATGTCTGGCTAAACAGCCTATGATCTATGGTAGTAATGCCAGCGTAATTTTAGTTTCAAGGCCAATGAGCTTATCATAAACTGACCAAGGAGTGTATCATAGAGTGTATTATTTAGAAATCCGAAGTGAATAACATGGAAAGTGAGTAGGAAAACAAATGCTTTTAAATTTGACTCCAAACCAACACACTCAAGTACCGACTGTGTGATCAAGAAACACAACCATCAATAGTTATGAATATTGCAAATCAACGTACACCAAAGTACTTAATATTTAATGTCCCTGGGGAAACATGTACAGAGAACAAGAGGAGTCCGAGGACAGAACCCTCATGTAATAACTTTCAAGATAGAAAGGTCATCTTGGCTAAAAATGAAGCTTATACACTTGGGAAGTTCTGTATAAACTAGTTTCTGCACACAAGTGAGGCGGTGATATTGAGCATGAAGGTAGCAGAGGACATCCTCAGGGCCGGACCCCTGGCTCCCCTCCTACAGCGTCACATTTTCTCTCTTGTTAAAGTGAAACATGCTGTTTAAAACAGGAACACTAATGTATAAATCTAATCAAATCATGTTTTTCTAGTGAGCTCGGCATCTAAACAGGAATTTTGTTAGAACGAACAACAGTCAGATTTGACACTTTCCTCATCCTGCTGTGTTGTGATATTTGGGCTGACTAGCTCTGCTCTGCTGCTTCATTTCCAGGTCTTCTACATGGACCACCGACTGGTAAAGATGTTGGCTCTTTGCCTGGGACATGCAGAGTCTTTTAGCATGATATTGTGCATGCATAGCCAAGAAATTGCACATTTCACTTGGGTTCTCATTTGTAGACGAGCCAGCTGGAACGTTTTCAACCAATTCAGGGGGACTACTATTTGTATGTGACCCAGCATGTGTGTATGGTGAAGGGGTAAGGGCCGGGGTTTTCCTGTCGTTACTTCCTGTGGTATACCCTATTAAAGGCCGACAGTACACTGGGACAGATAGGACAGTCATGTGGTAATTAGCTCTGCTCATTAAAACTGACCTCAGGCTTTGTTCTGCCATCTGGATACACTGTCCTACCTCCTGTTGTACAAGTGTGTGTGTGTGTGTGTGTGTGTGTGAGAACCCCTTTTTCTCAAAATCCTGGATGGAAAATGGTCCCACCTGTATTGTCTTTTGTTGTTTATTTGTAATTTTCTTTTCTATTGCCCTGTCCCTTCATAAAACATCATCTGGAAGACATATTTTTAAAAGTTGGCTGCACTTCTGAACATTTCACATTATAAATGTGGTGAAGGATCCTGTGCACATAATGAAAACTTGAGCTTCCAGTCACTCCTTAATGAGCTGCATTTTGACGTCGTCTACATGCCAGAAAGAGAAATTGTGCCACCTCTGCTCATCACATTCTTGAAAATCATTAATGTTACATTCACAACGGCACATTCACTAGGCCATTGTTTGTTGGCACAAGGTCACCTGATTTTTAAATCATGTTTTAAAATGTGAAGGGGTGGACGACAAGGAGACACACAGACAGTCGGTTTAGCCTGGAATGCAGCAAATATGTGAAATGCTGATCTGTTCATCTGGTGTCCTAGAGGTCTCCAGTTGTATCCCTGCAACAGGCAACGTGTCCACAGCCAATCAATTTCTTATCTGGTAAATGTGCTGTAACAGAACATCGGTAGCTGAAGGAGAATAATCTGCATGTTTTAGACTATAATCTGTTAATAAACCAAAGAATAAAATGTCAGTTTAAACAAACAAGGTATAAAGTGTTAACTAGAGAATTTAAAAAGTGATGGTACATATATTCTGTTAGCTTTGGACAGAGCTAAGCTGTTTCTCCTGTTTCCAGGCTTTATTCTAAGCTAAGCTAACGGGCTGCTGGCTGTAGCTTTATATTTAACTACAAGACATGGGAGTGATATTAATGTTCTCCTCCAACCTTAGGCAAGCAAGCTGAAAAATTAATTTTCCAAAATGATGAACTATCCCTTTTAAGTCCCTGCACTCAGCTGTGATAATAAGAAGATAACAACATCTGACATAATATTCACCAATATATTAGCAATCTATAGAAAGCTTCAGTTCTCTGCAGACATATTTCCCTCCATACGGACATGACTTAAAACCAGCAGCTGCCAGGAAGCGAGAAGCTCAAACTGCAAAATAGCGTGAATTCATGTACATGTGATTTGTAGATAATGAGCTAAAAAAGGAAAACCACGAGTATAGCACTTTAACTGTTTAGTCTGCCAGTGTCCTCTCGGTGTTTTAAACTAGATCAGAGGGCTAAAAGAGAACGAAGGAAACAATTAAACAGCACTAAGAAGTAGGCCTACACGACATGAAAAAAGCCAAAATGAATTAAACAGAGTGTCCTTAAGAGGATTCACTGTTGTAAATTGTTGTGAGTAGGAGCTGCAGCTAATGGACAAGAGCAGGGAGAGCAATGAGTCATTCCACTGTGTTCACAAGAACCCCATTTTCTGCCAGATCCTGTGTGATGTATGTCTGCAAGTGTGTGTGCGTGTGTGTGTGTGTGTGTGTGTGTGAGGGTGAGACAGAGGCAGCGAATGTCGGCAGCATGATGCAGCGTGCATCGGAGGGAGTATAGTTATGTGTGTGTGAGAGAACACAGTTGGTTTGTTGAGCAGCTCTCTGCAGGACAAAAGCATCTTTCTGAAACACATGCCTATGGCTGATTATGCAGACTGCAGACCACATTCACTGCATAGCTCACGATATACATGTTACACACCAGGACTCACACTGTCGCTGAACATGTCCCGGTCAGATTCGACTCTTTGTTGCTGCTGGGATGTTAAAGGCTAAAATACAGCATTACAATACAACAATTTGGGGCAACTTAAAACATCTGTAACTGTCCTGAAACTCTTTTCTTTAAGATGCAGTGTGGGCGAAAGCAACTAAAGGACATGTTTTGTGTCTTATTTTAGTTTGCTTGTGACACCTTAAAATTAATCAGTCGACTTGTGACCTCTCACCACTATGAGTTGTAAGCAGTTCAACCAAAGACAGGTTTTTCTTTCCTTGGTATATCTGAAAAACGTTTGCAGGCCTGAAGAGATAAAAGTGTCCAGGATTTCAAAAGAAAAAAAACGTATAAATTAAATAAAAATCTGAAAAAAAAAGGTTTTTTCTTCCTCTAATGCCTTGAATGATCCAATCACCCCTCAAATTATGAATCAAGTATTTAGGGACTCATTTTATTTTGAGTTGAGAGTTGAAAACCACTGCACTGTCACACCAAAAATCTTAACAAACCCCAAACTGAAAACCAGTCCAGGGACACGTTGAGAGCATTTAAAAATACAGAATATTTAAATGAGACAGGATACGATGACAGAAGCAAAATACGCCAAATGTTACAGTTCATAATGTATCATAATGTTGACCAACATTACATGAAGACACGTCAAACCTTAAGGCAACATAAAAATTACATTTAACATGTACAGCACTTGACAGATCCTTGCAATCACACCCAAAATAAAACACAATACAAAGAAAGTGTACCACACTCCAATATGAACGAGTAACAGAAAAAAGTCCAGTTTAGTTTGTGCTAAAAATCATCCAGGTTATCTGAAATTTAGTTGTGCGCTCTGGAACGCCTACTGGCATCATTTACATGTGATTCAGATGGTGTGCATATCACTGCCAACTGCTTTCAAAAATAACCAGGTTAGAGGGTGTGTGTGTGTGTGTGTGTGTGTGTGTGTGTGTGTGTGTGTGTGTGTGTGTGTGTGTGTGTGTGTGTGTGTGTGTGTGTGAGACTTGCATACTAAAAGGAGGCAAGTCAGTGTGGCTATGACGAACTGTTGCTAAGCAGTGGTGGTTGCTAGGTGGTGGAGGGGGAAGGGGAGACAGGTTTGCAGTTAGTGATGGAATCTGAGGGCTTACCTCTGCGTGCACGAGCGCACGTGAGTGTTCCCTTGGATTTATTTCCTTTAAATATTGATGCTGCAGTGTGGGAAAAAAAATGTAGTTTCTACCGCATTAAAAGCTGCAGTTTGAGAGGCAATTTCAATTTCTGTTCACATCAAACAGCACCATGAACAGGCGAAAAAGGGAAGGTGTATCTCGGTCGACCGAGAAACAACGTCTGATGTAAAAGGCAGGCTCAATGAGACCAAGAGTTTCATGGTGAATCTTAGAAACCTTCATAAATGACTCATTAAAAAACAGACCACAACATGCTGTCTAGCTGTGACAACAGAAGAATGGAGGAATGAGTCATTTACTTTGTCTTCTGTTGCAGATTCATCAAGCAAAGCTGCTGAATATCTGGCAGAGGAACACACAGAGTGAAACCAGCTCACTCCTCGGCTTTCCCCAGGACGATTACTGTAGCATACAGCAGGGGAAAGCCTTACGACTGCTGGCTTCCCTCCGTGTGCGTTCACATATTTCCCTACATTTTCTACACATCCTGGACAGGCGTATTTGGCCTCTAGCTACAGTTTTTGGTGTGTTTTTTTTTATTTTCAATGTACCAGGCATCACTTAACATATTGTGCATCCCTAGCAGGAGTCGCTCCTGTCAGATCTGGTCTGATCCAGTTGGGTGAAGCAGACGGTGGGGGGGTTGGCTGGGCGAGACACAGGCAGCCATTTGTACTCAAGGTTCTGCGATGGAGGGTCCAAACGCCAGTTGTAGTGCTTTAGCAGGTATGTGCAGGCTTCCTGGCAGCAAAGAGCGAGAAAAGGGGTTTTCTGAATGTGTATCTTTGCTGCATTGACATCAACATACTTTCTGCCGTTGGATAGATGATAGTTAGAGTTAAAACTTTAACTACAAATGTCCTCATTTTTTACAGCAGTGCAAACACAAGATGTTAAACTGGAAGGCACTTGGCAGAGCGAGAGCTTCCGCCAACACTGAATAAATCTCCAACTTGTAAAGCTACAGCCTCCATAACACTTTGTCTACTTCTATGTTGTTTTTCAAGTTTGGAAATATCGGTGCCACGCAACACCTCGCAGAAGCCAAGCTGAAACAGAACAGTGGGTCGCTGGGACGTGTTTGGCGTCAGAAATGACTCAAATCAGAAAACGCCTCCTATATATTTGTGCACATTTGACCATCTAGCAGGGCTCAAGAAAAGCTTTCTGACCCTTTACAAATTCTCTTTTTTCACCAAAACGTCACCAGTTAACATCACACTCCTTCCACGTGTTTGTGTAGAAGTTATATTGATATTCTGTTTTCTCCTGCATGCTGGCTGATGATATCATAGCCAGCATTCCCCATTGGCTGATACTCAGCCACAGAGCCGACCAACCGCATCCACCATCCATCAGCCAGTTGCCCCGCCTCCATCCACTTTATGAATGAAGGTTTTCCTGATGGAGGGGGAGGAGCAGGATGGATGAATGGGGATGGTGGAAGGGAGGAAAGGAGTGAGGGAATGGAGGAAGGATGATGAGGATGGGGGAGGGAGGGAAGGAGGAAAGGGATGAAACAAGCGATGAGTCACATCTCTGACCTAGATCACTGTGGTCTACTTTTTCCTCTGGTCACGCCCTCCTCTCGCTCTGTGTGTGTGTGTGTGTGTGTGTGTGTGTGTGGTGGTATGTGCCAGTGGTCAGTCTGCTCAGAACCAATCAGATTCACTTTAAACAGCTGAATGGTGTGGTGTTTTATTGCTGACAGAGCAGCTTGCATTAGGAAATGAGGCTTAAGGTTCAAGGACAAGGTGATGCAGAGTGTTTGTATTTCCTGCATCATCACACAGCTGGATTGGGTCGGTCCTTTAACAGACTGAGAGAAGTGGGGAGCGAGGCTGACCCCACTGCCACTGATGACACCATGTACCATGAATTATTTTAGTCTACAGTGACTGGTTGACAGGTGACCAGCCTGTGGCAGCCAAAGTGGCATAAACTATTCATCAGTACATAGAAATGTACAAGGCTGGATAAGAGAGCTTTAAATTACGACATTTAAAAAGTGAAAATTAAAATTGTTATGTTTACTGTAATTACAATAAACTTAATCATTAAAGGTATAAAATGTAATAATCCAATTCATGTGAATCTTAAATAAATAAAAACATGAATGAAATTGAATGAAATTATAAATCAAACTAAACTAGACTTAATCAAATTACATTCAAATCAGAAATTAAACTCTCCAGTCAAAGAGCCTTTCAGTCACGTGATAAAGAGACATATAAAGCTGCCAGAGCAAGACATCAGAAGAGACTGAAGGGTAACCTCAGCACCAACAACCCCAAAGATGTGGAGCAGGTGATTCAGAACATCACAGGCTACAGAAGTAGGATCACCTCCATCATGTCTGAGGGTGAATTTAAGTGAATGTGTCCAAACTGCATCTGCCACCCAGCTACCCAACGTTTTGTGAAGCAGCTGAATGGGACAGTAGCTTGCAATTTGTTGTGCAACCCTGTTTTTTGTAGAATGACAAACAAACCTTGAGCATTGCATAAACTGTTAAGCCATTAATAGCCACCGTTTTAGTGATGGTTGACAGATCACAGAAATGACACTGTTGAGTACAATGTGTTCATAATAATACAGCTGAAATGCTGTAAAATCAGCACAGAATTACCACGACTGCAGCCCATTTACAACATAACCCATAATAACATCATCACGAGCCCCCCATGGGCTGTTCACTCTCCTTGCATCTAAAAAATGTTACCGGAGCATCAAATCTCACACCACCCATCTTCGCGACAGTCTCTTTCCGCAGACAGTCAGGCGGCTGAGTTGCTGATGCTCCTAATCACACTGATCATTATTTGTACATAGCATGTGGGCACTGTTAGACACGAATGCACTATAAATGGTTATGCTCTGGGCTCTTTGAGTTATGGATGGCCTGTATTTGTCTATTTATGTACACAAAGGACAAGAGATCCAGGGAACAAGCATCTCATTGTACTAGAACATGTGACAATAAACGTGAACTTCAAGCCTGAAGAGCAATGAAAAGAAAACCTGTGGTGTAATAATATTTATCTTTTAGCTCAGCAGTTGTAGCAATGGTACAACATGGGTCAATGAAGGGGAAATGATTACTCACTGAGCATCTGGAGAGAGGAGTATGTTCTGCCTACATTTTCCCATTCATGCCACTTGCTTAAGTGATTAAAAAAAAAAAAAAAACAAGCTGCCTGTGGTTATCCAGAATAAGTAATCCAATTCTAAGTAATGAGATATGATTGTGCTGCTGAACAATGAGGAGAGCAGGTCATTAAACCACTTTGGACATTTCACCTGATTTTCCCTATTCAATCAAGCCCAGCATTAACAATGACTCATGAGTGTGTGTGTGTGTGTGTGTGTGTGTCATTCCTCACTGTAACACTTTGGATAGCTTGCAGTAACACACCCATCCATATCATGTTAGTATGCATGTGTTTCTGTTTTTGCTCTTTAATAATCTATGGTAGAAACACATAGATGCTGTCTTAGAGACTGTGATCTTCCAGCGTGGGCATAATAATAAAGACTGAGTGTGTTAGCTAACAGTCTGACTCAACGGATGTGATCTGCAGAGATAAGCCTGTCATTGGCTGACTCGTGCAATCTGCTTCATTCCCACCGCTCTCTCGTCTGGCCCTTCTTGCCACGTTCATTGAGAAACAGCGACGTGCAGTTGACTTGGCAATGAATGAAGAAAACAAGAGTGTGTGGCAGCCTGGCTCAACACACACGCTTCTTTTGAGCATTTCAAGCGTTTGGCACAAAAAATATGATACATTGTTGACTCAGTTATGTAAGCGTTACGACATAAAACACATGTCCTAAAAGAATTGGCCTATCGCTAAAGCCCTCCACAAACAGCAATGTTCAATCACCGTTTAACAACCGTGACTCGGCACAGCAGGCCTCTAAAGCTTTGGTTTTTACCAAAGTGTAAGCAAGGGATTCAAGATTCAAAGACTTTATTGTCACATGCTCAGCAGTTACATGAAGCAATCACTGGCAGTGAAATTCTCATGTCTCTGGTCCCAGTAACACTGCTGTACATAAGAAATATAAATATAAGTAAAAATAAGGTATATACAACTAAGAAAATATAATAAAATAAAATAAAATGTACAGCTAAGAAGTGCAAAATAGGGCAGTGCAAATTGTTTGCAGACTATGTGCAGTTTAAGAGTCTCATGGCCTGGGGGATGAAACTGTCCCTGAGCCTGCTGCTGCGGGCTCGGATGCTGCGGTACCGACGGCCAGACGGCAGCAGGCAGAAGGGGAGTGAAGGGGTGTAAGAAATCAATGAACCGTTGTGTCTTACTACGGTAACCTGACAAAGAGGTCCATCAAAAGCCAAAGAACACATTTCCTTAGCTAACTACATTTTGTGGGGTTACATTTTCAGACACTGGACCAAACTACCTCTGCAAAACAAGCACAATGAATAAGAAAATGAATTGTCAGGCGTTATCCCAGTTTCAAGCTGGGAGTCCTGAATCCCATTCATTAACATTAACATAAACAATGCATGGGTCTAAATTCAGCTAGGCCACGACACTCGGCTCTTTCTGACGGAACCTGTCAGTATGCTAACGGTCCAGCTGCATGTATGCATATGCGCATCTTATTATTTCCATGTCTTATCTTGTGGGGTTGCTGACTTTTTCTGGACATCTAGACTTAACCTCAGTCTTTAAGCATGATATCATCTACGTAGCTATCAGGTACATACGTAATCCCCCTTCTCATTTCAAAGAGAGTCATCTGGATACATTGAACAGTCAGCCGCACACATTTTCAACCAGCTCTTGGACACTTAACTAGCTACAGCAGATACTTTAATTCTGCTCCTGGTATCATTGTACTGCACTGAACTTCACTGAACTGCATTTGTGCTGTGTGAGAGCAGAACGCTTGCAGAGAAGAGTCCAAGGTTTTACTTTATTGGTTATAACAAAAATAGGAAATCCAAATAAAACCTTGGGAATCCACTGGCCCACAGGGGTTGTTTTCAAGTTGGTGACACCACCCCAATCCCCAGTGTCTAGGCTCACAACACACACACCTGTCTTGTACTGGTGCCTCTCATAAGCTGTGTATGTGTGTGTCTATGTGTCTCTGGAGCATATAGGCACTGGTGACTATGGTGAGTACTGCTGTGTCTGTAACTGGGTACCTCTCTGGCTCTAATAAACACACACACACACACACACACACACACACACACACACACACACACACACACACACACACACACACACACACCAAAGTATTTAATCAGTCCCATGAGCGGTGCTCACTCTGCTGACTGGAGATGGTTCAGCTCTATTTCTGTCACTGATGATTAGTCTACTTCATTAAAAAACTCTTTGTTTACATGCTATATTATGTCAGTCAGTGGCAGTTACAGTGGTATTGCTCCTTCATTCAGTAGCAGCTCCTCTACAAATGATGAATAGGGGTTTTCCCAGCAGCTCACTTCAATTCTCACTTCCATTTGCCCCTGTCCTCTTGGTTGCAAATTCCCATTTTTCTCCCACTGGTGATAAACACAGTGTGTGTATGAACATGTTTCTTTGGGCTTTATAAGTTTATGTTACAGTTTGAAGCTACAGAAGTTATATTTTTCAACCATAATAACTCCTAAATAAATCAGACAATCTTTTGTAAAGTTTTTGTTTGTGCCACATGCAAAAAATAGAATTCATGAATTTCAACATCCATAACCATGATGTGAAAATCTAAATTAAGGACTTCTCAGGTCAACAAGTCAGACTGAAAGTGTAGAATATAAAAAATGTGTTCTGTTGGTCTCATTATTGTGGATAGATGAGGACAATCTAAGTGACTCTGTCTCTCAAACCAGTGGTGTTGTTAGCGCTACAGTCCTATTTCTGCAAATTCAAACATGTCAGCTTTGTTGCAGCTTCTCCTCCCTTCCTTAAGACGATGCAACAACATTGGAAGTATTTTCTGCAGTGACCTTTCACTCAGTCCAGCAGAACTGAGGCTGCTAAACCACAAATGTCTCAACATCTCAGCATTTTAACTTCATCTTTGTGTTCATGGTAATGTTAATGTCTCAATGAAAATGTACGTATTTATGTGTGTTTGTCACCTTAACGAAGACTTCGGTAAGTTTAACTCCTATGCAGCCTCTGGGCCCGCTGCCGAAGGAACACAGGAAGTGCTCCTGGCCCGCATTCCTGCACATACAAGAACAAAGTTCCATGTTACATGGTTAAACACAAATACACCATGTGTGCAAAGTAATCTGTGATGCAAAAATCTAAATTCTGCAAAAGCTTCAAGAGTTCAAGAGAAATTCACAGGTTTGAATTCCAATTCATAGTTTGTCCCTCAGGAGTATAATGACCAACAAAACCATGGGCTGTATATAGCAAGTGGAAGTGGTCATGTGACATCGACCATTGGTTCTTGGACTGCTGTTTTGAAGCATCAAGTTTATTCTAAATGGGACCAAAATTGAACATCACCTGTATTGAAGAAGTAGAAACTAGAGATTTAGACCATGAACTCATTAGGAAGGTGTTTACTGAGATAATAATCTCTCAACTAATGATAGGACTGGAATAGTAATCACATTAGTAAACCTTGTTCATATGCTATTCAGACATAAAAGCAGATGCTTTTTTCGACTTTGCTGGTCTAACCAACCAAACAGTAAGCATTCAGCATTGTGTTATTCATTCAAACCTGCTTGTTTTAGTGTGTGCACTGTTGCTGTGTATGCGAGACAAGGAGCTGGTTTTCCCCTCAGACATGGTGATGAGAGCCTATGCTTTCCGGTCTGATGTATAGTATTAATTTGAACAGGAAACAAATCTTTGCACAACACACAAGTGTGAAGGTGCATGACACCACAACATGGGCCTGACTCACTGTCACAACTTGACACGTGTTGTCAGTCTGACTCTCTCTGCCATACCCGCTGTAACTTTCCATTGCAACTCCTCTAAAAATATACTTAAAGAGATGCTGGCTGTTTCCAGCCAACAGGTTTGTCAACAGCCTGCTAATGCAGGCCGTCTCTCTCCTCTCACTACTAATGCATCCTGTCTTCCTGAAACCTGAGCTCTGATTAAAGGCAAACAGGAAGCATTAGTGGTGTGTATAGCCCAGGTCCAAGTGTGTGTGAGAGGCTTTGTGTGTGTGACAGAGAGAGAGGGGAGAATATTAGTGTTCGCTGCAGCATCTGTCTAATGGTTTAATGTACTATTAGGCCCATCCTGGAACAGTGAGATGTGTAGGGTGCAATACAGTCCTGGGATACTGAGAAAGAAGAGAGAGGAAGTCTCACCATCAGTCCACCATAATATCAAACATACATCTAATACGCCGTGTGGATGGGAAGGAAATCAGACAAGTGTAATCTATTGTGCAGTATAATTAATTTTACTACTACCGTAGTGAAGAGAGAACAGTCTGAAATGCCACGACTGAGCTGTAAGAAATTAAATCTCTGGGACAGTTGAAAACTTTCAAGTACATGTATTTAGTGGAGAACTTCCATATGTTAGGTCTGATGTTGTGCCCATTCATGGATTTTCCCCCTAATTAAAAAATATTAATATAACAACTGCGATCTGATCTGGTATCTAATATTTAAGACTTGGTGATAATTTACACCTCTAACCGACTTGTATGTCAGAAGGAAACTCCCTGTTCTTAGATTTATCTAAAACTACAAACACAACACACTGCAGCAGCTCAGATTTGTATCCCTCGTTTGGTAGCGTTTCCGATTCATTTATCTACGGCCGGAGCCTGTGTGGGTGTTTGGATGTTAACTTGCCAGCTCTGTTATTTACCTCCAACTGGAAAAGCACACACAGATACGGTATGTGCTGGGACACACACCGCAGACAATATACGCAACCATCCCACAGAAACACACACGAAAACAGACAATGTGGATAAACTGTAGTTATTGTTGGGGGGGCTTGTTATGTAACAGGACTGCAGTCATTAAATTAAACAGCCAGGTGGCAAGAAAAGGAGCCAGGCAACTATCAAGGCAGACAGGAAAATAATGGCCAAGAAGACAGATGACAGATGGAGAAGCAGGTAGGAGGAAAGAGAAACAGACCGGAAGATAAGAGGGTTGGAAGAGTAGAGCAAACACGCAGACAGACAGAAAGACAGACAGACAAGAGACTCATTTATTCAGGGAAATTCAATTTTAGATGCAGAACATATACACACATATGTAAAACACTGAATGTCCAAAGAATGCTCACAGGTATTAAGAGGTAAATATTTTAGGCACTTTTCATATATTCTAAGATATTTTTTACAATGCATTTGCTACATTTTACACAAGGAAATTCTCCTCTGACTCATTCTTTCACCCCATCTCATCCTGCAGAGCAAGATCTACACACACACACACACACACACAGAGCACAGCACAGGGAATCCCCATTGGTAAAAAAGGGTGTGATGTGGCCAGTTACCATGGCAGCAGCTACCTGTCTCTTCATTCATAGATTTCTTCCTTCAGTTGCCGACTTCAGCCCATTTTGAATGGCACTCATTACTGAGTTAACGTGTTGTGTAGAATAGATTTTGCATTATTAGTATGTGTAACTTATATTTTCAAGTGTAACAATACATTTTAAGCTCCATTTGTCCATGGCATGTAGGGAAACAACAAATGCAGGGAAAAATAAAATTATAAGTAAATAATAGACTGGAATTCAAGGCTAAATTGTCACATCCAGACAAAATATACTGAGGCTATTAAAAAAAACATTTCTTGACCTCGATTTGTCACCAAGCAGTACTAAATTAACCAGATACTGCTTCATGTTTGCGGCAGCTAAAAAACAGGGACTGAAGAAGACGGTAATCCTTCCTCCAAAACTGCTTAAACTGATGGTGGTGAACGTGTCTGCATATTTTATTTACCTGATTTAAACTGTCTGTTCCATTAAAAGGGATTTCATAATGGTGGTTTATTCAACTCAGAGGGACGATGAAACTAAAGGACATTTATCTTACAAGAATCACCCTCTTTTTGTTTTGAGACACACACACACACACACACACACACACACACACACACACACAGCAGGATAGGATCTTCTCTGACTCATTCTCCTGTATCCCATCCTACTCCACAGGGCATTTTTCTCCCCCACCCTGCACACACACATACACACAAATGCACAGAGGGGAATCCCTATTGGTAAAGACGTGTCAGGTGACCAGTTTCCATGGCAGCAGCTACCTACATACATACATTCATAGATTTTTTCCCCCCCCACTCTTCTCTGTTGCCTCAATGAACAAGCATGAATGAGAATAAACAGGTGAATGGAGGAAGTGCATGAACAGAGGAAGCAGCAGACAGAGAGAATGAACTGGTGATGGAGACGGATCAGGTTTCATTTCACCAGAGCAGGTAGCAGACAGGGCGGGGGGGGGGGGGACCCCTAGCTTGTCTTCAGCTGTCTCCTTTTGTGTCTCCTCCCCCCCCAAAATCTGATCTTTATCTGTGTGTGTGTGTGTGTGTGTGTGTGTGTGTGCTGTATAATATATGTGAAAGTGATCAGGTCACATGTGTGTGCTCAGCCTAATCTGTATTGGTTGCTGTGGTAACAAACCAGCTAACCAGCGTGATTTTCCCACACAGAATCAAAACGCAAGCTGCAGTCTAGACCCCCAGACTGAGTCGATTAGCATTCGGCTGTGTGTAGAAGGATTAAAATGGCAAAATGTATCCATCTGAATTGTATGTATTTATTCACAGAAAACACATTTGTGATTGGTAAAATGGTAAAATGATGAACATAATGTGTGCCATCACAGCCTCACCCTCTCTTAGGATGGCCACAGACCACGAGCAAAAAGAGAAGCTGTGTTGCTAAATAGTTGAATTAGTCAGTAAATCATCATGTTTGGGTGAGTTTTTATCACCGGAGAGCTGGATGGGATTGCATCAGCTATTTGTAGATCCGGCTTTGTTACAGACACGTACTGTAATGATCTTGTAAGGATCTCTCGTGGATAGATAAGCTCTGCGGCACTCCCTCTTTAGCAGACATATACTTTCATTTTCTCCTCGTCCCTCTTGATGGAATATCATCGATGTGGTAAATGGTAAATAGCAAACTGCACCAAAATGTGAATACAGTAAACAGCATGTACATTTTGTGGTACTCTTTATGTCTAATACTGGACATGGACATGTATTTATTCAGATATTTACTAGTGGACACTATTAAAACCAGCAGTCTTTGGCTAGGTTTGACAATTTCCTTCCTTCCTCCTTTCTTCATCACGAACTCTGAAGACATCATCCATTTTGCAGAAACCTATTCATCCATCATCAAACCATCACCTACACCGTCATCCACCCCTGAGCATTAATATTAACTCATCTATTTGGTCATCCTTTTCTTTTCTGTTTGAATGTTATCCAGTGCTTAAAAACTGTACTGTAATGGACATTAATAAACATTTTTACTGATTTTTCTTTCTGGTTTCTGTGAGAAATGGATTTTTGTGACGCATTTCCTCAGTCCTTAATGTGTCAGGGCACTGAAAGCTTCCTCCCTCTCACTCCTTCTAATGGTCAGTTAGTGTGTGTGTGTGTGTGTGTGTGTGTGTGTGTGTGTGTGTGGGGGGGTGATACCACAGTTAGTCACAGTGAGTGGCAGATAGGGTGTGTGAACAGAGCTGTAAACACGTTTCTCCCTCAACCTTTAACCTTGTGGTCATGAAACTGTTGCAGGTTCAGTTCCCACAGAGAGGAAATGAGAAAATCTTTCAATGAGGAACAATGAGGATTTTAACCATTTACCATTTCCACTGGTTGCAGAAGGAAGTGGCACAGCACAGTTGATCTGCACGTCTTTGTGAAACAGGTGATGCGAGAGGCTTGGTCCCACACAGTGGGGAGAACTCACAGGGCTAGTTGCTGAACCACTGGAAAGCTGGCAGCTGACTTAAGGCATACTGGCTACAGACTGATCTTTAACCCTCACACAGACAGCATCCTTCCTCTTATTTCCTGTGTGGTTCAGAGGGTTCATCAGCTGTTACGTATGTATTTAAAACATTCCCTTATGTAGGATATAGCCTCTACATGTCTTCAATATACTGTGGACATACACATAACTACAGGTTGTTTTCTTCTTTCTTTTGAATTCCGTGTTTCGCTCTTCTTGTCTGTGGAGCTCGTTGTAGTAAACCTCACTTTTAGATGTTCTGCTTCATATTAATTATCTTCTAAAATAAACTACCTCAGAACCTCGGAGGAAGCACGTAGGACACTTGCTTCTATTTCTGCAGTGAGGTCTAAACTTAATAAACAGAAAGATCCTCACCTTCCGCTCCATCTCTCCGGCAGGAAGTCGTCCGGCTCCTGGAACACCTCAGGGTCACGGTGGACGGAGTGGCTGATAAAGACCACACCATGACCCTTTGGGACATGAAACCCTGCCAGGGTGGAGTCCTAAACACAGAGAGAGAGAGAGAGAGAGAGAGGAGGAGACATCACATTATTTTAAATTAATTAACATTCACTTCTCTTTCTCTGCAAACAAACAAAGTGCTGGTCATGGTCATTTTTGTCATGATCTCCATGAATTTTGCTGAAACTTTCCAGCAACTATCTGTTTTTTCAGTGCTAAATATTGTGAAATTATAAAAATCTGTAACTGTATTCACTGAGAGTTTGAAAAGGTACTGCAAACTAAATGGCAGTACTGAAATGTAACAAGTCAAAGCTGGTGTTAATGAGGGCATTTTATGGTAAATATATAAAAAATCCACTTTAGCCGGAAAACTATTCTTTGCCAAGGGTTCATGTGACACCACTGAAGATCCCCTGACCTTATTTGGAAGAGGTAAACAGCACCCTCCACCTAAGGTAACACTGACGCTCCCTGACCCTCTCCAGAGCCTGCATATGAAGCTTTCCCCTTCAGAGACAGAGAGAGAGAGCTCCAGAGAGAGAGACAGAGAGAGAGCTCCAGAGAGAGAGAGCTCCAGAGAGAGAGAGAGAGCTGAGAGCTTCCAACCTTGGCCATAACTCAGGCCACCACACTAATGTCCGCTTCAGGGGTGAAAAGTCCTCCAACCCAGAAGAGCCTCTGTGACGCAGCTGCCTTGTGACTCTGTCGCTCTCCGTTTTTCTCTGGCCATGGGATGATATCACTGATCAGCTCCTGTCTCACACAGCCACCCCCCCCCCTCCATCCCTGGTGTTTGGCTTACTTGAAAATTGTAATTCCATTTTAAACAAAATCTCCTGAGTTGGGTTTTCACCATAAACTCTGGTAAAAAGGAGCCACCTTGGGGCAAAAAGACCACTTACCCAATTGTTGCCCTTTAAAATCATCTTTTCACTACATCCATTAGTAGCAGCACTAATGGACTGCCACAGAACATGATCACTGTTTCTCTTTTCTCTACCCTCTTTCTCATTTCTCTCTCTGCCTCTCTCTGCTGGAGTGGAAAATCTTTTACAAATCTCTTTCTTTCTCCCACTTCTCACTGAGAGATGCCTCTGCCCTTGCCGAGTTCATTCTCTCTCACACAAACACACTCACGTTGTTCAAACTATTGCATATCTTAGTTCCACCAGGATGGAGCTTCTACTTTTTCCACCTGATGGTGAATACTAATAATCTCTCTTTCTTACACACCTGCCTGCACATAAACGCCTCTTCAACTCCTCTGCTTTTCTTTATATTAGTAGTGGGGGTTGAGGCTCAGTGAAGCTAATATTAGGGGATAGGACAAGTGTCACTCTCTGGTTATTTTTCTCATTCATTATTCAATAGAAAATATCATTGTAGTGTCATAATTTGAATTTTTTTTTTTTCAATGAAGCAAAGGAAACGACTGGATGAGAATGGACCATAAACTTCTACATCAAATTCATTATAACTTTATATAAGTATTTTATACAAGACCTCAGAATGAAACCCTTTTGTATTCATTTTGATGTAGTTACAATCAGGATGCCACACTTTTATAAAGGCAATATGTACTGACATTAACTGTCAGGAGTCTTAAAAAGTGTTGCTTTTGTACTGTGACTACTGTCCTTTCCAACAATATCAATATCATGGCCCTTGGGAACTTTAAAAATGAAATACACATATTCTTTGAGTTCTTTTTTTTATCTAAAATGCTCTAAAACGCCACACATCATGAATCGGTTTCCCAGCAGGAATCAAAGTGTGGTGGTGAATGTTCCAGAAGTGACAAATGACTTTCCACTCGGCTTCACAGTGTCACCAGCACACATCATCCCACCGCCAACCCAGATCTGCCCCCCCGCCGAACTCCCTTCCTTCCTTCCGGGGGAGCGGAGCCAATCAATCTCAGAGAAGGATCAATGCCTCTGATTGGGCTGTTGCATAAGGCTGTTTGATGAGGTCACAGCGACCACAGACGCCCGGTGTGGCAGGAGGCAGACACACTGTGAAGCCAACCAGGTCGGATTCTATCGGCTGAAAGTGGTGATGTCAGACCACAAAACGATCATTTTAATGATTAGCATACATACAGGATACACAGGTTACAGCCTAGGATATTCATCAGACCTTCAGGGATGATCAGTCCCCAGTAAAGGACGCATGTGGAAATGACGCTGGATGGAACAAGTTGGAATAAACAAGGGGTCAACTCAACACGCTGTTGAACAGTCCTGTAGTACATAATGCTGTGATTGGTCAAATGGCCTGTCACGTGTCATGCTGCCATCAAAGCACATATGCTGCTCACATACTAACAGTCTGATATCAGTTAAAGCTGAAAAACAACGTCATTGTCATTGTCTGACTTTAGCTTCTAGCTGAAAGAGGAAAAGTCTGTGAACATTATGAGACTGACCAAACTGTTATTTAGTGCATCAGGAACAAAGTCCTGTAAGGTGTCAGTGCTCTCTGTCTCACACCTGTAACTCTTGTACAGTACAGTACAGTTCACATAAGGGAGAGGACAGTGGGGGAGACTCATCTACAATAATATGGCGCCACCTAGAGGATGAGAGCCGCAGACAAACTCCTGCCCTGTGTAAATACTGGAGTGTACAGTGCACATTTACAGAGACATTTAAGTCCTGATCCTTTGTGAAAACTCAGACTTGACTTTTTTTCAGATTAGATTGGTCTCGGACATATTTATCAGTTTATACCGGTTACTGATAACGAGTGCAGATTATCCTGAAAAGTCTGTGTCATAATGGCTTTAGAAGGTCCCAAAGGTGACCATACATCTCTCAAATTGAGAACACAGGATGAGAAAGACTGAATACTGATCCGGTACTACATGAAAAATCAGTCGGATGCCCCCCAGTCCCCGGGCGGACAGTCCTACCTGATCAGCTAATCGGCGTCCACCAATGAAAGGAGGCCACAGCCTCTGAACCTCCAGCAGAACTCTGTGCAGGTAATCAGGGTCTTCCATTGCTTGCCGACGTGTCTTCTCATGAACATGGAGAGTTATGGAAAAAGGTTTGTGTATTAGGAAGAAAAGCAATACTGGTAATAACTTTCATTTTACACATACTGCTGTATTAATACCTATTTTCTATCACAGGGTTTTTCCCAGGACGTGTTAATCTAAGAGGACGAAGAGCTGGAGCATAATGATGGGTTGGAGTGGTATGTTTTACTTACTATCAAAGGCAAGCCTTACTTTTCCTTCAGGTGCTTTATCTCATCACATTCTTACAACCCAAAGAGCCATAAAAGCAGCGTTTGCGTACCTGTTCATTTCCACTGAGCGCCAGTGTGAAGGAGGTGAGCAGCGATGCCAGGGCTTTGGGGATCAGAGCGGAGATGAACAGCAGGAGATGCTGGGAGGCAGAGCTGGAGTTGGGCAGCGGCAAAGAGCCGAGGGAGCCGACAAAACTAAAGAGAGTCGGCGAGGCAGAGAGCAACACTGAGATTAAGATCAACAAATCAGTATTAAATAACAGCATTATTACTATAAACAAATCACAGATCAACAGACTGTGATTTACAGCACAGAGAGAGAGAGGTCACTATAACAGGCAAAGACACCATTATGACTTTTAGTGGGTAATGTTGCTGTATTTCAAAAGGAGTGTTTCAAAAATAGGAGATGAAATACGATGTTGTAATACAGACTTTTGTTTCTTCAGTGGAAACAGTGTATATGCCACACCTTCACTAAATAACTATATATTCACATAAAGGTAGCTGATGGAGACGTGCACTGCAACTTTCATAAATGTACCGAAAACTTGTGCAACAGTTCAGCAAGCAGAAACGAGAGAGAGAAGCTGAGTATCTGTCTGTTCTGGGCGTGAAAGAACCCATCAGTCTACCACGCTGCCTCACCCCTGGGTGTCATTCTCCAGTTTGTCTCTGATGATGTCCATCAGTTTGTCTCTAGCATCCAGAGCGGTGGAGAAACCCGACGACCACAGAGGAACCTTCACGTTGACCGGAGCAGAGATCAGACCTGCAGGGGCAGAGGAGGAGGTGCTCAGCAAACATATGAAGATGGTCAAACACACACACACTAAAAGTAATATTTATTGTACTGCAATAAAAAGGGAATGAGGGAGATTTTGCAATACTGAATTGCACAACAACAAAACTGACTTACAACATATGTCCGCTAGAGAAAACATTTTGCAAGTGAGTGTCTCACAATACCACTGCTGCATTTCAACAGACAACAGACACATGTCTGTGTTTTCCTACCATGCCAGTGCTGGGTGCACAGCTGCACGATTTCCTGGTAAAGTTCAGGCTGGTCCTCCGCTCGTACGTTCAGAAAAAGGCCCAACACCAACTCTGTGCCCAGACGCTTAAAGACAGAGTACACACACTCTGGCTGGCCACTACACACACGCACACACACACACACACACACACACACACTTGGTTAAGCAATGACTCTACAATGTAAATATGAAGTGACTTGAACGAAACACTGCTTACAATCCTGTAATGTACTGAAAATAAAAGAATCAACCACACATCATGAAACACAGTATATGTATATATAAGAGCAGAGGAGCTTGAACCTCTAGTCAGACAAAAAATAAGAGAATAAAGCCAACAGGGATGTCAGGAAATATGGAGATCGTCGATATTTCTCCTGCTTGTTTGCAACTATATAAAACTGCTGTGTACTTTTTTCACACACACACACACACACACACACACACACACACACACACACACACAGAGAAACTGTTAAGTGTTACCTGAGAGAAAGGTCCTTCAGACAGCGCTCACATACACTGTGGAGACAAAGACGTAGAGAAACACAAACACACGATGGCTGATACATTTTAGTCTCAAACAAGATGAAGTCATTCTAAGGTGTTCTGCAAACGTATGTCTTGCATTTTGCTGCACCACATTACACGCAGTATAATAACTGTGGGGATTTGGGTCAGTTCTTGCTCAAGACACCTTCAGCATTGATGGACACATTACAACTACTGCAGCAATAAAGCTTTGCAGTTGTGTAACAAATGTCCTCCGCCACTATTTTTGGTGCCATCACTGACACCCACTGAACCAAAGGCTCTAAATATACAGCTAGAGTCAAAATAAGAACAAGTTCCATGAACCACGTGATTCTCCACATCATAAAATACATATCCTCACAAATGTCAAATGCAGCCACACAATCTAATGTGAGTTAAAGCCGAACATCTGTTCCACTGGCATTACTTCTCCTACCTGCTGATATAATCATGTGATGACTTCAGACAGTTTCCTGTGAACAGGCTGGTGAGAGACAGACGGAGAAGACATGCCTCCTCACCTGAAACACACAAATACAGGTTACTCATATTTATATTTGCAGAGCTGAACATTTTTTTCAGTTACAGTCAGAAGTATAAAGTAGATGTAGTGAGCGGCTTGTGTTTTCTTTTTTACAGTAGAAAAATGTTTGTGTTGTTTGCTTTAGAATATTTTCTTATTGTCTATAAATCATTTAGGGCAGCAACTGATGTTTATTCCATTATTGATTCATCTACTGATTCTTTTTTTCACTTAATCAATCTCCTTTAGTCCATAAAATGTCAACGTATTGTGAAAACGCTCAATGACTCCTTGTTTTCTTGAAGCAACATTGCAAAACCCAAATGTATTCAGTTATAGTCATAAAAGATATATTCACATTTGATAAAAAGATACCAGTAATAAATTAAATATCTATATTAAATATTAGTACCAATTAGTTCAACTGTCAATCAGCTGTCACTTGTGGAGGTTTTGTGTGTGAGTGTATTCACCATTAGTGGTGACAACAGTGTCACCATACATGTTGGTCATCAAGTCAGTAGGATCCTTCACAAATAAGTGGGATTTCTCTGAAACACACAACGTAAACTTCATCACAGACGTACACACACAGCATAGAGGACACGGCAGAGCTTCATTCTGTGTGTGAGTGCTGCAAACAAAGCAGGTGAGCAGGAGGGAAAGAGACACTGAGGATGCTTCACTGGAGGTGCGACAGTTATCCAGTCAGTCACATGTTAAATAAACCCTCTAAATAACCTTCACTATCACTTCACAGTGTCACAAAACAAACAATAAAGTCAAACACGGAAACATTTGTAATATATCTAAGCAACTGCAGTGTCTCATCACACCATGACACCTTTAAGGAAGTATTGAATGTCTGACATTCATAACAAGTCATCTGTTCTGTCATTATGTCTCACATGTGTATGTTTTACATCTCAATACAGCATCCTTCTTTAAAGTCTCTGAAGACAATATCTATAGAATTCTCCTATATCTTGTACTTTACTGTGAGTGTAAGAGAACTTTATTGAAATCTATTTGATGTATTAGCACATTTAATCCCCCTCCCTTTTCCCTTTTTATATTTGGAAGTGATTTCCCGTAGCTCTCAGTAGCTCCCTACCCCCCCCCCCAGCAGCATCACGAGTCTCTCTCATGACAGATCAGACTAATCTCGGGGTGAATTTCACCCCTTATGGAGGAAAATGTTCATTGTGTGCCTTCGAGTGAGAGGAAAGTCATTATTAAGACTCGTTATCTTGAGGCAAAGGAGAAAAGGTCACTGCCAGCTCATTAGAAACCATTGACTTCCCTTTAAATCAGTGACTATAACCAGTGAAGGCACCAACAATCCCATCAACCATCATATAGATGCAGACTAGAAATATAAATGTGCAACGTCATTGTAAGAATATTATTGACCACCTGGTTTCAACACAACACATTTACACTGAACTTTGAGATGGTGGTGCTCACCTGTGGCGTTCATACGCACACACGCACGCGCACACACACACACACACACACACACACACACACACACACACACACCATACCACACAGCAGCTCTCTCATCCCCTGCACGGAGCAGATGAAGGCGGTCGGTCTGTTCAGCAGGCGGCACTGGAACACTCTTCCCCGGTGCTTCTCGATCCGCTGCCGGCAGAAGCTCACCGGGTCCCGGTAAAACTCCAGCGACTTGTCCCCGAGCACCGACACTCCCGCGTTTCCTGCTAGTTTAGACATTCGGGGCCGACGGTGAAGCCACGACTTTTTATGATTATTTCTATTTTGATTCTCCTCCGAGTCGAAAGGTGGATGCAGCCGGGACACTTGCTCCACAAACAGGGGCTGTAGACCTCATCAGGACTGGGCCCGGGTGCAGAGGAGGTCCTCCTGTCACCGCCTGCTCATCTTGTTGGTTGAACAGGAGCTACCTGCGGGTCGAATGACTGCGCGCTCATTGTTGGCAGGAACTATTTTCTCTGAGCTTACCCAAAGTACCCAGCGGCGTGACGCGTTCAGGTGGAGTCCGTAATTTAGGAACACCTTTATGCATCGCTGCAGTGGTGCTACATCGCCTCCCAGGTGGGCCCCTAGGTGTTTGGGACACAAGTTTCTTCATCCTATAAAGAGTCAATACTCCAATCAGCAGTTCATTAATTCTGATTGATTTTATTCAAATGTTTTATTTAGTATACTAATGACAATGTGTTCTAATTTGTACCCAAACCAATAACCAGCACTCAGGGTCAGGACAGACACCAAACCCTGACACATGAAGCCCCACAGCCACAGTCCGTCCCACTGGTACCATCACTGAACTTGGTCTCAATGACCCAATGTCACCTTTTGTCCACTGATAATGAAATGGAGCCATGAGTGAACATCCATAATGTTGTAGCAAAGCTCATTACAGATGACTAAATCAATATCACTACATGTTTCTACCGTGGGGCTGATGAGTTAGTCATTAAAACTCCTCATGACACCACTTTCACTTTGTCCAGTGCATTATGGAGACCCAAACGGTTCAGTATTAAATAATACAATGTTTTAACTCTTCTTTTCACTTCTCCATATCAGCAGGGCACCGACCTTCACTCATGAGGCTGCGATGGAGAATGAATAGAGAGAGGAGAGGATGGAGACCATGCTGTGAGCCACACGTTAGGAGGGCGCTGGCACTCCAGATCATCTATGGACTCGGCTTCCATCCATCCACGGTTATCCTTCAGGGTCGCAGGGGGGCCGGAGTACACCCTGGACTGGTTGCTAGTCGATCAACACACATAAACAGTCACACTTGTATTCACACCTACAGGAAATGTAGATCCACAGATTAACCTGGTGTTTTTGGACTGTGAAGGAGAAGATGGAAGACTCAAACCTGGAGCCTTCTCTCTGTGAGGCAACAGTGCTAACCTCTACACCCCCGCGCACCCTGGACTCAACTTGTTCAGTCTGATTTCCAACATTTCCCAGAATAACAACCCTCAAAGAAAGAATTTCTCGGCAAGCGCACATGTGGCAGCATGTTACGCAAACACGGACGAGGCAGAGTTGATGCAGTTTAATGATTTAATGAATGAAACTGGAGATATATAAGCTGACAGTCATGAAGCAGCCAAGGGTGAAAACTAGGAGAGCAGTGAAAAACAGGCACAACAGGCAGGCAGGGAAGTTAGAAGTGGTGGGTGGGTTGGTGGGGAAGTCAGGTGACAGGAAGAGGAGGGAGAGTCCTGAGGGCCTCTGGTGGACAGGTGGAGGATGGCAGGGAGGAGGGAGGAGGGAGGAGGGAGGAGGGAGGAGGGAGCAGCTGCTGGAGACGGGGACTGAGAGCAATACAGAGGGTTGAGGATGAGGATGAGAGTGTGACATACCAGATAAAGTGCTTTTGATGCACAAATGGACAAAAGTCATATATTGAGATCCTAAACTACAAAACCTAATGTTCACACTTGGCTTGAGTTATGCTGTCAGCACTGAAAAACCAAAGTTCATGTCACTTGTATTGAGGCAGAGGTGGAAATCTCTGAGTAGAGAGGAGTAGGTATCAAAAGTAAAAGTAAACTTCTCAGTTTAACTAGTCACAGATCTGTACCACTACCATGTATCTGTCTCTGAAAGACTCTTATTGGCTTCACATATAGATGTTTTACACAATTTGTGCTATGAGTGCTATTTTGAAATGAACAAATATCTTGTGTGGACAGGCTCCAAGACAAAATCCATCCATACATTCAATGTGATTTCTTTCTTTTAACTACACTGAAGTTATATTCAGCTAACTTACACTAAACTGGTTGACTCAGGCTTTGGCGCAGTGTAACTAAAGCATGAGAGGATGCATCAAATAAAACCTTCTTTGGTCTTCTTTTAATTCTTTCTGGCTATTGTAAACATTTCCACTAAAATTTGATTTTATTAGTTATTTACACTAAATGTATTAAAATGAAACATGCAGGGAACTATGAACTATTTACCCATTAGAGGCAGGTAGAGGTCAGCTCATGTAGTGCAGCCTAAATGGCACTACAGCAGTACATCAATCATGTGTTATCTACCAAAGGGGCATCCAAGAGGGCATTTCTGCAGTGTTTTATTCAAACATGGAGTCCACCAGTGCTCAGATATAGACCTGATCTTCCTCACAGGTTACAGGTGAGATGTGACTGTAAACTCACATGTGGACAGAATGGACGGGCAGGATTCCACGGTTGCTATGTTTTGTCTCCAGGTGCATCATTTTCATAAAATCACCATTTAAACATACACAAACTCTCAAACAGTCACAAAAAGTTCTGGCAAGTTTTACTTGAGGATTTCTGTAAAGTTATCACTTCAACCGAGGACTTCTTTTATCCTGACAAGTATTCAAGACTCAAACAGACTAACGAACTACAGAGACACTACCGACCTGCGACATGGAAAATGTAAGCTATGAACATTTAGGACTTTTCTATGTGTTTGCACTGATACATGGCTCACAGGCTCTGACATGAACAGACCCACAGACATGTAGAGCTGAGCAGTATGCAGATATGGATGAAGCTTATTTGGTCAGACACTGTTGCCCATAAAGTTGGAATAATTGTTGAATCATTTAGTTTTTGCCTGAATACACAGTTTGCAAAGGTTCGTTGTGGTTTAAGTTTCACTGTGATATGTTTGGATGAGTTTGATCAATAAAGTTGAGAAGATTTAACTTTATTTATGAAGAATAAATCACATTATCAGGTAAAAGGTAAGAGGAAAAAAACATTTTATTCCAACTTTAAGGGCAACAGTGTGTATAACAGGCCTATATGTCATATTGTAGAAGGATTTGAAGAAAAGCTGATGTGAATATTCACTTAGCTCCTCTGAAATGGCTAAAAGAGATTTTATTTTTCTCATCAGTAGAATAAATCCAAGATAAATTCAAACATTCATTCATAAACATTATAGCCTGTATTTTAAGCAAAATATCTTCAAAATAAATGTGACAAAGGGAAGATCAGGTGTATTTTCTATCACATATTCACTAATGAAACTGAGATGCAGATTTACAGCTTCCATTATATCTTTCATGTGTTTTTATGCTGGTTTTCAGTCACGCTGTGAAATAAATTGACACATTTTGCTGTTTCTCTGCATCTCCCTTTCTTTTCAAATGTTTCTATGTTGTTTTCAAAAACTGTCAAATTTAAAATTACTCTGCTGGTAAAAGAGAAATCTTTATGGAGCTTATTACAACTTTCATGTGTTGTTCATGTTTTTCTGCATCTCAGTTTCTTTTCAAATGGTTTAATTTTCTTAAGAAAACATTTATCAAATTTAAAATTGCTTTATTAGCAAAACTGTATCCTCTGATGTCCGTCAGCTTGATTTTATCCTCACACTTTATTCTTTATAATATACTTAGACTTAAATTGAGGCAGAATGACTTTTTAATTGATCTTGTCTTATTATTATTTAATAATATTTGGTAAACTTGTGATGTAAACTCACATGTGGACAGAATGGACGGGCAGGATTCCACGGTTGCTATGTTTTGTCTCCAGGTGCATCATTTTCATAAAATCACCATTTAAACATACACAAACTCTCAAACAGTCACAAAAAGTTCTGACAAGTTTTACTTGAGGATTTCTGTAAAGTTATCACTTCAACCGAGGACTTCTTTTATCCTGACAAGTATTCAAGACTCAAACAGACTAACGAACTACAGAGACACTACCGACCTGCGACATGGAAAATGTAAGCTATGAACATTTAGGACTTTTCTATGTGTTTGCACTGATACATGGCTCACAGGCTCTGACATGAACAGACCCACAGACATGTAGAGCTGAGCAGTATGCAGATATGGATGAAGCTTATTTGGTCAGACACTGTTGCCCATAAAGTTGGAATAATTGTTGAATCATTTAGTTTTTGGCTGAATACACAGTTTGCAAAGGTTCATTGTGGTTTAAGTTTCACTGTGATATGTTTGGAAGAGTTTGGTCAATAAAGTTGAGAAGATATAAACTTTATTTATCAAGAATAAATCACATTATCAGGTAAAAGGTAAGAGGTAAAAAACATTTTATTCCAACTTTAAGGGCAACAGTGTGTATAACAGGCCTATATGTCATATTGTAGAAGGATTTGAAGAAAAGCTGATGTGAATATTCACTTAGCTCCTCTGAAATGGCTAAAAGAGATTTTATTTTTCTCATCAGTAGAATAAATCCAAGATAAATTCAAACATTCATTCATTAAACATTATAGCCTGTATTTTAAGCAAAATATCTTCAAAATAAATGTGACAAAGGGAAGATCAGGTGTATTTTCTATCACATATTCACTAATGAAACTGAGATGCAGATTTACAGCTTCCATTATATCTTTCATGTGTTTTTGTGCTGGTTTTCAGTCACGCTGTGAAATAAATTGGCACATTTTGCTGTTTCTCTGCATCTCCCTTTCTTTTCAAATGTTTCTATGTTGTTTTCAAAAACTGTCAAATTTAAAATTGCTTCGCTGGTAAAAGAGAAATCTTCATGGAGCTTATTACAACTTTCATGTGTCGTTCATGTTTTTCTGCATCTCAGTTTCTTTTCAAATGGTTTAATTTTCTTAAGAAAAAAATTAATCAAATTTAAAATTGCTTTATCAGCAAAACTGTATCCTCTGATGTACGTCAGCTTGATTTTATCCTCACACTTTATTCTTTATAATATACTTAGACTTAAATTGAGGCAGAATGACTTTTTAATTGATCTTGTCTTATTATTTATCAATATTTGGTAAACTTGTGATGTAAACTCACATGTGGACAGAATGGACGGGCAGGATTCCACGGTTGCTATGTTTTGTCTCCAGGTGCATCATTTTCATAAAATCACCTTTTAAACATACACAAACTCTCAAATAGTCACTAAAAAGTTCTGGCAAGTTTTACTTGAGGATTTCTGTAAAGTTATCACTTCAACCGAGGACTTCTTTTATCCTGACAAGTATTCAAGACTCAAACAGACTAACGAACTACAGAGACACTACCGACCTGCGACATGGAAAATGTAAGCTATGAACATTTAGGACTTTTCTATGTGTTTGCACTGATACATGGCTCACAGGCTCTGACATGAACAGACCCACAGACATGTAGAGCTGAGCAGTATGCAGATATGGATGAAGCTTATTTGGTCAGACACTGTTGCCCATAAAGTTGGAATAATTGTTGAATCATTTAGTTTTTGCCTGAAAACACAGTTTGCAAAGGTTCATTGTGGTTTAAGTTTCACTGTGATATGTTTGGAAGAGTTTGGTCAATAAAGTTGAGAAGATATAAACTTTATTTATCAAGAATAAATCACATTATCAGGTAAAAGGTAAGAAGTTAAAAACATTTTATTCCAACTTTAAGGGCAACAGTGTGTATAACAGGCCTATATGTCATATTGTAGAAGGATGTGAAGAAAAGCTGATGTGAATATTCACTTAGCTCCTCTGAAATGGCTAAAAGAGATTTTATTTTTCTCATCAGTAGAATAAATCCAAGATAAATTCAAACATTCATTCATTAAACATTATATCCTGTATTTTAAGCAAAATATCTTCAAAATAAATGTGACAAAGGGAAGATCAGGTGTATTTTCTATCACATATTCACTAATGAAACTGAGATGCAGATTTACAGCTTCCATTATATCTTTCATGTGTTTTTGTGCTGGTTTTCAGTCACGCTGTGAAATAAATTGGCACATTTTGCTGTTTCTCTGCATCTCCCTTTCGTTTCAAATGTTTCTATGTTGTTTTCAAAAACTGTCAAATTTAAAATTGCTTCGCTGGTAAAAGAGAAATCTTCATGGAGCTTATTACAACTTTCATGTGTCGTTCATGTTTTTCTGCATCTCAGTTTCTTTTCAAATGGTTTAATTTTCTTAAGAAAAAAATTAATCAAATTTAAAATTGCTTTATCAGCAAAACTGTATCCTCTGATGTACGTCAGCTTGATTTTATCCTCACACTTTATTCTTTATAATATACTTAGACTTAAATTGAGGCAGAATGACTTTTTAATTGATCTTGTCTTATTATTTATCAATATTTGGTAAACTTGTGATGTAAACTCACATGTGGACAGAATGGACGGGCAGGATTCCACGGTTGCTATGTTTTGTCTCCAGGTGCATCATTTTCATAAAATCACCTTTTAAACATACACAAACTCTCAAATAGTCACTAAAAAGTTCTGGCAAGTTTTACTTGAGGATTTCTGTAAAGTTATCACTTCAACCGAGGACTTCTTTTATCCTGACAAGTATTCAAGACTCAAACAGACTAACGAACTACAGAGACACTACCGACCTGCGACATGGAAAATGTAAGCTATGAACATTTAGGACTTTTCTATGTGTTTGCACTGATACATGGCTCACAGGCTCTGACATGAACAGACCCACAGACATGTAGAGCTGAGCAGTATGCAGATATGGATGAAGCTTATTTGGTCAGACACTGTTGCCCATAAAGTTGGAATAATTGTTGAATCATTTAGTTTTTGCCTGAAAACACAGTTTGCAAAGGTTCATTGTGGTTTAAGTTTCACTGTGATATGTTTGGAAGAGTTTGGTCAATAAAGTTGAGAAGATATAAACTTTATTTATCAAGAATAAATCACATTATCAGGTAAAAGGTAAGAAGTTAAAAACATTTTATTCCAACTTTAAGGGCAACAGTGTGTATAACAGGCCTATATGTCATATTGTAGAAGGATGTGAAGAAAAGCTGATGTGAATATTCACTTAGCTCCTCTGAAATGGCTAAAAGAGATTTTATTTTTCTCATCAGTAGAATAAATCCAAGATAAATTCAAACATTCATTCATTAAACATTATATCCTGTATTTTAAGCAAAATATCTTCAAAATAAATGTGACAAAGGGAAGATCAGGTGTATTTTCTATCACATATTCACTAATGAAACTGAGATGCAGATTTACAGCTTCCATTATATCTTTCATGTGTTTTTATGCTGGTTTTCAGTCACGCTGTGAAATAAATTGACACATTTTGCTGTTTCTCTGCATCTCCCTTTCTTTTCAAATGTTTCTATGTTGTTTTCAAAAATTGTCAAATTTAAAATTACTCTGCTGGTAAAAGAGAAATCTTTATTGAGTTTATTACAACTTTCATGTGTTGTTCTGCTGGTTTTTACTCACGCTGTGATATAAACTGTCATGTTTTGCTGTTTCTCTGCATCTCAGTCTTTTCAAGTTACAAAATTTTTGTAAAAAAAAGAAAATGTCTGATTTAAAATTGGTTTATTATCAGGACTGTATTTCACACATGTGCACCTGGCTTTTTCTTCTAGAGTTGAATTTATGTCTCATCTCTGATCTCTGAGATTCCTGTCAGTGTGTAATGATCAGCCTGTCTGCAATGACACGACTGCAGTTACTGTATTCTAGTTGCTGTATTTTAGCACTTAATACCTCTACCTAGAGGTACCTATATTTTATTCTATATATTTATTGTGGCTTAAACTGGGACCTGAGAGTGTAATTTCGTACCACCCCATGTGTAAATGTTTGTTGGTATGACAAATAAAGTTCCTTGAATCCTTGACTTCTTCCACTAAAGGTCTAATAATAAGTTCTTTCATTATTACTGTTGCTATAATGTGTTATTTTAATAAAACATGTTGGTTGTGACTGTATTTCAGAGATGTGTACATGGCTGATTTTACACCTTATTCTGTTCAATGCTTTGGTTTAACACAAGTTACCAAAAAGCATTTAACTGTGTTTGTGAAACGTCGATCTAACATGAGCCTATATTGTTGCAGTGTGAGAGACACAGTGGAAACAGAAGATCTGAGCGGCAGGCAGCAAGAGCGACACGGCCTGGAGTCCACAGCACATGCCGGTGCTGCAGAGACTTCCAGGTAAGGCATTTGATTTCCATGTTTTCTATGTTATGAAGGCGTGTGTCTCAAAAATCCTAGAAAATGGATATAATAAAGTTAAATAATAAAGTTATTTACATTGGACAAACTAGTCCTTCCCAGTGCATTTGATGCCGATTTCTCTCTTGTGACATTATAAAAGCGCGTTGTTAAGTAAGACGTTTACTGGAGCCTGACATCCTCTCATGTGTTGCTGACCGCCCACAGGTGCCAGGTGGAAAAAGAAAGCGCCAGCCCTCAGCTACTTCCAACCCTTCCAAGAGGACGAGAACCTCTGTGGCTCATTCGTCCAAACAGCACGAGCACCCAGAAGTGCTGAACCTGGTTCCCCCTCCTCAGCCCTCCACATCAGAGGACCAAAGGCCGGTTCCCCCTCCTCAGCCCTCCACATCAGAGGAACAAAGGTCTATGTCTCCCATCCCACCTGACGACCTGCCGGTGGTTTCACGTGTGCCCACTAGCCCCAAGCCCTCCCCTGCTCCACGGTGCGATGACAGCCCACTGAGGATCCACAACCACTCGGTGGAAGAATACCAGCAGATCTACCACGAAGTCGTCGATGAAATGTTGACGTATGTTTGTGTCAAAACTCAGAACTCTTTCAATCGGATGATTTTCACACTTTAGAGCAGAAGATGTTGGATCACACGTATCGTTATGATTGAATCCTTTTCTCTGTCTCTCACAGGTACAAGAATGGCCAGCCTCGCCCGTACTCCCTCGACCTAGGGCGGCGTATCAAACAAAAGCTGTGGGAGAGACTGAATCGTCCTACACTCACAACTTTTACAAGTGAAGACGGACGTCTCCATATTGCTGAAACATACGGGGCTGGGATCTCTCCTCCCCAACACGATGTTGATGTCACACATGAGCCAAAACCTCGGATTCCCAAAAAGCACAAAATCTAACAGCGTTAGAATGATTACATTAAGTGCATATATCATATATCAATAAGTTTCATTTAGTAGTAGTAGTGTTAGTGTTAGTGATAGTGTTAGTGTTAGTGTTAGTGATAGTGTTAGTGATAGTGTTAGTGATAGTGTTAGTGATAGTAGTAATTATAGTGATAGTGTCAGTGTTAGTGATAGTGATAGTGTTAGTGTTAGTGTTAGTGATAGTGATAGTGTTAGTGTTAGTGTTAGTGTTAGTGTTAGTGTTAGTGTTAGTGTTGGTGTTGGTGTTGGTGTTGGTGTTGGTGTTGGTGTTGGTGTTGGTGTTGGTGTTGGTGTTGGTGTTGGTGTTGGTGTTAGTGTAAGTAGTAATTATAGTTATAGTGATAGTCATAGTGTTAGTGATAGTGATAGTGATAGTGTTAGTTATAGTGATAGTCAGTGTTAACCGTGTAGTGTTATCAGACAGACACATGCAGCCACGGCCTCCACCTGCAGAATCTGCCAGAAAGTTGCAACTTAAACCTCCACCTGTAACTTCTGCCAGACACATGCAGCCACGGCCCCCACCTGCAGAATCTGCCAGAAAGTTGCAGCTTAAACCTCCACCTGTAACTTCTGCCAGACACATGCAGCCACAGCCCCCACCTGCAGAATCTGCCAGAAAGTTGCAGCTTAAACCTCCACCTGTAACTTCTGCCAGACACATGCAGCCACAGCCTCCACCTGTAACTTCTGCCAGACACATGCAGCCACGGCCTCCACCTGTAACTTCTGCCAGACACATGCAGCCACGGCCTCCACCTGCAGAATCTGCCAGACACATGCAGCCACGGCCCCCACCTGCAGAATCTGCCAGAAAGTTGCAGCTTAAACCTCCACCTGTAACTTCTGCCAGACACATGCAGCCACGGCCTCCACCTGCAGAATCTGCCAGAAAGTTGCAGCTTAAACCTCCACCTGTAACTTCTGCCAGACACATGCAGCCACGGCCCCCACCTGCAGAATCTGCCAAAAAGTTGCAGCTTAAACCTCCACCTGTAACTTCTGCCAGACACACGCAGCCACAGCCTCCACCTGCAGAATCTGCCAGAAAGTTGCAGCTTAAACCTCCACCTGTAACTTCTGCCAGACACATGCAGCCACGGCCCCCACCTGCAGAATCTGCCAGAAAGTTGCAACTTAAACCTCCACCTGTAACTTCTGCCAGACACATGAAGCCACAGCCTCCACCTGCAGAATCTGCCAGAAAGTTGCAGCTTAAACCTCCACCTGTAACTTCTGCCAGACACATGCAGCCACGGCCCCCACCTGCAGAATCTGCCAGAAAGTTGCAGCTTAAACCTCCACCTGTAACTTCTGCCAGACACATGAAGCCACAGCCTCCACCTGCAGAATCTGCCAGAAAGTTGCAGCTAAAACCTCCACCTGTAACTTCTGCCAGACACATGCAGCCACAGCCTCCACCTGCAGAATCTGCCAGAAAGTTGCAGCTTAAACCTCCACCTGTAACTTCTGCCAGACACATGCAGCCACGGCCTCCACCTGCAGAATCTGCCAGAAAGTTGCAGCTTAAACCTCCACCTGTAACTTCTGCCAGACACATGCAGCCACGGCCTCCACCTGCAGAATCTGCCAGAAAGTTGCAGCTTAAACCTCCACCTGTAACTTCTGCCAGACACATGCAGCCACAGCCTCCACCTGTAACTTCTGCCAGACACATGCAGCCACAGCCTCCACCTGTAACTTCTGCCAGACACATGCAGCCACGGCCTCCACCTGCAGAATCTGCCAGAAAGTTGCAACTTAAACCTCCACCTGTAACTTCTGCCAGACACATGCAGCCACGGCCCCCACCTGCAGAATCTGCCAGAAAGTTGCAGCTTAAACCTCCACCTGTAACTTCTGCCAGACACATGCAGCCACAGCCCCCACCTGCAGAATCTGCCAGAAAGTTGCAGCTTAAACCTCCACCTGTAACTTCTGCCAGACACATGCAGCCACAGCCTCCACCTGCAGAATCTGCCAGAAAGTTGCAGCTTAAACCTCCACCTGTAACTTCTGCCAGACACATGCAGCCACAGCCTCCACCTGCAGAATCTGCCAGAAAGTTGCAGCTTAAACCTCCACCTGTAACTTCTGCCAGACACATGCAGCCACGGCCTCCACCTGCAGAATCTGCCAGAAAGTTGCAGCTTAAACCTCCACCTGTAACTTCTGCCAGACACATGCAGCCACGGCCCCCACCTGCAGAATCTGCCAGAAAGTTGCAGCTTAAACCTCCACCTGTAACTTCTGCCAGACACATGAAGCCACAGCCCCCACCTGCAGAATCTGCCAGAAAGTTGCAGCTTAAACCTCCACCTGTAACTTCTGCCAGACACATGCAGCCACAGCCTCCACCTGCAGAATCTGCCAGAAAGTTGCAGCTTAAACCTCCACCTGTAACCACCTGTAATGTGCTATGCCTCCCCTTCAACCATCAGACTTTTAAACATGTTTTGATTTTTTATTTATTGTTTTTTTTTTATTGCTTTTATTTATCTATTTTATTGCTTTTATTTATGCTGTGTGAACTGTGCTTGTTCCATTAACCATTTCCTGTTGTTTAATAAACCCCTTTCTGTTGCTGTCAGATGAGTCATGAGTACATCATATATGATAAGTGTATTAGTATATAAGAAATACCTTAAAGGTCCCCTATTCTGCTCATTTTCAGGTTCATACACTGAAAAAACAAACTTGTAAGATTTACTTGATTAAATCCTCGTAACAGTTTTTAAGTAAATTTTACTTCTGTAATATCAAGTTCAACTTACTCACCACTATCAAGTAAAATGTACTTACTGCAGAACTTAAAGTTCATGAAAATATTAAGTACATTTTATTTTGTTTTATATAATTTAGATGTTGTATTTACTCAAACAAATTAAGTAAAATTAATTTAGTTTTTCCATAGACAGGGAAATCCCCAACATGAAAAAGTGAAGTAAATCTAATATATTTGTAATATTTACTGTTGTGAAAAATACAAGTAGATTTTTATCTTGACACTTAAAATTAAATCAATTCGATCAAGTTGTATTACTCATTATAATTATGTAAATTATGCTTATCTTATTTTGGTAAATATGACCAGATGATATACTTTTATCACAAAACTAAAAATATAATATATATTTATAATTTACCCAAGTTCACATCTGAACAGGTCCTGTTTAAAACATTTTTTGAACAAACAGCGCAACCTACTGTACATACATGTATGTAATGGAAAATGTAGGCTTTTCAATTATAACCGTGCTTTTCTTCAAATATAAAACAGTGCTTTCAAATATTATAACAGCTATATCTTCAAATATCATCTTTTGCAAGATGGAGAAGCATGGGAAACACTGTCAGCCAGGATTATAAACTGTTTCCTTGGCTACAAAATTTAAGACAACAATTTCATTTTTAAAGCTTGCACTTTTGGGGATAACTTAATCCCATCCAGTTCCAAGAAAAGTTTCTGAAATACCTCACAGGTGTAGCGCAGTGGTGAGGGGTATGCAAGGTTGAGGGCATAAATCAGTCCCATTAGCAGTGCACAAGCTTTGGCAGTATTGCCACATCAGGGCAACATCTCCTGGCCTTCAAGAAGGATGGATACGTTCACTGGATCTTCTCCATCCGCCCCATGGACAACTAGAATCTTTAGGGTGTGCTGAGTGGCATCACTGCGGCTGTCCTCCTGCATAAAAATGACAAAAATCCCAATTCTACTAAGATGGGTGGTGGGTGTATATAGGCTGAGCATAAAGGTAAAAGAACAGGGGGAAAAGTATGTTGGCTATATGTCCAGGACTGACATGGGGTTTCTGATCAGAATAAAAGGGATTAAAAATAATCAGTGAAGTTGTCTGCTGGCAAGTACATACAGTGGCATGCAAAAGTTTTGGCACCCGTAGTCAAAATTTCTGTTTTTGTGAACAATTAAACAGTACAAGATGCAATGATCTCCAAAAGGATGAAGTTGCGGACAAATATTGAAAAGAGTGTTTCATGTTTAACTTCATGCCTTTTAAAGATCATTTCATCTTTTACTTGTTGAAGTATTCACAAAAACAGAAACTTTGACCAGGGGTGCCCAAACTTTTGCATGCCCTGTATACAGTGAAGGTTACAATTTGAATAAACACTGCAGAAAAAGTTCAACATGAGTTCTCATGTCTCACTTTGCAGCTACTCATTACAGGTAATACATAGTTTCTATATTTCAAACAAATTCCATTTTAGACCATTTTTACACTGTAACCAAAATAGTTATGTTGTTAACATTAAGGTACAAAAGTGTCTTCAAAAACACTAGAAATGGCATATGTTAATATAATTTTCCATTTCTTTGTATAATTATACAAAAAATAATGCTCCAAAGAACCAGTTTGCATTCAGTATATTGAAAATATTTGTGTGTTTGTTTAATAAGAATTTGTGATGATGTCACAAACATTGGCATTTAAAAGGGTTAAAATTCTGAAATTACTTGAATATTTAATATGTATGATTAGGGCTAAAGTTGATTCAAATGATTGTTTAAGAAAGTGAAAAATATTAACATACATACTATTTCAAAACAAGGTATGAGTGTTGAACTTTTGTGGTGTTTTAAGAAACCATGCTTTACCTGGCAATCTTCAAATAGTTCCTCTTCTTTCTCTCCGAGGTAGATTATGAGGCTGCGGAGCACAGTTTCACGCCTCATCTCAATGCCTTGGTTCTGTCAAACAATTGAAACTGTGTCAATACTGAACTATGAATCATACACAAGGAATTAACAAATGAAAACGCAAAACCATAGGTAGGAACATATTCATGTGTAACAATAGAAGAAAATAGTGCGGCACTGTGAGAAGCCACGCATGCAAATCTTTGAATTGACCAGTCAATCTGTTCTGACAAAAATCTGGGTCATGTACAGCTCTACACACCTGTGTAGTTGTCCAGTTTAGACATGAAGGTATGTTCCAAGGAAATTGTTGTAATTCTCCTGAATTCTTCCTTGATCTGAAATGACATGAGATTCACAAGCACATCCATGGTTAACAGACAGAATGGAAACCCGATGCATTTTGTGTATGTCCTGTTTCAAGAGTTTCACCTACCTCAGCTTCACAAAACAAAGCCGGCCATCTTTCTTTAAAATCAGCAGCGGCTGGACTACCACTCACAACCTCCAGCCTTCGACAGAAGAACGTTTTGGCCATCTCTTCCTGGATCAACTTGGTGTTGTTCTTCTTCTTAACCTCATGAAGAAGCTCCTGTCTCTCGATCTCGAGACTGTTGCTAGTTTCTCCAGGTTGATGCGGAGGTAGGTAGTTGACCTCTGTGTCAAAATTAGGTGAATTACAGAGAAGACAACAAAATGAAACACTTTGTGATACTTGTTCAGTTTGTATGTGATCCCTTGATATGTGTGTGCGAAGCGCACCCCAACTTTTGAAAGAACAAGGACAATGTGAGTACAAGCATGGCAGTGCCTGACCAGTGGGTAAATGTTTCAACCTATAATGTGTTAAGAGTTGTAAACGTGCAATTTTTGCACAACCATATCATTACTTTTTCAGGACGTTTGATGACACCAGCGTTCTCCTTGCCCTAAAAATGAAGAAATGTGATTATTAATAATAGAACAACAATTACAATGCTCATTTTTAAGTGTACATTACAGCGGGCCGCAGAGAAAAAATACATAACTTACATTTTTTGAATTTACATTTTATTTTGAAAAATTACCGATCGGATCATTTTATTTTGTCATGTATCCAGAGAGATCATGTTATTCATGGTTCCGCTAGCGTCCAGCGCACGCGCCCGCCCGCCGGTCCGTAAGTATTGACTGACTTTAAGCCGGTCCGTAAGTATTGACTGACTTTAAGCCGGTCCGTAAGTATTGACTGACTTTAAGCCGGTCCATGGCGCAAAAAAGGTTGGGGACCTCGGCATTAGCCGTTATCTGGGAAGATGGCGGGTTATACTCACTGGCTATTATAGAAATAGTGATTCCACTGCGAAAAACATGACCTCAAACCTCCATAAAACCTGCTAAAGGTTGAGTTATATTTATTTTAGCCTCCTTAGCTATCTGCAGAGATGGATTGCTGTAGCCCAGATGACGGAGCCGCAAGTTAAAGTAAGTTCAATAAAGTTAAAAGTTTGGTACAGTCAAAACTTTAACTACGTTAAACTAAATTAGCATTCGCTCAACTGTTGTAAAGGACAATAGCTTGTACGTGGAAGTAACGTTAACGGCAGTATGAACGGCCGTTAGCGCAGCTATCATTTCAACAGGCCCAACAGGTAAACCTCCACCTGTGGCTTTCTCACGTTCATGGGCAGGTTACCGCTACAGATCTCCACGGGTCGCTAAGACATGCTACATTAAGCTAAGGAGGCTACCACTTAAAATAGCACAGCAGCGTGCAGATGTGTACACAACATTAACAAGGTTTGCAGTTATTTACATAAGTTAGTGATGCTTTCGCATTAATAGTCGTTCACGTGATGTTATACAAGTTAAAATATCACTCGTAAGCATCTATAACAACTTTAAACAAACAGAGAGACTGAAACTTTCGGCTCAATTGGCATTTCCACACACCTTGTAACTCCAGGTAATGCGCCTCTCTCCTCTTGGCTCCCATGATGCCTTGCTTCACTTCCTGTTTCTCACCCATAGTTCCCGCGCAAACCAGGTGGATTTTTCAGATTAAAATTTACTGGCTATTTTCAGGTTATGTTATGTTCTGACTATAAAACACTTAAGTGCTATCAGCAAATCCACATTAAAAGTTACTTTTCCCACACGGTGCATTTATCACTTGAATAAAGTGTGTAAATATGCATAGTTTTACTTAGGAAATTCTAGTACTCCTAGAATCTTGATATTACAATGTAGAAATTACTATACCAATTTAATATATTTTACTAGCCCCAAAAGTTTTTTTTTTCAGGTCCTCCTAAAAACAGGTTTACATGGTTTAATGTTCAGAAAACACATTATTTGATGTGCACGATGCAGTGTGTAGGATTTAATTTAATCTTGTAGTAAAGTTGCAGATTGCAACCATGGTTTATGGTGATTATACATTACTGAGAACATGATTATGAATTATATTACATTTCATTCGCAATAGACCTCTCAAATCCTGCATACTAAACCTTTAATATTTGAGATTCTCATGAATTTATATAATTTAGAACTTTTTGCCAGCAGAGATAACTCATCATCTAATTGCCTATTAATACTCATGTGTCTGGAGGAATCATGGGTAAGTTTGATTTTAGACCTCTGTAGAAGAAACAGGACCAATGCATGACCATGGAACTGCTTGTCAATAAAACTGAAGAAATAATAATAATAATAAGCAGAAGAAGAAGAATCAGAGGAATCAACAGTGATATTGTGCATTCATTATCGTCTTTACAGTGTGTTCAGGGAGCAGTCTTATTGACAGGCTCATTAAAACACAGGATGACATTTGCTGTGTGAAATAGTGCCTCTGTCAATTTCCCATGAAGGTTATTATAGCAGCTGATACAAGGTAACATCTTTTCATGGGCATTTCATCGTTAAAGTGTCTATTAAACACAGGTGTATTCACATCTGTCTTCAAATGTGGAAGATCACCTGTGACTGGAGTGTCAGCTGATCCACACAACTTAAACTACTGTGTGCAGTCTCTCTGAGCTGTATTCACTCTCATTACTGACCTTACTCTTTATACTTTAAGACTTCACAGATGACCTGACACAGCTCATCTCAGTGCATGATAAGGCCACACGATGGCATCACCCCTCCCCCCCTCTCTCTGAATGGCACGAGAATAAATCACATTATCAGGTAAAAGGTAAGAAGTAAAAAACATTTTATTCCAACTTTAAGGGCAACAGTGTGTATAACAGGCCTATATGTCATATTGTAGAAGGATTTGAAGAAAAGCTGATGTGAATATTCACTTAGCTCCTCTGAAATGGCTAAAAGAGATTTTATTTTTCTCATCAGTAAAATAAATCCAAGATAAATTCAAACATTCATTCATTAAACATTATAGCCTGTATTTTAAGCAAAATATCTTCAAAATAAATGTGACAAAGGGAAGATCAGGTGTATTTTCTATCACATATTCACTAATGAAACTGAGATGCAGATTTACAGCTTCCATTATATCTTTCATGTGTTTTTGTGCTGGTTTTCAGTCACGCTGTGAAATAAATTGACACATTTTGCTGTTTCTTTGCATCTCCCTTTCGTTTCAAATGTTTCTATGTTGTTTTCAAAAACTGTCAAATTTAAAATTGCTTTATTAGCAAAACTGTATCCTCTGATGTTCGTCAGCTTGATTTTATCCTCACACTTTATTCTTTATAATATACTTAGACTTAAATTGAGGCAGAATGACTTTTTAATTGATCTTGTCTTATTATTATTTATCAATATTTGGTAAACTTGTGATGTAAACTCACATGTGGACAGAATGGACGGGCAGGATTCCACGGTTGCTATGTTTTGTCTCCAGGTGCATCATTTTCATAAAATCACCATTTAAACATACACAAACTCTCAAACAGTCACTAAAAGTTCTGGCAAGTTTTACTAGAGGATTTCTGTAAAGTTATCACTTCAACCGAGGACTTCTTTTATCCTGACAAGTATTCAAGACTCAAACAGACTAACGAACTACAGAGACACTACCGACCTGCGACATGGAAAATGTAAGCTATGAACATTTAGGACTTTTCTATGTGTTTGCACTGATACATGGCTCACAGGCTCTGACATGAACAGACCCACAGACATGTAGAGCTGAGCAGTATGCAGATATGGATGAAGCTTATTTGGTCAGACACTGTTGCCCATAAAGTTGGAATAATTGTTGAATCATTTAGTTTTTGCCTGAAAACACAGTTTGCAAAGGTTCATTGTGGTTTAAGTTTCACTGTGATATGTTTGGAAGAGTTTGGTCAATAAAGTTGAGAAGATATAAACTTTATTTATCAAGAATAAATCACATTATCAGGTAAAAGGTAAGAAGTTAAAAACATTTTATTCCAACTTTAAGGGCAACAGTGTGTATAACAGGCCTATATGTCATATTGTAGAAGGATGTGAAGAAAAGCTGATGTGAATATTCACTTAGCTCCTCTGAAATGGCTAAAAGAGATTTTATTTTTTCTCATCAGTAAAATAAATCCAAGATAAATTCAAACATTCATTCATTAAACATTATAACCTGTATTTTAAGCAAAATATCTTCAAAATAAATGTGACAAAGGGAAGATCAGGTGTATTTTCTATCACATATTCACTAATGAAACTGAGATGCAGATTTACAGCTTCCATTATATCTTTCATGTGTTTTTGTGCTGGTTTTCAGTCACGCTGTGAAATAAATTGACACATTTTGCTGTTTCTCTGCATCTCCCTTTCTTTTCAAATGTTTCTATGTTGTTTTCAAAAACTGTCAAATTTAAAATTGCTCTGCTGGTAAAAGAGAAATCTTCATGGAGCTTATTACAACTTTCATGTGTTCATGTTTTTCTGCATCTCAGTTTCTTTTCAAATGGTTTAATTTTCTTAAGAAAAAAATTTATCAAATTTAAAATTGCTTTATTAGCAAAACTGTATCCTCTGATGTCCGTCAGCTTGATTTTATCCTCACACTTTATTCTTTATAATATACTTATACTTAAATTGAGGCAGAATTACTTTGTAATTGATCTTGTCTTATTATTATTTAATAATATTTGGTAAACTTGTGATGTAAACTCACATGTGGACAGAATGGACGGGCAGGATTCCACGGTTGCTATGTTTTGTCTCCAGGTGCATCATTTTCATAAAATCACCATTTAAACATACACAAACTCTCAAACAATCACAAAAAGTTCAGGCAAGTTTTACTTGAGGATTTCTGGAAAGTTATCACTTCAACCGAGGACTTCTTTTATCCTGACAAGTATTCAAGACTCAAACAGACTAACGAACTACAGAGACACTACCGACCTGCGACATGGAAAATGTAAGCTATGAACATTTAGGACTTTTCTATGTGTTTGCACTGATACATGGCTCACAGGCTCTGACATGAACAGACCCACAGACATGTAGAGCTGAGCAGTATGCAGATATGGATGAAGCTTATTTGGTCAGACACTGTTGCCCATAAAGTTGGAATAATTGTTGAATCATTTAGTTTTTGCCTGAATACACAGTTTGCAAAGGTTCGTTGTGGTTTAAGTTTCACTGTGATATGTTTGGAAGAGTTTGGTCAATAAAGTTGAGAAGATATAAACTTTATTTATCAAGAATAAATCACATTATCAGGTAAAAGGTAAGAGGAAAAAACATTTTATTCCAACTTTAAGGTCAACAGTGTGTATAACAGGCCTATATGTCATATTGTAGAAGGATTTGAAGAAAAGCTGATGTGAATATTCACTTAGCTCCTCTGAAATGGCTAAAAGAGATTTTATTTTTTCTCATCAGTAGAATAAATCCAAGATAAATTCAAACATTCATTCATTAAACATTATAGCCTGTATTTTAAGCAAAATATCTTCAAAATAAATGTGACAAAGGGAAGATCAGGTGTATTTTCTATCACATATTCACTAATGAAACTGAGATGCAGATTTACAGCTTCCATTATATCTTTCATGTGTTTTTGTGCTGGTTTTCAGTCACGCTGTGAAATAAATTGACACATTTTGCTGTTTCTCTGCATCTCCCTTTCTTTTCAAATGTTTCTATGTTGTTTTCAAAAACTGTCAAATTTAAAATTGCTTCGCTGGTAAAAGAGAAATCTTCATGGAGCTTATTACAACTTTCATGTGTTGTTCATGTTTTTCTGCATCTCAGTTTCTTTTCAAATGGTTTAATTTTCTTAAGAAAAAAATTATCAAATTTAAAATTGCTTTATTAGCAAAACTGTATCCTCTGATGTCCGTCAGCTTGATTTTATCCTCACACTTTATTCTTTATAATATACTTAGACGTACATTGAGGCAGAATGACTTTTTAATTGATCTTGTCTTATTATTATTTAATAATATTTGGTAAACTTGTGATGTAAACTCACATGTGGACAGAATGGACGGGCAGGATTCCACGGTTGCTATGTTTTGTCTCCAGGTGCATCATTTTCATAAAATCACCATTTAAACATACACAAACTCTCAAACAATCACAAAAAGTTCTGACAAGTTTTACTTGAGGATTTCTGTAAAGTTATCACTTCAACCGAGGACTTCTTTTATCCTGACAAGTATTCAAGACTCAAACAGACTAACGAACTACAGAGACACTACCGACCTGCGACATGGAAAATGTAAGCTATGAACATTTAGGACTTTTCTATGTGTTTGCACTGATACATGGCTCACAGGCTCTGACATGAACAGACCCACAGACATGTAGAGCTGAGCAGTATGCAGATATGGATGAAGCTTATTTGGTCACACTGTTGTCCATAAAGTTGGAATAATTGTTGAATCATTTAGTTTTTGCCTGAATACACAGTTTGTAAAGGTTCGTTGTGGTTTAAGTTTCACTGTGATATGTTTGGAAGAGTTTGGTCAATAAAGTTGAGAAGATATAAACTTTATTTATCAAGAATAAATCACATTATCAGGTAAAAGGTAAGAGGAAAAAACATTTTATTCCAACTTTAAGGGCAACAGTGTGTATAACAGGCCTATATGTCATATTGTAGAAGGATTTGAAGAAAAGCTGATGTGAATATTCACTTAGCTCCTCTGAAATGGCTAAAAGAGATTTTATTTTTTCTCATCAGTAAAATAAATCCAAGATAAATTCAAACATTCATTCATTAAACATTATAACCTGTATTTTAAGCAAAATATCTTCAAAATAAATGTGACAAAGGGAAGATCAGGTGTATTTTCTATCACATATTCACTAATGAAACTGAGATGCAGATTTACAGCTTCCATTATATCTTTCATGTGTTTTTGTGCTGGTTTTCAGTCACGCTGTGAAATAAATTGACACATTTTGCTGTTTCTCTGCATCTCCCTTTCTTTTCAAATGTTTCTATGTTGTTTTCAAAAACTGTCAAATTTAAAATTGCTCTGCTGGTAAAAGAGAAATCTTCATGGAGCTTATTACAACTTTCATGTGTTGTTCATGTTTTTCTGCATCTCAGTTTCTTTTCAAATGGTTTAATTTTCTTAAGAAAAAATTAATCAAATTTAAAATTGCTTTATTAGCAAAACTGTATCCTCTGATGTCCGTCAGCTTGATTTTATCCTCACACTTTATTCTTTATAATATACTTAGACTTAAATTGAGGCAGAATGACTTTTTAATTGATCTTGTCTTATTATTATTTATCAATATTTGGTAAACTTGTGATGTAAACTCACATGTGGACAGAATGGACGGGCAGGATTCCACGGTTGCTATGTTTTGTCTCCAGGTGCATCATTTTCATAAAATCACCATTTAAACATACACAAACTCTCAAACAGTCACAAAAAGTTCTGGCAAGTTTTACTAGAGGATTTCTGTAAAGTTATCACTTCAACCGAGGACTTCTTTTATCCTGACAAGTATTCAAGACTCAAACAGACTAACGAACTACAGAGACACTACCGACCTGCGACATGGAAAATGTAAGCTATGAACATTTAGGACTTTTCTATGTGTTTGCACTGATACATGGCTCACAGGCTCTGACATGAACAGACCCACAGACATGTAGAGCTGAGCAGTATGCAGATATGGATGAAGCTTATTTGGTCAGACACTGTTGCCCATAAAGTTGGAATAATTGTTGAATCATTTAGTTTTTGCCTGAATACACAGTTTGCAAAGGTTCGTTGTGGTTTAAGTTTCACTGTGATATGTTTGGAAGAGTTTGGTCAATAAAGTTGAGAAGATATAAACTTTATTTATCAAGAATAAATCACATTATCAGGTAAAAGGTAAGAGGAAAAAACATTTTATTCCAACTTTAAGGGCAACAGTGTGTATAACAGGCCTATATGTCATATTGTAGAAGGATTTGAAGAAAAGCTGATGTGAATATTCACTTAGCTCCTCTGAAATGGCTAAAAGAGATTTTATTTTTCTCATCAGTAGAATAAATCCAAGATAAATTCAAACATTCATTCATTAAACATTATAGCCTGTATTTTAAGTAAAATATCTTCAAAATAAATGTGACAAAGGGAAGATCAGGTCTATTTTCTATCACATATTCACTAATGAAACTGAGATGCAGATTTACAGCTTCCATTATATCTTTCATGTGTTGTTCTGCTGGTTTTCACTCACGCTGTGATATAAACTGTCATGTTTTGCTGTTTCTCTGCATCTCAGTCTTTTCAAGTTACTAAATTTTTGTAAAAAAAAAAAATGTCAGATTTAAAATTGCTTTATTATCAGGACTGTATTTCACACATGTGCACCTGGCTTTTTCTTCTAGAGTTGAATTTATGTCTCATCTCTGATCTCTGAGATTCCTGTCAGTGTGTAATGATCAGCCTGTCTGCAATGACACGACTGCATTTACTGTATTCTAGTTGCTGTATTTTAGCACTTAATACCTCTACCTAGAGGTACCTATATTTTATTCTATATATTTATTGTGGCTTAAACTGGGACCTGAGAGTGTAATTTCGTACCACCCCATGTGTAAATGTTTGTTGGTATGACAAATAAAGTTCCTTGAATCCTTGACTTCTTCCACTAAAGGTCTAATAATAAGTTCTTTCATTATTACTGTTGCTATAATGTGTTATTTTAATAAAACATGTTGGTTGTGACTGTATTTCAGAGATGTGTACATGGCTGATTTTACACCTTATTCTGTTCAATGCTTTGGTTTAACACAAGTTACCAAAAAACATTTAACTGTGTTTGTGAAACGTCGATCTAACATGAGCCTATATTGTTGCAGTGTGAGAGACACAGTGGAAACAGAAGATCTGAGCGGCAGGCAGCAAGAGCGACACGGCCTGGAGTCCACAGCACATGTCGGTGCTGCAGAGACTTCCAGGTAAGGCATTTGATTTCCATGTTTTCTATGTTATGAAGGCGTGCGTCTCAAAAATCCTAGAAAATGGATATAATAAAGTTAAATAATAAAGTTATTTACATTGGACAAACTAGTCCTTCCCAGTGCATTTGATGTGGATTTCTCTCTTGTGACATTATAAAAGCGTGTTGTTAAGTAAGACGTTTACTGGAGCCTGACATCCTCTCATGTGTTGCTGACCGCCCACAGGTGCCTAGTGGAAAAAGAAAGCGCCAGCCCTCAGCTACTTCCAACCCTTCCAAGAGGACGAGAACCTCTGTGGCTCCTTCATCCAAGCAGCACGAGCACCCAGAAGTGCTGAACCTGGTTCCCCCTCCTCAGCCCTCCACATCAGAGGACCAAAGGCCGGTTCCCCCTCCTCAGCCCTCCACATCAGAGGACCACAGGCCGGTTCCCCCTCGTCAGCCCTCCACATCAGAGGACCAAAGGCCGGTTCCTCCTCCTCAGCCCTCCACATCAGAGGAACAAAGGTCTATGTCTCCCATCCCACCTGACGACCTGCCGGTGGTTTCACGTGCGCCCACTAGCCCCAAGCCCTCCCCTGCTCCACGGTGCGATGACAGCCCACTGAGGATCCACAACCACTCGGTGGAAGAGTACCAGCAGATCTACCACGAAGTCGTTGATGAAATGTTGACGTATGTTTGTGTCAAAACTCAGAACTCTTTCAATCGGATGATTTTCACACTTTAGAGCAGAAGATGTTGGATCACACGTATCGTTATGATTAAATCCTTTTCTCTGTCTCTCACAGGTACAAGAATGGCCAGCCTCGCCCGTACTCCCTCGACCTAGGGCGGCGTATCAAACAAAAGCTGTGGGAGAGACTGAATCGTCCTACACTCACAACTTTTACAAGTGAAGACGGACGTCTCCATATTGCTGAAACATACGGGGCTGGAATCTCTCCTCCCCAACACGATGTTGATGTCAAACATGAGCCAAAACCTCGGATTCCCAAAAAGCACAAAATCTAACAGTGTTAGAATGATCACATTAAGTGTATATATCATATATCAATAAGTTTCATTTAGTAGTAGTAGTGTTAGTGTTAGTGTTAGTGTTAGTGTTAGTGATAGTGATAGTGTTAGTGTTGGTGTTGGTGTTGGTGTTGGTGTTGGTGTTGGTGTTGGTGTTAGTGATAGTGTTAGTGTAAGTAGTAATTATAGTGATAGTGATAGTCAGTGTTAACCGTGTAGTGTTATCAGACAGACACACGCAGCCACAGCCTCCACCTGCAGAATCTGCCAGAAAGTTGCAGCTTAAACCTCCACCTGTAACTTCTGCCAGACACATGCAGCCACGGCCTCCACCTGCAGAATCTGCCAGAAAGTTGCAGCTTAAACCTCCACCTGTAACTTCTGCCAGACACATGCAGCCACGGCCCCCACCTGCAGAATCTGCCAGAAAGTTGCAGCTTAAACCTCCACCTGTAACTTCTGCCAGACACATGAAGCCACGGCCTCCACCTGCAGAATCTGTCAGAAAGTTGCAGCTTAAACCTCCACCTGTAACTTCTGCCAGACACATGCAGCCACGGCCCCCACCTGCAGAATCTGCCAGAAAGTTGCAGCTTAAACCTCCACCTGTAACTTCTGCCAGACACATGCAGCCACGGCCTCCACCTGCAGAATCTGCCAGAAAGTTGCAGCTTAAACCTCCACCTGTAACTTCTGCCAGACACATGCAGCCACGGCCCCCACCTGCAGAATCTGCCAGAAAGTTGCAGCTTAAACCTCCACCTGTAACTTCTGCCAGACACATGCAGCCACGGCCCCCACCTGCAGAATCTGCCAGAAAGTTGCAGCTTAAACCTCCACCTGTAACTTCTGCCAGACACATGCAGCCACGGCCCCCACCTGCAGAATCTGCCAGAAAGTTGCAGTTTAAACCTCCACCTGTAACTTCTGCCAGACACATGAAGCCACGGCCTCCACCTGCAGAATCTGCCAGAAAGTTGCAGCTTAAACCTCCACCTGCAACTTCTGCCAGACCCATGCAGCCACGGCCCCCACCTGCAGAATCTGCCAGAAAGTTGCAGCTTAAACCTCCACCTGCAACTTCTGCCAGACACATGCAGCCACGGCCCCCACCTGCAGAATCTGCCAGAAAGTTGCAGCTTAAACCTCCACCTGCAACTTCTGCCAGACACATGAAGCCACGGCCCCCACCTGCAGAATCTGCCAGAAAGTTGCAGCTTAAACCTCCACCTGTAACTTCTGCCAGACACATGCAGCCACGGCCTCCACCTGCAGAATCTGCCAGAAAGTTGCAGCTTAAACCTCCACCTGTAACTTCTGCCAGACACATGCAGCCACGGCCCCCACCTGCAGAATCTGAAAGAAAGTTGCAGCTTAAACCTCCACCTGTAACTCCTGCCAGACACATGCAGCCACGGCCCCCACCTGCAGAATCTGAAAGAAAGTTGCAGCTTAAACCTCCACCTGTAACTCCTGCCAGACACATGCAGCCACGGCCCCCACCTGCAGAATCTGAAAGAAAGTTGCAGCTTAAACCTCCACCTGTAACTTCTGCCAGACACACGCAGCCACGGCCTCCACCTGCAGAATCTGAAAGAAAGTTGCAGCTTAAACCTCCACCTGTAACTTCTGCCAGACACACGCAGCCACGGCCTCCACCTGCAGAATCTGAAAAAAAGTTGCAGCTTAAACCTCCACCTGTAACTTCTGCCAGACACATGCAGCCACGGCCTCCACCTGCAGAATCTGAAAAAAAGTTGCAGCTTAAACCTCCACCTGTAACTTCTGCCAGACACATGCAGCCACAGCCTCCACCTGCAGAATCTGCCAGAAAGTTGCAGCTTAAACCTCCACCTGTAACCACCTGTAATGTGCTATGCCTCCCCTTCAACCATCAGACTTTTAAACATGTTTTGATTTTTTATTTATTGTTTTTTTTATTGCTTTTATTTATCTATTTTATTGCTTTTATTTATGCTGTGTGAACTGTGCTTGTTCCATTAACCATTTCCTGTTGTTTGATAAACCCCTTTCTGTTGCTGTCAGATGAGTCATGAGTACATCATATATGATAAGTGTATTAGTATATAAGAAATACCTTAAAGGTCCCCTATTCTGCTCATTTTCAGGTTCATACTTGTATTTGGAGGTCGTCCTAAAAACAGGTTTACATGGTTTAATGTTCAGAAAACACATTATTTGATGTGCACGATGCAGTGTGTAGGATTTAATTTAATCTTGTAGTAAAGTTGCAGATTGCAACCATGGTTTATGGTGATTATACATTACTGAGAACATGATTATGAATTATATTACATTTCATTCGCAATAGACCTCTCAAATCCTGCATACTAAACCTTTAATATTTGAGATTCTCATGAATTTATATAATTTTGAACTTTTTGCCAGCAGAGATATCATCTAACTGTCTTATCTAATTGCCTATTAATACTCATGTGTCTGGAGGAATCATGGGTAAGTTTGATTTTAGACCTCTGTAATGTAAAGGACCTTAGAAATGGCCACATGGTGGTGCTGCATGCACTGAACTAATGACTGGTTCCTTGTTCGTGGCCTAACAGACAAAAAAAAGAAACAGGACTAATGCATGACCATGGAACTGCTTGTCAATAAAACTGAAGAAATAATAATAATAATAATAATAATAAGAAGAAGAAGAATCAGAGGAATCAACAGTGATATTGTGCATTCATTATCGTCTTTACAGTGTGTTCAGGGAGCAGTCTTATAGACAGGCTCATTAAAACACAGGATGGCATTTGCTGTGTGAAATAGTGCCTCTGTCAATTTCCCATGAAGGTTATTATAGCAGCTGATACAAGGTAACATCTTTTCATGGGCATTTCATCGTTAAAGTGTCTATTAAACACAGGTGTATTCACATCTGTCTTCAAATGTGGAAGATCACCTGTGGCTGGAGTGTCAGCTGATCCACACAACTTAAACTACTGTGTGCAGTCTCTCTGAGCTGTATTCACTCTCATTACTGACCTTACTCTTTATACTTTAAGACTTCACAGATGACCTGACACAGCTCATCTCAGTGCATGATAAGGCCACACGATGGCATCACCCCTCCCCCCACTCTCTCTCTCCCTCCCTCTCTCTCTCTCTCTCTCCCTCCCTCCCTCTCTCCCCCCCCTCTCTCTCTGAATGGCACGAGGCTGACAGTCGCCCGTCGTCACTCCTCCTCAGCTCGTGCAGGTCGGACTGTGCAGGCGCGTGTTTTTCTTCTTCTTCCATCTCGGCCGGATCATGAGGGCCACCTGCACGCGCTGGGGCTCCTGTGTCGGAGGAACGGAGGAGAGGATCCCGGCTCAGGTGAGCAGCTTACAAGGAAAGCTGTGTAGAAGTTTAGCAATTAGAATCTGTTGGATGTCACAGACTCAAGTTTGGTCAGTTCAGTTTGCTGCTGGATGATAGAGACATGATGATAGAGACATGATGATAGAGACATGATGATAGAGACATGATGATAGAGACTTGATGATAGAGACATGATGATAGAGACATGATAGAGACTTGATGATAGAGACATGATGATATAGACATGATGATAGAGACATGATAGAGACTTGATGATAGAGACATGATAGAGACTTGATGATAGAGACATGATGATAGAGACATGATAGAGACTTGATGATAGAGACTTGATGATAGAGACATGATGATAGAGACTTGATGATAGAGACATGATGATAGAGACATGATAGAGACATGATGATAGAGACTTGATGATAGAGACTTGATGATAGAGACATGATGATAGAGACTTGATGATAGAGACATGATGATAGAGACTTGATGATAGAGACATGATGATAGAGACTTGATGATAGAGACTTGATGATAGAGACATGATGATAGAGACATGATGATAAAGACATGATGATAGAGACTTGATGATAGAGACATGATGATAGAGACATGATGATAGAGACATGATGATAGAGACTTGATGATAGAGACATGATGATAGAGACTTGATGATAGAGACATGATGATAGAGACTTGATGATAGAGACATGATGATAGAGACTTGATGATAGAGACATGATGATAGAGACATGATGATAAAGACTTGATGATAGAGACATGATGATAGAGACATGATGATAGAGACATGATGATATAGACTTTATTTCAATCTGGGAAATTTCACCTAATGAGACTTTTTAACAGATTGTTTTGTCTGCAGCTTTTGCAAAACGGACTTCTCAAATCGTGATCATCTCAGATATTTCCTGACACGTTTCATTATGTTTTTAAGTCTAAATGTGGCTCATTCATAGACCTAATCATTACATCTGTCATACATTTTAATCAGTTATTATTTATGTGCATCACTCGATGGTCATTATCAGCACTAGATTTTTCTCTTTAACAGAGCGCAGCAGTTTGGCTGATATTATATTTGCTCATTTAATTTAAAACAGTCAAATAATGTACAGCTGCTGAGGTTGTTCCACTGACAGAAGTGTAATGTGCAGGTATATGCTCTAGAAATTGTGTACAAGTTAAAACAGAACACTGAAAGTAGCAGGAGCAGGTGTGAACTTTGCATTAAGACAGATGTGCTTTTTGTTTTAGAATTATCACAGTTTCAAAGGAACTTGGCCCCACGATAAGTGCTTAAACTTTTGTTTAACATTTGGTTTTATTACTTGTTTTATGAGAGGAGCTGTTTTATGTCCATCTGGGCGTAAACATTACAGTAGATGAGCATAAAAGGTGAAGGAGTTCAGGAGCATCCTCCCAGTCCTTCCTCGGTCTGGTGGTCCACGGAAAGATTAGTTTGTTTTCTCCAAAAAATGTTTCCTGGCTGTCAGGACGACAGAAAAGGTCTGCTGTTCAATTATCCCAAACACAGTGAACTGATTGCTGACATTTCAGCACAGATGTGCTGCAATTTCCCGTCCTTGTTACTTTATTACAGTGTAGTTCGTTTATCGGGAACATGTACCACACACACACACACACACACACACACACACACATTACTGTATCAACACAGAAGCTCACGCACACACACACACTAACAAATGCACTTCATTAGAAGCAGGCGGCTGCTGCTGTGTATTTGGCTGCTTTTCAATTGATTAAGCTTTTAATTGACTGCCCTGATACAGTGTAGACTGAACTGTTTACACTGTGTGAGCGTGTGTGTGTGTTTGTGTTTGTGTGCAGGAGAAAGAGATAAAGAGATGAGGACCATAATGTCCAAAGTAGATGTGGATTGATATTCAAATATTTGTGGTAGAAATCAGGTGGCACGTGCAGGACACATTTACCTCTGTCTGAATAATTGTTCTGAAGCTTTTGTCAATTCCTAAATTTGATAATCTACCCTCATATCTACCGAGCTACCGTCTTCCTAACTCTAAGTTGAGTTTCAGTGAGACACCCCTTTTGGTTCCTATTCACACAAACATACATCCCACAGTCCAATGCTCAATGTGGTTTATTAAATTATGAATATTATTTAGGTGTTTTGGACAGTTAAGCACACCTGCCGTCATGGAGCCTGTCGGCCTGTCGCTGTGCATGATGATATATTGTTAATGCTCCTTTGTGTGGTGGGAAATGTTTTGCTTCTTGCCAACTGAGAATGTTAATTGCATATTTTGAGATCATTTTGTGAGATTTCATCCAGCATCATGTTTTCATGAAGGCTGAGGCCGGTTTGGATAAAATAGGTATTTGCCTGGTGACATGGCACAGGTGGACAGTGGATTTAGGGCCTCATCCACTGATCTCACTTGAAATATTTCCCATTTCAGTTATATAATCGAACGTAATCAAAATGAAATGGCAGCTCCACCAGACAGCCTCATGACCCACAGCCCGCTCCTTCTCTTCGGATTGTTTGCCTGCAGTCTAAAGTATTACAGATAGTATGAAGGCATTACTAATATTTAGTTAGAAAGGAACATGTCTAAGCTATTACACGGGATGCAGAGTTTTCAAACAAAGCTGATGTAGTGGTGTCTTCCAAATGCGATCCCTAAGGCCACGGTTGAAACCCCTCTGTCTTGTAATAAATCACATTCAAATGCTTTCCCTTGACATGACTCCTGTTCTCAGTAAATCTCATCCAAATCAACTTTAGCTTGCCAACATAATTTGGCTTGTCAACATGTAGAAAACACATAACATTGAGTCCAAACTGTGTAATCCTTTAGACACACAGCATTGGTCCTGTTCAGCATCAAGAATGAGAATCAAAAGATCCCCATCACTCATTTCCCTTCATGCCATTTCCCAGGATAAATAGTCCCAAATGTGTAACCTCTGGCAGCATCTGGGAAGAACAAAAAATAAATAAAAGGCAATTTGTAAAAGCAAGAAGTCATGGTGATTCACCATTATTAGACAATTTATTGGATGAGAAAGTTAAATCTGGATGAAAGTTTAATCTGATTTTGATCATCTTGGAGGAAAATAAGCACTCCTGCTTCGTCCAAAAATTGAAGCCCTGAGCAAGGCACAACTCCAACACTGGCTAGCAGCCATAAGCAAACTGATAGCCCTGGCCACTTCCCAGGTATGAACATCTTGTAAATGAATCAGGCAGGTGTAACAAACTGGTGTTGAGAGACAGTGAGTGTGCTCAAGTAACCCGTCCCTGGCAAATGGAGGTAAAACAGTAGATTAGTCACAGAAAAACTGATTTTAGGGTCTCTGCCCTCACCAGACACAGTAAACGTCTCGTTCCTGCCATCACCCACTGCGCTGTCCTTATTAGCCACTCCCTGTAGACATTTAGAAGAGGGCCTTCGGGCTAATTTTAGGACATGTGGACCAACTGCAACTCATTAGCCTGATTCCTGAGCCAGCCAGACCTTATTCATTATCACAGTCACCTTACCCAAAGTAACGTACAGTATCCGTCTATACCCGCTTTTTGGTTATCAGTAGAGATAAGCAGAAGTAAATTCAACTCAGTGCTGTCAACACACACTCTTTGTTTTCACCCTGTTGCAGATACAGTGTGGAAATACTTTCTCTTAAGGAAAAGTTTACAAAGTTAAAGTTTTCTTCACATTTGTGCGTGTCATCTCTTCTTCAACGTCACTGAAGATAACAGGACTCATCTAGGAAGTCATTTGCAGCTGTTTATTTTTTTCCACTGTGAAAAAACAACCAGTGACTGATTCTAAGAGTGCCCACAGAGACAATGATCCATAGGTGCTCTGCAGGCCGGGTGTACAGAGGAGGGATTGTTACTGCAATACTCCCTCAGACAGCTACTCTTAAATCACTTTTCCTAAACGTGGTAAGCGGTTGTGATGTGCTAACAATTTTATTTGATTAGTAGATTGACTTACTGGTAGATCAACATTGAATTAACTGACAACAATTTAATGATTATTTTATCATATAAGTGAAGCAGCAGACGAAATAGAATAAAAAAACACTCCTTGGTTCCTGGTTCTCAAATACAAAGATTTGCTTGTCTGAACAAAACAAGCAAGTGCAAGACATCACCTTGGACTCTGGGAAACTATGTTGGGCATTTTCACTGTTTCCTAACATTTTATAGATTGTTTAATAAGAACAACTTATTACTTGCAGCTACAGAGCAAAGAATACACTCTTTCCCAATCCCTGTCTGCATTGAGTGGCTTGGTGAACAGGAGTGCACTCGTGCTGTTAGGAAGTGAGTAGACACGTCTGTGATTGACATTGCACACAGCCAATGAGTGGAGCCTTTGGATTCTCAAGGTGAAACAACTGATCAATAGTGAATAAGCAGAATGTCTGGAGGCTCAAGTTTCTTTTCTACTGGAACATTGAAGTTGTTTGCTTTTGGTCTGTACATGAGTTGAATGAAGCCATTGATTGTGTGAGATGTGGTGACTTTACTCAGACACTGTGACACGGGGCACTGGGTAAAACTTTTTCATAAATATTCCAGTGAAATATTTTACAGTGAAAGAATTCTGTTGATAGCAGTTTTATTTGAACAGTCGGCCCTCTGTATTTTGGAAAAGAAGCCATGCAAAGCATGAAGTTAACCATTATACATCTGTGCATGAATTGAGGAAAAGGGGCCAGCAACATTTTCAATAGTTGTTGCTTTAACTGTATATATCGTTTAATTTGGTGTAATATCTTTATAGGAAGAAGCTTTTTGTTGTTTTTCCTCTATTTTTCATAGGCTGGCCTATAATTGTTTCCTTGAGCGTGTTTTCCCGGCAGCGCGTCTGCAGAAGGAGATATTGATGTGGACAGTGGTGCTATGAGAAAGTGGAAAACTGATCAGTCGTAACTAAATCCGTGGGGAGGCACACAGTGGGTGATGGCCCTGGGTAGATGCTTTTTTTCCACAGCCTTTTGCGTTTGTGTGCATGTAAGTTTGTGTTTGCGTGTGTGTTCTTCCATGTGCAGTCTTGTGTATGCCTCGCTATATTTCGTAGTCATTCTCCATTTACCCCCATCAACCAGTTAGCTGGCACCCTTATTGTGACGAGCCCAGCATACTCCATTACCCGTTCACAACCCATTACCTTCACCCACGCAGCTTTATCCAGGAGACACGCTCCATCCACTCAGAGTTGCATCTTGTTCCACTCATGCATGCAGCAGACTAGTGTGTGATTTAGTGCATCCCTGTGAGCGAATGGGAAAGGCAGCAACTCTTCAACAAGGTAGAAAATTAGGAAAATGAGGTTTGAATATTCACTAGCAACAGGTGACACTGTTGATAATTCAACTTTGTTGGAGCAGCAGATTGATTTTGTATCTGCGATTTCTGAATCATTGATGGCTTATTATTAGTATTATTATTGTCAATCCCGTTAGTGTTGTCAGTCTACAGTGTCAATGTGTTCAGTTTTGGAAAAGACAGTGTCCTCAGTCAAGTTAAACGAAATTAAAGGAAGAATTTCTCACAAATGCTCTTTTCTGACATTCACCAGTTTTTATTGACATTAGATAAATTGGGAAAACTTCACAAACAACACTGGGATGTTCCAAAAATCCACCAATCCTTTTCTTTAGTTCACCTGCCAAAAATCCAGAAGGTGTCTGCAGATGTTGCTCAGTTATTCAGCTTCTTGCTGCACAGACTAGTAATATATAAAAACCCACAAGATTAATCGTCCTGGCTGCACATCACATTCCGCTTCTACAGAGTTTATGTGGAGTCAAAGCCAACAAGTGGAGCAGAAGTTGTCATGTAGGCCTGTTTGATCTCTAATCTGGTTTGAGATAATGAGTTAATGCTCAGCATACTTTGTCAGCTTTACAGCAACTATTCCAGACTGATGGCCCACATGGTTGTGAGTTCAACGTGCACTTCTGCCACTGCAGAAACATCCTGTTGTCCTGAACCCAGATAAATGATTCCCCTCAGGGGTGCAGAAAGGATACTCCATCTTTTTATCACCCAACAAATTGAGTGACTATTATAAAAAGCCCTCCCGCTTTATGTTGGCCAGTAATGTATTGCTTAGCGACATGCTATAGTAATGGGATTATTTCAGTTTTATTATTTCAGTGCCAAGTAGGGTGAGGGATTACAATTTGAAATTCAGTAATGGCATTTCAGTCATTACTGTCACCCCCAGTAAAGCTCAGTTATTTTGAGAGTTTGGAGGAGTCAGGAGTTTGATGGAGGCGTGATGTTAGTTTTAGTCTCTCTGCGTTGGAGAGACCATCTTAGGTTCTGGAGTCAGAAGTAACCCTGCTTCTTCTGATTGGTTAAGTTTAGGCATGACCTGCCTCTGATTGATTAGTCACAAGGTAGTCCCACATTCAAGTATTCCTCTTTAGAAGATGAGCATCATGCTGTATTGAAGAAAGAGAAATGAACTCGTTAGGAAATTGCTTACAGAGGTAATAAATAAAGTGAGAAGTAGTGTCACTTTATCATAGACTTCCAGCATTGGGTTCACTTGTCAGACCTGCAAGCTACATTCATTTCTTTTATACAGTCTATGGTGGAAAACAGAAAAAAGATTTTACATGTTGGTGTGAGACATTGGAGTTTAAATATGCCTTTGACAAAGCATTGGTAGTGGAGAGTACTTCAAGTACATTTTCAATTATTAACATATTATGAATATTACTTACATTGTCTATGTAAATTGCCCACCACTGGACAACACTACTTTATCAACCCAGCATGCAAAGGCAGACAGATCCCTGGAGTGAGGAAAACACAGCAACATGTGCTGAGCAAGAAAGATGGAGGCACTGAAAGAGTGATCAGAGAGGTTACCACTTTAACGTATAAGTTGTTTTTCCACAGAGGGTTTTAGTGACATTCAGTGCACTCTGAAGGCTCTTTCCACTGCAGATTTAGGAAGTAAATGTGTTTTGGTTGCAGTTGAGAGTTTAGTGTTTCATGGTTCTACTGAAGAGGCCTTTCCAGTCCAACCGGAGTAAGTGTGTGTGTGTACTGTTGTGTGTGTGTGTGTGTGTGTTGTGTGTCCGTGTGCTGACTGCTGCTGGTGGTTGGGTGATTATTTCATGGTTTTGATCGGTGTCCCAAACCAATTGGTTCTTGAGCAAACTTTACATGTTTGTCATTTCTACAGTTCCTCTGTTTCCTGCCGCTGCTTTCAGTTAACATAGTGCTGTAGAGTGAAAACTCCCTGGCTCACTGTGTGTGTGTGTGTGTGTGTGTGTGTGTGTGTGTGTGTATGCCGATCATTGCTAAGTTAAGTTCTGCTCTCTGTGCTGCACTCTTTAGGTTCTGCAGCTGCAAAAAAAAACTGTGGTAAAATATATTCATCGTCTTTCCTTAAGCTCCGAGTCAGTCGAGGTGAAGAGCCTCTGAACTCGAGAGCAACATGACCTAAATATGACTTTTAAAAAACGTTAAAGATCAGATTCTGTTTTAGCAGAAGTGGTGATGGCTTGACGCCCCATCTACAATGAGCTGAGGAATTTAGGGACACTTCCTGAAACATTACTTTAGTTCTCCATTACATTGTTCATTTATTTCTATTTCTCTATTGTTGTAAACACTGTGCGTGTTTTCAAAGTTGAGAAACTGGTCGGGGAATGAGAGCAAATAAGTGGCGTCTTCTGCGAGATGCAAGAACAGCTTGAGGTGTGCTTATTTTCTTCACAGAATTAGATCGGGAATATGAAATAGAGATATTTAGGTAGATAGTAAGATATTTAAGATGCAACAAAAATGTGCACACTTTTTTTTTGTTGCTCTTACTCAGCTGTTGTTATCACTCTGTCCACTTGCACAATCTGCATGCATGCAGTATACAGTAGGACATGTAGAGCTCAGCAAATGAACCAGAGGAGTAGAGAAAGTTTAAAGGATAGTGCTGTTGAAATTCTTAAGTTTTGTTATTGTCAGAAATCTCAAGAAAAGACCAAAACCAACATGTATAGTCTGTTTCAGGACACTTTTAGCCCAAACTCAATCACTTCCTACAGAGGATGACAGTCTGAAAAGGTGTTATCAATATATACTTATAATTATTATATACTTATAAAGGGTGAATAATTTCTTTAAAAAGCCGGTTACTCTAGTTTTTAGTAAAAGTTACTCAAACAAAAGTAAATAGGGCATTTGGTGGGTACTATTTTCTGTGGAGCATTAATACATGTTTGATGCAGAAGTGAATATTCACAGCAACAGATCAGTGAATTTGAGATCAACCCAAAATAAACTACTGGGCCCACATTCATAGTAATGAAGGATCATGTCATGTTGTTGTTCTGGTCTTTATGAGATTTGTTGATAATAAAAAAAGATATAAAATATCACCAGATTTATCCTTTTATCCCGTCTTCTACTTTATATCACTGATCAGCAATTGCTGTAGCAGACACTACACACACATTTCAGCTTCTGGTGAGAGCATTTGCCCTGACAGTAGTTTGTTCAACAGCCAGCCTTCCTTTCTCAAACATTTTAAATTACAGCAGTCTGCAGAGCACGATACCTCTTAGTCTCCTTGGCAACAGGACCAAAGACTCCTCCTCCACATACAAACCAACAAAACTGCATATGAGCATGCACACACACACACACACACACACACACACACACACGGCTCAGCCCTCTCACAATCTGAGGTGTGAGATTATGTGAGAATTATTTACTTCCCACCTGACAAGAAAAAAAGTGAGTGGGGAGTTAAAGAGTGTTTAATTTGCTGCGTTTGTTATGTTAGCAGTGGTACGTTGGTCACAACACACTGCTGTTTAATCAAATTTACATGATTTGCAACTTTTAGACTTTTGTTGTGTTACAAATGATCTCAGCACACACTTGTGGGCATGTTGTCAAGAGTCAGCACACTGTTATTCTTCTTCTTTAGATTTCTGTACACTTTCTGGAGAACCAGTCAGCTAATGTGTGCAGGTTTGTGTGTGGCATAAAGTGCAATAACCATTTTTTGTAAGTTGCACAGTGACGGCTTAATGCAGTGCCAGACTGTGATTATAAACAGGGTTACAGAGGGAGTATAAAATAGGTGAATTCTGTAAAAATTCCATTCCAAGTCCTGATGTTAAAGTAAAATTTGCTTTATCTAATGATTCCAAGTCGAAGTATCCCAGTGGTAGCAAAAGCAATAAATATACTTTAGCATTTTTAGGATTCTCTAACGTCTCTGCGTCTTCTCACTGACCTCATGGCACTCTTCTAGAGAGCTGAGGTTGAGTCATGTGGTGGCTGTTGAAGGCAAGACTAATCTGATGATGGTGTGATAGCTTTAAGCGAAAACTCTTCCTCATCTTTCCAGGGACGTCTTTAACGGGAACATGAACTTTGTCCTGAGCCGAGCAGAGTCGAGTTTTCAGACATGCATCAGGCAGAGAACCCAGTAGATCAGGAAGCTTCCCAGATGGCGCATGAGCATCTTCTAATTACAGCTGACATCAGATGAGTCAGTCAGTCCTCCTACATCATCTGTCTGCCTGTTTATCAGTCAATCTCAGACCACAAATCAGCTGTCTATATCTGTATTTGTTTATAACATGCCGTTAAAGAGCAGGACTCGATAGACAGATAAACATATAGACGTGTTAATGAACTCTTGAACCCTCCTTTGTTATTAGCCTTTGTCAGTCCTGGCTTGATATTATCTATGTTTCTGGTTTTTTGTTACTTGTCACTCTTTAAATCTGAGGGAAAATGTGAAAACTTTGTGGAATTTAATGACAATGTTAGCCACGGTGGTTTTTTGCTCTGCCCACTGGGATTTTCAGCCATTATTACTTCTTCCAGAGCAGCACAACCTATGAGAAACTCAACCTCTCCCTTTTAGCCACACCGAATCTGAATGTTTGGATCAGTTATCTGAAAGTTCAGTCGATGATTCTGGAGATCACACTCTAAAAAATAATTCATTGGATCTGTTACCACCACTTAATTAGATTTTTTTGATTTAGATAAGCCTTTTAAGTTGGAAACATATTTTCATGAGTTGCGTTGACTTAATAATGTTGGTAATTATGTCAATTTAATATCAAATCTCTGCGTTAACTGGTTTAAAACAAAACTCAAGTTGTACTAACTTAATAAAATTGGTTTGATGACTTAATTTTTTTCATCATGAGATCAAAATTTAAATTCCTCTTGCTTACCCACTAACATGCCTGGACAAGTTTTTTGGACGGTTAAAGCTGGGCGTTGGCTGAAGGAATATCACACAAAGGAAATTTCGAGGTGAGTGTCATTTCATGTACAATTCAACTCCACTAAAACAATGTATTTTGGCAAATTGTCAAGTCTGACATGACCAACAGAGGACGTGTGTATAGATGTTAGGTTACACCTGCTAATACAGTTTATGGAATATGTTCTACAACTACATGTAACGCTATTCACAATTAGCAGTGAAATTTGTCCATCCCACCCTTTAATTTAGCAAAGTAGTAGATAAGAATGATAAAGTTGCATTTGACAAGTTTGCTCAGCTAGAAAGGGCTTTCCATTCAGGAAGTGTATGATTTAGTTTTTGTTCGTGTAACTGTTTGCTACATTGTTTAATCTAATTTCATTCAGAAATTAGAGACATAATTTTAAAAATCTTTTGTCATCCACATAGAGAGTCTTAAAGTTCCACTGTAGGCTAATTGCTGTTGGCAGCCTTCACACTGTAGGTAGCTCTGTGGGAGAGATGAAACCTTTTTTCTCTTTCTCAAGGGTGCAAGGACATAATGTGATTCTAGACGGGCTGGGGATGCAAAAGTTTCTGCAGGAATAATTCTTCTGTCTGTGTGGTAGACAGATAAATGACGAATTCAAAAGAATAACCACTGTAAGCCTTGACTCTACCTGTCTGGTCAAACTTGACCATTGCACTCCAGGCAGATCAAAGACATGCTTCTTGAGGAATTTAGTTTGAAATACAAGTTGTTGGCAGTCACCCATTGAGATTATAATGTAACTGACTCTTCATTCTTGTTTTTTCTTTTCTTAAAAAGCACAATACGATTGAAGTACGCAGAGAAGTAGCCATCCGCTGCCTTGTCGTGTACCTTGGAGAAAAGGAAGAGGACCTTTTCAAAGAGTTTAGTGTAAGTAATTCAACATCTTGAAAGAAAATGTTTTCACACTGGACACAGTATAAACACAGGGAGCAAGCATCCTGCTCCTGCACTGCTTGCTGTCGATGAACTTTCATGCCTGTTGCACTTCTGACCAAACCCCGATCATAAATATTATAGCAATGGTCCGTTCAGCAAGGATAAATAAAATAATGGCTTCACTTATTAACTCAGTTAAGTAAAAGCAATAGTCTAAGAACTCAACAGCAGTCATCCAATTCATTAACTTCTAACACGCTAACTTATTGTTTCATTTTCATTATAAGGACACAGAAGAGTTTGAGGCAGGCCTTGATAGGCAGATGATGAAAACTGGCATCATCGGTGACCAGTCCAGCCCAGGATCTGACTACAAGACTGCAGCCATCGTAGTTGAGGGAACCAAAATCCCTGAGGGAAAGGATATTCCCAGATGCTGTGCTTTGCTGATGGGCATCATTTATGCTCTGAATCTGACTTATCGCAACGATCTTGTCTTGTTTTGGGTATGTGTGTGCAACCAATCTTGTCTTGAGATTTGACAAAACAAAGATGATGTTGAAAAGGATGCGTGGTTTAGTCCACAGAGGGAATAAATGATGTGGGTCTGCCGATGTAATTACATATGCAAACTGATAAATGAGCAAGCATTCTGTTTAGAAATGTTTCATACTGTGTCAGAAACTGACTGCATCGAAAGCATGCTCATTATTGTTTTTGTAAAATTGTTTGTAAAGGTCTTTACTATATTTTGTAAAAAAAAAAGAGAAGAAAACAAACAGAACAAAACAGAACGATTTATAAACTGAAGTTTTGAAGTATTTACATGTTTGGCACTGTGGTTTTAACTACTGTGCTGTGATGGCCTAATGGTTACAGTATGGTATAAGTACGGTTACAATTTCATTTCAAAGCATTATGGCCAATTTGTTTATTTATAACTTGTGGGGTAATTTAAGTTTGTGTAGTTTTTTCCCTACATTGAAATATGTGAATATAAATAAAAAGTTAACTTTCGAACAGTTTTGCTGCTGAGTGAATTCATTTCATGAAGCTATGACAAAAACATAAAAACATTTAATTGGGGCAACTTAATTTTTTAACAGTTGTAGAAAAAACAGTTACAACAACTACGTTTTATGAATAATCAACTTAAAAACGTGTGTTTGTGCAACCAATTATTAAGTAGATGGTAATTAAAAATCCTTTTGATTGTAGAGGAAAATCTATTTCCTCTAACTCAAATGTTGGTTTCCTGTTCCATTAGTTTCACTGACATGATCCACAGTTTAGTTTCAGTAAATGAATGAATAAACTCCAACGATTAAAAAAAAAAAAATAGTAATAATGACAAAAATAACTGTGGGCTTCACAGGACATGAAATATAGACCAGAAGAAAGCGAGTGTCTTCGTGCCCCCTGCTCTCCAGAGTTCATTCTGTTCAGTTCAGCTCCGTGTCAGTCAGATGTGAAATGGACATGGTGAGCTGTGAAAACACACCTCCCTGGACGCACATCACACAGGAGAACCGCAGCAAACTGTCAGAAACGTGGCTCCTCTCTCTTCTCATTCGCCCCTTTCTTTCTCTCTCCTTTTCCTATGGTTGAATTTCAGATTGAGCAAATATTTTCTCATTCCTTAGATTCCGACGTGTGAGTAACTGAGTGAGCGACGAGTATGATAGTGGGTAGTGTTAGTTTTGTTGTCCACAGATGATTTCTGTATGTGTGTGAGAGTGAGCAAGAGGATAATGCTTATTACATTTTCCTTTACAGACCATTTAACATTCAAACGGTAATTTTTTCAGATTGCCTGGATGTTAGAATGAGAATGCAAAGCTGAACAGCGTCCAATCTGTGGGGCTGAATTATTCCTTCAGCAACTTGACATTTAATTATATTTACTGCGTATATAATCAGTGTTTTGTGTGTGTGTAGTCATGGATGCAGGTACAGGCTCAGGTGCCTGAGGGATCTGGACAAGAACCCAAATAAGGTTCTTGTTACATCTTGTAACATTTGTGTTATTTCTCTGATTTCTTCAGTTTTGATTTCAATTCAGGCCTAATATTCAGGACAAAATAACAAAAGCTCTATATTTCTGTTCACAACCCAATGAATGTTATGTCTGTGTCTAAAACACAAAGACGGGACAAGTCAGAACTGGAAAAGCTGTTGACTAGATCAGGGGCTCTCAGCCTTTTGGCCGCTAGAGACCAGCAGACAAATTGGGACAAGTCTTGCAGACCCAGACTGTAACTGATTCTGATTTGAGACAAGTCAAATGATTTTATGCCAAGATTCAGTCCAGTGAATGATGGGACATCAAGATGAAATAAAGTGATACATTAAGCTATACGTACACCAAAGTCTTTCAGCCAACACTTCAGAATCAAGAATTACTGGACTACATGACACACGGACGTGACAGGCTGTAAATGGTCATCTGGATGCAGGAAGTAAATGTTGTTGACAGAAACGCCGGCTGTCACAGTCGCAGATGATGATATTGACCCTCTAGTGCGATAAGGCCAGACAGCCGTCATAAAAAGATGTTGCAATAGGAGCTTAAATCTGATAAGACATCTACATCTGTACCTATGAAAGGCTCTTTGCTGTTCCTTAAAAACAGATACTCAACAGACAGTCATAAAAGGACTCCTAAGGTTGGGTATCTTTCACATGAACCTGGGATCTTTTCATGGTACTTTACTCTCTCTGTGATTACAGAAATGTAATTTCAATTGTAAAAGTCTAAACTTAGTACCATTTTACTCACCACAAAAAATAAAACCCCTCCTGACCTCCATCTCCTCTGATCTGTCCCTACAACCTCCACCCTGTCAGCGCGCTGTCATGTTTGTCTCTGAGGAAGCACATGTGATCATATGTGATACCCTCCTTATCAGCGCTGGCTGCATTGTTTTCAGACAAACATGGTCCACCCCTCAACTTTTATATAGATCATACTGTATGTTTGACCAAGTGCTTCCCCAGCCATACCCCTTATTCAGCACTCAGCAGTCCTCAAGGCACACAATGAAAGATAAGACACCGATGACTTTCACTGGTACGGATGTTCTTTTACCCATGTCCAAAAAGATATTTCCAGGTGGATCAGGAGTGTTCACTAGACAGCTGTAACCAGCCCCGTAAAATCATGAAGCTGTATACCGATCTGAAGCTGAAGTTACTGATTTTACAGAAAACCAAGAACGTGAAGCAGGGCTCAGGTGGACAACGGCACACAGTTACTGCTCTAAACTCCCTCATTTGTTTGTAAACTAGTTGTCCTCTACCTGCCTCGGGCTTGTGTTGGCAAAAACAAGATGCTTATCTTATGGACCGGGTTACAAAAGGGCTGCAGGGTCAGACAGACTGTCCTTCAGCAGGGAGAGCCAGGATTGGGGAGTCTCTACCTGGCCCCGCTAGAGAAGCATTGACTGTATAAGAGTGTATAAGTGGATGTAACCACCGAGATGTTATACTGTGGTTTGTAGACTACTGTTTTGAAGCCTGGAGTTTGGCATTTTGGCCGTCACCATTTTGTTTTGTTTTTTGGGGCCAGAAGTGACCAGAAGAGAAGGTGAAGCTGGGGAGGAGAAATCACCAGCTGGTGCTAGCAAGCTCATTCGGTTAGCAAAATGCATCCGTAATTCACATAAATTGTGATATTAATCGGCTTAAACAAACTTTACTGTCCTGAAAAACTCAACAATTGACTCCTTTGAGTGTCCTCGGTGCAACCAAATGCTGAGCAAGACATGTTTACGAGACCAAAATGTTATAAGTAACTTTCATGGAACAGAAAACACAGTGTGAAACTGTCAAAGGGTCTCGGGTGAAAACACGCACAGCACCAAAGAGCAAGTTCACGGCTAGTTAAATACACGGCGACTTCACACAGTAGCCCTGTCTAAAGCATACTGTTTTACTCTAAATGGGGACATCCTTTACAAAATTAATATCATACCGTATTGATGACGACTTTACACTGATGATTGAGGCCGTAAACTCATTAGGAACACGTTTACTGAGGTAATAAATAAAGTTATTGTCTCACTGACTTCTTTACATCGTGTGGATTCGTCCCCTGCTGGTTTTTAGAAAGAATGCAGGTTTAGTGCACTCCTTGCTGACGGTGTGTGATCAGGAGCTGATGTGTGGCCTTTGACCTCCCTTCACAGGGGAATAAGAGAGGAGAGTTTCCCTCGTGGTGCTCACTGAAGCTTGGTGTTGTTTTCGCGTTACAAAGACAAACTAACATTCTGATGGAGTCTGGCAGAAACAGCTGCTGCCTGTTGAAGCCTGTTTGTCTTATAAATATCACACACTCTCAAGCTGTGATCCAGTTACTTATTAGAGGTACCAATGTCACATTTTTGGCGCCTTAATGTTGTCATAAGATGGATAAACAAGAAGAAATCCAGTCTGGTTATACACACAAGCTGGCTGCTATTTTTGGAAAAATGCAGACTTATTGAAAGACCCTGGATGATTACATCATGAGTGTGTGTGTGTGTGTGTGTGTGTGTGTGTGTGTGAGCAGGGCCAGAGCATGGGGTGATGAGGACGATCCTCTGCTGACCTCAATGCAGATGACCAGTGATGGCCACAGCATCACCTCAACAGTGAGTCACAAATTCAAGCTCAGAAAAAAGCTGAAGCTGAAACCTAAATTATTAACCAGTTTACAAATTACTAATAATAAACCAGTATGTGAAATCTTGCTTTTTAAAACCTGGTTAATCTGAGTTTTATTGATTCGTTTAATCTACAGTCTAAACACACAATTCATTTTGTGTTTAGTCTTGTTGCATTTAAGGTGATAATTGTCACTAATTGCTAAGTAAGTGTGACTAAAGTGACCACAGGAATGATGCCATTGGGGTTATTTGTGCAAAACCAGGCTCATGTTCATTTGAAAATGAAATATCTGTACAATACTTTCACTATCACAACATTATCTACCCCAAATAATCGGATATATGAGGTGATTTTAAAACGCTAACTGACAAATTTGGTTTTTTTTTTTCTTTTTCTTCTGTTTTTCTTGCAGTTTGTTGGATGACATAATAAACACAGGGCAGCAACAACAACAGGAGGAACAGCGGCAGGAGTTCCTGAGCTTGCTGGAAACCATTGTACTCACCATCTTCCTTTCAATCATTATCATCATGACAGTGTTTGGCAACCTGCTGGTCATGGTGGCGCTTTGCAAGGACAGGCATCTACGGTGAGGCTGTTGTCCGTTTTAATGCTGGAAGGTCTAAACTGTTGTCCAGTCTGGCTTTAAAGCTGCTTCCTACAGCCAGCTGAACAAAACACACCCAGCCTCAAGGCTCCATCTGTAACATCAACAAACTGGAAGACCTGTCTTGTGTGAAATTTTAGTTTCTGTATAGCAACCTGTAAGAAAAGAAATTCATCTAAAATGTTGCCATTAAAGTCAGATGTGACTTACGGCCAAAACTAAGAGACAAAGCCAAGGCACTTTGTTTCCTGCTATGTGAATTGAAAACACACATTTTCCTGTAAGGCATTCTAGAAAAGAGTGTTCAAAGATGCCACATGCAACAGCAGCACAGCTAGCACTGTCTCTGCCTGAGAACTGTCACAGTGTGTACATGTGTTGTGCCGGGCATGGCATCGAGGTTTTCTTTGAGAATACGTGATTCAAACCCATCAAAAGTCAAAGCACTCACATTACAGAGAGCCTGTCCTGAAACACCCTCTCTGTCTAGACTTTTAGTACATGTGACTTCCCTAAAACCTAAGTCAAACTACAAAAAAAACTGTTTTGATCTGTACATGAAACATTTTGAAAGGCTATTTAGTAGCTCACATTTATTTCTTTTTTCCTCAAATCCTACAAACAGACCAACATAAGACCATCTTTATTTATAAATGCATAACTGGACACATGACAGTTGCTTCATATTTCAGTGAAGTCACACTGACAGTTGGCAGACTGCACCTTTAAACTCAGAGATACAAGCTTATTATAGTCATGTGAGACACGATGTTGCTGTACAGCATTCAGTACGCCACAAACTTTTGCTGATGACTTTTATGGATAATTTTTAATGGGAACTTGTTTTTTGTTGTCTCCTCTTAGGAAGAAGAAGACTAACTACTTCATTGTGTCGCTGGCGTTTGCCGACTTGCTGGTTGCGCTGGTCGTGATGCCCTTTGCTGCGATCGAGCTGACCACGGGCCAGTGGCGGTACGGAGAGATCTTCTGCCTGGTCCGAACGTCTCTGGACGTCCTGTTGACGACAGCATCCATCCTGCACCTCTGCTGCATCGCACTGGACAGGTTTGTGTCAGAGAGAGAGATGATTAGAGGGATTTGAAGCTTATTCATGACAAATTACATTTCTTACAAAGATGCACGTCCTCTGAGATGTGGACTAGAAACTTGAAAAACACTAATTCAATACATCAATCCAAGAAATTTGAAATGAACATAGTGAAAACACAATTCATTGACAACCACTGATGAAAGGAGAAGCACTTCAAAGGCCCAAAATAATAATGAAATGAAAAATAATAAATTCTTCTGTATTTCCCAGCTCTGTTTTTAAACTAAGAAATTATACTAAAGTGCAATAGTTCTGTTTTTGTGTGGGGGCATTTATTTGGGTGAAAATCCAATAAGGAAACAGCACAAAGTTCTATTTTGAGGACAAAATTAAATGGAAAACATATTTCTGTCTCTAAACCTTGTTAGCAGCATTGATGGTTTTAAAAGAGCCGTTTTTTTCCTGATTTTCATTTCAAGATAGGAAATCGATTCAAGGCGATGAATCTCGGATTCTAAATTTGGAGGATGAGGTGAAATCCCATTTCGCATTACCATATGCATGTGTGTGTGTGTGTGTGTGTGTGTCCGTGTGTGTGTTATCACAGGTATTACGCTATCTGCTGTCAGCCGCTGGTCTACAGACACAAGATGACCCCGGTCAGAGTGGCAGTGATGCTCAGTGGCTGCTGGCTCATCCCCACGTTTATCTCCTTCCTACCCATCATGCAAAGCTGGAACGCCATCGGCATCGAGGAGATTGTGAGTTCTCAGAGGTGACACCGTAATGAGCTCAAAAATAACTGCTGGTTCCAGTATTATCACTGAACATTGTATTACAATCCAGCATCATCCAAATGTACAGTATGTTTTAGCAGAGTATCACACTGCAGAGTTCATATACCTCCCTCAATCGCCTAAAGAGAGACGTGTTCTTTCTGTGAAGGCAAATGCAGCATAAACCTTTCCAACCTAATATTCTCTGTTTCTAATAACGTTTCCAATCCCTTGAACATTGACAAGGTAATGCAGTGATCACAAAACAATTTCAGTCCCTGTGGAGGTTCTTGCTGCGAGCTAAGACAGCACTTCAACAAGCATTTTCTGCTGCTTTGGATATGTTTTGGCGTGCGGTTATTTAGGGCTGCCTTGAAATGAGCTGCATGACTCCCAGAGGCAGACGGGGATAGATGAATTTATTCAGCCAGAGTTAATGAAACACATGGCTCTTTTCTCTGTTTTTCAGCAGCATCCGAACAACAATCTTTTGTTTTTAAAAGCTGGCTGGATGTCTTAAAGTCATATGTCGCAGACAAAATACCTTAGGAATTGAATGACTTATGTCAGCTGAGTTAGGTCAAGTTTCAGTTCATTATTTTATATGCTGCGGGTTTGTTTCTTTATCGGTCACTCGTCTTGCAAAAATTCAGAAAATCTCCATTGCTCTCCTTTTCTGCCCCAAAAAGGACTTGTTTGAAACAGACACTTCTTCGCACTCCAGCTGTCACAAAGCTGCAAGAACTGACTCAATAACTGTGGCACAAGTTACACTACACAGTACAACTATGTCTGCTTGGTTTGAATTGTGTCCACAGCATCTTCACTGAGGCTCTCGCTTTGCTCTGACACCAGAAGTTCTTAAAATGTCTATTATACAATTCTATGAAAGGTACCTTTTCAAATGCTTAAAGGATTTTACTGCCCCGTTACACTAAACGATGAATGTATGACCATGCAGAGCTCAAACGGTAGTTTCATCAGTAGCCAAGCCCAAACATCTACACAAGAGGATGAGATAAAATTCACTTTTCAGCTTGAGATGCTGTTCCGCTTGACCACATTTTCAATTGAGGACAAAGATATGGGCAGCTGACCAGACGGGCTAAACCTCTTATTTACGAAAGGGGATTAACTATACATATGTGTGTGAGAGTGTGTGTGTGTGTGTGTGTGTGTGTGTGAGTGAAGTGAAGGTCAATTGCACTCCTAGATTCTGCATATTAGTTAGTTTTGTGTCTGTTTCTCCTTTCCAGATCGAGGAGAGGCGAGCCATGACGGGAGGGTCCAACGACACAAGCTGTGTGTTTCTGGTTAACCGGCCGTACGCTCTGATCTGCTCTGCAGTTGCCTTCTACGTTCCATTAGCCCTCATGGTCCTGGCCTACCAGCGGATCTACGTCACGGCCATGAGCCACGTACGGCAGATCGAGACACTACAGCGGGCCGGCTCTGCTCCTGTCTCTGGGACGGCTCAGGTGGTCACTGTGAGGTCCTCTACTTCTTCAGATCCATTGGAGCACTACAGGCTCAGGACAACGACTGGCTCTGGCTCCCCCTCAGAGCAGGCTCCCATAACAAACAGCCGCATGCGCATTGAGACAAAGGCAGCAAAGACGCTGGCGGTCATAATGGGCTGTTTCTGCCTGTGCTGGGCGCCGTTCTTTATCACCAACGTTGTGGACCCCTTCATCCATTACTCAGTGCCTTGGCAGCTGTGGACAGCCTGGCTCTGGCTCGGGTACATTAACTCAGGGTTGAACCCTTTCCTGTATGCCTTTCTGAACCGAGCTTTTCGGAGGGCGTTTCTGGTAATTCTCTGCTGTGGGGATGAGAGGTATGCACGGCAGGGGAGCTGCTCCTATGGACAAACCCGCAGAGCGTGCTCAGCTGCATCGGTCAACGGGACGTCTATGGCACTCAGGTAAAGACACAGTAAAGACACACAGTAAAGTCACACAGTAAAGACACACAGTAAAGACACACAGTAAAGACACACAGTAAAGACACATTTGCGCCGATTTCACATTTTATATATGATTATCTTGTCCTTGCTCAAGTCCCAGTTGGGTTTGGCTGACAACACTCATAGTTGGCCAGTAGAACCAGCGTTGTGCCAAATCGCTAAATATTTTTTACCTACAGCTGATTTTTTGATCACATCCTTGTGCGTGGCAGTTTTGTTGGACTGGTGACAAATGACACTACCTTAATGTGTGAGGGACAGTAAACATGTGTGTGAGTGTGAGTAAGAGGGCGTTAATGGTCTCAGGATCCTCTTTGTTTAAAGCGCATCAAAGGAGAAATCAAGGCCTCAGGCAAGAAACCAGCTTCATTTGTCTCCTACTGCAAAGAGAGACAGATGTGCATCACCTTGCCAACACTGACTGAGTGTTTTCTTTGTTTTTGCGTGTCTTTGGTGCACTTTACTGTAGAATTGAGAAGAGGATGATAGATTGGACTCTTTTGTTCTGATGTCATGAACCAGGTATTAACCACATTTTGTTTTGTGGCTGCTGCTGCTGCTGCTGCATTGAACCGTTGCTCTGCTGAAGTGTGAAAGTCTTACAGGCCTAACAAGGACACTGCATTTAAAGATCAGTACGAGGTGACATACTGTACAAATTCATCCAGGAGATCATAGATTGCTGGTACATTAACAACAGCAATACATCATGGTGCAACCATCATTTTATTTGAATGTAGTCATTATTTTTCATTTAGGCGGTGTGTCATGGCCTAATGTGTAAATAATAGATCTGAACATGCTGTTCATGATCAATGCAGCTGTGGTGTATGGTGCTCTGCAGATGGAACATTTTACCAGAAAGAAAAAAAAAAGTGCCTTGGACTCTGTGTGCCTGTGTGAAATTAATTTAATAGTCAACTTTAATAGTGGAGAAGCACATGTGTACTTGTGGGTACCATTGTGGATGTGAGGTCTTTCCCTTCTGTCATGGCCCACGTCAGGAGATATGATCTAAGCTACACTATAAAGATTCAGACTTTGGCACACATGGAGGATGTTTTGTGTTCATGAGATATTTAGTTGGCTAAGATGGGTTCTGATTAAAATGAGTGACTTCATTCTACAGTCTTAATCACGTTTTATTAGGACTTTATTGTGTTGCTGAAATACACATTTAGGTGGTAGTATGCATTTTGTCCACAGTGCCAGTCCAGGTCTAGAATGAAATATCTCAACAACCACTGAGTGAACTGATTTTTACACCTACATGATGATCAAAATCTGTCCCATCATTGTCACCTGCACATATATTGACCTAGATTACTCTGTGTTTAGTGCTAATAAGCAAATACTAGCATGTGAACATGCTAAACTAGCTCAACTAACACAGAGCTGTTTTTAATGACAAAAAAAGAACTTTTTACAAAATGCTAGTTGGCTTCAAAGGAAACCTCATGCTGCTGTTGAAGATATGAGTCACCTTAAGTCGGTGGAACAGGAGAAGCATGGACTTAAGGAGGGATATACTGAATCTTTAGAAGTTTGTCGTTTTTACAGATGAGTATCTTTATTGAATATAATTTAACAATATTGGTCCAACAGTCTTTTTTACTTCTATTTTTTCGTCCAGCAGGGTTTCTGTTGATGTTAATTGTGGTGATTTAGTTGATGTCTGTGTTTGTGCTCTCAGCCCCTTCAAGTGGGGATGATGGAGGAGGTGACCTGCTTGTGTCTGCACTGTTTAACTTTAACACAAGTACTCCACCGCCAGAGAGAACTCACCACACACACACACACACACACACACACACACACATACACTGTCACACACAGAGCTGACTTAATTAATTCATAGAATTAATTTACACAAAATATGTACAAGCACAGGCACTTGTGAGTAATGCTGTCTAATAACCGTGTGCCCGTGCACACTCATCAGTACATGCACTACGCATGTCTACACACACTCTGTTAATGAGCACTGAGCAGTTAGTTCTTCTCTCAGTGATCCATGCTGCTATGTGTACGCAAGTGCATATACGTTTCTGTGCTTGACCTTCTTGCTCTGCTCCGGTCGTGGTGGTTTTCGTTGTAACGTGTGTAACGTGTGTGTAGTCCGCGTGTGTGTTTCTGCAGTGTCTGTGTGCATTTTTTGGGCTCTTTGTCTTTGTGTGTAGGAAACAGAAAGGCAAACAGTGTTAACTCCAATCTGATGTCCTCTCTTAAAATCTGTCTCGGACAGAAAACAGACTCAGACAATCAGATTACAGCCGGCAGGATACTGGAAACTGAAATTACTGGAGGAATCCTGTCAAATGATTTTGTCAGTGAGCTCTACGTGTCTGTGGGCGGATGGCGCATGTGTTTGTGTGGGTGTTTCTCTGTAGTGTGGTTTTTAAAACAACAAAAGTGTCTGCTGTCTTTTATTTATCACTGTGTGCATGCACTTGTGTGCACACATGCTGACAGTCAGTCAGTTGGTAAGACTTTGTTCTGTAAAGGATCATAATATTGTTTTAAGCTCATAACTAAATGTAATACTTCACATTACTGCGGGCCGTTCGCATTTGTATGCTTTTAGAACAATTTCCCTGCTTTTAATGTCATTAATTATTTTCTTCAGTACTGTGGTGGTCAGACCGCCGTTTTTCTGCAAACAGCCTTCAGCTGTCTTCGCCTTGTAAAACAGTTGTTGGTCCACTTAGTTCTGTGGTCAGAGATATTCCTCTAGTTTCTACTGAAGCCTGGCTACAGATCAATAACAATACTTTCTTGGCCATTGTGGCAGTGTTGTGCTTCATACTCGCCATATTTTTGGTGTTTTTCAAAAGGTGATTTTGATGCAGACAATAATTTTTGCATTATCCATCCAGTCCTCCATCCATTTTCTTATCCGGGGTCTGGTTGGTGGCAGAAGGTTAAGCAGGGCACTCCACACATCCTCATCCAGAGTAATGCTTTCCAGCTCCTGCTTGGGGATCATAAGGTGTTCCCAGGCCAGATCAGATAAATAATCCCTCCAGAGAGGGATTTTGGGTCGAGTCCTGGGAGGAGATCCCAGATGAACGTGCACGGAAGACCTCCAACTGGAGGCCCACGGGAGGAGGAAGGAGCAGTGGCTCTAACCAGAGCTGCCTCCGGACGTTCAAGCTCCTCACCCTATAAGGCTGAGCCCAGACACCCTGTGGAGGAAACTCATTTTGGCCGCTTGTATTCTTTCGCTCACTGCCCAAAGCTCATGGCCACGGGGCGGAGTGGGAGCGTAGATGGTCATGGTCATTTTTGCATTGGTTTTGTTTAAAAGACAGTACTGTGTCTTGTTTTTGCTTTGCTTTAGTTAGCTTTTACAAGTTGATTTGACTTCAAATGAAAAGAAGAAAACCTGCATAAAACCTCAGAAAACTCAGATTTTAATCAATGGGCAAACCATGCAAGTCCACCAGTATGGTCATACCAGATGGAAATGAATACAAAGCTGCTCCTCCACTCTAAGTTTTACATTTTAGCTAAGTTTTAACTGTAAAATGATTTAATCTTTAAATGAATCTTACTGACTGGTGTCTTTTCATTGAGAAATAAGTACATTTTTTCAATGTACATTCCTGCTCTGCTAACAAAATGTGGAATGAACAGCATTAATGTGACCTGATCTGATGTGTGATCCTGAGGTCCTTTTCCTGAGTGGTCCCAACAACAAACGGACACACACACACACACACACACACACACACACACACACACACACACACACACACACACACACACAGTAGACACTCAGAGCAGTGGATAGTAGACACTTGTTTGTGATTAGAGTCATAACAAAGACCTTGTGTTGTGCCCACTAGTAGAGAAAGTAGAAAAGACCATCTGAAACAGGTTAAAGCTGTTGAGTAAATACACAGTCACAGGTATTTGTGTTGCTCCAGTCAGAATGAAAAGGATTTTAATCCGTGTTCACTGTTGCCACATTTAAACCAAGCTGAGGAGTAATAATAATGATCATAATAATAACTTTATTTATATAGCACTTTTCTTAACAGCGTTACAAAGTGCTTTGCAAACCAGACAAGACTGTTAAAGATGAGGTTAAAACCAAAGGATAGAAGCACATAAAAACAATTTAAATGAATAAAGATAAGGTAAGATAAATAAAAATGGTAAAAAGCAACACCTAAAGCTTTCACAAAGCTTGTTTGCTCACTCATATTGCTGATGTGACAGTGGGAGAAACCCTGCATGCTGTCACGTGCAGGATGGTGTTAATATAGCTCGCATTACTTGGTTATTGATCACTACAAGCTGCAACAGCTGTGCACCTTTAATTACCTGATGAAGGACAGGTGTGTTGCATGTTGGCCAGAAATGACATTTGACAGAAATTAGCATACACATGTGTATTAGCATACACACCCCCTGAAAAAAAGCTTCTATCTGTCACTTTTGTTAACAGAAAGAATACATTACATTACATTACATACATTACAGGTGGTGGGTGTGTTAGAGGCTGTGTCAAGCAATCGCATTTGCTACTTTTATCCTCTTTAAACACTGGACTTGGACACGAGTCATGTGGGGAGTTTTTTTTACATGCAAACATAGTCTAATCTAAACAAACTGGGATTGAAATATGCCTTCTTAATCTTTGGACGATATTGCGACATAAACATGACCCTGGTAATGGTCCACAGACCAAGTAGGATTTTTGAATAACAGTCATTTGTTTCAGGGAACACCACTATAAGATCTTCCATCTTATATTACCGATCACAGTCACACCGGTGTTGTAATTAAAAATGTGGAGCTCCAGGCAGCTGTTTGGCCAGAACATGACAGCAGCAGTCCCAGTTGTTTTGGATGGCGTCACTGTGGTAGGACTAGAAGGAACTTACGGTCCTGTGGGGACTTAGTAGTGAGCAAAGAAGTTTAAATTGCTCCGCGATTTTTCATGGGAGAGTGTGAACTGTTCAAAAAGTCTGCCTCCGATACACCTGTTGATTTACACTTACAGTTCAAGTTTCAAGAAACGACGTATCAATTAGTGTTTTTTAGAGATCTTTGAAGGTCTTTGTCTTTTAATAGATCCTCCAAGAAAATGATTCCTCATTTTTATTCTTTTTTTGTTATCTTAAATATCATGCCTTTTGTAATTTGCACTTAGCATTGAAACACCTTTTAACCTTATTAAAACTGTGCTACATAAAGTTTCTGGTCAGTGATGCAGGCACTGCAAGGCAGCTTTATTTGTATTGCACATTTTGTACATTGTGGCTTTATGGATTAAAAACCATTTATAATTAAAACACTCCATTATGAGACCCACAGGATAAAATGGAGCATAATGATAATAATAATGGGGCAGTGAAAAAGGATTAGAGCTGTGAAAAGTACATTTAAAATCCTAAAAGAAATTCGAAATGTTTTAAGCCCTGATTTAAAGGATAACATGGGTGACATGGAGGCAGACTTCAGATTTTCTGGAAGTTTATTCCAGGTATGAAGAGCATAAAAACAAAAACTTTGTTCTGACCCAGAGAACAATAAGCAGACCAGCACCTGAAGACCTGACGGGTGTGGCTGGTTCTCTTATTAAGTGCTTTAAAAACCTGCACCAGAATTTGAAACTGAAATCTAAGGCACACAGGAAGCCAATGCAGTGACTTGTCCATTTTCTTAGTCCTGGTTAAGACACTGTTAAATACATAAACAAGTTTTTCACGGTCCTGCTTAGACATGGACTAAACTAAAAGAAAGTTTAGTATTAGATGTGTGTGTGTGAGTGATCCTGTATCTGAAACAATCAAGTTTTACAAGTTTAATCTCACCTCTCTGGTCCGCGGTAATTTCTCTGTGATTGTGATTCTCTCAGCTCTGTCATCTTACCTCCCTCAGAGCAGCTGACATCAGTAAATAAAAACAGTGTGGGCTAAATGTGTGAGCTTGAACTAAAAGATAAAAGGATGGCAGTGAGTCAAACAAGAGTGAAAGGTGTAATATAGGATCTTAATGCAGGCTTAATGTGCACAAACCGACACCAGAGGACAAATTATTTGTCAGCGTTTACAGTCAAACCTGTGCAGGTAAACAGGTATTCATCTCAGTTCCTATTAAAGACAAGAAACAATATAGTAAATAATTCACTGTAGATTAACGTTTCTGGGAAGTCAGGAAGTGCTATAATGAAAACTTGTTCCCCTCAAGTGTCAAGTGTCTGGTGAGAAAAATAACAAGCTACAACTCAGAATGTCCAACTCTTCCTGTAACAGTCAGTCAGGTTCAGTGCGATCTGTCCTCAGTTAAACTCCAGCTCTGCATGGAGACAAAAGTCCTGTCGAATCCCATGAATACAGCCAGACAGCAGCCCCCGTTATCAGCTGTGTACAATCAAAAAGTGATTGTACATTCAGATTGTGTTTCGGCTCTCTGGCACTCGATGCCAAAGCGAAGCACAGCTGTTTTGTGATTTGAAAACAGCTGAAATCTGAAATCTCTCTGGAACGGGGGTCATGTGGGATAGGAGTGAGACGACTGTGGCTCGAGGCCCTGCCGCCCTGCTCAATCAATGCTGTTTTTCCATTTGAATGTTTCTGTGTTTTGATTATTAAGATAAGATTAAATATTCAGCTCCATGTAGGGAAATTATGTCTGAGCAGAGATATTCAGGAGGGAAGAACTCACATGAGGTATGAGTGCAAAAATGCAATGTAAAATATTTACTTGTTGAATCACTGAATGACACAATGTGTTCATCACACTAGATGTATACAAAGGATCGATTTACTACCCAGGAGCACCACTCAGGGGTCTAACATAAGGGTTTGGGTTCATGGCAAAATCAGGATATTTTCTTGAATGCAACACTAAATCAATGAGGTGCCCTTTTGATAAACTAGTATGAAGTCTTTTGAGGTCAAGTCACAGTCAAGTCACAAGTCCTCAGGTCTTCTAACCACTAAAATAACACATTTTTAACGAATAATAAATCCTTGTTCAGGCTGTTTGGGCATGCAAAGCCCGTCTTATTCATTCATTTTACTTGTTCTGTGAGTTTCTGAACTTTCAAGTGTTTTTTTTCTTTCAATCTTGAGGGCGTCATGTCTCAAGTAAGTCAGGTCTCAGAGCAGTCCAGATCAAGCCTGCGAGGATATTTGAGGAAAGGGAATCAGAACTTTTCATCTTGGGAAAACAGTGTCCCAAAATAGATCTGTCGACCTCGGTTGAAGAGGCAGGTTTCGTCCTGCAGGACTGTGTGAAAATTTGAAAATTCGCTCTCATGCAGTTTATCCTCCACATCATCAGGAGAGCACGACCTGGCTCGTCTCGAGATGCCAGAGCCGAGCAGGGTCGAAATCATTAAAAGCCACTCCTGCTCAGATTGTCTTTGTGCAGGCTGCAAGGTGTGAAGGTGTGCAGCCGTTTGAATGGGAAGCAGGTCACTGGCGAAAAGGAGCATGTTGTGTCGACCACAGACACTTAGTTTAGACAGACGGGCCTGAGAAGTGTAAACACTCATGTCTGTGATTTATTATTAGACTTGTATGACTTATTATTGTTTGATTGAAACCTAAAATCCTCCAGCTGCTCCTCTCTGCACCTCACTGCTCTCTGTCTTTTTCTCACCCAGAAGATTTTTATCTTTTGTTTCTCTTGACTTCTTTTTTTGTTGAACGTTGGTGTGAAATGTTTGTCTTGTTTCTAAAATCACCTTTCTTTTCCCTCCATGTTTAGCCTGCTTCTTGATATGTTTTTCTTTTTCTCTCTCCGTTTACTGAGTAGATTTTTATTATTATCTTAAATAATGATTTGGAAACGATGATTTTTTCTGGCTTAAAGCAAAGCAAAGAATCAGATAAAACATGGAAAGAAAAAGAGAGATAATGTGTAGTTCAGGTCTCTTGTCCCTACCTCTCTCATCTCTAGCTCTAAAACACTAGATTAGTTCTCATATTTTTTACAAGAACAAAATTGATCAAGAAAGGAAAGAAAGTTAGAGATGTAATAATAGTAATGATAAAAATCTCAAATACGATGGTTGTCCTGGTTGCTTCCTGTTCCACTTTGGGTTGAGGACATCAGCTGCTGTCTCGTCTCTTCCTCCTCAGTTTTAGACTCAGTTTGGACGTTCTGAGCACATCTGTACTTCTAAATGAAACTCATCTCTCCCTCGTTCTCTCTCTCCGTCTCTGGTTCTGCTCTCCTCTTTAATAGAAACATAGTTCCCTTGGTGACAAATTGGAGCCTAGAATGGACCCACCTGGGCAAATCAGCTCTTTGAAATTCAATTAAGGCCGTCTCTTTGTGTGAGGGACAAAGGCTCGCTTTTTTGGTTGTTGTTAAAAAACGATTTTGGGGCACAAAAGATGTCGTGGGTGCTATTTCACTTGAATTGCAGACTCAGCTCCACGTTTAGTCAGCCTCTAAACAAGGGTTGAATTATTTTTGATATTATATTATCCCACTTACAGGCTACAGTTACACGTTCGCCAGCTGTGAATGTCCTGGCAAATATAAATACAGATTAGAAATTAGAAAAAACAATATGTCCAACTATACTACGACCTGTCCTTACTGTACAGCCTAGTAGAGTAGAGGATTAAGTACATTCACAACAGGCCTTTTTCAAGGAAGACATTTTGAATAGTGAAGGTGTTAATGATAAAATGAATAATGTCTTAATTCAATTTAGCTCCTGAAGTTTCAGGATCTGTTGCTCAGCTTTTTTTTTATTTTTTTATTTTGGAAAGTCATGAGGTCAAGGAAAGATGTGAAGGAGAATTCATGAGGAGTTCTCTAAAAAATGTGTGACTGTAAGCGCAGCCAACCAATCAGGGTTAGAGCGTAACAAGCCAGTCACAGGGATTCTGCACAAACTAGCACTTTCATAAGAACAGGCAACAGACCACAGAGGGCCTTGTTTGTACAGAGTCACTGTGAAAAAAGGCTTTGTGGACTGTTAGGGGGAACGCTGGAGGTCTGGGTGATAACTATCTGTTTGCTTGTCATGACAAACAACTGACATGTATACGAGTAGTTAAGTGATCCATTGTTCATACAAACACATTTATTAAAGCAATAATTCCACTTCTGTCTGCTGTAATGATACTGCATATGTTTTAGTGTAGTAATAGAAATAGATGTGTGTATAATTCAAACTGTTCAGACTGTTTTTCCCCAGATATCAGGATGTAAGTTATCTCAATCATCATATTTGCCTGGTAAAATTACTCAAATTAGCAAATTTAGAGTTTTCCTGTGTATAAAAAAAGAATTAATCATTCAGCCGTCTCACTCGCTCTGAAGAGTTCCAGCAAAAGTGTTGTACACGCACTGGAGAAAAACAACAAAGAAATATAAGAATATGAGAAACACGCTGCAGTTGATAAGGAAGCAAACAAGGAAAAGTGCAACATCCTGTGACTTGTAATTAATTTCATAAAACTGTCAAAAGAAACAGATTGTCTTTGGAAAGCGAACAAGACTTCACATCAGCTGACTGTCGGGGAGAGTGAGCTAAAAACAACGCTGAGCGGGAAAATAAATTAACTTCATTTCAGCGTGTTGAAACATTATGATTGAACTTGGCATCAGATGTGTTGCCAGGCTTCTGATGGGGCTCCTGAGGACTTACACTATCACTGTTTCCTACCGTTCTGCGAGCAGACTCAGTCCCTCAGCGCTACCTTTACAAATGCTGGTCTCCTCTCCAGCTGATGCGATCCAAGAACAAGAGGACGATTAGTGAATAAATGCTGCACTGTATTTGATGACAAGTAAGGCTGTTATCACACCAGCGAGCGGTCCAAAAGGCTTCAGGAATGCCAGCTTTTTTGCTCTTTTTTCGTTTGTTTGGCTGCTCTATGTGCTTACAGCCAATTTTTTAACAGACTAGGACTTCTAAACGAAAACCCCATGACTCACAAACAGTTTGTACACTGAGAAAGTTCTGATAAGCTGACATTTCAGCAACACATGAGTTGAAACAAATCTGATGATTCATTTTATTTTTGCGTAGCTATCGAGGCATGTGCACCTCTAGCTAATCACATGTTAACAGTGATCTTCTGCTACCCATAATCCCTTCTTTTTTTGGGGGGTCATTTCTTGTAGTTGGTATGAATCACATGCTCACTGCTGTTATTTTGTAGCTGTTTTTTTGGGAACCTCAGGGCCAGAAAGCTACTGGTAATGTGATAGACTGTGCATATCTGAGGTGTTTTGTGTGTGTGTGAGTGTGTGTGTGTGTGTGTGTGTGTGTGTGTGTGTGTGTGTGTGTGTGTGTGTGTTCATGCTCCCATAAATCCTGTCTTTATATACGTATATGTTCAACTTTACAACAGTGCAGGTGAGTTTCAGTAATGTTGTAATGCCAGAAGTCTCTGTCAATGTTGACCTTGTTGTAGCTTCAGGTGAATCACATTCTTTACATTTCTCCGTCTGCCTAAAAGAGAGAAAAATAATTGAGTCGACTCATGTCTGATACACACGATATAAAGGCTCAGTTCAAATCTGATATAAAGACCGGCGGTCAGCATGTGCATTGCGCAGATCTGATATTAAATTTGGGGATGAGGTTCAGGCAATCTTAGGATTTGTTTGTTCTTTTGCTTTCATTGTTGTGATCATGTGTTTTTACTTACTCTGTCCACAGAGCACATTTCTCCCAAAGAAGCAATAAAGATATAATTCAGTTCAATTCAGCCTAATTCAGTTCACATTAGTTGGATTGTTTTCTCGGAAACCGTTTGGACGTTGTGTTCTCGGCTAGAGCTTCAGTAGCCTCTCCCTGCATGCCAAACATTAAATGTGACTTTACTGCCCCTCGTTGCTTGATGAACTGTAAACGGTCTCTGTGTCTGGAAGCCCGTTGCTGTAAGTGCTTTATGGTTTGTAAAGTGTACACTTAAATAAAGTGAAATTGCTCAGAGAAAGAGCTATAGAAAGTCAACCTAAGGGGGCACAAGGAAGGAAGGACTGCTGGGATGGAAGCAGAAAGGATCTCTGTTAGACAAATCATGTCTTGCTATCTTTGTGCCAAATAAGATGAATATTTTTTCTGTATGTATGACACCTTTTGCAGGATTTTATTTCTCCCCATAAATTAAGTTTTATTTATTTATTTTAGTTGTTATATAGCCATCTGAATAATGTTCACCTGAAGTTTTTACTGCTTGTAAGGAGGAAAAGTCTGTTGCATGCAACCATTCAAACTTGATACTCCACCTGCTGAATGCTGTTCTGCACTGCTGTTAGGGGTGTTGATCCCCTGAAGATATCTCAGATGTTCGTTTTAAAGCTTGTGCACTCTGGTTTGTTCACTTTTACTAGTTACAGTCCCATTCTAGCATGAAAAGTAATTGGCAGAAACTGCCGTAGCTGAAAACTTGATCCGATTATACTACAATAATATGCCTGGACTTTAGTATTTAGCTATGACAGTTGGTAATGAGGCTTCTGATAAAGTCGTCCTCGTTTACAGTCTTCAGTATGTGAACACACAGCTGCACAAAGACACACAAGCAAACATGAGATAACGTGATAATCTCAGGTCCCTGCAGGTATTTTTTCAGCATATAATGTTCGTCTGTCAGTCAGTTCGTTCACCACTTTGACTGAAATATCTGATGTGTCATAACTATAACTACTATTAGATGGACTCCCAGGAGGTTTTGTACAGATATTCATGATGCCCATAGGATGAAGCCTAATGATTTTGGTGATCACTTGACTTTTCCTCTAGCACCATCGTGAGGTTTTGTGTGAAGGTTTCAACAATTATTGGATGGATTTCCTTAAAATTTAGTTCAGACATTCATGCCCCCCGTCAGTATGAAGAACTGTTCACTTTTTATCAAGTGATGATTTCAGGCCAAAACTTCAATATATGGAATATTTGACTTTATTACAAAATGCTTGTTAGCAAAACTAATAACATTCCCATCAGCTGTACTTAAGCTGAGCTTTAAGTGCTAATTAGCAAATATTAGCATGCCAAGATGGTGAACATGGTAAATATCATGACCACTTAACATCAACATGTACCTAAATACAACTTCACAGAGCCGCTTGCATGAGCATCATGTTCACATGCAACAACTCTGTATTCACTGCATCACTGCAGAAAGTTTTGAGTTCATTCATCTATAGAGGTCAGTGCAGGGGTGGTGGATGGAATAACACTATTTGGTTCACATTGTGTATTAAAGTGCTTTTTAAATAATCTAGATTCGATTTTATTAAACTAATAATGTACAGCATAGTCCTTTTAATGGTTTTATTTAATTATGTTGTTTATTTGTTAAGCCATAATCAAATTCAGGCAATAAAATAATGTGAATCTTTCCTTTAAATAGTTTTATTTAAACATATTTCCTTCATAGGGTTGTGACGGCATGGATTAATAATCACCACATGTGTTTAAATATACTTCCTCTAGTTTGGAAAAGCATGCAGGAGTGACAGTCGGTGCTACCCACCGATCATGAGCTACCAGTGGCTCCTCCTGTCAGACAGTTAACAAGCCTCTCACTCGTTATGAAAAACTCTGTGTTCAGTAGCTACTCAGGTCAGACGTGTGTCAGGAGCTCACACATTCCTTATAAATGGGATTAAAAGTAGAGTAGCTCATTCTGTCTGGTAGGAAATTATGAATTTGGCATTTATAAATATGGTTATAAATAGAGTTGCCCATAATGAGCAACCAACACATTTATCACTAATGTTTTTTTTTTTTTATTAGTTATCGCACAAGCACACACATTTCCTAAGGAAAATGTCACCTATTTTTTTTCTATTTCTTGCACTTCAAGCGAATATAATTTTCATTTCGATTTGCAGGAACAGATTTCAGACAGTCACTATCAGCCCATCAGAGACAAATGTCGCCTTGCACCTGAGGAGAATAATAGTGGTCAGACATTTTCCAATAGAGGACTGAGAGTACTGGCTCCAAATATTTTACACAATCAACCATTTTCAGGGACAGAAATCACCATCATATTGTCAGTTTCATGCGAGACACGTTACATGTAACAGTGGACTTCCTTTATCAATAGAGGCACCAATAAATGTCTTTATTTCTCTACATTTTCAGAATTGTAAATACCATGGCATTGTCACTTTCTGTGTAAGAGGTGATCATGTTGCAGGCTCATGCAGTAGCCTTCCACATTGGATGTATGAAAAATAAATGAAACTCAGTGAGTCTATCAAGCATAAACAGTGTTGAAACATCCTGCAAGGTTAAAGGACCTACCACCATTTTCAAAGAGCTTGCAGGCAATGTGTAGCCTGGCAGCCTGCACATGTGTAGGATCAGTTTTCACAGTCTTCAGCACTGATCCAGAGTCCAGACTGAAGGTATTCATCTGCAAACTGGAAAAAGCACCATTCCAGACGTAGTAGTCACTGTACATAGTGCTGAAAAATTCAAAAAGTTTGTAGAAAAATAGTAGATGTCATAATTACAACATTTAGTAATAAAATCGTCTCCTTATAGTTTTTGTTTAACTGTGTGTTAACTAAGTATGTTTATGAGGTTTAGCATTAGCTCATCCCATAAAAAGCAAGTTAAGGTAAACCACTTATATTTTGTGTTTTATGACTCAGTGCCTCACATTAAGTAGACACTGTCACTGTGTAGTCACTGATGTCTGTACTCAGACACAACACTTAATGATAAGCACCCCCAAGATATTCTTGCTGCATGTTTACAAAAGAGGGAGCATACAGAAAAATCAGTCTTATTCTCTGTTCATCTGCAAGGATCTAAATCCGGCATAATGAATCAATTTATCACAAGTATTTGCCCGAGTCCTGCCTCATCCGGAGCATATTCACCCCCCCCCCCCCACACACACACAGACTAACCGCAGCAAATAAAGAAAGAAGAGCACAGTTGAGACCGTCTCCTCACAAATATGATTAGCATGTGTCACATATCCTTCATGAGACTACCTCACCATCAGCACACACTCAATAGGTACCTTTTTTTGTGTGTGCTGTATTTATTGAGGGAAATTTGATGGTGTGGTTTAGCAACAGGCAGCTTTTCAGTCTGTCACACACACTCACACGGCTCAGTTCAGCCTCTGCTGTTGGTTGCTGAGCTGCTCCACTCTGTGGTGCACAAGTAAAAGCACTTCCTCCACAGTTTCTCCAGCCTTTCTGCAATTTTCTGTGTGCAGTGAGCCCTCCTTTGAACCAGACGTTTTAAGAGTTTTTAGAGTGAAAACTGTTTTGTTTTCAGTGTTTTTCTACTATTGGTTTCCTTAGCAACCGCAAACAAGTAGGTGAAAATGATGTGTAGTTGTTTTTAACTCGTGGGTTAGTCATCGAAAAAGGTCACAGACTGATCTCACTCAAATGTACTTGACAGATAAAACAGAAAAACATCTGACAGCCTTTAATTGTAACATTATATATATATTTTATATGTTCTGGGGAAGACGTGTCTACATATTTGAAAAATTAAAAAACTGCAACTATCTAGAAACGTTTCAGGAATAGGGGACGAAACTGATAATACGTTATGAGGTGAAGAAGTGGCACATGATAAGTGCGGCCTATGTAGAAAAGCTGTGCTGCTTTCCTGGTAATCTTATGACGTCTGTGATGTTTCTCCTCATGTGGCATTTAATTTTGAGCAATTAGTGATCCGACTGCAACATTCACACCTTCTAAGAAGCAGGTGTTCCAAGAAACCATGAAATTTACTGGAACAAAAAACTGACAATGGTGAAAAAACAGCAGCTTCATCGTTCGGTTACTTATCTGTTGGAGAAACAGTATCATCAGAAGAAACAGAAGCAAAAAATTCATGCAAGAATACAAGATTCTGACCAATGACCGATAGAAAATTAGTGGCAGGTAACCCGTGAAGTGTAAATACATCCTTAGACGGGTCAGTGGAAGATGTCGGGCAGCTTGAAACGCATCTCATCCGCTGTTAGATCTGCTATAATCCGTCAGCGCTGCTGCTCTTTAGATGGATTTTGGCTGCAGACAGCTTCTAACTGTTTCAGCTTTTGCCAAAAGATTTAATCTGGATAGGTGTGTTTTTCATACTTAAGTTATAGTGACTGAAGAGGCTTTCTGTGTGTATGTGTGTGTGTGTGTGTGAGTGCAATTGTGTGTGTTTGACTGACAGGAAGATAGCTGTGTGTTTTTTGTCTGAGGCGTACAATCGTGATCAGCAGTAGTTTTACAGTTCATAGAGCTTGGTCCAACACGTGTGGTGCAGCCAGATGAAACTCCGGGTTAGGCTGCATATCAGTCACTTTATTATTTTAATTGAGCGTTATTAAATGAAAACAACCCTCACTCTGGGGTGAAGACTGATATAGCGATTGGATTTCAGAATCAATGGGAAACAGTGACTGAATCTCAGCTGGAGAAGCTTTATGATGAAGACACAAAGGCAACAAACACATGCACACATCTAGACTTCTGCAGTTTTGTATGCGTTTGCCCTTTAACTATAAATTGCTGACCATTTTCTAAGGGCTTTTAGATTGACTTCCTTTCTTTCATATTATTACAACAGCCTCCTCATGGGTGACCACAGGAGAAGTTACTGTTGTTGACACATTAGATCATCTTTCATTTGGATGCACACACACACACACACACACACACACACACACACACACGCTTAAGCACAGACATGAAGCGTCTTTAATAGATGCAGCATCTCACTATCAAGTGGTCCATCTCTGAACAGGAAGTGAGTGGGTTTAACTTCAATGGGATGGGGGGAGATCAGCTCCAGCACTCAGTCAGATGAAATCATTTCACTCTAACAAAACAAAATCTGTGTGGAGAAAGGAAGGAATTTTCTGTGTTTTCTCAAAGTCGGTGCTCGCTATATGATGGGAGTCTGCACAGACAGCACTGAAGTGAGTGAGCAATAATCATATAGAACATATGAACCACATTCAATAAATAAACTGGTATCATTCAGTGAACTGTGCAGCTCTCTAAAGTAGGATATGATATGATATATTAATAACATCATAACATCATTTTGTGAGACTCTGATGACTCTTTTCAGTTCGTTTAGAAATAGTAGTCTGTCACCATTCTTTGAAATAACTAAAAAAGGAGTTAGAGAGATTTCTGAGGTCCAGTCTAAGTGGAAAGAACACAAATTAGAAAGTCAGCATCAAACACTTGCAAGTGTGATGCTAAATAAGACATCTTATAAATTAATGAAGATTGTGCTGAATTTATTCCCGATAAGATCTTTCGGGAGATGCTGTCGGGTCATTCAGAGTGGCTGGACTGCTGGACGGAGTCATCCACAGCAAAAACCCAGAAAACAAACATGAAACACAGAAGATTCTTGTGTCCCAGAAATCCAGATCATGCTCACAGAGGGGCTGCAGGGCACCGCGGTGGATTGATGCTGAAATATGCACTGTGTGGTTCAGTCGGTCGGCCTCAAAGTTTGTTTTCATGGCACAACCTTTGTTTTTAAGGCATTTTTTTGACCACTTGAACGCAGTCGTACTGACCCTGGAGACTTAGACTTCATGTGTGTGGACATATTGTCACTGCATTTTTAATCATCTGAGGCTGAAAGACACTCCAGTTTCTCCAAACATGTTTTCATGTCAGAGGAATGAATACGGCTCAGGACCCTCATCATCCATCACGTTCTTTCCTCAATTTCTCAGTTTAATGAGCTTGTGGCACAGCAGTTACCATTTAATAATATCAAAGTGAATATCTACATAATGATGAGAACTTTTATTGTACTATATTTTTGGGGTTTTTGTGTATTGTGGATGCTAAGTTTGATTAGTGCACTATATATTTTTGCCTGGATGAGAGCAGGTATCTTATGCATCATCCATATGGAGAAAAACGCATTTTAGGGAGTAGGGAGGGATTGACATGAGGAGTTTATAGCAGTGTGTGGAGCGCGAGAGGAGCAAAAATCTGGCTCTCTAAAATCCTGTAATGTATTAATATGGCCAGATGTCCTGTATTATAACACAATCCAATGTGTCGAAGCCAAAACAGATCAAATCACTGTAAAATGTGGCACCTGGTAAAATGTCTTATTTGTGGTGACACTCCTGTTTCCTTAAGGTCAGTTTAGGTGCTCCTCACTTATAAAAACTAGACCCAGCGTACTTGGATTTTGAGTCCCAGGCTGCATCCTTCGACTCCCAGTTGATCTGTCCAACATATTTGCACTGGATACGCTGAAGCTTTAGTGCCCCAATTTCCAGGCTATCAGAATGAATTCACACTGTCAATTAGCCAATGAAGTTCCCTCGAGCTGTCCAAGCAATGCTTCAGTCTGCACTTGTCATTCTATTTATGCATGTGCATGGATAGAAGTGCATGGATAGAAGCAGCTGTTTGTGCTCAGACTGAAATTCTGCACGCATAGAAGGGTCTTTTGCTTTGGTAAATGGTCATGCTATGTTGTATGCAGTCAGTAATCAGTGGGCTGAATCATGTGAAACCATGGTGGTCTGTGTGGAAATCAGTGGTTTTCTTAGAAGAAGCAGAACTAACTAGCTAACTGACTCTGGTCATTCAGCCTGTCGCTGCCACTACAGTACATCCCCGCTCCTCAGTGTTACTGTGGGAAAACACGCCTTATCTTCCTTCCACATCGGTGTTCCCTCCTCACTACTTCAGCTCTGACAGCGAGGAGATAAGAGTGAAATTTGATTATTAACGTCCCACAAAAAGATATTAGCACAAAATTTAAGGAACACAAACCTCTCCTCGATCTTGTGCTGATGTCACGCTACAGGTCACATGATGTTTTCACACAAATGACTTTGTGTCTGTTGTACGGGACTCATGCCCTCTAAACAAGAGCATGTACTGAATGCAGCTTTGATGCACTTATAAAAAATGTGGTTCTTGTGAATGAACAAATATATGGATGGGTCATGAGTGCAGTGTCTACTTTGTAATGGTCATACCAAGGCATTGTAAGGTCAGGACATCACGAGGCCTTGAAGGAAAAGGCATCCTTAAAACTTTCTAAATGAAACATATTTCTTTCATTTACGTCAAATATCCACATATTTAAAGTGACAGCAGTAAATTTAGAGAGAAAACACTGACAGAAAGCAATCGACTGCCTGATGCTGTAGAAACTGAGCCAGGAGTCGAGGAAGCAGCCCAAAAAATAAAATGATCTTGGGCTGTTTTTAACTTTTTCCTGAGAGCTGCATCTCAGGAATTCAGGCATGTTTCCACTGAAACAGCTCGAGTTGCTGGATTGAGGGAAATAAACTCCTTAAAAGTATTTAAAAGATATTCAGTGATGCTGGAAGTACTTTTAATGGCCTATGTCTTTTTTCAGGGAAATCAAATGAAGGAATATACAGCAAAATCAACAATTGACAGATTAAATAATACTTCAAAGTAATTTCATTTGTTTAACTCATTTGCACTATCAGGACAAACAAAATGGAGTTTAATTGAACCGATGTCATATGTCAATATCTCTCAATTAGCTTTTTTTTAAAGTTGCAATCTTTTCAGTCCTGGTTGATTTGATGACACTGGGTACGTTGGTAGCGAGTGAGGTTTAACCAATCTCATGTTGCTTTAATAAGACAGTCGGTCAATAATATTTGCAATTGAGACATGATTTCACGGTGGGAGTGATTTTCCACACGACAGCAGACAGTAAAGTTGGTTACCTTGCTGAGGAGTTCAGCAAATAACATCTCACTGTGCTTCCTGCATGTCGTGAAAATCTTCAGTGTACATCATCTCTGCTGTCGCCCCCCCCTGCAGTTCCATCACACCCAAACAGCAGCAGCACCAACAACAAGCAGGCAAATAAGTCACGTTACATATGTGGCGTAGGTTAACTTTGTGAAGCGGTCACAGTTTGGTTAGTTTAGAAGCCACTAAACTATCCTGTAGGGGTTAGGCTTATTGTAATAGTTTATTATGAGTACATGAGTTATGGAGGTGAAGTTATATCACGTGATGTAGATAAAGTTACATTTAAAGTCATGTTATGTCCATTTTGAATCTTGAACTAACAGGATTCTCACCCAGGAGACAAAAGTCACCCAGGAGAAAAGTCAACACTGTGTTTGACCCATTCAACCACCACAACGACTTTGTCACTGTTCATACTACGTCCCCTGACTTCCTCCTTTGCTCCCGTCATAATTACTACAGATATTAGAGGTCACCTACCTTGGTCGCTTTAACCCCCTTGAAAAAACTGAGGACAAAAACTACGAGGACAGGCTGGCAGTTCAGTTTCAGGTTTAATTGCTGCTTATAGAGTCAGAATAGAAACAAAAACAGATGATTTCCATGAGAGAAATTTGTAAAATCCCACAAGTCATTTCTTGTTACTCTTCTCCTGACCACGCAGGAGGCACACTGTTCCCTAACAGTTGTCACTTTCCATCATAATTGACAACTGACAGCCTCACAAAACGTTTCACTGCCCTCAAACTAGGCAAAATTGTGGAAAATGACCATAGAGCACATGGATTGTAAGGGAAATGCTTCTCACCTTTTCCTCTTTTTTCACTTGGCAGTGAAAAAGCAGAAATGAGACAAATTAGAGGAGACACAGGAGGGACAGCGCTGTGGGAATTAATTGCCAAACTATTTGTGGACAAAGCGTTAGTCCTGCAGTTCCTTCATGAAACTGATGTTGTAAGATTTTATTTAACTTATGGGAAAGTTCCAACACTCCTTAACCCCTTTTTTAACTCAGGGAATGTTATGCTATGGGGGGAATAATAGCATTTTTTTTTTTTATAAACCTGCCAAATAGAAGTTGCACAGCTTGAAGTTAAAAGCTGTTACACCGAATGTCTGAGGGAAGATATGTGCTGTGCTTTGGGCGTAATGTATGCGCCATATATCATCTGACGTGTAGTCAAAACATCTGCTTTGGCCGTACAGATAAGATTTAAGGATAACATGTTCATGTTTTGCTTGTGAACAATACCATATATGTAAGTTCAGCAAACTGACCTTTGTCTCAACTGAACATGAATTAATTTGTGGTGAGAACAAGTATAAACAACATCTTTAGTCTATCAGCGGTACATTAGTGTTTTGGTCAGACTGTACATATGAATTTAAATTTGAATCAATCTTAAGCTGCAGGAAGAAACTGCATCCAAAACACCCCCGAGTCTTGAGCAAAGTATTGATTTAATGATGATAAATGTAAGCACAAATTAGTTTATGATTGAATTAATGTGGTTTTCGTCTCCATCCCTACAAAGATGTTGCATGTAGTTTTCAGATAATGCCTTCCAGGGTCAGATCTCTGGGATGAGCAGGGTTTTGTTTTGCTTCATAAAGAGCAACAGATGAAAAAGGAGGCTCTATTTAAAGGTTTCTGCCTGACAATTCAATTAAAATGAACTCAATCATTTTCTAATTTTCCCTGGTGCAGTAGGGACAGCTGTTGCTGGCAGAGGTTTGTGGGTCCAAAGAGAAGCTGCCACTATCCTTTTTCAGAATAAAGAGTATAAACCCATGATACTATGGGTACTTGGAGTGTGAATAAACATAAATACAGTATTTAGACATGCACACAAAAGACGCTCTGAACAGGTCCAAAAAACAGCCACATTTCTGCAGTAATATTTGACTCCCAACCACAAGAATATTGAATGCATCTGTAAAATGTTCACATTTAGAGTCGTCTCTTTGTTTTCCCTAAAAGATCCACATCCTGGCAACTCAAACCACTCGGTAAAGGTTAAGGAGAGAGCAGATTGTGGTTTTGGTTGAGTACTGAAGTCGCCTGAAGTTAACTCCAACTTGAAGCTGGAGACGGGACACGGTGACTTCCTGCACTGGAACAAAATGTTGCTGCAGTTACATTTCCTCCAAAACATATTTGTGGATGCAAATTAGTTGTGTGTAAATGTCATTTGTAGAGAACAGGGTCGAATTTTGTGGGGAGGTTTCATTCCATGTTTATTTGCAATCCGGATGCCTGTTTCCCTGAATTGTGTCCTCAGTATTTCAGGGCGGTATTATCTAAGATTGATTCCTCCCCTGGTGGCTGTTGGGAATCTCATCCACAACTGTGTGACAGACAGACATACAGACAGAGACAGAGAGACCGAGCTGTGTTTGGACAGTAAACAGACTCGCTGTACAGAAAACACACAAAACAGAGGAGCAGAAGTTAGAGAACATTTCTGTTTATATTTCCCCCGTCGCCTCCTCACCCTGGACATGCCTCCACATGGGACTGTGTGAGAACATGTGTGTGTAGTGAATGGTCTGATAACCAGCTAATCACCAAAACTTTACAGAAGGAATCCACCCGGACATCCGTTCAGGTGTGCGTGTTATCTGGTAGTCTCTTGCTCATGAAGTCTCAAAAGGAACTAAATTCCTCCACAGTAAAGGCGTTTTTTTGCCACTTCAGGCTATTTTCTTTTTTTAATTTGAGCTGGGACTGAGTGGAAATGTGAGTAGATGTTAATCTAAGATGTTACCGAAGACATACAGGTGGCAAGACACATTACAGGGCTGCATTGGAAGTGGGAGAGCAAAAGTTTGCAGGAGTGAGCGGTGTAAATTTCTAGCGGGAGCACGCAGTCAAAAAGATTTGATGCAGGATTTTCACAAGATAAATAATTGAAATATTGAAATCAGATCCTTTATGTGTGAGTCACTGATAACAATGTCTTCAAAAACAATCTGGTTTATGAAGAATAAACGCCACTTCAACAGATTTGACATTCAGTTCACCTACATGACTGAGAACTAGAACGAACCTGAGCACGCTCTCTACCGTTGCCATGGATACACACCGGTACGGTGGCTCATAATGACCAAACAGGACAAATGGAAGTAACATATTGATGCTGTCAAGTGAAAGTCTGCATGACAACGCGTCATGGGTATTGGGTTTTCAGGTTATTTATTTAGCTTCCTATAGAAAGGAGCACTTAATTTTACTAAATAAATAAAAAGATAAATAAATAGATAGATAAATAAATTAATTAATTAATTAAATTAAAATGTCTAAATGTGGAGATAAATTGCAACATTGCAATAAATCTGATTTGGCTTTGTTCTAATATGTGTTTGAAAGAGGGAGCAGATGTTTGTGTAAAAGGGAAAATTCCCTCTGTCTATAATAATCATCCATTGCATTATTAAAAACATGTGTGTGGCATGATAATGTGTGTGCTAAATTTACTGGCATCACATTTTTGGCGGAAGCCTCTATAGTACAAAGACATTATGCAAGTACTGCTTTTTGCCACAATATTTAGTTCCTCTGTATTTGCAGTACTTGGAAGCACTAAAACTGTTATGGCTGCAAAACCACCAGAACATCATGGACAAATCCATTTGGGTCATAAACAAATAAATGCTGCTGTTTTTTGAGCTCAGTTTAGATGGGTGTAAACAGATGAGTGAAAACATACAGTATACTCTAAATCCCTAATTATTTTCCTAAGTATTTAAAAGTTAACTCTTAAGTTGCACTTAAAACAAACTTTCACTGCAAAAACAAACGCTAACATGTCCTTTTGCCATTTAAAACTATTTGAGAAGACTTGAAGAATGTCAACAGTGGTTCCCAGTCGCTCTCTAGTTAATTCAAAGTCTGTCTGCTTTGGCATTGACCTTCCCTTCAAACCCTTTCAGCTGATTGTTTGAGGCAGACATATTATCTTTTGCTTTAATTTTATTCGTCCTGTTGTCATTGTGCCCGTTACAGTCATTACAGTTTAAAGGGATGGTTTGGATTATTCGAAGTTGGGCTGTATGAGGTACACATGCATGTCCACAGTGTGATACCTACAGTCGATGGTCCCAGCACAGACACTGAGTATTGTACTGATGTGGGCGGGGCGGCAGGAAAAAAAAATTTTAATCACCAAAAAAAGGGCCTAACTAAAACGTTGAGTATAATTTAAAGTGTACAGTACATTTAGAATATTTTCACTGCTTAATATATATGAATAGCTGTTCTCTCTTTCACTTGTGTCACTTTAAAGCCACCAGACTCTATTGACAAAAACAGTAATTTTACCACACTGAACACAGTGGTTCACTGTGCTACCACTGCTTCATTTAATGATCTAATGTGTTGATTTTGATCTGAACTAAGCATTTAAAGCTCCCAAGTGTTGAAAAAAAAAAAACACACCAAGTCACACAATAACACAACCTAACTAAATTGTCCAGGCAGCAGTAGAAAAGCAATGCCGCTGTTCTGAGTGGTAAAATTACTGTTTTTGTGACTGGTGTCTGGTGGCTTTGAAGCATGCAAAGAGGGAGAGAATGGCTTCAGTTTCCTGCAAAAGGGCTGTCTGAAGGCAACGTAAAGCAGTGAAAATATTCTAAATATAGCGTACACTTAAACTAGCATTGATTTTTTTAGGTGGGCTTTTTTTGGTGGCTAAAAATACATTTTTCTACTGCCCCTTCCACAGAAGTACGTTACTTAACATCTGTACCGGGACTCCCGCCTGCTTCTCCAAACCAGAGGTATGCTGACCGCAATTCACTGTAAGTAATACACTAACTAAAGATAAGTACCTCATACAACCCCACTTCACATAATCCAAACTATCCCTTCAAAATCAGCTGGAAAACCAACAGGATGACTTAGTTATTGTGTGACATCCAGAATTTTGTTGCGCTGTGAGATAAAACAACATTTTTTAAATACTTATAGTGTATCAGAAACCCAAGTTGTTCTTTCTATGTTGTCTGTCTCTCTCTCTCTCTGTATGTCTGTTACAGGGAAAATGGACAGAATACATGAATAACATGACTGTGGTGGTTTGGGGTGATTTGTGCCACCTTGAATTATGAATTGTTTGATGCAAAGATGTAAAGTCTAAGATTTCAGTCCTGGTTGATTTCCCTAACGTCTGTGGTTACCATACTAACAGCACCTGTGGTTTAATACTACAGCAGGAAACCTCTGCTGAGCAGCTATTTTCACTGGTGATACGGTGATTTCACCGAAAGAAAGTGAGTTGAGGGCGACAGCAGGAAATGTTTGCACGGTCACTAACTTGATGCAGCTATAGGAGAGTGAACAGTAAACAGGGAGTCAATTAACAGGGATGAAATTACAAACTGAATTGCAAGAAACGTTTGGCAGCAGGCATTTGAATCTTGTGTGAGAATAAAGGAATAATATAGTATAAATACATTGAATGGCTGCTGCTGAATAAAAATGCTAAAAGAAATAAAGGATTAGAACAGTTTTAGGTTTAGGTTTTACTAAAGAAGTCACTGTATCTTTTTCAGATTGTCCTTCCTGCCAAACCGGAGCTACAGCGACAACGGCCGGACGATACTGGCCAACGAGCATGAGTCCCAGGACTCTCTTGGACCACTATGAAGATGACTTTACAGAGCTGGTACATCATCCGCGGAGGTAGAGGAACTTTCAGTTGGTGTAATCATGAAGACTTTTTAGCTTCTGTGATCTCAGCAGTCTAATTCTGGATTCTTTTACACCCATGTTTTGCTGTCCAAGGTAAGCGGCACAATTGCTGCATCAGCACAAAGTCAAATCTGACACATGGTGACTCTAAATGTGAAATTAAGCATACTGGCTCAGAATTAAAGTTCTTGTTGCAGAGTACTTTGTGTCCATGAGGTGAAACACAAATACATTTTCAGGCCTCTTCTTGTACTAAAACCCAAAGAACTAAACTCTTCTCAGTCATACATCTGGATTACAGGACGTCAAGATCAAGACTCAAGCTAACATGATGGGGGAAGCAAGATGCCTCTACTGCTTTTTAACCTCTATGATGGCGTATGGTCATGCACCCTTCGGCACCACGTTGTGAAAGAGAAACAAGTTTTACCAGGACTAACTGTGAGCTGATGACTGCTGGTGTCATTAGATTAAAGTTGAGTTTATTGTACATCAGTCTGTATTCCTGCCTTGTACCAGCATCAACGGCACTCTCAAATTGCTGGATGTGTCAGAAGTGGATGTTTTTATACCTGTCCTTCATTCTATGCTCAGTTTTGAAACACCAAAGGCTGAGGATATGAAATTAAAAGTCATGCAGTTTGTGGTGAAACACAGCATCAGAAAAACTGTTGTAACATTCACCGTTGTGATGAAACACAAACCTTTCATGGCACATAACATGTTGTTGCACTGTACCTCTGTGGGCTGAAAGTTTCACAGCTGTTGCATCTCTGAGTTCGTTTGTTTTGTAATGCAGCTCTACATCACTGAAGCATGAAGATGGAAAAGATAACTGCCATTTTTGGACGTCATCATCATCGTCATCATCATCATCATCCTGCACGAAGCGACAATGACATTGTCTCTTACTCTTTTTTGAAAATGAATAGGACATTGTTTCAAAGCACTGAAAATACATACATATACATTATTCGATCAATCTTATAAAGTAAAAGGAACCTGAGAAAACATACTATCTGGTCTTATTAAAAACTTGTGAAATGAGCAGAGTTTCTTTAAAAGCAGACAATGTGCACTGTACACGACAAAAAAAATCCCTCCAGGAAAGAATTATACGAAGTGTACGAGTGTATTTATGATTAAATAAGCAACAATCAAAGCTAAAGTTTGTGGGAGAAAACAACCTCTAACTTATTTATTTATTTATTTATTTAACACTCAGCCCACAGAAATACATGCGTCGATGCTGCATTAACTGCGATACATTAACAGCACAGACATACAGCACCGGCCAAGACTGGTCCATAAACATATACGAGTAACCAGATAAAATCAGACCTACGTGGAGCAGAGACTTGGATGTGTTTATAGGCCAGTGTTGAGACGTTGGCGTACAATCCAGCGGCCGTTGCGGTGTCTGTGTATAACTACCCACATGACAAATTAATAAATTAACATATAAAGAAACTCGGAAAATTAGTCATTTGAAATGAATTTTCATCAATACACTGTTCATCTGATGTTATTGTGACATAATCCTTTCATATCAGAGGATCAAACCACCAACACAAAATTTATACTTTAGGAAATGCTCCTCTTGCAGTTTTTTTTTAAGTGTTACAAAAATCTAATTAAATAAAAGCAATTTATTTTTGCACTAACACACAATTGCTGTCTCTCCACACTGAATGAAGGCAGAGCAACCAGAATATTTCCACAAACAATATGAATATTTTCCCCATTAGACATGATAAGCACGTTCAGGCTGAGGTGAATATTAAGGTCTGATATCACACTAATGAAGAATAAGGGAGGTGTGTGTGTGTGTGTGTGTTTGAGTTGGCAGGTGGTTGGACTGTGTTATAAAGCTGCATTAGGTTGTTTTTGAGCGATAGAGGGCAGAAAGATTCAATTTCTGGGAACTTGATAAAGAAAAGTCCAGTGTTCTCAGTCCTTTTAGCTCTGATTTTTTTTTTTTTACTTTTCTTCTTTTTTTCTGTCATTTTGTGTTCAGCACATAGCATATTCTCTGCATGTTTGAGTTAGCTTTCCATTTAGGGGGGGAGGGCTATGGGGGTGCTTGGAAAAACCAAAATAATGAGTAAAAAGTGGCCAAAAGCAGCTAAATACAGCTAAAACCTGTAAAGAGCTGCAGACTTGTCTGTTTTTCTCAGTGGGTTTGGCAGCAATAGTGACCCATTCACATTCCTCAGTCATTTGATTCAAAGGTAGATTTGGGAATGTTTCTACAGTTTAACTGATACGTTACATATCTGTACTCCGTCTGTCTCACTGTCTCTGTCTGTCACAACACATTCAGGAGATGGACAAGCAGAAGTGTGAAACCAGCCGCCTACTCTCTGTCGACACTGATAGCTGCATTTTCATATATATTTCTCTCTGCATCTCTGCAGCAGAAAACAACAGCTACCCTCATTGTTCCTTCTTATTGTTGATGCACAACCTCAAAGTCAAGCTTCAAAGATGACAAGCTAAATGAATGCACAATGTTTTTAATATTCCACTGTGCCCTGTATTTTATCTTTACTGTATGTAACGGACATGATAACAAAACAGGATTTGACAGTGATTTGTTGTAAACTGATTCATTTCTTTTGAAATGTTTTAACTCGTCAGATAAACAGACCCAAAAGGACAACGATATTTCAGATCTGGCAACTCCTTTTCCTGTGACCAATAGTGTGTTTGTTGCTCCTTAAACCAGCGTTTATTTTCATTAATTAGGAGTCATGAATCTAGATACCTGAAGAATGAAAAGTCCAATCATTTACTCTCCTTTTAGCTTTATTTTGGTCTCCACCAACCCCTGAGGGAAATATGCGGCTCTTCTCCTGATGAGAGAGGTGAGTGTGAACCAAAGCAATAGAAAAGCACAAAACTAAAACAACAGCGTTCCAAAGAACTGAGCCAATCTGCAGAGCTGGATGATAACTCTCCGTGTGTTCGTCACCACGAGCAACCAATCTCACATCATCACAGCTGATCCACGTTGATCAGAGCAGCAGTAATGTTTGTTTTAATTTCAAAGTGGGTGCGCTTTGTTGTATTGTTGTAAGTATTTATTTAACTGCATTTGTATAGGTCGATGCATTAGTGGAAAAAAAGGGGTTTAATCATATCTTTACACCCTCACAAGTTAAAAGAAATACATACATTTGCACAGAGAACACATTGTGTACTTGTGTGTCATGTTATGAACCCCAAAATTCACTTTGGAGGGGCCCAGTCTCTATTTTGGGAACCACTGCCCAACATGTGTCAAATATGGTGAATACTCACAGCTTGTCAAATGATTTTTTCAAGCTTTAGGCTTTTGAGGTTTTTACCATTTTAGGCAGGTGTGTAACTATTTCTGTGTCTGCGTATGATTTACACATCATCTGTGGAGCTATGTGATGTGCTCCTGTCTTCAGTAAGACAACATGAGCGTCAAGCACACACTAATATTATTCTGTGTGTGGGCCTGAAACACATTTTAACAAGACTTTATTACTGTTGGCACTGGCAGGCTGCAATTACACACAAAGCCCATCGTCAGGAAGCTATTTGGTAACAGCAAATATGATTATCCCCAATCATTCCCTCCGCCGCTGAAAACAATCTTTGAGTGGCTTGCTGGGTTGATTGGTCTTGACCTGCGAGTCTGCTGGCCATTAACCAATCAGGGAGAATCTAGAGGAGGAATTCATTATTCTGTGAGCCCTCTCAAAACTCACTAATTCCAACACAATCTCTCCGGGCTTACATACTGTCAAAAGCATGAAGATCTCAAGGCTTAGTCTCAAATCACAGCAGTGCCAGAGCTGGACCTGGGTTTTCTAAAAGCATCTCGGCTCTAAGATTAGCACAAGTTAACACAGGAACACACATTTCAGCCCCATGAGACACAATTTCATCCTTCTATGGGCTGCTAGAAATTAGTCATGTAAGTTTTTGTTCTTGTTGAATCCAGCCTAATCTGCTTTTCTAACAGATATGTTCATTGAAAAAACAATTTGCTCTAGGCTTTTTAATAAAGCCTTCCCAGGGATTTATTACTTATCTTGTTCCATGTGGAGGTACAGCAAAAGGTCAGCCTCAACATCAAAGCAGTAACTCTGAGCTTAGCCACATTTGGGATGGTTCCCATAGAAAAGGCCGTGAGCTGCCCTTTATCGGAGTTGGGGAGGCTTTTTCTGACCAGCCAGTTAGTTCTCATCCTTCAAGTCTCTTTTCCTTGTTAAAGTGGAAATTCCATACCATAGTTCATAGATCTTTGTGTTGCTTGTACAAATATGTTTTCTTGTGTGTTCAAGCCAGAATGGGCTCGTTACTGCTCTTAAGGCCAGACGGCAACAAAAACACCCTCTGCTACTTGACAGTGGGTGAGAAACACAGTCATAGTGGATGTTTCTCCCCCAGCGGTCACGGGGGGTTAGGGTTAGGGTTAGGCTCCACAATAGTGAAATTTATCCTTTGTCAGAAGTGTTAACATTTCTTTTTGGTTTTAAAAGAGGAAAGACTGTCGGGATGGTTTGGAAAATGCCTCTCATGATAACTTTCCCACCCCACAAAAGATCAGGGCACAGCTGCTTCCCTGAGCTTTTCTGTGGGAACCATCCGGAAGTGACTCCCCCACAATGGATGAGACAGTCCAACCAGGTACCCTGTCCCTGCTTAAGGACGATCCAGAAGGCCCACGAATACTTTGTCTACAGACAGCAGGATTAAAACTCAAGAAATAATGTTATTAGCACACAGCACTGAGACTGACTGTGTGTGTTCAGATACCAGAGAGAGAGAGAGAGAGAGAGAGCAGCTCTAACATCCCCCCTGCTTCTCTCCTTCCCACCACTAGATGTAGCCATCACAGCTAAAATTGGCTTCTGCTTAACTCCACAGGTGAGTTCAGTTTGACTGTGACTCCATTATTGTGGGCACAGCAGTGGAGCAGTGGCTCTTTTTCACAGATCACATTCACACCTGTCACAGCAGAAACAACACAAGTGTATTTCATAAAGTTAATGATTCTGGGTCCTGGTGTTATGCACACTGGCAACAGTCACACTGTCAAGACATTAATGTTATTAGTAACACCTGTGCTTTTTCCACTATGACCCAGTAAAAATATCTGCTGTTAAAAAAGTTAAAACTTAAAACTATCATGTACTGTTCTGCTTTTATTGTGGATTTTATGCTCAACATTTCCCCCACTAAATCATTATATTATGGGCAAACAGGCTTTAGAAAGTCAATATTTCAAATTTCAGCTCTATTGCATAGCGGCAAACATTCAAGTCTTCAGACGTCCATCTGTTCTTACTGACTCCTGGTTTCAGGTCACATATATACACCAGTACCAGGTACTGGCACAGGTGCAATCAATGAGCCATCAAGTCAATTGAGTGGAAAGAGGAACATGGAAAGACAGAGAGAAACAAAGAGTTTCAAATGTTTTGAATTAAGGATTCAAATTCACCTTTCCTTGCAGCTGCAGGTGTTTGTTCATTGTCCCCAACTATGTCCCACTGTGTCTGACCTGATGTGTTTTATCCAGCGGCTCGTGTTGGTGTGCAGTCTTTCTAATAATGTGTTTTCAACTCTAACTCCCCAGAGCACTGACATGTCTGACTTATTTCAAACATCGTGACTCCTTGAACACAAAAAAAATCACTTTGAATGACCAGATGACTCCTGTGGCCACATGACCAACTTTGTGAGTTACATATGATTAAACCAACCTGAAATCTCATCAAGGGGACTTGTACTACTTTTGTCTGTGACACTCAAACCTTGTAACCCTAACCCTAACCCTTGATGAGCAGACAGCTGATGCTGCTGGTAACCTTTTAACAAAAACATAGTTATTCCTCTACCTTAGGAGGATGTTTTGTAACGACCGCACTAACATCTTCCTGGAACACCAACATGAGTAGGCTGCATGAACATTAATGGAAACGTTTGCACACTCATCGCTAAACACTTTCTCAGGATGAGAAAGATCTGCTCCTTCACTTCACTAATTTGGGTCAACAGGGTGCCTTTTCATAACTAACCTCACTCAAACACTTTAACTAGATCTTTAACTTTTCGAGAGACAACCAAGTGAGCAAAGACCTGACAGCAGGCGTTTTGTGCGCACGACTCCGGTGTTACAGCTAATCTTCCTTAAACATTTACGCTCCTGACAAGCAAGTGGTTTACTCTCAACTCAGGGAGTTAATAAGTAGAGTGAATAAACTCTTGTGCTCTGTGTGCATCTGCTGTAGGACTTTATTAACTCTTGAGAAATGTTGGGGGGAGAGGAGAAGGTTAAGTGGTGTTGTGTCAGATCACGCTATCAGGACGGAGTCTTTCACAGCCAAGGACACGTTTCACACGTTGTTTTCTTAGCTCAACACCGGTTACAGCCATAGACCTACTGGATATGTGCAATATGTGATACTTTAACACAAGCCAAATACAAACCTAATTCATGGAAATGTCTTGGAGTTACATCGTAAATCCTGCCTTTTCATTTTGATCAGAAAAGGCTATTTTATCACTCATAACTGATATTATTGATTTGAATGCATGTTCACTGATGTGGTATTAAACACAGAGTAGTGATTCCACACAAGAGCATAAAAGTTCTGTATTTCTTTGTTGGACAGTAATGCAGAAAAAGAGTTTGGTGCAACACAAGAACAACAATCTCAAAATCCACTTGAACAGTGGACTTTAAGCCACTTCCTCTCTCTAGGTGCTAAATGCTCCACTATGTTAACCTGATAGTCACAATGAAAGTCCCCTTATAACTGAGGAAAATAGAGAGTTGAGTGAATATGGCACATTTTACATTACACTACGTCATTTGATTCATTGTTAATATAGAACTATTGGTTGGAGCAGCCTTAAGCACAAATATACAATATACCACATAGTATGTAGATTATTGTTGAATTTCGATGTGTTGCTCGCTCTGAGTGACCAACAGACAGGATCTGATCTATTAACCAGTTCTCAACTCCATCTAAAACTGGCTAACTAAGAAGCCTCTGTTTTCTGCTACAATCAACCTCCATCTTATCGTAGCTTATCTTATTTTCTTTCTTAGCTGGAAATCTTAAACACAAGAATTAAACAAGATAAATCTGAGCAGGGGAAGCAGTTGCCCCTCCCTCAGTATTCCCCTCAGTACCACAGCTGAGGTGCCTTGGAGCCTGGGACCTGCAGGTGCTCCAGCGTAGCTGATTAGTGGCCACAGAGCAGACTGTGGTCTTAATCCACAGAGTCAGGAATGTTTCATTTTTAAAATTGGCTTTCCTGAAACAGCTGGGCACTGTAGCAGATATTACTCAAACAGGAAGACAGAAACAATATCACGGAAACATTGAAGCGCAGCAAATGGGAAGCAGAAGTAGAGTCAAAAGAAAAGACCTAAAGACACTAAATGGACGCTTTTTACAAACTGAATATAGAGCTGCAGTTTTTTGGCTCATTATTATGCTGTGAAACTTCCTGTCAGTCTCTTTGAGGGGATGCCGCCTATGCACACACACATCAGTGGGAGCTTAGTCACCATGGTAACCATCATCCGCTGCCAACTGTCCCTGCTCCCTCCCTCCATCTCTCCCCCTCTCTCCCCTCCCCCCCTGCCTGGCTCCAATCCGCAGACAGGAACAAGACAGGGGGGCTGCTCCCATCATGCTTTGCAGAAGGAAGCAGGAAGCAGTCAGCGAGCAGCAGAGTGGACGGCAGCTTTGAGGAAAACAGGCTGATGGTGGGAGCAGAGCCACCAGTCAGGGAGGAATGGCTGATGATGCCTCCTCTTTGCATTCAAGCTGCTCCTTGTCTCAGGGTGAGTCCTCCCTCATTTGACTTGTCTCCTGCAGATGTCTGTGTCCAGAAATCATGATGTGATGAAGCAAACATGCAGATGGATGGATGCTGCCGGTGGATTTAAAGGGGCAGTGCAGTAATCCTCTTAGGTTGACTGTTTTTTATTTTGCTTTACAGTGAGCGGTCAAGACATGTGGAACCTCCTAACATCTTGTTTGGTGTTGTTGGCTTGAAGTGATATCCCAGTCTTACTGTATATTGTCACACACACACACACAGAAAAAAGCAGCCCCTTTCTGTTTCTGTGGCGTGAGACAAACTTGACTTCGAGCTTTAAGTGACTGTATTAGAAGAAAATAAAGCAGCACACTGCCAAGTCTTCACACAGACAATGATGCCTTTCAGGCTCGCATATAATGCAAGCGAGGACACACCCACACACTTGCAGCACACACACAAGGCCACTTCTGTCTCACGCAATAAATTGTAACCCTCCTTATTAAAAAATCCTATTTATTATTAGTGATAAACACTACATTATCAGCATCTATTATTTAAATGATGAACTGTATACCCTCCACCCCTGTGCCCTGACTACCAAAGACACCCTGGATATCTCTTTATTTTTCTTTTATGAGTCCTACCGCTACAGGGGGAAATTATGGATTGCTTCGATGATTCAAAACATCATTGAGCTCAAGGATTCATTATCACTATGTAGCTTAGTTTGTTCAATTTGTTTCGCTGTTCAAATGCACATTCTGTACATTCATCAGTGAGTGAATGTGTCACTGTTCATACCACTGTGACAGTCAGCACTGATTATTACTATCTTCAGTTTATTAGTAAGTTCACGTGTTTCAAGCTGTAAATTAGCCTCCACAAGCGCTGTTAATGAAGTTAATAGTTCAACAATTGTTTCCATCAAAGCTTTGCTGATTGTTAATGTGGCTTTCAGGGTTTCAGTAACCTTTTCACCAGATAGTAATCACTGCTGAGCTGACGGTCACCAGTGAGGGAAGCTCCACTGATAAAAACTACTGATTCACTTAGTGACAATAGTGAAGGCAGTTCAGTTTAAAGATTTGACGTTAAAGGTTCACTCGTTCATGTACTGAACACCTCCGAACCAACACGGCCTTTAAGCAAAGGCCGATCTCCAGCCTCCGCACCAGACTGTACCAGCCCTCCTGCACATTTATCCTATCTCATCCAAATCATAAATCATTTTTATTACTGCATTTCAACGCTGTTCTCCCATACCAAAGAATCATTGTTTGCCTTTTTATCAGCTGGATAAACAGCCTCATTGTGTCACAGTGACAGTAATAGTAATATAAGTTTGACCGATGTTTACTTGCCTTTCTCAAGTGAGCATACTATAATGAAATAACTTGATTTTCATCCAAATCACTATAATAAATGGTTAATCATAATATAATCTCAATTTATAGCTAGAATGTTATCTTTTTTTACTGAAGCTGTGCAATGTCTGACATCTTGTTTATTCCAAAGCTGTGAAGTAGGTTTAAGCTTCAAAGCACACTTAATTGAACATAGCAGCAAGTTAAGTTGTTGTTGGCTGTCTTTGACTTTTAGTGTTACACACCTTTTACCCGTGTGCTATTTTCAACCTACGTGTGTTGGTTTTTAACCTGGCAGGCACAAAATCATTGTTACTTCCACTTCTGATAAACACAAAACACTCAACTCATGTCTGACAGAAGTGTAGACAAGACAGATTTAGGCTGCTTCCCACAGATAACAGTGGGGCTTGTTCTTTGCTTGTTGCGCCTCATTCACATGTTATCTCCTGTTTGCAATGTAATTCACTCTTTCTACAGGTTGTATTTGAACAGTTTGACATGCAGACGTATCTGTGTTCTGTCTGTGCTCATTTTTACTTTGCAAACACGATCGCAGGACCGGGCCTCCAGCAGGGCAATTGAACACCATGATCCAGTCAAAAATTGACTTGATTTAACCAGAGTTGTCTCTTCTGCACACACACACACACACACACACACACACACACACACACACACACACACATGTCCCACCCACTCTGGTAATCAAGCCAAGAGGGAGCAGTGTGAGGGGGGGGGGGGCAAAGGGCTACGCTTATCTCACTATTTATCCAGCAGAGATCAACCTCACAACTACTGCTGTTGACTACTCGGATGACATCAGAGAGCGAGATAAATACAGAGAGAGAGTAAGAGAGTGAGAGAGAGAGGGAGAAAGAGGGAGAGACATAGAATGAGAAGAAGTGAAGGCAGTCAGCACAGAGCCGATTTAAATACGACACATCAGAGACTTGTGCTCCTGTTTGTACCAGAGGAAGTGGCTCTGCAGGTGAGTTAGTTGTTACACATTACTGACTGGAACTGTGTGTTCTTACACTTCGGATTTAAACGTCCAAGAGATGACCACTGATGCTTTCAGAGTTTGATTTAATCCACTTGCAAAGCAGCTGAAGTGAGTGAAGAACTCGTTGTGTTGCATCCTAGTGAGCTCGGTGTTGATGATCTGCAGGTAAAAAAGGTCTACAGCACATACAGTACACACTTCAAGTCATTTAAACTAAACCTGCAGTCCCATTAACATTCTCTATGAATTATTTTGAGTGTGTTTACACATCATTAACAGTCCTTCATGCAAGTATTGTATTAAGTACTTTTGGACAGATGGGAATTACTACAGTTCTGCTCTTATCGTGCAACCAGGAGAATTTATCTGCTTTGGCGAGCTTTGCTGAATTGGAGAGGTGTTGGTTTGCCTGCATGACACTAAGTGACTCAGAGGAGAGAGTTTTGTTTCCAGCCCTGAATGATTCCTTGGTGATTTCCACTAATGTTACATTTATTAACTTTGCCAGTTCAGTTAAACATGGAGATTATGTGAATGATTTGCATCTCTTCTAAGTCACCTGCTCTTTAAATCAACATCAGCCACAAAGTAAAGTGTTGTTGAATTTTGCGCAAATCTAAAAGAATTTTATTTGGTTGCCAAGTAGTGAGTAGTAGGGAGTTCATGTGTACGTCAGATTGTATCTTTATTGCTGTGTTTTACAATTGAAAGTCTACTGGGAACAGTAGTGCAGGCTGCATTGTTGTTTCTGAAGAGTCAGGATGTGGACTTTCTGCACACGCTTACAGTAAATGTCAAATCATTTATTATATTTCTGTTGTTACTTTTCATTCATGTCAAGACAAAATCAAGAGTTTTGGGCTAATTCACCGCAGTACATTAAAAACAATTGGTATTGTTGATATTGAGATTGAAGACCTCACATGACTTGATGGAAATTGATGGAAAAAAACACCAAATATCAGTTGTGTGCTCTCTGTCAGGGTTCTGTTTTAGTCGCGGAGTAAGCGCTTTTGGACTCTTTGGATTTCAACTATGCATGAATGGCGAGCCCCTCCCCCTCAAAGGAAGCTTTCAGGTCATTTCTAAACAGTGGTGGAGTGCTTTTATATCACTTGATTAAAGGCGGAGAACATTGATTAGATGTGGTTTACAGAAACAGCTTTAATCAGTTGTTTTCAGTGCTGTTTAAGGGTGACACTGAGGTAAATTTTATTTTTTGGTTCCAAAAGGTCCTCAGTGTGACTCCTGTCATGTTTCTTTACTTGAAAGAAAACCTTGTTTAGGTGGACAGTTGTGTCTCTTGGTCTCTTGCTGTCCTTGTTGTACCTCAAAGCTGAATAGGCTCATTATTTTTATCTGTTAAAAAAGTCAGGATGGATTTACAAGACCATAGGAATACTGGCTGGGCTTTGTAATGGTTTATTTAAAGGGTAATTTCCCTTTAAAAACAGAAGAGGAAAATACAGAGTAAAGTGCAGCAAAACTTGCAAAATAGCAGCTCTGATGTAAGTGAAAATGAGAAAAAAGATAATTCCTCTATTCTTTATTCTCCTGCCATATCAGTCCATGAGCACTGCCAGAGATGCAACAGGAAGTCTAAATCACAGCACATAGCAGCGTTGCTGTGATGTCCGAGGCTGATAACATGCCGTTTAGAGTGTTTTATGGTTTGCATGACATGGTTATCTCAGCTGCTACTGAAAACAACAAACCTTTAGAGAAAAGACTCGCTAAGGCTGCTATGAATGAATGAATCGTTGCTGTCATTTCATGATGTGTAAGTTAAATAGGCATAATTGGGATATGGGCCATTTCCATTACCATTCAGGTAAAGGACTGGCATAGATGTGGAACAAAAGAGAGAGGAATGTGAGGCACTTTCTCCTTTAAACCAGGACTTTGGTGACTTTATGGGTACCCATGCTGTATTTAAATCTAATGGAATTATAATCTTGTATGGAACAGACCGTAATACTGAGACCAGACATCATACTACACACTACAGTGCACTTTTTCCTATGAGCGGCTTACATCCAAGAAAGTGTGGAAGATTAACTAAAGGTTTTTAAACAGCACATCTCAGTCACTGACTAACCGATGCTCTGAGGAAAGGAGCTAATTAACAACTGTTAACGTACTGTACAGTCTGTGCTCACTGAAGTTTGACAGAACAACTGGAAATAAGAGAGTCATTCGCACAAAGGGCTGATTCACAAGTTTAAAGGACGATGTACCAACCCACAAATGATCAGTAGTCTATAGAGGCATTACCTTAAAAGATGGAACACTCACTCATCGCAATATTTGGTTCAAAGTCTGTAAAAGATTGCAAGAAAGAGAGAGCTGTCACTTACAGTTAAAATCAAATAGCACTGTTCCCATAAAGTAAATGCCAGAGAGTTCAAAAATAGCACAGCAAAAATAATTAGTGTGGAAGTGCCCAAACAGGAAGATACAGTATTTTATCTATTTACTGAAGTCATTCTCTGTTTCCATTTCCCCATCTTGATGATGATCTCCCAGGAGCACAGCTGACCACGTTGTCCACCTCCCCTCCCTCTTCCTCTCACCTTCCTGACTCCTCTTCCTCCCTAACACCATGGCGGAAGTCACCAAAGTCACAGAAACTACACCGGCCCCGCCACTTCTCCTGGAGCGGCAGGTTCGCCAGCGACAGGCCACAGCTTCAGCCCTCAAGTCCAAGCTGAAGCAGGGCGTGACCTGCTCCGTACCCAGAGTCCGAACCACCCTCACCGGGTTCTTCCCTGTGGTGCGCTGGCTGCCTAAATACAAGCTCCAAGAGTACATCTGGGGCGATGTGATGTCTGGGTTGATCGTCGGTATCATCTTGGTACCGCAGGCCATCGCCTACTGCCTGCTCGCAGGAGTGGACCCCATCTATGGTTTATACACCTCATTCTACGCCAACATCATCTACTTCTTCATGGGGACTTCCAGACATGTCTCTGTGGGGATCTTCAGCCTCATGAGCCTCATGGTGGGACAGGTAATGGAAGACAAGTGGGAAGCAATGATCATACAATTTAGGTGTTGTTGAAGGAGATCAAAATGATAAGGATTACTTAAAATGCATCATTTATTATGAATCTAAAATATTAAATGTAATAATTCAGTGTACACATATACCTTCCTCATCCTTACAACCTTAGGTTGTATTTGATTGACTAATTAAGATTTACTCTGATGGTTTCTTCTTGCCTGCAGGTGGTGGATAAGGAGGTGTTCCTGGCAGGCTTTGACCTCAATGAAGAGTCCACGGTGCCTGATGTGGTTAATGCTACACTAGGCATCAATCTCACAAGTGGTAAACTCCACAGTGTGGAGCTCATGGGTCTGCAGTGCGGGAAGCAGTGTTACGCCATCAGCATCGCCTCTGCCCTTACATTCCTGGCTGGCATCTACCAGGTAAAGGAGCTGTTGTATTCTGACCTTATTGTCCCCAAACTCTGTATGAGATATCTGAATTATGTCTGATTTCCACCTTCTATTAATCCTCTTCCTCTTTGTATCTCTTGATCCCCTCACCAGGTCATGATGGCCGTGTTTCGGCTGGGCTTCGTCTCTGTATACCTTTCAGCTCCAATGCTCGATGGTTTTGCCACAGGAGCCTCGTTCACCATCCTGACTGTGCAGGCTAAATACCTGCTGGGTCTAAAGATTCCCCGTCACCAGGGCTACGGCACAGTTGTCGTCACCTGGTTCAACATCTTTGCCAACATTCATAAGACCAACCTGTGTGATGTCATCACTAGTGCCATCTGTATCTTTGTATTAGGTAAAGAGTAAAGCCATTGTTATAAAGCGTCTCACCTGCCCCTGCTTTAATGACATGGGTGGAGGCAAATCTATACGTTTTAGAATAAAAAAAGCAATACAAGTTTTTCTGTGATGTCCTATATGCATTATGATATTCTGCATGCACTGGAGATTTGCTTTGAAGTAAATTGTTTAGTAATGGCCTTGAGCATGGACTGAATTCAAAGTCTTAATTTTCTTTGATATAGGATAACACTATGAATGTTTTATTGTAGTTGCGGGGAAAGAGATCCAGGAGCGCTACAAGGATCGTCTAAAGATCCCTCTGCCAACTGAGCTGGTAGTCGTGGCAGGAGCTACGCTGGCCAGCCATTTTGGGGATCTGAACAGCCGTTATGGCTCCAGTGTTTCCGGCCACATCCCCACAGGTTTCATTCCTCCTCAGGTGCCCAGCTTTGATTTGATGCCACGGGTGGCACTGGATGCCATTCCTCTGGCGGTCATTAGGTAAAGTACAATAAATGTAATAGCATGCTCTCTTATCGGGTTGTTATGGATGCAGTTTAGTAGCTGGATTACTGTCTGGCAGGGACGTTTATGTGCCCTCTTTATCCAGACTGAGATCTGATTTCTATTAGCTCCTAAAAAACGCACAACTGTGGACATTTCCTCGTGTTTTTAACAGAAAAGGAAAGTATTTCATATGAATGATGGTAACCACTCATTAAGTAGTTTCTAATATTTCTTGAAACAGATCTAAGAAATGAACAAGACAACAACTGAGTCTTCATTTCAGAAGATTTAAGGGTGCAAAGATGAAGCTATCCTAAATAGTAATTGCATGGAGATAAAAAAGCTATTTCATTTAGGTTTTGTTTGGGTCTTCACATGCTTCACATGGCCAAATATTCATTTACAGCCTCAACTGGTAAACAAACTTTCACTTTCTGTTGCAGTTTTGCCTTCACTGTGTCGCTATCCGAGATGTTTGCAAAGAAAAATGGTTACACGGTTCGTCCCAACCAGGAGATGCTGGCCATCGGCTGCTGTAACATCATCCCTTCCTTCTTCCACTGTTTCACCACCAGTGCAGCACTGGCAAAAACCATGGTGAAGGACTCAACAGGCTGCCAGACACAGGTGCATTTCCTTCTCTTTCTCTGATTAAATGGTTAAACAGACTCATATTCAGTGATTGGCCCAATCATTTTCTCTGTCACATGCTTACACGTTCTCATTACTTTTATTTGGTAAACAAGGATGAGTCACATGGTGAATTACCCAATGACATAAAAGTGGGATACCCCAGAGTTTGTGCTTTTATGAAGTTTGCCCTGTAAAAAACACTCTGCATATTGACCCCACATCTGGAGTTACTAGTCCTTGCTTTCCTGTATGGTGAAATGGTTTCCAGGAACATCAGAGTCCCAGCGTTGTCCCAGTGCTGCAAAACAAACTGTATTTGATTTGTTCATGTTAACTTTGAGCAGGGTGTCACTATAAAATGTCTATTTCTCTGCTCCTCCCTCAGGTGTCGAGCCTGATCAGCGCCCTGGTTGTCCTTCTCGTCCTCCTTTTCTTCGCACCTTTCTTCTACTCTCTCCAGAAGTGTGTTCTTTCCTGTATCATTATTGTCAGCCTTCGGGGGGCACTGAGGAAGTTCAAGGACATCCCGGCTAAGTGGCGTGCCAGCCGCAATGACGCCATCGTTTGGCTGGTCGCCATGTCAGCCACGGCTCTGGTCAGTGTGGAGCTCGGCATCCTGATCGGAGTAGTTTTTTCCATGATGTGCATCATCTATAAAACCCAAAACCCCAAGGTGAGTAATGGACCTGATGCTGATATTGAAGCTACACCATATCAGCTGTGACTAGCTGATATCACAAGTAATGTGAAAGACAAATATTGGCTTTTAGTCATTTCAAAGTCTAATCTAATCCAATGTGTGACATCAGGTCTCTCTCCTGGGCCGGGTCAATGACACTGATCTTTACGAGGATGTGGACGAGTACAAGAACCTCAGCCCGCCTCCTCGGGTTCAAGTCTTCCGCTTCCAGGCTCCTCTGTACTACGCCAACAAGGACTCATTCCTCAAATCCCTCTACAAAGCTGTCAGAGTTGAGCCTTTTTTGGAGATGACTAAGAGGAGAAAGGCCGAGAAGAAGGCCAAAGAGGCATCCTCGAAGCAGGCCAAGGCAAATGGGGGTCAAAGTAATGGAGAGGTTGTTATTGGACTCATCCAAAGAGAACTGGATTTCCACACGATAGTTTTAGACTGCTCTGCCATCCCCTTCATAGACTCGACAGGCATGGCCACGTTAAATGGGCTGGTGAAGGAATACAAAGAGATCAGAGTGAGCGTGCTCCTCGCCAACTGCAACACCGCAGTCATTGATACCCTGCAGAAGGGACAATTCTTTGGGAAGAATGACAAAGACATGAGCAGCCTGCTTTTTCATACTGTTCACGCTGCAGTTCTTCATGCAAATAGTACATTGGCAGCTGCAGAAAGCAGGTTAGAAGACTCTGTGGTGTAGAGCAGCTGGAAAAAGAAGGGAAAGGAGAAAATACTGTGGTGTGTTCCTCTTCTCCTGTATCCTGTCAAGTTATTTTTTGATAGGTTGAGCCCTTGAATAACCCCATAAAACCTGATCCGCCCAATGAGAATTCTTTAAAGCAGCCTTCCAAGATTCAAAATGCAATTTGTATTGGGATGATGTAGAGCTGAAAGTGATATTAGGGTATGAGCTGCCTAAGACACTACATTCTAGGAAATTGGCAACCAGTCATTCATGAGAAATAAGAAAAAAGCGTGCTGCCTATTGAACCCATCACAAAGTCATCAAGAGAACTGTATACCTCACTGACACTACTGTTTTTGTTCTGTTATAACAAAATGGATGAATTAAAAATAAAAAGAGAGAGAGAAGTGAGAAAAAAATGGTTTGATCGTACAACAACGAGGATTCATTCCTCACGGTGCCTTCAGAGGCCCCTGTCAGATCACTAATGGGTACAGAAGCTACAGAGGCCTCTTTCTCCTGCTTATCTCGTCAATCTCCATATAAGTACATAATACAGGAATATCAAAATCAGTAAAGTTGGACCCAGATCATTGGCCTGTCTTTAATCATTGAATCTGTATGCTGGGCTCACAGACCAGTAGCATCAGTCTAAATAGTGTTAACACGGCGAGCACTGCAAAATACATTTAGTCTGCATATACATGCTTGTTTAGTACTTTATTTTTATTGCAATGTAACTTTTATATCACAGCAAGTCTTTGGCTAAAGTCCATTATGGTTCTAATCCAGGAGTCCAGAGTTCAGACATGGAGAATCTGCTACTGTCAGCAATATTTCCTGAGGATTTTTCTAAATTATTTCTGAAAGGCTAATTAATCTCTTCCTGACTTCAAGAGGAGGCACTCAGTCATGATGTTAACAGAAACTTTAAGTGACTGACAAGGACTGAAGGTGCTTTTTCAGACTCAGAGAGAGCCTCACCTCCCACGGATCATTACGTCGTACCTGCTCTCTTACCCTGTTCCTCGGTCACACAACAGTTAAAGATTGACACACGTCTGAGATCTCTTCTCAGCTGCTGGAGGAAAGCAGGTCATCAAATGGTGCTTGGTGAGCGGGTGGCAGCAGGTGATGACACGTATTTTGTCGAAAAGCTTCACTGCCACTGGTTTGTTGGCTCAAATGTTTTGTGACTTGTTGAAGTGTGAACTTTTTAACTCGACAGATTTCTTAAAAATACCATTACTTAAGTATGAAATGCTTCAAAATGATGTATTTTTACTTTGATGTGAAGATGTTCACGTCAAAAAGACGTGAAGTGTTGAAGAATTGTCATTGTAATAAGATATACACATTCCTGTTTGTACAGTCAGAAAGTGATCATTTTGTACTTTAATACACTTATTTTGTTTTAACTTTCTCCACATATTAATTTAACTCTAGTCATGATAGCGATTACATCACACGTCTTAGGGGAAGTCTGTTTGACTTCCATTTTTTGACAGTGTTGATATTCAACACCCACATACAAACACTGCCTTAACGTCAAATACTTGAATTAAACTGACAAGTTGGTAGTGAAAAGCTTGTGTCTGTGACTTAATTATTGCTGTTAGTAACAGACGTTTATCTAATGAAAGGAACGTCTATTTGACAAATGTGTTTTATTTTGCCAAAGGAACGAATATGAAGGCATCACTAATCAATATTTTTATGTTAGCAATGGATCAAATGACCGTGTAATGTGAAAAAGGTCCCTCATAGTGTGGAACCAACATAAAACTATAGCTACTGCACAGCAGGGACCTTTTGAGGAAGGAGAAGAAGACAGAAGACAACAAATGAGAATAAAGCATTTAGCATTTTTGTTCTTTATCACCCAGAGCTCAAACTTACGAGCTTAGACACCCAGGACAAGGCATGATGTTGATGAGCTACCCACCAAGTGAGAAACCACCGGTGACTTCACAAGAAGAATTACCAGGGTTGCATGTAAAGGTTGTGTACTTCATCTGTAGTTTATTTTTTAAAAGACAGATTTCTCCATGACAGACAAAGTGGAGTGTAAAGATGCTCTATTTCCATAGACTGCGATAGTTTACAGTTCACAGCTTGTCAAAATGATGATCAGTGTCGACACCTGAGCAGCTTTAGCAGGTAATACTGTGCTGCTGTGTCAGGCTCCACACAACTATCCATTAGTCTGTGAGGTAATACACTAACAGCTATTATCTGCTAACATAACTATCATACTTGGAAACACTTACAGTATGTCTTGTCAGGGTCACAGTCATTCAGAATGACTGCACTGCTATAGATCAATGCTGGCATACAGTCCATATAATTATTCATAGCATAGTTACACATTCAGCATCAACGAAGGGCCCCTCTTTTACTCGTTTACTTCTACTGTCCTATTAACAGTAAACATGTTAGGTTGAGAGTGTCAATAATTAAATAAGTCGTGCATGTGTCACATAATGTACCGTATAAACTATGGTTCACTTCACAACATTGAACAGTCTGAGTCTGAGGTGTTCAGTTTACTGAAACTGGTAGCGTGAAAATGTTTTATTTTACACAACTACAAGTCATTTTGATTAATTTCAAGCATGGACACCTTTACTGAACTGGGTACACACATATCACTGTGTTCAGTAACTTTCATACCATCATCTTAGCTTACCGTAGACCATAGAGCAGGTAAAGCACTAGTTTTAACAAAGTCACTATTTAAGACAAGATAGTTTAGTAAAGTTTAGTTTAGTTTTTCTCTGTACTGCACTTGTAAACCCAGTGAAAATCAGTTCAGTGCCAACTGTAGGCTCAGGGTGACCTGATCTTTACTGTGTCAGACATGCATAAATAGTCATTATTGCATGAGATGACTTAGTGATGGAACATCATTTCCCAACATAATTATCAAAGCTACAAAGCTACTGGAGTGAAGTCAGCAGGGTCACTCTGGTCAGCAGCTTTGAACCGAAGAGCAAGAAAAACACCTTTTCCCTTAATAAATCTGAAGCAACTGAGACGCACAACAGAAAAGTTAGACAGAGGAGGATTTACAGCAGATCTTTGGCTCCTGACCGACACTGTGAGCGTGTGATTTAATCTCCGACCTGCTGAGTCATCACAAAGTCCCTGTGTTCAACAGGCATGTCAAATTGCTGCTGAGGTGAATCACTTGACACTTGGGTGAACAGAAAAGCCTCTTCTCTGAAATGCTCTGTAACCTTCAGCCCCATCCAGGGCCATGGATGGCTGAACTGGTCGAACGGAGCAACAAACCTTTTTTTTGTTGATGCTGAGACAAACCGGTGAACGTGATGAGACAAAAACCAGTAAATATTCATCCACATTTTGTTTGAACTCTTATTTGTAAATGGGCACCTTCTGTATCAGTGCTGCCCTGTATTGTTCTGTATTGTGACCACCACAGGATGCTTCTTCAGCAATGAAGATGGGATTATTATGGATTAGATATCACTATTTTCCCTCAAGAAGTCAGGGCTTTCTTCTGTCCCAGTGTGCACTGAACACAATTATCAAAAAACAAAAACTCTGCAGTAATTTGTTTTCCAGCATTCTTTATTCATTCAAAATGTTTAAAAATATATTTTCACATAGGCACAGAAATAAATATTATACATCTTGTCAAGTCAAGTGCCAGAGCTTTTTCATACAAACAATATTCAAGAAAAACCCAGACACAGGATAAAACAATCATGAGATCACTTACGAAAAGATCAAGCAGTTGATGATGATCAGAGGGACATGTTTCCAGAATAAAACCACACACTCAGAAAGGCAAAATAAAGTCACATCTTTCAGCACCCGTACGGTTCGCTCTCAACTAAACATCACAACTGGTTCTGAAAGAGAAAGAGGAAACATACTGGCCTTGTGGTGTAATGGCAAAGATGGCAAAGATGAAATCTGTCTTGTTTGTTCAATTATTTTCTGGTCGATTCTTGATCAAAAACAGATAGTAACACTAAGCGTGTATACAGTACGGATAGGCAAAAATAATAAGGCAAATGAAGTACAAACATGCTTTAAATGATGTAGAAAATAAACACAAAACATAACACTACACAGGAATATTTGTGACTCTGGAAAATAAGTACATCACATCACACACACGGCCTTCATGATGGAGGTCACGTCTGATAACCAGTGTGGCCAAAATGTGATTCCATTGTCTTTATTGTACACCTCAAGCTGTTATTTAAGGGTTATTTCATCCAAATTACCCCCAAGAAATGTTGCTGCCATCCAGCCATGGAGATCATTTTGATTTTATTTATTTCTAATAAAGATATGTCATTTTTCAATCCTCCATTGCACTGAAGTGGAGCATCAATCTCAACAGTACATCAAATCAAAGCCATGTGCCTGTTAGTAAGGTTAAGTAACAGCTGTAGTAATTTGGATGAACCACCCCTTACAGTCACAGCACTGTTGGCAGTTTATTACAGGCCAGACTTGTATGGTACAAGTGAATGCTTCAGTGGGCAAACTAGGGAAAAACTAGTGAGGAGACTGGTGTGCAGCCCTGACATACAGGCTTTGGCCAGTGAAGAGTTATTAAAGTATGTCTGCCTCCTTCTCTGTTGCAAACACAAAGCAGTACAAACTAAAGGGGTAAAAAAGACACAAACCAAGAAGTGCTAAGAAGACAACGCACTGTAGCATAAATAGGGTTCCTACTTCTTTTCCAGCTCTTCACCTTAGATATTACAGATTCATCATTGATTGACCTTTAGCTATCTGTTCGAGGGCTCTGAATACTTGAGGCGATGACAGAGACAGTGTTTCTCCCAGAGAGTGGCAATTCACAGTGTCCAAACGTTGAATTTCCAGCTATAATATTGTTTTGTTCTGTGCTTTCTACCTTCCATCAAGACATTTCATACAATCTTATCTTGCAGGAACTGATAGATAAAACAAAATTAGACACACAAAAAAATAATTGATCACACAGTCTGTTATGTTTGATTCAAAAGAATCCTTATAGATATTTTTCAGATACTTCAGGACAAAAAACAAAAATCACAATCTAAACCAACCATGAGATAACATGATCACCAGTTAAACACATCAAACCTTAGTCTGTTTCTACAAATAAGTTCCTGCTTCATGCATTGATCTTAATGGTTATGGTGCAACATCGATGGATACGATATGCTCTGTCCATCGGGGGGTTTCCATGTGGCACGGCTATGCCACAAGTTCACTTCTTTTAAAAAGATAATTTAAGATTTCCAGTAGCTCCCACTCTTAGCTTGTATCTACTGTTGGAGGCAGTCGACAATATAATGGACTTAAACAGCTGGCCAGGGTCCAAGCAGCCAAACAGTAACCGAGCCAACAGCTGCCGTCTGCCTCTCAGTTTGGCAGCTACTAGTCAGGAGCTGCTGGTAGTTACTGGTTCAGAAACCTACAGGCAGCAACTTCTAACCAGCAACTGACTGGTACAAAGTCTATAAATTAGCATACAACAATTAACAGTGAGTTTAACTGATGTCGGCTAATGATTATTAGCCCACAACTGACAATAACATTTGACCAGTTTAACTTATCTGCTGCTGGTCTGGGTCGGGCAGGTTTGACTGTGCCTGAAGTGCATGATGTGCACAGCCGTCTGATGCCACCAGTAAAACATCCACACCACCAGTATGTGCCACACCTGGTGGCTGGCACCCAGGTAGTTCATCTGGCCTGGGAGGGGAGGGGAGGGGAGGGGAGGGGAAGAGAGGAGAGGAGACACTGTTAACTGTAATGTAATTACACAGTATGATTATTCTGACACTTGTGTGCAGCCTTCATAAGATAATACATGTTGAAACATCAACCTCTTACATCTGTTAGACCATGGGTGCTTTTAATAATGCTAACATGTCTCCTCGCTTCCCTCATTCACGTCTCTTTAGCAAGTACAGGAGAGACAGATGCAAGGAAGACTTCCATATAGGACACACTTTAAGCACCTCCAGAAGCCTCCTCTCCTCTTGAGTGGCATTTAAGGGATTGCTAGGTCCTCCCTGATGACAGAGGGGGCACTCACGGGAGGAGACAGGAGGCAAGGGAGCATACGCTGGCATAATGAAAAGCTCCAATGTCTACAGAAGGTTAAAGGTAAATCTCATAATGCTGTGATGACCTCTAGTGGCTGCAGCACAGCAGTGAGGTGGCAGAGACCATGCAGCTCTGCTCCAGACAGCTCATGATGAATCCTTAAACCTTGAACTCACAGAGCAACAGCTTCCCTGATTCAATTAACATGGAGAAATATATTTTCACTTTGCTTATCAATAGTTTTACAGTTCTCTCGATTACTGATCTTTTCCTGTTCAGTTGACCAAATATCTCAGCTGGTTTCTCTCACACACACACACACACACACAGGAGAAGGACTCACCTGGGAAATAGCGTTCAGGGATCTTGGTAACGTAGAACACAAAAGCAGATCCAGCTATCAGGTACATCACTAACACACGAGGCAGGAACAGCTGCGCATACAACAAAAACCAAAGTTTGTATCACTCAACATTATACAGTCTAGAGCTTAACCTTCCAATACAAGCAACATCTTAACTCTTCTTAATAAAGCTGAAAAACAGAGATGTAAAAAAACCACTGCTGTATTTTCTGACCTGTACGACATCAGTGGTGAATCCCCCGTTGAGCCACACCCAGTGGCACGCAGGAATCACACTGACGCCAGCCACACAGCAGAAGATTGTCATCCGTATCCGGCGCCAGTCATTGCTGAGGTAACGAGGGTGGACCTGAGCACAGAAGACGGCCAGGATCAGGGACAGCACCGTCAGCAGGTAGACCTGTCGCCAAAACTGCAAGACAGGAGAGTCATCGATTAGTTTTGGTCTAAAAAGATGAATAATTAAATAGTAGAAATTCTAGTAAACACTCTAAACAGCCACATCATAAAGGTCAACCTTCTATCTGCATCACTGTGATACGAATCACCACCTTGTCTGTTCACACTTACAGCATTACAGTAGAAAGCGTAGAAGATCCCAGGTACATAACAGCCCAAGATGCCAACAGAGATGCCGGCGTAGTCCAACGCCAGCCAGCGACGGCAAGTCCTCTCCGATCGGTGGCACGAGAACAGGTGATACCCCACAGAACACAACATGCACACCTGGGAGGAAAACACACAGTGACATTACAGACTGGAACAGACTGATTATTCATGTTTACAGCTCGTTTCATTTTACCTTTGTTGGTCTTTGGGTGACTATAATATTACAGACTTATCTCAAATAATGATGTGGACAATCCCATACTCATAATATGCACTTCTATTGACCACAGAAAGGGGGTTCAGGAGGAGGTTGGGGGGGTAACATATACTACACTATACATTTAGTAGAAGTGGGAGGTTTCCCATCCCACTATCAGCTGCTACACAACCTACAACACCAAACATGCACAGCTAATACACATGGACCACTTCATCAGCTGCCAATAGGGACTCTGAACTACACTACCGTTCTTATTGTAGCTCTTTATTATTCAATACACTGTGCTCCACTTTTACAACACCTACACACAGCTTACACACCTGGGTGCGTAGAGGTGAGGTGATTGCACCTGTGGCAGGAAACGCAAAGCTACATGAATCAGTTTGTTTAGGCATGCAAACATACTGTATCACAGGACATTATTACCCACATAGAGAGCAAATACTCAGCTAGTGAGGATTTCAGAATAAACTTATGCTTTAATAAAAAATCAAAAAGCCAACAGTAACTACTGCCTAAAGTAGTGAAGTTACAGACACATGTACCTGTAGGTCAAGCACATTATATTTGTGAGCATGAATGCTGAGACGATTAAGGAAAGCTTGTTTTATCAAATCTGTCAAAAACCTGAATTGCAGCATTGCTCTTGCTGAACAACAAGTTTGTGTTCAGTTTCATTTCTGACCAACACAGTAAAAAACTAAGTAAAATAACAACAAGGTCTGGTTGAGGGGACAAGACTCTCTCCGATATTAACTTAATAAATCCCAGCTTTTGTCCCTCTCACCCAGTCGAATAAGCTTTACCTGGAAGCAGAACAGTCCTATAGCATAGATGACATAGTCCTCTTTGTTAGCTCCAGACGCTGGCAGTACAGAGGAGAGATCGTTGACCCCCAGAGAGAAGAAGAGCAGGAAACCTAGAAGGTGGCTCCAGATATTCACCGTCTCGTTGGACAGAATGAAAATACTGGAGGAGGAGAAACAAAGATATCTACATCATTAACGAGCCAGAAGTTCATTCGACTAACCAAAAAAAAAGGGACATGACTGGAATGTAGTGAATAAATGTTCAAACTCTAAACTACACGCATAAACGCAACACTTTTGTTTTTGCTCCCATTTTTCATGAGCTGAACTCAAAGATCTAAAACATTTTCTATATACAAAAAAAACAAAAAACATTTCTCTCAAATATTGTTCACAAATCTGTCTAAATCTGTGTTAGTGAGCTCTTCTCCATCCCACCTCACAGGTGTGGCATATCAAGGTGCTGATTAGACAGCATGAATATTGCACAGGTGTGTCTTAGGGTGGCCACAATAAAAGGCTACTCTGAAATGTGCAGTTTTGTTTTATTGGGAGGGGGAGGATCAGAAAACCAGTCAGTATCTGGTGTGAGCACCATTTGCCTCATGCAGTGCAACACATCTCCTTCACATAGAGTTGATCAGGTTGTTGATTGTGGCCTGTGGAATGTTGGTCCACTCCTCTTCAATGGCCGGTTGGATGGACTGCCAAATTGTCTGAAACACCTTCGGAGACGGCTTATGGTAGAGAAATGAACATTCAATTCACGGGCAACAGCGCTGGTGGACATTCCTGCAGTCAGCATGCCAATTGCACGCTCCCTCAAAACTTGCGACATCTGTGGGATAAAACTGCACATTTCAGAGTGGCCTTTTATTGTGGCCAGCCTAAGACACACGTGTGCAATAATCACGCTGTCTAATCAGCACCTTGATATGCCACACCTGTGAGGTGGGATGGATTATCTCGGCAAAGGAGAAGTGCTCACTAACACAGATTTAGACAGATTTGTGAACAATATTTCAGAGAAATGTGTTGTTTTTTTTTGTATATAGAAAATGTTTTAGATCTTTGAGTTCAGCTCATGAAAAATGGGAGCAAAAACAAAAAGTGCTGCGTTTATATTTTTGTTCAGTGTACTTCCTGTGTGACTCCCACCTCCTTAGGCAGAGTTTGGATGGCAGGTGAGCCCTGTAGCCATCTGTGATGTAGGGGTTTTCTTTGAGAAAGAGGGGGATTTGTTCGTAGGTGTAAAGTCTTATTCTCTGGGGTATCAGCACGGGCCAGTGCTGGTAGCTGCCCAGCTCTATGTAGTGGGCGGTCTTCAGCAGCTTCTGGGGCATCTTCAGCAACATCTTGTCCTCCTCTGGTGCAAGGCAAGCTGTGCAGGTTAAGGCTGAGTCTGGGAAGAGGAAAAACATCAAGCACAGGTTGGTATGCAGACGAGAAACATTTAGTTTAGTTCAAACTGGTAAAACTAGTTTCTCGAGGGAGTGACGGTAACATTAGGTATGTGTGACACAACCTGAATTTATATTTAGGTCAAAGTAGCATTACCACAGCATAGAAATACCCTGCTGCAGGTAAAAATACTCAACCTTTTGCTTGAGTACTGGCATGAAAATACACCATAAGTAACAAAATTACTCTTTATTCTACATTCATGTGTAAATGTGGAGCTCATTATGCAGCACACTGTCAGGTAGCTGAAGCCATAGCAATATATCATCATTTATCTGTTTGTTTACAGCTATATGCGTTATATTAATATCCTGAATATGCATGGTACCTAGTGCCTCAATGTTCTTAAGCAACGTTACGATACTTGATGTGATGTAGTGATGTGCTTAGTTACTCTGCACCACTGACCTCATTTAATAAAGGGGCTGAATCTGTGTTGACATGTAAGCTAGCTGTCCTGAAGCTAACGGTGGCGTTCATGTTAACAGACTCCTTCATCCTCTCAAAAACATGTATTTAACACATCCTCGACATATGAGCTCCTCAACGCAGAGTCTACTATCTCTGACATGGAGGTAAAGCTTGTTAAACAGCGCTGTGACATGTTAAAACAGTCCGTGTTAGCAGGCTAGACTCCGGCTAGCTAACGTCGATGCTAACCCTGACGTGCAGTGTTATTATGGCCAGCTAACGGTAGCTAAAGTGACTGAAAACAATGCGACCAAGCTCACCATCGGTCCCACATTATCCTCCTTCAGGCAAGTCCGCCATGTCGGGCTGCCATCAGGCTGGCATTGCGTTAAAAAACACAATAATGAAGAAAAGGAAAAGCCTACATTTCCACAGCTAAAGGAAAACACCAACAAATCTATCTTCTTCTTTTTAATGTTGATATTAAACGACGAGACGGTACATTGGCGCCACCTACTGGTAAGTGTGGAGAACTGCACCCACATGGAAATAGAAAAAAACATTTTTCTGCAAAATATTTCTTAAATCCTTTATTAAATTAAATTAATCCCTAAAATGCTCAGAATTAAGTTTCTCCTCTCTATATAAGCAGTAGACTATATGCTGTTTACACTATAGTTTCCAGTAGATATCTCCACCTCAGCTGAACTGCAGTCACACCCTCATTTTTGGCCACAGTTAAATTTACTGGCTGTGTAAGTGCTTTTCATTAAATAGGCTGGACTTATGATCACACCCTGAAAAAATGTTATTTGTTTCGGCTTTGACGAGGAACCGACTGTGGTCACACAAGTGTTCAAACGTTAATGAAGAAACACGGTCACATCAGAGCATCTGGTGAGCCCTCCTCTCTGCCTTCAGTCCTTTTTAACCGGGAAGAAACAAGACCAGTCCTCCCTCCGGTAGATATGCATCCATCCACCTGCAGATCTGACTTTTCCAGTTTTACTTGTAGGTCATAACACCCAGGTTCCTTCTCCTTCCATTTCCACTTCCAAATAGCTTTATTTGCAAATTAGTTCATAATGTTATCCACTGATTAGCTAAAAAGCCCAAAGCAACACCTTCACAATGTTTGTTTTGTCCAAACTATAGTGCAAAATTATTAACAATAAATCAAAAAGTAATAGCGACAAATCATGGCCCACGATCAAAATGGGTGCCAATAGCTAATAGTTCCTGTCAATTTCTTTTCAATTGTACTCTTATAAACTGTTGGGTGGTTTAATTTAGAACAAAGTTTACTATATGTTTTGTATGTAAAAATGTGTTAAGTAACTAGCAAAAAGAAAATAGTCAAGTGAAGTTCAAGTAGCTAAACTGTGTACAGTACTTGAGTAGGTGTACTGCCGGTTTGACAGATCCCTTCCTTATAACTGATCTGATGACTTTGTGGTCTCCTTTTCCTCTTTTTTCACTCTGTAGTTGTTTTAAATGCCACTTTTAGTCTTATTAAAAGAGAAGAATGAGCAATGATTGGAGGGGACATGCAACAAGAGTCCCTGTCCTCTACATGCTGCACCCATAAATAAAGCACAGATAGTCCATAGCGCCGACGCCTGGCTGGCACATGATTCCGCAGACCAGAGGCCGTTTGCTGACATACAGACTTTGGTATGTTATTATCTGAGTTGTTTATTGTTCTGACTTCATCCTATTCAAAAGATGAAATTAAAACATGGAAGCCACATGCTCAGGCTGTGTGTTGCATTCCTGCAAACACAGCGAAATATATGACCTCAACATTGGCCTACGCCACCGAATAACTCCTGGGATGTGTTGAACGTCTTATATGGACGTAGGTGTAAAGGTTTGGTCATGGCCATGCTCTGGCACTGAAGAGAGATGCTTGGAGGAGTCAAAAAGCCTCCTCAGTCTCATCAAAGGGATAATTTCAGTGGTTGGGAAGTCACATCCTGGATCCGACTCATGCAAAGCAGCGAATCACTCTGACATACCAAGGGCGTTGTGTTTGCCTATTTAATCCTGCTCTCCATCTGCAACAGATTTACAGAGACATGATGCACTAGTTTGTCCTCAACAGAAAGAAAGACACCAGGCATTCAGTACATTAATAATTATTGGAGAGAGTGACTGAGTGATTTTTGAGTTGGATAGAAATCTGTTGTAATAATCTGCTACAGAATTGTTAATTGACTGAGGGGTAGTTTCCTACTCACATTTTAAACATGGCACCCTATTATAAACACTTTAAATAATAAGAAGAAGACATACATTGTTTAATTCTGTTTTTAAATACAGGACTGTCCATCCATCTCATGTTTTCTTTAGTAGTTATATCAAGGCATCCAGACCTCCAGTCTGTCATTCTTTTGTATTTTTATTCTCAATCAGGCACTATTTTTGTCAACAGCTCTGGCAACTGGAGGTCAAGTCCAAAATGGCACCAACAACACAGGAAGATACATCATTTTGCCTTCAAAATAAAAGCATCCATTTAAAAAATGAAAATGAAAAAATATGGACTTATTTGATACTTATTGATTTATATACATTTATTAAAATATATATGTATATATATGTGTATGTATGTGTATATATATATGTGTGTGTGTGTGTGTGTGTGTGTATGTATATATGTGTGTATATGTATAGTGTGTGTGTGTGTGTATATATATGTGTGTATATATGTATATGTATATGTGTATATATATATATATGTGTATATATGTATATGTGTGTGTGTGTGTGTGTGTATATATATATATATGTGTGTGTGTGTGTGTGTGTGTGTGTGTGTGTGTGTATATATGTGTGTGTGTATATATATATATATATATATATATATATATATATATACCCGAAAATGTAATATCTGTTGTCCTCACTAACAAACAAACAAAGCTTTTAAAACAGCTAAATGATCATGTGATTTAATGCAATATGATTACATTACTATAGTAGCAGACAGTGTAGCATGTGCTCTGCTGTGTTGAGTTTAATGTGGAGAACAGGGGAAGTAGTGAGCTGCTGCTGCTGCTGCTGCTGCTGCTGCTGCTGCTGCTGCTGCTGCTGTGTCCGTGGTGTTGAGACTGTCAGCTGTGCGCCCTGCCCAGTCAGTGTCAGTATCAGTGAGCTCTCATGCACTGCGGTCTCTCTCAGCTGGGATTCAACATGTGAGCCATGTGGGACGATGCTGTGAAGACGCTGAGGGGCTCACTGATGAAGGACTCCTAGACAAACTCGCTGCTGATATGAAACGCATGGATTATGGATCGGATATGGATGAGCTGCAAAATCCTACTTTGTCTGAGTGTTTGCGTGAATTCGTCGTTGCTTGGCGGAGACGAGGCTTCTTGTGATGGAGCGTTTGATATTTATTTTGTCTTAGACAGGTCAGTGAATGCAGATTGTTGCGTGTGTTTGCTTGAAGGGAAACTAAGGACCTAACAGGGACAGATGAGTGTGTCAGTTTAACATTTGTTACCTTAGTGCAGAGACAGTGTGGAGTCAGTCCTCTCCATGTATGGCTGTGTTTAGTTCCCCATGTTCCTCTGCTGCCTCACTGAAGCTTTGACTTGGCTCATTTTAATCTTTCCTGCTCTCCCCATCAGTGTTTGGGGTGCATACTCTGGGAAAGTTCACTTTTATAGCCCCCACCCTCACTGTTCCTCTCAGTGTATTATGTTAAGTATGAACATGATGTCTAACAGCATCAGATTAAATGATCTGTCCTTTGAGTATAACATGTTTACTGTGTATACATTTAGATATATCTAATGTTTTTAGTTTGAACGCACCTGAACTGTAAAATGTGAAATTTCCCTATAAAATGTGAATGAAGTTTGGTTTAATCGGTTGATGGACCTTAGCCCCCATGTTTGGCTGCGTGTGATTTATCGCTGTGGTGCTGCCTGTTTCTGCAGATCAGGCAGTGTGTCGGGACACTGGGATGAGATCTATGGGTTTGTGGAGCAGCTCACTCACAGGTTTGTCAGGTAAGTGGAGTGGCTGCTGTGTGCTTTTTAGATGTTGTGATGGTTATCCCTCTCTTTCCTCTCCTCCTTCTCTTCTCCTACCATCTCCTCCTCAGATTTTGGGGGTATTTAAAGTCTAAGTCTGTAAGGCACTTCAGAACAAAGTGAAAAAGTGCTTTACAGACAACTGGGCGTGTTAAATTCAAAGTAGAGTCATACAGCAAAAATCAAACCAATGAAAAAAATCTGTTTTACAAGCGTGGAGTGGTTGAAGGTCTTTAAATTAAACTACAAACAGTAGTAGCGAGTAGAAAAGTAGGCCATGACTATTTAAGGCAGCAGACATCATACAAGGCCACCAACTGCTCCAAAACCCCTTTGCAACAGTGCAGAGTGTGTGTGTGTGTGTGATATCTTTAGGTTTAATAGTGGGTTGCTAAAAATGAGAGCAAAACATCCAGCCAGATGTTGAAGGTGGCGCTGACCACAGCAGACAGGCCTGGCCCCCTTCCCAGCCTGATGGGAAGTAACACTGTGATGGGGTTAGGGGTTCGGGTCGAGCAGTGAGCAAGGCACTAAGGATATCAACTGATTCAGATTCATGGATAGTAATAGTTACAATATATGTCTATATGTGTGTATGTTCATATCATATGTTATGTTGCGTCATATCATGTTATTAGAATAGATTGAACTCAAGTGTCATTGAAACAAACTGTAGTAAGTGCCAGCACAACAGAGTACAGAGAAGCATCTCATCAGATAGTGTACAAAGTAGTTAGAGATATAGAGAGATGTACTAGCAAGCCAAAAGGTTATGTGATCATGTTATGTCATGTCTAATCAAATGCAAAATGTCATAACTCAAACCTACTTACTGTGGTACATTGGATATGATTCACTTTTCTTCTGTGTGTGTGTGTGTGATTCAGTCCCAGGATGAGGGTTTCCTACATTGTCTTCTCAGCCAGAGCAGTTGTAATACTGCCACTAACTGGAGACAGGTACCATAAGTTTTATATCATCCCTCTCTCAGAACACAGCACCGATAACCAGATCCCACTGAGATCTCATCGGTCTTAATTTCCTCCGTGTTTTGTGGTCCGGCTGCGCAGGTCTGAGATAGACGAGGGTTTGAAGAAGCTGAGCCAAATCAAACCTGCTGGTGAAACGTTCATGCATGAAGGCATGATGGCGGTAGGTATGCTCATGATTCCTTACACAGACAGTCATGTTACTGTTCTCAACTAAAACTGTCTTTGAAAGGCAAAACTTAACACAGCCAACAAAGAGCAACCACAAACTGCTGTGGGTTATGGGTATTTTGGTCCACGCTGTCACAGTGTCTAGTCTTTGTGTATTATATTATGTATTTTTTGTATGTTCAGTTTAGACTCAGGAGTTTCTTCCACTGAATGTGTGTCAACCTCCACTCTTCAGGTGTCGGAGCAGATGAAGGCACAAAGTTCACCGTCATCCACCATCATCATCGCTCTGACTGATGGCAAGCTGGAGGTCTACCCGTATGAACTCACTGTGCGAGAGGTATCAAACTCAAACACACACACACACACACACACACACACAGTGAAGATCATCCTAATAGTAGCAGTGCTAAAACTGTAAACAGAGATACGACGATAAGGAGTTCAGAAGATGTGAGAAAATTATGATAAACAGCATAATTACATACCCAGATTAATGTAATGTAGAGTGAGTCTGGTTAAAGACCCAGACTCACTCTACATTACCCCTTACATGAGAAACTTCTGCAAGCACACCAGTGCTTCTGCTGTGTTAGGACTCTTTCCAAACAGCCATTGTTTGTCTGGTTGGTGGGTTTGTTGTCTTTGTGTTTTATTTTATTTTTTTGTCACTGCTGCACAACCAAACTGCCCTTTGGGGACAGATGAAGTCATCGATTGATCCTCTGCAGTCTGAAGTCAAGGTTGTTTGAGCAGACTCTCTGACATGTGCATATTTCCCAACTGAATCACAGCAGTCTAATAGCAGTTTTAAGGGTCTTCACATTGATTTCTGTATCATGTTGCATGAATCGAATCAGTAGTTTGGACCTATCACTCTTTATAGTTTGCTTTGGAAAGTGGCAAGCTTGAATATTGAATTCCAGGATTTAACAGGATAAACCACTCTGATGTTTGAACAGTTCCTTCTTCTCTGATAACATTAACACGTACCGTCTGCCAGTAGAAGCAGACCTTGACTCAGGACTTTGTGTTGTGCTTCTCAGGCTGACAAAGCCAGAGGGTTTGGAGCCAGAGTGTACTGTGTCGGGGTCATGGACTTTGACCACAAACAGGTAGGTTCTTTGTACGCGCTCTCTCTCTCTCTCTCTCTTCTAACTTGTTGGCGTGGGACAAAGAACACTTCTCTCTCTTACTGATACTGATGGTTGTTTAAACACGCAGGTTTTATTTGTCTTTCTGTGTATGTGTGTCACCGTGTGTTAGGTTGTGGTCAGAAAACCTTCAATAGGCTGCTGTCTTTGGCCCAGATTTATTATCACACCATGGCCTCGCTGCTTAATATGTTTGAGTTCAGCCGGAAACTCACAAGGACAGAACAGCAAGTAGCTGGCAGGAGTTTGTAGTTTATGGTTTCTGCTGCTTTTGGTTTATGTAAAAACATGGAATACATTTTGTAAACCGTTTCATGGAAGACTTTGATTTCTTTCTGTGCAGGTATCAGGTTATTGAAAGGCGGCATTGTGTTAGAAATGAAAACAGGGAAACAGGGAAGTTGGTGAGGATGAAACCTAATGTGTCTTCACAGTTGTTTTTATGCTGAATAAGAACGACTCCAAATGTCTTCTGGCTCTGTTGACAGTGAGAAACACAAAGGAAAACCCAAAATGATTCATAGCCATTGGTCTACATTGTGTTTGCAGCAATGCTGTTATATGTGGTCTCCTCAACAGGTCACAAGTTCTCCTTCATAAGAAATTACATTGTGAAACAACAACACTGCATTTGTTGAGAATATAATACTATAATATGAAAAAAGTGGTATCCATTGTTGCACAATCCTATAATGATAATTCCTGCATTAGTATAAGTGTTGTTTGGTTTGCTGTTGCAGCAGCCTTAATCACATTATAGTGACATTATTGAGCTGCATAATAAGCATTAATAAGCATATTTTAATGACCACAAATTATATAATTCATGGGAACATTTTCAGTAGCTATCGGGTGCAGGCGATCTTCTGTCCGGTTACTGACCGTGTGTACTTTGCGGTTTGAGGAGGAAATAATTACATCAGTCTGTAATTAGATAATGCCAGGCGAGCTTCCTGTTCTACTATCATTAAAGCAGGAGATGAAAGCTACAGCCAGCTGTCCAGAGCTTTCATCTCCCAGTAACTGACTTTTCCTCCCTAAACACTGCTGAAGCACTGAACTGAAACGAGCGAGGGAGACCTCCCAGAGAAGCTCTTCACATATGAGAACTTGAAATAAAACAGATTTAAAGGAGGCTAAACTGCAGAACTTTTCATTTCTGTCACAGCTTGCTGACATAGCAGACGGCACAGAGCAGGTTTTCCCAGTGCTGTCGGGGTTTCATGCCCTCAAAGACATCGTCAACTCGGTGAGGTCACATCACATATAACCATGCATTAAAACACTCACAGTGTGTGGCATTCATGGTACTGTTCTCTGTATCTCCACACAGATCCTGAAGCAGTCCTGCACAGATGTGTTCACTATAGAGCCATCGAGTGTTTGTGTGAATGGTAAGTTGTGTTCTAAGTGGGGAAGAGTTTGTTGCATCAGTAATGTTTGATTATAATAATGCAGCAAAAAGGTGTAGATCGATGGATGACTTTGGTGATCCCACTACTTCTTTTTAGCATCACATTGACTTTTTGGATTCAGTTGAAATAAAATTTAGTCAACACATTCACGTGCACCTGAGGATGAACTGTAATAACTCTAGTGATGATCCTTTAACTGTCCATACGGCGGCACCATCTGGTGGAAATGCAAAGTTGTCCAATGATTTGGCTCATTAGCAAATATCTTCAAAACTGATTCCCATCAGCGCTCAGCTTTGCATTGTGTTGTCAATTAGCAAATGTTTGCATGCTAAACTAAGATAGTTTGAGATGGTTTAGATGGTATTATTATTATAATATAACATTATGCCCGCTGAATATTAACATGTTAACACTGACATTAGCATTTATCTTAAAGACTCTTATTCTTGTAAACTTTAATTTGCTCAATCACCATATTTTCTCTTAAATGATGTTCTGTGTCTGATGTTTCCCAGAGTCTTTTAATGTGGTGCTGAGGGGCAGCGGCTTCAGTGGATCCAAGAGGACGGACAACATAGTCTGCACCTTCACTGCCAATCAAAAGACATTCGGTCAGTAAATGACACACACTCAACCCTAATGCTGAGGAAGCCCCTCTGTGGATTGATGGAGAAGTGGTACAAGTTTGCCTATCAATGATGCTGAAACATGTGCTCACATGGTACTGCAATGCACTTTGGGATAACATCAAGTACAAAGATACAACATGCAGATCTCTGTGCTGCAGTGGAAATTCAGAGTCATGACGTCCAGAAACAAACAGCGGCTGCTTTTTATTGACTTCAGCCAGAGAACAGAGGAGACATTATTAGACTGAGCAGAGGGAGGGAGGAGATGTTCTCTGTCTCATTAGTCTATTAACAGATCGACGGGGGATGGGAGGAGTGTCACTGAGAGGACATGAAGGGATTTTATCTTCCTTTTCCTTGTTTTTGGCTGTTCTGCTGGAATTTCTTTCATTCGTTGTTTTGCTGTTTCTATCGTCATGTGTAGAATATTTCTTATGAGGGAAAAACACATTTTACAAAAAAGAATATGAATATATTAGATATTACAATTGAAATAGTTAGTGGTAAATTGCCCCCACCCTAATCCACAGCATTGCATTGAAATTATCAAACACATTTAAAACATATTTCAGTTGTTTGTTAGATCTACCAATTTGTTATGCACACACAGGAAATGAAACATAACAGCATGGCACACAGCATTTTCTCTTTTCTCATTTGCAGTGTTTAAAATGCAAAATAAAGCTAAGATTATTCCAACTGAATCATTTGCAGCTTTTGAATATTTAAGTTTTTTTGTAATGTTTTTGCAATCCAGTAACAAGTCAGAAGTTTGACTGTCTCTGTTTCTTCTCAGACCAGAAGCCAACAGTAGTCAGAGACGGCCATCTGCTGTGTCCGGCTCCTGTGCTGCACGAGGTCGGACAGTAAGTCAAGACACATGCACATCCACAGAAAACTGAGGTCTCTTCTTCCAAAGGAAAGATATTCACTCTGTAATTAAAACACCAGTACAGTTACATTATTGTGTTGTGACATAATGGCGTTCTAGTCGTGGTTATTTAACAGTGTGTAGTTGCAGTTACCCACAAGATAAACAGTAGCCACAAGAATTTCTTAATCTACAGCCAAGAAACCACACTGGTGTTTGAACACCGAAAATAGTGACTCAGGCTCTCATTATGCACGGTCACGTGGATTCTTTTGTCCCCTTTGTCCTTGTTTTTCTCGGTCTAGGTTCTTTGTTTTGCAGTAAAACCCTTGTGATAACCAAAGACTGTGAGGTTGTTGAAAACACTTGTAGTTATCGGAGTCATGAGCTCCTCTGGGTCCCTGCTCAGTTCTGGAAGTTAATCAACAAGACATAATTCTATAGCATCACTATCTTTTGTATGACAGTGCCGGATCGACCAAGGAAAATACAAAGAAAGCGCATCATTAGCACAACACTGAGGTGTGACAGCGTTTCACAGAGCCGGTGGATAATAAATGGCCTCTTCATTCTCTTCATTCTAATCATAACACTAGGTCTGTGCAAATACAGCAGGTGGAAGTTAGAACTTAGAAATCTGTTGTGTGTGTAACGCAGAGCGAAAACAGAACAATGTTTACAGTAGAGCCATCTGTGAACAGCTCCAAGTGTTGGATGAACTGAAGCCAGTCTGACCAGAATATCTCTGTGGCATTTAGAGAGCAAGCCAAAGCTGATTTAACTTCACAAGCTTCAAACAAACGCTCTCTCTCTCTCTCCCCCTCTATCTGTCCCCCAGTCACTTCTCACTTTCCAGCATGTCTCACCCACTCTGTAACACTCCCATCGCTCACTGACACACTCATGCACAGTGTGTATTATTTCTCAGGGACAAAGCTGGAACAATCTCAGCTGAGTCCAACCTCCAAAGTTGGAGCCAAACAATATTTAACTGCAAACTATAACGGCAAACAAGGAAATCTGTCCAGAAAATGATAAGAACATGAATGGCAAGTACTTCCCTTCTTAGTGAGTCCATGTTCTTGGCACTATTGATGTTGGAACATCAACAGGGGAACTGACAAGGTTACCAAGAAATGCAGCTGCATGTGTGAGGCTGAATAGCCCTTAAATTGCAAAATAGTAAACAAATTTAAGACAACTGCAAGTTTTTTGTTGGAACTGTTGCCTTTAATGGACAGTACAGTGAGGAGGCAGACAGGAAACAGGGAGGGGAGTTGGGGGGTACAACATGCAGCAAAGTTCTCAAAGTTCTGTCTAATAATTGCAGATCACTTGAAGTGTTGGTCAGCCTAAACAATGGACAATCCTTCATCTCCAGTCCCATCACCATCCGTGCCACAACATGTGTGAGTATGAATCCTACAGGACAGAAGAGTCGGTACACATTCTTGGTGCCAGTGTGATGCTGTAGAAAGACTCTCCAGGTACACGGCGTGTGGCTGATCAGTGTGTTTACTGCAGTCAGATGGGACCTGGGTGCTCTGGTTGCTGTTGGCTCTGTTGCTGTTGCTGGCTCTGGTTCTCTTCTGGTGGTTCTGGCCTCTCTGCTGCACCGTGGTGAGTTTACAGCCTTTGTATGAGCGTGCATATCTCCTTCCCATAGCATCTGTATTGTTAAGTGACTGTTGGATATTATTTTTCCATATTGTTTCTTACAGGTGATCAGAGACCCACCCCCCTCTCGCCCACCTCCTCCGCCTCCTGTCGTTGTGAGTCGACCACAGACAGTTGAAAACATATCTAATCTATAAAAAAACAAGTAAAGAGTGAGACCAACGGGTTTCAGCTCGTTTGCCTTCATCAGAGTCTGGATTTTAAGAAGAGAATCATTTTTTGAGGCAAATTTGTTTTGTAGAACTTGTGGGACACAAAGTTCTCTGTTTGTAATCTACTTATATATAAGAGAAGTCATGCTCTTCTGCTATGTTCATCTGTATTATCAGAGTCTTGTACGTCCATGTGGGCTGGGCACTTGTATGTACTTGTATAGGCTGCAGCACCTGTCAGCTTTTAGTGTACTCTCTTTTTTAATCATTATTGTCATCTAAGACTTTCAGTAGAAAGAAGGAAATTATTTATTTATGTCAATATGTAGAAAAAGGTTACAGTTTAATGAGAGAAGCTGATAGTTTATGAATAGTCTTTATAGAGGCAGCATCTACTGACTGTTAGTGGTACTGCATCACGGAGCATCAGCCTTCAGCCATGTTTGTCACAGCATTAAATATTCCTATTAAGCAGCAGCAGTACTGAATGAGCTGGTCTAAAATGTAGACTATCCTTTCAGTTTTGGATGGGAACACTATAAAATGTTGTTTTATCAGTCATGATTGCTGTTTTCCAGGAGCCAGAAGAAGATGCTTTGCCCAAACACAGGTGGCCGACAGTGGATGCTTCATACTATGGAGGCAGAGGAGCTGGAGGAATCAAACGCATGGAGGCAAATAAGAATACAGAAACAATAATCATATAAAATATCCAAGATGTTTTTCACTTTTCACTGCGATGGCTCTCATGTCTGGCATTTGTACCCATGATCTCTAGGTGCGTTGGGGGCAGAAGGGCTGCACAGAGGAGGGGTCACGGCTAGAGAAAACCAAAGACGCTGTGGTCACTATGTCGGAGGAAGTGGAGGTGCCCATCATACCCCGACCCCCACCTCGACCTCCTCCAGTCTACAACCCCCTATCACGGTCCAAGTGGTACGCTCCCATCACGGTGAGACAACAGCCCTGTTCATGCACTGAGCAGATTAGCACATTGGTAGATATTTACTGCTTTAAAACTGAGATATCTATATGATTCTGACACACACACACACACACACACACACACACACTATTGTGATGTGCATGTTGTGCACCATTATTCATCTATATTTTTATCTTGTTTTTGATTGAATTAACCTGATTTGACTTGACCCTCAGGGGCGTTTTGATGCGTTGCGGGCATTACTGAGGAGGCAGTATGACAGAGTGGCAATCATGAGGCCGACACCTCAGGACAAGGTGAGGAGCATCTTCCTCTACAAACTATGAAGCCCTAAAACACTGCTGCTTGGATGGATGTTGGCTGGTGAAGGTGTGAGGTTTAAACATTCACAGGCTCCTTCATTAGTCGAAGAGGCCATATTGTAACTGATCTGTTTTCACTGATAAATACTGATGATAACGATTTTGGCAGGTAATGGATGGTGACAGCTTGCATTTATGCTAAATCATATAAAGCAGCACTTCTGTTTGCTTGCTGTGCTTTACATGATTCTGTTGAAGAGCTACATATTTTATTACAAGTGTCTACATCTGACTGTCACGTGTGTCTCTTGTCGTCTTCAGGGCCGCTGCATCAACTTCACCAGAGTTCAGAGTCACTGATGTTCAAACATGACAATGACCACTTTTCAACACTTACTCCAGTTTTTGACCAAAGATGACTGACATGTCCTCAGAAATCAGGATTCAATGTGTATTGTAAATAAATGTGTTTACTTATATTCTGGTGCATTATTGTCCATTACCTACTTTATATGTTTTTGTGCATTAGTTAAAACCAAACTTTGTGTTATTCAGTTATTGTGTTTATTTGAAAGAAAAAAAATATAATTCTCTTTTCACAAAGACCTTCAGTACAAGTACCCTGACCGGTAACACAAATGATACACAAAGATTGAAAAAAAAAAAGCTTACATGAGAAGAACACTTGTAAAATGACACATAAAATGAGCTTTTTTATAAACAGAAAAATAGCATCACGTTCACACATTGGCAGATTTTGAAGGATCACGTCACGCTCACGCCATCAAGAGAAGGATGAGGTTCTTGTATTCGAGCTGCACATACACACGGCTGTTTGTTGTTCATTCAGACCCAAAACACTTCTTTGTAATACAAGAACTGGTGTTGTGTTACCAAAGTAGCTTACCAACACAGAGCCAGCCAACCAGCAACAAGCTCACGCTGACACTTCAGAGAAAGAACATAAAGAAAAAACACATTTTTTAAACTTCTGATACAAAATAGAACATAATACTGTATAGAAAGACGCCTTAAAACTGGAGTCACCAAATCCTATAATACAATACACAAGAACCCACTGAAGTGCATTTGATTTAACTTGCATGATGTTGCTGACATTTGCACAATTTTGCATCACTAATACGCAGTCAAAGTGCACACATCACAAAATGTTTAGAACCAAACAGCATGATTGATGAAAACAGTGTCTGTAAAATGGATTTGGAAATATGCAGCTGATGTACTGACTTGTATTATACATTTAAATTAGTGAAGCTGCCGGAAATTGGTGCTGTGTGCAAACTGAGAGCAAATGTTTAGGATGTGGTGCAGCTGCTGCACCAGATGTTAGAATCATGCTCTCAACAAGACAACAATGCAGACCATTCCACTTCTCAGAGCAGTTGTTAGCCCAGTATTTATAATACAAATCGATAATCAACTCCTCCTTTCAGAGTGCATCCTCTCTCTGAGGTTCCTGACTGAACTCAGCCAGGACACCCGCAGAGAAGCAGTGCTAATGTTGCAGTGTAATCGATCCACATCTGCCTCACTCGGAGATAAAACCGGCCCTTCGTGCTTCCGTAGCACGAGTTCTTCCACAATATGAGGCAGTTTTCATCCTGACAGATATAAACAAAATCCTTAAGTGTTCTGCAGCATCTGAAATCCTCTAAGTGCCCTGGACAGAGCTGTTGATCCAGATCGGAGCTCTTCTTCGGAGTCATGAGGTTCAAAAATGATTTCAGTCCATGAACACTTGCAAGACGGAGGGTTATAGCAATGACTGCGGCGGTGAGGTCCTTTGGCACTGGATGAATGTCATTTTGGGTTATTGCAGTATCGGATTTCTATATTTCAAAGCCCTCATATAATGATATATCCTTTTGTTGGTCAGTGAGAATATAGGCCCAGCTGCGATAGTTGTCCAAGACCTTAAATTTGGCCATTGGGAATGTAAAAATGTCTCCATAAGCTAATATGAAGGAACCTGTGGCTTTATAACACCTCGTTCATTTAAAGCCAGGAGAGCAGAAAGGATTGTCTTTCTCTTAGGATCGATTCTCTCGATGCAGGAGGGAAGATCTGTAAAACAAAGCATAAATACTCAGTGTTATTATGTTCATTGATAAATTATAGGTTATGGTCTGTGTGTGTGTGTGTGTGTGTGTGTGTGTGTGTGTGTGTGTGTGTGTGTGTGTGTGTGTGTGTGTGTGTGTGTGTGTGTGTGTGTGCACCCACCTGAGAGACCTACGACTGTCTTTCTCCATGTTGTTCTCGGGTCCTTCGCTCTCATAGGAGGCCAGATGCAGCTCTGCAGAGATAAAACAAGACTGAGTTTCATTTGTTCTCCCCCTGGTGGACTACATGTGTGGATAAACACAGAGGGGTTCGTATACTGACCGTCTTCGCTGAAGACAGGCGTGGTGACCAGGAACTGGAGGATCCGGCGCTCTCTGTCAAATGGGCAAACCACCTGACGCCACACCAGGAACTCGCTCACCTGCTTCGCAAGCTCCCACAGTTTCTGTTCAGACACAACGACAGACTTCATGAACACCGGTTTAAAACAAATGCATCTGTTTGGCTCTTGCAGATCCAGGAAATGTACAAAAACCATTAAGCTCATGATGCACAACACGAGGAACATTTCAATCAAATAGTAAAAGAAAAACACTGAGGGGGAAAATGTAAACTTTTAGCCACAAGGGGGCGACATTACATCGCATGTCAAAGCCTCCTCTCAAAGCCTGAGCTAGTGCTGTGGTCTGATTAATAAATCTCTTTAAGCGTGGACTGACCTCAAAGTTGATGTGTCCGTTGGGCAGCCTGCTGGCGCATCCTTCATTCAGGAAGTAGATGTCTTTGATGAGGAGACTGAAGAAAGGAATCACAATCTGGAGGAAAGAGGAGAAGACAGAAAGTTAACATTGACATTCCACCTTCGGGACAACAGGTCTTTTATCTCTCCTGAAGGATCCTGGGGCTATCTCACCTTCTCCTGACTGCTGTGTGCCGTCTCAGACCTCTGGGTGGCGCCGCGGAGCGCAGTGCGGTAGTTGCTGAAGTTACTGGACGGGTCCATCTGGTGCTGAAGGGGTCAGTCAGAGCAGACATTGATCAAACACAAAGAGTTGGGAATTCTGCGTTTCATTACAACACTGAATAAATAAATATATAACTGACTATGCAGGTTTTCTTACCTCCAGGATTTCAAACTTGTCAGTGTTGACTTTACTCCAGGTTTTCCTCAGTCTGGCAACAGGACTCATGTTCATCCCAGCTGAAAGACAGAGAAAGTGTGAGTATACTGAGTATTTAAAGGGGCTGATAGCAGAAGACGAGGAGGCTCCACCGCTTCAAGCCTCCACTAACTCAGTTTGAACTTTCTTAAACTGCACCAAAAAGCTCCAGTATTTGTTGACTTTTTTGAATTTGATTATTTACTAGTGGACAAAGAAATGGTGGGAACTGCAATTTCACTGTAGTTTCCCCAACTTTAGAGACAAGATGTGGCAAAATGTGAAATCAAGAATGATGCTGATTACTGATCCAGGTGGATGTAAACTAACTAATTACATAAATATCGTAGCACCGTTAGGAGCACGTGATCTTTTTCTACTTTCTTTGACTGTGTGCAGGTAAAAAGATGAGTGTGGTTTCAGTCACAAGAATACTCACTGATGATGGCCATTAGGGAGTTGAAGTTGCCAATGTTGAAACACTCCTGGGCTACATCGATGAAGAACTCGATGATCCGCGCACGGTGTTTCTTCTTCACTGGCTGGAATGAGAGAACACATTATTTTAACCTTGTTTCTTGTAAATACATGTTTCTGGAGCACAGTGAGCACACAGGTAGAAACTGTTCCTTGGAGTGCAACATACCATACAGATCTCAGTGGCCACCAGGTAGCTCAGTCTGTTGAACCAGCTGACGTAGGCCTCCAGGTTACTGGTTTTACGCTTCCGGAAGAAACCCTAAAAAAGGAGGGAGATGACAAGGTTAAAACGTATTCAAGTCCACACAATGAAGAGGATATATTTAAGAGTTTCCATTTCACATTTCTATCAGTATCTCATTGTTTTAGGGACAACAGTCTCTTAACAAGAGAACTGTGGTTGTGTTTGTTAGGACTGAGAACATAAAGTGAACCGCCTGGGGAATAAAAACAGTATCAAATGATTATGGGTAGAAAGAGACCGATGCAAAGCCAAGATCTGAAGCCAACTCTGTTTTTTTCTTTTTTTCTTTTTTAAATATAAGCATCAGTGTAGTAAATTAAAAAGATGGAGGTAGAGTAGATGGAGTACTGAATATTAATACACAACACATACAAACACTGAGAAAAGGCCTGTAAACGTGCCTTATCACACAGACAAATGAGTTCAAGAATTAAAAAAAAGACTTAACTTGAGGAACACACTGAGTATTAATACACAATAAGTACAAATACTGAGCGACCTTTATCCACGGAGGATGACCGGGACATGTGGAGGACGGCTTCAGAAAAAGCTAATAAGTGGACCTTGAGTTAAGGTAGTTCTTTTTGTTCCAATTATTTTAGCATTTTGGGAACATTACTGAATAGAAAAAGCCTGATTAGCTCTAACAACTTCTGCAATAATAATATTCTTAAGTGCATCCTATAAATACTAAAAGAAATACAAGACAACCGACTGCTGCTACTCTGTAATTTCCTTTGCAAATGGATCCTGACAGCCTTCACACCCACACAACCTGTGGACCTGCACAGTGGAGCCTGTGACGTGTCCGTTGTTATTTCCATCTCACTTACATCTGCTTTTGGTTTTCTGTGAGACATTCAGTGGTGAACCTGTTTGCCAGAGGAACCTTTATATAAATAAACATCATAAAAGTGCTGTATAAATAACCTTGACTTGGCCGTGATGATGTAATCCCAGAGATTCATGCCTCTATTAAATGCTTACACAACACCGGCAGCCCACTCCAGTCCAAACTTCCCCTCTACACTTCAGGACCCCTTGCGCGGACTCAACCGCTTTTTTACATAAAGTGGGTCTTACATAACCGGCGCAGTAGCAGCGAGGACAGAGATGCGGCACGGTCACAAACAGCGGCTGAAAGCTTGTTCTCAGCAGCGCTTATTGAAAACGACCCTTCAGCTGACTCACAGGTCCACTTAGGGAGAGAAAGAGCCCTTCAGATACACTTAGACGTACGCAGAATAGTTCTTTCATACTGCGTTTGATGTATTTTCAAAAGCTACATTACAAAAAAAAAATCCCATCTATCTGCCAGTAGGATCTTTCATGTGGTTTCTAGAGCAAATTAACTTGAACTGAAGCAGACCACAAATTACACTTGAAGCAGACACAATATGAAGACAATCGCAACCAAAATAATGAAGAATGACTACAATCTGAGGCTTTTCTGTATCAGTCCTTTGATGCTGATAATTATAAACAGGTCGTGTTGCTGTTAAGCCGCCTTTACATGGAAAAAGCTAGACGCAGCGAGCCGTAGCTGTTAGACCCATCAGCCTGCTAATTCTGACTGGACTGGGGTTCACTGGAACGGTTTTGTGAAATCATCCGTTGAATTTTGTAGCTGTGAGGCAAGCTTTAATCATTTACAAATCCTTTTAATCAGCAACATTAAACAAAATATAAAATACTAGAAAGAGCGGAAAAAATAGAGAGAGAGAGAGAGAGAGAGAGAGAGAGAGAGAGAGAAAGCTAACACATGGTGTTTGTTAATTCAAACTCAAATGCACCTTGTGGTTCTCCAGAGGATCCTTCATGGCAAATGTCTGGATGAACTCCTCAGGGCCGATGAAACTCAGTCTGTCCTGAAAGAAGAGAACAGGGAGAGGAAACCATCAGGGCAACTGAACTGGAGACGGTGATGAAGACATGTAATTTCCATGGAAGAAGAGCTGTAGCTTTAATAAAAAGTCATCACAACAAACAGCTAATTAAAGCTGTGCCCTGAAAAATGGGCTTAAAGATTAGACTGTCAGAAAGTTATTTCTCTTTATATAAAACAAACGCATTAATAAACTTTCTATATGAACCAAAACAGACCACCCAGAGGGGTTTATGGGAAAACAGAGAAAAAAACAATAGTAAAAGAAAAACTGAGTAGTAAACACACACGCAGACATAGAAAGAAAAGAAGTCTATAAATGTGAGCCAAAATAATAAGGGCAGTAAATTTAATTGAGTAAAAAATCCGGTAAAGTAGTAACCACATGTCAAGACATAAAAACCGCTGAGAACAAGTTTCATTACAGACGCTCAGCTACAGATTTGTCTCACAGCAGATGGCTGCGCAGGAGACCCGTATCATCTAACTTCTTACCAGTTCGATGTGCGTGAGCTGCTGGGCGAGGATGAAGGGGTCGTCGCACACGCTCATTATGTCGCTACGCTGACCCGAGGCCTGTTTGCTTTTCAGGGAGGCGGGCCTCTCCATCGCCACGGTATTGAGCGCAGCGACGGCCTCCTCGTACTGGCCGAGGGCCGAGAGGCGTTTGATCAGCCGCTGGGTCATCTGCTGCATGGCTCGCCAAGAGTACTAGGAGTGGACACACACAATAAATAAACAGAGTCTGATCTGATGGTGGGGTTACCACCTTTAATCATCCCAACATGTGTTATTCATCATGAGTCTGGAAACTCACTAGTTTTCTTGCCTTAAATCCCCTTCTGCACATTTGCCCATATGATCTTTGTCTAAAATCATTTTAAAAATGAAACCACAGCAGATTCGACACCAACCTCATCCCCTCGGGCCACGTGGTGCGTCATGTCCTTGAGGCAACGCATCATCCTCTCGTCCCTGAAGTCATACGGAAACGTCTCCGTCCATTCGGTCAGCAGCTGCACCAGCTTAGGCGCCACCTCACGGAAACGGATCTGAAAAGTAGCATATGGTATGATGAGTGTGAGTGACGCAGATTTGATATTATTTAAATAAAAATATAGACCTTTAGGTTTCAAACAGCACCAAAGCAGCCACTGTGGTTTGTTGAGACAACATGCTGCTACTATTTGTTCTTGTTTATTTCCCTTGTGTCAAATTGAACCTTCTTTGTCTGTCTGGAATTTCTTTGCTTATGAAATACATAATTTCTTTCTCCCAGAAAATAGTTACAGAGGTGTGTGTGTGTGTGTGTGTGGGTGGGTGAGTGAGTGTGTGTGTGTGGGTGAGAGAGTGACAATGTGAGTTTGTGTGGGAGGGAAACAATTACACCTGTGTGTACAGTGTCTACACACGTGTGTGTTATGTGCGTGTAATCCACCCACCTTATCCAGCAGGGCATCTCCGGACCGCTGCTGCTCCACACACAGGTGACAAACCCGCGTCATGAGCTCGTACGGGTGCAGGAAGAGGCGTGAACTCAGCAGGAAGGTGAACACGTACGACCTCTGATGATAAAGAGGCAAAACAGCTCTCAGAAAACAGAACTAGTCTGCTTACAACAAAAAGAAAAAACTAAATAATGTGTTTCTCACGACATTGACAGTAGTTCCCAGGTGCTTACATCAGGGTAGTAGTCGACTGTCGGAACCAGGTGCTGGATCAGCGCCTCCAGGGATGCTGAAACCAAACTGTTGTCATGGTAACACATCTCCCCATAGCTGGCGGTGACGCCGTGTCCGTGAAGTCGGGCTTTCGCTGTGACGGAGTTGTTACGAGAAGACTGCTCGCTGCCGCCGCTGCTGCTGCTGGTGTGACGGTAAGCGCGTCCAGGACAGGAGGTGCTGTGCTGTCGTGGGCTGTGGGGCTGCGGCGAGGAGTACGGGTTCTCTGAGGCCGCACAGCCGCTGGTGTAGTGATGCTCCTTTGTGGTCGCAGAGGAGACGGACGAGCTGCGATACGAACTGTGACGCTGCGGTATGTCGTAGGGGTTTTCTGTGGAGCTGTAGGCGCCGTTGTAAACGTTCTCCTTTGCGGGCTTCGGGGCGGTACCACTGCGGTACGGGCTGTGAGGCTGAGGGTGGTTGTTGTTGTTGCCGTAAGAGTTGAACTTTCCAGCATACGGGGTTGTGGGAGGCATGATGACCTGTAGAAAAGACACAAGGATGAGGTTAGCAGAGGGCAATATGGATCACATCATGATGATTTTACTTTTATTAAACCTAGACTTAACATGTTTTTTTAAATGTGTGTTTACTTTGTTCAGCTTTGTCGCTCTTGTCTCCTTTTTTGTCTGTTTATGTGAAAGTACACAAGAGCAGTGGAAATTTACATTAATTAAAAAGCAGCAAATCCAAACAGGAAAACAGGAACCAGCATATCTTTTCAATTCAGTTCAAATTCAGCACGGTCAATATTCATATGCCACCGTGAACTTACCATCTACTCACTCTGCTTGTTCTCTCACTCTCTGACTGTAAATGACTCCTGTTGTTTTCCTGCTCTGACACTACGACACAGCCCCCCCCCTCACTCCCTGGAAATGTGGTACATGTTTTTTTTTTTTTTTTTTGCTGCGTTCACATGTTGTGAAAATATCTGTTTGAGCAACACGATCTTGCAAAGCAGAGACTTAGAGGTGTCTGTGAAAGTAATTACACTTAATCGCATAATGTTACCCCTCCTCTGTTTACCAGTTTGGCTTTGAACTGCTAAAAAGACTCCTCCATGTGAAATTCACTTTCCCTTTAAGTTATGCGTTGGTAACAATGCTCACAAATAAGCTTTTAAACACAGGCCTTTTTCCACAGTATCCTGCTTCACTGTGTCTTTTACCACATTCTTAAAGCTAATGTTTTGGCATCAGGCTGCAAAAGTAAAAAATAGGCCAACAGATGGGTGATTAAGGCAGCAATGATTTTTTTGTCTTAATGGTGTAGATAATTGGATCTGAGGTCGGTAAGCTGATCCCAGATCACGACCAAGGCGCGCTTTAACTCTGGAGCCATCTTCATCCTGCTACTGTTGTCTGTCTAGGAACCACATGCCAGCGTAAATCGAGTCGCACCCCCCCCCCCCCTCACACACACACACACACACACACATACCCGTTTTTACTACCTTGTGGGACCCCCTGACAGGGAGCAGCCTAGTGGGAACCACCCTTTCTGAAGGGTCTACAGACATAGTTTTAACTGCTAAAATCATTAAAAATTCATGTAAACACAAAAATCACTTGAAATATAAGAAACTCTTTAAAAAATTGAAAACCTGATTTTTGCTCCCCTTGGGGACCAGTCTCATCAAATCTTAATCTTGTCACCTCCCGGGGACCAATCATGTGACATCTTTCCACATGCACTAAACTGCACTGTTAGCACTACAAAATCCATGACAGGCATCTAATCCAACTGCTGTAGGATTGAAACCTTTGTCAGATTACATGAACACTGAATCTGATAGTCCAGACTGTCAGATGACAGATTTTTCTAAAGAAACAGGTCAGATTCTCACTCTAAAATATAATTTTTGTGCAAATGTTTGATTAAACAGTTAATAAACATGATGGCCCCTTTCATAAATCATGCTTGCTGCTCCGCCTGAACACTCCAATGGGTTCAGTATTAAAGATGTTACCTCCAGCCCAGCATCCATCTACAGAGCACACAATCAACCACTGCCGATTTCCCTTTTGTTTTTTATTGTTTCTGCAACATATCCATAGTGTGGATAAATACATGCTGAGACTGAATGCTATATTCTCCAGAAGGTAGGTACTCACAGCATCTCAGGTACTCACATAATTCACAGCCAACTGGCTGGTATTGTTTTGTTTCTGCAACATGAATACATATAGAAAATAAATCCATTTTAAAATTGAACACTACATTCTCCAGCACGTAGGTACTCACAACATCTCATAATTCACAGCCAACTGGCTGTCAGATAGAGTTTTAACAGAACAACCCAAACGTGGGCATTGTGTGTGTCTTTGTCAGTAATATCTTCTTGCACTTTCACGCTGAAAGGCAGTGATGCGATTTTTAACATAAAACTTTACCGCTGTCCAAGTTCTTCCTCTCAGTGCTCCCGGTGAAGCCTCGATACAGCGAACACAATCTGACTTTCCTGGTACTTTACCAGATTGTATGAAGGTCATTAGTGTCTTTTCCACAGCACAGACCTCTGCAGATGACCAATGTCTCCTCTTTGACGATTCTAAGAAAGAGACAAGAGAATCAGTATTTAGAAACATGGAAGTAACATCTTGGTCTTGATACATATTGATAAAGAAATTGGACTTCTGAGATGCAGGTGAAATCAGGTTTTTAGTCTCTGAGAGACAGCACCTGTCACTGAGACTCTCTGCTCCCAGTGACTAACTGGAGCCACTGGTAGAGGCCATTTCAATCAGGCTAGAATGTACAAGCCCTCATTACACATTACACTGATAAAAGCAGGTGAGTAAAATAGAGGGGGGGGGGGTCATTTAGTGTGAAATACCTGCTTTAAGGTCACTACTGTCAGACTCAGCAGTTTCCGGTCTTCTCTTTAGAGTTAACAATCCTGTTAAAATAGTAAATGTTGAGCAGATCAAAAGACAAGTAACAATTTACTCAGCTGCTGTAACAGTTCTTTATATTATTTCACTCCAGCATGTATACAGATGGTGTATAGTCACTGAGGATGACAATCATGAATTCTAACTGCATATTAATGCAATTAAGGCCAACAATTTGTGTTTTAAGTACTGAACACATATTAAATATATAATAATGTGTCCATTCTACTGCATTTAGTCTGTCTAATGTCCATTTTAGAGGCACCACTATCACACTCACCTTGCTGTCTTTTCTTGGGTCTTGAGGATTCTGTTAAAATAATAAGTACATTAATACAATAAAAGGACAGCTAACTGGGAATGAATCTATTAAAAGATGTAAAAACAGGTTCAGTAAACTCATCCATTGTTACTGAAGGAGTGATCGGAGCAGGAATCAAACCCCAGTCTCTCAGAGGGAAATCTTAAATCACTACACTATTAGTTACTTTAATCAAGTTAACCTTAAGTTTTGTCTAAAAAGCAATCCATTCTGTATTTGTTGGTTGACGTACACAAGGTGTCTCTCAGATAGTTGAAGTATTTCTGCGGCTTTGAAATAAAATCATCGTATTAGGGCTAGAAAACTAAAATCAGACTTTGTTTTAATACTGCCCGTTTTTCTGTTCTGTGAGAAAAACATAAAGACAGATAAACAGGAGATATGAACATCAAGTGCCATGACATCAGTTTGTGGAACACCTGTGGCAGTAGGTTCAGCTCTCTGTCCTATTTGAGGAATAAATAGTTTACAAAATTAAAAAAATGCAGGTCACTATGTAATACCAAGACGAGCGAAAAAGGAAAAACAATTGGGAAAATGGCAACTGAAACACAGCAGTTTTGTAGATACTCCAGCCACTGCATTGCCACCCAGTCTTTTCTAAAACCAGTATGCTGTGTGACCTGTGAGTAGTAGACTGGACTCCATATTTAAGATCCTAACTGTGCTTGAGTGCGAGTGCACATCCATGTGGGATAAAGTCTTTCCACAGCATTTGTATTTCTTTTTTCAGTGGGCTGAAATAATTATAAATTAGCTTGGTGCAGTAGTAGTACTCATTTTGATAATATTTTCAGATAATGACATTATTACTATCACATTATTTCTTTAATTTCATCCCTGTAAAAGCAGGCAAGTCAAATAACAATAAAACCATCTATTGTGTGAAATACCTGGTGTAGGGTCGTCACCGTCAGACTCATCCATTTCATTTCTTCCTGTGGATGTTGAGGATCCTGTTAAAATATAGGAAGAAACAGCATTTGTTTTTGGTTGCTAAACTGAAAGAGGTAACTCAAATAGCAGGAGGTATTTTATTATGTAAAGATACCTGTTGCAGGGCAATCACTGTCAGACTCAGTTTCTTTTTTTTTCTTGGGTGTTGAGTACCCTGTTAACATAACAATAAATCATTCCCTTTTTAAATTAGTCAGTGTTTATAAAAGACAATGAAAGAATGGAGAGAGTAGTTTCTACCCTGTGGTATACCTCTGGGTGTGACATCACCAAACTCGTCTGCGGATGGTAGACTTCTCTTCGAGGAGGATGTTGAGGATCCTTCAAGAAAAACACACAATATGGTAAATGCATTGGCATGTGGTTAATCTTCACACTCGCCTATTGTGTTGGAAGGTATAACTACTGTAGTAGTTGTAACCCACCTGCTGATGAAGAGAAAGACAGGTCCTCCCCTGCATCGGAGAGATCGCTGTCCCTGGCTTCTGGCACTTCCTCTGAAAAACAGGGTTATCCCAAATATGACAGGAAAACATTTCCTCTGAAGTAGATCAATATTGTTTAAACTCAATTTACCGTTGGGATCAATTTGGATTTGGTCCAGGCTCATTCCCTTGAAGTCTGAGAGTCGGCCTTGTTCTAGGGCAATCAGCACTTTGCTCACTTTAGCCAACTGCAGCGTTCCTTCAGGTAGTCTATAGTACTGCCTATGGACGCGGATGTCATGGCCGAGGAAATTTGCAAGTATGTCCATCTCATTATCCCTTAGGTTTAGCACTGTGGACAGTGTGGACACGTGCTTTCTTAACTTGGTCGAGGACAGAGTTTCAGGATGCTTGGCCCCACATTCCTTTGCAATCTGTCTGATGGCATCTGATCCCCTTAAGTGTGTTTCTGATTCAGGTCTGGAGAAAAAAAAGGGATTTTCATCAGGGACACCGCAGGCCCGTCGATGTGTGACCAAGACTTGCATTGAGGAGAGCATGTCTGGAGTCAGAAGAATGGGAACTTTCCTGTCTCTTTTCCCCCTGATTTCAATGCGCTCAAAATGCTGGCAGAGCTTTTGCTCGAACTCTGAAAGTCCTAGTGCCAAATCTGAATGCACTTCTGAGCTGTCTCTTAGAGTGAAGGCAATAAGGGGCATCTTTGACACCTCACCCTCTCTCCTGCGATTGAACAGTATCACCTCACAAAGAGTCAAATTGGCCAGCTTGGACCAATTCTTCTTATTTGGATCATCTTTAAGCCTGCTTTGGTATTCTTGTCTGCACTTGTCAAGATACGTGTGCATGCTCTTTACATCCTCAGTGAAAGGGAGGAGTTGTGGTGTGTTCCACTTCCCCTCTTTTAGAGTTTGTAGGGCACGTGATGACACGCACACATCCCACTTCTTCTCATAAAGACCCCGGCTCCTCTTCAGATTCTTGAGAAATTCTTCATTGTCAGACTCTGCCATCTGCGCTTCACACTCAAGAATATCAGCGATCTTCTTCAGACTATGGCCCAGTTTCAGAGCCAAAGATGGAGTTTTGTAGAGATTTCTCTCCTCATCAAAGCCTGCCACGCCCTTTACAGCATCAATCACAAAGTTGAAGTTGGAAGGTACATAGAAGTCCTCAATCCTTTTCAGTCTGCCCATTTTCTGCGCGTGCTGAATTAGTCTACCCATTTCTCGCATCTTTTGTCTAATGTACTCATGTTTGGTCTTGTCATGTCCATGTTTTGCATAAATGTATTCTCCAAATCTCAAAATACTTTTCTGCTGTTTGATGATGTTTGTAATGTCATCTTGGTGCATACCATTTATCAGCTCCCAAACCTTATTGGTAACGCCATCTGGGGCTGGCTGTGCAAAAGCACAGAGTGACTGGATCCGACTTCTGCCGGGCTTGTTTGTATCGCATTTTTGTGAGAGCCTGCACCTGGACACGTGCCTCCATAATGATTTTCTTTTAAGAAAAGCCTTGCAGTTTATGCAGTGCATAAAGTCACTTACTTTCGCTGTTTTTCCAGATTGGTATTTTGGGATTAGCGTTCCACGACCAGATTTTAGGACCTCATTATTATGAGCCTGGTCTCCTTTGTTTCTAATAAGGTCAAGATGCAATTTTCGCTCTTTTGAGTTCAAAGGAAAGGCAACTGCTTGTGCTACAGCCGTTTCGTCGCCGTGTCTGCGTACTAAGTGCCTCGCCATTTTAAGGCAATGTATGGGGCAGTACAGACAATAATGTGGTTTATTGTAAAGTCTGCCACCATCTTTCTTTTTCTGCAGCTTCAGCACTGACACACCTTCCAGGTTTGTGTCCGTGTTGTCACTCTTTGCTTTCCTGTCATCATTATCTTTCGGAGTACTGTCCAATGTCTTTCCTCTACAAGGCTTTGACACCCTCTGTTTCACAGATGGAACCTTGCCCATAGGTTTGTCAGATCCATCTGAACTGCTTTCATCTGTGGAGTCTTTGGATGGAATATAGTCATCATCAGTGCTTTCGATGCAGCTATCTGAGGCTTCTGTATTATCTGGCACCTTGTACATCTGATCCAGGTATTCTTTGGTAAGCTGGAAAATTAAATATAAAATGACAACTGTAGCTAAATTATCTACTAGAAACATTAACAGGTATGAAAATCTTACATGGACTTGTGTTTCCCCTAGGATGGAGTTTAGTGGCTGAGGTGTGCACACATGACCTGTGCCTGCTGGCACCAGGAGGAAGGCCTAAGTTCATACAGTACACAGGTGCACAGTAATGACCAGGGTAATCTGTCGAAAGCAATATCAAAAGATGATCTGGTCAAATATAATAAACTACTCTGCACTTGTTTATGAAGAACACATGACCAAGTATGGCTCATGTACTTAAGATTTGAGAATTGTGCTCTATGGAACAGATAAATAAGATTTCAGGCTTTAGCCCAACAGGCAATACTGTACTTTGTACTACACTTCATCTGAGGACCTGTTTGAAGGCTCCAGTGTTGAGGTGCTGCTGATCAATTGTTAGGTGTCGTCTTGGTCTCATAATGTCAGAATGTGAACAGCATGATGAGGAGGACTGTTTAAATACCAGTTGAAGCAGGAAATGTATTGGTGGTGGTTCATCCTGAAATTTCACCTGAAAGCCGAATATCCCTAACTTTTTGTGAGTAGTGTAAGTAGGCAGTAATATCATGCAGATATCCATCCATCCTCTATACCGCTTATCCATCAGTGTCGCCAATTCCAGCTGACTTTAGGAAAGAGGCGTAATCACCCTGGACTGGTGGCCAGCCAACCACAAGGCCAACATATAGAGACAGACAACCAGTCACCCATACCTACGGGCAATTTAGAGTCACCAGTTAACGTGCATGTCTTTGGCTTGTGGGAGGAAGCCAGAGTGCCTGGAGAAAAGCCACGCAAGCATGGGGAGAACATGCAAACTCCACACATCATGCAGATAAGTGAAAAGATTAATGTTACAACTGTAACTCCATTATTCTACACATTTACTAGGGCTGCTCTCCAGCAGTAAGGAAACAGAAGTGGCACCATTTATTAACTGACACACTGGTGCCTACACTGTACACCTACTGCTCACTCACCTGTTGCTTAACCACTAACTGTTTTTGTAGAATGAGGAGAGACAAAATTTTAGCAGAGGTGCTGATCCCTCTGCATTAGCAGTGCACTTCTACTAACTGAACCTCGGAAAAACACAAGTCTGTAAGACCCCCTTAAAACCTGAAGCTAACACGTGATGTTTCCAAGAAGCGACATAAATATAGAAAATTAACAGAATTGTTCTCTGTAACCATTCTCTCTTTTAAAAGTTAAATGCCCTGCTAGTTTTCATTAAACAAACTTACAAATATGCTGTCAGTTCGTTGTAGGGGCGGGACATCTGGGTCGTCAATATCAGCATGTGGGCTTTCAAGACTCCATGCATCGGTGTCGATGTCGGCATCTAGGCTCATTACCTACGGGGGAATATATATACATATATAAGTACTAGAAGAAGTAGTCACTGTAACATACTGAAAAAAACTTCCTGAGCATTTGTCAAAGAGGATTCATTTCCTACAACACCAAATGATTCCCAGTTTGCTCCTGGTTTAAGAACAGTCTGCCTGTGAGGCTTGTCATTTTAAATGTGCTTTTTTGGCACTTACGAAACTCGAAGCTGCAAGAAAGCTTGATGACCCTTCTGGTGGTGATGATGAGGTCTCCCCCTCTTGGAGTAAACTTCCTGAGGGCTGGAAAACATAGAGGACACATGAATTACCATTTCTCCAGGACATGCAGGTCAGAAAGAGTTAAACATATGGTGCTGTTGTGTATAATATACAGTATGTGGATGGAAACACTAAAAACCAACATTGGATATAGTCAACGTTAAGAACTGCATCAGCAGTTATTAGTCTCTCCCTCAGGCCTTTGTAACTGATTCATTGTTTGACTGGTCAGCTTGCATCAAAGCGTGAAAGTAAGAGAAGAAGTGATGCACACAGAGACAAAAAGCTTGTGAGAGAGAGACTGAGTGTGAATTAAGGAGCCAACTGTGAGACAGTAGCTTAATACATTTTAATATGTTAAATAATGGTGTACTGTAGTGACTTTATATTTATTTCATTACAATAATATTGGGGTGCATGTGTTTCCATCAGTTTTCCTGGTCAACAAAGCAACTTATGCTGAATTTAAGAAAAAAGATTTATACACATTTGTAACATAATGGCAGTAAAGCTAGGTTTGTCAATGACAAGCTAAAATCTCTGCTTGTTTATCACTTACCAAACTCTGGTGAGTTGTGCATGATTCAGATGGCAGCTCTGGCAGTGATGGGGTTTCTCTGTCCTGCAGTGGAGCTGCTGTGGGCTGTACACCAGACAGGACAGATGTATTATCATAGATGTGTGTGCTACCGCTGACATATTAAAATACAAAAGGACGCACTAAACTCACCATCAACACATCCAAAGGACCAACTCATTTACCCTGAAGCCTGAATAAACTACACTGCCATCAATCTTTCTAATTTATCAAAGCTACACTGCTAATACGCTAGTAAATAATACTGGTACAATTTTTATATGCATCACTGCAATCGGTGCACTGATACTTGCACCTATAACTATTTTACAAGTTTCATATGTGAATCAATAAACTGGGAAGGGAACACTTCAATCATATTGAATTCCAATGAACTAAATATTCAAAATCAGAATCTTTACTGTACATTGTGTAATTCATTGAAAACAAAGCGATGCAATAATGTCACTGGAAACCAAAATCACAAACCGCCTGAGGGCTGGGTACAAAACCGCACTGAAAATCAGAGTAAAAAACTGAAATCTATTCTATTTAATACAATTGTATTCTGTTTGCATGAATACTGTATCACATTTGAAAGTCCACCTCATCATCATTACCTGCGTTTGGTGTTTAACACCTGTCCTGGTCTTGGATAAGTGTTTACCATGTCGCTTCCTCAGACGATGTGAGCGTGTCCTCTTCCTGGTGGATGGTGCGCTCCGTCTGCAGGAGGTTAAACACAAAACACTGTTACATCTGAGCAGAGCAGAGATGTTTACATGGAGCCATGCTTCCTTGGATTTAGAAAGATGTGTGACTGTAACTAAACTACAGTACAGCAGCCTGTAGACGTCTCAATAAGTCAGTTTCCACCACTGTGCATCTGACCGCTTCATTTAGCCCCCAGCGCCGGTAACACAGCATTAGGGCGCAGCAGCAGCTTCTCTCACTGCGGTCCATAAGCATTATAACTAGTATCACTGCAACTATCACTGCAGTCCATAAGTCCATAAGCATTATATCAACCATCACTGCAGTCCATAGGCATTATATCAACCATCACTGCAGTCCATAGGCATTATATCAACCATCACTGCAGTCCATAAGCATTATATCTACTATCACTGCAACTATCACTGCAGTCTAGAAGCATTATATCTACTATCACTGCAACTATCACTGCAGTCTATAAGCATTATATCTACTATCACTGCAACCATAAGCATTATATCTACTATCACTGCAACCATCACTGCAGTCTATAAGCATTATATCTACTATCACTGCAACTATCACTGCAACCATCACTGCAGTCTATAAGCATTATATCAACCATCACTGCAGTCCATAAGCATTATATCTACTATCACTGCAACCATCACTGCAGTCTATAAGCATTATATCTACTATCACTGCAACTATCACTGCAACCATCACTGCAGTCCATAAGCATTGTATCTACTATCACTGCAATCATCATTACAACATCACTGCAGTCTATAAGCATTATATCTACTATCACTGCAACTATCACTGCAACCATCACTGCAGTCCATAAGCATTGTATCTACTATCACTGCAATCATCATTACAACCATCACTGCAGTCTATAAGCATTATATCTACTATCACTGCAACCATCACTGTAACTATCACTGCAGCCTGTAAGCATTATATCTACCATCACTGCAACCATCACTGTAACTATCACTGCAGCCTGTAAGCATTATATCTACCATCACTGCAACCATCACTGTAACTATCACTGCAGCCTGTAAGCATTATATCTACCATCACTGCAACCATCACTGCAGTCCATAAGCATTATATCTACTCTGTTACCAGTGTACAGCATGTCAACAGGTTACAGTAAGCGTTTAAATGCACCAAGAGAAATGCAAAGAGATTAATTCGTTATTTTAATTACAATAAAAATCCAACTCCAACTCAGCTGCTTCTAGCTAATGTGTGTAACCCTCATGACCTGTAGTTACATTAAAGTTTGATTCTTCTCACATTACTCGACATTAGCAGCAGGTGTTACTGACGCTGAAACACCAGCCATGACTGTTAGCTAGCAACACTGTCCACTAGCTATACTGTCCACTAGCAAAACTGTCCACTAACAATACTGTCCACTAGCAAAACTGTCCACTAGCAATACTGTCCACTAGCTACACTGTCCACTAGCAATACTGTCCACTAGCTACACTGTCCACTAGCTACACTGTCCACTAGCTATACTGTCCACTAGCAAAACTGTCCACTAACAATACTGTCCACTAGCAAAACTGTCCACTAGCAATACTGTCCACTAGCTACACTGTCCACTAGCAAAACTGTCCACTAACAATACTGTCCACTAGCAAAACTGTCCACTAGCAATACTGTCCACTAGCTACACTGTCCACTAGCAATACTGTCCACTAGCTACACTGTCCACTAGCAACACTGTCCACTAGCTACACTGTCCACTAGCAATACTGTCCACTAGCTACACTGTCCACTAGCAACACTGTCCACTAGCTACACTGTCCACTAGCAAAACTGTTAGCTAGCAACACTGTCCGCACACGTTAGCATGTGGTAAGCTAGGTCGCGTTAGCATTAGCGAATCATGCTGGCATAAAAATAAGCTTTCGGCTGCAAACACTCTAAAAGTTAAATTTAACCTAGTTAATTAATAAAACAACTCTCTGTACTTACTTGGCTTTCATTACATCGTCTCTCTGCCGTCCGACCACCGTCCGTGCTGTCCGCATGCTCCTGAACTTCAGGTGAGACGTGAGCAGGGGGTGGGGGTGGGGCGTCGGCGTCGCAGGTAACGTGGGGACCGAAAATGTCCGGAAAAGTGTGTCCCATCTCTCCTATGTGTCCCATCTCTCCTGTGTGTCCACCGCGGGGTGGGGGATGGGCATGAGCAGCGTGGGGACCACAGTGAAAGTGTGTCCCTCCCTCACTTTGAGTTAGTGTGGACATTTTATTGTTGCTGTTTCACAGACAGATCAGTGCATCTAGGAGAAGCCCTGTACATCAGAGCAGAGCAGGGTTGGGACACAGCCCTAAATTAGAGATCATTATGAAGTTGAGCTTTTATCATCCACACTATATAAAAGTGTATTAAGTTGACTGCCAATGCTATGCATGTAGATCTACACTGCTCAAAAAATAAAGGGAACACTACAATAACACATCCTAGATCTCAATGAATGAAATATTCCAGTTGAAAATCTTTATTCATTACATAGTGGAATGCGTTGAGAACAAAATAACATAAAAATGATCAATGTAAATCAAAATTATCCCATGAAGGTCTGGATTTGGAATCATCCTCAAAATAAAAGTGGAAAATCACATTAGCTACAGGCTGATCGAGCTTCAGGGGAAATTCCTCAAGACAAGTCCAAGTGAGGCTCAGTAGTGTGTTTGGCCTCCACGTGCCTGTGTGACCTCCCTACAACGCCTGGGCACGGTCCTGATGAGGCGGAGGATGTTCTCCTGAGCATCAGTCAACTCCTGGACAGTCTGTGGTGCAGCGTGGCGTTGGTGGATGGACGAGACAAGATGTCCCAGATGTGCTGGATTGGATTCAGGTCTGGGGAACAGGCAGGCCAGTCCATAGCATCAGTGCCTTCATCATGCAGGAACTGCTGACACACTTCAGCCACATGAGGCCAAGCATTGTCATCAGAAGGAACCAAAGGCCCACTGCACCAGCATATGGTCTCACAATGGGTCTGAGGATCTCATCCCGCTACCTAATGGCAGTCAGGGTACCTCTGGCTAGCACATGGAGGGTTAGGGGTTAGGGCCCTCCAAAGAAATGCCTCCCCACACCATTACTGACCCACCGCCAAACCGGTCATGCTGGAGGATGTTGAGGCAGCAGAACGTTCTCCACAGCGTCTCCAGACTCTGTCACGTCTGTCACATGCTCAGTGTAAACCTGCTCTCATCCGTGAAGAGCACAGGGCGCCAACGGCGAATCTGCCAATCTTGGTGTTCTCTGGCAAATGCCAATCGCCCTGCACGGTGTTGGGCTGTAAGCACAAGCCCCACTTGTGGACGTCGGGCCCTCATCCCACCCTCATGGAGTCTGTTTCAGACAGTTTGAGCAGAAACATGCACATTAGTGGCCTGCTGGAGGTCATTTTGCAGGACTCTGGCAGGGCTCCTCCTGTTCCTCCTTGCACAAAGGAGGAGGTAGTGGTCCTGCTGCTGGGTTGTTGTCCTCCTATGGCCCCCTCCACGTCTCCTGGTGTACTGGCCTGTCTCCTGGTATCTCCTCCATGCTCTGGACACTGTGCTGAGAGACACAGCAAACCTTCTTGCCACAGCTCGCATTGATGTGCCATCATGGATGAGCTGCACTACCTGAACAACTTCTGTGGGTTGTAGACACCACCTCATGCCACCTCTAGGGCTGAGAGCACTGACAAAATGCCATGTGACCAGAACATCAGCCAGAAAGGATGAGAAAAGAGAAATGGTGTGTGGTCACCACCTGCAGAACCACTCCTTTATAGGGGTTGTCTGTTCCATTGGCACAACAGCAGGTGACATTGATTCATCAGTGTTGCTTCCTAACTGGACAGGTTGGTTTCACAGAAGTGTGATTGACTTGGAGTTACATTGTGTTTTTTAGGTGTTCCCTTTATTTTTTTGAGCAGTGTACGTTTCATAATCTAATGTGACTAACAATGCGACATCACCTGTATTCTCAGTCTGTATAAATGCACACAGTACGCCATTGACAAGTCTTTCATTAGGGAGGGGGCCCACTGTCATCTCCACAGTTTTGAGCTTGCTCAGCTCCAAGTTGATCTGACCCACCAACAGGCCAGCTGTTTGATAGAGACCCCATCTGTATGCAGACTAAAATATCAGGACACAGGCTAACTGTGGGCCTGGTCTCAGTTTGGACACTTATCAGGACGCAGGCTAACTGTGGGCTTGGTCTCAGTTTGGACACTTATCAGGACGCAGGCTAACTGTGGGCCCGGTCTCAGTTTGGACACTTATCAGGACGCAGGCTAACTGTGGGTCCGGTCTCAGTTTGGACACTTATCAGGACGCAGGCTAACTGTGGGCTTGGTCTCAGTTTGGACACTCATCAGGACGCAGGCTAACTGTGGGTCCGGTCTCAGTTTGGACACTCATCAGGACGCAGGCTAACTGTGGGTCCGGTCTCAGTTTGGACACTCATCAGGACGCAGGCTAACTGTGGGCCCGGTCTCAGTTTGGACACTCATCAGGACGCAGGCTAACTGTGGGTCCGGTCTCAGTTTGGACACTCATCAGGACGCAGGCTAACTGTGGGTCCGGTCTCAGTTTGGACACTCATCAGGACGCAGGCTAACTGTGGGCTTGGTCTCAGTTTGGACAAATATCAGGACGCAGGCTAACTGTGGGCCTGGTCTCAGTTTGGACACTCATCAGGACGCAGGCTAACTGTGGGCCTGGTCTCAGTTTGGACACTTATCAGGACGCAGGCTAACTGTGGGTCCGGTCTCAGTTTGGACACTTATCAGGACGCAGGCTAACTGTGGGTCCGGTCTCAGTTTGGACACTCATCAGGACGCAGGCTAACTGTGGGCCTGGTCTCAGTTTAGACACTTATCAGGACACAGGCTAACTGTGGGTCCGGTCTCAGTTTAGACACTTATCAGGACGCAGGCTAACTGTGGGCCCGGTCTCAGTTTGGACAAATATCAGGACGCAGGCTAACTGTGGGTCCGGTCTCAGTTTGGACACTCATCAGGACGCAGGCTAACTGTGGGTCCGGTCTCAGTTTGGACACTTATCAGGACGCAGGCTAACTGTGGGTCCGGTCTCAGTTTGGACACTCATCAGGACGCAGGCTAACTGTGGGCTTGGTCTCAGTTTGGACACTTATCAGGACGCAGGCTAACTGTGGGTCCGGTCTCAGTTTGGACACTTATCAGGACGCAGGCTAACTGTAGGTCCGGTCTCAGTTTGGACACTCATCAGGACGCAGGCTAACTGTGGGCTTGGTCTCAGTTTGGACACTCATCAGGACGCAGGCTAACTGTGGGCCTGGTCTCAGTTTGGACACTTATCAGGACACAGGCTAACTGTGGGTCCGGTCTCAGTTTGGACACTCATCAGGACACAGGCTAACTGTGGGCCTGGTCTCAGTTTGGACACTTATCAGGACACAGGCTAACTGTGGGCCTGGTCTCAGTTTGGACACTTATCAGGACACAGGCTAACTGTGGGTCCGGTCTCAGTTTGGACACTCATCAGGACACAGGCTAACTGTGGGCCCGGTCTCAGTTTGGACACTCATCAGGACACAGGCTAACTGTGGGTCCGGTCTCAGTTTGGACACTCATCAGGACACAGGCTAACTGTGGGCCTGGTCTCAGTTTAGACACTCATCAGGACACAGGCTAACTGTGGGTCCGGTCTCAGTTTGGACACTTATCAGGACACAGGCTAACTGTGGGTCCGGTCTCAGTTTGGACACTTATCAGGACACAGGCTAACTGTGGGCCTGGTCTCAGTTTGGACACTCATCAGGACACAGGCTAACTGTGGGCCTGGTCTCAGTTTGGACACTTATCAGGACACAGGCTAACTGTGGGCCTGGTCTCAGTTTGGACACTTATCAGGACACAGGCTAACTGTGGGCCCGGTCTCAGTTTGGACACTTATCAGGACACAGGCTAACTGTGGGCCTGGTCTCAGTCTTGACAAATATCAGGACACAGGCTAACTGTGGGCCTGGTCTCAGTCTTGACAAATATCAGGACGCAGGCTAACTGTGGGTCCGGTCTCAGTTTGGACACTTATCAGGACACAGGCTAACTGTGGGCCTGGTCTCAGTCTTGACAAATATCAGGACACAGGCTAACTGTGGGCCTGGTCTCAGTCTTGACAAATATCAGGACGCAGGCTAACTGTGGGCCCGGTCTCAGTTTGGACACTTATCAGGACACAGGCTAACTGTGGGCCTGGTCTCAGTCTTGACAAATATCAGGACACAGGCTAACTGTGGGCCTGGTCTCAGTCTTGACAAATATCAGGACGCAGGCTAACTGTGGGCCTGGTCTCAGTTTGGACACTTATCAGGACACAGGCTAACTGTGGGCCCGGTCTCAGTTTGGACACTCATCAGGACACAGGCTAACTGTGGGCCTGGTCTCAGTCTTGACAAATATCAGGACACAGGCTAACTGTGGGCCTGGTCTCAGTTTGGACACTTATCAGGACGCAGGCTAACTGTGGGTCCGGTCTCAGTTTGGACACTCATCAGGACGCAGGCTAACTGTGGGCCTGGTCTCAGTTTGGACACTTATCAGGACGCAGGCTAACTGTGGGTCCGGTCTCAGTTTGGACACTTATCAGGACACAGGCTAACTGTGGGCCTGGTCTCAGTCTTGACAAATATCAGGACGCAGGCTAACTGTGGGCCTGGTCTCAGTTTGGACACTCATCAGGACACAGGCTAACTGTGGGCTTGGTCTCAGTCTTGACAAATATCAGGACGCAGGCTAACTGTGGGCCTGGTCTCAGTTTGGACACTCATCAGGACACAGGCTAACTGTGGGCCTGGTCTCAGTCTTGACAAATATCAGGACACAGGCTAACTGTGGGCTTGGTCTCAGTCTTGACAAATATCAGGACACAGGCTAACTGTGGGCCTGGTCTCAGTTTGGACACTCATCAGGACACAGGCTAACTGTGGGCCTGGTCTCAGTCTTGACAAATATCAGGACACAGGCTAACTGTGGGCCTGGTCTCAGTTTGGACACTCATCAGGACACAGGCTAACTGTGGGCCTCATCTTAGTTTCATACTGGGCTACTGTAGCTTCAGTTTGTACAGCACACTGTCACTTAGTTTTCACCTCAGCTTAAAATCAATATTAATGTAAATGTCATTCTCTCTTAATGAGCTCATTTCATTGTGATTAAACACCTCCCTTTAAGGTTTATGGTACATTGTGTACTCTGTAATAGTAATCAATATTCCATCCAAAATATCTGGTAATCATTCATTGATTCTGAAATCAATGAATGATGTACTGTACCAGTACTGTACTGGTCCAATAATTAATTAATTAATTAATTAATTTGTTTGTTTATTTGTTTATTTGTCATTTAAATATGTATTTACTTCAGGCCATTAACAATGACGTCACTTTTTTCAAAGAATAAAAAGGCTTTGAAAGGAATTTAATGATGAACCGGGTCCCTTTCCTGATTTTAGGTTCTGTCATTCAATAACATGCAAGTCTGATGACATCAAAGTGCTCAGAAAGTGATAATATTCATAAAACACTAACCTCATATAACATACACACTTACACACACTGTCAGGAAAACGGACCCCACCATCCAAATACACACACCGCAATACCCTCGACCACCACTGGGGAACACACAAAGTCTTGAAAATCAAGTCTGTGGGGACCAAAATTATTTTTCAAAATAAACCTCACCAGGCATATCAGGAGGTCGTTTTCTATTGATTGCAATGCTCGTGCCTGTGGGGACCGGGGGTCGGTCCCCACAAGAAAAATTGGTCCCCATTTGGTGAGTGAAATGTCAGGTGATGGTCCCCACCAGGATAGAAATACAAACGCACACACACACACACACACACACACACACACACACACACACACACACACACACACACTCACACCCATACCCCACACAGCGACATATACATATGTACGTACACTGTGCCAGAAAAAAAAAAAAAAAAACTGTGCAGGAATCCAGCAGACTTTTGTTTGTCCATCACAGCGCCGACAGAGGAGTGTCTGCCTGAGCCAACATGTTACACACACACACACACACCCCTTGTCCACCATGGCGCCTAGCCCCATGCCGGTATAATCCAAACACACACACACACACATGTCACACATAAACAAATGATGGCTTGAGTGACACACACACACTTTTGTATACCACAGTGCCTGGCGTCATGCCAGTGTAAGCCAGTCCAGTGCCAGCCCGTCTTCTGAACCCTGTGATCTCTGCCTGCTGTTTTCCTTCTAACTCAGTTATAAGATTACAGTGGCTTTACCTTCCTGAAGTTACAATATGTAATCTGGAAAGGCTTGGCTCTGGTGGTCAAGTCGAGATAAAAATCCACTGAGTAATATTTACTCCAGTTTGGATGCCACTTTTCTTCCTCCGAGCTTGTGCTCGCACTGAAAGGTGACCTTAAAAATTTAAAAGCAATCTTGGTTTTTCCAGACTGTTTCCTTAAAAGTTGACCCTTTGGATAGTTGCGGCTTCCATGCTGCAGCACTGAAATTCTACTCTCTCTAAATCATAGGTTGGACTCTCTAAGGACGACTTAATGATGACATTGGGAGCATAATTTCATATTCAAAGCATTGCTTAAATTCTCTTGTTTGTAAACTTTGAAGAATTGCAGCTTTGGAAAGGGATCTGCTGTGGTAATGAAAGGCAGAAATGTATAATTTTGTAAGAACATCGTACTGACAAAACCAAAATAATACAGTTTTGTGTGTGCAGGGTTTGTTCCTATACTGAACTTTTAATAACACTATATAAGCATTGCACGCTTCAACTGGTATTAGTTTTGTAATATGCCACAACAGACAACACTTTATCATTATTGTCTTATACAATATCTCCGTAAACTAGAGAAATATGTCCAAACGGCCTCAAAGAGACAACATACTGCTGAACATGAATGCTGCTTTTGTCTGGCTTTTAATAGAAATGTTTGTTTCCTATGAACAGTTAAAAGTATTTGTTCCTGTCAAGAATAAATTGATTAAGGGGAAGTGCTGGTGTTCATCCATTTGTTTTACAGCTGGACTGGCTTCCTTCTTGGATCCCTGCAGATTAACAGAAGCACGAACTTCACTCCAGTTGGTTCCGGAGCTGAAAACAACCCAAATCAACCTCAGACAGACCCTTTTTTTCCCTAAATCACATAATGTGGTTTTTAAAAAGGTACACTGAGCTACGCTGAGGCCAGTTATAACGTGAGGGTGAAAACGAGGGGGAGGTCTTCAACAATAGAGGTATTATCTCTCCTGTCATGGCATTAACAGCCACACAAAGACCCCCAGGAAGAGATCAGAGCAGATCACAGCAGATCAGACACACACAGCAGCTTTCACACACTCTGTTCGCCACCATCGGGCCGTATGACGCCCTGCCTCTGCATGAAGCGAGGCTGGGATCACTTTCACATCAGTCAAAGCAGTACAGCAGACTGTCTGATTGTTGTGTAAGGTGTGAGCAGTCATTATAGCTCGACAGACGTCATTTACTGAGAGGCCATGTGGCACATTTCATTTGCCAAGTGCTAAAAGGCGAAGGAATGTATCTTGGTAGCTTTGGTGATAGAGCATAATCGAAACTCATCTATGGACATAATCAGATGACATAACTGCACACGCCTCAAGGATCTGGAGGGCACCAGCAGCTCTACAGTACAGTACACAGTACACAGCAGGCTACACAACATAACAGTATAAGCAGACATGGTGGAGTGAAAGCATTCTGCTCGGCCACTTTAAATTGTCCTTATTCAAAGCCAGTTGACCCCACGGAGCTTCTACGCATTCACTGACCTAATAATAGTCATTTCTGAAACCCCCTGATGTTTAAACACCACAGGAGCTGAAAGAGACTAGAGAAGATTTGTTTGGAGTGATTCCTGCTTTTGGTGACATCTAATTAAATTTAAGGCCTTTAAACAGGTCTGGTAGTCTGAAGTGGCTGTGGCACTACGAAGTTGTCTCAATGGCTGATTAATTTGTCATGATTAGAACATTCTGTCCTTTTATTTCACTTCCAATAGAGCTGCTAATATGCACCACGACTTACGTTCACAATACGGATGCAAAGCCCCTTCAAATGTACGAACCTGTGTAAAGTTCAGCACGTAGGTTAAGACAACGTGGACACATGCTGTGAGAGAAAAGCACCAGATAAGACGGCCTGTAAAAGAATTTATCACTGTGGTAAAAGGCCCGTGTCGTGTAATGCTATCTCTACTCTACTTTGTACCTCATGTACTTTGACACTAATAAGTTCCAGCAGGTACGGAGTGTGAGCAAGACAACTTTGTCTGGGGGAAACCCTTCACGGTCAGATTTATTCAGAACCATTAACGAGGTCAAAGTCCAGGCCGTGCCCGTATCACTTCCTCGTGGTTTTAGTCAAAGCTGCACACTTTCTGCACGTACACGAGTTAACCCTTTAATACGGCTAACTCACCAGTATGAGGTCAGTAACTTGCACAGGGAACACCAAAGAAAAATAAAGAAGAAGATCGACCGTCTTTCTCTGGAGGGCGTGCTTTCACTCGCCGCTGTTAAGAGGATTTCACTCTCAGACTTTGATTTGTTGCTTCCTGTGAGAGGAGAAGTGACCGTACTTGACTTTAAAGCACCATTTAGGCCAAATAAGATGAATCTGTGGTGCCTCAAGTAACAGAGTGGGGCAGGTTTCTCATTCTCACCCAGGATATTGGAGTGTTGGGGTCTCACCGAAGCAGAGAGTTAACTCTACATCTGAACCAATTAGTCAATCAATTAAAGACAATAAATCTGTTTTGATAGTTGGATAATACAATTTCTTCAGGCAAAAACACCAAACGGTATCTAATTCAAATAAAACATGACATTTAAAAGCATAATATTGGACAAAGGGAAGATGTAATGAGCATTTTTACTATTTTCTGACATTTTTAGACTTAATGATTAATAAGAAATAAGATCTGCAGATTAACCAGTGATGAAAAGAATTGTCTCTTCTCCTGTACTCCAGCATTCAAGCCTCAGTTAGGATGTTATCTTGCTCTAGTTGACTGTCCAGGCGGAAGAACCCATAATCTTTAGTGCTTTAGGGTTGTTTTCCTTCACTTCATTCTTACAGTCTGTGCCACAGTCGTCATGTTTGAGGTCTGAGACTCTGCACCATCACCACCAGACTGCAAGCATCATCATCATCATCATCACCACCTGACCAAACCACCCAAACCCGCCCCACTCACGCTCGAGTAAGCGTACGGGTCAGACGAGGCCTGCGGCCGCTGTCAAAGCACCAGACGCCAGGACCCGCTGACCACTTGCAAAACCTGCACCTGCTAAATCTGATAGACAGGCAAACAGAGCCGGATGCAGACACTATACCCAGATTGGTTGGAGAGATATGTGGAACACAATTCACTCACTGCTGGTCCTGTTTTCTGCTTCCCCCCACACACACACACACACACACACACACACACACACACACACATTTTTTTGCGTGTAGGCTCCAAGCACACACCCACAGGGTTGGAGGTGGCACGCATAAAGGCACGCAAGCGCACACACACCTGTCCCTTGTATGATCTGCTAGGCTAGTAGGCTATTAACCTAGAGTCAGAAGGGATAAAGACACATTATCTCCTCTGCTGCTGGGATATAATAAACCTAAGCTTGTGTAAGGGGTTTTCTGTCACACACACACACATTTTCTATTGTCTAAAACCTACAGATCTCACAAACCGCCGCCTTGCAGCACAAAAGGCACATTTCACGTCAAGATTAAAGTTGGAAAACAAGTGGATTTGATTGTTTTTAGACCGAGTGAAGCCCAGAATGTAGGCTGTGCTCCTCAGACTGCCTTTGTGTTAATTATTAAATAAGTTAAACCACTTAATTTGAGGGTTTTTTTAGCAGCCTGTCCTGTAAGCGTGCTCAGTAAGAGGAAACTGAGGCATTCAGTGCAACGAGTTAAGGCACCATTGGTTCATATAGAGATGCGAGGAGGGAATAAAGCTTTTTAAAGTCTGCTTGGCCAGAACTACACACACTCTCTCTCATTCTTTTTTCTTTTCCCTACAGACACATAGACAATCTGTTACTTTTTCTCTCCCATACACACACACACACACACACACACACACACACACCAGGCCACCATGCCTGGTCTACATTATGGGCTTCTGACTGAGTCATAACACAGTAAAAGTAAAAGCTGACTGTGAAAACGCCACGCTGTGCAACCACAGTCCCATCACAGGTGCTGGTGAGTAACATTAGTGTGTGTGTGAGAGTGTGTGTGTGTGTGTGTGTGTGTGTGTGTCTGACAGCCAGTCTAATTATAAACACTCACATGGGTGGTAAACAATAACAACAACAAATGTCGCTGGGAGGATGAAAATAGACATTGGGGAGGATGAGTTTGGTCAAATATCACAAGACTGAACAAAAGCTTTTGAGTTTAAATGATTTTCTGACTCTTTGAGTTTCATTTTAGGAAACTAGGTTTGTTCTAGTCATGAGAATAAAACCTTATTATAAAAAAAGCTGGGCAACTTAGTGATGCTAAATACCTGCATGCAATGAAATTAAACCTTGTAAAGATAATTTTATGACTATACATGGTAATTTTGCAAAGGAAAATGCCCTTTAATAATCCGATTAAACGTTGCAGACCAGAATTGGATCCGGAAACAGTTTCCAGAATCATGAAGCTTAATCCCAACATGAATAAAGTTCATTTCTTCTATAAATAACTATTTCTTCTCTCATCCACAGCCTGAACTTACCTCTTATGTGATGCAGCTCAGTGTCCGGATGCAAATCTGTTTACCAGGCAGAAACAGTATGAAAAGCCTGTCCCAAAATGAGGCTGCACGGTGTGAGAGGAGTCTTTCAGCAGAGTGTGTGCACCGTGCTCTCCTCCATTGTGCCTCCGCTCCCTGATACTTGAGTCAATTTGAACCAGCAGCGCTGTGCGGAGCCTCAAAGAGAGGCGTATTCAAATGACTTCCACAGAGCCGGGAAAACCAGCCAATCACCGCCCGGGGGAGGCGGCCTCTAGGGGCGGCGCGGACCAATCACAGCGGAGCAGCTGGAAAATCGAAATCTGCGGAGGCTCTGATTGGCTGAGCCGCCGCCCGTCCTCTTCCTTCTTTTCAACCGCAGCCAGGAGCAGTGAATGTTTTTGTTGGAGGGCTGAAATATGGAAGGTGTAAGGTTTCCCCCCGGAATGTGTTTGTGTGTGTGGCTGTAAGTTGGTCCCAGTGACTTAAAAGGCAGGAGTGTGTAAGCTGGTGTGTTCTGTGTTTGTGGTGTGAGTGGTGGACATTAGTACTGACATGAGGAGGTGCAGGGTTTAGTACTGTAGGACACTTCAGAGGAAAGGCTGCAAGGCCTGGGGTAGCCTGGTTATTGGCTTTTCTGGTGTTAGGATGACTGAGAACTGTTGCATTGTACACTGAAGCACTGTTTTTGCATATTAAGCTAGTTTGCTCTAAATCAGTACTGTTGACCCTCTTCTTTTCTTTTTAACCCTCAGTCTTCATTTCAGCTCTGCATGGGCGTTTAGATCCCAGTGGGCGGATGGCATGCTTGCTGTTATTTCACATCAGGTCAGTGAAAATGTTGGCTTAAAACTGCATTCATTCATTCATTCATTTGGGGTCAATGGAACAAACTGAAAACAGGTCTGACATGCTATCGGCACGTAGTAATTTTATTTCTATTGCAGATTATTGTTGGATTCTGCCGACATTGGTGTTGAAAAGCAATCTTGTGTCCACTTTTCTTTCCATGATAATATTAAAGAACATCAAGTTACAATTATTTGGCAGATTTTATCCACATCACAGAGATGTGGATAAAAAGCAAGATTCATATTTTAAAAAATTCTGTTTCTGTTTCTGATTTAAATCACCTTATACCTTTAGTGTACAGATTATATTTTTATGATATTCTTTAATATTATTTGTTTTTGGCTGCTTAAGTCTCCACTTGGTTATTCTTAGTCTCCACTAAAGTTATTTGGATGTCGATAAACATAAAATACATCAATAATGCAACATTAATTTCTTTTCAAGGTTATGTCACTGTGGAAATGCAGCCGAAAGCTGGATTAATCAAATGTTTGTGGTTTGTGTGTTTGGTGTTTTGTTTAGTTTCTCAATATTTTATTACGCCAGGCACCACTTAAACATATAATATAAACAGTATAATGAACATACTCAGATTACGTTGGGTCATTCAGGCCAGACTGTTTCTCATAAGTAATTATATGTGGTCACAGCTGCAAGTACATATTGCTAAACCATTAAATTGTACCTGACTTTGAGTAAACCTATAACCACAGTTATTGACTCAGCGGTTGTGTGTACACCAGGCAGTAAAAGCAAAGTGGTCATTTACAGGATTTTTCTTTATTTACATGAACTGCGTTAATTCCATGTGGCTTCATTAACTTCTTTTTCAGTAATTAAGGAAAACAGACTTGATAACAGTGATTTTCTTGATATCCGGTGTTTTTTTTTTTAAAAGGATTTCACAAGCCCTCAAGGTCGGAGAAATTACTCAACCCATAACAGAAAGTTATCCTTAAATTGGAGTGAAAACACAAAGATTATCTAGATTAGGCTGTCATGTAACAACAGGTACAGTGAATCCTCTTTGCGTGCAGTCTGTCGGTCCTGTGGAGGCACTGGCAGGGTTAAATTCACAGTGGGCATTTCATTTTGACAGAGTATAAAAACACACCTCATTTCTCTCTAAATGTTTAGAATATACTCTAAATATATACACTACGCTCCATCCAACAGTCTAATTTCCTCTAAAATATTATAATTAAAGCAAGGTGGGTGCACACTATACCCACCCCCTCAACTGCCACTCCACCTCAGCACAGTCCAGTCCTTTCCAGTTGCATAAACATCAAATTACATAAATACTGAGTTAGATTTACACGAAGGCCGGGCCCTGAGGTTGTAGGCGGCGCTCATTTTTTGATCACTGACGCCTCTTACATTCTGACACATCACCATTCAGGCGAGAATAGCTGATCTCTGAGTCTTTCAGGCTGCAGGGTTTTCTCATTTCAATAACCCAACTCCTACACCAGCCACCGGAGCGCACAGCTTCCGGCTGCGCTCAACCGTGTGTGGGTCACAAATACGCTTAAACAAAAGAAAGCCGGTGCGCACATACACACACACACACATCCACATGCTTCTCCTTCCGGTGGTACTTGACGGTGGCAGCGCTTGGTGAGGGCCCTCATGAGATATGGGTTTTCGATTGGCTGCTCGACGCCCACAGCCGCATGAGGGCTGTTGAGGAAGACTTCCTGTCGGAGTGACATATAGAAATCAAGCATGTCAATGTAAATGAGACTGACCTGAATTAGTCATTAGTCACCATGACGTCAACGCCACCACCATTACCCAAATATTTGTTCCATGGATGTAATCAGGATACAGTCACTTTTTATTTCTGTGGTTGTCAGTATTCCTGTTGGCAGCTGCGTCCCACCACATATCTCATCTTCATTTGATGTTGACTCCGACCTTGGATGTTTGTCACATGTTGTTCCCCCTCTGTTCAAATATCAAATGAAGCACAAAAAGTAGAGAATAAAAGGACTTTTTATTCTATTTATCATTCTCAGGCTTAAAATGATTCTCAAACGTAACCAAAGAGAGAGTTCACTGTATCTTTAGTACGACTTTAATTGACTTTTAGAGGATGCTAAAATGGAGAAACAAGAGGGGAACATCCAGCAGGATTCAAACCTAGGCCACATTGTTCCAGAAGCTTAATTGGTTAAGTTAAAAGGTGGTTTAATTGAGTTTAGGTTGTTCCTGCTTCCCGCCTGCCGTCACTGTCACGCTAGAGCCAAGTGAGACCGTTGGTGAAGATAAGATAGTCATGAAAAACTAATCTGTGTCCCTGTGAGTTTGCTATAAAGGTCACTTTGTTAAGTTGTTGTGCATTATGGAAACTACAGCAGAGAACCACTCATCATCTTGCCTACACGTCTCTCACACACAGACAGATCACGCAACAGATGCTCCTCATTTTATTTATTCATCAGATCTACCCAGATACTGAAATACATATTAGGAGTAACAATGAAAGTAAGAGTTTCGAATTTACTATTTAAAAAAAATCACTGTGAATACATTAAAATTAGCAAATAATTGAGGAGCACGTGGAGTTTAAACGAGACATTGCTTTCTTATTGTCCTGCTTTGCCTTGTCTTCACATACAGGTTTAAGTGGTTGACTTTTCCAGGGCACAGGTCTTAAATTAATCATCATTTACATGTCCCGGTATGATCTGACAATACAGTCAGTAGATGGTAGTGAATTATGTATGAAGCTCAACATCATTGGAAGCACTGAGCAATGAAACATTGTGTTGCAGAGAAGGTGATCATCACATAACACTATCATATTAAAGTGGCTATACTTCATATTTTTATTTAAACAATGGATCACCTGACTACTTGGATGTGAAAGGAGTCACTCGTCACTCAATTTTTCTGCTTTTTAGCCCATAATTAGTGATGGAGTTGTCTTGGTCTGCATTATATTGAACAGTGTTTTTAATATTTTGCCCATATTTGTCCAGTTCAGTTTGTCTGTTGGATCAGGAGGATTTCTACCACATCCTTTGAACCCCACTCGCACAATATAATCCTGTTTGTTTCCAACTCTACAGTGTGAAGTTATACAAATCTGTTCCTTTAGCTTGCTTTCAAATGTTGTGAACATAACAAACCAAAATGCTAAAGAAGACTGTTGTAAGGCCTCTGACTGGCAGTGTGTTTTGGATTTCAGGGAAGCGGTGACACGGACAAAACAAATGATGTCAGCCGCCGCCAGCAGCAGCAGCAGCAGACTTGTGTACGAGTGTGGGTGGGATTACACAGTGACAGCTGGGTGAGATCATTATGGTTAGGGAAGGGGTGGGAGAAGAAGGGGGAGAACCCGAGAATCGGGGGAGGGGAGGTGATGTGGTATAATGGGAGTTGGGGCGGAGGGGTGAGAGGCTTTTATAGTGGCATTCTTCTCTCTGAGGAATGCATACACATGTATGTTGGAAAAGTTAAAGAGAAGAAATAATCCATCTGACCTGCTTCAGATCCCAACATGCGCTAGCTGTCCTTTTGCATTGATGCACACATGCATGGTGAACCTGAAGCAGTTCAGGTTCAGAGGAATAGCTGATATGTGGGATACATTAGGAGGGGGGATGAGGGGAGAGGAAGACGGTGACTCACTCACTGGCTTCCAGTAAGACGTCTGACTCAGCTACTGGAAGCCCCCTGACCCTGCCTGGAGACAATATGTGGCCAATAATTGTGTTTTTCACTTTGCTGGAGAAATCAGACTTCGGAAAGGTTGTAAAATATGAGGGAAAACAGATTGCATCAAAGAAACATGTATGCAAACAACAGATGGCGTAATTTCATTTTTCCTAGTGTTAGCAGTGAAAATGTGTGCAGGCTCTCATGAACTGCACTGATTCTGAATAATGCACATTATTGAATGTGAATGTGTTTTATCGAGAGCATTTTCTGTGACAACAAAGAAAAAGATCCTCAGACACATTTTGCACTTCAGCTTCAGCTGAGTCAACAGGCCAACAAGTACATGAGTCACATCCATTTACACTGACCTTATATGTATTGATTTACCCTTCATCATCATCGTCCTCCTCCTCTTTCTCGTGAAAAGAACACTTGCACACTGTTCCGCATTCATCCGTGCTCTCATTGTTTCATTCTGTCACTCACGCTGCTCTGCTGTTTGTTTGAAGTGATCCATCTTTCCGTTAAACCCTGTGACCTGTGAATTGTGTTCCTATAGCGACGCAAAGATGGGAAAGAGAAAGGGGATCACTTTCACCCACAGCGACAGCAGCCATGTAATGATAGGAACTGCTGATCAGACGCTCCATTATGAGTCAGGTTGGCTGACAGCTGATCTGTGCACGTATGCCAACTTTTGTAGCGTTTAAAATGTCTCTCTTAAAGCACTGTTTGTTCTTTGGTTTGGGTTTTATTTAATGAAACAACAGGGAAAATGCAGGTGTTTGATTATGTAATTGATGACGAAGGTTTGAACGTCAGTCTGTCATCTGCGTGTGCTTTCTCCTGCTGTTAAGAACAAACATGAACTTGTGAAGAGGCATCAAACCAAGCGAGAAGAACTGTTGCCTATCAGATATTCTCGCATCCTCTGATGCCCACAATCCTTTGTTTGTTGGTCTTTTCTGTCCTTGGATTGCACCACACTTGACTAGGAAAAGAACCATTGTTGTTGACTGGATATGTTCCCAAAACTAAAAAAAGGAAACAAACCAGAATTTAATGGGTGCAGTCACAGCCTGAGTTAGAATTATTTGACTCGGGTGACTCAGACTTAAAATTCTTCTTAAAAAGACACCAACTCCCATTTCTCATCATCTTCTTCCTCCCTTTCCTCCAGTCTCGACCTTCATGTGGGGCTCCTGTGATGGTTGCTGGATGATGGATGATTGTCAGACAGAGGACCTGTTTCCTGGATGTGGCCTTAACTTCCATGTCACACCCACAGATATCCTCTGAGGATGAGAGGTACACACACATTCACGTACACGACCCACATTTAAACACACACACACACTATAACTCACATTCCTTCCACTGACCTACACTTTCTTTACATAAAATACTTTTTTTCATTTTCTATGTGGAAACTTTAAGTGCCTGACAGCTCTGTGCACATGCTGTCATATTACAGTACGGTGAGCACATAGAATATGATAAGTACCTGTGAACAGACGTCAAACAGGTGAACCCTTTCACCTGCCCTTCCTCAATCTTCTGCCAAAAACTACAAACTTGCTTCCAACAACTGTACTTGTACTGCAGTGTGCTGATGGCCAACTGTTAAGCAACATGCTCTTATAGAGGAAGACAGTGTGGTTTCTGTGTAAAGAAAATACAGAACACAGGGAAAAAGTTTTAAAAGGTTTTCCGTTCAGAGATTTTCATTTTGGATTTAGAGTCACAACCTATCAATAATAGTACATTACCACACAATGTTTTTGCCACATGGGCAATAAAAATGATGCCATCACAGCCGTGAGTTGCACTTCTTTGTAAACTTGCACAATGTTGTGTGGGTGAGATTTCCCAAAAAGGACCTGTTTGGACAGAGTTTTGTAATAACAGAGAAAAACCTCTCTGGTTTTGACAGATATTCATATCAATAAATGTGATGTAGATGTTGTTCACTTGTGATCTAAAGGCCTGACTGATTTGATGATTTTGTCTGATTCATAACCAGTTGACATCCTTCCTCTCACTCTGTCTCCTTGCCTCTCTCAGTCTCAGCTATCCCTCCTCTCATGACCATATTTACTGTCTAATTAAAGCTGACAACCCATGAAAAGTAAATATTTAATTTTGTAAAAGGAGTCAGTGAAACATATATTCATGTAACAGTTTTTTTTTTAAAGACACAGCGTAGGCACTCATTCTTTTCTGTCAGCTCTATAACCGTATGAAGTGCCCACTCTGCTGCTTCCCAATCCTCCCAATAAAGCGTTAAACCCAATAGATGTCTGAGGTGGGATGTGAGCTGCCCACGCTCTTACTAAAAACAAAAGTAAAGATACATCTGGGAGCGAGCGTAGCCTGTGAGTGTTTTGATTTACTTCTGTAATTTCACTGTAGCTCCGGTGGTTTTACTGTAAACCACTCCTACACTGTCTGCAGATGTGGCACTGGGTTTAGTGGGAGGGTGTGTGTGTGTGTGTGTGTGCTTAGCTACATGTCCAAACCAAATTGGATTATTTCTAAGGAATTCTGTTGGTGTTTTCAAGGCAAACTGGCTTCTCTCGTTCCAACTGGCGATCAATCACTCTGATTTTGAGGGAGCGCTTTGGAGCGTCATTGTTTTTCCCATTCACTTCTTCACAATGGCTGAAACAATGTGTGAACAATATAATCTGAAAACGCTCTGCAGATGCACATTGATGATCGATTCTGCTGGAAATTTAGGGTTAGGTACAAAAAGGCCTGGAGTAGAGAAGAGAAGAACATGTTTTCTTTCTGTTTGTGTTTCTCAGGGTGGCAAAGCCCACCAATAATTTCCCCCCAGCTCTAGGGAGCCTTTTAGCATCTTTTAGCTCGTTGTTTTGGTTCACTCTCACCGCTCTTATCAGTGTTACTTAGGGATGCATCTATTTTCAGCAGAAATGTATAAAAAGCCACTGTGCACAAAGACTGACTGTGACTAGCTTTGCAGAATTAGACATTTCTTTTTTAGGAGGTGGTGGTGACTAAAAACAGAGCCAAAAAAAAACAGTTAATGCATATTTTAGGTAAGAGGAAGTCACACTCATCTATGCTTTGACATACAAGACAGGGAAATCTGACAACAAATTAACAGCATTTCATGTTTAGCAACATTTTTCTGTGGACGTAGTCATTGTGAAGTCATCCATTGGTTTGTGGACTGCAGTTTTGCAGCCCCTAGTTGGAGCCAGAAGTGACACACAGTGTGATTGGTTAGTCACAAGGTGGTGACTGACAAGGTAAAGCATACCCTGCTTTATTGTCTATTTTCCTATTGGCCATATTGGAGAAGACTTGACACTAGTGACTGAGACCATAAACTCATCAGGAAATGTGTTTTCAAAGACTGCAGCGTACTTTTCTTTTACGACATCCGTCACTGTAAGTCAGAATTCTTATATTTAACAAAGAGTTGAGCAGCTGGTCGCATTCCTTTCATTCCTCTTCATAATAAGATGGATATAATATCTAAATTCATCCCAGTGACCAAATGTAGACTGTCAACTCCAGACGAGAAGAATGCAAAGGAATCTGAGGACATCCTGGACTTTCTATTCATACTGTCAGGGATCAGTGAAAAACAAACTTGTTTTCACCCAGGACCTGCATTGTTTCTCCACATGTGTTGTTGTGCTGCTGATGAATTCAGCGTCCATTTGAGCCCCAGCAGCTGAAAGTGTTTATGGTGGCTTTTAGGCACAGGTGCACAATCGAACCCAGGGAAGGAAATGGAGGGGAGGGGTTTGAATGTGACACAAACAGGAAACAAGCTTTGTGTTGCCTCCTGCTCAGTGGTGCACACAAAAGGTTTATTCCAAACTTTGGCCTTGTGCAAGCTGTTTTGTAGGCTTATCTAACACAATATGCTTTGCCAGGAGCTTACATAACAGGCACTGTTGAAAGACATTAACCTTCTAATATCATTCTGAAACCATTTTAACTCTCTCATTGATCACATTTTCATCTTCGCACAAGCCTTTGTGTGAACACAGATCTGAGTCAGTATTTAATGGGAGGTATTGGCCAAGTGCCATTGGAAGCTCAGGAAATGCCTCTTGATTCAAAAAGTAATTATTTATTTATGGTCAAATATGGAACAACTCTTTGTCCCACTGCTGGTGATACATCAGGCAAGTCTTCAAGGTGATTTTTAAAACAAATACTAAATCTGAAGCAGGAATAATGAAATGCAAGGCAATTATAACTGGATAACAGTAAATAAAAGGCCAATATGGTAACAAAATATAAAATTGTTGGAGGTATGAAAAAATGAGAAAACCTTTCCAGCAAAGAGCAAGAATTTATAACAAACTTCACATCTTCAAAGCTACAAAACAATCACTTCTTAGTTCAAAATCTCCCTTTAAAAAGGACCAAAGTACTCAAAATACCCCAAAAAAAGGTTTATTTGTTTGCCATCAACTCAAACTGAACTTACTCTAAAGACGAGAGAATGAATGTAAATGTCACAACATAATCTAAGATTCTAACGATCAAAGCCTCAAAGTTTATTCTGTACATTACGTATCTGGTCAGACTGTATGTAGGTCTGTATGTACAGGGAGCAGGCTGTGTTTTCCTTGTGTGTGTGTGTGTGTGTGTGCATGCGGGAAGTTCCACACTGTGTGGGAACAGGTCCTACCCTTGTACAGGAAAGACATTAGGAACAACAAGAGTGTTGGGTGAGGGGGAGGGAGACAGACCAGGAGGGGAGGGAGGGATGGGTGGGACGGGTGGGGGGCTTTCAGGGAACGGAGGAAACGAAAGGAGAACACCCTCGAGTTTTCATTCTCACAACAAAACCCCTCCTCCTGTCCCTTCCCCACTGTCTCCCTCCTCCTCCTCACCCCCCCCCAACGAGTGTGAAGTGTCCCTCCTCAACAAAAAGCGCTGCAGCGTGGCACAACAACAAATAGTGCGTCACTAACGAGTCACGGCAAACATTCCTGCCTGTCTGCGTTTGCCTGTTGTCCGCTAATTCCCGCCACTTGAGAAATGTGTTTTGGGGCAGACGGTTTTGTTGTGGGAGGGGTCGTCTGTATGTTTAGCTGTAATTTTTTCTCCAAACAGTTTGGGGACTCATCTATCGTAGGAGCCCTCAAAATTGCCTCCGTTTGGCCTGGAAGATGATTTGTGTATCCCCGAAGTAACTGATACTAGAGGAATTTTGAGAAAGTTTGTGGATTAAGCAATAGTGCGGTTTGGCCATAACAAATGTTTTAGAAGTAGTTCTTTTCTAATACATATATCATCCCTGTCTTTTGGAGACATTGCAGTTTTCAGGAATAACAACAATACAGAAAAGTCACCCTTAATTCCAGCCTGCCAGACCGCCGATCGTTTCTGAGTTTATCCAACATGATTTGAAGTCGTCTCACAAGACTAAAGAGTTCAGTTGGTAGATGTGCTCCCTCAGTTGGATTTAATGATTTTCACATGAATACGAGCACACAAGGTTTTCATATAACAGCAACGATTTGTGACCTGAATCTGGGCCACAAACAGCTCCTCTGTAAACATCAGCGGCAAAAGGGAGGGAAGAGTTTGCTTGTTTTCAGAGTGAAGTGCCACTCCAGCTCCTCTCATGGGAGTGATTCATTCCTGCAGCCGAAGAGGGAGAGAGACAGAGGGCAGGGAGACCAGGAATAACTAAATACACAGTACTTACCACAAGTTGCTACGGAGGTGGCGCAAAATCATATTACATAAGAGCAGTATTTGTTATTTCTGGCAATAATTGTCTCTGGCAGTCAATACAGCAACAATAACTCTTATAATTTTGCAAATACAGATGTTTTAAAATGCAAGAAATTGTCCAACCCAATGTAAACAGTTGTTTTATCAAGTTGTCCCAAAAACAAAATGTTTGCATCAAGCCCTCTAGCGCCCAAAGTAATTAAGACGGGAGTAAAGGAGGAAGTCAGGTGACTTTCTTATAAAGCAACAAAGTTCTCAGAGGGAGAAGTTCAGGGTGGGTCAATCATTTCCTAAAGTACTATACATGAGCTCTTTTTGTTCTATAATCCTTTTGAGTTTAATCCAATGTCACCAATGTGTTCCTAAACAAGCAGTAATGCTTTAATAGGCCACCGGCTTCACTACAGCATCTATAATCAGCCCACAGTGGGATGTGCAGAACACTTTCAGCCAACTGTGAGGAGAAGTAATGACGGCTCACATGATCACGTCTGATTCATGTCGAGCGGCGACATGCAAGTAAATTCATGCAGTGAATACTTTTTGTATTAGAACAAACTCAATTATAAGGCAGACAGGAAGACAACAATAGCTGATTCATATCTAACTCACTTAATGACAAGGTTGTAATTTGACCTTCTGACCCATGGTTTTGTCCACGACTCTCGATCGTGGCCTTTTAAATTAGTTCAACTTTACAATTGGCTCATTCATACATCCCTCAGACTGCCTGTCTTCCCAAGCTCACAGTTGTTTTTTGAAAAGACAGGGCAGTGTGGAGCTGTTGGACTTGTTGAGCTTGTTTTGCTGAGAACGAAGGAATCTCTGAAGTCCAGGCTTCAAAATGGGTTTTGGCACGTGTCTTAATGTGTAAGATCTTTGGGCATCTATTTATATTTTAGGTTTGGGAGAACATAAGTAATGACTCATCAGCATATTGAAAGAACTTGAATGTGCAGCACAGATTTTTCATTCTGCTGTCAGCAGCTCAACGTGTTTATTTACTTAAATGGAGTTAATATTTCTTCATTCAATCTCTGCATGGCTCCCCCCCCCCCCCCCGACCCTGAAGAACAAGAGGTGTAGACAATGGATGGATGGATGGAATCTCTGCATTATGGTGATCAACTGTGGTGATGGATGTGTTGTGAATAGCACTGAATTAGTGATGAAAACTTGTTAATATTTTGTCTTGTTTGTTGTTGATGTTTTAAATTTAGATTCAAAGGGGTTTTCCAATTTCAACGTTATGATCATAATATCCTGTTGTTTCCTTTTCCTAGAATTTAAACAAAAAACCTCTCTTCTGACAGAAATAGCTTTTGATGAGTGAATCACTTACAATCAAGTCTTTTTAAGGCCCACTTGCAGGAACACGGAGCTCGAAGGTTTGAAATATTTGAAAGTGAACCAACGAAGCTGTGGTGGCGTGTCGTTAAACTACCGCATCCCGTGCATGTCATTCATCTGAATGGGCTGTAAATGCATGCAACAATCAGCTTAAAGTCCAGCTTACTCAGTGACATGATGAACTGTGTCTATCATTTCTGTTTGATACTCGATAGGCTTGTTGTTATGACTAAGACAGAAGCAGTGACTCAGATGATGTTTTGCTTACAAGACTTTAATGATGTTAAACCGGGCGATAAGCTGCAGGGTCAGATGGTTTGGCAGTGAGTCAGGCCTCCAGCTGCTGGCAGCCATTGTGTTTTGGGACTGACCTTTGTCACAGTGATGGAGAGGAAGAGTTGAAATGAGAGCAAAACAATCCTCAGCTGAAAGCGTGACATTGTGTCAGGGGAGCATTGTGTGTGTGTGTGTGTGTGTGTGTGTGTGTGTGTGTGTGTGTGTGTGTGTGTGTGTGTGTGTGTGTAAGAGAGACCAATATGGTATGTGTGACTTACTTGAACGAATTCATGTGAATACCTGCACGCGTGCATGTATTTGTATGTGAAACTGTGTCTGTAAGCTTGTGTGTGTGTTAGAAGTGTTATTTACACGGAAAACTGAATTCAGACAAAGACTAAGATGTCATTTCCTCATGCATTTGCTTTGGAAAGCTTTCGGAAGACAATCAGCACTCTTACTCTGGTACAAAGCAGACATCTTCCATTTCTTTCACTTTCTTTCCATTTTGACAAAGAAAACACTGGAAGCCTACCACGGGTCGTTTCCTCTCATCCCTTCCCATGATTTCCTCTGCACTCTCCCTTCCCGTCACTCCTCACTCTAAGTGCTGATGTTGTGGATGTTGCCCATCTTTGTTTTCTCAGAACAGTCTGTTTTATAGGTTGTTAAGGAGGAGAGGAAAATAAAAGTCATTGTTATCCAAAAGTTGGGATTTAAGCCAATGGATTTTGTAAACATGTTTTTACTGACTTTATATTTATTGGTTTGCACGTGTCAAAGGCTTCCAAATTTGAATGTCAAAAATATTGTGCTTGTGCTGAAGTGTATATAAATACGGTGCACTAGAAATGCTTTTTATTATCCTAAAGGTATCATGTCACTGTAGACATTTGGACATGTCGTAGCTGGAATTGTGAATCGAGTTGGACAGTTTTCTGTTTGACAGTGAAGTACTGGTTAGCTAAAGATACTGTAGCTATAGCACTACAGCTATCGGCCTTTTTCTTTGGTGAATGACTTATTAAGTTGAACCACTTCTCATCTTGTTATCTTTTCTTTCCTGTGATTATTATCACCTCCTCTCTCCTTGTGTGTCGTTATGTCTTCTCCTCACTTTCAACACGTGAGCTAAATGAAGCAGCCGTGACTCAAAGTGACTCACACCTCACTCACTTTCTTGTGCATGTGGGCACACAAACAAAGAGGTGAGGTGTCCCCAAGCAAAGGTAGCAGCTGGTCCCAGCATCGCGTTGCAAATATCAAATATCTGAAAAGTTCCCCTGCACATTTGAAGAGGTGCCTCTGGAGAAGGGGTATACACACACACACACACACACACACACACACACACACACACACACACACACACACGCACACTTTCTGTGAATATGTGTCTGGTGTGGCTTACGACTTTATGTAGCAAGTAGTTGCCAGGCATGGAGAGATTACACTGAATGAATAGTTGACCAAAGCCTCCCTCACACACACACACAGACACACACACACACACACACTCAGAAACATGCACTCACTAGACAGGATCAAATGTCCTGAGCTGCTCTTTGTTGAGTTTTGTTAAAAATGTCATGATATTTAAGCTAAATGCTAAACATGCCCACAGCGAAGAACAACAGCCTCTTGTTAATAATATGTGTCCTTTCTGTTTTAATGTGTATGTATGGATCTCAGCCCTTTAAATCTCTACTCTGACAACCTCTGTCTAAACTCCTCCTGCATCTTTTTCTTTCTGTCTGAGTCCCTGGCCTTTCTCCATGACCCTTTTTCTCTTTCTCTTTCTGTTCTTATGCAACCAGCTCATAAATAGAAAATGGATGTGTCACTCAATTACTGTATTTATACTGGAAATGGACTAAAGGCTCAGGCCAAGGTTTATACCGGAGCCCACACAGGGTTTTAAGTATTCTTCCATTAACTTTATTTTTGCTCCAGTATCAAAACACAGTGACTCATTTATCTTGGCTGCACAGGTGGATAATGTGTTGGGGCTTTCATTCTTTTTTAATTGTTTGTTTTGCACCATAGATGTGTATTCAGCACCCCATGAAAACTGGAACTGACATGTGAGCGAGCGTGAATAAACCTGCCAGGATACAAAGGTGAATAAGGAAGGATGGGAAAAGATTGTCACCCATCATTTTTCAAAGAGGGCAGCAGGTTTTGCCTTTTCTTTTCTTCACATGTTTAGTTGTAAACCAGGGACCTTTTAGGTTTGTCCGTCCAGCTGTGTGCTGTGTTTTTGTTGTTTTAGCTGCTGCTGGAGTTAAATCAGTCCCAATCCTCCATCTCTTCCTGGTTTACGCTGTTTGCCTGCTCCTAAGCCAGGTGGTTCCTGTCCTCTACTTTGTGTTTTACTAGTTTCACCGCTCTCGGACAGGTTTCAGGGCCTGTATGCTGTTCTGTGCTGGATCGTTGCATGCCATCCCTCATGTCTTTAGCCTTATTAGAAGATTTTATTCAGTTCGATGTTGCAATTTTTTCCAAAGAAAAACATCTACACACACCTCTATTTAGCTTACATGCAATTTGACAAGTCTTTTGATCAGCTGATTGACCAACTATATATTCAATATTGGACAGTCTGAGGGTTTTTGTAGTTTTGGCCTTCATTGGTTACTTTAACATCATTTACCACAACAATGTCCAAGAGGGCGACGGTTCAGACAAGTAGATGGTTTGGAATAAATGAAAATAAGTGTGACACGAGTGCATGCATGCATGGCTGTGGTACCTCACAGGAGAACCAGTAGCTGTGTCTCATGTAAAATAATTTGGGGAATCATTAAAATGTTAATTTAAGATGTTATTTCCACATCAGTATGATTATACAGTTAAAACTGTAATAACCTATCTGATCTCTTGTTTGGTTGTAAATACTTGTAAATCACTATTTATATAAACTCCTACTTTTTATCACGTCATAAACTTTTTTAGATTTCAAAACTTCAAAATAAGAGTAATTTAATTTCCCTTTAAAGATTATGTGTTGGAGCAAAAGACTGTGGTCTTCATCACTTACAGTGGTTCCCAAAATAGCACCAACTGCTAATAAAATATCTGCTGGAAGGTTGTTTAGCAGCACCACTCTACCCACAACCTTATATGTGTATGTGATTCGTTTGTTTTTATTAGTAAAGAAGAAAAGTAGGTTGCAGTCAGCATGAGAAATACCCCTGCAAATGGGTCCTGATGTACAGAAAAGATTAATTCCTCGCATGTGAACTGTATAAACATTCACTTGTCTGCTAGTTTAGCTTGAGATTTAATAAAAAACACTTAAAAGACTTTTCCAGCTCAAAAGACAAGACGGTAATCCTCTCAGCGTGGGATCTGGGCTCATTAAAACACACCACCACTCTCGTCAGGAGAGGACCCGTCACCAGATGAACTGTGACCCATTTTGGGTGTGACCCCTTCGTTTAAGAAAAACCAGGCTGCAGAGTCTATTATTCAACATCCTGGGAACTAAACCTAAACCCAGCTCTCCTCTCATGTGCGAGCCAAGCGGAGTTTGAATCAGCAGCTGAATAAAAGCCTTTATGTGTTCTTTCAGCAGTTTAATGGACCAACCTCTCGAGCTGCAGCAACATTTCAGTGTGTGTGTGTGTGTGTGTGGAGGTGGGAGGTTAGAGGGTGGGAGGGGTTCAGGATACAGACTAGGGAGTGTGTCCTGCTGTTTGAACAATCACACCCAAACTTCCACTTCACCTCAATCAGCTGCTGGACATTTCCCTCCTCTAACCTCTCGTTCCCTTTTTTACTTCCACTCTCTTCCCATACTTAACATCAGTGGTTTCTTTTTCTCTCTCTCTGACTCTCATTCTGTTCCTCTGTGCAGGTCAATTCATTTTAATTCAGTCCAGTTCAATTTAGCAGGAGCTTTAGTGGCATATAAACTAAACAACTAATTACAGACACTGTTGTTAGTGTGACTGAGTAGCTTTTTCACGTCAAGGTCTAAAAGAACAAGAGCAAGAAAAATTCATAATTGTTCTCATTTCTTAGTAATTCATTTCATTGTGATGTTGCCTTGCACATGGGGGTGTGGAGTGCAGTAAATTCAGAATATACTGCTGTATTTAATTTTTTTAATTGAATCTTGCCTGTATCTTCAATAGATAACAGGGATTGATCTCCAGTCTCAGTTTCACCATGAAGAGAAACACATAATCTGCTGTTGCCACATTTTTCTCTTTTTTCTGTCCCCGTCTGTCTCTCTATGTGTTCTGACAACTCCCCCTTGTGTTCATGTTTGGTGCAGAGCACTCCAGCAGCCAGGGGGCGGATCGGAGGGTGGAGCTCCACCTCTCTGTGCTCTGCTCACAGGTACATTTTTTTAAAGGCTGTAAACCTAAGCTGCAAGTAGAGGTTGTCAGTGGTGGAAAATGACATGCAGGGCCAGTGATGTGCAATAAAGACAATTCACAGCAGCCAGATGTTGCTCTTAACTAAATGCAAGAAAGACTATAAGGGCCTAACTAACCATGGGAAGTTTTGTGGCTGGTTTGTTTCTGCTGCTGCTGATCTCCACAGGACAAGCTAATGGAGGTAAGGCTCTGCACAGGAGAGAGCAACCACTTTTCCACTTAACTGCCAGATACACAAGTTGCTATTGCTATTCTTATTATAATTGAATGATTTGTTGCATTTCTGTAAAAGAACAGGTGATACTGTGAACATGTAAATATATGTAGTTTTTAAAGGTTGTTAATGTAAAGCTAACTTTAACATTTGAGTTAGACAAGTGAGTCCCATGCCCTTGTAAAGAATTGACACAGGAGACAACAGTGATGATGTAAATTCTGTATTATTGTTTGATTGTTTGATTAAGCTAAAATGTGTCTGTGACAGTTGGCAGCTTAATGTTTAATCCAGTCTAATATTGTCTGCAGACATATGGCAATACACTGCTGGATACTGGATTATATTTTGGTAGGATGCTACTTGTGCTATGCACGGGAGCATCTGATGTCACACAGCTCGCCAAATTCCCTCCAACATGGTTCAAAGTTTAATTTTCCTCTAGTAACTTGTTTATTCAAGACAGTGTCATTGTTAACATTTTCCCAATTGCTCTTCCCTAAAAATATTTTCTTGTACACAGCAAAATCAGCATTCCTTTTAATAATTTTCCATCTAAAAATAATGATTTCTTCAGTGTTCCTGGATCCACACAAATCAGAGTTCATGTAACAAGCCGCCTTAGCTGCTCAGATCTGTATAAGCTCTGTAAGTTGACAACTTCTCAATCGACACTTCTGATCAAATCTGAATAATTGCTACTGAGATCTTATTATTTTCCAACAAAGGCACAGGAATAATATTTCAGGGCCACCAGCCTCGCCTCAGACAATCGTCCATGCCTCCATCCTTATACCTGCTCTTGACAGCGCATTAAAGACTTGCATTCACATTCAAGATGTGTCTGCGAGTGTAGGAAGATTACTAATAATCCAATGTTCACTGGTATCATAGAGGCAGATTAGATATAGTTGGAAAGACATGGGTTATACTGACAGCGGGCTTATAGGCTTTATGTAGAGCGGCATGCTGGGCCGCCCTGCTGACTGAGTATTTCTCACTGGGACCAGTCTTATAATATAATAATAGCCCTGATAATAAACTTTATTGTTTGCAGGCAGTGCATTTCCCAACCAGTAAAAGGATTTAAAGGTAATTATAACAAATAAGACCAAAACAGGCGAGAGGATAGAGTGTAACACATTTAAAAGATGGTGTTATTTTGTGTTTAACACAAATACAATCAAGATTACTTATCCTAACCTCAGCCAAAAAAGGCGTATTTAAACCATTCAACAAAAATGGTTCCTTATTTCCTGAGTCATTTTACAAATCAATCAGCAGTGTTGGCCAACTTTGCAGATGCTTTAACCGCCTGCAAGAAAAATAACATTAAGAGACTGAACACTTTGTTAGGTAATGGTTTGCCTGCAGGTAAAAGTCAAGCTTCTGTGTGATGTGGGGACATAAATTATTGGCTTTCATGTAATTATACTGTAGAGTTGTTGAACTGAACAGCTTTAGTGAGCAATGTAATTCATAAAATGTCCGTGCATTGGTTTTTCCTTCCCCTCGTGCCAGTTAGCTCTTTTTATTGAGATAAGTGAAGACAGACAGAGAGAGTCTGTTGCATAGAACAATGTATGTGGTTTTTGGATCTGTTTTTAACTGAATATTTTCATTCCTTTCTTGTGTTCAGTCTAGCTGCCTCTCTACACTGCAGCACTGTTTAGAGTGTCAGCCATCCCCACACACACACACACACACACACACACACACACACGTCTCTCTGACCTCTATTTTGTGTTACGCTTTCGATTGACAGTCATTTTGACAGAGTGCTCCAATACAGCTGCCTTGTAGATCAAGTCAATTAAAACCTGGACTGCTTTTTTTATTCACAGATGTGAGTGATGGCCTCACTATTAGATACAAATATGTTGTATTATATAGACACAATTCTGAATCCCTACCCCAACAAACTGCATGACTCTAGTAATCCCAACGGACGGTTGGTCCACCTCGTCGGCCCAGACTGAAATATCTCAGCCACTATCAGATGGATTTCCATGAAAAGTTTTGCAGACTAGTTTCAACATAATGTATCCTATTGATTTTGGAGACCTCCTGACTTTTTCTCTAGCAGCTTCATATCAGCTTCACTTTGTGCTTAGTACTATGTCAATGTAATCCTTCAGGGCACTTGCACCCGATCAAACTGCATCCGCTAAAAGTGCTACTGACAGGAATGCCAATGAATGTTATTCGAAGTGTCTGACAACGTTATGGAGATGAACCCTACAGAGACCTGTGAGATCCTTTCTGTTTAATCACAAACAGCTGTTTGTATCGTGATGTTCAAACCCACCGAACATCATCGACAAAAACAGTAATTTTACCTCACAGAACAGGAGTTTCTGGTCTGCCAGATCCAAATGAACCCTTTAAAACACACAATAACACAAACACACTAACTGATCAGGCCAAGTGCCTAGCAACTCCACTCTAAAATGATTGTTTTTATCAATGGAGTCTGGTGGCTTTGCACCGAGCAATATAATGGCTCTTTCTAGTTCTTTTCCATACAGACACTTTGAATAACAATCTGATTCTGTCAGTGGTAAAACCTTGCCCCAAAGGATTACATTACAACCACTGTTCTTGGCTATTATTAAAGTTTTTTTGTACCTAGTAGTCATTTCGAACACAAAATATTTAAAAATAGGGCCCAGGTTTAAAAATGCAGCAGTTATACTTAAATGTTCCAAGTTCAAACTAGACACATAGCTGTATAGTTGATATCTAGTGAATGAGTGAATTTAGACAGTTGGCATTTACATTTTCTCATCTAGATTTGGACGTTAACTACTTGTGCTGCGCCCCATAAGCTTTACGCCAACTAATGGCGTTATTAGTACTTTCAGAGCTGCTCTTCCATTGAGAAATGTTTGTACAACTAAATGTCCAATCTGCGTCATCTGGGTCAACAGGGAAGTCTAATTAGCATCAGAACATTTCAGGATGACCCACTCCAGAATGCATTAGTTGTCATTAATTGAATTTAGATAGCAGGTGTAAAGTGCAGAGTAGACACCACATTGACAAGCCAGTCAGTACAAATTAATGGAGTTGCCTTTGTGGGGAAAATGTGTTTGTCACCAAATGCTCATTACAGTTTTTAGCTGTTAGGAGATATTTTTGTATACAGATATAACTGAGGATGTAATTAAAATCTCTGGCTTGCTCTTTGATGATTCACAATAATTTGTAAAAGACCGCTGAGAGTGAGACATGGTTTCAAATCAAGCTAATATAAACAAAACACAATATGAACAACGTACACTATAATACAGACAACAATGGCAAAGTCTCCCAAAGTCTTAATAATATAATATTATAAGCATCATTATCTTTTGTTGCAGGGCCATTGGATTTCATTAGATTTGACAGGGCCTGATGGCATAGCACTGTATGTCAGCAGATTCATAAAATTGCTTTTGGATACTGTAAACGAACGACACAACACTAACACTTTCCATTCCTCACTCCAATTTCTCTCCTTCTTCATTGCTGTAGTGTCGTTCTACGGCGATGGCTACATCCACCTGCGGACACTGGAGGCGTCCATTCAGACGTCGCTCCATGTACGATTTCGAACCTCCAGTCAGACGGGGCTGCTGTTTCTGGCAGCTGGACGCAGAGACTTCTTGCTACTGGAGCTGACCTCTGGGCGCCTGCAGGTTAACTAAAGCAACTGACAGGAATCTGTTCGTGGGTGGCGAACAGCAAGAAAGACAAATTAGTCGGCTGTTAGCTTCCAAGAATACAAATGTTTCAACAGGATGTTTGTCAGTTTGCTTTTTGCCCCGGGAAAGAACATTTGGGTTTTTGTAATATTAACTCAAATAAGGAAAAGTAAAACCTGTCAAGAGACTCTCACATACAGATGCCTCATACCTTGAAAACAGGAGAAAATATTTGTCCCTTGGGCCATTTTAGCTCATATGCATTGGCATTTACTATCCTGAGGAGAGCCAGAGAGACATCTGAGCACACACAGGTGTCAGATTGCTTGTAGAGAGAAAAGAAAATAACTCCCTAGCTCTGGCTTCATTTCAGAACAAGTTCTGTCATGACCCAGGTTAAGAGATTGTTTAATGAAATCTCCAAGTACATGGAAAGGGTGCTGCTCATAAAAGAGTTAGGTTGCATTTGCGTTTCTAGAATAATCCTTTGATTTACATTTAACAAGTCCTTTGATTCTGTTTTTAATTCTGCACACAATTCACTTCTTGGTTATCATCCCTGATTTTCTCACTGTTTCTCTCCTCACCTCCACTTTCATCCCTCAGGTACGTCTTGATCTGGGCTCAGGTGAGCGTTCGTTTCGCTCAGAAAAGGGCATCTATCTTAGCGACCTGGCATGGCATACCATGGAGCTGATCCACGACGGCCATAATGTCACCATGACTGTGAACCGGAACTCTCATACTAACGTCCGTATGCCAGGACCAGATGTGGAGCTCAGTGTCGAGGACGGGCTTTTTGTTGGCGGGGCAGCGGGACTGAACCACCCATTCCTTCTCAACATCTCCACTGGGTTTAGAGGTTGCATAGATGAAGTTGTGTTCAATGAACATAACCTACTATCCAGCCTAAGGCCTTACTCTGGGTACAAGAGAGTCCGTGAAGTATCTTTGGGCTGTAGCCCGCAGTTTTCTGCAACAGAAGAAGATTCTGTTAGTTTTTTCAGCTCTAAAGCCTTTATCTCTCTCCCGCCTTGGGAGGTGCCTCAGGAGGGGGTGTTTGAATGTGAAATGCACCCCTCTGCAAGAGGAGAAGATGGTATTATCCTCTATAGCTCTGGCTACCAGGGAGGGTTTGTTGCCATAGAGATCAGAGATGGTCACCTGGTGGCAACGGTAGGAAATGGAGAGGGGAGTAAGACGGAGCTGCATTCTCTAACGTATGTCCACAACAACCACACCTGGTACCCCATCCAGCTGCACCTGCTACCCGACACCATTCAGCTGAAGGTGGGCAAGGAGTTAATCAAGTTCAACCTGGGTCCAGAGCTCCAGGTGGTCCAGCTCAAAGGGCCTCTCTTCCTGGGAGGGCTGGACGAAGAAGCCCGGGGAGAGGCAGCGCGAGCTGGGCTGATATCCGCTGTGCCTGGGGGGCGACAGGCTGGGGGAGGGGGCTCCTTCAAAGGTTGCCTCCGAGAAATTAGGGTGAACTCTCAGAGAACGGGCCTACCTCTTGCTACCGTCACCAAGGACATCACTGTGGGCTGTAAGACAGGGCAGACTCCAGAAGCAGTGACCAACAGCAGCCCGACAGATCGTCCAGAGTTTGATTCGACAACCACACAACCAACTACTAACAATAAGAAAAACCCCAACTTTTTGTTGCTGAGAAAGCTAGAGGTGATGGAGGGAGGCCGGGCACCACTGGAGCCCAAACACATGAGGGTAGGACTGCTTGTCTTTTGTTGATCTAGTTTTCCCTTTGAGTTATTTGAGTTCTGCATACTTGTCAGTAAAAATGAGCTGGTGTATGTATCGCTGATGTATAAGACATTTTTTGCACTCCCTTCCAGGTGAATCTGGATTTTCGGAAACTGGGCATTCATCCATCTCAGTTGATGTTCCGCATTGAGGGACAGCCAGTCCACGGCCAACTTCGGCTGGACCTCAGTGCAGACCCTAATGGGATGCTGGGCGAGGGGGAGGAGAGGACTATCACAATAGGAGCAGAAGAGGAAGACCGGACTTTCAGTATGCTGGACCTTTGGCAGGGCCGGGTGATGTACGTTCACAGTGGGTCAGAGGACCAGCAAGACTTTTTCATGTTTTCAGTCTTCAGCAATAAGAAGGAGCTTCCTGTGTTTCTGAAGGGCAACCGCCTGCACCGGTTTGAAATCAACATCAGTCCTGTAAATGATGCACCAGTGCTCAGCCTGCCGGAGGGAAACCTTTTCACTGTGGTGGAGAAGTCCAAACGACAGGTAGGTGCAGCAGAATGGCTGGATGGTATGTATTTATGTGTTAAGCATGAAATGAGAGTTAATACAACCACAATATCCCCAGCTGACAACGGATGTGCTCAGAGTGTCGGACCCTGACAGCAGTCCTGCAGAGCTGGTGTTCAGCTCCCTGGGAAACCTCAACACTGACGTCGGACACCTTGAGCACCAGGATTACCCCGGCAGGTGTGTGCCATGGCTTGTAAGGCTTTACAGTGCCTTGCAAATCTTCTTACAAACAATCATAGACGTCTACTAGAGAAGTGACTTTATATATATATACATACATATATACATATACATATATATTTTGATAAATAAAGTTTATATCTTCTCAACTTTATTGATCAAACTCTTCCAAACATATCACAGTGAAACTTAAACCACAATTAACCTTTGCAAACTGTGTATTCAGGCTTTAACAACATTGGGGGGTATTGAACAATTATTCCAACTTTATGGGCACCAGTGTATATTTGTGTGATTACAGTCTACCTCGTTGTTACTCGTCATGTATTCCTTATTTTTTTATGATAACTAGACTAAGCGATTTGTGTTCTGTGGCTGATCCTGACCGCCAGTCTCCTTCATCATCAGACATCATCAGACAAACCAACATAGTTGGAAAGGGAACAGAACAACGGAGTTAAAAGGATTTCCTTTATCTTGCAGGCCCATCAACTTGTTCTCCCTGAATGATCTAGAGGAGGGTAAGATCAGCTTTGTCCACACTGGGGCCCCCACCTCCAGGCTGGCACTTAGGGTCAGTGACGGGCTGAAGGTAAGTAAAGTAATAAGCTGTCACATAAAGGATGTGAGGTAGGGTTGGGACATTTTTAGTCAGGTGAACAGCTTTAGGAGTGACAATGTCAGTTTTTTAATCTTAACAGTATCTCAACATCTATTGGAAAGATCAGCTTATGCTGCAGTTTGTGTTTAGTGCTAATTAGCAATTGTTAACATACTAACATGTTAAACTAAAATGGTGAACATGGGAAACATTAGTATGCTAGCATTGTCTTTGTGAGCATGTTAACATGCAGATTCTAGCACTCTGTCCCTTAGTATAGCCTCACAGAGGCGCCAACATGGCTGTAGACTCAAGAATTGGTCTGAGTGATTTGTAGATAGTTGTGTTATTGCACCCACACACACATCGTGCCATTATTTAAGATGTTACATCAGTGAACTAACAGTGAAATGAGTGAGCAAAATATGGATTGGATATTGATATAAGCTTGATTAATCTCCTGTCCTCCCTTGTTTCTCTCCCTTCGTCCTCACCTCTGGTGTTTCCTTGTTCCCTGTCCTTTCTGCAGATGAGCAACACAGTAGTTTTGAGGATTATGGCAGTTCCACTCGAGCACAAGCTGGTGAATAACACTGGACTGGAGGTGAACCAAGGCGGGGCGTCTATCATCACAACCATTCACCTTGCAGTACAAGTTAATGTGGCTGATCAGGCAGTGGAAATCCGCTATGACGTTACAGAGTTGCCACAGTATGGTGAGCTCCAGCGGTTGCACTCAAGTGGCGACTGGAAACCAACAACTTCCTTCTCTCAGAAGCTCTTAGAAAAAGAACGGATCCGATACATCAGCACTTACCGTGGCCTTCAGACTCAGAACAACATCACAGATCAATTTAAATGTAAAATCATCATCGGTTCCCTGGCTACTGAGGAGGTCGTTTTCCTCATCATGGTACGCTGGATCCACTTCAAGGTTACTCGCAGCAAGATGGAGGTCAATGGTGTTCAGACTGTTGTTGTCACTCCAGAGGACCTCCATGTGATTTCTAAGGGTGTGAAACTCAATGAGAGCGACCTCTACTTCAGGCTTCTAACAGTCCCAAAGAAAGGGCAGCTGTGCCTCAACAACACAGCTCTGCAAAGGAACGCAACCTTCAGCCAAAACAATGTCACAGATGGCTTGGTGAAGTACGAGCTGCTCAACAGGCTTCACGATGACACAAGAGACACGTTCAGCTTTCAGGTCTTTTCAACAATTGCCAACTCAACAGTTTACGACTTCAGAATCAACATCAAAGCCGAGTCGAATATCATCACCGTCGTAAACAAAGGCCTCACAATCCTGGAAGGAGGAAGTAAAGTCATCAACAAAGACATCCTGTTCACTGAAACGGCAAGTAACCGCGAGGTCCACTACAGCATCACGGCAAGTCCCAGGCACGGGCAGATAAGGAGGATCAATCTTTCCAACTCAACCTCCATTAATGACAACATTATGACCTTCACAAATCAGGATATCATCGCGGAGAGGATCATGTACGTTCACGACGACAGCGAGACCAAGCAGGACTCCTTCACTTTTGAAATTGTGGTTTACAAACCGCACAAACACGGCAGCAAGAAGGAGGACAGAAACACAGCCGAACACACCTTTAATGTCTCTGTGCAGCTCGTCAATGATCAGAGACCTGTCAGGGTTGTCGATAAAGTTTTCCATGTAGCCCGTGAGGGGCGGAGGTTGGTGACCTTAAATGACCTTTGTTACCGGGATGATGACTCGGACTTTGAGGACAGTTGGCTGGTGTACACGCGGAGGGGGATTCCCATGGGAGAGTTGGTGCTGGCCAATGATACCAGTCACAAGCTGTATGAGTTCACACAGCGGGACCTCGAGCAGGTTAGCACCACTCATCCCTAATAAATAAGATTCTTGGTCATCCAGGTGGTGGATATTTAACAAGGCTACGTCAAAGGTATATGGAGCCACTGTGTAGGTCCTCAGATGTTTCCTTGTCACGCCTGTCGGAATAACAATCAGAAAAAAACACAGCTCAGTCCCCCTGTTAGTAAAGTTATGGAAGGAGGAGTTTTCAGTTAATACAAGATAAACAGGAAATCCAGCTGCCTTTGACTTCTACACACCCTGTTAAGTGTAATACTGTTGTTCCTTCAGCTTGTTCTTTAGAATCAGAATCAGAATCAGAATCAGAATCAGATTTATTGTCATCATACAGCAAAGTACAATTAGACTTCGTCTGACCTCTCCCATATAACATACCACAAGACATAAAGAGAAATATAAGAATATAAAAATAAGAAAAAGAAATATATATATATATACTTCATTTTTTTATAAAGCTTGCTGATGCTTTTTTCTCTTTTGTCATCATCTCTTCTTTTCTCTCCTCTCAGAAAAAGGTGTTGTTTGTCCACAGAGGAGTGAGTTTTGGGCGTTTTGTGCTTTTCGTAACAGATGGGAAACATTATGTCTCAACACTGCTGGAGGTGATTATAATGTGTTCACACTTTAAGTATTTACCAAGTTGTATTGATTTATTTAGAATTTTAAAGGGAAAATGCAACTGATCAACTCCAGTGTAAAAAGTGGAAGTTAGCAATGTGGCTGATTTTCTGGCTGGATGTTGATTAGCAACTGACTGAACAAAATACAGACAACATTTAGTGACATTTCCACTGACTGATGCTGTGTATAATTTATTTCTGGATCCGTTGTGTCACTGGCTGGTGCAGGTGATGGCCCAGGATCCCTACCTTCAGGTTGAGAACAACACCGGCCTCACGGTCCAGCGAAGTGGGAACACAACCCTGACCTCTGCCAACCTCAGCATCTTCAGCAACCTTGATATCAGAGACCCACAGGAAGTGACATTTGAGGTCTTCCTTCCGCCTAAAAACGGTGTGCTCTGCTTCAGTGATGGAGATCGTGAGACTGTAACGGAAGAAGATGCAATTTCAATATTCACCCAGCGAGACTTGGTGGCGGGACGCCTGGCGTATTACCATGATGGCAGCCATGAGTTGTCTGATTGGTTCAATGTGACGGCAAGAGCAAGAGAGAAGAGCACAGAGGGGCAACTTGACAGAGGGAGGAGGGAGGCACATCTGGACATTGGAGTGTCTGTAAAAATCTACCTGGAGAGTCACCAGAGGCCGCCAACAGTCATAACTAACCGTCCAGTGGTGGTGGCGGAGGGACAGAATGTCTCCATCAGCAGGGAGCACTTAGAGGTAAGCCAGTTACCATACCATAATATACGACTCATTTATTACTTCACTCACTGGAAGATAAGTTCACTGCATCTATATGAAGGTTTATTAGTTTTCATCTATGGCTGTGATCTTTCTGAGGGAACTTGCTGTATATAACAGAATGTTTTCTAAGTCAGTAAGTGGAGTGTGGATATCAGTGGAATCATTAGTGTAAGAGGGATGAGATAGTGTGTGGATGTTACAAGGTACATAAATGACCACGAGAGGAACTGAGGTAACGCTCCCAGACTGGCAGTGTGAAGAGTGAAGAAGAAAATCAGTAAAACCAAGGAGGGAGCACGAGTAACAGGACATGTGTACTATATCACCTACAAGTGTTATTTGATAATGGAGCCTGTTCTAAATAACTTGACATATTTCCATATTATTTGCTAATATGTACTGTTTTGGTTGAACAGGTGGTTCATGAGGACAGCCAGCCATCAGAGATAGTTTTTACCGTCCAAAGTCATCCCACCCTGGGCCTCCTTCAGAAGTTTCCCCCCAACTACAAGCACCGGAACAACAATGGAGAACAGCGGCGCCTCTATCAAGTACGGCCAACATCAACCCAGCTTTTGTTAGTTGTTAGAGCAGGAAGATGCTCCGCTATGTTCGTTAGCCACCAAACTTTGTCTGTCTGCAGTTTATCTGCTGGTTTTATCTGCTGATGCTGGAAACGGGTTAAAGGCCCTGAAAACCTATTTTCGTAATCAGCTTCTTACAATGAGCCACAGAGTCTTATGCAAACACAAGGTTTAGATCAACCTCAGACCTTTTCCACATTTCACACCTCTCTTTCTCATTCATATTTTCTGTCATTTTCCTCTTCGATCTATCAAAATAAGAACAAAAGTTTCAGCTTTAAAGTGTCAAAGGATGCAGAAAGAAAGAGCACATGATGGGTTTGTCTGCTCCTCCATGCAGGGCATCAGAGAGCGGCCAACAAACTCCTTCACTCAGGAAGATCTCAATCAGGGATTGATCATCTACCGTCAGCAAGCGTCAGGAAGCACCAACGACTCTGTTCTGTTGGAGGCAACCAATGGCGTCACAAAGGCCGGACCCATCAGGCTGGACATCGATATCATCCCTATCCTGCTTCCTCTACAGGTACGCAATGTATATCTAGATGTTATATCACCTGGGGAAAAGACAGGAATTACATGGAAAGGGAGAGAAATTGATTTTTCCACACAGAGGATTACATAAAGGAGGAATTACTCCATCAGTCCATCCCACTTCTAAGTGACCCATCATCTCGTGGTTGAATCTGCAGGTGTCCGACTTGACCCTTGATGAGGGCTCGTCTTTGCCACTGACCTCTGACATCATCAAGGTCGCCAATCATCACTTCTCAGGGATGAACTTCCTGTACCAGGTCATCGTTCCACCGCGATACGGACACTTGGAGCACAGCCGGATCCCTGGGATGCCCATCACTGCTTTCACCCACACCGAGGTTTGACTGAAAGCACACACACATACACGGGACATTTTTTTAGATTTTAGTTTGGACTGTTCTTTTTGTATGAGGTACATTGTAAAGAGTTTTTAGTTATGGTCCAATAAAGGTTTGTTCATTAGCAATGCACATTTCTCGATGCAACACTTTGGTGCCGGACTAAATGTGTTTGATATACAGTAGGTAATAAAAACACAACTTACTAAACTCTTTTCCTCTACTGCTTTCTTACTTAAGCTCTTCTTGTCAGAGCATCTAAAGATACTTTTTGAAAACACCTTTTAATGATATAAAGAGGCTTGGGAAAGATGTTTACAACTGTTAACGTGTTAATATGCTGAGAATCAATATACAGCAGTTCAATTCTGTTTTGTTGACCTATTGGTCTTAGCGGATTACCACAATGACTGCTTGATTACCTGGAAATCAGACACAATATCTGACTGATTGAGCATTCATCTCTGTGTAATAACATGCTTAGTGTTGTTCCGCTTGTTATTATTTGTTAGAATCCATGTCCACACAAAGCCTCTTCTCCTCGCTTCTGTCGTCAGGTGGAACGTGAGTACATCTCCTACATCCACGATGGCAGTGAAACACAAAGAGACAACTTCACCATCGTGGCCAATCAGACGGAAATCAGGAAGCACAGCCTGCCGTGCACCGTGCACATCAATGTCACACCCGTCAATGATGAGACTCCTGTTGTTGCAACCAATAAGGGTCTGAAGGTGGGGGGGTGACAATATACCTTATTAGGCAGATTTCATTGCCTTTCAACTGAGATAGACTACCTGTTTCCCCTTCTTCCAGTCTTTATGCTAAGCTAAGCATAAAATAAGTAGCCAAGTACAGACATGACAGTAACGCCCATCTTCTCACGTAATGAAGTTAATTTCCCAAAGTGTCGAACTATTCCTTTAATAGCTAAAGCCTCCTGTCCTTTCCTTCCACAGGTGTGGGTGGGTTCAGTGACAGAAATCACCATGAATGATCTTAGTGCAGAGGACTCGGACTCTCTGCCCGACTGGCTGGAGTTTGTCGTCACACCCCCCAGCAACGGCCACCTGGCCCTGAAGAGCGCCCCCTCCAGGCACATTCTGAACTTCACCCAGAACCACATACAAACTGGACAGCTGGTGTTCGTGCACAGTGGTGAGGATATTCCAGTAGTGTCATTTTTATCTTTTTCTAGACTTTTACGGATTCAGGAGTAAATGAAGGAGCGACCCTGCGGTTTTCTTGACGCTGACCGTGTTCTTGTGTAGGTGCTTTGTCTGGTGGCTTTCACTTCCAGGTGAACGACGGCTTGAACTTCGCCCCTCGCCAGATCTTCAGCACAACTGCCCACTCTCTGGTCCTCACCCTGCAGAGAAATCATCCAGTGGAGGTTTACCCAGGTGGGGATTTACTATGACAAACCTGGTTTGACACTTTGGACTCACATAAAGGCAGCCTAATTATAGTGAAAGATGGAAGGAGGGCCTGTGAAGGAGACATTTCACTACTCAAGTTCAATATCTAGATGTGGTCTTTGAATTAAATATAATATTAAAATATAATGATAATATAATTACATCCCTGTTTGCTTTTGGCCCATCTACCTTTTTGTGACTGTTTAAATTGGACGCGTGCTGACGTCTACTAATAATGCATTTAACCAGGACCTGTCACTGTCTTTCCTGTCTCTCACTGGGTTTCTGTTACCTTTAAAGGCTCCGTGACACCAATCACTGAGCAGGAGCTTCAGGCCGTAACCAATGATGTCGTCAACGTCAGAAGGAACCACTCTGTGATGTTTTCAGTCACCGCTCCTCCTAAACTTGGTCGGCTGGTCCGACGCATGCCAGACAACTCTACACAAAACATTACCATGTTCACACAAAGCATGGTACGGATGTGTGTGTGTGTGTGTGTGTGTGTGTGTGTGTGTGTGCGTGCATCAAATAAAATGATTCCCCTTCTCCCTCCTCATTTCCTCATCTCTGTCTCTCAGGTGAATGATGGAGTTATCCTGTATGATCAGAACAAGCCAGAGTCGGTGGGATGGTCGGCTGCAGACTCTTTCTCCTTCACTGTGTCCTCCCCTCCTGCTTTCCTTCCTCCACACGCCTTCAACATCTTAATCTCCTACCAGGCCAACGAGCATCATGACAGCCCTCAGCGCAGGACCAGACTACTGAACAACGCAGGTACTTTGTGACATTTATAGTAGAGTTGCCCCAGTTACAGGAGGATAAACTGTGGAAAGACAGGTTATATACATTCCAATGGATAAACTCTTGTTCCAGGAGACTGTAGTTCAATAGGACCAATTGTGGTGTTTGTATCTGTCGTTCAGGTGCTGTGGTCGCTGAGGGAGGCAGGGTGATGATTGACAATTCCAAACTCGATGCCTCCAATCTCCTTGGCAAAGTCCCAGAGGCGCACCGGAAAGATCACCATGTCCTGTACCGTGTGATTTCCCTGCCACGCCACGGGGCTCTGTCTGTACAAGGACACAACCTCACCAGGTGCTTGGCTGCATTCTTGCTGTCTCAGTCAATATACTGAACACTAAAATAAAGAAGAAGAGTCAAAGCAAATACTGTACATAATATCAGCACAACAACACAGATACTGCAGTTGAATTAACATTTATCGGATATTTTCATTTGTCATTGTCAAAAAAAAGATGCGTTGTTGAAAATTCACTACTGACTTTAGGGGTGGGATATGACAATTCCTCTCAGCTTTGATACAGTTCATGGATGGTTTCCATCATCAAGACAACATTTCAAATATGTGAGTGAATAACACGTTCTTTTATATTTGTCTTTTCTCAGGAACCAACCTGATTTCTCTCAGGTCACCCTAAACAACTTCGGCATCGCATACATCCACGATGACTCGGAGACGACCAGTGACAGCTTCACTTTCCGGGCCTGGGTGGCTCCCTTGAATCTCTCCTCCTCTTCCTCCTCATCTTCCTTGTCTGCTTTTTCTGCAGAATCCTCCTCCTCCCCTTCTTCCTCCTCCTTTTCCCCTCTCTATTCAGCCTCACCGTCCTCCCTTTCGTCATTAGATGTGGATTCTCAGCGGCGTGTCAAGGACAACCTGGCAGTGACTGAGATGTTCAACATCACAGTGACACCAGTCAACGACCAGCCGCCGCTCATCAGGAGCAGAGCCCCGAGCATGAAGGTCATAGTGGGAGAGAGAGTCGTGATTGGACCGGACAGTCTGCAGGTGGGCCAGTGTTAAGAGAGCAGGTGTAGCTGTGGTAAGGCTGCACAATTATGGTTCAAAATGGGCTGTTTACATGTGCACTCGTATCCCTTATCATATATCTTATTCATATCCTTGTATACATGATTCATCAGTATCCAGGTTTTTGATCATCTGTGTGCTGTTGAGTCTTAATGTCACCATGTGCAAAATATAGCTGTGATACTCCAAAAGCCTGATCATAACCAGGATACTGGTGCACACATAAATGCGTTCAATTCATTTCCTTCCACAAGATTTTATAAAGAGGAATTACGAGGAGGGGTTTTCTGTGCATACTCTGATTAACCAAACAGCGCTGAAATCTGTTAAAACACAAGCAACAATATTTGAATGTGAATGTTTATTTCTCCTTCTAAAATAAAACCCTGTCCATCTACATGTCCAGGTTGAGGATCACGACACCCCTCCAGAGGAGCTGCACTATCTTGTGATCAGTAAGCCCAACAATGGCTACCTGACGCTGGGAGAAAGGCCGGAGCCAGTTACCTCCTTCACCCAGTACGACGTCAACCACGGCCGGCTGCACTTTACACAACAGGTGAAGAGTCGGCCTGCAAGAATACAAATAAGTCTTGTTTTAGAGATGACTTCTATGATTTTTAGAGCCAGAGCACTTAAAAGTCAACCTATGCAATCTATAGGCTTTTTTTTTCAATTTAGTAGTCATTGATTTCCATTCTTTTTACTGTGGTGAAAATCTGATTTAAAACCTGTTTTATGTATGTAACTCATTTGCGTGTCTCATTTTCTTTAAAGTTGCGTCACTGTTGTGTGATAATGCAGCCGAGAGAAGGGGTTATTTTGGTTGATGTCTTTTTTGTGCTTTCATCCTTCCTCTGTCAGGGAGAGCCCTCAACGGGTGTTTTCTACTTAAATGTGACCGACGGTCATCATCGTCCGCTCTACAGGCTGTTTAGCTTGGAGGTGATAAAGCCCTCTGTCTCCATGGTGAACAACACTGGCCTGTCATTGGTTCAAGGCAGAACCGCTGTGGTTCTAACAACCAACCAGTTTGCAGCTCAAACCAACGGGCGCAGCCGGGCCAACATCACCTACACAGTCACCAAACACCCTCGCCACGGACGCATTGCTATTAATGACCAGGAAGTTATGAGCTTCTGCCATGAGGACCTGCAGTACGGCCGTGTCGTGTACCACATGACTGAGCTCAGCGAATCAGAGGATAGCTTCCAAGTCTCAGTGTCAGCCTCGTCGTCTGGTGTTGACTATGGAAACGTAACAGCACAGACAGTGAACGTAACTGTGCGTCCTCTGATCTACCTGAGGGAGCCAGTAAGAGTGCCCAGTGGTATCGCTGTGAAACTGGGGAAGGCCATGGTCGATGCCTCTGAGCTGGCGAGAATCAGCCGAGTCGACCCGGTCTTTGAGGTTCTATCTCCACCAAAACATGGAAAACTAGTCAAGGTAAAGCTGCTCATTGTAAGCTTTGGATACAATTTAAAGGGACATGACATAATGGTGTTTTTATATAAAGTCACAGCCAAGTTTTTAGGTTGTTTTCTTCAAATACAGACTCTCATTGTTGTACATTAATTTATATACAACTTCTGATAGAGTTAGAGTAAGTACAAACTGCATTGAATTGCTTGTTGGAAACCCCAACATCTGAGCCTTAAGAATCAGGTACTAAACAGCTTTGCAGTCTAGTCTTTACTGTCTAGAAGTTATAAAAGCGCATTTGACATTCATCATTTAAAACCCTTCAGTATCTTTGAACAAAGGTCATCAGTAAAACCAGCTTAACACTGTCTTAACATATTTATATAATGTTATATTTATATTAATATCATGTCATTTTAAGTTAGTGTGTTTGTTGATGTGTTGATGAAAACTTCATCCCAATCAGATCAGTATGCAAATGACAATTATAGAACCTCTGTGACTTGTGTCACTGATAATTGTATCATCTAATTTCACTTCACTGTCTCCTCTTCTATGTCTGCGTGTGCATGTATGTAGATGACTTATGACCCTAACCGAGCATCAGAGGTCCTGAAGTCATTTACATTCAGAGATGTGGTGCAGGGCCGCGTCGCCATCGAGGAGACTCTCAGTGACGGTGTCAACCGGGTCCGTGATAACAAGTCAGCGCTCACAACAGCTCGAGGCCACGCCCCCGCCACACCTCTCAATGATTCTTTCATCTTCCTGCTGAAGGCCGGAAACGTCCAGCCAGCGAAGGGCGAGCTTCACTTCACCATCTTTCCCCACCACCAGATGCATCATGGTCCAAGCACTTCAAATAAAGCAGACAGCGCAAGTCAAGAACACACGACAACCCGTCTGCCCACACAAAATAAGACCACTGCGGGAGGAGGAAGAGGAGGTGGGCGGGGGGGATCCACAACACACAGCAGGGTCGGGGTGGGTTTGGCCCCTCACATTTTGTCTCCTAAAAACCACAACAGGACACATCACAGGTTTAGGCCTCACGGCCGCTGGGGGAACCACACACGCAGTCATGGAGGAAGAACAGCGACTGGCGCAGAGGGAGCAGGAGGGGGTCAAAATCATGCCCCACAACCCCACACTCCTTCTGTCCCAGACAAAAACAGCCCAAGGAACCCTCCCGACACCCACCCAGTTCACGTAGAGGTCCTCCCTCGCCCCGCCTCTGACCCTCTCCTCATCATCCTGCCACTGCTGGCCTGCTTGCTCCTCATCATAATCCTCGTAGTTTTGATTCTGGTGTTCCGCCATCGTAAGGAGAAACAGGCCCAGCTTCGGCTCCTCCGGGAGCTCGCTGCGGTGGCGCTACCCACCGAGGGCAGCCCTTACCTGGGTCGAGCGGAGCAGAGCGTGGCTATGCCCTCTGTGGTAGTCACCCCATTAGGCCCTGCAAGCTGCCCCACCTCACCCTACCGGCTTCCCGTTGGTCCCAGGAGGAGGAGTCTAGCCCCTGGGATGACTTTCTGGGGGCCATTTGATGCTGAGGGAGCAGGCGATGATGGGAATAGCAGAGGGGGTAACAGTGATGAAAGAGACGATGTAACTTGTGGCAATGCGCTACCAGCCGTCACTGCAGGATTCAAGGACTGTCTGACATCTAGGTCCCCTCCGCCAACTCTTAAACACAACCAGTACTGGGTTTGATGAAAGTAATTCAAAGGAAAACTGTGCCTTAGAGGTGTATTCATGGTGTCAAGGGTATGAATGGCATGTGTGGACCCTCCAGGGGACACATATAGTCAACTAAGGCACATCTGACCGCTAGGAACTTTTTAAAGAGGACCAAAGATGCACATTTGTTGAAGAAATAGTTCCTTTTTGTGTAGGAAGTGTATGATCGCCATTGTATTTAAGCCATTTCACTGAACCAACTTGAACTGAACAGTAACTGTACTTATTGTATCTGGAAGACATCACCCAGCTGTGTGGGAGGTCTAAGGGACTATTCAAAGTAATCTACTAGTCCTGCTTAGGCAGCTGTTTGTCGTTGCTCTTTCAAGGTATTTTTCAGTTTTTGCAAAACTTTGCTGCGATGGCTGACCACCACTGGTTCCTTAATACAAAGATACCATTTTTATAACCACCAGTGTGACTGATTCCTCAAAACACTGGTTTTAACTTCTTGTGATGAAAACAGTATTATATTTTTGGATCTGTTGCTGAACAAGGAAGTGAAACTTAGACCGAGGTTTATTGCATTTACTGTAAAGGTAGTGAGATTTAATGTAGCTTAAGTTAAGTTAGCTCAAAGTGTGACTCCTCATTACTGTAACTGTACAGAGTCGATGTGCTACTTCTTCGGAGCCATGATTGTCAGCTGGTAGATCATAGTGACCGTTCGTACTGTAAAGCCTCTAAGTCCATGCATGCTAACTATTTTTATAACGTTCACCCCTCACGCACAGGTGTCAATCATTGTTCTGCACTTTTCTTAATCATTGTCTGTTTGGCAGCGAGCTGTCAAGTAACTATTTCTGGTAGTGATACAGTATTAACTCACAGTGAGATGTAAAGACAGAAGTAGTTTCCTCGGTTCTTTATCAACTTCAACATTTGACCCCTGTCATGCCAGCCTCTGTTTGCCACGCACTGTGAAAGATTTATTTTTAATAAATGATATTTCTTAAAGACGTCTGTGTGTTTAGCTCAGCGATCTTCCTTTTGTGCAATGTTTTTGCTCCATTAATGATCAGCAGCAACAGGCGGTCCATTTGATAACAATGAGGATGCACATATTAAAAGCTGAGCAAATGTTTGACAATTACATAGCCGTCTTTAGGTTTTATATAACTTCAGAGCCATTCAATAATCAAAAGAAAACAACATTTTGTTATTTAAGTCAGTACTTCAAACGTGTGTTGTCCCATATATGCATCACCACACTAGCTGCATACAGATATTGTCCTGAATCAGTGATCTAAGCTTGTATATATATTGTATAGCGTGTATATAAAGTCTGACTTTAATTCTGTGTGTTTGTAAATGTTTCAGATTACCTCGTGGGCAACCTGACCAACACACACGATGCTTAATGGATAAGGTGCAGCATTTAGAGAGCAAAATAGCAGGAGAATTTACTTTCTTGTACTGTATAAGGTGGAAGGAAATATCTTGAAAACCCTAATCTGTAGAGAACAATTATGAGTTGAAATTATTGGCTGATTCAGATGAGCCAAGAACAATCACTCGAAATGAAAAACCAGTAAAGAAGAAAATAAAAGCATGGAGGAGAGGAGAACAGGGTTGGCCTTAATAATGAACAGCCTGCGACTGCAGTAACCTGACCTGCAGTCTGAGAACTCTGGTGTCAGATATCAGGGACTGGACTGCTGCTGCCTCAGCATGAAAAACAAATAGCATGCTTCCCTTCAGGAAACCTTTACAATGACAACACACAGAACACAGATTTTTATGAAAATATGATGGAGCAGGTGTGTTGTTTAAAGACAGTGGGTGTAATTTGAAGAGATAATCTGACATTTTGGGTGATTTGACCAGCTTTTATGTATATTTTCTGGAAAATGTACATTCAAAAAAAGTTTTTTTTTAATTGTCTGAGGTATGGACACATGGTATTTAAATTTTTACTTTGTATGCTTACTGTGCAATGCACTATTATTAGCAACAAAATGTGGGTGAAATCAATTGACAGTGGACATGTGACAACCTGAATATGAGCAAAACATTAATATTCATCACACCATCCATTGAAAGACACAGAACAGCCTGATAAAACTACAATATAAGTTATATTTAAGGAAAACATTCAACAATACAGGTATATATGATTGACATAAATTCAACTCTCATGTATTTACTGAGATGCTGTTAATAAACAGTTTCATTGTGGTGAAACATGTGTTTCTAAGAAGCACTGTTAACAACCAGGCTGGTGGTTTTGTCCTATTGTAAGTCTCACCTGACATTTCAACATTTAGATATTGAGATACTCAGCAGCACTACATACTGTAGTGTAATGCATTCAATTAATTGTCTCAGTTATCTACTGCACGGTAAAGTTTTCCTATTTTTGGGGGACACGCTGGTCATATTTACCAAATCCTTATCTTCCCTCTGCATGTCGTGCACGTGCACGAATGACCTGCTGATTAAAGTCAGGAGTTGCTCTTTGAGTCAGGCTCATTAAATCAGTACAGGATGTTGTTCGTTGAAAGTCACTGCAGGATACCAATTTTCATTAAAAAGCTTTTTCTAGCCCAGCGTCACTGTTGTGTTCTGGGAGCTTATTTTGGTTACGCATTGGTTTAACAAGAATGTTTTAGCTTAGCAGGTTAGCATCCCGAGAAGAGCAACTATCTTTAAAGCCACTATATGTACAATTTACAGTGGCAAGAAAATGTATGTGAACCTTATAGAATTTCATGGTTTTCTGCATTAATTTGTCATAAAATGTGACCTGATCGTTGTATAAGTCAAGGGTACGGACAAATATAACGTGCCTAAAATAATAACACAATCTGATCTTTCATGTCTTTAATAAGAACAACCATAAAAACCTCATAGTGCGAGTGGAAAAAATATGTGAACCCTTGAGTTGATAACCTCAAAAAAGCTAATTGGAGTCAGGTGTTAGCATACCTGGAGTCTTGTTAAGTAAATGAGTTTGGAGGTGTGGACTAGAGCTACTTTGACCATAAAAACCACTCAAAGCTTTTGAGTTTGCTCCGCACAACAAGAATACGCTTATGTGAGCCATGCCTCGCCAAAAAGAGCTTTCAGAGGATCTACGATCAAGAATTGTTGATTTGCATAAAGCTTGAAAGGGTTACAAAGTGATGTCAAAGACTTTAGAAATTCACTACAGTCTACAACTGGAGACACTTTGGGACTGTGGCTACTCTACCAAGAAGTGGGTGCCCAGTCAAAATGACCCCAAGAGCACAACGAAGGAAGAATGGGTTAAAATCCCTCCTGAACGATGTGCAGGTCTGATCCACAGCTACAGGAAGCGCCTGGTTGAGGTTATTGCTGCCAAGGGGGGGGTCAACCAGTTATTAATTCTAAGGGTTCACTTACTTTTTCCACTACCATTCTGAATGTTGAATGAGTGTGTTCAACAAAGACATGAAAGATCAGATTTTTTCTCGTGTTATTATTTCAGGCACATTATATTTGTCAGTCCTCTTGACTTATACGAAGATCAGATCACATTTTATGACAAATTAATGCAGAAAACCATGAAATTCCAAAAGGTTCACATACTTTTTCTTGCCACTGTATAATGTCCGACTAAGTGGTGGTAATTAAAAAGACCACGCTGCTGGACCATCTCTAAGACACTGAGAAACTGGGATGAAAACAAACCAAAATTCAACTTTCACCAAGGTCTCCTGACTTTTTTGCCTTGAGAAGAATTTGAAACATGCTATAATCACATAAAGTGAACACATGGGGGCTTTAAAGTGGAAGATCTGGGCTCAAAGCTTTAATGCCAGGAAGCATCAATCGTGTTGAAGGGTCTGGGCCCTTGAGCCTGACCTCCCCAGGCTGAGACAAATCAGAAAGACTGATGTGGACTTTGGGTTTTGATAACCCAATGCCTACAATAACCTGGAGAAAAAGAACTGTGGAGCTGCTTTTCAAAACAAGCAGAGATTCAATCCAAAATAAAATCAGTGTGAGATCAATTATCATTTTAGGTCAGGCAAGGCATGAACTAAAATACCGAGCGCAAGGCTTCAAATTATAAAATGAAGATGTGGCAGCATGTGAGGTCACATTTCAAGCTGTCATCCAGCTGCTAAACTGATTCTAAAGAGAAGATTATGCCTCTCGCCGTGTTCACACACATACTGTCGTGTCCCATCAAAACAATACTGAACAGGTCATTCAAGTAAAAACAGACACATGTAGAGATCACAAAAATCATTCAAATCATCAAGTTCTGCTTTTCAATCATTTAAACATCCAGTTTAGGTGATTTGGGGAGTTTCATCTCTACGTTTTTCTGTTGTGTTACCATGTTCACGGATGGAGGGTTTCCATGACGTGGTGAGGCAGTGGAGGCGCGGAGAGATCACATGACCCTGAAGCCGGGAATCGAGAGGCCGCCCCGTCCTATTGAGAGCAGCTGTTTTTAATATCATTGCAGTCCCGCTGAGTTGCAAGAGGTGCCTGGAGCGCCAGCAAAATCCCCGTTACTGGTACATTCATCAGAGCAGTCCAGATAATCCAACAAGTTGTCAGTCCAGTGGCCTATATTTTTCAAAAGAGTGGTATATTTCTTAAACACCAGGCCCAGTCTGGTCCATCTCAGTAAATGAAGAGAGATACCCATCAGTCATTCCTGTCTGCTCCCCCTCCCCGTTTCCTCTTTGTAGTCCAACTTCTCTGTTTTCTCCCTCTCCTCCTACTGGTCATCGTCATACTTTCGAAGCGTGTCCTCCAGCTTGGCAGTGATCTTCTGGAAGAAGCCGATCTGCTGACGGAGGTGGTGCTGCATCTGCGAGCGGAAGTCCCGTACACGCGTGCGGTGGAAGTGCTGGATCTCTGCCAGCGTGGCGCAGGATATGATGTTACAGCGGTCGTGGAGCTCACCTTCCTGCTTTGGACAGTCTTTCACCTTGGTCAGTGCACCTGGATAAGGATGGGGAAGGGAATGGGGGAGGGAGGGAAAGAGAGGGAGACGACTGAGAAAAGGGTGCCGGGGATACCAAGTATAGAGCCCAACTCAAACAAGACCCTCCACTGAGAAACCCTAAACCAAGATCACAGGAAAATAGAGGTCAGTCCAGTTGTTTGGACAGGGAGGGTAAAATAATTGATGAGAATTATAATACCTCTCTACTACTGCATGTCTGTCCAATGATTACAGCCAGGAGATAGTTATCTTAACTTAACATGACAAAAAGTGAGCTTTACAGTCAAACTCCAACAATAACACCATCTGCTGACTAGAATGGCCAGGTAAACCCCCTGCTGGGCCAGCAAAGCATCTGTTGGTTATTTCCTTATGTTAAAAATGAATCACTGTCACTTACAAAGACTTAGAAAGGCAGAAATGAGCTTGTTGCATACTTTTTCCAAGTTCCCCTGAAGCCACTGAACACCCAGCCATGACTCAGTGTCTACTTTAGAGTGACTAATCTTTCAGGGGTGGGGGGGGGCGGCTGTACAGCATGGACTGACATGACCAATGAAAAAACATGGATGAAGAGGAACTCTGAGGATCTGAGCAGGCAGCATGTGGAGGAAACGACCAGTTAGCTGGTAGCCTCCACTCTTCTTCCTCACCTTGTAGACCCATTCTCTCTCTCCTTCTCACACACATACACACACCACTCGCAAAGGAACTGAAATTAAGGTGGACTTTGGTCTCCTTGCTGCCAAGGCGATTACAGAGCTGTAATCTGAACTCTTGTACCGTTGGCCGGTGGGAAACTTGCTCGGCTCTGTAACTATCTGCGGCCCATCTATGCACACACGCACTCCCCCTTCTTCCTCCTTCTCTTCAACCCGCTGTATCACCAGGAGGAAGGAGGAAAAGAGGGAGAAGAAAAGAGGAGGAGGAGGGGAGACTAATCTTGAGGCTGCTCCATTTTGCATTCCTGCAGTCCCAGGGCAACACAGGACAAGAGGCCCAGGAATCTCCGCTCATTCAAATCAGATGTAGCCTTTGGACCTCACAGACAGAACCAGTACAAGTCGGACGGCCGTGTTCGGGGACATTTAGGTCAATAAAGCTGTCCGCCTTAAGAGCCCTGCTGCGGTTTTTCTCGCTAATTTGTGCTGCAGTGTTGACATGTTTGTTTTTTTAATTTGGTCGTGTAATTGGAGAAATGTTCATGTTCTCACCGTGTGAGATAGACATTTGTGGAATGTAGATCCCTCCCCAGGAATGAAAAGGTGGAAAAGATAAACTCCTGCAGCCAAGTTTTCTTTGTGCGCTAAATCAAAAGAGTGTAACTCAATTGTTTATTTAGTTAGGAAAACGGGAAAAAACCTTGTCTTCTATGTCATGGAAACATTTCTCATCAGCTCTAAATGAGCACTCTGCAACAAACTGACTTATGGAAACTGTGACTAAACCATCCGTCATTTGTTAAAGGTAGTTATTTCACAACTATGACGGCAGTGCTGACTTTGCATTGCGATCATGGGTGATAAAACGACGCTTCCTATGACAGCTTAGATGGATTATTCAGAGCTTTTCAATTTATCAGACCGGACTGATTTCAAGATCTCCCACACGCTGGGTACATGTCATGACGCCTGAGTTGAAGACCACCTTTATATAATTCATAAACTTGTTGGTCCACTAGTTTGCAACCAAACAGTCATGCTAGCTGCAGGAAAGTTTGACAAATTTTGATGAAATTAGGTGGAAAGAGGCTATAGCAGACATTTTGACTTAAAAATAAAGGTGTCACATTAGATGATGTCCTGTGTTGGGTTGCTGGTTCACTTTATTGGTTAACTGGAACACTTAATGGAACTGAGCCATTGTTTAAGTTATCTTTTACGCCTGTGCATTTCCAACTATCTAAATGAGAACAATTCAGTGTGGATCCTTCTTGTTTTTTGTTTTTTTGTGGGGTCCCAGTTTTAAATTTAAAACAGAGAGAAAGACTGCTGCTCCCCTTTCCTGACATGAATCTCATTTGTTCTCTCATAAAGCAATGCTAGCGATGGTTTCCAGAAGTGAAAACCATGCTGGTACCCACGAACAATTAACTTTTTGTGAGATCCTATGAAAGCAGAAGTGATGACATCATATCCTGCGACATAACTGTACATTTCTTTGAAATCTAAAAATTCTTTCAGTTGAGGTTGTGATGTGTTAGTTAAGGTTAGGGTAAAGTTGTCATGTTTCCCCTGCCTGGCTTGAGTCATTGTGATCCTTTACTTTTTCTTCGTTGTCCCATTTCATGCAAATGAGCACTAATTCCCAAGAGATTAAACTCCACCGAGGGAAATGTGCAAAGGTGTTGGACGTTAGAGTCTCTCTGTGGGGGACATAAAACAACTTGTCAATCAAAAAGTGGGTGAACTCCTTTCAGTCACAAGGACTATTGGGATTCACACCGTGTTTCCATCGTTCCGAACTGTGATTGTATCCAGACAACAGAGCTCAGTGGACTATAGAAACACAGCCTCTAGGTTTGGCAAACGTCAGGACTTTGCGTGCCAGGAGCAACTCCCTCCTCCCAACCTGCAGGGAACTAACGAGCTAACTCCTCTGCGGGTCCTTTGTACACGTCTATGTGAGTGTGTGTTTTTCGGTGTTTGTGTTTTCCCCTGAGCGAGTACAGGCTCACACAGTACCCAGAGTGTTACAATAGACTGGCCACAGGTTTCAGTTTTCAACCCAGATTGACACTGCAATTCAATAAATGAAAACAGATGTTGAAACGCTTTTCATACTGACTCTGTATAGACATGATTAATAGACGGGGAGGCTGCAGATGGGGAGGCTTTTGGAAACACCATTCATTATTTTCTAATGCCAGTTAAAATAAATAAATAAATCTGTAAGTCTTTTGTTTCGGAGGAGATTATACAGCCTGCGGCATGGAAACTCAGAGCAAAAGGCTTTGTGATGTGATGACTCCTCCCTGGGATGAGCCCTCCACCCTGCAGAAGTATCCAGTCCTGACCCCTCACTCCCTCCCAGCCCAGGACCTCTGACCTCCCTGTGGAGAGAAGTACACTAGGTCCTGCATCTGTTTAATATCTTGCAAGCATGTTGCAGCTTTAAGGCGTTTTTTTTTGTCAGTGACTCCTTTTACATATTTTTGTCATTGCTCAATCACATGAGCACACACACACACACATTTCCCACCTTTCTGCACATGGATGATGTCAGGAAAATTGGCCAGGTGTCCTCTGTAGAGGTCCAGCAGGTCAGAAATGGGATCCAGGTCCTGGCGCGGCTGCTCAGCAAAATACTCTCCTATGGCCTCATAGGCATCGCCAGTGTCAGCAATGGCTTTGTTCAGCCCTGCCGAGTAGACCTGCTGGTCCAGCTCGAAGGCCTGCGAAAGCAGTTTGAAGGACTGTCCGACTTTCTGGTACTCCTTCTTAAACCCCGCCATCTGTTTGCGGGCGAACTCGTTGATGGTGGTGTTCACGATCACGATGTTCTCATCCATCCTCTTGGTGAAGGTCTTGAAGCCTTCAATCTTGCTCTCGACTTCCTGGAGGTCCAGCGGGACGGCCGGCGTGCTGAAGAAAAGAAAGAAAAAGAAGGGTTATTTTAGACCTTGCGGCTTTATCTTGAAAGTCCTATGTGATTTTTTCTTTAATTCAAGCACTACGTCATCTTTATCACACAAGCAATGTTGAGGGCAGATTGTTTTTCTGTCCTATTATCTCATCCTCACTATCAGGCACTCCCTGTGATGAAAGCCCTCAGTAACAGCACAATGAGACAGAAAACCGATAACAGTTCCTTGCTTAAGGGCTAATATGCCCCATTGTTACTTTATACTGTTGTAAAGTGAGTGGACAAAATAACAGGAATGCCTGACACATTACTGATGATGCAACCCAACACCACAAACTTGATTTATATCTTTTTTAATACACTAATCATAAATATATAATATTCTACCTTATTGAAATCCAGATTTGTGTATTAACAGCTTTCCATTCTGTTCTCATTGGTGTACAATCAGTCTTAATATCTCCTCTGCGATAGATTTCACCTAGTATGACTATTGAATGCTGTTGGAAAATGATGACTCTAGAGAGAAAAGCCCTTATTCTTGGGCTGCAAGTGCCCAGAACTCTGTTGGAGCTGCTGGAAATATCAGTAATCTGCATTACACAATAACCCACAGCCATCAGGAGATGGCCTTTTCCAGCACTCACTTCCTACTTTGCAGGCTGTGCAAGCCATATTAAAAAAACAGATGTATACATCCATTAAATTCTAATCCAGGTTTCAAACCCACGCTCTCAGCAGTACATCATCCGGCCTCCTACCTGATAGTGAGGAAGAAATTTGCCCCGACCAGCTCGTCCCTCTCTGCCTTCCTCTTGCCCTGTTTCCAGGCCTTCTCATCCGCCCCACATGTTAGGAAATGCTGGAAGACATCACAGCGCGCCAGCACCGGGTGGCTGGTCATGTGGTTCATCCACCAGATCAGTCCCTTCCTCCGCTTGGAGATGAAGTCCTCTTCGAAGCGGCCGGTGGCCTGCTTCTCTGGCAAGTGGGGCACCGAGATGACCGGGAAGCGCTCAACGAGGCGAGCGTACAGCCAGTCAAAGTGTTTATACCTGCAGGGACGGTGGAGGACATTTTGAGTGGATAAGAAGGGGAGATGGTTCGGTAAATGAGGGAGAAGTAAATGGCAGGAAAATGCAGAGAGCAGGCGTGTAAACAGAGGAGGGGGTGGGTCTTTACCAGCAGGGCCAAGTGGAAACTTAAATGTAAGACAGTGCTGGCTTGAAATGACAGACCGACTGACAGGGAAACAATGTGAAAGGTGCAGAGGGAATCTCAGAGAGGAAAGAGGAGATTCCTGAGCAATCTACAGAGAGAAAAAGGCCACAGTCAGCTCTGTGTTTTTCACATTTTGTGGGAACAATTGTGGCCACAGGAAAAGCCGCAGAACATTTATTTTAAGTGTAGAGGGACCTGGGGGATCCGGTGGAGAAAAAACCCCCACAGAGGGGAGAGGAGGAGGAAGAGAAGGAGGAAGACGGCCTGTACCTGCGGTTGACTTGTACATTGGTGTGGGCCGGGGTCAGGCCGTAGGACATGTAGCTCTTCATGCCTTTGAACTTGGTCTGCTTGGTGGGGTCGTCGATGGTGCAGGTGAACGGATAGGGGTTCTCCTGCCACTCTGGCCCGTGCTTCCCCATCACCACGCAGATCTTGTCCCCGTCCTTCACAAAAGCAGAGGCCTCCCCGAGCAGGAAGGCCTCCCCTCCGGACTTGACGAAGGTGGAGAACCTGTTGAGGTTCCTCCCCACTGTTGCTGAGCTCTTGGCCTGCTGCTGATGCTGCTGGGTGCTCTCACGCCGCCCGGGCAAGGAGGAGGTCACCGGATACAGCGGGGGCGAGCTACCGAGGCCCCGAGGAGCATCGGTGGCCGGAGAGGCGTCATCCCAGTCGTCGTCCCAGTCGTCATCGCTGCCCTGGCTGGTGTGGAAGCTGCCACCTCCACTGCCTCCACTGCCGGCCCCGAGCCCCCTCTGAGGCTGGGCGTCCGAGGACGTGTAGGGGGCGTGGGTGGGCGTCACGGCTTTGCTTTTGGGCGAGGAGAAGCCGTTGTTGTTGGTGCTGGAGGTGATCTGGTCCCTGATGATCTCCACATAGGAGGCAGGGAAGAGCCCAGCCTCCCCCTTGCTGTTCTCCCCCTCCAGCCAGCCCTCCAGCTCCTCCTCGGTGTACAGAGTCACCAGCTCATTCTCTGTTATGGAGATCTCCCCTGGGTTCTCAGAGTGGAAGTCATACAACACTTTGGCCTTTAACGCCATAATTTCAGTGCTTATGTGACTTGTGTCTTTCCCTGCTGCCCTGAGAACTTACTTCTCTTTAAGATCGCTCTGAAACTTGAAGGTTTAAATCACCCAGCAGGAACCAACGCAGCTATTTCCACTTTAACCAACAGCAGACAGACTTTTACGCGATATCCGTGCAAAAAGAAGAAGAAGAGCAGCAGCACACAGGCTCGTGTCCGACACCCACCTCCTCTCTCCGATCCTCTCTGCGGCTTCAAATATCATCTGTTTCCATGAAGGACTTCACCCAAGTCGGAAAATGCTGAGGGAACTGACTGTTACAGGATGTTTTCTCTCCGGGGGGAAGATGCCGGTTAAAGTTTAGAGTTGACAAACTCGTGTAGTTTCTTTATTCCTCCTGATCTTAGAGCCGGGGGAGATCCTTTTTCTTTTTTCCCTGCTCTGCCCTGGATGCTTGTAAGTTAAAGGCACCCGTCCTAACACGTAGTAGACTGGCTGACTAACGGAGGGTGGAGCCAGGAGCAAGTTCAGTCAAGTCATACATGGAAAAAAAAAAAAAAAGAAACCTACATAACCCCATTTTAAGAGCTCCATCTACGGCTGAGATTTATGACATCATGAAGATGTGTCATCCTGTTCTGCACGCCATGTTCCTATAATATCCAATTATGTTATTAATTATTTAAGTTTCATCCACCACGAGTTCAGAAATAAGTGTTTCTGCATTCAAAGTGTATTTAAGGTTTTATAAAACGTGTTTTACTTTTTGTTGACCTGTGCAGAATCAGATAAGTGCAGAGTTTTTAACATGGAAATGGAACTTTTTTGTGGAAAAACCATAAAAAAAAAAACTTATACACAACCTCTTATTCTAAGCTGGGTGTTTTTATGCCCTAACACACACTAACACACACCTTGAGTTGATCTTTATGCTTTATGGCTCCTTACAGCTTTAGTTATCAAGTGGTCTTGGAAATAAAATTCCCTTCTTCATCTCACATTTCTCCCAGTATAAGTTTATTATTAGTTTCCTGTAATGCAAGTACAGGAATTACTTCAACACAACAGTAGAGTGAACAACATCCCCCACTCACACAGTGAGTGTGTTGTGTAAACTGCAAGTCTAGCTTAGATAAAGGCTATAAACATTTTATTAGGCTGCAATTAAGTGACAGGAACAGATTCATGCTTACATTTCGATTTTTCTTTCTTCTTCCATGTCACATCTCCCCAATAAAGTGATGAATGTTAGTTTATTCAGGTGTTGTCATGGCTGGAAATCCTTAGTTTTGAACTTAAAGATCACCTTCAGACATGTTTTATGCTAATAATAATAGTAATAATAAAAAAAACCCTCTTAGCTTTAAATAGCAACTTGTGTTTAACGTGGTTTTCCTTCAAAAAGGGTAAAAGCACATCTGCTTCAAGTTTCCACATGTGGTTGTGCTGGTTGTGCTGTCACAAGATCCTGCTTATATGTACAACTCTGAAACTTTCTAACTTTGAGGTAAACACAGAGCCTTCACAGCCCACAGTGGGGGCCATACATCCACCACAGGTAACAAACAGGCAACATTTAAAAATAATATAATATAATACAATACAATACAATACAAAATGATATAATATAATATAATACAATACAATACAATACAATACAATACAATACAATACAATACAATATAATACAATATAATATAATATAATATAATACAATACAATATAAAATAATATAATATAATATAATATAATATAATATAATATAATATAATATAATATAATATAATATAATATAATATAATATAATACAATACAATACAATACAACATAACATAACATAACATAACATAACATAACATAACATAACATAACATAAAATAATATAAAATAATATAAAATAATATAATATAATATAATATAATATAATATAATATAATATGGCCACCAGAGGTCAGTGTTGGTTCGCACACAGAGGAGACACCAGTTCCTCCTCCTGTCCAGCTGCTGGCAGTAAAGCGACTTTCACGTTGGATTGTGGCGATGTTAAAGCCTCCAGACAAAGAATGAGATAATTAAACAAATGCTGTGATGTGATATTCATGATATTTAATTAAACATCATTTACGTCTCACCCAGACTAATGACGCGACACGTGTGGACTAAATGAGGACGCTGTGGTGATGTGAGGGCTGTCTGGACTCCCAGCTGGAGGGTTTTAATTTGTCCTAATAAGGTAAATGTGAGACCTGCTGGTGGGCTGCAGGAGCTTTGTTCTTGTGTCTGATGAACGGTGGTCCTTCTGCAGACACATGTAGTGGACATGTGTGCAAACTGAGCGGCAGCATGTCTGCTTGTCCCTGATGGTAGTTTGGGTGCAGTTTCAGTCAGAGTTGCCAGCACTTATGCAGCTGTGTGTGTGTGTGTGTGTGTGTGTGTGTGTGTAGCAACCCATAATGGCTTGTAATAATGTGATGCTAATCATAAATCAGTTTTTTTAAATGCATTTTAGAATGTGGCCTCTTTTATTGACAGTGACTTCCATCTACACTGTTACAAAAAGGAAACTTCTGCAGACTTTCATAAAAAATCTAGACTCACAAGTTCTTCATGAGTCCGAGCTACAGCCCCAGTGAACTATGTGACCTTCTCTGATTTATTATAGAGCTGCAACAATTAATTGATTAATCGATCGACTGAAGGTGATTCGTTTAATAACTGGGAAAATAATTAAGAGATGAATCAATAATGTAAGTAATGGTTAGTTGCAGTCCTTATTTATTGTGCCACTTATTGCTAGAGTCATGAATTCTGTATTTTTTTGTGCAGATGAATACTTAAATCTTGGTCCTACAATCTGAGGGAGATGTTTGGAGTTCAAGTGATTTTGGTGGTTTGGCAGCCTGAACACCTGCTGCACTCTAAAGCACCTTCTCCTCTCTGTCCTCTCCAGGTCTCTATCATGTCTGACCCGGTTCAGACCACCTCTGGCAGTCTGTGTAAGCTGGTCCGCTGGGCTCACAGCCACGGCACCATCTGCAGCCTCATTCCCAGCCTGCAGAGCCTCACCTGTGGCTCCTACAGTAACGTGCTGACACCAGAACCCGGTCCCCGTGGCGGCAGCGTCCCCGTGGCATGGTGGGGTTGTCCCGCTGGACACGCCTACCACTGGCACCCTGGTGACCCTGGCAACGGCTGTGGAGGCTCAGCGAATACCATCCAGGGCCAGGAGAGGTTTGTTGGAGGGCATCTGTCCAATAAGGTAAACATTTTGAAATGCTCAGCACAACCACAATACTCTGGGAAGACATCAATATGTGTTGCAAATGCAGTTTGAATGGGCACTAATATTAAAAATCAAAACAAAGTGAAATTCTCTTAAATTAAATCCTTCCTACACCTAACTGGATGAATGCATCTCCTCCTAAATTGACCCTTTATGGTGAATTTGATCTTGAAATACAAATTGTGAAGGAAGCATTGATTGGTCTGTGCTTCTACTGTATTCTGATTGTCAAATCAGTTTCTCAAAGAAATTAAATTGAAAAGCAGAAAGTTGGTTCATTTTATTTTAATAAAAGTTGTTTTATGTGCTTTTTTGTCCATCAAAGGGACTTCTGGCACTTTTTCAAATCCTCGACATGCAGGCTCTCAAGTCAGAAACGTGTAGTCTCCAATTCCAAACCAGATGGTGGATCCAGTCTATAATTTTCATTTCTCATCTTTTCCTCTGTCTTACTCTTCAGGTGACGGTGAACACATCATGTGACCTCTCCTGTAGTGAAGCAGCATCAGAGGGAGAGGAGTTCAGGAGCCGGCTGTTTGACATCCCTGGATGTGATTCATCAGCCACAGACGAGGATGGCGACTACGAGCCCCGGCCATCCAGGAAAAGAGGAGCACCAAGAGGGGCAGTTGGCGGGAAGAAAGTCAAGCAGGAAGCGGCCTCAGCAGAGGATTTGTCCACTGCTGCTGACATTTCTAGCACTGGGCTAGCAGTGACAGACTCTGTCGACGTTTCGCAGGCTTGTCAGGATCCAATCACGCACACACTGTTGTCCAACAAGCCCCTCCCACTGTGCCCTCACCCCCAGCATGGACAGGATCTGGGATGTGAGGGGTTAGTGGGCCCAGAGACGGAGCTGCTGGGAGGGGACAGCTGCATGACAGGGACCACAGAGCAGGCAGAGAGATGCAGCTCCGCCACAGAGACCACAGACAAGACTGCAGGTGCAGCTCTGTTGTGAGGATTGGACGTGCAGAGAGAACCAAACGAAAGATTAGATTATTATTGTTATAACACTAGATTATCTCGTGACAGAAAACAGTTTCTTACCTGACGTGTATGTGTGTTTGAATTGAACTGTCTGGCCTCCTGCTGCTCACTGTTTCTGTGCTTTTTGGTGTGTGTTTATCTGCAGGGGGGCAGACTGAGCTGGAGAGACTGCGAGCGCTACTTTGTGCAGAACGCAGCCAAAACAAGAAGATGACGGAGATCATCTCCAGTCTGAAGCAGGACAAAGAGCTGCTGCAGCATGAGCTCACCAAGAAAGCCGAGCTCATCTGTGACTTCCTGCAGGACAAACTGCGGCCAGGTCGAGTTTGGTTTGAAAGTCCACCTACTGATGAATCAAGTGACAGTTCTGTTTCCCTCCACAGAAGTATTGCTACAGTGAAAGTAAATTGCAGTGCTTTTTAAAATGACTGCAGGCTAGCAGCTGGTTGGCACGTTTTGAAATAATCACATCTATATTTGTGTAGCATCTTTCATGCAAAATTGCATATTGAAGTGGCTCACATACATACATACACAGGAGAGGCCAAAAAATCCAATCAAACTGTAGCTTAAAACTTTGTCTTGCCGCACTGTGTTACGTTTTATTTGTCTGTTACATGTTTCTGTTATTCCAGAGAAGAGGTGGCCTCGCTGCTCTACTCAGATGGAACCGGGAAGTTCGCGCATGATCTCCTCTGATGATGTTGCGGGGTTCGATTCGCCGACACTGTTTGACTCATTTGAGGAAATGGAGCTTCACCCTCTGGAGCGCCACCGAGCCCTCAAGAGCAAGAGGAGCCGGGACGGAGAAAACACACGAGTCAGGAGTAAGGGCACTGATTAAACACTGGACACTGAATGTGTGGTTAATGCTTGCATTGATTTGATTTTTGTTTTTATCTCTGTCCCTGTACGTCTCCCCTGTAGTGAAAAACGTGGTGGGTGTGATAGCGCGCTACATGGCAGCCCTCCAAGAGTTTCGCCGCAGCGTCTCCATGAAGGTGGCCTTTGACCGGGTCGGTGTGGACCGCAACACCATCTCTCGTACCGCCGCCATTGCTGAGCTCAGCCTGGCCGCTCCGGAGGTGTTTCACGCGCTGTCGCCGTGGGACGAGAAAGAGGAGACGCTGGCACATTATGCCCATCGCTGCCGACAGGCGATGGATGACAACATCAAGGCCAAGATCAAGACGATGAAGGCAAAAGGCGAGCTGCTGCCCATTGTGTCGAAGTGACAAACAGGCGGCTGACTGAGGCCTACAGTGTAAACCTCTTGAACATATGGAAGGAGAACATACACATAAAATACTCTGTCAGAGAAAAAGTCCACCCTCGGATTCTGTTCTTCAGCTATTAGACGGTACCATCTGAGTCTGCGGTGCACACACTTACTCCAGGAATTATGTTGCAGCGTTGTTGTTTTCTTTTATTGTACCAATTACCAAGGCTCAAAGACTCGAAAAATGTATATATGCATGATAATATATAGTATTTATTCTGCTGCTGTGATGTTTTGTGTTAAACCACTAAAAACTGTGTTATGAAGTTAAGCAAGTCTTTTTTTTCCTTTTAGAGGACAAAATATGCCTTTGTCTGTGGGTAAGGTGTAGCATAAAAAAAGGCACTGAGTGGATAATTAAAAATAAAAAGCCTTTAATAAATATGTTTTCAAAACAGAAGACTGCTCACATTTGTGTGGAATAAGAATGACTTTAAAACAAGAATCTATAATGTGAACGTAGTGTATGTGCCACCACAAATAAAAACTGAAATTCAATTGTATGTAACAATTTTATTATCCAAATATTGATAGAAATCCATTACAAATGTAAAAATCTTGACAAAATGTGCATTTTATGGAAAGCAGAGTGATTATTGCCATGACAGGCAGCAGAGCAGGACAGCACAGGTTTTGTTCCTGGAAAACTTAACAAGAGGTTTCACAGCTATCTGGAACCAAATATCTTGAAAGCTTTCCTAAATTCAGCAGCTTCTCAGTCTGGAAAATGTAAAAAATAAATGACAGTCAAACTCCCCTGAGATAGTTTAGAACATGACAAACAACTGTTGATCAATCACAGACTTAAAAGGGGAAACTGGGAGAGACACATGTTGGATGTGCATGTGTGTCGTTTCAAGCTTTTGTCTCTCGGGGGGAGGGGGTGGTGGGGGTGATGGAGGGGGGGTGGAGGTAAAAAGGTCAGGACTCAGGCTCCAGACGGGGGATGACAGGGAGGATGAGGTTCCCGAACGAGGAGTCCTGAGTGATGAAGAAGCCTGATGAGTGTGTGTGCGCATGCTGAAAGAGAAGACACACTGAATTAATGATGACTTACAGAGGGCTGGAAAAAACAACAACAATCCCTTATTATCTTATGTAGAGAATGGAGGAGGTGTTCATTCAACTTAGAGAGGTTTTTACGTTTGGCGTCAGAGTTAGCTCCTCATCATCATCATCATCATCATCAAGCATGAGAAAGTGAGTGGAAACGTTGTGGAACGGATATTAAAGGACGTCATGCGTGTCTGTCCGTGTCTCACCTGCAGGGCAGCTTTCTGCTGGGCAGCGATGTGCTGCTGCTCTGCGTTGTCCCTGAACTCCTTCAGACTCGGTCTGGACAGCGAGATGCTACACGATGAGAGAGGAGAGAGGATGTCAAAATGATAATCCCTTCTGGATGGACCACATTCATGCCTCACTGCCCCCTGTAAAAAGGCTTGCCCGTGGCTTTGCCTGTGCCCCATCTCTACCTGGCTCCAGGAGTGTTCATGGACTGACTCTGCATCAGCCGCCTCCTCTCCTTCTCCAGCTCGGCCAGGATTGCCACCCGTGTCTTGTTTGGGAAGGCTGGATGGAGAAAAAGAAGAGAAAGAGACATATGTATATATATATTATTCTTATTATCTTCTCACACTAAAGGGGTAAAAAAAAGAAGATGCTGTTTCACATTCTGTAAATTACTGGATGCTTCACAAAGCAGAATATGTGGGATTCATGTATCTTGGTGTAAATAGGACGACATCTGACCTAGACAGGAGCTTTACAGCACATTCATGCATCAGTCCCTGAGGTGAGTCAGGTGAGTCAGGTGAGGTGAAGAGGAACCAGAGAGCAACATGTTTCCAGGGGCTCCAGAAAGACAAAGAACCTCAATGTTTCAACATCATTTGTCCCACAGTAAAACAATTACCTTGTCCTGGAGGATTAGTCGCCATTTTGGTGCAGGTAGCAACAGTTCAGGTGAGAAATCAGAAATCAGAGCGAGGATTATATTACAGGTTTGGCTTAAACTTGTTTTGTTGGTGTTTCCTTCCGCCGACTAGCGTTAATGTTACACTGGTGGATAACGGACAACGATAAAAGTCCCCCCGGATGATAAATGTAACTTAAACTTGAGCTGGATAAATCACACAGGTTTTTATGCGGCTGTACACCACTGTGAGAGCGAGTAAAAGTTTAAAATAACGATAAAATCCCCGGTTATGTGCGCTCGGTCCGCCGCATTCTGCCTCTTCACACCGAGTACCGGCGCTTCACTTTAGATGGGAGCAAAAGAGAAGAGGCCTCACTCTGCCTCCATTTCCGAAAACGAGGAGCCAAGCAGTTCAAATACAAATCATTTCCTCAAACTTTAAATTGACATGCACAATAAAGTACATCAGCCATGTAGCCATGTAATTACTTGGGGCACACAGGCTTTTTTTTTATTATTATTATTCGAGAACACTATTAACTAATTATAAATAACCCAGAATTTGAGCCCTGACCAGCTTTATATTATCAATAGATTTGAGCGTCATTGACATCTTGACAAACAGATAAATTAAACTCTTCATTTAAATTCTAGTTACTAACTTTTCCCCTGTGCTTTCAGCCACATCTCACGGTCTTCTTCAGCAGATAACGTTTTCTCAGATTTCATGGAGGTAGATTATTGACAGCGAACCATGAGCCATCTAAAATGGAGAGGACAAATAAAAGTTCATATTTCAACCATGAGATACAGTTAAAAGCTACAGAGCATAGACCTTCAATTAAAAATGTGTTTGTGTGTCTTTGTATTTACATGAAATATTTCATATTCTATATGTTTTATACAATATTACTATGTTGCTATTACCATACCTATTATGCCAGCTACATATACTATATACTATTATGTTTATGTATACATGTATGTATCTACCTCAGTGTGTATTTTTGATTCGCCTCTCTCTATTTTTCTTCATAGTGTTCTCTTTGTATTTAGTTTCCCTTCCATCTATCTCTCTAAAAAATGAGCAGGGTTAGTAGTTTCAATAACAGCCCGCTGATCTTCTCAATAGACGATCTTTAGAGTTTCATTCGTTGATTATTGTCACGTGACCCATGTGTTTACATCCGGGTTCGTGTAGTTTAACTTCCGGAGCTGCGCAGTGGGAGTCAGCTGACAGTTGTGACCAACCAACGGGTGTAACATCTGAACTGAGGAGACCCTGACCGGAGAAAAAAGCCTCCCTCTGTCCACACCAACCGTATCTGCCGCGGAGAACCGGACAGCCGCCACCCCCGATACCCGGCCACGTCCTCCCGCCTGCTGCAGGATGAGTGTCGGCGCTCCGAGAGGCCTGGCCAGCTCGGGGCAGAAGCCCATCGCGGAGATCCTCCACCCGCTGTCCGCCACCGAGGAGCCGCTTTCCGCCACCGTGAACGTCGGAGGGGACAAGGTAGGGTCCGCCGGGGCTGAACCGAGAAAACAACCGGGGGATGGAGAGCGGACGGTGAATCCACCTAAACTCTGTTTATGGTTAAATCCACTGAGTAAGAAGTAGCAAACTGATGGAAGTTTAATGGAGAAAAACGTCTTTTTCTGGTTAATTTTCAGTATTTGTGTTCGCAGTGAAGGTTCACAGCTCTTGACTGGAGAATCTCCAACAAACCACAGCCAGTCTCAGCTAACTGTATCTTCTTCTCCAGGGTCTGACTTTGTTACAGCACAGCATCAAAACATTAGCAATAACAGAAAAAGCCACGCACACTGAAGGCTACTGTGTGTTTGCACAGTGTTTCATCACAGCGAGTCCAGTTTACACACATTTTGATTGAATAAACAGATTCCTCTAATCCCACTCTCTAAACAGGGACCTGACACCATTGACAGCTGAGGTGTGCAGTGATGGACCGAGCAAACAAATCCACGAGCTTTTATTCTCCCTGCTTGTGTTTTACTTTGGAGAAACTGGCCCAGCAACCACTTTGGTACCTGCAGTTAATAGGAGATGCTGTGATACGACCTTCCAACAAGGAAGTAACCTAATGGATTCAGTCTATAACATCAAAAAGAGGATCACATCAGGGATCAAGTGATTAGTCTTTGGTGTGGATCAGGAGCTGCATCCTCACAGTCAGTACGTCAGTAGGACTAAACAGTCAAAGGTAAAACTGTGAAGTGAAAAGAAGAAGCACTTTTTAGAAGAACGGTGATTCTAACAGGCGGCCTGAGAGAGAGTGGGTTAGTTTCTTACTTGAGAAAGAAATCAGGAGCTTGTGTTTGTGCAGACGTTGTTGAAAATGTGGATTTCTGGAAGTTCATGACTGACTGTGACGTCTTTGACTCAATAAGAAGAACGTGGTGATGTGAGGTTTTGGATACAACTATTTGTTTTTGCATGCAATATTTACTCACATCCTGGAGCTTTAAACATGTTGCCGTTGGAAACACACAGGTATAAAGGGTTTTAATACCACCTGTGCTTCATCGCTGTATTACAATCAGAACAACTCCACATTAGATCCACTCCTGTATCACCCTGTTGATTATTACATTCATGCACCTCTGCTCTGTATTAAAGCCCAGTCTGGTTCCTCCAGTATGATGTTTCCAGATTCTTCCCCTCTGTCTGTCTTAGTGCGGCTGTGTTGTGGTGGCCTGGTTGTTCATTCACAGTGATGTAATGATGCAACGCAATGCAATTATCTGAACTGTGATTACCAGTGCAGGTTAGCACCACAGTGTAGAAAAAGAGCACTTACGATGTCAGCAGCCAGTGTGTGTGTGTGTGTGTGTGTGTGTGTGTGTGTGTGTGTGTGTGGTGTTGTGTGCATGCAGGAGTGAGAGTGGGGCAGCACTTTTCTCAGTGCTGATCGAACTGGAAAGTTGCACACGTGCCCTCTTCAGGCGATTCAAAAAAAAAAAAAAAAGTGTGTGTGTGGCAGAAAAAGTGATTAAGGTTGAACATTAGCTCCCACACACACCTTAACCTGACTCGGGAAGGAAATAGTCCCTTCATCATGTGAGGCGAGATGTTGCCCCAGAGGACATTGGCGACGGGTGAGGAATGTTGTCAGGAGTTGAGATCAAATCAAATGTGGCAGCACAGGTTCTTGTAGTGGGGATTTGGTCGTTAGTTTTATTTTCAGAGCCACTTTTGATGCCTCCGTGTCTGTTGCAGCGTTTTGTTGCCTGCTTTCCCTTCTTTCTGCTAAATGTGCAGTAATACATTCATCTTTTGTAGAGACGTGTTTTTTATATATATATGAGAGTAAACTGCACCATAATTTTCTTTTTTTTTTTTCCCTCTAATGTCCTAATCCACAGGTGGTCTCTTCTTTTGAGGAGACACTTTCCACAGCATCCACTTTTGTCCACTTATTAGTCTTTTTATAGCTTTTCGGAGCACTATTTCTGTGTTTGGATGGAGCCTGCGGGGAAATTGTTGCTATATAAACACAGAAAAACTGAAAGTGCTAGAATGTGCCTGAAGGCATGTATTTAACACACCTGTGGAAGAGGCTGATTATATTGATGAATGCACGTGTTTGTTCAGAAAAGTAGGAGGAACGCCACGAAGGAAACTGTTTTCCTGCAGGAATTTTTTTTTATAAAGGTTGTGGAAAGTTCACAAACGCTCCATTTCTCCTTTCTCGTCCATCATTTCGTCAGAAAAAAAAGGACAGTAGTTGTGTCAGATGATGTAGGGTGTGTATGCGGCAGCGTCAACAAGGGCCCCATTGACAGACTGAAGCGACTGTCATCCCCATCAGCATCAATCTATCAGCTCTTTGTTTGCAGCTTTTCCCATTGCAGCCTCTGAATTTGACGTCATCGTGGTCTCTGTTCACGCAGGAAGCGTGGCTGGCCAACGGCACGCCGGTCGAGACGTCGAGTCCCGCATCGGTGTCCTCGCTGTTCAACAGGCTTCAGCTGGACGACGACCTGGAAGATGTCCGGGACCCCTACGCCTCCTCCACAGAAACCCGCGACCTTTTTGTCACAGTGGACGACCCAAAGAAGCACGTCTCCACCATGGAGACCTACATCACCTACAGAGTCTCCACCAAGGTCTGCTATTGGCTGGTGTCATGGTAACACTGTCTGACACTTGGGACAGTTATTATAACCTTTAATTTGTCATGCTTTGTTGCATTCCATAATATTTTTAAAAGGTCTTCTTGATGCTATGTTAAAGCCAAACGTCACTTTTTATATTCTATGTTCCTTAAAATCCTTGTTCTCAGTCCGCTTGGCCTTTCAGAACACTGTGCTGTAAAGCTAATACACACAAGAAACATTCAATGGCATGAAAATGGTATGAAAGTTCCACGTTTAAGGTACCATGTGGAGTTTTTGCTCAATACTAGCGCTGTGCAGCAATGTTTGTATGAGGGTTTATCATGAAGGAAACATGCTCAGCAGGTTTGTTACACTTTAGAAATGTAGAATATAAACACTGCAGTGTTTGTCTACAAGGAACTCCACAGGGCACCTTTAAGAATGCGTAAGACGGACGTTAAATAGGACTTTCAGAGAGGTCATCCACCTCCGATCACAATGCAAAGCTGCAGCCACCTTCGGGAGCTGAAAGTAATAGCAGCAGCAGCAGTGGTTTAGAACGACAGTCATGCTAATGTCTCCACCTTCAGGCAAAGACTGTATCCCCAGGGGTGATGGAGCCGGTTAGGAGAACACTTTCCCTTTACCCTCCCATAATAAAAGTATAATCCAGAGGACAGGTGTATGCAGGAACTTGTTCTCATCAGGCGGCTCCTCAGTTATACCCTCTAAATCTCTCTGCCGCTAAACAGAGCAGAATCATCTCAGAGCCACCGCTCTGCCTGACCGAACTCAATTTGCTCTGACTTTCATCAGGGAATCGTAGCTTCGGAGGCCTTTCCATCGTTTAATGAAAAAAAACAGATTCAGAGCGGAGGGAGACAGCGCCAGGAGCTGTCGGGTGGCGCCATGACGACAGTTGCTATGTACACTGTGGTGCTTCGGCTCAGAGGCCCTCGACAAATATCACAGTCCAACATAAACACAAAGTGTTAATTGAGAGCGTGTGGGGGGGGTCTTTTAACATTGTATTGTCAGAGAGAGAGAGAGAGACAGAGAGAGTGTGTGTCTGTGCTTTTGATGAACAGGTCACCCTCCAATTTAATGTGTGTATATATATATGAATTCAGTTCATGTGTGCTACTGGACATACTTTTATATATATTTATATACATTTCTATACTTTATACACAATGAAACCACCTTCTAAACTAATCAAGCCCTTGCACATACTGTAAATTGTATATTTCAAAAGTGTGTATTTGTACATTTTTGAAAGTTGCATGTGTTTTTTTGCAGACAACACGGATAGAGTTTGACCTGCCGGACTACTGTGTGCGACGGCGCTACCAGGACTTCGACTGGCTGAGGATGAAGTTGGAGGACAGCCAGCCGACTCACCTCATCCCTGTAGGTCAAATGAGCCGCGACGCAACCCACTGTCCCGCTTTCCATTGAGAAACACTAGATTTACACGCCGTGCTCTGCTCTTCTCCTCTGTCCTCCTCCATCACTCTCTGCCCCCAGCCGCTGCCGGAGAAGTTCGTGATGAAGGGCGTGGTTGATCGTTTTTCAGAGGATTTTGTGGAAACAAGGATGAAAGCCCTGGACAAGTTCCTGAAGCGAGTTGCTGACCATCCCGTCCTCTCCTTCAACCCACATCTAAACGCTTTCCTATCTGCCAAGGTAAGACAGCACAGGAGGACGTGTTGGTCTTTGATAAGAATGTATGTCCATAATCACTCCTTCACCGCTTAAAAACAACAGTTTTATTTATTTTTTTTAGAGATGCAGTAGTTTGTACATCTGCTGCTTCAGGCTGGATAGCTGCTCGTATTTGGTTCAAAGCTGTCCAACATTTGTCACTTTGGACCAACTATACAGTGGGATAAATATCAGACAGAAAATAAATTCTAAACAGTTCGGTGAAGAGCAGAAGGGAAAGTGACGATTCTTCATCATGATCAGCACACATTTTAAGCTGTGAACACAAGGTGTTCCTATATGCAGAAAGAAAACGGTAATCTATGCAGGGATCTTTCACTAAATGCTGTAATACAAAATACAGAGCTTCTGCTTCCTTAGGCGTGTGTGTGTGTGTGGGTGTGTGTGTGTGTGTGTGTGCTCCAAATCTGCCATCAGTCACAAACTTTGTAAGTAGCTGATATACATGACATGACTTTATTGATCCCTGTGGGGAAATGAGGTTGTTGCAGCAGTAAAATAATTGAAGTCAGAAAGTAGGGCACAAGGACTAAAAGTAATAAACAACAGAAGGAGTGTCTAACACAATGTTCATGAAAAACTTCACAGAATGGGGAAAAAGTCCTGTTATTATTTATTCTCTCGCCATGTTAACGTGTTTGTTGTTCCGTGCCTGTGTGGTGGGACCCTCGACGCTCTGCGGCCTGTCGTCGCTGTGTGTCTGCAGGACCTGAACAAGCGTCAGGGTCTGGCCCTGCTGACCAAAGTGGGCGAGTCAGTGAAACACGTGGCCGGGGGCTACAAGCTGCGGGCGCGGCCGCCCGAGTTCTGTGCCATGGGAGATTACCTGGACACCTTCAACCAAAAACTGGGAACCATCGACCGCATCGCTCAGAGGATCCTCAAAGAGCAGTCAGGTATGAGACCAACAGGGGAGACTTTAGGTTTTAAATAGGAGCGTGAAAGAAGCGGGAGTTGTTTTACGTTGATCTTCCATTTAAGTTTTTTATTATCCTTTCAAGATGTTACAAGCACTTTCACTGCCACTTCTTCTTAGTTGATTCTCCCAAACATGTATTTTAAGCACCAGGAAGCAACATTTTGAAACAGTGCTGTCTGCTTGCAACATGGCCTCAAGTAGTACTCCTCATTCTTCTTCTCTCAGCAGACCTACTTATTGGCAGCTGTTTGTATGAGCTGCATCTTGCTTTTGGTTGGCTTATGTGAGGAAATGCCTCAGACTTTACCCAGGCGGCCAACACAAGCTTGTATGATTTTATCTGCAATATTGACCTGCCCAGCTGTAGTGTTTGGTTTGGAGAGAAACCCTGCAGACCTTTGGGCCTTGAGGGTTTGTGGTTGATAACGGCGGGCCTATCTCATACATGGCGAGAGGTCCTATAAATACCTGCTGTGTGAAATGCTCGTCGTCACCATCTGTTTGGGTTTTAGATGCGCTCCAGTCTTTGGCCTGAAAATCTGCAGCTTAAAGGAAAGGCCCTTGTTTCCGTATTGGAGCAGATAAGATACGCTGACAGTGTGTAAAAAAGCAAATGTCATGCATTCTTGAATCTGTAGTCTGGTGTTTAGCCATCACCCTCTCTCATGAGTAATATACAAATATAGGTTATGTAGTTTAATGCGCTGATTCCTCAGTGCTGTGACTTGTTTTCTGATCCACAAGCTCAAATTTAAAAGTCTTGACCCAGAGAGAGTCTCCATTGGTCATTAAGAAGTATGAACAACTCTTCCTTTTTTTTTTTATCCCCATCCTGGCTGTCTTTCACCTGCACTAGAGTACCTGACAGAGCTGCGTGAGTACGGCACCGTGTACTCCAGCTGGGCGGGGTCTGAGGAAGAGCTGCGGCGCCCCCTGGAGGGCGTGGCCGGCTGCGTGATGACGTGTTGCGGAGCACTGGAGGAGCAGAGTGACAAGATGAGCCAGGACCTCCTGCCTGTAATCAGAGAGTATGTCCTCTACATAGAGTCCATGAAGGTGAGGGATGATTTATTTTGGTTTGTGTAACGTTCTAGGACGACTTCACACCGTCAGCCTTGTTGTCAGTGGTTACTATACAAAAAACAGCACGCTTTACCATTTTATCCTTTCAGGAAATGATACAGAATGTGCACCATTAGGTGTCAATCAAACTGAGACTTTGGAATATCTGACGATTAAACCTGCAGTGTGGAGAGCTGTAGTTTTGTCTCCCTCTCCTGGCAATGACACTAATTGCACAAACATTCTCGACACATAATGTTCACCTACGGGGAGCTTTCGGACTGTAGTCCTTCCTCTGAACACAGAGTTTCCCTTTCATCCAGGACATCAGAGACTTTTCTTGAGTGCCTCTTTGGTTTTTCCACCATCCCCCTGATAGAGGCCTGCATGGGACCGTTTTTTGACATTTTTTAGATCCTGCCCACTCTCGCTGGGTATGTGACCATTCCCACCTGCTCCTACAGTGTGTGTGTTACTGATTTGCGTTGACCTTTGACCTGTGGAATTCCAGTCCCAGCACAGTCCTCTGATGCACACCTGTCGGTAATAATGGAGCAAAATTATCCCGTCCTCTTCTGCATTCAAACACTTTGAATTGATTTTTGCAGATGATTTGGATAAGTGATTGTCCTGTTTGATCATTGTACCTTGGATGTGTGTCCATGGCGACGGCAGTGAATGTGCTCGGCCTCAGTCTAGTTCACAGACATGTAAAGTCACTTTATGTTCACACGTTTTTATTCCTAATAAGCCAGCGGTTATTTCAAGACAGTTGATCATTGACTTACATAAGGAACTAAATTCTACAATTTTCCTCCTATGAAAATCCCGTTGCTATAGCCCACTCCGTCGCTACGATTGCTCCCCCCTTCAGCTCAGGCAAACCAGTCATTGCTAGTTGATGTAAAACACATCACTACCGATGTGCCAGCTGAATGTCACTCAGACACCAGGTTTTAAAAAAAAAACTTGTTGGTTTTACATTGTTGGAGAATGGCATGCAAGAAGAGCACATGCAGAAATGGCTCCGAGTGGTTGGCTTGACTATACTTCACCCTAGTTTATAGTAAACTCCTGCTCAGAACTGGTTTGTGTAATGGATTTGGGACTACGGACTTGTTTTCTTATTTAACCCCAAATAGAGGAAGTGGTATCCGCCACGTCCTGTCTTCACCAAATTCCTGACTCATTATATCTCTCTCTGTTTAACACTGTTCATCTTGTTATCTCTCTCCCAGAAGTGTTACAGTATCAGTAAATGTCACACTAACCGCATGAAATAAAACGGTTAATGTTTTCTGCTCGATTACAGAATGTTTTGAGGAAGCGAGACCAGAGCCAGGCGGAATACGAGGGCCGGCTAGAAGCAGCCATATTGCGCAAACAGGAGGACAGAACGCCAGTAAGCCTCCTCCTTCCCTTTATCTGACTCCGAAGCTCATTTCACACACGGAGGCCTAGGAATTGTTGTGTTGTGTTCAAATGGGTTAATTTCTAACAAACAGGAAAATGGAAATAAGGGTGAACAAGCTCTTTGAAATAAAAGCTCTTAGTCTGATAGTATTAGTTGATATCTTTTGTCTAAACGCTAAACTAACTTGGTAAAGAGTCAACTGAGAGACAATTTGGTGAAAGACTTCTGTCACTTTGTCGATTTTTAAAAATTTCTCTAATACAACCTACTCTCCCCTGAAACTCCTGCAGCTGTAGTCCTGCAACCTGTAGTCTTGTATTATGTCCCCCGGAGGCCCCCGTAGCTGTAGTTTTGTCTGTGTCGCCGTAGATGCCGGTGGAGGTTGAGAAATGCCAGGACAAAGTAGAGTGTTTCAACGCTGACCTGAAGGCAGACTGGGAACGCTGGCAGAGCAACAAGAGACAAGACTTCAAACAGCTTCTCACCGGCATGGCCGACAAAAACATCAACCACTATGAAAAGGTACGCGTGCTGCCGGAAAGCACTATTAATGACTTAAAAACACACAGTGGGTCATTTTTATTGTGCTGTGATCATTCATCAAACCATTTTCATAGATGGAATAGAAACAGAAAAAAAAGATCTGCATGGTGTTAGGATGTGTTTTTAACAAACAAAAAACACGACCATCATTAAACTGCTGCATTCAGACACACATAGGAGCTAAAAGCTTTCGGCAACTATAAAGGAAAGACATGAAGAAGACGGTAGTCTTCAGTGATGCTAAGTGTTAACATGCTGGAATAAATATCTGATGATTATGTTTCCATTCAGGTAGATGTATTTGACGGGATATTCAGCATGCTTAGATTCATATTTGACAGTAATGATATGTTGAAAAACTGTTAATATACCTCAGAATAAATGGGTACAGTGGGAGTTTGCTGTAACAGGGTTATGGCATACGGTTTATTTCTGACACCGTATGACTGATGTTAAGTTGTTCATCAGGGTGACGACCTGTGAGTAGAGACTGTTCTTGTATCTCAGTGTTTTGGCGTGCGGTGCTCTGTAGCGCCTGCCAGAGGAGAGAAGTTGGAGCAGGTTGTGTCCAGGGTGGGACGGGTGTGCAACAACACCAGATAACACCACGGTTCCCACAGTAACACTAAAAGCAGACAAGGTGTCAGTGGAGAAGATGGTGATAGTTGATAGTCGTTTGAAATTAAAAGCACCAGGCATCTATAAATATCTGATCGTGGACGTTGGATACCCAGCTTCAGTCACGGCCACTTACTTTATTTCATCCAACAGGTCCACAGTAAACACATAGTCAGAAGTCAGTACTGTTAAATATTCTAGTACGTGTAGCGAACGGAGCTTTGGGACCAGATCCAACAGAGCATTAGCTGATCTGAAGCAAGCTGTCAGTTGATCTGTATTCATCGAGGCTATATTCACTGAACACGACCGCTCCTTAGCAGAAACATCCTGATCACAGACTAACCTGGACGTTTGCCCGGCACAACAACAGGCCAATCCACTGAGGCAGTAAGAGTTCAGTTCTTTTGCTCCGGTGCACCTAAATGGTGGCAAGGCAACTATTTCAGTTACACTTCCAGATTAATTTTACTAGAGGATTAATTGGTGATCGCAGACAGTCAGAGGCAGCAGAAAACTGGTTTCTTCACTAAATGAATCCAAAGCTGAACAAAATGAGTTGCACGCTGTATTTACCACAGATTATCACTTTTGAAATGTTTCTCTGGTGTCATATCAGTCTCTCTCTGTCCCTCCCTCCTCATCCATCTCCACCCTCTGCAGTGCCAGGCAGCATGGGAGTCGCTCATAACCCTCCTCCAGGACAAACAGACAGAGGACAAAACGAGTGAGACGAACTGAAACACCCCCTCATGTCTCTGCCCCCCTCTGTATAACACACTTGCTCGTGCCAAGGAAAAGGACCAACCGGATCGCAGATCTGATCTGCTGGACTCTGCCGCTGTTCTCCTGTGAGGTGGCTGTGCGGAGGGGCGTCGTCCCCGTCTGAGATCTGAGCTGCGAAGGAGGTAACAAATGGTGCATTCAAGGACAGCAGGGAAAGAGGAGAGACCTACTATGTACAGACATTTTGTTTTTGTTTTGTCATTGTTCTTATTGACTTTTTCTACTTCATATTTCCAATTAACAGCCAGTTGCTTATGCTGCTTGTTTTTATTTAGCCGCGGCCTCAGAGAGGCATGTTTTCTCTCTGATCTCTTCATGTTCACATAGCAAAGTGTGAGGGATCGTGTTTGAGCTTTGCTGAAAATGGAGAAGATAATATTTTGCGTGGGCGTGAAGTATGAAGTACTCAGAGCATCTTAGATCTTTGTTCCTATCGGGTCATAAAAACCTGTAAGAGGAAAACTGTCCACCGATGCAGGACTCTTTCATCTCTAAAAGGCGGTTAACTTTAAGGACCATACCTGTTATTTTTGCACGTTACAGGCCATAAACTCTTTTACTTTAACTTACGGTTCACCTTTTTCCTCAAGTTCATAGATTTTATAGTTTTCCTCTTTTCCCTGCAAACTATTGTTATTATGAAGAGACTTGAAAGCTGCTGTGGCATCAGAGCGTCACGACTCGGCTAAAGACGGAGAAGGAGGTGTGGTGACAGACCTCGGTAAGACCCTCTCATAGTCCTTCAAAACTTCAGGATGTACGTTGGTCCACATCCTTAAGGATAAATGGGCATGAAGTAAAGCCTCATTTAACAGTGACGACACAAGTGTGCGTCTCTTAGCTGAATGTTGAGTTTTTATTTTATTTTTTTCTTGGAGGTGATTTTGTGTTGTAAGCACAGACCCACACAGCAGGTTTGGTTATACATGTGTGTGTGTGATAGTAGCGTAGCAGCACCACCTGGTGGTTAAGGTGCGAACAGTCTTCAGTATTGAAACGGGCGGTTAGACTGTTGGTCTCTCTTGATATCACTTTCTTTCTTTTTTATCATGGTCATTCATACCTGCTGTAGGGATTTCACCTCTCCTCTTCAAGAGAAGGCTTTACCTCTGTTGGGGATGCTAAAGGGAGCACCAGGCAGAGTTACTCAATGAAAAGCACACACAGGTGGAAGTGAGGACTCCATTGGCACACTAATTCATTCTCTTTGAACAAATTAAAACACGGGTGTCTTTTTTTTTTCTGCCTGAGTGATACAAGCACTGCAAACACGAGGCACAAAATGTGTGTCCCGTTTCAAGAAGGCTGGCTATGACCTGATTTAACCTTTTAGAAAGAGTACAAAGTTTAGAGCTGATGATCTGCTCTGGTCTGTGGGAGCTGGACTAGGTGAATTTCTTTAACATGCTGATGGCACAGGCCTACAGAGGAACAAAGAGCACTGAGGCTTCTGGGAAATATCCGCCGGTTAAATAAAACGGCGCTCCAAGGAGTGTTTTTAAAAGTTCGTCAGGTCAGAGCCAGACATCATGAAAACTACATTCTGAGTGATACACCCTTTTATTTCAAAATCAATGGAAAGATGGCAAGACTAAATGACTGATGTGGAAATCATTCTAGCACATTTCTGTTAATGAGACCTTGTCTGCTCAGCTGTGACTCACAGGAAACGTTTTATGTAAGATGTAGTGGCACCGCAGCATTTTTCTTGTTTCCTCTTTTCATGGCTCAAATGTTGCTGATGTGGCCTTGCCTTAAAGCACTCGAGGATATTGTGTTATTCGTCAATGCGTAATCATTTCTGACCCCAATTTATTTGCTGATTTCTGACATCCCCCCCCCCAAAGAAATGACCAACTAAGTTGAATTTCCTTTTGGTGGTTTAGTTTTTGTCCCCCTCCACCCTCAGCTGTACTGCTAGCTCATTGCACTCAGCATAAAGTAGCGAAAACTTGCCCAGTCATGACCGGAGCAGCCTCACTCAGTCAGGGACGTCTTCATCAGAGCCGCATTCATAATGACACTGATTTTTACTTTTCTTCATTTGTATCACAGATCCCACAGTGTTGTAGCCTCATCGACGGGAAAAATTTGTTGTTTTTTTTTGTTTTTTTTAACTAAAATGTAATAATGATGTCTAAGTTACTTTTAGCATCATTTGATTTATTTACTGGATTTTCAGAATTTAAGGTGCTGGTTTAACTTTTTCTGTGGTCTTACATGCTTTGCTAAAGACAGAGAAACCTCCTGTGTTTTAGTCGTTTCTTTTAGAATGTCGTTCGGTCAGATTGAGGAAGTGACTGCAGCGGCATGCAAACTGGTTTAAGTTCTTTTGTCAGTTCTCTTTTTACTCAGACGTCAGTGAGGTGACACATGAAGAAGAGTTTTGATAAGGCGTTTGGAATGCAGCCGGTAAAGTGGAGAGAGGCTTTCTGAGTACCTGTGGTCGAGTGTCGAGGCAGCTGCAGTGGACAGTACTACGGATGCACTGATGCTAAATAACTGTATTTGTACCAAAATATTAAAATCAACCACAACAAAACAGAGTCAGAGGTATTTAAACAAAACAAAGCTTCTGTATTGTTTTGCTACGTTTCCACATTTTCCATCATCAAACATGTGCACGTGTTCCACAATAAGATATATTTAGTTTTTGACCACTATTAGCACTATGTTTTTTTGTGTTTGTATCTCAAGGAAACACAAACTGCTTTGGTAAATATGAACATACATTTGTTTGTTTACAGTGAAACTCCACAGGGTCCCATTAAACCAGACTGTTTTATTAGACTAAAGTTTTACACTTCAAAATCTGTTTCATATTGGCACTCTGCACTCAGGAACACTACGAGACATCTGACCAATTCTCCACATCTTTATGCAAGAAGAACCATTTCAACCATGCTCATTGTAACGTGTGTCCATTTTAATGAATTGGCTTGATAGTGAACCGGGGATCAGAGTGGTACTTGCTGTCTGTTCACGGCTGAGCACTGTGAAACTTGGCAGTGATTTTAAGAAAGAGGCATCTTTGCATCTGTAGACTTTCCTGCTGTCTGGTGTAAAAGTTTGGGATTATTCAGACTTGATTAAAATTTCTTTGTGCTCTAATGGCAATATACTATATATTCAGTCTACCCAATGTACAGCTGACTTATATGGCACAGCTGAGTCTATTTTTGTATAAAAGAAGCGTGAGAGATCATTGTTGGCTTCCTAATGAGTATGTGAAGATTACAACACATTTTAGAAGGGATTTTTGAGATTTGTACTCACAATGTAAATGTTGCTTAACCAAACTATGAGGAATGAAACCTTTTATTTTTGATGCTCATTGGAACCCCAACAATAATTCTCTGAAATTAATTCATCTATTCTTACTCATAGCTATTGTAAAACCCCAATCTTATACTGTGTGCCTGCTGATTTGTTTTTGCACTATATACATACAGTAGCTCCAGCCCCTGGCAAAATAGAAATACAAACTACATTTGCTTTCTTTCACTTGCCAAAAATAACAATAAATAGTCTGGTGTTGAGTTGTCTGAGACATATTTTATGTCTTAGTTTGGATACTGTAGCCTGCAATGTTAAGAAAGGCATCATCCGAGTCAGGAGAGGTGGGATTGTTCTTCAATGTACAAATCAAATGTTTCTAAGCCAAGCCAAATGTCCCCAACCCCCCCACCCCTTTTTTTTTTCCTCCTGTATTCTTCACACCGATTCACACATGAAGAGAAAATCTGATTTGCAGCACAGGTTAAACCTGATCAATCAAACCTCTTCAAAAGGCTAAAAGTCAAATGACTTATGAACGTGTGAATCTAGCTTTGGTCATTTTTATTTTCTGCCCCCCCCTCTCAGTGTGTACTGTTTACGTTCAGAGTTTTTATTGTACATTTGGATGTTAATAACATCTTGTTGTAATTATAAGTAAGCTTGTATATTGATGTCGTTTTGATGCAATTTATCTTTACCTCAAATGATTTTTTGGATATATTGGACCAATAATAAAAAGAATGAATGCATTTGATACTTGTCTGCTCGGGTATGATTTTTCTTTATTCTTTTTCATTTTACTTGTTTTCTCCAGTTGTAATTGAACAGAATGTATTTATGTATTTTTTCTTTTGCAGAATTAAAATGGATTACATTGCATCTAGTTGGTTCCATGCAAAGGAAATTAAACTGAACCCAAAACATTCTTCAGGGAGGTTTATTAAAAAAGATTACAAGACTTTTATACAACTTGCAGCTTGATGGTTGATGGTTCCTTAACACCAACATAAATCATACCTTAGGTGTAATAACCTGTAAAAACAAGTAACTGTTATGTGACGATAAATAAAAGTGAATAGTAATAATGCAGGCTGCATTTTCCTCCCTTTAGATCCATTCACAGAACCATCAAGCTGAATGACAGGACACACACAATGTGATTTCCAAAAGTTACATTTCTAATTTAATGTTTTTGTGTCTGGATTTTTTTTTCTAATACAGTGATCATTTCACACTCAGCTAGCATGACTGTCAACCCCACCAAAAACTAGTGTTGTGTTTAGTGCAGTTCAAAGTGCTGTGCAAATAAATGCAAAGTTAACTGACCAAACATACAACTATAAAAAAAGTCAAAAGAGTAACATCAACAAAGAATTAAAGCATTGAAGGGCCCTCGCACATGTAGACGGGAGTCTCATTAATCATGACAAGTTTGGAACAGATTGGATAATGTACACTGAAGATACAACAATTTCCTGCTTCATGGCGAACACGGCGTCGCCACCACCAAGTGAGCATCATCCACGTCTTGGGAATGTTTGGACCAAATTTGAGGTGGCTGTGGTGAGAGAGAGAGAGAGAGAGAGAGAGAGAGAGAGAGAGAGAGAGAGAGAGAGAGACGTCTGAGAACAAAACATGCACTTCCTCCCACCACTAGGTGGCGCTATGACTATGGTTCAAAATTGGTATGTGCATGTCTTCAGAGCCGGACAGTCATCAAACAGTAACATGTGGTGAAGATAGGACCTTGTAGAGTGGAGTTACTGCACTTTTCAATACTCAAGGCGAAGGAACATTTCCGATCAAAATTCGTCTCGCCGCCAAGGCAACGCCTTTTGATGAAAACACAGTTTAAACCAATCATTCCTGGCATATAGTTAGCAAGCAAAGAGGTTGAAACGGGCAACTAAAAGTGGCTGATATAGTCCATCCATCCATTATCTATACCGCTTTCCGTCAGGACCGTGGGGGAGCTGGAGCCAATCCCAGCTGACTTTGGGCGAGAGGCGTGGTCACCCTGAAGTAGTCACCAGCCAATCACAGGGCCACATACAGAGACAGACAAACACTCGCTCTCACACTCACACCTACGGCCAATTTAGAGTTACCAATTAACCTAATGTGCAGAACCCACGCTAGCGTGCAAAACTTCACCCAGAAAGATTCCCGGTTCAAACCAGGATTTGAACCTGGAACCTTCTCGCTGTGAGGCAACAGTGCTGACCACAGCACCACCATGCTGCTCACTGACACAGTCAAATAATAAAATAGCTCAAAGTAATGGATAAACAGTCTGAAGTCATTTGCATGTGGATATAATCTAACTGTGTCATTTCTTTTCAAACTGCCAGATTTCTCCACAGAGCCGTGGCTCAGGGCAGACGGGCTCTGGCTCATGTTCTTGCTGCAAAAATGGCCAGATGAGGCTCCCTGGACAGAAAAGAGCACAACGGGCAGGTCCACACACTTCACACTGTTTTTATTGATCCCAAATGAACAGTGCTAAAAATGTATGAAGATATAATAAATGAAAAGGAAAAACAGTGAAAAAGAGAAAACGAGTGGAGGAACAGTGATAAATAGTTACTCCTACAGGACACAAGGGGGCGCTCTGTCCTCAAAAATGCAAAACACCTGAACCCAAACTTCTACCTGCTCTGTGGAATGAACTCCCTGAAAAGAACTGATTACATTTTGTTTATGATGAACACATCTACAGAGTTATTGATAACTTTCCTGGCTGGTTGTGTCACTATGCTGCAACATTTCTCGGGTCGAGGAAATGACCAGTGTTGCCAACTCCTCAGTGAGGAAAGTAGCTATAATTACAACAATTTTTTGTGTAGACGGTTTTAACTTGACAACATTAACAACCGATAACGACCAAAGCTGCATCCCTGAACTTCCAAATCTCACCCCAGAAGCCCACGCACATTGCTGGACAATCTTGTCTCTCGCTGCAGGAGAGTAGCCAAGGAGCTTGGCTAGTTTTTCAGTGCAACCACATGGGCGGCAGTGGCTCAGTGGTAGAGTGGGGCATCCCTCAATCGGAAGGTTGAAGGTTCAATCCCCAGCTCTTATGGGTCAACATGACAGCATGGAACAGTGTTTAGCAATAGCTAATGCTGCAGTGGCTTCAGTCAGTGTTTTCCTCATTAATGGCAGCTTGCTTTGGGTGGAACTGTTGGAAGGCTTTGTCTTTTCACTATGTTTTTGAGTTGTCGTGTTTTTTTTATATCACAAAGTTTGGAGTAGAAATCAGCCTTACAATCCAGGCAGCATGCCCGTGTATCGTCAATCAATTAACCTAATGTGCATATCTTTTGGATTGTGGGAGGAAGCCGGAGTACCCGGAGAGAGCCCACACTATCGTACAAAACTCTACACAGAAAGATTCCAAGTTAAAAACTGGGGTTTGAACCTGGAACCTTCTAGCTGTGAGGCAACAGCACTAACCACAGCACCACCATGCTGCACCTAAGAACAAACAGTGAAAAAGAGAAAACGAGTGGAGGAACATTGATAAATAGTTACTCCTACAGGACACAAGGGGCGCTCTGTCCTCACAAATGCAAAACACCTGAACTCAAACTTCTACCTGCACTGTGTACCTGAACTTGATATCAGCTGCATCCCTGAACTTCCAGATCTCACCCCAGAAGCCCACGCCATTGCTGGACAAGAAGGTAACCAAGCTACGGTTTGGGACTGATGGATCCATCAACTGGCTCTTTGAGTACATCAGTATTTGCCAGTGGATTCAGCACCCTGCTACTCACAGACTTTATCAGGCTAACCAAGCTGTCAAGAAGTTTCAGAGGATCTACCTGCTCTCCCTCAAAAGCCTTGATGGCCAACTGTACCTCATCCAGCACTGACTTCAGAAATGTCAGGCACAAGATGTTTTGAGGATCACTGTACATGGAGTAGGAGGCAGCATGGTGGTGCTGTGGTCAGCACTGTTGCCTCACAACAAGAAGGTTCCAGGTTCGAATCCCGGTTTGAACCTGGAATCTTTCTGGGTGGAGTTTTGCATTCTAGCGTGGGTTCTCTCCGGGTACTCCGGCTTCCTCCCACAATCCAAAAGACATGCAAGCTGGGTTAATTGGTGACTCTAAATTGGCCGTAGGTGTGAGTGTGAGAGTGAGTGTTTGTCTGTCTCTGTATATGGCCCTGTGATTGGCTGGTGACCACGCCTCTCGCCCGAAGTCAGCTGGGTTTGGCTCCAGCTCCCCTGTGATCCAACCAGTTGAAAACCAGTTCTAAGTGTCCCGTACCAAGTGCTCCACACTGCGGGGGATGGTGTCATTGGAAGCATGACTTACAGCGAGCTGCAGAGAGTGACACACACAGCGAATAAGAGCCAGATCTTTGAGGCCACACTCCTCCTTCAGCACTTTATGGAGCCCATTGTTAATCCCCGTCATGACGGAGGCATTGTCAGTCCCTGTCCCCAGGAGTTTTTCTTTTTTAAGACAACACTTCTCCAGGAAAGCCACAACAGCTCGGACTATAGATCTGGCATCTCCTCCCTCCAACTCAACATGCCCCAGAAATGTTGAGACAATTGTGTGTTTGGTGTCACTAAAGCACCTCATCACAACGCCCAGGTACTTAGAAGCTCAGCTGCCTTTGACTCAAGAAGGTAACCAAGCTACGGTTTGGGACTGATGGATCCATCAATTGGCTCTTTGAGTACATCAGTATTTGCCAGTGGATTCAGCACCCTGCTACTCACAGACTTTATCAGGCTAACCAAGCTGTCAAGAAGTTTCAGAGGATCTACCTGCTCTCCCTCAAAAGCCTTGATGGCCAACTGTACCTCATCCAGCACTGACTTCACAAAAGTCAGGCACAAGGTGTTTTGAGGATCACTGTCCATGGAGTAGGAGGCAGGATGGTGGTGCTGTGGTCAGCACTGTGGCCTCACAGCAAGAAGGTTCCAGGTTCAAATCCTGGTTTGAACCTGGAATCTTTCTGTATGGAGTTTTGCACACTAGCGTGGGTTCTCTCCGGGTACTCCGGCTTCCTCCCACAATCCAAAAGACATGCAAGCTGGGTTAATTGGTGACTCTAAATTGGCCGTAGGTGTGAGTGTTTGTCTGTCTCTGTCTGTGTCTCCTCCCTCCAACTCAACAAGCCCCAGAAATGTTGAGACAATTGTGTGTTTGGTGTCACTAAAGTACCTCATCACAACCCCCAGGTACTTAGAAACACCTCCATCTGTGGACTCATGGAGGAGGAGGCTGAAATGCTGCTCACCCACATCTGGACCAACCTTTAGAGAAAGTATGGTGCTAGAACACCATGAATCATTTCTGTGCACTTTGTCCTGAGCATTTTGAAGTCAGGAGCAGCAGTGGAGTCTGAGAAAGCAGTTTCACACGCTTCCCCAGTGTGACCACATGGGAGGCTGTGGCTCAGTGGTAGAGTGGGTCGTCCCTCAATCAGATGGTCAGGGGTCTGATCCCCAGCTCCTATGGGTCAACATGACAGCATGGAACAGTGTTCAGCAATAGCTCCAGTCAGTGATTTCCTCATTAATGGCAGCTTGCTTTGGGTGGAACTGTTGGAAGGCTTTGTCTTTTCACTGTGTTTTTGAGTTGTCATGTGTTTTTTTTATATCACAAAGTTTGGAGTAGAAATCAGCCTTACAATACAGGCAGCATGCCTGTGTATCGTCTCCAATAAACAGGGTTTGATTCCCACTCCTTTCTCCATTTCTGAGCGTCCACTTTAGACTGAGACATGATGAGCCAGCTAGCTAGATTAGCTTCTGTCCCAGAGAGGCACACACACAGTGGACGAGGTGAGGAAGTGACTGAGGCTGTGTGGCTCAAATGCAGTGATTTATTTTAGTGTGACAGAGAAGAAACATTCACATTTACTGCTTCACCTTTCTATCTCTGGAGCCAATCCCAGCTGACTTACACCTTGGACTGGTCCCCAGTCAATCACAGGGCCACATACAGAGACAGACAAACACTCACACCTATGGCCAATTTAGAGTCACCAATTAACCCAGCTTGCATGTCTTTTGGATTGTGGGAGGAAGCCGGAGTACCCAGAGAGAACCCACACTAGCGTGCAAAACTCCACCCAGAAAGATACCAGGTTCAAACCGGGATTTGAACCTGGAACCTTCTAGCTGTGAGGCAACAGCACTAACCACAGCACCACCATGCTGCACCCTAGAACAAACCGTGAAAAAGAGAAAGTGAGTGGAGGAACATTGATAAATAGTTACTCCTACAGGACACAAGGGGCGCTCTGTCCTCACAAATGCAAAACACCTGAACCCAAACTTCTACCTGCTCTGTGTACCTGAACTCGATATCAGCTGCATCCCTGAACTTCCTAATCTCACCCCAGAAGCCCACGCCACTGCTGGACAATCTTGTCTCTCTCTGCAGGACAGTAGCCAAGGAGCTTGGCTAGTTTTTTTGTTTCTCCCAGGCTCTTATTGTGCTTTAGAGTTTCCTCTACATTGAAAACTGACATGTGCTGCAGTGCTTCAATGTTGTCCAGCAGTCTCACCCTCAGCTCATTAGTGAGGGAGATGGTGAAGGCTACACACCACTTTCTCACATTGTTCTTCTCCTCAGGCGCAAGGTGGAGCTCAGCTGCCTTTGACTCAAGAAGGTAACCAAGCTACGGTTTGGGACTGATGGATCCATCAACTGGCTCTTTGAGTACATCAGTGTTTGCCAGTGGATTCAGCACCCTGCTACTCACAGACTTTATCAGGCTAACCAAGCTGTCAAGAAGTTTCAGAGGATCTACCTGCTCTCCCTCAAAAGCCTTGATGGCCAACTGTACCTCATCCAGCACTGACTTCACAAAAGTCAGACACAAGATGTTTTGAGGATCACTGTCCATGGAGTAGGAGGCAGCATGGTGGTGCTGTGGTCAGCACTGTTGCCTCACAGCAAGAAGGTTCCAGGTTCAAATCCCGGTTTGAATCGGTTCAAATCCCGGTTTGAACCTGGAATCTTTCTGGGTGGAGTTTTGCACGCTAGCGTGGGTTCTCTCCAGGTACTCCGGCTTCCTCCCACAATCCAAAAGACATGCAAGCTGGGTTAATTGGTGACTCTAAATTGGCCGTAGGTGTGAGTGTTTGTCTGTCTCTGTCTGTGTCTCCTCCCTCCAACTCAACAAGCCCCAGAAATGTTGAGACAATTGTGTGTTTGGTCTCACTAAAGTACCTCATCACAACCCCCAGGTATATCACAAAGTTTGGCATAGAAATCAGCCTTACAATACAGGCAGCACGAGGTGAGGAAGTGACTGAGGCTGTGTGGCTCAAATGCAGAGATTTATTTTAGTGTGACAGTGAAGACACATCCACATTTCCATCCGCTCTGTGAGCCAGGGGGACCAGTGGCGGTTCTGCGCGTGCGCGATTCATGAGCAGCGTGCGCGCAGAGTGGAGCGGCTCTCCTCTGTCCTCTCTGCGGCTGCGCGGCTCCCTGAAAGCTTTGGGAGGGGGAGGGGCTAACGGCTGCGCCAGCTGCTGCACCAGATACTGCTTTTACGGCGAGTCTCCAAAACACCAGAAAAGTCTCCAATAACACAAGAAAAAGTCGCCAGATTTGTCGCTATTATCTTTTGACAAAAAAGTCGCCAAGAGGATTTGGAAAGTCGCCAGATTTAGTGAGAAAGTCGCCAAGTTGGCAACACAGGAAATGAAGTCAGGACACTTCCGCAGCAGCGGATGACGTCAGAACCTGAGCAGATTGTTTGCCGTTTTTTGCAGCTCGTTTGTCTCCTTCAAAAAGATGTTTGGAAGAAAACTGGAAAACTACCGGGGGGAAAATCATGAAGATGCAGAGTTGGCTTTGGTTAATGAGGTCAGTCTGAGGCTGAATGGCCGAACACAAACACAAACACAAACACATGGTGGTCAGAAGCTAACTAATTAGCTAACGCTAGCTAATTAGCTAACGCCAGCTAACCATACTAATATGTGAACAGTTGCTAAATTTTAATAATAATAATAATCCTTTATTGATCCCCGTGGGGGAAATTCAGTTGTTGCAACAGCCCAATGTACAACATTAAAGTACAAAATTAAAAAGCGCAAAGAAAGTGTGAATGTATGATGTCATATATAATTAGCAGCAGGTGTGTGAATAGTGTAAAGGTGAAGGCCTGATGTGTTGCTGTTTGGTATGTTAGTTTAATATGGGATGGATTAATATGTTTTAGTACAGTACTACCATCAACCATAACTACTGGTATAGTAATAATAATAATATACTATATGACAATAATAAAAGTAATGATATTGACAGTTCCAATAACAACCATATTAATGATTATTATTATTAATTATTAAAATTTACAACAATGATTATAATGCTAAAATATAATAGTATGGTTGATAGGTAGAATGTTATGTGCATATTCAGTCAGTCCAGTGCAAGAGGTGGGCGATCAGTGAGGGTTGTTTGTTGGAGGGGGGGTCAGCTTGATGGCAGACTGAGTTCTCCACTGCTGTCAAACAGTCTGATGGCACAAATGAGCGTCTGCAGCGCTCTGTCTTGGTCCTGGTGGGATGAGCCACACAGTGATTATAGTAGGTGACTTTAATGTTCATGTGGACGATGATAACGATGGTCTCAGCACTGCTTTTGTCTCACTATTGAGACACGCCAGCTGAAGCAATATTGGTGGAAACTTGAAAGGATATGACGTGCCACCAAATTGGAAGACTCCCGTTTAATCTGGCAAGATAGTCTTAAAACCTATAGAAAGGCCCTCTGTGATGCCAGAGCCGCCTACTACTCCTCATCAATAGAAGAAAGTAAAAGTAACCCTAGAGTTCTGTTCAGCACAATAGCCAGGCTGACAAAGAACTGCCTTCTTCCATTCATGTAATATTGCTAAAATCAGGCCCATCTTGTCTATGAATGATGCAGTAAAATGAGTCCATGCATTTGTCACTTCTAGGTTGGATTATTTCTGTTCCTTATTATCAGGCTGCCCCAATAAATCCTTAAAGACTCTCCAGCTGGTCCAGAACGCTGCTGCTCCTGTTCTGACCAGAACTAAGAGAAGAGACCATCTTTCTCCTGCACTGGCTTCTCTTCACTGGCTTCTCTTCACTGGCTTCTCTTCACTGGCTTCTCTTCACTGGCTTCCAGTAAAATCTAGATTAGAGTTTAAAATCCTTCTCCTCACCTACAAGGTTCTTAATGTTCAGGCTCCATCATATCTTTAAGAACTCATAGTACCGTACTACCCCACTAGAGCACTGTGCTCCCAGACTGCAGGCCTACTGGTGGTTCCTAAAGTCCTCTAAAGTAGTGATGGAGCCAGAGCTTTCAGCTATCAGGCTCCTCTCCTGTGGAACCTCCTCCCAGTTTGGGTTCAGGGGGGCAGACACCCTCTCTACATTTAGGAGTAGACTAAAAACCTTCCTTTTTGATAAGGCCTATAGTTCAGGACTGGCTCAGGCCCTGGACCAGCCCCTAGTTATGCTGCTATAGGCCTAGACTGCCGGGGGACTCCCATGATGCACTGGGCTCCTCTATCCTCCTCTTCCTCTTCATCATAATGTCTGTTACTAACTTGCTATCTTCACCGGTGCCTTTCTGTCCTTTTCTCATCTCTCAGGTTCCTGTGGATCCTGGTCCTGGTCCTGCTGCTGTGGTTCTCTGGTTCCTGTGGATCTTGGTCCTGGTTCTCCTGCTGTGGTTCTCTGGTTCCTGTGGATCCTGGTCCTGGTCCTGCTGCTGTGGTTCTGTGGTTCCTGTGGATCTTGGTCCTGGTCCTGGTCCTGCTGCTGTGGTTCCTGTGGATCCTGGTCCTGCTGCTGTGGTTCTGAGGTTCCTGTGGATCCAGGTCCTGGTCCTGCTGCTGTGGTTCTCAGGTTCCTGTGGATCCAGGTCCTGGTCCTGCTGCTGTGGCTCTCTGGTTCCTGTGGATCCTGGATCGTCGTCCACTCGTCATGTTTTAACATTAACATGATGCTAATTTATTAGTCACACTGTAGTTAGTGTCTCTCTTTCTCTCCCTCTCTGTCTGTCTCTCTCTCTCCCTCCCTCCCTCTCTCTCTCTCTCTCTCTCTCTCTCTCTCTCTCTCCATCCTCCTCCTCAGCTGTTCCTCAGGCCGCAGTTTGGACTTGTTCTTTTAAACCTGTTTCTTGTTCTCACGGACCAGAAACAGTCAACAGTCAGAGTTTCATCTCTTCACCTTTCACTCTAACTCTTCAGCTAGTTTGCTGTGGTTACGTGACATTTTAAAAGTCAGCTGCTCTTGTGAAAACTCCTGGTCTTCATCTGGTTGTGGGTTCAATATTTCATCTGTTAGTGAACTGTTGAAAGCCGTCGCCTGAAAAGAACAAGTCCAAAGGAGTGAGGAAGAGCTGAGGAACACAGTCACATGACTTCACCTGGAGCTCAGTGAGATCAGGTGCTGAAGGAGAGAGGTCTGAGTCCTGGCTGGGACACTGTCCCTCCTTTCCCTCCAGTACGTGTTGGGAAACAAGTACAATTGTTAGTAACTTGAATCAAAAAACCAAAAACCAAGCAGCAGAACAAAGTGCTGAGCTGTTTTTCACTCTTTCATTATTGATTTGTACTATTTGATTTATTGGAAATGATTGTTGGAGCTCGCTTGTGATTCTATGACCTGAGTAACATCTTTCTCCTTTAAAGTGTCTGGAGGTTCTAATGTAGCTCTGTGTTTTTTTTTTTCACAGGTTTCCCCAAATGAAGATGTTAAATGCGACCTGAGATCTTCTTCTAGTGCGACAGGGCTGGTGGTGCGGTGGGATAAGTCGCTGCCATACAAGGCACTGAAGAATCAGAGGTGCCAGGTTCGATCCCCGCTGTTGGCAGCAGTGCCTGGAGCGTAGAGAAGGGACTTGCGCGGGCAAGACTGGGGGGGGCGGTCTATCTCCCCGGAGTTTCCAAAGACTCAAGTAAAGGGTTATGCAGCTTTTTTTTATTGAAAACCCAAAAAAACACTTAGAAAAATTTTTAGGCGGGGATTTCCCTTTTTTGTAGACACTGGATTTAAAGAGAGAAGGAAAATATTACTAAGTGTTTTTTAGGTGAGAATTATATATTTTAGACAGGAAAAAAAAAGACTAGGTGCTTTTTGCCCCTAAATCCAGTTCAAAATTGCAGAAAAATTTAGTATGTTTTTGTGAGAATCATGTATTTTAGAGGGGGAAAAAAAGACTAAGTGTTTTTTACCTCTAAATCCACTGCAAAATTGCTGAAAAAAAAACTGTTTTGGCTAAGTATTTTCTTCCATTGTGGCGGCTATTGATTTAGAGCAGGAAAAAAATTACTAAGTTTTTTGCCTGCTTACAGTCCTAAAGTGGCTTTTTTTTTTTTTAGAGATAAGTCACTAAAGAGGGTTCACAAATGATCAATTTCACATTAAACTGAATCAATGACCAGTAAAACACAGGATTCTGCTCTAAAATAAATTCAGTCCCCAGCTCCTGTGTGTAAAGGTGCTACACAGACCAGAGGTAGAGCCACAGCTTTGCATTTTCAGTAGTGCAGTTAAAGCAAAATCACAATATAGAAGACATAGGAAACAAGATTTAGACTAAACTTCCTTTTTATTTCAGATATAAGACACAGTGAAGGTGCTGCTTCGCTCACTGGACATCCAGCAGGAACATGGAGGCAGATCCTGTCAGACAGAGGAAGACAATGATTAACACCTCAGTACAAACATGTCAGAGGAGCTGCTGCTCTACTTTTACCTCAAATCACTTTGACAATTATCTACAAACTCTTTCCATAAAGAGCAGCAGCATAAAAATAAAAACCAACAACAACTTCCACTTCATGTCTTTATGTAGAAATCAGTGCTAAACTGAGGCTCTCATACAAACACAGTTCTGTTTGGATCCACAGCTGATTCAGGTTCTCCTGCTGCATCCTGGGAAAAGACAAAGAGCACAACTTTTATCTTTTGTTCATACATGATGCTGCTAACGGGCGCCTCCTGTGAGACAAAGGTAACGACAGTCTGCTACATTTCCACAGGACCTTCTGTTTGGATCCACAGAAGGTTCAACTTGATCTGATGATTTGGAAATTGTTCTTCATTTTCAATAAAGTTTTGTGACGACATCCTGTGTTCATCTTTACTGGATACTTTTATTTTAGATTCTCCCTTTACAGACAGGCTCCAAGAGAGAATTATCTACTGCAACAAATCTTCAATGTTTAATGTGCTCCAATTCCAACATTTAGTGACATTAACATTAGAGAACTGTTTTCTACCTGGAAATCATCCTCATATTAGAAAAGTGGAGCAACAAGTAGTTCAGGAAGAAATCAGAGTTTGTGGATGAAAGTGATTAGTTTGCTCTGTGAAGAGAAAATAAAAGCTCACATTTCATGTCAACACATCCATCTGATGTTCCAGGTCAAGTTGAGCATTTTTCCCACAGGTTCTTCAGCCCAGAGGAGCACCACCTGCAACAGGAAAGATTTTCACAATAAAACTACAGCTCTATACTCAAGTGAAAAGGAAATAAATGACACATTTAGTCTGATGTTGATGACAATAAAGGTTGATTTCTCACTTCAAAGTTGCTGTTAAACTTCCTGTGGTTCACCTGATCTCAGCCACAATAAACCACTGATTTATTAACACTTCCCTGAGCTAATTTAAGAGTCTGAAGTTTCATTAGAGCAGAAAAACCAGGAAACAAACTTTGTCCCTTAACTGCACCAAGTGGTTAAGTGGACACACCTGAGCTCCAGGTGACACCACAGGGAGCTACGTCACTGCTGCCTGAAGAACATCCAGTTACAATCAGGCTACATGCTAACACTAGCCAGCATGTTAGCCACTAATTAGCCACATGGTGAAACTGATCAGGGATTATTGATCTTGCAGTCCAGTCATTAGCAGCAAACTCACTGCAGACACACTTACTGATGAAACAGGACTTTAATGAACGTTACACTAAGTCTGAGCTTTAACTCTCCTGCTGCTGCAGAGTGTCGGTGTGATCACCGTCTCCTTTCTCCCTCTGAAGCAGCTGTGAGGATCCATGAGGAACTTCTGGAGGTTCTAGAGCAAACACAGAGAACATGAGAACCATCAGTGTTTATTACAACAGTAATCTGGTACTTAAGTTCCACAATGAAACCACCAATACATCCAAAAACCACAGAGTAAAACTGTTGTGCCCTTACTAGCATATATATATTAGCATATATCCCCTCAAGCAGCAGTAAACTGTAGCAGCTATGAACACCTTAGCTAGCATTAGCTAATTAGCTAACACTAGCATTAGCCAATTAGCTAACAACTGACCACTGATTTGTTTGTGATTGTTCGGCCATTCAGCCTCAGACTGACCTCATTAACCAAAACCAACTCCGCATCTCCATGATGTTTCCTCCTTTCGCCCTCCAAATACTTTATGAAGCAGAAGCAAAGCCTCCGACTCTTCGCAGCTGAAGGAGAAGTGCCAACGGCTTCGGGAGCGCCGCATCGTGAGGCTTTTATTGTGAAGGGCCCACCGTGCGGCCAATCACATGCGACAACAGAGTAGGATCATACCATTATGTGAAAGTAGGAAGGGAGACGCTCTGAAGACAGCTAGTAGTGGTACAGTCCAGGTACAGAGCCGCAGACAGGTGGGGAGCCGGATTTAAACTCAAGCGGGTCTGGAAAGAGTGAACACTTGACTTTTAGTTCAAGAAGTGAGCGAAGACCGTAAAAGAAGCAGCATCTGGCCTTTATTGATTTATTTGATTTGTTTGCTGTGGTTCTGTTTTCAGTTGATCATTCAAAGGTTTGATTAAAATATTAAACAATAGTAACTGTGTATTTTTTTTGTAACCAAATTGTTCTCATTGTTCCAGGAATCATTCCAGCCCTGTCATAAACACTGATGTATTGTATGTTGATGGATATAAGAATAAATGCACAATGTAAACATACAAGAATGATGACAACTGAGATATTTGGTCATGTTATTTGACCTCTGCTCTCCAGAAACCTCACAAGGATCTTTTCTTCTTACATATCACTGCCAATGACCACATATATTAATACAATGTTCATAGTCTGCACATTATCACACAACTTTCTGAGACTCCATTGATGTATGTAAATAAAGATGTGATGTATGTGATGGAAAGAATAATTCAATGAAGTATGTTGCTACTAATTACATTGCATCTAGTTGGTTCTATGCAAAGGAAATGAAATTGAACCCAAAACATTCTTCAGGAAGGTTTATTAAAAAAGACTTCTATACAACTTGCAGCTTGATGGTTGATGGTTCCTTAACACCAACATAAATCATACCTTAGGTGTAATAACCTGTAAAAACAAGTAACTGTTATGTGTCTGTAAAAGTGACGATAAATAAAAGTGCATTCACAAATGAATGCATACAATTGAATGGTAATATTCCTCCCTTTAGATCCATTCACAGAACCATCAAGCTGAATGACAGGACACACACAATGAGATTTCCAAAAGTTACATTTCTAATTTAATGTTTTTGTGTCTGGATTTGTTTTTCTAATACAGTGATCATTTCACACTCAGCTAGCATGACTGTCAACAACTAGTGTTGTTTTAGTGCAGTTCAAAGTGCTGTGCAAATAAATGCAAAGTTAACTGACCAAACATACAACTATAAAAAAAGTCAAAAAAGTAACATCGACAAAGAATAATAAAATGCAGAATTGAGTAAAAATCATCCTTCAACTTTTCAACAATTTTTCCTTTACTTCACATCTCAGAACAAAAAAGTGTAAAGCCAAAGAACATAACTATGATATAAAATGACAGCATTACTAGCATATATTAGCAGACAGTTGCTGGAATATCAAATTCCAACTTGTGTCCAACTTCATATGTCCGTGTTGACTATGTTTGATATTTACAGGTGACATCCAAGTGTGATCCAGTTTGAGTCGGTACACGACAACAAACCTGTTAAAATCAGTCCGTTTTAGTTCATCCTCCTTCTTTAGGTGGCGCTTGGAAGTCTGACACATTCAGTGATGCAGCTACAGTTTGCTGAAATCCCTTCGGACAGATTTCACTGGCTGACGTCAGAAGTTCAACAGTTTTTTTTAACTGGGTTGTGATATTTTCATGAAAAATATCTGTGCGCATATCTGCATAGGCCTCATTGAAATCTATCAGATAATTGATTCTTTTTTTTAATATAAAATGTTCATGTAAACACAGGAACCGATATCCTCCTGTAACTGTTAAGGCTGGTAGGAAATCCAGCTTTCCTAAAGTGTCTATGGGTTTAACTTTACAGGAAGTGAAATTAAAGGCACCTTTAGCCCATTTCAAGTTTCAGTTCCCGTCTGCCTTGTACCAGCGCTTCCTCAATGCTGGTGATGATGCCGGTGCCATCATTCTCCCTGAATCCTCTCGTACTGTTGCCGCTTCTGACGTGATCTACAGCCAACGATACTGGAGGGAGAAGAGAGCAAAGGGGCATGTCAGTTTTTAAGTCTGTTTTTCATTCAAAGTTGTACAACTTATCAACAGAAGACATAGGCAACTTAGAGACAACAGATCTTATTCACAAGGAATGAATTTACCTAATCAATAAAATTAGCAAAAAGCAGTTTGATTTGTTTAAAAAAAAATGCTACAGGATAGTGAATCTTTAGTGAATAGAAAATGGTGAGCTGAGTCCATCTGAGAAGTAAAATGGCAAGAAAGTTAAAAACAAACTATGCACAAGTAAAAAAATGAACATTACTTTATGATTTTTGAAGCATAGAAATGGGCAAGAAATGAAATACGCCACCACCGCTAAGCTACAATACAATATCCTGGTTTTAGGGATCATTCCTGCAGTGCTTTATTTCCCCATTTCCAGTCTTTAGGCTAAGCTAAGCTAAGCTTTCCTAATGACAACAAATATTGATCCTCAAGGAGAGATCTACTGCAAGCAACGTTATGTGACCCACAGCCTACCTGATGGGTATCATTGCCAGTACTGTAATGATGCTGGAGAGCATGAAGACGAAGCCTGGGAACCAGTCCAGGGTTTTCTGATAGATCTTAGTAAAGGCAGGGATGTATGCCAGACCGGCAAACTTCAGAACCAGCTGCAGGCAGGTGAGAGTGGTGCCTGATGGGAAGGAGGACAGGTAGGTCAAAGGACAGAGAAGTCAATAGTTCAGAGGGGAAACATATACACACATGTACACTTCCTGTTAGAATAAACTAATCCCACAGAGATCTCTTTAGTTTAGAGAGTGAGCACTAATGTGCATATTCAAACCTGGGAGCAAGAGAAGCTATTGGTGCATGTGCCAGGTGGGAAATTCTTACTGGACTGAGAAGGTGACATTTCTGGTCCAGGATCCAACTCTTATAATACATCCATGACTTTTCCTTTAAGGTTTTTTTTTAAAGATTATTTTCTTGTACAGTGTGTCTGTGTTTGTGGACTGGAAAAAGGTTGAGGTTAGTAACGTGTGTGTGTGTCTGTGTGTGTGTGTGTGTGTGTGTGTGTGTGTGTGTGTGTGTGTGTGTGCTGGCATTGCACTGATTTCTCAAAGAGAAATTATTCATGTCAAAGCAAACACACACGCAGGGGAAGAGAGAGAGAGAGAGAGAGAGAGAGGAAGCATGACAGTATAAACCAGCCCGACTGCAGGTTTCCAGTATGCACCACCTACCTCAGGTGTGCATACCTGTCTAAAAGCTACAGGACGCTGTGAACACACACAGAACATAAGGGTGGCTTAATCGAAATCTACAAACAACTAACTCAGAGGTGCCTAAACATAATTTAACTATAGTTGTTCACAATGTTTGGAACTTGAGTCACACAAGTCTGCTTTTCCCCCAAACTTTGTAGATCATAAGGTTGCATATTAACAGGTATTATCTATATTTATGTCAACCATTCCTGAAGCATTCCCATATTCTAATGTTAAAATAAATGTCTCTGCCAGGTGACCTACCAGTGATAGTGACACAGCTCAGCCTTTTGGTCTGACCTTTCCATCAACTTTAGACTGCAATCCTACTTTTCAGGAAATATTGTGTTGACATCCCTCTTCCTTCCTCCTGTTCTCACTCTGGCACACAGACACTTAGACGATCCTGCTCTTCTCTCTGATCTTTGGCCACATAAGAATTAAAATACTACTTGTACTACTACTATAATACTACTGTAAATATTAGTCCCAACTTCTTCTCAGTGTATAAAATCATGACGCTACATGTCACTGATTTGGCAGATTTGATTTACGTTCTAAGGGAAAAGGTTGACTGCAAGCAGTGCTAATTTGATATATTTACAAAAGTACAAAAACTGTATTTACTACACTTACATCTTGTGGTATCTAGCAGATAACTTAGGTTTTATTGAGGCTGGGATGGGAGATATCCATCTCTGCCTCCATGTCAATAAAATGGAAGTGAATTCATCGAAAAGCATTGCACTGAAAATTTGTAATTAACTGACCAAAACCTCTTTCTAACAACAAAAGCTCGCATATGTTTGCATTGTATATTTGTATATATGTATATATGTATATATATATATATATATATATATATATATATATATATATATATATATATATATATATATATATATATATATATATTTAACTGCTAATTATCTCTACTGTTTTTATCACTCAGTTGTAGTGCTTTTACACACACACACACACACACACACACACACAGAGGCTGAATACTCACCACATGAGGATGCAGTAACCTGCTGTGAGAGCAGAGATCTGATGGTGGGCATCGGGATGAGAGCAAACAGGTTGAGTGAGCGAGCTGCGGAGGAGTGAACAGTGATTAATTTGTTTTTCTCTCTCCCTCAATGACAGCCTTTTGAACAGCCCACCACCCACCACCGCCATGCCGCCACTGTTTCCTCTCTTTGGCAGGATGCGTGTCAGGTTCCTAATGGCGCAACTTTGTAATTATCTCACCCACAACATCTAAATATTCTATTTTATTAAAGCAATACTGCAACCTGTGATATGACAAGACATGAATGTCCAGTGTGTTCCTACAACTCTTCCCTTTAAAGACTTTTAAGGCTTTTCCATTTGCTGTTGTGTGCAGCTCATGTCTGCTCGCTCTTTCCTATTACAACAGAACATTATGTTTTATATTTTTGTTTTATTTGGAATTAACAGGTCAGAGCCAGTCTTTGTTAATGGTATTTGCTTGGCGACCAAGAGATTTGCATGGTAACATACTATTCATATTTAATGATGATGTCAAATAGAGTGGGTAGTGCATTTCAGCTGCATACTATGTGGATTTTGTGTGAGCCAGAAATGCCTGGATGTGTACTGGACATCAGCAAAACAATTTGTCAGCGAGGGACTTTTTTTGCTCTGTTGGATGCTGCTGTCTGACGCTTCAGCTGCAAAATTACAGGCTCCATGAAAACTTTTTCTCACTGGTGATTAGCAGATTTATCAGATTAATACATTTAAGTAGAATATATTATATTAGACTGGTAGTACAATATTTTGGGACTAATTTTCCTTTGAAGGTTAAAATGGCCATTGGTCACAATCCACCACAAACTGCCTCAGTCTGAGACGCTCAGTCTTACCGAGGTAGAACATGTAGGTTGTCCTGACGAAGCACATGAAGTAAATTCCTGAGGCGAAGGACAGCATGCCGATCAGGATGAGCATCACATCGCTGACACAGCGACGAAACACGGTGACTCCGAGGAAACTGGTGATGAAGATAAGGCAGCCTGCTGCATTCCCATAGCCCACCTGGAGAAACAGAGAGAGAATGGAGAAGGAGAGAGAGAAGGAGGAAATAGGTGAGACAAAAGAAAGAGGAAACATGTATTTACACAATACTATCCATGAAAACACACAATACGCATATGGATCCAATACAAGCCAGCTCCATACATTACAAATATAAACCCTAAACACGTAAAAACAAAGTCAGCACAAAGTCACCTGGGCAGCAGTCCAGCTCAGTGGCTCTTTCAGCACAAAGACGGCCAGTATCTCTACGCCTCCACCCACTGCAGACACGTACAGGATCGCAGCCACAAACAGCAGAACCATGTTCACCATGTTTTTCTCAGCAGGAGCCTCCACTGGAGCAGGACGGGAGAATGGACCGAGGAGGTTGGGGCTCTCCTCCGCCTCTGACTGTTTGATCTGTTTCACCTAAAAGTAAGATGGAGACGATATCAGTCTCCTGTTGTATGAATGTGTATATTTATCATAGAAAACTTTTATATGAGCATTACTGTTGCTTTTATCAGTTCCTAATTACAATCTTATTGCTCAGTTAGTCATTTAATCTGCTCCTTTAAATGGTCACATACGGTTTTAGAAATGTGCAGCAAGTTATTAGCTTTTTAATTTCCAAACTAAAAAAAGGAGTAGTTTGTGCAATTAATTAGATGATCGGACATACATTTAAACATTTATTAACAGATACCAATACTCTGTATCCATTATGCAGGCTCAGCTTACAGAGTTACACAATGAAAACACACACATCCATACAGGATTCTCTCTGCAATCTTCCACACACACACACACACTGACCTGCAGCAGGACTATGGAGTGTATGAGGCACAGCAGGTGCAGCAGTGCGCTAATCGTGAGCAGGACGGTCCCGTGTCCCAGATTGGAGCTGTACAGCAGGAACAGGTGACCGGACACCAGGCTGCCCACCAGGCCTGCCATCCCATACAGCAGCTCCACTTTCATCAGCGCCTGCACGGGACATGGACAACATGAACTACCTCATGGCCTTGTGATCAGATAAATGGTTGAGTCTTGTGGTATTTTTAAAAGGGAGTTTTCCCTCGTCATCGTGGCCTGATGTTTGCTCATGTGGGGATTCTTGAATCCTTAATTTAGAATTCTTGAATCGTTTGGTCTCTCTCTTAATTAAGTTTGGTCTGAAATGCTCCTTATGAAAAGCATTATGAGAAAGCATTTGTTATGAGTTGGCATATATATAAATAAAGACTGACTGATTGAATGATTTTCTGTTAGACCTGGTTGGATTTAAGCCTATTATTTATATGCACATATCATAGTGTGTCTACACAAAACTAAAGGCAAATGGAAATTTCGTGAATGTCTTAATGTGCAAATTATTAAAAAAAATTAAAATGTGTGCTGTCACACATGTATGAATACAAATTCACAGATATTCTACTAAAGCTGTCTTATATGAACGAAGCAGGTTTAGTTTCTCAGGTAAAACACTACAGCTAAAGACTGCTTTTACCTGCACTTTGAGATTTTGGGCTATTCTGCTTTCAAAAAGTGTTTCACTTACTATACATTGTCTATATGCAGATTTCTTTTTAATCATATCTTAAAAAGGTCAAAAGGTCTTTTTTCCCCTCCTACTCTGAATCAGAAATCTCCAGCAGCTCTCACACAAACCAAATTTTCCAGTTTGAATTCATCTAAATTCTGAGAGTTTGTTCATGTCCTTCTTAGCCTGATTCAGACCAGTTTATTTTTCAATACACGGTGAAAAATAATATAATATATAATATATATAAATAAATAAATATAAATATATTAAAAAAAGAAAAGAAAAATGACTTAGATGTTTGGATTTATGCAAACTTTGAATTACCCTGCCTCATTTGCATATCTAAACAATAAAAAAAAGTTTCATTGTGATGTCTGTTCTTTAAATGTTTTCCTCACTTGTAGTGTCTCGCCTTCAACTATGAAATCACACCTGTGGACTTGTGCAACACTGACCTTGGACCGGCCGCTCTCCGTGGAGCCGAGCGACGCCAGCGTCATCACGCCGGGCCAGTAGGCGCAGAAGCCGCCGGACAGCCCGAAGAGGACCGCCGCGCCGAACATGACCTCCAGCGGGAGGCGGAAGATGACCACCAGGAGCAGGGCGAGCCGGGACAGCAGGTACCCGCTCAGGGGCACCACGATGGGGACTCTGCGCCAGCCGCGGTCGCCTAACCTGGCCAGCAGCAGCGCGGGTATGATCGGAGTGAGCTGGTTGATGAGGTTGTAGGTCATGTAGAAGTCCGATATGGCTTTCTGCTGGCTGTCCTGCCTGGAGAGGTGGGCATCCGGGTAGGTGGCGTTGGCACTTCGGTCCCTGACAATCATCTGCAGGGCGGTGTCGTAGAGAGAGCTGCCCAGCTGCTCCAGCACCAGGATCGGCTCAATGTGCCGGAGCACCGTGAGGGCCGCCACACAGCGGGCCGGCAGCGGCATAATGGAAACCTTCCTGATTAAAAGTCTAAAAACACAGACTGGAGGTGGAGATCAGCAGAAATCAACACAGCAGCTGTTAAACTTGTTCTGCTTTAACTTTACACACACAGCAGCGACATAAATCTGTCCCTAGTCACGCCCTCTTCCTCCTCCTCTTCCTCCTGTTTTTTTTTTGTGTGTGAGAGAGATCTGTGAAACTACTCTCTGGTCAACCACATGGGCTTGTTTCTTTATTGCTGTGGCTTTCAGCAGCCAAACAAACACTTAGCTGAACACAGTGGCACACATGTGGAAGTAAAACACTGTCATCTGTAGAGTGGTATTCAGATAAAACACAGTTTGTTTATTTTTAGGCTGATTTCCTGCCTTATTTGCAGTCACTGGTTTCAGTTCACGTCAATATACATTACAAATCAGTTTGCAGGAACAACTTGGACCCACATCGGACAAAAACAGTGAAAAGAATGCCCATCACGTGTTGCTGGAGCCCAGGGTGAAGTTGTTTTGTCCACTGAACGGTCCAAAAAGGCAAAGAAATTCAGTTTACAACGATATAAAACTTAGAAAACTCATTGTATTTGATGTCTAATAGGAGGCGGCTGGTGAAAAACGATGCATTCATGGGCACTTCTCTGCACTGACCTCAAACCGGTTACTGCTCATAGCTGCATTTTCACATGACCTGATCAGTTAAATCAGTTAAATCAGTTAAATCATAAATGAATAAAAACCATCAGAAACCGCACATTTACAGGTTTTGTTTTTAATGAGAAAATATTCATAATATGTATAGTAGGTGTATAACTGTGAGCCTTACATATGCTATAAAATAACAAAGCAGAGTATGAGCATATAAGTGGTTAACATAGGAACAGAGGTTATACTGTGTACTGTATTAGAAGATCGCTTTACCACACACAGACAGTGTGAGTCCCACACTGAAACTCGGTTTGCTCCTGCAGGCAAAAAAACAAACAAACCACCAGCATTTAAAAATGATAAATAAATCATCTCTGCACCATGAATTCAAACAACAAAAGCATAATAATAATAATAATAATAATAAAATCACACATTTCTATCTCCTGTGTGTGTGTGCATGATGTCTGTAACAACGTGTACTTAATGAGAACTCAGAAAGATTGTTTGATTGTGTCCTGTGAGGCTGAACATGCACAGTTCTCGTCTTCTTGTCAAGCCCAACTATTTTTTCTCGTTTGTTTCTAAACTCACGTGGCAAAGTTAATCTCTTATCAGCACCAGTGACACTGTGCCTCCGCTGCAACTGTGGTATCTGTAACACACTTCATTTACATTTCTGCTACATGGCAAAACCATCTCAGTCTTATAAAAAGGGACTCTAGTCCTTTAAATACTTTTTTCATTTTATATATTATAACATGTATTAAACAAAGAACAACGAGGCCTCTCTGGAACCGTTGTGTGGCTTTTGTTTCAGGGGAAAACGGAGGCTTGGTTTTCACTTCACTGTTTGGTGGAGTTACTGGCACGTACGTGTCCCTCACAGAACGTAACACAGGAGATAATTAAATAGATCGTTTGTGGATAATTTGCTGAGAGAAACCAGACTGTCCCAATAAATATGATAGAGCTCATTACTGTTGAGGGTTAGTATGTGTTCTTCGTTTGAATGATAGGTTTCAGGTGTGCAGCTGAGGGTTTCATTCAGTGTGTCAGGAAGGACACTTGAACAGGACACACTGGCAGATGAGGTGATCAGACGCTGTGGCCTGTGGCTTACAGGAAAATCTTTCTCACCACTCGACTGGAAAACAAAAATCTCACACACTTGAATAAACAAGTTACCGGAGCCTGAGGAGTAGAATCATTTAGCTACTTCTCAGTTAAAGTGGTTCAGAAACACTGCTTATTTTTCCTTGTTTTTTTTTGTTTTTTACTGTGAATTCTCGTTTAGAGGCGGCTCTGCGTGCTCCAGGGTTTTACTCTTGTTTCAGCGTGTGTTCACTCTTTTAATTCTGAAGCTTGTTTTCTACACCTGGACGATCCACAGTATCACCACACTCACTGCGGCCTGTTTCGTGGTCATTTTTTCAAAAATCACATTGTTCTGCAAAGTCAAAGCTCACAAGAGGTTTAGTAAAAAAAACAGACAATCCCCAACTCATGAATGCCCCCCTTGGTGTGTTATTAACACAAGTTCAGCCTCCTGTTGCAGCCTTTTACTTAATGAGACATCCTACTTCCCTCCCCTGCTTGTGTGTGCTTGTTCCAGGGTAGGAAAAGAGTGTAAATTCATGCGCACAATCAGAACTTCTTAAATAGACTTAGGAGCATCGGCTGACTAAATAACAACATTCTGTTTTGGTATAACAACTTTTTATAAAAAGCTTTTTCAACATTTTTCATTAAACTTTATCCTCAGCTAGCAAGGTATAGCAGATACACGGCAGTCGCCCCACTGGAATCTCAACATACATGTTCATATATCAAATACACAGTCCTACCTCAGTATAATACATGAAACGACTGCTTACATCAGAAAGCACAGGTCAACAAAGCGACGTAGCCAGCAAAGGTTAAATAAGTGATTTTTAGAATATAAAATCCCCAACCCAGCCCTTTAATCAATACACACACTGACTGAAGTGACGCAAACATGACCTGCAGTTAGCTTCCCTCCTCCCCGCCTGCACCTAATAGACATGAAGTCACTGAAGAATAGTGTTTTATAGACAGGTTTCAATCTAACGTGGTTGCGTATTTTTTCTAAGCTCTACTGAAACTGTTGTAACACAGATTAGGAGAAGATAAAATACATCATACATATCGTGCATCCAACACTTACTGACGGTCTAAGGCAAAGTCGGACCTTGATGCTAGTTTTGCAAATTTCCTCACTAGCATTGAACAGTTCAAGGACGCCGACTGGCTCGAGTCGGCACTTAAGATTTAATACAGATGCTTGAAAGGGTCGCAAAAGCTCACATAAACAGGTCATATATACGTTTTATGTTTTATCTGCGCTGTGGCACTGCAGGAAGCAGAGGGGGAAACTTTACGGGTTCTAAAAGTGGTGCTTCGCTTCCCACTTGGTTCAAACACAGCAGCCTTCCTGCAGCATCATCAAATCCAGGTTAGAATAATCCTGAAATGACAGAAATCTCTTGATAGTCACTGTGCACACGCCTGCTTGTCTTGTGCATTATTTCTTGTTGGTAATGAAAACCTTATCACCCAGTGCCAAAATCATCAACAACATGCCTCAGGCAGCCTGTCAGAATAAAGTCTGTAGATCTCAGCTCATATTTTCAATTTAAAAAAAGACAGGTAAATGAAAAGTCCTATGAATATTTCAGGCATTCAGCGTCTACTGACTAGTAAAACCCTTTTATTCCAAATACACTTCTGAACAGCGCTCTCAAACCACCCGTCAAAGTGTCTCTTGCGTCACTGACCTTTTTCTTCTCCAAACTCACCTCAACACTTCAAATGTCTCCCACATACTCAGCCACTTAACATACTGTTACGCCTTCAGTCCTCAGGTCCACAAACCACAACTTGATGCATCTCTTTGATCACGTGATCATCAGGATCCTATTAGTGAAATAAATACTGTTTCCTTTCTCTGTCCTTCATCATTCGCTTCCTCCTGTTTGCATTTTCCTTCTTCTTCCTCCTTCTTCTTCTTCTTTTCCACTCGGCCCTTTATCTGTCTCTGAAAGAAGCTGTTTACTCCTCCTCCTCCTCTTCTTCTTCCTCCTCTTCTTCTTCCTCTCCTTCCTCGTTGGCGTAGATACCGGCTTCCCATTTCCGCGCCATGTCGCTTTTCCTCCTGGTGACACGAGTGGCCTCCAGAACCTGTTATTTACAAAAACAACCGATCAGATGCAAGCAGAGCAATCAGCCCTTTACTGATAGAGCCCATGCTTTTCTCCAGTTCTACTGATATAATGGCAACACAGTCACAAAACACACCACAGTGGCTTTCACATGACATGCAGTGTATGTCAAAACCTCAGGGAGCACTTGATTAAACCATCCTGCAGTGAAGGTTTCACACCTAATGTCCCTAACTTGTATCTTATTAACCAGCAAATGAAGTGCAGCTACAGTATTTGACAATAAGAACCTTTTAGGGGAAGTTTCATGCTGGAACGCTGGAAGTATTTCTGTATTTTGTGTTCCCTGATCTCTGTCCCTGTCACACACTCAGTCAAAGGTCACACCAACTCCATGGACAAGCACATGCAGCACCAACACCACAGGGTAGAACAGTAAGGCAGTAAGGCAGACCTGGGACCAGATGGAAAATGTTTTAGGCTTCAATAATACATTCCCGTCTATATTTTCTGGACCAGCTCCATATGTGGGAGTGAAGTGACATACTCTGACTTTTGACTCATCTACGATGCTGTGCACATTTAATGGACAGTAAAAAAGTGATTATCAGTGGAAATCTCCACTTTTCTGACTCATCTGTGTTTGGAAACTTAGCTGAACTGAAATTACCCTCTTGAAAACACATGGCTTCAGATGGCCACAAATACACCATGATACAGATATATAAAAATGATGTATTTCTTTCTACTGGTAAGACCCAGAGGAACAGATCCGATGTAAATATACACAGGAATGTGTAACTTTAGTCTGACCCAGGTCTGTCAGTCAGGGCAGTTAATGGAGTGAACAGGTTTGAGGTGCGACAGGTACCTCGTTGGTTACCTCGTTAGCCAGCAACAAACGGGCATACTGACCGACCAGCAGGAGAGAAGCAACAGTACACATAGTCAACACATGTGATGTCATCATGGATAAACAACAACAACAAATATCTTGAAAAACACATGGCACTGAAATGACGTACTTTCTTTTCCAATTTTGTTCTGCTTGTGGTTGCTATGTATCTATCTTTTCTTGTATGTGAATGATAAATTGATGACATGTATGGCGCTTATGAATTAAGAAAACAGGTGAAGAAGTGAAACTGCTGTTGTCATTTTCTGGTTGTGAAACTTTTTTCCATCACGTAAGCCAATTTTTATGAAATAATCATTCACCGTGGAGCTTTACAGACAGTCCAGTCTGACAAAATTCAAAACCACCTAATTCTGAACCACAGCACACTGGCAGACGTAGCCTGGCATTAAAAGACTACTTAGATAAAAAAAATGAGAAGGGCAGAAACCCCCTACACCCCCCTAGTGTCTTACTTTCAATTTCATTTCCTGCTTCTGGTTGGGAAATTCCCTTTGGTGTTGTACAGTATTGGCTCACACCGCCCGCCCGTGGATGGAGGCATTCCACAGCGCTGACATTAACTAATCCCAGTGACGCGCAAGAGTCAAACAAGCACGTAAAGTGCTATTAGCTGTGATCACCCACATTCACTCAGTGAGATGCATTTTGGCACCTTTGCTGCATTTCTTCTAAGGTCAGCAGTTCAAAAAAAAAGTCTACAGCTTTATTTAGTTAGATTCTATCTATTTAGGGTTAGAATTATTATTCGTTTTCTTTTTCATTTTTAGCTCCAACCGACAAACACACTGGCTACACTAGCTGCTGGTCAAACGTACTTTCTGTGCTTATTTCTAGTAGTTATCTAAGGTACAGTTTAGAATTTACAGTTTATATGTGGAAAAACAAGTCTTCACAAATTTAGTTTCTCCAGGATTAAATACTTACACTGTTGTCCTCCAGTTTCTCCCTCCTCTTCACCTTGTGTGTTTCGTAGTCTTCCATAAGCGTCTGCATGAAGTTTTTGGGTCGTGAACCCCCAGAGTCCTCGCTGCCGGCGTCGGACAGGGCTCCTTCTGAGGGGGAGGGTGAGACAGGTGGTGCGGGTCGAACCTTCTCGATCTTTCCTGCACGTGGGAAAACAGAGAAACAAACTGAGTTTGACACGTTTGTTAAATCAGCCTGATCAAGCCGATAAACTATGACTATACCCATAAAAACACTCCAACATCCCCTCTTATTGTAACGAGGAAAAGCAGCCAGGTATAACAACACAGCCCTCATACAGGGAACCAATGAGCCTTTCACTGCTGACTAACCTGGTGCCGTCCTCGCTGTCAGTGACAGTCTAGCTGGCAGGCTGTTGCTCTTCATCTTATCTGCTGGGGAAATGGTAGTTTGCCGCATCCCCGTCCTTCCGTGACCAAGACTGCTGCTGGAGGTGTTGCTGGGGCGGACAATAACGGGCTGTGTCTGCCTCTGCTTCTTCAGCTCCTCCTCTCTCTGCTGAGCCGCTCGAATCTCTTCCTCGATCATTGAGAATGTTCGCTGCTTCTTGGAGCGCAGGCGGAACGGGCCGCTGGCCGGCTCAGCCTCAGGGACTCGTGCTGCTGCCGCTGTGCTACGCAGCTCAGCCGCCTCTGAGTATTTACTGAAGTAGCTGAACTCTGGTTTCTCTGGGCTTGGAGGAGAAGGAGGACGGTAGACTGGGGTTGGTCTGTGAACTGGAGCTTCAGTGGCAGGGGCGGGAGCTGGCGCCGGGGTTGAGGAGGCGAGTGCTCTAGCATAAGAGGACTGGATTTTGATCCTGGGGCCTCCATCTTTGGGTCTCAGTGGGGGCGAGATGGGCTGAGAGGGAGGCGGGGAAGGCGTCTGGAGCCGTGGCTGCTGTGCCGGACTGGAGGGCTGCTGCTGCTGCTGCTGCAGTGCAGACTGTTGTGATTCTGAAGGCTTCTCTTGGAAAACAACTCTTACTTCTGGCTGTCTGTCTGGCTGAGGGGACAGGGCGGATGGAGCCGGACTGGAGGACACAGGAGACTGGAGACAGGGAGCTCCGCCAGAAGACACAGGAGAAGAAGATACTGGCACTGGGCTGGATGGAGAGACAGGGGTGCTCAGCTGTGAAGAGCTCAAGTCAGATGGCTGCCACTCCTGTCCATTCTGAGCTGCCAGGGCATTTTGGATGGCGTTTTGGACAAGTACCCCTGCGTGGTACTCTAGCTCGTCTTCTGTGGGAGTGCCACTGGTCCGCCCGTTGACTGGCGTGGTGGGCTGGGGGGTAGGCGGTGACACTGGGGTTAGAGGCAGTGGGGTAGGTGGTAGTGAAGCCCCGCTGTCCGAAACATTATCCAAGCTAAACACTGTAGTGTCCTGAGAACGGACAGATAACTCGTCTAATCCTGAGTCTGACTCCTCTGGGTGAAAAGACGGGTGGAAATGGCCCTTCCCTTCCTCTTCCTCACGCAGGATTGTCATTACAGCTCGTGCACAAGTAAATTCTCCTGCAATTCCTTCATCGGACCAGGTCACGTGACCCTCCCCTGTATCTGGGACAGTGTCACTGCTCCCCTGGCTGCTCCTGGTGGTGGACTTTGAAAAGGGTTTGGCTGAGTATATGTGAGGAGCTACGTCCCTCTTGTTTCCATCCCCTTGCAGAAATTGCTTCCTGGCAGACGAGAAGTTGATCTGCTCCTCCAGAACGTCCTCCTTCCTGTTTAGCTCTGGGTCAAAGGTCACCATTGTGGGAGGACCTGACACCTGGGGCTGCGAATAAACAAGGGAGCACAAAATGTGAGGGAGAGAGTTAGAAGAAAAGAAAGGAGAGAACTAAAGGTGAGAACCCTCATCTGCATTACTTTAGATTGGTATGCTGCCTGTATGTATGTGTGTATGTATGTCTGTGTGTGTGTGTGTGTGTGTGTTACCTGTGTGTAATTATAGCTCTGTTTCTGCTGTTTCCTCTCATGGTATTTCTTAAGAGACTCAAGCTGATCTGCATCCAGCTGTTCTTCTAAGGGGATCTTGAATGAATGAATGAATGAATGAGTGAGTGAATGAATGAATGAGTGAATGAATGAATGACTGATTGAATGAATGAGCCAAGTAAAGCGCTTGTACAAAGAGTCATTTGAGTTCAAATTGAGAGAGGCTACCTCCTGAGGAGGGTTCCACCAGCGCTGGGCGATCCCAGGGTTCTTCTTCACTGCCTGGTCTCTGATCAGCTCCTGACGCTCACGCTCCAGCTCCTGGACCTGACGGGGGAGACGATGTATGAGGGAATATGTTCAAAGAGCCCACTCAGTAAATTCATGACACAGTAATCCCAAATCAGAAAGGAGAAAAGTTTCATGGATATGTTGGTCTGTGTCCGTCACTCCTGTCCTGTGAGGCTTGTCTGAGGCTGGCTGACCAGCTGGTGGTAAATTCTTTCCATTGCCTCGCAAACCTCTCACATTGCCCTTGAGCGAGCCATATGTTGTACCCACATGCTACAGTGTAAAGGAGGCTCCTGAGGAGGATCTGACTTGCTGGGGATTTTAAAACAGTTTGCAGCGGCCATGACTCTTTCCTTGTCTCTGAGGAAAATGTGACCACAAACTGACCCTGAGTGCTGTCGCATCACGTGCTTGTGTCACTCTGGGTTAACTTACGACACACTGTCAGTTTCAACACTCCTCCCTGTTAGGCGACAATTTCCTGATTTGATGATTGTGTAGTGTTGTGGTAAGAAAAAAGTACACACATACAACTTAATACTGTATCCTAAATAAATACATTCTAGGACTGGCCAAACCCTCCACATCCACACCTTTTCATACTTTTCAGACCTGTGTAGGAGCACACTGACTGTCATGGTTTTAAAATTAAATTCAATAAAAAGGACAAGTATTAATAATAAAACTAATAAAAGAAATAATAATAACAATACAGCAGTTATCATTAATTTAGCTGCTGTTTTGTGTCTTGTACCACAAAGCAAGCACTTTCAACAACAAGCACTAATCACTGTTTGACTTTAATGCTACTAATTTAAGTAAACCTTTCTTCATTATTGTCCACTTTATGTGTCTGAACCCTGTATCTGTCACAGTTTACCTCCTCTGTGGGTCGTCTCCTTGTCACCCGGACCTGCTGCTCCTCTCCAGGGGAGAAGAGCTTCGCTGGCCGTCTGTCCTCCTGAAACGCTCGCAGCTCAAACTTCGCCTTGCTGGGCCCCGACTCGTCCACCTGCACGTGCCCGTTGGTCCTCAGGGCAGAGTCCTCCTGGTGGAGGAACGTGGTTTGCCTCTGGCCCTCCACGACGATTGACTGGTGATTGACAGGAGAGGAGGCTGACACGCAGACAGAGGGAGAGCTTCCATCGATCCTGATTGGTCTGGTGTGTTCTGACGGAGAAGACGTTCCGTTGGTGGGGGTCTCTGAGGCGGCATCTAACACCTGGTCCAAGTAGCGGATCTCCTGTAGACATCAGATAATCAAACTGCTTTAGTGTCCAGTTATTGTACTACAATTTTCACCAAATCGATTTTATATAAATCATTTCAGAGATCACATCTCTAACCTGGAATCATGGTCTAAGTGTTTGGGACTGGCCTCATGAAGACCAAAACTAAACTAAAATCAAAGGAAATTAATGATAAAACAGTTATCAACACTAAAATCAGCCGTGGTTTGTTTTTTAGATGTGTTTGTGTATGTTTATGTTTAAGCAGAGGAAATTCGAGACGGGTCTTGTTAAGAGAATCTGCATACCTGCACCACCTCGCTGTCAGGCATCTCTACTTTCACACCGACTGCATTGTGGGCTCGATTACTGGGGCTGCTGTGGCAGCCCTGTTGGCTCTCTAGTTCCATGGTTGCAGGCCTGTCAGTGATAAAGCTGACTGATTCCTGGAAACTGACGCTCTTCAGGGCTCGCTCTCTTGGTGTTGCCTCACTGACATCCTCGGCTGCCCGCCACGATTTCTGTGTCAACAAACACAAACAAAGACACGAGGTTCAGAGACGCTGTATGGAGAGGCTCATAAAAACAATCAAAGTAGGAATTTAAAGAGACTTTTTTTCTACCTAAGATGTTTCTCAGAGAGGTCAGACTGTTAATAATCTTAAACACACACACCTCTCTCTCTCTCTCTCTCTCTCACACACACACACACACACACCTGTCTGTCTGCATTGCAGTATTACAGTGTGTGAAGCTAAGCCCCTGCAGTAGAAGGAGTGTGTTCTGACTGGCTCACACCACAAGAGGACGCCAACCCCCACGCTGCTCTTTATGACGGACCACAAACAGAACTGTCCTCTATGAGACTGGGGACTGTTATAGCTTTGCTTTAAGAAATGTATGCTGCAAACAATTCACAGACAGCAACTCCTCCTGTTTCACATTTCCTCTTATACTCTGTTCAACAGCAGCCAAACTGGCAGGTGGGATGGCAGATAATTCATTTTAGTTTTTGGAGAAATGTTTCAGCTTTTGCAACTGTGGGTGAGGCTTTATGTTCCTCTTCAGTCCATTAAAACAGTTTTTAATCATCTCTTGATTACAAATCTGAGTCCAACAGTCTCTCCTGGCATCACTTTAACTTTCATACTTTATTATCACTGCTAAGGGAGTTGTCAGTGAACATAACCTGGGTTCTGAAGCTTTAAAGAAAGTTTGATAGCCTCATATGTGCTCAGTTTCACCAAACCTCAGGTGTTCACTGAGCAGCTGAGGTTATGTGTTTTTGTATTGAGAGCCTCACTCAAGGATACATCATCAGTAGTCATTATGAGACGAGGGAATATGTCTTCTAAAATCTAAATTTCCCAGCTGAGTTGGTCTCAAATCCTGTAACTATATATTTCTGTAGAAACTGGTGTAACTGCTAAACCACAAGTCCAAATTTAATCTGTAAATGTACTGCAATACACAGCAAACTGGATAGATAGATGGATAGATAGATGGATAGATAGATAGATAGATGGATAAATAGATAGATAGATAGATAGATAGATAGATAGATAGATAGATAGATGTATAGATAGATAGATAGATAGATAGATAGATAGATAGATAGATAGATAGATAGATGTATAGATAGATAGATAGATAGATAGATAGATAGATAGATGTATAGATAGATAGATAGATAGATGGATAAATAGATAGATAGATAGATGTATAGATAGATAGATAGATAGATAGATAGATGGATAGATAGATAGATAGATAGATAGATAGATAGATAGATAGATAGATAGATAGATAGATAGATAGATAGATAGATAGATAGATAGATAGATAGATAGATAGATAGATGGATAGATGACAGATAGATGTAATTATAATACTGATGGATTGTATAACAGTTAACACAACAGTTACTCAACACAATGATCATATCATCACTGAAAAGCATGTCACATCCATACGAAGCAATAATCACACTGCAATACTGTGATTTTAGAAAAGATCTTCATCTTTTTCTTGAATTAACAGAAACCCATACTTCCTTCTACATTTACTTGCGGTGTTTTGATTTACAAACAGGGGCTGGGTATCTTGTTGACGACCCGCTGGCATGCGGGGGTCAAACCTTTGACCTTCTGTTTTTCCCACACATTCCACTCCCTTGTTAGCAAGTGGCGACATTAACACACTCCTGTCTTTATTGACCTCTCTGTTTCTACACATGCCATGAACAAATACTCTATTGGCTACCTGTTTTACTGCCTTGCGCCTATTACACCTCTACAGTAACCTATTCCAAGGACGTGTTTGCCTCCATGAGGGGTTTCTGACCCCCGTCTCTTTGACACGAGAGTGTGTGCGTGGGGATTTAATGAGGATCACTTCAGTGAATTGGAGCACTGTTCAGTTGAAGCACACACAGCCACGAGGGGGAAGTCTTTGGTTTTTACCCTCTCTTACACTCAGAGACTCAGACAGACTACCAGACTGCCTTTTAATGGTTTTAATGGGGGTTTCTGCTGATGTGAACCATCTACATGAGGCCTCTGTGCTAGACTTATGTTTCTGTGATCAGTGAAGTCACATGATGGATCATGACACCCTGCCTCCCCTCAAAAAGCCTTCTCTGTCTATACTGAAGCAACACCCTGCCCCTCACCCCTTCCTTTAGTCCTGTCTCCTCCTCCCTCCCATCTTCATGTCTCCTGTGTCTACAGAGAGAAAAAAAATCTCTGAGGGCATTTTGGTGACCCATCTTGCTCAGTCACATGCAGACTTCTCCCTTTGTCTCATGAGCGTGTGGAATATATCAGAGTAAATATATTTTCTTGAAGGAATACCTCACAAATGTCCAAGTCTGTCAAAATCTGTTAAAATATGTGAACATTTTGATGTACATCATTTTTTTCCTACTCTGTCATGGTTTTTGAAACTGTTCTGACTATTATACAAGCAAAACAGAAAACCAGCCTATCAAGTGAAATACCAATTAAAAAGACACAGAATAGAAAAAAGGACACATCGCTGAAAAGAACACAGCGCCATAGAAATGATCGACACTTATAACATTTTATACACATTTTAAAATGTCTCATTTGGACTATTAATCATACTGTTAGCTAGAAGCTACTTTATCAACTTCACCCTCTGCAAGGGTTTAACCACACTATGACTGACATGGAACAATATTGAAGAAAATACTCAATTGTATTGGTTTCTTCTTTTTTTTCTTTCATCTACAGCTTCTTGTCTACCTCCTTTATTCCCCACACACACTCTTCCCATCAACAAGTCAAATGATTTTTCCCAGTTAATGATATTAGTGACCATGTGAGGACCAGGTGTTGTTATATTTGACCCATTGTTTAGACTGTGAGTGTGTGAATGTGCATGCATGTGCAGGAATGTGTGAGTCTGTGTGTGTGTGTGTGTAGGAGTGTGTGTCCAGCAGGCAGGACAGTACAGAGGGGGAGGATATCCTGTTACTGCCTCAGGAAAACAGTACTACAGTACAGGAATGTCTCATATGCAATGCTATTCTGCTACACATACAATAAAATTAGTGTGTATGCGACTGCAGTGCATGACAGTGTGTGTTCTTTCAAGTGTGTCTATTGGTACAGCAGGTGTGTATTCACGTGCGTGTTTCTTATTGAGGTAAGCTGACATTCCAGGCATAACTGGCTGTCCTCAAGGCTCGGACTCTAATACTTCTGATGAGGGACACTGTGCACCCTGCCTGGACAGATAAAGGAGTGTGTGTGTGTGTGTGTGTGTGTGTGTGTGTGTGTGTGTGTGTGTGTGAAATCCAGTAACTGTAATGAAAAAGCAAATTAAATTCTTTATGACTTGTTTGAATGTCTGAAAGCTTCAGGATGTGTTATTACCTACCAGCAGTTAAGGTCATATTAGCATGTAAACTGTCTATTTAAGAGTAACATGAATGTGAATTACTGCGTTAAATAGCCATAACCATCCCATGTCCTCACCACCAGGATGTGTCAGCGCTGTTTGTGTTTTGCTTTTCCAAATAAGGATGGAAAGTTAAGGAAAATCCTACAAAGCAAAGACATCTTTATTACTTTTTTTTTTTTTTTTTAGAAGAAAATGAACAATTTCCCCTCGGCATTAACCCAGGAGTAAAGGTTAATGTTGTGTTGGGTAAGGTATGCAAGTGGTAGAGTTACGATAAATATTTTAAAGGGTGGGAATCAATAAATTCAGTGGAAATTCATAAGAATTATAATAATACAATCGTGAGTCAAACCAGGATTACTAGCTGAATACCGTGTCATTCTCCGCCTGTCGCTGTTCCCATCACATCTGGAACTACTTACAACTGTGATGCATGAAAATCACAAACACACACACATAAACATACACACTTTACACATACACACTCGGCTGCATGCTTGAGACGCTGGGGGGGTTTGTGAGCAAGAGCACATTTACCAGAATACGAGTCCACCCGACTACTCCCTGACTGGAAGTAAACACGCAACCTTGACGTCTCATAAACACATTCTCCACGGCTTTAATATCGCGTCATAGGCCTCTCAGAACACATGGAGGCCTGATGATGGACGTCCTCAAACACACATGCACACACACACACACTCTAAGCTCCTGTGTCTGTTTGCTGGTTAAATATGATCCTGTATAGTAACTGGAGCCTGCCGCTGGTTTAGCCTGGTGTTCTCATATCCAAACAGCCTGGATTGTGAACTCAGGCTAAACTGTGCTATCATCATGATTTCAGCGAGTCTCCGCTTGGGACAGATTGGAGATGTTCAATTAGAGTTACGGTACATTGTCGGCAAATAAAACGAGAGGTTACATCGACACATGGCAGCGTCAACAGACAGCTGACAGAGCGAACAGCTGGCATAAACATCAGGCCAGGAGAGAGGACTCAGCGGGGTCGTCAGGCCAAAGTGTGCAGAGGCTGAAGTGCGCAGTTCACTATGCTGTAACATCTGGATAACCTTTACCACCTCAATGCCAGAATCTCATCTTACACATCAACACTTTAAACTAACAGAACAAAAAAAACAGGACGATGAAAACAATTGTTTTGATTTGAAAACAATTGTTTTGATTTGATCCTCTTTTAGTATTCCAATATTCCAGTTCATCTCTTCCCCTCTGTGGCTGACATTTCATTGAATTTGAGCTTGGAGAACACATTTCTGTTCAAGAAACTAAAATGTTTTATTACATTTAGTAGCCATCCGCTCCTTTTTCACTCATTTCTATCACCAACAGAGACTATGAACTAATAATAAAGAAATGCCATAAAATACTTTAGATAGCAACACAGAACTGTCACTCAGCAAAGTTACATAGAGTTAGTACTCACCTGCTGCTCTGACCAGTACCTTGTGTCTCAACAGTAGGTTTGTCTATATTAGTGATAACTGGAAATCCATGTTGAAATTTTTAAAATTCCTTCAGTTTTCAATATTACAATCACTTCTAGCATCCATGTATGTGTCTTCTTTAAAAAGCTTTATCCTTTTTTTCCTATTTAGCTCTGTTTAACTTCAGTCCTGCCTCAGTCCGTCCTGTTCCAGATAGTGGGAGTGCCGGACTTTTCCCTGGCCAAGCCTTTTCCTCCTCTTCTTCTCCTCCTTTTCCTCCCCTCCCGTCTCTTTCCTCTCCTCCACAAAGCCTCTCCTTTCTCAGTAACATTCCTGCCGGCAGCTCGGTAAGCTGTGATGTCATGGGCTACGTGTGTGTATGTGTGTGTGAGTGCGTGTTTCTCCAGATGCCCTCCCGCACAAAGACCCCGTCTGTGCAGGCCCTCATACAAACACACACACACACACACACACACACACACACACACACACACACACACACACACACACACACCAAAAACATCCACCCTGTGGCTCCACACTCCTCCCTTCCTGTGTAAGACCAAGCCCTCTCTTTCCCCATTTACACGTATGTCGCTCGCCCACTTTCCCTTTAACCTACAGCTCCTGTCAAAGAGGCAGGCAGAGCGGCGATGATGAGGAGATGATGACTGAAGAAAGGGGGAGGAGGCGATAAGGATGATAACAGGATTTTCTTTTGTCATCATCATTATGGGACTGTTGACTCACTCCCATATGAGGGGAGACTGACGCAATGGTTGTATTCGCTTTTTAATGAAAATACCTGCTGCCTCATCCTGCCTTAAAACCTCAAAGTATTTCATTATTAGTGCTTTTAGTGGAGACAGGCAGGTCTTATTGCTGTTCCAGAGGCTTGTTCGTGTTCACAAAACTAAAACTGTATGTAAGACACCAAATATTTGTCGTTATTTGGCTTAAAACTATCAAAAAACCTATCAGCATTAAACCCCAAAACGACAGAAATCTAATTCTATCGTCTCAGGGTCACTTTCAGGCTGCTTGTCTTTATTGGCGTTGTGTGCGAGCATGTACCTGTTGGGTCATAGGATCAGGCCAGTGGAAACCAGAGCTGACCCGGGTCATGGTTCACTTTCCCTGCTCACAAACACACGTCAAGACGCACTGGAAACACTTTCCTCGAATTTAAAAGATCAATTAGCAATATTGTGTCAGTGGCTGCTAAATGATGGAGGACGGTGCTACAAACAAGGTACCGATGTCAGAAAGCATTTTAGCATTCGGTACCATAAAGATATTTTAAGCTAAATAAGCAGTTGATAAAGCAGTTTTACTGCAGTTTTTGACTGAATGATATATCACCTCCTCTGAGCGCTCTTTTGCTCTAATTAGCTAGTTTCCTCCTCTCAACTGTAAAAAGTCGACCTCCTGTCTACGACAAGAAACTGAACCAGGTGTTGTACACATGGAGGGACTTTGTCAGACACTGGCCTCAAAAAGCAAGAGCACTATTAATCAATGTCTTCTTTAAATATCAGGGCGGAAAAATCACCTTTGAAACATCTTATTTTTCTCAAAATTGTGCAACAAAATAGAAGTTTAAAAATGAAACATACTTCAAAACTTGATGCAGTTCTTCTCTTTAAGAGTCTTTTAACTTTTAGGTTTTCATGCTCCTGGCATTATTTATCTAACTGAACACTGACTGAAACTAGGGGACTATGTTGAGAACAGCAGGGTGGTCCGGAGGTCAGAGAGGTTATCCTGCTGTGTGGCTGCAAAGGAACGCCTGCAAAAGCCAACGTGTGCCCAACAGTTGTGCAACAGAGTGACAAACAGCAGCTGTCCCTGCTGGCTAATTGTTCATTTCTCTAGATAACATCGTTGAATACTGAATGTGCAAAACAAACAAAACACAAAAATTAGTTGCGAGCTGTGCCGTGCAAGCTAAATCCTAATACCTTTGTCTCTTGAAGTGTCCCGGTGCAAAATGGCAAATCACAACTTCTTGGTGAGTTCCCCGGCCAGAAATAGCTCATATGATGAAGAGAAATCGGTCACAGAGAAATGGGACAGTAACCCAATTATTGGATATGCACTGGGGAGTTTAATTCCTGGATGGGTTGTAACACACAAAGAGACTTGTGATGGCCATTATGCCATCCGTGCCTATTTATAGAAGGAAGAGCTAACGAGTCACAACCGCAGAGTCCAGACAAGCTGTGACAGATGAAAACATATACTGGTGGAAGATGAAAGACAGTAGACGGTATGCAACGTGTGGTTGCGTGCATGTGGGTCAGCACTATGTAGTCAATAAAGACTAGCGCCCAGAGCTATCTTATATCACGGAAGCTGATCATGATTGATCAGAAACACAAAGCGAATGACACACTTCACATCGCAGCATGCAGAAAGGACAACAGCATCCACAGACACAGATGATGTACAGTAGAAACAAGAATTAGGGTGTTTATATGAGAAAGAACAGAAAGTGATAAACCTTTTAGTAAATGGGTCATGTCCTGCCGGCCTCAGGATATACAGTTTGTGTCTCCATCTGTGTCAATTAGGAATAATACATACAACATGGGAGCACTATGGGCACTGCTCGCAACTACATTTGCTTCTGTTAATCACAGGTGACACAGTATCCTAAGGGAGGGAGCAAGCTTAACCAGACTGTTTGCTATTCAAAATATAGAATTCATTTAAGTCTGCAAAAAACATTTCGGACCTTTCAAATATCCACAGTACCAACATGCCATGAGAACTCCTTGGCTTTGTTAAATGTATGTGTTGTCAGGTTGTGAATATGTCAGTGCTTTTTCTAACGTAGTAATGTGAGTGTTTAACCTCATGATTCTGTTTCTGTTTCTCTGTATCTAAAAACTGACTTTGGTGGATGTGTTGGAGACATTTGACATTTCCAGAACAGGAGGGAAAAATTCACAGTGACGTCTGAGTTGAGGAGAAAAAAATGCCAATGATCTGTTGTACAACCGAACTGATACAATGTCCGCCTCTGGTGAATTCAACTATGGACAAAGTGTGAGGGCTTTTCAAGGCTATACATTCCACGATCCGAAAGCATCCCCTTTTTACATAAAAGCCAAATGCTGAGTCCAGCAGTGGCTGCAATAAAGGATAATACCCACTTAAATCTGTCAGTCTAATGCAGTTATACCAAAAACACCCAAGTGTTGATGGATGATGAACACAGTGACAATGAATTAAAAGAAATTAAAATAAATGATGTTGCAAGGTAAAGGAAACCACCGATTGGATAAAAGCCTATCACAGCCCACAGATTATCTACACAGGAAACCAGGAAGCTGTGCTAACTTGTATCCATGGAAATGGCCCTCAACGCAGGAAATACAACAACAACAACTAGGGGCCACCTGCACTGCAGCGCACACACAATCACAGGCCACTGGCAACATGCTGTGCAGTTCACTGGGGTCAACATTAGGCAAAATGTATCGTCTGAAAGAGAACAACCTGATCAGCAAAGTCAATACAAAATGGTAAAAGATACGAAAAAAAGGAAACAGTAAAACATTTAAACATTGTAGATTCTCTTTAGTTTGTGTGAAAATCTTAATCTAATGAACTGGTAGCTGTTAGCAGAGCTGAAACAACATCCACAAAACCAGGAGTAAACAGTTCACAGCCAAGCAGTACAGTATGAAAAAAGCAATGCCCATCCCTGTTTGAGAAGCACTAGTACTATAAAGCTCATGTGTCTGTCGTGTATCTCCACTGAGCTCCACTCAGACACAAAAGCACAGTGTCGACGTATTGCAGCACTGCAAAAGAATAATAATGAAGCTGGTTTTCACCTACCCACTGCCAGAGAGCTTGAAACAACAACCAGACTGAAATCATGTTAAGAAGCCGTTTACAGAGGAATGCACTGCATGCCTGGACTTTGGCAACTATTTGTGTCCCTTCCCAAGCCTCTCATGACACCACTCACACACAACCCAGACCCCCTGTGACCCCTTCATGAAGCAACAACAAAGGGCCCGACAGGCGCTTCAGTGAGACTCTAAAGGCTGAATACTAATGCTACACACACGCGCGCACACACTCACACACACTCTTACGTGCCCACAAATGAAGGGCTCCTCTTAAGCAGAAAGGTCTGTAGAGAGTCAGAGAGTGTGACCACTTGTGTGCAGAGGCTCTCCAAGGACAGATTAAGACTCCCAGCGCAAGTCCAGGACCAGCTGGGACAAAACACAGTCTAACGGTAACACTGAACAGCCACCTGTTCTGAGTGATGTCTTGGACTGTATTGCTCTTTTAAACATGGAGCCCAGATCTGTGTGTATAATAACATTTCATACTATGAAAGTAAAACAAACTGCACTTTGCTGGGCTTGTTGCCCGGTGAAATTGTGCACTGCGTTCATATCATGTGACAGATAATGTACAGAGAGTCCCTCAGTTGTTGCAGAATAAGCTCTGTTTAAGACCCCTTTGCAAAGTAGAGGTCATTTGGCCATAATTACAGTTTGCTGTAGATTACACTGCTAATACACAGCTACGTATGTAACAAAGACATTATCCATATGAAACTAATTATTGATTAAACGTAATTTACTCATTTCTGCCAGGAGGAACCAAGGAACGGCTATAAAGCCATGAAGTGTAATAATTTAATTTGATTATCCAATCGGCAAAATGGACCAGAACATCGTAAATGCAGAGTAATGTGGTTAGATATTAGAGAGGCCTGCAGAGCAGTGGCTATTAAACACAGCCTAATAAATATGATGTGGCATGGGTTATATACTGTCAAACGACCCACCACAAGTTGTTAAATTAAAATAGTAGGGGTTAAAAAATAGTCAGCTTAAAATGGAATTGTAAGAAAAACGCAGGCAAACCTTTGCATTTGCTTTTTAGTTCTAAGGGACCAAAGATGAAGTTAGATGAATTTACTGTTAAAGTCAGTCTTTCTCTCATGTTATGTGTGATTGTCCACTTGTGAAAGGAAAACGAAAGTGTCACACAATAATGACAAAACTTTTTCAGGAAGCGTTGCCAACTAAGCAAACAATTTGGCAAACTGTTCCCTTCCCCTCCTTTCCTCAGCCGCCCCTGGTTATGTAAGAGTCCGACTCTCTCCTGCTGTTAATCCAGCAGGACACAGTACTTGCTGTCAGCTATCATTCCCTAAGTTTCATATCACATCACACACACGCACACACACACGCACACACACACACGCACACACACACACACATACCACCCTGTAACTATACAGTATAAAGACACACTGAGTCTTGCAGACAACAAAAACAGTTAAATTATAGTTACACTTTATAAACTTTTCTCCCACACAGGTTTGTCACTAAAAGAATGAAACTAAGAAGACAAATATGAGCCTCTATGGTATCAGACAGACAAGCAGAACAACAGGAAGATCGTGCAGGAAATAAGTTGAGGACAGACATGAAAGAACAGCTCTTCACTAGAGGAGGAGTGGAAACATGGACGGCTGAGTTTGATGGTTTTTGAGGATGTGGTAGTGCCGATTTCTGTGTGTGTGTGCGCACGCATGTGTGTGTGTGTGTGTGTGTGTGTGTGTGTGAAGCCACCGAGCATATAATTCTAATCCTTTCCCAGTGTGAATCAGCTCATTTTAGCATTTTGTCCCACAGGACTCTCAGTGCAGGGACCACACAGTGAGGCTAGCTGGCCGATAGGATTTAGGTTTTGAATAAAATTAGGATACTGGTGTGTGATCAGAGAGGCTAACATGTGAGCAGAGTGAAAAGAGGGCATTGGCTTCGCACGAAATCAGAAAATTACATCAATATTAAATGCAATTTTTTTCCATTTTTCCCTATAAATTGCTGGACTTTATGCAGCACTTTGGTCGATCTGCATCACCCAGCCAGTCACACATTAGTTGAATATAACCACCACCCACAAATGTCGACGTTGTGCTGCAGATAATTAGGTCAAATCAGCAGTTCAAAGCTGGCATGGTTTAAACGCACTGTTTGGGTCAAAGAGTGGAGAAATAATTAGATTAGTGACTTACGGCACAACACTGGGATGGCAGTTACCGATGTCCCCAAAAAGCTAGCTAACTAGCTGGCTAGTTATCAATGCATGTCGCTGACTGGCTGACATAATTGGTCAAATGCAGCACATTCAGACTGCATGTCGGTGCTTGAAATTCATTTTGTACCCGGTTGATAAAATGACAATCATGTCAAACACAAAGAAATTCAGTGTCATTAATCAAACTGCAGTCTCTGATAACACTACTAATGTGATGAACTTATCAGGAATCATCCATCCATCCATGCATTGTCTATACTGCTTATCATTAAGGGTCATTAAGGGAGCCAAACCCAGCTGACTTTGGGTGAGGGGCGGGGAACACCCCGGACTGGTTGCCAGTTAATCACAGGGCCGACATCAGGAATCATGTCTCAACTTATCATCTGTGTGACAGACCAGTATTTGCACACTTTCTATAATAATATAGTATTATAATAAATAAGATCCCGTCTGTACGCTCTGATGCTGCATGGCAGCTAATAAAAGAGAGGAGATCAACACCTGCAGCATCAGTTTATTCCCAGGAATCAGACAGAGCATATTAACACTGTATTCCTAAGTTAACTGCTATCCTTCCCAGTGTTAGCTCATAGCTTTAACCAGCTCTGCTCGGCCTCACATTGAGAAGAGCAGTGTGTTAATCACCTGTCTATTTCAGGAAACTAGCTCATTAGCCTGCAGTATTTAGACAGAGGACGGAGGCTTCACACAGGGAGAAAACAGCCTTGTGACAGCAAACATGTCTGAGCCTGACAATATTTACCACATATTTCTTTTTCATCTTGTTCCATCACTGCAGTGATTTCCGGTGGTTTCAAAGGAATACCCATGAATTCAGTACCAATCTGAAATACAGCAGCAACCAGTTTGTGCTCAGCACCATTCAGAGTGAAAGTTAAGATATTTATGTGTCTTCTTAAGGGAACAAACACACGACCAGAGACTGGGAGGATGGCGTGACCTGAAATAAGACTTGCTGATGAGCTTTAACCTGAATTCATTGCTGTCTCTGCTTGTGTACATGTTATCACTGCATAAACAAAATGTCTCCACTGGTTCACTCCCAGTAAATTCCAAGCATACATATCATCAGAATGAATGCAAATCAAGTTACAAACATGAAGTTTGGCTTTCCATGCATGACAAGATTGTCCATTGAGTTAGTTCAGCTCCAACACACAACTTATCACTGACTTAGGTTTGATTTAAACCCTTCAAAAAACATTACCTGTCAGGAAAACTCCCCTCAGATACTGTTACACACTCTGTGATGTTCAGCACATTCCAGGAGTTATTCGTGATCAAGTGGTCAAATTTACTGCTTGGTGTCTCCTCTTTCATTCCAGCTATCTTATCTACTTCTGATTCAGTTGCTGGTTTCAACAACCCACTGCAACATCCATAAACTTATTTCATCCAGCTGAGAGAGAAAGTGTGGTCATGACAGCAGCATTAACTGTGCAGAGGGAGTTTCTACGGTTGAAGAAAGTTATAGCTGCGCCCATGAGGTCTGCTCAGGGCTGTTTTTAATCCTGCAGTGCTGCCCACAAATCTGTCTGCCCCATCCCAAAGGAAGATTTTTCTTCAGGCGAAGGGAAGTGGATAAAAATGTTAATGTCCTTCATTCTTTGATCGTTGTGAGTTATTTCCCATAAAGACAAGATAGCAACCAGATGGTTGAATCTCAACCATAAATCAAAATGTTTGAATACAAGACAACACTTGAAGAAGCAACAGTAGGCCAAAATGACCTCACTTCCTAAAAATGCCACAACTTTAAAGGTCCACCACGACCCGAGCCCCCCTCACACATTTTGTTAACACCTATAGCTCTGCTGGTATTATGACATTCCAGTCTGAAGCTGGAATGTGATCAAGAGACCTCCAAGAGACCTTTTCACCACCAAAACACAGCACGTGGTGACAAGATGAAGCCCTGACATTAGAGGTCAACCTCCCTCCTGACTTCCCAGAACTACAGCCTCTGCTTTAGTGTTTAATCAATCTGTTTCATGTTTATTGTGAATTTGCTTGTGGGGAAAAAAAGAATTGCAATAATTTTAAAAGTTAGAAATGTTCTGTTCAAGGGTGCTTTTCTCAAATTTGTTGTGTTCTCTGTATTTTTGAGCTGCATTTTCATTGTCCATGTGTGCATTTCTGTTGTAAACACACTATTTGTGCTAGCAGGTGGTTTGTGCTTTGCTTTGTGTTAAATGAATGACTTCTGTTGCACAGAACAACAATAGTCGCTGGATGTTGTGGACAATAGTGGGTGGCGGAGGTTGTGTAATGGTGGCCATCACATGGCTGTGTTGTATTGTTGCGTTTCCTGCATCCCTTCAGTTCTCTTCCTCTCTGGAACACAAATACCAAAACATTGGACAAAATACTTTTTTAAGATGGAATGCGACAAAAAAAATTCTATTTGACCTTGTTTGGCATTTGATTCAAACATTTTCCTTTCATTGTCGCCTTCAAAGTGGCGCGAGTCTCAAAATAATGTGGCAGTAAAAACCCTGGGTCTTCAGGACACATTAAACACACGCGGGTTTGCTGCATTCTGTCGGGGCTTAGTGGGCAGGATTAAGAACGAGGAGGTCGTCTTCTTGTGCCAGAACCAGAATGAATTAGCAAAAATGGTGGCAAGCACAGATGAGATCAACGCAGCTATATGGTGACGCATTTATTTGACTGTTGACAGGTGGAAATGTTAGTCACTCCTGATCAGCACTCATAAACCAGAGAGAAGACAGAAGAATGAATAGATAGTTTGATTATCAGGCAATATCAAACCAATAAACCTAAACCATCTGTGACTGGACACCCAATTATTCAGTGAAATTATTGTGCATTTCCTGCGACATGATGATTGGTTTCATTGTGAGGAATCCAACATTTTAACAGTTAAAGCATTTTAAGCAATTCTGAACATTAAAATTTGAATTTGCTCTTCTCCCACTGCGTCATAGTGATTTCTTTTTGCGGTATTATCAAAGACAGACACAGACACTCGCTTCATCACTTTTAGCTGTCATCCATTCCCATGGGCCAAACAAAAATAGCCATAGTGTCATTCACACCCCAAAGAACTACTTAAAATTCCAGCTACCTCAGACATGCACAAACATGAGGCTTTGTTTAAACGCTGGGAAAATCATTTTAAAGGCCCAGTCTAATAGCGGGCCTAAGGCGCACTCACATGATTTCCTGTGACAAACACTCGAGCCACAAGTTTCCTCTCCTATTCATGTTGTCCACTCATTGTCAGCTGACAACACACTCATTACATTACATTACATTCTGCATATCCGCAATGTGATGACCACAGTCGTGCATCAACGTGTCCACCTGAGCGCCGCTGATTTAACTGTAACGTTTGGGACTTCATCCAATAACACAAGGCGCAGTGTGACTCTCTTCCTGGAAGACAGCCCGTGCAGGCCCATCAACTGATCGCCCATTGAAAGGCCATCAGCCAGTTAATGTCAACAACACTTCGAGGCGTGTGAGGCTGAACAGACTTCCTACTAGCACCCCCGCCCCATCTCCCTCACATTTTTCTCACTCACATTACATTCACCACTCAAACTACCCCCGACACACACACACACACACACACACACACCTGCACCGCCCTTTATCTCTCCTCGTACTCATTGTTCCATGCCTTCACGTCGGCCTCTCTCATCCCGTCTCTCCAAATCCTTCAGTACCTTGTTCCCATTTCCACCTCCTGTGTACTCTTGGCTCACCAAGCGTTAGCATCATCAACAACACAGCTGTTATGTAACCTGCGGTGATGTGCGTGTGTGTGTTTGTATATGTGTGTGTGCTTTCTGGGAAGAGGGAGAGGCTTGGAGGAAGAAGACATCATTGATAATTTTGTTATTCCTGTCAATGTTCTCACACTCCACAGGGCTGAGAGGGTCAGGAATGGAAAATGTACAGTACTTCCACCAGATAAACACACACACACACACACAAAACGCACAAATACACAAATACACAAAAACCTCGAGCTGCACGAACAGGAACTTTCACCAACTGTCTCAATGGGACAGTCAGTGTGTGGCATGTACCTCATATCTAATCGAACTGGAGAGCTGGCTGTGGTTTTTCTGTCCCTGAGCCTGGCAGAGGTATTGGCAACCACTCTGTCTGAATTGGCAGTTTGCTGCTTCGCATCGTTATTTCCAGAATCAGCTTGTAATTTTAAATGATGACCAAACAAAACAGTGAGCACAAATGATGAGCTATTCAAAATAGAGCGTGGGCAATAAACACGGACTTAAACCCCCATGATAACTTTGTTTGCCCCTCAGTTTTAAATGTTACTGATAAAATCTGACCAGAATCTCATTAGTGGAGCTATTATACCTTGTTTGACTGATACAATGTTGTGCTCCAGAAATCTACTGGGATAGGTGATTTAACCTGCAGATTGCCCTCTCTGTTACAAGATGAGCTAATTAAAAAGATACAGATGAATCTGAAGGCTACAGTTTTGATGCTGCCTTTGCCTACTTGCCTCCTCTTGCCAGGCGCATGTGTTTGCCTGTCTTAAAAGCACTGCTGTGCAAACTGGGTGCAAAATAAATCAAAGCTGTCGAGCCCAAGATGAGCTAGAAATGAACGCGTCTCTTTGCAGGGCGACTGTGCAAACAGACATGCTTGATTTCTGGAGCCTCCATCGTCCCTTTGGTATTGTACTGGTCAGCTGTTCTCGTGCAAAACATCAGTAACTCTGCAGTGAAGTAAAATCAATCAACACGATTGAAAATGGTGGGAAATGGGGTCAAAGTAAGCCGTCTTTCCCCCAATAGCTTCTCCACCCTAGGACACTCTGACAAAAAACAGCATTGGGTGAGAATACTGTATTCAGCCAGAATATTTCTGCACCATGAATGTGCATTTTTAGGATAAGTGGTCACAGTGGATCTGATCACCTGGCCCAATGTTACAGTTATCTGTTACCAGATAACTGTAACATTGAGCTTCAGATTTAATCTCTTATGAAGATATTTGGTCTCCAGTGCATCTGATGATTTGATCCAGCACCAAGAAGACAAAAAACAAAATCCCCCATGAGCCAATTATACCCGGCATGGCAATGTCCATCCCTAGTTAAACACTGTCAACGTCACCAATCAAAAAGATTGCAAGTTGCTTGGCAACAGCTCAGGGCAAAGAGAAAGATTGAAAATTCAAGAAAATCTGGAGCAAACAAATGAAGTCTGGCTTCAGGTGGCTTGCTCTGAGCATGTGCCAGCTCTGTCTTTGGTTTGATCGTCTGACACTCGGTATAAGGTATAAGGTCTGCCTCTACTTTTAACATGTGCATTCAATATTCAAATGAAACCAAGAGCTTTTGGGTAGGGGTGGGGCTGAATTTGTGTGCCCTGCTACTTGACCATGCATTGAGGCTTTTTCTAGGGTTTTTGAAAGAGCATGTTGGCTGTATGCCTGTCTGCCTTACACACAATGTTAAATGTACACTAGATGAAGAGTCATTATGATACCAAAAGGATGGGTGACAGCATTTTTTAGTGGGGGACATAACAAGTAACAGCACCAACAAGTCTGCCTGCCTGCCTGCCTCTGCCAAGTCATTCAGCATGTGGCTGATGAAAAGCAGGTTAAGGTCATTTCTATATCTAGGTTAAAGTGATGCAGAGGAGGAGGAGGAGCACAAAGAGACTGAGGGAGAAATAGAGACTACATTGCTGCAGCGCGCAGTCTGGTCCACTGACCTCCTTTGGATGGCTCTCCACCAGGAGCGGAGGGCGCAGTATCCTGTGTCCTCCCCACTTTAAAGCCAATCAGTGTAATTACAGGTTTCTATTAACCTGCACACACACACACACACACACACACACAGACACACACACACACACATTGCGAACTAACTGGCAACAGAATACAAAAATGGACCACCCATTCACACATTCCAGTTATCATAAACTCAAGGTAAAACGCATTTCTGTCTCTGTGTTTTGAGTCACGCGTTAGTTCAGATTCACTCTACCTGTGTGGAGGAAGATGAGCAGCAAAGCAGCTGATCCCCCGGAGCTCCTTAAGACCGACTAATTACCGGCTAATAACAGGGATTAGTTTTTAACGGCGGAGGCGTATCCGACCTGCAGGCTGCTACTTACTTCTCCCTCTTCTCTCTGCCCTGTCTTCCTTAATGTTCACCTAGAAAACAGAAACGTGGCCGCAGCTGCTGCACCACCGGCCGGCGGGACGGTACAGGAGATGCTGGCGCCCTCAGCAGCGGTGATAACGGTGTCCGGCAGCCTCCGACTGGGATGACATTGAGCTCCTTTTTACGCGCCAGCTTTTCCAAGCGGCGCTTCCCTCCTCCTCCCCTCCTCTTCTTCCCCCCTCCTCTCTCTCTCTCCCTCCCTCTCTCTCTCTTCTCGAGGCACGCGCGCTGAATAATGCAGGGCTCGCGAGGTCCCGGGAGTGTTTTCTGTCCCGTTCCAGAGACAATCAGAGAGCGAGCCGCCGGTGCGCGCTCCAGCCAAGCACAATGAGGCCGAGCCGCGCGGATCGGGTTTCCGCCGTCCTGCCTCTTTCATTCATTTATTCAGCTGCAAAGCAACCTGACTGCGGCCCTCCCCTCCCGTGCCCCCACCTCTCTGGTCCCCGCGGCCAGTGGAGCCTCCGCGGCCCCCTCCCTCACCTAAATGTGCTCAGGTGGCGTTTTCAGAGAAACGCAAACAAACTGAGAACACGCCAGAACAGGCGGCCTACATCCACTCAGGTGCTGCACATAAGTAGAATTTAAGGTAGCTGTATTATAATAATGCCTTATTCATATTTCTGCCTCTCCATGCTGCTCCAGTAGATTTAGATATATATATAAGGCCTGTGGAAGCACATGTACAATCCTCTGTGTCTCTGGAGGAACTCTCCAAAGTCTGAGAAAATAACCCTGGTCATGTCTTTCAGGTGATTTCGGCCTCAGCTTGAGATTTCATATTGATAACAGAAATCTGTGGTACAGAACTGAGGTGTGGAGTTTGGAGACCAAGACACCTGCATCCTGGGAAGTGGGCTCATACTCAGGGTCCAAGGTCAGGATATGACTGTGCATATTAATAGCAATAAATGGGCAATTCTGCATAATGAGGAGGCCTACTTAGAGTTTTGAATACGTAAGTACATTCTGCTCATAATGCACACTTTTGGAGTTTTATTTTTAAATATTGTATTATTTCTACTTTTACTTGAGGATTTATTCCAGCACTGAGAAGAGGAGAAGGTCCGGGACGCCAACCCTTATTATGAAATAAAATAACAATCATATAAATGAATAAGTAAGTAAATGAATTAAAAAATACAAATATTATAAAATAGCTTCGCTATTGTGTGCCATCAATATAACAAAACATACTATAAGGGAATAACACTATACACTTGACACTCCCCACACTGCATCACTGGATATAACTCCCTGTAGGAATATTACAGTACTGTATAAAATAGATAGTAGACAAATGTACAGTAAGCAACTATAAATGTACAATTTAGTGCCACAGACTTATTATTAGTTCCTTTTAGAAACATTTTAGTGATGTAACCACGGATGCAAATGCCACAAACTATACAGTAAGGTCATATTACATTTACTGAGTGCGGCCACTACCAGTGTGGACTTAATGGTATTATAGAGACAGAGGACGGGGCGTCTCAGCACACTGCAGAACAACTGTACATCTGCACAAAGGAGACAATGTGACTGAATGGTATTTCAAACACGCTCCCCCACCCCACATAGCAGATGTTAAATTCAGCACAAACAGTCTATGTGGACGGACATACAGCACGCTGTGCAGGAGCCTGACGTCCAGACGAACACAACCCAATGGTTATCTTTGAACTTCTGATAAAAATCCCACCCTCAGATATGATAGACATGTTAGTTGCATTTACTTGATTTCTTGTTACTGTTGTGGGGCATTATACTGTCTGACACGATGGAGCACTACGCTCGTCATGTCTGGATGAACTTCATCTATTAATGTACAATATCAAGAGTTTGTGTCGCATAGATGTTTCCAATTGAGAGGAACTAACTGTCCTATGTTAGCACTGTGGTATTCTTGTTCTTCCTATGATTTGTGCGTCATATCTACTTTCTATTGAGGTGCAAGAACATTTGCCAGCAACCCCTTTTCAGACCAGACCAGACCACACACACACACACACACAGACAGACCATCTCAAAAAACAGATAATGGATATTGCTGCTTAGTGCCTGTAATCCCTCAGAAAAGATGAACACATAGTCCCACATCATGAATGGATTAAAGTAATGGCACCCTTAGATATACATAAAAACACACACACACACACACACACACACGGATACAGACTACTCACCATGGCAGTATGAGGATGTCTGGTCGGACTTGGAGCTTGATACCCATTTTCTGTTGTCATGGTAACCCCTGGTGTTTGGCCGAAGCCTGCGATGAAACACAATTTGAGTTATTACCATTGTCATCTTCGTTGATCGTCGTCTTCTGACACCATCCATGTCAGAAGACATAAATGATATGCACCTGTAGGTTGCCTGTGCATATTCCAGTGTATACCAGCCTTCCCTGTTTTAACGTGGTTCCTCCAAAATATTGATTTTTATTATGAAAAAATACCCAATTTGGCTCATTTGAAGGGAGTTTCATAAGCCCCAACAGGATGAAAAATGTAAAACTGCAAATGAAGTGAAAATCCATCTGCCCTCCACGTGTGACTAACCCTAACCCTATGACCTGTAAATATGATAATATTAACAGCTAATTATTTGCACAAACTGCACACGTGCTTTTGTGGTGGATTGATCACAATCACTTGACCTAGATGAGTATAAGTAAGAAAGGGCTGCGCTGCACTTCCCTAGCTGTATTTTCACCTTGGCTCTGTTGTTTTGCTGCATCAGTGACCCAGTCCCACCTTGAGGAGTCGAGTTGATCTGATTTTATATCTTTTATATCTTATCATCCTCACACTCACTCCACTACCCCACTACTACTGTGCTATTACTGTCACTTCTACGACTACTGCAGCTGTTGTAGTTGTAGCTGTCACAGTGCTGAGCATGTGTGGTTGTAGTGGTGGAAAGTTACTCAAATACTGTGCTTAAATTTACAGTATTTTAAGTTGCTTGTACTTTACTTTGTAATAATAATAATAATTTCATTTTACCCAACCTTGTACAGTACAACTCTACTACATTTCCAATGCCAGGCTGCATAATACATGTGTTTTCTAATCTTATAATTTCTATCTTTAAGTAATATTTCTACATTATCTTATCGCTACTTTTAAAGGATCTGAATACTGAACTGGAAGTAGGAATAGGGGTGACATTATTAGCAATGGTAGAAGTAGTAGTAGTAATAGTAGTAGTAGTAGTAGTAGTAGTAGTAGTAGCATTTGCAGTAATGGTAGCAGCAGTATTAGTAGCATTGTCAGTGGTAGTAGTGTATTAAATCTACACACACCAGGAACATGAGAATTGGCTCTCTTGTTGCACAGTAAGTTTTAATCCAAGATCACTGAGCTGACTTTTCGATTGAATGTTCATTTACAGTCTCAAAAAGACGTCTTCTACTTGATTTTAGGACTTTTAGGAACCACAAATCATGTTACAAGGCCACAAAGGTATTTTTGTTTTCTGCTCTGATTCTGATTGTTACACTTTCATTTAATTGCATCAGTGTGGCCCGGAGCAGTCCAAATCACGATGCTTCTGGTGATACATGTTTTCCACCGCTGACACGTGTACCATCATTTTTTAATGTGTGTGTGTGAGTCAGAGGGTGTGTACTAATTATCTGGTTTCTGTTGATGACACCATTGTCTTAAGATAAACCAATTAGTGCTTATTATCGTGGAAAACACACCCATATGAGTGTGTGTGTATGTGTGTGTGGTTTAAATGCTTGTCCTGTTTTCAGATGCTGGTTGTCATGACATTGCTCATACAATCATTGATCACCTTGTATTGTGTCCTCTGGAGAAATGGTTCTCATGTTTGTGCTGCGACCCTCTCAGATTATGGGTTTTTGGACAAGAATAGTAACAACCGGTCCCTAATCTGACACAGACGCAGGAGAGATGACATTGTACAACTGATGCATGCATTTCTACTGTACTGTACTGTACTGTACTGTGCTGTACTGTGCTGTACTGTGCTGTGCTGTACTGTGCTGGTTAAACAGAACACACGGTTTATGTCCTGAACTACGTCCATGGTGTATTATTACACTCTATAGCATGGGGTGTGTAGCAGTGTGTTTTCCAGTGAGTGGTAGTCTCATACATGTATTTGGTGCTTTAATGCGGTGGCTGTATTTCCAGCCTTTTTTGTCATCTCTGTTCACTGCTGTGGTATCAGAATAGTTTGATGACTGAGCATGCCATGAGTGTTGGTGTGCTGTTGCATGTTTACTTGCATTACCTACTATTGATACCAGGGGGGCGCCGCAGGGCTGATTCAACTACATGTCTATCTAGCTCTTTACCTTCCCACCCTCCTACTCTGCTTCCTTCCCCTTCCTCTCTTTTCTATCTTTTTAAATACTTAGAATATATTCCTTACCTTCCTTGTGTTCTACCAACTTACCATTGTTTTTGCAGTGTGTAAACTCATTAGAAGCCAAAGACACAATATGAGTCCCTAAAGGACTGTTGCAGTAATATTACGGCGATTTTTCATTCTAATATGGAGCAGAGGATGGATTTCATTAAAAACCTGCACTGCATTAGTGCTCTTGTGTGAGCATATTTCACCTGATACCGTGTGATAAAAATAATACTAATGAGGAATGTTTCCTCACATATCTGTCAGCCAAATTTCTGCATTGCATTCATGTTTTATTTAGCTGTTTTTCAAGCTTTTCTTGCTTTATTCTCTGAATAAAGGTCTCAGTGAATCAAATTATTGTAATTATTTAAACTAATTTCTAGATCACTAAGACTCAGGCTTTAGTTTGTCTGTTTGTTTGACTTAAACAGATTACTCTACTTATTATTAGTACTTATTAACAGAACATACTGTGTGACAGAGAAGATGTGCGGTTTGTGTGTTTGTGGTTTGTGGATGAATGCCTTGGTCTTCTTACTCAGTTATTGATTACCTTACATGACCATATTTGTCATTAATCCTGTGGATTTTAAGTATTTGATTCAGTGATTCTTAATGAACTTTTAAGGGAGGAAAACATTTTTCATGGTCAATTGGACCCCCATCTTTTCAACAAAGGTGCTTCTGTTACTCTGGACCAAATATTGCTGACATTCAAGGGTAAAATGTGTGTGTGTGTGTGTGTGTGGTTGTTAGTGGCAGTAGATATTATCACAGGGGTGCATTAAGGATAGCTTGTGATCTCTTTGTCAGCAGCCAATGAAAAAGTGAATGTTAGAGACAGATGGAAAGAACAACAAGCAAGAGACGGCAGGGGGGCACTGGAGAAACTCAGCTTTATTGACCAAAGATAGAGAGACATCAGAGAGCAAGAGAGAGAGAATGAGAGTGACAGAGTGGGCTGTCATAACAATAGAGAGACAGAAAGAGAGACAGAGAAGGGGGGGAGAGAGAGATAGAGAGAGAGAGAGAAGTTTGAACAATAGAAAATGGCTCCTTTTTGATTTAATAGTTCATACAACCGTGAGGGCAGGCAGACAAGAAAAAGAGAGACCCCTACAGAGTCAGAGGAGTACTGCAGGCGTGGCAGTGGGGCTGGTAAACTCAACAAGTCTGCATTACATCACACACACACACACACACACACACACACACACACACACACACACACACACACACACACACACACACACACACACACACACACACACACACACACACACACACACACACACACACACACACACACAGGCAAACTGAATTGGTCAGGCTGCATTAACTTGAACTCAGCCTTACTCTCGTCTTCTTCTTTTTACACTTTTGAGATTGTGATTGTATTTCCTTTGTGGTAAGTGCTTCTTTGCTCTGTTGCACATCATGTGCGTGCATTACACCTTGGGGAAATAACACTACACGTTTGAGAATACACTTCTCTGCATAGCCTCCTCAGTCTTTAAAACCAAACAGTCATGCAATAAATATGCTTTGGCCAAATGTGGGACACTGAACAGGACGACTTGAGTAATTGTCCCCAGCCTACGCGAGCCTTGCAGTCTGTTTGCTGCAAATAATTGACATTAAGGGACTGTGTCAAACTGCTCAGCTCCCCATTGCGGTAAATTCAAACAAAGAAAATAAACATGGATGGTTAAACATTGTTAAAATTGTTATTTTGCAGATGAATTTCAACCTTTACTAGCTTTGATTAAAAAAATTTAATAGAAAAAATCAAGTCGAGTAGATTTTTTACACTTTACTTGAGTGACTTGAGGGATTCAAAAGCGTGTGCTACGGTCAGCTGTAATGTTATTTGTCAGTAACAGGCTACCATGCAAATCCAGTGGTGTGGTTATCCAGCCTTTTCACAATGTTTAACATTCTCAGATGCCTTTGAGGCCAAACGTAACACGTCCGGCAATGGAAGCAGAGTTCAGAGAAGGTGGTGGTGGTCAGAAGAGGGGAAGAGTTGTGTGGGGTTAATAGTGAGATTACACACAGCAAAGCAGTGAAGTTAGAGAATGAAAATATACAAAGCTCGCGTTTGTGCACTCATACAGTCGTGATATGGCATCGTAGGACATCAAAACAATGTCTAGTACCATAATTATCTCTAGATCTCTATATAGATGTGCAAAATAAAATCATCACTAAATAGAATATAGAGTATATTTACATTCTTTATCTACACAGGAAACCAGGCCCCAGTGGGTCTGGTGCTGGCCAATCACACAGCCAGCTGGAACTGACTGACAGCAGCAGTGGCCAATCACACTAAAGCATGTATGTTTGAAGGCTGACCTACAGTTCTGCACCGACAGGACAGTTTAGAAGTGGGGTTGAAAAGCTGTGCACAGAGCCATGTAAGGAAAGAACTGATTTACCCAGAGACACTTCAATGCTGGAAATAACACTATTTGTTGCCAAAGAATATTGCTTCTGTCTTTCATTCTTTTTCTGACTTTTATCAGAGTTAGTACACAGTGCAGAGAAAGATGTTATGTTCTTTACTCTATGGCCAGGAATAGTAAAACAGTCAAACAAATGACTGCACTCTGAAAATAAGGTTGTTGAGGCTCTTCAGGTCACTGTCATTTTTTTTTTTTTTTACAATTTTTATGTGAGTGAAACCAAGGACATCATGTCCACTTGCTACACACCTGAGCTGCAAAAACACCCCCAAATCTCATAACTTGGATCTGAGGAGCCTTTTCATCCATCCTGAATGTGCAGACATTGTCTTCATTCACATATCTGGCCCATATAACTTTATTGATAACAACAGGTATTTCTCTGCAGTGTACAATGGCAAACTGTAGTCACTAACTCAAAACTAAAAATCAATTTACCACAGGCCTATTGAGCATCCTCTCTATTCCACCAAACATGAAAGACACTTGAAATGAAGCAAAATCTTTCCAGAGCATCCATTACCATGCAGCTGAATGAGGTTGATTACCGCTTTTGAGAGCTTTTCTGAAATACAGCCATTTAAATCACCTACAGCATAATATATATGACATTATAATGACATCCAGGCCACATTATTTGTAGCACCCTTGTAAACACGGGCCTGGTTGGTGACTACAGCGAGAGCTGGCAGTGTTTTCAGTCTCTTTGAATTGTAAAGCGAATAATGGATCTCTGGTCACCTTCTGCAGAAATATCATGAATTAATTGGACAAAAAGATGAACGTGGATTGCACATGATGTTTCTCTAAAAGCTCATTTGAGCACAGCTGTAATTTAGTAGTTAGTTCTTGTTAAAATTAATTATTCACAACTTTGTGCCCAGGCTGTTAGTGGAAACCCATGTTTGTTTTCATAGGTGGAATACATGTTCCTTTGCTGCCAGAGTGTACTCATTAAGCTGCCGTTAACTTCCTGTGCTCTATATCCTTCAGACTGTTAAAAAGTTGGCTGTATAGATCCTACTGGCTGCCAAAAGGTGTTCCGCAGCTTCTTATTGGCTGCTGAGTTAGGAAGTACTAGAATAGGAGGAAATGACCTCAGCAGTGGAATAGCTGGAGTTAATGGACAAAAATGACGGAGAGAAAGAAAGAGTCCTGTTACTATTAACTACAGTGTCAAAAACCTCAGTTTCCCACGGAAACAGGCGTCCCAACAATTCAATGGCCTTTTAAGTTTCAAAACAAAAGAAATCAAATATTCAGATAACAACAGCAAACTGAAATAAAAATCTAATAGAAACTTTTAATTATTATCTCTAAGTGTTTGTTAGGACTATCAATGTGGAAGAATGAAGAGGCACGTAAAGAAACCAAGGCAACGAGTACCCTCCTCTCTGCCCTGGTCGGAGAGAGTCTGTACAAGGAAGAGGGACGGGGTGGGGGGTGTGGGGGGGTTGTTGAGTTCGTAGGTTGGGTGTGTGGTTGTTTATGTGTGTCTGTGTATGTCTGGAGACAACAGCAGGGAATCAGTCGAGCAGAAGGTTTGACAGAGTTGACTGAATAGAGAAATTTAAAGAAATAACTGAGACTGTGTCCGTCTTTTCGGATGTTTTATAAACTGGCTTATTAAAGGCGATGATCTGGTTGATTGTCCTTAGAGCCAGACACAGGCTACTGTTTGGTTAGACAGCATGGCGATGTGACTGATTGTCCGTAAAGTCTTACTGAGTAGAGTAGTTTTATATAACCTGGTTTAAGCTGCTCGACAAACATAAATGTTCTTCACTCGTATGCCTGTTTTTACAATTAATACAGCAGCATGACGACAGCTTCAGTCCTGCTTAATTTGAATTTATGAAATATAATGTGTCATCTGGAGGCAGCAGGGCAGAGATTCCATGTCGACAGAGAGGGTAATGAAAGAGCAGAGATGTAGAGGTGATACCATAACTGAGTAAAAAGTCATAGGTCAGACAAGAGTGTGTGTGCATGTGTGTGTGTGTGTGTGTGTGTGTGCCAGCCGATCAGAGTCCAGAGGAGGAGGAGGAGGAAGGCAGGGCTTCTGTTAGTAACCATCCAGAGACAGAGGATAAGAGAGGGGTGTTGTGGGTGATAATAAAAGGGTGGAAGAGGGAGAAGATTCAGTCACATGAGGATGCAGCACTTGCAGCGTTTCCTCTTGTCTGTACCTGTGGCAGGGGTGAGGCCGGGCGGGGGGGCCGTGTTGGCGTCAGGATTCGCAGGGGGTGAGGAGGTGCTGTCGGGCTCACGGCCGTCAGATGACAGTTCCGTGCTGGCCGCCTCAGACGTGGCCGGCCGTCCCGACACGAGGTCAGCCGCTGTGCCGTCGATGATGGACAGGTCAGTGACCGTCTTCTCCCTCAGCGATTTCTCGTCGTCTTCATCGATCAGAACCACCTCGGCCTTCACGGCGCCGTCAAAACCGAGCAGCCGCCTGCTCTCGCTTGTGTCCTCAACGTCCTGGTAGCCGAGGAACACCATGGTGACTGGGTGCTCCACGCTGGCTTGGGGTGGGGAGGTGAGCTCGGGGCCAGGATGGGCTGCGGGGGTGGGCTGGGTCGTAATGGGAGCAGAAGGGGGCATCATGCCAAGCCGGGTCTCCCTCTGGAGGGTGACTTGGGCTGGCGGGCTTGAAGGGATGGATGGTGGGGCGCAGGAGGGTGGCGACAGATCATCAACATCTGCTGGGGAGACATAGGCCTGCGGGGCAGCTGTGGTCACCGTTACATGACCTCTGCTGCCATCCCCTCCTTGTATGGCAGGCCTGGCAGCTCGCTGGATCAGCTGGTCAACCTGCGCAGAGCTCCAACCATTCTCCACGGCGGTGGTGGACACGCCCCCAGAGGAAGTGACCTCATAAACCACTTTCCTGCCGTCGTCGTAGACTTTGATGCCACGCGACGCCGCATCCAGCGGGCTCACGCGGTTGGCTGACAGGACGCGCTGCTCGCCGGTCTGTGGGTCATGCTGTACGTTGATCTCCATGGCAAACATTGCTGTTAGGTAGGGAGGGGTGGAGGAGTGAATGGGAGGAGAGACGGGGATGATGCAGAAGGGAGTGGGGTTTGAAGGAAAAGTGAAGGGGTGGGGAGGAAACAGTGGAGGAGGTGGGGAGGAAAAGGTGGAGGGAGTAAAGCGTGAGGATGGGGACACAGTGTTCTCTGAAAAATCTGCAATATGATTTTCTCATTCAAACACTTATGCAGTTAGTAAAACATAAAACTTGACCTTAACTTTATCCTTTTCCACAGACGCAGGTGGGTGAACAAGAAAAATACCTAAGTTTCCCTCACTGAGCCTAACCTGAGGACTGCAGGTGTACTGTAGATGATTTATAATCAACTGCAGGTATCTTGTGGGATTAAGTCACTAAGGACAACTACTGACATTACTATTCACAACTATTGTGTGTTCACTGCCTCTTTAAAGACCTTCAGGCCTCACAACCTAGACGAGGGATGCTTTACATAGTGATAAAAAACAGTACATTAAAGTATATAGATATATTTATATATACAGTAAATGTTCAGTAAAAGAATGAAAGAAGTTAAAATCCTACCTGAGCTTTAGTTTTACTCTTACACTTGTCGTTTGATGGAAAAGCTTTATCTTACTGCAGATAGGTTATAAGCACAACTGCCAAACTTAATCAGTGTCCCAAAAGATGAGCTTTTGTTTTGTGGAGCTATTCCCCCTCTGCAAAGTCAGCAGCACTAAATACAATGAAACAAACATAAGAGCTGAAAAGAGACTCCCCTTTACTCTACCTAATACTAATTACAACACTGACGCCAATACTAATCATTCTACCTTTTTTGTATTTTGCTAATAAATCTTTTTTTTTTAATTGTTGTCAAAAGTTATTGCAGCATTAATCTAATGCCTCAAATCCATGTCCTCACACTGGTTAAATTAATTATTATTGTTATTATTACTATTATTATTATTGTTGTTGTTATATATTGTAAAGTTTATGACTATGTTGGCAGCACTTTTCTCTGGAGTCATGGATGTGTAACTGGTCATATGAGATTTAAGTGAATTTGTGCAAACGTGTGCGTATTTGTGCCCGTCCACCCTCCATGTGCGCACGTTTGTCCCGCTTATAATCCAACTTGGCTGCGGCCCAAAACCTCCCTCCCTCTCTCTTCTCTCCCCTCCCTCACCCTCCTCCCCTCCCTCTGTCTTACCAGGTCTTGGTATGGCGTGCTCTCCAGCGGCAGGTGGGCCAGTCCGGGGCTGCGTGGCCAGGACGACGTGGTCAGGATCGCGCTCCGTGCAGTCCGAGAGAGGGGCGGACATGCAGCTGGTGGCATCTAGTGAGCAGGAGCACAGGAGGGGAAATGACACATGGTCAGAGGGACGTTGGAGGCCGTGAGGGAGACACACAAACACACACAAACACATGCCGATACACACAAACACACACACACAAACCTTAGTGATGTGTAACCACACCCTGACACAACAATACACACATACAGCCCAGCCCCCCAGCAGAGAAATTAACCACACCCCTGAAAGACTGCCCTCCCACACACACACACGCACACACACACGCACACACACACGCACACACACACACACACACACACACACACCATCTAACTCTGCTCATTTCTGTTTCTGTGTCCACGGCAACTCTAGCACCCCTGAGGTTCAGTGCTTATGCAGCAGAAGCGTGTGTATGTGTGTGTGTGTATGTGTGTACTTGTTACTGCTTTGTGTGTGTGTGTGTGTGTGTGTGTGTGTGTGTGTGTGTGATGACAGGAACAAAGCTTTAGGGGCTTATGGGGCTTGGTGGTGAATAGTGAGGGATAAAACCAGCGACTGCAGGCTGCAGAGTCATGGCCTTGTGTGTGTGTGAGCTTCGATTGTCTCGCTGATCCGGGTTCTGTGTATATGTGTGAGTGTGTTTGTGTGCAGGTATATATATGTCTATGTGTGCGTCTGTGGGTAGGGGCGAGTGTGTGTTTGGGGGTTCGGGAGCGTGCTCTGGCCTGCATCTCTCCTGCCTCAGCGAGACTATTATCCACACACACACACACACACACACACCCCAAAGCTAGGAAACAACAATAACTCAGGGGAGGACACCATCCCAATGAGTTGTGGTTTTGGTGTGTGTGTGTATTTGTGTGTGTGTCTATCTGAGTGTGTCATTGCTCATACCTCCATCCTGGGTCATTAGACTCTGAAAGACAGACAGGAGAAAATCCATATGAGTCATAGCAGCAAATTGAAAAATGATAATGATTGAAGGCTTTATATAATAAAAACTATCAACAGAGAATGGAATACTTTAAATAATGAAATGATATTTCAGAAGTGTGTTCCTTGACAGCATTAAAGCACCATCATTCATTCCTATCAATACTTGAATAATAACCAGTTCCGATTGAAAAGCAGTGATAAGGCTGCTTTAGTGCTGCACAGTCAACATTCAGCTTTTGCAGCAAAATGACTTCTGTTTTACAGCAATGAAAGATCAGCAGCTCTGTTTGTAACCACAATCTACTGAATTCATCTCATTTATATCAAATTAGCATCAGCCTCATACAGGGTTTTTGACAGTTCATGTTTTTATACCTTCTGCAGGTCTTCTATTGAGCGCTCCGTCTCTTTCAGACGTTCCCGTAGAACCTGCTCTTTGGCTGATATCTGAGACTCTTCGCTCTCAAGTGCACCGATTTCAGACTCCAGCCTGCGAACACAAAAAAATAGAGAACATTTTTATTTTACCACATCGCTTTTACACAATCACCTGCAGTTAGCTAGTCAGAAAACCAGTTGCCATTTAAAGCAAGTAAAAATGCAGATGTATTGGATGTGCCACAGTGCATGACATCCATACATGTTTCCTCTTTAGGAGGTGGTTTGAGAGAGATGAGAGGGGAAAGAGATGCATTTACACTGCACTGTAGAGTATAACATCTGGTTAAATGTGCCTCAGACCACCTGCTTTTTGGCCTTCAGATTGCAGCCAGTGCCGTCTGGGTGCATTTACAACAGCACTCTGAAGTGCATTCTGATTTGGATATAATCCAGATGTTCTAAACACATGGAATGACCAGACAGAGATGGGGGATGTACGGCCTTCTGGCCAAAAGCTTTGCCTGATGGACAAATCTCTTCATCCTCCATTAGCAAGTCATAGCCTAATAGTCAACTGGGCTCCATGGTGTTAGTAGTGTCCACAATGACAACCTCTGTTTAATGGAAATTACCAACGCTTTCAGAGGTTTAGAAAAAACAAGACTGATTCTAACATTGCTGAGGTAGTTTTACCAAAACTGCATATTTATGGCAGCAAATCCCAGTAAGTCTGAAGTCTGCAGCATCTTGCTACCCAGAGAGCCACAGGAATATCAGTGCAATCACCATTTCATCTGGTGAGGTCAGTCTCAAGGAATCAGTACATTCCCAAATATTGCGGCCACAATAGGCACGCACGCACGCACACACACACACACACACACACACCCTCACATGGACATTTAAGAGATGGATGTAGCAACAATACTAGGAAGCGGTCAGGGAGGAGGACCAGGGTTGCTTCCTCACTCACTGCCAGCCCTCACAACACTTCAGAATACACTCCTCTGGGACGCAAGGAATTTGTGCGTCAGTGTGTGTGAGCATGTGTGTGTGAAAGAGATATTGGGGTTCATAACAATGCCGTGAGCAGTCGCTCTTCCCACAGTATTCCAGAATCAATAGGGCTCACTCATCATATCAGCATCAGTGACCATGAACAAGCACTCGCACACACTGTCCTGACTGTGCTGTTTACCATTTGAGGGACAGTTTATCTGGAGAAATGGGAGTGCACAGGTTTTCAGAGTGAATAGGTCAAGGAGGATTCTGAACTGTGTTGACTTTCTTAAGATATCGAGAAAGAACAGGATAAGTATTTTGGGGGTTTGCCGGTGCCAAGAAAATCAAGGATTGTGTCTTTAGTGTTCACCAGAAAACCTGGTGCCTTGGCTCTGATCCCTGAGGTTTGACTAAACAAATCCACACTCATCACTTCACAATCTGCCATCGTTCCACCGTCAGTGCAGTGATGTTTGGGTGTTGTACAGCTCCCTGACGACTGTGGCACTAGAAATACCTGCTTTCAAGTTATTGATAACGATGAGTTATCAAGCGCTAAATTGTGTATCATACTAATGCAGAACTTCTCTTACTCAGGTAGTCTTGTTGAAATCAAGACCTGTTTTGTAAGAAAGAGCAGAGTACAGCAGAGCAGTGAGCACGCATGTTGCAGAATCTGTGGTTGGAGGTTGGAGGTTGGAGCAGCAGCAGAGCTGCTCTGCAGTAAGAAGTAAAGCTTTTGTTGGCTGCATCTGTCACACAAATCTGTTGTTTGTCTCCGCTGAATGTGATCACTCCCAGCTTTTGATGGGATCTGAAAGCTGAACAAAGCAAAGGCCGATATCTTATCATAAAATTGGCCTCATGTAAGTGTGCAATTAAGCTATTGTCTGGAAATAATCAGTACAGTTCAGGGTCGTTTGGTGGTACTTGAAATCAGACAATTAGTATTGAAAAACCACAGAGTATTGTCTCTACGGCAAGAACATAACAAATATAGCAACATGCACAAGAGCTATTTTAACACTGCTGTCACATCTGAAGAGAGCCTGTGTCTTATCAGAGTGGATTGTCCATTATAATGCAGCATATCTGGCTCATGTTTGACTGGAACCTGATAGCAACTTGGTCACTTAATAATTCATTTAGTTTAAATAGTATATCATAGGGGATGTTAAGTATGTCAAAGTACCTTATTACAACCACAATAGTTGTGCTGTTACTTTCAGCAATCAAACCTTTTCTTGAGTAACTTTTAAGCATTTTCTCTTTATATCTGAGTACATTCTGTGGTCTAGGAGCCTTAGCAGCAGTGAGACAGTGGTTATTTATAAATAAGGTAATGCTGGACTGTACATCCTATATTTATCTCAGCCTTGCTGGTATGAGAAACAATCACCCAACCTTGGACTGAGTTGGAAGGACTGCACCAGAATGTGTAATAAGTTTATGTAGTGGTGTAGTGGACTCTCTAAACCTGGACCTCTAAATATTGCAAACTTAGGAGTTTTTCAGGTTATTAGTATCTGGTGTTGCACTCTTCAGGCCACAGAGTGAGTGAAAGTCAAGCAACTGTTCCTTCTTCAGCCTCCAAAAACATGAATCATAGACAATCAAAGACCACATATAGCTGACGATTATGAGGCGTGTCACTTCACTTATTCTTGTTGATGCTACTAACTACCGATTAATCTTCCACTAAACCAACAAACTGGAGTGTTTAAATCAAAATGCAAAACGATTATTAACACTGACAAGCACTAAAACTACGGTGGCGAGTCTTGCAAAACTTGGTAGTAACCACAGGATAAAAAGCACCGATCCTACAGCTTCTCTCCCAGTGGATGGATTTTTCATGTCATGTTCAACTTTGGTGAACTTTGACACCAAAATTTGAACAAGAGGAAGCTGATTTCACAGTCTGATGGAGCTGATAGCTGGAGAATGCAAAACTACTGTGGCCTATTGGCTGTGTTGTCCACTTTTATTCAACCTCCTGAGAGATGCATGTAGTTTACCAAAAGTTTTTAAAAGTACAAGAAGTGCGCCCTAATACTTAATGATAAAATGATTGAGAGTCACCCTGTCCTAACCCTGTTATCATTACACTGATAATAACTTTATTTCACGAGAAAGCGCTAACAACTGTGTGAAGCCCAGCTGACAATGCTACATACTTTCATGTAGGCACAAGGACTGGGACCTTCCAGACGTTATATTGCCAAACAGGACACCAATAAATAAGAATTCTGCACATGAATTCTGTCCTAGCTTCATTAAGACAGACTAAAGCACCATGAAACTGGGCCATAAAGGCCGACAGATGGTGTTATAGACCACTAACAGACAAACTGTGCAGAGCTTGTCAGTAACTGTGTCCATCAGGTTGAGCATTCCTTGACTTGTTTCTCTGTGTAACAGATGTCTGAACCATGTTGCCTCTCATGTGGCTACTCTTCCCTGCCTCTCCTATCTCACTTCCTTTTTTCCCCTTCTGGTGGGAAATGGATTTTACTTCTGCTTCCTGTGAGCTGCGTGAGGTCGTGCCAAAATGAGCAAGAAACAAGATTTGTGAGCGGAGGAGGACACAGGTTTCTCATCCTCCTGCACCCCCCAGCATTCAAAGGTAGGGCATATCATCATGGAGGCATCTCTTGAGAAGAAAAATCACAAGGATTAACTCAGTTATCTTAAATACATTTTTGATCTGAATCTAAATCCTTCTCTGTGAGTATGATCTGTCACCTCTAATGAAAAACCTCTTGAGTATCACCGTTACACTCCTGTAGGGACTCATACTGAGTTTATCCACTGTAAAAAAATATGGAGTAGATAAGACAGTAGGCAGGGAGGGTGGGTAAGAAGGGGATATGAAGAAGCTTGGGAAGGAAGGTAGGAACTACGTGAGTATTAAAGGAGGAAGAAAAAGTTTTGAACGCTGACGATAAACAAAACGAAACCCCTGTAACAACACAACAAGGTGCAACCTAAATGTTTCTGAAGTTGGATCAGCACCTCTCTGAATGACGCTGCACGGTCAGATCACTTTGTGTGTGAATGCATCAACGCCCCTGTATGGAGTTTGGCGTTTGTGCAGAGAGGAGACACACGAGCACTGATCATCCTTGTGTCTGGTGCCCTCTAGTGATCAAACATGATCCAAACTGTGAGCACAGAAAGAGGAGAAAAAATAACATGATGCAAAAAAAAAAATAATAATGTTTTATGCCTCCTCCTATGGAAACATATCTGTATTGTCCACCTTAATCTAAAATAACACTCATTAAATCTGAAAAGTGTTAAGTGCTATGAGGCAAATAATAATAAAAGTGGATTACTCTTTTGAGAGGATAAAAAAATCAAACCTAACATTTCTCAGTTTCATATGACCTTTTTGGTTATTTGGTTTTTGCATGTGTGTGTGAGCGGGTGTTTGTGACCATGACCTCACACCGTCCCTCGTCCTCTCTTTATACATGTGCGTCTGGCAGTGTCACTATCTCTGTGGCAGCCCTGAAACAGACCGGTGATGTCACTGTCCCGCCCTGTCAACCGACTGCAGGCCAGTTGCCATGGATACGCCTGGGTGGGCAGCAACTGCTTTCCACATCATACAGAGGGAGGAAGAGCAGCTTTATGTGTGGTGGATGTGTGTGTTTGTCCGTGTGACACACACACACACACACACACACACTGTCAGATACAGACACAGACGTAAGCAATGGCAGCTACACTGAGGGAATAAAAGAGGAAGTGTAACCACATTGTGTATTTATAATGATCCTGCGTGTGCGACTGTAGCAAAGTTGCTTTCTAATCACACTTCTTCTCCTGGAGTTTCCCGTATACACATCTTCCCTTTGGAAGAACGTGATTGGCTGTGGAGCAGGCAGTCCATGAGGGGAAGTGACTTACTGTAGGTTTAAACTTATATAGAGCAGTTGTTTAGCATTCATAAGCAGTATATAAACACACTATGATGTACATGTAAGCAGATCTAATTCATCAATGTGGTGATCAACAGCTGGAGCTCCTTCTGTGTGCATCCATGAGTGGAGGCTGCTGTATAAACATATAATCAATGGAAAAATAGTAAAATACTGAGGCATTGATATAAAGAAATGTCATTAAGAGTTGACAAATATTGTACATTCATAAAAAATCTAAAATCTCTTTATTAAATCTGCCTCCAACTGCCTTATAATGTGCTATAATGTGTTACCGGAGACTCTTTAGTGTGGTGATTGACAAATGCATCCTCTGATGTGGTGTCCTCTACAGATCAACCACGACCACATTCAAAATCAATGCACACTGTTCAGCGTTCAAGTTGAACAGGAAGAATCAACAGTGAGTCACTCTGTTATTTGCCTACAACTTTAAAAATTGCTAAATCTCATCAGTGAATCAGTGAATACATGATAAAAATAATGACTTTAGATCCATCTTTTCACCTAGAATCAAACACGGCAGCTTAACATTTATTTCTAATAACAATATTTCCTGTTTTCCAGTGCAAGTTATTTTACTCACACTGGACAAAATATTTTACAAACAACACAGTACAACAATGAAACCTACATCTCATCAGCCAAAGTCACTGATCAAAGCAGTGTCACATATCTGCACTCTGACACACACAGGTACAGATTTATAAATATGTTTCATGCTATACAGCAGACTCCTCCTTCCTGTTTCTGTCCTGAGTGTTAATCTGCCCTCCAGATCACAAACAGGATGTGAAGAGCGCCACTTGGCATTAAAACAGAGAGATCACACACTTCTTTGTTCCTTTCTGCTATTCTCATAAATGATTAACTGTCCTTGGCTAAAATTCACGCACAAACTAAAGATACACTACATGTCTTTTTCTATCTCTGCCCAAGTCTTCATCTGTGCCACTGTTTAGTTTAAAAGGTAACAAACAGGCAAATTACAGGTTCTGCTGTGGGCAAGCTACATGAAACATTTACAGAATAACTTCAGATCAAACAAAAGTCACACAAATGCTGGTTCTACTTAATGTTTCACCTCTGTTATGTGCTCTCATGCAGCGAAGCACTGTGTATCTATCATAATATCCTACTGTCTTTTCTTTTACGCCCTTGGTGACGGACCTGGGAGGGTGTGAATAACACATTCAGACAGTTTGAATAATAATGATAATGATAATATCCCAGTGTCTGACTGGTAGAAGGGCTGTAACTCAGTCCACTGATTACAACACCGCTGTATCATGTTAAAAGGCCTCTGCTCGGACCACTGAAGCTCTGCACAGTGTGCTCCGAGGCTGCACAAAGAAAGTATGTAAAAAATGCCGTCTGTGGGTGCTTCAAAGGATATATCATTTCAAATTCGACTTAGTGGAAGTATGAGGTTGTATGAACTTGTTTTTATTTAATCAAAACTGGTTTATGAACAACTTTTTTATGAATCTATCTATTATTTTTATTTATTTTTGCTTCATAACTTCACAGTTTGATTTATCCAACAGACCAAAACCCAAAGATATTCAGTCCACAACCAGATGAAACTGATACAAATCAACAAACCTTCACACCAGACAGAGTTTGATGTTTTTGCTTGATGATCAGAGTTGTAGCTCTTAAATATATACAAATGCTTAAACCTATTACACGTTGACAAAAACTGCATTCACTTCAGACTAAACGCTTTACATGAGTGCAACCATTTAACAGGCTTAAAACATAACACTGTAAAATCATCCCAAAAGGAGTGTGTGAGGATAAAAACCAGACCACAAACACTGTCTATAAAAAAAAGCTGCTTCGACAAATGTTTTTGGAGACGTGGAACATGAACCAAATGTATTATAACTCCCAAAGTTGTTGTAAACTGAGACTTTGGCGTTTGGACTAAAAAGAAACAGGAGACTGTGTTGGATCTGATTTTATCTACACAAACGTGAATCATTGTTGTGTCGTGCTCTTAAATCCAGTCTATCCTAACATCATGCTTTGGTCTGAAGTGTGTCCCACTCAGTGACTAATTTTGGAGTTTGAAGCAGTTTTGTGAGGTGCAATTGAAATAATTTCTGAAATGCTGATCAACTCCAAAACAAAGGCAGTGATGACCTACAAACTGCAGTGAACTGAACTGATCTGAACTGAACAGCTCTTCTCTGGTCAGTTCATAACTATGTGTTCTCATACTGCCGCTGTGAGGCGAAAGACAAATATTCTTGGAGCGTTATGTAACACGATACAGGGCACTTCAATGGGCTTATTGCAATAAGTACAGTTTGCTGTAGCCAGACTGCCTGCTGGACCGCGTGTGTCCCTCAGACTCCATTTGTCTCTCAAGCACAGTTTAGAACGGAGGTTTTCTGGTCTTATAATTGACTGATGGTTAGACAAGATTAGATGAAACCTTATTGATCTCCTGCAGAGACATAAGGTCACTGCACCAGCGGGATTTAGCAGGGAAGTTAAGAGTAATCTTAGCACACGTAGCCTAAATAAACTGGGAAAAAGATCACTGTGTGTGAGTATGTCATTATATGCTACGAATAAATTCAAAATAACAGTTTGACATTTTAGGAACCCGCTTATTCACTTTCATGCTAAGAGTTAGAGGAGAAGATTGACACCACTCTCATGTCTCACTGTTAATATAAAGCTACAGCCAGCAGCCGCTCTTATTGTCTTATTGTCTTATTGTCAACATAAAAGTCAACATATTGTTTTTAAATTAAACAAACCTGATTTATAGTGTTAATTAGTGAGCATTAGAGATGCTGGTAGGTGGATTTAACTTTCACTCTTTGTGCTGTGCTAAGCTAACTGCCTCCTGGCTGGGGCTTCATAATTAACGCACTGATGGGACAGTGGTGTTAATTAAAGCAAATCTGCATATTTCCCCCAAAATGCCAAACTATTCCTTTAACAGACCGTAAGAGTGGAAAGTGTATCAGTGACTATGTATGGGTTTAGACCTACTTACAGTCCCTAGCATGCACCCTGAGCATATGTTTTGTATAAGTAAGCACATAAAGACAGTATTGCAGATGCACGAGCTCATCTTGCTGCAGTGGCCCACTTTTTATCAATGCTGCAAAACACAATTGAGCTCGCTCCAGTGCGAACATACATATCTCCCATATCCTAAACTTGTCCTGTAGCTATGGCAGGACACGCCGTGTAAAAACCACACTGCTCCCCTGCAACGATGGCCACATCTGCATGGAGCTGCGTGTGCAGCATGAAACAAGCAATAATCCAAAAGTAGCACGGTGTGGGTCCGGGTCGGGTCAGTGCCGTACTGTGAAAGGGCCTTTTTTCCTGCTGCATCCCTCTCTGTGTTTACTTAGGCTGTCCGTGTAATGATAGGGATATCTGTAAAACTACCACTGCTGCTGCCACACTCTCTCATTCTGTCTCACTCTGTCGGTTTGTTCTCCAGGCTCTGCAAAGTAAGCATCTTCTCCTGCACACAATGGCTGCTATTTCTTCATTGCTGTCGCTTTGTGTGTCCCTCAAGTTGGGCTACAATAGGCTAAACTACCACACAAACTGCCTCTAGTTCCCTTTTCTCTTTTTCTCTGTCTGTGCTCCTCTGGTTCAGTGACTTCAGGTATGTGTATGAAACAGCCTGTACAAAGATTGCACTGTTCACTCTCTTTTCCCCGTCACTTTATGTGATTTCCAGTTTAAGGTCGACAGCAGGCGGCACTTACAACACCACACAAAGACACTGCTGTTGTCCTTATTCCTCTGTGTTTTGTTTTTTATGCTGTATTTTCCATAGGTTTGCATAATCATATGGATAATCTGAAAGGACGCTTGTTCTTGTCGTGACTCTTTTCTGTTTTTCCTTCATGCATTTTAAAGCTCAGTATAGCTCTAGAATTGTTCTCCGTAGACAGATACAGCTGTTCCTCCTCTTTCTTTCACTCTTGTTTATGTGTTCTCCAGTGCATGAAACGATATGAGCGTCTATAAAAGAGCTGCAGCTTTGTCTTTGTCACTTTCTGTCATTAAAATGTCCACTAGCGCACGTGTTATTAGTCTAGCAGCCGTAAAAGTGGGACAGACAAGATGCCTGAGCTTCTGTGCTTTTAGTCACAAGACAGCGTTGTCTGTTTCAGGAAGGTTTATGGGTGGAGGAAGGTGGAGTTTTAATGGAAATCCAGGTTTACACTTGACTATAGCTTTAGTCTGTCTCTTTAGCTTTAGATAATGTCGTGTCCATATTCGTCCTGACTATTCACCTCTGTCCCTATCAGTAATGGAAAGACTCCAGTTGCCCGGGTTATGGGATATTCTGGGATGGTGTCCCACAGAGTGTAAATATAGGTGCCACACCCTCTGCCTGAAATGCACACACACACACACACACACACACGCACACGCACACGCACACACACACGCACACACACACACGTACACACACACAGCCGTCTTTTGTCCTTTCTTGTCCAAAACACCTAAATACAAATATCTCACCTATTTACAGCATGACATCACACCTAAAATTTACAATTCAGACTCTTTTTTCCTTCCATAGTAGGTGTTTTGACATCATTTAGGAAAATAGTTTCGTTACAGGGTTTCAAGTTTCAGATTTGTGTGACTGGAGATGCTCCTTGGACTCCCACATGTGCTCTGTGACTTTATTTTACTCACTGGACAAGATTGTTTTGTGAAAGCCTCGAGAACTGAGTCCCAGACAGCTGAGCTTCTCTTAGAGCAATTTTCAGTGCACATCTGAGACCCTGGTTCTGCAGCACTGCTGATGTATAAACATGCAGGGAAAACGGCACATTATTCAGTTCTGTGCTAAACTTTGCCTCCGTGGAGATAGAAAGAGTTCTTCATACTCTGGGAGATTCAAGATGATAACTGATACAACTGCTATATAACTAATTATACTTAACTTCATGCATATTTAAGGGAACGTTTGGGCAAAAGTAAAACTTAGATCGTGCCCAAAACTAAATATGCCATAGCTGCATCACAGACCATCCACCAACTTCCAGATTTAGTGAAAACAGCCTGGGAAAGTAAGACATTCAGGACTTTTATGACCCACTGTTAAACTTTGGCCACTGGGTTTTGAAAATACAGAATATATTCACATCATTCTTGTGATACAGCTTTGGTTTTCTTCTTCCTGTCTGTTGGCACACTGAGGAACTAAATAAAGCAGGATTTGGCTGCACTCTGAATGCAGAAAAAAAAGTGAAACCATTTCAAAACACATGTCTGTTTAGTACAGTTAAGAGTCATATTTAGGGTTTTAATTGCTTTTGTAAGTGATTAAAACCACAAACTGCAATGTCTCCTCTTTGAAACAGAGCGTCAGACAACAAGTCTATTCAACAGCAGCTGAATGAAGTGATTCACGCCGAGCGGCTTCACAATCACAACTGTACTGTGGTCTACAAAGCTCTCTCTTTGACCATTCACTGCTGTTCTGTTTAAACCAGAGCGAATGTTATCCTGGTGGTCGTGACAACGTACGATGTTGATGTTATTTCACTGCTGGTGATAAGCTACGGTAAGTGCTGGCTAACAGAATCTCTTTCATGCAGAGATTTGATAGATGAGGAGGTGGAGCCTGACTCGAGGACACCAAACTGACCCAGAGCCTCTCCAAGAGCCTCATTTTCTGAGCGGACCCTGATCTCCATGACTCCAAAAACTTGGATTATGATGTAATGAATTAGTATGTTGGCTGATTAATGCAACAGTTTGTGTGTGTCTGCTGCTTTAGGTCGTGTTCCTGTTCCCTCACTTTGCCCTGACATTTTATGAACCTTCAAGGGCATTCATGTCCATGCTATTGTAGGTTATAAAGCAAAGTCAGTTTTCAAGAACCGTCAGAACACGAGTAACAGTGATGTGCAGACAAAAATAAATAGTGTTGTTGTTGTTGTGGATGTAAGTGTGTAAGATATAGTTCAGTCTATATCTTCATGTCTATGGAAAACTATGCATATCAATTAACCACCAGTCCACCAGAGTGCAGATATGGTGCACTTCCAGTTCCAAATACACATACATAAAAAAAATCAAACAAAACATGAGCCCAAAATGCTCACAGTGTCTCAGAGAAGACAAGGTGCAGCACTGCCCAATTCTCAGACCCTGCAAATGGAAAACACTGTGCAAAGCATCACAATGGCAAGAGCTGGGGCTTTAGTCATAGCACCAATGATCTCATGCTACAGCTTCATCGGGGAATAAGTGACTATCTCGTAGCAATGCTTGATGGGAATCAGGAAGCTCCTCCCAGAGACACAAAAGCAGGAAGTGCCCACAGAATCACATCATTCTCTCTTTTTTTTCCACTTTTCAACCTATTCAATATCTCACTCTCTTCCTCTAGCAATTACACCCTACTTTCATTTGCCTTTCTTCTACCCTTCTGTTTCTGCTTTGAGAGTTTCTCTGTTTCCTCCAGCTCCCATTTTCAATCATAGCTCCCTCATCTCTCCTCCTCTTTCTCCATTACTTGTCAGCTCTCATATAGTCATATCAGGTTTTATAGAAGATATGTACATGCACAGTAGCTCTTGGTGTTTGTTTTCACTTCAGCGCACAAGAAAAATGTAGATTTTGCTATAAGGTTACAGAGCTGCACCGCATAATGCCATACCACCAATACTTCTCTAGTTACAGTGTGTGTGTGTTTGCGTCTACTTTAACCACTGCACAGTATGAGTGTGTTTGTGTGGAGCCACATAAAGTCTCGCAAACTTAGAGCTCTATACTGGGGCTTTAATGATTCAAATATGGCTGATGTAATTAAAGAATACTATTGTTGATGTCCTCAGAGGTTGATATACTGTGGCATCTACACACTCTGCAGCTTAAAGTGTCCCAGATCTTGATTTGCAGCATCAAGTGTGATGCACACTGTGTGTGATGTTTTCCAGTGAAAAAGTGGAAAAAAATGGCTGAAGTCACCTTGTTTTTGGTTGTATTTCTAATTTGGACTGTGGATATGATGTAAAAATGTGTTAGAACTGAACTAACAATGGAAGGAAACCCAAACAAATCAATTCAGTCAAAACTGAAGACTATACAGTGCTGGAAAGAACAGCAGATGTGTGGTAACAAAGACCAGTGTGACAGCTTTTGTTATTGTTACTCTGTTAATCCAATCCGTTCAGTATGTCAGATCTCGTCAGCAACGCCAAAATTAGGAAGAAGACTAAACAAAACTGTAGAAAACCCCAAACAAGTGTCAATCTGTGGTCTATTATTGTACCTGTGTATCAGGTCTTCCAGCCTCTTCCCTTGTTCTTCATCAAGTTCCAGCTGTTTTCGCCGTGCCTCCTCCTCCTCCACTCCCATCCCCTGGAGGAGCCATCGCTCTCGCATGGCTTTGGACTGCGGAGGGAACAGAGACACGTTGGGTGATGTTACATTTTCTGACAGCTGTATCGCAGCTCCTCCTCGTCATCTGACAGTGAATGAGAGGAGCTGATTGTGTGTTTGAATGCACAACATGTTCATCTCAACAGGATTAATCAGACATGATTAACTGGACTTTTTGATGCAATAACACTAACAATAGCAATGTCTTTGCTGAACGAACCCTCTGGATAGTCAGCTAGCAAATGGTTTGCTCTGGTGAAGATCCCTTGTGGAGATTTCTTGTACACAAAGTAATATTTACATTCACAGTTTCTTATTTTCCTTGCAAAGAAAATATTTAGAAACATGCTGCTACACACTGTTAACATCCACGTTTGCCTGCTGTCAGGCGTCGTCTGTCCTGCCTTTCCTTTGCTACATTTCTTGGGTAATAACCACCACCAACTATGAATCAGCCGAACTGCATTGAACTGGCAGAGGAAATTACAAATAGACAACAAATAGCTCTTCTTTTCTGGCCTGGTTGTGATATTCTTAGGCGTTATTAACAGCCAGTGGACCTTCATAATGGAAACTAATTTGTGAGATGACTGCCAAGCACGGCTACAACAAATAAATAAACACGTAGGCCCACACATGCGCACAGTTTTTACATAACTCAGCTGTTACTCACAGGAAAACACTCTTTGCTAAAGGTGAACGTGGTAAGTTGTCTTGATTTCTACATCTATACATGCATTTAAGTCTTTTGTTGGTTTTCCTCAATCTTGTATTGTTCAACTACAATCTAGTCTGGTTTTCGTCATTTCTGAATGCTTCTTGTAAACTTCTTAACTTTGTTTCCTTAAATTCCAAATAGGCTGACATGTGCTTTCATTTGTGCTTTTCTATTAGATTTTACAGTTCATGGAAAAAATTCTTATACGCAAGCATTACTTTCTTTGACCATTTTACTGCCATGTGATGAGAATAATGGCAGTTTTTGTTGCACAAACATTCCTCAGAGGTAGAACTACTCTGGAAAAGCAAAAAAAAAATATATAACTGATATCTGCTGAATCAAGACACGTCAACCTGTCCATCTGAGGAGGGATGAAGTATCACGGTGGCCCTCTACTCTCTTACTGAGCTTCTTTCCTTAGACTTCTTCATAACAAGCCAGATAAACTGTAGCTGTTTAGTTTCGTCCACCAACATTTAACATACAAATGTCTGATGTGGGCACTTGAGCACCATGTTCATATTAACACCATGTACAGTCTATTAGGCCTCACATTTGATCTGCATGAGGAGTGAAAGTACTAATCATCTCATCACACAGGGGTTACTGCTTCTCTGTAGTGTCTTTAAATGCCAGAGTTGTGTGTTTATTTCGCTAATGTCTCGTCTCTGTCTGGAACTCTGTTTTGTTACCACAACAGAGTTGAGCAGGAGCACTTAGCTTCACCTCTGGCTGTTTACTGTCAAACTGTTGCTTGGCTCTAAGTCGTAGAGCTGACAATTAACATCATGAGTGCCTACACACACACACACACACACACACACACACACACACACACACACACACACACACAATGAGCTCTGCGGAAATTATTCCAAAGTGTTTTACCACCTGCTGTCAGAATGTGGCAGCGGGGCTATTTGTTTATTTGTGTGTGTGTGAGTGTGTGAGTGTGTGTGTGTGTGGCTGCTGCGCACCCACATACTGTCAGCAAGCTAACCTCACATAGATCATGTGTGTAACACATAATCTGTAACTCATTGTTGCTTAAATATAGCTGAACTGGTTAAAAAAAGGTAACAAATTACAGTAAAATTGAACTCTGGAGTTGAAATGCCTTTAAAGTTAAAGTGGCCCCTATGCAGCTAGTTTGGACCATCCAAGATGACCTCTTTTGCAGTTTTGATCACCAACATTACTGCAAGTGGCACAACATGAACAGCCAGCTGCAAGTTCATCTTAAATATGAATCTACGAATGTCAAACTAATATCAAATCAAAAGCATAGCAGTATTGTTCAGGCAGAGAAACCATCATTTAACCAGAGGAGGATGTAGAGGAGGGCCTGTAGCTGACCCTGACCTCCTCGCAATTTTATCAGTAAAATAAAACTGTGCAAAAAGTATCTCTAACTGTAAATTAAAGTTTTCTGACAGTCAACAAAACAGTGAAGAATAAAGTGAGTAGGATAATTGACCAGTGGTTTCCTCTGAGAGCCGGCCTGGTGTGTGCTCTCTCTCACGCTATTTAATAGACTTTCCATTTCCTGTTGAGCTCTGACACACAACCACGCGGAGCTGGACTCTTAAAGGGAAGGTGTGGGGCTGTTTTCAAGGTCTATGCCATTCATTAGTGACTGATATAACTAATTTATAGTGTACCAAACATAAAATCACCAAAATGCATGACTCTCAGAGGAAAGATGAACCATATATTGAGACGACCAGGCTTCCACAGAAAATACTGGGTAAATTAACTTCCCTCTGAAATCAGCATGATGTTTACATGGTTCCAGACTCAGATCAACGCCTCCTTTCTGAGAGAGCTTGAATCATGCAGCCAAGAGGTCCTTATCAAATCTCTGGGCTCCAGTCTCCATTTCCTCTCCCAGGCCACTACGTCTCTGGAGAGCGGACTACAAAGCCTGCTTCATGCTGCCTGGCTGTGTGGCACTCAGAGGTAATGGCCATTAAATGGGACTGTGTGACCAGATGCTGATTACATCTGGAGTTCAAGCCTGCCGGTGTTGTAAGCAAAAGCTAAACAGAGCGGCACATCGGTACTGTAGGGGCTTGATTCCCTGTTTAACTCAGTGGATGACAAATCGAAGCACTAGCATGTCTGCAGGGAGCATGGGAAGGACAAAGGGAATACATACAAGATTCTCATACATTTGTGATAACTGGACGAGGTTTCCCCTGCAGTAGTAGTCTGATGTTACTGTAGTAGTCTGTAATCTAATAGTAGTAGTAGTTGCTATAGTTTGTAATTTGTTATGATTATTATTTTCCATGCAGAGTAACCCACATGAGGTCAAAAAAGAGAAAAGAAAACATACACTAACAGGACGAAGTGCATCAGCAATACATTCAAGACACACAATAAAATGTATAAATTGTATTGTATTGTACCAGGTATACATATACATGTAAAATTACAAATCAAGACTTTTCAGTTGAAATTCAGGCTAAATTACACTGAACTGACTTCAGTGTATGTTTTGCAGCTGGACCCAGAATGTAGAAATCTGGACTCAAGACCCGAATAAGACAGTATAACCCTCATTAATGGCTGTGCTGCATTGAACACACTACGTAAATGGGTTGAAACCCAAAGTGCACATGGCTTTAATCAACGTTTCTCTTTTGTCCATATTTCCATAAGTGGGTGTTAAATGCTGGAAAACACCGGCATGTAGGAATCAGGCATATTTAATATAGGAATCACTCATGCCAAGTGCGTTTAAAGCCTCTAATTAGAGGATGGAATGTACTTTTATGGCAAATATTAAAGTTGGCTACCAAAGACATTTGTAGTATAATGGGTACCATCAGCCGTCTGCCCACCAATGCTGCATCTGTACAGCATTTAGGGCCTTCTGAACAATTCCCCTTAGATATCAGCATGCAAAAAGTACAACAGAGTGCGTTCGTGAATTATATTGGCTTATTAATTGGTTAAATAGTGAATTTTTTTTTTTTTTTTTTATAGTGAAACTATATATTTTTACCTGTCTTCTTTTGTATTTAACCATGAATACATTCTACAAATATTCAGATGAATAACACTGTAATCAGAAGATTTAGCAGAAAGTCTTTGGATGCTACTACCTGGTGTGTCTCCAGGGCTGGCCGTGTTTTTGTCTTAGCTTGTGAGCGACGTCAAGCAACTCAGTTTTCATTGGTTGAAAGGTTCAAGAGCCCCACATAATTTATGGTGCTTGAAGGTCGTTCAATTTTTCAAACTCACAATCTGTCTGCAGCTTGTTTCCCCGTTTACGCAGCACTCACTATTTGAGCGTCAAATCAGTGTTTACTTGAAACAAAATCTTGGCTTACCAGTAGCGGCTGGCAGTAATTATTAAGGATATGTTTATGTGTATTTGGATTTGAATGTTGTTCTGCAAAGAAGAAAACAACCAGACCTGCTCTGCATAGCCAAGGGAAACTGTGCTCTAACAGGTCTGCACACCACAAGGCTGGGATTTGGATGCTTAGATGGAATGAACCGCTACCTGCCAGCCAGAAACTGACTAACATATTTATCCACGAATACAAGTAATTAAACACACATGCATGTAAAAGCAGCGTGCAGGAACAGAACTACGCTGTAAAGGAAGGAACGTATCTTTGAGAACACACTCTATCTCTTTATCTCTCCATGATGTTCAGGGTCAAGGCAAGAACTAGGCAAGAAGAGAGAGGGATGGAGGAGATTAAGACGGATGAATGGGTGTCACACTCACACACATTTGTAATCCTCTCTTGTGAGCATCATCATTGACTCTAGTCATCTGCTAACTTCTCACCCTAACCTGGCCTCTCCTTCACCTTTACAGTGACGTCATTCTAATCTCTAAACACTCAGCTCAATAACCCAATAACCCATATAGCCACACTTTGGCAATGTTAAGCCCAGAGGGAGTAAATATATTATGACACATTCAGACAATGAATATACAGCTGCACTTAGCACAAGAGTCAAAGAGTGCATTAGTAGATCATAATGACACAGACGCAGGAGTTATACCTTTCAATGGAATCTTTACATCTCAGTAATTATGACTGGACTGTTCATGCAGTCTCTTTTACACTACACCGGTTCTATTACTAAGATAATACAGTTAACATTTTGCTGTTTGTTATTTATCTTGGCTGTTTTTTATGTGTGAAAACCAGTTTAGTTTCCAAATGACAGAAAATAGAAGCGTCTCATTTATTTCACCACACTCAAAATAGTACAAAACTTAAACTGTGATCATTGTCATGAATTCACCAGCAGCAGAAACACCATGTTTTAAATATACTATCCCCCCGGGGTAGTTGGTTGCATTCACTGTGCTACATCCAAGTTTAATCGTAAACCCAATTCTTAATCCAAGATCCTCCTGCTAATCGCATTAGTCTCAACTAAGTTTCTGCTGTTCAAAATGACCAACTATGGATGACATACAATTAAACAGACCAACCTTGAGATGCTGCAGTTGTAACACCAGGTCATCGAGCTGGCTTCTTTTGTCTTCAATCTCAGTTTGCCGTTTTCGCTTCTCCTGGGAGACAAAAAAAGAGAAGAGAGGAAAATCAAGTCTCCACTCAAAGCAGGCCGTTAAGTTCATTGTTCAGAGCTGAAAAAGTTGAGCATGATGATGGACTAATGCGTGCTGTTGTATTGATTGAATGTTTTAATGTTCATGCTCAACATCTGCGAGACAAGATCCCTTTGGGGCAATTAGGGTTTTTGTAGATTGAATTTCAAGGTGAGCAGAGACTTAATAGCTTCTTATACCTGATACTGCCCAACCATTTAGACCTATTGCTATATAAGAGAATGTTTCTGATGCCCACTCCATCTTTAATGCTCCCATTGCGGAGAGACGGGGAGAAAAATGATCCCCGGGCGTACGCAGGAAGGAATTGAAGTATTAGAAGGGTCGGAGGTCAGGGTTTATCGAGGGTTGGGAGGGGGCAGGGTCCACAGGGTATCTAAAGGGTAGGATTAGGCCTTGATGCCTCTAAATGGCGCTATGGTTTAACTTGAGGTGGGGAGAACAATCCTTAACTTCACGTAGGGATGAACGAGCCTGATGTTTGGAGGCCAGACTGGGCGGACGGTGAGTGGGAGGGTTGAAAGTGAAAAAAAAAAAAAACTCAACAGACAATGTGGAGTCAGTATCTTTGAATTCACTTTGACCAAAATGCATGGGAATATAAACAAAACAGATCCCAGAACAACCATGTTTGGGGCTGAAGGGCATGAGATACTGTAAATGTGTATGTGGCTTTATCTCCCTCCCTCCCTCCCTCTCTCCCTCTCTCTCAGTGGGAGCAGAACGAGGGTTTCTGGGACATTTCCTGTTAGCTAAATATAACCATCAGGGAAAACCCCCAAATGTGAATAAACGTCAGACCACCTCTCAGAGAGAGTAAAGCACGCTGAAGAATAGATGGTCATCACACAACTAGGAGGCAGAAACCTCCTCTTCGCTGCGCCTCCAGCAGGAACCATCAGAAATAATTACATAATTATAAGCATCTAAGGATTTGTATGCACACAGATTTTCTTTTGTACAGACACTGGGCTTCTCTATGAGATAGGTGTATATACAGGGCCATATCATTACTGGCCACTTGGACTTATGTAAAGTCAATCATGGTTTGGAGCGTAAAGATCGGCTCATGTCTCACCATGACTGATAACTAATTTATTGATGTAATCGCTGCAGTCTGAGCCAACTTGGCTTCCAGTGTAATAGGAACCACTTCTTCACTGTGAGCACATCTGAGCGACAGAATAGGCGAGAGGATGAAGAGCAAGAGAAGTCACCTCAGCAACTTGTTCAAGTCCAACAAAATCAGGGCGATGACGAGCTGCAAGCGTGCAGACACTCACTGTAGGAGGGGTTTTATTGTTTGTGGTGTGTAAAATGCTCTAAATACATAACAAAATGTTCTTATCAATAAACAGGGTTGGAATTGAGAAGCTTGGACTTATTTTTTTTTTACAATATTTTAACAATTATGATAACATGTAAATGAAAGTCAAACAACAGATCCAACTTTGATACTTGATTATAACAGTTGACTACAATCTTGTGATCAGCAAGCAAAAATGAGAGCACATCCAGTAACATTCATAAAGCAGAAACCCGTTTAGAGGACTGAATATAGAGCAGCAAAATGGAAAGGATGGACCTGAAGAGAATGGCCGAGAAGAAAAATAGAACATAAAATTGAATGAAAAATAAATCATTATTGGAAACATTATTTTAATGTATGACCTCTTCTATTTCTGTAACGTTGTATGATTTATATTTACATGTTCCTGACAAGCAACCTATTGTGGTGGTGTAAATAATGACTGGAAGTAGCGTGACAATGTTAGGACATTAGCAAGTATCCTTGAGAGGAGGCTGGGCTGGAGGGTTGGGCACACAAAGCATCGATCACCGGAGACGGGTTTTTTCAGATACTAATGACCAAAGACTTCACATCACTGTAATCAAGTAGCTGTGGTCGTCTAAACTTCACCAAAACAAAATGTTCTGAGGGAGTGAGAACATGTTTAAACAAATCAAAAACAAGGACGATTCTTATGTACACAACACCTCAGACGGGAGTGCGGATAAAACATCTCGACTCTTGCCGGTATAGCACATCACAAAGCTGCACATAGACTGAAAACATCTGCAGCATGCAAACACACACACGCACACACACACCACAGCGGCGTACACAGCAGCAGTTCCCATGGCTTGTGAAGTCGAGTCAGAAAGCCTGAGCAGTGGTATGGTCACCAGATGTCAAGGACTGTAAAGGACATGTGGTCGAGGAATGGGCAAAACACACACACGCACATGTGCAAATACACAGAAACACATAGAAGCAAATACAGTCACAGGCACGACTGAGTACACGCACATAAGCAGACACTAATATATATTCTCAAAATACAACATTGTCTTGGAGAAGCCCTGACTACAGAGAAATGCATGCATACATACAATGACACACACAGACACATGACTGACATCTGGACAGTTAGGGCACCATTTGTTTTCATCATATTACACAAATAAACTCTATAAAAATGGCCTTTGCCAGCTTCAAACAAAGTATTGTGTACTATAGTTTATGGCAATATAATAGCTCATATCAGTGGTTGCTGAATTGTCCTAAAGGCCCTTTCAGAATAGCTCGGCGGTAAATAACACAGACCCCTCTTTCATTTCGTATGGCAACGCAGTGGGGCTGCCCACCACAGAGGGATGTGGGAAAAAAAATCAAAACTAAACAAAAGCAGGGTAATGTGGGGAAAAAAAGTCAACACTAGCTCTACTTTTTCTGCAGCGCAACGCAACACAGTCTTACAACACACTGCATTCAAATACTGTTCATTCAATATACACATATATACAACCTTTTAGTGTACTTTCCTGCCATGTTCCAATTTACCTTTTATCTCAGAAGTATCAAGATGGTGAAGCCAATTATTGTGGAAACTCCCTAAGGTTGTACAATCCTGCCTCCCAATCCTGCAGTCATTTAGCAAAATCTCAGACAAATGCAACTATTGTATTGCTGTGTAGCTATTGTAAGTCTGAACCCAGTCTAATATGCGGTGGCTGCTGGTGTGGAGTTTCTGGAGGTAAATGCATGAACAGGATGTCTCAGAAGATACTGAGACACGTCACTTTCAAGCAGCACTACTGCTTGTTCCCAAAGTGTCCAAGAGAGAGTCCCAGATATGGATTCTAGCAATGAATCAGATGATTAGAAATGCTCATACACAAGGAGCTTTAAAAATATTCTAATTCAAAAAAAGTACTTATATATAATTGAATTAATAAAACCGCTACTGAATGATAGCTTGAATTGAGTTTCACTGCCAAGAGTTAAACTGTGGAGGACTATTCAGCTCCCTGTGGTCATAGAGTTCCTGTGAAAGACTACTGGATCAGCTCACGAGTCCAGCTATCACTTCTCAATGAAAACAGAAACTCATCAGCCGGAGGGACGGTCGATCATTGCAAGGACAGTATAAAAACTTAGTTTGCAACAGAAGCTCATTCAATAAGAGAAAGATGAAAGGAATCTCAAGCCCTGTACAGTTGAATTGGCAGGAGAAAGAAGCCCAGCTCTGGTCTGTTCACTGTACTTTCCCCCAGAGAACTCATCTTCCTCCTCAGGAAAAAATGTTGACATTCTTGGTGACACACTCATGACTTCCCACACTCTGACTCACTGTGTTCGAGCGTTTGGCCCCACTTGGCTTGCTGCTAAGTTCTTATACAGAGGACATCACTTTTCCCACTACTGTCGGCACCATCCAAGAAGTTGGATGCAGAATTCTGTGTACAATATTTAAAATGCTCCAAACCCATTAGAGACTTTGTCCCATTGTTCTTGGTTTGTTTCGCCTCTTGAGGCAACCAAAAGTCACATGGACTGGATAGAATTTAGTAACCTCTCATCCTTCGGGGTTAAACATACAGTATCTGATTACAGTTCCAATAAACTCAAAATCAGCATGATGAACTTTCACTCTTCTTCTGTGATGTTCATACCACAAAGGCCATTCTCTGATGTCCCTTCTGACCCCTCAGGAGTTTGGGTGGTTTCATGTAGTAGATTTGGATAGTGCTTTCAGCCCTAACAAACTTGTGCTTGTGAAGAGGACGGATGCTTGTATTTTTGGGGGAAATGGTATCATTCTCAACTGGGCAAACAAACAGAACTAGACCTGAAAGCAGGTATAGAAGGGTCAAAGCCCCTGGATTTCACACAATAAAGTACCATAAGAAGGGGTGGCTCTCGTCTATGCCTCTTAGTGCACATTAATATCCAAGGGTTTACATTTACTAAGAAGAAAAAGGGTAATTATATTTCCTTTGAATTCAAAAAGTAACTTCCAATCTGTCTGACACAAGTAGCCAAATAGATGTCAGGCACTTGAATGCACACACACATCTGTTTATGAGCAACATTCTGATACACATAAGCCCGCACACCCAGCATGAGGTCACACAGACATTATTATAATGTGGTGAAGCGGTGATGTAACGCTGTTTCGATGTAAAGTCCTGCTGATGTTGAGATCATGAACAGAAGTGAGCTGCAGATCGCATGGGTCACATTCTGCACATGCCAACACACCCAGCAGAGACATCTCACAGTGAAGATCGTCTTCCACTCAGCGGGCTGCTGAGAGGACAGAGACTGAAATGGACCTGCACTTTAAATGCCATGGGTTTGATTCTGCACTTACTGCACTAGAAAGGTCTTTGGATTATAGTGTAAACCATGAAACAATACCTAAGTTACAGAAAATCAATGATGAAATAAAAATAATCATCAGTCGTAGCAAACACCTGCAGGCCGTCAGTATGAAAATGACTGTGTGAATGTGAATGCTAATTTGTCAGGTCTAGAGTGAACAGGACGCTAACCTGGTAATTCCTTAGCCAAAGGTGGTGTCAACAAAAGCAAACTTAGCACATCGCTAAAATGTTTTGCATGCCGTTGTCATGCGATAGTTACAGGTGGTGACTATACCCATCATGTCCATATTGAGGAGAGACACGCGTGTGCATACCTCTGCAGTCACATGGATGTACACACACACACACACACACACACACAAAACAGGGTACAATTTTCTAATTTCTAGCAGCATCTGCTTCATGGGTCGACAAACGCTGTTATCAGCAAAGTAATGAGACTAATACAGTGCTGCATTCACAGCTGTGTCTGCTAAAATGAGACTTGCTGCTTACCATTCTCCCTGCACTCTGTCCTATCACTCTGCATTGTTTACTATCCAGTTAAGCTCAAATGTCATGAAAATAATTCCAAAACCAGCAGTACACACACACACACACACACACACACACACACACGCCAGAATGTCCAGTAGGTCCAAGACAGCTGCTGCTAATTTTAGACGGCCTGCAATGCCTGGCGTGCCCCAGACCCCCTACTACCCAACAAGTCACACCCTCTCTTCCCCCTCAAAATGACTTTGCCCCAAGCATGCTCCCCACCCCCTATAAACTGCTGAGGTCCATAAACCAAACCAGTCCTGCCTCTCTGGGATCCAATCTGCTCTGTTGGTAGCTGGCAACACCCACTCGGCCAAATATTCCAAACCTATGACACTAATTCAGGAAGCCTATTGAGCAATAATATGCGGGCAGTCGGACCTTAACATATACTGAAACTGACGCAGTGACTCTAGTGACTCATCATATACCAACAGCTGTGTCTTTTTGCCATCTGTACAGACACTACTTCTGATTTAATGGAGCACATGGGGGCAATCTGACAATCTTTTTTGTCCTCACAAATAATTGGACCAAATAAGCCAGTTCCCATGTTAACTAAACAGGCCTGAAAGGTGGCAAACATCTGCATTAAAGGAAATATTTAGCTTAGTGGCACTTATCCAGGGTTGGAGAGGCGAATTTAGTTACAGTTATGTGTCTGATTTTAGTCAGATGCGTCTGTGTGTCAGGAAGAAACAATCTCTTAGAGAGGTTATTTTAGGCTACGCTTGTTGAGCTGCAACGCAAAGTATACAGCAATTTGCAACTGTTTATTTCATGCCCATCACCTACTGTAGTTAAGATACAATCATTGCAAATAAATGCTGATGACAGTTAAAGGCGAATAGCTTTTTCTGGAAAACTGCTCCTTTTCCTTCAAGCCACTGAAAATGTTTTTTATATTAGCATAATGTGTGCATTAAGCCTTGATGATTCAGATGTGACACTTAAAGGAACAGAAAATGGTGTTCATGTGATGAAAATGTGATCATTGCCTAAAGTTATTATTGGTACCCTGGTAACACTTGCCTGGTATTTTCAAGGGTTCAGTGCCGCCAATATGTCAATATATTTGAAGGTAAACTGCACAAACTGAATGGACACATGCCTGAAGGCAGCCCAACCCCCCACTCTATTTACCTCTCTAAAGCAGCCCATTACCCAGCCCTCCACTGCATGCCACAGTCACAAATCTCAGTGCATGCCAAGGTCTAGCAATAGCTATCCCCCTCACCTTCACCCTGTCTCACTCACTTCCCTCCATTAGAACTCACTAAGTGGCTCCAGATTACGGACCAGCTTCTTCAACGACCCTGAGTTCCACAGATTACTTTACAGAGCTCATCCTAAGAGATCAACTGATCCAGTACATATTGGTGTTGCTGGGTTGTTAATAACACTCAGTAAGCAGAGAGACAAGAGACACAGAGATTTAGATTTAGAGCTGAAGGTGATCTTTTTGCAATGAAATAACTCTAGTGCCCGCCGTCTCATTCTCTGTGTTCACCACAAAGACACACACACACAACCATCATCTCACTCCTCATGCACCACTTGGTAATTCCCCTTTGACTTGGCCCCAGACGATCTGCGGCCTTGTGAGCATTTGAGTGTGTGTGTATGTGTGCTGCTTAGAGTCCAGAGGGCTGAGGTCATCTGCGTAAACATATCACAGACACTACAGAGAAGTCAGTGAATGAGTGCATGCAAACACACACACACACACGCACGCACACTTGTGTGTCACTAGTGCCGTTGTGGTTGGCAGGCCACATGGACAACAGCTAATTAGAAACATGGAGCACTCACCATTCATTGGCTGATCTCAAAACCACAAGCAGGGTTTTAGTGAACACACACGAATTCATGAAAAAAAAAAAAACATACATGCACACACACACCCACATACGATACATATGCACACACACACGTAATCAGTTTTTTGGGGAACCCTGACCAGGCTGTGGTCCATCCAACTGGTATAATTACATGTTGATAATATACCAATTACAGGCCTGGATTTAACATCATGACATCACAACTGTTCCCTAATCTGGGAAATTAGTAACCATGGAAACCTGCACCGCTGGCATGTGACAGACCCCTAATCACTATCAGACTGTGGGAATCTCTGTTTGTTTGTATGTGCTGGGGACAAATGAGCAAATTGGCCAATCAGCTGTTAGATTAAACACTGCCAAATGTCCTTCCCTTTGTTGTACAGTGTCATTTAACAAGTTATCTTGTTATGTAGAAAACAAACCAATCAGCAATACATTTTTTTGTTCAATTTAGTTGGCACTAACTAAACTCAAAACAGAACCATCTTTGCAACAGTGAAGCTACGGTACATAAATTGTGCAGGAGCATAAAAGATGCCACATGGGGTTGATTGCTCTTTTGTTTCGGCAATAATCAATAAGAAATATGAATATACTAGACATACTATATGCCACATTACATTGTCTCGGTCCTACTGCTGCGGTTGAGCAGATAGGTATGCCGTCCTTTCTGCTGTAGTAAGCTAAAAAAGGGCTGGTGATTCACAGCCATTAGTGCCTTGCTTTATTCATGAGCCACACAGCACGCGGACGTGCCTCTGAGCTTAATGACCATTTTAATGACAGCTACCTGACAGTGATTTTTGGGCCAGTTTATCAGATAAAGAACGAAAAAAAAGAAGAAGATGGACGGAGTACCTCTTGGCTCTGATTTTGGAGGGAGCGTCCAATTTGGCTTGAGATCTGCTAAAGTATTGATGAGGTTGGACACTGATGGTGATGACAATGAAATCTCAGAGAATCAATTATTGATGAAATCATTAGCATGTCAGCTGCAGACCGGAGACAGAGTGCGAGTGTGTGCACTGTACACCTCTCTACAGGGGTTCGGTAATGCTTATTTGGAGAGCCAGAATGTCAGTCAGGCAGACACCGTGAATATTGGCTGTCTTCATCCAAGACAATATTGTCTAGCTTTGTCCTGTGACAGTTTCATTTTAATCCAGTGCTTTTTGGTGTCATCAGGATGAAAAAAGGGTGCTCTAGGTCAGAGGAGCTCTTATAAAATCCCTCCCCTTCCTTTTGAGATGTTCTGGGAAACTTTGTCCAGCTTCTGTGTTTACACTGGAGCTGCGCTGGTTGGCTGAGTCTGCAGCTTACAGAGTGCTTAGCTGCCTCAGAGAGTTGTTAGTACTATTAAGTGCAATAGTTACCCTTTCTCTATTTAAGTGCCTGGAAGGACTTGAAAGCAATTAGTGCTGTTATTGTCTTTGATATAGTGTACACTGTGTACATAGGGCTGAGACTAGACAGACGCTCATTCGGAGGAGACAAAGAGGCTTAAATGATTTACTTTTATTCACCGGCCGACTATTAATTTAAATGCATGTCAAAGCTCTTGGCTCTTGGAGTACGATCTCTGATTGTACTTCAGGTTAGAATTAGACAAGTCAGAGCTGTTTTTGCACCGATAACGACCGCTGCCACCAGTTTTTGTTGGCACAAACCAAACTCATCACATGATCAATAATTTTGTATTGTTTTACTGTTTTGCCAAATACATGCAAGAACGATGCAAGGAACAGAAAGGCTTGTTCCTCTCATGAGAACTTTCCACTCTCTTCCTTTACTTAAGTGCCCGACTGGGGTAAGTACATGCAGCCTGGTATGGCTGCCATGTTTCAACGTGGCCAAAATAGTTTCTCCATCTGCCACTGCTGCTGTTCCCCCCACTTGTGTGTGTGTGTGTGTTCCTGTGCCTCTGTGCGTCTTGAGTGTGCGTGGTATGCTGTGGTTCATTGCTGGCGCCAAATTTAGTCTCAGGCAGTGAATCCCAGTCTAACTGTTGCTCTAATGTCCTACCAACACTTCAACAGATGCCTCTGTGATCATGAAACAACAGCGAGTATCGAAACATATTCTCGACCACCTCGCAGCTGAGATCCTTCCACCTCGGAAAGCTCATACACCTAAAAACCTCAGACCTCTGGCCAAAACGCAGAGAAAAAAAAAAAGAAAAAAAAAAGAACTGATTTTTCCACCGACTTTCCTCTGAGTTGGTTTTTTCCAAAAAAAGACATGGAAGAAGATGAAAGCTGACATGAACAGCAAGACACACGCAGCAGAAGTGCAGGACAGAGGGCTAGTTATGGAGTAAAGCACAGAACAATTGGTGCAACAAAAATCACTTTGTTTTGTGTGACGAAAACGGGTGTAGGAGGCTATGATGTCATGCTGCAGGGCTCCTCACACATCATGCTTATTCACTTTTTGATTTAGGGACTTAAAAACAACCTGTTGCAGCATGTCCTCAATGCAATCGCAATTATCACAAAAACTGACATTCAGTGAACACTGATTATTGTAGCTTGGTTAGCATTTAGCCATAGAAGCTAAAGTGGATGACCGGTGGCTTAGTGAACACACACTGTACACTGGATGTCAGTTGTATTGGTATTGCAATAAGTTCATATGTTACACTCTGAAAAAACCATTACAAATCACTAGATCAGGCCATTCACATTTAAGCTTCAGCCACGGGGTCACTGAAACATCACGTTTTGCATCACTGCTGTTGTGTTTATGTCATACGAATTCATTGAACCTTGAACTTTGGTACGGAGCAAAGAGACAAAGCAGATCATTTTTACCGCCTTCTGCATGTGTTTGAATTGACGTGAATGGAACCTGAATAACTAACATGACACGGCAGAGAGAGCATGTGAGAGAATGTGAGAGAATGAGAGAGAGAGAGAGAGAGAGAGGGAACTTATGAAAGAGGCAGAGAGACTGGCAGAGTTGCAGGAACTCAGAGGTGCCAGGTAGTTAGGTGGGATATGGTGCTGTGAATGACAGAAAGAGATGAAGTCAAGGTGAGGCAGGGTGGCCATGACGGCCCCCGTGTTCTAAGTCACTGACAGACAGACAGCAAAACAAACAGACAATAGGTCAAAGGAACATTAAACAGATGAGCGGAGCGAAAACAGACATTTTAAACACACGGACTTACCGCCAAGGCCTGCAGCCTCTCTTTGTGGAGCTGAGCCTCCTCACACGACATCCTGAAGGGGAGAGCAGGGGAGAGGGGGGTGAAAGGAGAAAAGAGACGTGAGATCTAGGAAGACAGAGAGCTGGAGTCCCTCAGCGAGAGATAGAGAAGGGAGGGTAGTAGAGGAGAGAGGGAAGAGAAGGAGAAGAGGAGGAGTATCCAGACGAGGTCCTTCCTCAGCCGTAATCCAACCAGAGAGAGGAGACAGTGGGAGAAGAAACTCGCACTGAGAGGAAGCAAAGATCTCTCATTCACTGGCCATGTGCCTCACACTCGCATTTTCTCTCTCTCTGTCTCTATCACCCACTCTTTCTCCTGCGCTCTGTCTCTCCTCCCATTTGTCCCCTCCCTCTCTCTTTTTTAGGCATGAGCCATGTGTGATTAAACAGCTGGGAGGAGCAGCTGAGAGAGAGAAGGGGAAGGGGAGGAAGAGAGAAGTGATGGCACGAAGGTAGGGGGGGGGTGTGAAGAGAGAGAAAAAGGAATGAGGGACGAAAAAGAGGAATAAATAAAATTGCAGAAGTAGAGAAAATAGAAGCAGAGTAGTAATTTGTCATGAGCTGAGACCAGCCGATGGGAATTGGAAAATTGCAACGTCTGAAGACAAAACTATCCTTTTTTTCAGTAACTTTATTCTTTGTCCAGAGTTTTTACTTTTCCTCTGCCCACCTATGACATGGATTCACACACCCGAATCAGTCCTGTCACAAACGCTGATTATGCGATTGAAGTATCTTCAGACAGCAGAAGTCGCTGGCCAAATGATGCTGCTGACATGACAAACCCCTCCCAGCATCCTCGCCTTCACCCATATGTTATTTAGCTTAAAGAATGCTGCCGTTCAGAGCGAGTGCTGCAGCTGCACACCGCAGGCTGAAAGCACACACATGGAACCTGCATACACCAAGTTATAATGGTCATGTTTGTGTGTGCACTCCGTCTTAATCACTCTTTAATCTCATTTATTTGTTCTCTTGTATTCTATTCAGAAGTTTTAGTTTATTGTCTTTAACTGTGAATATGACAATAAACGTTCTGACTTTATTCTGATCTTTGAATAAAATTCTGTGAGGACACAGGCGGTGATGCCGCCCACACACAAACAACCCCACAGCTGACTCTTCAGGTTCTATTTCTGGTCACTCTGGTCGTACATTTATTCTGGCGCCTTTCATCAATAGCAGCCTCCTACTTTAGAAAAACAGGAACGGGATAAAAAGAAAGGAGGATAATTGTGTCAGTCCATGAATTGATGTATGCAGATTAGTTGAACATCGTTGGAAGTAAAAACTGCAAAAACATGACACACACACATTCAAACACACACACACATTCATATACACACACACAGACAAAAGCAGAATGTAAATGGGTCACTGTTACCTGTGTCCCAATTTTATTTTCTCCCTATTTTTACTCTCTAGGTTCACCTGGGACACATTCCAACACTTATTCCTCTCACTCCTTTCTGTCCTTCGCTCTTCCCCACTACTTTGCTACATCCCTCCCACCATATATCTCCCTCTCATGGTGCATCTCTGCCCCCCATCCCTCCTTACTTCTTCTGTCTTCTTTCCTTCTCAACCCTCACCCCTCCAACCCTCACTTCCTCCCTTACATTCCATCTCTCTTTGTCCCCTTCTTAACCACTCTTCCTCTTACTCCCATCCTCTCTTTCCATGCCCTCACTCCTCCTTTCTCCCACCTGTCCCTCCTTCCACTTCATCCTCACACTTTTCGATCTCTCCCGTCCTCCTCTCTTTCTCCCTTTTTCTTCATCCGTCCTTCCACAAGGAGACGTCCTTATAAGGAGAAACAGCAGCAGCAGTCGTGGCCGACTCTTTGGGGAATACAGAAGCATGTAACACACACACACACACACACACACACACACACACTGCATTACTTCAAGAAAAGTATATAATAAATAACTGCAGCTGGAGAGGATCTGTCCTTTAAAGCCACTGGGCAGCTGCAAGACTGAATAAATCAAAAATGGTGCTTATTCAGCCCTCGGCTACAGCTTCCTTATTTGCATGTGAATTGTTAAACATTTAAGGTTTCTGGGATTGTTGGTGTTTAGAGGTGTTAAAGTCAAGTGAACGACATACAGACATGAAGGTTTCATTAAATCATTCCCAAACTAATAAACAAAGACAAGTCTCCAGGAGATTCAACTATTCAGGAGCGCTGGCATTTTTATCTGCTGTAGTTTTCTACAGTTTAGAATATATTTGTGCACGACAACAGTAAAAAGCCTCTTCTCCCTTTTTCAGTTTTGTTTTAAAACTAAAGAACAAAAACTAGAAATGGACTTTAAGTATTTATTCCTATTTCTCCTTTTACATATAAAGTATTTCTGATATGTGTGTTTTTGTTTTTAGGTCTATTGGACATGTTTACAATCTCCTCCATGGTTCATAATCATGTTTGTTTGCATTTATCTTATTTAACATTGGGTGTCTGTAGACTGTTGTGTTCAGATCCTGACTGTTTTATCATCTACACTGTTTAAACCTACACTAAACAATACTTTTCCTGTTGGTCAAATCACTATGAGTAATGTGAAGAGAGCCAGTGTGCTGCTCCCTCCAGCTTTAAGGACCATTTTCACCATCTTTAAGTGTATTATTTAGGCTTTACTTTTCACTCTCACCGGGGCCCATAGTGCCATTTTCATGACACAGCAGGCAGCTGTTTAAGTGATAAATGAATAAACCTGAGTATGTGACACACGGAGCACCAAACAACAGATGAACAAAGTTAACGACTAGCTGGTGAACAGATATTTCCCTCAGGAGTTGGTGGGGATCAAAAGCAAGCTAGGTTAAATATGTTTGTTGTATGTTTTAAATATGTTTGAATGTCATTAATCAGTAGGCTTTAGTCTGAACACAGCTCTGTGAGTGTAATGGTTGATATAGTTATAGTCCGTACTGAACTTATCTTACATTTTTGCACACGTCTACAGCATAATTATAGCATACTATATCAAACTACTAAAATAAAAACTGCACCGTTTAACTGTGGGACCTGCCCTCATTAAAACTTATGTCTACATCTTCAATGTGGACACATGCAGGTTATAGGGCGTGACCTGTCTAGGTAATATACAGTTTATGTTATGAAGCCAGTCTCAGCTCAGTCGCAGCTGTCTGACTTTACAGCCAGCAGCAGTCAAAGATTTCTGGCCTCTCTGAAAGTCTCTGTTTGACCTGGATTTACACCAATCACATCATTATGTTGGCTGCTCACACTGTCATTACAAATCACAAGTCCTTACTTTAACATTATTCTACCTTTTTTGATTTTCTATCTTCTCTAGCCCACTTTTCGGCCCCTACTTTTTAACTCTGTCCTCGCCCCCTAAAATGCCGCCACCTTCCCTCCCCCCTCAATCCCTCAATTCTGGCGTCAGCTACGTTGGTTGGTTGTCGTTGGAGACAACAGCATCATTGTTCCTCTGCATCGCCACGACGACGCGATGACCTCACTGCACAGCCAGCCGAGTCCCGCCTCCCCCCGATTCCCAGCCCAGAGGTAATGGCCTCCAGATGTGGAACCAGAGGCAGGAAAACACACACACACACACACAGAAATATAACAACATGCAAAGAGTGAGGCAGAGGGAATGAGCAAATATGGACAAAGAATAAGTCAGAAAAACTGTGCATGCGTGTGTGTGTGTGTGTGTGTGTGTTATGCTAATGCAGCTAACTCTCCTGTCTGCCTTTCCTGAGCTTAGTACTCACACATTTCAGTTCTACCCAAATCAATTAAAACACACACACACACACACACACACACACACACACACACACACAGATAGTGACACACATCTGGTGTGACGGGCCTCTGTGGCAGAGATAGTGTGTGTGTGTCTGTGTGTGTGTGAGAGAGAGAGAGGGGAGAGAGAGAGCACAACCAAAACAGAAGACATATTTCTGGCTATGGGAGTGCCAGACCTTGATCTCATTCATATTTTATACATCACTGACGGAGGTCAAGCTGTGTTTGTCTGTCTGTCTGTCTGTCTGTCTGCACACACATTTTAATCAAGCTGGTAAAAATCAGATATTCCCTGAGCACTGCAGTCCTTGTCACTAAATGTGTTTATTTTTCCACTGCAAAATTGGTCTTAAATTTAACACACACACACACACACACACACACACACACACACACACACACACACACACACACACACACACACACACACACACACACACACACACACACACACACACACACACACACACACACACACACACACACACAAATGTCTGGGCAAGTCCAGGCAAGATTAGTTGGTGATGGTTGAATTTTTGTGAAGATATCAGCTCTACCTGTTTTTTCTCTCTGATTTTTCAGGAATACAGTTCTATCAACTTGTATCTTACTGTAGTCTTTTATTCCAATGACCACAAACAACATGATGAAAAGTGACACCAAAGCAGTGAACAGTACATGCTTTGCCTGTAAAAAGATGACATGATGCAAGCAGAGCCTCTCATGTTGCCCACATAAGAGCTGATGATAAAATAACGCATTAACCCAATTGCTCTCAGTAAGAACAGCACTTTAGCGTATGAATTAGCACCTTTTGTGCCACTACACGGTAAACTGAGCTGCCTGTGTCCCACTGGTCAGTTGTTTTATTTCTCTCAGGGATGATTTTGTATCGAGGGAGAATCATGTCCATGTGTATCCATACACATCAATGCAGCACATGTGTGCCTGCATGCATTTATAAGACTCTTTCATTTCTATTGTAGCTTTAAATCATTTTTTTTCCTGAGATGCATTTTAGATGAGAAGCAGATGTCTTGTCCTCTGGACACTCTGATTATCATCACCTCAGCATGTTCTTTCCGCTCCCTCTTTCCTTCTCATGTCTGCTCTTATTCAGTTCTTACTCAATTCACATTCTGGTATTTTAATTTTTATCGAGTGGACAGGATCTGAAATTAACTTTTCTAACTGCAGGTCACTGTGGCAGGCAAGTTTTTTTTCTTCCTGTCACATTTTTATCTGACACTTTTGAAATCTATGCACTAAATGAAGGAATAACATTTAGATGATTTAGACATCCTTGCATGTAAAGACTGCTGTCATTCAGCATCCAATTTATTATCTATGCAAAAAACATTTCATACACGGTAAATTCGACGTAGAAGTTTGGCATCATGTCCAGTACCTTCAGTTCTTGTGTCTGCTGATGTCTTTTTTTTCCTACTCCATCTTGTTTTACAGATTTCTTAATATTCAGCATTTCTGTTGTGGCGATGTGGGGAAGATTTCAGCCTCCACACAGAGCTGATGTTTTGGAAAACCCACCGATCGTAGCCGGGTGGCGAGTGTTGACCTTCCTGTCATAAATATACAGGAGACCGAGTGAGCTTTGATTTAAGCCTGCAACTAACAATTCTAACAATTATCAGAAAAACTATTTCAAATTGCTTGTTTGGCTCGATGAATGTTTCATATTATTGGTTGACAAAAGACTTGTGGATAAATGCATTTGTCATTTAAACTCTACTTTGATTTAAAATCCCAAACAATGAACAAAAACATACCACAAACCGCAAAAATACAAATGTGATGATCGGTTTGGAGCTCCTGCTCGGTTTCCACAGTGTAAAACTCGATATGTTTAATTCATTCCATCACTATTAAGACTCTCTTCCCTGTAAGACTTCCCTGAGTGTGCAATAAATAGAAACGGAGAATGGGCCACCTGCCATCGCGGTGTCTGCACTCAACATGACCACAAACACTACCTTGTCTTTCTGCTGAATCAGTGGACGGCCAGAGAGAGTACGGCGTATATGGTGATTAAAAATGAGCCCAGCAGACAGAGCTGAAAGACGTGATAGACTGAATCATGACAGCTGTCTTGTTTTCCAATTAAAACATTAACTATTGATGAACCAGAAAAGCACGTCTGCTTCATGCTACACTGCACCTTCTCTGCCTGCTTCATGGGTGTGGCTCTAATGCAAAATCTCTCCACCCTGTCACTCAAACTGCCTCTAGACAGCTGATCAAGGCTCTCAGCTTGTGGGTGAGCCACAATATAATGAGTCGGCTATCACTCAGACCATCTAATCACACCCAGTCTGCAACACATACAGGGTGTTTAGACTTTTAATGTAGGACCAAACGTGCAAAGGACCATAATAATAACAACATGCTGGACATAACCTGCACAAGGACATAGCAGACTGTGCACACTTTATCTTAACTCATTTGCAGAAATAAGATTTTCAAGATGCAGAAGCACCAAAACAGCTTATCAGATTAAGATGATAGTGACCTGTATCTAATCCATTCACACTCACAGATGCAATACTGTACAAATCCAGTTTCCAGACTCTCCTGTACCTTATATACATCAACCTGTTTGGTTTTCAAAACAAAATCCACCATAAGCGCCAAAAAAATACAATAAAATTCAGTTTTGATTTATAACTGCCTCATGAATTTCTCCACCAAAAGTAGCTTCAGTAGAGTACAACACAGACCACCCACAACGCTTTGAATGTTAAAGAACTACTCCCACTCTCCTGCTCTCACTACAGTATCACTGTCACTACTTCTCTACACACCAGATCACACAGCAGCTGACTGCAGGATGTCCAGCTGCAGTTTCCCTGTGATCGCATTGGGACTCGGGGGGTGACGAGTGCTTTCAGCTATTTGGCTTCATTTAACAATGCCATTGTCTACATGTAATATTAATGTCTTCGTCCTGCTCTTCAGTGGAGTTGAGAAGTTTTAGGACTGATTAACTCCAACAGCGACACTGTAGCTAGATGCTCGTGTGCTGACTTACTCGCATTCTCAAAGAGAATATCTGGTGTTATAGAAATGCAGATGTCCTTTCAGTATAAAGAAGACAAGCACATTTACAGACATGTTTGGGGCAGTAAAATTTAAATCCAACATAACACTGCACATCATGGAATTATTGTAAATGGGCATTTTTCTATTTTTCTTATTTTCTTCTTATATATTTCTATGCGGTGTCTTTTAAAGGTCTAAAAATCTAAATAATCTTTGTCTAGAAATGCAGCTGAAGGGCCAGACTGAGTTGAAAATCTGCTGATGTTGTGCATCTCTGGTACTTGTGGGACTCGTCATCAAAGACTCGACAGTCAGCATCTGAGGAGCAACATTTTTCAGTCCAAAAAAAAAAAGCTACCAGTGTTACATGATTCTTGACACGTTGCTAGTGTTTGCTTCATATTTGGTTTGCTGTGTTTGTATGACTACCGGTGCATTAGTCATGGTTGCAAATACAAGTTTCAAGTCTTTTTAGGCTGATTTTCATTTTTCAGATAAAGACACACAGATCTCACACACACAGGAAGGAAGGAGGACGGAAGGGGTCTGCAGCATGGCGGACTGTGCTGACACACAGAGAGCTGGACCAAGCCTGCAGCCTCCACATTGACTGTGCTGGAACATGCAACATTACACACACACACACACACACACTATGATGCACATTCACACATACTGTATTCGACTAAGATAAAGAAGGAGTGCAGGACTGATTTTGTAAAAAAGACAAGTAGAGAGACAGAGAAAGGCAGTGGTTAAAAACAGGACAGTAAAGCCATGAAGGGTTGATTTGAGGTGTGGAGAGGGTGTGAGTCAAAAAAAAAAAGAGAGGAAAAGAGAGGGAGGAGAGGGAGGAGTGTACACGGTGTACCGCGTGTCTCCTCAGTCATGACTGAGCAGCAGCCTCACCATGACGGGGCTCCCGTTCCCATGACAACACCGCCTGTCAGATGGAGGGGAGAGATGGAGGGAAAGATAGACAGAAATATAAAGATGAGGAACATCTACTCACGGTGCCGTGGCTGTGCCGTTCCTCTGCAAAGGTGTGTCTGACATGGCTGCAACACTCCTCTCCTCCCCTTCTTCTTCTTCGTCCTCCTCTTCTTCTCCCGTCCTCCGGTGTCCTCTTGACAGAGTTGTGTCCTCCTCTTCCTCCTCTCCTCCTCCTCCCTCCTCCTTATCTCCTCCTTCTTTCCTCCTGCCTTATCGGTGTGTGCTCGTCACGCCAGAATGTGTCAGAGCAGCTGCTGCCGCCGCTCCTGCGTCGCCCTGCTCCGCCAGCAGGAGGGGATGGGTGGAGGGATGGGTGGAAGCATGTGCGTGCGTGTGCGTGCGTGCGCGCGCGCGACAGAGATAGAGAAAGTGGTATTAATGTGCAGGTGATGCTGAGAGAGAGAGAGAGAGAGAGATTATGTATTTGTGATAAGAGTGCAGGTAAGACTGTGAGTAGGAGACAGTGTGATGGATGGAGATGGGAGAGGGAAGGAGGATGAGAGCGGGATAGAGAGCAGAGGATGGCAATGAGGCAGCAGGGAGATGGAGAGAGAGAGAGAGAGCCAGAGCCTTAGGGGAGATACAGGATAATGAAAGGAGTGGCCAACCTGCTCATCCTTGCTGCTACTCTGAGAACGACCTTTCCCCTCTGAGACTGAGGAGGGATTGATTTAAAGAGGCAGACAAGACACTCAAAAATCTCTCTCTGGTTAAAAAGGAAAAAAAAAAATGCATCTTCCATAAGTAGGCTGTAGTGTCCTGCAAACCTGAACAGGATGAGCATACAAAGGATGGATGTATGGATAACACTGAGCAGGGTACAACGCACTGCTGTGTCATTTTCTAGACAATTTGAGACAACTAAAATGAAAAAAAAAATCCTGATTTGACAAAAATGATTCATTATCTCATAGTGAGTTTGTAGTTTAGAATCCAAATCTTCCACATCTGTATCCAGATGAGTTGTAGCCGTCATGTTAATATCAAATATGCCTGATTTTTACAGCTGTATTCCGACAAAACTGAATTTAATCTTAAAATGAGTGTTGATCACCTCATTTAACGGCCAAGAGTTGCAGATTATAAGTGTGAGCCACATTAAGAGGGAGGGCCCATAGTACAGAAAGACATGTGCTGAATGTCCATAGTTTCTCTTTTACAGACCTGTACAAACCATCCACAATCTCAAAAATCAGTGACCATAGCCAACTATGCTGTTACCCATCTTCAGTAATATGTTCCTGGCTGCTCGTCATCAGACGTGATGGTGAATTCTCTGGGCAGGATTTTAGAAGGCTGCTATTTGTACGCTGCATAACAGAGCCACAGAGGCTGATCATCAAAGGACCACCAGGCAAACTGCAGAGAGATGTGTGAAGGGGGGGGCAGTCTGGAAAATCATGAAAGCACAGACAAAAAGGAACAGCTGTCACGACTTGAATCCAAGCAGCACAGATATTACAGACATTTACAGTAGAGAGTTGGCTAGCAGCTGTATTTGTCAATCCAGTTGTTACTGTGAGTGTGTTATGGTGAGAACAGTTCAGTCTACTGGACTCGCCTCAGATATTTATCCAAACAAGAAGCTCAGCAGACTTTTTATTGGGTCTATAAGCTGCTGGCTGAGTATTTAGCAGTCATGACTGCAGGGCAGAGGGAAAGAAAGATCTCCTCTACCCATCATTATGCCCTCCTTGCCTTCTCCTAGTCCTGTTCCATTTCCTGCTTTTAAGTTCCTGTAATGTCTTCCTTCCATCCATCAGGCAAACATTTCTTTCTTCTTTTTGTGTTTCTGTAAAGTGGCTCCTTTCCTTTATTCCTGCTTTGTTTTTGTCCCATTGTCTTTTGCCATTCCCAACTTTGCTTTCTTCTGTGCCTCCTCCCCCTTTTTCTTCCTTCCTTTTCCCTCCCTCTTATCACCTAACACTTTCTCTGCAGAGAACTTGTTGTCCTGCATACTTGAGCATGCTCCTCTCTACAGGCCTCAGTAGACCCACTACTAGAGGACTTGTGTCTCAGCAGGATCTGGAAAAACTTGACCATGTATTTATCATCAGTAAACTCAACAACTGCGTACCGACGGACTGCCGTTAGCAGTTAAACCAGTAAATTGAAATTAAACAAACACACCCATTAATTTTTAAAGACATTTAATGATTTATGTGTTGTGCTTGTTTCTTTGTTTGGAGCACATGGGTTTGCAGCTGTAATGCCAGGCAGCTCCATCTAGGTCCTCACCTGCAAACAATGACCTAGCAGGTGATTCAGGGCAGTAGATGATGGAGAAGGAGAACTAGTTTAGCAAACTGTGTGAAAAAAAGGCGTCTTCTTTGTGTTCTGGTAGCAAAAACTTACCTGTGCCTGTTCTCTTCCTCCCAGGGTGTTCGGGCAAAAGAGTTCCCCGGGGGTTCGGACACCATTTATTAGTTCCAGGGGGGAAGCGCCATGTGGGAAGTAGGTAGAGGGGAGTTTTGATTTCCAGTAATGTAGATAATGATGTAAAGTAGTTAGGGGGGGTATTTATTAAATAGGGTTTAGGCTAGTTTATACTTGTTTAGTGTATATGTTTGGTTGGTTATGGGTTTTAGGTAAATATGTTGTATTTAGTCATGCGGGTGAGTTTGGGATTTACCAATCATGTGGTACGAGCCTGATAGGCACAGGGGTATTTAAGTCGGTGGAGGGAAGTGCCCGGGGGGTTTGTTTTGTTGAGCTGCAGTGACTTGCTGGTGTATTGTCTGGTACTGTGATGCACAGCTACAATAAAGAAAATACTGAAGTGCTGAGGATTGGTTTTAAAACACTACTAATGGTTTAGAGCCTAAACACATTCCTGCTGCTTTGCTATGAACCATCAGGACCTCTCAGACGGTCTGGGACACCTCTGCTTTCTGTCCTCAGACTTCCAAACCAAACATGGAGAGACAGCGTTCAGTCTTTATGCACCAAATGTCTGGAACAAACTCCCAGAAAACTACAGGTCTGTTGCACCTCTCAGTTCTTTTACATCAAGACATCTGTTTGCCGTTGCCTTTCATGAAATCAAATAATTAAATCGGCACTGTAGCTTTTATTCTTGTATTTACCTGTCTTTGGTTTCTATTGCCTCGACTCTATACTTTATCTAAATGTCCTTTTATAATGTGTTTCTGTTGCATTTTGTCACAATGCTTTTAATGTTTGAATGGCCTTGTTGTTGGAATGTGCTCTACAAAGAAACTTACCTTGTCCTGCCTTACTGATACCATGAACAGTATGAGAATGAATCAGTGTCACATTATGTAGCAGCTGCCCAACATTACTTTAAATATGAATGCATTCATTAGATCAACCAGACAATGTTTTTATTGATTTAAATTGTACAGAATGGGTAATACAATGAAAATGGGATATAAATGGAAGGACAGAATTTCCATTGTAGTGAGACACACAGTTTTGTACCAGCAGCAGAGTAGACATCATACCCTTCCTAGACTCAAGGCACAAAGTGAAGGTCACATCTCTTAAAGTGCTGAGACATTTCACATTCCTGGCTGTCACACGTTTAGATGTTAACACCTGTAAGGACTGTTTCTTCCTAACATATGTGCTCCCCCCTTCTCTGTCTGTTTGCCTTCCTGGCAGATCGGGTTGATCCCACGGTTATCATATTGTCTGGTATGCCAGCTATTCCGAGGCTGCTCTTCAGGTTTAGGTAGCGACCTTAAATGGGCATCACACATGCACCCTCTGCTCTCCACACTCACTCACACTCACACACACACACACACACGAACACTCACCCCCACCACCACTTACCGCCACTCTCATGAGAGTTATCAGTTTGTCTTTAGTCAATGATATTGCTGAGTGTTGGTAACTTGTTGCATACAGTAATATGGTTCAAATAAAATGATTCTAATTCTAATGTAATTGATCATGTGTAGCTTAATTAGTGCATCATCATCCCATCATTGGGCTGAAGTGAACTTTTGCTCTGATGTGGAAAAATAGAACCGAGATGGTGCCATCCTCATAACTGACTGGATCGTTATGAAGAGTTTTCTGTCTTTGCAAATGTGGGATCAGTTCATTTTAAAGCCTGGAAGGACAGGATCGTGTTTAACCGTATCGTGTATTATGCCTCACTGTGTCATGACTCGGAAAATGTAAATGTTACTGTGTACAGAACCATCATGGTGGTCATGGTTAAAGCAGGGAGTATACTGACATCTTGTGGACTAATAAAGCTACTTGAAAATATCTGAATCTGGTGACTTCTAGTGGTTGTGTCAAAGCAAACATGAGGCAGGTAGGGGGTAGCAGTGACCCTTCTGAATGTCTACAGGCTCACTGGTTAAATTGTTAAACATATGAGGTCTGATTCTGGCAGAACTATGAAAATGTTTAAACTATAACATAATTATGTTCTACAAAGTTTATTGCCAAATGCAGGTAAACTGTTGGAAGTAAAATGGTCCGGCCATTCGCCACAGATGCACATAACAAAGACACTGTTGTGGTAAGACTAGTACATAACTGGATAGAACTACACATTTTAAAGTACTTTGCAAATGGGACATAAAATAAGCACTATTGGTCGTAGAACCATTTTAATTAGTTCTAATTGACAGTCACTGTCAGTTCACTGACTCGTAAACAAGAACTAATCAATAAAAACATGCCTACACATATAAAAAGATCATCCATGAAAAGAACCTGAACCTGAATGCATGAAATTAATAGAAATGTTATATTTCTTTCTGACTGGACACTTATTGTGTATTTCCGTGAACCAACTCCTTATAATCACATAACTGAATGGCAGATAAAATGTTTGAGTTACAAACAAACTTGCCTGGCAGTGAAAAGGATTAATTTCAGATGTAAGCGTTGCCTGCAGTGCTGGTGCATAATAAATAAAGACTGCACCATCACAGGACATCCAGTAGAGGGCACTGCATGTCAGACTTTAAATGGGAGCTAACATTTAATGAAAGTAGATTGCTGGAACTTCCAGCCATGATAACACCAGTGATACCATATGTATGTGTGTGGCTAATTTATTCCAGTGCAGGATTGGGATTGTTAGTGACAGCAGCAGTGACCTGAGAATAGGGAGGTTAAGGACTAGGACACAATCCTGTTTTTAAATCGGTAAGAAAATTGACCTCAATTATAGAATTTTTAGCAGTGACTGAAAACTGTAAACTCTCTTAAAACACGTCATGAGATTTCACTACATTTACTGAATATTTTGTGAGGTAAATTCTGTGTCTATTTCTTCAGTCACACAGTTTTACAAAATGTCTGTGGCCCCACAGCAATACTGTCAGGTCAGGTTCCAGCACATTGAGACATACGGGCAGATAGACAGACAGACAAGCACACACAGTTGGAAAGTAGACAGACAGCGAGTTGGTGATGCTTTATGCTCCGGTGGGTTTTGGTTGTTGATCCAGAACGTCTGTCAGCTTAGATAAACCCGCAGCACCACAGGAACCACAACTGGGATTTACCCTGACCCACTTCAGAAGTGGTCCAAACTGTTTTACTACAGCACATATCTGACATCTTCTCACACCAGGGACAAAAGTAATCGTGTCACTGTACTGTTTGACCTCCTTTATTAAAACTGAAAGTTCAAAATGTCTGAATTGCATTTACAAATATAAAGTGAGTGTTATCCATATCATACATCCATTGTATTCTGAAAAAGCCTCACAGGACAGTAAAATAAATGAATAAGGGGGTGGAGGCCTGATATCTCAGTACCATGTCCACTAATGTTTGCATCACTAGTACTGATCAACATGATCAGTGCCTTTAGACATTCAGTATGGTGCAATAAAAAACATTGTTTTTCCCCTTTAATGATGCTATCCTTTAATGGTACTCCAGCTGCAGACTCAGCAAAAATGTAGTAAATGATCTATTTCATAGGACATAGAACCCACCACAGGGGGAGTGATGGTAAGAGACACTGGCAACATTTTCAGTTCCAATATATTTTAGGCTTTTTTTGCAAGTAAACAGTCTGTCATTACAGACCTAATCTTTACTGAGCTTGTGCTAGTAGCAAGATCTCATCTTTGTCGCAGTACAGCAGATACAAATGGCCAAAGGAGGCTCCTCAGTGATTATAGCCTGTTTGACAGGCTGTACAGAAGAGGATGGACAAATGAGGCATTAGCATGAACCTGTTTTGGTGAAATGGGGTTGAGGTGTCATTAGATTCATTGTGATATAATCATAGCTACCATCACATTTCTCTTAAATCATCTGCCAAAAATAGTTTGAGTATATTTGAGACTAGGAATAGGCTGAGCAGTTACTGAGCGAGGTTTGATTGTATATCTACTTTTGTGATTTCATTATGTATCTGATCGTCCATTTCAAAACGCTGCAAGTTAAAACATCATTTAAATCCTGATTCTGGTGGCTGGGCTTCAACGACTGTTAGCAATATTTTCCAGGCTGAGTGCTTGCAGAAAACTGAGCTGGCATGCTCGACCAGGCTATGCGAGGCTGAAGTGGGGTGAGGTGCAGTGCAAGGTTACATTAGTCATCATCGGTGTCCAGCTGAGTTCAACGTTTTTCCACATTTAAGCAGTGTGAATAAAACATCAGAGAGGAGAGTGTTAATTTTTCTCTCCAGTCCATTCACTGGCTGACCAGCTTCACCAGACACACACAAAGACCATGCTAATAGCTCAGTTCAGAGCAGTGGGGCGGTGTGTGTGCATATGTGTGGGAGAGACTGAGATATTATAGAGCCTGCTGTAAGAAGAGGAACAGTTGGGAAAGCCCTTTTCAGCATTTTACTGGGAAATCCCAAGCAGTGGTTTGGAGGAGGGGGAGGCGTGTGGGAATCATTTTGGGGAGATCCCTGTGCTCAAAGGGTGGAGGGGCGGTGCTGCGGGTGCATACAGAACGTAGCAACATGCATGTGTGTGTGCATTGAGGAGTGAATGTTTGTTTTGTGGATCTTATGTATTTATAACCGTGATTTCAGTTTGGGTGTGCATGTGTGCCCTGGTATTTGTGCATGAATGTGTGTGTGTGTGTGTGTGTGTGTGTGTGTGTGTGTGAGACCATGTGTGTATGTGTGTGCGCAGCTGTGGCACGAAAAAGAAGGCCAGGGCCCCCGAGACAAACGTGGCCGCTTACCCGCTCGGTTGCCATGGCGACGGGGAGATGGGAAAGGCTCTGCCGGAATTGCCATTAAAATGGAGAGTAGCACACCACTGCATGCATGCCTGCACGCGCACACACACACACACACACACGCTCACACAATGTGCTCACATGACGACAAAGCAAGCAGACAGTCTCACACACACACACACACACACACACACACACACCAACGTGAGCGTGAACACACACTGTTGTAGGGCTCCTCTGCATTAGGAGCGTTGTGGTGTGTGTCAAATGAGGAACACGACTGGTGTGCTGGAATGTGCAACCCCGACACAACTACAACATCAATATCACAATTAACGGCTCATAATTCCCCTGGGCACAGGTGTGTGTGTGTGTGTGTGAGTGTGTGTGTGTGAGAGTGTGAGTGAGAGAGTGTGTGAGAAATAATAGGACAATATTGAAATAGTGCTGTGGAAGCGAAAATAGCTGTTTCTCAGACGGATACTTACAGGGAGAGAAAGAAAGCTTGTGAATGCTTTTACCCATGCAGTCTAGTCTGTGTGTGTGTGTGTGTGTGTGTGTGTGTGTGTGTGTGTGTGAGCTACTATACTTACATCTCTGTGAGTTTCTTGAGAGTGAGCACATTTTTGGAAAGTGATAATATTTTGGCCAGTTCCCACTTCTTCAAAGACGTGTCAGGGGGTGAAGACTTGGTTTTAAAGATGAGAAGTTAGGTAACGGTTAAGTAAGTTAAGGTCAGGGTACGATTTTTATGGGTTAGTGTCCTCACAAGTAAGGGTCCTCTTAAGTATAGGATGAAGAGCCACTGGCTGGTCCTTGTTGCCAAGTGATGTATAAACTTGATGTCAAACTTCACTTTGTTCCTCATCTATTGTCACGGAAAGAATGAGATTCAGTTACAGGAGACTGATAAGATAAATCTCCCCAGGGTGGCTGGCCTAATTGTTTGCCAAGCTCAGCGACTCTTCCCCAATGCTTTACTCCTATATATGCCTATTAATAATAGACAAAGTACTGTACTACTGTAGGTACAGCACCTACAGTACTCAAGCAGATATTTACAGCTTACATTAGAGCAGAGTTTTTGGTTTAAGGCCTTAAAAACTCAAACACGTAATTAATACGATAACCCGTTCTGCTGCAGCTTTGTTTTAATCAATCTGGCAATTGCAAGTGGTTGCACGGTTCCTTCTTTGCCATACAAATCCCCCAAATAAGTGTAATAATTGGGCTGTTTGGAATCTTCAACCAATATCTAATCAATTCATGTTGCACAGTAAGCTAGCATGTGTTACCCTGCTGATTTACATTGGTGGTTTAGTGTGTATGACAGTGGAGGAATGTCCTTGAGCTGGAATCCTCCTCAGCATGAATACATTTGTTTGTCTTTTTAGCCTCAGCGAGGTTAATCAGTCCACGCTCCCGCTATAAAAAAAGGTTAAACTAAATGTTATAGAACACCTTCAGGGAAATCGCAGGGACTCCCAGCTGACTTTTATGTTTGTTCTATTGAAAAAGAAATGCATTCAAGGAAAGTGATTTGCAAAAATGGCAACTGGAGTTGGATACAATGTGAGTTTTTATGGGAGGTTGCAAATAATGTGTATGTGTGTGAATATTAGTCTGGCTCTCTCTCTCTCTCTCTCTCTCTGCTTTAGTGTGTGTTGGCTGACCAGACTTGTGTGTTATACCTAATAGATTCATGTTGCTGCCCAAGGCCACAGCTGCAGAAATACGGTTTCATAATACTGCTGCTTTGCTGCCTGCATAATCCTTTTTTTCAGTCTCTGGATCCCCCTGCTTTCATATCCAGCTTTTTTTTCCCTCTCCTTTCTTCTTGGATTCTCCTTCCTTAATTTAAGCAGCACCTCCCACTCCTTCTCTCGTCTTGTCACAAATTCTCACAGACAAGAAACATGTCTTTGTTTTCCTGCCTCCGTTGACTTCCACTGTCCTTTAAATAAGAGCTCTTATTTTAAGCCTAAATATTTAATATCCATTGTTAGTGATTTCAACACATTTTTATTGCTATTTACTTACTAATTATTCAAAAGGTTAATCAAGATATCATAATGTGAAGAACTCTAATACGATAACTTCAATTAGAGCCAGTGTTGCTGCTGATGTAAACACAGATGATCTCAGCAAATCCTGTAAAAATGATGCAACCATGGGAAAAGTCACCCGTTTTAAACTACCTGGCCTCAGCAAGACTGTGACTGAAGCTCATGCATTGACCCTGATACCTACAGCAAGTGTTTCTATTCATGTCCCGAGGAGTAAAAATAGATCTCTTCTAACAGGCATCTTCCTAGGTGCTTTCAAATAGCTGTTTTGTCCATATAACTCAATTTTATGATCAAAGAGAGGAATTTCGTTTTTGGACTGAATGACTTATTCATCTTCTGTCTCAGTTCCTTTCTGTCTTTTCTGTTGGACAAAAAATACAAATTAACCAACAATCTAATGTAAGGTAAATAACAACTTCTTAAATACAAGTGTAGGAAGTTGTCTTTGGTTGCTTTGGGAAAAGTGACAAACAGCAAGGACTTGGAGGAGGCTGTAATTAACGCAGCGCACCATCCTCCTGCTGTACGGCTCATCCTCAAAGGATTTCTCAGAGAAGAAACAAAGAGATTTCAGATACATCTTGGCCGAAGTGATGCTGTGTTACTGCTAGGTCATTATCTAGCCCTAAGCAAAACAGTTGTATGTCAAAGTGTGTTTAGTAATCACTGAAATGAAGCCTGACACTAAAGCACAATGACAGTAAGTCACAATGATGCCTCTGTGGACATGCACACTTGTCTTTATCGCAAAAGCTTCACTCAACTTGATGGTTCTTTGATTGTGCAAACAGCTTGAGGAAATCAGACAAGCGGCTCAATCGAAGCATGATATAGATTATTAAGGATCTTATTAGTGGACTTCTTTTATTTCAAAGCCATTCAACATCATCGAATAGCAGAATTGAGCTAACAAATTGTATTTGCATTGTTTCTCTGAAGAGTTTGCATATTCTGTCTGTGCTCGTGTGGGTTCTTCTCTAGGTACTCCGGCTTCCTCCCTCAGTCTAAAGACATGCAGGTAAGGTTAATTGGTGATTCTAACTTGCCCGTAGGCGTGGGAGTAAACGTGATCGACCGTCTCTGTGTGTCAGCTCTTTGATTGACAGCTGGGATGACTCCAGCCACCTGCAGGATAAGTGGAACAGATAATGGATGGATGGATTAATAATCCAACTTTGAAGCTGATGTTGAAAAACTCTGCAGACTACATTTGTTCACTGTTATTAAAGAGGTGTGTATTTCAGGGTCCTCACACAGTACCAGGTCCTGGATTGCTTTTCTTGAAGGGCTTCCTGCTGTTGCCTTGGTCACATGGTGAGATGCGGGAGAATGGAAGTCAAATCAGGACACTCAGCGGGTACATTCAGCATAATACCAGTGAAATAGCAGATAGAAAACTGTCATCAAACACCATCAACCTGTGATCCTATATCAAAGTCTAATTTCTCCCAAACTATCCAGCGAAATAAGTTTCAGAATAAATTTAAATACTGTAGGCCATAAAACTGCTGAATCATATTTCACTTTATATCTTAAACATCCTGTTTAAATATTCATTGATGGTTGGTCCTGTGTTAGTTTTCGGTTGATTCTCGGGTGGATGATTAACAGAATGAAATATTTTGGGGAAAAACTAACTTTCTTCGTGAGGCCAAATGTCTCTGGATGGAGTCGTTGTAGTGGCATCGACAGAACAGCGATGTCAAGCCGTGCAAATGATGTTACACCCCTTTTACATTCTGGTAAAGCAATTACTTTTATAATGTCAGCAGCATCTCATCAATGTGTACACGAAAACAAATAATTTACTGCTGCAATCAAACAATCAACATTACGCTCTTATCAGTTCACTGCTTTTATGATGACAAGGGATTCAGTGGGACATGAGTGACCTTTGGAGGGTGGATCAGTATCAGGGCTACTGAAAATACCCTATTCTATTCTGTGCCATGACTCTTACAGCGTGGTGGATGTTAATGCACAAGCGGGTGGCCGTGAGATTTGCATCACATTTGTCCACTTGTACCGTGTTCACTGGCCTGTGAGACTCTGTTAGGGGAGGAGAGGTGACAAAACATGAGAGAGAAGGAAGGGAAGAAAAGGTTGTAGATGCTTAAAAAGGGAGGAGAGGAGGAAACAAAAGGTTGTATGTTGTATTATTTATCTCCTGCAGATGTGAGTCTACATTATTTATCCTCATGGGCAGCACATTTCTTGTCTGGCCGGAAATAAATTACATTCTTGGTGTAGAGGATTGTTTTTTTTTCCCCACAGTTTAGAACCTCTGTGTGGGACTCATGCTCATTGTGTTCACTCGTGATGCAGAATTTAATCAAACAAAATCCACAAAATATAGAGTATTTGGGTATTTGGATATATTCACATTTTTATATTTCTCTTTTAGACACTTCAGTGCCCCGAGCAAACTCCATTACTAATATGTTTGCTTCTCTGTGTCCCCAGCGTGTGTGTGTTTGTGTGTGTGTGTGTGTGTGTGTGTGTGTGTGTGTGTGTGTGCATGCATGTGTGAGTCACAGTGCTTCCATGAGCTTTCAGCCCTCTGAGTCTCTAATGGAGATGAATGTTGCTTCCTCCACCTAAAACACTGATTTAATCACACAAATAGGCAGCCCAACTCACCTTAGTGTGTTTGCACAATGTGCATGTGTGTATCCATCTTGTATATCTGTGTGTGTGTTAGTGTGTGATTCTGTCTCATCGTTTAGGTCAGACCACATGGTGCAGAGTTTCAGAGAGAGCACCCTAGAGCCTGTATATGAAAGGTATATGTATGTGTGCATGTTTGTGTGTGCCACAGTGTGTATGTATGTTTCCACCTCTGGGACAGTGTCCTCACAGGGTTGGGTAACGCTGGAGAAATCTGCATGTTGAGGACATCGTGCTGCTCCTCACATTTTAGGGAGTTATTTTTGGGTCAGACTGCAGGTTTACGGATGAGATTAGAATTGGGATGAATTTGCCTGAGGTTAGAGTAAGCATAGGCTGTGAGTTTATCAAGAAGACAAGGTCACAGCAGATATAGGATTAGGGTTTTAAATTAAGATGTAAATTATTGAGGCAAAGATTAAACTTGAGCCTGAAGTGTTATAAGCGTGTGCTACACTTCAGGGAATGAATTCAGACAGAGCTCCAGAAATTTTTGTTTGTGTGACAATTACTGTCTTTATAATTCAAAGTGCATAGCTTAATTGGTATTACCATAGCAACCATTCAAGTCCTCTTCCAGTGACATCATAACCCCATTGATGCCTTCCAGGCCTCTTGGAGAACATCTGCTCCCATTCATTTCAAACTGATCGTCTTCACTGATCACAGACTTGGAGTCAGTGAGCTTTAGATCCGCACCAGGAAAGGGTTGAGTGGACTATTTTCACTGAGCAGGAGTCAACTCTCACTTTTAATTAGCTTTTCAACCGTAGTGACTCTGACGTTTGTAATGATCATAGAAAGTACACAGAGTTCATATTTCCAAAGGCTGAGCACTTCTCTGGTGGAGGAAAGTCTGATTGAGGCATCAGCATCTATTTTGCACCACTGGCTTTTAAAGGTAGAGTCTGTACAGATGAAAAAACCAGCTATCATAGCTAGGCTTTGATACTGTATCCGACTGAAAAAAAATCCCACCCCCTCCCTTTGGGCCTGTCTCCAAAGCCACTCCTCCAGAACACATGAATGACACTGACTATTGCTGGAGGACGAATCTGTGACAGTGATAAGAGGATCAGCTGCTGCTGCCTTGGCTCCACAAACAGGTCTCTCATTAGTTCTGTGGGCTACGCAAGCATCACAGAGCCGCCACAAACGTACTGTTACCTTTAGCTCACTAACTTACTGCTCAGTGCACCAACTTGAAAGCTGTGACCCTCTCTCAGTGGGTATGAGTGCTTTATGCTGGGCAACTCACGACAGTCTGTCACTGAACCGCGGCTACTTCATCTGACATTCTTGTGCGAATAGCCCGCTAGCTTTAGCAATAAATCTTAATAAATCTCAGAATTGTGGAAGACTCCAGACATATGCAACGAGTACATGGGCAGACTGTGTGCAGGTATGCAGGTAGACAGGCAGCATGGCTGTCCAAGCATCTCATTTAGGCCAAATGAAATTGAATGAAATGGATTGGATGAGCTTATTATAGACCTGTGAAAGCCACATATTGGATTTTTTCTTCTTTTTGTCAAACCATTTGATTTATTAATTGCTTTCTGGCTGTGAGAATTGAGACAATTTCAACATAAATAACATAAAAAGCTTCTGAAATAAGTTACATACCCTTCCTTTAATGTGCACCATTGTCATTTTGAGACAGATGAAAACTGGGCCACTCTGTCTTGTCAAGCTGTACACTCATTGTGCAGAAATTGTATAATACCTGAAAATGAATGAGGCTGAGCCCCTGTTTTTGTTTCTTTTCAGAGTGAATTATTTATTTTTATCTAAATTTGTAGTTAGATATGTTTAATAGATGCGGCATCAGCGATTAAAATCTGGCATTCATGATGCAAAATGTGCTGTTTTCTTTTGTTTTTGAAGGAAAGTGGGAGGTCCTGTCCCACTTTGAGCATTAAACACCATCTGCAAGGACTTTAAAATTGAAGCTGTAGACTATATTCTCCTGCATCAAATCGAACCCACAGTTTGGATAGCGGACAGTCAGATTTAATAGGACTCTGCCTCTGTACTCCAATTCTGTAGCAGCTGTTTGAAAAGTTATACACTAACATGGCTCTGAAGGAAGATTTTTGATTTTATCTTATTTATGTCTTGTGTTGCAAGAAATAAATTCCTACTGCAACACTCTAGAGGGCTTCATTCTTGTTACATTTCTCTGGGGAAATCCCCCTTCACTGGCTTCAAATGGGTCTACACAGAAAATGGTGGAGAATGAGAGGGATACAGGGAAGAAGCCGAGAGATGGTGAGATATCGAAGGAGTTGCAGAAATGGAAAGAACCTGACAAATGAGAGAAAGATGTAGAAACAGAGGCAACGGCACCAGAGAGGATTTTCCGCTGGCTGTGTTTATGATCAAACAGATAAACACAGAATGAAGCAGGTCAGATAAATGACAATGGGTGTGATGATTTATGGCTGATGCAGATGAAAAGCTCCTGCTCCCTCCACTGCACTGAGCTTTTGTCTTGCCTCGCTAATCCTCCCTGCACCCCCTTCTCTCTCTTCCTTAAGCCTACATCCTCTGCGAATGTCCCCAGTCTGTATTTTCCCATCATCCCTCTCACTCTCCTCACATCTCCCTGCTCCTTTTCCCCTTCAAATGCACCATATTTCTGCCCTCTCCACTCGCCTTTAACCCCTCCGCTCTGATTTTCCCACTCATTTAAACATCGCCTTCTCCACTATCGCCTCCTCTCGCACATCAATGCTGCCCTCTGCACCCTTTCGCTTCCCGGCCATGACCCCCCCCCACTTCCCTGTGATCCTGTTAAAGCTTCATGTCAGCATTAGTGTTGGTTAGCACAGCGGTACGCCACATATTAAGCCAGACAGCTGTTGTGTGTGAGTTTAGGTCAGCACCAGCATCTGCCCTGCAAGGCCAATGGAGGGGTGGAGGCTGTGAGAGAGGAAATAGGACTGTGTGTATTTTCAATATGATTTGGAAAAAGTAAACATGCCAAACGTGCCTCACAGCATTTTACGACAGATACAAGCTGAAACTTAGATTATACATGACATGCTAAAAGTAAACGGACAACCGGACAATGCCAAAACTTGGCTGCGTGAATATGCTCCAGTTCAGCCAAAAGAGCGTTAGTGTGGTTGACCAGAGATGGAACTTGCCAAAAAGTTGGACATACACTGAATGCTGAAGCGCTAGGAGTGCCCTTAAAGGAATAGTTTGACATTCTGAGAAAAACTTTCTTGCTTAAAGTTATATGAAAAGTATTTCTCACTGCTCTTGGCAAAGAAATAGTCATGCACATGTTAATTAGTGAGCTTCAGAGGTTCTGGCAGGTGGACTGTGTTACCTTTGGATAGAGCCAGTGAGCCAAAGTTAGCTGTTTCCATTTGTTTCCAGTCTTCATGCTAAGCAAAGCTAAGCCTCTCCTGACTCTAGATTCCTATTGAACAGACACAAACAGTATGGTAATGGTATCAGTCTTCTCATTAAACCGCTAACAGCAGGAGAGCGTATCGTGTATGTATGGTGTCAGTATGAATTATATGAAGATTGTTTCCAATTCTTTAGCTTTGAAGCTTGACTATGAAGCAAATTGGATGCATTTTTATCTCATTTAAGATAATGTCTACAACATATTGTATATGTTGTATATTAAATATTCCTTCTTATTTCCTCCTACTCCTCTTTACTTTTCTTCATGCCCCATTTTCTCCTCTTCAGTTGTCTCCCAGTCCAATCTTCTTCTTCTTCTCATTCCACCACGATCTTCTTCCAATCCTCTCTCTTCTCCCATCTCTCCATCATCTTTTTTTTCCATTTTTCTCTTCCCCATCTTGATCCCTGTGTTCTCTATCCACTCCAACCCGCTCTCCGTCTCTCCCCTTATCATTTACATCCTTCCTTCTCCACTCATTCCTCATGATCTTCTGTATCCACTCTCCTCTATCTCTGTCGTGCATTTGCTCTTTCCCATCGCCCTTTCCTGGGCTGTATCTCCCCTCTCTTTTACATCTTTCCTTTGTCACCACTTGTCTCTCCACTGAATGTGCTTTTCTCTTCAAGGAGCTGAGCGATCTCACCCTGGCATCAGTTTGTTGGTTGCCACGACAACCTCCTCAGCCAAGTTATTTATAGCAGCAGATCAGCATGGCTCCCACACAATACAGACTGTGTGTGGACATGTGTTTTTTTGTTGTTGTTGTGTTTTTATATATTTATGCCTGTGTGTGATCTTTCTTTTCACAGAAACTGTTGTTCCTAACGTTTAGAATCTAAGCAGACAAACTGCTTTTCCATTTCAGGTAAATTCTACCATATGCAAAGAGATCTCAAACATATTGTTAATCCTTACTCTACTCCTTACTAATAAAGTAACCACATTACTGTGATGTGATGCTAAATAATGCGTTACCACACAACACTTACATTTAGCTACTGTACGTTGCTGTGGTTTCACTTGCTAAACAATTTGATCATAAAATTTATGTAGTCCTCAATTATAAATTAATCAATATTCAGGGATTTCTCACGAGATCTTGCTCTTTTAGTGCTATGCGTGACCTATCGAATGACACTTGATGTTCATCAAGAAAATGTCCTCTGACCAGGCTGCTGTCATGGAAACAGCAAAAGCGAAGATTTTTGTGAAAGATTTGACCTTTTTATGACCATCAGATGCACATTTAAAATTATTTGCACAAACTGGTCATCTTACTTGCGTGCACATGCCAATGTCTGATATATTTCTTTCTTAACACAGAACACTAAAACATCTTTGCTGTAAATGCTGGAAGCTGCCGTTAGAGTTTTTTTTTTCTTTCCCCCGAAAGCTGAAAAGATGACAGCGATGCAGATGGAGGTGTAAATGACAGAAAATTGTGGTGAATGGGTTGGAGCTCAGACTCAAGGCAGACAAGTGAGAAACATGAACAGAATGATGCAGCATCCTTTTGAAACTCATGACTGCTCCTAATTAACAAAATAAAAAAAGATACCTTAGCAGATCTGAAGGGATTTATATCCTTTAAGGCAATCTGCTGTGTTTACAGTACAACATGTTCTGTTAAGTTAAAACCCAAGAGAGTTTAATAAGATGAGTGAGGCTAGTGTAATGTGATAGTCTGTTTTCTAAATGCACATTACTTCCATTTGAAAGGGTAGTGAACTACTGTCAGAAAACGGACAGTAGTACATTTAAAAGATCTTCATTGTCTAGTATTTCGGCTTCGTGCGTGCATGTGTGTGTGTGTGTGTGTGTGTGTGTGTGTGTGTCTGCATGTGCGTGAATGGCCATTTGCAAGTCTGTCCGGTAACATTGATCACAGCCAAGGCTGGTGCTTCGCGTCCAGCCTGTTACGTTGCCATGGCAACGATCCCACCACTTAGGAGCCGCCGAGAAACCAAACACCCCCCGATCAATAAGCGTCTTGAATAATGGGGCCGTAGACACACACACACACACACACACACACACACAGCAGCCTCAGCGCGACTCTGAAGCTCCATCAGTGACTAGATAGTTGCACAAATTCTGCCACTTATTCAGAGAGAGTACAGTGAGGAGAAAGAGTGAAGAAGAGTCTTTTGAAACCCACTGAGACACTTAACTGAGTGCTGAAGAGAGGAGTCATGGCAGTTGGCAAACTGCTGAAGAGGGAGATCTGGAGTGTGACTACCATTTGTCTCACAAAATGTAATGAAATGAGCAAAGACTCAGAAGACACACTGTGGACATTAATAATGTAAAGAATATTTTCTTCTGCCAGTAATAGAATTATGTGGCAGTAGAATGAAAAGTACACACCACTTTTACCAGTTTGCCACATCAAAAGTGTTAAATTTAGGCCGATGATGAAGACTAACTGTTACAGCTGGGAGACGCAATGCCAAGGAAGGAATAAGGTTGTACATACAACACATGGAATATTCATTGTGCTGTTTGAATTTTTGTGTGTTTTAAACTATTCACATGCTCAGGTTTGATGGTATAACCCCACTGGTTGCCACACTGTTCAGGGATCTCCAGTATTTGGATGTGGTAACAACTTTTAAAGCATTTTAGAATGAAAAATATTGACTTAATACTGAAGCATTGTCTGTTTAAATGAAGGAGTTGTTTGGAGCCAGCGTGCAGGCATTCATTTTCATTGCTGCTTGATGTGTATGTAATTACACCTCTCTCTCGTAGACATCTTTTCTGATTATTTCCGCCCACTTTCCTTCACATCCTTATTTCCACTTGCTCATGTTGTCCTACATGTAAAATATTGTGAGACATTGTGCATATTTCATAATGTTGTGAGCCTGGGAAGGCTATCATGGGTACACTTTAATCACATCATCTAAACTTTAGGTCAGCCTAATAAATATTTCACTTTAGACCGGTCTTAATTGATTTTGGTACATCACCATGCATCAGTAGGTCTGGTTATTAATAAAACACAATCTTGTTGTTGTGTGTCCCTGCTGTTATCTCCTTACCAACGTGCTTTATTACTCTCTATTATGATATTGGTGAAACACAACACTGCACTGTTGAGTCTGGGTGAAGCTTCTTTGGCAGATGGGGATAATGCAGTATATGACATAACAATCGTACACACTATGTGATGTACGGTAATGAAAGCTGATATTCCTCTCTGGGTGCATGTGTGTGTCGTCCCTGGGGCAAGCGTGCATATGGATCTACATCACAGGATTGATGATCAAAAGACTTCCACACACACTGTTCAGTTTAATCTTTGGCTCATATGTTTTGATAGATAGGACAATTTAAGTACATTTAAGGAAAAATGCAGATACAAACACTGCAAATTCTGCTATTGTGTTATCGTTATATAACAACAGGGAGGATCTCTGAAAACAGGAAAGCAATTTTACGTTTCATCAAACCGCCGTAGCATTGTGGCGTTACTCTTAGCCAACACATGTGAAACCTAGTCAAGCCCTCCTCTGCTCTTGTTTGTCTACTTCAAGGCCTGGCATGTCAAGATGCAGTAAAAATGTCCTTCCGCATTCCACAATTATACTGAGCTGCTTGTGTACTTGTGGCTCAACCGTTTCTCCCTCGTCAACAAGCCTCTTTAACCTCCACAAGACAGCAGCTGTGTGGATGGAATTGTAGCCTCTCTCTTTTAAACTCACGGCACTGTAGAGCAGAAAAAACAGGAAGCAGGAGGAAATCAGCTGCCTGTGAGACGCTGGAATCTGTGCATCTGGCACACAAAATCATTCTTAATTCACAAATGCCTTAAGTCACATTTTTCTTCAAGTCTTGCGAACAGCAGCTGAACCCTCTTGACCCTGCTTCACATTTGCAGCCATGGTGACTACAGGCTATCAGTCGCATCCTTCAGTATCTTACCACTGTTTTGTAATTGACAGGATTCAAAAAAAGCACCAACTAACGTTTATCTCACTGAATTCTGCAACTGCATAACACGAAAGAGGATGTCAACGTACAGGAATAGCACATTAATTTCAGTGAGCAAATGCTTTCTGCTGAGACTGCCATCAAAATATTTGTAAACACAAACAACTTGATTAAAGTCTTTCCCACGGCAGACACTCCAGTGGGAGAACCTTGGGAACCGGAGCTTTCGAAAATAACCCGAGGCATTAATAGAGCGCATTGGGCTTCTTCCTTTATAGTTGGTGCACTACTGCTCGTCTCTTGGAGAAGCTAAGTGGTGCTGACGTGAGAAAGATGATGGTGGAGAGATGCCTTACATTATGAAAATCAAGTGAAAAGACGTGATCATTTCTGTTACAGTAGCCAGAGTTCTAAATGCAGAATTACTACAGCACGGTTGTTAGCTAGACTAAGTAATTTAATACTTAATTCTTTTGGTGGAAGGAAACTAAGCACAGTACATTTACTCAGGTGCTGCACTTAAGTAGAGTTTTGAGGTAATTGTGCTTTATGACATCTCCATTTTATGCTCCTTATTACTTCTATTTCACTACATTTCACACACTTATACTCTTCACTGTACTGCATTTATTTCACAGACAAAGATAGAAGTTTGACAAGTTTACAATTTACATGTAAAATGCACAATCAGTTTTAAAATATGGCCCATTATTATAGATATAAAGCAGATAGAATTATTACCATCCTAACAAACTGCAACAGTAAATTGCAGTATACATGACACAGCACTCACAGGGGCTGTTTTCTTCATTCTTATAACTTTTCTTTTCATACTTTAATACATTTGTTGTTAAGAATTCTGCTACTTTTATCTTAATAAGATCAAAATGCGGTTTATCTATATAGGAGTAATTTTTACGCTTTAGTATTGAAGCCTTAAGCGTAACAATACTTCACATTCAAACAGTTACACATAAACATGCCTCAGAGCTGAGCTGTACATCCACAGTCTGCTGCTGTCAGCAACCACACAGGTCAAATGCCTTGCCCAAGAATACCCTGGCAGTCAGTTTAGATAAGAGTTTGCCACTAGACCCTGTCCCCTGCTAAATCTCTCATATAATCTGGGAATTTATACCCCACAACCCTCCGGTCACAAGTCTGATAGTCTTCCTCTAGGCTACTGCTGGCCCTGTTCAGAGGCGGCACGAACCCCAAATTTAGTACCAAATTTCTGCGGAACGTCTTAAGACCACTTCAGCACTATTGTTAATTATAATTTTTGCTGACTGCACATTTTGGATTTTATGGTAACATTCGTTTTTCTGCTCAGTTTGGTCGATGTGACTGATGAGAGACGATGGGAGGAGTGAAAGAAGTGGACTGAAAAAGCAGAGGATTGGAGGGAGGGGGAGCCCGAGCGCTGAGAGTAATGTACCGTGCTCCCTGAATCTAGATCACTGAACACACCAGTGTTTCTTCAGTAATTTCTTGTAGCAGAGATGGGCACCCTGGTTTCACTTCAACGTGTCTGTCCCAGTTTTGGCAGCAGTGCACACACAGTGCTAATGCTACAACTAGCCGGGTCACTGGGGTGGGACTGGAGATTAGACTGCCCTTTGAGACAAGAAATAGTACGGTAGAGGAGCAACACATAGAGAACAGAGACAGGGGGAGGTAAACAGTCAAATAGCATTTGTGATATTATAAATTGGAATTTGGCCATCTTTTCCAAACACTGAAGTCAGAAAATCCAAACTTGAGCGCCAGGAGTTGGAGCATGGATGGAGCTGAGGTGCTCATAAAAAGCGGCAGCCACCATGACAGCTTGCAAAAGCATAAGAAACATTTCAATCAAGCAAAAACAGCCCAAAAAGTACATTACAACTTCTTAAATTATATCCAATTAATACAGCCATGCTATGTCTTGCTTGTTGATTCATTTCCACACAATGTGAGCTTGTCTTGAAGCCAACATCTAGTGGCTGCTGGAGGAACTGCATTTTAAGGCTCCTCCATGTCAGTTTTCAGGTCGTACACATCTTCAAATATCAACCCATCATTAAATCTGCAAAATCTTCATTAATATCAGACTTTTTTCACCTTTTTCATGCACTTCACTGTTGTTATTTTTTTTAGATTAAATTAATTCAATCATAGGGTTAATTGGGTTCCTGGCTATTTATATAATCATATCCTTGGGCTTGTGTAGTTATTATCACTGTCAAAAATATTTATCTACTGATTTAGACTTTTAGAGTTCCACAATTTTCTAATTGGGAGAAGTTAGGATGGCAATCACGATGAAACATTTTACTGGAAAATAAAATGTAAAATTTGGATGCACTGAAAACATAGAAACACCAACCACAGCAGCCACAACTCTGCAAACCACTGCCCCCATGTAACTGTGGAGCTCCAGTGTTGAACAGAGGCACCGTGCAGGCTCTCTGGGATGAGGACGCGTTTAACATAAAGAGCCTTCCTATAGGATCGGGGGGTCTAAAGGGCAGGCTGGCTGTGAATATGGGGGCTAGACAGCCGACTGGCTTGTAACACAAGGTCCCTACACAGAATTAAATACGCTCCACTGGACCCGAGTACGCGGCTTGTCCCCGCCCCCCGACAAGGCACAGCATCCATCCTCATGCGCTCGCACGCTGCGTGATCCCCATCACAACCCGCGCGCGGTGGCTCTGCTGAACCGATGGAGTAGTAGTACTAGTAGTAGTGGGAGTGCTCGCGGCTTCCTTTCGCCCTTTTCTCCTCCTTTTTCCCTTAATGGATTCGTCTGTTCTCTGGAATACTGCTTCATCCCAACGCGGTAAGTGTGTGTGATGCCTGCAGATGCTGTGTGTGTGGGGGAGAAATAAGAGGACACGGGACTGTGCAGCTATTGTCTGTTGCTGAGGCAAGTTCGGACCTTAATCAAGTCCCAACGCGAGAGTGTGCGCAGATAAAACGGATCAGTGCTCATGGCGAAAGCGGTCTTGTGAATGAAACTCATTCCGCCGCCGATTTCAGTGAGAAATGTGTGGAGATTAATGGCACAGTGATAGTAGAGAATCGATATCGGCATTTAGACAGACACCTGTCTCCACCAGCAACAGTGACCGCCCTCCGGCGCTCACTGACGCTCCCATTAATGTGGATTTTGCAGAGATTGTGCGTCTCTCATTTAAAACAGAAGGGGAACATCTGCGCATTTGTGCCGCCTTCGTTGCCGAGCAAATGTGCCTTCAGTCCAGCAAGAAAAATTTGCCCCCCCCCCCAACATCAGAGGGTGGGTATTCCTCCTCAAACAGCCCCCCCCCCCCCTAGACGTGCACGGCGCAGTTGATGTCTTTCAGATCACTGTAAGACTGAAATCCCATGCTTATTATGATGCTTTGATGAGCGGTCTAGGGTAACCTTGAAATTAATTCAGTGCAGCGTGTGTCATCATCTCCTCCTGATTGCTTCTCCTATCATCATATTCAGAAAACGCTACTGTGGATGTGCAGCCTTGGCCTTAGCTCGAATATGAACTGAATGAACCTCATCTTCTATTAGTACTCCAAAGGGAAATGCCAACACAATAAGAATAAAAGGTAAATGCCTGTTTTGGTCCTCCAGAACCTCAGCAAACGGCTGCTTTTTGCTACCAAATCTGGTCCAAATGCACGAGGAGTATTCAAGTTGCATATGAGTCTGCGATCAAAAAACACAATTCAATCTGGGGTGAATCAATTTATTTGCCAATATTGCTGCTGGGAGGCATTGCAGATGAGCCGAATTGCTCAGCAGACCAGTAAGCAAATGGTTACTGGAGCCTCAGTGTAGCAGAAGTCAGCGTTGCTCATATCTATTGTCGAAAAAGTGCCACTTTTTTGGAAATCACCTGCTCTCTAATTAGTTGACGGTGTTTCCTGTCCACTTACATTTACAGTAGAACCCTCCTTAACTGCCTGTGGTCATGTTTCTCTTTATACTGAATCCTCCTCGTGTACCCTGGCTGTGCACTGAAAATAAGACCATATAACCCACCCAGTGAGGCACATATTTCTACCAGCTATTTGTAGCTGGAGCCTGTGAGTTTGTGCGTTTTGCTGTGTGTGTTTGTATTTGACAGGTGTATTCATGCTCGTCCCCGTAGTATTGCAGGCAAATGGTATTATTCAGCAGACAGATGGCAGGTGGCTGGGCATCAGGTGAGTCTTTCCTTGGCTGTCAGCAGGGCCCGCCGAATGCAAGACACCTCTTGGCACACACCCACCATGCCATTCTACATAACAGCACAAGTGTGCATTTATACAGCGTGTGTGTGTGTGTGTGTGTGTGTGTGTGCTGTAGGGTGGAGTATGCAAATGTTTCTTAAATACAAGAGGAGTGCATGTGTAAAAGGTCCCATTCTATACTAGTCATACAGAGGGCATTGTTCTGCTGTAGGATGTGTGTGTGTGTGTGTGTGTTTGCCCTTCCTTGAAATGTTATGTCACTTTTGATCAATGGGATAACAAAACTGGCTGAGGTCACGATGACATCATGCCAGACTGTCAGTGATGTACTGGAGTGATGTTCGCCTGTGACATCATCAGCAGCATCAGTTGTAGTTCTTATGTGGGGTCTCAGTCTGTAACATCAGCGCTTATTGTACTAACCATGACTGATATTGGCATCATTGTTCATCACAACTGCTGCGATTCCAGTATGATGGACAAATTTGGATCCTGGGTTGCTTAAAGTCGTCTATTTATCTCTGTGCCCTCTCCCTGCCACATTTAACCCCGCACGCCCGGCTTTTAAATAAAGCTGCAAGATTTCAGAGCAGAAATATGCACAGCTTGTCATCCTGAATCTCCAAATGAACTCACGTCTGACGACGGGAGGGCTGCTTGCAGCAGGACAGAGCATCCCATGAGATGTCAAAATGAAATTCAGCCCTAGTGTGTGATTACTTCTTCGCATCGCAAGTGATAAATCCAAAACATACAGGGGAAATGTAACATGATTGCTGAGCAGCAGTGAGTGAATGCTCAGGGAAACTGGATACACATATATTATTTCTGGCTATTTAGAATAAAATATTTCAGCAAGTATATCTTGCTGCCTTTTGGAGCCACAAACGCACTGCTACCCGGCATTTAACACAAGAATAATCATATTAGGGGCAAGGTGCTGCTCTGAAATGTGTTAAAAATTACAATAATTACAGGGCGACACCAGGAGATGCTTTGTGTTGAGAGAAAAGCATCACCAGACAGACGTGTAGCAGTGAGGCAGCAGGAAGGACTGACCTCTGAACTCAAGTCTGATATCTGCCGCCTCCCCTACTCCCATAGTAGAAACCAGCTATTGATCACATGTGCACTCATACATACTGAGACCGCCACACACACACACACACACACACACACACACACACACACAAATCCTTTCTGTGGTCCATTGATAGCAAGTATTTGATTACCACTAGATGTGGGGGCAGTGTTATTATTGCAGTGGAGTTGTTCTGATTGGGCAATAGATCTGTCACTGTGAGGTCTCTGGGGAATGAGTGCCCCCAAGGTGAGAAAAGGCCTCCCTCTGGAGGCTGAGTGGCCCTCCCTTTATCTATAAGAAGGCTGTTACACACAGGTGATGTGTTGAAGAACTGCAGCACTGGCAGGCAGAGCTGGCAGGCAATGTTTTTTTGCGTGAATTACCAGAAGCCGGACAATAGAGTAGCAGCTAATGTGGCTAAACATCTATATTTACAAGGATGCTTCATTAATATGAGGGAAAAGTGGTATGTTGTTGGCTCAGCTACACATGTACACCCAGTATTTGTAGCATGCCAGAATTCAGCGTGAGCTTCTCAGCCCAGACTCGTGTATATAATTAGTCAGAATGGGAATGGGGGCTATTGGAGAAATACTTGAAATTGCAGCCAAATATCCCTGCTGGCTGGGAGCCCCAGTTATGGTTTTTTTTCTTAATTCAGATGACCATTCTAAGGAGGAATTTGGGTACACAATGAAGACAATTCCATTTTTTTTCATTTAAAAATGTAAATCACTACACCACTGGAGTTGGATTCAGTGTGAGTGATATGATTTGTTTAAATGCTAATTACTAGTTTCCAAAGAGTCAAAGAGTAATGTTTGTCTGTTGTCCTACTTCACTAGTAGATGATGCAGCGGTTTGAGTAAATGTGTACATTAGGTTGGATTGAACATCAAACCTTTAAGGCAAGCAGCAGAAGAAATGACAGAACATAATTCTTTTGTCTTTACAGTACTGTCAAAGAGAACGCAAAGCAAATTTGAGACATGGCACACTTGTGTACATATGTACTATATATTGTATATCTTGAATACAAAGTCGGTGAAAATGAAAAAAAGCGTATTCGACATGACCTGAGGCAAAGACGGATCTCTCTGAGTCGAAATTGATTGAACCTGAGCACAACATCTGTGCTGATCCCACTGATCACACATGTGTAGAGAGGAGAGGAAAAAGGAAAGAGTCAGACAGACCTCATAGCTGTTGTGCTGTGATGCTTCCATGTTTCGTGCCACGTTGCTTCGGCTAAAAATGTAGCTTGTGAGTGTCGTTAGAGATATTTCACTGCTAGTTGCTAAAAGGTCAGCTGAGTCGAATCTTGTCAAATGCATTAATGTTACAGCTGTACCATGACTTCAGTGAATAACCTCAGTGAAATACAGTGACAAACTGTTAGAAAAAGTAAATATTTGATTAAAGAACATGTTCAATTTATTAGGCATTTACTGCCTTCTTTACTCTGTGCTACAGGCACATTTTAGTCAGTGCCAAAAAATGTTAGGGTTTGACATCCAGCCCAAGACGCTGCAGCTTAATTTGAAAACGTTTGAGACACTCTGGTCCAGATAGCCGGAATCTAACAGGGCAGGATCACAAACCAAAAGCAGAGACAACAAATCTAATTTGATGATCTTTTCATTGTCATCACTGTGTTAGTGTGTGCAAAAAGGATGGAAATATTCAGAACTTTTTCTGATGATTCAGTGATTTATGAGGAGGTCTGCAGTCGCTTGGTGATGGTCTGTGTGTCTTTTAGGGGCAGAAAGTCATAAGAGCATAACTCATCATCAGTGTCCCACAGTTCTTTTAGAGCCAAAAACTGCCATATCATTGGAAAGCTCTAGCCTTCTATTCATCTTTTACAAAAGCGAGGGTTAGGATTAAGTATAGTACAAACACAGATTGTTCTGGCCCCTAGAAAACCTTTAATGTACCAAGCATGATAATGTAGGAATATTTAGAAATCTCAGAAGGAAAAATACTTCTTTATCTCCAGCTGGATCAGGAAGACGGTGATGTGATGGTTCTGATGGATATTACTGGGCTGAAAAATAGCTGCACACTCAGAGATCAAGAGCTTGTTTGATCTAAATATAGATGGAAATCTGGAGATGTTACAAAGCAGCATGGGAAAAACTTGCACAGCATCATTCAGCATTCAACACACGCAGTGAAAACACACACACGCACGTGTACAGAAGCCTTGGAGGACTTGTGGAAATTCATTTTCCCAACTTAAAAATTTACATTCATACATATGCAAATGCCCCTGAAGGATTTGCAGTTGTTTGCTAATGGCATTTGTTGGGATGCAAAGCAACAACCACCATTCCTGCGGGATTATTTCACTGCATGAGCTTAACTGCAACTGTTGATTATAAACACAAATATAGAATTTGATATAAAAGAAATACAATATTATTAAATCTAATTTAGCCTTAAGCTCCAATATGGACAAATCAAGAATAGTAGATTATATTATATTGAGAGACTATAAGGAAACAGAAAGCTTTGACCCTTATAAAGATGTAAACACACTGCACTTCTTCTATAGGAGAATTTAGAGCGACAATGTAGTAAGTGATAATGACATTTTACAATTTTTGTTATGCGCAGAACAGAAATTTGACATTGAGGTAAAAATGATGAGCTGAAATGAGCGTCAGCGAAAAATACCACAATGCTTAATGAAGAAAAAGAGGGTGACACCCAGGCTGGGACGAAGCCTTGATGTGTGGAAATGTGTAACGAGATGTTTGAGGCCGAATGCATGAGCGTGTTGCTGGTTTGCAGCATCTGAAGAAACGAGTTTAAGATGTCCTCGACTCTTCTCTGCTGCTTTTTCTCGCCCCCCCCTTCCATTCTGTGAAGTGTCTCTCTGGGGGGAATGTTTTTTCCCCTTACTTTGAGAAGTTTAATTCTTTTCGAACAAGGATATTCCTGATCTTTTATGCTCAGCTCGTTCTGTTTCTGATCTCATCTTAGAAGTCTCTATGTTTGACATTCTTGTGTCCTCTGCTGTATATAACGGCAGGCGTTGTGCAGATTTTCCACTTAAGCTGTCTGTCAAAAAGACAAAAAAAGTCATTCCCATAGCAATTCCTCACAATTAAGTGTTGGTACTAAATAAAAGTTATTTTGTTTCAGAGCTGGCACAGAGACAACACCACCACTCTAACCTTCACTGTGTTTAGCATTGTTTTCATTATAATCTGAACCACTTAACATGTATTGAAGACACATTTCCATAATACAACATAACATTGTCGGACTCACGATTAATGGAGATCAATATTGATGCTGCAAAACCAGAATATTGTCTCTTTTAATGCTCAAATTCTTCTTCGTTGTCTAAAACCGGTGCCTACATTTCCCACAATGCAACTTGACAGTCAGAGAGGGTATGCTATAACAAGGAAGCAAAATGCATGGAATCCAAAAGAATGCATAGGTTATTGTTGTTACATGTTATGGTAATGTTCGCTCTCTAGCTGCAAGGACGTGATCCCTCACCAGCTTCCCACGCCCAAACACTTGTGTATGTTGGAATGCATGACCAATTAGGGGGCTTGAACCCGAGTCTCTGTGGGAATGAATGGGGGCTTTCCTTCTGCACCATCTGTTAGTCGACCAAATGAGTTAATGGGATTTTATTTTATAGTTATTTAAATATTCAGGTAACAGCTCAGTATCATGAATTACGATGTGGCGTGGGAGGTTCAGATAATGTTTTCTGTACAGTAATGAAAAATAGAGCTCTTTTAATTATGCTTTTGTGACAAGAGCATTACAGACACTGAATATCTCCTCTAAATATATGATACAGTATGAGCATCCTCAGTTTGAAAATGTAAGAAACAGTATGTCATTAGGATCCATATATTGAATCTTATATACCTTTCCATATGTGCAAATGGTAGGTGTGATATGTGGAGGTGCTAAGACCTGTGGCTGCCTGTAAGAAGAGAAACTATTTATGAAGACTTTGCCTGTAACTTCACACTTTGCTGCTGAATATGTCCCAGAAGAGGTGGCAAAAGTTCTTCTACTCCAAATGAACCATTTTCTTAAACATGCCTCAATTTTTCTTTTGCTGTTTGTCTCATGTCTTTCCTGTCTCTCTCCATTTCTCATTTTCCCGTTTTTTTTCCCCCTCTATCCGCTGGGAGTCACTGTCCTGTCTCATGTTTAGCTCTGAGGGGAGATAGGAGAGGAAAGATGACAGTGTTATTTTATGTTAACACAGTGTTGTGTACGAATATGTGTGTGTGTGTGTGTGTGTGTGTGTGCGTGAGTGCACGATAGAGTGAGTTCATCACAGCCTGAAGTTTGAATGATATTCTTCTAAAACATAGTTTAATGGAAGATTATGACCTTTCCATCCAAGAGTGACTTTTAGAGTCCTAACATTAAATGAGAAAGATGAATATGCACTGACACACTGATTGGTCAACAAATGCTTGGTGAGAGAACCCATTATTGTTGTTTTTTTTTACAGTCTACAGGAAAAAATAGATTGGTGTCCCACATCACTTTTAGGAAAGCCACAAGGGAAGTATGAAAACTGACTATTTATAGCAACAAAGATGCTCTGTTGGCAAGATTGGTCGCCATGGGACAGCTCTGTGTCTGTGAGAGAGAGTGTGCACTGCTGTGCAGTCAGCAGATGAGGAATTAGAAATTGGATGTCTATACTTTATTGGCAGTGAACGTTCTTCAGGTATGATTTCAGGGAAAAATCTAATGGAAAAAGTGATTTATGGTCCAAGGGTTGTGGAATAAATGTGGAAAAAAACATTTGGTGACAGCAGGAGCATTTTCCACATCCAAATATCTGACTATGTTTTGTAGTCAAATAAAAAGGCACAATGGTGTAGGTTTGGTTTGGACGCTGACTAACACGCTGAGTTGGCGTGTTTTCCAGCAAAACATGTTTCTCGATTTTCATGAAAAAAAAATAGCCTCAATTAGTGTGCTGTAACCATCTGTAGTGCTCAACGAAAAACAAGTGATCGTGATCATGAACCATTGTTTTAAAGAAGCTTAAGAGGTGCTGGGGAGCAAAGAGGCAGGCTACATGTTTAATGCTGTTTCCAAATTAATTAAACTAATGTCCATCACAAGTTTACAGAGCCTTTCCTAGGGTAACACCATAAGGTTGCTTATGTCCAGCTAATGGACCAAAACCCCATAATATTCTATTAATGGCGATTTAAGACCGGAAAAACAGCTGGAGTCAGTGACTGTTTTCATTTTTGCTCGATCACTGACTAGAAAGATTACTTGTGTAATTGTTTCTTTCCGCTAGTTTCCTCTCATATAAAGCGTCACAGACCATCCAGGTTGGTTCAAAGATCCAAATTATTCAATCAGTCATGAATGCAGCTTTAAGATTCTGGCATTTGTAAGAGTTCATTAACTGCTGCTCCTCTGCTACAGTGCAGAAAGAGAGAGAGGGAGAGGGCACAGAGCTGCACCACCAACATGCTGGCAGTGATAACAGAAAGTAATAGTTCTTTTTTCCATGCCCAGCGTCTGACTCCTGGCTCGCACACCGACTCTGTCATTGTGACAGTTTAGTCACATTCAGACACTCATCACAGTCAGGCAGAACAACTCATCTGGAGCCCAGGAGATGGTCAATCAGATGATATTTCTGGGCTCAATACTTCACAGTCATCTCTTGCTGTCTCAGAGAGGAGAGCAGTCAACGCCAGACAAAGTCATCACAGGCCGGCTGAGTGGAGAGGAGATGCTGATGAATCCTGACGTGGCCTGTAGGCTGCCTGTTTGATGGGTTTGCCTCTGGGAAGACGATCTGATCACCTTTCATGTGACAGTAATTAACCGGCTCTTGGAATTGGAAGGAAAGTGCTCCTTGGTTGTGATCCTTCGAACATCTTTTGAAACTGTGATGTCCCGAGGCTAGAGGAAAAGAGAAATCACGTCGAGACTTTGCTGCGACTAGGTCCAATTGTTCAGCGCTGTGACTCCTCAGAGCTGTGAGGCTGTTCTGATGAGTGAGAAATAAATGAGTGCAGTGTAAACTCTTTGACATTGAGCGCGGCCCCCTTAAATCTTTATGATTCGAATCATCTGTCACAGAGCCCCCAGTCAAATCATCAAGCTCACAGTCCAACTGTCAAATTGCCAGTTAGTTTTTTTTTCTCTATTCCCTCTGCAGCGTTGCCCACAGAACAAGACAAAATACAAGTCCTTTTCCACAATAGACCACATGTCTCAAAAGATTTAGGATTGGTAGCCACTTTGGGCATCAAAAAGAGAATGATGGACTTTAGTAGTACCTTCAGGTGCTCCAGTAGTGATTTCATCAGTGTATATAACCAAACACCCTTTCCAGTTCATTTCACTTCCATATTTGCTTCAGTTGGTGTAAACACGAGGCCAGACTTAATGGACTACAGTGGTGGAATATACACTGAACAAAAATATAAAACGCAACACTTTTGTTTTTGCTCCCATTTTTCATGAGCTGAACAACATTTTCTATATACAAAAAAAAAACATTCCTCTCAAATATTGTTCACAAGTCTGTCTAAATCTGGCCTTTTATTGTGGCCAGCCTCAGACACACCTGTGCAGTAATCATGCTGTCTAATCAGCACCTTGATTTGCCACACCTGTGAGGTGGGATTATATTTTTGTTCAGTGTAAGTACATTTGCTGACGTACTGTGCATGAGGGCACATTTAAGGTACTTGTATTTCACTTGAAGATTTCCATTTTATGTTTCTTCTTCACTGCACTGTATCGAAAGCTTTAGCGACTAGTTACTTTTCAGAGAATTTTTCACAGGACGGCGAGGCTACAAACTACGTTTATAGAATATGATGCACCGCTGAAGATTAAACTACCATAACAGTATATTCAGTAGTTAACATGAGATCAACCTGGCTTGAAGGATGACAGACACTTTGTTCTTGATTAGGGGAAATCTGTATGCATTCTAGCACTCACATGTTCACATGCATATATATATATATATATATATATATATACTTTATATTCTGTATACTCATACTGTATCTTACGATCTCAGTGTCCCTAGCTGGACTCCCCCCTTGTTTAATGTAATTTCTGATTACAGGACATACCACTTCCTTCCAAATGGATGTGCTGAATTTACAGTTTAGCTCTTGAATTCATGCTAAAATCTTGTTTGTGCTACAACCAAGTCTCGTGGTTGGTCTGAAATCACATTTGGTCTGTTTTGAATACATTTATATGATCACAAGTGTGTGTTTGTAACATATTGTGCACATCTAGTGAGCCCCACCCCGAGTTTGCTGTGTTTTGTAAAGTTCCACATTTTAAGTTATGCTTTGAATGTGCACGAATTAGAATCTTCTCATGAGTTATAATCTCTTCTCCCCCTCATTAGGGAACAATGCTGTAGATGAGAGAAAAACTCAAATGAATCAAATGTCCCACTGAGATAAAGATCACAGTTGGCTACATGAAGTGTTTCTCTTTGACTGGCTTGATAAAATCATAGCTCAGTGGAGCAAGCTGCAAGAAATATGAATAATGTAACTCCTGTTGGTGGTGGTAGAGAAAAATGCCACATAGCTCAGGGTATCGGAGTATGACAGTGTGAATGTGATTAGTATGGTCGTTTAATTTTGGGGGCTTTTTACCACATTACAAGCATCACTACTCAATTTCCTCTCTGTAGCTGATGCTTCCCCACCTGCTATAATCTGAAAAGTCACTGAGTCACCGTAGGCTGATTACACTGTTAATGTGCACACAGACAGATCACATAGATGTCTAGCAGTGTTGTTTTTATATGGATTTACTGAAAGCAATTAAATTTACATGGCGTGTAAGACTTTTCTGGTGGGTGCTCACAGTTTGCAGTTTTAGTGGAGTGTGAGACCATCTATCATTTTGAGAACCTTACTTCAGCCTCACCTGACAGCTGTCCGCCCTGCTGAAGTGTCCTTGAACAGGAGAGCCAATCTCTGTAGTTGACACTGATTTGACATTTACACAGATCTTCCTAAAAGAGGACGGAGAGATACATTACAACATTTTCTTTTGCGGGGTCATTAAGATTAGTGTTAGGAGGAACGGAACTGGCTGAACCCACACTGCAGACACAGACACAGAGACGAAGGTTATGAGACAGGTGTGTTTATTCACAACCAGGCTGGGGAGGAAACAGAGGAAGGCAGGCCGGCGGAGTGGGGGACTGGGCCGGAGTGGAAACAAGGAACGAATACAAGCACTAGCGGTGGGGAATCTGGTAACAAGGAGCCTGAAGTAACCATAAGGAAACGGACAATCTGGCAGTGAGTGAATGAGTGAACTGAGCTTATAAAGACAGAGGAGGAGGAGGAGGTGGCTGGATTACTGATTAGGAAACAGGTGTGTGGATATTGCAGGTGTGTGGGTAGATGACCGGGAGTCACCCTCCTGACTCCGCTCCGGCGACAGACAGGGGGAGACAAAACACACAAGAGGGAGAGAGACAGGGGAGACAGGGGAGAGACAGCAGGATCATAACAATCAGAAGTTAATTCTGCACCTTTATCACCTGAAGTCACACATAAACCAGCGTTAAAAGTTTTAAGCACCACGTGGCAGGTCTTTGTGCTGAATTGTGTTTCATAAACAGACACCAAACAGCCTTTTCTGCTCAATCTTTTATCCCACTGAGTGAAGATCTGCGAGACTGATGGTCAGGTTGTTTCCATCTGATGTCGGGTTGATTAGCCCGGATCGAGTGTTAAATGAGATGGGACAGACACTTAGGGACTGATTAGACCTGCCAGCATCACTGTCTGCATGTGCCTAATGACTGAGCGAGATTGAAGTGTTTGGTGACAAATTGGGATGAGAGTTTCATCGACGTCTTCCTCAGTTAATGGAACTTCATGTGCGGTGCTCAGTAGCAGAAGGAACTTTGCATTCTGTACTTCTGGTACAGCAGCTACTGTTATCTCAGAGTGTAACAGATGGGGGTAAAGGTGTTGTACCATGCAGTGGCTTTGATTTCATACTCAATACAGCTTGATGATGTTTTAACAATCTGAGGGGTATCTTTTTAAATGGATTATTACTTTTGCTGGTTGATATGGGATGTAGGATGACCGCTAAAGCGACAGTTCAACATTTTGGAGGAGACACTTCTTGTCTTCTTGCCGAGAAGAGACGATTGATACCACTCTCATGTTGGTCTGTTAAATATAAGGCTACAAGCAGCAGCTAGTTATCTTAGCTTAGCAAGTACAGTAAATTGAACACAGATACATTTCATAAAACAACTGACATGTAAGTTCTTCTATAAATGAAACACACATATACAGTGTCAGCTTCTCTCCTGTTCCCAGTCAGTGCTCTAAATGAAGCTGCTGGCTGTAGCCTTATACGTAAGTGATATCAATTTATTCATCCAATTCTCTGCAAGACAGTGAAGACGATATTTCCTAAAATGTTTAACTCAGCAATGACAAGCACAACAGCCTTAATTGTTACTAATTAGACCTTTAAGGATGTAAATCATCAAGCATCTTACAGTATATACATGCACATTTGTTGCCAGAATACCATAATTTCTAATCTATCCATAGCAGATATCCCTCCATCCCTAGAATTATGATGCGATAATGGTAAATATATTAAAAGATGAGAGTAATGTGAGTAACTAGGAGATTCATTGCCCGTTCTGTTCACCATGTGTCTGATTGTTGGGTTTGACTTTGTTGCTGAAAGCTCCTTTGACTGATTTGTAGCCAGAAATGAATACATGCACAGCATCAGTATATTGTTGCTATGTGGTAGGACAAAGTAGAGTCAGATTTGTGGTGAAAGTGACCCCCCAACATGTTTAAACAATAGGTCAGGTTCTACATACTCTGTACACTGGGATCTGCCTTTGAGCTCTGTCAGATTCTGACTGCTGCTATGATCCTTGTTATTAGAGCAACTCTTTTGTCCTGGACTCGAATTTTGTGCTGCTTTGTTCATACAGCAATATTATATCACTAAAACTCAACACTAAACCCAAGTTCAGGTTGTGAGCTGTCATATAGGAGGATGTGGTTACACATGAAATGCAACAAATGTGGAAATGGTGTCGGTATTTTGGACAGAAATCTGGAAGGTCTGACTTGATAGTCGACTGACTGGCTGGCTTACTTTCCTCTCTAGTGGTTGAAATAAGTAGTGTTCAAGGACAATTCTACATCTAGTCAAAAAAAAGAACTTGGACTCTACTGTTCCTTTTCTTTCCAACTTGGCTCCACAACAAACCTCCTCCTCTCCACACTCGCTCCCTTTCATTATTCAGAATTGCGCATTAGGAGGAGAGAGAGCTCAGACACAATGTTACTCTTTAATGGGGAATTAAGTATGATTACAGCAGCCCCATAACACATTTATGTGTATTAAATGTCTGCAGGGGGTCATGGCTTTGTTGATTAACGCCAATAAATCAACACTTTTTACAGCAGATACTGACATTTTCCGGCTCTCCAGAACAACTTTTGATACCCACCTAATCTATTCCCACTGAAAATCCACGACACCATCAGTCTCCAGCAATTGAAAACAATGCTATGAATGAGCGACAAGCCATTTCAGCCGTTTATAGGTTCAGAAAAGCAAACTTCATGGCGGTATAATTTTTTCAGTAACCCCCTCTTTGCTGCAATTTTCTTTGATTCCCACTCTCACTAATGAGCCCATGGTTTTCTGTGGGGAATTGGCCTGTTATTGTTTGTGACAGTTAGTAGAGGCCATAATAAAATGTAGTAAAACACGGTTACAGGAGGGGAACAGAGTGTGTGGGAGATCAGCTCTATTTGTGATTTCTGAATCAGAATTCAGTTTTGTTCTTGTGTTATTAAATCTGAAATATTGTCTCCTCAGGGTAAATTTAGCCTTTGACTCAACTAAATAGACTTTAACTGTCTGAAATATGTTACATAAGCCAGTTTAAGTGTAACCCAGGGTGGTTAAGGCTTGGATGGATACTTTCAGAGATTATTTATGTGAAGGTTTAATCTGCATCAGGGAACTAGCCTGCAGGTGATGAGCCCAGCAGACCCTCGTTGCTCTTTGAGGTATATTTATAAGCTGATTGATAGATTTGAGAGACACATTTAAAATTTTTTCGATTAATCAAATAATATTTTATGTCATTTATCAAGTAAACATGCCAAATATTTCCTGGTTCTGGTTTACATGAGGATTTGTTATTTGATATTATTGCAAATTGAACAGACTCAGAAAAAGGATGCAATTAGAGTTAAATGTCACTTTAGCCTCTGGGAATGATTCCCTCACATTTCATAGACCTGTGGATTAATCAAGGAACTAACCAGCAAATGATTAACAGTGATTACCATCAGCATGAACGGTGCAGGTGCACTACCTGGCCTGGCTCTGGCAGCCTCCAAATGATTCAGTGTGATTCTGATGGATTCAGATCTCGTCTCTGTCAGACTCCGACTCTGAGGAGACCCAATGGTTGACCTAGGACACACCACGGGGATTGAATCTCCAAGCTGCTCTGGGAGTTCCTGAGAAAGAGAAAGGTCATTTGAGTTGTTTGGCTCGTCCTTCCCCAGCATAAGCAGCTCAAATATCAACGTATAGATATCTGGCTGGGTGAGAGCTGCTTCTCCAAGTCAGCTTCCTAAAAGTAGCTATCTGACAAATTCTTTATTTGCTCATCATCTTTATGCAGGGTAAATGACAGCTAATGTGAAGTTAGCATAATACTGCAAACTCACTTTTTAGTCTGTTCTCATTTAGATATATGGAAAAACATTATAAGGTCTAATTAACTGTCAAGTCTCTGAAATGTAACCATCTATGATGATAACACACCTTCAGAGTTGGTGATAATCAGTCATCATCAACACTGGTACTCATCAATACTCCATTTCACTGGTGATGAAGTAGATGTAGTGTAATGGGTAGAAGTGGCACCGGTGCATTTCTGTCATTACCAGATAATGAGCGTTGACACTTGATTTTTCCATCTTTGCAGAGTGAGCTGCCGTGAATCCTGAGAGGAAAAGTCTCCCAACAGGAGACAAGATGGCGTCCAACAACACCCTGCGCAGCTACTCCATCATCCCGTGCTTCATCTTTGTAGAGGTGAGAGGCCGTGGGCGCTCGCACGTAAACCAGTGATTATTTGCACTTCTGTACAAAGTGTGAAACTCACGCATGTGTACATGAATTTTAATCCTGGTTTGAGGTTTGAATGTACGTGATGAGTTTTGTATGTGTGTGTGTGTGTGTCTGTTAGAGTGACAGTTTAACCATTAGCAAGTGACCTCTTCTGGTAAATCATACACGGTTAACCAGAGCGTAAAGTGTTGGAGGGAGTGGGAAGCTGAATGTGTGAGCGAGTATGTGCGTAAGAATTGTGCTGCTCCTCCATATTTAATTACCATGTCAGCTGAAAGTCCTTAATCAGAGAGATGTCTCAGGACGCCTTTCATTACTCTCTCCCTCATTCTCTCTCTCTCTTTATGTTCTCTCTCCCTCATTCTCTCTCTCTCTCTCTCTTTATGTTCTCTCTCTCCCTCTCTCTCTCTCATGCACACACACACAAATACACTTTTCTGAGGGAATATCCTGCATAATAATCTCAGATGAGTTCACGCTCATGCTCTCTCTCTGCCTCCTCTTTTATCTCATGCCTTCTTCCTGCCTGACCTTTGTAGTGTTTTCTGACAACCTTCTATCATAAGACTCTTTCATACTGTAAATGAATATAATTGTCTGCATTTTATTGTCTGCTATTCTGTCCGTGGGTCTGGATTTGTCCTCCAGAATAAATAAAATACAGAGACTATTATCTATAATCATTTGCCCTCCGATTCATCATGTCCTACTTTGCTGCTTTTGGAGCAGTCTCTTGCCGTTATCTGTTTTTTGCCTCAGTGCTTCTTATGCAAGAATCATATTAGTGCTCTGCACTTCTTTACACATTTAAGACATTAACTTAAGACACCAGCAATTATTAATTAGTCAGATATCAATAATTTAAATGGAGCTTTGTGTTGTTGAACAAGGAGAGTTGGCAAAAATCTGCTTTCACGTTACGCTCTGTAACACATCACCACCCAAAGAATAACAGACTCGTCATCCGTTTTTGAAAGATTTCAGATATAATGTCTTATTTTACCACCTTGACTCGGGAATGGTCATAGAGATGAGCTATAGATACTGGGGCATGATTATATAGTCTATTCTTATTTGTGCTTCTCAGACATATGCTATTACATCCATATTAGAAAATCCCATTAGTGTCAATAAAAATGTCACTTGTACTCCCTCACAGCCAGACTGCAAGTTAGATCATGTGAGAAATCGCCCTGCATAGCAGCTATTAACATACAAAACACAGCAGATGCAGGCACATTTCAAGCACCATCCCAGTGTAAAATGTTTCATTGAATTGTGACACAGGATTAATCGTCACAAAGTCCTTTTGCTTCTGTAGAAAGTCCTTCTGTTGAACAGCCTGTCATTATTGTACAGTAATTTTCCCATTTATTTAGCTTTCAAGGGTCTTGGCTGGAACTCAGCATGAAACACTCAGCTGGACGTCGCTAATCATGGCTGTGCAATTTGTTTAATTAGGATGTTGTAACTAGAGGGGGATTAATAGATCAGTAATCAGATGAACATCTAGGTGGAGACTCTGACCTCTATGTTCAGGATGTTTATACATCAGTGCTGCAAATGTAGAAGAATTGTGGAAAACTGACATTCTATCATGAGAAATTGAGTCAGAGTGTCAGACTATGAAATTATTTCTGAAGATTTAGACGATGATGAGTTTTTTGTGTTATCTCAGCTCAGGTTTGGAAACTACAAAGTTCTAGTTCAAAGCCTGTATTACAAACTTGAGGAATGGAAATTAAAAGACACAAGTGTTTACCAGACAAGGAGGGTCTAACACAAGATGCTATTGGGTTGCATCATGGGAAATGTAGGATCCAGTGTTTGCGTTGTTTAACTCATACATGTGATTAAAAGTCAGGATATTTTGGCCTCTGCTGCTTCAATTTTTGTCCATTCCCGTAATCACAAACTATTTTGATAATTGATTGATCAGTATAAGTATTTTTTTTAAGAAAAACAAGTCAAACTCTTTGATTCCAGCCTCTTAGATGTGAATATATTCAAAGCAAACTGAAAATTGCATCATATCATATTGAATATCGACAAAACAACACATTTGAGGACGTCATCTTGGGCTTTGGGAAACACTGATCAACATTTTTCACAATCTTGTGATAATTTAATCGACCAAACAACCAATTCATTCATTGAGAAAATAATCAACATATTAATAGACAATGAAAATGATTGAAAATGAATTGGTTGCAGCACAAATCCTAATATGCATGAAAGAATTGCAATGCGGTAAACTGACGTCCACTGTGCTTTACATCAGACCAAACTCTTATTTGACTGAAACACAGTAATTTCAATTACTCATTTAAGTAATTTATAATCACAAAAGTGAAATCATTGATTAGTACGGCAATGTTGAAGATGGTGAAACTGCTGTGATATATTTGTTTTGGATATTTTGATTGTGATACAGAAGCAAACACACATACAGAGACGCTGTAGAAGCCACTGAGTAGCAAGCTTTCTTTAATTTTCATGGCTCTTGTTTTCTCTTGCTCTCTCTCTTCTTCGCAGACAGCTCCGCAGCTATGGCATCCTATCCATCTGCCTGTCTCACTCTGCCCGTCCCTCTTTTCTCTTTCACTCCCTCTTTGATGTCTCTGTCACACCCTCTACAGCCTCATTTTTCTCTCACCCCTCCTCTCCCCACTGAAGCGGCTCCCTCCCTCTATCTCTCCCCTCATCTCTTCCCATTTCTTATGGTGTCACGGGAGCTCTTCCTTCCCTTCACCTTCTTGCTCCTCCTCTGTATCGCTCCATCCCAGTGCCCCTCGCTCTTTCCCTCCTCCTTTATTTCTTCTCCTCTCCTTTTTTTTGCCCTCTTTCTCTTACTCACCTCCCCTGTTACAAACAGAGCAAGGCAGGAGGACGGTGCTGTCACATGACCGAAACAAAGCGCTCTGATTGGAGCAGCTCAGCTGTGCAGTTCAGTGCCAGGGGCAGTGTGACAGGAAAGATGTTTATTTATGATGATCTGTTTATTTAGTCATGCAACTTGTTGCTTTTATTTCATCCATTACTTATCCTCAAGATGAGCATTTTGTTGTTGCCATTTCCATGGGAATGACCATGGAGAGGAAAACAGGACTATGAGATGAAAGGGAATAAAAATAAGTATAGGATGAGAGAACTGGGATGGAGTGCAACAGGAAGATGGGCCAGAAGGGAAAAGAAAGAAAAATGAGATGGGGAGGATGAAGAAAGCGCAGTAGGAGGAAGGATGTAAAAGGTTGCAAAAACGATGAGAAATTAATTAAAGGCAGAGTTAAAGAGATGAGCAGTGAAGAATGCGGAGAGGAACACATATATCCTGTACCTCCCCCCGGAGGAGATTATGTAATAGACAGAGCCCTAGGCTTTCATTAATCTAACTGGGACCACCTAGACTTTTCAGGTTTTGTGTACAAAAATGGAAACCTTAGTGAGGGCCTGCTTAAGTCTTTTCAAAGCATCACCTGCACCAGTCTGTGAGGAAATGAACCAATCTCCTGATTCCCCTTTGTGAAAAATCCCACTGTCAACCTCAGAGATAATTTCTTCCTTTTTATCTCACTCAATCTCCTCTACCAGCATGGTGTAATAATGTTCTAGGCTGTCATTATTTCAAAAACACAAAACCCATCCCCGCAGGGACCAATGGGTTTTGATGTTGCTCTGTCTCTCTCTTGGCTGCACTGACGCAATATGATTTTAACTTGGGGGATTCTAAAACGGGGGCTTTTATCTGGGGAATCGCATGTTGCATTTAGTCTTGGAACAGCACACAGCCTAATTAAAATTGATAGTTTTGTTTAAGTGTGGAACAGAATCATCCTGCAATCTGCAGTGCCTGCAGATGGAGATTTTGACTTGAAGCTGAGGAGAGGGCAGGCAGATAGTCATTTATGTGAGCTGCAGCATTTTTCCGCCGTTCACACTTGAAAAACCACTGAATATTACAAACAGCTGTCTGCCTGAAAATAGCACCAGACAAACTTTGGAACAATATACTGTAGCTCATGTTGTAGGTCCAGTTCAGCAGAGGGATTTCTATGAGGTTGCCGAATAGATAATAACCTGGTGATCTTTACTCCACAATGTTTACTTCAGCTGCAGTTAAACTTCACCCAAGGAAAAAATGTTGCAAACTTTAGGACTTTAGGAGACAGGTGACCTTTATGGGAGATAAAAAATAGAATAAGATGCCTAAAGATACAAACACCACATGCAGAAACAAGAGACAAAGCGAAAAAGAGATGGTGGGCGTGTCATAGCAGGTCCAGCAGCTCAGAGCACAGTAGGTGGAGAGTCAATTTGACAATATCATACAGTTCAAATTGAAGTTCATATGAACAGAAACCACGACAGCCCATTAAAATCGTGTTCCTAAATAATTAATGCTTTGACAATCTGATTTAGTTATGGGACTCAACTCTCACTGAGACGGTCTGAATCATTGAGACTGGTGTTAGATTAAGGTAAAGTTATATGCATTTTCCAAACATAACCTTCTTTGTGACTTTGTGATCCAATTTGTGCTTTGTTTACACCTTCTTTTCAGAAACTGACATTTTTTCCCTGGAAAGTGTAGCCGTCACATAATCCGTGACCTTAGTAAATCCAGTGGAATATCTAATCCACTTTTGTTGACATGTCTCCTTGTATTTTTTTTTTTGGTGATCCTCCCTTAAACGTAAATGCAATAAGTTGAGAGACTCACCTTACAGCCTGCAGCAAAGATACAAAAGCCTTAGAAATCTGATTGGATGACCCCAAATGGCACAAGATGCTATACTTTACATATAAATGAGCCTTGAGCAAGAAATGAACTGACTTTGTTATAGCTGGGATTTTTTATTTAAGGCTATTAAATACAGTCTTTTGTAATTTCCTCTCAGTAACGACTGTAAAGGACAAATTTTACGTCTTGTTTTGGGGCTCAGACTCAAATTTAACAACTGGCTATTCATCATTATATCCACCTTTTGTGAATGCAAAAAAACCCAGAAACAAACAGCTGTCTGCTGCGTCATTTAAAGACAAGTACGACAAAAGAAGTGTAATATCACCGACTAAATCCGTACAAGCCAGGCTAAGATGCCCATTTCTGTCAGTGTTTTTTTTCTTTCCACTCTGCTAACACAACATGACAGTGAAATGAGAATCTAGGACTTGGTGTTTGATTTATATAACATTCTCCTGGTTGTTTTCACGGTGAGAAGGAGGAGATGCACAGCGGGACTGACAGTAAAAAGATTTTTGGAGTGAAGGAGACAAGAACAAAAGAGATTGAGGAGGGCTAGAGAAGGAGGGTAAAAAATGTAATTAGGTTTGGATTTTTATGGTGATGAAATTGGCTGCGAAGAAAGTAATTATAGACGTATAACAAAGTAATTTTGCAGCGTGGTTTCAAATCTGCCTGAAAAGCATATGACCCTGTTCCTCACTGAGTCAAAGTGAGACTGTTATTTTTGCCACTGTGGTTAACGCTAAAACACACTTTAGTAGTAGTGACTCAGTCATGTCAGCTAGTAAACCCCAGGTATTGTTGTATAACTAGCTACCAAGATAGTTGTTAACTTATTTGTTTGGCTAACTAGGGAAGTTGGCATCAAGAGGCAGGTGTAGAGCAGCCGCATGCTGTGTGTGTGTTTGTCGTGTGTGTTGTTTGCTAAATCTCTATAGAACTGAGTGGATTGCAGAGCTGGGTAATGATTCTCTGTGGCTTTGTAACAGAGAGCGACCCCTCTAACATTACAGGCAGTCATTTGATTCAAATTTAATTGGTAAATATTGATTGGAAAAGTTTTAAGGTTGAGAAGTGTAGGAGATTGAATTTGTTAGAGACCCGTAAGTAACTGATTTGTAAAAGGTGGCAGTAGGACACTCTCATCCGCTCCTCTGATATACTTACCCAAAAGGCAATGAGAAGTGTTGCGTGTTAAATCTCAACAGAAGTAGGTGGCTGCACCAAAACGCCCCGCTAGAGTCTGAGGAAAAAGGGGGTGAATTGTGCCCTCCGAGGCAGAAGGATAATGGCGTGCTGCAGTAACTTTGTATAACCATTTTACGACAGCCAGTTTTGTCAGTCTGCCCTTCACACAGCTAATGCAGCATGACACGCTGTGGAGTGAATATAATGGAGCCACAAGTTATGCTTTACAGAGAAAGGGACACTTGTCCAGGTGTAGAACCGTCACACAAAAGCCAGTTCATGAAAAAGTCACGTAAATGGCTGCCAGACTTCAAGGATTTACACCGCACAACTTTCATTTCAGCAGCGTCGTTGGATCGCTTCAACGTCTTTATCAATAAATTACAGGACAGACTCCAACTTAGGTCAGCTACAGACTACAGGAGAGACGGGGGAAGAGAAGAGGAAGATCAGGCTCAACGAGCTGAAAGTGCTTGTCTCTTGTGACCTGTTTTGGTGATTTGGCACGTCCCGATGCCTCCCATTATGCTGGTTGTTTATGGCTCTCTTATAGTAGGAGAAGCAGAGGGAGGCTGGGGGGGAATATGACTTTTGCTAGAAGAAAGAATGTAAATGGATGACGATAGGAGGCACAACATTGGCTGCTGTTGTGATTGAGCTTAAGGCAAGCTTTAGCTTTTTTCATATTCAAAAAGAGGTGAAGGTCAAAGTAAATGAAATCACAGTAATATTAAATAAAGTTCATCAGGTCTACTCTTGTGTACACCCCTCGTACTAATCTGCCCTTTTCAGGCATTTCCTCATAAACCTGACATCCTAAGGTGTGTGATCCCACAAGGTATTACATGGCATTTCTGCAAGCGAAGGAATTTACATATTTTCAAAGGGGACCTATGAATAATGTTTTAGCCGATTATCCTGCTGGAACCTGTTTGTGGAACAACATGAAATCATGAAATTATCCCATATCTGTCTGTCCCTGTAGTGTGGATGCTGTTTGCCTACAAGCTGCTTTGAGTTGATGGAGCAAGAGTTTTTTTTTTTTTAACATTTCCAAACAAAATCTCTGCCATGTGAATAGCTCCACTTTCAAGGCAAGGCGTGGTGTGTAGCCAAGTATTATGACTTCTCGTATTAGTTAATGCATGTGGACTGTGTAAAAATGTTCTCCATAGCAGGGCTCCTTTGTAATAACAGGACAAAGCAAAATAATTGCTAACTAGCTTAGTGTTATTCAAAAAGTTGGCATAGAAACCAGTATCACACACACAAACACACAAGCACACACACCTGGACATCTCGGCATGGCCATCTGTCACATGACTGGATCTGCCAACATTTCTCTCCTGTCCTCTGTAAACACAGTTGCTTTCTTGCCTGCACGCACTGAACCCCACAGAGTGGTTTACACACCCTCCATATTCTACAGTGGAGAAAACTGTTTTGCATGAAACAACAGTTAGTTCTGAACAACTTATAGGACGAGACAGGATGCTGGAGGGATTCAGAAAAGCGCCCTTGTTGCGTTTTGTTGTTGTGTCAGACTCAGGAAAGCCATGAGCTATTTACTGTAGGCTACTGCAAAATTAATGTATTTGAGGAATCATATACAGGTCAGTGTACACTGGAGCATTCAACAAAATAGAAAAGCGCCATATCAGCCTTAATGTGGAAGCTTTTTACCCAAGCTTGAGGGTTGGTAGAACAAAAACAACAAATATCCACACTTCCTCACTTTTGTAGCCCAACACACACACACACACACACACACACACACACACACATACAAAAACAACTAACACACAAACAGCAGACTGGCTCATGTGTATAGGATGCTCCTGTGATTGACAGCTGATCTGGCTGCTCTGTTTCAACTATAACGTGCATGTAAACTAATATCCCTAAACCCACAGAAACTCTCACACATTGGTGACTTTAACTGATACAGTATTTCATGACGCAGTTATACCTACTGCAAAACATTATCTGTATGTACTGTACTTCTATATTTTCATTGGTTTGACAGTTATTGAAAAAAAAACAAAGTGGTTAGATTAGATGATTTAGATAGATTTGATTTGCATGATGCATTATTGACTGAGGAGTGGTTTGAACATGATGATGAGTTTTAGGTTCCCTACAAAGAATAAAAAAGTGAAGATACATTTCTTGAAAATGTGGGTTAGTATAAGACAGTAAACTGTCCCTGGTCTGAGCTCATGAAGAGTCATCTCAGTTAGTCATTAGTAATCTGATGCTAATGTTAACATGCAGCTCGGTATCACTGACACCATTGTCATCTACTCAAAATGAGTACATATTTACTTCCATGATGCACTGAAATCCATATGAGTGATGGATTCATTGCTACAAATAGATAAGAAAGGGATATTCAATTAAAAATGGGATTCCATTACAGGGCCCATAATTTGTTGCTCTAGTTTCAAGAGCTTTGCTTTCTCTGTTCTAGCTGCCTGAAAATGTTTAATAATTAAAATTAAGCAGTCATTTATCCTTTTAAATGTAAACACATTTGAAGTTCCAGCAGGTTATGGACTACAGTTTTTATTTTGCAGTGTGGGATTTGTGTCGTCTTCATCTTCCTGCAGTAGCACAGTGACACCTGGTGTTGGAGAGCGGTATTACAGCGTAGTGGCTCGACCATGTTTTATGAATCAGGACGCGTTCACGACACTACTTTCACTTCTACAAGTTGTTTTAACAAATGAAAACAGTTTTCAGCAAACAAATGTCAAAGAACAACCAAACATCACTGCTTATAACACGTGTGTTAGTCTTCTATTTGTAATAATCAGATTCTTTATTGATTCCTGTTGGATCAATAAAGCATGCTATCATTCAGTTATAATAATGTACTAATGTTACCTTTACGTGACGGATGTTCTCGTTCATTGGCAGTACTTTTGCTTGGCTATGATATCCCGCTCCTTCCGCTCCTTCCAGTTCTGGTAATGCTACAGGACCTCCGCAGCATTTCATCACTCTCCTTTGATATCAGAACCTCAGCTTAGTGCCAATAGGTTTGCTAGATTGGTGACAGTATTGACACATTAGTGGTTGAATGACACAAATGCAGCTGATTTTCAGAAACCGCATTAAAAACCTCGCTGTGCGATGTCTCACGTCTTCTATTCCCCTGCTGGTTTGTTATCAGTGACTAAGGATACCACATACATATATATTTATTTTTCTATATATATATAAAAACCCAAGATTGCCTGCAGCCGATTCTAGAAAGAGAGCGAAAAGAGGCCAGAGACAAAAGATGATGTTAGAGGGATAAAAGGATGAGGGGGTGAGGGGAGGAGAGGAGGTGGTAAGTAATGGTGGTGGTAGAGTGCTCGTACATGACGAGTTAGCATGAGATGGAGAGCGAGAGAGAGAGACAGAGAGAGAGAGAGAGAGAGAGACAGAGAGCGAGACAGAGAGAGAGAGAGAGAGAGAGGAAGAAAAGAGATGGTTTTGGAGGATTTATGCAGTTGTTTTGTATTAAAACCTATTAGACACGTCACCGCTGAGAGGAGTGATGTTCAGGGATCAGCCACAAAACAACTCGAATAAGAAAACCGACTTTTTAACCACTGAAAACTATATCAAGGAGCGTAGCCTGCAGTGCACTGGATATACAACTAACAAGTCCCTCTTTCCCGCTTCTCATTCTTCTTCTTCTGCTCCTCTTGTTCAACTTTCTCTACTCTCTCGCTCTGTCTCGCTCCAACATGTTTTTCTTCCAGCTCGTCATCATGTCCTGCACGGTGTTGTTGGCCTACTACATGGAGTGCACGGACCTGTTCAGCGTGCATGTGCAGGGCTTCTTCTGTAATGACGCGGAGCTGATGAAGCCGTACCCCGGCACAGAGGAGTCCAGCTTCATCCCGCCTCTCATCCTGTACTGCGTGGTGGCAGCTGCTCCAACTGCTATAGTGAGTAAAAACCCATTTTACGTGTATTTCACGCAGTGTTTAAAGCCGGCGACTTCTTAAATTATGATGCCACATGCTGGAGTGTAAACAGCAATAACTAGATGAGGCATGAATGTGTTTATTCTATGTCTCACACTTCCAGCTATTCTGTCATGTCCTCACTGCTTACAGCTTTTTACATGTGAAACCTTTTTAACTAGAATGTAGTCTGCACTGAGTATCACCACGTTATCACCTGTCTTCATGTACAATTCATTCACTTACATGTATTCTTTTCACAAGTTACATATGATCGAATAGAAAGAGAAATAGGAATCAGCCATGAATCTTATCTTGTCTTTAACCTACTGCAGCTGTTCCTCAGTAAATCCCACTCAGAAAATGTCACATATTTTTATGAGTCAGCTTATGAGTGGTACAGACATCACAGACTGAAATCTTGCCTCTTTATTTTGAACTTTGTATGGTATCTCTTGACTTGTTATCTGCTGCTCCACATTATGAAACAGCACTTTGAATGCACCGGTGACGTGTAAAGTAATGCTGCACAAGGAGCAGTGTATGCAGGCTGCAGTTTTCTGGACTATGATGTGCTTTCTTTAAAACTATGTCCGTGGAGATGGTCAGTCATCCAGGCCTCAGGGTCTCTCTCACTGCTAAAAGAATTTCCCACTTCAACATTAACAGGAAATCAAGTTGCTTTTGACTCAGTGCTTCTAAGTATAACGTGGCTAATGTCCTTCACAGCTGTTGTTAAACAGAAAAGATCAAATAGAGAATATGTCCCAAAACCATACTAAACACCAACTCCAAGCAAAGTCACTGTGGAAAAGGGACAGAATAAAGTATGTTCTAACCGGTCACAGTATGCAGGCTGAATGGTGTGGTACACTATTCTACCATAATGCAGTGCACAAAGGAAATAGAGGAGATGGTCAAAGCTGGTAAAAATTAAAACAAATTGTGGGAGGTGGTGAAACAGCTTCAGAAAAAATCTGGGGAAAAACATGTTGCTTGCTATTTGTGCCAGTGACACTCCATGTTGCACATATTGTATCATTTCCTCATATGTTCCCATTTTGTATACTCATTGTTGACACAGTATAACATGATGATAGAGTTAGTATGCACCACTGTATGGATTTGGGACGCTGAGAATCTTGCGCAAACAACCTGACCAACATGACATTTAATGTGACATTGCAGGAAAACTACAGGTGTAACTACATTACAAGGTGTAACATTAACAAGTTCCAAGCTGATATGTCTGATGTCATAGCAGGAAAAGAACAGGTGTAATTAACACTATTAACGATGGCGCTAGTGCCAAGTGGGCCTGCTTGCACAGTGGAGCGCAGCCCTCGTTAATGTTATTAATGACACCTATGTTACCTGCTACAAAAACGCTCTGTGAAGAGTCCATAAAAACCATCTGACCACTTTGTGACCAAATCATGGAAAAGACTAGATTGTCCACGCTGTTAATTTGTCAAGTCACACTTGTAGATGAATGAAGGGCAACGGTTCCACATGCACTGAAAGGCCTCATGCAAAAGTAGCAGCCAACAGCCACAAGGTGTCAGTTTTGCTCCGCACCAGATCAGGCACCATATGTCTCTGGGCCCCTGAGTCGCTTCATTATTAAACCCATGTCACATATTTTTTGAACACCTCCTGCAGAGTGTTGCATGTGTCTGTTTAATGTTAGAATTCTTTTTTTCTTTTGTCACATTTGAAATGCAACGCATGAGAAGGAAGAGACGAGTCAATCCGAGAATACAAATAGAGTCTGGTTCGGTTTGTTTCAAGTGGCTGATGCTCCATGTTCAGACACAGCCTTCACTGTGTTTTAGTGTGTTTTCATCATGCAGTGTGGGGACGTTAGGGGCTGCAGTAGTGCATCACATCGGCTCAGATGCAATGTGTTAGTGTAAGAGTCTTAAAGATAATAAATTCCACACATCAGCTTTGGCTTTGACTTTAGCGCATGTCATCTGGAGAGTGAGGTGTTCAAAAGAAAAATACTGTGATAACAAGATGACCTAGAATATCATATTGTGCCTGAAGCTTTAAGTGGTGAGCTAAACATACTATAAAGGTGATTTGATGTCAACTATAGATTCTAATTGTCACTTATTAGACTGCACCATGCTTGTTCTCATTCTTGTTATCAACATATCTATGTTTTGTCCATTTAGTTCAATCAATCGAGTCTTTTTTGGTGAGGTCATATCCACTGCTGTTAAATGTGCACGTGTGCAACAGTTCATCTTTACTAAAACAGATGTTTTCCTGTGATCTGTGTGAGCCAACCAGAACTAACCAGCTCAGTCTGTACTGATCAGACAGCATTCCCTTCCCAGGCTTTCCTCATTTCCTCATATGTATACTTCATGTGTGAGGGAGGGGGGGGGGGGGGGGGGGGGGGGGGGGTATATGTAGTTATAGCAGACTTCTTTCTTACCTACTACACCACAGGACATGTCAGTATGGGATGCAGCGTGTTAAATCTGCTTCACATGTAAAAGTCCCTCTCTTGGTTGAATACCACAAGTCCTGTTCTACTGAACGTCCTACAGCAAAATTAAAATTCAGTTTAGCCGTACGAACTGTGTCAAGTGCCATAGAAAGGCTTTCAGCAGTTAACAATGTGTGTCCCGTTTTTATATCCCTCTCCAAACAGACATCTTCCTTTTCTATTACAATTTCAAGAGGCACTTAATCAGAGATGTGATTGTAAAATATATCTGGTTCCTGGACACGTGCCACCCATTTACTTGTAATGAGATATTACTGTTCTCCTGCCTCTTAGTGTCTCCTGATTCTTGTGTTTATTGTCTGGGACGTTTTGTTTGCTGCTCTCAGGCTCTTAACATTGAGTGCAGTTATACCAGTGTGTCAGGCTGAAGTTAAATCTGAATTATTGTCACTTTTATTGAACAAATAAAAGCTATCTTGTAGCTTGCATTTCCTCCCTGTAGGTAATTGGCGTGCGATCAGATTGGCCGTCCACAGTGTACACGTCTATACACACAGGGCACATGCACACACACACACACACACACACACACACACACACACACACACAGATGCACAATAGAAAAAAATAAATTAGTTTAAAATCTGGAAGAGTGCTCTGATTGGCCAGGAAATGTGACAGACGGTATTATTTACAGCTGGTTTGGTTAGACTGCATCTGTGGGCAGTTTTGACAGACTCTTCTGCACTGATTACTTCACAAAACAGAAAAAAAAGAGAGGAAATGTCCTCATGGACTGACTAGAAAGTAGAGCCAACAACTTCAGTTTAAGTCTTAGTGCACAGCAAATGTAAATAAAACTATTAAAAAATTACTTTAAAACATTTTTTTCCTGCCATTCTCTTGTTTCTTAATTGATGTGGTCATTTTTCTTCATCTCTAAAGGTTACAGCAATTTCATTTTTGGTTGTTGTACTCATTTAAATCCTTTATCCTGTTGTCCCTGAACACACACTCTTCCTTAATGACGGCTGTGTCAGCTCTTTAACACTAACTCCCATATTTCCATGTTCTCCTTCTGTCTCATTGGCCAATATGTGACCTCCTCTATTTCACAGGAGCTTTATCTATCCGTATGCTGTCCCAAACTTTTTAATTGTGCCCTTTAGGCTGCTGCGTTAGGTACTTAAATTGTCTGTGACACTGTATATTGCTCTGTTGCCACATAAATAAACCAGAGAAGCAACCGATCAGAATTAATGATGACATGACTGGGATGTTGGCCAATTAGCAAAGAGGCGGTAATTTATGCAGAAAGTTCCACATGGCTGGACCAATAGGAGACTGTGGAGGTTATAGGGATCATATTCATGAAACGGTCCATAAACCTCTTCAGCCATGGACAGGCATCAGAAGGTTAGTCCTTCACCCTTAACGGCCAAGATAATGAAAGCATGATGTTCCTGTCAAGTGTGGATCCAACAGAAAGGGGTGGCTGACTGTTCTGAGGTACTGACCAGTAACCACAATGACTGACGGTAGAAGTTTGAGACAAACTTCCTCTATTTTACTGTATTTCAGAGAAGACATTTGGTCCTTTCCTTTATTTGGGTCTTGGCAGAAAATTATTGGCTCATTAAGAAGACATTAATGGAGCATGATTATTTCTTTTTTTTCATTCCGTTGAAGGATAATAAGCTGTAAACATTGATCACCCTATAAATTGAATGTTATAATGAGAGCTAACTGTTTGCTGTCCCCACTGCACATTGAACAATACTGTCATTCATTTGTAATCCTGTTTCTGGCCTCCTCATGAGTGTAAATTCAATATTCACTCTCCTTTTAGCTCAGTTTCTGTCTCCAGTGACTCCTGAGGGAAATATCTGGCACTTCAGCTGCTTAATACTCCACTGTGTTCACCAGCTTCTCTCCACAGCTGGTGCTGAGCAGGTAGTGTACAGTGGACTGGTATGAAATAGCAGCTGCCAGCTGTGGCTGAAAACAACACTGATGAGAGTGAACCAAAACGCTAAAGTATACTGACCGGCCAAAACAATGTGCTCAAAGACGCTAAAACTCTCAGCAGAGCGGCTTTAGAACAGGGTGATGAGTGTCTGTGGGTTTGTCAGTGTAAATGACACCTTTCATGTGACATTTGATCCATTGTTAATACAAAAACATTGATCAGTGCAGCTTATTGTGCAGACAGTTTATGTGACAGTTTATTCGAAGTTGTCTTTTGCTCAGTTGATGGTTGTCTCACCCTGTCATGCTCAGGCGTGGGGGGGGATGTCCCTCGCCCCTTCACTTCGACCAGGATCTGCTCCATGGCCGTGATGAAGTGATTAGACAGATGACCTGACAATTGGACAGCTGATTAAGTGACTAAGTGTCATTTATCAAGGAAAGAAACTGACACTTTTTATCTCATTGTGAGCCGAGGACCCGTGGGCTTAGGACTGCTCTTTGGACAAAGCCAGCAATATGAAGATGTCACCTCTCTGGGAGCCTGTGAAGGGCATCTATTACAGTTTTCTCAACATTTGATAGAATTAGATATTATTTAAAATCATAATTGATACGCTGGATGAATGGTTGAATAACAGAAAAGATGACAAGAAGAATAAGAAATATGTTTTCCTTGGCACCTTTGTGGGCTGTTTAAGCATTGCATTACATATTTCTAAATAAACCTCACATACTTACTCACTTACTCTCAGTACTTGTAAGTACTACTGTTTGTTTTCATCAGGATTTGGAAAGATCACATAGAATCAACAGCCTATAAACTGTAACAATAAAGACAGGTTTTCTGCTGCCTCGGGCTGCATGCTTGATTATTTTTTGATCAAAAAACTCTACTTTTGGCAGTCAGTATGATGGAACGAACCGCACCATGAATCATTTATGGTTTTCCACGGGGAACAGTTGTCACATTTAATGTGTGAACGAATGAAATGTGAAAGGGGTGAAATGCATGCAAAAAAGGTATCCTTAAAAAGTGCGGGTCATCACTCTCATTTTAGTGTCACAGATGCAGTATTTTATGGACTTTCAAGGGTATTCCCATAAATCTGTTACACTTGTGGCTAGGTCAGCGTTATTAAGGCAGCAGATGAACCAGAGAGCTGTTCTTTTCTTTTCACGTCAGGCAAATTACTTGTAAGAATTAGGCGAAAGATCTGCATGTTATATCTGTTGTTCAACCTTTTCATTTTCGGCTCAGATGCCGCACCGTGTCAGCTGAATGTCAAGTCTTCCTCACTTTTCTGGCGTTGTACATTTGGAAGTAGCTGTTTTCAGTCGGATCAGTTTAGTTTTCATGACTATTGTGTGCGTGCGTGGAGAGCGGCTTTTACATGAGGTGCGAGAGACGATCAGTCAGCAGCAGCTAACCTTTTCAGTGCTGAAGACTCTAGTGAGACAAATACTTCATGGCAATTACTCGTTGCTTGAAAATGTTAAAGTCATCATTTATGAAAAGTATCTGGAATGATTCACTTATTAGCAGCATTTCAAGAACCTGAATTGAACTAAAGTCAATAAAGTTATTTTTAAAATTTCCCAATTACTGACTCAATTGAGAAAAAGGTACATCTGAGATCTTTTATGGCAAAACTCCTCCATATTTCAGATCTAGCAAAATTAGTTTTGATCTATCACGACCACTGCTTAACCATAACCAAACTATGTGCTGTAAGATCTTTTACAGCTTAAGTCAGTTTGAAGTCAAAGGCCTTTTTTGGTTATTATTCCTTAGAAAACAGATATTTCATGATGCATATGATTATAGTTTCAGCAGGCGTTATGTCAGTCATCATCCAGTGGGAAAAGTGTTTGATACTACTACTAATTCAGCCTCCTTTATGCCGATAAATCGAGACAGGACTGAATCCAGTGCAGAGCTTTAAAACATTCATACCCGTTCGATGCGACTGCTGTCAGGCCCTCTTTGTTCTTTGTTTTTTGAGTTTTCCAACATCACAAAATCAGTCGCTCTCGCTGCTCGTAGCCACAAAAAAGAAACAGATTAGAGATGCATTCACAAGAACATGTTGACGATAAAAAAAAGCATTCAGGAGGGATGGAGGAAAACACAGGAGTTTTGATACCTGTCCTAGGGCTCAAAACAATCTCTTTTTTTGAACACACACACACAAACCAAAGGCCAAAACAACATGTGGACACACGTGCACACGCTAACACTCATACACACACATATATTTTTGCAGCAGCCTGCATCACCTAAGGCAGCCGGCAATGAGTTTCATTTTGTGAGTCCGGCAGCAGTTTTTCCATTAGACCTGATGTAATGTCCACACTATAATGGACCTGAAGAAAGGCCGCATTAAGACACAGTGGTTCATGTACACAGGCCAGACAGGGGCAAAATGTTCCTCTGGTCTATAATGGGATGCCTAACTTTATGTTTTCCTTTCCTCCTCGTCCCTCTGTTTGTTTCTTTTGCTTTCTCTTTGTGTTTTCATCTCTGAATCTTTCTGAATCTCTTCACGCTCCTGCTTCACTCTCTGATATTTTCTTTGTATTTGTGTGCATGTGTAGATTTTCATCGGAGAAGTGTCCATGTACGTGATGAAGTCAACGAGGGAAGCTCTCCTGGCCCAAGAGAAAACCATTGTGACAGGAGACTGCTGTTACCTCAACCCCCTTATTCGCCGCATCATACGCTTCATAGGTATGACATTTTTCATGCCAAATAGTCAAACCTGCCCTAAGCTCCTTCATGTTGATGATACCAGGTAGCAGCTGAAGACTCAGAGACACAGAGGCTGCAATACTAGGACTTTTGTTTTAACCTTTCATCTCATACACAACATATTAAAACCTGGTCATAGTGGAAACACTTTCATAAAGTAAATCTACATCTCATAGGCGGTGTTGGGTGAGGATACAGAATTTTGTGCTGACAACATCCTCACATAGCAGAGAGGATCCCCATACCTCATGTCATCCACAGGCCTTGGCATCTTTGGTGGCTCACAGAGTAACTTCTGTCACGTTCCTGTGAAGTCACACCAGTGTTTGCCTTGTGCATCACCACAGTGCTCCAAAAACAAAAAATAAACCTAATTTTGCTGAATATAATAATTTCTTCCAGAGATTCAAAGATTCTTATTCGCTGACTGCGTTGTTTTTTTAATAAGACACTAGAGACACTAAAGCACTGCAAATTTTGACTTCAGTTCAGTCGTCTGTTGAGATTTAAGTTAAATCTGCTGCTGTTTCATACAGTTCAAAACTATGTAAGCACAGTTCAGATCAGTAAATTATGTATCTGCAACATCGAGATTGTTTCCTTGGCCTTCACTGTCCCTCAGTAAGCTTCTAACCTGGAAGCAACATGCTGTACATCATGGCTAAGCTGACAGATGGATGTGGGTGCTGTCAGTCACCTGTGAGGGGAGCTCCAATGCAAAAAGCCAGTGTGCATCCTGATGATTCAGAGCTATTTGGTGTTATAATTCACTTTGTTTATGTTCTATACACCTCTAGCATCATGTAAAAAAGAACTTATCAAAGTGCTTATTTATCCTAGACAAAAGAGGATGGCCCCGAACAGAGAATGTAAGCAGCATTAGCAGCAAATAGGGTCATCAAGCAACCAACGCTCCCACAACCTGTGAATAACATGATGTATGACAGGATCAGCCATTTTTCTGCTGTGTCAGAGACAGGTCGATGTGCAGTGAAGGATTTAGAGTCAGAAGACGAAGTTAACAAGGTCGGCCAAGGTCAGGATGGCAGCAGCCTCCTGTACCCTGCGAGATGTAAACCTGAGGTTGTCCACAGATACTTCAAAGTTTTTAGATCAACAGACTTTGATCCTGCAGGTTTGTTTCTTTAGAATAAAATGTAACACACACCAGCTGTGTCGGCCACCATCATTTGGTGCCTGTAGCACACACCTGCTGTGCCATGCCGACACAGCAGTGAAGTTGAGGCAGCTCGGCTGTGATCCAGAGCAAATATGATAGATTAGAATTTTTCCGGGGTGGTAATGCTCAGTGATGCTGGGAAAGAGGACAGTGGTGTAGCTTACATTACATGTGTGTCAAGATTATGCCAGAGCATGTGCAGATTAGCATATTCATTGGGCAATAGACTTTGCTTCAATGATCCAAGGGCTGCTGTTAGCAGCATATCATAGGCTTTGTGCAAGGTTGGCCAACAGTTGCAAACACCTCACCCTTGTTCAAGTCATGTTGTGCATCTGGTTTGGTTGGATCCAGATTGGCTGACCACACCACCTGCTTTGATTTAAACTGGACTCAAACTTGCTGCTTAAGGCTTTTCAGTTTAAATACTGCAAACTGGCCTGACTGAATGGATTTCAGTAATTCTTAAGTGAAGGGAGCCAATTGGGATCAAGTCCAGCTGTGATGCATTTACTGCAGCTTCTCTGCAACTGCATTAGTCACTTAAACAAAATTGAATTAAAACTTCCTTATCAAACATGTTGGATTGGAGATGTATCAGACTTTCCTTCCTACAATGGGGCTTACAAGCGACAACATACGTGTGTCGCTTGTCTAAGACATACGACTACAACCTTTGAATTAAAATTTTTACAGCCACTTTTCCACTTGAGTAGAAATGCGCAACCTGACAGACTCTTTGCTATCTGCTCTAGTATAGGAGGTCATCTGCGGGACGTCCCAGGTATAATCAGCACTGTATTGTTCATTTTTAAATAACACCCCTTCAATTTATAAAACACTCATCAGAAATTCATTAAGCAATTCACATGATTTATATTTCCGTCTGTTTCAGTCTCTCAAATTTGTAGGATCATTGAGGCTTTTAGTTTCCCGCTCTCTTGCTCCCTCTTACCTCTCCTCTCACCCTAATTCCCCCTCCCTATTTCCCCTCAACGCCCTTCACACATTCGTGTCCCTGTACCCCTCACAGACACCCCCCTACCCTCACCTCCACCCACACGCCTCTACAGCAACCCCCCCCCCCCCCGCCCCCAGATGAGAATACAAAGCAGAGTAATTTCATGGCTAAGCAGGCCAGATAATCAGCAGTCATATTTCACAGCAAAAGGAATGCAGACGCAGACAGTGGTCAGGGTTGGTGGGCTGAAAGTGTCACTGCAATCATTCATATTAGATGCTGTTTTTTCATTTATGTTTCTTTCTCTGCCTGTTCTCCACTGTTCTTACCGGACAATTTAACTTCATTTAATTCCATCAGTAGAGCACTGCTCCGCTCCAGACTCATACATGCTGTAAATTAGACAACAAAACAAACAAACAGCACTCGAAATTACCCTTATTTGGGATTTATTTTACCTTTATTTGGGATTAAGACTTGGATTAAATGATGAAAGACATGCAGGTGCAGCTTTAACATGATTATCATTATAAAATGACAATAACAAGAACATCACAATTTGTATTCAAAGTCCTTTGTTTGACCATTTGAAACATATTTACAGTGTCTGTAAATATGTTTTGCCCACAGCAGAAATATTTCTGGGAGTAAATGCAATGTTAACATTAGATATTCTGGGGTTAAGCTCTGCCTAATGACAGTTGGGATCTTATGTGCCAGCATTGGGAGCCAGATAGTCACAGCCCAATTTAAGTCCGGATATTAGATGATTGCATCATAATGTAAGGCGGAAATGTGTGTGAGGAGTTTAAGGTTTTGTGTTTATGTGTTAATGTTTCTTTGCTGTGGGGTTTTTATGGGCTATAAATTCTCTCTGTGTATCTTTGTGTCTTTGTGCCCCAGGTGTGTTTGCATTCGGTCTGTTTGCCACAGACATCTTCGTCAATGCGGGCCAGGTGGTGACAGGAGGTCTCTCGCCCTACTTCCTGTCTGTCTGCAAGCCCAACTACACCGGCACAGAGTGTCGTTTTAATCACCAGTTTATCGTGAATGGGAACATCTGCACCGGGAACCCTGTTGTTGTGGAGAACGCACGCCGGTCGTTTCCATCCAAGGACGCTTCGCTGAGTGTTTACTCTGCTGTTTATCTGACGGTGAGATGGATGTACAGGCACTATAATGAAGTTTTGTGAGGGTGTTCTCCTGACAGAGAGGTTTAAACAGCGGGAAAAAATATCCCAACAGTTCACTTTTATTTATTTTTGACACATGTGCAGTTTTTCTCTCTCTATATTTTTATTATATATATTTTTATACTCTTATATTCTAACCCATCTCACTTTATTCCTTTCTTGTTACTCTTAGTTTAAGTTTAAGCGTTGACATGTTGGCCCTAAAGTGCAGTAACCTTGAGGTGCTCATCAGTCGAAGTGTCAACAATTATGAGCTATTTAACAGATAAACTAAACATTAATCGAACATTAATCATGCAGTTTGTAAAGTCTGAGATGCTGCAAATCTATGTGCATGTAATTGATGAATAAAGTTTATATCAAAGGCTGTTTGTACAAAAATGCAAATGCAAATATATGCAAATGTGAAGTACAATACATTTTCTTGCTGTTTGTTATCAGTGAGATATATTTTTGTTATTTTAAGTCATTATAACCCAACCGAGTGAACACAAAACAAATATTGAAATTCTCCACCAGATTTTCTGATAGATTTTCCTCAACACAACTTCAGCACAGTTAGTTAATAATCAATGAGTTACTCAAGTTGGACTGAATGTAATTAGTTTACATCTTGTTGGAAACAACTTTTTAAATTCTTAAAAAATACCCAAACCATCAAAGATGAATAGATCTTTGTAGCCTAGACTGAGTCAAGTTATTATCTGCAATTTGAAAAGATATTTTACTTTAGATAAGAGGGGATATTTGTTGTAAAAGTATTACATAGCACCTAGCATGGACCTTTGATGAAGGAGGAGGAACTTCATATTTCTTGAAAGTGTGTCGAGCGATATTTCATACAAGCATAGGGTGGGTTTAGGCATTTTTATAAAACTGCCTGGGGGAACACACGAAGAATGGCTTTTTGAAGGGCTATTTTGAAGAGTTGCTGTTTGATATCAGAGTTGCAGAGGGGCTCAGATGCTCAAAAGTGAAAGAGAGAGCAGAAGTGCAGATTTTATCAGCAGGGGCAAGAGGAATATAAGGACAGATTGTTGATGAAAAGAGGATTTGACATGTACAGCCTCTCGGTTGGAATGGGAAGAGGTAAAAGTGCAAGAAGTGAGAACATGTGTAGACTGAGTGTATGTGTTTAAATGCTGAGATTTCTCACAAGTGTCGCTAACGGTGAGAGTTTCCATTGTTAGGTTAATCTCGTAATCTTTTATTCTCTGTGAAAAAACTTTGTGTTGAAGAGTTTTTTCACATGTATGATGTAAGTTTTTGACATCTTTCTAACCATTTGCCATGCAGTGGAGGTTTGTGCTCTCATGAAATGGTAAAATATTTGATGCCATTTATCTGGGAACATCTCCAGTTGCTGTGCATGATTGCATCTGTTCTTGTCTATTTAAAGAGATATACATGAATGTAATATTTGGTATTTACGCAGCCTTTTGATCTGACTTAATCTTCCTTCTGTCCTCTTCTCCAGATGTATATCACAAGCACCATCAAGACGAAGTCCAGCCGCCTGGCCAAGCCTGTGCTCTGCCTGGGCACGCTCTGTTCTGCCTTCCTCACCGGCCTCAATAGAGTCTCAGAGTACAGGAATCACTGTTCGGACGTGGTGGCTGGATTTATACTGGGATCAGCCGTCGCTCTGTTTCTGGTGAGGGCGATAGAAGAGTGAAAAGTTTGAGGAGGAGTGGGGGTTAAGGGAGAAGGGAAGATTATTATTCTGAGGTGGATTCTGGTCATGGCTTATTTTCAAATTATAATAAAAATATCCAGCTTCATTTTGGAACTGACCCAAACCAGTAATTAAATGATTAATTCAGGCTGCAACCCTCACCAAAGCCAGTAACACAGTGTTGAAGCCATTTTTAATGTCAGTCTCAACGCAAATTTATGTCCCAAAATTTTTGTACACAGCAGATTTTTTTATAATTAGATTTTTCGTATAGTTTTAAGTCAGTGTAATGTGTAAGGAACTCCCAAACACTAATTTGGTAAAGAAGCTGAAAAGAGTAGGTCAGGAAGAGGTAAGGGAGAGGATGTGAAACACAATGAAGCACAGTTCAGACACAGGTGAGTTGGAATTGAGGCAAAAAAGGTAAGGACACGTTGTTTGATTGGAGGAAAGACAAGAAGAGAAGGAGAGAAAACACTGAGGTGGTGCCTGGATTTCTCCTGAGATCAGCAGCTGCTCTTGTTTTGAAAGAACTCAGTGAGGAAGGATGGTGAAAGGCAGAAGGATCAAAAGTGAGAAGGAAGTTGAGGGAAACACACATTTTAAATTTTAAAAGTTGATGGAAGGAACCTGTTAAGGGAACCAGGGGATCTGATAATTCTGCTTCGTTACTCCAGAAGAGGGGGAAGATCTTGTTATGGTAAGGGGTCTTGTTAGATGTCCCATGAAAACAAAGGCCATAACAAGGTCTAAATTGTGCAGGTTGGACTGTTTCCAAGCACGAAATTCCCCTGTTCTGCCATCTTTAATGTAAAATCAAGAGTCTATAAATGGAGGGTAGCAATTACCCTCATTTTGTTTTAGGGGTTGAAGCACAAAACCTATTGAGGAGGCGGGAAGACGAAGGGAAACCCCCACAAACAATAAAAAAGCCACATTTAACAGTCTCAGAGAAGCTTCATTTTATGTTAATTGCTGTTAGGCCGGGGGCCTCAAAGCAAGAAGGAGTGTGAAAGAGAGGAGAGGGAGGAGGAGACATGGAGTCAAATCAGGGATTAATATTCATTCATTTGATTCAAAGAAAACCAGTGTTGTGACATGTATTCACAGGGAAACTCTGCAGATGTACTGTTATTACTGTGATCAAACATGTTCCAGCTTATTGAAGGATTTACACAGTGGCAGAGACCCACCACGAGCGAACATAAAGTGATGTAATGTGTGACAGCAGTTTGGATTGATATGACATACGACAAAAGCTGTGTTTCCTCATTTTAAAGCAGCTGAATTTACCAGAGATATTAGTAGGAGAAACTCATGAATCCATTACTGCGTGCTAAGAAATATGATATTTGTTAATTAGAACTAAACACAAAGCACAGCTGAGGCTCATGGGAGTGCTGTTTGTTTTGGTAGTATTGGACAAATCATGCTGTTCACCTGATGATAGGCTAGATTAAAAGTAAAGGGATTACCAATGTTATTACAGTTTGTCCTGAGGGGAAAAATCCGTGGAGCAAGAGGATCACCAAAGTCAGAAGGAAATGTGTCAGGGAAACAGTTTGTACTGTGAGAAGTTTGACCTGCTGATGGTGTTAATGTCTTTATGAAATTTCAATCCTCACAGTACTTGTTGAGATACTTAAGTGTGGATTAAAGAGAGCCTGCTATCCATAGAGCTTAATAATTAACGTTCTATGAGCATATCATGCAGCACACTTTTATTTTGCTACTTCAGCATCTACAGGATGGTGAGGAGGGAACAACAGGCTGTGTGATGAGCATTAGAGGGGATGTTAGAATCATAGAAGGAGATGATGGTAGATTTGGTCTGAATAGATGGTTAGAGTTTCTTGGGTCAGTGGTAGTGTCCTACTTGCATTTGTCTTCGCTATTGTGTTGTGGACTTGGAAGTGAAGCTAAAAGCCAGTGTAGTCCACATGTGGCAACCTGTCCTTGAAAGATGAGAAGGAGGAGCCATCGCACCCCACTTTTAAATGAAGGATATACGCTCTCGATGACTGACCTATAAAAATTGACATACATTGAGTCAGTGATCTCCAGGGAAAGATGAACACAGGAAAGTCGATCATCAACTCAGCAGCGTTGAATCTGCTCATTTACAGCTTATTATTTGCAAAGCATGACCTTAGGAGGGCTGCCTTTCCTCTGCACATGTACCCAGTGGTCCTGATGAAGCTGATCAGGTTCTTATCATCTGATCTGGCGATTGGGTCGACTACTATGTTGAAATGTAAGTGGTACAAAGACAGTAGAAAGCAGGTAAAGCTCAATTCCCTGCACTATCATTGCAGGCAGAGTGGAGATCTGGATAGACTCATCAAACAGCAATTGCTTTTGGTCTTCGAGAGGTTTGTCCTCCGCCAGCAGATTGAGGGATCAGTGTTAAGCACTTGGTTGCGGAGCAGCAGGATGATGTTGGTAAAATCCTAACAGGAGAAAGAGGTGTCCAGTTGATCCAAGATAAAGTGGAGGCACATGCTGACTGCGTTCCACGTCTAATAGAATCAAAGCCCTTGAAATTTAAAATGGCTTTCAATGTACATTGTATGTTGAGTTGCCATATAAACACATATAGATGCACATTTTATGTTACAGCACAGGATAAGAGGCTCTTAGATCTGATCGCCTAGAATATAATAGTCATACATCATACAAAACTGGATCCCGTGGCAAGAGAATATGCACCTTTTATTTGAAAGCTAAAAACAGAATTTTCAGCATTTCCATCTCAACAAGCAGATTCCACTTTGCTCACCTGAGACAACAGATCGCAGTCGGGCCGAGCTGTCTTGGCATGGATGACAAGACACAGAAATGGAAAGAAAGGAAACAGTTTTTGGGGATACGCTTCAGTTAAGTGAAAACACAATAGTGGAAACTGAATGATGCTGAAATGTTTGGAGGAAGATGTTTGTAACTGAAAAGATGTGTTAGATACAGTAAGAACAGAGTTGTGAAAGCACAAAGGTGTGCATTTTTGACCTGCCCAGTGTACATCCATCGTGACAGACATTTTTGTTAATAATTCATGTGTTTTTGTGGGATGGTGATGCTGGGGTGTCGACCTTAGGTTCTGGCCCAGCAGCTGCAGTCCATTCATTTGCTTGGTCAGGGAGCTCTAGAGAAGCATTGTCCACGAACTGCCAAAACAAGGAAACCTTGAGAATCCTCCAGCACTGAATTGCTGTGCTTCATTTTCTCTTTTGCCATTGCCTGAGGGCATGGTAGGCCTGGGGGCAAGATTCTCCCTCGGGTTGCCTTCTCTGATTAACTAGTCCATTGAGGAGAACAAAAATAAGGCAGCCATGGTGATGTTGCTAGTGTTAAAAGAACCCAACAGAAGCACAAAAACAGAATTTACAAGAAACTGTAATTTACAAGCATTTTAACAGACATATAAATGAAGAAACAAGGCATCAGTTCACAGTGACTGCTGGGCTTAGTGCCACGCCACAAAGACAACATCAAACACTGACTGCATTAAAAGATGGTTGGATTTTGTAGACCCGTACAATGACTGGGCTTTTACACTCATATAAACTTTATATTAGAGTGATAACTGTTCTGAAGCAAAAAAATCTGGCTACATCTCTCCTAAAAACTCATAGGCGCTCTTAAATCCTTCTAGTTGGTGCCTAATATCTCAGTGACACTGGGGTTGGCAAGCATCTGATTTGAGCTATGAGAAATCTCATTTTAATATAGAACATAAGGGATGTTCTCTTCTAACAATGCTGTGATACTTGAGCTACACTGAGGTGTTGATTACCAGTTATTCAACATCCTGCGTGCCCAAAGGATGCACTCTGATGGCTTTGGTGATTCCCTGTCTTTTTCTCTAGCCTGAAACACCTGCCATGAAATTTGCAATGAATGAATTCTGATCTCTTTCATGGTCTTTTAACTTTTTATCTTATCTATTTGCAGAGTTATTTGTTTATGACCAAAAATCTGCAATCTGCAGTCTGCAATGCCCATCATTGGCATGTAGCTCAAAGCATCCCTGTGCCGTCGAACATCCCCACAGAGCATGCAGTATGGCTTTTTTTGTGATTGAGGTTAAAGAAGGTTAGATGACACCATGGTAATGTATTAACTAAACTTAATCTCTAATAAACTAATGCAAAGACTTAATGTGGATTCACCCAGACGAGATCCACATGTAAAACTCTCAAAGTCAGAGTGCCGCAGCTGAAATTAACTTTCATGTCATGAAAATGAATCCTTGATGTTCCAGGTCCATGTCAGCCCGTGTCACTGTTAACCTACCTTACTTTTTAATGTTGAACCATCATAATGTCATACTTTACAGGGCGTATGTGTTGTGAACAACTTCAAAGGCGTCCACGGCGCAGCAGCCAAACAGAAAACTGAAGACTACCGTGGTCTGCCTCTGATGACTTTCCCCCGTGTAGAGAGCCCTCTGGAGACCCTCAGCGCACAGGTACCTGAAAACACTTCACCTGGAATACCAAAATCTAAATCTATGTTTCACATTATCTTTCCCCATTAATTGGCAGAGCCCCCTCAAGATAATTTGAATTTATTGTAATGGAATTAGGGTAATTTGTTGTAATTAAATGTTCATGTCTTGCCTCAGTAATGTCATTGAGACGTTGTGTTAATGGAATAAAGGTCAGGGTTCACTATCAATACCATATTTGGTTAACCATGTGTTCTTTCTTTCTTTCTTTCTTTCTTTCTTTCTTCTTTCCTTCTTTCTTTCTAAACAAAGCAATGACACATGTTTAGAACATACAGGAATGACATTTTGCACTACACCCCCGTCCTCCTTCCCAAACGCACTGAAACACACACAGAACCTCTCACAGAGCACTCCTGATACTGTTTGACAATGATTTCCTCTACCTTTTCATTTCCACACCTCTTCCCTCTCTTGTCTCCTTTACTTTTACTGTCTGTCTTATTTTTCCCAATCCTTTATACTTTTTTCCCCCCATCCCTCCTCCCACGTCCATTTTCAGAACCACTCAGCGTCGATGACGGAGGTCACATGACTAAGGGGGCAGCACCGGGTCACGTTTGCGTCTCCACAGCACTTCCAGACACAATGACGAGGACGCATGCCACGTGGCTTCGAATGCTTAACTAAAAACACTCCTGATATATCTGTTTAATTCACCACGGGGACAAAATACACCATGTTTCTAATGGTTCTCTTCTAGTTGGGCTGTGCTCAGTTCAACCTGCCACAGCACACGGATTGCATCAGTGACAAAAATTTCACAAGGCAAACTTAAGCACAGATTGTTTTTCCAGATGTTTGAAACCATTCGAAACATGAGACATTTCTTCCCGCTGAGGTGTGTCGTTTGTAGTTAGAGGACGGTGTTTTGTACATTTTGTATGAGCGAGTGCTGTAGCCTATACCGATGGTGTTAAACCTGCACACTTCCTGTCAGCTGACTCACTCTGTTTTACATCACATCCTGTCAGGTGACTTGCCTCGTCGATCACCGCATCTATCCCCCTCAGTCTGAAAAATCTGCTATGGAAATAATATTGATGTTGTTGTTCTGTGATGTTTGTCATTTGTACAGAAAAAAGACAGAAACCTTCTTTTTATTATCTCTTTCTGTACATTAATTGACCATGTCAGGTCATATTTTGTAAAGATTTTTGTCAATCTGTATGACTATTATGATCCATTTGGACCTGTTTGCCTGCTGTAAACCTGGATATGTTTTGGTATCAGTTTAGGTGTTTTGGGGAATGACCCCTATCCCCTTTGGAGGAAATGACAAGGAAGAGTCAGTGACATCCTCCGAGTCAGAAAATGGGGTTTGGCACTTGGAGTGCCGTCTTATCATCCACAATGAAAATGAAATACATTTGGTTGAAATTCTCACTATAAGTGTGTTTCACCCCAATTTCCTGATTCACTGTGATGTTAATAGGAATTTTTCTACAGCGGTCTAGTGGGGCTAGCCTGTGCCAGATCTACCTGAAGATTTCACTGCTATGGCATTACAATTAAATTTAAACTGAAATCCCAATGGATGATATCTGTTTAAAATACATGGAAAAAAAAGAAAAAAGGACAGAAATGCTCTTTGGAGTCAAACTGAGTGACTTAAGGCCTGGCTAGCCCTTTTAATGGAAACCAGGTTAATGACTCCTGCTTCACTTTTCCTCCTTGAGGCACCCCTCCCCCTCCCTGACCCACCAGTGGATTGTGATGCAATGTTGTGACTCCATTTCCCATTGGAAGATACACCCAGCATGAAGAGAGAAGATGTTTTATAGATATTCATGGCTGAACTATACTCATTATCATTGTGATTATAATCGTCTTTTTTTTTCTTTAAGAACAAAAAATAGCATTTCATTTGAAACGCTACATATATTTTTTTTTCTTGGTTTGTCCACAAATTAAATAGTCAGTAGCAACAATGTGGTCTCTTGTGTTTTTCATTATGTTAGAATGTGTTTTTTTCACAGTGTGGGCCAAAACAACGAGGATCTTGACAGTCAGATTTATCAAGTTACCTTGCTGGAAGAAGTGAGAAACATGTCTGTCTTTGTGTTTATTTGAAAATGTAGAGATTTTATTCTTTTTACTGCCATTGTTTCTTCCTTTTTTTCTAAGTCTCACAGTCAAACCAACAGTAATTGTTCTGCTGCATACATTTATTGGCCCGAACCTTAACAGTGGCTCATCTACTCCCTAAAGGCATGGGCAGATTTGCACATGATCCCATTTTGTCGAGTGAAATTACCCCACGATAGGCATTTAAAAAGGCTGTGATGCCATTGTTCAAATGTGGGTATAGGTGAATATTGAGCAGAGTGATCACACAATAAAAAGCCTGTGAGACAAATGCTACTGTTGGTAGTCTGGCAGTGTCAACAGTAAACAGGCTTATGGTTCCTTCAACCAAAAGGTGAGCATTGTGATATTTGTGCATATCCCAAAACCTGTTGATATTCAAGACTTTGAAAATATTTAAACGTAGGTGTGTTTCTCTTTCTGTCAAGGCATGCATCTCTGCCTAGCCTTGCAAACTGTTGGCTAGCTGCTTTGTTTATAATGCACAGAGCTAATCACAAACAGGCAAAAGGCCTCATGTTGAAAACTGCATCAATCACTTTATACATGTCCAAAATATGCTCCTAAACTCAGAATAATGTAGATAAAAACCTTAGTTGGAAAACTGCATTCAGAGAAATGTGGAATATCCAAACTAAATACGCTGTTTATGTGAGCCATGTCAAATTCAGAACACTGATATTCAGAATAATAGTTGAATATTAGTGTGCATGTAAATGTAGTGAGTGTTTCTATTGAATGACACATCCAAATGGTCAGTCACAGTGATTAGGAGACGAAGGGAATATTCACAGGATGGACGTGTAATGTGACTGTATCTCTTAACATTTGATTGGTACATGTAGAAGCAAATATGTACTTAACCATGACGCTTGTGCTACAGTAAATAGAGGCTTGATGCCTCATATTGTTGCCTCTTAGAACAAGTCAGGTGAAAAACGTGATGTTCTGGTAAACCTATGTTCAGACAGGCCCCCAAAAAGTCAATATGAATATGACTTTATACTTTTCCCATGTACCAAATGTCACATCCTGTAAAGCAGGCTCTTCCTCCTCACACCACACCCTTGTCCAACCGCACTTGCCACCCAGACAAGTGATTAGAATGAGCACAGATATTCTAAAACCAGGCTCTTATTTAGTTTTTCTGTTGATTCATCCTGTTGCGACTTCAGCAGCTTCAGTGATGTTTATGTCTTCGCAAAGCAAGGCATACACACACAGGGACACAAAGAAAGCTGACGGCTCAGCCAGTGCACTTGCTCTTTTGCTCTGTCAGGTATTCATTTCAGCTGTGACAGCCTGCGCTTACCCTGCAGACACACTGGTTAAATAGATAGGCACTGTTTGTGTGTGTGTGTGTGTGTGTGTGTGTGTATGGGGCTGTATTTGACCGTGCCATGTGTTTATAAAACGTCATCCATGGCTGTTCTGAGTATACCCTCCTGCCCAAATTGCTGTCCCCTAGCAATATGAATGAAGAATAATGCAACAACCCAATATTGTTTCGAGGTGTGCCGCAAAGCTCTGAGTGGGTGGTTATTTATATAGCTGCAGGGTGTTTTGTTTACCATAATGCACAATATGCAGATGGAGGGGAATAAGTAACTGGAGCTGAATCTCAATACCTCAAAACCTGGCAAATATATCCTCAATGCACAGTTTGATTGGTGTGACGCGGATGTCATCCCTTGTTTTGTACCACTGGTTTAATTTTCATCTCTGTCTCTCTTACAAGAGCTGGAAACTCCCTTAAGTCCTAGATAAAACATTTGGTCTGTTGAAATAATCACACCTCTGGCCTTAATTTGAGTCAGTTGTCCGTTAATTAAGTGCGTTGGTGGAAACATTAGCCTCATTAGTAACAGTTTGAAGGTTATGGAGGCACAATAATTAAAAACTGAACTAAAGTCCAGAAGGCTGAAAGGCTGAAAGACTGTCCATGTCCTACATTCTCCTTTCTAATTTGTACTGGGAATAGTATATTGATGTGGAGGGTAGTTAGAAAATTTCAGGGAGAAAAAACACTTCAACTAAATTAAGTGCAAAGAAGAGAGGTACATTTTTAATAACAGAACACATCCAAACGCAAACAGAAAAGATGCAAGTAAACAGGTCTCATCACAGAGGGACTGTTTCAGTGTACTGATTCGTGAATGATCACCATATTCAAATATGATGTCAGAGTTCGACTAGTGGTCTTTGTTCCTGTTTACTATTCAGCAATGGAATTGTACCAAAAACTGAAAGGTAGTTCTGTGTCGTGTCACGAGATTACAAGAGCACCGGCTGGGTAGGAAGGTCCTGTTTTCTGTCCCTGACTGAAAAAGCTGAAGACTGTTGGATTTATGACCATTTAATGCATAACTTCTCCAGTTGTTTGTAGCCTCCGAAAGCCATTATGAAGAAGAAAAACTTTGAGACCAGAAGTAAAACTCTGACAAGTTAAATGATGACTTGTAGGTGCAGTTTTCTTTAAGAAACTAGAAGTAAGTGCATCGGTGAAGTGCAGGACAACATTATACAGTGATCCCTAACATAAGAATTTTCTATTGTCCTATAATGCACCACAAGATGCCAACCAGATGTTCTTGATGAACATAGAGGTATCTCGCTGAAGCTTTACATCTTTTTTTATTCTTTACTCGTAACGACTGCCCCACCAACACTCAAAAAGGCGCCCTAGAACAAAATGACCTATGCAAAATCAATTGCATTGTTAAAGGCCAGAAACATTAGGTCATCAGTGGTGACCAACCAATCACCAGCAGATACATTTCATTTTCTTCCCCGTCAAAGATACAAGGTTTCAGCAAGACCCGAGGACATAAAGACTTAACTGGCTGGGTTCAACTTCAGGTCATTTACACTCTCAATGAGACTCCACATAAGACTCAGGTGAATTGGCCTATTAAGCTTGAATACCAAAGAGCCTTCATATCTATGATCAAGATTATCATCATGGCAAGCAAATCTGTACCCTTGAAGAGACAAGGCTTAGGGGGAAGGGATGAGAGGGACAAGGGGAAGGAGTAAACAGGATTAGGAATGGACGTAAAAGGAAAAATGAAGGGAGAAAGAGAAAGGTAAAAAGGAGGTAAAGAAAATGGGGGGAGGGAAGTTAAGAAGAGGATGGTTTGCACAGCTCTTCAGTGACAGCAATAAGCAAGTGAGAGCAGATTTGATTCAGGGTCCCTTGTACACCTTTTTCCAATGCCTCTCATCTAAGTAAATCTCACACTCCAGAAGTCAGGAAATGTTCTACTGGAGTTACAGAGCAAGATTAGATCCCTGGAGAACGTTTCAGTCCAGCGTTCAGAGGAACTCCTGAGCCTAACGGAGGATTCAGATTTCAGAAATTTGTGAAGGTTCCAACACCAAAATTCACAAGGATCCTTCTCCAGAACCCACCGCAGATTTTGGAAACTAGTCCCACGTTGATGTTTCTCGAGGCGGAACTAGAGAGAAAAGCTTCAGAACTCTGGGAGCGTGTTTGTGTGTTGGTTAGTCTGCTGGTGGGACTGGGTGTAGTGAGCAAACTGGTTAGACTGGTGCGCAGTGGATTGACTTGGTGCAGTCTGGTTTGCTTGCTGGTTTTCTGATTGGTACTGTTCTAGCTCTCTCTTTCTCCTCATAGCTGACTGCAGCTGCTGCTTGATTACGAGGATTTGACCCTCCAGTTCTGAAAGCTCCTGAACCAGCGGGTTCCGGCCCACCCCCAGACCGGGGCCACAGTCGCCCACACCCAAGCCCCTACACTGTCCCGATGTTGTGCCCTGCCCGGAGCAACCCTGCACTGGCCCCAGTCCTTGTCCCAAACCCCGCCCTAACAAGTCAGAGCGACCGTTAGAGTTGGTCACTATGGGCAGGTGTTTCTCCAGTAGGGGAAGAGAATGGGCATGAGGCAGGGGAGATGGGGGTGGTGGAGGAGGAAGGTCCTGGGAAGATGGACATTCCAGGTCGTTCTGCTTCTCCTGTGGAAGGACCCTTCGCCTGTTGCAGTGGGATGACTCTGCAGGATTCCAAGATGCTGACTGGTTGTTTCCCTCATTGCACCTGGAATGAAGACAATTACACAGAGAAATGTAAGGTGGCTATTCTGTAGCTTCTGAAGAATGCTAATATTGGGAGTTTGTGTATCAACTGACCACATCTTTCCAGCATAATCTCATTTAAAACAGATGGTATTTTTCTCTTTGAATGTTGTACTTAAACATAGATACTATCATGCCTGTGTTTACATGCTGAATTGTTGCTGCACATACAGTATTATTGTAGCCGTTTTATATGACAATCTGCACTTCAGGGAGAGCCAGACCCTGAACAAGATATAGTGACCAATTTCCTAGTCCTGCCATATGAAAAACAGGGTTTCCCCCAGAAAAGGTGATCGTATTTTGCAGTGATTCAGGCCACTCCTGGTGTTATGGTGGTCCAAAACCTTTATTTGACTGTTCTGGCCTCAATAATGACATTTAGCAGCAGCTACATCAAGATCATGTTCAAACTATGTCATAGGAGTGAATTAGGGCAGTGGGGGAAGGACCCAAATGCCAAAAACGTCAGTTCAAATATTTATTAGCAAGAGTGAAGGTTAGTAGTCTTGCTGGTGAGGGTAGAAAGTCAAAAACAAGTGAAAAAGAATCCACAGACAGACTGTAAACGGCAAAATTTCCAGTAAACACCAACATAAACCAAGTATAATTACGTATAAACGGTGAGAGCAATGGTCCTGTATCCAATATTTCTTCATCAAAAAAGCATATAGCAGATGAGCGTAACAGATATTATTGATCTACTAGAACTGAGAAATGATTTGCTTTTAGCGTGGATGTTGGTAAAATGTCTTCTCTGGAGCTACGTGACCTTCACACTGTATTTGATACTAAATTACAAGATCTTAATTGGACATGGAAGATTGTTTCAGGGTATTAAAGACAGAGCTTGTAATTCTCTCATACAGACTCTTCTCTGAAGGACCCAAACGCAGAAAGGGACAGTTCAAATATTTATTGGTAAGAGTGAAGGTTAATAGTCTTGCTGGTGAGGGTAGTAAGTCAAAAACAAGTGACGAAGAATCCACAGACAAATGGGAGAAAAGGTGTAGGCATCTTTATGGCAGATGTAAATTCCAGGATACAGGGTAACAGAGGCTTGAAAGCAAAGCATGAGAAACAAAGACAGAGACAAATTGACAGAGTCCAGGTGTAAATGAACCAGGACATGTACAACTAGGTTGATTAGGGGAAAATGGGAAGCAGGCAGTGAGCGTGCAGGAGTGGGAAGATCAAATGACTGCAGAGGATTTGAGGGAAGTGGTGACAGGTGTGTAGATGGGTGGGGCAGTTCAAGGGCCTCTGGTGGAACGATATAAAACGGCAGTGAATGGGCCTGGGCAACAGGGTATGTGGCTGTGGGGGAGGAACATAAAGATAGACAATCCAAGCTTAAACTGCTGCTCCAGGGAGTGGTAGAGCAGCAGAGTGATCCTCAATCAGTGTCCAGTTAAAGCTTTTTTTCTGCCTTGTTCTCAACTCGTTTATCCTGCAGAATCATGTTTCATTTACTGTGGATGCACAACAAACCACAGGGGGAAAAATGGAATGTCAGACCTATTGCATTGGAGTATTAAAGACAAACTAAAAAAGGAAAACAGCCACCCATTGTTTTCCTTGCAGACATATCAATTCTTTTGATGGCACTGACCATGAAAAACTCCTGCCACATCAAGTCACCTTGGACCTTTGCCCAAAGCCTCTCCATTTCTTAAACTGCATCAGCACACAACAGCAAGAGGACAGAGTGGCACCTGCAATACATGACTGGATATTACATCTTGGATTTAGAGAAAATACCAGTGGGTGTCTGTAGGAGGCTTTTATTCTTCACCAAACCATGGGAATGTTTTGCTCCAGGCAGACCCAGCTCCTGTTCAGACAATTAATTCAGAATATTTAGTCGTTGTTGAAATGTTTATTTTTTGGTTTATACATAATAAGTATTGTTTTTTTAGTCTGCTTTATGAAAATAACATTGTGAGGTGTTTCAGTGGGTTAGTGGATGAAATCCCATGTAAGGGCACCGCAGTGAGCTGATACAGGTTGGATTTTAATCATAGTACAGTTATGGGAAAATATTAAAAAAACTTTAAACAAAACTTTTCATGAACAGAAACTTTTAGTACTCTTAAAGCTCCTGAGATCACTCTGTGCTGCCTATGGCTGGAAATAAGAACACAACCCAGTACATACAGCACCAATACAATATATACTGTACTCTGTGTCAACAATGTTTCCAGCAGTCATTTATAGGATAGCTCTTACTTGTCAGACTTAGAAAAGAACAAAATTTGGTTTTCTCCCTTCAACAGAAACTTTTCACATCCATTGGAGCAGACCTGCAAGCTGAAAAACCATGATTTCATTAAAAAGGATACAGGAGAGAGATTCCCATCTTATAAATCGAAGCCTAACTGAAGAACTCTCGGAATCAAAAGGTGTTTTCACCTGGTGATAAAAAAGTGACAAGGAGAATCTAATGAGATACTCCCAACATCAAGAGACTTTAGGCTGAAGGATGACGAATCAGAATATAACATAAAAAGAATTTCATCTTAATGTGATAGATGCGCCTTTTGACAACAAGGCACCTGTGCTTACATCATGGAGGCAATGAAAGAGAAAATATTTTCCCAGGTGGTTAACACAGGTCTCTTAAGCCTTACATCTTAGGATAATCAGCCCAATTTCAGCATCTTTATAGGCATTAAATTTCACTGTGCTAGGTTTTATAGCATAGGTGTTCTCTAACTATTTATACTGCTGCACATCACAGCAGCCAGGTGATCCCTCAGGTCAGGTCCCTGGTAACTGCCACAATGTTGATCCTGAAAACAATTGGTGGCTGAGCTTTTGTGCCATTAGCACTCACTAAATTAGAGAATCACTGCCCTAAGGTCACCTTCACAGGCTTGCATTTATGCCTTCATCTGAAAATAACTCCTGTTTTACAAGTTTTGATTTGTGTGCATTGCTTGTGCTTCTATTGAGGAATTCTCTTCATTTTTATTTATTTATATATATATATTCATCTTGGAAGCACTTTGTGCTCATGATATGAATAAATAAGATGAAGCTCACTTTTTGCCTGGTAGAAATTCCCACGAGAAATAATGATATCAAGGTCAGAAAGGGAAGTGTGCTCCATGCAGTGTTGGCAAGTGTGCAGATGAGAAGCATTGAAATAAAAAAAAAAAAAGGATTCTTTTTTTTCTGCATTAAAAGGATGTTGTTCACGGAATCATTATTTTCCAGGGTGGTGATTCACCTTAAAATGTCAGTCACTCCATATTTAAGTATCTGTGCTGTGTGTGTGTGTGTGATTATGTGCATCTGAAAGAAGAACCACATATAAGGTTTTAAATGTAAGAACTGTAAAGCTCATTATTGTGTCCCAGAGGGTGTCTCTACTTCTAACTAAAAAAGAAATAGAGCTTTTGTTTTAACTTCTGTAAATGAAGAGGTTAGGAGAATAGTCCCAACTGCTCCTCAGCCTGGTTTTATCCTCATCATTTACTGAGATATAATTTAGCTTTCACAACTGCTGAGCGTGAAGACCCCCTCCTCCCCCATACCATTTACAGTTCTCAGATTCCCCCACATTATTTGTACGGTCACCAGATTTCTCTCATTAAGTTATGTCCTCTCCTTCATTTACATTTTCATGAATGTTGATTTTCTCTTTATGCAGTGACTTTACAGATATCATTGCAACCAGAGTAGTTAAACACAAGAATCCAAGCCTGTTACTATTCACAACTTCCTATGATCACAAATACTTTTCTCTCAGATCAACCAGTGAAGCTCATTACATAAGGACAGCTCATGTTTACCTGCAGCAATGCTCTATTTTCTGTAACATTTCACCACTGACCAGTATTTCTCAACCCATCTGTCAGTACAGATGCTGCCACCAGCAGTCACAACAAGACATAAGCACAGAGTGTACACAGTGAAGGAGGCTGTCCTTTAACAAGCAGGGCACAGATGCACCATAAAGAGATGCATCCGGCTGAAGTGTCCTTGAGCAAGATATTGTATCCCTACCAACACCCGGGTGCATCTCTGTACAGCTTGAAATGACCTCTTGACCACTCTGCAAATGTGGGAGACATTAATTTCAAGTCTTGTCTTCCTCACTTCTTTCTCTTCTCCGACTGTTAAACGGTAGCTCTTACACTCCTCTCAAATTGTGGTGATGGTATGCTATACCGGATTTACACAGCAGGACTGAAACAGGAGCGCACGATCCATGTCTGATTATTTCGACACTGCAGAGTTTCTCTGGTTTAACAAAAAATAAACTCTTGAGGTAAAATCCATATCCCATTAGAAGTGAGGAATCAAATGCAAAATTGTTGTTTTGGGCTAGTTTAAATTGTATCCATATGCTCCAGTCGGTTACATGATGCCCTCTTTATGCTGATGAAACATTGGTGCATGTACATGCAGTGGTAGTAGCTTACTAGTAGATAGTAGATTCTTTCTTTGATTGAAGATTTTTAGTGAATGTTCCTTTAACTGAGCTGGAACCATTTACAGCAGAACATGTCATACACATAAAATTTAATCTCTTTCATTGCAGTGCTTGCAAAACAGACATTTCTGACATGCAGGGCTTCTGTAGGACACTGACAATATGACAGTAATAATTTCTGACTTTTAGACAGCGTGCAGGCACCATGCAGAAGAGCTTGATTGAATGAGCGTAATTATGTCGGAGTAGGTAATCTATCCTCATTACCAGAGGCATCCCTCACATGGCCTTGGCTCCATAATTATTATGTGTATTTAATCCCCATTTGAGTGCTCCACCTGAGTGTCCCCTCAGTGTGTGGTGCTAAGTAGGGATAGATGTGAAATCGAGAAGCATTTTTGAACAGAGAAAGATAAAATGGGACTCAGTTTCTCAGCCAAACACTGAGGCTATTTTTGATCTCCCCTTAGAAGCCTTCAAAAAGAGTAAAACATTTCCCACATTGCTCTGCTTGCATCAGATATGCTTATCTGATTGCAAAGAGGAAGGTCCAGTGAGAGAAAGTGTGCAGTGGCCAAATGTGAATAAAGGGGGGGCTACGCTATGACACACTGTAGTGCTTGTCAAAACAACTGTGAAGGTTTATGTAACTCATCTGGGCCGTACAATATTTGAAAAGACCCTGAAACTGACCACGCTTTCATGATTTACTAAATCTCCCTCTCTCACCCACTGCGCCAAACAATACTCTGACGTCAGCAGGAGATTATTTCCTCAATTTCCCGTACCGATAATTAGCTTCCAACAGACTGATTCTATTTAGTTTGTGATTAAAAATGGGTCCCTTAACTGCCACTTGGATGTTAATTGGTGTCACTTATTCTCAGTCGGACAATTTGGCCAATGGGCTGTTTAAGTTTGGAAAATTTTGCCTCCTGATAGAAACTCCTGTGTGCTTTTTGATACGAATGACAGAAACAACATACAGGCATTGTATCTTTCTTAAATCTGTTTGAGCATTTTCAATTTGAGATAAAAAAAAAAAACAACCAAAAAATGGCAATGGTCTCCCCACCAAAGTTAATCATTAAACACAGAGTGCATGTGACTTAAACATTCACTGAAGCTTTTGCTCCAGTGAGGATGAAAAATAGAGGGAGATGAAAAGTCAGATCTGTTTGGACCAATGATTCTAACATTCCTCAAATGATGAAAATTATGAGACAAAATGAATACCATGCAGTATTTCCATCACATTAAGTTTGACTGGAGGCCTTTTAATTTCACCAGTGTTTCCCAGTCTTGGTCCTAGAGGCCCACTGCAACTTTTACATGTTTCCCTTCTTCAACACACCTGATTCAAATGATCAGCTTGTCATCAAGCTCTGCAGGAGCCTGATAACGATTCATTTGAATCAGGTGTGTTGGAACATTCAGGCCAGTGGGCCTCCAGCAGAAAACATTGAATCCCACAGTATCTGCATTTCAAGTTGCATACTTTTTTTTCTTTTTACCTTCGTAGATACTGCAGCTGCCCCCACAGAGTACATACTTAACATGCAGTATGATTTTTCATCCATCGCAACATCATTCACCATTTCTTTCACCAATATTGTGTTGTACTGATGTCTAACGCCTTTGACACGTCCATGGGTGACAGCAAATATAATGGGATGTATAAGCAAGAAAAACTAAAAACTTAAGTTATAAACTTGACAGGACTCTCCGAGGGAAACAGAATTGAACTTTCAGCTCCTCAAATAAAATGCTCTCGACAGCTCTGGAGGAGTTCTAACACAAATTATTTAGAGTTTTCTAATGCCAATCATCTGGAACTTTGGTTAGAATTTGTGAGACAGTTGGATGGACACTTAGCTATTGTTGTTGTGCCAGCATACTTAAGTTTTGGAGCTGCCTTAAGTCAGAGTAAAGTGGCAAGTTTCTGATGTGCTCTTGCATGACAAGAGTTTTAATGAGCCTCAGTCCCAAGTTAAAACAAAATGTACTAAATGGGTCATAAATTATTACGTCACAGCTGGGCTCAGTTCATGTTCAGTTCAATCAGTCAGGGATAGGATTTTTCTGAACCCAAATTAATTAAACATTACATTAAGCATGAATATATTACACTTATGTATTTGTCTGGTGATTTTTATTCAGCTGAACTGAAACGTAATTGAGCGTAGCCTTCAATGAAAGGGACGGTACCTCTTTTCAGGCTTGGTAACAGTTGGTAGTTTGTCATCGGTGAAGACCGAGTTGAGGGCCCGGTGTAATCTCTGGAAAACAAGCAACACATTAGCTGTCACATCCTTACAAACAGGATAAATAATTTTGCCAGTCACTCTATGAATATTCTGCTGTTTGTTGGAAAATTAAAATGCTCTGCATGTTTTGCATATGTGTGATAAAGAGAGAACAACCTCAAAATGTTTCACTGTCTACATAGATATGGACTGAACTAGTGCACATTATGCTTAATGAAATTAAGACTTTGACTTTCAACACAGATGATTGCAATGGGGTATTTTTACATCCTGTTATGGCTATTTTCATCTGGGGCAAGTAATCCGAATACCCAGAACCTGCTGTTCTTTACCAACCCATGATTGAAAGGGTGCTTCACTGTGTTGTGTATTTGTGTGTGTGTGTGTGTGTGTGAGAGAGAGTTCAGTACCTGGCTAGTGTGCAACCAGTATTTGAAGCGTGGCTCCTTGACCCTTGGGATCACCAGCTTGTACACGATGTGTTCTGCTATGGTGGTCAGTAGAGATAAGGCCACGCCCACACAGAGCATCACAAACAGGCCAGAGAAATGCTTGATACCCATCTGCAGCGTCTGAAGAGACAGATTTTATTAGTGAGAGAGGCAGGCAGGCAGGCAGGTAAAGAAAGAGAAGAGATTGAAAGAAGGAGTTGCAGAAAATAGTACAATGATAAAAAGTCCCCCAGGTTGTGCTGCATGGTGGTGAAACACAAAACAAAATTATGCTTTTAAACATTTATGTTTAATTATTCAGCAATTTATGTTTAATTGCTCTGAAAGATGTAGTTTAAGCTCAATGGACTGATTATGATAGCATCACTGACATGTCATTAGGGTAACTGTCATGGTTGCAGTGCTGGAGTGTGGCAGGGGCGGAGCAGCAGGACACACCTGATCCTAATCCTCCCATTAAGACTCCCCTTTTTACGCTGGCCTCCCTTTGACTCCTTTGTCAAACTATTCCCGTATGATTGCTACAGCTCGGTCTCCGGCTTCCTGCCACGCTTCACCTGCCTTAGTTATTTTTCCCCTCGTGGTGATTTTTGGTTTTTGCTTCATTTGTTAATAAACTTTCTTTGTAATTCTGCATTTGGGTCCACGCCTACCTCGTGTCCGTAGCAGTAACATTTCATTGTTTTTCTTGTTCTGTTGCTATTTGCAATTAAGTTTGTGTTTGTACAGTAATGAATAAATGGCTAAATACTAAAAGTGCATGTTCTTATCTATTCAAGCAGCTGTTTTCAGCAGTAGGCGTGGCAGTAGCTTTTGGTTGGTGAATGCAAAATTGTTTCTCAACACTTTAATGATAAAACTAATGTTATTTATTTATGTTTTGTCATTATTACCAATGAAATGTGGAAACCGTTTGACATACTCAGACTCTTTTTTACTATTACAGCAAGTGTGGCCGACCTCCCAGGAGTCATCGGCTCCCATTGTTTTTAAAATTCCATTAAAAACAGCTTGTATAGACAAAACGCAGCATTGGCAAATGTAATGCATCATGTATTTTATTTATTTATTACCCATAACCTGACTTTAAAAGTCTGCAATCAGAGATTCCAAAAAACAACGAGTGTACTGAGGGCTAAAGTTTACTTTCCACTTGGTTTTCACTCCTATCAGAAGCAAACAACTCTATGAAGCAGTGGAAAAGAGAAAATAGTCTCCAAACTGAATAACTGACAGGATTAAAGTAAAAACTGCATTGTCTCCGGAGGGGCTGATTCAAAATAAGACATCACCTGTCCTCAGTTTCTTCTCCTGGAAAAATACAGCATGATCAAATTTGAATCACTGAGATTTTTACTGTATTTTTTTTTATTCTCCTAAAATCTTGAGAAAACTCATCAAAAACCTCAAGTGAAAATTCTCAAAAAGGCTGATTTTGTTTCCCCCCTTACATCTTAATTTGCACTCATTCTATTCTAAATACACCACTATGGAGAAACCTGGCACACATGCATTAGGAGTCTACAAGTGTAAAATCTAACATTGTGGTATCACACTCTTCTTAACAGAGCACCTGTTGTGGTTACTGCAGATATATATTCTCATACTGCTGAGTATGGAACAGCTTGTGATACAGCAGCAGCTGCAATGATTGCATTATAAAATAATGTTAGAAAAAAATACATGATAGATTAAATTCGTCATTGCAGTATTGTGACTTGGCGAGCTGGCTGTAATGAAATTTTGGAGAGCGGAAGCTGATGATTCCTGGGAAGTCAGGCAATACAGAGAGTAGTCACATCTGACTGCTGGGGACGATATTTAAAAATTTGTGGGAATTAAATAGGATAAGAAAAAATGAAATTACAGTGGTATTATCCTTTAACAGTAAGACAAGCTAACTGAGGATACATGACATTAATCTAATCTAATACTTAGCTCCAGTGCATACAAAGAAAAGTTATTGTGAATTCAGCCACTCCAACATCCCTTACAGTTATGGGTGTTTCTTGGATCAGCACATTTAAGCAGATACACTACCAAGTTTGGCGACACACACACTTCCTCTGTCTTTTTACTTTTATGCAACCATATAGAACAATCATTTCTTTCACTTCTCTGCTTGTGTGTGTTTTTGTTTACCTTCTTTGGTTCACCACACGCATTGATTAACTGCACAGATTTGTTGCAAAAATCTATGAATTGAAATCTGAAAATTTATATCTTGGTAATGTTACGTTTGCCCCCTTTAATGTTAGGTAATTGAATAATATGTCATTTATTGGTAGTGATTTTATTACTTCAAATTGGATCACCTTCTTTGGGGTGACAGGAAGCTGGCCAAATGCCAGAGAGTTTGGCTGCTTTGCTGAGCCAATCCATCAGATTTTTCATCTTTTCAGAGTCCCAGGCTTGCTGCGGGTGGTGTAGCAGTCATTCATCGGAATAAAAGATTACTAAAAAAGTGCTGAGCGGGACAAAACTCAGCCAGCCTAGTCAGTAATTCATATTGCTTATATCACATGAATTTCCCTCAGATGTTGTCCAGTGGTCATTTTGACAGCACACTGTAACTTTGCCAAAACATGATATTTTTGTTAGACTTCATAGGGGCAATGGAGCTGCATATGCAAGTCTAGGTCTAGGTAGATTTTATTTAATGATACAAACTCTGCATAACTTTTTTTACAACATTTATCTATAATATGATAACTAAAAGTGTGCCCATGATCATCACACTGCGATTTCTGCACAGCACCTGACAGCTGTAATTGTATAGAAACGTAAATGACACACAGATGAAATAAAATTCTGGTCAAGCAGCTTCCTCTGCGGTGACTGTGGGCAGGTGGAGGCATGATACTGCAAAATGAAATGTGCCTGGAGCAATTTAAATGTCTGCAACTGTAGATATCATCTGTAACACGTCTAGCAGATAAACTGCGGAAAATGATTCACTTCAGCAACGCTGAATCTGTTGAACTGCAATGCACTACTACTGCTATTCACACGAGACTCATGAAGTGGTAATTACATTTATGTATTAAGTATTTAGGTAATGTTGTCATTCAAAGGCACATAATGTGAGTGCTTCTTAATGAGACATGATAATGAGCAGCCACCAGAGGCTGTATGCCTTTATAAAGACAAATGTCACAAAGTAGCTTAGGAAAATACATAATGAAAAAGAAAAGTGCCAATACAGGAAAAAGATGGGGGAGAGGAGGGACATGAATTCCTTTTTTGAAGAAGTTTTGCAGTCATGCTTGAGAATAGAGAGTGTGCAGTCTGCACGGAGCTACACTAGAATCCACTTCTGGGGATTCTGGAGTCACAGCTGGGTGGAGAGATGACCAGGCTGCTAAGAGAGCTAAGTGCACGGTGAGAACAGAACACAATAGAGCAGAGTGCCCGGGCTGCTCAGGACTGACGTTATGGGGACACAGCTTGGTTAGCAGCTGGAAGGTCAGGGGTCAGGGTCTGAATTAGCAAGGAGCAATTAATGTACATGGAAGTTGAGGAAGAAGTGCAAGGAAAGTAGTCTGAGAACATCCAGAAAAATGGTGAAACAAGGAGCAGAGTTCTTAGTCAGGAGAGAAGGAAAGCAACTTTTGTACTTCCAGCTATGATGGTATTTAAAATAATGAATTCTCAAGCTGAGAGAGTGAGGCAGAGACCTTTTTAAACTTTATTTTATGTTTTATGATACAGACAGTCCCTTTCTCTACAGGGCGCCAAGATGTAACGTTTTGCCACCTTTTATCTTTACAGTGACATTATAATTACCGTCTCTGTTGGGCCTAAGCCTTGAGCGGATCATGCAATTTGGTTATCCACAGTTAATGTTGAATACTGCTGGACTGATCAGCCTAGTATCTTTTTGGTATCTTTATGCCTGCACACTCAAGAATCTATTGTGGTTGCAGTGATTCACAATTTTTTCAACACCATTGTACTTGTACTTTGTACTGCAGCACTTATACCTGCACTAAATTATTATCAACTGGCTCTTGGGGTTATCAGAACAAGCTGTAGACATAACAGTAATGTGTTATCATCTTATAAAATCATTCTGGCAAACATGTTGGCAAAGAGTTGCCTGTTTGCACATCCAGCGAACTGCTGCTTTTTTCACTGAAAACAGCTGCCTGCTGCAGCTGGAGAAGAGGATGATGAAAGCAGTGAGCTAGAACCAAACAGAAAGGTTGCAGGCAGGAAAACCAAAACAATGAGCTCAAGATTTTAAAACGCTGAGAGCTGAGGAGAAAAAGGAATCTTCTTTAACGTTAGACATTTGGTCCATTGTTAATATAAGACTATGGAACTGTGCATCTTTAAACTGGGAGTTTTCTTGTCTTTGATATGCTTGACAGGAACTCAGGACATATGACACCAACTGAAACGACAAAACACGAAACAATACATTTACTGCTGTTGTGTCTGGTGGTTGGTGGTTCTGCTCCTACCTCAGTCACAGCGAAGCTGCGCTTCCCGCATGGCACAACCTTGTACCATTTGTCATGCAGCGTGTCCATGAAGCCATCTGACTTGTACTGGCTAACAAGCTCTGAGATGTTGGAGGTGAGTGGAGAATTCTGAGGGAGGCCAATGCCATAGCCTGCCAGTGGACACAAACACAGTGCAGACTCTGTAGCAATTATTCCCCTGTCAGAGCAGCAAAATCATTTTCACTTCACCTCCATGTAACACTATTGCGATCTTTTGCTAGTTTACAGCTGTGCACAAGAAAAAGGAAAATGACTCCTGAGCTGAGAACAGGGAGTTTGCCAGTGCTTATCAGATAGAACCAATGTCACTCTAAAACAAAACAGGCACTTGACATTGCAAGTAAATCTCAGAATTTCTGAGGATGCCAGGAAAGTGTGACAAATTCCGCAATAGCCAATTACAGAAGTACCTCGCCTTGATAGGAAGTACACTGATTGATTTGTATTGTATGCTGAAGGCTTAAGGGTGCATTAAGTAATTAACAACAACAACACTAGATTCTGGGACTGTGGTGGCCTGTAATGGAAGCAACCACCACGGGAACATTTTCACAGTGGGAGGAAGGAGCTTGCTAAATGGACCAGAGATTAACAGAAGACAGTGGAGAGTCTAAAGCTGTTGAAAGCCAGAAGATTAACTGTTGTGCAAATGTGAGTGATTGATATTGAATCTAGGGCTGACCTAAAAATGCTCATGGTGTTGTCTGTAGTAATGCAGAAACACCTCTTAAAATCTAATGATAATTAAAAACCAAATCATATTTGTGAATACTGTCAACCAATACCCTAATTAGTTAGTTAGTTGAATCCACTGACATGGAAAAGTCCCACATGTATATTGAGTACTATTTTATGCCCTAAATAAGCAATAATCTGTCACATAAAATTCCATGTATTACCTTCTATAGCAAAGGGTTTCCCCACTGTTAGTGTCTTACAGTCTGCATCTATAGAGACCTCATAGTCCAGCAGAGCTTTGTCCATGATGAATGCATCCAGCTTCTGAGGGTCACCCCTGTAAACACACAAGTGATGTAACAAGGAGAAGTCACACTTCTGTCCTCAGATAACGGCAAACTGTTGCCTCACACGTGGAAACTTGTGTTGTGTTCAGTTGAAGTGCAATGAAGGGTATCTTAGTACTTACTGAACTATTCAGTATTCATCTAAAACATGTTGTACTAATTAGTCATTCCAGTAAAACAGTAGTGAATCAAGTCAGTCATCTCATTATTTCACAAAATACAATCAGTCAATGAAATATTTGGCATTTCAGACATTGTGTGTGTGGTGTGCAAAAGCGTATGCTGGAGTGTTGACCTCAATTTTGTCTTCAAGTTTCATGACGATGTGCTCAATGGCATTTAAAATGTTCTTGATGAATGACTGGACAGACAAACGGATGAACTGGCGCATAGTCACTCTCCTAAAAAATGGTGCCAAATACAAACTATAGCTCTGACACAAATCTTACATCTTCAAGGAATGAACACCAGAAACAAACATTTTAAAAGTGGGAGTTACCCTTTAACACCCCCTTAGACACAGACTTAAAGGAACCGTATGTTGTCACCTCACTCCTGCTGTCATTTGCTCTGTTTTTGTCCTTGTGTCACAACTATAACCTGACAGAGTAAAGGGTAAAGAGTAAGACAGGTTTAGTCTATTTAGACTATTTTAGGTCTTGGATGTAACTTTTATCTTTTGGGTAGGGGAAAGCTATGAAGACAACTCAAAGCAATGAATGAATTAATGAATAAATAAATAAATGAATAATTAACAAAAAGCATGGAGAATGAAATGTTGAAAACGAAACCCTTTCAGAAGGTAAATTACCACAATCACTGGAAATGGGATGTAGATGGTTCTAGAGACTTCCTTCAGCCTTTTGCCTCGTCTGAACTGTGTATATATTTATATATGTATGTCAGGCCATTCTTGCTTGTGGTTTTCCAATTCTTTTACTGGCCATATGCCAGTGAAATTACTGCCTGTCTGCTGGTGTCTGCCAATTTACTGGCATTGTTCACTCCTAGTCTGTTGAGACTTAAATCACAACACTCTTAGTGAGGCTTTTACAAATCAACTCAAGATCTTTAGTGACAGCCAAAGCCTACTGCGATACAAATTCTACAAAGCCCTTTTCGGGCTATTCTCTGTATTTTTTTGCTTGGTATCAAGGACAGTGTTTGAAATCCCCCACTATCTTCTACGCACAAGCTGCTCATTATTACAGGTTGAATTAAGTTGCAGCTTATGTCCTTGGTCTTTCCATCGTAGTGTGCTATTGATGGTACGTATTTTATGACCAGTGCGCTACCTTGACATCATCCAATTACCTTAACCAATATGACTGGACATGACACCTTTCCTTCTGCATCATCATCCTGCAGTAATGCTTGTAAAGACAGCTGAGTCATGTTCTTGCATCCTGATGGCATGAATGGAAAACACTGCTATTGACATTTCTGTGGTGTGGCTTTATTTATTGTAAAGAAATGTGAGACAGACAGTTCTATTAATGTTCCATCTGCAAGGTTGACCACAGAAAAGTCTTGGTGTGAGATGTGAGACTGTATTAAGGCATAAAAAGCAGCATTTCCAACAACTTTCCAACTTAATTAAGCAAGCCAAACTAATACGATACAGTTGTCTGATAACTGATGATGGTCCAATCAGTGCACTTTCCCAGTCTGGGCCCTGGAGGCCCAGTGCCCTGCATGTTTCAGATGGTTCCCTGCTTCAACACACCTGGATCCAATGAATGGGTCATTATCAGGCTTCTGCAGAGCTTGATGACAAACTGATCATTTGAATCAGGTGTGCTGAAGCAAGAAAACATCTAAAACACAGAGAAACACTACTCTAACTACACAGCAGACAAGCTGCTGTTAGTAGTTGTTGCTAATTTCAATTAATAAGGCAACGTGTGTTCATGAAGGTGAAACACTACAATAAAAACACATACCATCATTGGTGGTGAATAGCATGACAAATAAGATAGATCTCTAAATCTGAGTATATTTCCACGAGCAATGGACCTTTTAACAGCACCTTTAACACTCTACATATAAAGGTGACCATCGCAATCCCCAAATCCAGTTTTGCTTGGAACAGCTAATGGATAATGAGTTGAATCTTCTCGTGGGGCTACTGCCAATGCAGAACACAGTGTAGTAGATGTTTTACACTATAACATGAGATTTAAATTAGAATTAATGACATAACGCCGAGCACCTAATGTTTAAAGTTGCACTGCTGCACACTTGTACACGGTCTTGTTCAGTTGTAATTTTCTAAAGATTACATTTTTTCCTTGAACCCTCTAATCAGCAGTTTACAAGCTCAGTAAAAATATCTTGTTTCATCCATTCAAATTGTGTCCTACCCAGCCTAGGCCTGCATTCCAGCTGCCTTTTCTCACTACATTCTGCTTTGCTCCACGGGGATGCCAGTTGAATGTTGAAGCAGCTTAGGATGACAGCAGTGGCAGGGAAGGGAGGAGGGTGAGATATGAATGCAAACAAGCATGCTTGTGGTGGGGAATGACAGCGTTTGTTTTTTTTTTCCAAATTTGGACTGTCCTTTGATACACAACTTACATTCCTGTTTTCAAAGACGATACAGTTTTCTCTTTTCATTTGTGTAACCAGAGAGAGGGTGATTTTCAGTAAATGATGACAGCAAGATATAATGGTTTGCTAGTTACTGAATATTAGAAAAACAGATGACTAGGGACGGGTAATGGGATCCAGTACTGAGTTGATACTGAAATATGAAAATGATAAAGATAAATGATAAATGATCTGTCACTCAGGACACAGTTGGCATTGTTTTAACCACTTCTAATTTATGCTCTGAAATGAACCCATAGACAGCATCAGTCAGACAGCAGCTTCGTCGGTGGATATCAGGAGTCCGACACCCAAGTTCAAACCATTCTTCATCGCTAGACACAGGAAAATGGCACAGGAAAGACCAGCAGAAAGTCACAGGCCTGTCACCATGTTTCTTGGGAAAGATTTACAGCCCTTTACTACAGTGGAGTCCAATTGGTTGAGGTTTGCTTGGAAGCCAGTGGTAGACTGTAGCTTAGTACTTTTAGCGTATTTCCATTTCATCCCACTTTATACTTCTACTCTACTACATCTCAGAGGGAAATATTGTACTTTCTACTCCACTACATTTCTCCGACAGCTTAAAATACTTGAGAAATTAACAATGCTCCAAACATATGGTGGTCTTATACACTACGATGCAATGCTCCAGATTTAACTACTCAACAGCGTATAAAGTAATTGAAATTACTATAAACATATACATTAATGCAGCAGTAATATTAAATCAGATATTATCCCAACACCCGACACCCATCCCAACAGAGGACAGTTAGTGATGACTAGCATGAATGTACAGTACATGAATTCTCATGAGTGTGTACTTACATATTTGCAGCCATGTCTGCGTGATGTACATGTGTCGACGGTTAGTATAACATGGTCTTACTTGAGATGATGTATGCCATCTGGTGTTGCCGGGACGTTGTATCTCCTCATGTACTCGTGCATTTCAGGGAAACTCTTCTTGAGGTAGTCCTCAGCACTGCTCTCTCTCACTGTAGCAAATCGGAATCCCTGAGAGGGATGGTGCAACTGCAGGAAAGAAGAAAAAAGACAGATGTTGCTCTTAGAATGCTTTAAAAAACCATTGAAATGGATCACTATTGATATTCTTCAATTTTGTACGTCGTTTCTCTTTTTTTCAGTGAACATTTTAAATTTTCCGATGCAGTGTGTGCGTCTGAGTGTTCTTTTTTCTTTTCTTTTCTTCTTGCAGAACCAACTCTTAATATCCCTGCACTCTTGTGGTTTAAGAGTTGGTGAGTTGACAAAAAAAGCTTTAATTACTTTACGCCAATTGCACTTACAAAGGTGGTTTAAGTAGGCAAATATATTCTTTAATTAAAGTTTAAAAGAATGTACTCTTTACAGAAAGGGCTCTTATAAAATTTAGAAAAGATACCTAACTTTCTGGTGTGCAGTTTCATCAAGTGCTGGGACACTTTCATAGAGAAACGATCTGTTTGTCATCATGAATTCGAGAGAAACTAAACAGTCGTGTTTGGAAAGATAATTAGAATTAAACAATGGCGTACCTGAGATACAAGAACAAACAATCAAATGAAAAATAATCAATTACTTAAACTAAATGTTTAATCTTAACTTGGACTGATAACGTTATGCAAAACAGAAAAAAAATATGGAAAGAAAATGCATATTGTTTTTTGATTAAATCAAAGCCCCATGAAAAGTATTTCTCTGTCACATCAAATATTCATGACTAAATAAGTCAGTCAAAAAAACATCTTCAGGCACTATTTTTTGAAACTTGGTTAATTTGCTCCATCAGGACTGTGTGGGTGCAGTTGGATCATGTTAGACTAACAGTGACCCACTGGTTCGTGGGCTGCTGATTTGAAGCCTAGAGTTTGGCATTGATTCCATTTTGATGTTCATTCTGCAAAAACTCCTGCATCCGGACTTTAGGTTTCGGTTCTGAATGGTCAGTCACACAGTAGTCCTGCCCTTAACTACACTCTGCTTCACTATCTTTTTTAATCTAAATCAGACTAGAATTCACAAACAAATGAAAAATATGAACATCATGTATTGAAGAGGACTTGAAGCTTGTGATAGTGCTAGTGAAGTCTATAAACTCAATAGGAAAAGGTTTACTGTGGTAGTAAATGAGAATCAGGCTGTCTGACGTGACACCATCGTTTTCTAATTGAGTCGTGGCCACTTCAAACCCACGAGAAAATCAAAATTAAGAGTTGTCTGAAAAAGTCTATGTACAGATTAATAACCTAAACTATTCTAACTTTGGTAGAAAACAGTGTATTGATATATCTCATTAAGCATATTGAGAAGCTGATTGAGAAAAGATATTTTCAGGGTGTTTGTTGTTTCTAAAGCTGGAGTTTAGTTAGTTGTAGTGTTGGACTTTTCTGACTTTTGTACCTTTGGATCGTGAATCCCTGACAGTTGTTCATAAGTCTTCTCTCCAACCATGACGGCAGCCAGATTAGCAGTGTAGGTGGACAAGCAAAACAGACAGAAGATGGCCCAGAGGTTCATCAGCAGGCGGCCTGTCCAACACTTCGGAGGCTTGATGGCCACCGTTCTCCCAAAGAGGATAGCGTAGCACACATTGAGTGCTGAGGAGAAGGAGAACACCCGGTCGCGGTTACGTCCCCGAGGCGTCATACCAAACGGGCTGTGCCACTCATACAGGGTGAGGAAGACAGCGGTGACATGGAGGGAGACAAAGATGCCGAGCCACATTGACCAGTGGAGAGGCCACATGAAGGCGCCGATGGGTGCAGCTGTGTCGCGAGTACGAACCTGTGCACAAAATTGGAAAACCTTTATAACTGAACAAATTGGTATCATTATCAGGTTTGTGACACTGTTGTTTGGGAAAGAGACACTTACAGTAAAATGGGAAAGAAACAAAACAACACAGATAATAGAGATACAGATAAAGAGACTGTCACTGCAAATAAAGCATAACGCAGAATATCTCCCTATGTTGTGAAATACTATGAGGAAGAGGGGAGAGAGTGATTACCACCATCACTATACCTGTCAGCTGCTGAGACAAGGTATAGTATTTGCAGTAATAGGGTCACCAAGTAAAGCTGTACACTCAACACTCTAGCTCCACATCTAGAACTGCATAAAAATCCAATAAGATGGGGCTGGTGCTAATAAAACTCTCCATATTGATGCTATCCACCAGCATACCAAGCGGAGAGAGTTGAGGTGAGGTCAGTGACAGAGAGCGGAGAGGGGATGGGTTAAAGACTAATAAAAGTGCGATTCCAAGTGGAAATAAAAACTAAAACAAGAGAACTGTAAATGAGGAGGAGAAATGGCAGTACTGACCAGAATTCCCAGGCTGGTGGAGAAGAAGGGCGAGGTGAAGTCAATGACTTGGCTTCTGGCTGAATTAATACTAAAAGATGTGACTGCCAGATGGGCGGCGCCACTTAGCAGATCACCCACCAATCCTGTCCAGCGACCATTCTTGAACCCCCCATACTTCCCATCGCCTACAATGTAGAGGTCAAAAGTGAAGCCCATGTCCTCTGCCAGCTTCTCCAGGAGGTCAATGCAGTAGCCATAACAACACTTCTTGTGGTCTGTGGGAACAGATACGTTGGGCCCTGCGAGGTTCTGGAAAAGTTTTTTCAAAACTGAAGATTCATTGGTGAGGGGGTCTAGGCACAGCTGGCCTGCAGGACACAACCCATCCCCATCCACCTCACGGGTAAATACAAATGGATGCTCCACCAGTGTCACCACCCGCATGTGCAGCTTTGTCGATCGACGCCAGTCACCTCCGCCTCCAGAACCCTTATGGTTTGGCCAGGCCCCCTGGTCCATCAGAACATTCCCCCTGCGCCAGCGTCCCAAGCGTGTCCAGGTTGGCTGGCCAAGGGGGTCCAGCTGGAGGGACCAGATGTAGTGATGGGCCTCTGAGATGACATTCTGGCTGTGAGTGTCTCTGGATATAAAACCGCTCTGGCCCTCAAATGACGTGTTGGATAGAAATCTGAAGGGAGTGATGGGGAAGAGAAGAAAGAAATTATGGGGAAGGGGTGGTGGGAGGAGGAGAGTGGTGGAAGGAGGATGAGGAGGAGAGAAGTTAGCAGATGAGTTAAAAGAGGAAAGATACATTTTAAGTTTTCCATAATCTAAGTTGATGTGAGGATACACGTGATATATCTTGGTGTTTCTTTCCTTGCATGATTCCCCATGATTTTGACTGAGTACCTCTAGGTCTTTAGCTTGACAGTTGATGGTTGACATTGGAAACATCTTTCCATTCAGTTGAGGTGAGGTGATTTGTTAATGAGAACCATGTTATTTGGTCAAAAACTCCCTGAACAGGCAAGTAAATGGAGTGAGAATGAGACATGAGACATTGATCTCTGTGACATGTACAAAGTAATGAATACATTTGTTCATTGGATGTTCATTTGTTCTTGAAAGATTGTGGTCATCACTCCAAAAACAACGTCTGTTAGAAGTGAACAAGAAACAAACAGCAGGCTCTCATCCGAGCCACATGCTTTGTTGACTCATTGATCCGCCCCAAACTGCCCCCTGAGAGCTTTTTCTGTGCTGTAATACCATCATATTACACTACTTTTGTAAATGTACAAGTATGTTGTATGTAGGCATTTAAACAAACGACTAATGGTGAGTTCATCCTGACAAGTCTCATCAAGGTACACTCAGATACCTAAACTACCCAAATGTGATATGATATGAGGCCTGTAACCTTTTTGAATAAAACTGTATATTGTTTTGTCAATCAGTGCATACAGCACATATTCTTTATGTATGAGAAAGGTAAAATGACATAATTCAAATCATACAATCAAGTTAAGTGCAAGATGCACAGCTGCTGAAGAAGTTTTCTGCTGGCTTGGGTTTTTGTTCATTCGCCCACAAGAAAACCACCTTTCCCAGACATTTTAGGATTTCTGTAGCTTTACAGGCTTAAATGGACGATTATATTTTACCCTTGGTTAGCTTATGAAAAAAAAATCCCAATTTAATGGTGTAACACCAACACCGGAGAAGTGTATTATCGTGGTGGCCTCAGTGGCTGTCTAGGGTGTGTGTGTGTGTGTGTGTGTGTGTGTGTGACAGGATAAGACAGACCACGGTCCAGTGATCACGCCATCTCTCTCACTGAGCCATGCTACTGGCTGTCTGAGAATGTCAGATACCAGAGCAGATGTGCGCACACTCACACACACACACACACACACACTCACACACACACACACACACACACACTTGTCCACTGGAATGGATATGTTTGGATGTAAGAAAGAATGCAGGCACCCATTCTGCTGAAGTAGATGCATACCTCTTCCATATGCCTTCAGGAGGTAATGAAGTAAATGATGTGACCTTTTCCGAAATATCTTTTTCGTGTCACCTTGCTCACTGGAAAATTCGCCTTTCCACCACCTTGTCTACTTTCCTGCATCTTTCACTGCAGTTAAGTCAGCCTGACAGCTCAACTAGCCCGTTTGAAGGTCAATGTCTTCACTGTGGCTTGTAGATGTTAAGCTACCTGGGGAGTGTGTCTTTTTCCTCATTGTACACAATGGAAGTGACATGCTCATTCCTGACAGTGCAGAAAGTGTTGCGTGTTGAAAGTGAAATGTCACATTTTAGTAAAAGGTTACATTTTATAATAGTTAATGTTTTGTGTTTAGTCAACCGTCAGTAACAGTGAAGTGAGTTTCAGTGTTGGAATCTGAAGTTACAGACAGTTTCAGACTAACACTCGCACAGTATGTCGGCAGAATGGAGTTAAAAGGGGAGTTTTGTGAGTTTGCCTATAACGTCAGGTTGTTTCTTAGGAAGTTAGGAAGAAGTGGTTTCTTTCACTCAAAGGTTGTTCCAACATGGCTTCACTAGTATAACAACATGACATGATACAGCTTAAATGGATACAAATGTCCACGGAGATGAACAGGTGGGTGCTGTGAATGCACATGTGGACTCAGAAGCTGAGGTTAAATCATTTCCATGTTTCATTTTTTCAAAGTCAGTTTATGAAAAGGTTTAAATTACCCCTCAGCAAACAACTGCAATTACAGCAGGTTTCAACCTGCTGCTGATCTATGCTAATTGAGGTGTTTATCTGGAGCATTTTCCTTCTCTCTTCCTTCTTCTCTGCTTGTAAATCGCTTTTAATCGGAATGTAATGCTCCGTGTAAATGAAGCTAATGTCATACCTGCCTTGTGTTTTTTTCACCTACACAGATTTTGAACATAGTGCAGAGTATAACCACAGAGTTGTATTTATACTCATGCCACTAGCTGTACTGGAAAGGGGTTTGAGAAAAATGCAAGTTGAATGGAAAAGGAATGAGAATGAACTTACATTTTCATATCTTGTAAATTGCAAAAATCAATCAGCGATACTAAACATGTTGTTTTTCAGTTAGTATTAAATCATCTTGTTCTTCACTCCAAACGATACAGAAACAAACAAATACTGGTGCCTTTTTCAGCATAAAAGAATCTGCCAAGAGCATCCCTCCTTGTTAAACCAGTCCCTCCCTGAAGGGAAGTGTTTTACTCACACTGGTTCAGAGAATGCAGCCCTCAAAGGGGATATTTATTATATAGCATTTTATATCTTTATAGCTCAGCTGGCTGGCACATCAGGGCACTATAGTTGGATTTGGTGGGCCTGCATCACTTTAAAATGATTTTTATCAAGAAGGGTTGCCTCTGGTGGAAAGAAATGAATAAGATAAGCTGCTAAAATTTGTCCTGGCTACATCTTATCTGTTAATGCAGGACCTTTGCCTCCTGTAGCTTATCTGTATCTGCATCTCCAGGGTTTATTTACAATATTCATGTGAAAACGTCTTTGTGTCTTGATTTCCCCCTCGTCTTTATCTTTGTTTCCCCGCCCCCCCGTCTCTTTCTCTTCCACTGCTTTGTTATCATGTTTTTTGCCACAGAACCTGTAACTCTTCTCCCTCACCATGTGGGCAAACCTTATCACAGACTTATACACACAGATACAGATACATACACTGTGTTGTTCTTTACCCTTTAGATAGAAGAACATAATTATACCATACACACATAATGTGCAACACTAATGAATCCAATTAAACACTATGACACAAAGGCAGTACAGTAATTTCCTGCATGCTAAATCCTTGTACTGAACCGATATTTTCTAATCATAACTAAACAACTTAATGTGTATGTGGCTGTAGTGAGAGTTATACAGAGTTTGCATGGTGGTGTCTTTTTTTTTTTTACCCTTTCCAAAACCAAAACTGGGGGCAAAAGTGTGAGGAATGCATTAATGTCTAATATAAGCTGAAAGCATTGGCATGTCTGGCTATGCAGCTCACTGCCTAACTTTAGCCAGAATGAATCCAAGTCAAGGGCCACTGCATACTACATTATTTACAGGTTATGCTAAAAAAAAAACTCTTTCAAGACAATCAGCAGCCAAATGAATTGTCAGGTAGAGTATTAAGTTCAAAAATATTAGTTAGCCATCATCTTTACTGCTTTTGTCTTAAAACGTTAAGTGACGCAAACGGTTAGAAAATATGCAAAATAAAACACAAATCTAACCTCTGGCTTGCTTGTCAAAGTCTGTAAAGCATCTAAAACATCTACACAATCTATAGAAGCCCGTATAACAAAAATTATACAAATTAGTACTTGTGCAACTGTAATTTCTAGGTGACAGGGTTGAGAGTCTTTACACACAGCAGGACTCCGAGCTCCTCTAAATGGGCCATCACTGTGCTGCACTATGTACAGTTTACTTTAGTCCCTCCTTGGATCGAAGCCCAAGAAAGCAAATGGAGCAAGAGATACGAATGAAAGTGATAACAAAATAAATCAAGTCGTCTAGCAGAATAGCCAGTGGTAACTAATGAACCTTTTTTGAAATATAAAATATTTAATGATCTGACTTTTCATAATGGGATGCTAATCTTTGTATGTTATTACGTTATTTTGGTTTCATTTTTCACTGATACATTATTTATGACAGTCTGTAAATATTCTAAACTTCAGAAGAAAATAGACCTCGGCACATTTTAAATTTTCCTCAGTAGTAAGAATTGGCAAGATTCCTTAAGAAAGAATCCCGTACTCCCATGCAAGCTCCCACACACACATTTTAATTTTGTTTGAAGGGCAATGAAACCTGAACAAGAAGAGTAACTTGTCAGAGTGAAATACAATCTATAGATTTTCAATAAGTCTATGATCGTCTTCATGCTCGCAGCATCTGGGTCTTAACTGCTTTAGCATCTAGATGATTTCCACAATGCCTCACCTCCCGTAATCTTATACGATAATACAGTTGTGGTGACACCTCTATATGTCATCAGCTATTTCCTCTTGTGACTGCTTGATTGCTTGGTGGCCGATACTGCTGCAACCATAATCAAGTCCATAATCAAGCAATAAATTCCCTGGAGGGTTTCAATGTCCAGCTTGTGAAACCACGACAGCCTCTCTGTTGCTCCTCTGTCACATACTTTATGGCTTCAACGCCACTGAGGTGACAAACAGTTCCCTCCAGGTCAACTCATCCACCAAGCACCTGATGCCACAGCTCTAACGCAAAACTAAAGGCAGTCCCAGCAATGCAGCAAAAACATATAAAAGGACTGAAAATCACAGCAGGTTTAGTACAAGAAAAGCTAATGGATATGAAAGATGGAAAACACTTTTGGGAACCCTTGTCTCACAACCTCACAACCTACATTGCTTCATCTTCAGGGATCAGACGCTGAAAAGCTTGGGAACCACTAATGCAGAAGACGGCCAAAAAATATCAGACAATGTTGCACCAGTGCTTTGTAAACAACTTAAGAAAAGACTGGGGAGGAAGATTTTTAAAGATGGCCTATTTCATCAGTCTTTGAGGAAGCCCACAATGGTAACTTCAAGTGGTGCTCATCTTTTTTAATAGTCTAAACATAATATACTTCCTAGCACTACATATTTTAAAGGCCACAGGCCTTTTGTATGATGGTTGATTATCTCTAAAGAGATCAGAGGTATAAACTCTTGTTGTCATTTGTGTTTGAGAAACATTCATTCTGTGTGAACAGTTAATTACATTTGCAGAAACAGAAGTTCCCTTTAGTGGGTCTTGTTAATACAACAGTCATGACAATATAGGTCACACAACCACTGAGCTATAGGTTGGTTGATTGATTACTAATTGCTGGATCTATGAGGTCAGTGTTTTTTTTTTTTTTGCTGATGAAGCACTGTGCTGCCATGGCAATCTGCTGGTAACAGGTGGAAGTCAGTGTAGCTTACAGTGTCTCACTCCAGCTGCACACACTCCCCCACCAGAGAACAACCTGCTGGTGCACCAGAACAGAACTGTGCAGCACTGACATAAACTGCACAGAACAACTGTGGTCCGATCTTGCTGCCAGCTCTTTTACTTGCTTTGTTTTCAGGCAAATGTACTCTATTTATCAGCTCCTCCCTTTAACACCTGCTTGTCTTTTAACAGAGCCCGTGCCAAACATTTTACCAACAACTTGTTGTAATATCAAATCGACTCTGCTATATTTGGTTTTCAGGGAGAAATCCATCTGTCTTGTGCATTAATTCTAACTGATGGCACATCCCTTGGGCCATTATCTGCGTAGACTTGTTTTTCCTGTATTGCAGCAGACATAGAACAAATGAGTATTGTTCCAAAAGTTGTGAGATATCGTTGCTGCACTGAAATGTACAACATACCTTGTACATACCTTGATCATTCTAACTTATATTAATATCCCTTCATTATGCATCATACATGTGTTTATTAGTATATATGTAAGTTCACTGTGTTTAAGAAAAACAGGGTTTTATGGTTAGATGGTATAATAAATTAAAACAATATGTATTCATAACCACTCTAAAGTCTTATTGTATTGAATACATTTTATCTGTTATTTTCCTTCTCATTCTGATTCCTGGGGGCCCGGCTGAACTCAGGCTTAATAAAAATAAGATTATTAAAGAATAATATCAAACTTTAATGAGTGACCTAGCACTTCTGCTTGGTCGAAACGTCCGGCGACCCTGAAGCGAAATAAGTCAAAATTGCTTTCAAAATATATATGGCATGAATTACAGCAACTTACAGCTTTATCAGAGCTTTAACTTGAGGACAGTCAACTCCAACCATTTGCCAGTAACTCGTTCATATATGTCAGTCTCCCTCAGGCTGTCTACAGCCCTTGAGCCTTCTGCCATTTAGTGGAACATCACAGATTTCTGAAACTGTGTGAATGCTTAGCACTCTGCCTAAACAAATGGGCATGATGTAGAAAAAAACCCATGACCATTGTCTAAGGAAACTACGAGACAACAAAAATACTGGTTACAAGCTTATTTATAAGCACAAGAAAAGCTTTAAAAAAAGCTCCTTGCTCCCACAGATGGTGCAGAGTTAAAAATCCACAGAAATCCTACACCGTGAAAAAAGATACAGGTGACTCAGTGTATCTGACTACTAAACTACCGCGCCTCCACAATCAGATTTAAGATCATTTCAAGAAAGGAAAAGGGGACCAACAGAATAGCTACACTGCCTACACAAATATATTGTGTTTCATACAACAAAAGTTAATGGTAATAGTAATAGATGATGACCAGGACCCCGATTTAATTTATCACCAATCTCTATAACCTAGAGAGACATAAGGACATTGGAAAAAAGAACAATAAGTCAACATCTATTAATCCCTGTAGCATGAATGTGATAAGGCCAAACAGTTCCACAGCTTTACGAAAACTGAATCAAAAAAGGAATAACATTTTTGGAAGACAACAGCCCTTCTTTATCTTTGCAGGTTACATATGAACATACATCCTTTCCTTGGCCTGTGGATATAGTACATCATATACTGCTATCTACTAGTTTTCCCTGAGCCAGGTATATGGCTGGCATTTCCAAATCCTAGAAGTGTGTAACAGCTTGGATTAGATCCAGTATCCAAATGGGAAACTAAACCTCTTTGGGTAAATCCCCTTCCTTCTCAGGGTTAATGGCTGGGTTCTTCTGAACCTGGTGAAAGGTCTTGGGACAAATGCTCTTTGTTCTGTGATACCTGCAAACCACTGACAGACTAATCAACACGTTCTATGCTGAAAATGAACCAGAGATGTAAATACAATCAGAAATGTTCTCCAGCCCCTCCAAGCTCTTTAAATAATTCTCTTCCTGGTGCGATCATTCTGCTGATTCAGGTGTTTTGAGGAGAATCTCAGTAGGAAAGGTTAAACTCTAATTGTAATGCAGTGGTGTGTGTTCACACTCTTCATCGCTCATATCTCAGCAGTATAAAGTAGAGTGGCCCAGCTGCAGATTATGGCGCTGCTGCTAAATGCAATTCATCACACGTTATCATTTTAGCACACTACTGCAGTTATTGAGTGAATGTAGAGTGCGTTCAAATACGCTGTGTGCTTGTGCATATATGTGCCTATGCAGATATGTATGAATATGTGTTTCTGTGCCGAATACCAGACTCAACTGACGTACATTGTCCCAAAACATAAGGGAAGCAGAATGACATACATAAACAGCACCGTGGAGTGAGAGGGGTGAGAAGTAGAATGAGGGCTGTTGGGTGGAGATACCGAGGTGTCTTTTTAAAAAAAAAAATGCAAAACACATAATTGAGCCTTATAAGGTATTTACTGGTGTATCAGTACGTTTTAGCACTTTATCTATAAATAATGCACTTTATAGAGTTTTAGTAGATTATTTCATGCTGTTCATTTTAACAGCAGAAATCAATATTTCTTCAAAAGTGGAAATGGACATGATAAGTTATTATTATGAAGTAAATGTTGATTGCAAAGTGTAATGGCTATGAAAGTGCATTAACCATTGACCAAGAAAACAGGAAGGGGATAGGTCTTTTGTTACTACCTACACACTGATGGTGTCCGAAATGAACACCCATTATACAAAAAAAGTATAATTTATAGTTCTACTATAGGAGAATCCCAAAAATACTCAGATTGACACTTTATACAAAACATGGCCAATAAAATAAACTAAGGGATGCGTCTTGTGGCTAATAAACAGGTCAAGTGGAGTTGAAAAGTTCAAAAAGTTGTCTATTACAACTTAACAATGGATCACCTGACTATTTCTATAAAGGGGATGTTAATGTGAGTCAAACTCACAGAGAGCGTCCACCAGATTCTGCAGTTCCTCTCAGTTAAATAGAGCTATAAAGAGTCTTTCAGCTCACTCTTCCAACCCACAGCTTTACTGCTTTGGTTTACTCTCACTGTCATTTTGGAATGTAGTTGGGCATCAGCTCAAAGGGTATATCAGTGTTGTGTCTACACCCTATTTACACTGGCCCCAACAAAAATGCAGGTGTATCGCTGTATGTTGCCAATAAAAGTTTAAAGCCTGCATAAATGGAAACTAAAAGACACCTGGACCACAAAACAAAAATGCATTCAAATGTCTGAAAGACAACAGCATGGTTTGTAGAAAGGTTAGGTGTCATCTAAGGTACGTGTAATTTGTAGAAAATGGGCTAAAACATGCAAAATTACTATTTACCCCCAAACCCATCACCAGCCTTTTGCAGACCTTTGTTTGTTGTTTTAACAGGCATGCATCAATGGTGAGTGCAGTAGTATCCACATGTTTCCATACCTTGACAAGTATTCCCCCGAGCTGACGTTGCTTTGTTGTACATCCATACAATTAGTAGTCCCAGGTATGAGTGCCAAGGCAGGATTCTCTTGGGCTGCACTGCCAACCGCCCGAGCGACTAGCCCCACCGAGTCGTGGACGTAATGATCCAGAGAAGGAGACCCCATGACCCCATGTGCCAATAGCCCCAGGGGCAGCCCCTCCGTTCTTAGCTCGGCCACATTCTGGCTGTCCCCCAAAACCCAGTGAAACTCTGGCAGCATCATACGGGTGGCCAGCGTCCACAGGCGGCGCACCTCACGGATCTCACACCCAAATGTCACCAATCCCGTTGTGGATGAAGGTTCTCTCAGGGCCTCCAGCTGCTGCATGAGAGCTTGCTGCTGGTCTGATTTTGACGAGGAAGTGGATGAAGAAGCAGTAGATGAGGCGGCAGGGGAGAAATAAGGCAAAGATGACGACGATGATGCCTCTCCTCCCGTTGCGACGCCTGATGCCGCTCCTGAGTATGATAATGAAGATGAAGACTGTGGTGAAGTTGATGTGTTGCTTGTCAGGTTGACAAGAGTGCCCAGGTGGAAGCGGGTGTTGTTCTTGATGAGGAGGAGGAAGTCACTAATGTCCCATTCCTGACAGAGCAGAACGCTGATGTCCCACCAGCCATTCATCATTAGTAGGGAATACAGGAGACGGGATGGCGGAGCCTCCACGGTACGCATGGCCATTTGGAAATGGAGAGGATTCTGTGAGGAGATTGTAAAACGGGAACAGGTGTAATGGGAGATGAATGGCCAAGCAGGTGTGGGAGGTTTAAACAAAGGAAGTGGAAAAAGGTTGGAAAGGTTAAATCAGAAGACGGAAAGAAAGATAAAGTGATGTGATTTAGAAAAAGGGAGGCAAAGGGTACATTTATGAAGAAGCAAAGAGAATGAGTGTACAAGAGGAGAGGATGAGGAAGATTTAAGAGATTAAAAAAATGGATGGAATCAATATGGGGAAAGAGCACAAGGAATGGGTTGCAGAGATGGGATAGAGATGGGGGACAGTTAAACAAACAGGAGGAAATAGAGGGAATGAAAATGCACAGGTGATGGGAGTGATAAACAAGTAGTGATGGGGAGGACAAAAGATTGGTGAGGGTCAGTTGGATTTCACAGAGGGCAGAGAAGTAGGAGGAAAACAATAGACGATGATTTTGGAATGAAGGGTAGATTGCGAAGAGTCAAAAGGGAGAAACAAAATTGAGAGAGTGAAAGGCAAAATAAGGACAATGGAAGGATGATGGAGGCAGAGGACGAGGTGGTGCATTAAGGAGAATGGGAGAGGGTTGGAAAGGGATAAGAATAGGAAGATGGGACACCAGGAAAATGTAGAAAAGAGAAGAAAACAGAAAAGAGAGAAAGACAGAACGGTTATAAATCCAACATTAGAATTACTTTCTATCTTAGAATTCAATTTGTTCCTTGACAGCAAACACAGTCTGCTGGATATAATGGATTTCAGCCTCCACTTACCTGCTCCCATGAATATCATTATTCACATCATAAGAAATACACTACATCTATTTTTATGTGTACTCTATTTGTATCTTAAGCAATACCTAAAACTGACTGGGCCCCATTTCAGATTGTCCTCGGTCCGTTCCATGTAATCTAATTCACACCTCTAGATTTGCTTTTCATAAATTCACCAGTTGATTGATGAGGCAGACAGATCAATGGGTAGAGCATGGCAATGGTGTGTGATTTCCACCCGGACCAGGAATGATGAAGTGTGTGGAAGGTGTGCTGGAAGGTGCTGATCTGTAAAACGAGTAAAATGCTTAAGAAAGTTAATATTCTTGTCTTAGTAAATGTAATGTTGCAATTCTGAAACAATCAAGATTAGGAGAACAATAGTGTATTCTGTTAAAGGACCATACAGGTGGTAATACATGTGGCCATCAGTGAGAAGGTTTTCTTTTTTCTTTTTCCACTTCTCAAACTATATAAAACCTTTTTAGATTGACTTTGTACTTTCTAGGCTACAACTGGTTTCACTTCATTTCAGTATGTTAAATCACCTTGGAGAGCCTCTAAATTTGCTTCAGATAGATAATGCACAGTGAAAAGTCCATTACCTTTTTTTTGGTTACAGTTAATGTTATCTCTGTGTAAGGTTGCAAGCAGGGACTGATTTCAGATGTCTCCTTTGTTGGTGCACTGGGATATTATCAGGAAATCAGCCCAGGAGGCAAGTGATAAGAGCGATTATGTCAAGTTGCTGTTCAGCAGCTCTCAAACCTCCAACACCACATGGAAATAATATAACTTAACACGTCTGATACTATAATTGATATTTTTATAAAATGATTTGTTATGTGACATTTACATTGTCATAACATGCTTCTATAAAGTGAAATAGCTTCCTGCAAGACTGAACATAAAAATAATATTGCATGCTATAAAAAATGGTTGACAGCAAAGTAAAATCTAGATGATTTGCAATTGGTTAAAACCACTGAATTGGCCCATTGACTAGTTCAGTGCCATTATGATCACAGAAATGCAAACCTACTGCACTCTACACATGCAGCGCAGTGCAGTGCACCTACAGGATTATGGTAAGCTAGAAGATCGGAGCAGATACGTTTCAAAGTTGACACAGCCATCCTTGTAATACTTGAGATAAAATTAAATAGGCCAGATCGGGCTGCATGGGCTGCCAGCTCTGCTTCAGTGTACCTTGGCATACTGTACTCAGCGCTACATACCAGCCACCCATCCAATCAATTAGTCATGCATTTGCTTGCATGCACTCACACACACACACACACACACTCGCGGAACTACACACACTTAAAAGGCCCTCAGCAACTCTGTTTAATTGACTTTACAACTTTTACACAAGCTTTGCACTAAACGTCCATTAGATTAATCTATTGGTTAATTTCATTTATTCCATTAATCACTCCACCCAATAGGCATGCAAATAAGACAATCATTATTCATCTGCTTACTGCATTATACGCAAATGGTTTATTGCTGCAGCACAAGCACCAACAAAAGCAAAACTACATGTTTTATTTCAGATTTCAAAGACCTGTGTCAGGGAAAGAAATGGTAATGTAGCATCAGACCCTCACCTCCTCTCATCCCTCAGGAGGATTTAACACTTCTGCACTGTGATCACCATAAATCTGTAACCTTTTCTTTGTTTCTCATGTAAATAAACAACGAAGAATTTTGCCGCCTACTCTCTTATAGAAAAACAGAGGTCTGCTGCTTTCGAAGCACTGGGAAATCCTAGCTCTGTTGTCACTGTGCTCTCTTTCATCACTCTCCTCTGTTCAAAAATCAGCTAAAAATGTGTTTACTGAGTTTTAAGTGAAGAAACATGCAACCCTTGCTGTATGGTAAAACTGCAGGGAGTAGCAGAATCATGAGCCAGTGGACAAATCAAATAAACTAGTAATGACTCGGCTATTGATCTTTTCTTGATTAGATGATTCATTGCGGGGGGGATGTGAAAACTGATTAAAATGGGTTTCTGGTATTTTTTTTATACGATTACAGAAGTTAATACATAGAACACTATCCTGTCCTTCCAATCATTTATAGAGAAAAAACACAATATTTTGCAAACATTGCAAAATGTCAAAATCTATGGGGGGGGTCTCACTATTGTTCCTTTCACAGCAAGAACTCCCTACGGCCCCAACCCCTAACTCCATGAAGACCCACCTATATCTCTTTCATTCCTTTGGCCTCCTTATGTCATAGCGTTATTTATGAGAAGCTCCACTTATTTCCCTCACAGTCAGCAAAGCTCTATCATTCATCTGTTATCCTCGGATAGGACATAATTACTCCAGTATCCTAATCAGCATAATCTACAAATTAATTCACCAACACCTAATTGAAAAAAAGTAATTCTAGGCTTACAATGTGTACGTGTGTACACAACCATGCTTTCTCTAAGAACGGCCGGCCCCTTAACCCAAACCACCATGAGGTGTAAGGAATCAAACAAAAGTCTGAGCAAAAATAAATGTATTACATAAGTAGTTTGCCACACCATTGAGTGGGTATGTGACGCCCTGAAAGACGAAGGCTGGACTGAACTACCATGAAAAAGGACTTTACTGAAAGTGGGTCATTTTAAGTCGCTGCATGTCAACTGAAGGTAACACCTCATACACTGCATGTCCCTGTGATGTGATTGTTTTCAGGTTTAATGTGTCATTGCTGTTCGTTTGCCGGGGCTGCTGTTTGATCCAGACTATTTTGGACTGTCAGTGAATTGGAGCTTACAAATAAACAGGCTGATTGTGATAGCTGACTTTGACAAATCTATCACTCAATATGACCCGATTGTGAGACAATGCTTGTAATGTGATCATTTGTTCCAAAGCCGATGACATATTTACATTTTGTCAACTCACTTTTGTATACAAATGGCTTCCTTCTGTCCTGCTAAAACACGTTCAGACATTGAATCACTCACACCTGTGCAAACTAATGCAGTCCAGCACAGCACCACTAACTACAGCCTTAAACACTGCCGTAACATTTAATTACACCTGTCTGATACTGTCTGCTGAACGTGATAAGCTTAGCAGAGCTATCAGATTAGATTGAGCAGATGTGTCTCATGAGCCGTCATTATGTCGTACACCTCATGCCTCCTATCTGTAATTCAAACCTTCGCGTCCCACATATAGCTTTGTACATGTGCCCTTCTACATAATGAGAATATCATCATTACATTGAATGCAAAAAGCATCCATTTTTACATAATCAGATTAAGAAGCAAGAGGCATTTGTACATATGCTTCAAGCTGTAGGTGAAGATGCTGCATCTTAATTTTCCACAAGCCCTAGAGTTGTGGGCCAGCATAGAATAGATCCCCACTTTAAAACTCTGCCCTCCTATCAGAGACAGCTAATCTTTCCCAGGGAGTTTCCCCTCCCCAGTTCCTGGCCTTTTTATATGCTAAATTCTCAACTCTATGTTGCTTCCAAACCTCCCCGCTGCCTACTCCCAACCCACCTAGTCCCTTTATTCTGAGGTCAATTCATCCGTTGGCCCATAAGCTCCATATTCTCATGCAGCTGGATCATTTTGACACTTACATAACAAGCTGTGGGCAGATTACTATATCAAAGGCCACTTGCTGATTCATTACATTATACAAGTCTTAGATGTGAACTTTATTTAACCTTATAAACTTATAAACCAAAAAGAAATAAGGCAAAGGTCAAAAAGGTCACCGAATAAACTCTAATGAGATCCTGTAAAGGCATTCAAAAAGTTTTCATATTTTGAGAGAAATTACTGTCAGCCATCAGTTGGGATTTGCTGGCAAAACTAGACTGAGTCAGAGGGGAGTTAAGCCATTTCTCTAAAAGTCACACACAAGCACTGCGCAATCTGTACGGCTGGCTGTTTCCTAGTCAATATTTCTGCTTGTTCATCCTTCTTTCCATCCGTCCGTCCATCCATCCATCCATGTCTGTATCGTTTCATCTGCTTTACCTACACCTGTTATTTCACTTTTAACAACCAGTTAGGACTTTAAACACCTGCTGACTCCTTACAGCAAAATGCTTCCTTATTCACAGAGCAGGAAATTAGATATTACCTTGGAAACACACACACACACACACACACACACACATTACTATAGCTCAGTAGGTGGCAAGTGTCCCAGAGCCCTTCAGTCTAACTAATGGTTCGGATGTGTGTGTGTGTGTCTGTGTGTGTGTGTGGGTGTTGAAAAAAAACAATGATGCTCTATGCCCCTCCCAGGACGGTTGTGTGTGGAAAGTCAAAGACACACACACACACACACACTCTGACTGCTGGTTGGTACTCATTGATATGCAGTAACTGCCCTGTTAGTGCCGTCTAATTAAAGAGGTTTACAGTGAATAGCTACACTAAATCATCCTGTGTATGTGTCTGTTTGGGTGTCTACTTGTTCTTGTGAGAGAGATTTCTAATTGTACATACAAATAAATACACTCGCTCTTTCTCACACACACACACACACACACACACACACACTCTCAAAGTATCTCAGGAGGTGTCTTTTCTTGTGAATAGTTACTGATGAACCATCCCAGTGATTAATTTAGAGTGTTTACACTATTAACTCATTTTCTCTCACTCTCATTCCAGCTGCTAACTCTACTGATTATCTTCAATTGGTGTATTTGGCACAAGAGCAGCTTTTCAAATGATGAAATTGACTAAACAATTGTCCCATCTTCTACCAACCATCGAGGTTGATTTTCATTAAACACCAAGCCTATCTTTCCTTAACATAAGCCAAGTAGTTGTAATTGCTTGACCTTAACCGTTAGTCCATAAGAGAGGCAGATGGGAAAATGCTGTATCATTTTGGAACTGTTATGTGGGTTGTTTTGCAAGGCACTGACAACAGCCTACTTTGCTGTTTATGTGCTGAATGTGCGGCCCGAGTGTCATATCTCCAAGGTTTCACAGCTTGTGCACCACCTCCAGCCATCTTAAAGATTAAAGCTAAATCATGAAGATGGGAGGTTGTCAATCAAACGCTTGAGTTTGACTTGATGTGTCGGGGAGATGAGAGGTTTCTACACCAGAAATTTGTCATAGAGGCAGGTGACAAATTGAGTCATTGCAAAGTTAATTCTCAGAAAATGCAACGTCCTCATTTGTCAAAAAACAACGATGCTTACCTTTACAGAATGATTGATAGCTCTTGATTAAAACAAAGATGGTAGTAAAGAGATATTGGCCAAGTAGGTCTATTGTTTAGCGAAAAGCACCGTGAGAAACAACAAATTTGACCTTAATGTGAAAATGTTCTGTATGGTTGATTCTCTGTGTCCTGTTCAGTGTGCATCCACCTCTGGAATAGGCCATACGCCGAGAGTGTTATCCAAGTTGTTCTCACTTAAGGCTCATGGTTTTTTGTAAAGACGTGATAGCAGGACAGGTTTGTCTTGACATGGATAAAAAAAAAAAAACACTGACAACAAGCGTGAGCCGTTCGAATTAGCCTCCTGATTCACATCTAGACAGAACATAATAATCATACAGGTGTCATCTTAATGACTATTAGTGGATGGACTGAAGGACAGGTGGTCATTTACATCACAATACGAGGTTAACTTAAGCTGCTAAAGTGTGTGTGTGGATGCATCTCCGTTGTCTAGGTAGTAAGTTGTCAGCATGAAGTGTAGCACTAAACTGACTCAGCTGCAATTCCAACTAAGCTCCTCTACTGCACTACACTGTCAACTTCAGCTTTGTTTATACTCAGCGGAATACTGAACACCAAGAAAGCATTTGTTTATATATATACTCCTGAGGGCAAGTGCTGCTGGGTACACATAGCCTTCAATCACATCTTCACTAAAGGAAGAGAGGATGCTCCCTCCTTCTCCTCTTCTGCACAGAGACACCCTGTGCATACAGTGGATCTCAGCAGCGTGGACAGGGCCTGCTCACGCTCCCTTCACGCTCCCTCATTTTGTCTCAGTCTGAAGCAAATGCAGCTTTTCTCAGACTTCCCGATTTGATGCTTTATGTGTAAAATCGAGAACATCAGCTTTTGTCACAAATTGTGTCGCCGCTTGAGCTTAATTTGGGCAATTTAGCCAAGACTGGCGGAATCAATACTGAACAAGAGAAGGAAAGACAATGTTCTGACCTTCATCTGAAAGAGTGCTCAATACACAGTGAGAGAGGGAGAAGAGGGAGAAGACCAACACCTAGGGAGTGTCTCCCTCCAGCCTCTGCATGGGGGCCACTGATGGCACCTGCTGACTTAGGCCTTAGGAATCCACATGAACTCAGATTACCTGAGACATTCTGATAAATGTGTTTTTGTGTGAGGTGAACTGCTTTGTGTCGGACTGGTTACATGTCACAGGTAAACCGTGTTTTTCTTTCACTGCCTCTGTTACACCTGTGCAGACATGGCCCACTGCAGCTGTGTGGCGATGTGCAGTAATCAATCATCCGTTTCAGATGTGACTTAGGAACTTTTCTTTACCTCACTGTGGCGCGTAAACTCCCTCTGCACAACACTGACTACAGGCATCCGAAGTGCAAACGAGACGAACTCCAACTTGACGAACTCGTCCCGGTTCCGTGGGAAGGCGATCATGGCGGAAACCCCCTGCACGACCACGGTGTGACACACGCTCTCCACGAAGGACAGCGGGTCTTCGTTCTCGGGGCTGCCCGCAGAAGAGGAAGAGAACGAGGGCAGCTCGCCGAGTCCAGACCCAACGGCCATGACGAGCTCCAGGGATAAATTGTATGGCAGCAATCCGGCCCTGTTGAGCGCCTCGACCGCGAGCAGGACCGAGTCTCGAGGTGCGAACACGCGGCTCTCCCTCGAAGTGTTCTCCTCCCGGTGCCGCGCCTGGCTCTTACTCCTGCTGGCCCCCCGCTGGCTATTAACAGCGCCTCTAGTCCTGAGGCTTCCATATCCAGGCGCACTGGCACTTGTTTTAACCTGCTTCTCCAACTCCATCCGCCGCTCTTTGCTCAAATCTCGATCCGTGTCCCAGTCCTCAGAACCGCTGCCGGCGGTGGCGGAGAGTATGCGAGGCTGGACGTGCAGAGCCCCGACCCGAACCGTGTGGCCGATCCGTTTCAACACCTGGCACGGCTGCGGGTGCGAGTGAGCGCACGGCAGGAGAAAGACGAGGGCGCACAGCAGTAAACATAACGATGCCGAGAACCCGGTGCCTCCTCGAGCTCCCGCGCCATTCATCATCATCATCATCACCACCGGCTTCATCATCCGCGCTCCACAGCTGCACCGGATGCCGCGTCCAACCACAGAACGGCCGAACACCGGGGCCGCTCCGCTGGTCCCCCTCCTGGCCCCCTGCGTGTGGCCCTGGTGCGCTGCTCAGACCGGCTGCAGCCCCCGCTCCAGCTCCGGCTCCAGTTCGCGGCAAAGTTGTGCGTTTCTCCACGGACACAGACAACAGGCTGCTGAGGCGCGAGATTAGGCACGAGCCGCGCACAAGCAGAAAATGATCCCCAAAAGTGCTGTTTTTCATCTCAAAAGATTTTCATCATTCAAGCCTTTTGATTACTAAATAGGTCGTGGAATCAAAATATACAATTTTCACATATTCCAGTGGCAGAACAACAAAACGAAGCAGTGTGGAGACAAGCCCAGAGGAGGAAATGTCGAAAAAAAAGGTTAATGCGCATCAAACACATTCCCAAACACTGAAATCCACCACTGGAAACATCTGATGGCTTCGAAGGAAAATTATCCCATTATCATCCAGAGAGCAGGAGCTAAGACAACATTACTTCGTCCTGATGCTCGAGATGAAAAAAGAAAAAAAAGATGTTTTCCCCCTGTTAAACACCCCAGTAGAAGCTTTCCGGAGCGCGCGCACTGCTTGGCTTCAGTCAACCTCTGTTCCGACACTTGTACCAGCGAGACCCCCAACAAGAGAGCGCGGTCTTCTGCGCACGTTCCAATGAGATTTAACCCCGTCCTAACTTTACCCCTGCCACATCCCCTTAAACACCGCCGGGAGGATAATTTAGGAATGAATAAGTTGCCACACAGGCCCAACCGAACAAATAAAGATACAGAGAAAGAGAGACATGAACAGTCAGGGAGAGAACCAAATCAGTCAATAAAGCACACAAGCCTGTGGGATAAAGGCAAATGACAATTAATCAGATGGAGGAGGGGGGGGGGGGGGGGGTGGATGCAGATCTGATGCATCAGATCAACTGCTTTTAACCGTAGCTTTAGCTTTATGAAGAAAGCAATACATCTTGTGTTGTCAGCTCGGAATAGTAAGCATATAGACTTCTGAATTTACTGTTACAGGTTTATGGACTGATAACATCACCTCTGCAAGCCGTGAACCAAGAAAACCATAAACGGCCACCTATGCAGCAACACTGCAATAAACAATAGAATGCGGGAGGCTTTTTGTCTTGATTATGTCAGATTTATGTTCATTCTTTAGTAGCTGCATAAACGTGCAAGATGTTCCTAATTACATTACTGCACTGCACATGTGTGTGTGACACCTGAAAGGACATGTAGCCCAAAGCAAAGCAAAACTGCACACTGGCCTGACTAACTACCTCGGAGATAAGTCAACACTGCTGCTACAGTCTCAATAAAAGCCTTGCACTTGCTTCTTTCCAAAAAAGCTGCATTCATATCAAGAATGCATAAGGTTGAGTCCATCTGTCCATCAGCCGAATCAATCTCAGGTGTTGTAGGCTAGTTTGTGGAAGTATATGATGTCTGCAACCCTACAAGCTATTTATTTTTTATTTTTTTACATGTTTCTATTGAAACCAGGATCAACGTCACACAGTTTTTTAAGCATATGCTTCCTAATTTAGGTTTTAAAAGCACAATCCAAACATGTCAAAAGTATCGCAGTGCGTGACACATTGATTTGATGTTATATAGGAGGATTTATGAGGTTTTGTTGTAGATATCACCTGCAGTGTGTGTGTGTGTGTGTGTGTGTGTGTGTCTGCTCAGCCAATCTAGACAAAACCAGACAGCCTTCTGCTCTTAATAAGGCTGTGTTAACTAATCATATCTGAGGACACCCGGTTAGATCGTTAACGGCTGCTGAAGGAGGGAATGTTTAACTGATGTGCCTGGTGTTGCTGTGGTAACCCACAGGTCAGAGGTCACCATTGACCCAATCAGCAGTCTAAGTTTAAATAGCGACCCAGATTAATGATTGGTTAATTGTCTGGATCTAGATTAATGATAGGCTAATGGTCTGTCTCGAAATGAGAGGCCCGCCTACCAGGATATTGGAGGATCAATGACCCTGATCGATCTAATACAGCATGACCTCAAAGCACGGGGCAGAAGGGAAAAGAAAGGGGGAGAGAAAGAGACAGAGACAAGTGATTTTGACAGGAGAGGAAGAAGGGGAGGAGGAGGTGATGACGGGAGGGGACTGGGGAGAAGGAGGAGAGAGAGGCAGAGGTGATGAAGAGGGAAGAGGAGAGAGGAGCTAAAGATGGAATGGAGGGAGTGACGGGGGGAGGAAAGGAGAGAGAGGAGGATCAGATGTGGAGGTGAAAGGAAATGAGGACAAAATGTGTGATATGAGAGGACGAAGGAGCTGCTTCAGCCCCTCTAAAGAATCAAAGGTATCACAAATACAGGAGAAATATATTTGATTGAAGACGGTGACACAAAAAAAGAGGGAGGAGAAATTGCTGTAAGTGAAAAGACTCAAGGTGATGGCTCTTTCATATACTCACTCTTAAATCTCAGAGTTGTTTTTGCTCCAAAAAAGCTATTCCATTTTTTTTTGCTATTACATTTCACACTGTGTGGACACATGGGATATCAGGCAGTCATGTGATGCATGAGGCTTTCAAAAAGGCTTCAGAGTCAGAGTGTTAATTCTAATTCAAGCTTGATAAAAAGACAGTTTAATCACACAAATGTTGAAGATTACCTCGGCCATTGAAACTGTGCTCAGAGAGGAAAGTTCACACACAAAATGTATTTTCACTGTCATATTCCAGCTGGAGGGTGGCCTGACGTTTTGGTAGAGGGGGTGAGGGTGTTTTTTTTTTCTTCTTTTAATCTTATTGCATATATTATATCATACTATAGTATAGTATATTATATTTGAGAATTTTTTTTATAATTCTAATCTCAAAGATAACAAAAAACTCTTAGCGGCTGAATGTAATCTGTGGGAAAGTTAAAGGTTAATTTAGTGAAGTTAAAGGTGACGGCTGCAGTCTTTCAGTCTCTGAGGACAGTCGCTAACATATTAGCTTACTTACTTTCTGTGTCCCCTCTTTGCAGCCCCATTTGTCTGTCCATCCATTTTCAATTTCTTTATCTAACTTCCTGTTTGGCTGTCTTCATTTGTATCTCTCAGCCGCCTTCCTGTCTTCCTTCTTGCAGGCTCATCTCATTTCACATACCTGTCCGCCTGCCTAGGTGAAACACCTAGAAGTCTGCCCTCTCTTTAGTCCCTGTCTGAATATTTGTCTGACCCCTTGTCTTATTGCATATTCATCCATGTCCCTGTGTGCCTGCTTTGGTTGTCGGATTTGCTGACCGTTTCCTTCACCTGTCTGCTGATCTGCCCACCTTTCTGTCCTCTTCCTCTGTCGGCATCATTGCATAACTGTCTGCTTGTCTGTCGTTCTGCCCGCCCGTCTCTCAGTAAATCTGCTTGCTGTAAAGTGACGCTGCAGACTTCACTGACCCTGACACCTGACAACCAAATTCCACCATGGATCAATTCATCCTCCAGCGGCAGGACTTGTGGATGGATGAAACCTGAAGGCGCACACACACACAAATCAAGGTTAGAGCACCTATTAGACACACACCTGATCACATGACTCTTAACGCACCAATACCCAGATATCACACAGACACAACTCCTTCCCTGCATTGAGTTACACTGATAAACATGAGTGAATACGGACCACATTCTGTCCGTCTTCACTTATTTACATAATTTATACATTTCAAGATCAGAATGGTGTATTGTTTCTTTTGATTATATTCAATTGATTAGAGTTGGGGGACCTGACCCATGAAGTGTATACACACTGATGTAAATACAGAGAGAGAGAGAGAGAGTGAGGCTATCCACTTTTTTTCCCCCATGAACTAGCCTATCACTATAAATCTCACCTAAGATAACCCACCTGTTGCACCTCCCTCCTAAGGACAAGTGGTAAAAGCTATCAGCTGGTTGCTATGAGATTAACACGGCCCTCCTTTACCAATAATAAGCAGGATGCTTTGCTGCCACAAGTCAGGACTAGCCTGTGAACTAGAAGGCTAAGGATCCAGATTAAGGGATGTGTATTAACTGTAGCTGCCATTCGCCAACTGTGCTTATATTTTTCAAATGCGATGACATGTATATTGCTAATTGCATTTTATTTTTCACACATTTGAAAAAAAAAGGATTCATACTCTACAAACCACTGCAGCTACACACCTTATTCAGTAGCCTACATCTCCTCTGGCACTAATGCACATCAGAGTGCTAGAAATGCTTACTTGCTGTTGTCACTATTGTGGAAGACACAGATACCATAGCAGAAAGGAAGTGTATGACTTTTTGGGGTACCATCTATGACATGATTAAAAAGATGTGAGAGTGGGCATGATGTGCCTGCTGACATATAGCCTACCTATTTATTTTACTTGGGGTTGCATGGAAACTGTGATACAGTTGAGCCAGAATGAGCAAATATCTGTTTTTAATTATTAGATCCCGTCATCAGTCAGCTGCCACAGCTCCAATCTGTTGCCATAAGTGACTGTTTGCTTCCTTATTAAATGCCACTATTGTTCAGAATTGTATTTTTCTCAAATATCTTACACACATACTTTTTTTTCCCTCGGGAGTCTCAATTGAAGCAATTCAGTCAAGCAAGGCAGTTTGTATTAGAAAGCAAAACAAGGAAAGAGTTCTGTTGTTCTTCGAAAAATCCATAATTAGGTATGCAATGAGTGATGAAGTATATTCTGCAGAAGTCAAACTTATGTAGTGCGTGCAAACAAACAATTTCAAGATTCTGATTTTCACCCCTTTGCTCACGACCAGTGTTTCCAGAAAAGAAAGAGCGAAACAGGATGAAGAAAAGAAATGAAAGACTGAAACGCTTGCAATCAATCAGTGCACGGTGTGACTTTAAATTTTATAGCACTGCTCTGCCAAGGTCAAGCGACCAAGACGAAAAAACAAGAAATAAAGTGTTTACCAGCAGCTTCTCCACATGTTTTCAGGTCACATCAGGTACTCAAACAGTGCACAGACTGTGTCAGTGTCCCTCATTTCCACATTAAATAAGACGTTTATTCAACATGTACATGGTGTACAGTGTGTATTAAACCACATTCACCTGAATGAAAGCCATTATCTAAGGAGAGAACAATTTACATTCAAATCTTAGCCACTAATAGCTTTTTATGCATGCTATCATTTGTGATAATTGCAGACCGAAAAAAAATACATGATGAGAATATTTGCATCCTAAATTGATCTCAGCTAAGCTTCTGTACAAAAACAGCACCATGATGGGGACTTTTATCTATTCGTTGAAAATGGCAAGGTCTTAATTATCCAGTGTGGGTCACAGAATACAAAAAAGGCAATAAAACTACGACGGTAAATGTGCAAACCGGAACAGTATAACACAGCAGTGAATAAATAGTTCTCTGCAGTAGTGGTGATTTAATGGAATCCAAAGAAGATAAGGAACAAGACAACATAGAAAGACTTTCATATGAAATGGCAGGTTGGGAGGATTGGGATCTGGTTTCATAAATAACCTTATGAGTTTACAGTGAGTCATCTTTGGATCCTGTTTTCCTATTTGTGTTGAGACCGCAGAGTGAATGAGAATACAACATGACAAAATGGGCAGGGGGAAAATGTGAGAAAAACATAAATTCCCAAGAAAGAGCAGGAGTGAAAGGAGCAAAATCTGTTTATTTATTTAACTATTTCTGCTGCTTTCTAATCAGCATTAAGCTACAACAGTCTTTCCCCCCAGAGCACTACTTTATCTCACAGTCAGGCAGTCTCTGTCTATCCCCCTTTGGACCATTGCCCCAGATTACAAAACCCAGATTCGGCAGAAGAGGACAATACCCTTGTTTTCAGCCGACCAAAGGACAGCATGGTGCCGCACAGACCCGGAGTCGGAGAGGGGTGAGTCTTTCCCAAAAATGGGTTATTCCATTTCCATTTCCCTTTTGCCAAATTCCCCAATTTTCATCTGTTTTTCAAAACCCCTCATCTAGTCAAATGAGCAAACACAGCACTGAGAAAGAATACTAAAATACTAAAGCCAAATTATTGGAAACTAAACCTCACTTCACACACAGAAACACATATTATAAAAGTCTCCCAAAACAAAACAACCATCACATTTTTTAACAAACAGGCTCTTCCTTTTCATATGATGTAGGGCCATTTTACAGAAAATGGTATCTAATCCCTGTTTTGACCTAATCCCTAAAATGAGAGAGTATGATAAAAAGTTCAGAGCAATAACACAATACTCAAGTAACAGTGAGCAGATATAAGTTGTGGTATTTTCAGCACATTTTCAGATATTAGCATCAGTTCTCAGCAGGCAGAAGTTTGAGGGAAGTTAAAGAATTGCAGGAGGTGGTTTAAAGCTCTTTGATTGGATGACGATAAGAGGCACTTCATTCATCTCTGACTGGTGCAGATTCGGGTAAAATGAACCCAGTGATTCATTTCCTTGCATCCATTTACGCTGCAAGAATGTTTGAGTGTCTGAGTGGTGTCAAAGATGGTCTATGAAAGTGGAATGAAGTCCAGGCAGGGCATCTCTGCTGCAACCCTTTTCTTGCCCTTGCCTTCAATTCAGCCCATTCTGATTTTGCTGCACCTGAGATACAAAATTTCATTTAGTGAAGCAAGCAAAAAGAGATGTCTTTGCACTGCACTTCATACTTAAGCTGCAATTATGCTTCTCAGGGCTGCACGTAGGCGACTGTGCAAGGGCATCGCTCGTTTGCGTGGCAGTTTCTTTTAGACTTGTGTGTACAACCTTTTACTTTAACTCTTTGTCTTCTCCGTTTCACCTCCTCCTGACAGGAATCAAATCCACCAGTCAACTTGTCTGATGTGCAGGTTTGCAATTTGAAAGATGTGAGCACTGACTCTGCGACCTGTGATTACCCATAACACCCAGCTCTGTATGCTTTACGTGCATCTTGGGAGAAGCATAACTCCAACTTTAATGCTAGTGAAGTTCTGTACCACAACATTTAGCTTAATATGAATTACACTGAATTACATTTGTTGACTGGTAACATTTGGTGCCAGTGCAGGAAATAGTGTGATGTTCATGCTAGTTATCACTGCAATATCTTCACATGATGTTTCTCTGATTAGATGAAAACTCCAAAGATGCATCTTTGGTTTAGCTCATATGAATGTAATCATTTGGAACAGATGTTATATGTTTATTTTCAGCTCAGCTTTTGAGAATGTGAGCAAATAAAGAAAACACAGGTCTTCTCTCTATACTATACTTCTATTTGCACCACAGATCCAAGAGAAGGGAGAAGGCAATTTTGATTGAAGCAACAGTTGACTGTTGGTTAGAGTTAGTTTTGTTTTGTTTTGTGGCCTATATGCACCCTTATGCCAAGGTTAATCATCCATTTTAATAACTCGAAATTCATTTTTACAGAATTCAAGTGAGCGCTTTCAAAGTCTGCAGTCTCCTCTGACATGCCACGCTGTGATCCATACTGTGTTTGGTAATTGCTTCTGCAAACATCAGCAATACTTAATCAATACCTCTCACTCATCTCAATGAGATGCTTATTACACCACCTCATGTGCATTTTCATTTATCCAGATGATGACACCGGCAATGACAAGAGAATGCTAATATTGACACAGACCAGAAGCCATCGTCCCTGTGATGCTAATCTCATGCTGACGTTAGCTTCATGCCAGTCACTATCTATTACAATAAGATGTAGGAATAGAATGCTAATATCGATACTGGAACTCTCATAATAATCTGATGACCAAAATAGTAATGTACCACAATGCTGTATGGTAAGAAAAATAAATAGTCTTATCTAATCTCAGCTTTGTACAATGAGTTAAACTTTGTTACGAAGGTTGCATAAGTGGAATGAAACCTCTCAAAAGTAGAAGGTTTGAAAATGTTTTTTGCTCAGCACAAAGGCTTAGTGAGGTGTTCATAAGACCTAAACTCTGTGGACTGGAAAGAAGATCAGAATCTCACAGGCTGTTGATCACTTGAACTCACTTTATACAATAATGACATTTCAGCAGACCTTCATCTGGTACAGAAATCTGTATAGGCACACTGTGGCTTCATGGTGCAGGAAAACTTCCAAGAATGCTAAATAACTACTTAGTATTTCACATTTGCCTCAACTGAGGTGTAAACATTTGAAGGTTTTCGGCACTTGTTGAATGTTTCTATACGTTATTCTAAATGAGATGTAGAACTGGAAATGATTTGACTAGCATCAGAGGGACATGAACAGCATGTACGCAAATTATTTTGCAAAGTAGTTGAATGGAGAGGGAAATAAGGATGGGACCTCTCAGCCGTGGTGATCCCCAGATGTGATGTTGCCTGGTGAAGATGATGGATTGCTTGTCATGACGGACTGGAGAGATGGGATGCGAGCAAACACAGTGCGCAGCTTGAGATGTCCAAACACAGTGTATGTGCTAAGTGGAAAGACAATTAAAAATGTAAGACATGCTGTTGAATGTTGTCATCTTAGATTTTGTATTTATTCTACGTGTGTGTTTCTTTTCTGGGTGACTGTATGCTTTATTTATCATTACGCATGCTGTGAAAAAAGGATTATTAACTAATTGGTTGATTGCAATTGTCCAAACGTTTGGAGTTGTTTTGGTGCCCTTTTATGATGTTCATGACCAAAAATACAAAGATGGAAGTGAGAATTCTATCTTTAATTCTTAAAAGGATAGTTTTTTGTTCTAAAATGTATCCCAGAGAGTCAGAGCTCCTCTGACAAAAGTGGGAAGGTCAGTACATCACTGGAAGATCAGTACAGACAAGGGTCAAGCCTGTCTGAGAAGTGTCAGAATGTCGAGCGCAAGCTGATGGGTTTTGGTTTGGCCGAGAGGTCTATGGGCACAGTGCTGGATCACAGCCTGGGGATATGCAAGTGTCAATCCCCTCACAGCGCTGCCAAAGGAGGGGTCTACATAGGGGATGACACAGGAGATTTTAGTGGGGCTGAAACTGACACCGGCTGCAACATTCTGTTTCAGGAAGAGCACAGATGGTGGATCACTGTTGCTCAAACACAGAGCTGGGCTAGGACACCGGTACACCCCCTTCATATTTGATAAAGATTACATTCTCATTATGAACTCCTGTGGCTTTTTATTAATGAGCATCTCACATATTTTAAGAAGCTCAAAATGTGTATTTTCTACTTAATATTACAAATCAAAATGTTTCCTTAAGTTTACTTTCAAATTTGCAAGTATTTCAATTAGCACAAGGGCAGTGGATCGTTTTACTGTATGTGGTTTCTACCATTGCACTTGAACAGCACACAGTGTTTTCTGTTGATAATGAGAGAATGTTTATCCAGACAGATTGTCATTGACAGTAAGCACTATCCCATCAGCTAAAACCAACACAGCTGTCTGAGAGTGTGGATCCATACCCAGAAATATTTAATTGGTAGTTAAAGTCAGACTACGTAAAACCACACCCCCAGTGTTAGAGACTTACAGGATAAAAAGAAATGAGATAAGGATAAGATGGTAGTCTTTTGCTGTAGAATTTGAAACTACAAACAATATTGGTTTTAATGTACTAATGCAGACACAGAAACAGAACACCAGAGAGAAATGGTTTAAGAGCTGTCTAGTAAAACACTCATGGCCCCAGGCCTGATGATCTGTGTATTTATTGACCCCCAAACTTTACTATATCATTACCATATCAGATTATTTTTTCAGCAGCCAAAAACTGTTCATTGCCCCAAATGACTCTGCATGCTGTGCATGGAAGGGGATCTGCACCTCTGCCTTTAAATCAAGGGAAGCAAAGTCGATTTTCCGACCCAATTTCTCAGTCATTTTCAACAAAAATAGATGCAAACCTGAATTTCACACACAAACACCTGCACCGCCAGACTCACATTATCAGACACGTTCCCTAATCAATAGATTTGACTGGATGGAGCATTCTGTGTTCTCTAAGCCATCTGGCACCTGCGTGAATAACCCTAAGCTCACAGAAAACAAGTAGATTTTTTTGTCCCACAGAGGGGCTCTGGAAACAGCCAAACATGAGGTACAGTAAACAACAGGAAGGAGCTTTTGGACGATAAGCTGCATGTAAGCTGTGAAAGCTGTCTGGGAGGCAGCTAAATTACTTTATTCTAATGAGGCCAGTGTGAGTGTCGCATGCCACATAAACATGATGTAAGACAAACCTGACAAGAAAAAAACACAGACAAACTGTATTTTAGAGTTGGATACATCATGAAGGTGTGTTTGTAGTTAAATTCAATCCACTATCTAAGATACTGTGGATGCTGTGAGCAAAATATAATATTCAAGCAATTAATTTTTAAAGTTTTGGGCCAATTGCATATTGTTTTAACTGATATTGTTTTGGGAAAATATACAAAAAATTGACCTTGTTAGGTAAGCTCATAATTAAAGTAATCACATTCAAAATACACCATCCTTTAGAACTCTTGTTCAGGCTAAATCCAACCAGGCGAGACTGCACTTGAAGGTGTGGGCTGATGCTGAGGGATATATAGCAGGAGCTCAGTGACAAAGTCTGCACAGATCAAAACCATTTCACCAGGAACAGTTGCTGAGGTAATGATCTCTAGAAGTCTGAAGGGAAAACTTGATAAAACCATTAATTGCACAATTTAGCTATGCAAAATCCTGTTCAACTTGAGGGAAAAGACAAATGACATTTACAGATGAGTGAGCTGCACCCCTTATTACCTTTAAATATGCCCTTAAGTAAAGTACATTTTGCAAAAAATATATAAAAGGAAGCGATCTAGTGAGCAGTGAACATGCTGCCAGATGAAACGAAGCATCCCTCAGTGTGCTCTGAACAACTTAAAGCAGAACAAGGTACAGTGCTTGTTGTTTACAATGGTGAATACCACAGAAGTCAGGCTGTAAAGCCTTTTTTAAAGTAACCTAGATTTTGGCCGAAGCAAACATACGTCAACAACATTTTTACTCTAGAGACTCGAGAGTGTCAAACATCAGCCTTTTATGTTTTGCATTATCTTTTCCACTAAGTCCATGTGCTTATTGTTCATTGTTTGGCCTCCAGTTTCACTCTTCCATTGGTGTAGTTCATGAATGCTCATTTTTCGACATGTGATCAAGTTGTAGAGTCGAGCGTTACAACGTCCTTGAATGCACCAAAGAGTTTTTCGAGCAACTCCCTGCACAGAACAAATGATTAAATGTACACTGGGATGGATTAGTCTTTAAGTTGATTTTCATATTGTACTGAAACACAGGATTTGTATTTCATGGGGTAAAACCACTGGTATAGTCCTTCAACTTAAATATGCATTGCTGGCAACAAACCAGGCTACTCTATGCATACAATATGAAGTAAACAAGACCAGCAAAGGGCTCAGACATTTCTCTTAGGAGCAGGTGCATTTTCTGGCAAAGTATAGGCCAATTGAAATCCTTTGGGGCAAAGTAAATGCTAATAAAAACAAAACAACTTATATAATCAACATTTATTCTAGCGTATGGTGAAACTATTCTATTGTGATTGGGAAAGTCTCACAATTACCCTGCAAAGGGCCATTTCATTGTTAAAGGATGTGAAATTCTTAACTTTAGTTGTGTAAATATAAGTAAAACTTACAGTTAGTTCAGTTAGTTGAAATGTTTACAATACAGAAATCTCATAATACCCTGTGTCTGTTGGTGATTTAACACCTTATCAAGATAATTAATGTATTTCCTCTCTCTATTTATAGCACCTTATAAACCAAAAAATCTCAGGAACTGACAAAGCATAAAATGCTTTGAAATGTCAGTGAAGCAAAGACTGGAAAATATTGTAAAGCAAAGCACTTCTGCTCTTCAAGTCAGAGTGCATGTCACTCTGACACTCTGCAGTTAACTGCAGTTAATTAAAGTCAATTTATTCATAGAGTTTACTTGGGAAATAGTTAATTAATGAAATGATAGCTTGAATCCAGTGACTCTATATTGTGCTAAAATTTTAGAGAGGAGGTCACAGACTTTAATTCAACAATCTACGTATTACTAAAAGCTGTTGGGGCTTTCTAAAGAAAAATACAATGTTGTGCTGCAATGTGTTCAGTCCATTTTTCACACAGCTTGCCATGGTGACACCTGATCTGTCTCTCTCTTCAGCCCGAGGGTGCTTTCGGATTGTCCTTGTCGCTTGGAAAGGATCCTAACTGAGTGAAGTGACCTGAAAGTTTCTCTATGATAAGAGCTGGTCAAATAATCCAAATGCTAAAGTGATTTGCTTCAATTCCTTCTTTTAAACGTTGAACAAAATATCAAAGCCATTGTTGTCAGCCATTGTTGCCAGCCGTTAGCAGTATCGTAACTTAATTTTACTTCAGTCACAGATGCTAAAACCTGTGCCTTACACAAGCTTATGAAATATATAAGCTAAATATGATGAGTACATAGATGAAACTGTCTAGCAGTAATAGAACACATGTAAACTATAAACGCAGGGTGCAGCCAACATATTGAAAACCAAAACATAACAAGAAAGCCATTTATTCACTTTACAAAGTGAAATAGTCATCATCTTACAGAGGTGAGGGACACTGCTTTGGGACACCATGACCTCCATGCTCTTCCCTTGCACAGGTGGCAGTGAATCCTCTTCCAGGATGTCCCCAGCAGTGACGCAGATGTTATGGAGCACTGCACACACTGTGCCATATTAAGCAGGTGGCCTGTTCATTTCCCAGTAAATTTTCAGTGTCAGACGCTTTGATTCCTGCATTCTGGTGAAACGCTGTACACAGTTTGTGCTTTTCTCTGCATTGCTGTACTTCTATATCTGTTGCTATGTACAAGTTCAGAGTTTTCTAACCCTAATGACTTCAGTTTCATTTTGTGCACTTGCAGCTCCACCTTTACATTTACACAGCATACTTTTACAAAGACAACAGTGACACTGCTTGTAATGCTACCTGTTGGTGAATGTTATGGTCATTATAAAATGAATGTGTTGCCTCCCTGTTCTCCTCCTGTGTTCAGCTTGATATTAATGTACCTATCCATATGATGAAACACCATTATAGCACCTGTGTAATGGCTCTGTAAAGACTAGATTAGAACTGCCATAGACTATGTAGATGTGAGAGAAGGGAGAAAAAGTGTTCCATAACCATCGCTCTCACCTCCATGCTTGTGCACGGCTCAAGGGGCGAGGGACATATATGTGACTGATCGCCTATTTTCTTCTCTCTATTCTTTTTCTAAAAATCTATTTCCAACCTTAATTATAAAGTCATATTTTTAACCAAGTCCATATTTAAATAGCTGCATGAAACAAGTCTGAATGCACAAGGTGGAGTATTTTAGAGATGCTTTTAGTCGACCATCTGCGGTACATTGTAGTTTCACCATGGTAGATGCACGTCAGGAACATCTGTTGTGGCATAATGATGCTGTCTTCTATAAGTGCAGTTGGATTGCCTTAGATAGTGACAGTGACGGTGAAAATAATCTGTGATACACACACTGACATCACACCAGCAACATAATACACCTTTCATTGCAGTTTTAATGTCTGTACCTGTAGAATATGAATACCTGTATCTGTTTGAAGTCCTCTAGTGTTTCTGGTGACAGCGTCCCTTCATTGTTAAGAAGGCTTTTGTTTGATGACCATCATCAAACTGGCAAAACAGCACTGCTGCAGATGTGCTGTCTGTGTAGACACCACACACACACACACACGAGTCGCAGCACTTCGCTATGTCACACACAGGTAGAGGTGTGGCTCAGGCATGTGACTCCTTCTTCCTTATCCTTCCTCTAGGCCATGCATTCATTTTAGAACTTCTCTGGCCATTTAATTCCCCATATGCCCACCAGCTGCCCCAAGTCACTGAGAGACCTTGCTACCCCTTACCACTAGAACAATATATACATCTGCCCATATTACTTTATTGATTAGTCAGATCATCAGTGCTATTGTGTTCAAGCCAAACTATACCTGCTACCATGTTTGGACCTGCTGCCTTCCTCAGATTATTTGCCAGATGCTAACAATCATTACCTGTAACATTGGCTTCCAGTAAAGAGCCTTAAATTCAGCCTGCTCTCTCTGTGTCTGCATTTGCGTCCTCTTCCATGTTACCTTTTGTACCTGAACCATGAATCCAGCCTACAGCAAACAGATCCACATTGGCAGGTGATAATCCTGGTGCAATCTAATACTTTTCTGACAGTAAGTAGGAAAAGAAGTTGCCCACGAGCACACCAAGGTTTTGAATCAGCAACAGAGATCAACAGCATAAATAGCTCAGAGCTCAGTGCTGTGTGGGAGCTCTTCCCTAATGTGAGAATGTAGCTTTTGTATATCAAAGCATCTTTAATTACATCACAGCCAATTAGGAGAATCTAATTGGGATCAATCCCTTCATCACTAATGACTACCCTTTCCTGCTTGGAATCTCACAGGAAAGTCCTGGTTCACCAACCAGATGATAAAATCAATTGGACACCCACAACCTTGCAGTAACCTACATATTCCATCATCAGTGTAGGTTACATTTACCAGCCCCCTTTAGACAAACACTACAGATATTCATATCACTGGGGACTCCTTTGATTTGATGCCAATTTTCTCCAGAGCTTTCTGTCCCTCCACCATCCTTCCTCCCCTTACTCCTACTCACCTTTTGTCAATTCCCTGGCACCTGCATGCCTGAAGCCTTGTTTCACCTCTAGGATTCCCCTTTTAACATCCTGATCTTGTCTAAGTGTTTTTCTTCCAAGCCACAGGTGGATCGGTAGTAGAGCATCATGAGTTTTATTCCAAGACCTCTCTTGGAAGGGTGGGAAGACAAGACACTGATTGGGGGCAAATGTTTGTAATCCACGAAGAGACCAACAAACGGAACCAGTGCAGCCAAACCTCACAGTGGATCCGTCAGTCATAACCTCACCTTCACCTAATTGTAGTTATCCAGATGAAGAGGAGCAGATACTTCACAAATGGCATTACATGTCCACAGCAGACATAAAAGCGAACAATAGGCACTTGAACTCCCTAATCACATCCCGTAATAATGAAATACTGCACTGAATGTAACCAGTTATGCAAATTAGTGTTCGATTAATTTGAAAATACTTCTACTTCAAGTTGTCATCGCACAGTCTGTATTTTAAAACAATTAGCAGTTCCAGTAGCGGCAATAAAATTATTTTTCCCTCTAATTAATATTCATAGTTATGTAACAAAGTGCTCTACAGTCTAATCAGGTCACCCAGTCAATTAGGGGAACCTGCTGTGTCAGTATGAAGACTCTTATATTGTTCTTCAGGTACTGTGTTGAATATAAATTACCTTCATAAAGGCATCAGACAACTAAGGTATGCTAGAACAAGTTTCCTGAGTTACAGATGCGTCCAGTAAATACATCTGTGCTAATGTGTAGGTTATATGCACGCGGCTTCCAAGCATCAAACACAATGCCAGTAAGCAGGTCACAGTGTGCAATGTTCACTGAAAAAAAACCCTCAGTATTGGCTGTCTCTGTGTTAAATCTGCTAAATAATCCAATAATATTTTGGACCCTCTTATTTTCGAAGAGGCACTGGAGTCAGCATTTAGTTCATTCCTGAAACTTTTCTCTATTTTCTGTTTTGAAGAGGCAGGGGATTACTGGCTCGGCAGGGGGGCGCCCTCGCTGAGGTATTACACTACAAGCTCGCCTGAAATTATCTGCGACTCTCTCACTGTTATTTTTTTTCGAATCCCTGTCCCCTATTTCTGTACGTCACTCTGGCTGTCTGTCTCTGCACATCTGTGAAATTTATGTTGCCATTTCTCTTTTACTACCCATTACTATCTTATACTGTATACCCTCCCTTCATCATAAATCTCCCTCTCCTTCGTCCTCGCACCATTTACACCTCCCTTTTTCGTTCCGCTCCTCTCCTCTGATTTGGTTATGTGAGTGTCCTTTTGCCATTTGCCCTCCATCCACCCATTAATCCATCCGTCTATCCGTCTATCCACAGTGCAGCACAGGTCATAGAAAAGAAGGAGGAGAAGGAATGGAGGGGGGTTCATTTTCTGTCTCCGCTCTGTCACTCTTTGATTGCCCCACTGTGTCTACTCCAGTAATAGAGTCATCACAAACTTACAGGGACTTAATGAGGCTGCAATTAACCACCAGCCAGAGTTGTGTGTGTGGATGTGTGGGTAAGCTGATTTAAAGTGTGCATATTTGTGTCTACATGTGCATTTGTGACACAAGTGTTTCTCTGCAGTGTTTCTTGTGAGATGCAACAGCTGTACGTGAGCATGTGTGTGTGTGTGTGTGTGTGTGTGTGCGACCAGTTTAAACTCCTAGTGATCCATCATTTCAACAGTTTAAATTATGGGGACACTTTGGCAGGGTAATCCATTGCAGATTTCACATCTTGTTATTTCTGTTAAATGATATGTGTTCATTTCAAAGAAAGTCGAAATCAGCATAGAAAAATAAACTGCAATTAGTGATAAATGTCACTTTTTTTTTTCTTATCTTAATGCCTAGTGTGCTCAAGCAAACTGAAATGAAATAAGAATCCATTTCAAATCTACATTTAAGCATATTTATATTTGCATTTCTCAAAGAGGTAAAACTAGGTCAGTTAAAATTTGAGATCACCACAACTCACCCCAGTCATTCAGTCAGTCGTACTGTATTACTGTGCAGTGCCGCCGATTAAATAGCTCCCAGCTAATTACAAATTAATTTGCTCAAGTATTACAGTAAAGTGTGAAATATTGGTTTTAATAAATGCAGAATCTCCATGCGAGGGCCAGTAAAATGAACTTTGTATCAGCGTTGTTGACTATTGAGGAATGTGTGTGGGTGGATCTGTGTTTGAGTCCAATCTGCAGTTCATCCACTGGTTTTAACACTTCCTCTGACCTTTGCTTGACCCTCCCGCTCGCTCTGTGATAGAATTATGTTCTGCTGTGAGCACAATATACATAGTTTAATTTCAGAATATATGAACATGTACACTATTTCTCTCTTCCTCTACTGTATATTTCTCTCCCTTCAAGTTTCTCTCAGTCACACTCCCTCTTCTATTCATTTGCTTTGAAAGCCTGTTGATCCATAACATAAAAGACAACCCTCAGAGAGCTGAGGCAGTAATGAAAAAAAATTTGATAAGCAGCAGCTCTTTTTCACTCCGTGGGACTATATTCTGCTCTCTGCTCTGAGCTAAATGAATCTTCTTGTGTCCTTGAAGTGGCGTCAAGTAGTTTTAAGTTAAGATTACTAAATACACAGACCTCAGAACAAGTCAGCCAGTCACCCTTTCTAATTTGCAACCAGTTGTCACTTCTTGCTTTATGTGAATTGTCCTCACTCATACAAAAACAGTTTATTATTGCCTGCCAATATACTGTACCCACCTACTAGTGGTAGAAGTGGTGTGGTGAAAAAGCCCTTAAAAACAAAATAAAAAACTTGCACATCGACTTATCTTGGCTTCTTTTTCATTTCAGAAATTGCACTTAGCAGCAAGGTTACAGTCAAATACCTGAGGAGCTGCCATCATGTGCAACTATACTGTGTTAATACAAGTAAACCACATAGAATTACACCTCCACCAAAAATATGTTGCTGATGTAAATACATAATGCATAATATAACAACAGCAGGAAGAAGTGTTTCGGTTAAATCCAAACTGTGTTACACCTGTAGATGCACATTTTCAAAGCCCTCTATCTCTTTCCAAAGAACATTAAAGTGTCATGAAAAGTTAATGACGCTGAACGGCTCACTGGGCTGATGCTGCTGTGGTTAGTGAGTCAACTCACTCAATTAACCAGGAACGATTCATTAAGTTAGTGGACTGAGAGGAGATTCACAGATGTCCAATGATCACACATCGGTTCTTTAGCATAGTAGCATTTCTATTCTTTTCTTAAATAACTTATGAATTAAAATGTGTTTTTTGTAAATGTGATACTGATGTTATGTAACTGATATGAGCTACAGTACATATCTTGTTCCTTTCTTCAGTGTGTGACTCCTCCTTTCCCCCTTCACTCTCTCCTGCAGGGATGACACAGTAGGAGTCACTGGTGAAACTCCTGTTAGTTCATGTAAGACTTTAATAAGCAGGCAATTACACACACAACTTAGTGAGAGCATCATTAGATCTCTCTTAACCAGTGCCTTTGACGTGGAGCACCAAAAGAAAAGGGGACAGGAGTGAAAGAAAATGTAGCAGATAATGACAATGGAGATAAGACAAAGCAACGGAGAAGTGGGAGACAGAAGAGAACAAGGAAAGAAAGGTGAATTATGTTATTGTGAGTGTGAATAGCTTCAGAGAGGGAGAGAGAGGCCAGTAAACAAAGAGTCAGAGGTGGATGTTTTCTGCTTCTCCTCATCTGGATGCATGTCCAGCCAGCAGGTTTTGGCTGTGGCTTCTCATTCAATGCAAATAGGGTTTCCACCATACTGCCTATTACTGTACTGCTACATTATACTGCTGAGGCTGGGGCGCCCTGATAACGCTCCACTTCTCTTCTGCTCACTTTCTCTTTTTTCTTCTCATTCCATGATACGTGTGCTGCCCTGTCAGTTCTTTTTGTTCTTTTACTTTTTCATCATCTGTCTGCCTTTCTGTTTGTGTGCCACTCTCTTCTTTTCTCACCCGCTCACCCCGACTCCTTCCATTATCCAGCCGCCATCATAGCAATGCATGGAGTCCCACTGTTTTTCAAAGCACATCACCTAAGTTCAGATCATGATTTCTTTTTCGTGGATGCTTTTTGCCAAAGCATCCTTGAGTCTCTTTTAGCACTGATTGGCTCAGGAGGACACTCTTAATCCTGGACAGTGCAATGCTTCGATCACTGGACTACCACTGCTCTCTGTAAAATAGTCACTGCCATAATATTTTTGAGTGCTTTTGCTGTATTTAAGATTTTCACATATATGTGACGTGTGTTATAATGTGTAGTATCTTGTAACTAAACATTTCTTTCAACAGTTAAATGTGTGAGACGTGTTTACTCACATACTTGCTGGATTGCTTTAAACATTTAATGAATGGGAATGTCTATGGAGAGAAGTGAAGATAAATAACTCAAACCACCCTAGATAGAACATGGTGACCTTTTACATCTCACAAAACTTTTTTTTTCACATTTTCTTATTATGAATCTCAGCATTAGGAGGTCTAAAAGCTTCTCCCCTTTTGGAGTGTCATGACAAGGGCAAATGTCCCTGTATTGATTCAACAGTTCCACACAACAGCCTCTTTAGGAAGGACACCCACGTGCACGTGTACGCAGACTATCCTTGCATCAAAACTGTCCATCTTTATTTGAGCTTATCCCCCTGACAGAATGAACTGATGCAGAGTTATTTAGAGATGCTGAAAGGCGTCAATGCTGACAGACAAGTTAGAGACAGGAAGTCTTATAAAGATGGCTGCCAAGGAAAGGTTGTTTTAGAGTCAGAATATAAGGTTAAAGACTGTAGGATGAGGTTCAAAAGCAGGGTGAAGTTATTACACTACTTTCTAAGTAGTGCAAGTGTGTAACTTCACATGTGTGTGTTAGTTTGGTGGTGTGGTTATTTGATTATTTGGCTGCAGCAGATGAGCTCCACTCTACATTTGAAGAGACACCGCCACATTTTAACCTCAGCTTTTGCTGCAAGAACTCTAGAGGCTCCAAAGAAAATGTGTTTAATCTATTTGTATTCTGTTATTTACTTCTATGATAGATCATTTTGTGTTTCCTAATGAAGTTGCACATTGAAATGAATAGTGAGTATGTCTCAAACTATGCTATGGTTTTCTTCTTTCTATTTCTCTTGATGCACTTGTCGGGGCTTTTTTAGCCTCTCTTTTACTATCAACCCCTGTTTGGTGTTCTAGTTTGTGGGATCTGTTTTAAACCTTCACTAAAAGAAAACAAAATGTATAATTGAATATTAACCTTACACTCTTTAGTCTGGGCTCATCTTCTGTGAGGGATACATAAAAGAACATTTTTTCACTGAGTGCACACTGTACATCACATGTACATTAGATATGTGGTGTTTGGGTCCACTGGACCAGGAGGTATTTATACAAAGAACAACCTGCATTTTCCCCCACAATCTATGTACTTACACTATGTACTGTGTGAAACTACACATTGTTTTACAAGAGCCTGCCTCAAAACTTCCTCACACTCTGCCCCAAACTGGGAGAGAGGAACACAACAAATAAATAGCTCAGCGTGTGTGGCTCCTTATCGATCAGTACGGCAAAGACAATCTCTGCTCAGAAAGCCTTAGAATTTATTTTTGAACAGAGAGAAGCAAGTTTGGAAGGAACATCTAACATCAACATCTGACTATGAAGTTCACATACGTCGATGAGAGTCTAACAGCGAGTTTGAAGAAAAGGACGAGACTGACCCCCAGCCAGCCCCAAAGCCAGCACCTCAGGAGCCTGGGACATAACTCTAATGGGCAACTGTGTCTCTGGAAAACTTTCACATCATTTTCAGGACTATCGGCTTCGGAAACTGAGACACCAGACCATCAGTGGCAACAGAGAGAAAAGCCTGCAGCAGTAGGGTCAGTGTGGGACACGTGGGTGGACTGGAGGTTTTTCAAACCTGCGTTCAGTGTCACCGTCGATGAGCAGCTTATGTCATTCAAGGGAGATGTATGGCACTTACAAGTCTATGCAGAGAAGCCAGATGGAGGAGCCCCTGGGAATGACCAAGGAATATGGGTTGTCTTTGGCGTGACACAGGGACACCACGGTCACAGCATCGCATGTGATAACTTCTTTATTTCTCACAAGCTGGGACAGGACATCCCCGAGAGGAAACTGGTGATGGTAGTTTGTGTTCACAGTCGACACGTCCCTGGTGTCCTCCAATCCAAACCAAGGCAAAAATGTGGCACTCCTGAGTATGCAGCATAAGGACGGGATAATCTGTGACAATGAGCATCAAAAACCAGAGAATGAATTACTGTGCAACTGAAGGAGGCTTAAACAATTTGGGGAAGCTGGTGACTGGCTGCAGCTGCAAAAGAATCTCACGCTCACTCCACTTGTAATGTGGACATCTCAGTGTTTCACAGCAGTAAAACAAGGACTCCAGAGGAGACAAATGCTTCTTGAGAAGCTGAGAAAGACATTGGTAAGACCTCAAACCCAAATGGGACACCTACCAAGGATTGCAACTCCCACAGCCGGCACGGAGACAATGTGAGACGAGGAGTCATGTCTGTATGTACGCAAGCTTAATTTGAAGCAATAAACATGGTTATCGATGAAAACCTGACTTATTTTTTCTTACAAAAATCACATTATCATAAAAATGAAAAGCATTTTTATTGTTAGCCGTAGCAGTACTAAATGGAAAAAGTATTTTTTTACAGAAATTGTTAAGACATTGATGTTTTCAAACCTCAACAATGGTTGGTCCACCACAGCTGCAAACATTGGTTGAATAACAAAAGTACAAACACCAACCAAAGCTTTGGTTGAATATTGCAGTCAAGAATTTAAGATTAGATTTTATTAGTGAATTAGAAAAAAAGGCAATTTGATAAATCCATTCTCCAGATCAATATGGTCAGTGTTAATGTAGTGTCTTCATCCCAAATACAAGGCAGAGGATGTTGTTTGGCGCTGGAAAATGTTAAAAGCAATGTTGAAGAAAACAAAACTACAGGAAAATAAAGTGCAATTCGTTCCCCAACAATGTTCATGGATCACAGCCAGAAATATAAACACAAAGAAATTCAATAAAAACAACTTGAGGATGGAGGAAAAAACAAGAAAAAGACAAAACTGTCTTTCTTCTATAGACCTACCTTTGACCCTGTCAGTCTCACTTAAATGGAACCTCCCACCTGCTCAGGTAACCATGGTAACTGTGGAGTGAGCTAGAGCGATCCGAGCTTTCACCGGGCGCACAAATGAAGCATCACTTTAAAACTCCTCTACCGAGATCACACTTAAGACAAACAGGCACGAAGTGAGCGCACCGATGTTAAGAGGATGTTATTTATTGCAGATCAGCGTATCAGCCAGTCACTGCTCAACAGACCTGACGACGCACACCTGTTCCCACCAGCACTGACGATGATGACAATCTATACCTGCATCATAGGAAGATCTATTATCTCATCTTACCTTGCTAAAGTTCCCATTAAGAACATTTTAAAGCAATGTGTACATGTGTCCCAACCAATGGACCAACTTAAAAAAAAAGAATCTTTCTTTCTTTCTTTTCTTTTTTTTTTTTTCAGGACGTCAGCCGTGGCAAACCTGCATCCAAGTCAACAATGTCTGTCACCTTGGACTATGTGACCAGAATGAGGCAGCATTGCTTTTGTGCCAAAATAACGTAGCAGATGCCCACTCAAGGGTATACATGGCAAATACCACTTCTTGATTAATTTGTCATTGGTATGTGTAGCAAGCAATAGGTCTATTCATGTGATGTTTACTGTGCATGGCAGCCAGCAGTGTGCAACAACAACAATAAAAGAAGCACAATGGCCCTATAGAAAAGAAAAATGACCCTCCAGCCAGTGCTTTATAAAAGGCCTGTTGATGCAGGCATCTGGGTCATTGTGTGAGTTTTTTTTGACAATGTTGTGGCTTTTCATGGTCAGGAATATCTCATAAGTTTGAAATCTAGCTGTGCATTCACCAAACTATGAACTCACTCTAATGTATTGATTGATGATGTGCATTACGTCGTTGCATTGTTCAGGCTGTATTTGACTGCATTAATCCATTCTTGTTCTTATTGTACAAACACAGAATCTAACACACCTGCATGCAAATGACTGTAGGCAATCTGTATTTATTGTGTTTAATTGAGTTCAGATGTTTAGACCTAATAGATGACAAAAGCTGTTGATTTATAATGATCAATCGTATTTTTGTAGTCTCAGTGAGTTCTGGTATTGCTGCTTGTGTAAGCTGTAGGGCTGGCTAGCTTTCACTTTACAGAGACCTTTTACAAAAGGAAGACAACCCAGATGGCTCACAGCCACCATTGTCCACTGGCAACAGTCAAGACTTCAACATCTTGACAACTGGCTGCATCTCAGGCAGAAGTTGCAGTTTTAAAGAAAGGAAGTGCAGCGTCTGTGAACAGGGTAGGTGTCTCTCCTTAAATTTGTCGTTTATCATATGGTTTTGTTATTCAAATGCTCTGAAAGATAAGATTCTGACTCCCTGCAGCATGTTTCTTGCTTGTCCCCCTTGGAATTTTCTGTTGTGACATTGATTTTACTCTGCTGTTTGCTATTTATTTTTGATTTAAACTTGTTTCCTGCTTTCAGCTCATCGTGATCTCCATGTGTCACAGCTTGCTTGCAAGGAGTCAGTGGATGTGACTGACTGAGTGGCTAATGGTCCACCACCATGCATGTACAGACACAGTTCCAACAGGACCTCTTTAAGGCTTTGAACAGCTGCAGGAATATCCCAATTGGTGTTCACAGCAAAACAGGACAAATCACTTTGAAAAGACAAGTATTACAAATTACATTTATCAAACTAAGGTTTAGTGTCACTGAGCATGAGCTAGAGGAGAAAATGGTGCCTGCCATTACAGAAAATTTCCCTCTGATTGTTCGGGTTTTTCATCATCAGTGCCCACACACCAGTTTGGTCAATGGTCTGTGGCATTATGTTCAAGCCACCTTAAACATGGATGAGTAGTCATGAGTAGTCAGCTTGTGTCGTCATCACTATCAAACTTAGACATTTTAAATTAGATATATACAGATATCAGATTCAGGCAGTGAGACACTAGAAATAATCTCTATAGTTTCTGGCATTACATGGATATAGTGGTAAAATGGGAATATTGTCGTGAATCTAATTATTCTTCACCTTTCTTACAAGTGAAGAAAGAATTATTTTACTCAGGAAAAGACTAGTATTTAGATACAGAATAATGATGGTGAACTTTAGATGCCACATACAATTGCAATTTATACTTTTTAAAAGTTTTCTTCCCCAATAAAAATAAAACAGTTTAGGATTTGCCTTGGGGGACACAATGGAGACATACTTCAAACAAGCCCTTCAATTCACTAAGGGCATATTTGGAAAAGTTCCTCAAGTGTTGGGTGTCCAAATGTTGATATGAATCCTCAAAAATGTTTGAGCTATAAAGCTGGCTCAGGACTTGGCCTGAAGCATATTTAAAGCTGGCAGGATCGCCTGTGAGGCCTCTCTCTGTGATACTGACAGTAATTGATATTCACCATGTGCCTGTCTCGATGCCAGGACAGCGTGTAGTCAGGATGACCTTTACGGAAGGAATTTCTTGTAATAATTACATCTTTTACAATTATGAGATCATTTTGATAACTGGGCACGAGTGATGATCAGATAATCTCAGACTGTTTTGCTATCAACTCCTACACACTTTTTTGCATCTAATAAATTTGAGACTATTAGTGCCAAAAGGGAGTTTTACTCTAAACGGAAACAAACTTTGACCTCATTAAGATCTCAGGCACAATGGGATCATCATACCCAGGGACTCCTGCCACATAAATCCAGAACATAAAGTCTGCATGCTGAAGGCTTCCAGTGCAAAGGACAAACAAAAAACTATCAAATAAAGCAGACTACAAGAAAATCCCCACAAAGAACTGAACTTTATGCTCACTGCTCTCCATCTGAGTCCTGTATCCAAAGCCCATTTAAGTAGTCAGATGTACTGTCACATGACATGTCACACTAATTATTCACAAGTTATGTCATTCCTCAAAGAAAATCTACATGGAAAGCAAATAGCAGTTACCTCTTTTACAATTCATCCTGCCCATTTAATGGACTTGGGTGGACTTGATTTGTCATGGTCTTTTGGAATGACTCATTTACGGTGGTCGTAACTTGGTTTCTATCGAGTGCTGCGCTTTTGTTGGGGAGTGTCTGGTAGTTTAATGTAGCTTTTCAAGTTGATGGTGCATTTTATTTGAGCATCTATAAACTGCAGTAAAAGTGGCCATCAAAAGAGGCCAGAACAAAAGTTACAGCACTTCAACAGGTCAATAACAAAATCAAAGTAGAGGTGGAAGGATAGGGGGGGGGTGTAGGGATATGGGGAGTGGCACTAAGACAGATAGTCTCCGATTCCTCATCTGATGAGAAGGAGGGCCAGAAAGATGGAGCGATAAAAGGACAGAGGAGAAATGGAGGGATGAAAACGGATAAGCAGATAATGGACAGATCAAAGAAACAGGCCTTAGGGAAAAAGGACAGTGTTACTCAGAGTGTTTCTGTATCATGAAAAGGAGAAAATCATTATGAGTTTAACAAATATTTTCCAAACTAATAATTCCAATAAGTGATAACAAATTGAATGTTAAAGCTTTTATTTTAGCCAATATGTACAAATAAAATTGCAAACTATAAATCATTCTATGCCCTAAGTGGGAGTAAAGTTGCTCTGTATTTAAAAGCACATTAATTCCACACCACTACTATATCAGTATACCATGGCTGGTCCACTTTTTATTTTATTCCAGTGAACAACTGATGCATGAATCTACCTATCTGCAGACTTTCTTTTAACTTTGGAGCTCAATCTCACTCGACTCTGGAGAGCTGCGACTAGAAAATTTGCTTGATTTGGTTAATCTTATTTCTGGGTACATTAGTATCAGTCTGGTAGGTTCTTGGTAAAAGAGTGATATCGACTTTGAGACGACATCCAAAGGTTTTACAGGGGTGAATGTTGCAGCAATGTTGATTCACCAAGCTTATGTTTTCCTAACTGACACTCAAACACCTGTGGGTGCAACTAATAAATACCCTCACTCAGGCGTTTAACCTAACAGTGCCTCATTCATTAGTAGTAGTGATATCATCATTCTGCCAGTAGTAAGACAGAAACACAGTCGGTAATTAAATACATCTTCACATTCTCCGTTTCATTTAAAGCTTTCACGCGGTGAAACGCCTGCTCCATAGGCTGCTCCCTCACTGCTGAGAGGGTGAATGAATGAATGTCACCTATATAAATGAAACGCATCGCATCAGACTGTAGAAAGGGACATGGAAGAATTGCCACTGTCCCTGCCCACCAAGCCAGCCATCTGTTCCAAACTCCTCCTTACAGTGTGCCAGCATATCAAATTTGAGACAACCCCCCCTTTAATCAGCCCACCATCTCCAGTACAGCCCCACAATGACCTACTGTGACTCTGCTGCAAAAAGAACAGTTTGCTGTTTATATGCACACTACCATTACTTTGCCCATATTTACAGTCTGGTGCTCTGTGTGCTGTGCATCGACCACCTTCTAATCTGAGACGTGCACATTGTGACACTGTTCACATGTCGTGCTCTAATCTGCAGTCTTAAAATGTGTTTCAAACACCTAATTCTTTCAAGCACAACACCCTGGACCGTGACCCTGCAAGACATCTGTACTTTAATCACTGCAGGAATGCAATACGTTGTACTTCTTAGTCTCACCGCTAGGTGGAGTAACTGTCTTGAACGAGGCAGCTTCATCTATAAAATGAGTAATAGAAGAAGAAATGTGCTACAGGTGACCCAAACGGCAGAATTAAAGAAACGTAAGAGAGCAGGTGTGTGTAGAAAGTTTCAGACGCGGTGTGCGATGAGAGCACAGCTGATAACCAATGACGATCACTTCCGCATTATGGAGGAGCTGCTGGATGTTAGCAGGCTAAAGAGCACCAGGACTGGTGAGGATGTTTTTAAAGCTGTGCCAGGTGCAGTTGGAATGATCGGAGTTAAATGGGACGAGCTGTGTGGAGGTACGACAGGTGGGGCTCCAGCTGGGACAGGTGAGCGCAAAGGAGTCTACGGTGTCCGCCGAGGGGCAAGAAAGTAGAGGTAAGACTGTTGATTCGAGCACAGACTACTTCAAGCTTCCCTCTCTGATGCTGGTGCTGATGCTGATGTTGGTGTTGGTGTTGGGGGGTGAGGTGATGTACATCAGCTCTAGTGGATTAAAGTTAGCAGTATAGCTCACTTCTAGTGAGTGGCCCAGCCCTTTGGATGTTTTTCTGTCTGTGGCCCTCAGTGAAAACAGTTTGGACTCCCTGCTGTAGATGTACTTGTTGTCCCTCTGCCACTTGTGTCAGTATGCAGTGTGCAAAAGTGTCTAAAACACAAGTGGAACTATTGGAGAGCATTTTTCAATATGTAAAATGTATTAATAACAACGACAGTTAAGCCCTTCAAACACTGTATTACTTTATTGACCCTGGGGTTTGTTCTGGACTATTGCACTGACGGATGATATGACTATGAGTAACCTCCTTTTTTTTTTTTTTAACTAGTGAACAAGGGCAATCATTCATGGTATTTTAGATATGTAAGATTTGAGTGTTGGCATCTTGAAAGCCAAAGTATACACAAGCTATGTGGTGGAAAATCAAACTTAGTTGAGAAAGAACAAGAAATCGTGAACTTGATGAAATAGAGAATGTGAATTTATGTTGGTTTTTTTTAGCACTTAGAAGCCTGCAAATGAACTGAAAGAGTTACATGTTACAGGCTTCTTGAATACACCATCAGAAACAGTTGCGCTTGCATTACCACAAGCCAACAATGTGATGCGTCTGTTAACTACGGTGATTTTGTCCCAACAAAAGTCTCTAAATGTTCCCACTGTACTGAACAAAAGTAATGTATTATAATTAGAGGCACAAAGGTATGAAAAAAATGTCATGTTATTTTCAAAAGAAATATAAACCATGATTTGTGTGTTAACCTAAAACAACCAAAACCATCTGTATGCTCCATCCTACCAATGAGACAGTGATTATTATCACGACCCTGCATAACATACACCAGATTACATGCTTCCACAGACTGGTTTCCATTTGACTTTCTATTCTTGGCAACAATCGTGCTAGTGTACACCAAGTGCTCATTACTAATATTGTCTTCAACATTACACATGTCACAGCAGTTAATAGGTAACTCTCCTGGACTGATATCACAATGGTAGTGATGCTGAGTTGTTGTAAATATGGTGATGCAAGTGTTTCCATCAATTTAGTCAGACTGCGTAACTGCAGACACAACAGCTGAAAGAGCAAGAAATTGTTTTGTCCCAGATTATGTCTGCATCACACAATATCACAGTTGCAAAAACAGTGCAACAGCAGTAGGCAGCTCTCTTTGAAAGACACGGTGAAAAGGGAAAATGGTGATCCTATCCTACACTAGTAGGCATGAACAAATTGCTTTTCTGTTTTCTGCACTTAGCGGAACAAATGAAAATGAAATAAAATCAAATAAGGTCTTCAGAAAATTAGAAGGAATGTGCCTTTATCACAGCAGACATCTTGTCCTGTCATAGCAGGAAGTGTCCCAGTAAGCCATGGCACTGTGACAGCATGAACAACTGCAGGACCCTGAAACTGAAGCGGCTAAATGCATTCAGCCAGCATTAACTATCCCCCCTGGAATGAGATTCCCATAGACTGTATGTAGATATTCTACTGGTTGATCATTCATAATGAGCACTCGCTGTGTTTTGCCCGTCGGAATGAGTCCGAGCTGTGCAGCGATTTTGGCAAAATAGCCACAATTTCTGACAAAGACTTAAGCTGCCTCTGAAATCATTTGCTATTTTCTGTATAGCGCAATATACATATTTTCCATTCATTTCAAAGTCTGAATTTTGAGTGTGAAACTCTGTCTATTAAATAGTGCCCTCAAGACTCCCACAGTAGAGCAATAAAGCAGTACTACTTCCTCCTAACCATCCCACAATACAGTGCTCCGTGATTTACAGAGGAGAACATGACCAGTGTGCAATTCTACATCTGGCAGTCATGACGCACAATAATGATGATTAAGTGCCCCAAATCTCAATTTACTGCTCACTGCTGAGTAAACTATTGAGTGTCTATCATTTAAGGAGTATTGAATGAGTGAAGAAGGGAGTTATTTCAGACACAACCTTTGATGACAAAATCTATTGTGTCCATGACGATGATCTGTGACTTATAACAGACTGCTAGACAGTAAAAGTGTCAGACTAAATGTAATGTCACATGCAATGTAACGTTTATATTAGATAAAAGTGGGTGTCTGTGCATGTGAACACCTCAGTGCAATGATAACTTCATATTCTCTCGGCCCAGACAGATCCTAATCCTGTGAGACATGCCACTCCCCATGCCCTTCCTCTGTCTTTCCCCCTCTTATCGCTGCCACATTCCTTCTCTTCTCCTCCTGCCCCCGTCATCATCCTCCCACCCGGGCCCTCCACCATGAGATGGCAATTACAACCCTGTTGACTCCACAGGGGCTTACGCCTGCTTTTTCTGTCCTCCAGAATCTGTCTCCCTCCCTTGTCCCCCTGGGTCTGCATGTTTCTGTCTCGCTGTGTTTCAGTCTACACCCCTGTCTCTCTTTTTCTGCACTCCAGCACCCACGGGCGTCACTTTCTCCTTTTTTCTGTCCACCAACTGTCCTTCTGGCTGTTTTTGCACTGCATCTTATGTGTCCTTCTCACTTTAATTCATTTTTTTTTATTTTATGGTTTCCTACTCATTACTTTACTTGCCCCAGCCGCTGCAGACTTTCCCCACTGAGTCCATTCATACGCAACTGTTGGTTTTATACCCATCATGGCCGCACCTGAAGAAACACACCGTTCTGACTGAGTAACTTCTATTTCATTTCATTTTTTATTTTTTCATCATCAGGTTTTCCCTCTCTTCCAAATTCTTTAAGGGGCACTGAGGGATTTTCATTAAGTCACTGACATAAATGATACCAGGCCCAGAAGCACAGTGCAGTTACACTCCTGGGTTTATGATGTGAAAACAGCTTTATTTCTACTCTTTAGCACTATGGGAGGTTATGCAGGGACAGCCCATAGATCTAGGAATGTGTCAGGTCTATCAGTGTGCGTGTCTATGTATATGTGTGTGAATGTGTGTGTGTGTGTGTCTGTGTGTGCATGCTGTGGAAAAAGGCCAAGTTAGTTGGCAAGACTGTGTTCAGTGTCAGCTTTTATTGGAAATCACACAGTGTGGAGAAAGCACTGCTTTTAGTAGCTCTTATTAAGTGTAGATATAAAACATTATCTTGAGCGGCTGCTGTGTGTAGTCTTTTGATATCCATGTAATATGGCTGTAGAATATGCAGCTGTGCGTTGAGAGAGTGCTTATGAATTTGTGCATGTGTACTTAAGACGTAAATACATTAAAGACTATGCAAATCATTGCCATGGCTGTTTGAATTAAATTTTAAGAAGGAAAAAATGAGCCCTGTAGGATCTAATCCCAGAATTGAATCCTCCTTTTTCAGCTATGACAAACTTCTCCTCAGCAGTAGTGCTGGGCCCACTAGAAATGGTGAGGACCACATGCTTCTGTGTCATTTGAACAAATGGCTCTCTCTCTCTGTGAATTCAGTTTCCCAGAGTCTTTTAGTTTCACACATTTGTGTTGAACGCAACCCAGAACACAGCTCAACAAAACCAGTCACGGGCACATTCAAAAACTACAACTATTTCAAGATCAGTGTCGATTCAGACCAGCATTTAACAGCAAACTTTTCAGAGCAATTGATTTAATTTCACTTGAATGTCTGATTAGTAGATTCACCCTCCTTGCAGTAAAACCATATGGATCTTCCACATGAAGTTACGTGCGACTTTGTACCGTTGACCCATCCTGAGAAAGCACATCCACATTCAGTGATTCTGCAACTCGCAATTTTCTGTCCACTTCCAACTGTCACAACTTCATCCATTTCCTTGCAGTATTTGTGTCATTTCAGATCCAGTCACTCACTCCTGCCCTGCAGTGCCCTTTTGCTGCCATTCTCATCACCTGACATTCCCCGCCTACCTGCTCACCTGTTCCCCATTTCCCTCATTAGTCTCCCAGGATATATACCAGCACGTTTCCACCCACAGTTTGCAGCTGCCTTTGCGTTTTTCTTCTGCCTGGCTGACTACAGCATTGATGGTTTTCTGCCTAACCCCTTTCACCCCTTGCTTGACTTTTGACTCAGAAAACATGAGCTTTTATTGCAGTCTGACTGCCTCTGTGTCATGCTTCTGGTTTCAAGGGTTCTGTTTTTCGGAGCCTTTACGCCGGTGTTCAGAGCCGAAGCAGGAAGTAGTTTGTCCGTTTATGAAGCGAGGTGGTGTAGAGGCTGGGATGGTGACACGCTTGCAATTAATCATAACCATGATCTTTTCCTAACCTTAAAAAACATGACTGAATCTCTTCTGGGATTTTGCAGAGTTGTCCATTACGTCACAACTCTGGCCAGCTCATCATATTCATTCTGCTGTTTTTGCTCTGTTCACCCTCCCATATATTAACGAGAGTTATCATTCCAAATCCAGCCACTCTGTTCTGCAGTGCAGTAACCCCGGCTGGCACTGTTTCCCAGCACCTGACCACCTCTGCCCACTTACTCACATGTTTGCCCTTTCCCTAATTACCATAATTTGTCTCCACTCTTAATCCGCTAGATTGTATGGTTTGGATCTTTGGGTCTAACCTTTTGCTTGTTCCCTGGACTGACACATACCAGGATAAGTAAATGAGAAATTTGATCCTAACCTGTTTGTGTGTCATTCTCCTGGATTAATAAAAATATCAACATTCCCTTCTGGTGAAATGGTTGGTCGGCCAGTAACAAAGAAAAGGTCTTAACTTTTGATGGAAAACCAGACAATATAGCGAGATATTATGTTTGCTGTATTGCACAACCCAATGTTGTGTACACCCAACAGCCTCCAAAGGAGGCATGGCTTGTAGTCAGCAGTGAGATGGAAGTCAATGGTAAAAGTGTCTCTTATGTTAATTCAATGATTTGGGTGGGAAGAAGTCCAACTGTGCTAATCCATGTGAGGTGCTGAGAATAGAATCTCTTAAAAAATCAATGGCCATATTTCAAATGCACATCTTAACATCATGTGGGTCAGTAGACATGCAAAAAAATGGTTATCAAGCTATAGTACACCCACACAGTAGAAAAACTACCCTTCACTCACACACACACACACACACACACACACACACACACACAGTTGTAGTTTCGGCTTCACATGCTGTCACCATTTTTTCCCATGCTGCCATTATGCGTATGACATTAACCAGTGAAGTCCCTCCCTGAGTCACAGAAGCCAATCATTGCCCTTACTATTATAAACTGTCACCCTACTAAACTCTGATGGAACAAATCTGCCATAACGCTGAACATTATCACCAGAATATCAAGGAGATGTTGCCTGAATGCAAAAGACTTATAGGTGTACTTTTAATGTTATACACATTTTTCCAGGTGTGAACTAATATGAATTAGCAGAAGACGGGCAGTCTTTAGGGCAGATTGTTTTGAGGGGAGAGGAGTGTTAAATGTGTAAAACTTCAGATATATCCTAATATTAGATTGCATGTTAATCTGCATCAAATACTCATGGATCTGAGATCAGATGTTACATGAGATTACATCAGAGACCGTCAGCATGTGTGTGGATGAAAGTGATAGACTGGCATAGAAAGGGCAAAGAAGAAACATGCTCAGGAAATAGAAAATATGAAAGCACATTTTGTAAAGATTGCAATATGTTTAAGTGAGGAGTTTTTTAAATTTTTAAATTTTTTTTTTATACTACTTCCTGCTTGTGTGTGCATTTTCCAGCATGTGTCAGTACGCGTGTGTGTGTGTGTGTGTGTGTGTGTGTGTGTGTGTGTGTGTGTGTGTGTGTGTGTTCAAGGGTGGTAGACTGTTGGGGACAGGGAGCCAGAGGGACATGAGGAAGCTGTTTGATGTCATCACCATGTGTCCTTTCTAGTTACCCTTGGCTCTAATCTATGGTGAGACGCTGTCTGAGTCCCTCATTAGTTACTGGTAACTCTCTTTAGTGTAATGTCAACCTCCGGAGGCAAGGTTGACTGGTGGACTGAATATCACTGTGAACAGACATGTGGTGAAGATAGATTGTCATGAATATTACCATCACATGAATAAGAGCATTGTGATGACGGCAATGTGGTTTCCTCATCTGTGTGTGATCTAACACATCCGAGCCACAGAAATACTATCTGTCTCATTGCCCACAAAATAGTCGCTTATGATTTTCTTCCTCTATGATGAATGAGAGGTGAATGTATAATATACTGTGTGATAGATGATGATTCTACATGAAACCCGATTAGTTTTTGTTTTCTCCTGTTTTTTTTTTTTTTTTGTGAGATGAGGTCAAGGGGGGGGCCTTGGATCTCTTTTTATAAAATAATGTATTCTAATTGAATGGGTGAGGTTGAGATTGCGGACCTTACATCTTATGAGGTCACAACCCACCCCTGTAAACCGGTGTGTGTTTTTTGTACCACAAGTCGGTGTAATCATGGTCAAGTCAGGTGGGATTTGACCCCCCCCAACCTGCTTTTTGCAAGCTCTTTTATCAGCAGAATAGAGGTGCACCCTGAGGTCACCTGTGGCCAAAGTACACACATGCACACTGTGCCTTTCTGTGCAATGCCTGTGTTGCCTGTTTATAGCAAATAGAAACAAAGATATTTGTGTTTGTGGAATATGTTAAATTTTATTTTATTCGCTGTCTTTATATTTTTAAATATCTTTTTCAATTTCTAATGTTGTTCATCATAAGAGAGAACCAGTCATTATTACATGCATGATTTTATTTTTTTTTTTATACAAATGAAAACACAGCTAGCCAGCCATTAGACTTTTATTCATGGCAGTGCAATTGAAGTGCAATGACCTTGTGCCAGCAAATGGGTAATTTTGCAGCAAGTTGATTTCTTTCTGGTTTTGCAGTATTCCATGGCATTGCCTGTGCCAAAACATGAGTAGAATTCAGTACAAGGAAGAGGAAGAAGTGTCAATAAAAAAAATATATTTCCAGGTATATTTCCAAAAAGAGACCTGGACCCACCTCTAGTCAGAGCCACTCTAATCCACTCTGTGCCATTTTTAATGCTTTAATCAGCGAAACAGTGCAAATATGACCCTTTCCAAATTCACTCACCATCCTTTGATTAAAAAATGTGTGTTTGTGAGAATATAAGTGTAACTTTGTTTACAAAAAAAAACTCCATAGGGCACCTTTTTAATTTGCTGTATGCAGCTGGTTCCCTCATAGGGGAATCTGTGCTGGACTCTACATTACAAAGCTGCCGGCCCACCACAGCAAGGTGTGCACGGCATTTAAAAGGGATGAAAGTAGTTGATCTGATTGGCCTTGATTGGTGCCAGCTGCTATCACACCCACTGATAATTTAATCCTCCTAATCCAACCACTTTTACAACAGTGCTGCAGGTGCTCTGGTCATGGAAATGAGACCAGTGTCACCTCCTGCACTTTGAGTGATAAAAACAGGGGCAGAGTCTATACCCAGAATATGGGTAAGTCATAGACGATACACATGGAGGCAAACACAGCCACAGCGTGAGGGCACAGGGGGATGCCATTCAGAGGAAAGCTGGTATCAAAGGAAAAGCAACCTTTTAGACATCAAACTGAAGAAAAGTTAATTAATACCTTATTAATGACCAAACTCAAGGATACTTACAGTATTTCATTACTAATATAATGTAAATTGGCTCTTAATTTGGCAAACCTTTACAAACTTATAAAACCCAAAACAAGGTGAGATGGAAGGGAGTTGATGCTTCCCTGTGGAGATGCACGGGGCAACATTAAAGTCCATGTCAAGGTTGGTTATGGGTCTCTGAGAACATGGGGCTATATACAATTACAATCTGTGGAAAAGTCAATAAAAAACAATCTGGCATGGTTCATCGCTCTATCATGATTCCCTCTCCACAGTCTTCTAGAGCAAGCTCTCAGAGAGTCATTTTGACATCACCAGTCCTATTGAAGTGCTGCAGGTAACATGGAGAGATCAATTGCTTACAGTGGTGAGATTAATCAGATATGCAGAGAAACAAAGTGCAACTTACGGGATTTACAATTAAGATAATTAAGCCCCTTTATTGACACAAACAGGCTGTGCTCTGCACACCCCAGAGCTCATCTCTGCAGAGAGAGAGAGAGTATGCATCAACTTGTCTTTGGACATTTCTAAAGATGCTCCTGTAGAAAAGGACAGAAGGAAGGACGGAGTAGAAAGGGAGAAAAAGAGGAAATAAGGCGGACAGGAGGAGAAACTGAGACGGACAATGAGAAGAGAGAAGAGCTGGTCAGATAATTAGGACGCAAGTACACGATAGGCAACATGGAAATTCAGTATGTGAAATGTATTATGCATTCAACATTGATGGAAATATTAAGTATGGATCCAGTGGTCCCTACATGAGGGTGAACTACAATGTCATGACATAATCAAAGTTTGTATGCTTTAAAATGTATTGTACATATTGTATATTGTACCAAAAATAAAAACAGCTCTTATAAGTTTGTCTTCGACCAGTACAGAATTCTTCAGCATTATCTGTGGAGACATTCAACAAACTTCAAGTGTACGTGGAACATTTTGCTCTCACCCTCTGTCCTTAGTTCCAGTTACAGCAATTACTGTGATACGACTTTATCCCCCTCCTATATAGTGGATGCTATAGTCTGAGGAGGAAGGTGTATTACATGTAGATGAGAAATCAGTGTTCAAAGGATGACACGGTACTTTTAAAGACCCAAAAGAAAGCTTATTTAAAGCTCAATGGAAGACCAAATGGTTCTCACATGTAATAGGAAAAAAGTGGATGCACTGGAGCTTCAGTGTGCTGGAGCAGAAAGCAAAAACAACAAAAGTTTCACTTTCTCTTTATCTGTGTCTTCACTGTACCTGCAAATACAAACTTTCACATGGTATTTTTGTATAGAAAAAAAAAGATTGTTTCAAGCCTGCAGGCCTACATGTGGCCTACAGAGACACATTTTCACATCCACAATAATTATTTAAGCGTGAAATGATAAAACATTGTTCGAAGAGCATGGAACATGCCTTTAGAAGAAGCTTTCCGATCCCAGCACTGCAGTCTTTCAGCCAACAGATGGAGATTAAATATGTAAGAAGCCGCTAGAGACCCTCACATCAATTATATATAATTATTTTCTAGCAGCTTTACAGCTGCTGTTGTAATGTGGCATTAACACAGGACAGCATTGTCACTGCTATTTTTTACCTTTAACAGTAATATGATTATTAGTTGTATAACAATGATCACAGTCGCAGGATTGTCGTGTATTTTTTGTACAATATGTAATTTTGGGTGAATATAAACACAAAGCTGTTGAGATTCTCTTTGTTGCTGAAGTTTTGCATTATGCAGTCATTGCCACTTGTGAATGTAATAATGAAAATGTATCGTATGACAAAATGAGACATGACTGATGTGGAAATAAGATGGAATGTGTTATTTTTCTTGGAAAAAAGACAAAAAAATCTTGTGTTCTCAAGGTTTATTGTGCAGTATACCTTGTCCTGTCAGTGGGATTTATTTCTTTGTTTTCGTGTAGTTTCTCTGTGAGGAAATGTCTGTTTATATTATATCCAGTTTTCATTTAAGGGGTTGTTCTAGTCAATATCTGAACTTGAACTTTCACAGCTTTACTGATTTATGCAACAACCTCAGCAAACGATGACGTTTTCAATTATTTCAGTCAATTAGTTTAGATATTTTAATGTAACGAGAGGGAAAGGGGGAGTAGAATAGAAATCAAATAGACAGAAAAAAAGATTTTAAAATTTTTTCAGTGTTTCCTCAATCTATTTCTTTTTCATCCCTTCCTTTATCTTGCTGTTTTTCCTGGTAATAAATGCTTACCAATGCAAACTCATAGAACCAGATCACTAACATATGCACTCGCTCTCCTCTTCTTCTCTCTCTCTCTCTCTCACACACTCACACTCACACATGCAATGAGTCAGTGAAGCATTGAGAAGAGGTCTATTCTGACTGTGGTCAAATGAGTCACCGGGGAATCAGACAGCATCAATCCTGCTGTCGATACAGGACAGCTGAGCTATTCATCCTGCCCGCCCGCAAGGGGAGTGTGTCTGTGTGCCCCTGTGCATGTGCATTGGGTCTGTGTAAGGGAAAGAGTGCATTTGTTTATTGGTGGAAGCTTGGTGGTGAGATGGAGAGAGTAAAAGTGCAGGTCTTTGAGAGCAATAAAGCACATTGACTCTTTCAAGTGACTTAGCTGCACGATGATTTTTCAGACAGTTCTTAATAGCCTCAGAGCATGAAAACATATAGGTTTACCCTCTAATGCAATGACATGATGGCAATGTCCATGCTAATAAAAGAGGGTATGGAAGGCAATGACTTAGTGGGCTTCTGGTTGTGTATATATAGATACTGCCTTTATGTGTGTGTATCAAATAAGAAGCTCTTACAGCAGCAGACTGTGGGTGACCTTGTGTTTTAACCTGTGAGGTACAATACAGTGGGTGTGTGTGTAGGTTTTGCCTCTAGAATACATCATCACTCTGTTATCAACCTGTTAGAGATTTTACACACACGGCCTTTTCCTTGTTTTTTCAGAGACAGGTCATCCCACAGGCCACTCTCCCATCTTCCTCTGTGTCTGTCTCTACTCTCTCTGCCATCTTTATCTCCATTTCATGCCCCTTCTTCTCTTTCCCATGCTCTTCACTCCCAATCTTCCATCACTCTGGTCTTTTTGCCACGTGTGACTAATCTGTTGTGATGACATTGGTGCTCTTTGTGTGTAAGCGTGTGAGTGTGTGTGGTTGTTTTTTATGCCTGCTTGCTTGTTTTGTGTTACAAGACAAGGCATGATAGATGGAATGGCGAATTAAATCCTTGTTGTGTGCAATGAAACTCAACATGCTGACTGATAATTTCTTACATAATGTCAAGGAATTTAGTTTCAATCTTTGAACTAGCCAGTGAGACAGCGAACATAGATGCTGAATGACTGCAGCAGGATGATCAACACACACACCCTCTTGCTGCAAGGCAACAGCTAACCACCACACCACAACGCTGTCAGTACACAGACATAATAATACAATAAAATAATACATTTCTAAAATAATGTCCGCATGCAAGAATGTTTTTTGAGAAAAAATAAAAGAATAAAAAAACCTAATATGTTATTAGCACTCAAGATAAGTCCACTCAAGAATATATGCTTAATCAATATCATTAGCAATTGGGATAGCAGAAAGGACAGATTGTCCACTTATTCAACATAAGGAAGGAAGGCATGCTAATAGTTTTAACTGATCCCTTTAAATTCTGTGGTAATTTTCTAACTTTACGCATCATCAGGTTGACTTTTTTTGCCCTCAAGAGTAAAATCTTGATTGGAAAGAAATGTGATACAGATATTGGTGCCCAGAGGATGTACCTTAATGTCTTTGAAGGTCCCCTGACTTTTCCCGATATACATTTGTGAGTTTGACTGGGATGTCTCAACAATGTCCAGCACAGGATCAATTGTATTCACTTCAGCTTCCCTTTGACATTTCATGTAGCTCCACCATTTGGTCAAAATGACAAATTGTCCAATACTTAGTTTCATGACTAATCCCATCAGTCTCAGCTGTACTTGGTTTTTAGTGGTAATGTTGGCATGCAAAGAATCACTGTGCCTGAGAGCAGCCTCACAGAGCTGCTACAGTGGCATGGCTGTAGACATTTAGTTCTGCTTAGTTGAGCACTGTGGATACATGTCATGTACAAACAGAATTCTGTTTGACAAGTCTGAATTCAATGGAAGTCAAAGATTTGTTATTTTCTATTATTTGAAACACTATGGGAAGAAAAAAAAGGCTTGGAGAAGTTGGCGGTAAGACTGTAAGATTTACAAAATGAGTGTTTATAGCTGCTATGAGCTGACATCATAACTCTCATCATTCTTACTGACAAAATGACCCTGTACCCATTCCAAAAATTACTTTGTTCATCCAGCCGTCCAGCCTGACATCCTCCATAACACGTTTTACAGAGGTCAGACATTCTACCTCTGCCTTATTATTGCATTATTTGCACAATTCCAAAGTCACTGATCAGCAAAACTTCAACATAGGTTGGTTTAAATATTTGAACAAACCAGCGTTGCTGTCACATCTATGGAGAAGTGAGCTGAGAAAAGCAGGGGTTGGACATAGGGGAAATGTTTGTGGGGTGACATGGAGTTGTAAAAGGTGCAGTTAGTAACTGCAGGTGTTTGGAGACACTTGCAAGCACTGGGGAATAGTATCCATCTGAAGTCGTTCTGTGTTACTACTGTTGGAAGTTAGCTACCCAACACACCCATTTAGCTGAGAAAAGTCATCAGCAGTCGTCGTGTGCAACTGGGGCCGAGAGAGGCTGCACAGAAAGCTGCAGAAAACTGAGCTGCTGCCCGCTGCAGGGATGGCTAGAGGCAGCTGGGTGAAATCGGTCTCTTACCAACCTCTGTTCTCTTGTGACTTCTGGCACCACACTGTGGCAAAGCTGTTTGTTTGTTTCTTATTTTATGTGGATAAAATCTGTTTTTGACAGACTGTAGAAAGGTAGAAGATCCAGCAGCACCCCACAGGGAACAGGCCTCACTGCATTCACTTACACTTGGACATCAGAACTACACTCTTAAAAATGTCGGGTCAAAACTGGGGAGGACAGGTATTTTTTTATGCCCCACCCCCGTGTCAGCATATGATAATTAAAAACATAGCAAAGCACACCACTACATTGCAACCACAGAAGCTGGTGACATTAAGACGACGTGTTCATTTGCACTCAATAGTTAGTTTCCATCACTGCTATTTGCTATTTGCACAATGCATTTAAATATGTGAAAGCAGACTCGGTAGTGTTGTTTTCTCCTTCACAGTGATGGATTATCTGTATCACTAGAATTCTGAGCAGCTGTTTTCCAAAGTGAATGGGAGTTAAAGAACCTAAGAGCTTGGACAAAGTCGTTGCATTACCAGTCAAGAAGTGAGAGAGAAAACATTCAGAATATACATTAAATAGATGGGAAACAAAATTTAAAGTGAAATGTCACAAGCCAAAAGGTTTCAGGACTGCTGCCTTAATCATTGTCCCTAATGCAACAATGCCACTCTACTCTCCCACTGTGTATTCAGTGTGAGTAATGTGCTCCTTGACGTGAGAATTGATGGCAAAAGAAGGCAATGTCAATAGTGGGTGCTAGCGGAGAAGTGGTTTTTCATTGCTAGCTGTCATAAGTGAAGTGTCTGGTCATGCATCTCTCTGACTCCATGTAGTACATCACCCTAAGAACTGTAAACACAAGACACACACACACACTCTCTGAGGCTCAGCCTCCACAGATGCAAGTAAACACGCACAGAATTCTTCAGTAAGTGAATGTATTATATTCAATAACACTGAAAAAGTACGTGTTGCAGTGAATACCGAGCAGTTAACCAGACACAGAGAGGCTCTTTTGGTACTGTACCAAACAAAATCACAGGCTGAGGGAAACTCACAAAGGCCAATAAATCAATAATTAGACAAAAAAGGAAGGCAGATGAAGAAAGATTGACAGAAAAATAGAAGTAAAAAGAGGAAAGACAGGTATCACAGAAAAACAGTAAGAAATAGATAAGGATGGACAGACCCAGTGAGATGTAATTGTTCCCACGGTATTGTGGCACTGCCAACAGAGTCAGCCTTGTTTAAAAAGAAACTTTGATCCAACTTTCTCCTTAAGAGTGTTTATATCCCCTCTACACCCTCTGACATCTCCTCTGCCCTCTTCAGTCTCCCTCCACACTGTTCTTTTTCTCCCACATCTTAGCCACCAGCAGCTGTGCTCTCTTGTTGAATCCTAAAACTGCCTCCAAGTGCAAAAGTGTAAAGGAGTGCATGCAAGCAAACGCACACTTACACAAAAATCTATAGCTGAATGGAGACATTGTCTGTTAGGCTGCCTCCCAGATGTTTGTGTGGAAGACAGATGGGTGAGCAAAACTGCCTGTGTGTGTGTGTGTGTGTGTATATTTTACAAATGTTTGGTAAGGGAGCGTATATTTGTGTACATTTTCACTGTGGTTGATCCTGTATGTTTGTGTGCATGAATCTTTTTGATCCAAGGGAGAATGTTGGTCCATCTTAATGTGTGTAAGTCATTCATTTATGTTTTTTTTTACCAAGCGTGGGGGTGTGAAGCCATCTCTGTGTATGCATGTGTTTTATAGGCGTAATAAAGTTTAGAGTTTTATCGATTTGGTCTCAGTCCTGACTTGCAGCTATCAACTCCATCTCCACAACGACCCGTATCGACCGGATTAATTCCGGCGGACAATAAAACTTAAACTGTTCCACTGATCACCACTCGAAGACTCTAAACTGATTGTTCGGCACTATTCGTGTGGGGGGAGGAGGAGGGAGAGAGAGATGGTAGGGGAGAAATAGAGGAGAGGGACGAATGTTATTGTGGTCCAATCAAATTTGGGAGAGAACAGGAAATAAAAGATTTTCAGGACAGCGATTTAAAGGTTGAGAGGATGACGACAAGGTGAAAATAGGAAACTGAGAATAAAAGCTTAACTTTTTCAGGTGCTAATTATCCTTCTCAGTTTCTACACATGTGACTGGTAGTATGGTGAAGGGTGATGGAGGGAGGCCAATATACGCAGAAATGAATGTAAGGAAGGAAGGGCACTGTGATAAAAAATGTAACAGCCTTTCCCCAGCTGCTGAACAGTTTAAACCAAATGACTTCTGTGAAAGGAGATGAGGAAAGAGAAGAGGGGAAAAGAGGAATGAATATTAAGTGGAAAGAGAGGAGATGCAGGTGGTGAAAATAAGGGGAAATTCCAATGAATATACTAGAATATTTAACTAAAGACACGGATGGAAGGAGGACGGGATGTTAAGGACATCAAAAATGAGCAGTGATAAAACATTAAACATCTTTACACCATCAGTTGAAACAGTAACTGGTTATAAATGGGAGAAAAAATGAAGAGTAGGTGAAAGTGGAGGAAGAATGGCAGAGAGAGAGAGACACAAGGTTAGAATAAGGGAGTAAATGCTGATAAAAGTTTAAATGGATGTATTCCAGTAGGACGACACACAGCAGGGCAGAGAAAAGTGAGATAGGAAGGTAAGTGTGATAATTTCAGGACTAATTCTGCAAAATTATGCAGTGCAAATTTATTCAGTCCAATCTACTAACTCTGAACTACTTCAATAACTCCAGTCATTTTTGAGCTCTTGATTTACACACTCGGGCAAGAAAGAGCAAACTCAGTTTAATGAACGTGATGATGATGATGATGATGTAGGTCTGAGGTACAATCGGACTCAAAGGCAGATGCTCTGGATCAAATAACTGGAGTATGCTGACTTTTCACCCCAACATACGGAAGATCACAAATTATTTGGAGTCATGTTTCTGATCATCTGGTGAATGAAAGTCCAACACTGTCTTTCCTTTTTAGCTCTGTTTTGGTCTTTACCAATGCCTGGGGAAAGTATCTCACTCTTTAGCTACTGAACTATGTTCACTTAGTCGCTACCAGTTGTTTGTCATTTGTTGCTGGGCAGCTTCTTAAACGGTGTGTTTTCATTCCACCACATTGCTTTTGACTGAATCATCTCTGCTATTGAAATCTAAACCAAGAAGATGAATCCTACTGACTTTGGTGATGATGATGAATCCTACTGACTTTGGTGATCACCTCGTCTGTGATTGAGAGTCTCATGTTTGTCATCTTGAAATGTCATAAAATCTAGCCATGTAATACTTTACTGATCCATGTACTCCTCATCTAGCATTATCATCAGTTCAAAATGTATATCTATAATCTGTATCTATCTACTTTGGGAAATACTTGTGATTTATGGTCCATAACTGCAAAGCTAATGACATTCCCATCAACAAACAGGACAGGAAGCAGATTAAAGGTGATTTCACATACATACACATGATAAAAACATATAGGATGAGGAAAATACACAGTGTGTATGTGGAGGAGATGAAGAAAACCAAAGTAGCAGAAAGAGAAAACAGTCAACCTGACAAACTGAGATTTGTCTCAGAGGGAACAGAAGGAAGAAAAGAAACTTTTAAAAAGAAAAATTTAAAGGCTTCTCATTTTCTCACAAGCTCAAACTGATTGTTGCTGGCAGTGAAAAGGTGTTGGAGTGGAGTAACGGGGCATGAGGTGGAGCAGAAGAATGAGAAGATAATAGAAAGAGATGGAGCAGAGGGTAAAATAAAGATGTCACACACTAATAATTTTACAGCCTTGTGGGATGGATGGAGAGGATTAAGAGGGGTGGACAAGGTGGAAGAGGAAAGGAAATATTGACAAAAACAGGAAGGGTGCTAGCATAAATTTAAGGCTAAAACAATACATTTGAAATGGGTTCCCCCACTGGGTCAGGAGGTTAAATGGGTTTTCCTGCTCTATTGCACAGCAACAAAGGGAAGGAAGGAAGGAGAGATGATGTGCGAGGACGCACACATGAGTTCAACTGTTTGCATCAGTGTGAACTAAATATTTTTGGGTTAAAATCTGCTTGAAAATGTCACTTTGCGCTCTGAGAAATTACACTTTTGACGGTATTTTTCACTATTACTAACATTTCAAACAACAAAAATTGAGATGAATCAGTGTTGAAAATAGTCGTCACTGGCATCTCTAGTTTATTGTATATTCAGAAATCCCTCTAAGATGTCAAAATTGGATATCAGGCTATGCGATGATGTACGTTTTTTCTGGCACTAGATGTAGATAAAAGAAACAAAGCGACGACGAAAGGAGATGAATAACACATGAAGAGGACTCGATGGAATCAAAGACACTGGGTGGTGGAGGTCTGGAGCGTGAAAAGAAAATGAGAATGTGTACTGAAGTATTACAGGCTACCTGGCTCACTTTTGTTGGATTTACTTGACCCTGCTCATGTATTATAGAATTTTATTGGGATGGCTCTTAAAACTTATGAAGTGAGAGGATGAGATTCACAAAGCTACTGTAGCTTGGCGTCTTCCATTTATGTGTGCACGTGCAGAGAAGTTTTGGGGGGCTGCTGCTCAAGCATAAAGAAAGGGCACCCCTCATAATTGTTTTAATAAAAAATGTTAGCTGTATATTTATTTATTTCAATACTAGATGTTTTATACTGAGTGCACTGTGCATGCTTCAGTAGTCTATGAAATAAATAACCATTCAAAATCAACAAAAGTCAAAGGACTGGCCTGATAGCAGGTCTATGTTCAGTTACAACAATTAGGCTAAGTGCATTCTGCTCTTCTCTCCTCCTTTTGTGGTCTGGCTGTCTCCACTCCTCTGCACACAGCAATGCTACAAACATATGATGATCTTATAAAATATGATGCAATGTTGTAGATTAAACTGTAATCTAACTGTATGTGGATTAGATATATTAGCACAACCTTAAACATCCACAGCAGTAAAATGCAACATACATGCATCAGTACTTTAAATACCTTAAGTACATTTCTCTGACAACAGTGGTTGCTTTTGAGTGAATGAGTTATTGCATTGGTAACTTCTAAGTGTGAATACTCGTTCCAAGTGTGTGTTTGGGACACCTCCTTAGGCTGTTAATTTGTCAGATCCACGCTGAGCACAGCTGCTATGCTCTCCTTCTATTTCTCTATCACACAATGAATGAAACACCCTCAAACATACACAGAGTGAATAGCAGGTGTAATGATTTACACAACGGTGTCACTACCCGCAGTGCACACACACCACAGACCCTTTCTCCAGGTGAAGGGGGCAGGAGCTGTTAGGATCCTGTTGGTTTCTGTCTCCCCTGCCCTTCCTCCCTCCTGTGCTGTCTCCCCCTACCTGCCACCTGAGCAGAGGTCACTCCAGGTCACTCCATCCACACACCTGCAATTCACACACACCTGACACCAATCTCCAATCAGGCCACCCCCTCCCTCCCTGCCTACATAAGCCCAGCCCAGATCACCACTCTCTGCCAGATTGTCCATTGCACTTGGTACACTTCAGGCTCCTTTCTCCAAGACTTCTTATTATTTCGCTCGTGTTTGCTTTCTGTCCTGGTTCTGGTTTTTGTCTCCCTCCCTCGTCTGTTCTCCCCGGTCTCCGTCCAGATCCTGCTCCCTGCTCCACCTGGTTGTCTTCCCTGGTCCCCATCCTGGTCCTGCTTCCCGCTAGCCCGCCTTTCCCCGTCCTTGCTCCTATCCATTGGTGTTAATAAACCCATCAGTCTCCCAACCACCCAGTTGTTCCAGACAACAGGAGCATCCTTCTTGGTGCCTTGCTGAGGAACATTCTGATGGGTTCACTCATTTTCAGTGGCAAAACTACGTTACACTACACTACACTGCTCGCTGTTAAAATAATAAACTTAATGGTAGACTGTTGCCTAAGTTAGGCTGGCTGTACTGGGATGTTTTAATGATGGTTTAAATTCACAACAGAGACAAACAAGGCTTCATGCAAATTCTATGGTTATCTGGCAGGTCAGGGAGATGTGGGTGCTGCTCTGCAGGGTGCTCTATTTGTGTGCATTAACTGTGACAGCTGTAACAGGGGACGTTGGGGAGGGAGCGGCTTATACAGTTTTGCAGAATTAGAAGTCAATAGCAGTTGTCGGGCATTACAACACTCTTTTAATTGCAAATTGGTGACATTGACCAAATCTAAACACTAAAATATATGATGTGTACACATGACTGTATGTTACGTGTGTGTGTGTGTGTGTGTGTGTGTGTGTGTGTGTGTGTGTGTGTGTGTGTGTGTGTGTGTGTGTGTGTGTGTGTGTGTGTGTGTGTGTGTGTGTGTGTGTGTGTGAGATACTGTGTCCAATCCAACATCACCAGGTCACTCCACCTGTGGTACAGTACAAAAGCACTCACTTTAAATCACCTTGACTCTGGCTTGGTGAATGCATAACTACACCACAGTGATGCTCAGCTATCTCCCTATAGCAGCTGAGGTTGATGGAAGCCTGCAGGCACCGATTGTGTATGTTCATATTTCATATTGCACATTGTGTTCATACTTTTTTCAGCTTGTGCACCTTTTTTTTTTCTTGCTTTTGTGATTATATATTTCTGGCTCTAGACAGACGGTGTTTACCCTGAGGACACTTGCCAAAAGGTGAGCAGTATAATGGGGGTAATTCTGACTCTGAAACAAAAAGAATGAGAGTCTTACATCCTCTGCAGGATGTCTAAGAAGCTAATGAATCTCTCTGGGTAAACACAGCACTACGGCTTGGTTTTAAAATATGTTACTTTGAAAATTCCCCATTTGTACTCATCATTGGATTTGTGCCCATGCGATATCTATTTTGGTTATTTGTTGTATTTTTTGAAAATCCTGCCTTCAGGCCAAATTGTCCTTATGTGACAATAAACCCTTGAACTAAAAGCATTTGAGTAACTAGAGTAACGATTTCACATCTGGCCTCATAATGGATTTTCAGGCTTCACAAAGTATTGAGAATAATTGAAATGCTGGATCCATGCAATAAATAAATAATGTTCTAAATATTCTGTATTGAAATTATTTGACTGAGATTTTATTTTTCCTCCAAAGCAGATGATGTAAAATGTCCCCGAATAATGAATAATTTAAATGGTATTTTTGATGTGGTTAGATGCTGTGATTATCTGAAACAAGGCCATGGTTTTGATGCCTAATATGATCTGAAATTGTTTGCCTCTGCATATTAATAAATGTTAAACCCCCAAGCATTTTGGTGACATCATAAACACCAAAGTTGCAGAATTAGTGCTATAAGCAGCAGCTGTGCCGCTGATTATTGCAGAACGGATGCCAGAGAAAAATTGCAGTACTGGTTTTGCAGGTTAGAGTAAAAATGTGGGTCTCAAAATGTGAGTTGGATCACACAAATCATATTTAGAAATCACAGTGGTTGGGCTTTCTCACAGTATTAATAAAGCCGTGTGAGATGTCAAATATGCTGTTTTCTCCACTAATGATAACTAGGGAAACAAAACTCCCCTTATGGTAAAGATTGGAAAATGGACATAATAATAACCTTTGGTGTATCTTAGTCGTTTCAAGCTGGACTTTATGTTTTTGATGTGCCACTGTTTTCATAGTTACTGTGTACTTCATGGCTGTTGTGACTTGACTATGAGTGTTTGTGTCACTGGTTAGGAGCAGATGTGGTTACAAGTCATGTGTGCCCTTTTTTCATCTCTGAGTGAGTGAACTTGAATTTGCATGATGAAGCTAAAGGTTGACTGTGTGTGTGTGTGTGTGTGTGTGTGTGTTTGTGTTTGTATGTGTGTGAGGAGAATGGGCAATACCACAGGCTGGTCATGATGATGACTAACATCAAATCAACCATGCAGTCGCACGTGATGGCAGCTATGACTGGTGTTTTCGAGTAATAGCCATTACTGACAACTGATGACAAATCAGCAAGTTGAAGCAAATCCTGTTGTGTCAAATTTAATAAGTCTTGAGTGAACCAGTGTCACTTAAAAGGTCATGTGTACATATCGTCTGTTGTGCAACATCTGTCTTCCCAGCTGTAAATCATTGATATTACATTATCTGATCACTTCAAATTAGATTTGAAAATCAGCACTCATTCCACTAGAGAGTAATTGTGCAGTTTTGCTAGAAGCATAGCTTATGTAACTATAAAACCTAATTCAGTACGGTCACATCTGAGCCGGCAAGACAGAAGATTGAAAAGTGTCCCACATGTACCAAAGTTCACAGCTAATACAGTCCGTCCTAAAGATAATGTACTCCTCCTCAAACGTCTTTCGAGACTTATCTCACATATGTTCATGTGATTTAACATGGCAAGTAAAAGAGAAGCTACTTCATAATAAGGCATGATTCTAAAAATGTGTTGCTGTTAGTGTAAAAATGCAAAAAGAGAAAAGAAAAACAACACAATTCAGTTTTCTCTTTCAGGAATACTGCCGATCCCAAGTGTATGTTTGTGCTGAGCGTTACTATGTGTGCACACACAGAAGTCTGCTGAGTAGATTTAGTTAGAATCACTGTAAATACATGCAGGCTTGTATCAATGCAAGGGTGGAACAGCATTTTTGAAAGCAAGAACAATTGTACTTATGTCTATTTTTAGTTGCCCAGAACCACTTTCTTTTTAATAGTTGTTAAGAGGCTGTAAGAGCCCTTTGCATATTTGAGTGTGTGTGTGTGTGTGTGTGTGTCAAGATGCTTGCCCTCTGGTGAGAAGGATGTTTCTCTAATTTAAAGAAAGGAAAGAAAAGACAGTGGAATTACATCTCCCTACAGGCTGGATCATTTAATTAAAATCTCAACTGTAATGCTTTTATAATCTTAAACCTGCAAACCACTGTTACATTTGTGAACTTTTTTCACCTAATTATTACTTAGAGTGTCAACCTAGTGCAGGCTTATTGCAACCTTAAATTTACCGTGGTAGAAATGCAGCAAATACATTTTGAGGAAAACGTAATGCCTAATGCCTAAACATCCTAATAAGGAAAACTATTTAGTATTATAGAAATGTCATTTCTAGGAGGCAGTGTTGCAGAGTAATCGCAGGATCTCCAACTACAGCGAATGCATTGATTTTCTATGGGATGAAATTGACATAGCGATTAGGTATTTTAGAGGAGCTGTCAGTTGAGAAAAACACATCCTCACATCCAAAAAAGGCAAGATAGACAAGTCAAGTCACATTTATTTACTACTGGTTATTTACTTTCAGATACAGAGAAGGTCAAGCCCACACTTTTTTATTTACAGAGACCCAAAAATGTCCCATGTGCAAGCATTTGGCAAGGGCTGCAAGGAAAAACTAGGAACATCGAACAGGACCTGGCTCTAGGTGGGTGGCCATCTGTCTGGACCATTTGGGTTGAGAGAGACATAGACAGAGATTCAGAGATGCACAGCAACAACAATAATGGCAATTATATCTATAACGATAATGGAAATATAACAAATAATAATGATAGCAGCAGTGTGCGTCAAGCAGGCCCACAGCACACAGGGACCCTGCAAGATGAAAAAGCAGAAAAACTCCAGAGAAGATACCAAGTTGATGGCATGCATTAATGGGACATGAATGTGTACAGAGGGATTTTGATACCATGGTAAATACGTTATGGGGAAAAGATGGCCTAAAGACTCCCACAATGCACTTTGGTGACAGGTGAAAAGTCCGCAGGGTGCCTTTTTAAGCTTTTAGTGAACAAAAAAAAAAAAAATGTCTTACTGAAGGTACAAAGAACAAACCTCCCTTTTGTAAAAGTATTCATGATCACACTAAACACGCATCTCTGTTAACCCTGTTTGAATCTCAAATTGTTCCTCCTAGTTGGACTGATTCTGTAATGACTGTTGGGACTGATGTTTGGTACATTTGCATCTATGGCAGTGTGGGGAATATTGAATGTTTACAGCTGCAGTCAAACAAATTTCATTAGAATTCAAATCTCACATCTGAATCTGTCCTTTGGTTTATAGGATACAAATCACGATGCTGTGAATGTCAAATGAAAACTCAATGATTTGGAAATTTAACTGCAAACAATTAATGAGCGTATGATCCACTCTGGTGTTCACTTTGACTCTACTAAACAACAAACATTTTGCAGCATTCAAGGCAATGCAGTTTGATCATGTTAGAGACCGACACTGTCCTTTATAAGAAATTCAGAACTATGGAGAAATCAAATTGTCAGTTTTCTCCTCGGTTATTGGTAGTTATTCAAAGTACAGTCAAGCGTGGGCTGGGGCCAAAGCTGCTGGCTCTCTGGACTTTTGGCAGAGCTTTGGGCTGCTGAGAAATGAATGTATGAGAATAATCGGAAGCAAAACTGGACTTAGGTGAATTCTCTGCTGCTGAAGCCAGGCGAGTTACTAAATCCCACGTCAGGCATTCTTCATACGAATGAAATTGATAATGATGAAACTTTTTATCAAAAATCTATAGCCTGTGGCACCAGATCGCCAGGACTTATCACCATGAAACATCCTCTTCCTATACATTTCCTATAAAGTAAGTAACGTAAAGCACATCTCACATTCTCAGCTGTAAATCACTGAAAAGTGACAGCTTGTGTTGCTATGTAAGGAACATGTATACAAATATATTGCGCATTTGGTTTCACGCGTCTAAAACACCATTGCTGAAAATGTACTTGTTTAATGTGAATTTCTATTTTGTCTAGTTGTGGAATTTAAATCCTGGAAGGGTTTATTTGATATTCCATCTGATTTTCTTCCATTTTGGCTGTGAGAGGACCTATCAAACACACAGGCACAGTGCTTAATGTGACATGCTTTGTTTTTACACTCAGTTGGTTTTATAACTCTTGCAGCTGTAGTTGGAGGATTACTGTGAGGCACAAGACAGCTCTTGAATGGGCTGATGCAGTGGGGGGGGGGAGACCTTGTTTCCAGGATTTTACTCATCACTCTGATACAATTCATGTTTGTAGTTACATAAATGGACTAGCACACAGAGCTACTATGGAGGCAGAAAAACTGAAATAATCTGATTTGTTGAGTGAAACATCAGTGGGTGGAGTCTAAGAGCCAGTGAAAAACACCGTTTTCTTTTTTACTGTACTATAGACCACCTAAATAAAATCTGATTCTAGTCAGAACACCTTTGCTTAAGATACCAAAAAGCCAGCACCTAGTCTTTTTTAGCTGCAGTCTAATCCTTTTGACTTTTAAGCAAGCCTGCTGAGATTCAGTGACCTAGTAATACCTCTTTGCTGCTTTAAAGGTCACTAGTATGTGTGGATATTTGTTTTCACAACACGCTGTTACACAAATTCCTAGTAGAAGATTGTATTGAAATTTCTGTGAAAAGGTAACATGACTGGTGGGTTGGAAATAAATGGTTAAACATTTTTTCAGCAACAATTGTGATGATTCATAGCATGTTAAGACAGAACTGTAGGCTGTAGGTAGGTCATTCTAAATCAGTTTCGCTGTTGTTCACTGTGCTCTGTTGCATTAACCTTGTATGAAACAAAGCAACACTAAGAAATGTCCCCAGCTGCTCCATGACTACCCGTCTGCCCGTAGAGTATCATCTTTGCATATATGGCTGTTCAGACTCCACGTACCTGCTGCTGTAAGCAGCAAACAGAGGCAATAAAGCAGCAGAGTGGGACAGTCATCACTGTGTGTCTGCCTGTCAGTGTTTGTGCCTCTCTGAGATTATGTAAGGAAGAGATTATATAAATCAGGAATTTCACATTAACACCTGACCTGCAGTTGCAAATCCTGCTGAAGCTGCAGGTAAGAGAAGAGGGGAGGGGAGGGGAGAGAGAGAGGGAGAGAAAGAAAGAGAGAGATACCGATTACAGGAAGAACTGATCACACAAAGGTTTAAGCAGAGACAACAAAAAGTATTAAGAGTAGAAAGTAAAGGCACTTAAAGAAAGAGGCAGTCATCACATGATTAAAACACTATTTCCCCATTTTGGTGCGTTTTATGATGACGATAATATTTCAATCCTGATGTTACTCCACAAAGGCGGCCTAAAGATTTTCATTTAACACTCATCACAGGATGCTATGATGTGGTTGTCTAATTCACCTGCTGACACTAGAAACCATTTCCTCCATAATTTCATGATATGGACCAAAGCTTCTCCTTTGTCTGTTGTGCAGCTAAATACTACACATTCCATCCCTTTTTTTGTCTTACAATATCAATTGCCACTTTCTTTTGAAGCAGAAACCATGCTTCACATAACAAACATAGATATCTTACTTAACAAATACAGCCATTTGGGAATGAAATCATGGACGATTACTGACAAAATGCGTAAACCATGCAACATCAGCGAGATACAGAACAGAGAATTTCCAATATTTCATGGACATACTACAGCAAAAGACCGACACGCAGACGAACTAATAAAGGCAGAAACAGAATGCAGAATGGTTGATAATCATATGGAAAGCAGCTTCTCCTCCTAGAGATAAGTCTCTCGCACCAATTTACAGAGTCTCCTCATGGGTCATCATCATGGCCTGAAGTTGTGCATGCGCATGTGTGGATGTATGTGTGTGCTCTCGTGTTAAGCCTGAGGGGCAGCAGACAGAATGACAGAAAAGATAAGCCGCACTGACCTCCTGCCTCTCCTCTCTGCCTGTTTAACCTTGCTGTCTGACCCATGGGATGCGTGCTTGCTATGCTGTACACTCTACAGTGAGTGTGCTAACAAATTTAAGCTGTAGATGCTGCGGGTGGAGCGCTGATTTACGATAGAGCGTGTCCTTGTGCGTCTGTGTGCATTGCATGGTGCCAGATGTGATGTTTCCTCATCAGTGAGTACATTCAGTTAAGCATTTTCAGATGTTTTATTAGTCTTCACTGCAGCAGGGACGTGTGCTGCTCCACAATTTACAAAACAGTCTAAACGCTATACTGTATATGAAAACCTGTCTGTGATGCACCAATATCAATCTATGCAGGTATGCAGATAGTTTAATGAGATTTGTTGGACAAAGAGGCATTCAGTTTGCCATCACTCACAATCTTGGCATGTTTGGCACACAGCATGAAATTGGCTATATAACATGAGATTAAACCAAAAGTCACGAAAGTATAAATTCACAATCGAATCAAGGCTTGTAGTGCTAACAACTATTAAGATAACAAACTGTGGATGGTGAAGCTGCATTTTGCTGTTACCTCTTTGTCTAAAATTGCAGTATCAGGTGGGATGCACTGGATCATTTATGCCAGCCAATCTTTCCTTCACCCACTCTATAAAAATCCTGTCGTCATTGCCGTGAGGAGGAAGCGGAGAGAGAATTTGGTGAGTTGCCTGAAGCAACATTTTTTGAATTCTGTAAGAGTTCCTGTCTGCCTAAATGCTACAACTCCAGGATCTGGACTATGGTTGATCTCACTTTCTCTCTCTCTCCCCCTCCCTTCCTCCCTCCCTCCAAAAATTGTCATTTTTTTTCTCTCACTCTGCACATCCAATGAATTAGAAGTAATTTAATGTAACTTTAGTAATGCTATATTTGTGGATAGCATCTCTATTTAGTCTCTAGATGGGAAACAGATCAGAAAAGACACAAAGTCTGATCACAAACACACACACCCTTACTCACACACGTATGTAAGTACACACTTAGTGTGACTGACATGTCACCACTGGTAAGTGATGCACCAGCTCTGCATGTGTGTGTTTACACCCACTGGACCTCCTGGCTTTTTTGTTAGAGGAAAGACTTGAAACGTTATCTTGAGTCCCCCAGAGAGTTTCTGTCTACCTGTTTTCCTTAACCACATCCCATGCTGGGCACCACAGTGTGATATCCCTCTGAATGAATATATGTGTGTGTGTGTGTGTGTGTTCTTTGCTACTTTATTTTTTTGAACAATCGCTTTAAATTTGGCTGTGTTGACATTTTTTCTTGGTTTATTTGTTTTTCCATGTACGTGGGTGTGTGTGTGTGTGTGTGTGTGTGTGTGTGTGTGTGTGTGTGTGGGTGTGTTTCTGTGTGCAAGGTTGTTGTCTAACTGACCATCAGACAGTATGACAGAGAGGTGGCACACTCATCAAGCAAAGGCAAGGTACAACACATCAGACATGTCGGGTTCACAGCAGGGGATAAGTAATGGACTTCACTGCCTTGTGCACACACACACACACACACACACACACACACACACACACACACACACACACACACACACGCAGGAAGAGAAATAGCCACAGACATTGAATAACCAGGTGATGTGCTGATTATCCAATAAATACTGATATTATTAATTACATAAGTAAATTAGGAAATTGAATTAAGAAGAGTTGTTTTTCCGCCTCATTGATTAGTTGAGGTAATCGATTTAAGGGTAGTTACTCAATCTTTCGTTCATTAGCCATATATGACTCACTTTTGCTAATCTTGTCTCGTTCTCGGTGCGTGCTGTGTGAAGACTTACGCTAAACATACAGCGAGGTAGTCAGAGTGCCTTTTCATGTAATGTTTAAGGGAAAAATGTAACGTTAAAAAATGTTGTGTTATGTTTAGGGAAAGATTGTGGTCTTGGTTTAACAGAGCAGTGAAGTGACCTCAAGCACGATGTGTTTAATAAGACTACATTCACAATGTCATGTCCGTATTTGATATAATCAGGAATTATTTGAACGATATTAAATATATGATAGAGAATGAATCAATACTCTAACATTCAGGTGATTCTCTCATCACAAATCAGTTTTGGCGTCTGCTGTATTTAACATAACACATTAAATATAACATGGACCAATTGGCAAACTGCTTAAGAAGCACATTTTTCCTTAAAGAGCTAGATTTATGCTCTTACATTAAGTACATCTGTAATGGTGAGTTGTTCAGTATGTGAACCAATTCACTATTAATGTTCTTATTTCATCTCGCAAGCCTTAAATGTAATAAATGACTTGGCCAAATTTACATTTTTGACACATATGGCCACGTTTTGAAGACCAATCGAATTAAAACTTCACGATGGGAATTTTCTTTATTTACATAATCCTTTGTAGGAGTCCAGTACATGTATGACTCATCAGTTTCAATATAAATAATCATCTCACCCACATGTTCATGCAGTGTGACACTCATGGCAATGAAGCATACATTCCCTTTGTATGTATTCTTATTTATATCACTTACCTCCAGCGGTGAGGAGTTATCAAGTCCAAAATTCTAAGTCAGCTATATTTATAAAGCATTTTGGCTTGTCAGAAAAGGCTTTAACAAAAATTAAGGGACACCAAAAATGTATACACAAGAAACAGTGCCAGAGCTTGTGTGTGTGTGTGTGTGTGTGTGTGTGTGTGTGTGTGTGTGTGTGACTGTGCATGCATTTAAGTTCTCTAAACTTAATCTCCTCTCTGCCACTTCAGCAGGCAGTATCAGTTGTACACTTTGCTTCGATTTAATCATGCATTGCATTAAATGGTTGACTTGATGTTTAAACAGTGAATTCTTTTTGAAGTGAGTTCTTTTTAGGTGCGCTTAATCTCTTGCATACTAAGGTCTTGTTTCGCTTAGCAGGCTACGATTTTATACGTCTTCCCATTATTGCTACGTACTTATAATTTTATAGTGCGGTCATGTTGATATGTAAGCAGCCATTGAGGAATTGGAGTGAGAATAATGATGCTACCTCAATCATCTTAAAAGAAGGTGCAGTGTACAGTATATTAACTGACATACCAAAGCATGCATTGCACCTTAATTCATTCCTGAGAGCTGACATTGTGTATATACATACATAATGTGTTTTTACACTATCCGTGTGTGTCTGTAGCTCTTTTTTTACTGTACAAATATATGTGTGGCTTTCGTATCAGTCTGTCAGTGGACTGAAACTTTAGTGTGGGTGTATAAACACACACACACACACACACACACACACAGTCATATATCTGTCAATCTGTCTCAACCTGCATCTGCTGTCAACTCATAAACTACAGTAGTAACAGCAGACTTATACAGGATGATTTACTTCCCAAAGGTAAATAAAGGACACACACACACACACACACACTTGTAGACCCAATATGCAGAACAATGAATACAGTCTTACCTTGGATTCCTTATTAGCAAAAGCAGACTTCACGTTAACATGTTTTCTAATCTTTCCAGTGGATTCCAGTGGAAAAAGAATCCTGAAAATTCTATACGCTGATTATTTTTAACTGTGCTAGTTGATGGCAATGCCAATACGTTGTGTTAATTGGTATTTAGCAAAGGTCAGTATGCTTAAATGCTAAACTAACACATGTATGTTAGCATTGTCATTGTGAGCATGTAGTGCAGGACCTGCAACACAAACTGCAAAGTCAACTTTTGGAGCCTTAACAGCAAAAGACAAAACAGAATGGACGTTACAGAGTGCAGGCCTTACCTGATGCTTTGAAAAAAGTCAACCCTCGTTCAGTTTGTTTCTCTTCTCCCTAATGCAGAGGCACCATCCTGATTATGCAGTTTCTCTTCTGCAGGTGATGTTTATGTTTATTTTGCTGCCTACCTGCCTGCGAAACAGAGCACTGAACTATATTTTATAAAAATGCTCATTGTAAATTGAAATGCAGTTGTGGCCTAAACATCATTTGTATTGTGAGACATATTGTGGCAAACAGGGAACTAAATTTAATCTAAACACATAGTGGTCCAAGACAAAATCAGAGAGGACAGAATACAATTTACCATGGCATTAGAATTGCTCAGAGGCTTTGCTTCGTGCAACAAATTGGTAACACATAAGTCCAACATAACATAAAAAGAACACACGTTGTTGGCTTTTGTGGATTCAGGAGCTGGTAGGTGGAGCTGAAGTGCCCTTTAGCTGCAGTTGGATCCAACAGAGCCGGGCAGGATGATGTGTGGTGTTTAAGAGCAGAGGTGGGGTTACTTACAGTTAAGTGCAGAGGTGCTTTGTATCACTTTGATTAGATGGTTTCTATTTTTGTTTAATACCACACTAACCTACTGTACCAACCGTTGGTATATAACTGAAACTCAAAGGAGATTACTATTCAGATTTATGTTCTCTATGAACAATCTTCCTCTCTCCTCAGTCTACGCTGACTCAGTCTGATCTACTCTATCAGCCCCCTAATGTCCCGTTTTACATCCATCCTCATGACACTCCCTTGCTTCTACATCTTATTTACTTCTTTTTTCCCCTCATCCATCCCCATCTTCCCATCCCTAATTCGCTTTTGTTTGCTCTCCTGATCATCCCTCCCCCCGCCCCACCCTCCATCTCTCTCTTTTAGTTAATCATTTTGATTAGATCAATCAATACCAGGAAGTGGAGTTGCACAACGAAGCAGTGGATTGCACTCACCAAGCTCACTGCCTCAGCACGAAAGCAACAGACACTAAATGAACAAAAGATGGAGTGTGATGTGGGATCATATTCTAGCACAGTGCACAGGCAGAGAATGAGTGAATGTATGCCAAAGTATGTTTTTGGCTAATATATTTCAGAACAAATAAATTGTAGTACCACCATTCTGAAATGTTGAAATTAGCGTTTTTACAGAACAACAAATAATTAGTTAACTTAATTTACGGTGACATACCGTCCTACCTGTAAACACATATGGAGAACAAAAGCAAAGTCATCAGTGGTGTTGGACCTTGCAAGCTCATCAAGTGTGCAGTTGCAATGTCAGCTACAGGTAAATATTCTTTCAAGGCTATTGGCTGCTGGATTTTATGTGCCACAGATAATTAACAGCCCTTCTGGTGGTGTGAGTCACATGATTATCCCATGGAGTCACCTGGGAATGTGATGTCAATTAGTAACCATGTCCTGTTGCTTGAGGCTCGGTCTAAAATACCCTCCAGGAGGATGAGTCTAGCTACTGAGGAACATGGCCCATATTTTATCACATGCCGCCTGGGAATATTAACCAAACAAAATTACATTACCTACACTGGTAAAACAACTGTCTGAACGTCCGAAAAGAGCAGCCCCGTTCAAATGGTGCAGTGGTTACCAAACAATCGATTGCAAGTGACCTGTCGATATTTGTGGAGGTCGAATTTGATCGCAAGACATTTCAGTTAAAAGGTGCTTTGACAATTTTCACCAATTAGATTGCTCTCCGAAAGCCGAAACTGGTTCCTTTCGTTCCAAAGCACTTCACTTCCTGCGGCTCGTTTCGAAAGCTTTCAAAGGCGGATCACATTGAGCCTTCTAATTCTAAGTAACCGCAGGAAATGCATTGTATTTGTCAGAAGTTAGAGGTGTCAGTGTGAATTGCTATTATTATCTGCTATAACTTCATGTAGGGTCCTACAAAACAAGCACTTTTTTCAGCAGATCCAATTTTAATATTGCAGGGAGGATTTATGAAAGGAGAAACGGACACAGTGTGGTGGTTAGATGAGTTGCAGGAGACAGGCAGTTAGTGCAGTTGGTGAGAAGCAGGGAACCTCCAACACATAATTAAGGTAAACAGCATACGCTTTCTACCATGTAATCTTGTTGGTTGGACGGGCATCACAAAGTCTGATTGTAGTTTGTCATGGCATAGCACCGTGTGAGTGTTCCAACCCTTGATGTGTTGCCCATTTTCTGCATTAAATGCTTTAGTGCATCACCAATCGTGGCCATGTGGGTGAAAATTAGACATATCACCAATTTTTTTTCCTTTAATTTAATAAATACAACATGGATTTAAACTTGTTTGTCCTGTTTAAATTCAATTGAGGACCCAGTAAAAGAATGTTATTTGTGTGCAGAGAAAATGAGAGAAATTACAGTCTATGAAACTATTTTAAAATCCATTGATCACATCATGTGAACATCACTTTATGTAGTCAGTACAGCTAAAACTAATCTAGTTTTTAAAAACTTTTAGAATATTGGCTCTAATCTATTGATGAAGAAAATTATTTCTGATTAATTTCCTGTGTTTTTGGGCTGTTTTTGTAGAGTTGTTGATGAATAGCATTCTGGGTATGGCTTATTTTAACCCTTTATCGGGCAAAGGGACCATATTTGGTAACTTAAGTGGGAGTTCAAAATGAGATTTCTCAAAGCCAATCTGCGACAATCAGGCTACATGATAGACCGGCAAGAAACCATATATGGTGACTTCACTGACCTTGATTTTCACCATAATATAACTTTTTTTGGGGGGGAAAACTCACAAAAGTAAACAAGTCTTGTAATGACCACCAGTAATGGTATAGGGTTCAAATTTTGAATGTCTAAGTATTTCAGTGAGTGCCCTATAAAGGGTTAATGCATGGTGTCTTCTCGGCCCATACAGGATGATCATACCTATATGAATGACATGATAATACTATTTATTGGTGTCATATGTATTGTTGTATTATGTGCAGAACAGAACAGTGTTGCAACATTTAATCCAGTCCTCTTTTACCTGTTCCATGTTTGCTTGTGCCTCATTAGACAGGTCTGACCTCCATAATTCGTACATCATTTGGCTGTATTTTCATAGCCTTATCTCTGATGGGCTTTTCCAGTGTTTCGTTGCTCTCAAGTATCAGCCTCTTATGGTGCCTAGTGTGCCTTTAGATATGTTGACATTGTTTCACAGAGGTATGAGGAAACAAAGTGCTTTTCTTCCTCCTGTGTTTACACGCTCATTATACCCGAGTAGAATACCTTTCAAAAGGTAAGAAGAAGGTTAAAAGGGAACAGAGTGAAAGATGGAAGAAAGAGAATATAAATGAGAGGAGCCACAGGAGGGAGAGAGAGGTTTACAGGAGGAAAGGGGAAAGAGAGAGAGAAGGGGGCAGAGAGGGAGAGGCACTAACTGAGGGAGAGAGCAGGTTGTTGGCTGAGCTCCAATGAGCTCATTGAAGAAGACCCTGCTGTCAACTTGCATCACTGTGACAGACAGCAGACCTGCCACTTGGGAGCCTGCTAAGACACATACACACACACACACACACACACACACACGGAGACACACATCCACACCGACAAAACATAGCTCCAAATAAAAGTAGACATGTAGACATATACAATCACAAAGACACATGTACACTTGAGCACATATGAATACACACTTGCAATTGCTGAGACGGATGCAGGAATACACCCAAGCACAGGTTAAAAAACATGAATGCATGTACAATTATGCATTGGCAGACACACACACACACACACCTATGTGCACATGTATCATGGAATGCCAGAACTATGCTCACACACACCTGCATATAGGCACAGGCATGGAATAGCATGCACATTTTTAATATGCACATGTGCAGCACACATGATCACACATACAAACTGATACTCAAGTGTGAAAAAGGATGAACACATTACTACACACTCTCACATACAAATGCATGTCCACACGTGAACTTTAGTCACAGAAGAGACACAGATGTGTCACAAAAATAGTACAATCATGCACATACTGTATGTGGACATGCACACATGCAAATACACATTTCAGATTTTTGTGAGGACCTTCAGGGATTTAATGCATTCCCCAACACCTCTAACCTTAACCATCACATTTGCATGTATAACCTCAACTCGTATTCTAACCTCAACCAGTGCTGACTTTTACAATGAAGTGTTAACCTTCAAAGTGCCCATTAAAGAAACGAGGACCTGTAAAAATGTCCTTATTTTCCAAACAATAGTGCTCACAAAGGGGATCACAATGACAAAATGAAATGTTAAGAAGAAATTAATCAATACATACATTAAGACACACACAGAGACACACAAAGACAACTATCATCTGTCTGATCATTCACAGATGTCACTCTGGCAGCTTGATAACATACATAACACTGTTTCTGCTCACCCCTCTGTGTAATATGATCCCATGAGAGCCATCTGTCTCCAGCCTCTGGGACCGTATGTGAATGGATACCATCTCTCGCTCTCTCCCTTCCCTTGCTGTGTCTGATAATGATGACACCTCTGACCTCCCTTGTTCCACTGTGCCGTCCTGGAGCCTCCAACCAATAAGTGCTCCATGAGGGAAATCCTGTCAGAACCCTTATCAAGCGATTAGAAAGCCCAATGGGAACCCTGGTGCAGTGAGATGGGATCCTGATCACTTCTCCTGAACATCTGAGACAGAAATAGTTTGTTTCTGGCTGTGAGAGGCAGTGTCTCTGTTTGCACTTTCGCTTGTGTGTGTGTGTGTGTGTGTGTGTGTATGTCTATCACAAGACAGGTAGGTTAAAAAGAGACAGCAACGCCATTACTGTACAGCATCACGGATCGATAACCAAACCCTTTTCCAGACACCCACGTTGCCCAGCTAGTTATTTGTCATCTATCTCTCTGTTCCTACTCAGACTCTCAGACACACATAAAATCAGAGATGTTCCAGTCCTCTGACGTGCTCTCATCATGTGGCCACATTTTAAACGTTCACCTCAGGGCTCAGCGTTTCATTCTTTTCTATGTACTATCATATCTCATTTATTTGTACATTGAAAATAGCACAAAACAGTTTAAGAATTTGGGACTGTTTTATGGAATAGATGTCATAATTGACTAATAACGACAACGATGTCGATGGAAAGGAAACATTAGTCATTACTGAGTCACCAGAGTAAAGAAAAGCCATGAATGGTTAACATGAACACATTGTTTGTGAATAATGCAGTGAAAGCAAAATGAAAATTCAATATGATTGTCAGGCTACTTGAAAGCACCTTTGAATTAATGAAGTAATACTTCATCAATAATTAAATTACTAAGTAATAATTAAAGCGGACTTGTGTGACTTTTAATGTACAAAAAAGTTACACATGATTCTAAATACATTTCCTTGCCCCATTCGGACAGATTGAAGATCAATGAATGTTGGAAGGAAAGGACACTGGAATTAAGTCATGTTAATGAAAGGTTTCAGAGGTGGACGCCCAGTGTGACACAGCAGTGGTGATAATTCATGTTGTTGCACCTTATTGTTTTGTCATCCTTGGGTTAGACGGTAAGTAAAATTGAGAAAAAAAAAAACAGGGCAAAAATGACAAGACAGGATATAAGAAACAAAGACATGTAGTTAGAAATGGAAAATGTAGTCTGGGGGTGTGCAGGGATTTTAAGACATTCACTTTAACCATATATTGTTTTTGCTCCAGAGGCCACATCACTAATGGCCAAACAGTCTCTGCCTGCCTATTGTTTTCTAGAAAGAACATCTGCTCCAAACAATAATTGGACTGTTTTAGCAGTAGTTGCATTCCCCCGTGTACTAATTGGAATTCCAGCCTGTCAGAAACATCAGCTTTGGTAGGCAGAAACAGACAAAGCATAAACAGGTGTCCTTTGATAAATCTTTCTCACTCCTTATTTCTTATTCTTTCTTTTACTTTTCTTTGTTTTCATGTTGTTTCCTTCTTACTCATTCAGTCATGCATGTGCGGGGACACACACACACACACACACACACACACACACACACACACACACAGAGAACATCTTCATCCTTTGGAGTCTGCTGGGCTGTTTTTTTCCACAACAGTAGTTTTCATAAACAGGGTTATAATAATAGCTGTCAGATGAGGAGGAGATGCCATCTTATCTTGTCATTTGCCAAGTTGATTAGCACCACTCAGCTCCACTGAGCTGTTCATTTATCCCTAGGGACACCTAGACTTATTGTAAACAGTTAACTTCTTTTTTAGTATTTATTTTCTCTAACTGATCAGGTAATGTGGACTCTGAAAGGCCTTGGCTACAATGAGCAGTGGTAGTTTTAGAAAGTCATATCACAAAAGGCAATATTTCAAGGACTTATGTTCCCTTTATTCTACCATCCAGGTTCCCATAAGCAAGGCCATCAGTGGCCTACAAAGGAGGTCCACTGTTGGTCCACATTGGCAGGCAGACTGTCAGACCAAAGAGCCACACAAAGGACATAACATAACATTAGAGTTTACATGGTCGTTGTTAGCCTGATGTCAGCCACAGAAGCCAGTCCATAGCAAAAAAGAATCCACTTTTATTTTTGATATGTTTATTAGAAGAATGCAATCAAACATAATATTAAAACTCCACGTCACAGATCATTAAGACTTTGTACACCATATTGTTTATTATTGACCATTAATAATCAGAATGACATAGATATGATTTGATATAATCAATACATTGACACATTGTCATTTCAGATCTTAAAACGGCTTAACATTATGCCACAATGATACCAACCAGTTAGTCATTGAAAATATTTATGATGAATGATATTGTTAAATAATGTGCCATGTATATTAGCACCCGGCTAGTCGTCATTATTAGACATTATTAAATAAACTAGATGATTCAAATGAGGGAACCAATGAAATGGAAGTGCTACAGTGTTACTTCTGCACTCTGCAAAGTGGATCTCTTAATCTCAGGTTTTTCTCAGGGTTATTTTGGAGTTGCGGTTTGTTTGAGCACATGTGGATAATTTGTCCACTTGACTGTCAACTACATTGCATTGGCATTGGATCTTAATTCAAAACTAAAATATGTAATATACGGTACAGAGACAGAGTTTAATACCACAAAATATGTCTTAATAAGTCTGAAGTATTTACTGTACTAATAAATTAAGTACTCTCAGCTTTCAGTTGACAAATTATCTTAATTGGTCATGGCAGCTCCATTGTATCTTGTTGATTGTAGTGGGACTTTAGGGAATATGAGTGTCTCTGAGTATTAATTAGATGCTGCTTAGTATAGAATTGACATGACTAGTGGAAAATCATGTGCTGTGCACCATGAAGTGTAGTGGCCCTTACTTACTCATGCAGACATGCAGATAATAACAGCTGCTTCTCTGTTTGCTAAATATGTCGCTCTGGAATTGATCTTTTTCAGTCTTTTGCAAATGAAGTTCAGTATTTCAAATTAAAATGGCATAAACATCATTGCTTAATGCAAATAAGAAATAAGCACCCAGTGACCTCTGTGTTGTGCCAGCATGCCCCTCTACAATATTGATGTTGTATGTCTCTGAGGGCTTTCAAGCTGATATGAGCTAAAAGCCCAAATCACCTCAAAAACCCAAAAGCTTTTGACTGATGAGTCCCTTTCTCACTTCTCATCTGCGAAGTAATGCAGCAGTTCTTGTTTTGCAAGCTTTTCCACAACAATCTCCTCCTCCGTGTTAGCCCACAGGGTTAAACTTGTGAAATATTTTGCACACAGCATGTCAGCCCTACTTCACACTTAACATCTGCACAGTGCGGTTCCCCCAACCCCCTCCTCATGTCCCATCCCTTTCTCCAGCTCAGCTGGCATCAAAGACTGAGGGAGAGAGGGAGAGGGAGAGAGAAAGAGAGCGCTGCCCTGAGTGCCAAGGCAGTTGGATAGTGATGAGTGATCCACAATGTGTTCAGCATACTAAACACTAAAACAGGGAATTTTAATTCTACATCTGGCCCTTGTTCAGAGGCCACGATTCCTTACTTCCTATTTCCCCTTTCTATTTCTTTTCACTTCGATTGCGGCTGGTTTAATACGTCTTATTCTATTTCATTTTCTGCATTGATCATTGATGTTTTATCTTTCCATCTCTACAGTGGGCCATTTCTACTGTTTTTATCTCTGCGCCAGATGCATATTTCAAGAGATGGTAAGGGGGGGGGGGGGAGTCAAATACGAATAAACCACAAACTCTGAGCATGCAGCTTTTATAAACTAATCAATATGACAATAGGCCACACACACACACACACACACACACACACACACACAGACTGCCTGAGCATTTCTTTGCATCTACAATGCCTATGATTTTGTGTCCACCCCCGTCTGACTTCCTCTTTCATTGTGTTTCACACTGGTATTACTACATTTTATTGAAAATGACAGAACGAAAAAGGGGATGGAAAAAATGACAAGAATCCAAAATGTCATATATAATTTCTGGATTTGTTTGCTGAACCACAACAAGTGTCAAGTTGTGCATTATCAGTATCATATGAAATGTATATCTTCCACTGGCTTAAAGATGCTTTAAGTCCTGGTTGACAACCAGACGACAGAAATGTTACAGAACTTTATTTGAGCTTTATTCTCGCGCACACAGTGGAACATTTTGGACACAGAGATGATTTTCTGTATGCATATAAATTATATTTTGTATAGAAGTTATAACACAATGAATGTGTTAAGTAGAGCAAACAAAACCTATTCTGTGCTCAAAATTACTTTGCATGTTTGCTATCATCTACATAAGCGAACAATTATATCTTTTTTTTCTTTTTTACCAAGATTTCAAATTCTCTGCTTTCTCAGAGGGCTGCATAGAGTATTGTGTCACATGATGAACCCAGAGTTCAAACAGAGTTCCCCACAGCCCGACGTAGTTTTTATAATTTTAGTAACATACGTAGTTTTGTTTCACTTTTATCAAATTCTATTTGTAAGTTAGCCTGTATGTCATTAGTTGGAGCTTGTTTGCTTCTACTTGTGTTCTTACTCAAGCAAACGATCTCTATACTTCCTCCACTGCTTAAAACTGCAGACAGTATCACAGAGGCACAGAAGGTTTTATGTGTGATTACACAAACATATTTGATTTACTGTTAATATTTTTTTAAAAACTGCATAAAGGAGCATTAAGGTTGAAACAACCATAATACTCCCATTTGTGGAAAAATATGAACCAGTCTTTCCTTAAATTTATGAATGTCTGCACTATCACAGATGAAGTTAATGATGTTTCATCGTATCCAACTGTGACCATTTGAAAGTGCATTACAGTGAGTGGCAGGTTGGCATGTGCTCATACACCTTCACCTGTCAACGTGCCGGATGATCCTGTATTGTTTAGTGTATGTGTGATGTGAGCACACAGGTTTTCTAAGTGTATTTCGGTCCATTTGTCTGTATGTTCTTGTTTGTATGTAGATGAGCAGCTTTTTGCTGATTGCCTCGGTGATGCATGTGAGCCACAGAGCGTGGCACCTGGCCCACTAACGTCAGATTTATGATGTGGTAATTTACTTCTGCAGTCTTAGCACTAACAACTGTTCTACTTGTGTGTGTTTGTGTGTGAGAGAGCGGGGTGAGGTTATTTACAGTAAATCAAATTCTGTTTTGTTTCGCAGCACTGACCTCATCAGATGAGGAGTCTGCCCCAGTCCAGTAAGCAGCGTGCTTTTTCAGGACTCGACAGATGTTTAGAGGAAGTGCTTCTTTGGAAAGATAAAATGATAAATACAAAAACATTTTTCAAAGAGAAATGCAGCTAAACTAAAGCTCTCTTGTCTGTTATCTTCAAAATGCAGAGAAAAAGAATAACTGCAAAAATGGTTCCTTGTGAACTTTACCCATCAAGACAACTCACCACAGTGTTATAGACAACATAATGTACAGCAACACATGAAGTGTATATTCTGGAGGCACAGATTACTAGTGGAGAAACGTCTTTATTTCAAAGATAGTTCTATTCATTCAAGTTTATTTAATTCCTTAACACTTTTGACAGTTTTTCACTGTATATTGCTGCTGTGAAACAAACCACATGGCCTCAGCACTGGCTCCAAAGTACAGAGCGCAATGAATTACATTGTCTTACAGACATGTCACTATACTGTCACCTGGAAGTCACATTTTCACCCAGAATACAAACAAACAAACAATGGGAACTGCAAGCAAGAGGGCTTGGAACTTGATTCTGATCTAATTGGGGTGTGGGCTGTAATCTGTTATATAGTTCTGAATCACTTAGTGGTGTTACAGCGACGACTTTCTTTTCAAGGGGCCAAGAAGTACAGATATGAAATGGGTGGAGAACAAAGAAATAAACCAAGTCTCCTGTGACATGTTTGCATGTTTAATATCATATCCACTATACATGTTTCATGTTGTAGGAAATAAAAAATGACATAAATAATATATTTAACATTAATTTACTGCATTATTCATTTCTTTCAGTGTCCTTTGTGTTATATCCAGATGGTTCTGTGACCTGTGATTTAGTTTAGTTTTTTCCTCCTAGAAAACCATGAAAAGTCTACACCCTGTAAAGCAACGTAGACATCTTGTTTCTTTACTTACAGAATGGACTTCATCCTATTTTTTTGTGTGGGTGTATCTGTGTGTGTGCTCCTGACGTGTAACTGTGAATGTCTACGGTAATAATTAATTTGTTTTTAACATTATTTTGATAGTACTACAAAGAGTTTTTTAGGCTGCCTCATAAGACTTCCAAACAAAGCAGTCAATTTTAGAGATAGTTAATTAAAGCAGATAAGGACAAGAAGCGGCTTAAGAAAAAGTTGTTTTTTTTTGATAGCATCTGGGTGTTGTTTATTGCCCTCTCTAAATTTGATTTGACAAAAATGTATTCACCCTTCTTTCATCCAGTTCTACCGGTTGATGTGAGCTGCACCAAAGTTTAAAGAAAAGCCATTTTGCTTTCCTTTTCCCCTTTGTGGTAAAAGATTAAAAGCATTCAGCTGAACTGCCCTTTAACGAATAAGAGTGTCAGAACATGTGTGAAGATGGAGACTGTCTTTGACTGTTTCAGCACAATAGAAAGGGACTCAGGCAGAAACTGGAGCTGCTGTATAAGCAGAATGACTCCCTCACCATAAAATATCTTAATAACACACTTTAATATAAATATTAAGGTGGACACAGTGAGGGGTTAACCGTTTCAGACCCTGTTCCAGAGTGACTGACAGAGACTTGATAAACTCACCAGAAAAAGAAAGCACAGGTTTATTTGAATGCCTTTGTTTGCTGCTCTTTCTTTGACCTTGTTATCTTCTTCCCTCTTTGCACCCTGTCACCTCACTTCTCCCCATCCTCTTGACTCAACACTTATTCTGAATGTTACCACACCTGACCTCTCCTCTCACCTCTTATTTTCAGCTCCACTCTGCTGTCTCTTCCAGATCCCCCATGTTTTTCAACCCCTCCTTTACTTTTCCCCTTTCATTGCTCAGATTCCCAAGCGACCTTTCTTGTCAGGATGCTGACCCACGAGTCCTCTCCAGTAGAATACCTTTGTCACTCTCCACTTTCACCTCCATTTTTTTTTTCTTTCTGTCCTGTCAGAAATCCAATCACAAAAGGCATGTTGCCATTCCTCGCCTCCTCTCCTCTTCCTTCAATTGCCTCTTTTCCTTTGTGTTGTCTGAGCATGATTCCTTTTTTTGATAGAACAAGTGGGATGTTAGCACTCAAAGGGGTTTCACAAACTGCAGAATACATAAAAATATACAGCACACACACAAACAGGGAAAAAACAGAAGGTACAATACAAACAATTGCCTGTCAAATGTCACATTATGCGAAACTCATAGAAAAGCAATACAAAAATAGATTATGGAAAGTATTTTTTCCGTTCACAGATATGTAATGTAAAATATTATGGGAAATATTTCTGATAAAATGCTCACTAGTATGGAGTACTGTTTCCACTGAGTCCACTGCTACTGCAAACTTTATATCCAGCCCATGTAGTCATCAAAGTGACATCTCACATGGTTCAAGAGAGCTGAGCAATGCTCAAGAGGGGATCAAAAAGCCAGTTTTGCCATTTCAAATTTTAGCATTCGTGTTGATGGAGCACACAGGGCAACACCGGCTGAGCTACCCATGTTTCCCCAAAGCTCTTCCTGTCTGACACAGGCATTTATAGAGCCTTCAGTCCTCACCACCTCATAAGTTTGATTTTAACTTGAACCAAGTGAGCAAGAGCAAGTATAGTAGCTTTCATTTAGTTATCCTCAGTCACACATCTGTTCAACATGTTTGATACACAATTATATTCTTTTAAGTTGAGAAGTGTGCAAACTGCAGTATGTTGTGCCAAACAAATGTTGCATGTTAAAACGCTGGATTGCACTATGATAGAGTTTAAGGAAAATTAATCCAATTAGGACTTCAATGAGATGTTAGTTTGATGGCCACCGGCAGGAATAGTGTCCTGTGCTGCTCGGTGGAACACCTCATGGATGTAAGTCTTTGGCTGAAGATGCCAAGAAAGGGTGGGAGAGGTTCAGGATGCTAAACAACTCCAAGCCTCTGCAGGAAGCACAGCCAGCTCTGGTCCCTCTTGCAGAAAGACCCCGTGTTCCCAGCCCCCCCCAGCCTGTCGTCCAGGTGAACTCCAAGAGTGAACCACCGTGACATCTTCAAACAGCAAATAACATGTAATACCCAGTGGAAGTGGAATAACGAAAAAGATGGGCTATCAGCCGGTACGGAGATATTAACACAAAATAACACACTTCCAACACAATAACCGTAAACGCGGCCCCACTGGAAGTGCTGACACATTGCAGCTGACTACAATTATCCAGCTGTATTATTTGTCCTCTCTTCTGGATCCCAAACAACTATGATGGCCAGTGGATGACCCAGGCAACAAAGAGCTTATGCAAGTGCACCTTAACAAAGAGCTAGTTGAATCAAAGGCTTTAACTATTTTTCTAGCAGATGATGGTTTATAAATAGAGAGTGGCTGGAGTACTCTGTTAAATAGAAATACAGCATTTCATTATAATAATAATAATAATAATAAGAAGAATGACAACAGCATTTGTCATTTGTTCAAAGGCCTAAAAAAAAGTTTGTAACTCTAACATGAGTGAATGCTGTTCACTTTTATTGTCATACCAACAGTCAGGGTTACTTTTATCCAAGACAAAGATTATTTGTTAACTTTAACTAATACAATTTTTTGAAGCCAAGTCAATTTTATACATATTTCAGTATATTGCAATCTGTCCAGTATACGACACCCTCTCCCCTTAGACCTCTTGGGCTTGAACATGAACCACAGCAATGGCAGATCAGAAAACTATCATAATGAATGATTTGTGAAACAATTATATGTAACAGCTTACTTTGTTGTGTAGACTGGATGACTGAATCCAGCACAGGGAGCGGCTTTAAGGTTTAATGTGGGGTACTGAACTCTTTATGCTTTGTCTATATGTGCACCATATTATGTAGGCTATTTCTGCAGTGACGTCACCTGACAGTTGTTCATTGCATCAGCTGTGATTCAGTATTATAATGGAGCAGAGTGACCATGTGTGCCTAATCACAAGCAATAAGACTGTTAGTAACAGTTTTAGACAAGTGTCATAATGAAAGAAAAACTGAAATTTTGATCAATGTATAGATAGCCTGGCTTAAACATACCCACGATAAAAGAGGAACCAAACTGCCTTGGGCTGTTTCCAACCACTATTTTGAATAAACCCATGTGCAAGCAAAGCCAGTCCCAAAATCCTCAGTCCACACATCAGATAGGAGCAGATCAACTGTGCCTATCACAATCTGCATAAAGCCTACATAACGCTTCCTAAACCAAGCGCTAAGTGATTATGTTGTTTGTATTAAAGCTTTAAGACCTCTTTTATTTCCTCTTTCATTAAAGATCTACACGAATGGAGGAATGGCTTTCACAGAATTTACAGACAAAGCGGTTGTACAGTACTGTTTCATCTATGTATTTATTTAGTTATGTCTTTTTTGAGTAATATCCTCATTTATGTACATCCTGTGTTTACGGTATCATCCTTTACATTCAAAAAAAAAAATTGTGGATACATTTTAAACTGTTTTTATATTGTTGTAAGAGGTTTGTCAGTGTGTACAGCTCGATCTTAAAACTAACAGCCCACCTCACCTGCCCCCTTCAATTTACTCTTGGGTGAAGAAGCGTGTTTCAGGCCAAGATTTAAAAACTATATTACTGCTACTTAGGATAATTGGTTTAAGCAAACATTTAGATCCCATGCAGCCTTTAAGGGCAGCTCTGCATCTGTTTGCATTGAATGTATTGTTTAGGATTAGCAGGGGGATATCGCTTTGTGTGTTCTGCACTATGCAATCAATTCATCAATGTGCAGAGGTTTTTCATGAACAGAGGAAAAATATGTAAAATCAGAACTCAGAAAATTGACTTTTTGCTTAGATCACAGGCAGAACTCTCACAACACAAAACCAACTGGAGGAAGGGCGGAATAGATTTATTCTATGTGATATATTTGTAAGGACTGATGTGATTAGAGTTTCCATTTAGATGGCTCGGCCTGAACACACATGCACAAACAATTCGGTTTCTATAGAACACAGTTATTGTAAGTAAGGGTCCTGCACATTTATGGGTGCACTTTTCATCAAAATTACTTCCCATGTGGTACACACAAACAGATACCTTGCTGACGGCCGTCATTGTCTGTTTTGGCAGACTCTTGCAATACACAACCGGGCCCTTACCCTGTGGCATTAAAACTCTCACAGACAGCAGTATGCATCCTCAGCCGAGCCCATCATATTAGGACTCAACAGAGGTTCACAAGGTGTCCAGAGACGGCCAAACCGCTGAGACAGGAGATTCATGATGAGACCGGACCTGTCATATTTACTGGTGCTTCTTGGTGTTTTATGTTACAGACCTCGGCCAAGTCCAATGAGTTTCATACATTTCTTGCACAAAGTGGATAAACACATACTATCATCCAATTAATTTCCCTGTTTTTGTCCCAGTTTGGACTGAATGCTGCCCTCTGTACTGTAGTTCTCATCACTTCTGACTCCACTGTTCTTCTGTGGAGGGTTTGGACAGCTATGGGTCTCCTCTGATAAACACGGACTTGACAGCTACTTGTTTTCACCTGACAGAGTGGAGCTTCCCTGGGAGGATGTGACGCACACAGAAACTCACGCCATCCCCCCAGACCCTGTCACTTTCCCCACAGGCGCTCTGGCCGGGCAGTTTGAGTCGCAAGTGCAGTGACAAGAACATGATCCCTCACCAGTTTCTCAACTGTCAGTCACTGTTAATGGGGCACCCACTTGATTGACCAAGGCATTTTCTTTCAAATTCTTTTTTTTTTGCTGAAACTGTGTCAGAGGGGTAATAGTTTGTACCTTTGTAACAGGGTAATGTAATTATATGATATCATGCTCCTTCCACATCACTTCCCAGTCACCATGATCAAGAGTGGTGGTGGTATGCACTCGAAATTAAAATAGGAGGGCTGCGCAATTTAATATAATATCAGTAATGATTGCTCTGTTCCACACCCACATCAAATGCAGCCATAAATGTTACTAGCTATGCCTCTGCCATAGAGAATTATGATTAGCGCATTACAACTGACCAAAAGCAAGCAGTGGCTACAGTTTTCCTTGTTTTGAGATGCTAAATGCTGAGTTCAGCATGCTGACGTTAAACACAAAGTACAGCTGAGACCGGTGGGAATTAGCTTCAAAGGTATTTGGTGTTTTTAAAGTGCAATTACAATTCAACTTAAGGGGGACATGAATGTCTATGCAATCCATCCAACGGCTGTTAAGATGTTTTACTCAAAAGCACATTTGGCCAAATCAATACGACTTGGTAGCTAAGAATGTGAACTTGCTGGTGGTACTAAAACACATATCAAGATATCACCAAAGTCAAAGTAGGAATCATCCTGTGCTGATCGATGCAATCCATCCAAACCTTGTTGACATATTTCAGACCAACTGACTATCCAACAAACTCATTGCTATCTAGAGAGGTGTGTCTTTAGCTTAGCTAAAAAAAAAAAAAGGCTTGGCATAAGATTACCAAAAGATCTAACTGTTGCAAAATATAAACACAATGCTGCTGATTTAAAAGGTGTTCACCCATCACGTACAGTAATTACAGTAATGCCCCCAGAGCTGCTCAAGCTCTAAAAAATATTTCTGGTTCTAAGATGTTTTAAAATGTTTTCTAACTGTGTGCATTGTATCTGTGTGTATGTCTGTTGGTGTATCTGTCAGACTAGTGGGCCTGCTGTGTAGCTGTTTATTTTTCAGTCTATCTTTGCATCTTTCTCACTGTCTACCTGTCTGTCTACCTGTCTAACCCTGTCTGAGAATTGCAATTGACACCCTCCTGTCAAAAAAAGTCTGAACCTTGCGATGACAGTTTAGTGGACTGAGGTTTATAGAGCCTGCAAGACGTATTTGTGTGTGAGTGTGTGTGTGTGTGAGAGAGAGAGAGAGAGAGAGAGAGAGAGAGAGAGACTGTGTTATAGTCTAGAGGCGAGGAAAGGTTGGAAGGGGCCACTCTTGGTGATAACTGTAATCACAAAGAGTCTTTGATGGGTGAAATCTCATTAGTGCTAATACCTGATAACATGAATGTGGTTTATGCACATCCTTCACGGTGTCTCCTCAATTACAATTACACAAACATGCACACACACAAACACACACACAAACACAGGCGGAAATTTGTACATTATATGCATGCCACTTTTAATGAGCTCATAATGACAGAGTTTGCTAATATGATTTACGTTTTGGATTAAAGGCACTTGCTGTGTAATGTGCATAATTAACCAAACCAAAAAAGATTCTGTCATTTTCAGTCCTCTTTGGGCAAAGATGTTAAGCTTAAGTAGGTTTATAATGGTATATAAACTTGCATCAGAGGATTATATCTTATAAAGCACAACAAGTGCCCAAAATTTCAAAAGTCGGGACAGAAAATAGCAGTATTGTAAGGAATTATTACATTATTACACAAACATTTTCTCACCTGAAAAACATCACAGTCAACCAACCTCAAGTCCTCAGTGGGCTTCGACATTATAAACTAGGGCTTTGTCAGTTAATACATGTTGTTTTGGGGCATTTGGTGGGCAGTCCCTGGGAGGACAGTCTCCTCTATATGAAATGTTCTTCTTAAGCAGAAACAACACTTAGCTGAAGTCTGAGAGTCTGTGTCCAACCATCAAACGTTCCTCCATCCTTTGTTTGTCTATAGGGGAGCCTGAATTTTGCCTGAAAAAAAATAGCTTCTATTAGATAACTGGATCGGCCGGCTTCCACTGGGATTCATTAATGCATCAGACTCTGGAGTTTAAAAAACACAATCACCTTTCCCCTGCTCATCAGCACAACTGTCTCACAAATCTGGCTTTCCGTTGAAGCTATAAGCTTGTCGGACAGGTATTATATAGGGAGAAATATGGAGAACATTGACAATCAAAGTGTCTCCTTTCCCTCTTCAGATTGTTGCTTTTCATAGAGTTCTGTCAACTGCATTTCCAGACAGTTGATTTATATCCTTGTCATACCTCTTCTAATCCACTTTGGCTGCTTATTGTGAAAAATCGTGTGCCGCTTTTATTTGTTTTTCTTTTTTTCTTTTCCGTACAGATGTCCCAGTGAAGTGCATAATGTGTTTACACCTGTGACAAAAGGTTAAATCACACAGATTTCACGTTCCAAACTCTAATCTCAGTCTTGGTTGTTGTCACAGGGTAATGCATTGTTTGTTTTCTGCACATGTAGGAACTTCAGTGACGGGTATTTATTTAGTTTTCAATTTAGATTGAAAGGTTCAGGTTTAGGTTACAAAACCTAAAGAAATACAATGATAACACCTCATAATATGCTATACAATATTGTAGTAGTTCCAAAGGAAAGAGTGAGGAACGGATCAGGAGAGACCTGATCATGAATGACTCGTTAATGAATGAGTAGTCTCTGCTTGAGGACACAACCCATGTATGTGCACTGTTGTCTGTCATTTGATTTTTTCCTCTTTTCCACTTCTTCTTGTTTTGTTTATTGGTTGGTTTCCCATCACATTATAAACTTTATATCTTAAGCATCCAGCATATCACAATGTGTGACATACTGGTATGTATAAGTGCAATGTTATTATCTAAATACACTGTAAATATATGTTCATATGCACAGGTGTTATATATGTTTGTACAGAAAATGTACAATTCCAGAATCCAACAAAAGAGTTGAATCTGAATGACTAAATAAATGGCACACTGAACAATCCTACTTTTTTACTTGTGCTTTCAAAATACTTCCGTTCGGAGGCTACATCTGAATCCAGATGCTTTTTTTCAACCCAACATAAAGGGTGATTTTGATGTGACTAAGATATAATTAATGATCCATAAAATATGGGTAAGATATTTGAAAAATCTAGGTATCGAATACTGAGATATCCTGACTTTTAGTTCTAATGTGTTTCAAAACTTCAATAAGCTTCAAACACACTGGGTCCCAAAATTCCTAATCCACATCAATAGCAGCGCTAATTTGAGCTTTCTTGTCTGCTAAATTCTTCCTTTCAAACTTTCTAACTCCAGTTTATAATGTGTCATAATCAGGGGTATATAGGAGTGATATCCTGAGATGATCCTGAGGATCACAACCAAGGCCCATCCGTGCATGTTTTAATGGATCGGCTGAACTAATCAAAATCTGATCCTTTCTTCACTGTACTAAATGATCATTTCACGCGTTAAAACCTCCCAAAAGTTTGCATGTTCCCCTCGTGCTTGAGTTGGTTCTCCTCAGGTACTCCGGCTTCCTCCCACAGTCCAGAGACATGCAGGTTAGGTTAATTGGTGACTCTATGCCTCTATGTGTTGGCCCTGTGATTGACTGGCGACCAGTCCTGGGCATGCCCTGCCTCTCCCCCAGTGTCAGCTGGATTGGCTCCAGCTTCCCAGCGTCCCTTAAGGATAAGATATATAGACAATGGATGGCTGGAAGACCTCCCAGATAAACTGGAGTCAGGACCTCCAGTATTTGAATAATGATCTAATCAGAATTAGTTGGCTACAGCTGATACTTCAGTCTGTCAGATGCACATTTAATCAACATTTAGGTAAATATAAGTGTCATATTGGATTCTCTATTAGCAGCTACCAAATATCAAAGGACTTGGATTGGCATCAGACCTCCCTAGTATATAGATCACATATAGGGTTTGGGGGTAGGATGTGCCTCCCTATTACCCCCTTGGATTGATCTGTAGAAACCAAGGAAGAGCAACTAACAGTGCAGGAACATGGATCAAGCTCTGTACATGCTGCAATGTTAATAGAAATTATATAACATTGGAAGAAAAGTTTTTAGATCAGCTTCCTGAGTTCACCTTTAAAAGTATAAAAAGGGCAAAGTGAGCTTTTTCAGCGTGTTACATTTTAATTTAACAATGTTACAGTACAGCTTATTAAATTGATTTGGTAAGGCACAGCAGCTATCAGCCCGTGCTCACACTGGTTGTTCTTGGCTTTTGGTCAAATTCCCAGTGGATCAATTGACAACTCCCCCCGTTTCCCTCCAAACTGTTTCATGGCAGTGGATTAAAGAAGGAGAAAAACAAGTCTGAACTCTAGACAGTCCCACAACAGCTTCAAACATGGCAAACATTTTCTTTCTTTTTTCCCGTCTTGAGCTCTTAATTCAGCTTTCTCTCCAAGATTTAAATCCATGAAACAGCAGGTGACACCACAGCACAGCAGGACTTTGTAATTTTAATACAAATCATTTGAAATTAGGATTTTTGAGTAAAGTTCAGCTCTGGTGCACCCGAGCCTGTCCTGAAATCCTGAGTGTGGGGTGCTTAAAGATGTAGTTGTGGAGCAAATATCTGTGTCATGTTGGCATGGAGCTCAGTGAGGCTGGGAGCTCACATAGTGGCACACACACACACACACACACACACACATATAACCACACACATATAAAAACACTGACACACATCTCTACTGAAAGAGGAAAACTAAGTATATGTTTCACAGCAACAAAAAAGTCAGACACCTTCAATTTGTTGGTCGAGACTCCAGTTAATACTTATATAGATGCATGCCAACATTGCATTCATTCTGTATATCCACACTGCTAGACGACTAGACTGAGTCTAATCTGATAAATGTCTGTGTGTGTGTGTGTGTGTGTGTGTGCGCGTGTGCATGTTGGGGAAAGGTATTTATGCTTATTCTCTTTTGGTTGATTTATATGCTTTAATGTTCTACTAATCCTAAACTGCACAAAGTCCACTTTTAGTTTGGCCTCCAGTCTCAGCACATTGAGTAGTACATTCAGTAGTGCATGAATTAATCTCATCTCATTCATTATTTAGTGAAATGAAATTCCTCATATTTGTGAATCTTATCTGAGGAAGACTGGAAGATTTTTTTTTCAAATGATTTCAAATGGGAAAAGACAAATGGAAAATTCAGTTTGGCAAATCAAGTGGCTTAATTCAGCGGGAGTGATCACTGTGGTTAGCCCCACTGTGAGAGATGCTCCTGTGATCAAAAAATGAAACAGCTGAAGCTCATCCTGTGGTTTCTGTTTCATAGGAAATGTTATTTTATTACCAGAGAATGAAAAAATACAACAACAATACAGTAACTTCATGACATTTGGGTTCTGACTGAAACATTTGGAACCAACGATACAGAAGAATGAACTGTACATAGTCATACTGCATGTACAGCTTGACTGGAGCTACATTGATAACTTGATCGCTATATGTCGCAGTATATACCATATATGATTTCACTTTTGGCCTTTCTTTTGCTAGCATATAATATAATATTATTTTAATTAAGTAATTAATTTAAGCTGAATTTTTTTCTGGTATTCTGACTTAATACCCTAAAAGCCCACCATCCTGCCTTTTTACCTGCCAGTCTATCTGCTATGTTGACTAGCTACCAGAGGAAGAGCAGGTTTCTTTTTTCAACCGCTTTGGCTGAATGGGTGCCCATGTATGGCGATGTTTAAGTATCCCAGCTGAGCACTGGAGGCTGCTGATATACGAGGAGCAGTTAGTGCTGCTCTCTGCCTTCTGGGGCTGTTAATCAAAGATACTGACTTTTTTTTTTTTTTTATGTCCTCACTTTAGAGTGGAAGGCTTCCACACTCACCATGTTATGAGAGTTTCATCATGTAATCATCAATGTTTGAGTAAGTGAGTTTGAAAAAGTGGTTTGGTTTGACTCCTTTTTTTCCCCCTTTTGTAGAAGTAAGATTGCGCTACACCACACATAGGATTTATCTAAACGTGACTTTTGCTTCCTCTATTTGGTTTGACATTCCAGCAGCACCAATAACTATGTGATAAGAAATTATGCATGGCAATGGTGAGGGGGGAATTGCTCTGCGGCTCTTCTGTACTGTGGTACATACTTTACATACCGTGAAGATCAAGATTAAAAACAAAGAAATAAACATAGATAGGAAGTGATATGATTGAAATACAATCATTAATATTGCACGTGAATATATGATATGAACCAGAAACTAAGCCTCAACATCCTCTTTCTGTATATCGTACTAATATCTATAGTCGGGGTAGAGTAGCAGTGATACACGTTTTAGATATTATGTTAAAGAAATCAGTAACGATCTTCCAGAAACTGATTTTCTGATGCCATAACAGTTGCAGAAGTGAGTTTGAGGTTGGGGGAGGGAAAGAGATCCAGAAATGGTATGGTAATGGTAGGGGGGGGGCTCTGTGTGTGTGTGTGTGTGTGTGTGTGTAGGTGTGTGTCCCTGACAAGTGAGCATAAATCTGGGTAATATAACTGTGCTGACACAACACTACTAGCTCCTGGCCACACACAAGCACATGATGAAACACACACATGCATGCATGCACCCATGTGACCCCACCCGCGACACACACTCAAGCACACACACACACACACACACACAGTACACCAGTGATCCATCCAATACAGTCGGTCCACCACTAGACCCCTTTTAAGCTAATTGGTCCTACAGCGGTGATGCAGGCAAAGCTCATTACTGGCCGTCTGACACAGTCACTTCTGGAAACATGCCTCTCTGCTCCTTAGGTATCGGACAGAAAGAAAAGAAAAGAAAATGTCATTTTTATTAAAGCTGCATTAAAGGACACCTTTCTTATGGCTCTTTAAATCTGCACATTTAACCTTTCACAAATTCGCACTACATCAGAGGTAACAAAGCATTTGGTAGTGTGTTTGGAGTTTTACATGAATGTCATACAAAATACGTGCCAATAAATCAGACCATTTATTACGTCCATAAATGTTGGTTAAATATTAAATGTGTGCACATATAAAAATATTACATGCGTGTGACCTGCACAAATAGTGTGCAGTATCCTCTCACTCTCCAATCAATGTCTGATGTGTGCGGTACTGTGGTACTAAGTAGTGATTACAGGCTGGATAATAGTGACTAAGAGTATTAGTGATACCAAAGTGTATTCTTCTAGATAACCATGATGTCCTGTAGACAAAAATAGAGCTTTAAAGTACTGGACTCTTACAAAATGAATCAGCTACTTAAGCAATCAAACGCTCTGAATCCTGTAAAGCAGTTCTGTCTAATTAAAGCCGTCTCTTCAAAACGTTGCTCACAATAAGGCAAAGGTAACTTTTGTGACATTCTATAATCCACTGTTGCAGGATCATTTCTTTTTTGTTCTTTTCTTTTTAAGATGGGATGGGACCTGAAATCACTCTGTTTACAACTGCTGTATTGGACAAGCATCAAGTCTTTCACTGCAATTGATTTTCATTGATTTTCTGATCATTGCATTCATTACTTCATGCTTCGCAGAGAATTGAACTAGGATTGCCGGTCAGGTTGTCTCCTAATATAAATTGCATTGATATTTCAAGTGTCAAGATGGGCTTAAATCAGCACTTCTTCTTTAACATCCTCCATCCACTCATCCTTTCTCCTCCAATCTCTCTCTTATATATTTACTTTCCGCTGTTTTCTCCTCCCTGTTCTCTACTCCGTTATCACCCACAAATTGGGTTTTATAAAAACGACAGTTGTCATTTACACTAAAATAATAAATCATTATCTTAAAAAAATCTACAATATTTGGCAGCAGTCTTTTGAATTTGGTGGTTGAACAATGTAAAGCATTATACACGAGGCATTTAAGGGCGTGTGAGCTGTTCTCACCAATGACTTACACTGATTGTTAGTGTGACAGAGATGTGCCCTTTGTCCTTCTCTGTCTTGTCTCCTGTCTGCCCTCACCTCTCATCACCTGTTTCCTTCATGCATGTTTCTCTACTCATGTCAGCATTTCTGCTCTTCCGTCCCTCTTCTTCAGCTCAGTCCTCTTTTTTCCCTCGTCTTCCTCTTTTTCTCTCTCCCGTTCGTTTAATTATGTAAACGCCTTCAAAACATTTGCCTCCCTGCATCGTCTTTTCCTGCATTCCTTGTCTCTTGGATTTCAATTGACATGTAAGTTTAGAGGCTCACAGTTGGCATCCTTGTCAAGATTAGACCTCTCTAACCATCACTCTGAGTGCCCACACCTTCAGCAGAGGATGCAAGGAAAAGCTGACAGGCGAGTGTGTGTGCGTGCAGTGGCACTTTAATAATGCTGAGAAATTCTTGCAGACTTGGGCTAAAAGGGAATGTTTAAACATTTATTTTTAGCAAAAACACCTTATGTGGTCAAAATTTATACAGCATACATAACAGTACTGAAGACATGATATTGGTAGTGGCCTGGCTTTTGGTCCGTTGGTCGGTTCAGACTTAAATATGTCAAAGATGTCAAATTGACATGAAAGTTTGACAGATGCTCGTATATATATTCTGATATATCTGACTTGGAAATTACTAATCTGGAATTGCCAAACAGAACATGGTCCCTCAATGTAATTAGATCCAAATTTAATGGAAATGGTAGCATATTGTCAGTGCACAATACTTCAATCATCACATGACCAAAAAGTCGCTAACATCAAAATCTTTCCCATCTCTACCATCCATCCCATACAATGCAAACATAATGGCTGTAGACTTTTCGGGCTGTTGAAATGAAAACTGTTGCATGTCGCTGATGTGTTACAACAACAAATACCTCTAATCTAATTTTTGGTGGCATAAATGTGACTGACTGTTCTTGTGCTGAGAAACCAGTGAAGCTGTAAGATATTACAAATGGTGCAAATGCAGGTTATTAAGAGATGAGCAAACAGCAATTTTACCTAAAGGTTTAATTTGATTGGGGATTCTTTCTTCTCGGGGATTATTTCAGGTCAACATCAAGCACCAAGAGAATGTGGGCGTTCATATATATGTGCATGATGACTGTGCTTGTCTGTTACATAAATAAACATTTACTTAAATGAGCACTGTCAGCTTATCAAACAAAACTGCTCCTTCCTACGCTAATTCCTTTAGGTCTTTTGTTCTAATAACTCTTAGCTGCTTTATGGTAATAGTGTTAGTGGCCTCTCTATACAAGAGCGGGCTAATATTGTTATAGCCTTTGTATCTAATTAGCATAGCTGTGGCTGTGAAAAGGCTTTATTGACAGACAGATGAGAGGAGTGTCATTAGACTGTGCGCGTATGTGTGAGTTCTTTGTACTGGCCAGTATTTGCATTTGAGAACATATGCATATTTACTTGCATGTCTGAGGGTGGATATGTGGGCTGAGGGAAGGGTCATTAGATACCACAGTATTTCTATCTTTCAGACAGTCATCAGCTTGATTTCTAATTCCTGCCAGCCTAATCGCATAATGGCTTAAAAGGCTGGCAGAGAGAGATGAGTGAAAGGATAGGAGAGCTGGATGCTTAATTGTCCTAAGAGTAAGGCATTAACATAGAATCACTGCCCCATCTGGATCACAAGTAAACCAATCTCGGAACCCATCGGCTATTGTCTGACAACGATTTAGCCTCTGGGGCGAGGGCTGAAGTTTTGTTGGTTCTGGTGCAGCCAACTGATATCCAGATAACCAGACTTCCTCTCTCCTCTCTTTGACATTTTGGCTATCCTCTATAAACATATATCTGCATATCAAAGTAAATAAATAAAAAAACACTCTAAATAGTCATCAGATGGACTAATGGACTCCGAGACTATATTTCAGCCAATATGTTCTCTCTCTTTCGATCACCATATGGACCGTTGCTCTAATGTGACTGGTCAGAACTACTCCAACTACAAACAGACTATAAATGGAAACCAGACTGTGAGGTACCAAAGCCTCACCCCTTTCCTACAGATTCTGCAGTCATATGCAGATATCTATTCATAGAGAGTGCAAAAAACTAAATATTCAAAATTTTATTTTGTAATCACATTTATTCCTTTTGAAGTGAGATACTGCAGTTTTACATCGACATCCTTTTATGAAAGCCTTGTTAAAAAGCACAGTTGAATTTTCACAGAAAAAAAAACAAAGCAGAAACAACACCCACCACACCAAGTTCAGGTTTAGGTTTTAGATTGTGTTCAGATTCATACATCATTCATAACATGATTCTACCAAACCCTTGATTTTAACTGGAGACTTCTCTGGTTCTGCCTGTGCTTCCAGTCACTCTATATTCTGTGATGTCTAACAAAAGCAAAATGCCAAGAAATTATGTTTGAAAAAATATTTGTTTTGAACATTTGTCACACTTAAGGCACTTTTTAAGCACCCTGTGTAAACCTGATGGAAATAAATTAGCCTGGGATTCATACAAGGTACTAAATTGTTTTTGATCGTCCACTTAGTTTGTACTCATTTACTTTCTCTGACGTTGCATAACAAAGGTTTGTAAGGAGAAAAAAATATCTAATTAAAGGAAACTAAGATAGCTATGTAAATTTTTAAACATGGGTTTTTCTTTTATGAACACCTCTGTAATAGCTTCTGTCTGCACTGTTGTGTAATTGCCCTTAATTAACCCCAACAGCAAGTCCTGATGGGAAAACAGGACAACAATGAAGATAACAATTAATTAGTTATCATTAATTGATGAAGGGGTGGGAGGTTGGATTTGTTTAGGGATGGGAAAGAAAAAATTATCAGCAAACTGCTTATCAGTAGTAGTATTCTGAGTACACAAAACTGCCACCATTAATAACACAGCCGACATTTAATAATTACAGTTTTGTAACCCTTTCAGTCCCAGAGGAACACCAGCATCCCGCTTGCTGTGAGTCCTAAACTGGTCTTTCTCACTGTCAGTTAACATATCAATAGTCCTACTCCTTATGAACAAAATTAAACCATCATGCTTGCTTGTAACGCCTTCACCAGATTCAAGGTGCCACCAGCGCCAGTAGTGCCACCAGCCATCCATGAATCAATGAATCAACCAACCGACCAACCAATCAATCAATTATATAGCGCCAATTCATAACAAATGTTATCTCCGGATACTTTCCATAAAAGAGCAGGTCTAGACTACCAAACTCTTTCATTAAGAGAGACATGAGCAAGAATCAGCAAGGCAAGGAAAAACTTGCCCTGTTAAAAGGATGAAACCTCAGACAGAACCAGGCTCAGAAGAGGTGGGCGGCTTTCCTTCAGGGAGAAGAGGGGGGGGGTCCTTGTTAGTATAGTGGAAAGTGTTTCTTCCTGTCATGCGAAAGCCTGGGATTGGATTCCCTGATGGCGAGAGTTTTCAACTAGCTCAAAAGTGTGGCTGATGTTGTCCTTGCGTGTTGTCTTTATCATCAAGTTCTATTGTGTACACTGTGAAATTTCTTTAAATTTAATTCTCAGATTAAAGACCAAACACGTTTGATTCCACCTGTTTTCAAACCACAGACCTTTTGCACGTGTGGCAAACATGATAACCACTACACTACAGAAACTGATGACAGCAACTTCCAAGCACATCCCTACCTTAATGCATTTGCCTACTGCACTTCAAACATTTCAAATGCCGAGCGGCATATTCATTTTAGACTCTAAGAGATCAGCTGAGAGATTATGAACTGGATCCAGTCAAAGCTGCTGTGTCAAATGCGGGAACCATGAACGTCTTTTTTACTAGAAATAATCCTTGATCTATGCCATTTCTTGAAAAAGTTCTATTCTAGCCTGGCCCCAGTCCTCCCATTGTCTGAGAGAAAACAACAACTAAAAAGAGTTCTCCAGGTAAGGTAGAAAAACCTCCACAATGAGGCTGAGAGTCATGAAACAAAGAGACTCCAGCTAATCAGAAAAGCTCCCAGGTCTTTCTCTACTCACTGACAGTTGCTTGAGACAGCTAGGTTGTTTGTCTGGATGCTGCATGCCTGTCTCTTTGCCACAAGGAAAGATTTAAATCAGATACTATCAAATCTAATGCTGGAAAGTGAAATGCATAACTATATCTTGATGAAGCACGAGATAAATCTAGGCTAAGACTACCTGTAGTCCATGGACTCAATCATGTGGATTACAGACTGTGTGTAGCAGTTGTAAAAACTAAATTTCTCAGGATGGGAAAAATGCCAGAATGTGAAGGGAAAGCTTATGTCACATCTTAACTTAAGAGCTTTTCTGTTTTTCCTGTATGAATAACAGTGGAAATGGTACCTTTTAGAGAAATGTTTGAGCATACTTTTATGTTTGGTCTCATAAAATTAGGGACTATATAGTATAAAGACCTTCAAATGGTTTGTTTGGTGTGAATGCAAATGGCTTTGAAATGAAAGCAGAGTGGGTTGTAAATCCCCTTGGTGTGCGTTGTCCTCTCACATTCAACAGTAGACAGTTGGCTTTTACCCAAGAGAGGCCAATTGTGGCTTATTTTGACATTCTTTAACCAAGCAGCGACCACCATTTTGTATTTGAAGTACTTTTTTTGTTCTTACCAGAGTCAGTATTTCTTTTTTTGTGTTTTTGAGAATGATTGCTCATGAAGACCAATATTTTATAGTATTATATTTGCCCTGATTTAGAGGCCATCACACTCAACTGTGATGGGAGGTTTCACTGTGTTGTCCAGATATTGATTTTCTGGCTTCTGACAACTGGAGATGACCAGTAAACCCAAATTCAGCCATCAAAGTGTCTCTCTCTCTATATATACCCGAGGGTCACTTCACATGTCAGTATTTCTGTACAGTCTGTCGTTCCTCACAGTCATGCTGATATCTTCATAAGGTGGCCTTGGGTCACTCAATTTGCCAGCTACCATGGAGCCATTTAACTGATCTCCTGTCTCATCTAATTCATACTTATTATAGTGAAGAGAAATGTCTTAGTTAGCCCATAGGGATTGAGTGTCATTAAAATATTTATCTCTTCCTTGATGAAACATTACTAATAAAAACTGATCTTTCCACCAATTTCAGATTTTTCTCTGAATTTACCCCATTCTGTCAGAGCACAAATGCAAAACTGATGAAAGCCTATTTTGTCCAACATATGTGAATATATGTGAAAAGAACTGTGTAATTCTGTTTGACCTTTTGTAGTCATGAAATCTTAAAATTAGATTAGAACTAGATATTTATTTTTCTCATTTCATATTTCCAAGTGAGTCTGTCTCTATGCGTCAGCTCTGCGATTGAGTGGCGACCAGTCCAGGGTGTTCCCCGCCTCTCGCCCAAAGACAGCTGGGTTTGGCTCCAGCCCCATGGATGGATGAATGGATTTCCCAGTTAATTAGCATATAAATATTCAAAACTCATGCGAGGGATTCTTACCTGTGTCTCACACTGCACAGTAGCTCCCTTAGCTCTAAAATGTGCCTATGTCTCATCAGAGAAGTGAGAGTATTGCCACTCTGAACACAGTTTTATAACTAGCACCATTAGCACAGGGAATACATGAGTGATTTAATCATGACTGATTAAAAAGGATCCTAGTATTAAGCAGGGTGAATTGGTGGCTACAGACTACTTGTGTCCGAGGCCTTTTCAAACAGTATAATATAAATGATGAGACAAAGTTTAGATTTCCAAACTGTTAACAAATCGAAGAAAAACACGTTTTAAGACAGTAGATAATCACGTAATGTTTGGGGATCTGAATTGGGTCATAAAAAAGCACAAATCTGGACATCCTTGTGGTTTATTTGAAGGTTGGTATAGCCTGCTGAGAATTGAGGCTGTGGACCGATGTCCTTGTGCAGATAGTGCATGATTTATTATTTACATGTGCTAATGTGTTTTTGGACATCTCAGGAGGAACTGAACTGACATCAAACTTTTTCTAAGTCGCTCTGTGGCACCGAGCCGAGCGCAACATACCGAAAACCTTTCAACACCTGACCCCATGTGCACCAACCGATAAAAATGTCATAAAAGTTAGTTTCCTTTTGAAAAAGAAGACCACAGACATTGAGGTTGATCCAATTCGATGTCAGGTTCATGAATGAACTGCCTTGCTGACAGTGCACATTTCATATATGGGTATTATATCAGTGTTGTGGCTCTGAGATCTACTGTCAAGTCTGTGATGTTGTTTGTCTTGCAGCCATGTAGCTAATATTGTGTCCTATGAAGTCTTGCTTGTAATTTGGGGTTTTTTAGGTCATAAGGGGAGTTTACGTACCGCAATTGAAACTCTCACAGATATGTGTGCCTGTGTGTGAAGAGGACAGAAGATGCAGATCCCTCCCTCATGCACAGCCTCTCTTGTCCAAGGACAGCCTGTTCACGCCAATCAATGTTTTCAATCTGGTCATTACCATTTCTCCATCAGCTGAAATATAATCAATAATTCTGCTTTCTGCTGTAAGGTGCTGCACCCACCCATGCACCCACTAACACAACCTCTCATACACTCACAAATATACACACACTGTTTATTTTGTTTATTGAATCCTGTTTTTTCATGGCCTTCGATGTGACCTTGTCTATTCTCTAATCCTTTATAATTCCTTCTGTGTGTTTAACAGGATTATTGTCATTTACTTCCTGTGACACACAAAGGCATTTATCTTCATTCATGTCAGAATATCCCCTACGAATGAACTGATTAAGATTGATAATAAATAATTATCATTCAATATTGCCACTGTTTTCATTAAGTCTGTTAACTGTGGACACCATGAAATCGACCTCACTTGATAAATATGTTCACCTATTAGCATGATGGTCTACCATCAGGGTGTCCTTCATATGCCCCCATGGCCCTAGCTTACCAGTGGGCCCTTACGTTTAAAAAGAGAAAAATGCAGAAAAAGAAGAGTGATGAAAATATTCACAAGACTGTATTTGTGTATACTGTAAATAATACATGGCTAACAGGATTATTTTGTATGAAGAGGATTTAAAGGTTGTGTTGAGGTATACAGGGAAATGCTGTTGTGTTGATCCCATAATATAAAACAGTTAGAAATCTCTATTTTTTGACAAACCGCTTGTTTATTATGTGGCTGGGGCCCTTTGACATAAAACATTCAGGGGCCCATTAAGCTTTAATCTGGTCTTGGTGATCCGGTCTCGCGGGAGTTTTTCCCTGCCGTTGTCGACTGATGCTTGCTCATGTGGAGAGTGTTTGTTCTTGACCTGCTCTTTTATGAAAAGTGTCTTGACATAACGTTTGTCATGAATTGGCACTAGATAAATAAAGATTGATTGATGGATTGAATATTGGTGTTCAGATATTACCTGAGGAGCAGAGAAAAGAAAGGGGAAGGAAACGGAGCTAAAAAGAAATATCATGAAATTCAATGGTGACGTATGACAATTTTACACTGAAGCAACAGTAAATGGTACATTTCAGTTTAAAGTTCAAGTAGAGGATCAACCCATGGTGTCTCACATTGTGAAAGGCTATACAAAGGGTGACACTATCTGTATTAGCCATTGTGGATGGCACAAATGCTTTTTGAATGGTATAAATGCAGATGAAGCCAGTTAAGCTAATATCAAAAGCAATTTTTACACCAAGACTGAAAAGGATGAAAATAATACAGAAAATGGAAGAGGGCATTACTGTGATGCAGATTACAGGAAATAAAAACTGAATAGAAGAATTAAAGGGCGACTTCTAAAGTGGGAGGAAATAAAAATAAAATCAAATGGACCATAAAAAGAGAGAGAGATGGCAATAAGATAATTATCTAAAATAGAGCAACATAATAGAATACATAACTTTATATTTGACTGGAGTTGGTCTACTGACTAGTTATCTTCCTGTGGATCTGGTCGCTGATGTCAGAAACTCAACAGCAAAAGCATCTGGTGCATCATATGGCTATAGACATGATTAGACTCTTTATTTCCACAAACAATTTCCAGTAGCGTGTGTTCAGGTGACCCTAACCAAATATTCTATGAACTTCTCAGGCTGCCTTTGTTAGTACTCTCAAGTCTGGATTTCTATGCCCATTCAGCTGGCAGAGGTTTGCAGGCTGCACGCTGGTGTCCCAGCTGAAAGGTTATGCAGCTGCACAATGCCAGATTCTCAAAGGACAGAATCATAACTACATTGCTAGTCGAATAAATATGAAAATTTGTTTTTGGGCATAAGGAGTAATAACGGGGAGAAAACTAGTCATATATTAGTTCTCTCCTTTTCAGATGGACCAGTGGCACATGAGAGGGATCCAAATCAAACTGCTGTGTAGAGCAAAGTGTGTAAACTTTAATATATATAAAGATCATGTGAGATATAATATTTCACAATCAAACTCTAAGTCTGTGTTTTATGTCAAATTCTATGACATATAGGACCCAGTATATACACATATTTTACCAGTTGTTGACTGCCTAAGATGATTTAAATGAAGTTCATTCATCAATTTATTCATACTAGCTTCATAGGAACTGTTTACAAGGACAAGGACTAGCTGGCTGCTGGGTCACCATACCACTATGCTGAATAGTTTATTTTCAGACTGCCCAAACAACATTAGCAAATGTATTATTATTTTCACAAAAGTATGATTCACAACAAAATTATAACTCCCACAGAGCATATGTCAGATGATGGGCCCAGTTGTGTCTAAAATGCCTCATATTGCAGTGTGTAACAGTCTTGCACAAACCCTGAACCGTAAAGCAGACCCAGGAGGCAACGCATGCAGTTTCTAACAAAATTTTACTTGATCATTACGCTCTTTGAGCCACTCAAATGAAATGGAGCCATCATTAAAGTTAATAGTCTGTGATTTTCCTTCTATGAGAAGTCAAAAGGTGTGCTGTGGAAGAGGTCTATAGAGCCAGTACATCAAAACAAAGAAGGCATGCAGAGGTAGTCTAATTGAAGAGACTAATTGCAGATGGTGAGCAGCTGGGTAAAGCAGGTGATGGGATCCTTTGAGGACCTGAAGGCTCGTCTGAATCTGTGGCAGTTTCACAAATGAGCCTCCTCACACAGTCTTATGGTGCATTTGAGCAGCCCTCTTCAACTTGTGACATCAAACATTTCCAAGTTTATCACTAGAAAGTTGCCCGCAAAAGGCTGAATTTATACAAATATATATGACCAGTCCCCTCTCTATTCTATTCATATATATATATGTATATATACATCTTATATATCTAGCTGTGTGTGTGTGTTTATATATATATCTTTACAGCTACAAATATCTTTTTTTTAACTTCAATGTCCCTGCTAACAGAAGAAACTGTTGATTTTATGCCTGCATGGCTTCTGAAGCTTTTTTATTGATCATGTTCAAGTGATGTATTTACCAAAAATTCAAGACCACTTTTCTGTAAACAAACAGCAAATACCACATGGTCAAGTTATGATTTCCCGACTTCAGCAGGTGATGAGGAGTACCTTTATGGTTCATTAAGCAATTGACTGCTGCAGCACAGATTGTGGATTGTGGGATACTGAGGTCTGCTAAAGACGCCCTGTTTCTGTCCTCCAAAGAAGAATGTATTTAGCAGCTACATTTCTCAGACATTACAGACCTTGGCAGCCTGTTATGAGTGCTCTGTCTACAAATGTGGACTTTGAAACACCCAGTCCTTGCATTGGGAGAGAGCAAGAGATTAATTAGATGACCTGGAGGCAGAGGAGATGGAGCACCTGTCGCCATGACACATTGCTCACATGAGCGGCTTCATTTGGGATTGAAGCTCTAACCCAGCAAGATTATGGTCAATCTCTACCCACTGACAAACACTAGGAAATAATTTGATCACTGCATAGTTTTTTGAGACATTAATTTCCGGCACGTACTGTATAGTCCAGTGTTCAAAGTTCCAAATGCTGAAAACGGTCATCTTGCAGTGAATCCAGGCTATTGTGAAATGGTTAAGCAACAAATAGCTCCCAGTTGTTTTGCACCGCACACCCCTCACATTTATGAATTACACTGTAATGCAGACTGACTGTTAACTAAATTGAAAGCTAATCTTGCAGAAGGGCAGAGGGGCAGCAACACACTTGTGCTGTGTGTAACAAGGCTGTGCTGCTGCGTTGTGTTAAGTCACATTGTGCATTGCAGTGCAATCTACTTAAGTGTGTAATCTGTGTGTGGATGTTTTAAATGTGTGTGTGCGTGCGTGTGTGCATCTGTGTACACGCATGCATTATTTTGTGTGTCGTTTACCAGTCTGGAACAGCTGCTTAAAATGATTGACAAATGACAAATCATTGACAATCCTACGACAAGGAGAGAGTGGAGAGGCAGTGTTGAGATGTGTTGTGAAGACTGGAGTGTGTGTAGGAATAAAAACAGCAAGGAAGGAATTAGATATAAGGTTCAGAGAGGGTAAAGGGCCCTAAGAAAAATGTTGTAATCCATTGAGGAGGATGAGTGTAATCTGGCAGGTGTACAGGACCAAGCAGATGTCGACGTTCTACCAGAGTGTTGTGGAGTCTAACCTTACTGCTGGTCTGAAACACACATTCCTTATGGCCAACGGATCACCCTGAGGGCAGGGAGGAAGAGATGGGGGAGGAAAGAAGGAGAGGTGAGGGGAAGGAGGGGTTAAAAGAGCAGATTCAGAAAGGAGGTGGAAGGAAGTGAGAGCGTTATGGTGCAGGTGTTATGGGAATGCAAAAGAATAATAAGAGAGGGAGCAGTGGAAAGAAAAGGTTGAAGAAAGGGAGAATGGTAGATTGGAGGAGGAGGGAAGAGAGTATGAAAAAGGGGAAAAGGTCGGGGCTAAAGGAGGAAACAGATATGGGGAGAAAGGGGAAAAAGTGGATGACGGATCCCAAAGGAAATAAAAGCCAAGAGAAAATCCCTATCTCCCATTTACTACTGATGCCAATTCTTTCTCTCTTTCACACTCACACACACACACACACACACACACACACACACACACACACACACACACACACACACACACACACACCACTCACACACACATCCAGATAATAAACACATGAACCAGACTGTAGATAATTGCCTCATGGGAGAAAGAGAACCTCAGCGGCGGATTGACAGGTGGACTGGTGTGCGGAGCAGCAGAATGAGGAATGATTTAGATAGCAGACACACAAACACAGTCACACAGCCACAAACAAACTCACACAAATAACTAAAAGCCCATCATATATACCAGCTCATACACAGTAACAAACCACTCACTCATGCATATGCTGTACACCAGTTAAAAATGTCTAAATACAGACACTTGATAGATTGTGGACATAATTGTGCCTTATGGGAGATAGATAGTGAGTAGATGGTTTGGTGGACAGTCTGGGAGAGTAAGTTAAAATGATTAAACACACACACACACACACACACACACACACAGCTAAATGGATTTTGACAGGCAAGCGAGCAACCTTTTATGTCAGCATGAACCGAAGTAAACACTCGGCCATGCAAGCACACACACACACATGCGCAGAAATGCACACGTGAACGCACACCGCTGTTTAATCATTTGATTCTCTGTATTGACAATCAGTATATCAGTGTGGAGACAGATCATCAAAGTCTCATTTAAAAGGTTCTGTGAGTGCGAATCCCATTTGGTTTGTTAAATATTTTATTCATTCAGGGTCGGACTGCCAAATTCTGAATTCACCAGAGATTGAAAATAAACACTGACTCACGTGTGACTTGTTTATCGGACAGTTCTGATCATTTGTGATTATCCCTTATTAAGGATTTTGGTCTGCATTTTTTTTGACATTTTAATATTTTGGAGCTCTTTCAACTCATCCTGTCTAAATGTTTACCCTGGCTGGGTTTTACAAGTATGATTAATTGCTTGTTAGTGCATGTCAGCATCAGGCTCGCTGCGGTAGTCTGTGTTACTCAGTGTTTGGACATATAACGACTGCCCGCTGCCTTCACCGGCATTCTGCTTTTTGTTTTTATAGAAATAAAACCCATTTAGTTCAGTTTTGCATTTCAATGCCCGTGTTTATAAAATAATGTAATGTGATGGAATAATGTAAAATACTAAGCCTGAAATCAATACTTAGTCAGACAGTGGACACTACAATTACCACGTGAAAGCGTCTGCTCCATAGCACCAGCCAGGCAGATGCTGCCATTCCCCATCTGTGAATCACCACAGACCCCAGGTGGTGCTCAAACACCTGCCTTTCTGGCCTCTGACGAGCTTGGTGCCTTTTTTTCCTAATTTCTGTTTCTGTTTGTTTTTTACAAATTTGTCCCATTGCATCAATTCACCATTAAAAGTGTGTTGTTCTGCCAGACTATTGTATTTGAGTTCTAATTCTGCAAGATCCATGAGTCCCTGCCCCTCCCTCTTCGACTTCCCTTGTCGCAGCCACAACGGTAAACATTCGCAAATCTCCACTCCATAGCGTCCACATCTCCTTGGCCCGCTGTCACTGGGGACAGCCAGTCTGGTTGTCCTGAGCTATACAGCAGTCAGCCAAACTTGGGCAGCATGTAAGCAAGCTAGTCACAAAATGGCATTGTCAATGAAAATGAGCGAGTTAGTTCATTTGATAAGAAACTGAGAAACATAAATACACATGACACAGTTAAAGCCCCGAGGAGGATGCTCCTGTAAAGCTGGAGAATGATCCCGCTACCCAAGAGCTACTGAGTGTGCACTGTGGGTAGTAAGGGATATGAGGGATGATTGTAACTCTTAGCACTTATAACACACTGAATTTTTGTGTTTGAGCTATTGAATTTTTTGTTCTCTACAAAAAAAACAATGTTTCAGACAGCTCCAACTGTATCACAGAATCCATTAATTGATGTCAAATAGAAGGACTTTCATTGTTCCAACCTGCCCGAAGAAGAAGAGAGGAGTGGAGAAAAAACACTCAGGAGAGGAAAGCAGAGGTCACTTAGTCTTGTTGATGCAGCCTTTTTTGATTTTGTGTAAGGATTTGTTGATTTAGAATGGTTATTGAGTTGGCCACATGCATGTGGCAGTTTTGTCTTGTTGCCTGTGTGTGTGATAAATGTAGAAACAGGAAGTGCTAAAGACCATTGCCTTGGGTATTGAAATAAGTAAATGTGTATATAATACTTACTTACTAAATAAATACTTTATTTTTGTATAAATAATTATAAGAAGAGTGCCTTTTCTTGCCTGAGCACTTGGAGAGTTGACAAGTGAGACGATAGTGGAGGATTTGGTGTCAAAGCAAAAATGCTCTACAGATTTCAAACATCATTAACACGTATCTTTTCTTATAAAATGTATAGTGTAATGAAGTTTATTAACTGATTGGAAAATATCCTCACCGTGGCGTTCCTACACTCAGCATCTGCCTTCCTCTACACACACACTCCTGTTCTTGAAGACATTTTGTGTAGTTGGATAAGATCTAACTTCTAACAAATGGGGAGATGTGTATATTGGATTCTCACCTGTAGTTTTTTATCTGAGGTGTCACCACAGATAAAACAAATAGCTGAGCATTATTAGTCAGGACTGCAGACAGAAACCCTTAAATTAAAACTAAACCTAGAATTCAAAACACACTCATTTTACAACTCAGTTGATCTGTGATGGAATTGTTGGGTCTAATTGTGATGCTGTCACGTAAAGTTGTTCAAATATTGTATGTAAACATCAGAGGGTTTTCACATAAACCAATAGTCTGTCTGATTCCTCTGCTAATGTGACTTCAAACTCCATGAATGCTTGAGTTTTCTCCTGTGACTGATTCACAATATGTTCCCATTCCTAACAAAGCACTTTGATGTTGTTTTGGTGCTTCTCTCGTGACTTTTTCAGTGGCATTCTTTGGTCCCGCTGCAGTTCAGATAATATTCTCAGTTGGTCAAACACACTGATCAAAAGGAGGAAACAGTTAAGAGTTCAGAAACTGTTCAATGTCAGTATGAACTCATCTTAAGGGTCATCAGGGAGCCTTGTTGTGACAACACATCAGACTAAAACTGACATTATTATGTAATAAAAAATTAAAATGGAGAGAACATGGTGGGGGTTAGGGAATGGATGAAACATCTCTCATCACAAACAACCTCAAAAAGTCAGTGAAGCACAGAGAAAGAGAGTCACAGAGAATGAGAGAGAGGAAAATCATCAGAGATAGACTGAAAGTGACAGAGATGCAAACAGAGAAACAGAAAGAGAGCAAAATAAAACAGGACAGAGAGGCTGAAGAATTCTGAAATAGAAGTTTGGAAAGTCAGTGTCTGACAGGTTGTGTGGTAGCTTACATTGTGACTGGAGTATCCCAATATCTTATTTGCCCACAAAACTTTACACCAGAAAAAGTTTACATGTGTTGTTTTTGCAATGGTGATGTCGGCCATAGCGCTAAAAATCACTGATTTCTGATTTGTTCAAAATTCAACTAATTTTTCCTTTTGAAGTTGGACTGTGGTTGGTAAGTGGTAGCTGCTGCCTTGTGTAATGTAAATGTAATATGTCCTACTGTGATTAAAAGATGGTTTGTGCCATTTTTACATTCTAACAAAAGACTGCAGATGAAAATGAGTCAATCTTGGCTAACATGGCACATTTATTAAAGTTGAATCATTTGCAATAAATAGATATAAATAGAAAATAGCAATTGAAAAAGATAAAATGAAATGAGCTCATTTCATTTTTGTCATCATCACATGATTGAGTGCAGATAAACATTCTTAAACCTATAGAAAGGTTGACATAGGTCAAGCGATGAAAACGTACGGTGTGTGTTGTTTTCTTCACGGCTCATTGTTAAAATCTTCCACTGCTCATCAGACTTCCTGACCTGAAACTTAAGCATCTCTTTAGTCATTCTCTCCTGAACAGACAAAGATTTTTTTAAACATCACTCTTGCATGCACTGTGCTGCCTGCTACATAATAGGAGAAGCACAGCTGTCACTGCAAAACATGATCCAATAGCCCACAGACAGATGGAAACACACCTGAGCCTCTGCACACTGCTGCTGGTGCAGGGAAATGGCATACCTCAAAGATGCTCATCCCCACCTAACCATAACATAACCCTAACCTAACGTAACATAACCCTAACCTAACCATAACCTAACCTAACCATAACCTAACCATAACCTAACCTAACCATAACATAACCCTAACCTAACGTAACATAACCCTAACCTAACCATAACCTAACCTAACCTAACCATAACCTAACCATAACCTAACCCTAACCTAACCTAACCCGAACATAACCCTAACTCTAACTCTAACCGTGCCCTGCAATTTCAAATAGTCTCATTAATGATTTTCAATTGCTTAAGTGGTTAATTTTCTTCTATTTCAACAAGAAAGTATAGTGACTATCACATTGTTTCTGGCACAGCTGCATAAGATGCATGCTGAAATATACCAGACAACTTGGTTTGCCAAGAAATTAGCTCAGTTGTCATTATATCTGCTGATGATAACTGAGCAACTGTGTTTCCATGACAATCCATAAAGACTGTGAAGTGTATCCGAGTTGAAAGCTCCAAAAACAGCTGGTAAGGGGACTTTGAGTCTGAATATTTTTGTCAAGCATTTAATTATACAGCCAGTGTACAAATTTAAACATGTTCAGATAACAGTGCACAGCACACGGAGCATTTAGCTCAATGTTTCTCGCTGATGAGAAAACCAAACCAAAAACAAGGAGCGAAGAGATGACTTAATAATACAATAGAAAAAATGGACAGAGATGAGGGAGAGGCAGATGAAGAGAGAGAGAGAGAAGGACAGAATAGTAATGCTGTCTCAGAGTACCAGAGGATTAGAGGTAGAATCACAATACCAGCAAAAAAACCAACACCAACGAGCCACTGGCCAACAGGAGAGTAAACAAGTGGAAAAGATGTCCATCTGTTCACCTGTGCAAACCTTTGCACCAGAGACGACACAGACGTGTGTCTTTGACGCTATCATTGCTGAATGCAAACTATAAAACAGACATAATGTAAAGGCGTAATCAAGCTGCAGAGAACGCAAATGTGTTCTCACACATACATATGAACAACTGTAATGACTGTAGCTCTTGCTCTCACACAGACCAACACTCACAAGCACATGCAGTGGCAGTAACTGGTTCATATTCCACTGTGGTGGAGTTAATCTGCACCACACGAGGTGCCATCACCTCAGTGAGATGCTTGTGTTTTCAATGTTCTGAAATGTGAAATATTGAAACCGTTAACTCAGCTGACATTTTTTCATGTTGACACAGTCAAGAAGAGTTGAGCGCTATTTAAATATGAATATGTCAACAGAAATATGATTAGTAGGAATCACTAAGAACTCTACAAGTATTTCTATTCCAGGAGAGCGGGTGTGTGTGCATACAAGGAGCATGCCTGTTCAACTATTTCCATCTACCTCTCTCCGTATCTGTTTCCCTCTGTTACACTCTCTCTCTGTAAATATTCATTATTGCACTTTGTAACACTTAGTTCAGTTCTCCTGCCCTCACAGCCTGCTCCTGAATGCTGCTCCATGTGTGGTACAAGCTGATGGATTCAACTTTATTTCAGGAAAGCTTTGATTTGCAATTTGGGATACTGTTGAAATGTTTGGTGGTCCCATGAGTGTGAAGCATTCCGAAGGTTCTTCTGAGTCACTATTCAAACTGAAAGTAAGCGCGTTTACTTCAGGATTTGCTAGTTGTCAGAGGGATAACATCTCAGTTTCTTCTACTCTCTCTAAGCCTGCCTTTTCTGCCCTTGCAGAGAGACGTTGCACTTAAGCTATATGATGTGTAGGAATCCTTGCGGGGACATTTGCATGATTATGTTTTCTCTTGTGGACATTTGATTTGCGAACACAATCTGTATGAAGTGCAGCTGTGGACATTTTGTGGTATTCACTTGTTATATAACCATGAATTGTTGTGAAAAACTTGCAAAATATAAATTGTGACAATCAAATCTAATCGAAAACACAGGACTTTTACAGAAGACAGCATTGTTTGTGCTCAGGTAACATACTTTTTTTTCACCCCAAGCCATCAACTTTTCCTGAACCTGACTGGTGACTGGTGCTGCGACCATTCCAAACTGTGACTGTTCAAAACATTAATCATGTGTTTATTATTGTTGATGATGGCAAAGGTTCAGTGTGCCTGCAGCAATGTTAGACGGTCAAGGGCCAGTGCGTCTCATACAGTTGCTAAAGGGTGTCTTATGGTCAAAGGGGTGTGACAAAGCACCAGTATTTGATGAGAACGGGTTGAGAAACTACCTGATGAATGATTCTGATCATCATTATTCATTCTCTCCTGGAAAATACAGTGATGAGTGTCATCTTGAAACAGCTGTGTTGCAACAGGGTGTATGTTTATATGCATTTAAAGTAATGTGAAAGTCAGTGAAAGATTCTGATCCTCGGGAAGTGCACACACAACCAAACTTGTGATGCAAAAGAGATGAGAAGAAAAGGCTTTGAAGCACGTTGATCGGTTTAGTAACATGTCAGGCTTGATTGATTAAATGCAGAACAAATAGCTGGAGAAGAATTGATTCCTATGATAAAAATGAGTCATCAACTGTTCTGCATCACAGGAACTCATGTCTCCTTGACCTGTAAAACCTCAGACTGGCAGAAAGAGAGAGGGAGAGATTAAAAGGAAACATATTTTCTTTCCTAAATGAGATATCTGCATTTTAGAGAAAATGATTGATGGCACCAATTCAAACAAATGATGAATTCAAACAAATGGCCCACCTTAATTTGCCAATGTAACACTTTTCCATATTGTAAAAGAAGGATGTAACACATTCAGGCTTTAATATGAGATATGTGTGTTAGATACTGGAATGAATTAATAGATGATTCCATGTTTCAAAAGGCATACAGGTCATACTATATTAGATTGGAACTATCTGTGTAAACAGTTTTTACACTGATTTAGCAGTAAGCAGTTTGGCTTCTGCAGCCACTACCAGCAGGTGACTGATGGACCTGGCATGGTGGTTAATGAGAATTGACTTCTCACTGAAGAGATTGTTGCAGCTGTGTGTGTTTGTGTGTGTGTGTGTGTGTGTGTGTTTTCAACTTGTAGCTGTGGATCTTCAAGAAAGTGCTTGTAAATGTGTAATGGTGTGTCTCCTCTTGTTGGAACACGGGGTCAGTCAGGTAGTGCAGCCCCCCTGGAGGAAATACAGATTAACCTCTTCAAGTTCTTTGGACGTTTCGGTGAGTATATCATCGAGTTACAAGTACAGGCAAGTAGTTTTTCAATCCCACAGAAATGTATCTGAAATTCAAATATTTCCAAAGATACTGCACCTGTTATGCTGAATTGCATGCAAAAAGTGGCTTTACCAGACCAGTGTCATGGGACCTTAGATATTACTGTCAAAAGAATTTCACCATGTATTCCTAATAGTAATGGGTAGGCCAGAACGTAACAGTCACATTTAAACTTGGTAATTAAAGAAGAGCTGTGACAGGAACATCCAGGGACAGGGTGGGATTTCTTTGTGCAAACGCTTGCGTTCTGTTCAGGTCAAACTGAGCAGTTTTGAAGTTTTGATTAAGATGACATTTTACACGGTGAACGAGTTGTAATGTTCATAACCTTTTCCCCCCTTTCAAATTGAAAATAGATTACATCGCATATAAAAGCATCATTCTCAGTAGTAACACAATTACACGGTGCTTCTTTGTTTGGATTAAAGCACTGGTTTGGACCACGCAAATTTGTTTGGTGGCAGAGATGAAAATTACATCACAGACAACTACTTTTCATTCTGGTAAGAAATTAATAATTACAGCATAAACCCCTTTGTGTCATTCCCTGCAAGAACCCCCCTGTAATAATGACGTGGTATTTTTCCCTAAGCTAGTATCATCACTCCATGGCTGTTCTCAGATGTTTTGTTTCCAAAATAGTTCAAAAGGATCTTTGCAGGATATTTTAGTATTTTGAGAAAAAGATCTGCCAATCCTTTACCTACAATTTTTGTCTCTCTATCCCACACCCACATTTTAATTAATTTCCACATATCATCAAGTCTTTCTTTCTTTCTTTCTTTGTGTTACTCCTGGTGATGGAGCTCAGCTTTCACACTCCACATGTGCTACAGTATATGACTGGCCAACATAATCCCTTACATGTGAAACCCTCGAGATTTAATTCCCTCCCCTCTTCAATGCATGCAAATCCAAAATTTGCCTTTGCACATGTTGTGTAATCAAAACCAAATTGTGTGTTTTGTGCTAGGCAAGCACAGTTACCCTGAAAAATTAACATAAATACATTCCAAATAGGATGGAAGCAGCGAATTGATTTCTTGAGGGGAATTGGGTGTCATGAATAATGACTTAGCCAGGGCTAGTCCTTGAAGTCCCTGATAGAAACCAGGCCAATGTTGGGTCTGCCCTGCATGGTTAATCCACTGGCTGGTCCTGACATCTGGTGGTGCATTTAGATGTTGCATTGTGACGTCTGCTACTGTAAATAAAGTGCTAAATGTATCAAAATAGCTGGTGTGTTCTGCTAAACTGGAATCCTATTGCAACAACTTGTCATTTTTTATTAAGGGTCAGGACTAGCTTTAGCACCAGGGTTATGTTAAGCTCAGGGTTGAGCAGTCAGTGGTTCAGGGAATGGCTACAGTCTTAGAGACACTATCTAGAACTATATAAGGTCATTTGTCCTTTTTCAGCAGAAGTTAGAGCTTCAAACTAAAGTGATTCCTCTGGCACCCATGCTGAATTGTTCGGTTTTAAACTCAAGTTTTCCTAACTGAGGGTGAGCATGCCAATGCCTCCACTTTTGCCAAAAGCCCAATTGTTAATGCACCCAATTAGTAGACCCAGCACGCAGATGTCCCATATTGTCCCTTCAGACTGAGCCCAACCAGGGCCCATGAGTACAGACCTGATCACTGCGCGTTCATCCACGAGCCGCCCCCATCTGTCAGTGTCTCCTATGTATTTGAATAGTTATGTTTTGATGGTATTGTTTTATTATGAGCTGAGAGCAAAGAAAGAGGATTTTTAAAGTTGAGCCAACTGGATCAAAGTGGCTATGTAGATCTTTTGGAAGCTTCTGGCACTGTAAGTGCAGGAGCAGCTAAAAGCTAATTTGTCACATCACACTGCCTCTGGACTTCATTTAGTCTCGTGCAAATTAGTTAGTACCAATACATTTAAGTCTTCTTATCAGCATAAAGTGAAAAGCTCCCTGAGCTCCTGATGTGTAAAACAGCAAAAACAAATAAACATGGCTTAAAAGAATATGCCCATTATAGTGACAGTAAGGCAAGCTAAAGAATGTTTCCACTGAAGCATAATTGGATAAAAATGAGTTAGTGCCATAATACTTTGACATGAACTGAATTATTTTAGCATACTTTTGTAAGCTTGGCAGCAGGGCCACTTGGAATACATCAGTGTAACTCACCAGAAAAGGCAGCTGTGTAATTAAAGACTGGTGCTCGGAAGGATACTTCAATAAAATGATAACTTAAGTAAAGAGTTTAAAAAGTCTCAAAGAAATGAAAAGATGGGATCTTTCATATGAGGACTATACAGCCCACATGTTTGCGCCACAAGCACGGAGGTGAAAGGATGCACATTTCATCTGACTACAGAGGCCGGCCGTGTGTATCAACAGTTGTTGGTAATGTGCCATCAGGCTTTATGTCAAAGGCGAGTCAATGTCACGAAGATATGGATGTGGATATCAGTTTTTGGTATCTATCTGCCACCCCAAACAGGAACAGGAGTCTAGTTATGCCTTTAAGTCATGTCACACTGTCAGAGGCATCGCTTTGGTTAGATCTTCTTATGTGCTTTGATGCATTTTGTCAAACACAGTTAGAAACAGATTCTGCAACACTGGAGAAACTAACAAGAGTAGCTATACTTTGAAAGTATCCACTCCCTCCCTTCAGGCTTTACTCCAAAGTCACACCCCCACAACTCAAGAATGTGCTGCCTGACTAATGTTACTGCTGCAGGACAAGTCCACAACAGTGATGAAGAATCAGCAGCTGGCCCCACGTTTGTTCTGTACACAGCCACTGCTAACTGCACCTCCTTTGGTTAACTGCCATAATCAGATGAACACAAGCATAAAACAGCCGTCACAAACGTAACATCACCTTTAGCTCGTAGTGTTTTGTTTTGTGCTTTTAGGATTCAATGATTCAAGGGATCTTTATCGTCTTACCAGCGCACATTTCCACATGAGATGGCACGAGATGAAGTACTCGGGTCCTGGTTATAAGCGAAAGAGATTAAATAAACTACAAACAAGAGCAATAGAAAATAAACTAGACTATAGACAACAAGTACTGTTAAAGAAAACAACAAAAACACTATAAAAACATAAGCATTCAACAGTGATTAATAAGCATGTGTGCAAAATGCAGTTGGCCGGGTTATAAAGTGAAACGTGCAGAGAGGGAGAAGTGTAAAGTGTCTGCAGTAGCAGGTATCAGATATCAGAGCTACAGAGCACCACCAGAGTTCAACAGTCTAACGGCTTCTGGAAAGAAGTTCCTCAGGCTGGTGGTCCTGCTCCAGATGCTCCGCAGCCTCCTGCCCGAGGGGAGGGGGGCGAACAGTGAGTGTGCAGAGTGGGTGGAGTTCTTAATGATGCAGACGGCCCTCTTCCTGCATATGCTGGTGTAAACGTCTGACCACCATGCTGATCATACATTTGGTAAATGTAACCTACCGTACAGAAATGTAATAGAAATGCAATTCAGTTTTGGCTGGCTGGCAGAATAAACCTCCTCAACCAATTTCACTTGACATCTGAAACACTAGTGGTGAGATAATATAATAACCTCCGCTCCCCCGTTGTTTAGAAGAAGGCACTTACATATAATAGCTGCACAATGATCATCAGCTCCCAGCTGAGAATGTGTATAAGTGTGAAGCAGATTGTGAAGCAGAAGCAGCATCAAGAATATTGACACTCTTTTCTCTCTAGATAAATAAATAGGAAAATAATCACAGTTATTAGCAATTTTCCTAGTTAGCCCTTGTTAGAAATGATGCTTTGTATGCACTGCATAGGTGTTATTATGGCACAGGAATACAATTAACACAGTAACGTGGCTTCTTACCAGAAGGGGGAGCTAGTTGCATGTGCTTTAATGACCTGTCTCCCCTCAGGCACCTTCTTCTGCTACCTCAAATGGAGGCACAATAATTGTACAGAATGAAATATAAAATTGTATGTTTCAAAATTCTTCTTCAATAGTGATATATGGACATACTCCACATAATTCATTTTATATTTGGCATCACTACGTATAGAGGTTTAGATTTTGAATCAGAGAACAGTTGTGTGCTCATCCTTTCCTTTCCTTTCTTGGTATTTCTCAGTAGACGATTATAGACTATCATTGTCTCTATCCTGAATCAAGCATGTCTCTAAACTCTAAAGGAAATATAACACTGCCCTTTTCTGTCAATGGCCACAAAAAAAAGGCAATTCTAGTGTAATGTGTCATGACACAGGTTTTGTTAGTTACTTTATCCAGTTCACATGTTTTTAAAAAGTAGTCACTATTGGTCACTAACTACACATTTCAAAAAACAAGTTTGATATCAATGCCAACCGCCCTGTTTGACCATATAAGCTCTATTCACACAAGGGCATTTATCCTGTTAAAGGGTGTTTTGCTGGATGGGCACATCTGTGTTTCAATTCTGAGAATAAGAAGCTAAACTTATTTTCATAAATTCTATTGTATTTTCTTCTAATTAATTTGACCTGTCTATCCTGCCTCATTGTAATTAGCCTTTAATGTAAGAAAATAACCCCAGTGTAATGTACTTCGGACTAAAATTAGTTATATATATATAACATATATCCAACGCTCCAGACAGACAGACCATTTGCCATGAATCTCACTGGACTGCGCTAATTAATGGATCTAATTAGTATTTTATGGTTAAAAGCAGGTCAGTGGTTGATCTTCTGAACAACTGGCATGGACAATGAGCTGCACTGTGTTAATGTTCTCAAGAGAGCTGTTCCTGTCTCATATAAGGTATCTTAAAGTGGTTGGAAAAGATTCCATTATTTTCAAATCTCATAAGAACTCTCTATGAATGAAACATATGGTCAAAGCTAAAGCGCGTCTTGTGATCTTTGAAGGCATGAATCTTGAAAGGGTAATTTGAGGGGATATTTGTTTGACAGTCTTTAGACAGCCAGGAATTTGGCTGGCCTCCTCCTGTTCTGTAGGGTCTGTTACCAAAATCAAAATCCCCAAACAGCATACAAGAAGCTAGTGTATCTGTCCAACTGGTGGACAAAAACTGGTGCAATTAAAGCAATGACATCTTAATATGGCTCTTTTGATGTGTGCATGATCTGAATAGGTGATTGGATCTTTTTTATGTTTTGCCCTGAGCTTAAAGGCCATATGAACCCATGATACACATAAATATTTTTCCTGATTAACCCCCTTTTTTATTGCTGTTTGGGTGTGTACAGAGTAGATGATGATTAACTGACATGTCTTTCAGTCTTGTGTTAAACCAGGACAACTTAGACCTTCATTGTACGTATCTGTATTTGTATCTCCTGGGACGTTCCTGTGTGGAGTTTGGATGTTCTCCCCGTGCTTGTGTAGGTTTACTGCAGGTACTCCAGCTTCCTCCCACAGTCAGAAGACATGCAGGTTAATTAGTGACTCTAACTTGCCCGTAGGTGTGAGCGTGAGTGTGAATGGAAGTGTCAGCCAGAGTAACCCCGCCTCTCGCTCAATGTCAGCCAGGACTGTCCCCCCCCCCCCCCCCCCCCAGCACTCAGCCAGCCTCAACCTGGGCAGCAGTCTAATCAGCTGTAACTGAAAACACCTGTGCTGGCATGCAGGACCTTTAAAACATGGGAAACAGCAAGTTGGATAATCTGGCTGATGTTAACCAAATGTTACAAACACACCTGCATTTCTGTGTGTTTTCTACAGACAGGTCATAACCCACTGACATTTCACTGCAGATTAAACCATGTTATGGTCTATAACAATCCCTGCAAAACTTTGACATCCATGTGCAAAATCTATGTTTTCTACATTTTCATTGCTAGTTTTGGTTATTAGCTGTGCCAGTTTTACAGCTAATTAAGGGATATTCAAACAGTGGAATTACTAAGCATCCAACAAAAAGTCACTTGGACTCTTAAGAGTTTTGAATGGAAAGCGACTGTTTCATGGTCTCAGATATTTTACTCTCTGGCTGTGCATTGATGAAGTGTTTTCTGTGAGCATGCCCATGTGTTTATGGTTTCAAGTGACAGTTAAAAGGCCCAGTGAAGAGCTCCATCTGGATAAATGACATATGAGCCAGTATTTCTTTCTCTTTGTGTGTGTGTGTGTGTGTACGTGTGTGTGCTTGTGTGTCTGTGTGTGTACATGTGATTAAAAAGGCAAATCATTACTCAATTAACTCAGTATTTTACACATGTAGTATAGACATAATGCAAACTGTCAATTATAGGCGTCCATACCCGTAGACATGTGAGCATCTGTCTCTCTGCTCAGCAACATTGATAATCTTACCATCCATGTCGGAAGAAGAAAGAAAGAAAAAAAACAGGGCATTCATCATGAGCTTTGAGACGTGGGCTGTGGGACTGAGACATACATGAGCTCTGGAGACTGGAATGCATGATAAATGAAGAAAGCCTGTTATAATATCTACCTATTAATATACCTTGGCTATGATGGGTTCTTACCTGTTCATCTGTCCGCCAGTCCTGCGGGGTTAGAAGATAATTATGCCTTTAGTGATGGACAATTTGATTGGGAGTGGGGGATCGCACAGTGGTTGAAAGACTGGGAAGAGATGCGCAGAAAGAGAAATCCAACCCTTTGGGTATCAGGACATTAATGACAACTGGGGTCACTCAGAGCCAGATACCACTCTAATATAACATATCCTACCTGGACATGAATGCACTAATCAGACCATGGTCTCATCATCAGTTGATGAGCCCATCAGTCTGAACTCTTAATGGAGTTGACCCAGAAATGAAGAAATCTGTGTAGAATATCATTAATACTGGATGAACACAGTGTTATTGACAGGAGCTGAGTTTAGTTTCAGACTTTTCAGTTCTCTGCCACTTCTTTTCAGGGATGTGACACACTGTTACTATTGTTAATATTAGTGTTAAGATGTTGTTTGTTCACTTTTTATGTGTATGATCGTGGTCACTGATGGCCGACTGTAGTGGAACTGTCGCACACAGGGGTTAAATTGGACTGGAGCCCGTCAGAGCTGAGCACTGGATCCTAGTTAGCCTGCCTGTTTGCTCTGCTTTTTTGCAACAAAACAACAAAAAGATCAAATATTGTAGTGGCTTTACTGCAAGCGTGGAAATGATCTGATCACTTAAAAAGTATGTCAGTAAATAAGACAATGGAAAACAGTACCATTGTTACTCTGGACAATACACCTATAGAACACATTATCTATGGCTTCACTGGAACTAGTGTCTACTGAGGAAATAGTCCATCTGCAAACTGTTAACAGTGTGGTCTGTGGAAACCACCGGTAGTATTTCACCCAAAGCACAATTGTGGCTAAGTATAGCCTCACGGAGCTGCTGCTATGGTTTTGTAAGTAAATAAGTATGTAAGTAAGTAAGTGAAGTTGGTCAATGATGTGTTGAAATACATGGTTCAATCAAATATAACACCAAGATTTCAATGATTGGACTGTATAGCTGATGTACGGCCAGTACACTGAGCAACATTTGGGGCTGCATTATCTGAGGCAATGATAAAGACCTTTACTGTAAAGAGTTGTTTGTCATCCAGTCCCTAACGGCAGATAGACAGTGTTCAAAACAACCAGTTTGTCAGTCTCATCAGGTTTAAAGGAGACACACAGCTGGATGTCATCAGAATAACAATGACAGGGCTGTCTTAGAAAATGATGCAATCCAATTTTTGACACAGTTGAAACAAAAAAGTACTCTGCACTCAGTAAAGTGCAGATCTCTGCAGGGTGATCTCTGCTACACCTAACCATAACCAAAACCTGTGATCACTGTAAGCCTGACAAGATATTTATTTATTAGAACTTATTTTTGTAAATCTTTTTGATCACAGCCATTGCTCCACCTGGCGTCATACATAAGCCAAGACGTATACTTGGACCATTAGAAATCATTATCTGATTATCGTGAATTTGCCAATTGCTCAAAATGTCTTTTAAACTGGCTTGAAGACTAACAGGCCGACCAACGTTGCCTTTGTTAGGAACCAACACAAGCGACCAAAAAATTCCACTTCTTTTACAATATTTACAATATCAGTGTCTGGGGCTCAAATAATACGTGAAGCAGCCCATTGAACTCTTTTCATTTTTCTCAAGACCAATATTTAGAAATGTGTGAAGTTTGATGCCATCCACAATATCTTGATCTGTAGACTTGCATTAGCCCTAATTAGAGGGTTCGACTCGTCCCCCTGACAACCGCACCACAATGTGACATCATCCGTCATCATTATCCAAATCTTTGTTGTTGTCTGGGAAACACCTCTCAGGTCTTTGTGGAATGATGGCATTGTGTACACAGACAAAAGGCCCAAGATGAAGCAAACCTCAATCATGCACACTTAACTTGATGCAATGAAAAGGAGCTTAACAGTTCATTAATTTGGAAAACAAATGCAGAAAATGCAGTGGAAATAAATATGTAAGGTGGAAAAATGTGAAAGGAATTGGTGACTTCAGATTTTAATATGTTCCATGTGCTTTAATAAGATGTGTTTTGATGAACATAAGGTCAGAGAGGCCGGAGATGATAGGAAATGTCCCACAATCCAAACATAACTAGGTTCTTTTCTTTGGATCACAACATATTACAACATACCACATTTGAACACAAGACAGCATTTTTTTTTTTCTTATTACATTATTTTATGCTTGTCTTGTTGACATAACTTTAACCAGTATTAAAACAGTAAGCATTCACTTAAATGCAATAATACATGTGTGGCCTCTTCAGGCATCCATAGGTAGTGTTCTTAAAAAAAAAAAAAAAAAAACATCAAGCAAAGCAAACAGCCAACAATTGCAACACTGTGAATGAGCATCTGCTATGGTGAATACAGGCCAATTTAATGAACATTGATCAGTGTCCAGAAGCAATTAACATTTTCCAACAGGGAGATGGAGAGCCTTACAAAGCTCGAAGGCAACTGCCAAGCCCACAGAAGGAGACAGCACTCACCTGAGAGCCAACGCAACATACTGTGGAGGAAATTCACAGTTCACACTCTTCTCAGATGACAGGAAATGAAGGAACGAGGGTAGAAAAACACGGAAAGTTAGGGGATGAAACGAAAAGCAGATAGAGAGGCAGGGGGAGGGAGAACAGAGGGATGAAACAAAGGGTGGAGAGAACGTCCCCAGATGGTGAGGCATACGGTGAGACGTGTAGCAGACAAAGCTGGCAAGCTGATGTGACTCGGAGAGGAATAAAGGGACGGGGACGGTGTCTGCATGTGTGTGTGTGTGAAGATCTCCATTGAAAAATAAAAATCCTATACAGTGTTACAATACCCAGTGGAGCATGTCAACCCTACCCTGTATATTACCCTATGTATTCTATTTATAGTTGACTTAAAAGTTACTTCATTTCTCTGGTTTTATTAGCCTGCAGGGGGCAATGAAATACTACACTCAATTCTGCCACACAGGAACAACACTTATTTATAAGTCAGAATGTATGTTATGTTGTTTGTTTGCAATAAGGTGTGTGTATGTGCAGGCAAATCCAATATGCATGCGACTCAAACATACATCCTGGTAACTCATCAGAGTAAAGAGTTTCTTGGCAACAAGGTATGAACCATTTGAAAACAACAATGCCAGAACAATTTAAAGTGTCCTTCCTCTATACTGTCTACTATAGTGTTTCTCACTCGTCTCTTTCCATTCATCAAACCCTTTTTCTTGATCTCTCTCTTGGGTATAGTTACCAGCTTGGTCTGACTGCCTGCTATACTGTAAAAACAGAACCTTTAATCGATTGAACACTGATTGAGCTGCTGACTAATTAATAATGGATCAAGTTGGATCAACTGCTCTGCTTTTAGGTGCTCTGGTTTTCCCGAATGGAAACAGATCACAGAACCTGAGTTGAGAAAAGAGTGTAAGTCAGATGTGTGTCTGCTACCAGTTTAAATGCTTCAGTGGTTTTTTTTTCGTTTTTTCTATTTATTTTTTTTAACAATACAGGATCAAGTGCAAAGGAATTTGCATCATTCCCAACAAAAGCTTTAGTTATCCAAGACAAATAATAGCCAGATACAATTAAGTACAAATACAACAAGTTTGACAATCTTTCGTTCCTTGAAGATGGAAAATGTGGTAGCTGTGCAGTTTTGGAAAGTTACTGAGAAACGTAATCACATTACTGTGCGTAACTTATGCAGGAGTGAACATGGGAGCTTGCTCTGTTACACCGACTTTCACTGACACGTTTTTGTGAATGGTGGCTTTAAAGCATGCAAGGAGAAACTGAATAGCTTCAGTTCCCTGTCAAAAGGGATGTCTGGTATGTAAAGTGGTGAACATATTCTAAATATAGTGTACACTTAAACTGGTACTGAGCTTTTGAGATGGGACTTTTTTCAGTGAATCAAATTGTTTTCTAAAAGAACTAGAATTACTTCCATACACTAAGGGGACCTTCATCCTCATGGTTAATAGAATAATAACCACAGAATCCCAGGTTCAGAATAGTTTTTGTTATATTTCAGAACCACAAACTGGACTAGTATTTGATGGAAGCTGGGTTTTCCCTGCCTCCTTTTCTGTATATAACAATTTAAAAAATCACAAGCTTTTGGAAGTCAGTGTAGCATATAGGTGATGGGTAGATTACTTTTTTTAAATTAAAGTTTCTTATATTTATTATTTTTGTGGACTGCCTGGCTTGTTCTACCACACCGGTCACTCTGACACCTCTCAGGTATGCAAAAGCTGTCTTTATTAATCTAAAAAGGTCAAAAAAAAAGGTCAAATGGTGTCAAAATGACTGGGAAATGGTGTAACTGAAGTCAATTATTGATTAGCCCGGTTTATTGATATGGATAGGGACACGCCAGACTGTCTGAGGACCTGCTTTTCTTTGTCATGGATATAAAGAATGGAAGAGTTTGTCCATTTTTCTATTGCTTTCAGTTATTTTTCAATATGTCTTTTGGAGTGTAGGTTTTCTGGTGTGTGTATTTATTTCTTATAAAAACACTCCTCTTCATTGTATTCAGTATGTTTGAATATTGTTTCGTTCAATATTTAAGTCTGATTTGATTTGTTACCAAACATAATACTGCCAGCAAATGACTGTATCCTCACTGCAGCTTGAGATATTTTAATTTAATGACACTCTACACCAGATGGAGCACCGTGCAAATCAAAGTGTTAACAATACATCTTCGTAGTCACTGCAGACACAAATGCGCACCAGCAAGACAGTCTAGTCTCAATCTAATCCATACTGGAAATCAGCCAAGGACTGTAGATCATGATGCAAATTCTGAAAATTCACAAACACAATCTAAAATGTCCCATCTCTGCTTAGAGGTAAAATGAATGCTGTTGAGATTCTGAGCAGCTATGCTTGGTAACTGACGTAAAGCTAATATTTTTTGAAAAATACCCAGATGGTTCAACACCTGTCTCTGCAAGCAAAACAGGCTTTATTTTCATGCAGTGTAATACATTTGAATCAACAACACATTTAATCCTAATCTCAACAGTAAATGCACCAAAAATGCAACGTTTATTTTTGGTATTAAGTGGCAAATTGAGAACTGGTTGATTACATGCAATTCAAAATGGCATATTAGTACAAGATATACTGTGCATACGAGGCTGCAACAGGCTTGTATTTCAAGATGTTTCCATCGGCAGAAAATCGAGGTGTACGATGCCAAAATTAGCAGTTGTGGGCTCCGTGCAAACCATGCAACGACATTTAGGAATCATGAAGAAGACCAGTATGCGAGCAAACATGTTAGCCAGGGGGTTCATGGGTGTGCTTGTGTTTCTGGTGAATTTATGAGACATCTGGCATCCCTGAACCCCCTGCCCTCTATCCTAACACACACACACACACACACACACACACACACACACACACACACACACACACACACACACACACACACACACACACACACACACACACAGACGGCCAGACCTGAATAATGAGGTGTCATGTCTCTCTCACACCCTGGGACCCCCATTCATGCCTCATCCATTCAAGTCATCATTCAAATCCATCTCTTGTGCTGTAACTCTACTGTGTTGCGCACTTTTTCTCCCCCGATCACACTCACACACAGTGACACACACAGAAACACACACACAGAGTCGGGGGGGGGGGGGGGGGGGGGGGGGGGGTCAGGTCATGGTGCTGAGAGATTGGGTTTCTATTGAGAATAATTACAGTTGAGGATTGGCTGCCCCCTGGTCTCTTCAGTATAAACAACTCCTATTGGTCAGGCTGGCTCATGTCTGGCCTACCAGCTGCCCGGTTTGTCTCAGGTGGTAAAGGCAATTATTATGATTAATGAAGATATTATTTATCATAGCAAATAATATGACAGCAGAGCTGGCGCTGGCTGCTTTGCCACAATGGCTGCCATTTTTAATTTCTCATAATTTATCTGCTCTGTGGCTGCCTTGCATTCTTGTGTGAATATAGTCAAACACTGAGGTGAAATGAGAGCAAATTTTAAAAACATTGTAAATGAGAACATAGAAATATCTTACCACTTTGTGCTTGGTAATTCAGTTGACGATGGCACCATCTATTTTCGCTTAATGAAACAATCTTGTTTTAATGCTGCCTCTAAAGACAGATGCCAGATGATTGCACTACAAATGTGCCCTCAACTGATTGTGATGACAAAAGACCCCAACCTCCTTAAAATTACAACTGACACAGACACATAAAATCTTGTCTCTTGTCTGCAGCACTATTGCATTTATAAAGGATGTAGTTTTTAACAGCCTTTGCAAGGATTTGTGTTTTGGGCCCAAAAGTCGGTAACACCGTGGTTATGCTGAAGGTGGAGATACATACAATACACAGTATGGAGTCTTTACTAACACAATCATGATGCAGCATAACTAAATATTGCCTTTCAAAGCCAATACAAATCACTTACCTAGTGCTTTATTACTTAACACTGCTGTGAAGGTTTGGTTAGGCTTAGACACAAAGCCAACTTACTCAGTTTTAGGGGCAGATTATGGTTTGTTAAAGTAAGAAAAACATCAGGATTTGAGTTAAAATGAATGCACACTTTTGGTATTTGTTGATACAACTGATGTCTGTGTCTTTCTTGGGAGGACGGTCTCCTAACTGAATTAATAGGATGAAAATGTGATTCCTGTTTGCTGTAGTGAGACACAACATGTAATAACTTTAAGTCTGTATCATTTAAATACATTGCAGTATTTGAATTGTTGGAGAGTAAGGTAGATATTTATTTATAGTATAATTTCCACATTATTTATATTTTAACTCTCACATACTGTGCCATCAGTTATTGTACAGATGTTTTAAAATTCTTAAGAAAAGCTGTTTGTGAGACGAAGTCTGTGTGCAGACATGAATGCTAACAGTTACAAAACCCATCCAAGAAGTAAGTGGCAACATTTTCAGCAGAGTATCTGCTTCATTAAGAATAAATTGTCACCAAAAACAAATCTGCAAAACTGCTTTGAATGACTTCTCACAGCTACCTTCATTGTTTAAATATTCAGGCTTTTCAACATCAAAAATTTACAAAGTAAGCACAAATAATACATGTCAACACTGACTGTGAAGCCCTTAGAACGTATTGTGTTCTTCTATCAATGAAAAGCTTTCCGCATTTTCCTTTGAAAAATAAGAGTTTGTCCTACTGGCTGGCTGCTATGAGATGTTCTTCCTGTGTGAGCGTGTGTGTGTTTGTTTAGAGTCATCAATAACGGTTCTGTGATTCAGTATGTTAGGGTGACAAGGACACACACGTAGTCACCGACAGAACAGACACACACACACAAGGTGAACATACACTGATTACCTACAGGTTGAGTGTTGCTGATGACGGCTTTAAAACACTGCTGAGAGAAGCAGATCTCTCAACAACACTGTATGTGTGCAGCTGTGTCTCAAACGATGAGGGACAGCAAACATGAGCGCATAGACTGATCTGATCTAATTAATTAATATTTTTCCCGTCCCTTTTTGTTTGGCTGCTCACTTGTTGGGGATGAGACAAAGAGCGAATGGGAGAGAGTGGAAATAAATAGACGGTAGAATGGGCCACAGTAGATGTGAGGTACAGATAGAGAGAGGGAGGTATCGAGTACAGGTGTGGGAGGGAGGGGAGAGAGGATAGGTGCAGGATAATTTATTCAGCCAGTATGTAAATAGTGTGAAGTATAATGCTATTAGCTGTGATTATTATAGACAGCTATTTCAGGAGAGAATCTGCACCCAGCTGCTATCACAGATGTTGGAGAGGAGAGGAGAGGAGAGGAGAGGAGAGAGGAGAGAGGGGAGAGGAGAGGAGAGGAGAAAATGATATAATTTCCCATGCATGCAACCAAAGGATTTATCAAAGTCAGGAAAGCCACATACGGTATGTATGGGTATGAGTGTTATTCATTGTGTCCATGCTCATACATAAAATCTTAAAAGTGTCCGTGTGGTCGCATCTCTTTAAAAGGAAGATGCCATCCCCTGCGGGTAAGTACATGTGCGTTTGCATCCCTGATTATGTGTGGTTTCCTATGCGTGTCTATACTGTGTATCTTTCTATAACAGCATCCCTGTAAAATCATGTATTCACACACAAGCTTGCAGATCCAGCATGCATGTGTGTGTGTGTGTGTGTGTGTCTGTACGTATGTGTGCGTGTGTGTGCACCCTCGCCACATCCTCCTAGCCCTCTTCCCCCCCTGTGTTCCTGTGTTGAGGTATCCTTGTTCTCTGTATTGTGATGTTTTTATCTGTGTGTGATTGCTACAGTTCCCCTCAGCCAAAACACACAGCTCTCTGAAGGCACACACAGTGCCAGCTTTAGCCGCCCTCTGAGGAGTATACGTCAATAAAATATGAGCCGCGGCATACACACAGCCTAACAAACACTCACGCTAGCCCACACATTAACACACACACCGAGTCCTGCCCCGGCCTGTGAGTTTACACTGCTGTGAACATGAACACTAAGTGGAAGTTTGCACGCAAACATGGCGGCCATAGGAGTTACCTCAGGCCAGCTGCTCTGTCATCCAGTGAATCAAGCGCACCCTTGTGTTCTGCCCATCATCACTGAATCTGATTTGACTGTGGGATATGTTTAATTGATGAGCAGCGTTTGTCCTTTTATATCCTGGTCTGATCTTTCAGGACCTTCCCATCACTTTCACTTGAAAGTGAGGACTGAGAAAGACTGACACGTGTAAGACAGAGAGAGAGAGAGAGAGAGAGGGAGAGAGAGCGGTTCCCACATGGGAATGTGTGCGTGTTGGGTTAGCGTGGGAACTGTTGGTGCAGCAGGCTTGTTTGTTGGTGCATCAAGTGACAGCAACAAACTTCATGTGAGAGTTCTTCTGGCTGAAAGGCTTTAAGTGGGCATCTCAGAACGGCACACGATCAGAGAGATGAGAGGGCACACACGGCATGCACACACACACACACACACACACACTCACACACACACAGTTCATCTGCACATATATCACTACTACTGACTAAGGCCTGTAAATGACAGCCATTTAGCTACCAGCAATTTCAACCTAAACGGAAAGATGCGGGAAAGAAGCTTTAAGCAATCTAAAGAATCTCTGTGAGTAGTTTGTGAAGTACACTTAATACTCTTGATTTTACGTCACTTGCCAAGTACTTTTATGTTTTATTCAGATGACATTGTTGTTTCTCTTTATTCCGTTTGCTACAAGTTTCCAAAACAGCTTCCCATTCTGTTTGCAACAGTGGAAAGCCTGATGTCCTTGTAAATGACCATTTACGCCACGTCGGCTTTGAATCTTCAAGCCTAAGATGAACTACCTCCCTGGACTCATCCATGCCAGAACTGGACAATAGAGAATACTGTTCTAGTGTCCCCAGATGTGTTTGCCTTGAGCTCCTTCATGTTGTCACTCATTCAGTTTATTGTCAGGGATGGAACTGCGACTGATGTCCTTCATAAATTTCTAAAGTGCCCAGAGGGAGCTCCAAGAGGTTTCCAAGCAATAATATCATAACTTCCAGAGCAACTCTGTGACCACCAGGTTCACTTTGCTCTCAGTTTTATGAAGAACTCTGTATGTGAGTTCCATATATGGCCTGCAACCGTAGGTTTGAGGGAACCGTTTGCCCTGTACGACACACCTGGATTCCCACCAGGGATCTAACGAGATGATCCCTCACTGGCTTCCCATACTTTTTTTTTTTTTTTTTTTCTGCTCCACTTGTGGGTCACACTTATTTTGGTTAATTAAGGGTATCCGCTACCTATACCTTACATATATGTACATGTGTGTGTGTTTGTATATGTGTGTATGTATGTATTCAACGCAGACACACAATTAGGCAACACCCCCAATCCAACAAACTTTGGACCCTCTGAACCACAGAAATGCTTTGCCTTCAACTTTGAAGCTCTGTGCCCTGTAACAGTTCTGTCAAACTTTACTAATTAGTATTGACAATGAGAATAGGATTTATATTAATGAATGTGTTATCACTTTAGATCCAGACTATTGGGGTATTTCATGGTCTGGCTGGGGGGACATCAAGCGTGGATTGACGTTCGCAGACCTTTATGAGCTTGATGCTCCGTCACAAATTAAGCCAGGGGCGTTGAGTACAGGGACGGTTTTGCGGCTATACATAACATTTAGCCTGACATGTAATGTCGTTGAAATTATTAAAAGCCTTCTATTGGAAAATGTTTTGATGTATGGAATATGGCTTGTATGCTATTTTAAAAGCTATATCTCATCTCTTTCTCTCCCTCTGACCGCCTCTTTATACTTTCCCCACTTGTCCTTTTGTCTTCCCCTGCACTTGTTTCTTTAGGTCCTCCTTTCTTTTTTTCACCTCTCTGTGAATGTACAGGGGTGCTCATTAAAGCCATTCTTTATCATTTAATGAAGCCATTGGATTAGAGGTGATGCATTGACCAGTCAAAGGGGAGAAGTGAGGAGGGACAAGGGAGGAGGCAAAGGAAATAAGCTCCTGGTAGGACCATGTGAACATGTGTTCGATCAGTGCAAAGTCTATACAAAATTGTTTACAATAACGCCTTTTATTTATTAAGTTGTACCATGGAGACAAAGGCTATGATTAAATACTGAGCTTTATTCTGTGTTGCAAACATTTTCAACCAAAGAACACTGACAATCAAGAGGCATTTGACCATTGTTGACTCTCACATGAGAATATAGAAGCACAGTCTTACATTCCTGCAGAAAGACACATTAAGTGTTTTATACATTCATGGAAACAGGAGAAGACATACAAAGGATTCAGATTTTCTCTCACTGAGATGATCTCTGCAGCTGCATCACACTATTTATCAGAATCATTACCATAAATATGACATTTAACTCTACATTATCACTATACATTGTTTACATTATTTCAGCGTGCGAGATTTACACTGACACATAAGTGTGACACTGTTTGTGCCCTTAATTTTGCCAAAGGTACTCCCAAAATACATAAAATGTATAATTCCAATATATTATTGGTTATCTGAAGTATTCTTAATCCACTAAATGCAACTTAAATTCTACAGTTTAACATAACTTTAGGATACTAAACACATAAAGGGTATAATTCAGAAAATATACTTGAGTATCCTCTGTTTAAACGTTAGAGTACACTCCCTTTCTTTAATACTGCAGTTCATTCACCAACAACGAAGTGCAGAAAGTCAGATTTTTGAAAGTTAAGTATGAAAAAATGACACGCATCTGTCTGTGACTTTGGTTGCCTCGAAGGAGGAGGAGAGGTAAAGAACAGATATCTGATCTAATATTCATATTCAGACCACATAAGGAAAACTTTTGATATTCAGTTTGAAGAAGAGCAGGACTTAAAGCTTCTTCCTGATGTCGATCCTTGGGGGGTTGGCAAACATCAATGAGGTGTTGGAGCTTTTAAGTGTGGATGCAGGGTGTGCTTGTATCCTTCTGAATCCAACCAAGGAGACTGTACCGTGTGCAGCCATGTGTCAATATTGAGATATCTCAGCTTAAAGAGACAAGAGAGCTGGCATGCTCATCTCACTCTCTGTTCTTCTCCTCCTTCTACTTAATTCTGTATCAACACCTCACTCTTGCTTTTTTCTGTCTTTTTCCATCTGTCTCACTGTCACCCACCACTATTACTCTTCTTTCCTCCCATTCCTGTTTCTGTTTTACTATTTTTCTGTCTCCAGTTCCAACTCCTGCTTGTTTCTTGTAAACCTGTCATGATGGACTTCCCACTCTCTTTCTCTGTGCCTTCTCTCGGCCCAGCCATTTGTTTCTTTTATTTTATTACTTTATTCACCCTTATATGTTTTGTACAATGAAACACACAAGTTGAATGCAGTAATAAAGCCCAAAATAAGACTTTTTTTTCCCAGGCTTCTTGATGAGGACGTCAAACTGAGCCCAGTCAGTGAGCCAACACCAGCAGGTGTCTGAACCTCCTGTTACCCAAAGTCAGGGAAACAGTGAAGCTGAAGGGATTGAATATGGCAGTCTGTCTATGATGAAACCATCGTCTCAAAACAGTGAGCTGTACTGGCTGCAAATTAATTCAGTTTTGGGAGAGTTGGATATTACTTTCTGGACACATTGAAATGACCACACACTGCTCTGCCAAAATTGATGGTTTCAGGATCTCGATCAGGAAAACTGCTGCCATGAAACTGTGTGTGTGTGTGTGTGTGTGTGTGTGTAGGGCAAGGGCACATGTGGGCTGATTAATGTATCCCAGTAATCATTTTCCTCCATTACAAAACGGCTAACACTCGTTAATAGCTGCGTACACTTTGTTTTCACTATGTAATTGATAGAAGCCAAAGCTATGATTAGTCCAGTTTCAGTGTGTAGTCTAATACAATATTAGGCAGGATTTTAAGGACATAAAAGTGCGATTGTGACATTCAGAAACAACTCTTCTAAAGACTCAACCAGGATACTTTGCCACACGTGAATATGAGTTTCACTGCAGACTGCATAGATCGTACGAACTGAGACTGGAGCAGACTCGGACAAGCAGTACAGAGAATGAGAAGGGTCAGTTCATAAATGGGAAAAGGTGCTATAGATGGCCAGAAGGCATGCGATGATTGGATGAATGAGATGAACTGAGAGTTAGAAGGAGTGAGGAGGGGCTGAACCCTTCTAGTTATCTTTGTGAAGCTGTACTGTCAGAGGATGAGGGACACAGCGTCTTCTGTTGTAGTGCTTTCTTCTTCTACTCGGCCTGTATTAAGAGCAGTAGTGTGTGCATATCTTTCAACTGCACAAGACTGACTATGTAAGTTCAACTGGAAATGTCATAAGTGTAATGAAACTGATCTAACATATGAAGTAATGCTTAATGAAGTGAGACTCAACAATGAGTGTCTAGTGACCTAAGGCACCTACTGGTGGACACATTGGACTTTTATATGAACCCTTGGAGCATTTCTTATTGTATTATCTATATCATTGGGTGATGGCACTGTGAATTAAAGCTGTATGACTTTGTTTTAAATACAACAGAAAGCCATTGTGTTTTATTTAATCTTTTGTCTGGGTCATGTTATCATTCCAAGATACAAACGTAAAGTGTAGAATGAAACTACACTTTAAGAAACTAGAAACTTAAAGTGTACTTGTAGAATGGTGACAGCTCCACTGTTTTAACAGCAGCTCTCTGGATTAGCTGTATTAGAAAAAGATGTCACCAAATGACTGTTTAAGTTTTAAATTCTCCCACTTTTCCTCTTACCAGTTCTCCCACTTCCTCTTCCTGTGTCTCTCCCTCTCTTATGTCCCCTTTCTACCCACCTCCCCCCTTCTTGTTTTCTTCCCCTCTTTCGTTTCTCCTTCCGATCCTCTTCTTCTCTATTTCTCCCCCCTTTTGGTTTCTCCCCCTGAGTCTCTCTCTCTCTCTCTCTTCCTGTCTCTCTGCCCCCCCCACCCCCCCACCCTTTCCTCCCACCCTATAGGGATAGAGACTCAGTAGAATTACCATCCTCTTGATCTATAATTACCACACAACTCTCGCTACCCCTGGCTCTCTTTCTCCTTGCTTGCTTTGCCAGCCAGTCTCAGAGTGTACACAGGATACATATATCATCATTTTAACCTTTTTTTACACATTTCTTTTGTTTAAAAATGTAAGCCATTGAGATGTTCAACAGAGGACCTTAAACACACACTGTATGACAAATGCATGATAGCATGACCTATATATTGGATGAGCCATTAAGAAAATACAGTTTTTAACATCACATTATTTCACCTTGATAACAACTGATCTCACTACAAAGCACTCGATCATTGAGTATCATAGATACTATATAATAGCAGCTGCATGCTAAAAGCTAATAAATATAACTGACAAGCACATATTTTCCCTTACTGATTTAGGGTAAGTGGTACATAAGATACATCTTTGGCTAAATTTGCACTAAGTAGAGTGCATCTTCTTCTGAAAACTATTTTTCCGTTGACATATGTGAAAATGCAACATTTAAATTTGGCTCCCTTTATGACGTCATAACCGTAACACCAGCTCCTGAGTACATGTTGAGGACGAAGGTGAGAGCCTGTTCTAACCTGTTCACCCCCTTACAAAATGAAAGAATAAAATATGCAGTAATAGAGATAAGACGCAGTAAAACTAAAACCATGAAGACATGGTGGAGTGTTTGCAGCATTACAACACGGCCTTTTTAAAAAGATGAGTTTTAAGAGGTTCTTTAAAAGATGTCAATGATTCTGCAAGCCTTAGATCCTTGGACAGGGAGCTCCAGAACCCCCCAGAGGACCCTTACTGCAAAAGCATCTTAACCTTTAGTCTTGAACCAGGACTTAGGAACAGCTAGCAGAGCCCTGCCCGAAGATCTAAGGCCGCGCTCAAGCTCATGAGGGAGCAGTTCTTCAACAATGGAGCTAAGAGAGGCTAAAACAGGGCTAGTATGATTCATAGTCACTCGTCGTCTCTGCTTGAGGCTCGTGACTCGAGTACCCGCTAGCATAATCCATCTGAATCTCCAACCCAGTTGCTGACAATCTGTTGCATGATTTTGAAACGACAAAGGTGCTGCAATTTATCTTTTGTAAATGGTAAATGGACTGTACTCGTATTTTGTCCCTGTAGTCTTTTCAGTTGCCAATGGAAATTAATCATCTGTGCACAGTTTTGGAAACAATTTGGGGTTCAGTGTCATGCTCAAGGACACTTTGACCTCTGCTGCAGCCACCATAGGTGTATGTATACAGTGTATACTTTATGTATGTCACTTGCTGTATGAATTTGTGTGTTTCTGTATTATGTGAAGCACTCTGCATCTTTGTGTTAAAAAGGTGCTACATGAAAACAAATCTCTTACAAACTGACAATGCTGCGTGAAGTGGACAACCTGCACTGAAAGAGGGAAATGTTGGATTGTTCAGTTTACAAATATGCACTCATTATAATTCTTTTTCTTTTTTTTTTTCTTTTTAACATTTTCCAGCCTTTAGAATTAGTTTAATATTGAGGGATGTAAACTCAGGCTCAGTCATGTTGAGATTAATGAGATGAAATCAAAATGTAAAGCCCCATCTCAGTTGAACAGGCTCAGCAGCAGCCAACACACTTTTAAAATGTCATGTCACACATTTGGCGATAATCCTTCCCATGTTGTATAATGTGTCCTCATCGAATCCTTTGGGGTTAGTGATTGTCTCTTAAGGTACATTTGTATTATTATTATTCTTATTATTTTTCTTAGTTAGGATGTTAGGACATGGGAATACACATTATCAAAACCCAGGGCACATTTTTTTACATTTGTGGCTGCCATTTTGTTTGAACCTAAAGTACTCTCCTGAAGTCAAGTACACTTTTAAAGCTATGCAGTAGCTTGTGATGAAGCTGGAAAGCAATGCCAGGCTCCAGGATCAGTGTTGAAGACTATCAGCGAGCTGTTACCAATGTGTAATGGTGAGGCAGGCAGCATGCAGGTTCTAATTTTGGTGGATGTAAATTTGGCTTTTCTGATATTGTGCTGTGCCACATTTTATAAAATGGATCTCCTGCATCCAAAGTGCCTTTGACACGTACACACTGACATGACAAGAGGAGAGGAAGTACGGTGTATCTATGCTGTACAATGGTATGTGTTGGACTTATACGTACGGATATGATGATTTAACTGCTGATTTTCTAAAAACTGCAGATGACCATTTTAAGGGGATAGAAGCTTAATAAGATTAATCTTTTGTATGATGGAATCAATAAACCAGTATGCAGCAGTGGCCCAGTATACCGTACTTGTACTTCCCATCCATAGCAGATTTGGGACCACAGCAGCTGCCTGTTCGTGTCTCTTTATGAAATGAGTCAGTCAGTCAGTTGTTTAACTATGATGAAATTAATAAGGCAGTAGATGAGGCAGTGAGGGTAAACACAGTTTGTAACCTACACTTCTATTCTCCTCAACATCTATTATTCATCAGCCAAGATGATTCTTTCATGAGGCAAGCTAGTTGCACATAATTCATAACGCAGGCTGTGGAAACTAGGACAGAGTGAGATACAGGCAGAGAGGGGGAAGGGGGAAGAGGAGGAGGAAGGATGAGAGGGCTGAGTGAGAGAGAGGGTGACGAAAAGGATGAAGACAGAGAGGGTGTCAGGATGACGAGGTGAGAGAAAAGAAGAGGAGAGAGGCAACAGGATTTGGGTTTACAGAAATGCTCTTGAATGAGAGGCAACACACTGCAGAGTCTCAAGTTCAGCAGAGAGAGAGAAAGGGATGAAAATTGGGAGATTAAAGGGAGATAGAGACGAAAGACTGAGAAACACTGGATAATAAAGGAGGGAAAGAGATAGGGGAAAAGAGGAAGCTTATAATGGGAGGGGGCTGAGCCTAGTCAATGTGATAGACGTCTCTATTAGGTGTGGGGAGGAGTCTGCAGTAAGGAGCAAAGTTTATCATTGGTCCTTTCTTTTACTAATGCAAGAGGAGAAAACATTTGTTCAAGCTTAACTGTGCTGCCTGATGAATGCTTTTCCTGCAGATTGTTCCCAGTAAATCTAACAAAGAAAATTCAGTTTCTTAATTGTAGTAGCTAAAAAGCACAAATTTCTTTGTTGATTTGGTATCAGACTTTTGAAGGAAAATTCTCCTTAAGTGTATTTTTTTTCTTTCTTCCAAAACATTGCTTTCAGGGTTTGTTCCAAAATCTCTGTTTGGTGTGAAATAGTTCACTTGATTGTACCTGTGACTGCTGCTGCCAAAAACAAGAAAGAGAGACAGGAGAGAGATGTGGTGTTATTTCTCTGGGTGGAGAGGTGAGACACTGAGACAAAAGTTTGGATTACTTCTCTTTGGTCTGGTGCTGGGAGCGAAAACATCAGAATTCAAACATCATTCAATGACGGTGTGTGTGAGTGTTTGAATGAGAGAGAGAGAGAGATGGGGGCAGCCAGACAGACAGACAGAAAAGAGAGAGAGAGAGAGATGGGGGCAGCCAGACAGACAGACAGACAGACAGAAAAGAGAGAGAGAGAGAGAGAGATCACAGAGAGAGTGTGCACTCTCTCCCCTGCTATATAGCTCTGGGCCATGTACACAGCAGAAAGTCACGACCCCAAAGTACAGTACATGGCATGAATTCCAATGACTTTTCAACTGAGATAGAGCATTTTTGAGTGTGCATGTGTGTGTTTAGTCCATGTGCATGTGTGTGTGGGTAGGAGACTGTGTACGTGTTAACATATGGGGGACAGTATTCCTTTGGGAGCTGAGAGCAGAAAAAATAGAATGCTGAATTGTGACAATGACACGCTATCCTGGTGCACATACACACCTACACACCTACACACTTACACACACGCACACACAGCAACCATCCTTGGAAGAGGTGCAAGTGTAGGGCAGGGCAAGGTGACCACAAATAGAGTTGGAACAAGGCTAAGCATCTTGGCAACTGCCTCCATATAGCCATGCCAGTATGCTGGAAAACAAAGTGCAAAAAAGCAGAAAAAAATAGCCCTGATGGAAATGTCGTCGTTTTCAAACATGACACTTACCGAGGTGTTGTTTACCAAAAAGCAAAGGTACATGCATCTAATTTCTTAGCAGAACTAACTAACTAACTTACGCAAAGGTATGTACATACAGATAACGTTTAGCTTTATGAGCATCCTGTTGATGGACACTACAGTCCCACAATGCAGTGCACTTGGTTGTGCAGCAACAATGCACTCAACAGGCATTTTGACACCCACCACCTCTTATCACACCCTTAGTATGTAACATGCATTGTATCTACGTATGTTTTCTACTCTCTGGAGGGTTAGCAGTCAAAAGGCAAAAGTACTACTGATAGTGTCCATTCAGCCTTATACAACAAAACAACAACAAACTTTTTCCATTTGTTTCTCTGAAAGCAAACATTGATATTTTGTAGAGCATTTATTGAATGCATGGTCATTACATCATGGTTTAGTTGTTCTTCACTACATTACATCATTTATTTATTGTGGTCTTCAGCCAACCAAGATTTGCTTAGTAAGAGTCCACGGTATTAAAATCCCATGAGCACATTTCTGTGGTTTGCAAAAGCTTCCTGATTGATCCTGGTTTGTATTTCACTTTTCTTCTCTCTCCGTCTCTTTTTCATTTTGTTTGTGTAAATGTACGTGCGTCTGTGTCCATTCGTATGCTCATTATTCTCTGCCAAGTCTTGTATTTTAAATGCATGCATGTAGTATGCACAAATCTGCATTTACGTGGTGCAGTAATGTGCAGATACTGCTTCAGTCCGTGTTTGAATGTTTCTGTTTCAAATAACGTTTTTTTAGTTTAGAATAATGTGTCTCTGAGACACAATGACGCATTAAAAAAGAGCACTGTTGTTGTCTCTCACATTACAGTGTAAGTTACATGTATTAGTTCTCAAAGTAAGCAGTTCTCAGACTGTCTGATGGCGTCTCTGAATGCTAATCCCATTACAGCGCTGCAAAAATAGATACACTGTGATCAATAAGCATACTAGGCAACTAAACAATCTCTGAAGCACAACAGTGAATTGTATGGAATATGGAATTATGGTATGGATTTTAATATTTACCAAACCTACAGCAATCTTGCATTGAGTTTTTAGTTATACAATTACCCTAAAAATGAATGAGGGTAATGTGATGTCTGTTGGTGTATTAAATTATTAAAGATGAATTCAACAACTCTTTTGAAATCTAATCATTATGCAGGAGATTTTTTTAGACAACTGACAGTGGTTTTCTGTCTCAAACAGAAAATCACAAACTCTAGAGGCAGCATGGAGCGGCTGGCTGGCAGCTGCCAAAAGTCGCTTTTTATTGGATTATAAAGCACTCGGCTCAGTCTGTTATGGTATAACTGCAGGTTGTATGCTCAATAAAGTCACAAAAGAAAATTTACAACACAATATTTCATCGGTAAGCGTGGCAGACAGACCCGTCGTGGGTCGTGAATTGTTGGAAAGGTCACTGTGACACAGAGGGCAGTTAAGGTCACAAGTAAAACGGCTACTTGATTGGTGTTTTACTTGTGACTTAATTTCTCTTATGTCATTTTAGAAGTGCTGTTTCTTCCATCCTTTACTTAAAACCCTCGGATTTGCACTCAACTGAAACTTTAGAGGATCCTCTGGCTACCGGCACGGCCATTTAAAATCAATAGCTGGAGACACTGCTCCTTTAGAGATCAATAGTGGTACTTAATGGAGGTTTTGGTGAGGTCTTCCTTTAAGTTGGGCTTCTTCTTTTTGTATTTTGCATTTTGTCAAAATGTGCAGAGAATAGAAAGATAACAACCCAGTGTGAATTTCAGAGGGTGAAAATGACTCAAAATTGTTTATAACAATTAAAGCAATTTATTGAAAACATTTGAGGTGCGTTTCACAATTTTTACAGTGGTATACAGATCCATTGAGTTAGCTCACCAGACTTCAGGACAGAAATGTGTTGTATATTACACCATCTATGACCAATAACAAATGCACAGGAAATATGACTTACAGTAATTACATGGGTTGTAAAACAGACTTGGCTGCCCTCCAAACTCTCCCAGTAGGGCATGTCTTGCACTTAATAGACAATGAGAACAGCTTTGATGTAAAATGTTATGCAAAGTGAGGTTATTATAGAGACAGAATTCCAGAAATTAAATTGCTTTTACACTTATTTGCTGGTGAGCACAGCTCTGGGTCTTGCAGGAGTTCGGTTTGTTGCATTTTAAATGCTATAGTGTTATTTATTTTATTGATAGGCCCGTCAGCACTTGGATGGAATTAACAAATCATATAAATTTAAGTTGCAATTTTTCTCCATTCAGCGTTGAAGAACCATGCTGTAGCTCTGCTTGATCGTGCCGATGATCCCTTTCTCCTACTGGTCATATTTGTCATAGAGAACTGAAGAAATATCATCAGACATTAAGTGGTTAACAGGAGAGAAAGCACAGATATGTCTGACACTGCCCAGGTACTTGTTTTCCAAGAGGAGTTGATGATGACATGAACATAACAGAAGAGTTTCTTGACCTCCATAGTCTCAAAGGCCGGACAACACGAGCGGATTTATGGATTCTGTCTGTTCGGCTGTTGATGACATGAAGCTGCCATGAAGGAAAGTTAGCAGAATTATTATGGATGGTGCGTCCACCATAGCTGAGGAATGAAGTGGATCATCTACACCAATGCATAACAAAATACGCAAACTGGGAGTCAACACAGTTTAATCTCACTGAATAATCCCAACATATTCTCTGCACCAAATTTGATCATGTTATAAAACTGGTGGTGAAGACTAAGACTAACATCATTTGCTCTAAGGCCCTGCACCACCACCAGTTTCATCTCAGTATCATCACATTCATTCGTGGCACTAAATTGCTGCCTGTCTCTTGGTGATGTGAAATTCACAAGTTGTAGTTTCTGATTGTTCTGAAAGTCTGAAAATGAACTGGGGAAATTATATTTCTCAGCTTCTTAGAACTTTTGAGGATCCCTAGCTGCTTCTTTACTTGTGTTATCTGACTCTTGAGAATTGAAAGAAGACCTGAATTGTTTTGTAGAGACCCGTACACGTCGGAGTGGTTTACATTTGGCCACATTGCCATTTGAACAAAAGACAATTGTTATTGCACTGTAAATAAAATTGTTGACTCAGCTCCCATAAGACTTTATCCTGAAGGACCAGCCCGTTCTCATTCCCAGGGCCTTAAATACTGCCACTTTTTTACTTTGTTTTGCACCTCATATTGTTGAAAAATGCACCCTTTGGTGTCTATGTGAAACACTAAAGAGCAATGAGAAAATCTGCAAAGGAGGTGGAGGATGGTTGATTGGATGGTGTAAACACTGGCTTTAGTAACCTAACTTATGTGAGTAACATAATCATTTCAACCCAAACTATTATCTTTTTCTTAACCCAACCAAGTAGTTTGGGTGCTTAGAACTAACTAACCTGCAACTGTTTCAGTACATTAACCACATGTTTATTGCTACTATGACAAAAAAAAAGTCTGGTATGCGGTCAGCATCTCATATCGACACTAAAGGGGCAAATGTATCCGACAACCTGCGAATGAGAAACATTTGGAATGAAGGAACAGCTGGGATAGTTGCTCTGAGCGTCTACTATTGCCACAGAAGGTTAAATTTGTGCGTGTGACAAAATAGCCATATGTGAGGCCCTGGCATGAGAACGCGTTGGTAGGAAACCACCTGCGAAGGTTTATCCCAGCTTCCACCTCATTTTCAATTAGAAATATCGTTGTTGGGATGTCCTGTTCAATTTTCCCGTCTGAGGCCTTTAATGCTGAAAATAAATGGGCTAAAAAGATCCTACCCACATACTTTTTTTTTCACATTTACAGACTATAAGTGTCAGCTGAATATGCAGCAGAATGATGCACTAGATGCTCATGAGGAGAGCAGTGCTACAATACTAGCAGGCTGAGGTGGACAAAGCACAGGAGAGTGCAATAAAGAAAGGATGTGGTTATGAATGATCGAAGAGACAAAATACTTGTCATATTCACATGTCATATTTTACTTCATATTATACAGCATATAAATGACAAAGACCTGTTTTGGCAGTGTTGGGGTTTGATTTCCTGAGCATCCACCAAGCACTAGGAAGTATTTTCTGATTGCTATCTCAGCCATTCATAGCTTTGAGTGAATGGTGTAGATGAAAAAGATTCAACTGACAAAGATAGAAACAATAAAAAGCACAAACAATAATATGCATTCCATCACTTCCTCAAACCACTGCACAGTCGCCTTAAATAATCACATCATTCCCAGTTTATGCCTACAGCCATTTAGTGATGGTTTAGAATTCATCTGACAGGTTGGAGTTTCTACTTGCCGCATTATCTGCTGGATTTCTCCGTCTTTGTTATCTTTTTTTCTCTGTTTCTAGTCAGTTTTTCCCTGAATCCTGCTTAGAAGTAGGTTGACACCCCCTCAGAGAAAACTTCATGTAGCATTTCAAATCATGACTCAGTCGTCAGAAATCCCTCTTTGTCTTTCTGAGTGTCACAGCGAAGCATGTGCACTATGCAGTATGCATGTGTCACTGAGGGTGTTTAAATGTATGCGTGTGTCAAAGCACACTAATCGTAATTAGATGTTTCCTGTATCAGGCTGTTTGCAGTTTGAAGCACAGGCTCTGCCAAATGCCCCCAGGGTGTGTGTGTGTGTGTGTTTGTTTGTGTGTGTGTGTGTGTGTGTGTGTGTGTGTGTGTGTGTGTGTGCATATTTGTGTGTCTGTGTGTGACTCTAGTGGCTCTTTGTTTATATTGGGGTCAACTGACATCACGCTTCCTGTGCACCAGTATTCCCTGTCTGGCACCGTGTGTGTGTGTGTGTGTGTGTGTGTGTGGGTGCGTGCATGCATGCGTGCGTGTGCATGTTTGTGTGTGTGTTGTTGTGTGCAAATTACCAATGGCAACTCTCATCCTTAATAAAGCTGTCACCAAACCCAGTGACATATTTTCATTTTCCCTGCGCCTCTTGCACCTCTCACTGTTGACGTCCTGTATCTGAATCTGAAATGAGTCACAAAAATAAAATCTCTTGCTTTTCCACTTTCCCTGCTCTACATGTACCCATCACCAACCATGTTCTGTCCCATTTATCTTTTTTATCTCTCTTGACCCCGCATCACAGTTTCATTTTTTCTTCATTTACTACTCATCCCCTTGTCTTCATTTTCCCCCAATTTGGTTGTTTTTGCCTCTTGATATCGTTCCCTCGCTTTATCTATCTCATCTCCTTCCTTCCCCTCCCATCATCTTTCCTACTGTTTCCCCTTCTCTCCATTCTCCTCTTTTCATCTCTTTCTCTCGCTGTTTCTCCCTCTGCCTGACGTTCTGTCTCTTCCACTCTCCTCCCTTTAGGAATGGAGGGATTATGGAGATGAGAATGTGTATTGTTAGGGACAGGCCCTGTCTGTGATCCTCTGGTAAAAAAAAAAAAAAGTCTCAATGCCCCCAACTGGAGAGAGCTGCATCACCAGGATAAACGGCATGTGGCTGTCAGACACATACAAACACACATACTCATTATTATGCTGCTGTAGATGTATCTGCATACAAAAAGGCATTGACACTGAAATTCATGCACATATGCAGATGTAGGTACATATGCATCAAGACAAACTATCATGGACACACACACACACACACACACATATATATATATATATATATATATAGACTGTGTAACATACTACTAATATATAAATATGAGAAACACATAAACTAACACCTAATAAAGCTGTCATAGTGGTGCAACTAACTAGATGTGACAACCACCAGGGGGTTATTACACTGTACCACAGGAGGGGGTTTTCTCTCTCTTTTTCAATCTCTCTCTGCTTTTACTCCTTTGAAGTTTTAATTTCCCTCTCCTCCTGTTTGCTGTTGTGTGTGAAAAGAAGAGAAGGGGCAAACAGACAGACACATTAAGTGCAGTGTCATTCACTTGGTTGCAGTTACAGACTGCACTCATGTGATGCAATATTCTAATGTAATGTAAAGTATTTCATCTTTCTGGATCATTAACGACACCACACTGCACACGAATACATGACCTTTGTAATTAGGCCATGAACCTCATTGTGCTAATACACGAAAAACATAAACACGGACCCCGACAGAAAGCCCCCCCCCCCGAGCCTGGTTCTGTTCGAGGTTTCTTCCAGTTAAAGGGGGGTTTTTCCTGCAACTGTCACCTAATATAATATCTGATGCTGCTCATGTGGGGATTCTTGAATCCTTAATGTTGAATTCCTGGATCGTTGGGTCTCTCTTATTAAAGAGTTTGGTCTAGACCTGCTCTTTATGGAAAGTGTCTTGAGATAACACTGTTATGGATTGGGGCTATATAAATAAAGATTGATTGATTGATTGATTGACTGATTGAAGGTGGACAGTCCTCCATGACAGAACTGAACAGTACAGTACAACACAACAGTAACAAGAGAGAAACAACCTGAATCTTAAAGCTATACAAGAAACGAGGGGTGTAATGCAAAGCTACACTCTGCTTCTGTAGTATCTGTCCTGTCAGGCTGTCAGATACACACACACACACACACACACACACACACACACACACACACACACACACACACACACTACAACAATAGGTATTACTGTTATGCTGCTGTATCGGCATACATAAAATGCCATGGGAACTGAAATTCCCACATTTATACAGGTATGAATACATATTCCCTAAGACAATATATGCATAGACGTTTTTTTGTCATCTGTCTAATCCATGCTGGGATCAATGCTCCAATATAGTCCAACATCAACACTGAATTAAAATAAGCAGGCCCATCTATCCGTCTATTTTTTTAAAACACTTCTCCTGTTCAGGATTCACACACAAAAACATTTCCTGCACACACACACACACACAATTACAGTCACCCTGTTTATGTCCTGCTTATTTCTTTGTTGTTTTTCCTGTTTATTAAGAAAATATTGGATGGTAAATTGGAAGCAGAGCTCATGAGGCACCTCTTTTATACCAGCATTAGTAAGATAGCAAGCACAGATCCCTGCAGAGGTTACATCGAGGGGATTGGAAGAAGCTGAGAGGGGAATGTGGACTCTTGTAGCTTTGAAACTTTATTTTTTTATGCATCATTCAAGTCCCAGTGCACGTTTAATACTGTTAATAATGGTGCTAAGAGTTTTTTTGTTTGTTTTGGGTTTTTTTTTTACTAACTGCATCGCATCATTGCACACAGCACAAGGGTAAGAAAACCTCTCCGCTACCTTTCCAAAAAGTAGATGTAGGTCAATGAGTTTTTTTGTTTTTTTTTTAGATTTATCACGTTAGTTAATTACTTTGATGTGTTTGTTTTTCTTTCTGACTAACCATTTAGTTGCTATGTGCCTTATATTCAGTAACTGCTATTTAACTCTTTAGCAGGTCTACCGTGAAAAATACAATCCATGTCATCTGGGAGAAGGTTTTGACATCAGTGGTCTCAGCAGTTTTGGCCACAGTGTCTCCCAACACATGAAAGAAACATAAAGCCATGAGGTCTTTTTATGTCTCTCTTCATTGCTGTCCTATATGTCTGGCTGCAAGCTGTTCTCCCAGCACCACTGCAGAGTTGCCAGCTGTGCCGCTGCTCCCTTGGCAGGTAAATGATGAGGCCTGATGAGACGAGATAGCGTCGTAACGTCAGGTTTTTAAGTAAAAATTTGTTTTGCATCCCAAGTGGCTGCACTCAACACAAAATATGGACAATGTAATGTGTTATGGCATATGGCAAATAGACTACATCTGAAACATGAAAAATATTATCATATTGACCTTCAGGAATCCTTGGCATGGCCAATAAATCAGCTATTGGAAGCATAGGTTCATTGTTTCCCAGTACAAAGAGACTCCTGAACAACTGTTCAACTGCTTACATTTTGACATAAGTTTATCTATAAGTTTGGTGTCTAGTGAATTCTATGCTAGTGCTCACCTTCAAAATAACCAGATATTTAACAGTTTGCTTGACTCGTTGTAATGCAGCTGGATGCCAAAAGATGCAAATGTAAGAGTCGTGAATGACCTATTGAGCCCAACAGGTTTAATTTCAGTGACATGTTACGAGCATCCAGTGAGCCCATATAGAAGCTGTTATTAGAGAGCCTCTGCAGTGTCTACCAGCTGTAACAGCTCTCTCCTGGCAGGCAGCATACAGTTACAAAACCATCTGTGTCTGCGGGCATCAGGCTGTGACACCATTGCAGTATATATGTCCTCCTTTAGACTGGCATTGTACCACAGCTTCCTCCATAGCTACAAACATAAAGCAAAATGCTTTTTTTGTGCTGCTCAAAGAATCAGACAGTGATGTACCGGCTTGCGTCCATCTGTACATCATTTTCCTATTTTGGTTCAAAACTATATACATATTTTCACATCACTTGATCACATCTGGTGCAGTTTACCGTGAGAGGTAAAGTACTGTGGTGGGTGTGTTTGTCCTTCTTATTTCTGGCAATGTAAGTTAGATTGAAATAATAAAACTGCAAGGCAAAAAAGTCTCCGTTATTATTGTAGGCTTCATGAAAGATGAAAGAAAATGCTTCAAAAGCAATGTGTGGAGTGAATCTGCTGAAGAAGATAGCCCCTGACCTGGCTATAGTGGCCTTAATTATTGGCACATTTTTCCTATACAATGGCGTGATGAATCAATTTTGCAAGGTACTGAAAAAATATGGGTCCCTTGTGGAAATGGCAGACAATCCAGGATATAAGACCACAGTAAAACCCCAGACTGTGGCAAATTGTAGTCTGTTGTACTCAGGAGGCTCTCTGCATGACAGGAACTGCGCGTCCACCCATCTTGGTAAATTCACCTTTTCAGGGAAATTTCATGGGTTCATTGCTAAACTTTCACACATGGTGTGAACATTTATGCAATTTGTTGTTGTTTTATATTTTTTGATGTTATATTTACAGTGTATGATGATTTTCATCATTGAATAATGATTTATACATCACATTCATTTTCAAAAATGCTGTATATCACACTATGTTAAAGTGGCTGATCAGTAAAGCACAGTGTCAGTATAATCTCTAGGAGAGATAAGGCCTTCCTCATTCACTTTTATGTGCCCACTGTTGGTCCCAGACAATTCAAGATTTGATTTGGTGGACCTCTGCCCAACGAGCCCAATTTTCCGCCTATTACGCTGCCTCCTGACTCAAACCTCACAAACCTCTCCAGATTCTTAATATTCTGTCATCACCCGCTTTCTTTTCTCAGCCCTTAGTCTCTTTTCACTGTAGATTTAATAATGTAGTCTGTTTTTAAAACAATCAGCACAATGTGTCTGTATGCATTAACAATAAATACAATTTTCTTGAAAAGTGCATGCACACCATGAAGTGCATTACATGGCAGTGACACAAGTAAAAACATGTAGTGGTCCATTTTTAACAATGAACGGTTGAGAGTACAAGAATGCTTTTGTTTTAAAATGCAAAGATCAAAGTTGTACACCAAAAAGTTGTCATTTTCAGTAAAAATTGCTCAATTGTTGATAACGTGCTTATTTTCTTCCTGGCAGCTGGCTGCACAAGAAGTGGCCACACAAGCACAAACAGCTTATATCAGATTGTAGCTCATTTCAAAAAAATGTATCCAGGTATGAATCTAATATAATCCTAACAACAGGTCATTTCTTTTCAAAGTTTTGCAATAAAGACAACTTGGACAACATGTTTTTTTTTTTTAATGACGCAACCATTAGCACAATTAACTAATTAATTTTGATAGTGTTACGAGCATCTCCAGTGATTTTGCGGGTCTGTGAAATGGTTATGGAGGAGTTCTGAGGTTGTCTTTGGCTTATGATGGCAGGTGGAGCTTTCACTTGGAGCAATTAGTGTTTTATGTCAAATGAGTCACTAAATAGTAAAAATAGAATGCAATAGGTGGGTGGTTTGAATGTGTGATGTGTTGCTCAAACAGCAATGACAGCTGCTCAGTTCCATCGTGTGTCACATCGTCTCCCCTGACCCCAACATATGTCTACACTTTTGCACATAGACACAAACAACAACATACTTGCAGTACAAGCAGTCGCATGTGCTAGAGTATGTGTAACTGCAAGGCAACTATGAAATATGTTTATTCCCCACTGAAACATACCCGCCCTCCTATATAACTACCTACTCACACCATCTATTCATTCTGCTATTGCTCTATAGGGACTCATTAATTTTCACATGAAACATTCAAATTAAGCAGCAGGTGGACGTGTGGGCAGAGGGTTGGAACATGTATAGATCTCAGTAGAGGCGAGTGAAAGGAGCAGGTACATGTGGATAGAGTATGAATAGTATGTAAACAGTGTACTCATTTGAGGTTTGTGAACAAATAATGTGACTGACACTGACTGGAGGGAATATATTGATTTTGCTGATTACAGATCATCAGAATGTTGACTGGTCATTGGTCAGTGAACCCACTCATTGGTCGTTGGTCAGTGGTCAAGTAGGAAAACGTATGCATTTGTATTTAATTTAATGCATATGCATTTGTATGTAATTACTAAATCATAACTGTCATTATTATTAACAATCTTGGCTGTTTCATGTTGCTATCACTTCAGTGCTGTTTTGATTAAGCCCTTGAAGGCTATCCACAGCCATTTCTATGGCTACACTTTTCTGGAGTGTACTCCATTGATGGTTACAGTACCTTGGCCTACTGATTTTCTACAGATTTAGTACTTCTGCTGAACAAGATTGATAAAGGAAGTTTCTATGTCAAGTTAACTTGCAATAAAAATCCTTTGAAATCAATACTTTGGGTTAGACATAATGTGCCATAATGTACTGGACAGAAGTGTATGCAGTCATTCTCCTCAGACCACTCATGATCTACCTTTTGGCACACAAGTATCATATCACAGTGTAACCTTTTACTTACATATCAACCATCAAAATTGCCCACAATGCCTGCTGATAACAGCAGTCTTAGTGATCCAAAGGTTTGCTGACTGTTTCTTGTTGACTTATTGTTGCGTCATTTGACTTCACTGGACTTGATATTGTTCAGATAACAATGAGAGCACTGCAAGCAGCCATTACAGTATGATTGCTCTACAATCTGCAAATGTACACAACATGATCCTATACGGAAGCAGTGATGTGTCTGTAATTTTTTTTTTCCTATTACTAATTATGTGGTTTGTATCTTGGTGAAAAGGTGACGTGTTTGTCATTGTTTTTGAGTGGAGAGTGAGATGAATAACAGATGGACAGAAATAGGAAAAAAGAAAGAGATGCCAGCATTTTGCTAACTCCACTGAACTGGACAAACAATTGATTAGACTGCCCCGGACCCCTGGGGTGAGTGTGCAAGTGTGTCTGCCTGTGTGTGTGTGTGCTTGCAGCCAGCATGATGTGGAAGTAATAGGTTAATAGGAAGAGGAAACACGGGGCTTTAGAGGTGGAATGGAGGCTGTGTGTACACATATCTACACTTATGAGGTCTAAATGTCCTCACAAGGCTAAAAAAAATGTGAAAAATGTCCTCCACGTTAAGTAAAGAAATCTAATCATTTTTATTACTTTCTGGTAGTTTTTGTCATCCGTCCTTCATTTCAGCATCACAGTCACTATATAAAAGTAAGTAAAAACCAAGTGATCAAACCCAATGCAGATACTGCCTTAATCACATTTATTGAATTGGTATGTGACCTCAGCTGTGCTTCCAAATAACTGTAAGAGTGTGGCAATATAAGAATAAAGAGGAGCAGGAAAGAGGGGGCACAGATGAGAAAGGTTAGCACAGGAGTTAACTAGAGGGGAGAGAGAGGGCAAAATTCAGCTGTATGCCTTATTGGAGAAAAAGCTGAGGGAGAGAAAAGCAAACTGACAGAAAAGTGCAGGGATGGATGAGGGGAGACTGGCTGAGAAGAGGGGGGAAAGGCGGGGGTAGATTGGAAAAGACAAAAAGGATGAAACAGATAAAAAGGATGGGGGAGCGGGGCATGCCTTGGGGAAATGGAGGCAATCGATAGAAAAAGATGCCAAAGTGTTGGGGGGGGGGAAAGGAGGGGGAAGGTTTGTGTTATATAACTCCAAAATGGCAGCCCTGAACTGCAGGGTGTTCTGAATTCAGGAGCATCCTCATCTCTCTTCTCTTCCAAGTTGACTTTGTAATCAAACCACAGAGACTGTCTCCTGTGAGTGGAACTGCCTGAACCTGAGGGTAAGCCCAAACATTGTTTATGCATTGCAAAATGCCATAAAAGGGTGGTTCACAAGTCAACACTGAGGGGATTCTGCACGGCAGATATTAAGCACCGACTGGACAGAGGCATCTCTAATAGGGTCTGTCTGATGTCACTTCTCAGTCAGCTGTTTGGAGGGATTGAGAATACATTTTGCTCCAATTCAAATCAACATTTGCATCGGTCTTCTTCTCCATTGTTAATAATAAAATACAAACAGCATTCAGCATCATTTTCAGCCCACACGTCCGCTGTCATCATTGACTGATCTGGAGGATCACAACCATTTACTTAATACTTAATACTTTAAAATGCATTTTACTCTACTGTTATAATCTCCATTCTTTATACTACCATATGTTTGTAATAAGTAAAAGAACAACATGTTTTTTCAGGTGATAGCTAATGTCTTTGTCTACTCTAATGGACTGTTAGCTTTTAAACATGGACAATTTGATGAAAAATTGCGTGACTTATAATAAAACTATTAGAAAAAAAGTCAGTGTTTCCTGTCCTGCATATTGAAGGAATCTAAATCAAAGCACTTTGTTTTTGAGTATGAGATGATGCTACGGTTCATCTTGGATCCTCAGGCATTTTTTTCTCCACGGATTGTACTTAGAATAAGTTATCCCTCAACCCCTACACACTGTTTTTCATATGAAGCATATATTCTGTAGGTCCTGACTTGGGAGATAAAATGTGTGAAAAGAGAGCAGTAGGATTTGGAGCAGCATGCAGAGGGGAGCAGCCAAAATAGAGAGAGAATATCAGCACCACTGCCTGCCAGCCTCACTGAGCTGCTAAGCAGGGCTTAACGATGCCCACGGGGTGTATGTGTGTGTATGTGCATGTCAGTGTGAGTTTGTGCGTGTGTATTTTTGTGTGCCTTCCTTCTTTATAAGCCCAAAACAAGTGCTCCATGTTTCGGGGTCAAATGGAGGCCACTGAATCTGAAATGCAGAACTTTGTTTGAGGGCTGATAACTTGTCAAGTACTTAGTAAACTATCAAAGTAGATGCAGGTTATTTTAATTGCAAAAAGATGGTGGAAGGAAGATTAATTTATTTAATCCTTTCTACCTGTATGGGGGTCCACTTGGTTTATCTCCGGTCACATAAGAGATGTCAAACCTGCGTCTCCTAGATAGCATGGTGCCGTCTTGCTGTAACATCCTGCTAAGCAGCTAATTCCTGCTGCAGGGTCATGACAGAGTGGCAGGAAGAAGTTTCACCATGAGATCAGAACAGATGGTGAGGTTCACACTATTTCCTAGATCACTGATGCATCCCATCCGCAGTGAACAATGGACCTGACCAGCCCATAGAAACTGCCACAGCATTAATTGGAGTATTATCTCTGACTGACTTCCCACCCATGAACACCACCGTTACATCTTTTTCACGGCAAGTATCTTGAAAAATACAGATATCACTCACACATGACATAAATGATGGTGTGCTCAAGTCTCCTACACCAGTGAGCCAGCACACACAATAGCTGGGCCCTGGAATTGGGACACCTAAATGGAATGCAGCCATCATTCTTGTTAGTAATTAGACACATGCTTTTCCTGCCATGAGATGCCAAAATGTCTGCCATGAGTGTCTGCAATATCTTCTTTGGAACACATCAAATCAGGTTTGTAAATGTTTTCTCTGCCATTCAACTATAAATCATTCAGACTCCAAGGGAGTAACATTCAACTTTCAGTTAAATTTTCTCTTAACACTTTCTCTTTACTCTGATAGCTGATTTCATGAAAAATATCCATTCATATCCATCAAATTAAGAAATAGTGGAGAAAATACATCATGATTTGCAAAATGAAGTACAGTTTTACAGTTTCAAACTGTAAAGATGGTTCCAGAGCCCCAGAGGAAAGAGTATCTAAAAGTATCTCAGTTACTGTAATAAATGTGTATGTTTCAGTGTCGCACCAATTATTGCCAAGGCACTGTGGAAAATCCCACAGTTCCTTGCAGTAGATGCCAGCTGGTCAAGTCCCAAAGCTGATTATTTTGGGAATGGGACTGCAATGAGTGTGTGTCTGTCTGTGTGTGTGGGGGGGTGGGGGTCCTAAACTATACTTTACAGCCCACTTCTCCCCGGCGGTGGGTTGTCAGCCTGATCAGAAAGAAGAAGAGTTGTTTTAAATATCAGTTCATCCAGCACACTCCCCCAGCCTCCACCATTTCATAAAGGAATCAGTTGCTAAGAAAATACTTGAGAAGTGTCGTGTTTGTGTAGAATAACCAGCTTTTATACATATTTTACTGAAAAAAAATATTTTCTTGTATTTTGTTTACATGTATTTGTATTTTCTGTCACTAAAGTACTTGGAACGTAAAATTAGATTTCTGTAAATACAGAATTCGCTCTATGCACAAAAAAATCAGTAAAGTATAACACTTGTTGTGAGTGTGTGTGTGTATGTGTGTGTGTGTGTGTGTGTGTGTTCCATATCTAGTAAGATCTTTTGTGTGTCAGGACTGATTCAGTTTTGACTTACTGCTTCTGCAAAAAGACAAGGGTGTGTACACTGCCAACAACAAGGTACAAATTTGTGTATGTGTGTCTGTGAGTGTGTGTGGGTGGCTGTGTGTGTGTGTGTGTGTGTGCGCGTGTGTGCGCGTGTGTGTGTGTGGGTGGTTGTGTGTGTGTGCGTGTGTGTCTGTGTATGCACATTTGTGTGTGTGTGTGTGTGTGTGTGTGTGTTTTCCACTGACCCTGCCTGACCTTGTTTTCCCATTCCCTCCCCTACTGTCATGAGTGGGCAGACACAAAATCACAGCTGCCTGTTCAGCCCCCAAGGTACCATCACATCTGATTGCACCAAACCATTGGTTTTGGAAAAAAAAGCTTTAATATGGTGCTGTGTCCTGTAGGGGAAAAAAATCTGCGGAGATGTTTTACCACCAAAGAAAAAGGAAAAAGTGGTTCACATTTCTCTTGAAAGGCATCATATTATTTCCATCATATTATCCCTCCAAGTAGACTGTTGTAAGGCAATCAAATAGGTGTTGTCATCACACGTCTGTACCAAATCAGTGGGCTAGTAGGGGCCTACTCAAATAGGTGGTTCAGGATGCTGTTATCACGCACAGCTGAGGTCAGGTGATGTAGTATACATGAGAGCAGCCGTTTGTCGCTTTACTTCCAACAGAACAATCATTTCAACGATTTGCATTAATGAATGAAAAACTATGGCACTAGTCCTAAAAACTGTTGTATCATATTTTGCAGATGACACAATTCAAAAAACTGTTCTGTGGGATTTTCTTTACTACCCCAATAAAAGAAGAACAGTATAAGAGTAAGAGAAGAGACCAGCGACCTCAGCCCATCTGCAGAGAAGACGGAAATGATAAACCACAGGACCTGGTGTTGCACTGTATTCTTAGGCATGAGGAGTGAGGCACAGAATCTGATCTCCATCCGAAGCACTCCAATGGCAGTGATAACAGCTGACAATGGCCATTTAATGGACTGACAGCAGTCTGACCAGGGGAATGTGTTCCAGTTTGTGGTGTATTTACTAGTGTGTTTGATGTAACGTCACTTTGGTCCACTCTCACCACTCCTAGTATTTTTTTTGGCAAACAGAAGCTACTAGCTGGTGAACTTCAAGCATTTTGAAGCCAGATGCTTTGAGTTGTGTTGGACTGCTGTGAGAGCCTCGTCCAGCGCGTTCGTTTGATGGAGCAACAGGAGAAGATATTTAGGCTTCAATCAGTTTTATTAAAGAATACAGCAAGGCAATACGTCATACAGAGCTCTGGGTCCGATCTACGCTTCCCTGACAAGCAACAAAGTTGTGCCAGTTCACCAAGTCTGACTGACTGTCTCTCCCTGACCCGGTGTTTTATAATACAGAAATCAAAAATGTGCAAGAAGGCGTTCCCGTTGTCTGATTGGCTACTGTTGGGTGCCGTCCCTCTCTCGTTGGTGCCCTCCAGATCCCTCGTAGTATCTGACCCCCATGTCTTTGGTAACACCCCGGGTGTAACCTGAAACTCAACGGTTAGGGAGACAAACATCCTATCTTTGTCAACAACTCATGTCACATATTTTGATTAAGCCTGCACAATTTATCATCTTTCACCCAAATAAGAAGTTGTTCTGCACTGAGAGCTTCAGTTACATCCTATGGTTCCTGTTTTGTGGCTGCAGACAGTGTTTTAAGGTCATAACGACCTTTCTTTGCATAATAGTGAGAGCATTCTCACACTCAGTTGTGCCCCCCCCCTCCTGCTCGGTACTTCTTCCGTTATGCAGCTGCTCCTCTTATAACTATTATAAATGCTTCTTATACAAGAATAAAAGTTAACTTGTGAGCGGTATTTAAGAATGGCTCAAGTGATTAAGGATAACATAATACAGTAAATATACACAGTTGGTGGAGACCAAACCAGAGCTAAAAGGAGACTGAGGAGAGTCAAATGAATGCTGTTGCTCGCTATCTGATGAGTATGTAAACATGCAACTGTAATTTGCCATAAATTGATGATATGTTAGTGTTCTTAGCCAAAATAATCGCAGGTTTACAAAGGAGTTTTAGTTACCTAACCATAACCATACTTTAGTTTCCAAACCTGAACGTACTTTAGTAACACTGACCTATTTAGACTAGACTAGACTAAAAATTTCCAAACAACAAAATTAGAAGATCCCTAATAGCTGTTAGGGGGCGGTTTGGGGTTTGAGGGTGGATTTTTCTTGCACTTTCCTCCGGAGGCATTTTATAGAAAGAAGCCGACGACACCTCCAGGAGACAACAACAGTTTCTGGCATCCCAGAACCACCTCCACACCCGCTGTCAGTGCTGATCAGACCCCAACACGTCTGCAGTACACCACCACCACCACCACCCTGGCATTACATCCTCAGTTATGGTTGCGCTTGGCGAAGAATGTTTATCTTTTACTGCAAAAGAGGCAACATTTGAGATTTGCAGATGAAAAGAAATGTGACAAAAATAGGAGGTAGGGATTTATGCATCTATCTGGGGTTAACAAGAAAGGCCGCTGTGACCCCACTGTGACCTCCCTTTGAAGATCTGAATGTGTGCTCCTAGCTTTAGTGTGTGAGGAATGAATCAGTGCATGTTTGCATGCACGTCTGTAAGTGTGTGTGTGTCTGCGTGCGTTTCCAAGGAGCGTGGGAGGTGTCAGCAGGGTAAGCCACAGGAATATCACCTAGAATTCCTCTGTGATCAAAGAATCTAAATGCACCATGGAGAGTGAAAAGGAGGCAGCAAAGGCAGACAGCAAAAACTGGGAGAATGAGAGAAAAGACAAATAGAGATGAAGACAAAGAGAAAGACCTGAAGAGAAAATAAGACAATAGTCCTAGATGTAGGTTTACAGTAGGCAACAGTGAGAAAGTGAAAGAGTTAGATGGCGAGAAATGAGAGAAAAGGAAGATTGAAGAGAAGCCAAGTCAAAGCCAAGATGTCATCTCAGAATCATCAAGCAACATCTTACAGTTTAATGATCCCATGAATATAAATTAATCTTATACACTAAAGGAAATAATATGTGGCAATAACATTTTACTTCAACACATAATTAACCAGAAAGCAGACAAAGAACAAATTGTCATTCACATTAACAGTGTGAAGAGTTGGCAGATGGTATATGTGTGTATTTGTGCAGTGGGTGCGGGTGTCTAGTTAATCACACTTCAAAGATGCATCTCCACTGATGGACTTGTTAAAGGGCCTTTATGGGCACATTAAGAGAAAAGAGTTACCACTGAACTGTTTCTATCTAGACTGTCCCAGTTTGAACTTCGAACTTCTTTTAAGAAATATGTTCCACATATTCCTATTTGTAAATGAATGATTATGTACCAATCAATGAAATCACATCCAGAGACACTACAGACTGATGCTCTGTATGATGATACCCAACATGCTGACCTTAGAGCAGGACAGCAAAAGCTTGGGGTCCCAAAGAGGATTATAGGGGTGTCCTGGTGGCCAGGTGGTTAAGATGTGAAGGTGACTCTCTGTATGGTGTCTTCTCACCCCTATGGCATGTTATTCTACAGTAGAATTACTTCTGCATACACACTCAGGCAGTAGTGCTCCTGCATGGAGGTGACACTCATCATTTTTTAATGATATACCAATAACTAATGAAATATTAAGCTCCAGTAGTGGACACTACAGCAGATTTATAGTTCTGGTATTCTCCTTTAAACAACTGACAGTGGTATTATAGTCATCAGCAGTAAAAAGCCTCTAATGTGACAGTCTATAAAGAGTCAAAGGCTAAATCACTGTAAATTCACACTCCCCACTCTCCAATACATGTTATCCATAAAGCAGGAAGTAGCTTAAAGTGTATAATTAAATGTTTTTTTAAATGACAGGACATGTGGTAACAGCTCAGGTCTGATCATCAGTCAGAACAGCAGCTCCAGAGGATGAAGGTTAAAAGGCTCCAGAAAGTAATGACGTTACATTTGGAAGTGGTAACGAGTGAAGACTAATCGGTTATCATTCGGAGAACCGAGTCCCGCAGCACTGGGGGTTCACCTGTGGAGGGTCTGTGATTGGAGAGACTTGCGCTTCACTCCGCCCCCCCGGCGCGCTGTCCGCCTCCCCAAACCCTGAGCGCGCACAGGCACCCCGAGCGGACTCAGTACCCTGCCGTACCCGCCGCGTGGAATGAGCTCCCTTCTCTCTGAGCGGACGCACAACGATACAGATGGTTTTTTCACGGTGTCCCCCTTTACGCTGACCGAAAGTGTTATTCTTTAGGACAAATCTTCCCCCCCCACCCCCACCCTGTTACCGGTTGTGTTTTTTGGATGCGCCATGCAATCTCGCTCGTGGAGTTTTGGCTTTCGGCTGGTGGCATGGACGTGGGTTTGGAGTGTGGCGTCGCTGGGAGCGTGGTGCATCCCCGCCAACGAAGGTAAAACACGCACAGAGACGCTTTTGACACCGCTGTTTGGAGGACTGGCTGGGCTTTAACTGGCAAGTGTGACAAGTGTGACCGGTTAAAGGTCCGTCATGTTCCTCTGGTGCCACAAACCGTCGGGCTCCTTTCGCCTGGCTCCACGGTTTAGATGCCGTTTGACAGAAAATGTGGTCGCCTGTGAAATTAATCTGAGTTAATAATGTTTATGACAGTTGCGCCTGACTAGTCTGCAATGACGGTGTGTTCCCAAACGATAAAAGCTGCCATAAAAAAAAGGACCTTTGATCAGAACATGCGTGTTTCCGCTGAGGACTTGGCGGTGCCACCAGACGCGCAGCGCGCTGCAAAAATCGCCGTTTTAATCTTTGTCACTGTCCTGTGCTGCTGACCTGAACTCACTACATGGTATTTTAGAATAAAAGGGGAAAAAAAGTCCCATTTGTGGTCTAATGAGTTTTAATTGACCTCCGTAGTTTCCCATCTCTTCTACTGATGAGAACTTCAGTGCTTTTGCTGCGGCATTTCTCTTGATTCCCCTTTAAGACTATTTCACGTTTAGTCTTGTCTGGTATTCTGTCTGATGCGCAGTGAATCCTTTTAACCTCTGAATCCTGTTAACATGCCTCACAGTGAGGTCGGTAAAATAACTTCTCAGATATTCACAGTTTTCTTTGGCATCACTCATAATTTGGCGCAATTATTTCCATAAGCGTGTTGTGGGTTGCAAACTATTAACTGAGCTGATGCTCCTGCGTCCCTTCTGCTAAATGGGACATTTACAATGTGGCTTAAAACTGAGAAAAGAGTAACACGCATGAAACGATGTGTCAGATATTGTTCCCACGCTATTGTCCGCAAACTGGGCAGCATTTTAATAGCTTGAGATGAATGCCATTGTTTGGGGCCATTACGCAGCATTATCCGGGAAAGAGAGGACATCCATCAACCTGCTTATTCTTTGCATGGCAGATTTATTTGGTCAAAGTTTAGATTCACAAAAGTGCAACCATGGGACACTCTGGGGTCCTGGAGTGGTTTGCAGGACATCCTTCAGCAATAGTTAAAAGTCCACCTACAGCGTACTCTACCTCTGTATTCAGTCAGCCTCAGGGTTTGGACATTTGTATGTGTGCTTCGTGGTTCCACAAAAGAGGGAAAAGTTTAATCAAAATCACTTGAAAGAGTGTTTTACTCCAGAATCTATCCAAACAGTTACTCAGGAGGTGTCCTATCTTTAACACCAATGCCAAAACCTGCAGTTAAAAATACTTGAATCCTCATTATGTTAAAACACAGCTTCATTAAAGCCAGGCTTCAGGCTGTGAGAAGCAGGCTGGATCCTAAGTTTGTGTGTGTGTGTGTGTGTGTGTGTGTGTGTGTGTGTGTGCAGTGAATGAAGAGAGAGAGGGAGAAGTGTTCAAAAACACATCCACATTTCATCCTTCACATTTGTTTTCTACGCCGTCGTCATTTATAAAACCTCTCATTTGGTTCGCTATGCAGCAGCACAGTGTTTTATTTGCTCTCTGTCAAATTTCACTGAAAAACCACAAAATTTGACTCAACAAAACACGTCGGCTGTAAGGAACCTGTTAAACACCAAACACCTCAATCAGCATTTGGCAGATTCTTCTATTGAACACAAGTTTCAGAGTAATTTAGCATATATTTGTATAGGAAACACAAATGGAGAGGAGGACGAAGCCTGTAATTAAAACAACCACTATTATCTCACTGGGTTAATTTATTCTAATTGAAAAAGTAAGATTAAACCATTTTCAGCTTTAAACATCTGCGGGGAATCTTTTGGGACTTCAGCCGTTTGCCCGTTTGCTCTGCAGCTCTGAGCATCCTCACATTACGCAGCAAACTGTTTTTCAAATTGATGTTCACCTTTCAATTGCATATATACGCCGAGCTGGAATCGAAGGGAAAACGTAGACAAAGAAAAGTCCTGATTCTGCCTCAATTACATAAACATTTGTGTTGCCGTGATGGCAGTTATCCTGCAGTGGGGCTCCACCAGTGATAAATGACGCTAAGGAAAACTGTACAATGTGCCACCTTGATTAATTTCCTCTCTCAAACTAATCCATTCTTATTTAAATTGATCATTTTCTGGGAGCATCTCGATGCAGAGTCAGATGCCTCACATCTGTTTTAGAGATTGTTATTGTGTTCCATTCATACTAATGTCTGGCTAATGAGGGTGATCTTTGGCGTGTGAGCCTATATTTTAGGGAGTTTAAAACCCATCACTTTGCTTTGTGCTGGTAATGGTGTTGATCAAATGAGGATAGTGGATTTGGGTTAATTACAGTAAATGGCTTGAAAGAAATGCACGTTTGCCTGCCTGCCTGTGTCTGAGTGTGAGGGAGAAAGGGCGGACCATTAAGCCTAGAGCGATCCCAGCTAACATGTAAATGCCACCATTAAACATCATGAGGTACAGACAGAAAAAAAAGGACTGGAGTGGAATGAAATGTGATGAGGAAATTACAAGCCTTATATTCTAACCACTGGTTTCAGAAGTAGGGGGTAAGACATGGTCTCAGGAAACATTGTATTAGGAATCACTGAGGTCAAGTTGGTGCTTGAACTCTTCACCTGCAGGAGTGCTAAAAGTGTGCAATTGAGTATAATAACCCAGGCAGCCGTGTGCCTCTCAGATCGAATATTCACTTGTCTTTTCAATGAGAATTTTATCAGTATTCCACAAAAATCCACTTACTCTTCGACGTATTTAAAACACTTACAAAAGCATTCCAGTAAAGTCACTACAAGACTTTAAACCACCTCATTCATTCAGCGGTGACGCCTTTTCATAATAAGTTCTGTAGATCATTGTCACAGCTGAGCTCAAACTTGTTAGGTGGTTTGATCCTCAGAGAGAGTGAGAGAGAGTGAACGAGGTATCGTATCCCTTATGATCTAGTTCAGCATCACTTATCACTTCTTTATGGCCTAATTAGTTGTCTAATCGCCTCCTAAGGACATCTTTTATTATTCTCTGCAGAGTAGTGGAGACAGTAATACCGGAGTGGAGATGAGTGTGTGTGTGTGTGTGTGTGTTGGGAGGGGTTGCAGAGTGAGTGTTTCAGTCACTGAACTAGCTCTTGCTTCATGTTTTGTTCTGTTTACCCTCCCACTGCAGATGCCTATATTTGCTGACATTGTGCCAGGTTGATATAAGGATCGGCTGCTTTATAACATGGCTTAACGTGAGACATATGACTGGAATTATTGCACTCAACAGCTGGTTTAAAGAGTTACAGATTGTGTTTATGAGATGAAACTTTTTGATGATTGAATCTATTACATACAATAAAAGTGTTTGCTTTGTATTGACATTACACAAGGAACCGTTTCTTGTTGGCAGCTCCAGACAGCAGCGACAATAACACTCTTAAAAATGTCTAACTTCAAGTGCCCAGAAATCTAACAGTGTTAAGTCAGCAGGAGATTCACTTGTTTTTACCAATCTGGCTGTTCTGTGGTGTCTTATGAAATCCAATGGAGGAGAGAGGGAGAACATCTAAGGATGTGGAGTCCAGCCTCCTCCTCTGTATCGAACACTCACACACACTTTCAATTTGTCAGGAATTGAGACATCCAATCCCAAAATGTCAACTAAGTTAATAGTGTGAAATCCACATCGGTTGTCATGGATGGAGCATTAGTTAGGCCTCTCTGAAGACAGTTCTACAATTTGCATAGAAAATTCATTTTGTATGCTGATGTTATAGGAAAATAAAGATATCACACTTGTGCGAAAATGAATGCATGTAAAACATATTGAATTTGCATGGTTTTAAAACCTTTTACACTGCTTACATCAAAGTATAAACTGCATGAACACAGCCCTTAAACCCGATATGCCATTAGAGGAACCCAGAAGTAATTGTATGCAGAGTGCTAATAATTTGGATGAAGTCATTGCTGGTCCGAGGTGGACTAGATCAGATGTCCTGTGTTAAGTGGTTTCCCTGTGGAGGGTGTGGGCAAACCTAAACACGTTATACTGAAGCAACAACCATCAACTAGCAGTCGCTCTCTGGTACCTGATTTGGTTATAATGACTTAAAGCATGCAAACAGGTAGAAAGAGATTTTAAAACAGGCATATAAGAGATACTTCTCTGCTTTTATTATTGGCACACTCACATATCTAGCTCTTAATCTGCTCCTCTTTCATAGACAAAAACCTTGACAGTGGATAATTCAGTTGGACTTTCTCTTTCATTGTTTGAGTGTGCACTGTGTGCGTGCAGAATCAGCCAAACGTTATCATGGATGAGATAAGGAAAACTGAACTCCGCTTTTACTTGAGTTGCATTTATGGCAGGTCATAACAAGTCATGTTGTGTGCAAGACAGCCTAAAATGAGATACACCACATGTTCATTGATGTAACTTTCTATATCGAGTGTTAGTTGAAATGCTTGAGGACTTTTTCACTTCATGTAACATACTGTAGAAACATCATCCACTTTAAACTAATCAGCGTTCGGTCATAATCGTCATGAACAGGCTGAACAGGCTTCAAGCAAGTTTCACCTTTATCACAAATAGTTTGTTCTGTGGTAAAACACAGAGCCCCCAACGGAAAGGTTGCTTCCCCATGAGGTGCTTACCGTGTGACTTTTGTTGTAGAACTATTTGGATTTACCGATAGGGAAGATAAAACTAAACTGTCACCAGTGATGCACAGGAGGAGATGGAAGCATGTTTTGAGGAGTGCAGTGGACAGGTAAAAGCTCTTGACAGCTTTCAATGAAAGGCTGAGAAAGGAGGATTTTAATGGATCAGTTTGCGCTGAGAGCGTTGTTGCAGCATAGAGTTGAGTGGCAGTTTTTGGTCAACAAGATGCACAAAAGTGCAGTTCCAGTAAAGAATGTGGATAGATAATAGCCGCTGCTCTTAGCACTCCAGGTCATGCCGAATGTTATGACAACTCTGATTCATGAAGCGACTTTTGGCATTTAAACTACTAGGCACAAAAATTCCTGTCACATTTCAGTTCTGTGTATTATACAAATGGAAAGTGCTCCTTATTCTATAAGCCCATCAGGGAGACAGAGACGTTCAAGAAAGAAATGGAATAGAAACAATATTCAATCAGAGGAACAGATCTGGAGTGAATTTACAATATTGGTACAGATGAAAAGTTTTCTAATCTTCAGTGTGCGATGCAATCAGCCCTTTTGTAATGCACCTGCAACTATTTGATCTCCATTAGCAGAAAACCTGTAATGACTCTAAATGGGTTTTATCTCAATGAAAAAAAGCAGTTGGACCAGAACAATACAAAGTGACTGCTAGAAGCTGGGTTACAGGATGAGGAAGTCAGATTTTCAGGAATGTATCTGTTTTGATTGGTTGGTTTTTTTTTATCTATAAGACAATTTTTTGTGTTTTTATCCTTTAACAGTGAACCTGCTGGATTCTCGGTCTGTGATGGGAGACCTAGGATGGGTGGCCTATCCTAAGAACGGGGTGAGTATGACCGTTGCTAATATGTTTTTGCAGGAATAAGAATCTAAGTTGATAAATACTTGTGTCTCGATTGATTAATTCTGTTGACTAGAGGTTTCTTGATGTGTTATTTTTATGCATTTATACACCTCACAACATGAAAACACCAAAGCTGCATAGTTCAAATATCTTTGTAGTGTTTCAGAAGATTCGTTGAACCACGTTACCTGTTAAAAATGACCAAAATTATACGATAATCAAAAAACGAATTGCTGAAAATGAAACATGGATGATAAGCTACTGCTTTTTAGCACAGTGTAGCGCAGTTTAGGCTGTAAACCCACCTTCTGTGTATGGCAAAAGACACCTGTAACTTCCTTATTTTACCCTGAAGTAAAGGCTCTTCATTTGTTTTAATCAAGGTTAAAGGTCATTTTTATTTCCAAGAACTCTCAGTTCATTATCACGGTAAATTGAATTCATGAATAAGATATTGAAAGTCATTGTGGAATATATTATTCTCAAGCCAGGAATTGAATTTCCATTTTCAAGTATTCCCAGGGTGAAGGCTAATTAGAGAATGACTCACTAGAGTTGGGAAATAGTTATTTTATGGTATTATATAGTGTGTTTTAATGAAAAAGAAATTGTGTTTAACAAAATGTATTAATGTATTCTGGAGTTTCGACACTACCTCGACTCATGAGACAGTTGTTAACAGCCAAATCTGTCACCTTTGCTGGAAAAAAAAAAGATGATATGCCCCAACCTCCAGGGGACTGATGGCGCTGTGCTTGGTTTAAACAGGAATTCATTTGTGCAACCATTTGATCCATGTGGAAAATCTCTCATATAGTCACAATTCCTGTTGGCAAATATGCAGCTATACACGCCGTACCAATAGTGCTGACCATAGCGTTTTCTCATCTTTGGGTATTCAAATCATGGCCCACTCTCTGGCTGTATGTAGATGGGAGAGATAGTGCTGACAAAAGCAGCCGTATGTGCAATCATATTAATGAAGATGTGATTATGGTGTGTGGTTTCTACAATGCAGCTGCATAAATAACTGCATTCAGGGTGGATGGAGGGAGAGAAAATAAACGCAGTGAGAAGACAATGAAGTGATCTCAAAATGACATCCTGTCTTATTAGTTGTGTTTTTATTTATTTAAAGTGATTAAAATGTCTGTTTTTTTTCTGTTGAACTTGTTATGTGATACAGAAATGACAAATATGTCAGATAAGATAAATGATTTATTCACTGTTTGGCATTTTAAATGACTGACGTTGTTGTTGTTGGCCATTATAATTCTTCTCATGTTCCGTGTTTGTAAGACAGAACCCATTCAGCAGCACTTGCACGTTCCTCACATGCATAAACACACATTCATACTCGGCGGCAGTCTTCCGTGGCTAAATAAGATGTTGAGGAGGCACGGAAGTTGTTTCTTTCTTTTTTAGTCTCGTGTTCCAGATGGTTTGTTTCATCCCTCGTTTTCTCCTCCTCCACCCCCCTCCAACCTCATCATCTCTCTCCTCTCATTCTTCACTTTTTTTTCTGGCTCAGCTCTCATCCCCGCCCACCCCCCATCCTCCCTTGTCCCCCCGAACATTCATTTTAGTCTTTATCCCCATTTTCGTCTTATTCTTGTCATCTGCTTGTCTTTTAACCCCGCCGTCTTCTCTCTCCTGCGTTCCTCTTCCAAAGCTTCAATGTGCTTTGAAAGTTCTTGAAACATGCATTTAAGTAAAATGGAGATGGAGTAAAATTCGAAAAAAGTGTTTGAAAATTTGATCGATGACCTTGAAATGTTATGACACATTTCAATGAACAGCACGACACTGACACAGTAGCTGAAAAGTGAAGATAGTAAAACATGAATATTTTGGTTTGACAGCTTAAGTTGTCACTGAAAACCTCTCTCTCCTCCTTGAACACTAGTGTTCAGACTGCATGTTTTTTCTTTTCTTTTCTTTTCTTTTCTTTTCTTTTACGTCTTTATGCACAAGCACGAAATGAAATTAAATTATTAAGTCATTAAAAAGTGACCTGTTTTAAAATCTAATTCAGAATTCTGTCTTGAAAATATCATAGCTTGCCAAAGTAAATGTTTGCCTTCGGGATGCCTAGCAGGTTAATCCGGCAATGTGGAGACAGGTGCGGTGTAAGAGAGAGGTGGAGAGAACGAGGAGTTTCTTGTGATCTTGAAAATGCAAAAGCCCGGTTGGATGCAAGTCCCCATGGGTATTCTTATGGTTCTTGTTGTTTGGCTGAAACAGAAAACATTATTGTAAGGAAGAAAACAACCAGGGTTTGAGAAAGGTTACTTGAAGCTCTACAGACGGCACATTTTAGTGTTTTCAAAATGTCATAATTGCAATTTCAGTTGGGTGATGAAAAATTGCATCCATATCATTAATATTAATGTAGTGTTGCACAAAAAAGGAGACAAAAGAAATCAAGGTGAGAAAAAAACGTGGTTCCTTGCCCATTTGGCTGTCAACCCTTTGTCATGTAATGCCTCCATTGCTTCGTGTGTCCCGTGCATTGGAGGAGTGCTTGTTCGAGGTATGGGTGGGCTGCTGATCATATGCCATTTGGTGGATGCTTTCATCTACTGCCTTTTCAGACATCTTGAAGGAACAAGAGTAAAGTAAGAAAAGTCAGGAGGGAAGGTGCCATTAAAGGGATGGATCCATTACCTCCCCATCAGTCTGGCAAATCCAAGAACCATTTTGCTCTCCTGCTTATCCGCTTGAATGCAATGTCCAGTGGGTCTGTAATGGACTGACACACCTCAAAGAATCAAGTACTAACAAAGGCGGACTGATGAAACTCGCTGAGTCACTTTACTTCACCTCAATTCTTCTATTAAAACGTGAATTAGAAGAAAACACAATGGTAAATGGACTGTACTTGTATGGCACCTGGCTAATCTTTTTGGCCACTTACAGCACTGTAACTCTGCATTCACATTCATCCATTCACACACCATTCATTCACTGATGACAAGGGCTACCATGCAAGGTGCAAACGTGCTCGTTGGTGGAGACGAACACACACACACACACACACACACACACACACACACACACTCACGCCAAAGCACAGCATCATGATCGGAGCCTGCATGAGAGGAAAAAGTCAGTAACACTCAGCGTTGCACAAAGATAAACAAGCAGAACCCGACCGCCATTTTCCCACTTCTGTGAATCTGTTAAAATGTGCTTAATACATACTCAGAATATAAACTGAGAATGTGTCTGGCCAAAAGTCTCAAGTGGGACTGTGAAGTTTTGTTTTGCTTTGTCTGTTTGTGCTTTTCCCCCGGGGCTGAACTAATTGCGATTAGGGCTCTATAATCTCCAGATTAATTTCTTAATTAGTCCATTAATTGTTTGGTCAGTACAATATCAGAGGAGTGAAAAAAGTGCACTTCAGATGTCTCATTATGTAAAGATTTGCAGTGATATAAAACAGAGAAGCAGCAAATCCTCACATTCGAGAAGCTGCAACCCGATAATACTTGGAATTTTTTGCTTAGAAATAACTCCATTAATTATCAGATTGGTTATTAGCGCTCTAATTGTGATTATTTTCTGTAAATTAAAACTCAGTCATGTAGCCGTGGTGCATATATTTAGTGTCGACAATTAGCCAGGCAAGGTGTGACAGAAGGGAGGCGAGAAGCAAAGAAATTGGGGACAAGGAAGAAGACAGGAAGTGAGAGAGGAGTGAAATGGAGAAGGGGGGAAGTGGTCGAACAGTGTTTCTGGGTTAGAACTGAGATTGGATAATTAACGGAAGAATAGAGGACACAGAGGGAAAATAATGATAGACATGGATGAAAAGAAAAGGCAGAGGAATGAGACTGGAGAAGGGGGATGTTAGAGGGATGAGATTGAGGCGGAAATAAGGGAAAAATGAAGCTGCGGCGGCGGGGGGTGGGGGGGGGCACTTGTGTGGTTAAGGAGTGAGAGGGACAGTCCTATTACAGTGTTGTGACGGTCAGCGGTAATGGGCTGTAATAATAAGTTGGAGACAGCTTTACAGACTTAGAGCCAGGAGGGCACTCAGCACGGTCACAGGGGTCTGCTGATAGATGTGACACGCGGACACACAGGCACACCCACACACATAATAGTCAACAAAACAAAATACACACAACACACACTAATGAGGAGCTGGAGGGACGCCTGTAGGGACAGTTCAGTCTTGGAGGCAAAGCGGGAGAGGACTGCAAGTGGAGAAGGGACCCTGCAGAGGTGAAATGGAGGTTAGGGCTGTGCGAGGAGGTCTGAGAGGACTGAAATTAAGAACCTCAGATTAATGGGACCATTTATCGTCCCACATTCAGCTGTTCACATTAAAGCAGCAATTCGCCAAATGACACCAAAACAATCGTGCTTGCCTTGCAGATAGTTTTGGTTTTTGGTGTTGAAATATTATCCTCTGAACATTTTTCTGTTGTTCTAATATGATGTGAGCAAATTGAATTTTAATAATGTGGCTCAAAGTTTTGAAATGAAAACACCAGAAACATTCTTGTGAAGAAATGATGCCCTGTTTGCTCAGGATAACTCACATTCTTTGCAATAATTCAATCATTTCGTTAGGAGCTGGCCACATCAAATCGCATTATCCTGAGTATATACTTGTTCTTGAAACAGCAGAAATCTCTGAAACAGATATCTCAAAACCTCTGATAAAAATATCTGTATGGCTAGATACCACCGGGGTAAAGGCAAAAATGCCTTTTATCTTGGAATTTGGATGAACTGACCCTTTAAAGAAGAGGTCGTGTGAATTGCATGAATGTGAGGTGAGTGCACTGAGGATTCCAGTAATACGTTTTTAAAACAAATGGATGGTTAATCGTCTTACAGACTCACCTGAGATGCAAAGGGAAAAAAAAGTAGAATTAGATCTGCTGTAAAATGAAGGTACAGACAGTCATTAGGTTTTAAAAGGTGCCTTTGTTGTCTCACATTAGCACGGGTGGTCCTGACCCTACAGTGTTAGTATGGTGCTCTCTGCACCAAGCTTTGTATCTGACCTCAGAGTCCCCTACCTACCCAGCACCATACAATAATCTTTTAAAAGCGGCTCCTACTGGGAAAACAATAATTCGCCTCTCTGGTGTCCTCACTGAATCAGTCTTTTTCCCATAAATAATAGCCTTTTGTTTTATACTTAATGTAATGTCTAGTTCCAACATTCTGTTTTGATAGGAAATGCATCAAATCAAGTAAGTAATGATATGAATTTATAGCAAATGTGTGAAAGTGCTGCTAAATTAAATAGAAGTGTTTTTCAGTGCTCATTTCATAGGGTATTTACATGCAGTTAGACCATGTTAGATACTTGTTTGATCATTTGAGCTGAAAGATTTAGCTTAAGCAAGTGTCATGTCTCATTTACATTAGTAATCAAACACTGTTAATGCAGAGTGGGAGGACTTCCACTGGCAACAATGGCACTTCTTCTGCGGATACGGAACCCATTTGGTTCCAGGCAAAACTAGAGAAGGTCGTCTGTTAAACTCCCTGCTGGGCTACTGATAATGATTGTGTGTGTGTGTGTGTGCGCGTGTGTGTGTGTTAAGCTGTGTAAAGCTCGGAGCAGGCTGGTGGATCTGTGTGATCTAACCAGTAAGAGGCTTAATGTCTGAACTGGGACTGACTGGGCTGGAGTCTGGAAGAGATAGTGACACAAGCACACACAGATCCATCTGTGCATCTACAGCACACTTGTAAGGACCCTTGTTAGTGTGATACACGTACCTTTTAACCTAAGCTATATCCAGCCTTGACTCCTAAACTAAATGTCAACCCTCAAACAGCCCTTTGAAGAATTAGGTTTGGTTGAAATGCTTTTCTAAAAATGCCCTCACTCTCAAGGTGTAAAACTCAAGTTTGTCCTCTCAAATATACAAGCACACTGCTTGACAATGCCTCCATTCATTCATAAAACAGTTAAGAAACTGATGATATCCAGAAAACAAAAGAGGTAGACTAAAGCAGGGAGGAATGGAAAAAAGACAGATGGAGAACTAGACCGAGAAGAGAGAGAAACGACAGACAGAAGGTTGTACACAATGACTACAGCAAGGATTGATTAATATGGGCTATTAAGCTATAACACCAGATCATAGTCTGGTCCCTCTGGCCATATTACTGTGACATGATGAAGCGCCTGTATTAGCTATGGGAGAGTGCTAGTGATGCAGATAATAGCCACGTCCCAGGAGACCTGAGGAGGGAATTAATGCTGCTGTCTGACACACACACAGGCATGGATGCAGACGCTCACACACGTACAAGCTTGAACACAGAGTCATTTACATATATGCACATACACACACACACACACAGAGGCAGCAATGGATACACACATTATAGATGTATGGCTATACAGTACGCACAGATGAACACACCTTTAAATGCACGTTAATTCTTTTTTCTGCTGACAGCTCCACCCCTCATTCATGGTAAATGCATATATACCCTATAACACTATCTCATTCTTTTTTGTGTCTGCTGCAAAAAGAGCAAATGAGGTGGAAGGGATGAGGATTATTCTGCTATCTATACCTGGCCGCACACACACACGCACACACACACACACACACACACACACACACACACACACACACACACACACACACACACACAGGGCCACTGGGCCTGTATAAAGCCATTGCTGTAGCTGATTCTGATTCTACATTTCTATGGTTCTCAATTTTCTGTACATTTGGATATCATTCCAGATTTTCCAATACTTGTGTAGATATGATACCAAAGTTTTGGCAACAATATCAAAACTTCTATACCTTTTAAAAAAAAAAAAAAAAAATGAAATTCTTGCATTGAGAAATACTTTAAGCATGTTTCTTCTCCAAAATCTTTGTTACTAAAATGTTTAAAAAAACACTATGTAAGCAAAATGTTCAGGTGTTCTTGCTTTACACGAGTATATTCATTTTTGTAATACTTAATACCTTTTATGTCGAGTACTTTTAGATTTGATACTGTTGTACTGGGATTTTTACTCCAGTAAAAGCAATGAAAACTTCATCTATCTCCATCATCAGTGTCAGAAAATGTAATGAGGTTCAAAATGCAGCTCCACTGTACTGTTATCAAAGGGAAGTGGTCCTGTGTTGCTTTGACTTTCCTCTCTTTTGTGCCCTCTCCTCATTTATCCCCCTCTTTTCTCAGTGGGAGGAGATCGGGGAAGTAGACGAGGACTATGCTCCCATCCACACGTACCAAGTGTGCCGGGTCATGGAGCAGAACCAGAACAACTGGCTCCATACCAACTGGATCCTGACCGAGGGCGCCCAGCGGGTCTTCATCGAACTCAAGTTCACCCTGAGAGACTGCAACAGCCTGCCCGGGGGGGTCGGGACCTGCAAGGAAACATTTAACATGTATTACTACGAAACGAATGGAGATGAGGAGGAAATGGAGGATGGCCAGATGAATGATGGGACGGGGATTACAGAGGAAGAAGACAGGGCAATGAAGGAGAGCAGATACATCAAAATTGACACCATAGCAGCAGATGAGAGCTTCACTGAGCTTGACCTTGGGGACCGCGTGATGAAGCTCAACACCGAAGTCCGCGATTTAGGCCCTTTGACCCGAAAGGGCTTCTACCTGGCATTTCAGGATTTGGGGGCCTGTATTGCTTTAGTGTCTGTGCGTGTTTTCTACAAGCGCTGCCCGTTTCTGGTGAAGAGTTTGGCCGAGTTCCCCGACACCATCCCGGGCTCAGAGGCCTCGCAGCTCGTGGAGGTAGTGGGCCGCTGCGTCAATAACTCCCTGCCTTTATATGAGCCACCCAGGATGCATTGCAGCACAGAGGGAGAATGGCTGGTCCCCATCGGGAAGTGTGTGTGCCAGCCAGGATTTGAGGAAATCAATGGATCCTGTCAAGGTAAGTGGGGAAAGTGTTTGTGTTTAGTCGTGCTAAAACTATTGTTTGATTAATTCATGCATTGATTAAAAATTAGTCTGCTATCATTTTTATATTTTCAGAATCTGTCATTTTCATTTTATTCATTTATTAAGCAAACGTGTCAAAATAATTTTTCAATATGAGAACAAGCTGCTTTTTACTTCATAAAATCATTGTCCAGTGTTTAGCTTTTTTCCTTTTTAGGCTTTTGACTGCACACATGCATGTGTGTTTCCTCTGGGTTGCTATCTTCACCCCGTTTGTTTATTTTTATATCCATGCACATGTTTGTTTTTAGTGTTATGTGCTTGAGTATGTGGATAGATATGTTTATTCTTTTACTAAGAGCGTTTCTAACTGTGCGAGTGTGTGTGTGTGTGTGTGTGTTTCTCTCTGGCTTAGTGGAGGGTATTCCCCCGAGCCCTGCAGCACTTTGCTGCTCTCATGCAGCCGCTGTTCTGCTCTGACTCGAGCCCAAACATTCCCATCACTGACCTTAACTGCCATTTCCACGGGCACCCAGGGCCTCTCTATTTTTCTCTCCTTTACTCCTCTCCCAATCTTCCTCTGTGCTGTCTTTTAAATTATCCAATTTTCAGACTTGCACACTAGACTCTACTTGTGCAACCAAGAGCAGCTCGGAGTGCCATGGCAAAATTAAAAAAAAAAATTCCAGAGAAGAGTTATTATAGCGGCTCGAAGCTGTGTGGTGCAGAAGGTTGAAATGTGTGATACTTGGCTGCATGTCATCTCTTCACACAATGCCCTACTGATCATTTGTCTCAAGGGATAAACTAAAAGATTGGTCTCGAGTGCCTAACTACAAACTGCCAGCCCTTAAAAAGTGCATGCGGAGATGTGCTTCATGTTTTGCACATGTGTGAGTGAGAGTGTATGCTCCATGTATTAAATCCGAATTATATAAAACTGCTCCATTGAACAAAACAATTCCTTGTGCTATGCCAAAAACACGAATGCTGGTTTGCAGCTTAAAATTACGTCCAACTAGCCACGTTTAAGTACTGATAAAGATGTACTGCATCATTCTGCCGCCACTACACTTGTGTGATTGCTTATATTGGACAGCAGTGGTTTCAGGGAATACTTCACATATCTGATTTTCTCTTCAAATTTAACATACAGTGCCTCAAGAAGATCTAACTTGGTAAATATTTTAGAACCAGCACATGTCTAGATATGATCAATTTATTAGAATCAAATGGTAAAACATGGTAGGTGAGTGTGTGGAACAGTGTGGACCATCTCTAGCCTAACTTTGTCAGACACAGAGTCTCTGTGGGGAGATCATTAGGAAGTTGCTGTCAGTGTGCCACTGGCCTGCCTGGAGTCATACTGCCACAGACTGTACAGTCACACAGACAGTCAGAGATCTGTGGATGACGAGGCTAAAAAATAGTTCTGGTGTTCAGGAGTAATAGACGAGAGTTCATTCTGTGCTGTGTACTGTATATCAGTACTACATGGCAACAGGCTGCAGCCTTAACTACATCTTTGAGGATGTTGTGTGCACACAAGATCACCACTGCATGAATATTGTACATCAAAGGCAATTTTGATTTCTTCAGTTTTTAGCATGCTAGCAGCAAGGCTCTAGGGATGGTACCGACAGACCAACTGTCACGTGGTCGGTAGGTCGGACCACCCACCACTTTGGTCCAGACTGAAATATCTCAGTGACTATTGGATGACTTGGCATCAGACATTTAATGCTCCCCAGAGGATGAATCAGAGGACATTTCTAAGAGTAATAACAAGAATACACACTTTGACAGTGCTAACAGTAATATAGTATTCACTGCACAACAGTTGCATTGCTTCAGCAGTATGTCACCTGCATGTGCAGTTTTACATATGTATTTTAGTTGCGCCTTAAAAAGTAAGAAATCAAGCACAGAATCAAAGTCTGCACGGGGAGAAAGAAAACGACTGAAGCCAAAAGCAATATAGTTAATTTGAAACGTGTTTCTACTTTTCCTTAGATAAAAGACTTGTGGACTGTCATCTGAGTCTGCATGGAGCTGGTGTGGACACCAGTGATTAGATTAAAGCAATATTTTGTTTCATGAGACATGAATAAGAAACATAACTGAGTCATTTCTGGTTTAAAAGAGTTTAAAAGAGCCCGACAAAAAGTGCCATTCTCTCTGTATATCTATTCACAAAGGGGTGTTATTTAGATGTCACTTAGATAAAGTCTGACCCTGCCACCACATATTACAAAAAGCTGACAGTACCTCTCATAGTGTGTTTTCACCGTCCTATCATAACAGAACAAGGTTTCAAGGTTGCAGAAGGGTTAACTGATTTTCATTTTCAGAGTAGTTTTTTTTCCAAGAAGATGAATTTGTGTGATTTGCCATTGGTTTTAGAATTAAAAAAAAAAAACTGCTGTGCTCACAGTAAAACACATTTTTTGTCTTTTTTCCCCTGTATCGTATCGTATGTATAGCAAAATGAAGTAAACAAGCTTAACGCTAAGAGTGGAACACGCTCCCAGTAATTAATGGAGCTACCAGACGATTTTCTTTCTTACAGTTTCATATGCAGATGAGACTGTTGAAGAAACATCCTTTGAAACTGTCTACAGAGACAAACATGGCAGGGTTTCCTCTCTCTCAGCTCTGTAGCCATATGTGTTCACTGCTTTAGCAAACACGTTTTCATGTGCATTTCAGTCACTCGCAATCGAAGTGTGAAGTGTTGAATTCTGTTTTGGAGACACTGACAGAGAAATGAAGAAAGAAAGGGTTTATGTATTCAGGTTTTTTTTTTTTTTTGGATGATTTCTGGTTACCTTTTAGATGTAGAAATTCTGACCATCTGCCGATCTGAATTTGAGAACCTGTGCTGGTGGTAGTGATCTAATTTCCACTCTATTATGTCTAATTTGCACTCTCAGCAAATTTCAGCGTGTTTTCAAAAAGGGTAGAGCTGCTTTAAACAAGACATTGTTAATAACCGCTTTTTATTTTATAGCCTGTTCATCCTCTTCAGTTCGTGCTCTAGGCATGCTTGTCTTATTGCAGACTGTAAATCTATGGGTTTGCAGGTACCTTGTGTGTATAGCAGAGAAAATGTGCAGGTCTGTGTGGATCCTGGCTCTACTGGCCGTGTATGCTGCCTAGTAGAGCATGATTTAACGCAGCCTTTGTGAATGTAGGACAGAACTTGTTATGGAAGGCTCTTTCTCCCCCTCTGTCCTTTTTCTTCCTCGTTTTCAGTTGCTCTATTTCGTTCTCACATCGCCAGTTCTTTCTGTCTATACCTCAGTTTCTCCTTTCTCCATTTTTTCACCCTTGCATTTCTCCCTGTTTTACTCGGTCTTCCTTTCTCTCACTTTCTGTGAATGCCTATCATTCATTGCCCGTCCATCCTTTCTTTCTCTCCTTCTTTATTGCCTCCACTTACATTAGCACTCTCCTGTCTTTTACACTCTTGGTACTGCCTCTCACTCCGCCCCACCCCCCTTTAAAGATCTGTCCATCTTTCTCCATCATCATCCAACTCTCTTTTCTACCCTCCCCCATTCTCTCTCTCTCTCTCTCTCTCTCTCTCTCTCTCTCACTCACTCGCACACACACCTCTCTCTCAAAAGTACACCTGTATTTATGGAAAACATTCAGCCACAGTTAACCAGCACAGGACAAAACATCGCCACTGGACATTAACATCTGTATGAAAAAGCATTGTAGTCTTTTATTCTGCTAATGTCCAGCCTATGTGTTTACTTATGTTTACTTTACTTTATTCGTATGATGACATACGATTGAAATGTAATATTTCAATTATCCATTTTTAAGTGTCAGTGTAGCAAGAGTGAAGAATACAAAGAAAATAAAAATATATTTACTTATAAATCGTGTGTTCATCCAGCCTTGTTATGGCAAAGATGATGTTGTGTCAGATGACATCTAGAGATACTGTGTGTGGTTGTTTGAGATGTATAGATGTAGGTGCGACTTTAGCTGGGATAATTGGTGATAGCCTGCAGCTCTGTCAGCCCAGGAAGACCAAGGAGAGGAGGAGGAGGAGGGGGAGCACATCCATGACGGGATGGATGGATAGATGGAAGGATGGGAGGATTACAGAGAGGAGAAGTGATGGCAAAACAAGGGGACACAAGATAAATTGGAAGATTTCTCACTACAGGGTGCGAGGGCAGGGAGATGGAGGAGAGTTGTTTCAACGGTGATGGCGATAGAGGAAGGATAACAGAGGATAGAAGTGGGCAGATGGATGAAGAGATGGATGAGAAGGAAGGAGTGGATTGTAGATTGAGTTCAGCCTCGCAGATGTGACTTAGGCTGAATGATCCTAGAAGCAGTGTGAGAATAAAGGCTGAATGGAATATTGAAATGAACTGAATGTTGGGTTCATGAAATAAGAGCTGAATTGAAGTGTTGAATGGTTTGAATCATATTCAGGATATGACATGTACATGGAACATTGGAAAACTGATTAATATCCGTTTGGACATTATTCTCAACCATTTTTTATTTCTTCAATTGGATTCTCTCAGCATTTTTGGAAGAATGTGTGTAGTCTGTCTGTCAGGTCTGCATGAACCCTCTGCTAGGTTTGACTATCCACTTGATCACTAGTACAGTAATGGAAGATGAGATAACCAATACAACACCATAACTATAATTTAATTTCAGCATGATCACATAATCTATCGGTATATCCTGGCCATAGTGCCGGATTATGTAATAAGAACTAGAGGTATGTAAAACATTACAGCAAATGGTAGAATAAGGGTGTAAAGCATTGTTTGAATGATGGAATTTGGCGTAACAATACTGTTGCTGTAATATAATCAGGGCTTAACATTAAGTTGAAATGGTCCAGGGTTCCTTGAATGATGGAATAATGCCGTTATATGAGCGAAGTAAAATGTTGTAATGACAGTAAAAGAGCTAAATGGTGTACAGGAGTGACTGAATAAGGACTGGATTCAGTGTTGGGGTAATGGGATAAGAGCTAAAGTGGATGTTGGAAAGATGAAATAAGGGCTGACTTGAATGTTGGATGATAGGATAAGAGCTGAATGCCACATTGGGAAGATGAAATAAAGGCTGAATGGAATCCTGGGACTGACAGCTTTGTGATGTTTGGATTCAAGCAGCACTGGATTCACATGACAGAAGAAAAAAAAAAGACTTGGAGGTGGAAAGGATGGGCAGTGGAGTTGGGGGAGGGTAAGAGTAGGCAGAGAAAGAGGGAAAAGGACAAGGTTAACGGTTTATATCATCAATTAAATGAACTGCATGGAATGATTAAGTGGCGCTCACTGGTGGAATAATAAAAACGTGGAGCATTTCTTTCAGTATGTGTCATCAATGTGCGTCGTGGGTAGAGCTGGATTTCCCTTGACAATGCTTTGCTTCAGTGCCAGGACTTCCCTGATGTTCCTCCGTGTTTGCCTGCCTGTCAGACGTCACTGCAGCATATGTCAAACTCGATCTGGTCATGGTGGTGGTGCTGCCATCAGAAACTGTCTCACTGGTGTAGTAATGTGAGGAAGCTTTCTGCCTTCTCCCTCTAGGGAATTATGGGATAGCGAACAAGCGGCTCGTACTTGCAGTGTGGGGCTTGTGGTTGATGGTGTGGTGACAAGGGTATTACAGTCACTTGCATAATCAGAGAGATGCACACATGATCATGACGGCATCTGCTATTTCAATATGTGCTGATAAGTAGCTGATTCCCAACATCTTTTTATATATAGTATACAGTTACAGTAGTTGGACATCCTCTAGTAAAATACTGAAAAACTAATGCAAACCAAAGGAATCTTAACATTATAATTATATATACATGCAAAGTTCAATGTTTAATCTCTAACTTCAACTTTTCTTTGACCTTAAAAACAAAAAAAATTCTGGAAAAATTAAACATTTTCATTCATTTTCTGTCTTATTCATTCTTCTCACTTCTCATTGTATATTTCACGTTGTATAGCAGAGTGCAGCCGAAAGTTGCAGTACAAAATTATGATCAGAACTCAGACCTGAAAGATCACAGAGAAGGACATCACCAGTCAGATATAAGCTTTCCTGTATCCGTTTCAATTTGTATCATTTGAGTTAAGAAGTATTCAGTGCCTTTACAAATCTAGAGGTTCTGATGTCCCTGAATTGCAGAACTGAATGATTGCGCAAAAATCTGCAAGTGGCAGGAAGCCTTTCTGGTTCCATAATCTCCTGAAATATGAATCGACTGGATTTATTGCAGAAAGAGTCGTCATTCATCTTTTTAGATGCAGTTCAATGGGAAGCTGCTACTGGCGTCTTTCGCTGCACTCTCTCACTCTGCGACTCTCTCTCTCCGCCAGCTTTCTCCATCACCCCATCATCTCAACGTGGTGATGCTGTCATGACAACTAAAGTGCTTCCTGAGTGCTTGTTGGGTAAACTGACTATCCCAGAAGTGCTTCCTCCCTTTTACCCTTCCCCCTGCTAAGGTCCACAGACATTGACATTTTTTCTATACTTGTGAGGAGCCTAATTGACAGCGTGCATCGCATAGCCGCTAACTGCAGCCTCAACCTACAGAACAGGATGCTTAACCCATTTGCCCTAATCTTAATCTAATTCTAACCTGACCCCAAACACCGAGCCTAGACCCTCAAACGCATCTTTGAAGAAATGTCAGACAGCCACAATGTCCTCACAAAGATATGAGCTTACACACACACACACATACACACATTGACACACACATTCCTGCAGTTTGTGAAATATTAATAAAATGCCTCATTCAGCAGAGCCAGCTTCTTTCCATGAAAGCCTGGTTGTCTCCAGAGTCCGAGTCAGCGGTGGCTTGCTGTTGTGTATAGACTGCTAGTTATGGACACTTCTGATGAATTTAGGTCAGATGAGGAGTTAACTAAATGATACGGTTTACTAAACAGTTTCCCTGCACCCTCGCTAGTAATGAAATCTTTCAAATGTCATGAGATTTTGTGTCTTGATGCTGCCTTTTATTCTGCTTTTTATTCCTCACTTTAGGAAAAAACTGTATGAAGTTTTGTAGGCCTGTACCTTTTATTAGCTCGAACTTTAATATTGTGCTTTGCTGCTTTAGGAAAATTTGGACACACAGTTTACAGCCGTTTGATCCTGCCTATACATTGCTAAAGCAGATGAGCAATTAGAAAATAGTGTGTAATACAAAACCTGTAAATGTCTCTAAATTACCTGATCATTTCATGTAACATCAGACTGATAAAAGATACATCAAAACTAATTTTCCTGGAAATGTAATAAAAGCACATGCAGTATATCAACAGGCATCTGATATGTGAGTGTTTTACATACTATTCCTTTTACATACCATTTCATGCACATGCATTGCACATTTATGTCTGACCTGACAGCTGTCCACCTTTTGCTAGGATCACATGCCTCAGGAGTACTGTAGGGCACAGAGGTCCTGACCCTTGTACACCTAATCTGTGGGTTTGCAACTTGTGTTCACATTTGTTGGTCCACTGCTGGGGAGTCATTTTCTTTAGTAAAGGAGTGTCAGCTAAATGCTGAATAACTAATATATGTAGTCTATATGTGTCATTCTTATTCAGTTGGTAAAATGATTTCCCAGCACATCTAGTCAGCATAACTTGACACTTGATTTATCATTATGATGTATTGATAAGGTTTAATCCCCCCCACTAGACCTCACCAGGGCCATACATTGGCTAATATAGAAAAGCTATTGCGACCTGCTTGACCTTTTCTGGTCTGTGCTTGCGGCCTGATTGTGAGAATAAATGGGTGCTGAACAATGACCCCCCCTACCATCCAACAGACAGGAAAACCCCATTGACTTGATTGTATATTATTATGGTATTATCATTGGGCTTTGTTTGTGTTCACACACAGGCATACACAAATATGAGCATGCATCGGCACATACACATGCACACATGCAGAGGCGCACACACATACACAGTAATACAACAGTAATACGTGACGGTATGACACCCTCATTCATGCACACACACAAATACACACACACACTTTGTTTATGTTCCTTAGGCCAATAGCTCGCTGTGGGACAAATACAGGAACAGGATATTTACTGTCTTTCCTTTCCTAGTTTATTGGTTCACAATAGTGTCTGTTAACAGCACATGCATTGTATTGAAATTCAGCTTTACCATTTTTGTGTTTCTTCTGTCAAAGTTTACTTTTACGTCAATTCTTCTGAATCTGTGTACACTTGGAAGAGGGACAGGAAAGATAGAAATACAAATGGCAGTCACGTCCAACAAATAGCGTGTGCCATTTGGCTTTGGAAGCTTTTTGTGATTGTGAAGTTCTAGTACTCAAGTAGTGTAGTATAATTTTGTGTTACCTGTACTTTCCTTTGGGGATTTCCCCTTTATGATACTTAATACTTCTTCTTCTACTTCTTTTTACATCACATTTATCGTACAGCAGTGGGACTTACCCTTTTCCATGCACAGCCTATACAACTGGCTTATGACACGTTACTTTTGTTTAAACTACCTAATAGCACATGAAATAGTTCATTTTTAACCAGCTTCAACATTAAAATGCGTCTTATATGTTAGTGTATAAGTAATATGCCAATAATGCTAAATATTGTGTAACAATGCATACAAAATTAGTATTTTTGATATTTTTAGTACATTTTGATGGAAATGCTTTGAAATCCTGCATTTTAGTTGTAATGGAGTATTTTTACATTGTGAAAATAGGTTGTCCTCCAACCAGCTGGCTCTGACAGCAGTCATGTCTTCAGAATGTTTGTGAATGTTGACCCTTGATTTTATTTATTTTGTCTCAATATTTGTATTTCACAAATGTATTGTAATATTTGGATTCTTAATATGTCTTTGCCCCCATTCCCCTCCTTCAAGTATGTCTCTCTGCGTCTGCCTTAATCGCTTACTGCGTCTAATCCCACCAAACGACAGCCAGTCATATAAATCAACATGTTTACTATGAAATGTTTCCAATTAAAGAGGACGCTCGTTAAGAAGCATCAATGGACACCGCTGGATCCTTAATTGCCTGGGATGCCAGTGTGTGATGCATATTAATTACGTATTAACCTCATACACACAAACGCACACACACACAAATGCATGCAGGCACATTAGTGTGTGTTGCATATTAATTACCTATTACCCTTTGTGCTGTGCATTAAGAGCTGCGTGGCATCAGAAAGACAGCTTGCCCAAGGGCAACACACACGCTCACACACTCTAATACCACCAATGCCGTCTATTCAGATCGCATTCCCAATGAAGAATGGGCCATTGCAGTCAACCAACCATGACCATAACTAATCTCACTACAGAAAGTGTGTGTGTGTGTGTGTGTGTGTGTGTGTTCGGATACCCGTTGTATGCATGAGTGGGTGTGTCCCTTTCAAGACAATTAAACAAGTAAAGCACCTGATCCAAAGATCTAACCGCCTGCCTGCTCTTCCATCTGACATTGTTAACACACTAATGTTTAGCAGGTTTACCACGTTATGTCTTGGTTTAGCACGTTGGCACACAAGCATTTTGCTATTGGCGCACAAAGTGCAGCTGAGGCTGATGGAAACCTCTCTATTTTTGCAAATATTTGGTCAGGAACAAAGTCATTGGACAAAACTTTAAACCTGATGATGGCTATAGAGGTTTATCCAAGTAGAAGTGCGAAAACATAAAATAAGATATTTTTGTTGTCATTTGGATTAAAAACCAAACTTATTTTCACTGTGGTAGCAGATAGTGTGCACAATATATGACTGTACATGTACAGTGATGAAGTTTCCAGTTGAATAAATGACTTTTATTCGCTGACAGCCACACTATGGACACACTAAGACAACCCTTCATTCATTCTTTTGCTCTCAGATTCCATACTAACATATATATTGTCTGGCATTTTAATCGCTTTATCCCTTTTTCAGTGCTCAGTTGGTCGTGCTGACCTCTTATTACCCCCTTTTGCCTGCATGTGTCGATCCTTAGACACATAATTAAGAGAAGACAGTCAAAAGCAGAGCATGATATAACTGTGTAGTCTGTTGCTGTCAAGCCGTCATGTCATGTCTAACAATACACAGTTTTCCTTAATGTCCACATGTTCTGTGTTCACATTTCCTGTAGAGCATGACTAATCTATTTATCCTAAATGGAAATGAGCAGAATTAATGATAATAAATACCTTAACATCCACGCTGTTGGTGCTTATTAGTCAACTCAAATTGACTTTCATTAAAGTGGCACGCAATGGATTTTTTTTCACACCAATTTGCACATTTTAATTGCAAATGTTTATATCTTTCTCATAATTATTTGCAACTTCCAGGGGAAAGAAATGCCTTATTTTAATTTAATCAAAGCACGTCATGTAATCTTTGACAACACCATCTATCTGTGCAAGTGTGTTCGTCTTTCTGGCTGTCTGTCCGTCTTTCTGTTTAGCAGTAACATTTTTCAGCAGAGAAATGGCAGTACTATATTTCATGCACAGTAAGTGCCAAAGATAATGTTTGCATGTTTGCTATTCTATTGATAAAGAGTCTTAAAATCTATCTGAGATCATATAGAGAACATGATCTGATGTACAGAACAGTATGTTCCACATACGTGTGGAATAAAGAAAAAAAGCAAAGTAGTTGTCCTCAGCAGTGATGGCTTATAGGCACTATCGCTGGGAGACAAAAAAGACAAAATTTGATCAACAGGAAAGCCGAGTAAGGAGGCGCCATAGTATCACACTGTGCCCACAGCATACTGTTTGATAGACAGGTGATCTTTCAGGAGTGCAGTGCAGACACCAGGTGGTGAGACCTCAGTACCAAAAATAAGAAAATAAAATAAATAAAAACACTCATAGCTGTACTAACATAATATTTGAACACACTTTCTTAAATTCTTATTATACTCAAAGGAGCTTTTTATTTGTCAGTAGGTTTTCTCACTGCCTTTTACCTCTTCTTCACACTGTGCATGTGTGCCTTTGTGTCTGTATATGTGAAATGAGCTGCCACCCCATTTTTATTGATTTGACCATGGGGGTTTGGAGGATGAAGTCAAGGAGAGCTAGACTCCAGACTGAAGCAATAAATCAGTACGCGGTCATAAATGCATGTGTGGCAACGGACTGAACCAGACAAAGGATCAGGTGTGTTCTACTGCCCTAAATGCCACATGCCCCCTCTCTCTCTCACACACACACACACACACACACACAGAAGAGGATAGGGTTGCACATCATCAAAATGCAATACAAAACATACATTAGTAAGTAAGTAATCATCAGTACAACAGGTACGGACCCTTTTTTCATTTATCTCTTTAACAAAACAAAAGACAAAATATAAGGACAACCAAATAAAGCATTTAGACCGTCTGTTCACATCTGAATAAAATAACCCTAAAGGCACGCATCATTGTCTGTACTGTACTCTGTTGAGCATGAATTATCAAACGAATCATTATCTGCTCATTCAAAACTAGGCCAGCTTCATGAATGCCTCAAAAGCAATGTCTTGTGCCTCAACTTATAATTAGGGTATGTGTGGCATCCTGCACGCCAAACACATTTTCTGAAAAGCTGTGTGTGTGTGTGTCTGTGTGTGTGTGTGTGTGTGTGTGTGTGTGTGTGTGAATCCGAGGTGAGACACAGAGCGATCCAGGACAGAGGGAAAATTTTTCAGGCCTAATGTTCCATGACAATGGACCAAGGTTCCGTCAAGGGGAATCAGAGTGACTGCCGCCTAATGTCTGAAACACACACACACACACACACACACACACACACACACACACACACACACACATACCTATAGACACACTCACAAATCTTCCCTCCACTCCTTTGTCTCACCCCCTCTCTTCTTTTCTCTCCCCATTTCCCCTCATAAACTTGGCTTTCCTCCTTCTCTTCACCCTTCTCCTCGTTCTCTTTTCACCCGCTCATATTTTCTCCTTTCCTATTCTTTATATTCCTGTCCTCCTACCTGAAGTTTAATTATGCAGTTCCTAATCACAGCTACAGCCTGAATGGGCTTCACAACAGCTTAATTAAGAAACAATGGGTGGGAACAACAGCTCCTAACCTTAGAGCCCTTAGAGGACACGCACAGACGAAACACCTCCTCTCTTTTGTCCTAGACTCTTCCCCTCTCCTCTCTTCTCCTCAACAATAAATCAAGCAGAAATTGGCCCTTTTATAGTACAATGCTATATGGACACAGTAATCTATGGAACTCTCCTTATCTCTTTAAGTCCAATATCCCATTAGCTTTTCATCCTCTGTTGTATGTGTCTATTTGTATCTGTCTGAGAGCAACAGCAAGATCCGGAAGAAAATGATGGCGTGATAAGTCAGTGATTGGTTGGCTTTGGGGCGCAGCCATGGCAACGGAGATTGTTGATGTATAATTGTGTGTTAGCATTCTCAGTGCGTCGCCGTGCCGTCTACCTGCCCCACTTAGATCAGACTGTGTGCTTGGTGGGGGGGAGATTATTACAGTTTCTGTGTTTGCATTTGTTTTATATATGTTTCACATATAGGGCTGGGTGGGTACAGTATTGCGCAATAGATGCAAGAGCAAATTCTTATTCAGGTGCACACATCACTGGATCGAATTCTGACTATGAATGGAGATGGAAAAGCAGAAGGAAAGTCCCACAATTGGGGAGAAAAGCTTATTTGGTTAAGATAATAAAACATGAAGCGAGCATGCTTGCACAGGTTAGATAAAAGAAATAATCCCTAGGGGAATATAAGAAGTCAGACTTCCAAAGGAACAAAGAACAAATACAAATTTGACAACAAAACAAGATGACAAATGCTTTTTCTTATTTCAGCCCTGCAAATATAATAGTTTCTCCTATGAGGCCCCTCAAAACAACAACCACTGAGGGAAAATGTTCCATTTTGATGCTGACCTCTTTTTTTCTTTTCAAAGGAGCTAACCATGCTAACCATGCTGTCCTGCTTTTTCTCTCCCTCTTTTTAAAAAAAAATCTCTTCCCATGACCCCCTTCCTTTCCCTATTTGTGTCTGCTCTTATCATTTCGTCTCTTTTTTTTTTTTTTTTTTTAATCCAACCCCAAACACCCCACGGCGACCGACCCCCCCCCATCCTCTTTGTCTTTCAGTCTGCAAAGTGGGGTTTTACCGCTCACTGCTGGAGTCTTTGGCCTGCAGTAAATGTCCGCCCCACAGTGTGGCCAGGCAGACTGGAGCCACTGCATGCAGTTGTGAGGATGGATACTATAAGATTGACTCTGACCCTCCAAATATGGCCTGCACACGTAAGGATATAATGTACTTTGGTTCATGGATATCATGTCAAGTCAGCTTTTCTTCATCAAGATGCTGATGTATAATATTACTTGATATATTTGTTTTTCTTCTTCTGTTCTCATTCCATCTCTCTCAGGTCCTCCCTCTGCCCCACGTAATGCCATATCCAATGTCAACGAGACCAGCGTCTTTCTGGAGTGGTCCGTTCCCATGGAAACAGGTGGCAGGAAGGATGTGCGCTACAACATCCTGTGCAGACGGGTCCTGCCAGATGGAAGGGGCTTGGAAGAATGTGGCCCCAACGTGCGTTTTTTGCCACGGCGTGTGGGCCTGTCAAACACCTCTGTGATGGTGGCTGACCTGCAGTCACACACCAACTACAGCTTCCTCCTGGAGGCTGTCAATGGGGTGTCAGAGCTGGCCAAGGACCACGCAAAGCAGTATGTGTCACTTAATGTGACAACCAATCAGGCAGGTATGTTCCACCACGTCTGTCACAATTGTCAATACTTGTTTTTCTGCCAATCACAGCCTCCCCATGAGTTCTCCAATCAGCCCCACAGCTGTCCCCTAGTATTGAAACTTCTCAAGAGAAATCATCAACATTTTGTCATGACTCCTTCTTTCTTGTCTGCATTGAGACTGCCAAAGACCAACCTGTGTGTCAGATTCTTGGAGCAAATATCTGGGTTTGATAACAAAGACACCAGATGATCAAATTATCACAGTATTTGTCCAACAAATCTGTTGCCGTCTTAATTTTCCCTCATGCATGATCCCTGCAGTGAATGATGGAACATTGCACAGAGGAAAGCTTTAGTCTTTTTGCTTTTGCATCCAAATTTGTCATTGAAAAGGCAGCTTGGTCCCTTCAATTAGGCAGTACTTTTTGTCAAGAGGATTTGCAGGAATTGGTGGTTTATAATGACAGCTCCTTATTTTCTGACTGTTTGTGTATGGATTGTCTTGTGCGGTAGCAGGTGTTATTCTGCATGCCGATTAACGGTGGTAAATCAGGCTGATGACAGACAAGTTTACGTGTTTACACCCTGGGAAGTATTTCTGTTGATATATCTCTGGCATATACAACACTGTGCAAAAGTCTGAAGGTGTGAAGAAATGCTGTAAAGTAAGAATGTTTTATGTTATAAGTGTTTAGTGCAAAGTGAGCGAACAGAAGAAAAATCTAAATCAAATCAAAAATTTGGTGTGATCACCTTGCCTGCAAAATCTTGTATTGCATTGTACTGAACATTATCTTTGTTACCCACTGCTGCTGTAACATTGTAAATGTCCCCGTTGTGGGACTACTAAAGGAATATCTCATCTTATCGTAGGTACACTTGCACAAAGTCAGCGATTCTGTAGGATCATATTCAGGTGTGTGATTAACCATTTATACTAAACAGGTGCTAATGATCATCAATTCCATATGTAGGTTGAAACACAGTCATTAACTGAAACAGAAACAGCTGTGTAGGAGGATTAAAACTGGGTGAGGAACAGCCAAACTCTGCTTCCAAGGTGAGGCTGTGGAAAACTTTCATGTCACAGGTGATTCACCATGGCAAGACTGAGCACAGCAACAAGACAACAAGTACAAGTAGTTATACTGCATCAGCAAGGTCTCTCCCTGGCAGAGATTTCAAAGCAGACAGGGGTTTCAAGATGTGCTGTTCAAGCTCTTTTGAAGAAGCACAAAGAAACTGCAACACTGAGGACAGTTGACGCAGTGGTCGGCCAAGGAAACTTGGAAAACGTGCAGCAGATAAAAGACAAGATATGTTTACTTCCCTTCAAAATCAGAAGACGTCCAACAGTGCCATCAGCTCAGAGCCAGCAGAAACCAGTGGGACCTTGGTACACCCATCTACTGTCCTGAAGGGATGGAGAGCAGTACAAGAATGAGTGTCTGCAGGCAACAGTGAAGCTGGTGGCAAATTTGGGGCTGCATTTCTGCAAATGGAGTTGGGGACTTGTCCACTTATCCATCATGTAGTACCATCAGGGAGGCATCCGATTGTCCCCAAATCTATTTTGCATCAGGCCAACATCATCTTCAGAGAGAAGAAGAACATGGAGACCTGGAAGTGTGGTGTGTCTAGTCTGTCTGGGATCACATGAAGAGACAGAATATATATATATATGAAAGCTTTGTTGGCTTTCCTTTTAAATGGAGATTAAAATATTCTTCTGCTTTTGGAGCCCATTTTTGTGTTCACAGGAGGTTTGTGCTCATAGTTTATGTTATGTAGTTGTTATGAAATGGCTGGCACACAGCGTAATGTAATGAGAAAAAATATGATCTTAATGCTGTCCTCTCCAAGGCCTCAATTTGTTGGTAAAGCTAGAGAAAAAAACACATTTGAAGGAGTGTGTTCCTGTTTGTTGAACAGATGGTTCAGTGTCAGTCCAGTAATGATGGGCAATAGTAGGAGGACAGATACAGTAAGTGTGTGTAGGAGAGAGAGACAGACAGAGAAGCAAGAGAGGGAGGCAGTGCGACAGAATCCTGATGGCTTTCTAACTGTGTTGTCACTGTGGTTGTCAGCAGACTGAGTGGATTACACCAGACTACTGAACTCACATTCAGTTTATTGGAGTTGTGGCTGGCTTAAAATTAACCAGTCACTGGACCAAATGGAGATTAGGGATTACAATAGATTACACATGGCAGGCAGTGTCACAGACAGATAAAATGTGCTGTTCTTTGGCATGGATGCGGTAAAGGCATTAGATATAGATATACTTCCTTGAATTAGGAAATACAATAAATATTAGAAAAAGTCTCCAGCACTGAGTTTAGTGTACAGCACTCATGTAGACGGCACTTCTCATACCGGTTAGTGCAGTTCAGAGTGCGTTAAAGGTGACTGACTAACTAACTAACTAATGAGATCAATAAGGCAGCACATATGAATATAGATATACATTCATATTAAAACAGTCTGTGTACAAAAATAATACAAACAGATGTAAGACTAGAAAATGATTTAAAATAGTACAAGTTAAATAAAAGCTGCCTCACCACCTCTACATTTCAGAACGACTGCTCACTAAACAAACATTACATGCTGAATTTTACAGCGGCATGCTTTACAAACAACATTTGTCACATTATTTTTTTTGCTCCCCACTGCTGTGCATGTTGTGATGATGCCAAATGGCTGAATAAAGGTGGGACATTATTATTGTAGACTGTGAATCCAAAATCACATACATTTTCTTTGGAGAAAACGACTGATTGAAAATGTTATGATCCATATTGGTAAATCAGGTTTTTGTAGGATATGTAATAAAGTCAGTACATAATTAAAGATAATGCATCAATAAGTATAGAAACATTTACAGGATAATAAACAGGAAGCACTGGAAGACTGAAAGATTTGGAACAGCTGTACCAATTTTGGCGTTGCACGCTGTTCCAAATATCTGGATTACAGATTGCAGAGCATATGTGCAAACATGTTTGCAGTCGCTAAATGTGTTCAGCTGAGCTATTTACAGTTGGCTCTAAATATCATATTTTAAGGCAACAGTTTCCCAATGAGAACTTTGATCAGCAAACATCTATGTTTTTGTTTTATGCTTTTGTGTTTTGACTGTGCTTCAGTTTGTGAGGGTAAAAGGGTAAAAAACATGATACAGATACAAAAGTAATGAGAGACAGGGTTGACAGGGAGACTCAGACAGACAGAGACAGAGAGAAAGAGTCAGTGGATCTGCCGTTTGATGTGTGGGAAGTGTCACACTCGATAAGGTATCCGTGAAATAGGTGATTTCACAGTGTCCCTGTGAAGCCCTGCTGAATAATAAAGTGTTGCTGCTCGTGAGGAGGAGAGGTGAAAGGCAGGAGGTAAGGAAGGAAGAGAGGGGCAGAACAACAGGGCAGAGGAAGAGGAAGAGGGGACAAGCTGTGGAAGAGAAATGATTGGGAGGTTATGATAAGGAAAAAAATTGCAAGAAACCGTAAAGACGAGTGAAAAGGTGGATATTTACTCCTTGTACACATTTGAAAACACCCAGAGGTCTGGTACTGCCTAGCAATTTAAAAAAGTTAGCCATATATTTTGCACTGCTTTGATGTTGCTTCTCACACCGACACATAGTTTTGATATGCTACAAAAATCACCAAACTGACTACAGAGGAACCTCAGCAGCCCAATGGCAATTTTTAAATGTCTATATTTTGGGTATTTGGTCCTGCCCTTTGAATACAACTGTAAAAGGGCAGTAATCAATATACTGTTCGTTCTACACAAGCAGGACATGTCAGTCATAAATCCAGATCATAGAAACAAAGACTCTGAAATAAAATTGTTGATAATCACAGAAAATTCCTTCTTTTGTCAGCTGATAGGCTTGATGATTGTATATGCATTAAATGAGTGTCTGTGGCAGCTCAGCTCTATTATGTCTTTATTTCTGGCCATTTGTTGTTCATGTTGGTCACAGTGTGGGAGCACTGCGTGGAACCTGCACACTAAATGCTCCCATACATTGTTTTTGCCGTTGCTAGCTATTAATCAAATGAATCGTGATACATTACCTTGTGGGTGGTAAAAGTAAGAGCACAGCCTGGTGCTCTGGCTGTGTCTTACTTTTCTTTCAGGCATACTGTGGATGTAAAATAAGTGGTAAGATGCAGCAACTTTACATGTCTGTAATTGAGATCACAATGAAGGTCAAGATTGGAGATGGCCGTAGTCCGATTAAGGGTGCCAGAAATAAGGCAAGAAGGAAGTATGGAAGAGGGCATTGGCCCCGCACTTTAGGCCCCTGGCCCACATTGGTTTTAAGTGACAATTCACTGTATCCCAGTTTCAATCAATCATTCATGTCCACCGATCCAGCACAGCCGGGATAACATCCAACCTTTATTATAAGAAGTAACGACAGTAACTAGCATGATACACTGTGTAATTGGATCACAGCAGCCGTGACAGTTTGTATGGTGCACTGGAACACATGACGTGAGAGATGTAAGTTCAGCGAAAATGGTCAACTGTCAGCGACACTTTTAGCGATCACTCAGGATAATAGTAGTTTACCGTGTGTTCATTTGGTGTCCTCCAATGTCCTTTTTAATCCAAAACACTGTAGAATTGTCATGGCATTGTCTAACAGGGTTTTTCCATTTTTATTGACCTAGTGTTTCTGACACTTTTGCAAGAAACCTGCGTCTTTTCTGGCAAGACCTCATTTCTGCATGATGCCGTTCTAATTTGGGTATGTCAAGACATTTTGTAGATCTTACCAGACGGTAGGTGGGAAAGACATTGGCCATGAGGCACATGATGGCAGTATAGTGGATTAAAATTTGGGTTCGGGGGGGGGGGGGGGGTTCTTATATTGTCAGCCTTCATTTTAGAATATCAACATCTTGGATTAGGTTTCAGGAGGAGCCTGAACATTTCAACCATTTAGACATTCAGAATTTGTGATTACTTTAAAAAGAAAGAAATAATTTCTTTAGTTTTCATAGTTGGAGCTGTTGGAGTAAATCATGGTTTTTGTTATACTATACTCTTTTAGTTTTCACTTTATGAGAAGATTGCTGTCTACCTGGTTGAGTCTTTCCATTCACTATGCTTTTAAACATGTTTTTGTAAATTGTGCGGCTTTTTTAATCAGTAGACGACAGAAACGTGAAAGGAAATAAGGGAACAGAAATAAGACGAACATACGGCCCCTGGCTACATGCAAACTTTGGACATTGCGTATCATGGTGCATGTTAAAGCCTGAGGCCCAATAGGTGCCCTGTGCTTTCAGAATTGACTGTTAAAGCTTTCTTGGATTCTTGAATGACTGAAGTGTACGTGTTTCAACTGATAGAAATTCAATATGTTGAAGGATCAATTCAAGGCCGCCAAATAACTGTCAATGTTGCACATGTATGAGTGGCATGAGAGACAGCAGGTAGATGGGAGATTAAGCTACAAACTAGAAAGATGAGAGCAGCTCTCCTATCTCTCTTTCATTGTTTCGCTGGATCTCTATTTCTGTCATTCTCTGAGGCTAGTTAAAGGATAATAAAACAGATAGTTGAAGGCCCGTATTGATTTTGCTGATGTTTCAGACAGATAGCTGTCTGAGAGGCTTATGTTCCGCACTGTGATAACGTTGCTCTTATCTGAGGCCAGAGTTGTTACACTGGAGGGCTGCACTCGTCCTCTGAATAGCTTTCACAATCTTTTCTAACCTTTCTCTTCATGAAATAGAATGTTTTACCGCCTCAGACTGATTGAATAACATAAAATGGCATCACAGAAGTAAATTATGGCAAAACATCAGCAGTTCATGTTGACTTGAGCTCTGCTTTGCCACACTGTAGGTGCTTATTAGCAGATGTAACACGCACTGGAAGTGTTTAAACAGGGTAGTGTCTTCACCATTGCTAAAATGAAAGTGTTACTGGGATACTGTCCACACTCTTTCACCATGTTTTCTCCTCTATGTCTCCCCATGCATGTGTTTCATCTCTCACTTTTTCCATTTTTGTCAACCCACTCGCCTGTCCTCCTCCACCTCCTCCTCTTTTAGCACCCATCACCTCTCTGCATTGGTGTTTCTCAGTTATGTCGGATTTTTAAGCACTTGCTTGTTTAGTCTCAGTTGCAGAGCTATGGCGCTAAAAGGTGTCACATTGTGTGGAAAGGTGTTTCTGTTCAGTAAAATGCGTCTTTTGGTGTTTATATATGGAGGCCGTGCATCTGTGGAGTTGATGTTTGTTGTTTGTAAAGAATTCTGCATGTGTTAAATGTGCAGAAAAGTTACAATAGAAAAAGCTTCAAACTTGCACATTTTGCAACCTATAATTTTCAAAGCAACTAAAATCAGTCAATAGGCATGAATATATTTCCAGTTTTAATTTGTGCAGAGAATAACAATTGAGATTCAACCATTGAAATAACAGATTTTTCTAGGTTTTTTTTATATCACTGTAGTGTGAGTACATTTTTCATTGTGCAATTGGACAAAATAAGAAATAAACGTAGGCATCAGGATTTCATTTTTTTCCTTTTTCACTCACACAATCAATTTTACAAAAGGATTGTTAGCTGCAACTCCAATGCAAAGTTATATATAGTCATTATGTGGTATGTCAGATCAAGTTTATTTATATAGCCTAAAATCATATTTTTGTATACCAAAGGGGTTTACAGTCGGTGCAGTCGTATAACACCCTCTATTCAACTCTTGATTAAATATAGCATGGCAAACTGCATCCAATTTTGGAGGATTTAAACTTAGATTTTGGTGTATTGTTACCCGTTAAGCTGCTGGGAAAAGAAGCCCTCTCGCTCATCATCACATCCCAGCATTTATACCATTTAAGCATTGAGTGTGTGATTCGGTTTCTGGTTTCAGGCTTTTAAGATGTTGCAGATAACACTTCTGTGCGACCATCCACTCAGGATACAGTTACTGTGTTTGTAGCAATGATTTATTCCCTGAAGAGTTCTGCTGAGGCTATTGAAACCTAAACGGTGCGCGCTCACACACACACACACACACACACACTATCAGGATGTTGCCTTAGGGAGCATTTTGCCTGGTGAAAAGCTCTTTATGTGTCAGAGACTCTCCAACTGTCCCTCTGAGAGGCGGGCCAACAGTTCAGGTTACAACAGGATGGCTCGATGATTGATGCAAACTCACACATACTTCAACTCAAATCTTACAGAATAAATAAAAAAATGGGAGCTGTGCAAAGAGCCAAAAGTAAACAAAAAAAACACTAGAAGAAAGTTTTCTCCTGAGAAAAGTGCTTGTTCTTCTTCCAGGTATTAATATGTTTTTATTATACTACAGTAATTAAGACAAAGTTTGTAATTGTAAAATAGCTTGTGTACTAAATCAGTACAATATAAAGTATGCATCGCTTGTAGATTTTTTATTTTGTCTCTACATAAGAACTATTCTAAAACGTGTGTATTATCCTTTGCCAAACTCGGTACACCAAAAGCTCTGTGCCAGATGTGTGGAGTCATAGTTGACTTCATAGGCTCCTCTGCCAGCATCTACTGAATAGGAGGATATAAAGGGAAAGCATAATTAGGCACAGGTGCACCTAATTGCCAGATTGCAAACATTTTTTTTCAGAGACAGAGCGTCTTTGGAACCAGAAATAATCTCAGTAGTTGAGTTAAAGCTCATTGGGCTGTGCCAAATAACCTCAGTGGAACTTTGGTAACCAACAGAGTTTAATTCCAAAGAGGAAACTCTGAGGAAAATATGATGGATTCTTTTTTTTCCCCACCCAGCATGACAGAAATAACACAACAGCAAAGACAGATATGTAATACTGTGTAAATTCTAATATGGTAAACCCCCCTGCTCCCACCACCAATCTTAAAAATCTTTTCTGGCCTTTTTTTTTTTTGTGATTTCAGTCTTTTGATGTTTCATCTTCAGTTTAATATTTCATAACGTACAACAACCACAGCAAGCATTACAATTAGCTCTGCGCATGTAAACATCAAAGGATGAGGTGTCGTCCAGAGAGGACTGTCTCATAGATGCTGATGGTGCCCGCAGATTTTACAGCTGTGGCACCATTTCTCATGTGTTTAATCACTGTTTATTAGCATGTTAGGCTAGTCATGTTAAATACCACGATTGATGAGATGCACTGGGTTGCATCACATCAAACTGCACAGTTTTTACTACTCAAGCAAATTAATGTGCTTGTAATTGTACTACGTCTTTATGTCTTTGTGTGTGTGCAGCACCCTCCCCAGTGAGTGTGGTGAGAAAAGGTCACACGGGGAAAAGCAGCATCAGCCTTTCTTGGGCAGAGCCTGATCGCCCCAACGGGATCATCCTGGAGTACGAGATCAAGTATTTTGAAAAGGTAAAAAAAAAAAAACTACAATTAGTTTAGCTTTGTGATTTGAGACATTTATAGTTGGTCTCCCGGGGAAACTGTTAATTATCACGTAGCTTCAAACAAAATGCTGCTTAAAAAAACATTTTATGATACGGTCTGTTGTAAAGTTGATAGATACTGACTCACATTTAAACTCTTTTTATTTCAATGTTAAATTCTACCAAATTAATATAATCATTTACAAATGTCACTGTATTGAACTCAAACTAGAACAACATGATATATGTATATTTTTATAAAGTAACTGGTTGAAAGTACATTTTCAAAGATGTTTTTTTGAAATGCTGAAACTCTGTATGCATCTGACAACTTGATGAAGCTAAAAAAATGGACCTAATCACCTTCCTTTGTAACAGCCCTGTGCTGTTAACATGTTATATTTGCAGAAATTCAACCAACATTGTTCTAATTAGCCAGAGATGCAGCTGAATATGCATTCACTTTACCTTGAAGTGTTTGACAGGCCCTTTGCCTCGAAAAGACTCTTTTAAAGAGCAAGGTTGGAATTTGGTAGAGACAGGAATATGATGCTTCTATTCAGAGCATTGTTCCTGTGCCCTTTTCTCTCTTTCACTTTCTCTGATGTCTTCTTTTCTGGGAAGGTCAGAATAAAGGTATAAAGGAGAGCAGAGCAGGGTTTGTGGTCAGTGGTTAGCTAATGGCTTCTGGCTAATGGAGGGGGCATTTAGCTGTGTTTAAACCTGATGCGGTTACAGTTGGGAAACCGATCCTTCCACACGTGCACCCATACACACTCACACTCGCACTCACACACATACCACAGGTAGCTCAGCCACAAAAATGCACAGAAAAATAGGAAAAGAGTTGCAGGCAAGAAGACACAAGCGTATGTACAAAATCTGTCTGATTAACACAACAAGAAATAACCATCAATGCTACAAAAATGTGTGTAAGGAATTACAATAACCCTCTCTCCCTTTTCTCTATCTACAGGAGCAGGACTCCAGTTACACCATTATAAAATCCAAGGAGACTGAGATGGTGGTGGAAGGCTTGAAGCCTTCTTCAGCCTACATCTTCCAGGTCAAACATTCAAAAAAAGGCATTGCTAAGAAATAATGTGAAGACAAACACACACATATACATATACACACACACACACATATATATATATATATATATATATATATATATATATATATGTAGGGATGGCAACAGGCATGTGAATATGTAGTCATGTGTAACACGTGAATTTTTATGAAAATATGATGGGACATTTACTGTAGATGTGATATATTTGGATATTATTCATTACAGGTGCGAGCCAGGACCTCAGCAGGGTACGGCGCTTTTAGCCGACGTTTTGAATTCCAGACCAGCCCTTACTGTGAGTACACGAGGGAGAGAGGGAGAGGGAAAGTGGGAGAGAGAGAGAGAGAGAGAGGAGATATGTACAATAAAGTTCAACTTGTACGTGACTCCCACCTGCTTTTGGTGGCTGCATCAACACCAGATGCCAGGTGTGTTTTTGTGTGTGCACTATGTGTCTAATCCCACCTCTTTTCTTCGGGCAGTAACCGCTAGCAGTGAGCGTGCTCAGGCTTCCATAGTAGCGGTGGCCATCACACTGGCTCTGGTCCTATTGGCAGTAGTCGCTGGATTCTTGCTCAGTGGACGGTAAGACATAAATACACCCCTGAAGGAACAAGGACATAAGCAGGAAAGCGTGTGCATATTTATATGTATGCAGGTGTTATCCTATACTCCTATTCTACATTCAATGCTGCCAACAATGCTGACATAAAGTAAAAATGTGATTTTACTAAGTAATACATAGTAATAGATATTTTGTTTGACGTTGTGTTGGGATCATCAAATGAAATGTATCAACTTACAGTAACTCTGACCTGGCAAAGCACATGCAAAGGGAGCACGAGCCCATGCCCCAGTGCATGAGTTTGTAGTGACACCCCTCATCCTCTCATCTTCAGAGGAAGTGATCTTACTGGATGACGAGAGTATGAACTTTACCGACATTGTTCGCTTCAGGAGAAGAATTAGAAGCTGCATTTTATGAAGACAGGACATTCTGACATCTCTTATTTGGGAACAGCTCTGTCCATGAAAAGCTTAAGGAATACACTGCTCAAAGTGTGAACATGAGATTTTACTTTTACTTCTAAATGCAGTTACTGTATAAAGCGCCCCCGTCACGTACGTCTATGTACGCGTGGTTAGATGTGGGCTTAGTCAGGGGACATCCCCCTTGTCCTCTGCTGACCTATTGCTGACTAACAAAAATGAGAACCCTCAAATCTCATTTCTGACCCAGATATTTCTCTGTCATTGAGCAGCATTATGGGATTAGATACATGGCTTGAGGTAAGAGTTTTGTAATGGGTCAGGATTAAGGATTGCTTTTTAGGTTACAGCTCAAGGGTTGAGGCATACAATATGGAGAATTCTCCTCAAATCTGATGACACAACTTTGCTCAGTTACACGCCGGCATTTAGCACCCTGTTCTCCATAAATGATACATTGCATTAATTTTGTATCTGCGAGCCACCGAGCTCGTATGACCTTCGCTTGACCTTTCTGTGTAATTTTCCAATTTTCTGTTATCATTTTCACACGTGCACACACACAACATACAAAAACAACAAATAATTTATACAGCAATGGGAGACATGCCAACCACGTAACCAGTGGCCAGACTAAACATGTATAATTTTTGAAAAGACTTTCAGACTCATATTCTCATGCATTTTTAGGTCCATAAAAGTCTCATCAAACTATTGCACTTGGCTGTGACATTCTTGAACTTTTGAACTTTGCTTCAGCCTGATTTTGTCCTGCTTAACCACATTTTCAGTCATACGCATCTCATTAAGTTAATTACAAGCCATATATGTCCAAATCCTTTCACTGAACCATAACTAACAAAGCTCAGAGCAGCTCTACGAAGCTCAGATTTTGAATTCAGAATCACATCCATATTCTGATGGTGTGAGCATCTACCCATCTCTCAATTCATACATTTGTATTACTGTTCTTACATCCATCTATTCATGGATCTGTCCGTTCAGTTTTTTCATTGTCATGCACATTTTGTTACTCCTTCATTCACTGAACTCTCCATCCTTGTAACGTTTAGGTCACCATTTCAGTAATTTAGTTCATCCTTCTTCAATAATTCATTCTCAGAGATGGGGTATCTGTAGCCATTTGACAGAATGATCAGATGAATAGAGAGTGGGGGCGATAAACTGTGGGGTGATGTTCAAGGATTAAAAAGCAAATTAGAAAGACACAGTGGGGATTTTGGTTTAGCCGAACAGGCATGAGGATCGAGGATCGCTCGGGTTTCGTGTGGGGGAGGAGAGATGGAGGAATGCCAAATTTTCCAGTGTTGGATTTGGGACACAAGCACCACAACCCCCCCTTCAACCACTGTATACCGCATTCACTCCCCTCCTCCTCCATGACCCTCCAGACTACACACGCATGCATAGACATCCAGACGCAGCACATGTGTAGACACAGACACATACGCACGGATGCATGTATGCATGGGTTAACACACACACACACACACACACACACACACACACACAGGAAGTTGGAGGGCAGGCAGGGCATTGAGCGTGCTCAAACCCCTTGACTCAACAGATCCGGCAAACCAAACGCCCTCAGGCAGGCAGACACACACACACACACACACACACCCACACACACACACACACACACACACACTCATACTCCCCTCAATCCAGCTGCCCATACCAAACCCCTCCAGCCAATCCTGGCTGTTCTACAGAGAGCTGTGATGGGAAAGACTTGGACATGACCCCTGTGTTTGTGTGTTGTTGATTAGTCCATGCACTTGTCTTCAGCATCAGGAAATAAATGAGGAAAACTCTGCCAACTCTGCCATTTTGTTGAATTTTGGTTTTACAAATGCAGTAAAGTAAATGAATGCAGTTACCTCACAAATATAGTACTTTCAGTGTGTCTCTGCGTCTCCTCTGTCAGTGTTTTATGTTTGTGCAGGTGTTCGCATATAGGATCAAATTTAAAATCAATGCTCCTGTTCTGGGTTATCTGTGATTATCTCTGCTGCTGCTTGTCCAAATATTGACATGCAAAATCTTTGGGTACACAGATGCACATCAAATGATGAATAAAGGAATACAGGTTTTGGTCTATAGATCAGGGGATATGTAGACATGCTTTCTCACATGGACACAAGAGAAAAGGATATGATATGGATAAAGATAGAAGCCAGTCCCTCAAGGAATTGATGTTAGATGTCCATTTTCTTTCAGGCATCTTCACCAAAAATCTTTATTTTGAAACAAAAAGCGCAGGACTGCTTTCTCCTCTTTCAAAAGGTGATCTGTTGACAAAGCTTTCTTGGAAAATAACATTATTTGAAAACTGCAGTCCTTTGCTAACGTCTAAAAGGCTTGCAGTTTCCAGCATTTTCAGCAATATTTTTGAAAACCTTGAAGGGCAAGTTGGCAGATCCAATGAGGACATAAAAAGCTTGTCTTGCACCTAGATCCAAGTATGGCCGTGCCCTCTGTTGGCCAGGATTTACTTTTCTGTATGTGAGCCATTTTATGGTATCTTTAATGTGATCTTGTTCTGCTACCCTTTCCTCTTTCTGAATGTAGATGCCTGTTTCCTCTTTGGTTAGTTATACAATATACACGACATACAGTGTTTTCTGCCTCTTTATTCAAGAAATCTGAAAATTATCTAAACAAATGATCTACAATCATTGCTAAATGATGCCACTGTAAATACACAGGAAGAAACTGAACTGCAGATACAATTTTTCTCTCAACTAAATGTTTTCCAATTTGTCATTAAACTTAAAATAAAAACTGAAACAATCTGCTAATCTGCATTGAACATAATTTCTCCAACCTTTTGTAGCATTGCTGATGGAATTAATTACAAGGTCTTTTCCGTTAGGTGTTCCCATTGATTTGTCTACCCACTGGAAAACATGAATATGTGTAATTTATAGAAGTGTAATTAAAATGAACGTAACAATATTGTGGCACGATACTGATCCTGACGTGTTTGTGTTTCCTCCCTCTCAGGCGGTGCGGCTATAGCAAAGCAAAGCAGGATCCTGAAGAGGAGAAGATGCACTTCCACAATGGACACAGTAAGTTAGATGAGTGTATATATATGTGTGTGTGAGAAAGTTCATCCAAAGTTTACACTACATGTAGAGTAGAGGGTTCAGACGGAGGTCATGTCTGTATGAGTTTGTCCATCCCTGCAGCACACAAGTGTGTTACCAGTCCAGTTGGCAATGATTTGTACTAGGAGCTATTCTTTGAATGACACAGCTACAAACCAGCTCCATGGCAGCCATGATGGCAAAGGACACACAAAGCTATGATGATTTATTGGCTGTGACAGCTTAATGTATTTGGCCACGTTTTTTTCCATTGTATCCTGCTATCCATCTGTTGGCATCAGAGCTGACCGTGACGGGTCCATATTTCCAAGGGAAATCCAAAAGAAATTCCAGATTGTACTTTCAGTGGTAGAGAAGCTTTTTACAAGGTAATATCATCATAAAAGCTTTAGGAAATCAGAGCATGTACGAAATCACATCACCACAACAATGTAAGAAGTCATAAATAAGGTTGATTAGGAGTACTAAATATAGATTAAATATTATATCACAGTATAGATAATATTTGTCATATTTGGAACATTTTGTGGAAATTATAAGAGAAACTGTCAAATCAAGCAGCTACTTAACATTGATGAAATAATATTACAGGCAGTATTGCCATATCGTGCCCCTTGATCTTCAACATGGCCTGCAAAGGCCTTGATACAACCAGAAACTTTAAAGGAGAGCTACATTATTGACAAGTTTCCATTACCTCAATATACAGTCTCACAAAATTATCAAATATACTGTAGCAAAGATGGCATCATGGTTGTCATTGGTTATTTGTGCATACATTTCTACTCTGGGTACTAGCCAGAATAGAAATGTAATAGAAAAGGGTACCAGCCTTAATATATGTTAATAATGGTAAATTACATCTAAATGGTAATGATGCCATTCATGTGTGTCTGCAGTAAAGTTCCCAGGGGTGCGTACCTACATTGACCCCCTCACCTATGAAGATCCCAACCAGGCAGTGCATGAATTTGCCCAGGAGATTGACGTCTCGTTCATCTCCATAGAGAGGATCATCGGAGCTGGTGAGTGAACTCTGTGTGTGTCTGTGTGTGTGACAGAGAGAGGAATTCTTATTCTGAGCGTCGGTTTGGGGCTGATTTGGCCCGAATAATATATCAGAGAATACATTATTGTTCATTCTGAAGTGAACCTGTGCAATCAAGCATGTGCAGGTAGAATACTATAACAATCAAACAATACTGCAATGCGATACATGCAATGTACAGTCATAACAATAATGAATGCAAAGCAATTTTGTCATGTTGTGTTGAATTTAATCATTTTCTCATTACCTCTGCGATAGTGTGCCATATTTTCCTAAACCTGAATAACATTCAATCATAATTGTGCATCATTGTAAAGAGCCATATCAAAACACAGCCAATTAAATCAAACACAATGCTAGACGATGACAGTTCACATGGCAATAAATGGTGTTTGTTCTCTGTTGGGGAACATGTTGATGTGTGACATTTGTGAGCCTCACTAGCCGTGAAATCCACTCTTCAGTAAAACACTTTTTGGTTTCTAGGGAGACAATTTGTATGTGGTTAAAAATAAAGCAATTGATCACCACAACAGTACAACATGAACTTTTAGATTTAGGTCACAGTGAAAGGTGTGTTTCACCATTCTTCAAGACATTTGCAGGTCAAGGTGTGCTGGAATGTCCAGGCCAAAGTCAAGCTCTGTCTTTTTCCCTCAGGGGAGTTTGGCGAGGTGTGCAGCGGACCGCTGAGGCTGCCCGGAAAAAGAGAGATCCAGGTTGCCATTAAGACCTTGAAAGCAGGCTACACAGAGCAGCAGAGACGCGACTTCCTGTGGGAGGCGTCAATCATGGGCCAGTTTAACCATCCAAACATCATCCGTCTGGAGGGCGTGGTCACCAAGAGTGAGTCATCTGCATCTGTTTCTAGTCAGACTCAGCACAGCTCGTTTTCATTTTTGGTTGTGAGCCCAAGATTCGCCGTCTAGGATTTACAATTAGTTCATCATACGTCGCAATGCAGATTATTGAGACTACTCATATGGCAGTTGTGCTGTGGAGATGCTGTGTCTATAAGCTGTACTTTGTCAGAGATTTTCAACATCCATCGCACTCAGCTGTACTTCATCAGTCAGGTGCAGATGTGCTTTGACAGCTTCGTCTGTGGTTTATCAAGTCCAGCTGTACTTTGAATTAGCTTTTTTTCTGATTCATACATACATTTGATGTCATAAAGTGGTACAGTAATAACAAATGATACTTCATATGTTTCGTAAATCTCCAATGTTGCCAATCTGAATACGTCAAAGATGCAAACCGCATCTGTCTGGCTCATTATTAATCATCATTATACAAGTTTAAGCTGGGAAGTCCATGTGACCACCACACACAGTTGGATAGGTGTGAGCAGCTCTCAATTCTACAGCATTGGAATTCATCTTTCTGATTCTCCTGTGACATATGTACATTACCCAGTTTTATGCTAGTCAGTAATAGTGTCAAACATTTTGTAATATTATATATGTTGTTCAAAATTAAGTATTTTCTTCTGTCAACATTTTGTTATTTATATATTTTATCTATGTCTTGTTGTTGTCTTGTAGTAAAATGTGTTCTCATTTTGCTCTTCAGGCAAGCCAGTGATGATCATTACTGAATACATGGAGAATGGATCGCTGGACACTTTCCTCAAGGTAGGACAGAGGAGGACAAAGATGCTGGAAAATCTAGGCCGAAGGAAGCAAAAGATTGTAAAGCAGGGAGAGTATGATGAGTAGGATGAGGATTTTAGCAAGTAGACAGTGGATGAAGAGGAGGATTATAGGGAGTATCAAGGATCAATCAAAAAGAATAGTTTTAGCAGCATATGGATCATTCTACACATTCAAGCAGAAATTAACTACAGAGGAATATGTGAGCTCTGGATGTTTGTGTAAAATCTTTGCCTAGGCAGATGTTTCTGTCATCTCTCAAGGGGAAAGCAAAGTCACTTAGCTGTGTGTTCAGGTTGGGGTTCAGTATTAGATAAAGGTCATTATTAAGCTGTTAAGGAGAGCCACAACAAACGCTGCTGAATACTCACAAGAGCCCAGTTCTGAGCGTGTTTACAGATTTTAAAGTTACTCTAGAAATATTGTTCACCAGCCCCAACTGTGAGACAGATGACCTTGCCCAAAAATATGAAAGATGTGTGAACACGGAACAGGAATCATGTCTGCACTGTCTAGACCATTTGGAGAGAGAGGAGAGGAGAACATGAACTATAATGAAGAGACAGGCTGGCAAAAGTCTGAAGTGATCCCTCTCCAGAGCAGTTCAGTCCATTCACTGGTTACAATGGCAAGATGTTCAGTTGGCGGACAAGGCAGGATTCTGCATGGAAAAAGCTCCTGAATAAACTCCTGCAGCAGATGGCTGGTGGAGAGATGAGAGAAATTAGGTCATACACTTGCAAGACGGTAAAGGCATATTTCAAAGGAAAGGTGAGAGTATGGTGGTGCTCGAAGGGATGGGTGTGCTTTAAAGGCACTGCAGACTGGAAAAGACCTTCACCTGAACATGAGGTTCTCCCCCAGACTGTATAAAATGTGAGGATGCTGTAAGACAAAAGACAGAGGGAGGGAGGAGGAGATGTGCTATGGGGTAGTGGTCACTGGAAACTGCTGACATGACTTTCCTATGTGCCTTGGGGAGTAATCCTACATGGCAAAAGGGAGGCTCTGAGACCAGCAGACGGAGCAGCACAGAAAGCCCTGTGAAGTAATTACATGGATGGCTGGTGCACTGAGGCTGGTATAAATGACACGGCCATGAGAGAAGCCGGGGCTGGACTGGCCCCTGGATTAAGTGTCACAGCTATGGACAATTCACTATAAGGCTCATAACTCAGATCTTTGGCTTAACATCTCATTTCGCATGTAAGTGAGATCTTCTGCTGTAGATGGATAGTTTACATTTGGATTAGAAGGAGTTGAGGCTTAAACTAGCAGTGAGAGCTGCATTATGAGAAAGCAAAGAGGAACTCTAGTGAGTTTTCCAGAGGAGAGAAAGACCAGTTCCAGTACTATAATTTATTGTTTTCATCAGTATTGTATGAAGGCTGACACCTTCCCCTTCAGCACTGAGCAGTCAGACACATTTTTCTTTTCTTTCATAGCTGTTGAGATTGCTAATCTGATTCTCTTGCATTGATGATTGGATGCTAAATCAGAGTACTCTTAAGTCTCCAAGCCCAATCAAGGAGCTACCTCCTCACCAGCATGCAGTGGTAAAGAACAAGCACATTCTGTTCTTGGCGAGACATTTTTTGCCTCTGTAAATGAAACAGCTAATTATTAATATTGGGGTGTGGAGATTTGACGTCAAGGATGGAAGTCAGGAATGAGAAAGTGGCTGTGACTTGTTTAATGTAGACACGGCTCAGCTGGTATCTGTACCAGAGACTGATTTCATAAAACATGGTGTGACTGTGAACCAGCAGGGCAGCAACAGGCTCTGGGCAAGATTAGAGGAACCCTTGATCTTGGTTTGGGTCAGCACATTCAGCTATTGACAACAACATACATTTGGGTATATGTGGGAGGAATGACCTGGAATACAAAGATATACAGGTGACACCAAAATCACATGGCTGATTTGGTGATTAGATGGATATTATCATTGCCATGAGATGTAGTAAACTGTGATCATCAGAGCTAGTGAGAAGTGTAAATGAGAGTAAGCAGCAATAATGTGCTAACCCTGAAAATCCTGCGCTGACATAAATCTATAAGTTTAAGTGAGACACTTTCATGCCAGAAGCCGTCTTTTAAGCAGTCATTAACAGAAAGCTTAGCTATCATTTTTCAGTGCAGAGGTCGTACATGTTCTCTCTCTCTTGCCTTTCTATATTTACCCAGTTTTGCAGGCTAAACACTATGAAAACTACAGTAAAAGTGACCGACATTGAACCACATTGTTTCACAGCATTTCCTGACATTTTATAATGTCAAACCCCATGGGACCGTATGGACATTATTTCAGAACTGGTGCATGGATAATACAAAATTATTATGCAGTGTAGACACTGTGAAGAAGCACTGCAGCTCCTATGTTACATAACTTAGTGGATATGGGGCATCCTGAGTCAACAGCTTTCATATTGGAGGTTACTGGCTGGCAATTAATCAAATCGTGCATTATTGTCTTTCAGTGGATTTGCAACATTGTTTTTTTTTTTTTTTACATTAGTCATGTTCTATTAAACCTGCTGTATGTAACTTTTGTTTTCCTAATTCTGGCAGTGTCTGGCAGGCACCAGATTTAAAAACTATCTGATCACCTTTTTGTGATGTGTCTTTTTCCTGTTTGTCCTTTCGTTCCTTCAGAAAAATGATGGTCAGTTTACTGTGATCCAGCTGGTTGGTATGCTGCGTGGCATTGCGTCTGGCATGAGGTACAAACACAGGTCCACACAAAAACACAATGTATTACTGAACACAGTTCTTTGGTTTAATCCTCTGCTTTGTGTTGATAAATGCAGATACCTGTCCGATATGGGCTACGTCCACCGTGATCTTGCAGCTCGTAACATCCTGGTCAACAGTAACCTTGTGTGTAAAGTGTCTGATTTTGGCCTGTCCCGAGTCCTGGAAGATGACCCAGAGGCTGCGTACACCACAAGGGTAAAGCTGTGCATGTTTGTGTTTGTATAATAAGGCTAATAACTAATTATTGTTTCCATTGTCAATTCATCTGCAGTTTATCATTTCAGTTAAGTAAGTCTAAAATGCTGGTCACAATTTTTGCAGAGACCGAGTTGCCATCTTCAGATTGCTTTGTTTTTGACAATGTACAATGTCATAAGTACAGACGAAAGCAGCAGATCTTCACATTTAAAAACTGAAGCCAGCAAATGTTGGCAGTCTGTTGATCAATTAATCAACTAATTGCTTCAGCTTTAGTGTGAGAGATAAAAAGGAAGGATAAACTAGAGGGTACTCTGTTGTGTCTTTGAGGACATTTATATTTAATCCGGTGTGTATCTCTGTGCGTGCGCAGCGATTGTGGTGTATCAAACTTTGGATTAAGTGCAAAACTCTTACACAAGAGTCTCGCTCAGACTGAATACACACATGCTTGCTTGCATTCCAAACCCACACACACACACACACACACACACACACACACACACACACAGACAGTAGCAGCAGGTTTTAAATTGAGCTGTGTGTCCCAGGCTGAGTGGCGTCCTGTCAGCAAGAGACAGGCTGCTTCCTGCAGGAGGAGGGCCAATTAGTACTCAGCTCAGTCTCCGCAACACTCAATTAGCACCGAGTCTTGCTGCCTTAGAGCCAAATATCCTGTCACTCACCTCTCTCTGCCAGGCTGCATCTCTTCTCTCTCTCTCTCTGTCTCTCTCTCTGTCTCTCTCTCTGTCTCTCTTTCCCTGACAGAGCAGTGAGAATAACATTATTCACACCTATGAAAGAATCAGACCCTGAGATGGCCTGCTGCTGGGTTCATCAATACTACATCAAGTTCATTTCACTACTCATCAGCTGAAAACACATTTTCCTCTGGAATTCAGCAGTCACCCTGTGAACTTTTCTGTCTTCCCAATGAAAGCGCGTTAATGAAGATGAGGAAAACAAGCAGAGGAATCTCGAACACCCCCCCCCTTCAATAGTTAGGACAGGGACTTTGCTAAAGAAAGTGAATCTCGGCGTCATGAATGTGTTCCTAAATTGGTATTCATTAGTGTAATTGTGGGTTGGCCCACATGCGGCAGAAGTGTCTCAATTAAGAAGTGCCTCTGCTCTTGGTTTGCGTCTTTGTGTTACAAAATGTAAAAATTTTGAATGACTGCAGCTGTATTTATACAGATAAAGGTCAATTGTGCAAATGTGGCGCTGAGCTGCTGTCGATGTAAACACATCATGCTTATTTATATAAAGCACCACAGCGAATGGGAAGCTGAAGTTACATTTTCTAGTTTCTTTTAAATCTAAAGAGGTGTTTCATTATCGGGTAAATGTTTTTGCACATCGACGCAGGGCGGGAAGATTCCTATTCGCTGGACAGCTCCGGAGGCGATTGCATACAGGAAGTTCACCTCAGCCAGTGATGTGTGGAGCTACGGGATCGTCATGTGGGAAGTGATGTCATATGGAGAGAGGCCATACTGGGAGATGTCCAATCAAGATGTAAGTTTGATGTGACATCGTTCTGGAAGTTGTTTGTATGTATTTCATCAGTTTGACTTTGTCTTGTTTTTAACTATTCACCCCACAATCCCACCACCATGATCCTCTCACCTTGTGTATGGTCCATGCAAAGAAAGTAAGACTTTGAAAGTTTCATGAAAATAGCTACAACAACTTGGAAAAACAATCTCACCACAAGTTCCATTTAGTAACTGTTCTGGAGCTTTCAGTTATATCACAAGTGTTCCTTCAGCAGGTCTTCAGGAGTTCACCTAATTTTAGATGTTCGGAGTTCCTTTTTTCTCACTAATTAACACAGTATTATTGTATTAAATGCCAACTTGCCGTTTTACAGCAGTGTGAATTTCTGTAGTCTGGTTGCCTGGCAACTGCCCAGAGTCAAGAAGTAGTCTGGCGCATAAACCAGAAACAAGTAAACCGTATTTTTTTGTCACTTTAACACCTTTGTTACAAAAAGTCCTCTATTATTGTATTATAGGGTGCTGATAGGCAGATTTGTTCCCATCTGACAGAGTCAAGTCTCTAGTGTTTGTGCAAAGTTAACTCTACTGGCTGTTGGTTATATTTGACTGATTGACAGATATGAGTGTGGTAATAATCTTCTCATCTAACTCTCCACCAGAGAGCAAATTAGAGGATTTCCCAAATGACAAGCTTTTTTGAGGACTTAACAGCAGTTTTTCTTAACTGATGTTTCTAAGAATTAATTTTGAACCTCAATTAATTGATAGTTAACAATTTGCAAGGGTCAGGAGAATTTCAGGACGTAAATACAGGACACCTAAAAGTTTTATGATAACTGCATAAAATTTGATAATGTTTGTCTGTCATTTTGGTTTACATTCAAAATATTTAGTTCCATTAGAGAGGGTGAATGTTAGCTGAGGGCCGACTGCATTGTTCCTGAGGGTCTTGTGAATTATGCACAATAAAGACAGCAATGGAGATATTGATGGAGATAAAAGACACGCAGGTGAAATGTTACGAGTTTGAGTAGTTAGTTAGGGCTGTGTGGGAACCCATCATTATGAATCTATTACTAGTGCTGACAATGAGAATGAATAGCTTTAATGGAGACACAAAGGGAGACATTGTGTGGTGTATAGACAGTGTGCGTAAGCAGAAAAGTGAAACAGGTGAATACTCATGGAGATGCAGTGGTAAGCAGAAAAATGTGGCAGGGAAAATAGCAGGCTGTGCACTCACTTAGACTACCTATACCACCCATTAGTGCTTACGGGTTTCAAATAACTTGTAAACAAAATACAGAAAGTTCATGTCATGATTACAACATTAAGCAAGAAATATTTGGCTAAAAGGAAAACTGTAATACTGGTCGTAGCAAGTTAGCTCTACTCAGCAAATACCTTTTATGTGTCTGTTCATCAGAGAGGAGATGAAGAAAAATGAGTCAGAGAAGAGGAGGGTGATAAAAAATAAAAAGAGGAGGAGAGGGTAGCGCCTACATTACTGTGCAGCAGCCTTTTTAATGAGGAAAACTGCAATTGTGTCACATGGCGATGAGTGAGAATGTAGAATTTCATTCACACATTGGCAACATATGCACACACAGCCCTCCAGTGACCTCTCCATCCCCTGTTTCAGACCCCTCCCTCCTCCTTTTGGTTATTAGGTTGTCTGTCTGGAGAGAGGGAGGAGAGAAGAGAGGAGGAGAGGAGAGGAGAGGAGAGGAGAGAAGAGGAGAGGACGTTTGATGTTTAATTGAAAGCGTTATGCTGGATTTTCTCTGATCTGCGCAAGAAAATGCAGGCTCTCACACTCTCCTTCTCTAAGCTCTCTCCTTCTGTTTCTCATTTCCACCCCTCTCCTCATCCCTTCTTTCTCTCGTCCTCTCGTTTGTCTCTCAAAAATGCAATCTCTGTCTGTATGTTCTTTCTTGCCTCTTGTCCGCCTTCCCTTTCCTTCTCCCACCTCTGTCTCTCATTTTCTTCCTCTGATCTTTCCTCCCTGCCACTCAGCTGTGTCTAGCTCTCCTCTCCCTCTCAGTACGCAGCGATGATTTGATGCCGCTCTTCTCTCTCACGCTTTGTCGCGTGTATGTGCCCTTTCATGCACGCATGTGTATTGGAGCGCTATCCCGGCTGTCTTTTGTGTGAATTTGACACAAGTAAAGACTGTCATGAACTCAACAAATCAATTCCCTCCAGTGTCTTGCACTGGCAGAACTAGGCTGAGAACTCCAGCCTGCTTTGCACTGCAGGGTCTAACAGAGAGAGCCAGGATTATTCATTATTCATCTAACTTGATTTCCCCCCCAAAAAAGAAAAACATTTCTGTGATTCCATGCTGCATCTTTTTATTTGTGGAAATGATTAACTGGGCTATGCAGCAATTTAAATAAACAAATAATGCTTTTATGATGTGCTACTTTGTTGATCTTCACAGGGAGTGTTTGTGCAATAACTTCATGGAGATTTGAGTGTAGGGTCAAACGGAGAGCAGCAGCATCCCTGCGGCGAATATCCGGATTCAGGATCTCGCTCGGGGGATTGGAAGTAACATTATATTTGCTGAAGTTTGTTTGTGGTCCTGCTGTGAAAAAGATATTAAATGGTCAGGCGTTAAAACAAACTGAAAATGCTTCATTGTCCTCTTCAGACTTGGTCCATGCAGTAGATTTCCTCATATTTGCTTTCTCTCTTTCTTTAGCATTTTTTCTGTCTTTGTCTACCTCTTCAAAGGTTATAAAGGTAACTGAACAGATTACCTGTCTTGTGATGTGTGTTGCATCATCATATTACGTCATTACCCCTTCTTAAAATACACACAGTCAGCAGGCTGCTCGGTGTTGCTCACTGTGCGGGACAAATTGTGTCACCTCTTGTCTAAAGTCCAGGATCATTGTATTTCAAACATCAATCAGGATTCAGTAACTGCACAGCTTGGATTCAATTTACAAAAGGCCAGGTCTAATAGGCTGAGAAATTATTTTGCCTCCAATCCATCAAACTGTTAAAGGCTCAAGATGAGTTATTCAGTGATCAGTCTTCCATAACATTGCTTGATGATGATGATGGCTAGAGGTGTAGCGTGTCGCCGTCACTGATGTAAATTATTTTATTTGAGCTTGTGTACGGGTGCTTAGCATTTATTTAGTATGTATTAGTATTCATTTTAAGTATAATGTTTTCAAATCTTCATTTTACCTGACTTAAAGACATGTCCACATAGGTATAATATTTAAGGTTGAAAGTTCAGCTCCAAGTCACCTTTTCAGAGGGGAGGATTGGGACTTAGATGTCACTGCTTCAGCCTCAGACTTTGATGTACTGCCAGTGCAAACTGGGCATTACACTCACTCTTTGCCCTCCATCTCACTCCTCAACTTTAAAATGAGGGAATGTCATTTCCTGGTGACTGTGGTATTGTACGACCTCATAGGTTTGTTAAAGAGAAAAAAAAAAACCTAACATGTGTCTGTCTCCATCCCCTGTCTGTCTACAGGTAATAAAGGCAGTAGAAGAGAGCTACAGGTTGCCGGGTCCTATGGACTGCCCTGAGGCTCTGTACCACCTAATGATGGACTGTTGGCAGCGAGAACGCAGCAACCGCCCCAAGTTTGATGAGATTGTCTGTCTACTAGACAAACTCATCCGCAACCCCAGCTCATTAAAAAAACTGGTCAACTCCTCACACAGGTATGAGTTAACTAAAAACATGGTACATTTTGTTTAAAAGGTAAATGGCAATTGCTTGGATACATTTTGAAGGCAAACACAAAAATGTTATATTTGGATGATATTTGTCATCAGTTAAACTGATATATGAATGAGATATTTATATCTTAATTTGAGTATTCTCATTTTGTTTTTATTTATTTTCTTTCAAGAAGATAGATATGTTGGCTTTTTCTTGTGTTTTCATTGACCTGTTCATTGGTAAGCAAATTAAACCGAGCATTACAATGTAATAGACTCATCATTGCTGAGATGAAACGTAAATAGAGTCTCCATTGAAGTCTTGTGTAGCTGCATAATTGAATCAGGATGGACATAGTCACTAACTGCTGCATGCAGGCAAAGAAGAGTCGAGAAATAAATGAAAGTTGCTCAATTTTCTTAGCACTACACATTAGTGTGAATTGTATTCAGTGGGGTATCTTACAATTATTGCAACATTTGAACATTAAATGACCATTTCTCCACTATGTATGTGCATTGCATTAGTGTATAATGGAATAAAAGGGCCACAAGTGTTCTGAAGCAGACGTTAAGTCAGACATCATCATCACCTTATTTTTCTCGCAGAGATAATGAAATCCCCCCTTTCTCTTTTCCACTCTCCACGCTCACGAAAACCCATACTTGATAAATCAATGTCATATTTAACAGACCATGCAATAACACATGACAGTTAGCCAGATTAAAGGGACGCCAACAGGGCCCGTATTTGTTCCACATGACACTCCTGTTGTAGCTACAGCGTGGAGAATGTTGTTAGCTAGCATGAGCATTTCTATTTGATAGCATGAAGAGCTCTATTTGTTAGCATGCAGAATGAGCTGAATAACAAAGAGGTTTGAGTGGACAGCATTTTCAGCTCAGCGTGACAGTGCATAGTGAGCATTATGAAGCCTCACAATGGTGTGAAACAGAGCCAAATACATACATAATCTTGTGCTTTAATTTGATTATCATCTTCCTCTTTCTTTTGCTGTATCACCATCTATGTATCAGGGTTTCCAACCTGTTAGTGGAGCACGCCAGCGTAGAAGGAGACTGCAGTACTCGGAGCCAGACAGTAGGAGAGTGGCTCGACTCAATCAAGATGGGACGTTACACTGAGCTCTTTATGGAAGGAGGTTACTCTTCACTTGAGACAGTGGCTCAGATGACATCAGAGTAAGACCGCTTACTCACACAAACAAGCACATATACAAAATAGTTTTCTTACACTATAATCTAGTCACTAGATTGTAAGTCTTGTAAACTTTTGGGTGAACTGGCCCTTTAAAGTTTAAACTATAGTAATTCACTATGTTGTTACAGTTTTAACAGCACTAACTGCAGCAGGTCAGCATGTACAAAAATTAATCACTTTTCATTATTCCATTCTTTTTTTTAAGTCAGAGAAGCAATGAACAAATGTCGGGATGGTCAAGGCAAAATGAGAATGCAGGATCTATTACAAGGTTGTAAGCCTGTGTTATGGTCTAAAAAAGCTAGTACCGCTTCTAGACTTGAGAGTTTCTATAAGTGTCAGTATTATAGGAGTTTTTGTAATTGTTTTAATCGGGGTACATTATACAAGCTTGCCCTTGTAAGTATACATTTATTCTCTGGTAGCAACTCAGCATTACAACATGGCTTAAAAATGCTAGTTAAGTACAATTTTTTTTTTATCACTTGCATCATATGTTTTCTTGTTAGCAGACTGCTTTATAAATAAGGGCTGGTTGTTTATGTACTGTTTTTCAGGGATTTGCGAAGAGTAGGAGTGAACCTGGCTGGACATCAGAAAAAAATCATCACTAGTATTCAGGAGATGAGAGTCCATATGAACAGCACCAACTCCACTGTAAATATTTGATGCATATGTACAGGCATGCACAGAAACACGCATATACACACATATAAGCATACACACAATATATGGACCTAGTATGTGACGAAAAGATTTGCTGTTGGACCTAGAGCAGCTTAGCACTTTCTGCAAACAAGGAAGCCCACTGTCTATGGATCTAAACTGGAGGATCCACATTTTTGTGGTTCTTGTGTGTGGAGTTTGCTTGTGGTGTCATTGGGGATATTCGATATTGCAGCACTAAAACCAAACTGAACTGAACTGAGTGGTGCTACATGAAGGAAAGATGATGGTGAGCTAAACTGAACTGAACTCGACTGAAGACTCTTCCTTCTAATTATTCCATTTGTGTGAATCTTGGGGATTCTAGTATCTCTGTGCACTGTTTGGATTCTCTTAGATGAGACATGAAACATAGACTGCAGATCTGACTCTGAGAGCAACCAGCACTTTTTGGCTGTGTCACAAATATGGGAATTTCAGGCAGCGGGCTCAAACTGAACTTTTTCAGCCTGTCTCAGGTGATCTGAACCCAGTGGATCTGAACAGTACTGACTTTTTCTTGAGCAATTTTCTCTGGAAGTACAGTTTAATTGAACATCATTCTCAGGCAGGGTAAACATGTAATAATGGACCAAGAGCAAAATCTTCATTAGTGTCCATCTTTGCCATGCTTATGTGCTTTGGATTTTGCTGTTGGGTTTTGTTGTTGACCTTTTTGACAGCTCACAGAAGGTCTAGACCCATATTCAGCATCACACACGTCACCATCTTCCTAAGCAGTGCAAGACAAGAGTACATACTGCAACCGACATTGTTTAAAGAGGCTGACATTTAAAATGCAGTTTAGTCTGTGGCAAAAATGAGGAGTTGGGTCTTACTGAACCTACAAAAGAAAAGTGAGAGATACAAGGCTTTAGGCGCTAGGATACTCTATAACTGCTCTTCTGGCTGAATGTGTAGCACTACACAAAACTCAACGCTCAGCTATACCATCAACCTGTTATGTATGATAGGTAAATGCTGTCAAATACGGCTAGAATGTGGCGATATGGCTCGGAAAATCTGTAGGAATCTCCATGGAGATCTTGATGGTCTCCCACAGAACTCACTGTGCAGATCCTGATTGAAAATTGCTTCATATACTGGATACGTGATGTACATTTTAGTGGAACAGTCACTCACATTCCAGGGATCCTTTTGTGTATGTTCCAACAACAAGATCACAAATTTAATCAGTCACACAGCTTCACTCAGAGTCTACTAGGACTATTTAGTGAGATTCTACCTGAGTCTTCGTTAAGACACCAATGGATCCTTCACCCAGATTCTAAGGAGCTCTCACGGTGGACACTGGACAGTCACACAGGGTTTAATGAAAATGATGAATGAAAGAACATGTTCCAAGACACATCAAGTAGGATTCAGCAGAAACATTCACTCCAATGGAAATTTCATTCCTGTAAAGTTGAGTTGATACAGATGGAACATTTGCTCATGTAATAATGGAACTGCTACTCTTATTCTCATGGAAAGGATCTCCGAGATTGTAGTGGGACTGTTAACTGATATTCTAATGGACTGTCCACTAGGATCCTAATGCAGTCATCACTCATGAGTGCACTCAGATTTTCATGCAGCCTTCACTTAGAACCAACAGCCTTCAGGTACCACAGAAAACCCTCAGCAATCTGTCCGGTTCACCAGAGTTCCTCTCCACCACGTCTGCCACACCACAATAAACCTCACTCTGACAGGACTGCTGAACATAAGGAGGCAATAGTGATTAACGTGATAATCATTTATTTATTTATACTTTAAAAATTAGCAAAATGATGCAGACAGTTTCAGCATAATACTGTCTTGGACTACTGAGCAGCTCTGCCTACATGTCTTTCATGTATATAATGTATTATATATTTAAAGCAGGGAGCATTGTTCTTCTGTCTACCATCATATGGACAAGTTGGTATTGATCAAGCATCTCAGAGTAGTACACATTAGTAAATAGTGACAAATAATCCAAATCAGCATTCCTGCTACTTAGACCTGGGCCACTGTCAGGTGGGGGCAACCAGCACATCTGTCCCCATATAAGGGTGCCCTAAAGGGAATGCAGCATTATCAAATATTCATGTTATGTTGTTGGTGATTGTGTTTCATTTCAAGTTTTGGTGCAAGACTTAACAATATTTCCAGTGGCCGTAAGTGAGACAACAATAAATACTCTGTCTCTTAAAGCTGGAGAAGTGTGCACAGGGATTGATATATAAACTTGGTATGGTTTAAAGGTATACAATGATGTCAATGATCAAGCCCTTGCTTTGCTTCATTTTGGTATGGTATGCTACTTAGAGCTTTATTGCTAAAACTTGACCCTTTTTACCATTGTGTTCACCTAAGCAGGAACTGAGTTCTGACATTATATGTATCCTCTTTGCAGATGACATGCTCATATTTGTCTTGGTTATACGCAGTGGATTGCTAGTGCTGTGGAGTAAGAGTGGAAACGAAATGAGATTGTAAAGTTAGTTTTATAGGAGGTGGCATCACTTGACTGTAAGAAAAGCATAAAAAAGCACACAAGAAGAATGTAAGATTTTAAAGGGGTATTTCACTTTTTTAGAGAGCATATTTTGCTTTTAAACACTCAGATACACAGTTAAAGTTCAAGAGGAGTCCAAGTAAAAGGCCTCATTAGTGGTAGAAAGCCATCTCACATGTGGCATATAAGTTCTTCCACTTGCATGTGTCAAGATCGAGATCAGGTTTCATAAAAGAGTGTGATATGTTTCTAAGAGTTGAAATGTTCTACCAGAGTGAAGGTTTGCCTGAAAGATAAACATCTGCATAGTCTCTTTAGTCTACATTTAGGTTTAGCTTCAGCTTGTATGTTGATGTACTATATTGTAGTTTTAATAGTGGGGGGCAGTAGCCATTTAGCAACATTAGATTTGTGGTTTTGTACCTTTTTTAAGCCAGTTTCAGTGTTACTATTTGATTCAAGCAGGTCTTAATTTTGTCTTCAAAAACTCTTCGGCAGTAAAACATGCTGTATATGTTGTATGTAGACTAGTGGCTATGCAGATCTTTAATTTAGTGGGGGGAATGCATCAATAATAATATGGTGCACCTTTTTTAGACAAAATAAAAAAGTTGCACCATGACAATATAGACAATATAAGGCATGTACAGTGAAATCATTTGTGCTGGGTGATGCATGCTGGGTTAATTTACTACCCAGCATGTTTGTTTTAAGCTCTCAGTCACATAGATACCATAGGCATTTGATGATGTTTCATAGTGTTTTGATACCTACCCAAATTTCATGGTATTTGGTTTTTACAACCACTCTTTTCAACTTGATTTTCAACTTAAAACCTATGCCTGGGGCATGAACCATTGATGAATAGTACACCCTTATAAGTGCCTCTCATCTTTCAAGCACCATTATTTCCCCCCCTGCCAAAATGCTATGCCCTAATTGTGCCCCAACTTTCTATATATTTACTTTTTGCCAACAATATCTATAGGCAATAAGAAGAATGTCAGACAATGTGTATGTTGGAACTAATTTAATTTGCACTTTATGAGAAATCTGTTGCCCTTTTGTTTGACTAAAAACATCTATAGGTCACTGACTTTTTAGAATCAAAGTTTCTCTTAATTGTTTACTATATAATTACTATAACTACTGTTTTCCCTTATGCTAATTATATCACTACATATTCTCAATGCTTTCCATGGTATACAATTTGACAGTTAAGCACAAAGCATTGGCAATATTTATAAAAACAAATTAGAGCTATATATATGGAAAACTAAAGCATCATTGTAGAGCACCATTTTCTTGTCTATGGCACAACGATACACCTTCAGAACGTAAGCACAGGGTCTGATAGAAACGTTTTGGGACAGTGATCAGATGATATGGTTTTGTATAAAGATCAGTAGCACTAGCCCATGATGTCAACAAACTTCAGACAGAGACAGACATGTGGCTGAGTGTTTGTGGCATTTTAGCATCACCACTGCTGAGTGCGAAAGTGTGAAAACAGTTTAGTTGATGGCGGTTGCTGCGTAAAATATTTTCATTAATTCAAATGATTTATTCACAGCACTTTGCAATGGCATGATTATATTCCGGCCATTTCTTATTAAGCAATTGTCATTTAGCAGGAAGAAACAAAGCACAGCAAACTAGCAGAGACTAGATTTATTAATGCGTTGTTGCTCTACAACGGCTGTCAGCTGGGACTCCCTTAACAATGCAGTATAGCTTTTATGCAGGAGCCATTTTTTTCGTGTCAAATTAAGTTACATAACACATTTGATGTAACATCTGAATCAACAACTTTGTTGTTTGAAATTGACTTTCAGAAGAGAGTACACGTTTTCTCATCAATATATTCAAAATTCCATAATAAATTCTTGCATTTGCATACACTGGAGTTTCTTGGAATTGGCTCCATAATAAAAGCATTTCATTAAACCATTGGGTAGGAGGTTTGACTGAATTCCAGAAAATGTACAAAAGCAATACCAGACATTCATCGCAAAAAATCATATTTGTATACACAAATTCGTAGAGATATAACAACCATAAAAGGTTATGTTGACATCTTAATGGTTTCAAGACACTTTATAATAATGAAAAACAGTGTTTGAAAACCTTATTAATGAAGCAGAGAAGTGGGTGGGGCTATATCCGGGCCAGGGTCCCGGTAGTAACAGTCCTAATGTTTTCCTTAGACAATATTACTACTTTTGAAAAGCTGTTGGAGAATTTTCCAAAACTTAGACAGCATGAAGTTGAGACACTGAGAAACTGTGCAGATAGAAAATCAAAGGCACACATGTCCGTCAATAGTCTTGTTCCTGGTTCCAAGGATGTGCTACCATTGACAAACCACAAAAACTGTTTCCCATAAGTTACTGTGAGTTTGAAGATTTACAATGAGTACAGTGGTATCAAAGACTCTGGTGTCTGTCTTGAGTAACATTGAGATTTTTTGCTGAAAGTTAACTTTCAAATGCAAATTTCCAGGAGGAAAAAAATACTTCTGTTACCAGTCACCCCGCCCACTTCACAACTGTATAGTTAACTTCTCAGGAAGTGGTGAATAGGTACATTTATTTGGTCATGACACATGTGATCTTATGGGGAAAATGCAGCTTTCACTCAAAACAGAAAAGCAGGTATGCGATTATTAGGCTTTCCCCTGGTCAGAGACAAGGATCATATGTTATCAGCAAATCACACAAAGGTTTTAAACAACTGAATAACTGTTTTGTGATTTTTTTGAAAGCACAGTAAAAGTACTTAGCTATTGATGTGCTATTGGTTTGTCTTTGAGACTGTCATGTATTATGTTTGTGTTGATGTTTTTGTAGTGTGTTATCAAATTCTATATTTTTGCAATAAAACATTCTTAAAAAAACTCTTGAGGGTCGTTTTCATTACCATTACTATATACCTTTAATATATGTTTGTTTAAATTTTCTTGCCATACCTCCCTTTTGCTCATCACTAACCATGCACCTCTACTTTTAACTATACCTAGGCACCCATGAGCATGTTGACATTAGCATTTAGCTGAAAGCACTGCCGTGCCAAAATGCAGCGGCTTGATGTCCTCAGTGAGAAATTCAAGCATGTTTTGAGTTTACCCTTTGGGAAATAAGGTAATACAAACACTTAACCGTTCCAGTTTTATTAAAGATGAACATATTTCAGTGAGTAATAATAAAATGCAGCCAAGTGCATTGTAGGTTCTCATTGTTATTGGTGAACATCTTCACCAGTTAATAGACCAAACAGGCTGTGAATTCTATTGTAATGTACTTTGTTATGATTTGTGATGTGTTTTTGTCTGTTTATATCCCTTGTTGGTTTCTATGTAATGAACTATTTTAAGCCAAGCAATGTAATTGCTTTAAGATGCTTTCCAGCAATGCAATCAGACATAGTTTATTGGTGGAGACACCAATTGTCAGGGTAACAAGGGAGCCAGTTAGCAGTTTTTCCTCTTTGTCTACATGGAGACTGGGAAGGAGGAGGGTGGGATGGATGGAGACAGATGAAGAAATGAACACAAAGACAGTTTTTGATCTAAGAAACAAATCAAACCGCCCCAGTAAAGAAAGTCAGTCCCTATCTATATGCTGAGCTGTTTGATGACAGTTATTGTCCATGGGTCATCATGGCTGACAGCAGAATCCAGCTGAATACAGTTCATCGCCGGGTTACAGTGATAATGAGCTGTGAGGGTCTGTAAAATGTGTGATGTTTTAAAACCTGATGATGCAAGACCTCGCAATGTGTCTATCAGATGAAATAGCTGCTGATGTCAGCAGCTGATGTTATTGTGTGCTCGCTCTCTTACAAATATGTGAAAGCCTAGCTAACAATTAGTGCATTAACCAAGACTGTATCTGATTGTATATACAAAATCAATATAGAGAATGTGGTGAATGCTCATTATGGAGTATTTCTTATGACTATGGTTTTATGTGGGAAAATGCTTAATCTCCTTTGCAACACATAAAACCACTAGTTCATACATCTTTTCATGATTTTTGCATTAACCTTGACTCGTGTGAAGGTGACGCTCAGTTGTTACAGTGCTGCTGTAGTTTATATGTAAATATCGGCACCAAATGGGTTTCTGTGTGTACGTGTGTGTGTCTGTGTGTTATGATGTCAAATCAAACTTAGCTGATCTCTAGAGGAATCCACTGCCCGCATGGCTCAAGGTGATTATTACACTCACACACACACACACACACACACACACAAGTGTATGAAGGTGAAATTAGGCATCACACCATCAGCGTGGCTATTACCAAAACCTCTGTATCAGCGGCTTGAAGAAAAGAGCTGCAGGGTGTGTGTGCGTGTGTGTGTGTGCATGTGTGTGTTGGGATTGCAATGGGGCCATATTCCCACTGGTGCTGACTTGAATTGTTCTTGGATGGATGGACGGATTTCTCGCTCTGCAAGCCCGGCTGTCTCTCAGTATGTATGCGTGTCTCCACCTGCCTGCTTGTTTGCCTCTCTGTGTTTTGACCAGCTCCGTCTGCCTGACTGCGACATGCCTGTACATCTTCATATCTGCATGACATTCAATTTGTGACTTTATTAGGTCTTCCTGTCTGGCTTTCTGTTTGCCTTAATATCTTTTTTCCCAGTCTGCCAAGCTTAACCGTCTTGCTGTCTATTAGATTGTCACTGTGTCAGTCTAAAGTCAGGTATCCCAGGGCATGATAAAGTAATTTTCTATTGAAGAGGTGTCAGTGGTCGCAGCATCCCATGGGTAATTTGAAAATCATGGCGGTGATGGCTCTTTAATCATTATGAATGACCTTCAGCAGAAACCTTTGCTGTCAGTTTAGACGTGATTGTGAATCTGTGAATTTATGGGGTTTTGCACGTCAGTGGATGCATGAATGCATTTCTTTGCCCGCATGTGTTTGTATTATATGTGCATCTACATCTAAACCTATTTCTGTATTTGATGTTTAATTGAGGTGGATGAGTCTTGCTGGAAAGGGTTGCAGGAAGTACTTTGCAGTCAAAAGCTGGTGCCAGTGCAGACTTTATAGTGGGATGAGTGTTGAAAGTGGCAGTGCTATGTTGAAGCAGACTTGACCTTTTAAAGCCTTTTAAAAATGCAGAAACTTGCAGGCAAATTATAAGCTTTGAGGGGATACAGTCATTTCACACTTAAAGGCCTATTTGTCTTTCAAGGATGGAATCATCCTCCAAGCTGAAATACTGTGTGTGCATCCATTCGTGTGATCCTGCTGGGTAGATTACCGTAAAGAGGCCCATTAGAACAATTTCCTTGCATTAACATCTCGGTTACAGCATGTATTTCTGAAACATACTTTTAAGTAATAGTCTAAAGAAACTCAGGGAGGTTTGCTTTTATGTGCACTAACAAAAACATTAGGATGCACTGGGATGTATTTGCATAATTGTAAAATTAACATTGAAATCAAAGCAAAGTTTAGACAGTGTGTACATACCCTGCTCAATGAAGCATACATCACATATATCATATATCATATATCATATAGTGTGATATTGAGACAGAACAGTCCGTTTGCCATCTGTTGGCAGTAAAAATAATTCCAGTATTGGCAGGTTTTAGGAGATGATATTGTCATTGATGTAAATTATAATTTCCACTTGTAAGATTCAGTAAGAACATATTTTTGTCAAATGTCCAGGTCTTGGCCTCTTAGTAGTCAAAATGTAATTTTTTTTAATGACTTCTCATGCAGATGTGAGCTCAAGCTGCATATGGCCAGATAAAGCTGCTCGCCTCCATGTAGCAGCCATCCTCAACACCCATTAAACTGTTACAGGAGGTCTGACCTGCATCAAATAAGCTGCTGGTAAATAGCCTTATCCATTCTGCTACTGATCCGAGGAGCCTGCCATGAGAGGGCTGTGTGATGTCAAGTGGCTGGCAAGGACACACATTTACACACACATACACACCCTCGCACAGAAACCTTGACAGCGGTAGCAGTCTGGCAGGTCTTTGTGTAGCACTGGCGATAACTCAACACACACACTGGCTGTCTGACTGTCTCTCTCTCTCTCTCTCTCTCTCTCTCTCTCTCTCTCTCTCTCTCTCTCTCACACACTCACAGTATCTGTCTCCTTCATACAACAGCAGCCAGAGGGACATATTTGTCACTTGCCCAGATGTTTTTCCAAGGTCCTTTATTCGAAGCAGTCAATCATATGAGCAGAAATGTCCCTAATGTGAAGTCCCTTTGGTGCACTGGATGTGTGTGTGTTTAAGTTTGTGTATGTGCATCCATGCATGTGTGTGGAAGGTCAGTCAAGGTGAGATGAAAGTGCAGTTAACCTGAGACACAGATAGGTAATGTATTTATAACAACTACAATACCTTGTACATGCTACACACTACGCACAGTTCCTATTTTTCTGCTCTAATGAGATCTGTCACACTGACACACACACACCCCCACACACTATTTTAACTGACTTGGCTGGGCACACACTCTTTGTTCCTATTTTCTCCACAAAATCTAAATCAAGCATCTTTAACCAACACAATTTCATTCATGGTTTTCTTGAATGCTTGCAAACCCATTTCCATTTTGAGTGATGAAATCATCTGCAATGTCTTAATGAAAATGTTATGATGCAAAGAAAAATGTGTCATAATTATTGCTTTTATATCAGATCTGTAAAATAAATGGGGGGGGGGGGACTCCAGTCATCTTGTAGTCAGACCAGTAATTGGCAATGTAATATAAAATGTTATCCTTTGTCAACCAAGAACCCTCACACACTTTTCTTTAAAATGGGTTTCTCAAATGGTTTGGTCCTAATATGCTGTATGGAAGTAGGTTCAAAATATGTATATAGACAAATTAATGATATTCACTAAAAATACACTGAAATAATGACCTCTATTTGAATCCAAAAATAAACTCCCTCAACTCTTTTTGCATATGCAGAGGCTTAATATGTAAATAACACTCTTGTGTTTCAGCAGCACTGACTTCACCTGGTGAAACGTAAACATTCCTTGAGAGGTCCAACAGATAGAGCCATAGGATGGTGACATAGCTTTAGTGAGGGTGAAAGAGAAATGCTAAAAAAAACAGCAGCAAAAACTAAGTATAAAGGTGAAAAGGATTTGAAGAGTTTCACTTCAAACCTTGTATGGTGTGCACTGCGCATTTGGAGGTTGTTAGCCCCCTCAACCTTGCTTCATAATGAAGAGGTGCTGCCTGCCCACTGAGCTGTCTGGTCTGATAATTATTTTGACATTACCCACTGAGAGCTGGAAGGGAATTATCCTCCACAGCGTCTGCTTGCCATACATTCTCCATAATCAGCCTCGCCGTGCATGGATGAATTTGTGCATGTGCAGCGCGTGAGTACTAAATGTGTGGAGCTGTGCTGGGGATAGCATGTTACAAATGGACCACAGTCGCTTTACTTTTTGCTGTAATAATGGTGCATGGTTCAATGCAATTACATAGCTCATGAAATTGTGAAACTCAAATCGTGAACACAAATCTGCAGGTTTTCTGTTATTTGTTTGTTTCTTTGTTGTTGATACAGAATCTTCAGTTTCAGCATGTGAGGAGTAGAACACAATAAAACAACAAATGAGGACATTAAAGACATTTTGGCTATTCCAGATATCAAATACACTGCTGCCTCCACATGCAAAGCCATAAAACATTGATGCTTGTTTGTTAACCAGAATCATAAGCAGTATACCTGCTCATAATTCTGACTGGGTTTAACATGTTGCATACAGTAATGCAAAGCAGCAGCAACCTTCTGTGAAAGCATCCTGAGGCAGAGCAGGGCCAGGTGTTTCTCACAGTTTGTTTTTCTCAAGTGAGGACATTTTTGGAATGTGAATTTAAAAAGCTAAAAGTTTTACCCTTGTAGAAGTGGCATTTTCACCTGTAGCGTACCAGGGATCTACTATTTTGCTTACCATGCCCACTGCAAAGGAGGTAATGTGTGGGTGGCCCTGATGAAGAACAATGTAAGACTTTTGTGCCAATCATCATTTGATTGGCACAAAAGTTTTCACGGTGTAGTCAACACTTCATATGCTGAAAAATAGGATGCAATTAATGGCTGTTCTCTAGCGCCACATTGGGGACACAGGAAGTGACGTGTAACTCCTTGATGCACTGTCCAAAATACATGAAAACTCTGAGCCGCATGGAAGGGTCGGTGTCCGGCTACAGGACGAAGCCGCTGCACACCCCGACATGCACAAAGGTGCGAGGGCCCTTCAACACTGCTTGCAACTTTAATTTTAGTTTAGATCAGCTCATTTAAAATGCTGTGGATTGTAATTAGATCAATCCAATCAATGTAATTTACTTCATTTCAAATCAAATCAGTAAATAACCAATGTTTTCTGTAGTTCTGCTCTGTAGTTTTTACATCAAAATGCAATTTCCTGTTGATATTACAAAAAGCAGGATCACCACTTTCTGTAATACATTATATGAAAATGTGTGGTTTTCTGTAGATATTTATAAACTAGAGCTAATAACTGCAGGAATGTGATGGCGTGTATGAGAAACATCCCATTTATCTTAATATTCACTGTGCTCTGCATAGACACACTAATGACTGTAATGCATCACTTGGATATTGTATTTCGATAAAGTGTGTGTGTGTGTGTGTGTGTGTGTGTGTGCACGCATGGGAGCATTATTTCAGCATGTAACAATGTTCTTAATCAGTCTCCCTGAATGTCTGCTGCACATCTGGAAGTATTTTGCCCAGTATTGCACATCTGTAATGGACCATACATGTGTGATGAAGTAGCTCTCTGTCTGGTATGTTCACTGGCCAATGCACATTAATAGCTAATGCGCAGTGTATGGTGAGTTCGGGGACACTCATGTTGCCCAAGAAAAAGTAAATAAGTACAGAAGGTTTGGCAAACAAAGTGTGTCACTTTAACAGCTGAGATCCAGGTTCGTGTTTCATCTTATACTTCAGCTAAGCTTTAATGGAATTTTTAAGTTTTTTATTTTAATCACCCTTTACAAACAAATACTTAAAAATGAGGTCGAAGTGACGGACACTCGAACTCGAAATGAAAACAAAATTCCATTCACCTCCATTTTTGTGGGACGACAACAGAAATCTCAGTGACAACTATTTTAAAATCTGGGCAAAATAAAAATCAAATTCAAATGTGCAAATATGGACATGAACTTCCCAAACCTTTCAAATAAGTGGAATAAGTGCATTAATTAAAACATACCATCAAGCAGTAGTGATATCCTTTTTCTAATAAATATTGTGGAGGATGTTTAAAGTTTCATTATGCTGGAAGGAATAATGGAGGGGAATTGAAACTCCAGAACAGCAGCTGGGAAATCGTGAGCCAGCAGGGGTCAGCTCTGTGGGCCCTGCCCGATGCCTGGAGCTTCCAAAGCAGGCTGGCACGCGATCTCCCCGGAGCTCCAGGCAGCTCTGCAGCTCCTGCCCACTGTTCGGAGCTCCAGGACCAGCTCGTCATCTGCAGTGCTACAGTTGTGTACGCCACTGTATGCCTGGCCTCTTCAGTTGGTGTGGTTTACCTACTCATGCATGACAGCTCATCTGTGGAGAGGCGCTTTGGCACAACTGAAGCATGGTGGAGAGGAAGGCTTTTCTCAATGCTTCCAGCTGCTGTTTTAACAATACTTTAGCTGCCACATATATATTAAAATGAAAGAAAGTGTTGACAGTTTTGCTTGGAAAGAAGATTTAGCCAACATGTACTTCTGGTGGCAGAATGTAGTTAGCCAGTACAAAATGGTTGCATATAAACATAAATCTCCAATAAATTGTCTCTCAGCCTAACCTTTGGTCCAACAGTAGTGCTCACTACAGTGTGTAATAAGTCATTATTAAGTAATGTTTCTAAAATGACTATTGATTTTGTCCCACAGCGACAGCGAGCGGCCAAAGACTACAATAAAATACACAGATAGAGATATGAGTGAAGTTTCTCTAAGGACAATCCCAGCAGGCAATCAGTTGTCATCCGCAGCTGATGATGAATCACTTCTCTGTACTTTGATCACTTTGTGCTTTTCCCTTAGTGATATTCCCCTTGAGGTATTTTCTTCCCATTTTGTCCTCTGCCTGAAAAAATGAACAATCAATGAGTGTTTGAATTACTGTGAATGGATGATTTGTTTGAATGGATAAGCTCTGTATGAATTATGTAAAAGGTTAAGATGAGTATGTTTCAGACCACACAATTCGATTGTCTTACTTCTTTTTAACATCTGTCTAAAATAGAGGAAAAAGAAATTCCTAACAGCTTGACCTCATTTGGCGCAGTGGCTGATTCTGTCTCATGTTGTTGCATTTTGCTGCAGTAAAAATTTGAATACAGTTATTAAATACAGGCATGTATGTGTGTGTGTGTGTGAACCCATTTAGCTCAGTGTCAGGCCTTCTGAAAGTGTATGTCGTAATACATTCAAGTCCATTAATGCCTGGGAATGAAACAGAATCCAAAAGATGACACACACACACACACATGCGCACACGCAGCTGCGCTCATACACACACATACACAGAGTGCTGTATGTCTCTGATAGCTTCTATTATCTAGGTCTCCCTCCTGGCTGCACATCAAACATGGATGAGCTCCAACCATAAAAGGCTCCATTTTCCTTTGATTTATACAAGGAATAAAAATCGGAAAGGTGAAAAGTCCAAACCATGCATATTTTATCAGCTCGCTGACACCAAAGGCAAGACAGAACAAATTTTAACATAGAGCCAAACTTAAAATAGACCATGATAGGACTGAATACAGGAGCTGCAACACCGAACCTCCTGACCTCATTGGCCAAAAGCCGTCTAACCTGATCATGTATCAAGAAAAACGTGTCTGTAATGGCACAAATAAGACATGTTTAACCATCTTACATGCCGGTGTGACTTCACTTGATTGATTATTCAAATGATGACAAAACTTACAATTCTTTTTCAGATACTGAATAAACATGTTTTTTTTTTGGGCTGTTGATCAGAAACATGAAATTGAAGTCTACACAGTACTGTAAACCTGACATTTTACATATGTTTTTCTTGATGCTGCAGAGAGTGAGTGAACAGATACTGTGTCCGTATCAAAAAGCAGTCCATGGGCACCAGTTTGCCTTATTCCATGTTAAAAGGACAGTGGTGATTACAGACTCAGTACTCTGGCATTGAAGGGCTTTATCTACACTATGTGTCGCCATTGTGTTTCTACTGATAGCTCCTACGGCAGCGAGGGTGGGGGCTGGGTAGTGTGTGTGTGTGTGTGTGTGTGTGTGTGTGTGTTTGCATCTGTGCTGGCCAGCTATACTGGTGAATGAATATAGGTGAAATAATGAGTTGCAACTGCAGCTGTTGATCACATAAAGCGTCCATTTCCAATCTGAGAATCTGCCAGTGACCCCAAATTAGAATAGTATAGTTTGAAGCTGTACTTTCACAGCAGTCAATGTCATATCATATCAATATTATCAGAGATAACTTCTCTATATTTTATGAAATAGCCACAAATATGCATTTTTGTCAAATACTCTCTTTACAAAATTACCACCTGAGTTTTTTTTTTTGGTTGGTTCTGCTTGGATTATGGATGTAGCTAGAAAATCATATGAATGTTTGTATCCTATCAATAACAGACATTTGTCTTGGTAAGACTCTTAATAAAACTCAGAGTAGATTCAGGTTGAATTTATACAGACACCACTCACATACCTACGTAGTTCATCCCCAATCCCATCCACCTATTCTCCCCCATTACAGCCCCCCACCTGTACTGTACATCCATTTGCATCCTTCCCTCCCTCCCTCCCTCCCTCCCTCCACTCTATTCCCATCCATAAACCGCCCCTTACATAGCCTCCCTCCCATCCCCACTTTCCCTTCCTTGTCTCATCCTTCCTTCCTGGCCCCTCTTGTTCCCACCCCCCATTTTTTTTCTCCCCTTCCCCTTTTCTGCATCCATCCATCCCGTCTGAATAATGCAGTGGCCACACAGCTGCACTGCCATTGTCCCTGCCTCAATGTTAATGTTGTGTCCTTGTCACAATTATTAGGTCACTATCATTCATCACAGCTAATCATTGTCATACAGATATGGACAAACAAAACACATTACGGAGAACAAAGGCACACATGTGGAGAACAAAAGTGCACATGGAGCAGAGAAACGTGCTGCGCTTTATGACACTCCTACTGAATGAAAGGATGCACTGAAAAGAAAAACACAACAGACGCTTGTTTTGTCACAGAAACAGATGCCACATGCAAAATTTATAGTATAGATGAATGTAAATGAACATTTGTATGAGTGTTCAGGGATTCTACATACAATACATGATTACAAAATCTTATTAAAGCTGCACTGTGTGCCCAACAACACTGGATCAATGTTTCAAACTATTTCCATAAATGTGGGGCTGCTGTTAAACACTATGGGTGAGTCATTAAAGGGTCAGTTCACCTAAATCAACAAAAATCAAATTTTCTCACTTACAGCTAGCGGCTTCAACCATTGTAGATAATATTGGTTTTACATGCAGAGGTTTTCAGATATTTAAAACCAGTGACCAACATTATGTTTTAAAAACGTAATAACAATTTGTCACCCCAACACTGCTTTTCTTTTTGGAATAAATAACAACACAGATGATCATCTAAAAGTGCTCTTCTATGTGAGTAAAGGAAGGCTTCATCACAGACAAAGAATTTTGTTTCTTGTCTTTTGTTTCACCACACTGATGACTGGCAGCTCATTTTTATGTGTTTTTGCTTTACTGTATTCAATGAGGAGCAGCTCTCACCAAGAGACACTGACATTTGCTCAAAGCCACCAAGAGTAGTTTGTAAAAATGCAAGATTCAGCTTTGTTGTCTTTAGAGCCGTCGACATGGTTTAATTTGCAGTGAGAGTCTTCATATGATTTCAAGATGTATTCCTTCCTTTGACTTTTGATCACCTCTGTGGTTTGGCTTTGCTTCAGATCCATGGATCAAGAGAATGTGGAATGCTTATGATGGAGAACGGGTCTTTTGCGGGATTATTTGTTTGATTTTCATCAAACAAACTCAGTATATGGATTTGGACTGCCACACTGAAGAATTTGCGGAGGCAGGGCTGAAGGATGGGGGCTAATGTGGATTAGGTTAAACAAACCCATTAAAACATGAAAGGTTGTTGATAGCCGATGTGGGAGTATCAGACATCTCCTCTTAGAGACCAGAGGCTTTAGGGTATTGAACTTGTGCATGAGTGTGTGTTTATATGAGTGTGTGTGTGTGTATGTGTGTGTGTGCTGCAAATGAATCAATAGTGATGAGAGCAGGCTGGTTTCTATTACCTTTTTAATTATCCTCCATCAAACAAACATGATAGCACCTTGAGATCACTTAGACCACAGTCCTTCACACACACACACACACACACACACACACACACACACACACACATACAGAGAGAAAGTAAACAAAAGTACAGGGTTACCTTTGCTTTTAATATCATACCAAATGAAATTAAAATACAATCACGAAAGCAGGGAGAAAAACACAAATGAGCAAAGATAGCTGGTTCTTTAATCAACCCTGTTCTCTGACCTTTAAGTTGATATTAGAAAGTAAAAGTGTAACAAATGAGGGCAATTAGGTAAGACAGTATCACTTGATTTGATAGTTATACTAATGGCCAGTTTGAATGTCATTGGTAAAGGAACTGAATGAGTTTGATTGTTATTCGAAGCATGTGACAATTTTACAGAAAGGATCCCTACAGAGACATACCTGTAAGATCATTTTTGTTTAACCAGAAACAGCCATTGTAGTGACAAACAGTGACAACAGCAGTATTTCAGTTATTTAGTTTGTTTGTGTTGCTGTGTGACTTTGGTGTTTTAAATCATTGGTTCGGATCCGATAACAGAAACTGTAGTAGACCAGCCGCTCACGTGTTCTGCAACATGAAATGACTGCTTTGGACAATGGGGTTTGGTGGGTTTTTGGTTAAACAAGGAGTTTACAGGTCTATCTCTGTGTCTGTAGGGATACTTGATGTCATTTTGTCAGACGCATCCAATAACAATTAGAGCCAGGAAGTTTCCAAAACGAGCACTTTTAGACGTACCTTGCATTAAAGGATTACAGTGCAGCCACTGCAGCCCATTCTGTGCTGCTGACTGAGGTGATCTACTGGACTAATTCTATACATTTATCGGACCTGCCACTCATTTCAAATGCAAAATATGTAAAAAAAAATAAGGTCCATGTTTAAAAATACCATAGTTCAGCATCATGGAGCATAAAGTCTTGTTTATCTCTGCAACAAGGCTTCTGAGCAGTTGTCCTCTGTCAGCATCTAACTAAAACAATAACTGGCATGAATAAGATAAGATATTCCTTTGTTATTCCCACGACGGGAAAAGAAAGATTTTCTGGTTGGTATCAAAACATTTATACAGATGATGACCTGTCAACATAAAACAAAACAAGCCATTTGGATGTTGGAGCTGAAAAAGAACAGCATGGCCACAGTCAGAGTCTGACAGACAGCTGTGAGAAGTGTGTGTGTGTGTGTGTGTGTGTGTCTGCTGGTGTCTGATTAGGCTGTCCCCTCTCTCTCTCTCTCTCTCTCTCTCTCTCTCACACACTCACTGTCTCTGGCATGATTACATAACCAGAAATCTGCAGTGAAATCTGTGTGTGTTGTGTATGAGTGTGTACAGTATGCGCATGCAATTGAGAGCAGGTTTTTGTATGGTGTGACTCAGTGTGTATGTGTGACCTAGAAACGTCCAACAGTCTCTCATGGCTTCATTAAGGCACAAACCAAAAGTTCAAAATCCATAACCTTCAAATTATCTGCCTGCCTGGTCCCTGCAAGTGTGTGTGTGTGTGTGTGTGTGTGTGTGTGTGTGTGTGTGTGTGTGTTTGTATGTGTCTCTTTTGTGGAGTTGTTTTGCTCACTTGTTCTTTTTTTTTCTTATACATTGCCATAACAAGCTACATCTTCCATCATTTTTTTCTGGTAACTTTTTCTCATTCATCTTTATGGAGCTGCGCAGTGGGAGGAGGCACTGGGAAGTTTTTTTTAATGATAAGTGTTACTCAACACAGAAACATAAGGTTCTCCTGGATGATTTAAAGATGCTATAAGTTTATGTTGTGGCCACCAGTTTCAATTATTTTAACTTTCGTTTATTATTTTCCCTCATAATTGGGCCTCAGACGCAACAATTATTTGTCGGTGCTGCGTGGCATCATTTGACACCTGGTGCACTCACCAAATGTGGCGTACATGTGCACAAAGCAGACAGTGACGCATCCTGACATGAGCTGATGAATTAAGAAAACAGTGGCTGCTGGTATTTTGAAACAAGCCCTCCAAAACAAGAAAGCTGGTTGTTTGTCGATGGCCTTAGAATAATAGTATAAGCAGGCCTTTTTATGACGTGACACCCACACGGTGAAATATTTTGTCAGTGCTTTCCAAGTGTATTCATACACAAGTGTTCAGGATTCTACACCATCATTGGGTTTAGGCACAAAAACAACTTGGCAGAGGTTTGGAAACATTATGGTTTGGGTTAAAATAGTACATTAATCATAGGGGACCTTCATCATCATAGTAATCACTATTTGTTTAAAGTTAAGGAACAGCTGCAGTCATGGTTAAAAGAAATTAGTTGTCAATAGGAAGATAGACACAAACTGTGGTCAGGTGTCCTGTCCATCCTCCCCTTGTGTAATTTGTGGATCTTAAACAACATCACCTGACTTCCTCCTTTGCTCATAACAGGCAAGAATCTCAATCCCTACGGCCACAGAGGGCTTTGTTAATCAACAGAAACATATGTAGTTTAGCGACGCTGTCATTTTTTCTTGGGAGGACAGTCTTGCCATATGCCGCAGCTGCGTGTTGCCCTTTGTGTCACCGTTGCTTCAGAGAAGGAGCTAAGTATGGGTGGGTTTCCCGGCTAGAAGAAATTCAGAATGCTTCCTTGTGGCATTTGGAAACAAAACATTGCACCACAGATGCTGAATTAATCCAAAATTGAGGCAGAGAGGGGATTTGGCAGTACTTCCTGCTCCCAAGGTGCATGGAGAAGAGAAACACGTTCAAAAGGCTCAAAAGTAGCAACATGACATCATCAGGGTCATTATTATCCAAACTTGTCCCAGATTCTGAAAATGAACTTACATATGTGTAGACACACTTGAAATGTTGACTTTTTATAAAAGAACTGTTTTTGAACGCAGCTGATCCGTCTTTGTGCCGCAGATACAACAAGAGGAGTTTTGTACCTTTCCGAGCTTTGGAAGTGAACCAACGCCAGTCACCTGGGCAGAAAGTGAGCAGGACTTTAACTACTGGAACTTCAAAGTAGATGCCTGAAATATCTCCTCCTCTTTTGCAACTCTATAATGGAGATAAGGAAGGCAGTGCTGGGGAGTTATCGGTTCCAGGTCCTACACACAGGACCACTGCAGCATTTCACAACCTCTCTCTCGCTCGCCCTTCACTTTTTTTTTCTCCTTTGCTGAGTCCCGCCTCATCACCTCTCTTTCTCCCTTCCCACTCCTCTGGTGCTCTCTCATCTTTCTTCCCCCCCCCCTGCTGCATCCTCTCTACCTCTCTTCCCCTCCTCCCCACATGTCTGTCTGTTCGAAACTGGAGCAACGTCTTAATCGAGGCTCAGAGACGTGACGGGAATTTCTAAGCAACCCCAGCTCTGCAGTACAGACACAAACACACGCACAGACACACACACACACACACACACACACACGCACACTCTGCTTGGCAGCCAATTAACAGCCTGCGATCCAACGCCAAAGGAATAACTGCATGTTGATGAGCTGGCGGCTCTGTGTGTGTGTGTGTGTGTGTCTGTGTTTGTGTGTGTTTGTGATGAGCTGGTGGCCGTCAGAACCACTTACACAGATAGAAGGATATCTCTTTTATGTGTTCGGGGGAAAGAGGGGGATTATGGCGCATTAAAAACCATCACTGTGAGGGACAAACTAAGACAGGAACAAGGAAGTGCCAGTTTGTGCCTGAGATTCTCTTTGTGTGCGTGTGTGTACTTGTGTGTATCTTTGATGGCATCCTGGAAGCTTTAATGTGTGTGTGTGTGTGTGTGTGTGTGTGTGTGTGTGTGTGCATACAAGCAGCATTAGGAGAACAATGCGGATGATTTACATGGAGATGAGTCTTGCTTTCTCCTCCTCATCCTCCTCCTCCTCCTCATCCTTTCTCTATGTTTTTTTTTTACCTTTCGTTTTCCTCTGCCTCCTCTTCTCCATCCTGCCTTCACTTTAGGGAGTTCATCCAAAGGTGAATGCCTAACAAAAAAAGATGTATCTCTCCCCTCTCAAAAAACTCATATATTCTCTTTATATGTCAAAAATATTGACGCCAGTCTTGACACCATATCCCCGAGCAGCAAAGCGCTATGTTTGCCAGTCCAGATTTCATCAGCCATCCTTGTTTTTGAGAGATGGAATATGTTGAAAAGTAGACTGTGGGTTTAAATCCTGTCTTCTGTGTTATTGTTGTTGCCCTACTTCTATGCAACCCCCCATATCACTCTTTTCTACACTCTCTGGATAAATAAATAAGATACTGACAGATGTAAGGTGCAAACTACTATTAACAGGTGAATAAAATCCTGTTCACTTCTATCACAATCACAGCACATTGCTGGCACGCGTTATTCCAAGGACAGCCAAGGATGCATTGAGAATAACACATCTGTTCAGTGTATTGTCTGAACACATGAACAAGTTTAACTTCGTTTTACACTTCTGCCACCCGATAAGGTCTTAATGAGTTCTTTTGGAAAGGGAGATGTGACCTGGACAGAAGAATGTAAAGTCAGTGCTTTATGTTCACAATTGCTTCATTATGGTTTTGTTGGTTCACATTTATTTAAAACTTAAACCGGCGTCACAAAAATAAAACTGGAATGAACAGGGAGCGCAAATTAACACAGAGTTAATTTGAAACGACATTATCATGATTTTAAAAGGATTTCTTCATATATATTATGAAGGATGACAACTAGTGGCAAAGTGGTGACTGAGGAAAGTTGTTGCCAGTAAATATTTGTGGAAGGAAAGGCTGCCATCTAGTGGATGAAATATGACTTACAGAAAAGGATCAGAGGAAACTGTGCAGGACATAAAAGCTTTGGACCTATTGTGTTTCATCTGATGAACTCAAAAACTTCTAAACATCTAGAAGCTGATTCTCATGGATTCCAGTTTTCTCTCAATTTCTCTCAATTTCAACAAATTCTTGATTTACTCCTTTCTTCAAGGGAAAGGAACCCAGTGACTAACCTTTCTATCTAACTCCCATCTCCCGTGATCTGGAATGTCACTTTACTGCGTAGAAATCATGAAAATACATAATACAGTGTGGATTCTGATGATGACACGTAGATGAATTGATTATCTTTTAAAATAATCATCTAAACAGAAACGTTCCTGAAAACTCTCTAAGAAGAAAGATCACGCTTCCTTCACCAGTGCATGTTTCATAAATCGTGTTTTCTGAACTGGTTGACTTGGACCCAAAACACTGTGAAAACTGATTCTCTATTGTAGGTCAATTCTTCATTTGTACTGATGTCTAGAAACCTCCAGCTGATCACTACATGGTGACATCAGCCCTCCTGAGTAACAGCCCCACCCAGTGGAGAGCTGTGGTAACTACAGGAAAGTGCCTGAACACTGGAGCTCCTCCAGCCAGGCAGCAGGTGACTGCTTCAGGCTTCATCCCTTCAGGCAGATCAAACTCCTGTCTGAACTCGCGGCGTCTGTAAGAGTAGGAGCTGTTCCCGTCCTCCTGCTTCTTCTCCGTCTTCCCGCTGACTCTCAGCTTCCTGCCCACCTGCCTGACACACAGCTCCTCTGGGGAAAAGCCCTGAGTGTCCAGGATCAGGCCAAAGTGCTCTGCCTCTTTCTCCAGCTGGTGGGAGGCTGGCTGTGGGGCCACACTGCTTTGGAAAGGCTCCGTCTCCTCCAGGATGTTGTGCTGAAGTTTGTCCATCAGCTCCAGGCTGCTGCAGAGCTCCTGTAGGTTTGTCTGCAGCAGGTCCTGCTGGTGGAGCGGAGGTCTGACCTCTGGCCACAGACTGCGTACAGGACAGTAGAAGTCCATGAATGGACTGAGGGCAGACTGAAAGCCATGAGAGCACAGCATCTTCACTTCAGCGTGTGTTGAGTGTGGAGTCGTCTTGTCGCCAGATGACACACTGGCAGTGTGTGTTGTCTTCTGTGCTGCTCTCTGTCTCAGCAGTGGGACTGTCCCAGCTTCTCTACTCTGGCTGGAGGAGCTCCAGAGTGTTCAGGCACTTTCCTGTAGTTACCACAGCTCTCCACTGGGTGGGGCTGTTACTGAGGACTGCCACTGAATCGATCAATCCAGCATTTTCAGGAACTATCCTGCACTTGCATGAGTGCAACACCAGATGTCACCGTCACCCATAATCATATCACTAAATTACCCATCTCATTTTGCCAGTTTATCCAGGTACAAAAACAAACCACTATCAGAGCATCAGAGCAGCAGTAGTACTAGTATTCACAACAATTTCAAACACCTATGATGTGTAGTTTGTCGTTAAATCTAATTCAGTTCATCAAAATTTTGTTCACATTGCCTCCAACTCTCAATTTCATCATTAATGTCCAGCAGCTCAGTAATCTTCCTACTGGTCCTTAGATAAACTTATCTTCCTCTGCAACTACATTACTCTGAAGCCACCGTCTGCCCATTAGTTCCAAAATCAATGACAGAGGCCAGACAAGAAGAGGCTTTAATATAATAGAGAGAAAAGAAGAGAAGAGAAGCAACCAGTTTTCTAAACGTGGTTCACCTTAGTAAATTACAAACTAAATTACATTTTTTAAATTATTTAGTGCTGACTCAGTAACACTCAGTGTCTCACATGTGTCTTCTCTGTTTGTTGGTGTTTTTTCAGTTAAACCTTTCATTTTCCCTGTAGGAGGTTAATCACCTGGGGGCTATTTTCCCATCCCCTCCTCTTCACCTTCCAGCAGGGTAAGTAAAGACAGTTCATCCATTTTCCTTTTTTAATGTAACTTTGTCTGGCTGCAACAAATACAAAACATGTTCACTGCTGGTAAATATAATTCATATATTCATTTTTGCCTTGATAGTGGTCACACAACTAGAATTTCCCTTGATATAACTTACCTCAACAATGGCACAGCCCCTTGTGTATTCTATAGAAGTGGAAATATAACCAAAAGCAGATGGGAATTCACATCATTTGTTGTTGTTTTAACACCCACATCCAAACCGTACTGTGTAGTATGATGCAGCTACTTGGCTGACCAGATACAATTTACAAAGGTCAGACTATCTATGCTCTCAGTAAATACCACTTAAATTGAATCACTGTGCTGTGGCTGGTGGCTTATGAGCTGCGTAATGACTTCATTTTTACACCATGTTTGTATTATTATGGTTGGATTTATATCTTATTTTTTATATCTTGTTGCAACCAAAATGGAATTCAATCATAGAACCATTAACAAAGTTAAAAAAAAAATGAGGATGTGATTATGATGATTATGTTTCTAGAGACAAGGGTTTATTTACACTTGAACAACAAAAGAACACTTTTTATTGAAATCCCCGAGGACAGCAACAAATAGCATCCCTGCTGGTTGTGTCCATCTCCTATAACACCCCCGTCCCTTACAATCACATCTTTTAATAAACAGTTAACTGGATGACATTGCAAGAGTCAGTCATATTTGAATTTTTCACAACTTAAAAATCATTGACAGACAAGAGAAAAATCAATTGTTGTGGAGTTTTTCTTTGAGTGGAGAATAATTCCAGATATCCGAGCCCCCGTTTTCATTAAAACAAGAGAAAAGACAAAATAATTCTTGTTCGCCGCTGACCATATCACAAAGACATCTCATGTATTTTCTTCAACCATTATGAAACAATATTCAAGGTATTATATTTTCTGTAGAAGGTAGTAAAATAAAACCTTTTAAGTTGAAAGAGTACAAATACATATCTGTATTGGTTTCTCAAAGTACCATGTATGCGCCCTTATTCTGTAATGCCAGCATAATAAAAGTACCCTTTGAGGTAGATCAGTGTCCTCCTCAGTGTTACATAATGCTTTAGAAGAAAGCTCCAGTACATGTGATCTTCATAGGGTGCTGCCTGCTCGACATGAAGATGCAGTCACGAAGGTGCATGTATTTTCCAAATGAGTGCGGTGACAGCATTTACACACTCAGTGAATCCTATTTGGCAGGCAAATGAGCCTCAGCATTGACCCGGCAGGTTCCGGAGCTGCTGCCATAGCGTCAGCATCTCCTTGGGACTCCGTCTGTGAACGAGCAGCACAGATTTGTAGGCACAAGGCTTGCCCCTGTCCGACTCTGGAAGATCAAATGTTAAAAAACCCGCGTGGTGGCTTGGAGAGAGCCCAAGCCTGTGCATGCACATGCCCAGATACACATCGTCTATTGGGAAAAGGCGCACCCTCTCAGACACCTCTTTCAAACGTAATGCAAGCGAGCCGGAATACACCACCCCTCCTCCACCAGCATATGGAGGGTAAGCGCCTTTGTAGAAACTTTCTGGTATGTAGTATTTAGTGGATGGCTCACGGTTTGGCATTGCATTAGTTATCACATCCCCCACAAACAAATACACGTCAGTTTCATTTGTATAGGCTCTCCACAGGTTGTGTTCCTCCAGCTGCTTGTGCAGGTAATCCAGAAGGGCATCTGTTCGAACAAAGACATCGTCATCCCCTTTGAACACAAAGATGGCAGTGGGGCAGTATTGCTGGAGCCAGTGCCAGAACAGCAAGTCCTTTAGGGTCAAGTTAAAGAACGTGTCTCTGAAATCCCATTGAAGAATATCCCCATATTTCTGATTTTCAAGCTCCAGGAGGTTCTTAAGGTCTGGGTGAGGACCTGTACTTGAGTCCTGCCTTCCAAGCAGGAACACTGTGCGCACCAATCCGCCTTTCTTCTTCGATTCCCCCTTAACCAGACCACTGCGCCCCCATGTTTCACGGATGGCCTGCCTGTTTTCAAAGTTCCCCACTTGAGATTTGATGGCCATGAGGAGCATGGGACCAGAGCTACTATTGTTCCTCCTACACATACCAGGCTGATTGATAAGGAGGGGATACTCCCTGCAGTGCATTGAGCAGATAAATGCTTTCATTTGTTGTGGCAGGCTGTTAAAACTGTGCATACGAGGGACAGAACATTTGTGGGACGTGCAGTCAGAAAGGCATTCATCTTCCACTTCTGATAAAATCTTGGCTTTTGGCTTCCTCCTTGTCCCAGTTATGTTTCCCCTCAGTAATGGATTGTGCCGACGGTCCCAAGCATGCTGCAGCTGGTTCCACAGTGCGCTGTCCTCCAGACGAAGGTTCCAGAAAGGGCCAAGTGGGTGAGAGGCCAATGTAGAGGAGTTAGGGGAAATCCCCGGGGCGATATAGTGGATGGTTATTTTTGGAGGAGTGTAGGAGATGGTCACGAAAATGGAAACCATGATATAAATCAGAAGGTGGCCGGTCATCATGCAAGGCAACAGGCACATGCACAGCAGTCTCCCGTTGCATTTGCAGCATTTGCAGCATTTGCCCATCGCCTGCAGTGTACGAATAAGACACACACCTGCACACAAATGAAAAATAACATAGAAGAATTTGTTTATAATCTTAAATAACATTTAAACTGCCATCCTCTCAATGAACTGAAACCACTGCAGTGAAACTGGTCTGCCTGGGAGATTTTTAGAGCTAACACTGGCAAATCTCTGGAGTTTCTGTCTCCTTGGTGATGGTCCGGTGAGGGTTATTATCTCTTCTTGTCTACACACTCAGAGCATCACCCAGTACCTGCTTACCAGTTGGCCCACAGCCCCTGTAGACATGGTGTGGAACATGTAATATGCAACAAAGTAGATTAACTCTCTCTTTACTGAGCTCTTATAAGGATGCATAAACACTGCCATATTATAATATAGTGTTCGATGAGGGCTTCACATGTCCTACATCTATTTTTTTGACCATTTTGATGCAGTACTGTGGTTCTTTTTAAATCAGCTTCCACTGCATGCAAAATACCAACAGCATAAAGTCTCCAACACTCATTTTCTCAACATAAACTAGTATTTCCCTCTGGAGTCCACTGAGTGTCATTCTGCCAAACCCTTAGCCTGCTAATGTAGGCAATGGATGAAATAAAAGACTTACTTACAGGGATGTGAGCGTCTCTCGTTGGTAAAGCCGACTGAGATAAAAGACACAGTGATTGTGGTGCCCACTTTTTGTTTTAGTTTTTTCATCCGGCTTGGTTATAGGCTGGTTGTATCGTGGCGGGTCTGAGGCGCATCACTCACGTCCATGAAGGGGAAGGATAAAGAGAAGCATCCTTTGAGTCAGAAACAGGCGATCTCCCAACACAGCAGCAGCCTGCGCGCAGCTCAGCAACAGGTCCCACAGGTGGCAGCGCGCACAGAGCATGCGCGTCGTTGGGCTCATTAAAGTGTGTGTGAAACTGCTTCATCGGCCAGTGATTTTTTTTTCCACACACAGATTGTGATTTGCATGCAGGTGCTGCAGGTGCATGTCTGCATATTTGCATGATGTGACCTATGACAGGGTGACCCTCTGGCGATTCATGTCAAAGTGATTATGGTTTACCATTTCAATAAGTAAGTCTACTTAGGAAAAACACAGTCCAGGCTGTGCACTCTGACATGCATCAGTGTCCGTTTCTACGTTTGCACCTATGATATATGAATGAATAAATAAAAGAATTACATAATGAATCAGTATAATACTATAAATGAATGACTGTAATATTTGTACATGCTTATAGTTTGTGGTGTACTTGTCAACATCCGCATAGTTTGCTTTATTTTTATGCTTTCACTGTAGTTGAAAATGTACAAAAGCATTGTAGAAAAATTATTCTATTCTATTCTATTGTATTCTGTTCTATTCTATTCTATTACGCAACTGTAAAAGGACAATCTTGAGGTACCCACTGATAAACACCACCGACATACCTTCGTACGTAACAACGTATGACGGACACGACCTCATCCAATGGAAACGCGCGCCTGGCAACAGGTTATCGGCTGAACCCCGGGATTCAGCCAATAGGAAGAGAGAGGAGGCGGGGCGTTGGTGGCGTTGCTGTGCCGTTTGTGTTTTGCATGAAGCGATACATGTTTGGTTGAGCTTTGAATGAGGGGCCATCATCCCGGCGGCTCGGAGGTGGAAAATACACTTTAAAGTCACTCTGGATGCATTTAAAATGAACAATCAGGCTTTTCTGACAGGTACCTGAGTGGCTGTTCAGCGTCCTTTCATCTGCTCGTCGGGTGAGTGTGTTTTTGACAGTGAAACGGATTTGATTTGTTAGCGACAAAACATGCAACAGACCTGTTTATTTGTCTGTGACACAAAGTAGCAAGCTTGCTAGCGGATTTTTTCGTAGCCTACTCTTTTTTTTTGGAGGCGAGGGGAGGAGGAGAGAGGGGACTATCAGTCATTTCAAGACAAAAGAAAGCTGAATATGTTCACAGTGCCCGTAGATTACAGTAAATGGCACCCAGCAGTGAAATCAATTCGCTTTTGGTGCCTTGTCAAAGTCTACATCCACTGGCTGTTTAGTGGGAATTGCGGTTTGTAGCGTTAGCTTATTCTTCAAACCGTGTGTGTGTGTGTGTGTTATGTGTGTGTGTGTATTGTGTATGTGTGTGTGTGTTATGTGTATGGTTTCGGAAAAGAAGTAACCCAAACACACAGTTTCTCACCCAAAAAAAAAAAAAAAAAAAAAAAAGGACGAGGTGTTGGAGACTAAATAACGTTGCTTATTTTGCCCACAAGGCCCTGATAGCCGCGGTCAGCGTTTCCAGCAGACATGTACACAGGTCGGCCACATCAGCACGTTTGGTGCTTTTTGTTCGCTACATTAAGACTTTCTGTTCAGTTTGAAAGGCTCCCACGCACCACAAGGTTTTGTCCCTGGACCCCCCTCCTCCTCCTCCCTCATCAGCAAAGGCTTTTGTTGTTGTTGTAGGAATTCATTCCTCCTCCGTCCATTAGCTGGAGGAATTACAACAATCCTACATTTAAGTGATCGTCTGTTTGTTTGAATACTCACTTTTAAATGATCCCAGTTATCTATAGGTCTAATCTATATGTTGTTTTCCCAGCTCTCCTTTATTCTGGCATCCAAGCCTCCTTCTCCCCTGAAGGAGTTCTTTATGTAGTCTGTGTTGGCATGTTTGAATGTTTAGACAATGTGGAGCAACCACAGGTACCAGGATTAAGACTGTGACTGATTATTTTCAGGAATGGTCTGCTTCCTTCTGAAAGGCATTCATACCCTTGCACTATTAGTAAGCAGTCCAAGGGTTAAGCCTTTGAAATTAATTCTTAGAAGGAGCTTGGACGTTCAGAGTAACTTGTCGAGGACAGTTATCCCTTCCTCCCTGGCAGCCAAGTTGAGAAAACAGCATCCCAGAGAGCTTCTATCTGTATTTATTTAAGTCTCAGTGATCAGTAATCTGGCGCGCTAATCTACATGCAGCAAACGTGTTTCTGTTTAAAGAGGACTGAGTCCATGGAAAAAGATATGTTTTTGAATTTGATTTCATAATTCAATTAGAGTATTCTCTGTAGATCCTGTCTGGATTTACTCTGTCTAAGCATGCGTGTTTCCTCATTAGGCTGGAAAATGGATCTTGGCCATAAAGTGAGAGCTATTGCATATAGGATAAGGTTGCATGTGAAAGCTGCCCAGAGAACAAACTGTTTAGTGTGTTGTGTCCATCGAATTCCACATTTCTCCAGCCGTGTTGAAAACAGTGAATTGCTCGCCTGCCCGAAGGGTTCATAATCTAAAGAGAGGATCTGTGAAACTTAAAAGATTTGCTGATTGTGTGAATGGGTTAGCATGTTTTGTCTGACGAGACTGTTCCCGAGCAGGCTTAAACACAGAGCAACACTGTTTAACTTTCGTAATAGAGACTGAACACTGGTTTCGATAATAGGATAGGTTTACTGACATAGATTTTTCACCTGACATGTCACTAAAAAAGATGCATGCTAATGTACAAGGTCTGGAGTACTTTGAAAGTTTATGTGAGTTGTGCAGAGCTGCAGCTGTATGAAGAACATCTGTGAGGTTAGGTACATGACCTGTGACCCAACACTGTGACGTATATGGTGAAGTGCTGTTTGATGATGTGTATGTGTCAACCTGTAAGCACAAGTAAAAGCTCGTAAAACATGTTGATGAATCTATTTACTTTGGCTTTCAACAACGTTTTCAGAAATGTAGAGAAAACTACACCATTGGTCTCTATTCTGAATAGATATGCAGAATGTAAGCATTTGTTGACCAGTTTCAATTCAGTGTACTGCAAAGTGTCAGGGAAACAAATGCTGAATATGAAACAGAATAGTGTAGGGTGTGTAGTGCCAGTCAGGCTGGTGCATATGGTGAGAGAGTTAGAAGCAGGGGACCATGATAGATGTGATAGTTATGGCGCAAAACTGTCCATGGATGTGGATGTGTGGGCATAATTGGTGTCATGATTTCAAAATGTTCATGCAATGATCATCAGACTTATCATCTTTTAACTGCCACACTTTTTGTGCTCACAAGTGTTGATGTATGCTTTCTCTTTTTGCATGTTCCTTAGGTTTCTTTGGATGCACTCTCCTCCCCTCCCCATGCCGTCTGCTTTCCAAGACTCCTCAAGATGAATGCCTTAGTTCTGACTAGACATTAATTAAAAATACATGCATATTTTCTTTATATAATAGTTTTTTTTTAAATCTCTGGTAGGAATTCAGACAACAACCTATCAGTGTCACCATATCCCCCTCCCCATTTTTCTGTTTACATCAGATTAAGAGGAGTAGCAAAACACATTTGGGACAGGCATACATAGGCCACCATGTCCTCCATCCTTCCCTTCACTCCCCCCGTAGTGAAGCGCCTCCTGGGGTGGAAGAAGAGTCCAGCAGGGAGTGGAGGAGCAGGAGGAGGGATTGGAGGAGTAGGGGAGCAGAATGGAGGAGGACAGGAGGAGAAATGGTGTGAAAAAGCAGTGAAGAGCTTGGTGAAGAAGCTGAAGAAGACTGGGCAGCTGGATGAGCTAGAGAAGGCCATCAGCACACAGAACAGCAACACAAAGTGTGTCACCATACCCAGGTGAGATGAGGACACACACATCTTCTGTATTTCTGTGTCTTGTACATGCCAACACACGTAGGAGAGCAAGTTTGTCATCATACTCAGATAAGACAAACGGACAAACTTTGTCACATTTGACAATCTGGAGTGATGATTAATTAGAACAAATCGATTCATTGACACATTGTTTCAGCACCAACAAGTGGGGGACACATCCACATTCCTAGTGCACTGGTATACCACAACACCACCGAGATAGCTCAGAAGTGCGAGCTGTGTCAGCACACATGAAAGTAAGAGAGAGGGTGACAGGCACCCACAGGCCAGCAGAAAGAAAAGTGACTGTTGTGCAACAGCAGGTCCACATCCCCGTTCTGTTGATCTATAGGTTAGCAAAGCGGCAGAAGTGAAACCTGACTGAAGGAAACAGATGTCCAACAAGCAACGTCAGCCAAACTTATCTTGTCTCGAGCTTCATCAGAATACATTCATTACATGCAGAAAACGTATCCAGGCGTTCAGGTTGTGTGCTGCGTTGCTCTGTTCTGGTCAGTGTTACAGGATCTGGTCATGAAATTCTGAACCGATTAAGATCGCCGGCTTTTGATTTAAAAGAAAGTAAATTAAGATGACATGAAAGCATGTCATAGACTCCAGGTGATAGGCATATTCATTGTATTCAAATAGAGCTGCAACAGTTAATGAATTACCTGTTAGCTGTTAACTAGTGAATATCATGCGGTTGTGGACTGAACAAGACATTTAAGGATGTCATCTTTGGCTTTGGGAAACACTGACTGACATTTGTCACGATTTTCTGACTTTATATAGACCAAAGAACTAATTGATTGAGTTCTTAATCAATTCTGAAGAAAACTGGTTGTTGTACCTCTACATGGAAATAAAGTCTACAAAGAATTGGAAAGATTCTATTTATCAGGTGGACCATTAGTGAACAAAATATTTAGGCTAAGTTAGGGAATGAAGAAACAAGGCAATCCGAAATGCTGTTTTACACGTGATGAAGGTTGAAGAGGTGTGTGTGCTGTTAACAAAAATGTTCATCCCTTATATATGTGCATCTTACTCTCTGAAAACAGAACACCTTGACCTCAAAGTGCAGATCTTCATATATTTTCACAGAACAATCTTATCAGTTAACAGTTTTTGTAAATGTGTGTGAAATAAACTTTGTGCACCCAAACCTGCTAATACTGTAGAGACTTGGCCTGAATGGTTACAGGTCATGTGTCTTTCTGTATAGATTTCTCCTGTGTCGCATGACCAGGTACTCGAGCCAAGTCACCAGACCAGGTGAAACCTTATCGTGGCAAAGGTGACAAAGTCAGGGGAGCCCCATGAGAAGCATGTGATTAACGTCAATCAATCCACCGAGGATCAGCAGAAAGGAGAGATAACTAGGCTGCTCTGTGAAGATTTTATGAGCTTCCCTTCTCAAATTTTCTGTGTAATCTACCCTCCCTCTTCTTTCTCTCTCCCTCTTAGTTTCTTTTAATTATAAAGTATCAATAATAGAATTTGTCCCTGTTGAGAAATCGTCTTTTCTTATGTGCCTCTACGCCCCTTTGGCCACAAATCACCTGGAGCAAAGACACTTCAACAGGACACCTTATTTTTAAAAGAATGTCTTGAGCCCCAGTCTTTCACTGGAGAATCCTATTCCTGATCAGCTCGCCACCCTGCTTTCTGGTTAATTTTTGACAGGTGGGGACAAACATGGGAATCAAGACGTCATTTAAACTGGATATTTAACCGTGATATTGGTAAATCTGGTATGCATGCAACAATCGGATGGCGTATTTGCATTTACAGCATTGTATTGACTTCTAGCTGAGAAGCTGGGGAGGTGGCACGGAAAATAAACACAGGTTAGCAGAGGTGCAAATGCACTGCATATATTTACTTTTCATTTTTCATGGAAGGGTTCATTTTCTTTGATTCCAGTAACATCAGATGGGGACGTTCCTGGTGGGTGGATAGCTTCTCAGCAGTGCACACGCACTCTACAGGCTGACGTCAGGCACATCTACTCATACAGTGGTCTTAATGCATGCATGCATATAGATTTACACCTTATAATGACATGCTGCTCTTTATGGCTCAGATCAGTGGAGCAACTAATCAGAGTAGCTGGTACGATGAGGGAGTGAGTAAAGTGTGAAGCAGGGCAGGCTCAAATGAGTAAATAATTTCTCCTCCTGATTATAAGAGCATACCCAAACACAAGTGGTTATATATTGTATGCTGAGCATCTGAAACTGGTCTCACTGTTGTAGAAATAGCAGGAAGTTAGAGAAGTACCGTAAATATAACAAGTGGGTAAAAGGGGAATAAAGGACAAAGTGCAGAAGTAGGACCTGTTGGTTTGATACAGGCCTCTCTTGGTTTCTCCACTCTGAGGAATGCTGGCTAGATAGTAGTTTGTGAAATGGTACTGATAAGGTGATGGTGCTTCTTGTTAAACATTTAGTCGCTGCTTTCCTCAATATCACAGGAAGAAATGTTTTAATTATTATTTTTTTTAATCTACTTGTTTTGTGTTAACTCCAATGTTTGTTGTGGCACCAATCGGCGCGGCAGTTATTTGCACACAATTAACTGAAAACACACGATAAAGTGCTTTCTCCTACTGTCTGGTTAGCTGGCTGTCAAGTAATAAGTTGCTGCCATAGGTCCATAGTTTTTCTTTAGTTTTCATATATTCTTTTTTAGTTTAGAGTGGTTTGGTTGTAATTCATGTTGGGGGCAGACCTGCCATTTAATTGTCAAGTAATAAGTTGCTGCCATAGGTCCATAGTTTTTCTTTAGTTTTCATATATTCTTTTTTAGTTTAGAGTGGTTTGGTTGTAATTCATGTTGGGGGCAGACCTGCCATTTAATTGTAGGTCCGGATGTCAGCTGTACTCAGTAGTTTTCGGTAGATAGCACACCAGGCCTTTGATGCGTAGAACACGCAGCACGGAGAAGTAATGTTGATGAAAAGATAAAGTGCTGTGGCTCGTGCAGTTTATTCTTTTGTCTTTTGGTTGATGGAAGAAGTCTGACAGGTATCTGTCAACAGATAGTAAGTGTAGGGCTTTATGGATTTCTGTTTGAATTGAGGTAAGAGGAGGAAGAGTGCAAGAGCTCAACTGTCTAGAGATAGCAGGCATGGGCAGCTCTTTGTGCAGTGACAGAAATGTGGATGACTTCAGATACAGATAAAGAAGCGGGACACGTCGGCTCTGGGTGGAAAAAAATCTTCACAATGTTTTGCAAATAACCCAGTAGAGCTGATAACTAGATAACTTACAACTCTTACCTTTTTAGCTTTGATTCACAGTGATTTAAAGGTGCATTTGAGGCCCAGGAGTCTTCCTCAGAAAGGGGGCTTTTGACAGACAGACAGACACTGTAGGGATTTTACTGGTGACCTTCTAAGTGAGAAATGAAGACAAGACATCAGCTGTGTGTGGAGGAAGTCGACTTGGGGCTTGTATTTGTAGAACTCTTTTTGAATAAGCTACGTGTCGAGATAGCAGGTCTTGTACAGACAGGTCTGGCAATTACTTGGCTCTGACCAGACAGCAGAATCTCTCCTTTTCTATTCTCTTATTCATCATGCTTAGAAAACTCATTGGAGCTTCAGAGCACGAGTTAGCAGCAGTCAGGATGTGTGTTTTCTTCAGTCCCACACGCACGCTTGTATTCGTATACACACATTTTTGTTGTATCTGTTTTTTCTGTCGTCACGTCTTGACACATTTTGTGTCGTCTATTGAATTTCTTTATTTCCTCATTCACATGTCATTGTCGTGCAGATGCATATATTTCTTGTTTGACTTGTTGCTTCACATCACACGTCTCATGCCTCAGAAATGATATGCAGAAATGTGACTTATTTGAATGTGTGGTTCAGATATTATGCGCAAGCAGGCACTGCAGGAGCGTATTTAACCTTACAGCCTTAAAAGAATACTTTGCTGATTTTCAGCCAGCCTTTTATCATTACAATGTCAGTAGTATATGCAAATAGACGATGCTTAACTTCTCCTTGGTGCTGCCAGCAGCCAGAGCTCCCTACTCGTCATCCGGCTTGTTGTTTGCCAGCCCACGCATTTACCGGCTCTAGGGCTTTTGTTCAATTGAATAACTGACATAACAATAAAATTATTACTGATATTTTACCGTTTAGTCAGTTATTCAATCAAACATTAGCCCTTGAGCCGGTAAATGTTGAGCTGAATGACAAGCAGGAGGCTCCGGCTGCAGGCAACTAGGAGGAAATACAGTACCACTGGCATTGTAATTAAACAAAGCCAAGAAAATCAGCAAAATCCCTTCAAAAACAAGTAAAACAAACAGACATGTATTCCTTTGCATGTCTTTCTACAGCGTGTGTATGGTCATCTATGTAAGCAGTAAAGGGGAAGATAAATTAATCTGGTATCACTTTTCATCCAGAAGTTTGAACATACAACCACAATTCAGCCCCGTCTACCCTCTGCCTCACCTGTTTGCACATCACTGTTCGTCCAATTTGGATTTGTCACATGATCACCTTTCATCCAGTTAGCGTCTCTTATGAAAAAAGTGCCAGGGTGGATCTTTGTATTTCCTCCCTTTGTGCCATTAAGAGACCGACTGTACATGTTTGTGATTTCATCCTACTAATTTGGAATGAACGCCTCATGTTTACCATCTGTTTACTTTTATTTTTATCCTTTTTGCACTTGTCCTGTGTGTGTGTGTGTGTGTGTTTGCTTGTGTGTGTACATGTGTATACATGTATTTTGTGTGTGTGTGTGTGTGTTTGTGTGTCTATAGTAATTGCTCAGATCTATGGGGTCTAGGCTCAGGCCACACGATAGAGCAGTGGGACTCTGCAGGCATGTACGGATACCCTGACCACGGCAGGTGAATATACTCACAAGCACTCAAACACGCAATGCGTCTTTCTCCCTTCTGCAGACGTTACACTGTAAATATGGGAATGCCCACATGTTGCTTTAATGTTCATCCGTCGTTCTGTAATCTGCAGTATCGCTGCACACTGGCTTGTGCAGCCATTTCTGTTTAGTAGGATCATCGAAAGACTTTGAGACCATCTGTAACGTAATCGCCTCTCATAATACAACCTTATGACTGCTATTAGTGTCATAACACTTATGTAATATTGACAATAAGGAAATATTTTAGCTGTATTTGAATGAAAATGGAGTGAAGCTGCACTAGCCAAAATCTATTACACAACATGAGTAATGTTCACCGCCTATGCTGTCAGATTAAGTTGTTGCATTGATAACTCATCAAAATACATGAATAAAGATTAGTGTCCAAAGGTGTTTTATCTATAATAAATATTAGCTTTTCTGTAAAATGAGGTTAGTAAATTATAGGTTCAATTCATAAAAGAGCAGAAAAGATTAATGTTGTTGGTGCTGTGTTGTTTTTGTAGGTTGGTAGTTTCGTCAGCAGTATTTTCAGAAACCGTTTCAAACTGCAATGGCTCTTGACAACCGTGCTATTGAATCTCATTAAATAAAGTTTAGCAATAAATCATAACTGGTGAATTGGTAGATCGTCTTGTTTACTTCTGTTTATTTGAGCTTTGATATTGCCTTGGTACACTAATCTAAAAAAAAAAAACACTATCTTTTAGCATCCCTCCCAGTTTGACACATCACTGAGTCATTAGCTATCCTCTCTCCCAACCTTCTCAGGTCACTGGACGGCCGTCTTCAGGTGTCCCATCGCAAAGGCCTGCCCCACGTCATCTACTGCCGCCTGTGGAGGTGGCCCGACCTTCACAGCCACCATGAGCTGAGGGCCATTGACGCCTGCCAGTATGCCTTCAACCTCAAAAAGGATGAAGTGTGTGTCAATCCCTACCATTACCAGAGAGTGGAGACGCCTGGTAATGATCCTTGAGAAGTGTTTGTGTGTGTTTCTGTGAAATTGTTTTTACTCTGAGCATTTGCTGGCTGTCATATTCAAGACGCTGTCTAATGAGTCGATAATCAGAGTGGTCATGGCAACTGAAATTAGTTTCATTCTCACTTGTTTTGCCAATTTGTGAGTGGAAATCAGTGTAGATGTGTTTTGCAGAATGCTGTTGCAAGAGCACAAAGAACATTGAATCATAATATTTTGATCTGTATAGCAATTCATATTTGTCTCTGTCAATGATTCTGTTTGCAGTGCTGCCTCCGGTGTTGGTGCCACGCCACACGGAGATTCTGACAGAGCTTCCGCCTCTAGACGACTTTACAAACTCCATCCCTGAAAACACCAACTTCCCTGCTGGCATAGATCCTCCTAATAACTATATTCCAGGTCTGTATGCAGGGCAAGAAGTTTTTTTTCACTTACTTACATTAGCTATCTTATAGATGGAAAGAAAGTCAATTAAAGATGTTATTATGTTCTATGTTATTATGTGCAGTGTGTTGTTTAAAGCGTTTGTGTGGCTGCGTGTTTTTTTTTTACAGAGACTCCTCCGCCTGGCTACATCAGTGAAGATGGAGAGACCAGCGACCAGCAGATGAATCAAAGTATGGAAACAGGTTGACTAGTTGAGAGCTGTGCTAGTGTACATCATAGTGTAGATCAGAAGATCAGTTTTGACAAAACCACAACTTATCATGCAGTGCCTTCAAACACAGACCATTGCAGTAATGAGCACAAACTCTACAATGTCTTTTATTGGTTCTTTCAGGCTCACCAGCAGAAATGTCCCCGGGCACCCTGTCACCTGTCAGTCATGGCCTGGGTAAGGCTGCTTCATTTGTATTTCTTTATCACGTTTGTTAAATTTGGCAACATAGCTCTCAAAGTTAAAACTTGTCTGATGAATTGAGAAAATGAGTCCTCCTCGATTTCTTTTCAGACCTTCAGCCGGTTACCTACAGTGAACCAGCTTTCTGGTGCTCGATAGCCTATTATGAGCTAAACCAGCGGGTTGGAGAGACATTCCACGCCTCACAGCCATCTCTGACGGTCGACGGCTTCACCGACCCCTCCAACTCCGAACGCTTCTGTCTAGGGCTTCTCAGCAATGTTAACAGGAACGCAACCGTTGAAATGACAAGGAGACATATAGGTACAAGCACGGGCACATCCACACACAGGGAGAGACGTGCAGTAATGTATCAGCTGTTGTCTGTACAAATAAGTACACTGATTTGTCCGAGCATAGTTAGCTGTATCTTTACACAGAAGGGAACTTGTAAAGATTAAATCAGCTTTGGGTTCATAAAAGTCAAGGATCTGAGAAGTGAAGCTTATGGGAAATACTGTGGTTTTGGAGATTATCTGCTGAATAATTGTTTTTGTCCGTTTTTACATTTCTCTGTCTCATATTCTGCAGGTCGCGGCGTGAGGTTGTATTACATCGGAGGGGAGGTGTTCGCAGAGTGCCTCAGCGACAGTGCCATTTTTGTCCAGAGTCCCAACTGCAACCAGCGATACGGCTGGCACCCCGCCACAGTCTGCAAGATACCCCCAGGTTTCTACACATACATAGTGTTTCCTCCTTTTCCTCTTGAGTTAGATGGACGCCGTGCACCTGACAAAAAGCCTACTTTCTGCTTTACTAATGAGATATACTCGCAGTGTTGATATTTATTGTCAAAATATGAATTCCAATATGAGCTCCTTCTGACATTTTTATGTGGCAGCTTGAGGCCATATCATTAGGAGGAATCAGAACCACCAAACACAACCTGATATTGATAAAGTGAAGCTTGAGGAAGAGCACTAATGCCCTCCACTATGTGACAGTTTTTCTCAGTTTCTCACCCACACACACTGACTCATCTGTACCCATGTAACTTTGAACATTTCATTCCTGGCCAAATGAGCACTGTGAACAGTATCATTACTGAGGCACAACATCGTACAGAAAGGAAACGAGGATCTTGTAGACATTCAGGGGTTGGACTTGTCAGCCATGTGGAGAATAATCACCAGCATACACTACACCCACACCTCACAATGCTGCTGCCTGGTGCTTTAAGTTAAATTCACAGAAATGGCAAACCCATTTTGAAGTCATCGCTTTTGAAAGACACACATTTTTGTAAAATAATTCATCGTTAACTTTTGGCTCTACATATTTTAAACCATCTGACACATTCATAAAATTAAAAACATTCCAGGCTAATGAGAGAACAACAAGTGCTGAAATTATTTCCATTATCGTGTTCTACCAAAATAGAGAGAGGTGATGACCTCACACCTTTCTTTTTTTTCTTTTTAGGCTGTAACCTGAAGATTTTTAACAACCAGGAGTTTGCTGCACTGCTGGCCCAGTCAGTCAATCAGGGGTTTGAAGCAGTCTATCAGCTAACCAGGATGTGCACCATCAGAATGAGCTTTGTCAAGGGCTGGGGAGCAGAGTACAGGTATGTGATGCTCTTATGCACATGATCCCTTTTATTCTTATCATCCATGATGGACGGAGCGCTGGAAGTGTCTGGTCAGACCAGAGAGTGGCACAGTCTTTGTGAAAGAGGACATATTGGGAGCTTGGCGACGACTACTTGCAGGCTTTGCAGTGGCTGCTGTTGATTTGAATTGTTTTGTCATTAGCTAAATGGGTACGAGGAGGACTGCTCTGTTGACATTGCTTTTCATTTGGCAGAACAGTATTACATGAAACTGGATGATTGAGCGCTTGTGTAATTTAGTTTCTTCCAGTTTGGACACCAACCATGTGCTCATTTCTAGCACTGTCACTGGTTTGCAGTCGATCAACCCTGTATGTGGATCCTCTGATTTCATTAAATATATCGATTTCACTCAGAAGTGTTGGTGTGGCTGAAGCTTAACAGCATGTAACTGGATACTGTGGCTCTTAGGTCTGCCCTTTCTTTGTTAGGGTCTCACTTTGGTGTTATGGGAAGCAAAAGTTTCCCTGCAGCACAAAATAGCAACGAAAGGCAACTATTAAAAACTCCACTGTCATATTCAGGCCAGGACTGGCTTAGCTCATGTTGGTCCAGCTAGAGCCCAGCAAACCTGTAGGTTGTACAAATGCTACTTTGTGCACACGGCAGCTGTACCATCTGCCCTGAACACAGACTCACCAACTAATGTCATGTGGTCTCAGCTTACTGGGCTGAACTTAAGTACAACTACTAATATTCAGGCAGCATTTTTGAGAAGAAGGCCAAAATACAGAAAACTAAGTTAGTTCACAAACAAAAAATCTGATGACAGCCTTGAGATGGTGTATACATAGCACGGTCCCATCACGTTGCATGGTCTTAGAGTAGTTTAGAACTTACCTGCAGATTTTGAATCACTACTTCCTGTGCACAGATTGAAACTTGTCATGATAGAACTTGACATTTTACATATAGGGTAAATGTGTGGGACGTCAGTTAACGAGGATGGGGTTTTCCTTTGTCTTGCCTTCCCCCACTGTGTTAAGGTAGATAAACACGGATGTGCACATATAAAAATCTAGAGACGAGTACATTATTTAAATGAGTGTTTGGTAAAAGGTTTGTTTGAGCTTGTGCATTCTCTCATCTTCACTGCAGGAGCATAATCTCTATTCTAGTCCTCCTTTTGTTGTAAAATGTCAGAGATTACAGGGCATTTGTCTGTATCTCTCGGTCTCTGCGGCCCTCCAACCATCTATCCAGCAAACATCTGTTCTGCTCCTGGCTCTGCTTTGTGTTGTACCCTCCCAGGAGCCAGACAGCAGTGTTTGTGGGGGTGTTTTGGCTTGTACTCACTGGTCAGGGTTAAGCCGCTGTGTAGCCTGTCTGGTCAGTCAGTGTCTCTGCTGTCTGTGGAGTCCAGGCCAAGGCTGGCAGAACCACAGAGTAGTCAGCTGTGTTTGATCATCTGGGTAGACCTGTGCAATACAAGCTTGCATTCGCTTTTTATGCATCGTTTTTGTAAACCTCTTGAAGTAAAGTGCTCTACCACTGCTCACATACATAACGATACTACTGCTACTACATCCTCTCATATTAAGCTGCTACTCCTTCTATTATGTATTTTATCTATGTGTTTGATGCAAATCAAAACTCCTTCGACAAAGAAGCCTTCATACGAATTCTTACCCCAGTTATTAACTGAATACTGTATAACACTATCACTTTAATAGTGAAAGAATAACATGTCTGTCATGAGTTATGACTAACACTGTATAATCAACAGAGGCCAACAACATGTTACATGTCAGAACACTTTGAGCCTCGGTAGGTACGAGCAGAACTAACAGAACAAGAGGTCTTTCCTTGCCCTCATGCTGTATTTTATCCCTACAGACGCCAGACAGTAACCAGCACTCCCTGTTGGATTGAGCTGCATCTCAATGGCCCCCTCCAGTGGTTGGATAAGGTGCTGACCCAGATGGGCTCACCATCAGTGCGCTGCTCCAGCATGTCCTAAACGGTGTTCTGCTGCTGCTGCTGCTGCTGCTGAGGCAAAGTCAAACTGATGTTTCACAGCATTTGACCAGTATGTCCTAAAGGAGACCACCATGCAGTCTTAAACCGATGTACTGACAACATTATGAATACAAAACAAAAAACAAAGAAAAAAAGGATCACACAACGGACCGGGAGGATGGGGAAATGACGTCACTGACGAACAGTAGTGATGTCACAGTGGGCCTCATCACCTTTTGGCTCTGTTGGATTAACGCTGACATTTCCGTAATCATGGACATAATAGTTGAACTCTCTGCAATATCAAAATGGCAAGAGCGTGATGTCATAATGGACCAGACCACATTCATGTTTTTGGTATTTGACTGAGGCCGTGAGCCAGAGACACGGAGCAGGACGGACCTTCAGTGTCCCGTTCACTGACACGAGAATGGTTCTTTTGCGGATTGAGCGTGTGACCTTCTAGTTACAGGACAGTCTCACCAACCACTAGTCCACCTACTACAGCACAACTTTGATTCAAGATTTCCGTTGGCCAACAGTAGTACTGCCACTCCAGGCTCATGCTCAACCAAAGTCAGCTTCACTCCTGGACATCTTTTTTTATTTTTTTTCTTGGTTTTGGTGACCAAAAGTTTCCTCCATTTTTATCTGAGGTTTCCACTTAACCTGCTTTTTCTCCTAATCAGTCCCATGATGCTGTGATCACAGGCCTGAACACTCTGGACTGACGAGGGGTGACCACTGGGGGAGCAAGTCGATGTCTACAATTAGTACTGCATAGCCCGTCTTCACATGCACACACATTCTGTAACATACAGTTCATACGCCACTTAACTTGCTATTTTAACACCTTTGCTTTGACTGATCAAATGATTTACTCTGTATGTTTAACGTCGATTGGTCCCATTCAGCCATGAGTGTGCAGCTAGGCAGATGTGTGAGTGTGGATCAGAGCTGAAACAAAGAACTGTGTCTTTTATTCTTCTGCGAGGAGTTTTTATTTTAAAATGTGGCCAGTGGCTAAACTAGCACAGATAACTGGAATGAGGAAGCTAAGGAATTCTCAGCACAAGAGCGTAGGAAGCGTCACTCCACTGGAACAAGAACTTGAACTTTTTTAAACGGTAATAAAGGCATAAGGAGCTGGCCGCAGGTAACAGTTTGCCCCTTCTGGTTTTTGAGGCCCTCCAGTTTGCTCTGTCTCTCTGCACACTCTCGCTCCTTCTCTCTTACACGTGCTCTTCATTAACTTTCTACATTATCATCTCGCTAATGAAGAAGAGTTGTTATGTTGGATTTGGAGAGATGCAGGATTAGGACTCGCTAAGAGTCTAAGCCCCAATGGCGCCCCCTGCTGTCCAACAGACAAAAAGCTAAAGACCCATCACTTATATTTCACTCATGCAGACATTGTGGAAATCTCTGTCGATTACTTGCTTGGACTGATGCACGGTTTCCCCATTATTGACATTTTATCGATAGGAAGACGAAGAGAAAAGTCCTGCAGTGTGGGACTTTAAAAAGCTTCTATTCTTTACTTGCACTGCCCCAAATTATGCACCCTTGCTACAAGAAAGTTGCCTTTGATGTAAAATACAGCAAGATATGCTTTGAAATGTACAGATAGGAATGTTGAAAAGCCCAACTGAAGTCAAGACAATTACAAAAATATTATAAATGTTCACTATAAAGATGTTTTTCCATGTATTGTATGAATTGGCTCATTCAAAAGCATTCATTTGATTTTAATGAGATTTCTTGCCCTGATCTAAAAGCCAGCTTGTACCTACGTCAGTATTTTAGGGTCCAAATCTTCTCAACTCAAAGTGTTTAAGCTTTAAGTATTTGACAAGCTAGTTATACTACACAGCTATTATTTTCTTTACATGTTATTTTAGCTACATTTTTGTATTTTCATGTATTTTTTTATATATGAATATATTTAAAATCTTCAAAGCGTTTTTTCCTTTCTATTAGAATTCAATATTTTTTTAGAATATGCCCTCTGTTTGAAATGATCGCAGCTCGATCATATATGAAGTATGAAACATAGGATATAACATTTGAAACAAATTGACCACTGAAAGCATTGAAATGACGTGCTTAATGATTGAGAGGCCATAACGACCATCCTCTTTTCCTCAAAACCAAACTTGGCTGCTAAAACGGTAAAAGTGGCTGGTGAGTTTTTGAATCTATCAGCTGTTCTCACTGTTGAGGTAAAAAGGTAGTTTCTTGCCTGACTGTTACTTTTTTTTTTTTTTTTTTCAGCTCTATGGGTGTGACCCAACTTATTCTAGTGCTGTCCCAAAGACTTAATGCATGTGTTTATAGTATGTCCTGTACACTGCACATCCACTTTGTCATAAAACTAATTGGTGATGAAAACCCAATAGCTCCATTGAATCTTATTGGCTTAAACATGATGTGTAAACTTGCCAATGTGGCTGGTTGAACATTGTTAGCTAGAAATCAAGAAACCTATTTTCATTTTAATTCACAAACTCAGACTTTTTGGAGATGTTATGATTTAATCCAGCAGCTGGGCCGTACAGTATTGCTTTTCAGTATCATAGCAGTTGGTATTGATTTCTAAAAGCTCAGATTTTGGAGGTGAATTTGTTTTATTATTTCTTGCTTTACAAACAGGACATTCCAGTCCTCAGTGTAAAAGCTGCAGCCAGTTACAGATCTGCACGTTTAATTCTCATGACTCCTTACGTATGACTGTGTACTGTTCATTTACACTGAGTGTGTTTACATGCACACATAATATTATGCTATGACATTCCAGTCAAGACCTCTCTTGTGTTATCATGAAAAATGGGGTTGGAAGTGGCGACGTGTCAATATATGTAAATTGGACTGGGTGAAAACTTGCCTCACTGTGTTGGCTCACACTGTCACATTCCAGACGGCTCGTTTGGCTTCCTCTAAACAAAAACCTGACAGTGGTCTTAACTCGGTGCACAGTAATGCTGGTGTGCATGTAAACACATTCACATTTTCTATTTGATTACTCACTACTGCAACGTGTGGGGGGGGGGAATGCACATTTCAGCATTTGTTGTGGAACACCAAATGAAGGTCCAATAAAGGTGTAGTTTACCATATAATGCCTGAGACAGGAAGTCCATAAATCCTCATGTGTAATCATACATAATGTCAGCATCCTGCAGAAACTTTAGAATTCAAGGTTTGCATTTGATACACATTTGATAGATGACATCGTCTCCTACAGGGTGATGTACTGTAGTAGTGGGACCAAACAGAAGGATTGATGCTAGTAAACTCATGGTCCTGCAGGAGAACCTCTTTTAATGTCGGCTTGACTTCATGAAATATACTTTTTTAGGAAAACCATTTTTTTTTTTTCAGTCATCAAGCATTTGCCTGAGTCAAATTTTTATAGTGCTCACTTGTAAGCAGACTGAAACCAGCCAAATGCAATGAAGTGTGTCTCTCTGTATGTGTGTCTGTCTGTCCACCTGTCAGTCCTGTCCTTTTGCTGTCTTTGTTTTTTTTTTTTATTTAATAGGGAAAACGTTGACTGGACTTTGTCAAGGTCAGAACACATATTAAAAACAAAATGTAGTCGGTCGTTGTATCATTGCTAAACCACATGTTCGCTCTATGCAGTGACATCAAATAGTTTGGACTGTATACTCAAAAACATTTCCCCATTAAGAAATATACATAGTGTATTCTCTGATGGCGAGACATGCTGTTTTATGAATATCACCAGGGTCCAGCAAAAGCCTTTGTATCTACTTTTTTTTGTTCTTTTTTTCTTTAAATGAGTGCCACCCATTACTGTAACCCAAAACCAACCAGCTCCTCACTTCCTGAGAAGTCTGTGTTGGAGATGGAAGATGAGACCAGATGAGGTTTCATGCAGGCTACATCTACACATTTCGAGGGTCCACATTCCTATTTACAGATGACATATTTTATTTTATTTTTTTTCTTATTGTGATGACAATTGTGCGTCTCCAAATAAGCCTCTTTCTTCTGATCCGTTAAGAAGGGGGCTTTTTGGAGAAAGTGAAGTTTCTACATGTCACTAGTGATGCTATTGTATAGTTGTACTTTTATTTTACCACACATGCTGTTCCTTTTTCTTGCTATTGACGGAGCATATTCCATTAGACAACAAGCTGTTAGGATTTCTCTCTTCTTCAATCACTGATTATGACCTTCATAGGCTTTCCAACTACTCTACATATACAGACAACTTCTTACAGTGTACACTAATAAAGCTGTTTTAATTCTACTAAGAATAGTGTCTTCTGTTGCACGTCTGAATCTGAAATCAGCCGTTTCCAGGTTGAGTGGTGTACGGAGGGATTCTTGTCAAATAGGCCATCGATTCAGGTCAGAACAGGGTTGTGTGTGTGTGTGTGTGTGTGTGTGTGTGTGTGTGTGTGTGTGTGTGTGTGTGTGTGTGTGTGTGTGTGTGTGTGTGTGTGTGTGTGTGTGTGTGTGTGTGTGTGTGTGTGTGTGTGTGTGTACCCAAAAGCAAAGACACTAGTTACAAGACTATCGCAGGTGTGTCCTGTATCTGGAAGCAGAACTCATCTTTTACAGAGATTTTACATGTGCTACAGTTGTTGAAGACTGAATTTACCTTAAAATCCTTAATTAATTTGAGATCACAGAACATATGGAAAATTTTTTTCTTGCTCTCATTTTCTTATGGGGAAAATACATTCACATACGAATTAAAGTCTTGTTGTGTCCTAATCTAAATGTGTCCTGTCACCGGCTAGCAGGGGGCGGGGCTTACCAATTAATTGCCAAGCAGGAACCAGGTGTGGTAGTCAGAGGGTGGTGGAAGGGAGAGGTGAAGGTGGCCTACTTGTTTAGAGGCGTTTTTAACTGACATCTGCAGTAAGGCAGTAAGGCCTGTTGTTAGAACCAGGACTGCAAAGTTGTTAAGAAGTGCCTGTTGAAGCGAATACCTCAAAACTGTCCTTCTTTTGACTTAATTCAACAGTAGAACTTTCCAGAACGAACCGTTTGGGCCTGCTGCTTGGTGACATAGTGGTGACCACTATGTGCTACACAGGAGGTAAGCTCAGAACAACCCACTGTCAGCAACCCTTTTCTCACTAACACACCCTTAGCTTCCTTTAATCCACATATACAACAAATATACACAGTTTATAGACGTAAATTGCACTTCTTTACTTTATCACACTGTGCTGATATCTATATTATCCACTTAGTAGGCACATTATGTGCTACATGCACAACCTGGGTATTATTACTACGGCTTTTTACACATTTGAATACAACGTATTAGTACCTGTGTTCTACATGTAATTCCCTATAACAGCCAGTAGAGGGAGGTAGAATCACATTAATGAGGAAAGCATTAAAAACTGGCAGAAGATTAATACTCCTAACAGTCTGATGATTATGATTATGATCATGATTATTAATCTGTGAAAGTTTCCATTCAGAAATGTGTCTTTGTCAAAGATTATATAGTTGTTTTAAACACCCTAGCAGGTTATATATTGTGGAAACACGTCTTTCAAACCCCAACATCCCGCTCAAAAAATGTTTTAAGGAATGAACCGTGTCTATATTGTTTGTCAGTGAACTGCTATCCTGGTCTAATGTTTATTATGTCATATCCATTCTTTTGTTGAGTGTGTTATCACAACCTGGACTGAAAAAGTCTGTTTTATAAGATCGGCCCAGAACCGTAACCAATTAGGTTTTTTTTTTTTTAAGTCGCTGTTTTGGTGAAAAGCAGAAATCACTTTTTGAAGCAGATTCAACAAGGATAAACAGTTTGACTCTGAATCCAATCTCGCTGTAATTCCACCTCTAGGACATACAATTATATTTCCATTTTCATTGGATCACAACCCTGAAACAGTAATTGATAAATAACAAATAAAATGTTAATTTCTCCCTCTGAATTATTTAGATGTGTTTACTGTCAGTGAGTGAAGCCTCTAACCCTTGTGTGCACAGTGCATCAGGCTACTTAGCCAAATGACCACCTCACAGTTAAACATCCTACAGACATCAAAACACATTAAAACATTTGCAGTTAAAAGGTTTGGTGGACTGTAGAGTTAACAGTCTTTAAGAGTGTAGAGACTGCGTATGTATGTGTAAGTTTATGAGTGGTGTTCATACACTTTATTCATGAGGAGCAAAAGCGCATTAGTTGACTTCAATGTACTACTTCATACTTTAATATTTCTCTCGTTACCTACCCACCTTCTACTGGGTCTTCCCATCTGCATTAGTGCTGCTGTGTGTGTGCAAAGTGTGTTTTGGCCTGCCAGAGTGAGTACTCTTTCTAAGTGACCCGCTTGTGCTCCATTACCAGAGCGTCATTAAGCTCTTGTTGTTGATGCTCGCCCTCCTTCCTTATGGCTTGGCCTTGGATCTCACTCGTTCCCCTGAGTCCTCTTACAGTGCAGAGCAGTAAGCATTTCCCAAACAAATTAATACCATATCCTGAGTGTACCTAAACTTTCTGGAAGTGTAATATAGACTGGTAATGGTGGCAGTCATTTTTATCTCTTGTAGTTGCAGAACGGTTTTCAGTTCGTGTTTATGTTTCTGAATGGTTTATGGATGGAAGCACACTAATTCTTGTGACTGTGGCGTCTGCTTTATGGGCTGGATATCGACTGGACGTGCTGTAACCATGTCGTCTTGGGCAGCGTCTACAAATGCAAAATGCTTTCCAATAACGATGAGAGTAATTCGGGTTGGTAAATTACAGTCAGCAGCGTACATATTGCAACAGTGAGCTTATACCAGCCTGTCTACATTGTATTATAGATTTCATATGAACATAACGTTGGCTGGTCCAGGAGAACGACGGCAGGTTCAGATTTCTTTGCTGTAAGCATCTGCTTCGTCAATGTTATATCACATTGAAATAAGATGATTAGTAGCCCCTCACACAGAGACAGACACCTACATAGACTTAAATTCTTTGCCTGTCTTGTAAAGTGTTGGTGTCTTTTACCTTTTACTATCTATCTTTATGTTGCTGTCTACATACCGAAAGTAAAAATCCTACCTGTCCGCCATCTTCAATTCCTAGAGACACACACCAGTGTAGGTGCTGACATGCAACCTGAGCACTGACCCAGACTGTCATCTATCATTAACATGACTTTTGTTTCTGACGTTGTTTTTGTGCCGTCTGACGTCCTTGGGTAAGGTTCCTCCCAGGGTTCCTTACATTTCACCTACCTGACCCCTTGATTCTAAACCTTATACAGGATGTGTGTGTATTCTCTGTTGGTGTGTTACTTTCCTGGACAAACCCTCCTTACTTCTTGGCTTTGGGTCTGAGAAAGACACTTTGTGTGTGTGTGTGTGTGTGTTTGGGAGCCATAGGACCTGAAGAGGGGTCATCATGTATAAGTTATGTCAGCTAATTAAGACTGGGCCCTAACCTATGGCTGACCCCCCGGGAAATAACAATGCACCATCTAAAAGCCTTTGTACCAGTGTACCTGTGGCCTCTTGGCCACACTGGAGTGTTGGATGTCCTGTGTGTGTGTGTGTGTGTGTGTGAGAGAGAGTTCTGGCTGGCTGGTAGTGCAGGGCTACCTTGATCTGGTAACTGGAGCACAAGGAGAGAAGAAACGAGAGAGCAAAGAGAAAAGGACAGCAAGAGAGTGAAAAAGAAAAGACAAGGGAGACAAGGGGGGAGGGAGAAAGTGCCTCTTCATTGAAAGAAAGTAAGAGAGGCCAAAGCCTAGCCCATGTAATTAGGCCTAAATGAGTTTTCCACTGACTCAGTGGGTTGTGGCGATGCAGCACTGGGACAAAGATAGACTGGAGGTCAGAGAGTCATCGAGTCAGGGAGACGGGGGCATGCTGTAGACATATGAGGAGAGGGGGCGCGGTGAGGGATGCTGGAACTGTAGGCCGCCTTGGTCGAGGTTTTTCAGGAAAGATGCACAATACCAGTTTTATTACTATATTGCTGCTCTATAGCTGTACAAAGATTTGATGTGAATAAAACTTCCATCTTACCAGCGTCACTATGTGGAGCTGCTCTGTAGGAAAGCTTCTGATAATTCTGTTATTTAAAAGGCTTGCACACCCATAGGACACCTACACAAGTGGTTTCACTTATCTAAAACAGATCTTTTTCGTGATAAGGATTTCAACATGTCACGGTTGTAAAAGCACTGACATTTTGCATGCTGGGTCACTTTCATGGCAGCATTTGGATATAATTGAGCCATCCTTAATGTCATTAGCAACAGCCATCCTTATCATCATTGGACGACCCTGAGCTACAGACGTCACTTGATCCAAAAGCTCTTGGTCAAATTATTCAACACCAAACTCGTATTGTATTAATTTAAACCATGTTTAATCTTTGGGAAATCAATGAAAGGCCAAATATTTAATCTAGCCTGCAATACCTGTATTATGTGCATGTGCAGTGTGTACTTGTTGAGTTTTTCCTCCCGTGTCAATTAAAAATACCCACAGTGGGAATACAGTCTATAGCAGATGACAGAACTGTTGGACTCCTTTTTAAGATTCTTTCCCATTTTCATATTGTGCACATGGCTTTTAATTTGAACACTGGGGAGCAGAGGCTGTTGTAAGAGCAGTTGTGTATCTGTGTGTGTGTGTGTGTGTGTGTGTGTGTGTGTGTGTGTCCCAACTGTGGTAATTATACCTATAAAGCAGACTGGTGCTGTGTTGCTTATTAGGTTTGTCTCACTATAGAAAAGAGCACAGATTGTTAATGTCGATGTTATTCGGTTAAACTTTTCAGTGTTACATTTGGTGCCATTAAGAGGACAAAAGGAAGCCAAAAAATAGCCAATACTGAAAACATGTCCCTGTAATTTCCATATTCGATTGTTCTCCCATTAACAGTTTGATAGATGCTCTTTGGATTGGAAAGATAATTGACCATTGGGCCTGTTTTCCAGTACAGTGGACAAAATATGCACAGCTGTCATGTTAATAACATGTTTGTCCCTACTTGCAAATCATGCTTCAGAGACTTCTTATAAAATATTAAAGGGCCATACTCAGTGGGTTAGGCCTGGGGGTGTCACTGTTCAAGTAAACCACAACTAGTCCACTTCAGTACCGTTTGGTCCCATAACAATGAATCAAAAACAATTACGCTACGCAACGTACCAACTATCCTCAAACCTGTAATGCTAATGGCGCTGGTATTGTTGGCACTTTTTTTTTTTTTCAAGACCTCATTTAGTTGGCCACCAATCAATTCTGGATGTGGAGGTCAAGCACATTTTTTATTCTTATTGGTCACCTGTGAGTTCTACTTTATCCCAAAAATGTTTCAACCAACCACAGGCCATTAAGACCTAAGAGCAGGAAGTGTGTTTGTGGTTAAAATGACATCACCGTTACCAGTTCGTGACCGGCACTCTGGTTGGGTTCAAAAGGTCACTAGATAACAGCCGTAGTTGTTAGGGAGGGAGATGAGGCCACAGAGGAGGTCTGTGGTTGTACAGTAGTATGTTTCTGCTTGATCTCAGCTCACTATGTAGGCAGCAGATGTCAGACTTAGTTAGAATGATAGTGATACTTTCTGTTTTGTTATATATGTGTTTCCAATCTAATTAGTCGGTTTTGCAGGCGCATGTTGATGTTTTCACATCAGACATTTTGACTTCATCATCATCATCATCGCAGGAGAAGCACTGGTATAACAGCTAAATTCTTCATTGAAGTGTCCCACTAAACCATTCCTGCAAAAGAGCCTGCAAACATGGCACTGGGCCATGGAACTGGGACACCTAAATGGAATGCAGACATTGCTAATTGTATTAATTACACCTGTGCTTTTGCTGTGTTGAAATGTCAAAATGTTTGCTGCGAAAAAGATCTATAGCACAAACTAATTAAGTGTAGTGATGCACTTAATAGGTGTGCAGCATTGGCACTGGTGGGCTGCACTCATTTACTCAAGGCTAGAAGTTATAGATCTGCAATGTAGCATGGTAGTATTCCCTTTTTTGTTAATGCTCATTGAGACACAGATCATGAATGCATTATATTTTTAGCCATTCCAGCGGTCCGTCAGTCAGGCCACCGCTTTGGTCCTAGAGGAAATGTTTCAGCAACACTTAGTCATTTCATTTTGTACACATTCATGGTCATCTGAGGATGAATCATACTGACTTTGGTGATTCCCTGACTTTTCCTGTAGTACCGACATGAGGTCGACATTTTTTGTTTTGAGTGAAATGTCTCATTGACTGTTGGATGGATTGACATGAACTGTGTCAATATTTTCATTACATTTTGACCAGTTATTTTAGTGTTAAGACTTCCTTTAGGTTATTTTCTCATCACTTATGAACATCTTAGTAACATCAGCTAGTGAGAAGAACCACGTTATACAAAAGGATGAAAGAGCAGCTGTATCAACATTAGAAAAAAGTTAAGGATATTCATGGCAAATGTGACCATAAGTGAAATCAAGATTGTCGAAGTCGGTGAAGTTGCTGATGCATGTGAGCCACCACGGAACCATTTACTAGGCTTTTGTCATGATCCTTAACAAAGAGCATCTTGACTGCACTTGGAATCAGAATTATTTTTGTGATTTATTGAGAAGCGACTCACTTGTAGCCGACGTGTATCTGTGGGTGTCACTTTTCTGCAGCGTCGTGTTTTTCAATACATAAAATCTACAGTATATTTTCATGTCTTATCTTGTTACTCTTCTCAGCAGTGACATACAGTAGGGCACGCACACACACGTATATTCACCTTTCCTTTCTTATCATCACACACACCTCCACTCCCCTATTATCCCTTCCCTCCTTCCCCCTACATGTGCTACATGGTGGGGTGTGTGTGGGGTTATGAAAACAGTTAGGCTTAATAATTGATGTTCTGCATTTCAATCAATTTCACCACAGTGTTAGGCTAATTAAGGTTAGCTCCATCCTCCCAGGGGCTGTGTGTGTGTGTGCGCATGAGTATGAGTGTGTGAAAGAAAGTGAGTGTGTGATAGAGATGGTGTGTGTGTTTTCCTGCTCCTGAGGGCTCCACGCTCCATTTTATATCTGAGAATACATGGGAATTCTCTATTTCAGGAACAAGATCTCTCTCTCTCTCCTTTATTTTCTCCTTTTCTTCCTCTTCTTTCCCTTTCTCTTTCTCTCCTTCATTCTTTCATTTTCCCTCTTGCTCTCTGTCTATTCTTCCCCTCTCTCTCCCCAGGCAGGATCCTAAATGCAATTAACACAGCCGCTTTACTGCCTGCTAATTATTAACACACACATGCACACACCTACCACACACACACACACACACACACACACACACACACACATTCATACAGTACACGCACACACAGTGGAAATGATTATTTTATGCTGGACTAATTTAAAGTTCATTGACGATTGTTTTAATTAATTAAATAAAAGTACACACTTTAAAAAATGTCAGGCTGCCAGGCGGGCACTGCAGGCGTTTGCATATGAAGGTAATAATTATCCTCTGTGTGTGTGTGTGTGTGTGTGTGTGTGTGTGTGTGGGGGGTAGCACACCTACCACATCGTTGTTGTGTGTGTGTGTGTGTGTGTGTGTGTGTGTGTGTATCTGTGTGCATAGTTCATGCAGCCATACAACCTTAAGGTGTGTGTAAGTGTGAGTCTGTGTGTGTTAATGAGTCTTTAAACCCTCTCTGCCAGTATTTAACATTAAGAGGAATAACTAAAGAGTCCAATTAAGAAGCAGAGGCTGTTTTATGCAGCAGATTTGTTTCTATTATTAAGTAGTCAGGCATGGGCCATGCTTCCCAGCGGAGGCTGGACCTCACCTGCTGTATAGTGTTTGGTTTGTTTCAGTAATACATTTGCTTATTAAAGGCCAAGTACAAACACAGACTCTATCAAAGAAGGCCACTGTGACATCACCCATTGGATTGTGGACTGCCGTTTTGAAGTCTTGAATTTGGTACTTTGGGCATTGCCATCTTGGTTTAACGGCCACCATCACAAAGTAGTCCTGCCCTGAAGCATAGCCTGCTTTATTGTCTGCTTTACTGTAACTGACACCTGCATTTAGTGTTTTCCTTTCCAGAAATAGCCCAATGTTAACCATAAAATACAGAAAAGGCACAAATTGATGCATGACAGCCAACCAGAATACAGGAAATGAAGTGTTTGATGCTTAAAATTTTCTTGGAGGGGCCCAAAACCTCTGCTTGATATGTGTCCCTCTTAGTGTGTAAATGCCACTAAGTGCTAACGGGTCCAAAAGTAAAATCAGTACAGTATTCATCACAGTAAAGCAACTTTATTTATTTAATTTTGGTCTGGCAACCAAGAGGCTTATGGTCAGGCTACCTGGTTGATTATATGATTTTGAGAATAAAAGGCGTGGGCACGCTGCGGTCATATTTGTTCTAGGCTTATCAATCACCAGTAAGTGTGTAAGGATGAACTCTGGCCATGCAAACTTTTTAAAACACATGTTTTGTGATGATTCTTAAAAAGAATAAGTACACTTGACATTTGTTGTTTTAGCATGTGCTAATTGTATGAACTCTATAAATTACAGCATACAGTATGTGCACCTGAATTAAAAAAAAATGTCTCTCCCGAATTGATTTTGTAGAAGCCAAATTTCCCATTGACTGTTATTCATTTAGGTATTGTGGTTACGACCTTTTGATTTTCTTCCCTTTTCTTGAGCCCCATTGATTGCACTTCATCGTGGAAAAAAACAGCAGTAGTAACTACAATGTTAGTGAAGTAGACACTGAGAAACACTGGACAGAAATATACACAGCGGTAAGATGATAGAGATGTAAGATGATTGGATGTGTGCTGCGGAGAATTGATCTAGTGCTGTTTTTGTGTTTGAAGAATGCACAGAAGCCATGTGTGGCCTCAAGTAACAAGACACCAGGTGTGTTTGTTTAATGATGTCAAAGGAAAAGGGGAAAAATGAAAACCAAACAGGAGACAGACTGTATTATAACTAAAAGATGAAAGAGAGCGAATGAACAGTGAAAGACCTCATATGAACGTGTGTGTGTGTGTGTGTGTGTGTGCTTGCATGCGGTGGACTCAGGTGTTAAAGTACACTTCCATTACATTCAGAAGTTGTCAGACACAAGACCAGAGACACAGAGACACCGTCCTCCCACCTCCTGACCTCCCCTCCTCTGCTCGTTTCATTTCATGCCCTTTCATTAGCTCCTCTTGTCTTTTTTATTAATTCCCTCTCAGCCTTTACCTGCCCATGCTCCCCTTTACAGTCCTCCTCTTCCGTTTGATGTGTTCACTATAACTAATTAAAATTCTGCAGTGATTTGAATAGTTTAGCACTCATTAGTAGTTAGTTTCAGCTGCCATGTTTTTTCCATTATATAAATAAGAAGCACAGACACATGACACATGACAAGAATCCCATTTATCCAGTCAAATGTAGGAAGGGTTCATGTGTACGTCTCAGCAAATTAGACAATTTGGTCAGATGAACTGGGTCTTTTTGAGGACAGAGCAAATTCTATGCAATGTAATTTTGGTTTAGAAGTTTTGACAAACAACATCGAAGTTTTGAGCTTTTTCATTTAGGGAGACCTGCCTGACAGAAAAAGAGCAGAATGTGTTTAACTCTTTTCTTTTCACTTGCTTCATATCAACACATCTTCACATCTCACTGTAACACGTTCACAGCCCTCCTCTTGGGCCTGGCATCATGGGAAATGTAAGGAAATCACTAAAATCTGTCAGCCTGCTCATGCTTTTCTTACTACTGCCTTTATGATGCTCTCATTGATAATCTCATTCACATATTTGGGTAAATAGATGAAGACAATGCTGCAGCCCCGACATGAGTAACTTTAGCAGTGCTGTAGAACTAAACACCTCAGTGCCAACGTAGTCAAGCCAGTCACTGGCCATATGACGAAACAAGCCATGGAAGGATACTGTATTAAAGTTTACATTAATGTGCTTCTATTGCACGTTAAGATTTGACATCCATTCCAACCACTGATAGAGAGAGCTTTATGGGAATGAAGGTTGAGGGCAATACTTTTTACTAGTATTACTGCATTTAAATTTTATGTAATTTAAATTGTGGCCAATATTCAAAATATATGAAAGAATGACATAGTACTTTAACTCTAACTAAACATATTATTTCATTAATTTTTTTCTTGTGTGTATTGTTTTCTTAATTCAGGAAATTAATTTTGCCAGCATCCGATTACATTTTTTTTCTAACATTTCCAATTTTGTGCATGAACATTCACAGCAAGCATCTGTCTTCCTTTTTCTCTTTCTTTCTATTTCCTTACTTTGTTGCTTTCTCTATTTATGTTTCCTGTGTCTCTCTCTTTTTTTTTTAACCATTTTCCTCTCATCTCTCTGCTTCACCTTGCCCTTTATAGAGACAGTCATATTTCCTATTAATTCACCTCTTATTTCCTTGTACTGGCTGTTACTAAACACAGTGGCGCTGCAGCAGGGCAGGAAGAAGACATGGGGTCTGGGGGTGGGGGTAAGACCTCAGGCCTGAGGGCACAGAGCCATATTGTGAGGATTTTTTGTTCCCCTGTTATTCTTCTGTAGCCTGACCACCTTTTGTTGGGGCGTGTGTGTGTGTGTGTGTGTGTGTGTGTGTGCTCGAATGAATGCATGAATATGTGAAAGTGTCACATATGGGATTGTATTTGTGCACATGTTTGTGCGCATTTGTGTGAATGAATGAGTGTGTGTGTGTGTGTGTGTGTGTGTGTGTGTGTGTGTGAATGGAGGCCCCTGGCCAGGCCATACGTTATTGATGCTCCCGCCTCAGGGTATGTCGGGGGAAATGGATGTGTGTGCGTCTGTGGGAGTGTGCCTGTGTGTGTTTGTGTGTGTGTGTAACGGGGGTCACGTTGTGTCGTCAAACGGCGGCTGGTGAAAGATGGCCAACACTGATATGATCAGTCATCTGTTGATCAAGATGTACTGCTGCCGCCTCATTGCAGTTCCTCTCTTTGAATTTCACTGTTAACTCGCTCTCTTTCACTTTTCTCTCGCTCTTTTTCTGTATTTCTTTCCCTGTCTTTGTCTCCCTCCACGTCTCTTCACCCTTGCATTCTTTTTTCCTCATCTTTTCATTTTCAGTGATCCTTAAGTACAATTACCATTTTTTTCAAAACTGTAATAAAGGATGAAAGAATGTTTGAATAAGGAAAAATAGAGAGAATAAAAGAAACAAGGTAATTGCAACGATTAATAATAATAGTAAAAAGAAGAAAGACAAAAGTACAGTTAAATACTAAAGGAAAAATATATTCTTTCTTTCTTTGTAATTTGTCTTTGCATATTGCCCTCTCTCCATCTCGGTGTACTGTATATTTCACTCTGCCTGCGTTGTCTGTTTTTTGATCCCTCCGTCACTCAATGTAACACAGTCTGGGTATTGTCTCGTGTGTCTGATGTGACTTTGTGGTTTGACAGTATTGATGCCCACGTGTGTTCTATGTCTGTGTGTCTTTATACTCTGCATTTTTTTTTCCCTCTTACGTCGCTCAATATTGTTCTCCTCTGTCGTCTCTCTCCTCTTGTGGCTCAGTCTGTTTCACCCCAGTCTTTTGCTTCCTTTCATTAAAGTGTCATATTACATTTCCACCCACACACACACTCACACAGATCCAGGAAACAGTAACACACAATCACACTTACATACTCGGTAACGCAGATGTCAGTCTGCACACACACATGGTCAAACATTGACACACACACACACACACACACACATGCACACACTGCGGTAAGTAGGTAATGTGCTTTAGAAACAGTGGTTAACTGTAAAACACCAGTCTTAAGTGCTCTGCTCTGCGGTGAATATCTGATGGGCTTCAGAGAGTTTGGTTTTTTAACCTTAAGGCGCTGTTGTTTTCTGTGGTTAAAAGATAATGGGGTTTTACTGTATGGTTAAGACGTGTGTGTGTGTGTGTGTGTGTGTGTGTGTGTGTGTCTGTTTGCTACATGAGACACAAGAGATTTGTGCCAGCAGTGATTTCACTTGAAATGCAAAAATTTAAAAATGTGCATACCAAGTAAATAAAAATAAGAATGAAATAAATAGATACATGAATTGAGAAAGTTTGTAAGACATTATGTGAAATCCTCTACTTTGGGTTGATTGTTATGGAATTAAGCTTTTCACTAAAATTCAGATTTTGGAATAACAAATAAGTACTGACTCAAAATCACTTCGCTTTCGAAGCATCAGGTAGCCACTCAGCTTTTTAGGTAATGCTTGCAAGACATAAGATTGTGACCGTTAAATCCCAACCTCCTGTCTTGTCTCAAAAAGGATATCGTTTGTATGTAACTTGATATTAGACCATCAACTGCGTTTCATCTTTAAGAGGCAGGGAGTAGGGATGTTTGTCTGTCTGTATATGATACACTAGTGACCTGTCCAGGGTGTTTTCCTGCCTCTCTTCCAATGCATGCTGGGATTTGCTCCAGCCCCCCTGACGATGTGCTGTGTGCAAAACCACTCCCTCGCTCACTCATGCTCTGATTTCACTATAAAGGTTTACTCAGTCGTGTGCAGTAAATTTAGATTTCGGACACTGGATTTTATATTTAAAAACACATGTTTACAAGATGGAGGGTTCCACTTTTACCTGATGCACACTTGCCATTGTCCCCAAACTGTTTTTCTCCCTGCTGGTGCATGCTCCATCCACCAACTCACTAAATGCTGAGTTCAGTGCAGGTTTGATTTGTGGAAGTCTCACTCACTTGTTGCCACGGTATGATCTGCAAACAGTCATGGCAAGCATGCAGTCCGCAGTAGAAAGCTGATGGTAAATGTCAGGGAAAGTCAAAATGTTGACTGCATGTTTTTCAAAGGGATTTGATACTGTGACTCTTAGGTTCCCCACTATTAGCTGCTGTTTTTAAATAATACTTTTGAATTGAATCTGTTCTCATGTGACTTTCCACACTAAATGTGTGCCTCAAGGGGCTCAATGTCAGGTGGTACAACTCAATGTAAAACTATAGTAACTTATTCAATTTTACTTTATCATTCAGTTTTACCATTTCTGAAGAACAAATTAATTCTGCCATTCACACACTTTTGGGCATAATGATGTGTGTTAGCATAGACTGTAGGTATACTGTATATTAAATGTATGGGTATACTGTAGATACACGCTGTTATTTATCAAAGTGAATGCTCAATTCTGCATATTTACTCTTAACGTGTGTGTGTGTGTGTGTGTGTGTGTGCAGACTACATACACCTATGCACATGTCTTCTTAAATCACTCATCATTGCTTTGGTGTTGTTTTCTGTGGGAAACAGATAATGTCTTTACAATGTGTGGTTAGAGTTGAGACCAGCACAGTTCAATGTGCACTGACCCCGACTGATACATAATGTAACAGCACTGACCGCACTGATGTATTAGTGGACTAAATGACTGTATTAATGGTGCTCAATTCAGGGAGGGAGGGAGGCACTAAGAGGCCCGAAAAGTGCTTTAAATGAAGGTGTGGAACAGTGATTGGCTATGATAGGGTGAGTGCGTGTATGTCTGCGTGAGTAGGAAGAACTGCAACGGCAAAATCAAATCTGTCAGTGATTTGACATCACGAAATGTTGTATCATATTGGTTTATATGGTTGTGGCTTGGGAACAAATAAAGGCTGAAGTAAAAGCTATGGTGAATCTGATGTTATAAGTGACAGACAGCAGTGTGCAGTGGAACACCCAGCTGTGTTAACTACAGTGATTTGTGTCTGTGTTTGCACCAAACACAGGGTCAAACTTGGAGCTTGGATGCTTTCAAGAGTTTTCTGTCTTCTGGAGTGAACAGAAAACATTTGTCTATTATGTGTAAATATTCTTGCCTTTACTACTTCTGTGCCTTTTCTGAAATACTTAGAAATACATTTTCCTCCATGCTTCTTGGATATGTGTTGTCAGTCGTTGCTTGCATGCTGCATGAGGAGCAGGTCGGAGTATGTATGAGCATGTGTTGCATACAGGAGTGTGTGTGTGTGTGTGTGTTCCTCTGTCTGTTATCCTGACATGTCTGTCTGCTTTGTGTCATTGTATTAGTCCCCTAGACGAGTAACATTATCTACATCTGTTTTTCTCCCCCCATTTTCCTTCCCTTCGTTTCTTCATGTCTTCCATCCTCACTTCCTTGATTCCTTTCCCTCCCCCTCCCGCCTCCCCTTCCTCCTAACCTTCCCCCATCCCCAGTTTTCTAACATTCATTCATCCTTCATCCCCTTCTCTCTTTAACCCTCCCTTAGTTTCTCTTCAGCGTCTGGCCTGAGTTGTAAACAACTGTCATATTTGGCCATCTTAAATAGCCTTCACAGTTGTGCTGGAGCACAGACACAGACACACACATAAGCATATCTCATCAATGTTTCAGAGGGAGGACTGAATATCAGCTAGCCATACCCCATACCTAGTCCTCACTTATTTACATCCGGCTGCCCCCGCGCCACTGAAACCTCAACAGCAACATCAATGATTCATCAGCCAATGTTTTAGCAAAATGCATGTCTCCTCTGTCGATATGGAGGAGGAGACGAGGGAAAAGGGAGGAGGGAAACGGTGGGAGGAAGGAAAGAAGGCGAGGAGACATGATCGGGGTAGGAGAGAGAGAGAGAGAGAGGAGAGGGAAGAAGAAAAAGATGGGAGGTGTAAGACTGAGAAAAATGAAGAGAAGGATGTTGATAAGAGGGAGAGGAGATAAAAGATAGCAGGAAGAAGTGAGGGGAGATGGTAGAAGAGAGGGTTGAGGGGAGAGAAGGAGCAAAGAGAAAGTGGGAGATAGGAAAGTGTGAAGATGGGATTGGAGGATAAAGCGGAAGGACAGAGATTTGAGGAGGGCAAAGGGGACAGAGGGATGGGTAGGGAAGTGAACAGGATAGACCTGCAAACCGTGAGGAGAGAAGGGGAGAGAAGTAAGGTAAGTTGTAGATGGTGAAAAAATGGCAGGAAAGAAAAGGTGAGATGGGCAGAAGGAACAGAAGACTGAAAAGAGAAAGGGGGAGTATAGGAGATGGATGAAAGGTGAAAGAAGGCAGAAAAGCAGGAGAGAAATGAGAAGAGGAAGAATGAAAGAAAGGAAAAAAGGCAAAAAAATTCAGAAAATGACATAAGATTGAGAGGACAGTGAAGAGGAGAAGATAGGAGATACCGATGCATCCTCTTCCTCCATCCTCCTCTTCCCTTACTTTTTTCTTTTCAATGTCCAACACTTGATCCCTCTTTTACGGAAGAAACATGGTCTTTTTTATCTTATTTTTGTCAGAAATCAATGACATTCTGCAGACACACACAGACACAGGAGTCTGATATGTCTTTTACTCTTTAGATTTCAGTAGAATATGACCCCACTTTCCTCCTGGGGCCTTGGAGGAGTTCACAGACATTTACACATTGATTTTAAAAATGTACCTGCGTTTTGAGATTGTGGTATGTGTGGTTTTGTGGTGTGCAGTTACATATGACACAAGACACAAAAAGTCTCAGGACAAACGTGGCAGGAAGTACCGCATACAGTATATAGGAAAACACTGTGACCATTTACATTTGATTATATCTCCAGTCCACTTCCTCTTTTTATTTTGGATCCATTATTCATAGTGTGATGGATTTATCAGTCGTACCACTTTAAAAAGAGCTGTGCAAACATTTTTCAACTATTTCAAATAGTAGAGAATTAATTTACTATTAGGGACTGTTAGACATCGCTATTAAACATGTTAGATATTACTATGTCAGTGATTCCAAATTGCTGATTCTTTACATTTGATGAATTTCAGCACTAAAACAATTTGCTGGTAATATTATAAGATGCGTTTTTTTTTTTTGTTTTTTTTAAATTATACAAAAAGTTATCACATTAACATGGTTTAATGACATAATTTCTCAGTCAACATTAACCATTCACTATTTCATGTGATTCTGCATGCATTTTCTTTATTGTGATCTATCAACATCTATCAGAATCTTGATATTGATTTCAACCATACCACCCAGTTCTGCTGTGAACACCCATAACAATAAGTTATCTTTTTTTATTTTGAATCTTACATCTGACAATGCTCAGACACACAGTTTGGTACAGGTACGATTGACATGAACGCGAATGCTCGTCAGCTGTTAGAAAAAAAGGAAAAGGGACAGAGAAAGACCACCAGAAACAGAGGAAAGCGGACGGGTAGTTGGCCTTGACTTTGAAGGAGAGTTGTTTCATGGTAACAAGGACGAGACACCACTGCTGTGTTTCCCTCTCTCCCTCTCTCTTTTTCTGTCATTTGGTGCCCAGGGTGAAATTATGATAATAAGAGAAAGGAAAAGCTATTACTGTGGCTGCTCTCTCATTATGTAAATGATATCAAACAGACCCTCTGTGTGTGCTATGTGTGTATTTCTGGTGTAGACGCAAGCCTGAACAGCCAGGTTCACATGCATGGCTACACATTTGTGCACGACGTCATGTTTTGCCTCTGCTTGTCTGCATGTGCGTGTTTGTTTGGCTGTTTGTGCATGGCTGGACATGTTTAACATGACGTTTTTTTTCAAATGTGTGTACGTGTGAGTGTGTGTGTGTCCTGGGGCTATGGGTGCTAATCTCCACACAGTGATTACAAGGTGTCAAACTCCCCCACATTGATTATGACATGTTAATTACATGCCGTGTTTCCACCTGCTCTGATGACACAACACACACATTAAAAGGCGTACTGTATGAGTTTGTGTGTAAATGTACCATTTGGCACACAGATCATTTTGCATTTGACAGAGAAACTGTGCACATGCCAGGTGAGCATGGGATGTCTGAGCTTGGGTCTGTAGGTCTATTGCGTGTGTGTGTGCATTTAAATGTTTAGACCAAGCTGCAAACAACAAGCAGTCTCTGAGATGTCTCAGATGTAAATGCGTGGCTAGTAGGAGTCAGCAGTAGTTTTCATACACCTCCATAACGTAATCCTCCCACCCTTTGTCATGCTAGGAAATACTTATAAAATGAACACTGACATATGCAAAGTACTGAAAGTCCTGAAAAGTAATGAAAAGTTCCAAGTTGACAAGTTAATATTCTTATTATCGATCATTCAGTAATTGTAGCCGAAATTATTCTAAAATTTTGAAGCTTTCTGAAGTAAAAGAAAAAAGAGCATACCTCCAAAATGGCAAACCCTTTGCTAGTCGGTTATTCAACTGTTAAATTGTTATTAAGCAAAAAGGAATTGTATTAGATAATATAGTGACATAAAAAACGGGTAATCATTTGCAAACAGCTCTTGAAATTGTTTATTTTATATTTGACAACCACTTTCACATCATCGAGCCAGTAATAAAATTGCAATGATAATCAATAGTCTTTGTTTCACCTGATTTCACATATAGTAAATTTCCCTTAAGCAAATCACACAGGGAGCTATTTTGAGAAACTAATTACAATATTCTTTGTGTGATTATGAAATTTACTGACAAATATTGACAATTTGCAGAACCCCTTCTCTGTATACGTCTCATTCTGTGCTCTCTCTCTTTCTGCCTTTTTTTTATATTTGTGCTTGATTGCACGTGAACTTTAATATGCTGCTGTTTTTATATGTGTGTGTGTGTGTGTGTGTGTGTGTGTGCTTTGTGGTCTGTCCTACTCTACTCTATTGCTTGTTTATATGCTTCATACCACTGGTCCTCGGGGGTTTATAAATATTGATCGTTACAAAGGATGGATAGATGCTTGATAGCCTGTCCAGGCCCTGGGAATACACGCACACATGGATACACACAAACACACACACACACACACACTCCTAAATCCCTCTTTCCGAATAGCCTCAGCCCAATACAATCTCTCTCTAATGTGTTTCTTTGATTCAAAACACAGAACCAGTCTTTTTGTATTGCTTTGTGTTAGTCTTCCCATCAGTATCTCAACTCTGCAAAGCATTTTTATATTTCATATGCCTACTTGAAATTCTTATTTAGAGTTGAGGACTTTGCTCAAAGCCACTTGCAGGACTCAAACCTGTGTTCTACAATTGACAACACAGTCTCCACAACTGTTTGGCACGCTAACACTGTTGTTAACAGCTGAATGTATAGGAGGCTCTTTAGATATACTGTAAAGTTAAAACTCACAAGGTCGGCCAGTAATCACATGATTGTCCATCAGCAGAATCCTATTGTGCAGCGCTCAGGTGGCCTCTGTGTTAAGGTGTCATCCATGATGTGCAACTTTACCACATTGACTCCGGCTGGGGACCTGCATTGCATCTAAAGATCCATCAGGCCCCACTAGTACACACTTTTTCTAAACCTGTGTTTGGAAAAACTCTGAGAAGTCTGAGAAAGTGCACTTGAGATGAATCATATTACTACATTTCCGTCGAGATTTTAATGCATGTGCTGGTGAGAGAGTATGAAAACTTAGATCTGACGGTGTTTCCTAAACACAGTCTAAATCTAATTCATGTAGTATATTGTATAACGAGAACAACAAAAGTACATTTCCACATACTGCTGCAATTTAGCAAATTGGAACCCTCTAGTTCAGAGAGAATCTGAAGATGAAAGCTTTGAATGAAGTGTTTTCATTTTATCAAGCGATGTCCACTAAGCTGAAGATGGTTACACCTGTGCACACAAGATCATTGATTAAAAGATTGCTTTCAAAAAAAATGTTTTGTCATTTTTCCGGTTTTTATGTGACAGAGAGGTCCAAAGGACACGACAGAGACTTCTGTAGATGTAATTTGATATTCTCCATCATTTTCAGGAGGTATGTTGGTGTTGATGTTGCTGCACATGTTCAAAGCCTTAGAGAGAGTGACAGGATGGCTCCTCAGAGAGCACAATAGACTGAGATGATTGGATTGAGGCTTGGCTAAAAGTGCACCAAGACCACTCGAAGAGGCCAAGTGTCTGAACCGGAATAATGAGGCAGCGAGATCAGACGCTGTATGACCACGATCCCATCTGCCAGATACTTCTGAACACTCCATAAACCATCTTTCTTACATACATTTTTAAAATATCCCCAATGAGAGAGAGATAGAAAGAGAATGAATAATGTTTGCAGTTACATGGACAGTATTTCTTCCATCTGAAATCCTTCTGATTTAACATTCCAACTTAATTGTTTACATGGACACTAAATTGGTGATCCGATAAGATGGTAGTTTACATGCCCCAAAGAACTGAATCATAATATAACTTCTGTCACATGTGCAAAGTGATTTTGCCTGCTCTGAAGTGCCTAATCTGCCAGAAATATAACAGAAGGAGAAGATTTCAATGTTAACCCCACATGGAACAAACGTGCAGAATGAATAGACTTATTTCAACCTGAGAGAACTGATTGGAATACATGTTTACAACAGTCATTAAGCACTACTATTTTCCTATTGAATGGATTATTAAAGGTGTACACCACCCCTCTCAATACCATTTAAAAGTACTTCTGATTGAGGTGGTTACATAAAGCTTTTTTATTCTGATTATTAGGGTCCATGTAAACGCACTCAATGAGAAGGAAAGATAAGTTAAGCTAACACTCCCCATTAACAACACATTCCTTGTCCTTATCATATTCTGTGTCCGTGACATTGTGCATTCTGTACATGGTGGAATATTTAGGGCACCATGGTTGCATGGTTTGTAGGCTCCAGTAAACCAGTCTATACATTGTGACTGTAGGGTGACGAAGAAAATCAACCGGAGCCTGGTCCCATTAAACAAGGATGATAATCTGTTTTCACGTCTCACCTGGCTGAATGAGAGGAAATCCCTGAGGCCAGGTGCCAAGAACTTGTGGAAATCCTCCAAAGAAGTGTTAGACTGTTGCAGCATATCAATTCCCATGATTTTGTAAAAAGATGTTCAACTTTTACACATCGGTGTATTGCTCATATAGTGTATGTGCACTAACATAAGGCAGAGATGGAGAACGAGAGAAAAACAGCAATGTCTGTGTGTGTGTGTGTGTGTGTGTGTGTGTGTACGCGCACCCCAGCTCATCTTTCAGGGTGTGTGTTAGTCTCTAATTCCCAGTGACAGATAACTGGTCGGAGCAGCACTGTGTCAGGTTTGTTTAGCCAGGACAGGCCTCCTGGAAATTAGACTTAACTCATAACCACAGACGCCAATTGTCCTTCTATGCACACATGCTCACAAAGACACACACAGACAAATCTGTGAGGAGAAAATTCACTACACGAATTGATATGGATAGAAAGTGGTACACAAACAAATATGTACAAATACACATTATTGAACAGAAACGCATGTAGGGGCACACACACATTCTCAAATGTTCTAGTCAAACACAAATACACACACACACACATGCACTGTTCCAGAGAACAACTTATTCAGTACCTGTCACCTCTGCTTAATAAATAAGAATCTGGTTTTGTCTGTGTGTGTGGGAGGAGAAGTTTAAGTTGTATGTTCATTTGTGTGTGTTGTGTGTTCATTTGTGAGAAACAGAGATGAGGGATGGGCGGAGGTGCGGCACTTTCTAGATTAACCATCTAGTCGGTGTGGTCAGGCCCCTAATGAAAACCAATAGAGATTCACTCTACTTTAATGAACAACACACACACCTCACAGCCTCAATTTACACCTGCAATAAGGCCCTGTCACTCTCCCTGCATCTGTGTGTGTGTGTGTGTGTGACGGAGAGAGGGAAGAACTGAGTGGGCACGGGGTCTTTTTCTCTTTTTCCTTCCTCATCTATTTTCTTTATCTTTCTTTCTGTCTTTCTTTTATCTTTCCTATTCATCTTACCCTTTCTCTCTCTCTTTTTATTTCCTCTTCTCTCCATCAGAGGTGGGGGGTGTTCATGGCTGTGTGTGTTCGTGTGTGTGTGTTTGTGTGTGTGAACCTTGCAGAGTCAATCTGGTAGGTGACACCCCTGATCTGGCTTCTATAACCAGTAAGCAACCCTGGCAATCAGAAGCCACCAAATTAATTACCATCCGTGTGTGTGGGTGTGTGTCTGTCAGTATGTGTGCACACACACACACACTTGACTGTACCACATCACACGTTAACTCTAGGACAACTGACTTTGACTCACTTCCTCTTTCCGTTGTGGCCAAATTTGCACTCGATGACAGAATGTTTGCCAGTTATGGGCACTCATTTAATGTCTTAACAGTAATTACCTTAATTTCCTGCTCCTGAAATCAACATATCAGGATTTTAGTTGTGAACAAAGTGACAGGCCAAACTGTAATGTTGTTCATTGTTAAAAAGACAAATGATCTAGTGGGTACCTAGCATAGTGTTTCTCATTCTTCTACTTCCAATTCTTAATTTTTCTGCACTGTTAGTAAATGAAGTAAAACTATATCTATATCTATCTATCTATATATATCTATATATATATATATATATATAATCAAGGAAAACAAGAGTATGAAATAAAATAATCAGTGAAGCATGCTGCATAGTTTTATTTTGAAACTTAAAGCCTCTTTACCAAAACCACTGAATTTGTGTTTTTTTGAGTTAAACTCAGATTTAAACTCTAAGCGCTGGTTGTATTGCAAAAGATCAAAAAATGTTAATAATGAAATAACATATTTTCATAGTGATGTGTGTCTTTGTCTTTTTTATAACACACTTAGATTTGTGTGTGTGTGTGTGTGTGTGTGTGTGTGTGAACGATGAAGACCATTCTGTGATTGAATGAGCTGTCTGTGTTTGGCCTCACTGAATCAAAGTAAGGCCTCTTTGAATTAGTGGGCAGGACCTCGCCAGATGTTACTTATTAGATGATCAGATTTATGCTCAACATCATTGCAATCATGTATTGTAGTAGTACACTACAAATCCGCCTGCAGTTTTTTTTTTTTTTGATTCACCTCAAATGTGTTTGTTGAAAATAACAAACTCATAACAGCGTATAGATATTTAAGATTATTAAAAACAAAGTGCAATAAAGATTAGGACACTTATTTTACAAGAGTTTTATAAGGAGATGATATGATGATTATTCCTTATTTACAGAAAAGGTGCCATAGTGAGCAATGGGGAATAGGAAACAAAGAGTCATTCAGATCCAGCAGGTAGTGAGTGTTATTGTCGGTAAGCTGAGGTAAAATAACGGTAACAGGTCACAGTGTGTTATCTGAACAGGTATTTGACCTGTCTGACCTGAATGTGTTACGACTAGACTGGCAACATGATCTCAGCCTGACCGGAGCTGAGCACTCTGACTGACTAACTCAGCAACCAGACTCACAAGGGCAGGCAGGCTGCTTCCTCTGTGTCTGTGTCTCGTAGGGGTCGCAAAGTTAAATGACACACATGACACATTTCCACCATGGGCTGGTGTGTACTCATACTTGAGTGTGATTTTAATGCCATGTTAAGATTCATATTCTGTCCAAATTATTACACAAATTGTGTTTTGCAATTATTTTTTTCAAGATTATCCTAGTTAAAAACAGGCCACACTGAACGGTAATCTTATTCATATGTTTTAAAACTGTAAGACTTTGTGGAAGGTGAAATATGTGCACTGCCTCCATTTGACTCAGAGGGCAGTGCATCAAAGAAGAGTGCAAGAAAGATGCATTTGAGCAGTCTGGGGAATTAATTTAGCAGTGTGAAGCTAATTTAGCACTGTAGCTGATTAGTGGGATTTATAGATATTCAAAGTTAGCTTTGTTGTGCAATATTGGTCAGTTTGTGGTCTGCTTTGGTCTCTAATGTCTTCTCTTGATGAAACTAATCTTATATTAGATGTCATCTTACAAAAAAGATGCACACACACACACACTCATGCACACACACACACACGTCTGACTTTCACTAGCTTCTCAGGTACGTGGCCAGACAGGTGAAACACACACCTGAAAACACATTACCTGAGCCACCCAAGGTACACACTATTCCCTTCCACTTTGTTACCGTACCTCCGTGCAGTGCAGCCTTTCTTAATAATTACCTCAGCTTACACAGACACATTGAGAGCTCAGATGACGATTACCTGGGTAATGGTGCACGTACTGTATAACATCACAGGCTGGTCTGTGATTCAAGCCTTTTATGGTCAAATTTCTTATAAGGAAGCAGGATGGCAAAGAGGGTATCAGCATACAATAAAGTCCATTAGCGATTTGCTAAAAGAGTTCCGTAATAATCATTTATAACTCTAACAAGCCTTTATGTCATGCTGTGACAGTCGCCTGCAGAGTAAAAACAACCAGCAAAATGTCAAGGTATCCCTTTTAACAACTCTGGCACATTTATTTTGACATACCCACTAGGAAATGCAACTAATGCCATCAAGGTCTAATTATGAGCCAGCTCTGACTGTGCTCCGGGCGTCATCCATCATACTCTGTGCTGATACTGTCTCTGCCCATATAAACGCTTGTAATCATGCTCTGTCTGCTCTGCCATTTGTCATCCTCTATGGCTGGCTGGGTTTGTGCTAATCACTACGATTACAACCATATCAGTTCTCCTAAGGAGCCCCTAGTGGACTCATCCCGGATAGAATATATTACTAAGGTTCATTGTTTTTGTTTTTCTACATTTACCACAAAATGTGTGGATTTTCTTAAAGGAGAAAATTGGTTTAAAGTGATTTCTAACTAGACACCCATGTGCATGAATAATTAAAGGCAGGATGGGCAACATTGGCCAAACTAGCAAGACTAAACTAGATTTTGGAAAAAAAAAAAAAAAATCCCTCCTCCTCCTTTGAGGCCTCTCTACAGAGCCACTCCCCCACATTACATGAATGCACACTTCTTGTTCTCCCAGCTTTGGCATGTAAGGATTAGAGAGGTTTGGTGGCTTCCTCAGCATCTCTCTATACAGCCTTTTTCAGGGCTGATTTAGTTCTCAGCATCTGGTAACTTATTTAAGAAAACAAACCAAATGCATTAAAACAATGCAGTGCAGAAATGCCACAGAAATGAAGTTTCCTGGTATATTTTCTGCTTTACAATGAAAGTCTACATGTGTATCTGTGTCTCACATAGAAGCACATGAATGGTGCCTGTTAATTCAGCAACCATGATTCAAAGCAGGCTTGGGAATGACCGATAGTGGGAATACAGCGAGTGTGAGTGAAGGAGAGGCCTGAAGGCCTCAGGGGCTGAACTTTCAAGCTGTCACCATCTCTTATTCACCTCTTTTCCCTCTCGTCTTTATGTGTCCTCAACCCTCTACGTTTTACTCTGTCTCTTCTTCCTCCTCCCATCCAACGTCTTCTTTTCCGTCATGGTTCCCACATGCCTCAGGCTGGTCCCTTGGTCTGATGGCTCCCAGCAGGGGGGAGGACTCAGGATGCAGGAGTACTGAGAATACACCAAATACTACATGTGTAGCTTGAGAATGCGCAATTTTTTTGCACTGCATCCCACTAGATAACATACACTACACTACATGTACACTACATACTATAGTCACAGGACCGCTCTGGATAGTATAGTTTACATTCAAATGTTTCAATTGCAAAAACAGCCATATACTTGTTTGAAAGGTCTTTTTAAGAGGACAAAATGATTCTAAGGTTTTTAGATGAATTTGTCGCTGTAACACAGAAGACAAACACAATCAGAACCAAGCCATGGGATCTTTTTGCTTCATTGAACTTTAATGGAAAAATTCATTTTGAACTGTACTGCAAGTGAATCAGTAGTAAAATAAATTCAAATTAGCCATTGTATCCCATTTGGGAGGAGAATGCAATATTGAAGTAAAAACTTCTCATCCAACGATATAACAAAACAGATATAAATGTTTGGAGAATAATTAATACATGAACAAAAGCAGCGACATAAAAAGGAGAGAAAACATAATACTATATCAGAATGATTTTTCAATGGTGATGGTGTTTATAAGTTAGCAGTAAAGATGTAGCATAAGTGCACTGATTTCCAGAGTATATTCATTATCCACATGTTTTCACTGAATGAGTGTGCCTGTACCATTTGCTGGTTATGTTGGTCTTGACGTGGCTCTGCACTCATTGTGAATCACTCAGCTTTCACTGGTTGCGAACATCAGCTGCAGCAAATGATTCAAATATAAAATGAACTTTGTGTGTTTATCTCATCTCTTCAGTCCCAAGCCTTGACTGTGCTGCATTGTGAATGTAATAAAGCAGTGCGTAGTTTTCACAGAAAGGTAGTAATTATGGGAGCGCTGCGATGAGAAGGTTTTCTCTAGATAGACTAGATTGGCCATTCATTACCAGCCCTACGCACACACACACACACACCAGCTGCAGAGAGACAATGGAGTGCAGGCTGATTCAATCTGGGCTTGTACTTACAGACAACAATGAGATAATCAAGTGGAGCATTACATCGCACAGTGCAGGCCTAGGGGTGTGTGTGTGTGTGTGTGTGTGTGTGTGTGTGTGCGTACCTGTCTCATAGCTGCATACCCTATTTCTTTTTTTTTATGCGCAAAATACACAATGCATGCTATTCTGTTAAATGTTCTCTGTTAAAACATTTGTTTCTCTGTTAGGTGAACTCATTAGTGCACATGATACATACACACTCTGGCTCCTCCTAGAAGAAGGGAAAGGAGGAAAAAAAAAATCTCTCAGTTAATCTCTTAACAAATCTGCTTGCTTAACATCTTTTTAAGGAAAAGCAAGTTAAAGACAATATGTGGAGTGAAAGAGAGAGGAGGATGAAGAGTGTGGAAGTGTTAAAAGACTGAGGTAGGGAAAGGAAAAGAAAAGAGATGCAGGTGGAAAATGGGAAAAGGAGAAAGAAGAGGCCTGTAATTTATAGTTGTCAGGGGAGCAGCATTTACCAAAGGAGGGACGCTGTCTCTATTTCTTTTACCCTCTTTTTCTCACCAGTACTTGGTCTCTCTCTGCTTCTCAATTGATATGTGCTTGATTCCAAACAACCCCCCCACCCCCACCCCCCGGCGCCCGCTGGGGAGCTTTTTTAGATTTTACGCTTGGATATATCTGTTTAACTCCCCGTTTACCCTTCTGACAACATGACGACACACACACATACACACACACACACACACTCACACACACATACATGCAGAGCTGCTGGCAGATAAAGTGAAGGAGAGGGATGCAACCCCATGGTCTTCTGGGAATTGGATATAATACAATACAATAAAAAGACAGATGAGAGAAAGGGAGGTGTTTTTATTGTGGTGTAACACACCCCTCATCGATGTGTGTGTGTGTGTATATATGTGTGTCTGGCTCAAATGTGTGGACGCTGTTAAGTAGATGGCGTACGGACATACTGGGAATCATTTATCAGTTTGCAGGAGCAGGAGCAGGAGCTGAGGAGGCCTAAAAGAACTTTTCCTGCTCATCTTTTCAACATTGTTACACAATGAACACACCAAGTCCCTCCACAAGTAACTCAAATAATTTAATAACAACTTGATATAGTCTTGTTTTGTAGTAGTTCATTCTGTTGTATTCTAATCCTTTACACGGGCTCTTCACATTTATTCCAGAGGTGTGTGTTTCTTGGCTGGTGTTATGCTAATGGCTCTTTGGATGGTTAACACAATGCCTCTGGGGAGGAGGAGGGGCTGCAGGCTACATGGCCGTGACTGACAGTGAGCTGCGTGGCCGATGAATGGATCGAGTTTATCCACGCTACACCTCCTCCTGTTCTTCTCATAATTAGTAACAGCAACGAACAATGTGTATTTATTGGACCTACAAAGAAAATGGAATACAAGACAAATCCATAGAATTAGAATAAGATTGCAGTTTTACAAACACCTTTTCTTAAATGTGTTTTTCTTTTTTTTAATTTCAATATTCAAGCAATTTTGTGAGTCTGAACACTTTTTTCTGTCTGTCTACTTTTGTTAGCTCCCTTCTCTCTTTCATCGCTGCATTAGTCACTTCCTTGACCACCATCAGCCTGTTTCTTCTTGATCCTTCTTGGCCTCCTAACCTCTGTCCTTTCCTCTTTCCTTCAGCCATACTGCTCTTATCTTTTCTTCTCCCTGACACATTTACCAGTATTTAAGATTAGTTCTCAAGCTGTGGCCCTCTTTTGTTCATTCATTCCTTAGCGCTGTTTTTCCCTTTTTTTTTTATGTTGTTTCAGCCATTTTTTTCCTTCCTCAGACTTTCTTATAAGACCCAGGCACAGCTCTAAATGAGTTTTACAATTTATTCGTGAAACATTTGATTAAAGAAACAAAGCTGAAATGATTTAGAACATTAACTAATTAGTCAATTAAATATTACGGCATTATTCAATGCATTATTTAATTTCTATAGTCTGCTTAACAATATGAATATTGTTTGTTAACTGGTAGACGCAAACAAATACGTACGTAACCGAATAGATGTCAGACCTAATTGATCTATAATGTCTTTTATTCTCAAGAAGCAGGCGTGACCGCCGGAACATATCTATCGATCCCTTGCATCTCTCTCATCCTCACCCTTTCTCCCCTCCCCATCTCTCTTGTGAACCCTTGACCACGACCTCTAAAGGTCAGAGGTCAAGGTTGGGGTTCAGCTTGGTGACACTGAAGAGTCGCGAGGCCCGCCCGCCTCTTTTTCTCCGTTTAAGCAGGTGGAAAGAATGTGATTGCGGCGTTAGATTGATCGTTGTTGCATGCCAGAGACCGACAGTATCTGTGCGTGTGTGTGTGTGTGTGTGTGTGTGTGTGTGTGCGTGTGTCATCGTGGCAACAACAATGCATTTCAATAGGTCTAATGTGAAAGCTGTCAATACTGCTGATCCAAACCACAACGCTTCATAGGAGGTTATTGCCCTTTGGCTGGTAGACTGTGTGTGTGTGTGTGTGTGTGTGTGTGTGCAGATATGTTATATGCAGGTGTGTGTGTGTGTGTGTGTGTGCGTTAATTGACAGATGTTGGCTCTTACACAGCTGCCAAAGGGAAGTAAAGGACCTGTGTATTGATTGCTGTCATGATTGTCGGCTGTCTCGTCTTGCATTTATTCTCATATTGTTCTGCATTATTGCTTCTTGGATTTCTATTTTTTGAGTTTTGTCTTCCATATTTAATAGTTGCACTTTTTTTTAACATCCGCAGTGACTTAAACTACAGTTCTGTTTTGTTTTATTACACTTTAAATGTGTTCAATATTCATGGCGACAAAAGAAAATTGTCCACCTGTGAGAAATATTAATATATCTAATGGCTCTCTGAAGACGGCTGCGATTGAGGCTTTTTGTAGATGTAAATGTAGATAAATTGTAATTTATTCTCAATCATGTATTCTGAGCGTAAGCTTATTTTCTTTCTTCCACAGTTAACATTTGATGTGATTTTCAGTAGCGATTTATTTAATGTTTGTGTCATTACTTTGCCCCAGTTGTGTCCTTACCTTGATAAATTGTCCTTGTTGTTGCACAGCAATGGAAGATTTCATATTCTCTCTTTGATTTAAAAAATCAGCTCTTTATATATTGCACATGGGATATTACACGATATTAGTGGGTGATGGCACTCTGGTGGTTGTATGTTATTGTGCATCAGTGTGTTTGTGCATGTTTGACATGCATGTTTACATGTCGACAATCTTTTCAGTTCTATGTGTGCATGTGTTGTGAAATTAGGTGTTATTGCGCTCCTCTGACTGGAGTATCCCTGTGGTGCCTCCTCTCACTGGTGGAGTTGAAACAGCACACACACACACACACACACACACGCATGCACAGACACAAAAGCACACTTACAAATCCCTGTGGTGATTATCAGATCAAGTCAGATCCTCTCGAAGCCTCAGACTGAAGTGGAATTCACTTTGCTTTTTATTTACTGGCCATGGAAAGCCTGACAAAAGGCGTATAGTGTGAGACCTAACACACACACTCACACACACTCACACACACTCACACACACACACATCAAGACATCTACAACAACAGTTATTACAAAAAAAAAAACTGTCGTTGTCACATTGAGTATTACAATTGAAGTTTCTTCTCACACTTGTCTCAGAGTTACTGGACAATCCTTTCGCAACATCAACACAACTCTAGACGTTTGTCCTTGTTGTGATGAAGTGATCAAAGCATTTAAACTATTTGTATCCTGACATCCAGTGTTAGCCGCTCTGAAGTCCTGCATGTCAGCAGTCTTTTCTGTGTGAGTGTGTCCCCACGGTGGAATGGTTACCTGTTAATTGTATACCACATCTAACAAGATTCTGTACTGCACTGTGGTTGAACATCATTAGGGTCACAGTTACATCGGTCATCTCTACAACACCACCTTGTCTGAAAAACAGCCTTCATTTTAACTCGAAAGGCATTAAAATCTGCTCACTTAAACAGGAGTCATAAGACAGCTGGGCATGCCATGTTGTTTTGATCCACAATTCATATGAGTCCATGTAATTTCACAGTACACTGATGTACTGTATGCATACCAAGAAGTATAGATGTGCCTTTCTACATATGCGCTTTTAAACCATGTAATACCTCTAACACAGGTGGATTCAAATGATATTACCTGTGGTTTGTGTGTGTGTGTGTCTTGCTTGTACCCATGTGTGTGTATTTGTGCACATAAACATACATATTCATGTGTCTGAATGTGTGAAGTGATCATATTTGTCCTCTGAATGTAGCTGATTCCCCACAGACGGGGAGATATAGAGATATTACAGGATTTGTGCAGGCTCTCTCTCTCTCTCTCTCTCTCTCTCTCTCTCTCACTGCATGTGTAGAGATGTTATGGAGATCAGAGGCAGGCTGGGAGCCTCCGAGGCTATTAGCTCATCTGTATTGTATTGAGACGAGGGTATGTACACATCTGCTGATGACACCAGAGAATTGAGCATTGTGAAAGTGTGCATTTGATCTCAGGAGCACACCTCCATTTGTGTGTGTGTGTGCATGTGTGTGTGTGTGTTCTCATGCTTGCTTGTTTGGCTAAGACTCCAATATCATTATAATTTGACAACTATGTTCTTGCAGGGAAATTGCTTAGCTGTGGTAAAAAACAACAAAAAAGATAAATATATATATACAGATAATATATATAGCAAACAATTTGTTTGTTTATTTCTCTTTGCGGAGCAAGGTTTGATCTGCCAAGGGAGTTATTGCTATCAAAATGTAAAACATTTGAATATGTGAATCATGAAATGAACAGCAAATATGTGAGGTGCAGCTTGAAGTGGGAAAAGTATTGCTCAAATCACTCCATCTGTGCCCAAGTCTGTATTTTATCATATCAGTTCATTCATGCACCTGGGAGAATTAGTAGTGAGATCGTCCTTTGACGTTTCATTACATCTTTCTTCCTTTATCAAGAAATTGGCTCTGTCTGGCAAGTTAAATCGAGTGGCTTATTTGAAGCTCATCTTCAAATGCATTGTTCCCTAATACAGGGCCTCTTGATCAGCCTGTTTTGTTATTGAATTGACATGAGCTGCATTGCACTTGAGATTTTCTCTCTCTCTCTCTCTCTGTCCCTCTCTCTCTGTTGGCCCAGTGGATTTCAGTCAGTTGATGAATACAAATGTCACCTAATGTCCCATCAACTGGACAAAAAAGGGCTGTAAAGAGAGAGAAGGTGATGGAATAAGACGAAAAGAATCCCGCTTCTCTTTTTTCTGCCGACGTTAGCAGCTTTTAACCCACTTTGATTGATACGGCATCAGAAGTTACTCGATTAAACAGCGTTTCACACTGCATAGATTCCTACTTAAAAGTCTCAAGACCGCTAAATTATTTATTGATGTCTGTTCCAATCTACATCTGGCTAAGAAGGACTGTGCTCTGTGTGTGTGTGGGTGGAGGAGAAGGGTTTGGGGGGTGGCTGGTGCTTCCGCAGCGCCTAGAGGAACTTGTTTTCCATGTGCACTTGTTCACCTGCCCGTCTTCTCTAATGGGGCTCAGCAGGGAAGGATGAATAGGCCTGAAAGTGGCTACGTGGCGCTGAAATTGCATCACGGCAACTCGGTGTGCATGGGTCTCGGCTCTCAAGAAAAATCCCACCGCTGTCTTCTCTTTTTCAACTCTCGCTCTCACGTATAAGAGAGGAAGCATGCACAGGCACACGTACAGTAATTCACAGACGAGCAAACTATCAAGTAAGGAATAGAGGAAACACACATACATTCACATGAGCGATCAAGTAAAGCACTGAGCCAAGTAAGTGAGAAAATATTGGGTAATATCCCTGGCAAACAGCTCAAGAATCTTTTTAAAGTTCAATAGCAAAGCAAAGCAGTTTCTTATTGTGTTTCTCCCTTTCCCTGGAGTTCACTGTGTTAGTGGATGGGGAAATATACAAGTCTGATTGAAGACAAAGCTATTTGGGGGCATTTAAATATCCCAGTGTCCCAAAGATGAGAGGTTCAGTAGTAAAGTATTGGTGAAGAAGTGGTGGAGTGATTGAAATTTTGTGAAATGAGAGTTATTTCTTATAGGCCCTAAGCACAGCAGACACAGAGTGCAAACACCACAGCTTGTTACTGTGGGGTGCATGGTAAGTAAGGAAGCAGTGAACAGTAGGCAGAGGTTTAGCGCTTGAGGTGTATTTTCTCATAGACGGCTTTCATTGTCACTTGTCTCCCCAGAGCATGTATCTGTATTTCATTCAAAGAATATTGTGATTAATGTTGTGATGAAGTGATGAAACAGTGACTGTCAGTCGATCATCCTAAGTGATGATTTTCATTGGTTTATCTGTTCGTAATCTAATGACATTAATGTGAATTGTGAAAAACTGTGAAAAGCCACACAATGTCTGAGCACATTAGTTAGATATGTTCTGCTGTCATTGTGTCCGTGGTCTTAAAATGAAACCAGCATGCTTTCTTTACGAAAACAGAAAAACATAGAGACATTAATGGAAAAGTCTGATTGAAGCAAAGCCAGAGCAAGATGTGGTCCATTCTTCAGGCTCATTTGCTGTATGAGGTTAAACAGTCTAATGTTGTTTTGAATCTACTTTGGACATTGTGTACAAGTTGCACCAGCCATGAGATTGCTTGAATAATGAGTGTTTGCTAAACTGTGGCCAACAAGATGATTTCAACAGTGCAGCTCTACATGCTGCATCTGTGCTGTAGTTTCAATTTCTTATTTCATTTACCTCTTGCTGCTGTGGAGAAAATGGAAAAATACTCACAGGTTTAACTTTAACCGTACTTATTTTTGTTGACTAAATCTGAACAAAATACTGCGTTGAATCAGTGAATGTTAAGCATTAAGCATGCTGGTTAAACCTTAAACTATTAGTCCATTATCAAAATTGTTGATACATCCTGTTGATGGACTAATCAATTAATGGACTAATTGCTTTAGCGGTAGTTTGTATCACTTAGATTCTTGTGTGAGAATGAGCCCGGAGACATCTCCGAATAAGACAGAAAGCATGTATTGCTTGTGCGTTCATTGCTACACCCACCCATCGATCCCACGCTCTAACCATGCAAGTGCACACATTCATACCAGCACCTATCGGCCTGCAAAAGGACTGCAAAGGTGCATTTGAGTGAATCATGGCCAGGATTGAAACATCACTGCGGCCTTGAGGGCTGAAACATTAGATGGAGCTCTCTGCTGTTGGTTGGATGAAGTTAGAGGAAAAGTAGTGAGTTCGTTTACTTTGTGTTGTGCAGGGAGCGGGAGGTGGGGGGTGGGGGGCTTTAGCTCTGGAGGCTGGCCCATGTTTCTCCCTCCACTGTTTATTGAGGGCCTGTCTCAGGGGCCAGGTATTGATTTCTGTCAGGATGAGATGGGATAGCCCTGGAAGAATAGGTGACGGATGGATGAGGAGGAACGGAGGGATAAGTGGAGGAGTGCAGCGCTTGTCCCAGTACAGAGGCTCCTTCAATTGTCTACAAATGGTAACTCTGCCTTGACCCCACTTATTGGTTCCTGCTTAAGAAAAAATATTGTGGATGTTAATCCAGTTTGTTTGCCAAAGTCATAGCAGCCTGAAAACAAAATGCTTCAGCTACTATGAAAAAAAAGCTACAAAGTGTACCTATTTTTAACAATTTGTAGTTAAAAAACAAAAGAAAACAACAAACTCACTTTTTCCTGAATACAAACACTTTAGGACACTAGCTTTAAAAATCAGTAGTGACTCCAGTCAACTGAATATTAACATCAAGCAAACATTTGTATTATTTATTTCTGGGACTAGTTTTTAATTTTTCCAGATGTGTTTTTATGAAATTTTTTCCACCTTTTTCTTTGGAAAACCAACATGTAAGGCTGTGTAAAGCTGATTCCTCCATTCTTGCCCCTCATTAGGCATTTCATTTTGATGCAGACAGTGAAACTCAGCTGGAGGAATTTAGCAAGCACCTTGCTCATGTACTTCACAGAGGCAGCACATTATGTATGGTGGCAAACAGCCTAATCTAACATTTAAAGGGGACATATTGTGCTTATTTCCAGGTTTATTCTTGGATTTGGGAGTAAGTAAAATCCCAGTCTGCTCTGATTGGTCAGCTCCCACCAGCCGGGGCAGGCATGGCCCACCAACATCTGCATTAGCTCTGCCATGAAACACAACCAAACTTACAGATTCCAGGCCTAAAGGTGCGACATGTACTGCTGGCACTGATCCAGCCCAGAGTTTGTGCTTTAACAGCCCACATTAAGAACACAGTCCCCAGTAAATGAACATAACGTATAAACACAGAAAGCAGACGTGTTTTGCTGGTGCTGGGAGGACTTTTCTTTCACATTTCCATCTAAAATAAGGCAAGTCTGTTGGGTCTTCACTTGCACGGATGGTGAGAGGACGTGGCGACTGTTCTGTGTTTGTACCTTTGACATCTTATTACCAGAGCCAGCATTAGCCACATAGCAACCGTGGACAAATAGGTGAAGTTTTCAGAGGGCTGGATGTCCACGCTGCTGAAGGGTAGGAGGAGGTCACACCAGATCCCAGTGTGAGACGCATAAGGCAGAGCATTTTTGTGCACATTGAATAAAGATGGAACATGAGAAAAGGTGGTCTTTTCTCATAGTCTGAGGGTTTCTAGAGACACCAGGGACACCTATTTGTGTTGAAAAGGTGCATTTAGCATAATAAGTCCCCCAAAATACAGTGTGAATGAAGAATATTTCTTATACATGTCACCACTTATGTAACGTTTTCTATTGTTTTAATAGTTAATGATGAGTGAAATGTATTTTTAAGAGAGTAAACGTTTGTTTGCTTCTCTGTTGCCAACGTTACCGTCAGCCATAAGAGTGTTGACATTTCATTTTGAGGTTGAGTCTTGCCTTCCGTTGGGAACAAACTGTAACTTAGTGTAGCAGTTCTGCGAATAAGCTGGTGCTGTCAGGGAAGAACTGTGAACCCATTTAACAACTACTGACAAGGTGCCCTTGAGCAAAAACATTCAACTCACTAGAGCTGGAACTGCTCAGTAGTCATAGGAGATGGTACAGGACTGTAGATGGTCCAAATGAGAATGTGTGGAAAAGAATTAACTTTAAGAATTGAAAAAAGAGAATGGATGCTTGGACTTGTCTTTATGCGCTGCTGTTTCCTTTGTGGATGCACAATTCATACTTCTATCACAGAGTCTAATTTGTGTCAAGTTGAAATGAAACAAAAACACAAACACACTGTCTTGACTTTATCAAGGTTGTATAGTTGATCATTCCCTGGTTAAGTGCCCTGTGAAAGTCTCACACACACACACACACACACCTCCCAGACCCTCTGTCAACTTAACGGCTGCCGATCAATGGCAGGAGGTCAGCATGGTGACAGAAGCTTGGAGCTGCATGTGTGTGTGTGTCTGCACTTTCATGTGTCTATGTGAGTGTTTTCTTGTGTGTGTGTGTGTGTGTGTGTCCGTCTGATAGAGAGCAGGGCTTAGGACTGCCGAGCGATCGCGGAGGGGTGGAAAAAGTGTCCAAGATTCATTTTTTCTCATCTCGTACAGAGGGAGAGGAGGGGAGGCCGGTGCGTTATTTTTCTTGGCTTTAGCCCTCACGACTCTAAGTGGGTATTGATCAGGTGCCTTAATGCAAACCTGTCAAATTAATTTTGTAGGGAGAGAGGGCTGTGACTGCTGCTAGATTGCTTCAGCATCAAAGGGGGTGTGGGTGGGGGTGTGTGGATGGATGGATGGATAGAGGGATGGATAGACGGGGTAAAGGGATGTTAGAGGTGGGGAGCCTATGAATTTTAATCATCATCTAAATAGGAAGCGAGCATTCCAGTTTCTTTTTGTCATTCTTCTTTTTTCTACTTTTTTTCCCCATGTGCTTACTTCTGCATCCATTTTTCTTTTCCTGCACCCTGTCATGTGGTGTTCCTGCTTTGCTTTTTTCTTGTTTTGGTTGAAGACATCTAAGTAGGTGACAGACAGTTGTATAGATGCATTATGTGCCTGCTAGCAGCTCAGAAAAGGAGAGAGTTGGATCAAAATGGTGAAAAGATCCACATCTTCCACAATAGTGGACTTAGGTGCTTCCTTAAACTACATGTTGTTGGCCTACTGTATAAGTCTAACTATGAGGTCAGTCTCCTGTGTTTTGTGTAACATGTATGCCCTCTTGGTTTATTGGTAAAAAAAAAGAAAAAAGGCTTATGGTCTAAACCCGTTTCAAATAAAATACATCCTGGTCACATGCATGGTTTCTTAGATCTCGAGGGATGCTACAGGGACTCTAAAAAGATGAATATCATCATAACTGTCTTCTAAAATGTACTCTAAAAGCATCAGATGTTCCTCTCCTTGATAGATTGCATTTTGGACTTTGGATATTTCATATATGATATAACACTCCAGTGGTGTTGTTTTACAATGCTGCTGTGAGGTCTCATCTCCGAACCGTTGCATCGGATCAGGCTAATCTCTGGCCTGCTCCTTTATCCTGTTAGTTAGTTAACTGTCGGCCAGGGTCTTTTCACACCGGGAAGAATTAAAAACAGCCATAAGTAATTTTTACGACGGGGGATTCAAGGGATCGAGCAGGCGAGTGCATCTGCATGTGATCTACTGCAGCGAGTTTTCTCTGACTCTCGGCTCTCTTTCTGTTAGTTTATCTGAGAGCTGTAAGTTTTACACAGAAAGCTGTCGCCCCTTTCTATCGACCCTCTCAGCCTTTTAGGTGTGTTTTATGATCCATATAGTACAGAATGAAGATGTATCTCGTGCACACACGCACACACACACACACACACACACACACGCACACACGAATGAATGCATGTGCAGTCGTGTTTGTATGCACGTTCATGAATGTATACATACCGGTCTGTGTAAATGCAAGAATACTGTACACACTAATGTCTCAGATATACACAGGCACACACACACACACACACACACACACACACATATCTATGGTCAGACTACATCGATACTGGCAACAGTGGAGGGCTCCACTGTGAACAAATCATTGTGATAACTTTCTCTCTGGAAACAGAGCAGTGTGACAGAATTATGGTGCTAAGTATCATGTTGATTCAGAATGAGCTTTACAGTGGAGATTTTAAAATAGCTCATATTCTACATGACATTTTAAGTGTTTTAAATTCGTGCTGGTGTTGGCAGATGCATTGTTTAGAGCAGCAATATCTCCCAAGTCTCTCGTTGTCCATTTAGACCACAGTCTAGGTCTTAAGTGTTGCCTCAGATCTTTATCAGCTCTGGTGCTGCTCTACAAAAACATGAAACATAAGCTACTAGTGCAGTGCAGTTATTACTCTGTGCTCGAACCAGATGCAGGATCATTTGGATTTGGATACTTTAGTTTGAATAAATGCAGTTTAAGATACTGTTTTCTTTTTTCAGGTCAAGTTTTTGTTCCTTATATATTTTTGTTGTCTTCTTTGCATGTTTTTTCTTTCTTACTCTTTGCATATTTTCTTCATTTCTGTCTCTATAAGCCCTGGCGGCCACGTTATACATTTAAACATCAGCAGAAGCAAAACTTATTCAATTCACATCAGTGTACCAAAGTGATTCTTGATTTAAGCTCCTCAAATAGAAAGCTCATTTCAAGATAGATTTCCCATGCAGAGCAGTATTTGCATATTCCAAAAAAACCTCTTTCTGCTCTTTTCTCTCTCCAGGGCTCCCACAAACACTACCTACATTTGAATGGTAACTCGAATTGTCTCACTAGCTAGCTAGCTGCCACAGCACTCGAGATGCAAATGCATTGGGTACGACTGTGTGTGTGTGTGTGTGTGTGTGAGTGAAATGTATTTTGGTGAGCTGCAGATTGGCTGGCTCGTCTCAACAGAGGTTCCATTACCTCTCAGTGGCTTTCATCTGCTCATCGAGTGAGAAGTCCTTGCATCTGAGGCGAAAGTGGCACGGTATAACATGAACACCGACACACACAAATGCACAACTAAAAACACAGATGGATGTGGAGCCAAAGAGAGAGAGAGTGTGTGGCAGGAACTCAAATACATTTTAAGACAAAGTACATTTGGTTTCAGCAGGCTTGCTGTGCTGGTGAGTGCAGCCACAAAGTGGATATATTCCCTTTTAGGGGAGTGTGCAACAAAATAAGAATAGTGGGTTAGCGAGGTATGTTGTGCCTGGAGCCAGACTTTTCAATGACACAAAGGTGTTAGGTCTCGTCAAGTTTGTTAAAGTTTTATATTTCCTGCTTTATTGTGGCGTTCATCTTTTCCCTCTTGTTTCAGGCCCCTTGACTGTGCCAGATCACCTGGTGCCGTCTGGTGGTTTTGTCGAGCGTTCCAGCATCCTAGTCAGTGTCAGTATCTTGTTGAGAGTGAAAGAGTCTAAACAAGAGGTTTTGCATTGAGTACAATACTTACCTTACCTTGCAACAATAAGTTTTTCTGTTCTTCGTAGCTCTCCATTCTAACGATCTGTTGACTCTTGACTGAAGTAGGCAGCACGTGATCGATTACTCCTTTTTTATTTTATTTTACATCTTTATTGAGAAAACATTCAGTGATTGCAGAAGTAGAGTCAAAAGATGTGTAACCACCCCTGTTATGTCTGATTGCAAGTTGTGTTTGTTGAGCCAACTTAAACAAAGATAGCCTGGTTATGTTGAACTTGCTCATAGTACACCCCTCAAATCTTGGTGATGAGTCCTTGTTGTCCACTTGAACAGCATTACTATCTCAGTTACTATTCTCTTCACTAAACTAGTGAGTTTAGCAGCAATTCAGACTGCTGACCTGATCCTCCTTATCAAAGTTGCAGTGCTCTGAAGTGTCAGGCATCATCAGAAAATGAAGAAGTGTCCTAAAAGTAGGTCTGAGATCACTTTCCCCACATTTGAAAATTGTAGTTCTTGTAGGAAATGAAAGCGTGTGTGTGTGTGCGTGTGTGCGTGTGTGTGTGTGTGTACGTACAGCAGACAGATGACACGTACCACAAAGGCAGATGTAGACTGTCACCGAGCAGGAAATACACAGACTGACAGGACTGATTGTGTTTAGTTATGACTGACACACACACATACTGTCAGGAAGTTTTGCATATTGTTCTTAAACCAACTCTGTTTAAGTTGTTTTTGGGGAAAGGAAATGTGTGCAGGATATTTGTGAGGACCATCTGTAGATCTCTTATTAGTACTGTTAGTTCCTGACAGCTGTGTGTGGATTGTATGTCTCGAAGAGGGAGCAAAACTTAAAACTTTGTGGAAACTTGATAAAGTTTTAAGAAGTTGAGGCAAATTGACAGACCATGAATATGGTGCAAAGAATTGACCAAAAAAAATGGACGTTGACATAAAGCATAACATAAAGTACATTAAAGTACAGTAACAGAAAAAGGGGGGGAAAGTTTCTATATGTGCCAGCAAACTTTGTTAAAGTTTACATGAGGAGCATGTGGTGTTCTGTCCATTTGTTGCAGTTTTTGTTATTCTAGTCTGTTGTAAACCATCTTATGAATAGGAAATACCTTAAAATAATCTTTAAAAAAGATGGGCATATACAGTATTGATGGACAAAAGACACAAGATAAAGAAGTGGGGCTTGAGGACAGAGTGATGGAGGGAACATGGGTGAGAATGAATAGTGGTGTGTGTGTGTGTGTGTGTAGGGGGGCTCTCCTGTCAGTCCTCATATCCATCAAAAGCAGCATCCCATTCACAGCTACATGACAGAGACGTAAAGCAATCTGCCTGACCAAAAGCATTTAATTTTGAGATGGCTGCCCAATGAATCTCCATTCAGATGAACTGGGAGCGTCGCACACGCATATGCACACAAACGATTTTACATGCATGCACTCAAGTGTGCACATAAACATGCACAGATACACGCATTTGCCATTTTGCACCCCCCACCCCCTCTCATCTATTACCCCAACCTACCCCCCAGACACACAGCCTCAGGGGAAAAGAGGAAATGTCTTTTTTAAGGATTGAATACAGCGGGATGAGCTTCGCCACTTTAACCTTACATATGCAAAACTAGCGCTGTGTATTCATGCAGACAGACACAAAACAGGCGCTACAATCAAAAATGTCATTTCCCTGCCAATAAGACGGCCTCGACTCTCATCTGCCCAGAACAAAATGATCTCACTCCTACTGGCACAAACTTTCATCACCAGTGTAAATCAATAAAATGAAATATATTATGAAAAAAGAATTAAAATAGTAATATTTAGTAATAAGTAAATCATATAGTAATGTATAATTATTTAGTCATTCTTGTAAATATTTGCTTTGTAATTTAGTTTGTTCTTTTTTATTGCTTGAGCAGAGTTTTGTTTTAACTTACATCATGGATCATAAAAATCTCCCAACGAGAGACAATCTTCACAACATGGTTTTTTTTCTTTTTAACTTTTGGGGGTTACTTACATTCACAAACTTAGTCTTTACCAGGGGGCTTAGATTGAAAAAGTAGAATACTCACTTTTTCAGAAAGTGACCTTCAACATGACCAGTTAGCTTAACTGCCTGCTAGTTATGTTTCATATTGTGTTTCACTCACCTCAAAATAATGTAACCCTCTTTATTCATTTAATCAAGTTCTGAATCGAATTGTGACAATTCAGACTTCATGGAAGTCATATCGAATCAAGGGGTTCTCAAAGATTTTGACCATTATTACCTGCACGTGTGAGTCTTTGTAACACCAGTGTACGTGCTGATCCTGATCAAGATATTTGCATGAAGGACTTCATTCTCCACCGGCTACACACTTTTATAATCCTCTCACATGTTCAGAAACATATTCTCTCCTTCTCTCACACATATAGTATAATTATTCAGATAAATTTATATCCACCTTCTCCACCTGTGGCCAAAAACCATTTAAGCCCACTCAGTTCCCCCCAGTCACTCCTCAGGACACTTCAGTCTCGCCCCCCCCCCCCCGTCCCAAAGTCAAATGGCTGATGTCTGTCACTGGCCCACAGTCTGTTGAGGTAGACCAGACACAATGATAAGAAACTCAAGCCTCTGTTTTTAGATACAAATGTGCAGAAAGGAGCACACACACACACACAAACACACACAAAAAGGAAGATGAATAAACTATTATCACACCTTTATATGCAATTACTTAATCTTACAGTAAAACAGTACACCATTGTACTGCACTTACAGCTCAGCATTCCAATATGAACTCTGACTCTGAAACAGGGAGAAAGCTCATTATGAAATGGAAATGGCATTTGCACGCACACCATACACACACATACGTCAACAAAAGCACACGTACATGTGTAATACAATGCCACATAATTAAATTCGCAACACACTCTTCTGTTCACACACACGAAAATATCACTATTGCCTAAAAACTGTTATTACCTCGAGCCAGATGGTATTGGCTTTTAGCAGCATTGTCTGCAGCACAATGCTGCTAAAAGCTGAGGCCACTAGTGCTGCTAGCATCAGGTGTGTGTGCCTGATATCCAATACTGAGATCAAAAGAAGTATTTCAGTGTGTCTTAATTGAATTGAGAAGCATCTACAACGGGACTGAATCTCAACTTTGTGTGTGTGTGGTATAATTTGGTGATTGGTTGGTGGGTGGATGGATGGGTTTGAGTGCATTTGAATGTGTGCATGTGTCCGCCTGTTAATTGAATTGGGTGTCCTTAAAGGTCTGAGAGGTGTGTGTAACAGACCACACCTGTGGCAGCGAGGAGGAGACTAATTGTGTGTGCAGGTGCTGGAGTGTGTTTGATGTGAAGTATCCACACCTCCCCAAGAATCAGCAACACTAGAAGCAACACATGCACATACACACAAGAGGAGGGGGGCAGAGAAATACACAGATTCTTTATCTTTTAAAAAACAGTAAAAACTCTGTTATATCTTCTAAAATTTAAATATATGTAAACAAATCACATCAATGATATATAGTAAGGGTTAGGGAAGTAATGAGGGTACAAAATAGCAAAAAGAATTGTGCAAAAAAAGTATTTCTCAATCAAGGAACCCTAAGCTTAACACAATTGTGTGCTTGCATTTTTTAAATAGTTTATTGCTTTCTTTAATCAATATTTCCAAGCTCCAATTATGTTGTGCCCTACTGCTTTTCAGACTTGTGCAGATTTATGTATAAAAAACTGTGGACCTACAGGCAGATAAAATCATGCAGTATGTGGAGTTGACAGATTCATGAATTTATGAATAATTATTGCTGTCTGTTTTTTTTTTTTTTCAGCACATTTCACCTGTCATAACTCATCTTTCTCTACTTCCTCTACTTTTACATCTCCAATTTCTCCCTCACTCTGATGAACCAAAAGCAGATTAAATTCAGTTTATTTTTTTTTATTTTCCCATTTCTTCATTTAACTGTGCATTTCCGAGTGAAAGAAGAGATGGAGCACTTTAAAAGATTTGGTCTGAGAGGGATTTTCTGTCGCTTTTTGGGGGTGTTTTAAAAGGGGCTTGACTCCACTAAGTAGGGCTGCTAACTGTGCTATTCCGCAATGCAATGTCCCAAATCCTGGAGACTTTGAACACTCATACGTACGGGGCAGGGGGGAATGAGGGGGATAAAGAGACATGAAATAAAAGGCTATTAACTGAAAGAGAGAGAGAGCAGGGATGAGAGTTGTACCAGCTTCTCTCTTCCATCTCTGACTGTCTATCCCTCAATCCATCTCTCTCTCAATTAGAAAATGAAAACTACGATTGTCTTAAGAGGTGAGAGATTACTCTCTGACCCCGATTTGCATCATAGGGTAATTCACGACAAAATACCCCACTTTTTGACTTTTACCATAATTATGAAAATTCAATTCACTTATGACTTTTAAACCATCTTGTAGATCTTCAGCTTAGTGCAGTTCTCTACTTTTGGAGGGGAAAAAGTGCCGCTAAGACAAAGTCGTAGAGTGCATTGATGTTAAAAGCTGGTGCATTAATGGTATAAGGTTTGGCCTTAACCATGGGGGAATCAAACTGATGCTTATTTTTCAGTTGTTCGTCTGCTTTCCCAAGCCATGACTGTAAAATGTAAGTTGTGGGTTTTGCAGGTGCATCTTTTGACAAATTGTGAATCTTCACATTAATAGCTGGTATTTCCACCTATACTGTAGTTTAAGCAGTGGGTATCATTGGAAGTTTACATCAGGAATCTATAGCACACAAGCACACAAGAACTATTTCCTTCTGCGCTTCCTCCTTCTTCTGTTGCACATCCTCCAGAACACAAACACTCTGTTGTTTCAGTCTGTTAGCTCCACTGAGGAGGAGAAATCAACTTTTCTTTTCTTCTTTTGAATTAATAAGTGAAAGCAAAATGTGTGTGTGTGTGTGTGTGCATCTGTGTGTTGTGCAGCAGTAGGAGAGGTCTGGTTCTCCGTATGTTCCATTTGCCCTCCTATGGAGCATAGAGCCCCTGCATCACCCATCATCTTGAATACACACACACACACACACACACACACACACAGCACACACACGCCATTTTTGCTTGTACTTCTACTTGTGAGGACCTTCATTGACATAGTTGATTCTCTGCCCCCAACCCAACCTGGGGAGTGTCTGCTGCTGGTTGGTCCATTCACAACATCAGGTCCTTTCCACCAGTCCAGTGTTCAATGTTCAGATCCTGGTTTGGAGACCAGGAGGGGAACATCTTCTTACATTTTTGTTGTGCTCCTACTCAGTAACCTAACCGGACCTTCAACACCAAATTCACCCCTACTGACCTCTCGAAGGAAGTGAGGAGCATCCAAAATGTTGTCATTCACTGAAAGTGTCAGAGTGACAGTTAGAAGTGCAGCGGCATACAGGGCGTACATTTACCTACACAACAAAACAGCCGTCACATGAATGCATCCATGTCCGAAATAAGAAACAACACAAAAGAATCTGTGTCTATTTCCTTTTTACCCAATTGGTCAACTGTAATGACGACAAAGGACAAAATCGAAAGCAGTACCAATCTTAACCTAAGCCGTGACCTGTTCCTACCTAAATGTAACCAAGATCATTGCAGTGATATTTTGCACTGTGATTTGTAAAAGTTTTGATTGGCACTGACAAATTATGGCATCCTGATATGGGCAGCAGATCAGAAAATGCTTTTGTGCCATTCTGGACAAACAAACTGGTGTTTAATTTTTTTTTTTTCAAAATCTTTTCAGGACCATTTTATTTCTAAGGTCTCTATTTGGCTGTGTTGTGGAGAGAAGAGGAAGAGGTGTTTGTGTGAATGAATTATACTAAAAAGATGTCAGATGAGAAACGAGAAGAAAAAAGAGAACTATAGAAAATACTGTGAGTGTGTGTGTGTGTGTGTGTGTGTGGATGAGAGGTGGTCAGAAGTGGTTAGAGGAACAGTGGCCTCCTCATCCCCAGAGGGTCGGAGTCGATGATGGCCTTTCTGCTGCTGCTTAGCTGATAACACATAGTAGCACCACCGAATGTCCTGCCCCCTCTCTCTCTCTCTCTCTCTCTCTCTCACACCTTCTCCCTCACCATCTCACTTTACTATCAACACTCGCTCGCTTACTTTCTCTCCCTTGCCTCTGCTTATCTGTCTCGCTCTCCATTTATTTCCCCCCGGCCCTCTCTCTGTCTCTCTGCTGCTCTTGTCTGCAGGAATGAATCAGACGTAAGAGGCCAAACAAGATTTTCAACCCATTGCTTTTGATTAAGTGACTTAACACAGAGGTCTGCGGCCCGGCAATATCACTAATGGTCCGAAGAAAGAGAGATAGTGTTTGGGGGAAACGGAGAGAGGCAGAAAGGGAGGGAAGGGGAGAGACACAAAGTCAGATGTGGGCTAAATCTCCCACAAGTAGTACCATTATCCCCGGCTAAAGGAGAAAGTGATTATGAACTTAAAAGGACCTTTGCGCTCAAAGCTTCCTCCACAGCAAGTTTAGTTGGAAAATCACGATTAAGTCGGATTTAGATTCACGCGAATGTCTTTTTAAACCGAGGAGGCGGACGGGGAGATGAGAAGCCCCTTTGTGTGAGAGAATACGTGTAGAACGATGAACAATGGTGGCGTCAGCGCATAGCTCGCAGTTATGTATCAAAGAGGACTAATTTCAGCTGAATAATCCTGTTCAAGTGTTGGAGATAGTTACAAAAAAAAGCAGGTAGTTTCCAGGTGTAAAAAATGTGTTTTTATAAACACTCTCATTGTGTTTTCATTCCCTCTGCAGTTCACAGGGACCCAGTGAGGGAGTTCACAAACAGATGAGAATTTCTAAATTCCGTGTTTGGCTTTTACAAGCCGATAGTTAATTCTACAAATGTGGCTTTTATGGAAATACAAAACATATGTCGCTACTTATCTGATTTCCTGCAGGATATCAAAACAATTTGGGATATGATCCCAAACGACGACAGAATGGCAGGATATACTTAAAACACCCCTCAAATGACATGGAAAATACATTTTTATAATCATTTGTTTGCTGAAGGTTGTTTTCAGATGATTATTTCAAAGCCAGGAACATGATTTTTTTGGATGTTGTAGACACGTGCTTAAACGTAAATGGTTTTTGTTGTGTTATATGTTAAAGGACTGGCTTTGTCCAATAACTTATCAGAGATATTTGCTTTATTGTTACCCCCTGAAATGTTTTTTTCTCCACTAGGTTTATGGCAAATCAACTGTTACTCTTACTGATGTAGGACACGAGAAAAAGGCTCCAGCTTGTATGTTGCGGTCATTACAAACAAGTTCGACATTCACAAATGGCAGGAAGAAATAGCCACGTCGTGTTGGCCTCAGTCACACACTCAAGGGATAGAAATCTCACATTTGAGTTTTGTGATGAGGTTTAAGACCTAACATGACATATGACGACCATTACAGGATTTTGGCTGCTGTGAATCGCATTGCTTCAAGGAGGCAACACACGGAAAATGAATTTAGTTGCCTAAATTTCACTGTTATTGCTTTGTGCACCAGTCACAGTTTCCAAGAAAATAAGTATTCTCCTGGCGAGGTGAGGGCATTAGTGTGTCGTGAGGGAGAATGTGTGTGTTCAGGTGCTTGCACATGAGCTTCCCCCCTGCATGTACGTTTGTGTACGTGTGAGATTATATATGTGAGTGTGTGTGCTCCTTTCTGCACATTAGCGGTAATTATAGTCAGTAATAACCCTAACGAGGAGAGAGGGACAGGCTGTGTTCAGAGCAACAATTACAAGTTAATCAGCTACCATGTTGTTGGGAGTAATTAGACAATGCTGTGAAGAGGATTTGGATCTCAGATGTTTACTGCTGCAGTGTGGGAGCAGGTGTGTGTGTGTGTGTGAGAGAGAGAGAGAGAGAGAGAGAGAGAGAGAGAGAGGGACAGAGGGACAGAGGGACAGAGTGAGTGTGTTTGAGGATCACTACAGTCAGGAGACCGTTGAAGGGATTTTTTTCTCCATGGGCCACTTGCGTCTACAGTCCATGCTGCTGGTTGGACTTTGTTGTGCTTTAGTTGAAGCAAATATTGGCTTATTTCTTAATTAGTTAAATAAATGATTGCATTGGGCATGAGATGAATTCTCACACATTTTCACCCCTGCTGTTTATTTTAATATATATGATGTGCGTCAATCGATGTAACATTTGGAAAATGCATCAGCAGTTTGACTGTTGTAAATATGCTGACTTGTCTTTAAATAAGACAGTACAAGTGCATGTATGTATGTATATGTAAATTTTACAATTAAAAACAAGTCAAATCAGCTGTTTAAAGTATCACATGCCAACAGAGGTGACGGTAGCTGGACAGTGACAGTCCACCTACAAACACTGCAGCGGTAGTGCACACTGCTGTGTCAAGCTAATTAGGTGTTAACACATTTTGGCGCTGATCGTGTGTGCAAGGCCTTTAATTGTTTGACTGGGAGGAGGAAGCTGCTGTTCAGCTCACTGCCAAGTGCCATTTAGGCTGTGGTGCTAATAGCAGGGGTCTGACACTGATACAAACACTTTAATTGTATGTTGTGTTAATGAGACGCAGGGGAGGGAGGGAGGGTGGGAGGGTGGGAGGGAGGAGGGATGAGAGGAAGAGAGACGGACAGAAAGAAAGAGAGAAAGAGAAAAAAAGAGACGGACAGGGATCAGCCAATGACCTGTGTGATGCAGAGAGACTGTTCTGACGCCTCATTGCCCAGTCCTGTCAACCCTGGTGTGTGTGTGTGTGTGTGTGTTTTTCCATATTGAATGTGTAGGTGTGTAACTTTTAATTCAGTCATGTATATTTAACTATTCTAAAATCTGGCCAATTGTCACCATGTTATGACATAAATACAAATATGGGATTATAGAAAACATGCTGTTGACCACATGATGACAGCATCAATATGTTAAATTTCAAGAATGATGCTAAGAAGGTATTATCATCACAGGGAATCTGAAGTTAGCTGTGAATGGGTTAGTTTCACCATTTAAATAAGCTAATTAAGGACATATCGATGTGTATATATGTAAGATTGGTGGAAGAGCCCTTGCACCACCAGGACGGGGAAACACTTTTGTTTGGCATTGGCATACAATGTATTATAAATAAGGATTAGCAAACCTACAGGCTGGCGGGGGCGTTGCTGTGTGGTGTTTACATGTTCTCCCCATGCTTGTGTGGGTTCTCTCTGTGAATACTTGTCTATCTTTATGTGTAAGCCCTGTGACTGACTGGTGACCAGTCCAGGGTGTACCCTGTCTCTTGCCCAATGCCCCACTCAGCATTATGCATTGAAGTAAACCATGTCCTGCACAGGTACAATAGTGTTTCTGAGTATTTGGTCCTAGTCATCAGATTTATTTCACTAAGGCTTTTCTATCATTTTCAATGATCGTACATTCTCAAGCATTCATGGTTTCTCACTATGACAACTTTTGGTATAATTTAGCAAATTATTGTAGGTTTGATAAACATGAAGCAAGATGTTTCAATGTCTATTTTTGGTTGCAGTATGATATGATTGTGTGGAGGGAGTCTGACAATACTGAGTAATGATTTCCCCACCCTAACGAGCTGAATACTATCATTAAAGGTGACTTAAAATCAGCTTTACTTCTATACTAGCAGTTTGTAATTGGGTGTCAGCTGTTTAAATTTGTATTGACTTGTATCTGTTTTAAATGTACATCTGTGTGTGAGCTTGTGTTTGCTATTCTGTGTGTGTTTGGGTAGAGCTGGCAACACAATCAATCTGTCACATTGTGTGCTATCAGAGAAACACAAAATGTGGAGAAATTGTGTGTGTTTGTGTAGTGTGTCAGAGTAAATGATGGAAGAGGGTTGGATTGACCTCCTAATTACTGCAGCGGTGATGGGAGGAGAGACATGAGGCCAGAGGTTAATAGCTGGGTTGTCGGACAAGTAGTCTGAGCATGGGAGAGGGGGTAGAGGGGAAGAGAGATGAGCAGAAGAGGGGAAGTAGAGCAGACAGGATAGAGAAGAATGGGGGGAGGAAGAGGCAAAAACTATTTGCCTACTGTATGATCTTAACAGTAGAGTACAGAGTGTAAAGGATTTTCAGATGATAAAACTGTTTGTGATACTTACAGACATACAAGTCTGGAAAGTTATCCCTATTTTATCTTTTTTCACGATGATCACGAGCTAAACAGTAGTAATGTGGCTACAAAGTAATCCACCAAGAATGTGCTCTTGCATGTATTTGATTGTCACTCCCATTGTGGCGACTGACTGGTTTCTTTCAAATGAATGCAGTTTTCTCACAAGGCTGATGTCGGTCTGAATGCAGCTTAGGAGGTTTTTCTGCACTGTAACTTCATGCTACTTCGTCCTTTGTTTCTGATACCATGCTGAGAGTCTTGTCTCTTTCAACTTGGCAAACAACTGGTACAACTTTTTTCAGTCATTTTTATTTTCCAAAACAGAAAAACAAATGAAAGCCCCTTGTCCGTCTCCAGCGTAGTGCACATGCTACCACGGCTGATCAGGGCTTCACCTTTCATGACATTAGTCATGGCAACATTGACATTCGTCATGTCAAAAGACAATGTGAGAAAAGTTGACCACTGTCGTGAAACCACCTCTGTTCTCTCTCATGCTGTCTTTATCTAGGCCATGTTACCAGAGCAAACATTGTAGTTAACCACCGGTGATTAAAAAAAATCACAATTAATTTTGGCGAGCACCCTCCAAAATAAAAGCAATTTCCCCTCTGAGTGCGTCTGGTACAGTTTGTCTGTTGCCTGGAGCAGTGAGAGGCGATTAGAGCGCCTGAAAAAGGGGGTTAGAAGACAGAACCTCATCAGGAATATGGAACGGCTCTCGGAGACAGACAGAGACACACCAAGTGACACTCATAACCCAATTAAAACAAGAGCAAATGAGAATGCAAAAGAATGAATGGCAAGAGACCTCACAAACAAACCTGCAATGTGAAGGGGTGGGTGCTGAACAATAATAGTCACTCCTGTACTGTACATTCAAACCTCACAGACAGTTAGTGGATATTTGTAGAAGAAATCAGCTGAGCTTAGTGTGATTCTTAAAGAACATGGTGACTCCAGATGGGTTTTCAAGGAGAAAACATCATCATCAACCTCCTGGTCTCTGGAACTCTCTCCATTCTTCCATAGGTGTTCAGTTGATTGACACCATTTTCTTAAATAATTCAGTGACCACCTGCATTTTTCATGTTTCTCCACTCATTAATTCAGGTTTTTCCTTCATACACGTCTGTACAGCAGGTTGGACATGAATGAAATCAGGTAGATCTAAAAGTAACTGGCTCCGTTGGATCCAGTGGTGAGGGGATGTTTGTGTATAAAGTCATAATGTATAATGTGACTTGTTGGTTTAAGGCTTAATGGGGATAAAGAGAATAAAGTAAACACTGTAATTAGTTTAACTCATCAGAACGCTCTACAGGCCGCAGTGGAGTGTGAGGAAGTCGAGTGCCTTGCTCACGGGCTTGCCACTTTCTCGTCAATTTAGGAACAGAAGCAGTAAATATAATGGTTTTCAAAGCATTATTTTAAGTTTTAATAAACACTTATCACTTTAGTTATTCATCTGCTTGCTGTTAATCAGAAAAATCAGATCAGAAAGCAGGATCAGAAAATCTGGGTAAAAATACCAGTGAACCTGTTGTCTGGCAGCAGGAGAAACAATAACTTTTGGATGTACAGGGATGTGAAATCAAAATATTTTCATTCAGTGAAAATAGATAATAAATAATCTTTTTGAATTCACTAACCTTATTTGAAATAATAAATTAAGATAAAATTTGAAATAAATAAATTAAGATGGAAATTTCATATTGTTTAACATTAAAAAATGTTAAATTTAATTTACAACTTGTATAGATGTGCAATACTTCAAAGTTTTGGTTCAATAAACAATCACATTAATAACTTGATGATGCTGCGTGATGATGCTGTTCTGTTTATCTGTATTGCATTTTTCATTAAAGCTACAAAGCATGTTAAAATAACAATACATAAGTGTCAGTAAGATAAAAAGGCAAAAAAGAGTCTGACAGATATGATTATAATTGAAAAGCAGAGAATATATCCAATACACTGAAAATAAAATTGGTTAAAACTAATTAAAAATTTTAAAACACTGCTTTGCCAGTCTATGCTCCTTAGGCAGGGTGCTCCAAAATATTTTATCTTTTAGAACAGCAAAAATAACAATTAAGTTTTGCCCTGGGACAACCGCTCATAAAGATAGCAGTAAACATGCTGGGTAGCCGTACAGGAAACAAGACCCCGCTGTTTGTTTCAGGTCTCGGCCTGCAGTCTGAGAGAAAAGTGAAGTGAGAGCTCTGCAGAGTCTGATTGTAAACATTATGGAAACACTGATGGTGGTGTTCTTGTTTGTAATTAATTGCCCTGATTGATTCCGACTGCAGCTTGCTTTTGAGTGGCATTTCATCATGATGTTCTTTAGTTAATACCCCCACTCCCCACTAATAAGGCAACAATTAAAACAGTCATTTGCATCTAACATTATACCCTCTATTAGCTAGTGAGAGAAAACGTAGCTGAAGGGGGCAGAGGTTGCTGAGTAAAGACGAAACAAAAATTGGAAGGGAGCAGGCAGTCTTGTGCACACGCTCAGACTTACGCACGTTTCCCTCTGCACTGCCCCGCTGATTTATGGGAAATGTGACTGCCAGTTCCATGACCCTGCGACGGTAGTCCATGTCCGACCCTTGGTACCCCATAACACACATGAACTCTCTCACACACATACACACAGAAGCAGGCACCCAGCCATCACTCGTAGGAATATGAGTTGCCACGCCAAAGACGAGGGGTCCACGGGCTGTCCTTGGGGCTGATTGGCTGAGAGTTGTCAAACGATCACGGCGGCAACGAGCAGGGGGCCCCTCTCCCCCCTAAAATCAATTTCAATCAACGTGGAGACGCAATATTATCAAATGTCAAGTCCACCGCGGCCCTCGGCCCCGTGCCGCAGCAAAAAATTATTCCTGACAGCCACTTGGCGACTTAATTAAGTGCAAAAAAAGGGACGAGGAGAGAAGAGGGGAGGAGGTGATGGTGAAAAAGACGGAGGGTGGGGGGGGGATTAAGAGTCAAAATACCTCAATTGGTCAGTTGGTCTTTTTGTTTGGTTGACTGGTCGTATTGACAAGGCCTCAGAATGATAGCCTCACAGGGGAGCAGTCAGGGAGAGAGGGAGGAGGGGGAGGCAGACACAGAGGAAAGGAAGGAAGGAAGGAAGGCAGGAAGGAGGGATGGCACAAAAGGGAAGGAATGTGGTGCAGAAACACGACCGACAGACGACTGAAAAAGATAGAGCATGTGTGTAGGGTAAAGATGGACAGAACGAATATAGCAGGGGAAGAAGCGTGAAAAAGGGAGAGCGGGAGGACAAATAAAGTTAGTGATGGGGATGGAGAGAATGGAGGTAACATGGGAGTATGAGAGGTAGAGAGAAATTACCAGAGCAAGAAAGAGCAAGCAGCAGCTGTAGAGATAGATGGATTGATGGAGGGATAGACAGAGGGATACAGGAAGAAGAATAGAGGAGTAAGTAGTAGTTTATTGACAAGGATCTCCCTCTACACACACACACACACACACACACTCACTCCCATCCGCTCACCAGCTCTCTTGATATTGAAATGATTCCTTGGGAAATAAATCACATTTCGATTGGCTGGTAATTGCTGAGGATCGATCAACGCGTTCTGCTCGACTCTCCCAGGGATTTTCCTCCATTGTCCACAGCCGATACACGCATGCATGCATGCATGCACACACTCACGAGTCGTCAATGGGGACCTTGTTCCTCAAGGGAGAACTGATACCTGATTGGGCGAATCAGTAAACATGAGCTGCTGATTGTTCCTATGCAGATTAATATGACGGGGCAGGTGGTCGGGGGGTAAAAGAGAGAGACAGACCTGGAGAACGAGAGGAAGGAGGGAAGGAAGGAAAAGTGAAAAAAGAAAAAATGTTGCTGACCAAATGTACTAAAATAAATACTTGTAGATTTCTACACTTCAATAAAGTCATTGCAGCATCAAACCAAAGATCAGCCAAAATTTGACAACTACACTATTTGTCGTAACATAACCAATTTATTACTTCCATTCTTTTAAAATGCTGTGAGGCTGCACTCAGGGCGCTGCAAAAATGCTAGTCTGATTCATGAATGAGTAATTTTGATCAATTCCGCAATCAGTCAGCGGTAAGAGGTCCATCTCCCTCATGTTAAAGTATGATTTATAAATGGCTAGAGGTCGTTATGACGCTACAGGCGCTTTATCAGGCTAAATGAGAATGGCCTTTCTACTCATGTTCTCTGTATGACAGGGACAAGCAGGTTGTCAATACAGAAATGACCCTGCTGGAGGGCTATAAGACACACACACACACACACACACACACACACAATTACAAACATGCACACAAATAGACACAACAGCACACAATCACATGCCTTACAAATTCAACAACACCTGCAGGGTCATGTGCACACACACTGAAAAGTTGCACAAAACAAACCCAAAAAAACGAGAAGTTACTGTTTAAATGAAATGTAAACATGCGAACTGCCAAATTGCTCACGGACAATGTCTCCAGATACACCGTCACTTTCATCACAGATGCTCATACACACACTTACACAAAAAATATACTCACAACCAGGTGATGGATGAGTCAATACATACATTGATCATCTTCTGATTTACCGCAGCAGCAAGCGTTGTAAACAGCGGCATGGATTTTTCTCTTTCCATAAAATACATACACAATTTGTTCACCTTTTAGAGACAAATCAATGCGATTCTCTGGATGTAAAACACATTTCTCATGCATATACAGTATAAAAACAAATTAAAAACAGGTTGTTATTCAAGCATACATTAAACGTGGAGAAAACCTGCTGTCCAAATATGAAAGCTACTGTCAGGGATTCAGATTTATTTAAACAGCTGGAAACATTGATTGACTAAATTGTGAGTGCTCATCAGAGGAAAGTGTTGATTAAGAAAACAGGACCACACTGAGAGTAAACACAGTGTTTTTATTCACTGCAAAGAGTCCTCAGATTATTTGCTAATTAAAAACGTGCAGTTTGTGATTTCTTATTCTAACTTTGCCACTGTAAGCAACAAACATCCTAAAAATGTAAGATAAACATTGAATAAATAATGATGTAATAATAATAACAGTTGGCAGAGATGAACATTTAACATTAAAAATCTAATTCCAAAGGGAACACAGTAGGCCCTCTTTGCCCAGAGAGATTATCACAAAACATCTGTGTGTGTGTGTGTGTGTGTGTGTGTATCAGGCAGTAAAAGTGCTGTAGAGTTTTCATACTAGCGCAGGTTTGGTGTGTGTTTTGTATTAACTTGCCATTAAGAGAAAGTGTTACCCTGTAAGGCATCACCATACAAACATCAGTGCCATAACTGCTCAAAATAACCACTTTGAGAGCAATGTCCATTTCAGATCATGTGTGGGACTCTGCTGTATAAAGTGTAGTACAGTAGTTATCTATTCATCGCTATCCCACGAGTGTATGAAGCCCATAACTAAATTAATCATACACTGTGATTGTGTTACTTATTGATAGAATTCTAGAAAAAGTCAATTGCAGGGGGCACCTGAACCCCCACAAGGACCCCTGGTGGTCCCTGGATCCCACTTTGAGAACCACTGGTCAACAGTATCTTCCCAATAGGTTACACACGGGGTTGAAACATGTAGTATCACAGGCCAGTTTTCACAGGGGCAACAAACAGGAACCCGTCTTCCCCAAAAGGTCCACAAAGTTTGAAGCACACAAACATCTAGGCTAAAACATTATTGGATGGTGTAACATAACAATTCTCCTAATTTGAACTTGGGTCAAACAATGAAAACCCAAAACAGAGCAATTGCCTGTGTATCTCTATGGAGGTACATGATTAACTCCATCTCCATGATTAATTCGAGATAAATGAGCTCTCATATTTGTCTAAAATGTTTTTAAAAAATTCCCATCTGACATTGAGCCTTTGGGATGTTTTGTGCATTCACCCTAAATGAGGGAGAACGGTTAAGTGATTAAAAAACATAGTTTTGTATTTATAGACGTTGCTCTTTGTAAGACAAAGTTTGGAGGCTTGTATCACACACAAACACGCACACACACATACACCTACACACCTAAGGGTGCTTTGTGTAAATAAGCGTGCCTGCACCCCTGTAGGGAGGTCAGAAGACCCATCCATCTATCCCTGCCTCGGGTCATAATACACTCATACGCACACACGCAGTTTCTCTCATTCACATGGCCACACAATCTTCCTCCTTCTTTGTGTGTTTTCTGTGTCACATGCACACACACACACACACACACACACACACTTCTTCAACCCTGCAGCCATCATTTAGTGGTTTGTGTTCAGAAAGTGTTTTGGATGTGTAACAATAGAGATGACATGGGAAGACACAGGAAGACAGAACACTGTCCAGAGGTCACTGTGTGTGTGTGTGTATGTGTGTGTGTGTGTGTGTGCTTGTGCATGTGCGTGCGTGTGTGTGTGTGTGTGTGTGGCTTTAATGTATTCGAGCTACAGAGGTGGCAAACACCTGCGGAGTGCTGCTCATGCTGCTTACTCCTTAATGTCTTTGTCCCCTGTATACTAACGTGCACGTACACACAGACACACTAAATGCAGGATTCAAGTTTTTTTAGACAAAGGAGCTTTTTGTTGGTTTATTTTTTTTTCATGGTTTATTATTTTTTTTTTGATGAGAGGAGAATTGAAAAGAGTTTTGTGTTGTGTAACTCTCTCTCTCTCTCTCTCTAGAGAGTTTGCAGTACTTTAGTCTCTTCCTGCGAGCAGACCTCTCGTCACCCTCCCTGATGATTTCTAATGTTTAGGGAGGGACTAAAGCACAGAGTTGAAGTTTGGATGGATGGAGAGGCAGGATCGTGTGAATGCGGCAGAGAGGTAAGAGGGAGTGCACAAAGAGAGGAAGGTGTCTTTATTCAAAGACATGCTAATAACCTTGACTTTGTTAGATGGGTTTTTTCAATACAATAAGTCATTTATCCTCTGAAAACCCCACTGGCCTGCTGGAGTGTCAGTCATTACAAGCTCATGCTCTGCAGCCGAATATTGGTCGTACTTCCCAAAGGCCTAACGTTTAACAGGTGCAACAAAGCTAACATGAGAGGTCCAATCAGGTTAGTGAGAATACCTTTTACCGGTGTTGCCTCATCTGTAGTGTTAGATCAGGAAGAGGAGGACAAAGGACGGAAATAGACCTGGACCACATTCTTTGGAAATGTTGATATTAGAATTTTCATTCATTTTTTGCCAACAAAACCACAAACTCATAACTTTTAGTAAGATATCGCTCTGCTAGCTATGACTCACAAGCTCATGGCCAAGTTGGGTCAAATACGGTTTGATATGATGTGTGGGCTGAGTGAAAAGAGAAGGCTGTTGATTCACCTTTACAGAAATACTCCTAGAAATACTAGTAAACAAAGATGAAGTATGATCATTAATCTGTCATAGCCATGTTAATGGGATGTGTGTGATATATATATATATATATTGTACATGTAATGTTTGAGATGACAAAAAAATTGGACCCGCTCTCTTAAATAGAGCAAACTGAACTGAAAAAGGGAATTTTCAGTGAAACAAATGTTTGGTTCTCACCTTGGTTTTTTTCGTTGAGTTTTTCCATATTCAAATATTTCAGATGGCATCATAATGATACAGGCCGTCATATGTTCAGCAGACTGTAAAATCTCCTGGGACAAACTCATCTGAGCTATATTAGTACCATTGATTTGAAGCTTGACCATGGTTAGATAAAGGTATCAATAAATACTTATGGACAACATTTGCACATTTCAATCACTCACTCAAGACCAACCAATGTGTGGCATACGTGAATGGAACAGGACAGACAGTACTGTGTACATGTACACATGCATATACACTTACAGTGCACATAACAATGTGTCCATGTATAAATGCATAAATACACACATGAACGTGAACATTAATCAGTAACCACAACATAAAATAAGTATGTTGTGGTTACAGGGCATTAGCAGTTGTATTTACCATCCTGACCATCACTTAACAGTGCTCATTTTCTCTGTCTGTGTGTGTTTGTGTGTGAATGCTCATGTTTGCGGGCGCGTTAAAGCTTTTAGAGGGACAGACACCGAGCAATTCCTCTTCTCTAACTGTCAGAGAGACCTCATCTCGTCTCTCGTTGTTGTTTTGCGGCTCTAGCAAACACACACACACACACACACACATACACACACCTCGAAAATGCAGGTCCCTCCTGGTTTGCCCTCCCTCCACACAACACTCCCACTCCACCTCCGCTCTCACACTCCTTTTATGTTCTTAAATATTGATAAGTAGCTTTGCAACATTAATATCTTAGATGGCTTACAAGAACACTTAAATAAAATCTCACTTCCCCTCCCTCCCTCCCTCTCTCTCCCCCTCCCTGTTTCTCCTCCTGCCTCTCACTTGTTTTTCATTTGTATAATGCGTTTGTCTGTTTGGGAAGTGAAGGGGGGGGGCACGGGGGGGAGCAAGAGGATTATAGGGAGTGTGTGCGTCTGTCTGTATATTTGTATAATGAAAGTGGGAACTTCTTTTTTTTTATTTTACCGACCTTTTAACATGAAATTGTATAAAATAGAGGTGGTGTGTTTTACACCAGGGCCCCAGACTAACATTGTTAACTGACTGGTTGTGTGACTGACCACAAACAAACTTTTAAAATGGATGACGATTTAAATTGATGTTTGTTCAATAAGAAATAATTATATAAGCATTATAATGCACTGCAAGATGCAGTCGCCAAAAAGAATCTTGACCTCCACCTCATCCTTTATTGTCTATAGAAATACACACACAAGATTCAGATTCCTGACGATACTGAATGTTTACACACTTTTCTAAGAATTATTTTTGCATTCCAACCTAGAAACCAGGCTAAAAGGGCATTTTTGTTCTTTTACTTGGATAAAACTTATCAAAACCTGTACTCCATGTTTGAGATTCAGCCTTTGAGTCACTGTGACCTTCAGCACTGCTCGTAGTTAAGGATGTTCAGAGAATATATATATATATATATATATATATATATATATATATATATATATATTATAAATAGATCTAGGTAACTGTAATTGGCTGCAATTGTACTGTCATGCTGTATTCATATATTTAAGGAATCAGCAAACAATCATCACTAGGCAGCTGTCCAGTCAAAAACGTCCATGACACCAAACACCACCTTGTTTATTTCTAAATTGCTTTGGTGAGCCAAAGTTGCACGTTTAAGCATCTACTCTACTGCACTGCCTTACATTAGTCTTTGTTTCATCGTGGGAGGTGGACAGTAAAGGAAGACAAGAGTGAGTGGGAAGGAGTTTGAGGGAGGGAATAGACAGGCAGAGAAATGAAGAAGGGGAGATTAAGCAGAGGCTCGTTCACCTCCAACCTGCTGTGATAAAACATAATCTCAGTGAAGAAGTGGAGAAAAGCTCATTTCACTTACAAGGGATGACGATGACTTAACTCTTAAACAACAGTGCGGGGTGATTGTGTGTACGCTTGTGTGACTTGACAAGATTGAACCCCGCCGAGGTCCTGAGAGGCTGTTAGAGTTTTAAAGGGATTAGAACCAGATTAGAGACCAACTGGGAGGGATTAGCCCCTCGACTCTTATAGCTGCTCACATAGATACCAGACACACAATACCTTTAACACACACACACACACAGTGACCTCTGGAGAGTGTTTTGTCTTGTCCTGTGTCAACTGTTTCACATTCAAAAATGATTTCCAGAGGAAATGCAGTGTGTGTGTGTGAGAGAGAGAGGAAAGAAAGAGAGGAGAGACAGAGACAAATAATGACAGAGAGAGGAGAATCATCACCACATATTTGTTTAAAGTGAGAATTTCTTTAGCGCAAGGTCATATTTATGTTTTTGATAGTGAAATGGTTTATCATATTGACGTTACCATTCGTGTGTATGCTCTAGAATGACACAGATCAACAAAGACAATAATTGCACCCAAAGTTTTTACTCTTTTGTTGAAGATCACTTTATTTACTATCAGTCAGCTTTTCAGTCGAATCACTCTTGCAGATGTGTCTAAAAATAATCTCAAAACACAGACAAAAAGGCCCTCTTGACCGCGTATTTATCCGAGCGCAGCCTCTTCCTTCAACAAGACAAATATTTGGTCAAAACCGTTTGCCACTTTTTTTGCGTGTGTGTGTGTGTGCGCGCTACGTGTGTGTGTGTGTGTCGTAGGGCAGTTTTTCCGAGGGAAGCCAAATGGAGAAGAGTGATAGGCCGACGTATGGTGAAGTTCATCAAAGTCACGCCGCGCGACGGCACTCATTTTTCATTGGCTGAGGGGTCCCGCGCACCTGCAACCTGCAGCAGCCAGCCCACCTGAGAGAGAGGGAGGGAAAGAAGAATGAGACGGGGAGAAGGAAAGATGGTGACAGGGAGAGAGAGTAAGAAACAAACATGAGGAAGAGTCGCTAGAAGACACCAAGAGCATGAGGGAGGGAGAGAGGGAGGGAGACACTGGTGGTTGGGACAGTTTGAACGACAGCGTTCTCCCTTTTACATTTCACACCCGGACGCTCCTCGCACCGGGGGGAAGGAGGCAGGGAGGAGGTGTGGAGGAGGTGTGTGTTGTTTTGCTCAAGGGAGAAAGATGGGGAGATACATTCTGAAGATGTTGTTATTATACGTTTACCTTGTTTTGGGCTCACAGGGGGACTAAAAAACATACACACACACACACACACACACAAAGCAAGTCTACACACACAGACAGAACACACATCCACACACACCAGCAGACACACACACACACAAACATTTAGTCAAAGTTACACTTTGCTTCACGTTTCACATTCCCTCTACTAATTGATTCACTCTCGATAAGAGGCCCATACCAACTAAGCTGTTGTCTATTTTTACAACTTGTCTGACTACCTGACAGCTTTTGCCCGTTCAGTCGTACTTGTGGCGAAGATGTCCTCCAAATAACTCAAATTATTCACTGAAAATAGAGTTGCTTAGAGTATTTCAGGTGACTCAGAGGACTGAACCTGTTGCTTTCACAGCATGTCTGTGGAGAAAAATAATGAAGATATTTTAAGTGTAAGGAATATAAGCAAGCATCTATTGGCCAAGTAAAATATATGTATACTCTTTTTTTAATTTATTCTGTGCTGGTTTCATTGTACCATCATAAAATTTTTTTCTATAATTAATGTAGGTGAAACACTAGCAGAATTTCTGTTTGTGTGTGTGTTTTGTATGTGTTTGGGGGGGGGTGTCACCTGCAGCAGGTTGAGGTCATCATAACAGTGTGATGTCCATCGCGCCTGTCAACACACGTTTGATTGTACACACACCTCGCCGTTGCCCCCGGCGATAGAGACCCAGCGTCTGTCCGCTATACTACACGCTATACTGGACCCATCACTCAGCCACTGTCACACACACACACACACACACACACACACTTACAGAAACACACGTATGTAGGCAAAGACACATATAAATAGACACAATGTGACAGAAACACATACTCACACTGGCATGGTCCAGCAGACACACGAATCACACACACACACTTCCTCCTGCCGCTTGGGTTCAAGCAAACACACTCTCACTCACTTACAACAGACGGCTTACACTGGAAATGAAGCTAATCCATCACCTGGAACACACACACATACACACGGCAGGAATCGTCACCTTCACAGCTCACCTACTATCATTGTAACATCCATGCCTGCTGGATACTGTAGGTGCTGTGATAAATTCATAAATTCACACGTACTTACACACATGCACACACCCACGCATGCATGTGAATCCATGCACGAGACCAAAGAAATGCAAAAAGGCCTTTATGTTATAGTTTTGTTTGTTTTATGAAGTTCACACACACTTTGCTTTTATTCTTGCTTTTTGTCTTTTCTTTCATGTGTCTGAAAAATGTATAACGTCAGTATTTTAGAAAGGCAAATCTGTCCCAGAGCTTCTTGCTACTATACAACATACCATACAAAGTATTACACAAAACCACAAAGACAGCATGGTGTAAATACACACACACCCAAAATGCTGTTCAAGGCTCTCTGACCTCTTGGTCCCATGGACTGTGCACAACTGGCCTTTTAATGGAAGAAATTAAAGCAATATTATGCAATATTTTACCTTTAAAAGCAGCTTCAAAATCATTTTGATGGTCCGCTGACTGAATGGGGACCTCACGTGAGAAGTGCATAACACTTTACGGCACTACGTCACAAAATACCAGCTATGGGTCTATGGCTGTAACAGATGTTTTCCTTTGCTCTCCTGCAGCTCTTATCTCCAAGTCTGTTCCCCTTTGAATATTTTTGCTCTCGTTAGAACAGTGCAGCACCCTTCGCTGCTCGGATTTCATATATATCATATGTAATTTTTGATATGTACTAAAGAGCTATTGGTCGCTGTAATTATTCGTCCTCTCCGTACTGGCTATGAAGCGATCCCTGATGTGATTTAATTGTCAGAAATAGGAGAAAAAATCCTTCTGTGGAGTGATACTGGTGTTTCATGTTGCATGACTTTTGCATCTTTTAAGTACAATTCTTTTAGTAAATGCATTTTGTCACGTTTCATCAGTGAAGCACAGGTTTAATGAAAAATGATTAATAATGTCTGTATTTCATGAAGGCGTTTCAGATCCTGCTGTTGTGCTTGTTTCCTCTCAGGCATGACTCACTGGGCCATCTCAATGGAACAGAACCAATGTTATTAGTTTCACCTTTACCATTCCCTATATGTCAAAAGATCTTCTGCGAGAAAAGGCCTGTTATTCATCCAAATGAACTCTTTCACAGCTACAACCAAAGCACAACCCACAACTGTGACTGATGTAAAACTCAAACCAAAATGATCCCCCAAAACAACAAGAACACAAAATTCCTCGGAGAATCACTGGTGTGCATGTTTGACGAATGCTTGCTGGCAGCGGTGCTGTCTCGTCCAGCAGCTTGCTGAAGGCTACAGCAGCGTCATTTCGTTGCTCTCTTGTTACTGGGCTGTAAATTCAGCGGATGGCTCCTGTCTCTGCGTATTGATCCGCTCCGTCACCTTGAACCTCGGTATTGACACATGGGGCGACGCTGAGCGGGGAAAAGCGGCAATTTACCGACCCTCAATTATGACATTCATAGATGATGTCACAACAGGGGCACTGGGCTTTGGGACACACACACACACACACACACACACACTTCGTCAAGGGATTGAGTCCATTTGTTTGAGGTGTGTGCACCAAAACACACACTCAAACACACACCAAGCAAAGGCTTTCCATCCTAAACAGCACTTAATGGCACACTGGGTGTATGTGTGTATTACCTCTGACAAGCGATCTTATGTCTGCTGTCCTCTCATTCCCAGACAGATGGTTCATTGGACCATGTCATTAGCAGTCATTACAGTGGGCCATTATAATGTCATTGTAAATACCATTTATTAATTGTATGATAGCATGAAGCAAAACATTCTCTGCTACCTGCTGAAACCTTCAACTCTGTACCTATTGTCTAGGAAGGCCAAACGTGGCAGTAAAAGCCATGTAATTACTGTGCAACAGTCGGACACCTACTATGCTACTTAAACCTTACAGGTTCAATTTTGCATTGTTTGAATATAATAATGACATAGTTACCGAACTGTAGCATAGAGCTCAATCAGTCAGGTTTGTGACCGGGAACATCTCTTTAGGGAAACCTGAAAAGGAAATTATGTCCATTTCCTTAACAGTGATGATAGCAACAACAAAAATAAACTTTATTTATACAGTACAACAGTTACAAAGTGCTTCACAGTTAATAATAAAATACATAATAATACACAACAAGAAAACGGCAATAGATTTACAGTGTAAAACGCAGAACACAAAAATGTACAGTGTCTAGAAGAAGAAGAAAATAAGGAGAATTTTAATGCTGATATGTGCGTCTAATTGCGGCTGTATTCATGCCACAAATGTTCTGGTGTAAGTAGGTACTGATTGAGCATTTTGGACAGAAAGGTAAAAAACAATATTTGGAGTTGTGCGAATGTCTTAACGGAGCTTAATTTCAACTTTGACTCTATAAATGGCAATAATGCACTAAAACAACATAGTTATTAAATGAAGTTGAATGAAAGAAAATGAATCTGCAACTGTAGTAAACAACTAAACATTTGCTGGCGTTGGAAAAATTCAGCAATAGGAAATGAAATTTTGGCTAAATGATTAACTGAATAATCGAGAAAGTAATTCACTAAATCACATTAATTGATAATGATATGATAATAAATATTTGTTGCAGCCGTTGTGTAAGTAAAAAAAAATCTTTTAAAAGATTTTGGCTTGTTTTTCAGCTTCTTATTCCATGAGGAAAATACTAACTGTCTAGCAGATAAAGCACTGATTTCAGAAAGAGTAAATGACTCCTTTTGAGACCATTCGCTTCCTTTAAAATAATTATGATCTTTCAGTGACCCAACTTTGGGTCCTGACCTTCACATGAAGTACATTGCTATATTGCATTACAAATGGATGTCAAATTGAAGCCATATCAGATGTCACATATCTGATTCAGTAAGTAGTGGCCAGGGGCCGTCCAGCCATCGTTAATACTGTATTCACAATCCATTGATGAGATCATGAAATGTGTGTATGCTTCTTGTGTGTTTGTCCTACTAAGACTCACCCCTGCATCCACACACACACACACACACACAGAAAGAGAGACACACTCCCCCGGGCCTGAGTGCTCTCAGTGTTGACCGTTGAGGATGTGGGTCAGAATAAGAGGGCAAAGAGGGAGAGGCTCTCAGCGGTCCACACAGATGGGCCATAGTCACACACACACACACACACACACACACACTCTGGGAGGTCAGGGTTCACCTGGAAAAGCTCTGGTCACCGTCCATCCATCAGTTTTATTACTGAGCTGATGTCAAAACAGAGAGTGGACAAGAGATGCAACATAGAAACAGATTGCTCAGTTGGTATAAAGCAGACAGGAGACTCTGAAAGGCAGAGTGGGCGACACTGGAGAAACTAATGCTAAGAGACTAAGTTCGATTTAGAAAAGTTCTAGTGAAGTAAATACACTTTGTACGTGCACTTTGTCACGTTCTGGCCCTGCATAAAGTCAGATGGCCTGCGTGTATTTATGCATGTCTGAGTGAGTTCATGCATCATATGTACTTTAGAAAGTGGTCTCTAAGTGTGTGTTCCTCTGTGTGTATATGTCTGTCTCCCCTTATTTCCAAGGGTTTTCCCATGGGAGAATGGTGGCCATTTTGTCCTGTCACTCCCCTGTGCTTTTTTTCCCTCTTCGCTTGTCCAATAATGACAGTTTAATTTGCCAGCCAATTACACCTGAGCGGTATTTAAATGAGCCAATCAGGACTTCTGACAGGATGACTAGTTGCTCCAGTTAGCACTCAGACACAGAGGTCGATTTACTCTGTGACTCACTTAGTGATGATGTTTGTACCGCTCCGAGGCTTGAGTATACCAACGGTATTTTATTATACTCAATTCTATTCGTGTCTTTTTAGCCGACATCACATACTGACAGTGTATGTGCACCGTGCAGCATTTTAGCAAATGGAGGCAAATCTGTAAAACACTGTCTTTCTCTTAATTAGAAAATATATATATATATTTTGTCTTTTGTGTCAGGTGTCACAGCTCCATCATTTTTGAACTCAGGTTTAGAGAAAAACTGTATAAAAGAGGAATAAAGAGACAATAAAATGAATGAAATGAGGCAAGGTGAAATGATATGAAACAAAAGGAAGAGAGATTGACGGGTCCATCCTAATCCCCTCTTGCCCTGTGTGTAAATAACGTCTAAGCATCTTATCCTGCTCATTTATATAATGGGGGACTTTACTGAACACTGCGTTCATAAGCTTCTCGAAGCCTTGGATGTATCTGCACCAGCCATCGTGTGTTTGTGCACGTATTTGTACAATTTCTGCATAATATCTAAAAATGTAGTGGTACGATGTATTTCTGTATGTACTCTGTATACAATTAAATTTTTTCAGTGTGTATGTTTGTATTCATGCCCACTCCTTGATTAAATGGCCCCTCTAATCTCAGCTGTTTCCTGCTTTCCCAAGGTCCCCTCCAGTATACCTCCTGAACACACAATAACTGTAACTGTGCTTTTAATACCAGGCGATGGTAAGTAAAAATAACCTGAGTCTAATATCTTCAGATTAAATACATCTTTTGCAGTCTAGCTTTGTCCTGCTGTGCTGCTTTAAGCTGTCCCCCCCAACACACACACACACACACACGCACCATTCATGCATGCACACGTCCGCAGACACCACTGTGCATTCACACACACACCAAACACATATACTTATAATAACAGTGGCATAACCATACTTAAAAATATTAAATGTAGCTAGAAGGCTTTGCAAATTGCATTTTTAAATATGTGACCTGACCTGCACAGCCTTTTGGCACCCTGGAAAAATTACTCTGCTTGATGAGTACATAAACCATTGAATGATCGAATTCTGCTGTTTGCAGTCAAACAGAGAGGAGGAGCCTGTTAGAGTAATGACTCATGGTAGTTCAGACCAAAAGCAAAGGCATTAATCTTGCCAGACTTAATTGCAGCACAAGGAGTTAAACTCTTACTTAAGTCTGATAGTGGATTCTGGTAGGCAGCTCCGCTTCTACACAACAAGAAGACCTGCGTACTATCTGGATAAAAGAATTATAAAATAAAACTGTAAACTCATTATATATGGTTTAACTACATAAAACTATTATTTGCTTTATTAGATCAACATGACAACTCTTTGATAGTGTACTGCCTCAATGTGGCTAGAACATTCCTGCAACTTAAAATAAATATATTAAATAAATCAAATAGGCATAATGTTTGCATGATATTGATACACAAAACACACATTTGTAGTAAACATGCGTCATTCAGTAGATGTTCATTAAGAATTATGCCCTCAAACGTTAAATCAGAGGTCTCAGCAACATCCAAAGTTTATGGAAAATGAGAGTGATACAGGCATGTTGGGAGAAAAACTAATCAACCCAGCTGAGTAGCAGTCATACGACACAAAACAATCTAAAACGACAACAAAGCTCACTCAATGCATATTAATACTGCATGTTGTGAGGTGTGAATGAGTATATGCACCAACAACAAGAAGGAAACTAACTTTCATTATACACAGATGTTATCTCTAATTCGTCCGATAAGATGATTTACCAATTGCCTTGAGTGTGCAAACAGAATATTTTCCAGGGCATGGGGAAGGGCTTTCCGATGTCCTTTAAGTAGAACTGCCAGAATGACTGGAGGGATTTAATTATGCTCAATGAGCTCTTAACTACTCATGACAATATCCTGTAAACACCCACATACACTATATGAGAAACATGTGGCCAAATTAGACGAACACTAAAAACCGATTCCAGTTTGAGCTACCATGTCGTCGCAGCAAGTGGCAGAACAGGAGCTTCTCAAAAAGATGCATCACTGCGACTGTCTAATGGTAAACGTCAGATATTTTTTTCTACAGACTGTCACTTCCTTCATAAATGACTCTGTGACACATACTTGAATCCCTATTCTGCTCTATTATATCTTATGTATAGACAGAAAATAAAAAAGGAGAGGAAAAAGAGGGAAAGGAGGAAAGTAAGCAAATAAGACTAGAGAAATAGGTTAACAGAAGAGACAAGAGAAATCAGATGGCTTTTGTTTTATCGGTTTGTTGACTATTCCTCAAATTAATTTCCTTTTGTGTTTAGATGCTTTGTTCATACTGTTCATCTGAGATTCATGCCAATAAAAGTACTGAATGGGAGAGATGGAGGAAGTAGGAGAAGTCGACAGAAAATCAGCAAGAATAAGGAATCAACAGGAAGAATAAGCAAAGAAAAAGGGAAGGGGATCATCAGAAAGGGGGAGAGGAGAGAGCTGGGAATGGGAAGGAAGGAAATCAGCGGAGGGATCAGTGGAAAGATTTTGGCAGTGGTCCAGTCATAGCGCTGACTAAATGTTTTCACTCTCATCAAATTAAGGTTAAAGACTATAGTAGCCACAGAGAAAAGCAGCACACACAACGTTGTTCCATTGTAACACCTGGACACTTCTGAGTCAGGCGCCGTCACACATAAGAGCACACAGGCACACGCAAACACACCGGCAGCAAAGCATGCTGGTCTCATCCAAGTGGAACCCCACTGTGCAGCTGAGAGCATCCTCCATTAACTCCATCACATACATACAAATACAGACATGTATGTGTTAGTCCGTCTCTCTCTGTGGCAGACACACACACACACACACACACACACAGGAGAGGTGAGGGAATGAAAGGAAAGAACACGACAAAACGAAAGGCAAGAGGTAAAGGAAGGGAGAAAAAAGAAAAGGAGGCATAAGGAGGAGAGGAAATGAAAGGAAAGAAGAAATGGAGATGAGACATGATGAGATGAAAAAAAGAAAAAGGGAGAGGAGAGGAAAGAATAGAACAAAAGATCAAATGGGGAAAAGGGAGTAAAGAAGGGCAGAGGAGAGGAGAAAACATGAAAACATAAGAGGATTGTAAAAGTAGACAGAAGAGGGGGAATGAAAGTAAATTAAACAAAAGGAGGAGGTACGAAGAAAAGGAGAGAAGAGGAGAGAAACACAGTAAAACTGACGAGAGAAAGAATGAAATGAGACCTGAAAGTAAAAGAAATGTGATGGAAAGACAAAACGGAGAAACGGCACAACAGAATGAAAGGAAAGAAAGAAAGGAGAGGAGGAGCAAGCAGTATAAAGGAAAAAATAAGGCTGAGAAAGAAAAGTGGAGGAAAGATGGAGACAGATAAAGGAAAAGAGGAGGAGAAGAGATGAAAACAAGGGAAGGAAAGTGGATAGAGAATGAGGAGAGGAGGAAAAAAGGCAGGAAGAAAGGAGAAGGTAGGATTAGAGAACAGCAGGTGAAGAGAAAGAAAGAAAGAAAGGAGAGAACTGAGAAGGAAAACTAATGAGAAAAAAGGAAACTGGAGATGAGGAGGAAAGAGGAAAGGAAAGTGGGAGAAAGGAAAAGAGGAGAAGTGATGGGGGAGTAAAAGTGGCTTGTGGACAAATGAAGACAAAGGAGAGAAAAGTTGAAGAAGAAGAAGACGAGCCAAGACCGAGGAGTGCATCGACCTCCTCTTTGTTTGTGCTCCATGTGTGTCGGCATGATTGCAAACAAAACGAGCAGCTCAGTTAGTTAGTTAGTTAGCAGGGGAATCAGTGAGTACTTAGGCCCCAATTATCCACTAAATCTGCCTCTCTCTCTAAATGAGATTATTGCCACACACAGAAGCTGTGGCTCCCATTGGGTTCCATTAACTTTGATTACTCCTCATTATTTACTTACAGCTCTGCCACTGTTATTGCTTTCACACACACACACACACACACACACGAAGAAAGAAGAGGAGAGGATGGGGGTCGATGCAAACAGAAGCACACATATAGTTATATACAAACATTATATTAAGACTGAGGGAGATCCACTTCACCAAAGTGTAAGTAATAAAGACTAAACAGTAAAATTGCATATTTGAGTATAGACTTAGAAAACATGCGTTGTGAGAAAAGCAAAAAGATGAACAAAGGAAAGGGCTGCAGAGAGCAGAGAAAGAAAAGAATGGCAGAAAAGAGTCAGACGTGTAGATGTGTGTGTCAGTGAGGATGAAAGGAGATGGTGAAAAACAGAGGGAATGACTATTTAAATAGAGAGACGGAGGGAACCGTCAAACACCACCATCAACATTTCATTTCATTGCACACATGCTGGTAATACAGTTTTCGGGGGAATAGCATCGAACGAAGGAAGAGAGAGGGAGCTGAAGAGAGAAGGAAGTAGTGCAACAAAGGAGTAGGTGAGTCATCGTGGAGGGAAACAAAGAAGAGGATGGTAGAAAAAGAAGAGAAAGAACTAAACATACAGACAAATTCTGATACAGGGAAAGAAATTATCCTCAACAGCATTGTTTGTTTGCTCCGACATGTAACAGTAAGAAAAGTTTGTAGTTAATGACGACTGTTTTCTGTCAGGAGCAACGGGAGAAGTAAGGAGATGTTGTTACATTCCTGCAAAAGCTTGTAGGGAGACAAAAACAGTGTTTTTCCCCTAAACTTAAACAAATAGCAGAGTCATCAAGAGTAAAACCACACAGGCACAGGACAAATCTGCACACTGCCCATATAAGTCACATCAATTTGACAAAATACTAACAAACTTCTTTGCTTTTTTAGAGCTTTCAGCTGCATCTGACAGTCAGTTCATCAGCAGTCATGCTCGGGTCTTATCAATAATTTTTGACAATATTCATGTGAATTTATCGAGACACTTATGAACAACGTTGTTGCACTGGATCAGAAAATTCTCCTCGTAGTTGTGTTAGAGGGCAATGAAATAATTTGTTGTTTAGGTTGTTGGTGGAGGAGAAAATGAGAAAGAGAATTTATCTTTATCTTAGTTAAGAAGTAATTGACGACATTACAAATGTACCATTTGTTTTGCATTGTTACAAGGTGAAAGTGTAACAACAAATGCAAAATAAAAAAGTGCTGAATTGAACAGGGAGCGGGGAAAGAGGATTTCACTCAACCCCTAAGCAAACGCATTTGTTCTTTTCTTTGACAAGGAAAGTAACACTTGTGTTATTAAGGAGGCCCCTCACTACATAAGAAGCCATTCCCCTCAAAGCTTTACTGTAGAGAGAAACAAGTTTGTTTGGTGACTGGAGAGCTGTTCAGTTGTTGTTTTGGGGCTGAGCCCAGCGCTCACGGCACACACCACTCCTATAATGCCACGCTCTTTGTGCACTGAGATGCCATACGGGCCAAATCACCAGGGTACGAGTGTGTGTGTAAATGTGTTTTGGCGTAATGTGGTTGTGTGTGTCTGAAACTCATTACCGCATCAGCATCAAGAGATCACAGCTGTTTCGCCTCCGAACTTTCTGATGGAATAAGGAAAGTAAACTATACAGAAAGCCAGGAGATGTGGGGGGGGGGGAAGAAAAATCAGAAGGAGAGAGAACTCAGCTCTGAGGCCTAATTTCACCGACATTGTCCCTCGCCTAATTGCAAAAATCCCTCCGTCTCTCCTTCCCTCCCTGTCGTGCGGCTCTGTGGCGCTCCAAGGTAAAAAAGAAGTCGGGTTCTAATTTCATTTTGGTTTGTCTTAGGACAACTCTTAGATGTTTAATTCTATCCCAATTTCATGTAATCAGGCGAAAGACTTCCCTAGAGGGAGGGCAATGCAGGCCAGGGCCAGGCGTGTGCTATTTGCAAATGTAATTGGTCCACCTTTATTCTGCTCTCCCTCATGTTCAGGCTGTCTTTCTCTCTTTTGTCTGGCTTATACTCCATTATCTTCTCATCCTCTTCTTTTCCCATCTTTTCCAGTAACCCTACATCCCCCTTTTCTTCCCATCTCCTTCCTTTCCTCCTCCCCCGTCCCTCTCTTTCGCTCCCCTCCAGGCGAAGCCAGCGTGGTTGTTATTGTGATTTCATATTTTCTTCTCATCCCTGCCTCTGCAGCCTCTGGACATTGACTACAAAATCCATTATCATTTGTATATTTTAATTATGCAAATGAGGATAGCTCAGCTGGCCTGTTGGAGGCTGCAGGGGAGAAAGCAGGAACTCCATTGCGGGTGATTACAATTCATCCGCTCGTCTCGCTTTAATTGTAACAAGCTAATTACCTTGTTTCCATTTAGTTTGAACAATGCCAAATAGAAAAGAGAACAGTGATAGCTTTGGCTAACTCACATGGCAAAGCTAGCTGACAGGCATGAAGAGGGAGGAGGGTGGGTGAGGGAGGAATGAGAAATGAAGAAGGGAAGATAGAAAGACTTTTGTAATACCTTTGAGAAAGGAGTTTACAACTATGGAAAGTCATCACTGCAGACAAACATTAGCAGCACTGTATATGTGTTTGAGCGGTCAATGCTGTGCATTGTGGGATAAAGTTGCATTGCGTGGCACCAAAGATCTGAATCAGACTCAACTTTTTCACTGGTTAGCCCAGTGTTTTTATTGCCACGCCATCTGTGTCACCTCAGTCCTAATGCTGGTCTGAACACATTCTTGGCATGACGTTTTGTCTGATAACAGAAAGGACTGAGTGCAAATAAGGGGTCATAGCAAGTGACCTGTGGAATAATTTTGGGGTTGACAGTTAAGACCTACAGCTTGCATTAGGTGTTCTATAAATGCATGAGTGGTTATTCTTACTCTTCTTAGGACTGGACTAACTAGAGTGCTGAATTTAAAGTTTCTCTTTGGCCTTTGAGGCTGATAAAAACCATTTTTGTAAACCCAAAGTAAAAAGTTTACTGTTCTTGAGCACTTTTGATTGTTCTCTTCTGAACTTTAAGTCTTTCTAGTTTACTATCAAATAATTAGAATTATTATAAGTGATAATGAACCAAAGTTGAAACGTGAGCCAATTATATACAAGTGATGTGTGCATCATATCAGACGGTTGTGGTGAAGATTGAGCTGAGTCTGCAGGCCAGGCTAATAATTTACCATTTGGTCAGAATTATTCTAAGTGATGCTGAACTAGATTTAAAGAGGGGCATACATGTTTTTTATGTCATTGTTTAAATGCACTCCTGTTACAAAATAAATAAATGTTGTGACAGGAGCCATGAGTTATTAAAATGGTTTTACACAGATTGGAAAGATCCCTCCCATGGCCAGTATTAGGGCTCCTGTCAACTCAAAGAAAATGCCTGCAGACTCTTGAAAGCAGCTAAACAGGTTACAGTGAGGAAAAAGCAGCATTTTATTCCTTGGAAAATCGGAATTCGAGGAATGATGTTTTAAAACATTCTCCCTTCAAAAAGGAACAAAGGCTATCATCCAGGACTTACATAGGATTACAGTGCGTAACGGGCTCATAGTCCGCTTGGATCACTCTACATGAGACCAGGATTGTGTTTCTGCCAGAGGTGTTCAGTCCCGTATTCACTCTGTTCAGAGGTTTCTCACTGAAATGAGTCCAGGGCTTCTGGGGACCAAGACCAGGCCTCAGCTGAGCAAGATCTCATTATCTCTCCCTCCCATAGACCCATGCGCACACATTCATAGGCACTTCCTGTACATAGACGTACACACACAGACATGTATTCACACATGCACACACCCTGTCATGCCACGATGAGCACCATGTCACAATGAGGGAGCCTATATGTATGTCACCGTGAACAAGACACTCCTATGTGAAGTATATTACTGGTTTAAAGGAGATGATATATTTTGCCACGGGCTCAAAAGGCCACACTTTCTTTTACTGTTTCTCTTACTATATCTGTTTCTCTGTGCCTCTCACACACACACACACACACACTTGGCGACAGACACTTGTATCCACTACCAAAATATCAGCAGTCATTTCTTCCATCAGCACACACCGTCCACCATCCATCACATCCACATGCACACTTGGCATGCAAAGATTATACACTAACCCATTCCACATGACCCATAGAAAGGCACCTATACACACACACACTAATACATATCCACTAAAATATCGTACTCATCTCCACTCTCTACCAGCTTGCCATGTTCCTCTTGCCAACTCCCACCTTCTCCATGCCCACCTACTTTGTGTTGCCATCAGGGAGAAACTTGAAAGGTATTTGAAGCTGTCTTCCTTAATCATTTCCCGGATCCCGCAGGACACACTTTGTGACGTGACAGAGGAAGGACTAAGCGGGGGGGAGAGAGGTAAAGAGGAGGAAGAACAGGGGCGAGAGAAAGCGATGTCACACATCAGACAAGTCCTCTCCAAGGGCTCAGCAGGAACGCCCAGTGACACAGATGGAAGGAGTGAAAGACTAGAAACAGAACCATGCTAGGTTTTCTTAGAGGTTGCAGTAAAATATGTACAATTTCAAGTGTTTACATAATGGAGCTGCAGGAATTAGTCAAATTCACAAGACCACTTATGTGACCCCAATTATAATCTTTTTGCAAGGAGATCTAAACTGGGTCATGGGCCTCATTCTGCCACCACCTCCATCCCCTCTCCATCTGTGACATAACTAGATGTATTTTATAATAACATTACATCTCATGGTGACAGGCTAGACTTAGTCCCTATGTTGTCGGACCATTAAAAGTTTGATAATCCATGCTTTTGCCTCTTATCTCAGTATTCCACATCATGCTTTATTCTTCCATAGGCATATTTTGGCCAAACACTCAAATTAAGTAAACTTAGTGTCACACTGCAATCTAGTGATGATAACATGTTATTTAGGATTACAATTTACAAATGATTTGTGCTTTGTCATTCAGCAGGTGGTTAGTGCTTGACTTTGCAGTAATTTATCACATTTAGCACGTCACAATGTCAGGAAAGAGAAAAGGTTTAGAATTTTGGCAATATGGGAAAGTTAGAGTCAAACCACCCAAGCAGTCCAATCAGGCGCTGATTTGAATAAAACTGACATCTGCACCACAGGTCACACACCAGGCTTCAGTTAGTTTGATAATCATTAGTTGGACATGTGATGCACCCTGTAGAGCCTGCACCCACTGCGAGGTGTATGCTGGTACAGTTTGCAGCTGAGTTTGAAGACGGTTTTTAATCCAGGCCAGGGTACTGTGTCAGAGGACAGCGGACTGCTCCATTCAGGTTTAGAGCGAGGTCCTGTCCCAAGTGAAGGATCTTGGGGTGTTGTTCATTAGTGTGGGTGGGAGCTGAGTCCGAAGACAAGTCTCTTGATTTACCAGTTGTTCTGTATTCCCTGCTTCCTCACCTATGGTCATGAGCCACCCACAATTCACTCAGAGTAGTACCGCTGCTCTTTTGCTTTGATAGAAGCCTGTTGAGGTGGTGTCAGTATCTGATCAGAATACGATGGAGTCCAGCCTGATTGCATCAGGATCAGTTGGGCAGAGATTGAGAACACGTGTAGGTAGAAGAAAGTCTGGGCTACCTTGTTTAACCTTCTGTTGAAATACAACAAATTTGGGGGAAAAAACCAAACAAAAAAAATCAGTATTTCATGTAGTTTACACTTTAGTACTCCCTACTCTGTCTATGTTAACACTGATTTAAAGAAATAGTACTTTAAACAAGAAAAGACAAATAATTGTTTGTCCTCATCAAATGTGTGGGCATTCTCAGTTATAAGACTTCAGTACAAATGCTGCTTATGTATTTTTTTAATCCTAATCCGGAAAACCTATGTCACACAACAGTAAGACCATAATGGAAGCATCTGGGGCCAATAATTCCCATCTTTTTCTACTTACATTTGAAAAGTTAATATTAATGTGTACATTTGTGCATCATTGCGTGTGTTTATGAATGGTAAATCTCCTGGGCTTGCTGTGCACAACTTATCCATACTTGTGTTTGTTAAGACCAGACGCACACACAGGAGGATGGACTCAAAAGCTCGACACAAAGCAAAACAGATTGCTAAAGGTGCAGTTTAATAAACAGACTAAATCAAAAAAATACTTATAAATATTAAGTAATACTAACCTGACTAGAACACTTGACACAAGGGCACAAGACAATCTGGCACAGGACAGGGGAAAACACAGAATACATGCACCAGGGAAGGGAGCACAGGAGGAAACAATCACAGTACAATCACAGGAGCTGGAGGGAAAAGTTGAACGCCACAATAAAACAGGAAGTAACAGAAAGAACTCATGAACTAAACTTAACAAACTTGGTGAGACGTGACAGTGTCTCACACCAAAGTTGAACATCATTTATGATAATAAAGAATGAGCAGATTAATCAGATGACATTCAAGCAGAAGTTGAAATAAGGTCTCAGGTCTTCAGGGTTTATATGTATAAATACAAATATCTTACATAGAGATTATTTATATCTCAGAAGGTTGAGGAATACTTACCCTTAACCCTTATAGAAATGTGCCACTGGCAAAACCTCTGATCCTATTATAACTCCCGATTACTTTAATATACAGATGTCACGCTATATTAAAGCTGCTGTAAATACCAGAAAGTCTTAATGTACACAGACAGAAATAGAGCGATTTGATATCCGTGGTAAATACGCAGCAATCACAGATCACAAAGTACTGAGTATCTGACCCATATGAACAGTATTACTGTAAAACGCCACGTGTCTCCATCTCCCTGTTATCTCATGGCCATTTAAGTGTTGAGCAGTCCTCAGGAGCCTCAGACCCATGGTGCACACCACTGTGAGGTTTAGTGATGACAGCATCCATTTGTTTGTATGTTTGTCTGATTGTATGTGTGTGTTTGCTTCTATATGTGAGTGTATTGTTTAGCTGTATACACTCTGACTACACAATACTCATTAAAAAATTACTTTAGTCAAGGATTTGCCTTATGCAGAGACAATCTGTCTGTTTTTCAACTGGTGTTTGTCATTGGGACAAAGCAGAGAGGGAATCAAGTAAAAAATAATCATGTATTAAATCTTTGTCATTTAATTAATAAGGATTTGATTAATTTCAGGTACGACACATTAACTAGATTCAAGATTTCAACTTTTTACATGTCGGTCTACATTTCCACACCACACATACAGCATACTGTGCATAATGTGCATACAAATGTGAAATAAAGCTCAGCTATCTTTGGAACCGGTTTGTCCTTTGGCCGAACGTGAACCTGATGTTTCAGATACATCTCAGAGGCTTATAAAACGGTGCCCTGTATCAGCTGGAGAGACGAAAGCCATAAGCAACTAATCCCACATCTCTGGAATGTGTCATTCACAGCCTGGCCATCACTGGGAGCACACCTAAAAGTTTGTGTCACCAGTGTTAGGGTGACTCCTGTCCCTTTAATTTGTTTACCATGCACTCAATGGAGTCTTCATTTGCTGTTCAGAGCTAAAGCGTACTGTGATGTAAATGGACTTTTCAGCCATAACAATTAAATGTTAAATTACATATTTTCAGGTTCATACCAACCCTTTCCTCTTTTTATCAGTAGACAAGGTTTGTTGAAACAACTTGCTGTGCTGTTGAAGTACTGGAGTTCCAACACAGAATATTTCCTTGCATAAGAACTTGAACATTAAAAAAAAGAGACAAAGACAGGAATTCAAACTGTCTGCTGTGTCCCTGCACAGTTTCACATCTGTTATAGAGGCGACCAGACAACACATTTAAAGATCCACTTCCTCTTAAATATCTTGTTTGTAGCTTCTGGACTTCAAATACAACTCAGAGGTTTAGCAGCAGTTTGAAATCGGAGAGTGAGGTGAAAAGAGGAGAGAAGCTGAGAGAGAGGGATTTAAACGTTAGCATTCATTTAGAGATCAGACACTCAGAGGATCATTTTAAAACTGTGTCTGAAAAATAACCATTTTAAATCGCCATGCACCACATGACCTTGCATATCTCTCCAGCACTGAGTGTGTACGTGTACGTATGTGTAAGTAATCATCTATAGTGGAAACACAAACTATCCTATATGGCCGAAATATGAGAGCACCCAAGCATTGCACCTATATGTGATTATTAAACATTTCATTCCATAACCATGGGTGCTATAACAGCCTGCTCCCCTCTGGGGAGGCCTGTCACCATATTTTGGAACTTGCCTGCAGGGATTTGCTCCCATTCAGCCTCAAGAGCATTAGTAATGCTAAGGTAAATGGGAGGAATAGCCTAGTTTAGAGGGGATGAAATAAAACTGTGAATGATCATAGACACAGTGGGTCTGAATTTGACAATTTTCCTCAGCTGGAAAAACCTTAAATGAATCAAGCACTTCATGTCAAGAGTCAGTGTCTGGTCCATAGAGCCTCCTTGAGTTTGAAAGAGGGGATTTATAAGAAGAGAAAGAAGGGAAAAAAAGACTATGGGATTGTAGAAAATGTCAGGACTGCTTGTTGGACAGTCAAATATCTACAGAAACCCCCCCTCTATGACGGAACTTTTTCTAAAAGTTTAGCTAATACATGCACCTTGAAAATAAGCTAATAATTTCGGGGCATATAAGCGGTTTAATAACAGCTTGTTTGAAGGAAGCAGGGAGATGAACAGATTGCTGATCACAGAGAGTACACATGGACAAACAGGTGCAATGACATTTTTAATTGTAACTAGAGCTAAAGGGCCAAGTCCCAATCATGAAGAGAAAGAGCCTCAGACCAAAAGTACACCATACAGTGTATACTGTCCCCTGTGTCAACTTGTACATCTCTTTTTTTCAACATCTTTATTTGCGTGTCACTTTGTGTTCCCAGCACACGGAGCACTTTCATTGTTTGTAATGCTCTGCATTAACATCCTCATGATTAAACTTCTGGGCCAATCAGAATGGCTGAATGCCTGGGATTACTGCTGCAACATCTGGGACTACACTAATGGCTGCATATGTTTTTAATGTTTAGATTTAGAAATCAACATGTTGCTCTTAATTTCATCAAAAGAGCGAGAGGGTGAGTAACGCTGGTGGCGGGAGGGATTTAACCTTAAAATAAGTATATCAGGACTGATGACGAGAGACCCACCAAAAGTGTGTGTGTCCCTGAGCACTTAAGGAAACCCAAATAGCTCCATCTGTCAATTTTACACTCTGTGATTCTTACTTAGTGCACACAGCCCCTGTAAGTGTAATATGCTGTGGGGATTTGATAAACCAAATACACACGCCAAAGACACAAATATATTTATGCTCTCAGTCATGATTTTTAATCCATGTTTTAGAGTGAAAGCCAGTAAAGGAAGAGTATTTGAAGAGTCAAATGCAGGGCAGCGCGGCCAGTTCAGGACATCTGGAGCTAAAATTAACATGTTATGGTTTTTGTGCTTGTGTAGTGTTTTGGACAGATATATCCAGTTCTTCCTAAGAATCCACTCGAGTGTGATTATGGGGAAATTATCCTGTGGTGTGCCTGATGTAGAAACATGTGCTGTTCTGATTTCTTCTGCTCAAAGTCTGAGGATTTTTCAAGTCAAAAGAACAGAGTAAGAGTTGCAAATACATCTCAGATTGTGGAGTTCAATCCTCTTTGACCCTTAAACCACAGAGTGTTCTAATGCTGCTTTTCCATTGCACTCAGCTTCACTCTTCTTGTTTGGAACTGTTCCTTTGTGGATAGATAGATTGTAGATAGATGTGCCTAATTTGTGCCTAATCTATTTAGTGGATGCCAAGTTATATCACTGAATGAAGCAAAAGTCTGAAGGTCTCCAAAGTCCTAAGGATTTATCCTCTTGGGACCATGAATGTCCATATAATTGTTGTTGACATATTTCTGCCAACAGACAAACAAATAGATATTCCAATCCCTAGGTCGCTAGATGTTGTACAGATTGTTGTGATTGATGGAACAGGACTAAATAACTAAGACTGACTTGACATTAGCTTCCAGCGTATGTTGTCATCGTATGTGTCAACTTTTAGACTTATGTTACACTGATGTGCAACAACAGGCTTACATCAAAATCCATTTTGATCAAAAGTACTGTATAAAAGATATTTAACTGGACTGATTATCCCTCTGAAATGTAATCAAACTCTAAAATAAGTCTTTTTGATAGTAATATTAATTATATAAGGATAATATACTACATAGGACTGAACCTCAGTAGGTGTCCAATGTAGGAATTAAAATTGTTTTTACGCTCCTCTTTATTCATAACATCTGTCACTGGGTTGTAAAAAATAGATTACATTAATGTTGAGGGAATGTTAATCCACCAAAAATAGATATGAAAAACATCTTGTAGAGTCTAATATTTGTGTATGTATTAAAATGGCACTGTGTGTGTGTGTGTGTGTGTGTGTGTGTACTTATATCAGCGTGCATGCGTTGTGTGCTTGTCAGTTTGCACATGCAGCTCAAGCTTGTTTGGAGATCACCATCAGAAACAGAGAGAATCATATTTCTGTCTCATCATTAGCACTGTCAGATCAGCGTCTCATATCCTGCATGTCTCTTTCTGCCCTGTTGTTAATCCCTTAGTTCACACACCGTTGTAGAAGGGTATTTATGCATCACTGGATCAGCAGTAATTCAGCAAGAGCTCAGGCAGAATAGTAATAACAATAATAACGATAAAAGCTGTTTTGATGTGGGGGATTAGCACATCAAAAACAATACAGATGTAAAATCCATCCATATGTGCTGCCTATGATCCTGTTTGTGAAGTGAAGCTGTTGTTCTGTCAAAGAAACAAGGTTTGTTTTGTTGAGCAAAGTCATCACAGATACATTTGGAGAGTTACTTCAGGGGAAGAAACGACAGTGAGAAATGTAAAAGGACATTTCATCAGTTCTAAAACTGTCAAAATGTTTGCTTACTCAAATGTGAATAATAATTTATATACCATATAAACTAAAACCAGTCAAAATACTTTGGTCCTTCAGTAATAAAAATGATTACATATTTGATAAGATAACATGCTGTTATTCTGCTAAACTTGCTGTGTGTGTTTTTGTGTGTGCGTCATTTTGCTTGCCTCTTGTGTCCCGCATCTGTGATTCAACTTAAGCCACCTCATCCTTTCTCACACACACACACACACACATGCACAGATTCACTGTTGTCTCACAGAGGGAAAAAAAAGACAGCTATTTAATACTTGTTGTTATTTAAACACCAGAGCAGATAGGCGGCTGAGCAATAATTATTTTCTGGAACAATAATTATTACCATTTAATTCTGTTGTTTACCATTTTGCCCGGTGGCCCCTCTTTAAAAGCCAACCTCTATCTATAATGGCCAGCCCTTCAGCAGAACTGCATTTAAGACAAATATCAAATAATTAAAAATCAAATAATTGAAAAATAAAAGTGCTGCTTTTTTATGTTTGAACTTTAATTGCCAGTGACATGTGTACATGTGGTTCTTCATAGAAAACTGTCCTCGTCCAGGTTTTGGTATCCTGTTTCATATTTGTTTATATTTTGTTTGTAAAATTTGGCATGTATTTGTCAAAAAAGCAACAGTTAGAGCTAAATTTCAAACCATAGTAATAAATCATTGTGTTCTACTATTAGATAATGGCTGACATTGTTGCTGCTATTAAAACAACCTACTATTAGATGTTAAGTTGGACCAGTGACTAGTTGTTGATCATCAAATTTGATTTTTCTGTCTGTTTTTAACAGCATGTAAACAATAAATAGAGATCAACTCTGCGCCGTATAATCTGGCAGAGATCTCTGATATTGTACTGTATGTTTGAGGGGATTACATGTCGGATCACGGGATTACACAATTACAGCTTGTCCAGGGTGAGGGGGCCACGCTTATGTGATACTGTGACAACACAAACAGCAGGTACACTCACAGTAACACATGCTGGGACTCAAGTCTGTGCTCCCTGACATTGTGAAAAAACATGCTGATGCAGGAATACACATGATATTTTGTTTTCATCTGTCTCTTACCTCACATTTGAATGATCATTGCCTATGAAGCCTATATTTGCTCGTTGTCTCTGGCTATATTGTGGGTTTGCAACCAAAAAAGAACCCCTCACTGGGCTTCAATGACCACAATGTGCACAGGCCTGTTAAAAATACCCCCCCTGCCTATGGGACGAATTTCTTTTTCACTCCATAATGTCAAAATAGAATAAACTATCCCCTTCAGAATGACCAATGTATGAACAACAAACATGATAGGAATGATAGGATGATAGGATAGAACTGACAATTTGTGGTGCGCAAAAGATGCTTTGACCTTTTAATGATTATTGAAGAATATTTTCACAGAAAGGCTTCCAGGTTTCATTTTCTAGAATCAAAGTTACTGCATGAACCGGGACCCTTTTTAACTAAAGGATGAGATGGAAACAGGGTGCGAATGGGATGAGCTCATGTTTTAACTAATCGTCTCGGGGACAATTAACAGAGGTTTTTATGCATTCACATTTGTGGACAAACACATGTTGACTGATATCATAGTCGATGAAGTCATCCATGCTTCTGCTCCCTCTTTCACCTCCTGTCGTTTCTATGGAAAATCAACTCTGTCCTTTTATTCACTCCCTCCATCCTTGTGTCTCTCCACCACTCTCTATGTTGCCAGGTGATGAAGCGGTAGATTAACCTCCAGTCCGCATTAATAATAGATGAATAGAAAAAGCCCTGCTTGTTCCGCTTCCTGTCTGCAGCACTAATAGAGCCCTTAACGTTCACATTAACATAGCTTTTGTTTACTTGGGCAGATCGACAGACGAGTCAGACACATGAAAAAGTGAAAAGATGAAACTCTATATGCAAAACATTTAGTCAACATGGTCGGTGTGTGAGCACACGAACTTTACACTCATGGACCATAGACAGTAACATGCTATCATACAGTCTCCACTCTCCTGAAAAGGCTTTTCACAAGATTTGGCGCCTGGCTGCAGGGCTTGTTCCCAGTCAGCCTCAAGAGTGTTGTTAGGCCATAAGGCCCGGCTCAACAAGTCGGTTTATCCTGTAGGTGTTGACTGGGTTTGAGGTCACATCAGTCAGATTCTTCTCCCCAGACCCCAGACCTAAAGCACACAAAAGTACACTAACAGGTGTATCTACATACTTTTGGCCATCTACTGCTTATTGCTGCTTGGTTTAGAGACGCTGAAAGCAAAGTAATCGTATAACCAACAGGTTGCTAGTTCAATCCCAAAAGTAGCCAGTATAGGTCCTGCTAATGTGCCCTTGAGTAACACACTCAGCGCTCTCACCTGTCAGTCGCTGCACATGAGCTCCAACATGTAAATGTACAAACACCCTTCGCAAAAACAGGAGAGGGACAATTACTTTCATGCCATTAATCATGCCTTTTCTTTTCAAATGTGCTCATATCATTTAGGAATTAAGCTCTTCACTTATGAGCACATGGTTAATAACAATTTTTTTTTTTTAGAATAAGCTTTCTCATGAACGCACACGCAAACACACACACACACACACACAGAGTGAGAAAATACTGTGTGCAGGCCTTATGGGACGACATTTGTGGTAATTCATTCAGAATCCATTTTAACGCATTGTGCAGGCCTAAGTGCCAATCTTCCTTTTTGGTGAGTTTCCATGATTTTATGTCCCATATAAAATGATGCAGTTTCCTCCGCAATGGCCTATTTAAGTTACATTACCACCGAATATTCCCCAGTAAAGAAAATTAAGCCGTGATACTGTGAGATGATCTCGGTTAGTTATCTTCTCCCCGCCGAGATGTGTCGCTTTGACACCCCGTGGAGAACTGAATGATTCTGTTGGACGAGAGATAATAGTCTTATACAGTGTGTGGCTCGCCCATGTTTCTCTTTTCCTCCCCTCACAAACCTGATCCAAAAAATAAGTTTAGTGTTGTATAATGCTGTTAACCATAATTAGGCACAAGCCTTGTCCGTATATGTGTGAGTGGTGCAGTAACTCATAACTCATAAAGCAGTTAATCTTGTAACAACAAGGTCACAGGGGCGAGGGCGGAAGAAGTCACTCTTTTTCTCTGTTGCCTCTTTATTTATCGTCTAATATTAAATTTGTGCTCCTTAACAGCATCAGATTATTCCTTAAAATGGAAACATTATGAACTCAGGTATTGCATTGCATTGTTATCTTAATTTCATTTGAGATTGTGCTACAGCACACAAACACACTGGTATAAATGTACCATGAATTCTATTGCCTGTTACTGCTTTAAAAGCAGCCTGCACCACAAACTTTCTTGAAGCATCAATCTGAGCAATATACAGGAGATAAAATCTTTAAAGAACCAAACCAGTGATTTAACATGTTTAAGCCCATTAACCTCAAATACGTTACATTACTGCCAGCAGCTTTCTATACCACCAAAATGCTTCACAGCTTAGACTGAGCTTTCCCACAGGCACTTGAACTTAGAAACAAGAAAGTGGTGTCAAAACATTTCAAGTCCATTATGAAAGGATGATAATAAAACTTTCACCACAAAATAAACAACTAAATACCCACTTGAACGGATTTGCTGTGTCAAATACCTTTTAAAGCCGGAATCTGTGTTGTCGTCTATGGGGTAGAAATTGTGGAACTCGTCCACTTGTTAAACCAACAAGTTTCCCGTCATGTCAGTGCTCTCACACTACAAGATTAAACACATGCATGTAGCAGTAGATGTAAAAACGTCACCATCTTCACCACTACTCACTTTTGTAAAACGTGCATAAATGCGTAAGAATAAAGTGATAAAAATATGTGTCCTGGAGTTAACAACCTGGAGTTATGAATTAATTGAATGAAATTCTTTCTTGTGTTTGCTTTACTTGACAAGTATAGAAAAGCACGGTCCAAGCAACAACAACACATGTTCTGTGCTCTCTCTCCTCACACACACACACACACACACACACACACACTGACCCAGCCCCCTCTGACCTTGCAGGCTCTCTGCTTGCCTTGAAAGCGCACTGTAGCGCCCAGCAGTCTGTCTGCACTGGAGCTAATTGGCTTCAGCTCAGTGTTCACTGTTAACGTCTCATTACTCATTCCACTTAGAATAACTTCCACAAGTTTGCTTGTGTTCAGGGGTCATTAAAAGTCAGGCAAGCCTTTAATTACGAGCTTGGATTGTTCAGTAAGTAAAGTTGCATCTCCCAGCAGCTCTGAATGTACAGTATCCTCACTCAGTCCCGTTCAAAATCACTCATGGAATACAACCACAGTGATCCCATGGTGATCGGGTCCAAATGTCACAGCAAATTCAAAGTGATCATGGGAAACATTAACTGATATCAAATTAAAACTACCACAGATACACTGTAGATTTCCAGGATTATTATTATAGTATTGTCAAAGCAATTGTAGAGCAGATAAAAAAACACAGCAAAGTGCAAAAAGGTAACAATAAACTTGCTCACACTAAAACTTCCTTTAGCTGCATTATATTGATATACTATACTATATAGTAACTGCACGACTGGTTGCATTTGACCTTTGACCCCTCAGTTTGCATCTTCAAATTTAAATGCTGAACAATCAAATATGATACAGAGGCAAATCTATTATGAGGATTTAAGTGTCTGCATATGAAGAAGGATAATATTATTGATTTCAGAATATGTTTCAACCCATTTCACTGAGTTTTACCAGTCTGCTCTGTTTACAGGGTGTGCAGAGACACACTGGAGCACCAGTTGCTGTCTCACAGGAGGATTTGTCTGTACTGGGGTCAGTTTGATTAAATTATGGAAGATGGTTTTTCCACATCTCAAAACACTGCAGAGGTAAGCTAACCTTCAGTGTTGTCAACCTACTCTCACATTAACCTGCAATCACTGTGTCTAGCCAGATTATAAACTGTTCTAGTCTATGTTATTTTTTATATATATATTTCTGTTGTAGGCTAATTTAGTTAATTTACTTTCTGCTAAACTGCTCCAGTTTTATTATTTTGATTTTTGTGCCTTCTGCCTTGTCTCAGTTACTTATTTACTTACACTTACTTAGGCTATCTATTTATTTATTTATCCATTTATTTATTTGTGGTGTCATTATGTAATGCCAACACCATTTGTATACTTGATGAGGAACCAGTGACACACACAAAACCACACACACCAATCAGCCCACAAGCAAAAATTCTGACCAGATGTCTGGATGTCATTAAAGGGATTTAAAAAACTAAACATAACCTAAGTCAATCTGTGGTCAATCGCTTCATGTATAGCTTGCCTCTATTACATCATGGTCAAATTAATTATTTTGCAGAAACCCGAGGAAAATACTAATTACTTTTTCTAAAATAAAAAACAATAAAAACAAAATGTAAATGAATAAAATCAGAAGGGGCGTTGGCACGATTAAAGGCGTGTAATGCAGTTATGGCTGATTAAAAAAAAAAAAAAAAAAACACTCAGCACCTCTGAACGTTGCATCATATGTTTTTTAGACTAATTCTGCAATAATTCACTCTGGCTAATGTTCCGGATCTTCGATGAAATGCGGGAATCTTTAGTGGTTGGTCTGCCGTGCTAATTGGTACAACCGCCCCAGGCGAGTTCACATCCAACAAACAGCGTGGGGACAGCAGCACCGTTCACAGCACTGCGCCTGTCTGCGTATGGGGACACTGTAAAAATAGAAACATGACAAATAAAAGCTCAATTAGAGCAGATGGCTCTACGTGCCCACCTTATGAATATTACACATTTGCTGCCTGTAACATTTAAAATAAGATTATAAATAAAACGAAAGTTGACCAAAAATATTCTTATAGAGGAAAAAAAAAACTATTAATAGTTAAGATTAACTAATATTGAGAACAAACCTTTTTTTTTTTTTTTTTTAGCATTTCTTTATCATTAATGTATTCATAAAACAGACGTATCGGGAGAGAGTAATGACCGGCATGCATTGTGGCACTGCACACACGCACGCGCGCACAACCCATTCCCCTCTCCAAATCCACAGAACGGTTTTTCCTCGTTGAGGGAAAAGGACGGACTTAAAACAACGGCAATGACAGTCATTATGTATTTCTCCAATTTGTGTAAGATGTGTGTAAATTGTGATGCACAGTAAATCTAAGACTCCCATTCAGTGAAAGACGAATTAAGTAAGGATTAAAACTGGGGCATGCAGGGCGACTGTGCACCATATTGTAGCCTACATCTGCTTTTAAATCCACAATAAATTAATAAAAGCACCGCTAAGGCAGGAGGGAATATGTCGCTTGGCACCGATTTGTGGTATTTTATATTATTATGTCTCATTTTAGAATAGAAGATAAGTGCAACCGTAGAAAAATAAGACATTTTGTTTTATTAAACCAATCACATATGGTTAAATATACTAGTTAAGATAAAAATTCATTTTGGGGAAATAATAATAAAAATGAAATCGATGCTGTGTAGTAAGTCAGGCTTGCTCCAGTGCGTTTTGAGAAAAGGAGGTGATGCATTTCACTATGGTAATCACTCACCCGGGGCATGTTTCATTTATTGACAGATTTGATGTTAAATGTCTCAAGCTCACTTAGTGTTGTAGCTCTTCATTTATTATGTTTTGAGCTCTCTCTCTCTCTCTCCCTCGTTCTCCCTGGTTTGACCCTGCGAGGTCACACAAGCAATTCTTTTTTTAAACGCATGATTAATTCCTCAGTAGGGCGACCGGCTAATGCATTATGAAAAAAGTGAAATGTATTCCAAAGGGGCTAATAGCGCTATTGTATTCCAATAAGCCTTTTCCTGCTTCACATGGTTTAGACATGCTCCGCTTTTGATAACACGTCAGAGACATCTCTCTCATGGACGAGGAAAGGTGTGCATTACTATGCTCTTTGCACACACACACACACACACACACAAAAAAGGTTTCATTGTTGTCGTTTGAAAAAGGGTGATTTATGGATTTATTAGAGGTGTCAGTGTAGAGCAGCTTTCTTCAGTAGGTTTTTATTATTATGATAGAAAAATCCACATTGCTCTGCGTGAGAGGATCCCAGCAAACGAATAAATAAATACATAAAACATACATCCATATTCAAATATAGATTAAAAAACTATTTTAAAAAAACTGCCCTGTGACTAAAGGTGTGATCCTCACTAACCTTTAAGTTACTGATCGGACATAAAAATCTAAAATTGACTAGAAACTCAGCCTTAACAAAATGGAACAACACATCCAACATGGATTATTCATACGGGGAAAAAAGAAAGATAGTTTATTGGCTTTTAAAGCTCCTCCACCTGCTTTTTGTGTCCTTTTATCATTTCCTCTCATCCCTCTATTGTGACGTCACTCGCCTCAGTCGCTGCGGCCCGTGCGTGCCTCGCGCCCGTGGGCCCCCCTCTCATCCCGTCGCAGCCGTAGTGTTCCCGTGGCGTCCGTCCGCGAGACAAAAGCACGCGCGCTGACAGCCTAAATTGGTTTGAAAAGCAGCAGATGGGGCTCGCGCTCTCTGCCGTGTCGCGTACGCACACACGCGAGCGGAAAGACACGAGCCTAAAAGTGACCCTGTCATGTTTATCGAGATGCAATTGAGAAAAGGAATAAATTACAGCCAGTCTGATACCCGACAGCCTTTTCACCAGATGGAGAATTGGATTTAGAATAAAAAAATAAAAAAAAACAAAGCAAAACAAGTTGGATCAAATACTTTTTTTTTTTCTCAACAGTCAATATTTTTTATTAATAAAAAGCAGCTTTTTTAAGATGAACATTTACAAAAGGAAGTTCTGACGGGCTTATAAATGAATGGCTGACATTGAACTCACCACAACCCTGCTGTTTTGAGTGGAATAAAAATCACATAATAAAAATAATAATAATAATAATAATACTGCAGTAACTTTTATTTAGAGGCTTCATCCTAATTTTTGCCAGTTTATCTCACCTTTAATCTGGGTGCACTGTTATACCTCAATAACAGCAGTGACAACATGCAAAGCTATTCTAACCTCAGCCCTTTATGTGAGCATAGATTTCATTAATAAGGTCCCTGCAGGTCCCAACATGTATTCACACTGTGAAACTGGCTTCCCATGTCAGCAGTGCCATTGCAGGTGTTTTGACGTTTCCTCTATCCTGGGCATGAAACATGGGCCACAGAAGAATTTGTCCTGAAAACAACTTCATTAAGTTGGTTTAATTAACAGGGAGAGGCAGTATTTGGGACACCACTTCACTGCATCCCCACGCAGACTTAAATGAGATCCTTTGCTGCATCCTTGAGACATTTGCTGATGACTGTGAGGCAGCTAATATCTGGGCTATAGACCTCATATTTAGGTCTGTGCCTCCATATCTGTAATTTGTCTGCATATTTTTAGTGGAAGGAGTAATTGAGCAGCAGGAGCAACATGCCTGGTTTAGGATCTTGGAGCAGGGGTGTAACAAGGCCCCCCTGACATCACCCCCCTCCCTTTTATGTTCAAAGAAATAATCTTACGCTGCAATTTTTGAGGATCCTCTTCAGGTGGATTGTCACTGCTTTTTTACAGAAGTGGGTGCTAGCAGGGAGCTCCTCTGACCCTCATCTCCACCACAGGACACAAGCTGCAGCATGCTGCCTGCCATCTCCTGGGAGCCACCTGCACAGGCATACAGAGTTAGTCCTTTGAAAAGCCTTCTCAGCTTTAAATGTTGGAAGGAGCTGTACTGACAGATAGGACTGTGATTCTGTCTGCTGTCTCAGCCTTTCCCTGTTTCCTCCTTGGCCCCCTGTGGTCAGGCTAGTGTCTCCATCCGCTCTGTGTCTGTGTTTAAAACACACATTTCTGATGCCTTTAACATCAGTTTGTTGGTAATTCAATTGCAACTCTTGTTGTATGTTAAAAGTTACACTCCTTCTTGTTTCTTCCAGGGTTTCCCAAACTACTGAATGTCAAATACCCCCCCTCTCTCTCTCACACACACACACCCAACCCTCCAGCATGTCCAGTGACCAGCAGACACCCTGTGATGGCGCCAGCTTGGTCTCCTGACTGCTTGTTGAGCTTTGTGCGGCGTCAAATTAATCCAGAATTAATATCCATTAAGTCACTAATGCAGTGCACAAATTAGGTAAAATTATGCTAATCTTAAATGGGGCTCTTTAGAGTCTCATCCTCTGGGACTTCAGGTGGGGTCATGTCGTGCACGCGCCAGTGTGTGCGCACGTAGTCCAGGCTCGTGGCGTCCTTCCGTGCGTCCGCGCCGTTAGTTTGACTTTTTCTGCATCTGAGTGTCAGCGAGCAGGACGGAGCAGCACGAGGTGTGTGTGTGTGTGTGTGTGTGTGTGTGTTTCCTGGATGGTGGGCTGAACTCGCGCTATACGCCAATCAAACCGGAGGCAGGTGCCTGGTCGAGAGAGAGTGAGAGAGAGAGAGAGGGGGGGAGAGAGAGAGAGAGGGATTAAGAGGGCGCGTGGTGTCTCTGAAAAGCGAATAAAGCCGGCGCGAGCGTCGCAGTGTACTCACATCTCACGAGCAGCGCGCACGAGAGACAAAAAAACCCTGAGTGTTTCCCGGATATAATTCAGTGAAATCTGCTAGTTTTCGCGGTTAAAACAATGAGTTTCTAAAGTTGTGCAGGATAAATCGATTTCTGTGGTGACGGGGATGTTTTTGGACGCCGTGACCGTTTCAGGATTATTGTCGGGACTCTGAGGTAAGGAGCATCTCTGCTGGCAAGTTCAGCTAAATGTTGGTGAAACTCACCTGCTAAAGGAAAATAGGAAAAAAAGATGTGATTTAAAGAGGAAAATGTTTGAGAAGATGTGTGTGAATAACTCCCATTCCGTTGCTTTAAACATAATTCAGAATTACTGTAGTCAGTAGCCATTTCTATTATTGTTATCATTATTATTATTATTATTATTATTATTATTATTATTATTATTATTATTATTATCTATTAGCATTGTCGTTACTAGATAAATAATCCTCTACTGTTCTGGCTGTCTCTCACTGGGATAAGTTAATCATGGTGCCTGACGAACTGACCCGTGAGGCCTGCACTGTTCCTTGGCTAGAAATTAAACTGGTACTGAACGGACATTAGAACAATGTGAATAGTTCGATATATTTTGTAACCTGAAGCGAAACTTTTGACTGGTGCTTCAGTGTTAGTTGGTTCATTGGCTCCTGCAGCCTCCTGCTCCTCTTGAGCCAAACAGGTTGCTGTTCGGCCCCACAATTTCACAATGTAAATCCATTTTGGGCTTTAAAACAGTTCAAATTCAAAACGCCACCTATTTGTTTGATTTAAACAACTTTAAATTCCGTATTATATTTTGCTATTATAATAATGTGTTCTTAATTATAATGTGTAAATCATTGGTTATATATGGAATTATCTATTTTTTAAAAACATTTCCTGGAATTAATTGTCTTATTTTATATTGTTTCTTTGTTTGTTCCTAAATCATATCACACAAATCACAAATGTGATGCACAAATAATGAATATTGATGTTCTGTAGGTAAAATGAGAATTTCTGAAATCTATATTTCTGAAGTTGTCACCTTAATGAAATACTGCATCCTATTTCTTATTTCCAAGCAATGTAACTTAGTCATTATATGCGTTTGACTTTCACTATAAAGTTAAAAATTGTGCTTAATATTGTCTAATCGAAACATCACTGTGTAATTGGTTGAAATAACTGATAATTCTTGCTGTCAGGCAGGAAAGGAAAATTTCCATGCTTTTTAAAATAGTATATTTATAGAAATTAATAGGAAGAATTTTTAAACAGATTAAGTGATTCAATATTTAGATTAGACAGCATGGAACCTGAATCTTTTTTGTAGGAAAATGTGGTTGACACAATTGTTTAACAAAATCCTAGTTACCAAAACTGACCGCCTAAACTGTGCCTGGAAATTCTGTCTGTGATTTTCCTTTTATCTAACACAAGTCATCAAGGATGAACTTTTAAGGTTACACCGTTTTTTAGATATTAGGAATATTTTTAAGACAAAACACAGAATTTAAACATTAACTTTCATGTATACATTTGGAGGTAAATCTGGATAATGTACTTAAATTTTAACAAATGTTTTCAGAGTGTGTAATGCTGAAAACACACACCAGCAAACACACAAATCACTTTAGAGCTATGAATGAAGAGCTATAAAATGCTACAGAGGCAATCATTTAGAGGAAATAAATTAATTCACTGATTTTCCTGGTTTAAAATGTTCTAAATGCACAAACTTGTATTTGCTGCCAACTTAGTGCCACAGAGCGATGATAATTCAGCAACATGATTCAGTTCTTCATTTTTCTGTGCCCTCAATAATTTTATAAAAGTAGTTCAGCATGTTGGAGACAGATCAAATTTTTGAATTTTGTAGCTTTGTATTTCCAAGTGTAGTAATTTCCTTAAAAGAAAAAAGGAAACATTTTGGTGCTTTTCCCTAAATTCGGAATCAGATGCATTTAATTTAAACACATTTTATTTAAAATAATTCTGTATTTCAGTATGCTATGAGAGAGTGTAAACTTTAACACAAGGTTTTTATTTTTATGTAAAGAAATACATTTGTGAATCTTTCTTTCTTTCTTTCTTTTCATGCAGGTCATTCTACAAACTGTTTTAATCCCAGTATGGACAAAACCCATCTTTCAGGCCCTAATGACATCATAATGACAAGTTCAACAGGCGCATACCAGCAGGAACCCCTGACGCCACCCAGACCCACCCATCTCCACTCCTCGTCTTCTTCCTTATCCTCCCCCTCTCCATCCTCTTCCTCCTCACCCCTCAAGCCCAACCAGGTTGGTCAGGTCATCCTGTACGGCGTTCCCATCGTATCGTTGGTCATTGATAACAATGAGAGACTTTGCCTGGCACAGATTTCCAACACACTCCTCAAGAACTACAGTTATAATGAGATTCATAATCGCCGCGTGGCGCTGGGCATCACCTGCGTCCAGTGCACTCCAGTTCAGTTGGAGATTCTTCGTCGGGCCGGTGCCATGCCCATCTCATCACGCCGCTGTGGCATGATCACCAAGCGCGAAGCAGAGCGCCTCTGCAAGTCCTTCCTGGGTGAGAACAATCCGCCAAAACTGCCTGACAACTTTGCCTTCGATGTGACACATGAGTGCGCTTGGGGTTGCCGTGGCAACTTCATTCCAGCACGCTACAACAGCTCCAGGGCCAAATGCATCAAGTGCTCCTTTTGCAACATGTATTTTTCCCCGAATAAGTTCATTTTCCATTCCCACCGCACGCCAGACGCCAAGTACACCCAGCCTGATGCTGCCAACTTTAACTCCTGGCGACGACACCTCAAACTCAGTGAGAAAGTCCCACCTGATGAGTTAGTTTTTGCATGGGAGGATGTCAAAGCTATGTTTAACGGAGGCAGCCGAAAAAGAGCGCTGCCTTCCTCGGCCCATTGTTCTTCCATGGGCCCTATGAAGACTCTTCCAGGTTCAGTGGTGCCTCACATGATGGGACCTGACCTGGGCGCTCAGAAAAGAGCCCGGTATGAAGATGACGATGATCTGGATGGAGGCAGTCTGTCTCCCCGTAAGGCACCACGTAGCTACCCTGTCATACCTGTCCCAAGCAAAGGCTTCGGCATGCTGCAGAAGTTCCCTCCCACGTCACTCTTCCCCTCGCCTTACCCCTTCCCAGCATTTGGCCTCTGCCAGCAGAAAAAAGATGACAGCGATGTTTCAGGTGGGCAGAAAGGAGCAGGGTTGTCAGGTCTTTTATGGCCTGGCCGCAAAGACACGTTTTATCCTCCTTTCTGTATGTTTTGGCCACCAAGAGCGGCAGGAGGAATCCCCGTCCCTACTTACCTCCAGCCACAGCCCAGCACCCTCTCCTCCCTGGCAGAAAACCCCTCTCTCAGGCAGGCCTTTTTAGATCTGTCTGACCCCAGCGAGTCTGGAGCTGTGGCTAGCAACGGAAACAGTGTCAGTGCAACCATGGCCCCCAGCAGTGGGGCTACCACACCCAGATCTGGGCTGTTTGACCCAGAGTGCACAACAGTAACCCCAGACCTTCGCCCTGTGACGTCAGAGGGATGGCTCAAACTCCTTGACACCCCAACCCTCCAAACCAGGAAGCCGAGCTACGGCTCGGCCTTCCGGCCAGTCATTAAGGATGCCGAGAGCATTTCCAAGCTCCACAGCAACAGCGGAGGAGTCACTGGGGCAGCAGAAGACGACTTTGGAGTTGTGATTGCCAGGTCAGACCGCCACCAGCGGCTATCGCCCAGCAGCAGCTGTAGTTATGGAAGTGAAAGTGGAGGCGACGGTGAGGCGGAGGGAGGGGAGAGTGAGGAAGAGGGAGAGGTGGATGTGGAGTCATCGAAGCAGGAAGACGAGGAGGAGGGGAGCTTCACCAACAGGCTGCCTCAGACTCAAACCAACCTGTACATCCCTCCAATGAGAGACTGTTCTGGAGAGGAGAGGGGGAAGGAGAGAGGGAGTGGTGCTATGTATCTCAGCACCTCCCCTCCTTCCTCCTCGGACCCCATCCAGCAGGAGTCCCCCAGCCTGCCTGCATCCCCCCCTGCGAGCCTGCCTCTCTCCAGCTCCACCCCACCTCACCGAGAGGACCCAGCTTACAAAAACGTAAATATCCCCTCAGGCCACTTAAGCTAATTATTATTTAAATGGTGCTGCAGTCAGGCGGTGATGTGATCTGCATAAGCAGATTGATAGGCTGGTTTCTCCCTGTAGAAATTGAAACAGTCACCCCACTCTGATCCTGGCTAATAGGCCCAGGTGTGGATTGTTTAATGGCCACGGCGTGTTTGTTCTCCCTCTGTCGCCTCAGCCTGTTAGGGCAACTCTAATCTTTAACCTGTCGACTCCCACATTAACCAGGCCTCAGAGAGAGCGGAGGAGGAGGAGAAGGGAGGCAGAGTTATGAGAAGCCTTTTAAACCAGAACAATTCAAATCATCCGTCGATTAACATCCTCCAAATACAGCACATCTCACTGATTTCGGAGACGATGAGGGAAAAAAAGGGTGTAACCGCATACTTCAAATTAGATCACTACAAATGAATGTTACTATTGGCTGATAAAAGGCACATTGGGAAGCAATGGAGATTATATTTGCCAAGATACGAGTTAAATCTTACACCAAAATTCCAGATTGATAAGAAAGTATAATAACATAAATATAAATGATATAAAAAGAAACCCATGTTGATTTAAACCATTACATCAAAAAATCAAATCACACAGCCATTAATCTACTTATGCCGCCTAAACTGTCCATTATGTGACTTTTCTTTTTTTCCCCTATTGTAATTGAACTATATGATCCATAACAGGTATATGAAATTCTAACCGACTACATGTTGTTTCCAGGTTCACAAAAACAGAGACGAAGGACTACCTGCATACGCAACCAAAGACAACCCCAACATTTCTGGTGAGCACACATATTCTAATCTTTTCTTTTTAAACCTTTTCTGTTCATATTTTCTGATGCACAGATTTAAAAAAAAGTTTTGAATGGTAGATTACACACTGGATAAAAGACAAAATAATTCTTAGAATATTGCTTTACACGATAGTGTTGTTTGCATCAAAAGTATAATGAAATATATCAGTTTTGTGCAAATTAGACTGCCTTTTTAAAACTGTAAAATGCTGTTCAAGTACATCATGCATTAGTAAGCAGTTTCAAAACCAAAATACAGTTTTTCTTCTTTCATATATAATCAATAAAAATCCCTTTGTTTGCTCTACTGTTTTTATGGGTGGATTGACACTACATCTTTCACCCTGCAGTTATTTTACTATGTCTGTGTTTCTTCAAATGTTTGAACAGGCTTTTACAGTGTTTCATCAAATAGCATTACACAATCTATTTTAGCAAAGTGTTACACACTATCTGTTCCATCAGACGTCTGAGTCGGTTGTATTATAGCATCTTTGTTTCATTTAGTGTCTGAATGAGTGGTTTTATAGTGTGTCTGTGTCCCTGCGAGGTTCATATTCCTGTGACGTTTCATTTGCTCCTCTCATCTCCCACTCTGACCCTTTCACTGAGCAAAATGTGTTGTGTGTGTTTCGTGCTGCCGTGCCCACAAACACACACACACACATAAACACACAGCCACATGGCCCGCTTACGCACGCACACGAAGGACACACACCATGCGCACACTTAGTTATCTCCATGTGTCCGGATAACCAGCTCAACCAATGGGCCTTACTGAAACTCTCTTCCTGTCTGTCTCTTTGTCTCGTTTTCTCTCAGATGAAAACAAAGAGCAGAATAGTTTCTTTGTACCAGAGAGTGAGACGTCAGCGCCCGACTACTGGAGGGAAAGCTCAGGTACAAATACTTGCTTATGTTCTTTTCCTAAGTGGTTGCAGAGCAGCTGCAGACAGTAAACAACAAGTTAATCAGTGAAGACAGCAACATTTTGAAATGGCATGTTAGGTACTCCCAAAAGTTTAATTATTTAGGTTGGCAAGGTTAATTTAATTTCTGCATTTGATTTTACTCTAACGTAATTTGAGGTCTTTCTGAAACTTCAGATTGAATCATGATCAAACATTTACATCCGCAATTAAAATAAAAAACACAATTGATACTAGCAAAGGCAGTTTTTGACTGTTAATGGAAATTAGCAAATGAGAACTACAATCTTAAATAACTTGCCTACACAGCAGGAATATAATTTATTTGCTGGTGGATATTAAAAAAAGTAAATCAAAATTAAAACATTGTTTTGGTTATAAAATTTGTATTATATAATGCCATCAAAAGCTACAGTTGGCCAGCTCTGTTGTCATTTTGATTGTAATGCTGATTAAAACCGTCTGTCACTTAGGAAAAAAACAAACTATATGGCTTCATGTGCCTAAGTTACTATGTCATTTCTTGTTATTTCACAAATGAGACTTAAAGCAGTGAGGGAAAGCTCCCCAGTCTTGAGCCTCATCCACCTCAATCTCCTCCTCCTCTGAGACGGTCAGTTAAGGGATTCATATAAATACACAGAGAGATGAAACAGCAGTGGATACCTGGTTCTGCTCTGCCACGGCTGCTCTCTTTAGCGGCATTGTCGACAGGGCCGTTACTCTTAGGGGGGCCGTTATATGTCAACAAGAAAACATCAGCTCAGAGATAAGCAGCCGTGCTGGCAATCTCCATCCTAGACCCATATCACCGCCGACATAATTGCCTTTTTTTCCCTTCCTCAGCGCAAAAAACTCTTTCCCGTTTGAAAAAGATCACAGCTTATTGCCTTTTTATATCTGTCAGGAAGACATTAAAAGTGCTTTATGACATCTGTGCCAACATTTATATCTACTCCCCCCACTCCCTCACCCCCTACACACACACACCGTAATGATCCCTGCGCATAATGTATAATGTATTTCGAAAAATTACACGAAACAAATTAAATGAGACCACCTTTCCCCTGATTGCCAAATGTCTCCCTGGGCGGTGGGAAGCTCTACGTGATTAGAAGGCCTGATTCCTCTGAGTCCCGCCACCCCCCCCTCCACTGTCTTTAAACTCTCCCTCTGTTTCTAGGGAGAAAAAATAATCTAATTTTCCATTTATGTAATGCAAACCGCCTTGGCTTTGACTATTCACGGTTAATTGACTGTCAAACGAGGTTGTTATCCTCGGGCACTGTCTGCAAATTTGCTTGTCAAATGAGACAGAGAGAGGAGAGGAAAGGAGAGAGGAGAGGAGAGCTCTCTCTCCCTGCTCCAAATGAGAGAGAGAGAGAAGCATAGGGAGGCTTAAGGAGCCAGGATGTGAAATGACTGGAGGAGAATATACATATCGAGACTGCTGGATCGCTTCATTTAAGGCGCACAATGCCTCATTGTCACAATTCAGACGTTAGCACAAACACATACATACACGCAGAACAATATAGAAACTTTCACACTGATGCATTTTCTATGATGAAGATGTTTGTTAAAACAGGGAAGATGGAACAGGGTGAAGTTTTAAAGCAACAAGTAGATTCTCTTCAGCAGTAACAAAGCTTAACAAAGTACAAAGATGACATACACATGAAATGCTGCATAATGCTGCATTGAATGAATTTGCAGTCATGCAGTTTTCATGGGCACTAGTAAATACAGGTCACCTACCAAAGAAATAACATTGCTGACATTATAATGCAGCAGTCTGAGTGAACAATAACTTACCATTTTTTAGCAAAATTAATGGAATGACCATCTAAACTTTCACATCTCTGCACAGACCGTCACTTCGGTTTTAAGAACCACAAATTTGCCTTACTCTAAACTATGTACATCAGGAGTGTTCTTTTGTTTTCTAAGTAGAAAGCAGTACAATCTGACAGCAAGGAGAGACTGAACATATCAGGGAACAAGTGCAGTAAAAGTCTCCATTGACAGAGCCGTCACATTATCACAAACTTGCACTGACACCTAGAGGCCGCAGAGTGAATAACAGTGCTCCGCTATGTACTGACGAGGTAGTTTGAGGATGAGGGGTCAGAGAAGGGGTCACACTGTTAATGCAAAAATAAAGAAAGGCTGTGTAAAACCAGAATCACACACACACAGTCCATACTGATACTGATATACCGTAACTGTGCCTGATATTTCCTGGTGATAAGTATGGCGTATCTCTCCATGATTTCAGGTGATCAAAACCAAGGTGCTACCTCTCCTGCGCCGCTAAAGAAGGACGTCGAGAACATGGAGAAAGGTAAAGATTGTTATTCCTAATAATAAAAAACTAACCCAGTCCTTTATATTGACGAGAACAACATATCTTTTACTGCATTTATCTCTAACAAACAATCCTCTATCATCTGTCTTTCTTCTTCTGCAGAGGAGCTCCAGAAGGTTCTGCTGGAGCAGATCGACTTCAGGAGGAGACTGGAGCAAGAGTTTCACGCTCTGAAGGGCACCTCACCATTTCCCGTCTTTCGTAAGTCTTTTTTTTTTCCTCCCTCACTTCGCTTTCTGTCTTCGTACCCTGAAGGGCAGCCTCTCCTTCTCTGTCTTCCTTTAGTTCTTTTTGATTTTCTCCTCTGTACCCTCTCTCTCTCTCTCTCTCTTTTCACCCCTTCTTACATTTTTCTTCCCCATTTTCTCCTTCATCAGAAGTTTTTTATAGCTGTTCTTGATCAGTTACTTAAATGATATTACTGCTCAGGCTAATCATAGGTTTTTACACTAATTTCAGATAATTTCCAAGACCACATGAAACGAGAGCTCGCCTACAGGGAGGAGATGGTCCAACAGTTACAGATGGTAAGACTAATGACACAATCAGTGCTGAACGCTGATGGAAAATAAATATCTATGCTACGCCTTTAAATGACAAATAAAACATCCCTTTATAGACACATGAATTTAAAAAAGCCTCACTTTTCGCTTTGAAAACCAGTCTTGGTAATGATTTTGAGATGGAATATAATTAAAACTAATTGTGAAGCATTTTGAAATAAGATCTAGTTACACAGTTTGAACGGGAAATGAACAAATCAAAAAGTCATGAGGAAACGTGACAATACCAACTCAATAAAGACTACAACTATAGTAGACCGTAGACATAAATATGAAATGTTAAGACACATCTTACAACTAAAGCAAAAATTAAATGAATAAATAAAGACATCAATTGGAGTCAACCGGACACTTGGGCTGTTGCTTATTTGTCCATCAAAAGACAAAGCCAATCATCTAGTTTGTCTTTCATGGGTGAGCAGCTCCTCTGCAGCCGTCTGACTGTTTCCATCCACATCAATCACCAGAGCAGCCGGCAAACAGGCTGACAGACGGCGTTTGTCTTTGCTTTCTGACACATGCAACAACTGCACGCGCTTGTACGCGCACGGTCGCATACGGCGCACACTGCACCAAAACACATTCACGAGCATGCTGCGTTCATGTAACCACAAAGGCAGTTGACTGAAGTGACGGGTATTCAGGCTCATTCGTGAGCATGCGTGTGTACATGCACACAAAAGTTGACGAATGTGTCTAGAATCAGCAGCATGGATCTGTCTGAGACTAATGACACATTCATTTCACACAGACATTCGAATGAACTTTGATTTATGTTGCTGCATTATATTTTAGAATTTTGTGACTTTCCACATCTTGCCTGAGACTTTTCCTTTCCATTTTATAACGTGTCGTTCATTTTTGAGACAAAACAACGTGTTACTCTTCACATAAAGCATTATTTTAAAGCTTTGAGTGCAGAGATGAATATCATAGTTAAACCATTTTACAATTTTATCTGTCACATAAGAGATTAAGATTTTACAGTTGCAGAACAAATACACTGTATGTATTAAATGCTATGTATAAGTATGTGTGAGAATCTTCTCTATTCTGGATCAACTTTAAATCTAACTTTTGTCTCTAATTTTCATTTCTTTCCAGATTCCCTACGCAAACATCATCAGAAAAGAAAAGATCAGCTCCCATCTCAACAAGTAGCTAAAAGGTGACTGTTTTTTTCTAAATTGATTTAGTAATGCAGCTTTTCTTAATTTTTAAAGATGGACCACATTTAGCCTAGATTTGAAAATCAAATTGGGGGTAAATATTCAGAGACGTATCTGCACATTAAACTTGTTTTCTGTGACTTAAGGTAGTGATTAAATGAAAAATAATGAAATTCAGTTTTACTTGCTTGTTCATCATGCTGGTCCAAAGCACGTTAGATTTCAACTAACTTTCACTAACTAACACACCAGTTTCTGGGCCAACTGTAACAGACTACCTAACTGTCAAGACCCACCAGTGTGTGGAAAACACTTAACCAGAACATGCACTAATGATGGGTTTTTATTCACTTCACAGGAGTCAACAACATCCCACCTAAGAGGAACAAGCTGCCTGGATTTCTGTGAATTGAAGTAAAAAATATAGACAAAAAGTGAGAAATACAGGAGAAAGACAAACTGGAAGGAATGTTATACTACATAGTATACATATACAGCTCCTCACTTCTCCTGGGACAATGACATTTTTTGCCTCTGCAGTACAAGCTCTGTTAATAGGCCTGCACTTAAACTGTGTCTGGTAAGAACACATTGGGAACAGTTTGTACTACCTTGGGGTAGCACGCTGGTAAAGGTTTCATCCCTGTTTCATTTTCCCTGGGTCCAGTGTATTTCCCTAAGTGGCTGAGGTGAAACGGACACTGAAGCTGGTGACGTCAGGTGAAACCAAATGACTCCTTCTCTCTCCTCATCGCTGCACCGACAGCCAGACTCAAAGCTTTACCCAACCAGGACCAAAGCAACTACAACCCTTCCTGTCTTTTGTGAATTTTCGGGCTGTTGAAGACCACCAGGACGGCGGTTAGCTGACTTTGTCAGAAAACTCTGAACTTTTCCAAGCTCTTAAAAGATAAAGAGCAAGAGGAGAGAGTCACAGACACAGTAAGACTGGACGTTATTGTCCATGACTGCCGCTGGCCCAACTGTACATACACCAAACTGTGGATGAGGACGGACTTCTCACAAAGATTGTTACTGTTGTTATTATTGTTGTTGCTGTGGAATCACCAGATGGGGACCCTAAAGAAAAAGCAAACATACCAACCTTTATTTAAGAGCAACATTTGATCCCAAAGGGATTCTCCTCATCTGTTCATTGTGACGTAACACAGACTTCACTGTGAACACAAATTATCATTATCATTCATTAATTATCACCTAAGAGATCATGCGCTGACTTGACGGACTGTTAGGCGTCCCTATATGCCAGATGAGGAACAAACTATGAATGAAGTATTGGTGTTTGAAACCTAACGATGCGATTCGACCAGTATTAATACAGGCTGCTATCTCAAGAAGGGATCATGGTTTATGCAAACTGTACAGCGGCAGAACGGTTTGTAGCTGTAGTTTTAGTATTCTGAGGTAATTTATGAATGTACAAAAACCTGCGGTGTTATGTTCACTGCAGATGTTGTTGCATCTGATTTTTTCACCTTTTATTTACACAGGAAAAGTCACCTGAAAACAGCATCCTGGCTCACAGCTACAGTGTATAGTTACAGCTAACAGTCTTGATCATGTCAAACAGCCGGAGAATCCTTTGCTCAAATGCACCCTCTAGGTATCTTTTTACCCTCTGCCCAAATGTTCTAACCACCAAGCTACAGGCCTCACCTCCACCCAGAGGAGAGGGTAGTGCTGCCACCATCAGCTAAATGTGTTTGGGGCCAAGGCCAATTCCACGTACTTGTTTGCTCTCCAGATGAGTGCCCGAGCCATGAGGAGCAAAAGACTGAAGTTTGTCAGTGTTGTATATGTACCTGTAAATGGTTTCACCTGACTGTATAAAATGTCATACGTGAGGATACAGAATCTCACAGTCACTCTATCTATATGTGTTTGTTTGTTTATTTATTTGAGTATAAGGGCCTAAGACCCTGATTGTGAAGATATAATTTATTATAATGTGAAAAGAAAAAGAACGAGACGTAATGATGACGATGATGACGATGATGATGGTGCAGTCAAGGGTACGTCAGAAAGAATTAAAAAATGAGAACTCGCCCATCTTGTTTGTAGAGTGAAATGAATGAATGAATAAAGTTCTCATTTACTGAGAGAAATGTTATCATTATAAACTGTTAATGCAGATGTATTTAAATATGTTCTTGTAGTTTCTCTACTATTTATGTGTAAATTAAAAGTCTATACAGTAACCAGAATGTGGTTTCATGATTCGGCCTATTTGCTGTTTATGGGAAACAATCCTCGTCACCAATGTTTTTAGTGAAGTTCCTAATTTGAATATTATGACACAGATTATACTTCTAACAATTTAGTGCTTTTGAAACCAAAACTAACCTGCAAAAACAGCTCACTTTGAATATCTCTCTATCTATCTATCTATCTATCTATACTGATTATGAAGGAGGTGACAGCTTTAAGTAATGCCACACTAGTTAAATAAAGATAATATAAAAATACATATACAATACAGCACAAACGAATAAATTAACAGGTACCACTGGTATTCTGACAATGATTAGTCAATAAGAATATGAAAACAGACCATAATAACAATTTTGAATATGGCTTTATCAGTCGATGCTCATTGAAAGAAAAGAAAATGCATGCCTTTTATGATATATTTCAGTATAGGCTTGTTTTATTCTTTGTTTTCCTCACATAGTGTGTAAACTGATTACCAATGAAAAAGAAAAGACTTTAAATTCTCGTGTTTGGCTCATGAGGCAGAGAGCCCTCTGACGTAAGTGTCGTGACGTCCTTCACCTGCGTGTTTCACGACGTCCGCCGCCTGTTTGCGGCAGCTGCATCTCTGGGAGTGGTGAAGAAGTTGCCAGCATGGCGTTTACACTGTACTCCCTCATCCAGACCGCTATTCTGTGCACTAATGCGGTCGCTGTGTTGCATGAGGAAAGGTTTCTCAGCAAGAGTAAGTGTTCTACCGTGTTTTCTACAACATGCATCTTGTTTTTTTTATCGAAATAAGGGCGTTTATGCAGCCAGAGGCAGCTAGCTAGATGTGCAACGTTACTTCCATATTAGCTGGACTCACAGTGAAAAATGTTTAATGACGACTTTTAGTGAGGAAACTGAGGTTCGTTCATTAGAGAGAAAGACACGGTGTGAAAACCAGATTATTTTTTCAAACGTAAAGCTACTAGAGTGGAAATGAAGAAGAAAACTGGATGTCAAAGGTTCATGTTTTCTTTCTCTCCACCTACCAACTGATCCCTCCTGTCTGCTTTCTCCCTTTTGTCCTCCTCCACATGTTGTCCTCCTCCTGTCCCTTCTCCTCCAGTCGGCTGGGGTGTTGAGCAGGGAGTCGGAGGTTTTGGAGATGATCCAGGAGTCAAAGCCCAGATCCTCAATCTCATCCGCTCAGTCCGGACTGTCATGAGAGGTTGGAAAGCCACTTTCCTTTTTTCTCCATAGAAGTAAATAGACTCCCAGGAAATGTTGAGTGAATATCAGAGTGAAAAAGCACTGAAGTTTCATACTCAGCTGAGTATTTAGAGGCTGACACTTTTGCAATATGTTTACTTTTTTCCTTTTTTGGTTTCACAGTTCCTTTAATAATAGTAAATTCAGCCTGCATCGTCCTGTTGCTACTGTTTGGTTGACACCGGTACGCCGAGAGCCAACATGAAGCAAGAGGACCAGACGTGCCGAGGAACAACACACACACTGTCAGATCATTCACAGGCCTCTGCCTTCGTCAGTGTTCTGCAGGGTGGAAACACATTAACCCGTCGCCACGCTGAAGATGTGGCTGGTGTGGACTTCCTAACCTGCTAGTCAGTGTGACATCTGCAGAGTGTCACACTATGATGATAGTTTTATCATTGTGTTACAAATGAGAAACTTGTGGGCTGGACAGTATGTAAGTATTTATTATTATGTGTTATTACATTTCTATCCAGGGATATAGCTCACAGTTTTTAGGAATTTTATTTTATTTGTTTTTTTACTAAAGACTGCCTCCAAATTTTTTGGGACCTCAGTGTTACTGTGTATTGTTTTGGCCTGAAATGTAAAATGATTTAGTATTTTCCCATCAGTGAAGCAACGCTGGGACCATTGGGTAGGATAATTCAAGTCACAGAAAGAATAATCAAACTGTTAACTTATAGTAAAATGTTCCAGTTTGAATAACAATTCAGTTTAATGTGATGGACGTCCAGTCGTCTTCACCAAAGCACACAGCTAAATACACATCTTTTGTATCATCATGTGTAAAAAATGTTTTGTGATTTATCTATTTGCAAGAATTTGGTTTCATGTGTATAATGTCAATTTTAAGCAGTATTGCCAAAAACAACTCAACACAATGTATATTTTTTACTGTTTACACACCAACACCCTCTCAATAACATCAATGGTGTCTTGAAATAAATGTATTAATCATTTTAATGAAATCCATAGTCTTGTTTTGCACTTTCTACATGTGCAGCAGCAGAAGAATAGAGAAAAATCCGTATAGATAAGAGTTTGGTTTGGCTGCTCCACTTCATTAATAATCCCCATATGTTGTGAATTATCACATGTCTTTCCCCACTACACCCCACAAATATTTTTATTAACACTACTATAGTTTTGATTCTAAATACCTGGGGCGGACTGAGTGGGAAAAGGGGATCTGCTGGAATTAGAAGCATATGTTTGTCAGGGAGATTTACACAGCAAAGCCACTTTGATCTGTGATTAGTCAGAGTTTAGCTGTGGGTTCACGCTGAAATCTGAAAGCGATCACAGGCGACTGTGCGTGATTATGTATCTGCATTTCACAGGTCAGGATGTTTGCTGTTTGGGTGTCTGGGTCGTCAGAAACAAATCATAAAAGTGTGTTTGATAAGTTAGTTTCCATCACTTTTCATTTTCATTGTTTAGATGTACAATTTTTCTTTTTTTTGTGCCACAATGAGTTTACTTTGACTTCAATACCAGAGAGACAGGTTCTCTGTTTGAAAATCTAACATCAACTCCAAAATAAAAAATCATATATATATTATGAAAAAAATGTACAATCTATATATTTACATGAAGGCTATCACATGAGAAGGATGTCTGTTACAACAATAGAGATGAATGGAAATAGCTGTATCTAACAATAGAGGACATTATAACAAATAGAAATACAGAATAGTTAAATAAAATTTTATTTAAATGACATTATTTGGTTCTTCACCCATCTGTAACCAAACAGTCCCAGGTTTGTTCAGAATAGCAAGGCCCAGTGAAAGCATCAACAAATAATGAAAGAGGGTGGTAAAAGGAATAAAACAGAATCAAAACATTATGTTAAAACACATTGTTTTGATAAAAAAGGGATTTAAAAGATTTTACTGATTCAAATATTTTGTCCAGACAACAGTTACAGTGTGAGATTAGTTTTCCGACATCATGTTTTTCATGGTTATGAGCTGCACAATATCTATGCGAAAACAAAAACTAAAAAACATCATTGGAAAACAGTGTTATTCACTGGAGGTATATATATGAAAAGAGGATTTGATCGATGTTGACTGGCATCATGCAGAGAGAAGGTTTTTATCGCTTCGATAATACCTCCCACCATATTAAATCTGAATGCCCTAAAAGACCCACTAATGCGATACATCTGTTGGTTGTTAGTGGGATGGGACACATATGTTTTTTTATTATTCTAATGAGTGATTAAGTGGTTAAGGATAAACCTCTTATCTGATTATAACATATAGGTTGAATTGGAAAAAAATATATATAGAGAAGAAGAGAGAGTCATATCAGAAAGAGAGAGTGATATTTAAAAAAAAAATGTTTTCCAAAAAAAAGGGACACGAAACAAAGTACTTAAATAAAATACAGTATTTGGAAGAAGTGTTTGAGCTGCAGGGGGCAGCACTGAGCTCACAGAGGCTAAAACCCACTTTAAACCAGCGAAGAAGAAAACGTTATCAGGAAGCAGGAAGAGAGGCTGCTGTTGTGAAAGGTTAGGTGTCCAGTTTCAGTCTGCTGACTTTCTGGGTTCCTTATTCAGTTATTGTGCAGTTTGTGTGAGTAAAAATGCAACATGTTGTAGCAGCAGTGAAGTCCCTCAGGGTGCAGAAGGGAAACGTTTAAGTTAGCAGCTAAATGGAAGCCACTTTAGTTAACTTTCAGTGATGTCGATGAGGAGCCTGAGTCACTGATAATAATTAACTTTGTCATACAGCTGGAATCTAAAATCTAATCTGTACGTGTATTAGCGTTTGACACGTATTTGCTTTAATAATCTCACTGCAATTCAAACCAGTCGCTAACATGTTTAGCCGGCTAAAGGTGCTAGCTAGCAGGCTAAATGTCACATGGTTACAGCTGAGCTTGATAGACATTTCAATAAAGTCATCATACAATCACTGCTGAGAGCCACAGAATCACCACAAGAATAGTGTAGTAACATAAAACTGTGCCGTGTATATCAGCTCCATGTCTGCTGTAAATATATATTGTTCACAGCAGACAGTTTGACTTGTGATAGCAGGGGAAGGCACAGGTGTGGTTAATGACAGCAACAATGGCTGCATCCCATTTAGGTGGCCCAGGTCCAGAGCCATGCTGCCACTTCAATGGAATGCAGCCATTGTGAATACTGATTGTTATACTTGTGTTCATGCTGCTGTGATAACTATGTTTGTTATGAGGAAGGTATCAAAAATGATGTTGTGGCTTCACCAGTGCATCAGTTAGAAATAAGTGTGTCTTTTTCTACACATTTCCCCTTAAATCTGCCTGACGATTCAGTGAATCATCCTTAATAAACACTTGATGAATTTTTATTTAAGTGACAAGTCATATGTACAATAAAGAGAGAGAGATAGATGAGCTCAGCTTGGCACTTTCCTGACAGCACAGTTCCCTGTTTTTAGCTGAGCTAAATACAAATAATAGGTACTTGACCTATCGGCTGTGTGCTTGTGTGTGTGTGTTTAGGGTGGGTATTAAGAGCATTAATTGTACCCTCACATTGATAACTACATGACAGAAATCCAAGCATGTCTAAATAATAGGGGATCACACAGTCAAATAGCAATAAAAAACAATCCCAAAATCTGTATTTTAGGCAGGAAGTCATAGATTCTCTGGACAAACTAGTCAATAATCCTCTCAGTTTGTCCCGATGCAGGTTTGAACAACGCAGTAATCTGATAAATTCTGCCACTGCCGATGTGAATTATGATTATAAATGTATCGTCTCTAAAATAATACATTATTATGAAAGAATAAGCTTTTTTAAACCGAGTTAAGCTCCATTTACAGCGGACCTTGGTCATATTTAGTAGTTTTGATCATCATAATCAGAGACTGTATTCTAAGCAGCTCTTATCTAACAGCGTACTTGGTGGTTGCATGTTTTTGTGAGGACTGAAACCTGTTGAAAATGTTCTCTGTTGATTATTTGGCTGTTTTATGTGAAAGTAGAATTACACCAACCAAATCCAAGGCGGTTTATTCTGAATTATTCTGAATTCCCACAAACAGCATAGCACAATCTCTGGCAGTAGACAAATCTGTTATCTCAAGGTATGAACTGACAATTTTCCAACACAATTCTTAAGAGTGTCTGAAGAAACGTGGGTCCGAAGCAGGACGCTTTGCAGACATCTGTGTCATCATGCATGCAACATTTTCTGAGCCCCAGATCTTGTCACCATGTCCTCCTCTGCAGGTCTTCAGCATGGCAGGCAGACGGGCTCTGAAGGCTGTGCTCATCGACCTGAGTGGAACGCTACACATCGAAGACACAGCGGTACCCGGGGCACAGGACGCACTAAACAGGTCGGAAACTGGCCCCAAGCCAGAAAAAGGCATAATATGAAACATCTTCTAGGATTATTGATCATCAGTGTTGTTATTTGTGCTTGTTAAAATCTGCTTTTAATCGAAATGTTTGCATGTGTGTTTCATGCTGCCTTTCAGGTTACGACAGGCGTCTGTAGCTGTGAAGTTTGTCACCAACACGACCAAGGAGAGTAAGAGGAACTTACTTGAGCGACTGCAACGTCTCAACTTCCAACTCCAGGTAAAACACCCAAAGTCCTATTAAACTGAGTGCAGATGCTTTTAGTCAAAGGGCCCTGCCCAGCGTCTGTAGAACTGAGCCACTGGTTGTCACACTACAATATGCCCCAACATAAAATATTCACAAGTCTGTTCATTCTGTATAGCAGGACAGTTTTATTGGCGTCATATTATGGCAAGCCACTGCTTACTGTAGCTAGTTCTCCTGTTATTCTGGGTAGCCATTTTCCCTCACTAGTTGCTCATATGATTCAGCTTGTCAACAGGAATTAGGGGGCATCCAAAAGACATGTGCCTACTGACCATGATCCAGACCAGAGGAAACAGGTGCACTTCTCTTACACTGAGATTCTGTTTGGAGGTACTCCAGAGGTCAAAATCAGCAGAGGGATTATCTCCTTAGATTAATAAATTCACCCAAAAGATCCACAGATGAAGTGATTCTTTTGGAGCCCCTTTTTTTCCCCTGATGTTGTCTTTGAAAATGAACTGAACTCGACAGGAGAAAGAGATCTTCACTTCACTGAGTGCAGCGAGGAGCTTGTTGGAGCAGAAACAACACAGACCGCTGCTGCTGGTGGAGGACGGCGCTCTGGAAGACTTCACTGGTACGGACCTGTGTGTGTGTGTGTGTGCGTGCATGCGCGTGTTCCAGTTGGAAGATGAATTCATTTAGATTATTTCCTTTTCTTTAAACCATTCAATTCAGAATAATATAATAACGCTCTGCAGTTGTTTGTTCTTAGGACATAACTTGCTAAATAGATAATCGTATCAAGATTAAAGCTGTTTGACTGAACCTACTGTATGTATGTCTTTCCATTTCCAGGTATTGATACTTCAGAGCCGAACGCTGTCGTTATCGGACTCGCTCCTGATCACTTCAGCTACCAAACACTCAACAAGGCTTTCAGGTGCTAAACTCATTCAGTCACTGAACGTTTCACTTCCAGATATTTTGTGAAACGTTACACGATGTCACAGTTTTCCTGGCTGCTATGAAAAAAATCAAGTCTTAAATTTGCCTTTTCTGTTTTCTCGTTCTGTGCCGTTTTGAAATAGCAGAAGTTTCCTCCTTTTTTCTGATTATCATTTTTGATAAATACAGTACAGCCTGTTGATCATGTGTTTTTCTCCCCAGAATGATTCTGGATGGAGCTCCTCTCATCGCCATCCATAAAGCCCGTTACTACAAACGTAAGGATGGCTTGGCCCTCGGCCCCGGACCCTTTGTGACCGGACTTGAGTACGCCACAGACTGTAAAGCTACTGTGGTGGGAAAGCCGGAAAATACTTTTTTCACTCAGGTTAGAACTTGATATTTTAATGTTGTTCCTACATTTTTATCAAGTGAAACAAGAGAAGAAGACTAATGGTTAACACACATTATTACTTGAAATGGATTGGACTGAACCCACCTCTTGATAAGCTTCTGTTTTAAGTTTCTGACCAACTGTCGAATCCATTTATAGATTTCTGTACTTGTGCTTTTTGTTCTAACTGGTCGTTTCCTTCCAACAGGCTTTGTCTGATTTAGGATGTAGCCCAAATGAAGCCGTCATGATAGGAGATGTAAGTATTTTGTCAATTGTGATTTATTAAGAGCAGGTTTATTGTTTTTAACATTTAGCAGAGGCCCTGAGAAGTAGAGACTGAGCAAGGAGTGGCCTAAGGAGTGTGGACTGTTGTTGGGAATCAAACCAGAGACTGTTCACTCCAAGTAGACATTTATTTAGCAGAATCATTGGATGTTAATTTGATAAAAAAAAATATTAAGCAGTTTGCAGAGAAGTTCTTTCTGTTGGAACACTAAATAAAGCTTGAGTTAACCATTTCATCAACATGAGTGTAGTAACTCCTGGACCAGTTATTAAGTCGGTTTGGCTGCTGTTTTCCACCAGGATGCCAGAGACGATGTGGGCGGGGCTCAGAACGCAGGAATGCTGGGAATTCTGGTCAGAACTGGTAAGAAGAAAATTCCTCCACCAGTTTCACTTCCTGTTCTTCCTTTGTGTGTCTCCACTTAAACTCACCTGGCAGCAACTGACTGCTGCATAGTGACAAGACCTCGTGTTTCTTCTCCATCTTCTTCTCTTCTTCCACTTTAATGTTAATCATCAGCATTGACATCATAACCTACAAGCTGTGGTGTTTTCCTTGGGATCTTATTTTTCTAGATACATATTATGATAGCTGTTTTCTGTGGTTGATGGTATTCCACCTTCTCTCAGGTAAATACAGAGAAGGAGATGAGAATAAAATCAACCCCCCTCCTCACCTGACATGTGACAGTTTCCCAGACGCTGTCGAACACATCCTGAAGAACCTGCTCTAAGTACCAACAAAACTCCACTCTTTCATTTTCTTATAGAACCTTTCACTTGCACGAGACAAACAGCCAGTTATCACTGTTGTAGACTATTAGTGATTTAACAGAAAGGGAAGGAAAGGACGATACTAAATGATTCCCCTCATCTAGCACATCTCAAAATAATTCATTCATCCTGGTTAAGGAAAATGTAACCTTATTATAATGAGTCTGACTGTCTCAAAATCAAAAAGTAAAAGTATAGCATGCATTTCAGGAGAACCCACCATCTATTGCTACAAAACTAGTAATAGTAAAACTATATCTGATAACTATTCTTTAACTATAACGATTTCTTTGTTTTTATGATCATTGCACAGATAAACAAACAGTAATACAGTAATATTGGCTCAGAATATCAAAGTGTTCAGAAGGTTTGTATTCATACATGAAAAAATGGTGAATGTTCCACCAGAGGTTATATCATGGGGACACATAGAGGTAATGCTAAATCATAATGTTAAACTTTTGTTTTTTTTTTAATTAATGATGGGGGCAGTGTTTTTGTAAGTCAGATTAGATATCTGGATGTGCCAAAATCCTAGAGCTTAATGTAAATGATGTATAGTAGTAAGTATAAGTATAATCCTGCCATGCCTCCAAGTGGAACAGCAGTAGGTTAATTTGCATACAGGAAAAAGTTACTTCTCATTCAGATATGCTGTCGTGTTTGTATGAATTTATTGTCTTCTCATGTTAAAATGTGCGTGTGTGTCAGACAGATTCGTACTCTCTCTCCCAGGCTGCATATCTGTCCATCAGGTTTCGGGCTGAGGGTTTGGTGTGTGCGATGACTTCCAGGAAGTCAGCAGTCCTCACAGTTTCCAGCTGGATGGCAGGCATGTCAGTGTCTCCTGAGAAGGAGAACCCCAGTGAGGCTACGGTGTTTTATTCAGGGTCTGGCCTCTGTGTCTGTGTGTGTGTGTGTGTCTGTGCTGTTGTTACCGTCCTGATGTGACTCCAGAGCATCAAAGATCTTGCGGACTGGTCTCATGGCGGCCTCCTTACACACCAGTCTGATATCAGAGCCAGAGTAACCCTCCATCCCCTGAAACACACACACAAATGAACCAGACCACACTGTGTTGTGATTGTACTGTATATTATATATATAGAGACACACGACAGGCAAGACAGGAGTATTTTTTTCCAGAGGACAAAAAACACATCTCAAACATGGCAGTTATTAATATATAGTTGACAAAGAGAAATGATTAAACACTTGAGAGATGACCTAAATGAGTCTCACTCACCTTCGCCAAAGTTTCGTAGTCCAGCTCAGTTCGTAGCTCCACCCCTCCTGTGCAGCTCAGAGGAGGCAGCCAATGGGAGATCATGGCTTGGCGAGCCGGCGACGATGGAAGACCAACTAGAATCCGCTTCTCTAACCTCCTCAGCATGGCATGGTCCAGTTCCCTGAGAGAGGACTTACTTGTAGTGGAGTATTTTCACAGCATTGTCTTTGTACAACACTGTTAGTAGTAAGTAGAGCATCTGAATACTTATTCCACCACTGGCTGTCGTTAACATCAGGAAAGATGAAATACTAGTGGCCATAGAGGTTCATGCATATACGTTTATGTGTTTGTTAAAATGTTACCATGGCAGGTTGGAGGCAGCCAGTACAAACACCAGGTCCTCTGATCTCGCCAGTCCGTCCATCTGAACCAGCAGCTCAGTCTTCATCCTGCGACTCCCCTCGTGCTCTCCTCTGAAAACAGACCTCAGACATCAAAACCTTATTCACCACCGCGATCCATCCAATGCTCTTCATGGTGCATAAGTAAATAATAACTAAAGGGTCAGCCTTGTCTGTCTTTGTGCAGTATTCTGCCCATTGTTTACCTTAGTTTTATTTTTATCATGTATTTTGTTCACAGTCTGAGAATAAATTTCCTTGGTTCACAATTTACAGACGTGTCACAGCGAGTTGTCTGTCTTACACAGGGACACTTTGTTCACCTAAAGCCATGTGTCCTGCTCGATACATTGGCTATTGTAAGGAGTGAACCGCGAACCCTCAGCTCTGGGAAAAAAACAATTCCATTACCCCACTTTGTGGTTCAGCTCACCCCATGCTGGTTCCTCTCTGGCTCATCACGGATTCCAGCTCATCCAGGAAGATGGTGGATGGGGCGTGGTATCTGGCCAGCTCAAACAGAACCTGCAGACACATCGATTTACACTTATTCAGACGGCAAAGTACAGGAAACTTTTTTCTTGTGTGTTGCATCTGTGTGAAGAATAACCCACCTTGACCAGTTTCTCAGAGTCTCCTCTCCACTTGCTGACGATGCTGGAGGCTGAGATGTTGAAGAAGGTAGTTTTACACTCTGTAGCCACGGCCTTGGCCAGCAGGGTCTTACCTGTACCTGTGTGTACATCAGTCAGACATTCACAAGAGGACATGACAGGAGAAATTCCAACATGGAAGAATCAGTGAAATACTTTAAAGCAGGCCACTGAGAAAGACCAAGCAAGCAAAATGCTTTTCTATCATCAGCGACCTTGACGAAGATTTACAGCACTGGAGGTCTCACCTGGGGGGCCGTAGAGCAGCAAGCCCTTCCACGGAGACAGGATGCCTGTAAACAGCTGGGGATACTGTGAAGAGAGAGGAGTAAAACATGAGAACTACAACAGCACAGACAACCCTCATATTATAATTCAACATAAGACGTACTGCAGACATCTTCCAGCAACAAAACATGCGTTTCTATTTTGTGCAGGCCAATCAGAAGCTGAGCTGTGTGCAAAGAGACCCATTCGCTTGATGTATCGCTGACACAGTACTGCAAATACCACACACTGCAAATTAGTCTGAATTTTAGGTGACAAACAGTCAAATCACCAAACTGACCTTATACCCCGCAGAATGAATAATAATGGAGACAGAAGTTGGGGATTGTGGGAAGGTGGAGGTGCGGTGTTATTCAATAAAACAGGCCAGCGGAATAGAAGATAGACACATCAGTCCTCATCTCTGTCTGTAAATGTCAAGAGGATGCAGACAACATGATTTGTTGTCATCATATCTATGAGAGAGGTCTGGATGATGATGATACCTACTTTGTGTGTGTGTGCCCTCTAATAGTGTGTTTGAATGGCAGGTTTTTATTTGTATGCGTCATGTCTGTATGCAGTGGCAAAATTGTGCAGAAATGGCTGTGTATGTAAATTCTACATGAAATTGCATGTGTGTATGTGTGTGTTCCAGCCTACCCATCCATCTGTGTATGTGTGTGTTACCATATTATCCCAGATATGGATTTAATGTCAGCCTAACAGACTGGCCTGACCCCGCTGCCCTCATTCTCTTTAAGCCCTTTAAAGGAGATGTATTCAGAATCGAAGACGGGCGACCGGAGCTGAAATACCAGCGTGCCCAGGCAGCGCCGCACCTTAATGGGATAGACGACGGCCTCTTTGACTAATCGCTTTGCGTCCTCCAGGCCGATGATGTCCTCCCACCTCACATTGGGGCTGTGCAAATAGATGTCCTTTAGGGGCGAACACACACAAACACACAGAGTGAGGGATGCATGTGGAGGATATCAGCTAGAAATGGACACACACACGCTTCCTGGTGCGATTATGCATGTGTAAATAGGTGTCCTTTAGAATGAAACATCAGATAAGGGAAATAAATAGAACCTGGGCCTTCATTAATACAACAGATCAATTCATTCCTAACAAAGCTCTTGACTGCCCTCTAGTGGACATATTTGGTATCATATAAATCACCTAAAGCACATTTTCAGTTAAGATAAAATCAGCTCCTCTACATGTGTGTTTTTGAACATGCGTGTTCCTTGTTTGTCAGTGATTGCAGCATAGCATGTAAGTGTGTGTGTGTGTGTGTAGTACCCTGCTGATGATTGCAGCCAATTCTCTCATCTCACCACTCATTCCAGAAAAGCCACTGAGGGGCTTCAGCAGCCGCTCCTACAATTCAAGCATAAAGTCATCATTATTAGGAGAAGTGTAATAATATTGGTAGTTCTGGTTTTGTTTGAGCTGTTCTCATTTATTCTGCACCAGTCAAATGTCTTAAAAATACTCAAAGACCAGATTAACTGCTAATCATGAGGATTATTATTTCCTCAGTGTTGTTCAGAGGCTCCATTGTAATTACCACGTAGTCTGAGTCACTGCCAGATCCTTTCACAGCTTCATGGACTGCACCCTTACCGTTAGTCAACTGGCCCTAAGACAGGCAATACAAGGTTTGTAAATATTTAGGTGAAAATAGGCATAATGAGAACAAAACTGACAGCAGTTGTTCATGTCTACTTCACAGCACGCAGAAGCAGGTTTAGGTAGTCAGAGACTTTAGAGTGAATCCATCCATTAAAACCACAAAACTGATTCTGTCACACATTTCAAAAATAAGTAAGTAAATAAAACATATGAGAGATCATTTGTATAAAATAATCACCTATGAAAGCTAATTCTAGTTTACTGATAAAGTCTGGAATGTAAACAAAATGTGTACTGATAAATAAAGGCAATCACTCCCCAGTACCTTTCCTCTCGTGGCCGCCTCCCCAGCTGATCCATTTCTGATGGAGGAAACATTGAGACCAAACTCTGATGACTCTGAAGGAACAGAGGAGCCATACTCCTGGAAAGTAAAACACAGTCATCAGGATGTCAGCATGGTGCCTTTTTGTTTTAATATTGTGATCTCAGTTGTTCTGTGTCTCATTTGTGTGTGAACTGACAACTGTCCTCTTGGCTCCACTTCCAGACTGTGGGTTCTGGGATGGATTGATTTTGGGAAGAGGCCTCACAGATGAAGAGGGACTCCTCAGGGACAGAGAGGCACAGATGACATCTTTAATTGGTTTTACATCGGCTCAGACAAATGTTCTGTAGTTTTAGTTCTGCAATTTACTCCTTTTGTTATTACTGTATGTGTGTATGGACAGTGTATGACTATAAAGTCCTGAAAAGGAAATAAAAAGAAATATGTGAGACATGGAGACTCACTTCTTCACTCCACCACTTCTTGCATGTCTGCTTTCACCTCGACATAAAAAGACAACAAAAATATTTATTGACCATAATTAAGACTTAATGAGTACGTCCCAATTATTCAGAATTTAGCAGCAAATCTATCCCACTGAGCACGAGATATGATTCTACTGTGTCTCAGTGTGTTGGCAGTGGTCACATACCTGGCTCTGCTGTTCTTCTGATAAGTTTGGGATATTTCTGGAACTTGACGTAGTGATAACTCTCGTACTCCATCAGCACCATCTCCAGATCGATGTTGTCACAGACCTCGAACCTCCTCGCACCTCCATTCGTCTCCTGGTCCAAGGCTACAGCTGCAGCCACATAGCTGGTGAATGAATGAATGAATGGACACACTAGAACTCGCACACACGCACACAGATTGCAGAGATCAAAAAGTAACATGAACAAGGTCGACTATGGCAGCTGTCTTGTGCAGTGAACTCGGGAGGGGGGGGGGCAAATGATTTACTGTTAATGTGTTTTGGTGATGAATTGCATGTAGCCAATAAAGCCAGAGACTTTCCGTACTGACACACATGTATGGCCTTCTGGGGGCTTGTTCTGTTGCTGTTGCTCACATAAGTGCATCTTCAGTAATGTGCATTATAAGTAATCATAAATCAATCCATACATATTTCATCATGTCTTTTCTTGAATTGCATTCTTTCATTTGCAGCTGTAAAATTTACGGTAACAGAGAATCAAAAATGCATTTGTGTGCATCAAACAAACCCACCTGTGCTTTTATTTTCTACCTGTTCTTAAAAAAACTCTGGGTAAGACCACCATCTGAATGCTGAAAAATGTACAAACACATTTTCTGGCCACATGCCACTGCACATCAAACGTACACGTGCCAGCACACAACTTAATACTGACCCTTGGCCCAGCAGGTGTTGGTAGATGAGGATGAGGAGGCTCTTCTTCCTCATCTCAGTCCTCAGCTCATCCTGTTGGACAGCGACACAGAACACACTCAGCACCAAGACTTAGTGGCACCTTAAACACAACTGCTGCACCGATCGATGTCAACAGCGATAATTAAAAAGTTTGGCTCAGTTGATGTGTGGTACTATCTGTGCTCTGATTGTAGGTGGAAATAAGTAACTAATAACATTAACATTGGCTGAGAAAGTGAGCCAGCATAAGCAATGCTCTTTTAAATAATACTTCACTGAGATAATACAATGGCAGAATTTACATACATGATTGAGAAGAAATCGATAAAAAGGGCACAGCCTATAATATTACAATAGTAACACAATACAAAAGCAGAGACATACAATGTAATCCAGTGCCACGGTATGAACCTCTTATCTGTTTAGTATTCTTTTTCTTGTTTTAGTTTATTATAATGTGGTACCCTTTCCTCCACTGCTGGTCTGAACACATGGAGTACTCTTAAGGGATGGGGACAAACAAAGCTCCAGTAGAGGGCGACAGATCGCCATAAATGATGAGCACTGACTGGGTATCTAGGCAACCAGTGGACGCTAAGAGTAATGGCGGCTGTAGATACAAACAAAACTAGCTTGATTAGCTCAACTGCTAACTGCTCAACGTTTAAATGTGACACTTTAACTGCTGTTCGCGGAGTAAAAGACGTGTCAAATACACTGGCTTGGCCCTGGACACATGTTTTGATCAGTACAACGTTACTTGTCACATAAGACGGTTAATTTGGCCATAAGCAGTTAGCTAAACACACGCCCCTCTCCCAACTATCACTGCTAGTGAACGTTAGCTAAAGTTGTTAGCTTTTAGCTTGCCAGCAGCTGCTCGTCATATCTACCTATAAAAGATAAAAACACAAAACCCCTTCTTCACTCACCGCCTCCCGGGCTTGATGGGCGATTTTCATCGATTGATATGAAAGCTCCATCATGATTCTGAAAGTTTTAATGTTTCTTGAAGTCTGTTGACCGTGTTTGTGCGCGTGGTCTTCTGCTTGTCTCCTCAGGGCCACCGTACATACGGGCCATGTGTGTTTGTGAAAGCCAAACAACTAAATACTGCTGTACTATTATTACTATGCATTATAGTAAGCTTGTTATCAATAATTAGCACTTCTGCTTGGAAATGTACAAAACAATTCTAATAAAAAAATAAAAAATAAATAAAGCCAGTAAGTACACCTCTAGCTGAATTAAAATGTTAAGTGACCAGTAATTAAAACTGCAGAGTCCTAATAATCTCTGATTAAGTAATTGAATAATTAATAAGGTTGTCCATAAATAATATTACATACAGAACACCAATTGCTAAATAAAACTACTGTTGTGATATTCCAGTTTTACTTCCTCTCACTCACAAATAGTACCATCAGTTTAATAATTAATTAATTTAATTTAGGGATCACATGATGTGCCTGCTGAGGTGATTTCTGCAGAAAAATACAAATGGTGTAACATTAAACATGCCCACTAGAGAGCAGAGAAGAGATATGTTGGGAGTAATTTAAAGCTAGTGATAATGGAGGCCCAGGGGCTCTGTCTCCTTTCTCTGATGCTTCATTCTAAAGGACACATATTTATGTAAGCCTAATTACACAAGGATGTGTGTGTGTGTGTGTGTGTGAGAGAGAGATGTACACACACAGTTTTGTATTATTTCCAATTGTTTGTATCCATCCTCTATACTTCTTTTGTGCTTGTATCTATAACTCTGTGTTTGCCTGTGTGTTCACCCCTAAAGGGACATCTATTCACACAGCCCGAGCGTGCAGTGGGAGGACATCATCAGCCTGGAAGACACCAAGCAATTAGTCAAAGAGGCTGTCATCTATCCCATGAGCGCACCCGCTGCCTGGGCACGCTGGTATTTCAGCTCCGGTCACCCGTCTTCGATTCTGAATGCATCTCTTTTAAAGGGCTTAAAGAGAAGGAGGGCAGTCTGTTAGGCTGACACTAAATCCATATCTGGGATAATATGATAACACACATACATGGATATAGAGTATATAGAGTTACCCATTGCTAGAGGGAATATACAGTATATAGTAAAAACACAGACAAACCTGCAGTATGCACGTGTACAACATACACCAGCATGTACACACAAATACAAGCAGGCACAAGAAAACACACACACCTACACGAAATAAACACGCCTCTACCATCACCTAGACCTCTCTCTTGGATGTGATGAAATCAGGTTGTTTGCATCCTCTTGACATTTACAGAGATGAGGACTGACGCGTCTATCCTTTATTCTGCTGGCCTGTTTTATTGAATAGCACCGTCTGTTCACACAGGATCTCTCCACCCCCACGCTATCCCTAACCTCATCTCTATTTTCATCAACTTTCCAGACTATATAAGGTCAGTTTTGTGATTTCACTCAGCTTGTGTGTTTACCACTTAAACTTAGTTTGGATGTTTATTTGTTTGTTTTGCAGCACAAGGGAATCTGTGATGGATTACACAATGAGATTATAAACCGCTGCAATGCAAAATGCATTGAGATGTAAGACTTCTGTGATAAATAAAGTAAACCTGATTCCAGCATCAAGTACAACACAATTGTTTCACAGCAGTGGACCTCTATGTGCCAGTGGTGCTATGACTTTAGTAAAGTAAAGAGTTCTATGAGATTGATTTGTATGTAATAAACAAAAAAACAAACTTGTATCATTTCAAAAACATTTATTTCTGTATTTATGTCAGTTTTCATCTATACCTTACAGTAAATTGCACATCTGCTCATCGTTTAAGGTACAGTGATGACGTTTTTTTCCTTTGTTTTCCACCCTTGAGACCACACTGGTAATGATGCTGACGTATAGAAACCAAATAACTCCAGTTTTCGGCTAGTTAAATAGTACAACTTCACGCTCACAGAAACCGTACGTTGTCCTTGATGTGTTCAGGAATCAGTCTGAAAATAAGGCCGTTTTATCTGAAACTGGGAGATTGTGGATTGAGCAGCAGTGATTTGCTTGGATAGTACTATTTCAGGCGAAATGCACAAATATTTCCAAAAGGCTTTGCTTTACCGTCTTGTTTTTGCCCTGCTGGGCTAGTGCAAACTTCCACACAATGAATGGAGGCTGAGGACACTGCAGCCAAATAGTCTCACTAGGTCAAGTTTATTACTACAGTTACATCTTAAGAGTGACACCAAGTCTATTCAAGCTCATAAAACTCCATCCACCCCAATAAATGAATGAATGAAACATGTGCAACTACAGTTTAACACAGCAGAGGTCTTAAGTACAGACCAGCTGTGTTTTGTTTCTATTCTCTTAGCCAAATATGAATTGCACAAACATTTCAAAGGGCTGTCAGACCCTTTCAGAAGATATATCTGTTGGCAGCCCCATGCAGTATGTAGTGTAAATTCTCTTCTTTATAATTTTTTTTAGAGTTACTTCCTTTTCATTGGGGCTTCAAGAGTGATTAGATTTAATGGGACACCTCTACCAGTTTTGAGAGAAAAAAGGATTGAACCCCATTACAAAATAATCAATAAAACATTGCTGTCTCCCAGCTGGTGTAAATCTGAAACGGGATCCTGCACACACATCGTTCAGGCAGTTTTCTTCAGCATATCCTCTCAGATTTCCAACATTTTCAAAAAATATTTAGAATTAACAGATCATTGATTGCGAGTGAGGAAATGGAGCCAAATGTCAAAACAGGCTTGATCTTTGGAGCAAATGTGCTACTTGGCTTGTTGAAGTTGGTTTCTGTAACTGGTTTCAGAAGTTAGACCTTGATAAAAGACCCTCATTTACCAAGAGTCCACATGCATATTTATGTGAAATGGGTATTTTACTAAGAAAATAGTGGCTTTGGCTTTGTATTATAAACATTTTTTTACGAGCAAAATTAAGCATTGCATATTTGTTTTGAAAGTAATTCCTTGGTCCCCAAATTTGATGGTTAATAACCAGCTTTTATAACACAGCTTCAGCATTTCATAGTCTTAGTTTTGAAAGTGGGTGTTCTCTACAAGAGTTAATAGTCAAAAGCCTGGTTACAAATATTGCCTTATTTTTCCCAGAGGAGCCCAAGATTCAGCAAGAGTAGAAACTACGTGTGAAAAAGCTCTTTGGACTCACTTCTTTAAGCCAGATTCTAAAAAAATAAAATAAAAAAAGATGTGGATGTCATATTTTTAATGGATGATTAAGACCTCACTGACTATGTAGGCATGCTTATAGTGTGTAACACTGAGGGATTCAGAGTAGCATGTGATGCAGTTAGAGTCCCTTCAGCTTTACCCTGTGACAGCAGACGCTTTCATTGAACAGCCTTAATGAGAGGCAAGAACCTGAATGCAGATGGGATCAACTGTACTGATGCAAATGCGGATTGTTTACAATTCCAGCTAAAGGTATTTGAACTTAGAGTGATCTGGCACAGAATTTTCCCCAGTGCTAAGTTAGTGGTAGAATGGTGTGTGATGACTAAGTGAACTTTTGATGCAATTGTCCCCGTGCGGGCGTCCGAGCCTCAGCCATACCTCAGAAAACTCCGGCCTCTGTAAGTAGTGTACCAGCCTCGAGCAGCAGACCCTTGACATAGACACGAACGGTGTAGAACATTGTAAGGAAGTCCTGGGTGCTGAACAGGGTGTCCGCCAGGGCAAATCCCAGCGTGGAGGGGATGAAACCTCGGCCGTACTCCACCATCCACGTCCCGGCGCTCCACTGGACCGATGTGGCCTCACCTACACCGTGCACGATGGTGTCACCTGAGACATAAAGGATTTGGAAGTAAGGGAAAGACACGTTTACTCCATTAATTTAAGTTAGACGGAACACAATTCAAATACAATATTAAAATTAAATTAGGATTTTTAAATATCAAGGTTTTACCAGGGTAGTATATTTCACTCTTGGTTGTCCCCTCCTTCCACTGTCTGAAGGTGCCTGATATGATGGTGTCAGATATCTCAGCCCAGTAACGACCTGACAGAAGAAGACAACCGTCACATTTCTATTGTTTCCTATACAGACTGAACACAAAATCCTCAGAATATAACAAACATTCAGTTTAAAACACAAGTGCTAAGAAAAAGGCTCCAAGTATTCATGTTGGCCTCTAAAGGCAAGAACAGTACTTTCCTTCACAGTGTGAAGATGGAAAAAGTAAAGTGTGTGTGTGTAGTCCACCTCCACAGTTCAGTAAAACCATGACACATTTCAATAACTCAACTATTACCACTGCTGGAACTGAACTTTGACACGGTACATGAAAAGTCCACGAAATACACGAGGACATGCAGACTTTCAGCCCTGTTCTTCCCTCACCCGAGTGTCCACCTGTGTCCACCGCAGTGCCGAACAGCAGCAGGTACTCTGTGAGTGAGGCGTGGAGGAGACACATGGAGCCCATCCAACCTCCAGCGTTCACAAACACCCACTGCAGGTCCTCGTCTGGCAGGATGTGGCCGGGATACCTGGTTCACATTTCATTAGCCGCTTTTCAAACACACACAACACAACGTGCAAGTGACTTTGCAGCACATACATGCATCGCAAAGTAAGACTAAATCATGACTTGGTTCTATTGAAAAAGTTGGAGGATAATAATTCATTTGATGCAGCTCTATCTGCAGGTGAGTGAGTGAGACAGTCTGGTCTGGCTCTTGCAACTGGCTCAACTCTGCAATACAACATGGCAGGAGTATGAGATCATTTTATGGTTGCAACTGTTTTAATAGTGGAAGTGCTCAGCTGCAGCTACATATGTATTTCTCATGCAAAACACTGTTATCATTACCTCTTCCTGAGCTCCACCACCACTTTGGAGAAGGCCTGCTCATGGTCTTGTCCTGAGAATACAGACATTTAGTTTATATGGAAGGCAGGGAGGGGGGACTACTTTGACTGGTTACATTCGTGGGGTTTTACTCTAAGCTGCAGCTTAGTCTCGACCTAATTTAACGTTAGACATAAAATTCTTCAGCACCAAACGCACCTGCGTACTGTTTGGCCAATTTGGCGACGTCTTCCTTGTTGAAAACGTACTGCTTGGTGGCCATCCAGTGCCGCAGCAGCAGCACGGCCAGGACGGTGGCTACGGCGAACACGAACAGCTTCAGACAGGCTCTGACTACACACATGGCGGAAACAAAACGGAACAGACAGGGACGCCGCAGCTGAGGTGACTACACGTGTAAACACAGACGGACAAGCTGCTCCAGGCACGCCATCAGCAGAGGAGGCGTGGACACCAACTGACGGCTTCTTCCTGGTCAGGTGGGGGCGGAAGGTGGCCGCTCAGCCAATCAGAGGACGACTCGGTGACGCAGCCGACAGCAACGTCAGGGTTGCCAGCAAACAGTAAAACCCCCCTCAGGTAGTTTTTAATTATGTACATATTAATGTAAAAAAATAGGCATCTTTGAAGATACATTTTAAAATGTTGTATTAAGTGCAAACATTTTATGTTTATGTTGTTATTATTTGGTCGCTCTCACCCTTATCTTAAGGTTTTTAGAGGTTTGTTGTCACATGCAGATTTATCCCAAAGAGCACGCTGTTTCTCGCCTGTCAAAAAACAGGAAGTGGCCCAAGACGTCAGTAGGCAGGGGATGATGGTTCAGAAGCTGTTTGTGGTTCAGACATGAGCGACACAACAGAAGTCAGTTTTGATCCTAAAGGTAGGGCAGCTGTGTACATTTACCGAAGTAAAACGCTAGTTTCATTCATCCAGCATGTCGGAAGTAATTCCAAGCTCCATTTACAGTCTGGCACTTTTACCTTTCTGTACCTTTCTATAACAGACCTTTCAACTACAACCAAACAGCTTAGGTCGATTCATTTGCTGTTCTACTTATATTTTAATCTTACTGTTTCCATACACTCATCATAAGGGGCATCACGCTTGCAATCGGTGTATTATTGCACGATTTAACTAATCAAAAGTGATGCTTCGTAGATTGTTTTACAAGCCGAACTTACTCGTAGATCCTTGTACTTCATGCTGTCTTTAGATATGTTCTGGTCCGCAGGTGGCTTTTTCAGTATGAGTGGAACCATAAAATTAGCATATTTTTCAGTGGAGTTCGGTGACAGTGTGCTTATTGCTTACACACAGCCAAGTGTGTAGTCTCGTGACTTGCAAGTTGCAGCAACAGCAAATAGTCATTCCTCTTGTGACAGATACACACCTTAATCACCGACCCCTGAATGTTTTTGGCTGTGACACTTTATAGACCAACCGATCTATTCTTTCAAAAAAAAAGTTTAAGTCACTTTATGTGTGTGTGTGTGTGTAAAATTCCTAAACCCTTCAGAGCACCAGCACCTCCGTTATAACCCTCTGCGGGACACCTGGGTGCTGGTGTCGGCCCATCGCATGAAGAGACCCTGGGCAGGTCAGGTAGAGAAACCTCCTGAGGAGCACATACCCAGACACGACCCCTGCAACCCTCTCTGTCCTGGGAACACACGTGCAAACGGAGAGGTAAGAGCAGGTAGATGCATGCATGCATACATAGGGCTCATGGGGATCCTCTGCAGTGAGTCACTACTGATGCTTTGGACATAAACTTTTTGATACAGGACACCTGCAGCTGGCAAACAACACACGCCAAATGGTGATCAATTTGCACGACAGAATATTTGTTGTGTTTTCTCTCCCATGTTTAAATATCTGTGTCTGCCTATTTGTCTCCAGGTAAATCCAGAGTACGACAGCACTTTTGTTTTTGGAAACGACTTCCCCGCTCTTCAGCCAGATGCTCCAGATCCTGGTGAGTTCCAATGTTGTCAAAATACAAACCGTAACAAGTTGTTGTACTGCATAATAAGTATTTAAGCCACTGACTGGAATATCAGAGTGTAAACATACCTTTTTAATGGCACAATAAACTGTTTGACAATGGGCTAATTGGTGCACATGGATCAGTGTAGTCCTGAATATAATTACAAAGAAAATACATTGTCGAAAATGGAACAACTAACATTTGCTGTTGTGTTTCTCAGGTTCAGATCAACATCCATTGTTCCAGTCTAAAGCTGCGAGGGGCGTCTGGTAAGAACAAAGCTTCATGTCACATCTTACCGGACCAATCAATGTCTTATTGTATGATGTGTGTATAGTATCTGTAAATGCCAAAATTATTATTTAAAATACATCAAATAGCAACATTTATGTTTGATATTGTATGCGGTCCTTTACCAATAGACTGTGTTCCAGTGTTAAAATGAGCTAAATATTAAACACATGCATATTACAAATAAAGATGTGGTTGGAAGGTTAGAATTTATTCAAGGATGCATCTTAATCAGCGTTCCTCTTAAAAATTATGATGCATTCAAATTTATGACCAATTTAATCTGAACTGATGAGTGCAATCAGAGCAGTCATGCTGAGGCAACTCTCACTCATTGTTGTGATCATCATCATCATCATAATCAGCTATTAGACAAAGCTAATTTTGGTAATCAACACTCTGCATGCCACCTGTTTTTGGAACATCTTGAGCCACGCAAAACAAAATCACAAATCCGTACCACCATATATATATATGTCCTGTGTATTTCCTGTAAAACACCAGCAGATGGGGATGTTCTCCCACCACTTCCTTTCACAGGAACTAGACCCTTTGATGCTACAATAACATGGATCTCAGTTCAGTGATATCTGCCTCAAACCTTCCGTGCTGGAAAAATAGGGAGTCTAGCTCAGTCCTGGGAGTGTGCTGTGTTCAGTCATGAAATGTGGACTCGAACCAGCTCTGTGGTCTCGAACCGACTTTTGGATTAATTCACTGTCAAAGTTAATAGACGGTCTGAATCCTTTGTTAGCGCTCACTTATCGAACATACAGAGTAGAGAATAATCACGACATCCAGAGGGAGATAAATTACACAAAATCTTTTAACCGTGCCATGGCTCAGTAAGTGAAGCGTCATGGCAGCAAGCACAGAACCAACCCACTCACATTTCATTTCTAAGACGTGTTTGTCAGTCTGTTTTCTTTTTTTTTTTTTTTATCTTTTTAAAGACGTTCCTGAATACTTGGATGATTCTGCCTGACAGCAGAGTTGCACAACAACTGAATAATAGATTAAATGAAAACACTGTTCTGCATGTGTTGCTTGAAAACTGAACTTGGTGTTTAAATCCCGTGTGTTGGCAGATGTTGAGGCTGTCAGTTATTTCTTGCCCACAAACTAACAGAGTAATGAAGCAGAGAAACTGCACTGATTGATGTGTTGCGCAGTCTTTGTATTGATTGTTAAATTTCGGGCTATTTTTCTTCCGTGCAGATTCAGTCTGAGTGAATCTGTGTGTTTTTCTTTTCACCATGCAGAGGTCGTACGCATGTTTGAATCGGTGCTGTTGTTGTTGTTGCGCGTTTGTGGTTCGCTCAGGCTGAAGAACTTGGAAACTGGACTAGTGCTTGTTGCCCTGCAGCAACATTTAGAGAGCCAATTAGAGGGAAAACAAAATGGGAAATGGGATTTTCGGGATTTGGGTCACGGGAGACAAAAAGAGAGATGGGGTGAGGGAAGAGTTCAGATGGTAATACCACCACTTCTCTGTCACGCAGAATGATCCTGAATCCTGCGACAAATTAACCCCATTACAAATGAACTTTTATGTGACTGTAATTTCACAGCAGGTTTACTGGATATGACTCCATAATGCGGTGCAAATTATAGGGAAAATGTATGTCCCTCTGGAAATCAACAACTGTCCAACGTCTCTCCAAGAGGCATTGTTTCCACGGCAATGGTTGTTATGAAATTAGTCTTTGAGACATTATTCAAACTGCATTAATAAAACAGGGCTCAAAAAGGAACACTAAATTCTGGGGTAACTTTGTGGCCTTTTGATTTTAACCATGCTATGATGGTGACTATGTAGATCAGCTGGTCTTTGGTCCAGACTTGGCACCGAAATTGCTGCCCTCCTCGGGATGAGTTGGAATAACTATTGCGATGCCCTGACTTTTCACATAGCACCATCATCAGGTCAAATATCCCAAACCAACATTAACAGTCTGTTTAGAGAGCAGGGCTGAAGGTTTTAAGTGTAATTCTTGTCTTGTTTTAAGTATCAAGGTCACATGATTTGGTTCACCACTGGCACCACAGTTAGCTGATTTTATTGCAAAAGAAAGGTGTGTAGTGTGAATGAGAGAGAACATATGAGTAATTGATGTCCCTGCAAGCTCTTCAGACTCCGGCTCAGACTCACTGATTCTGTGAATCAGGTGTATTGGAGCAGGTAAACATCCAAAACAGGGCAGGGCAGGGCAGGGACTGGGATTGAGACTTGTTTTTTACTAAGTTTGTTTCCTTTTAACAGTTCTTACTTACCCAGTGGGGGGGCATTCCCTTGTCCCATGACCTGGATCTCTGGGAGCTGAGGGCCTTCTCCACGGGGGCTTCATGGCTCAAAATTCCACCCTTTCTAACCTCATCCTCATCAATAACCCTAACCATGGCCACCCACCATCCCCATACACACCCCCAGCCTCTCCTTCCTGCTATAATCTACTCTAGCACTAATTCCCAGGGGGCCGGTAGCTCACAGACAGTCCATGGGGACTTGTGTAAAAGCTAAGCACGACTGAGTCTGGTCACAACCTGGAGGTGAAGCCAGAATAATAACACAATGAATGGGAGAAGCTGGGAAATATTGTTTTATTTCCATTCCACCATTAAGCCTAACTCACACTTTCTTTTTGTGATTTGTATAAGCATATGAAATCATCAGAGGAGTTTTCTATTAATCTCACCTGTTCCAGTGCACCTCCAGCTACAACTTCGGGCTGTAGACTGCAAGCTCTTAAACTTAACCTAAACTTTACCCTAACCTTAAACCAAGTCTTCACCCTCAAATTGAATGATTTATGTTTATGGGGACTTGCATTTTGCCCCCAAAGGTAAGTCTCCAAAATGTGACCATGTAAAGAGATTTATGTCCCCACAACATGAGTAATACATGGTGTACACACACACAAACACACATAGGAGTGCTGACAGCTTGTATAAAACTCATGAACAATTCATAAAAACGGTCATTCGGTTTTGCTCAGAGCATAAACACCAATGTCATGTTCAATTATTGATCATGTACTAGCTAGTTGGGCTCTAAGAAGAGTCTGTTTGTCAATGTTTTTCTGAGTCTGACAGCTGAGCTGGTACCCCCTGGGTACTATAAGTAAGGCTGAGAGCAAACATACACATGGACACGGTACCTTCTTGAACACACACACACACACACACTATACTCAAACAGACTGTGGACATTTGTAAACTCTGTACAAAGTGTTAGTATAATTACACCCTCCAGCCATGTTTTGGCCGTGCTCACGTTTACCAAAATGCTCAGGTATCACGAGTAAAGCTCTGACCATATAAACCGGATGTTCTGGCTTTAAGTCAGTCAATTCCTGTCCTGCCTGTCTCTTATCATTTTGCAAATGAATGTGGAAAAACATCAAATATCAATTTATTTGATAATTAAATCTCTCTTTGGGATTTTAAAGTACTGTACTGTGTTGTTATCATAGATGTGTCTGACTCCGGTCCCTTCATAGCGTCTGAGATAAGCTTTGGTTGCACAAACAAGGATTAAATGATAACCACTCCACTGATATTTTCGTTTTCCTTCACCTCTCATGACACAAGGAAAGGCAGGTATCTAATAGAAGTGTTTGTATTTGTTTAGTTCCGGCTTGCTTCTCCAGTTATACCTTTCACAGCATCACAAGAATGAATCAGTGAAATCTGGTTTAATGCTGAAGCTTGGTCACATTTTGTTATGACTTTTTCAGAGGAAAAAAAAAACATTCCTCTGAATCTGCAAGTTGTCGGTTGCTTGATCTACAGAGCACCGCCAACAAGAGCTCTGACAGCTAGTCCAAAGAAAAAGATGTCGCTGATCCTGACAAGTGGTTTCTAGGAAGCACAGAGTAGCAGTTTCACAGCATTCAGCACTCCATGCCACAGATACTAAAAAATACAATCTTTCACATCATCACTTTTACATTTATTACCAGGCCAGGCCTAAACACAGTAGATCAAGGCTCTTTTTAATGTATGTCATGGAAAAACCCAGGCAAGACAAGACATTAGCACATTCATGACTTATTAATCACAACCTGAACAACAAGACATCATAATAAATAATAGACACACAAAGAGAAATATAGAGCCAGACAGAGCGATGACCGAGTGAGAAGTGAAGAATGAACTTGTTTTGAAAAGCTTTTGCTTCCCTGGTTTAACACCTAGGATTGGTGCCAGACTAAAACACGAGAGAAAAGTAGTTTCACACACTCACACAGTTGCGACAGTCAAGATGCCCATTAGCAAAGCATTCAAACGCCAACTGTGTGGTTTCTACGAGAGCTGAGAAACAGAAGTTACTGTAGCATTTATATAATAAGCGCTGAGTGATCATTAGAGACACTTTATATCGAGCACTGCTTGGCACTATTTTTAGCCATGCTAGCGACGTGACTTTAAGAGTGGCAATGTGAATCTCTGACACACTGGAATATCTCAACTATTTATTAATTTAATTACTGACCAGTACATGGAATTGTTTGATTCACTGTGCATCTTAAAGTTTGTGAAATGAATTCTATGTACTATTACTGTCCTAACATCGTCCATCTCTCTTGATCTCCATCTCTTTTTCAGTAAGGTCATGTGTTTCCATCCCTGGTCAGACATCACCCTCCCTCTCATGAAGAAACAAGAAGTTGTCAAGGTGATTGACAAGTGGGTGGAGCTTGTTGAAGAACTCGGCACCACGTACCCCTGGGTTCAGGTATGTGAGTTACATAAAGTATACATTTCATCTGGTGTTTCCTTTATTTCCCCAGAAGTTATAGTAACTGGAGAATCTAAAGGGGTTATGATGCCAATGACGAGCGAAACATAAAATGTACCATTACTTTAAATAACATTACAGATTTCTCCATGTTTGAACATTGTAAGGCCAAGCATTTGGAAAAATGAGAGTACATAACTCAACAAAACACAGGTCTGAACATAACATATTCCTATAGTCGTTATTTAGACATTTTAATGTGGAAATCAAAGTCCCCAAAATGTGACTGTGTAAAAGATTTATGTCCCCACAACAGGAGTAATACATGGCACACACACACACACACACACACACATTATTGATCTGACCTCTCCCAGAGCTGGATACCTGTAAAATTGCAAACTTTTAACTCCAAGCTCTAGCGCCACTGATCATTCCATTTTCTGCTCTTTCCAATTTTTCATCTTAATGTGTCTTGTATTGGATTGGATTAAACTTTAATGATGCCTCTGGGCAAATTCACAAATTCAAACAGCAGCAGCAGAGATGGAAGGATATGGATAAGATAAGATTTTGAAGTTTATACAGCTAGCAATAGAATCCTTCCTATATCATACGCTGAGATTATGACAGCAAATAAAGATACTGTGTTTCTGTTCACACATTTAGAGGTTAGAAGCTGACGTACATCTTTACAGGTTACAGTACATTGTTAGGCTTTCACATGGAATAATCAAACTGATAGTCAAACTGAAAAATAACACCCTTTTTCGTATGTTCACTGTGGTGAATGGCACTAAATACTAGTCTACCCAAGACCCCCATAAGCCACTTGCTAGAGCTATAAAATCATGAACTAATCACTGTTAATCACTGATAATTACTATAATGAGTTCCCAAGTGCAGGCATCTTTTGAAGTGTCCTAGAGTAAGGCAACTGAGCCGCTTGTGATCCTTAAAAAAATCTCCCCAAATAGACGAATGCATCCATGGCTGCAGGGGAACTGAAACAGCATTAACTAGCAAACATCAGCACCAAGGACAGGACCATGCTCCCAGATTAGTCACTTAATCTGTTCCTCTTGAGGTAATCCTGAGTTGTGCATCAGCAAGGACTTGCTCTGTTCAAGAGTCCTTGAGAGAGGCCTCTCCACATTGACACTTTTGACTTTTGTAGAGAAAATTCCCCTACGGTCTGCACTGACTTTCCCTCTTATTTTCTGTTTTTAGATCTTTGAGAATAAAGGAGCTATGATGGGTTGTTCAAATCCCCATCCCCACTGTCAGGTAGGAAGTACACACACACACACACACACACACACACACACGGTATTAAGTTGAGTTATACATACATGCAAATGTGTAAACATTGAGCAATTTGACTACATGGATAAATTCAGTGTCTTCAAAGTGAGAATATGAAGTTCAGGAATACATACAGACATTAACACACATCCTTTAGCCACTTCTTTCAGTGCAGCGACTTTCAAGATGCAGCATAAACACAAAATAACAAACGCTTTTATCAGTTACATGCAATACAAATTGTTTCACTGCTCCGATTTGCACATCAAGGATGGCTGGATTTGCAGATTCATTATGATAATGACGCCGGCATTTATTAGGAAGACTTTGAGCGAGACATTTCATTCACAAATCACTGTAAGTGTGTATTCATCCTTTGATATTTGTTTGATTACACCTATACTGGTGTTTGTGCATTTTCTTATCTTTCCATGTTTGCCGTTTGTTAAATAGGTTCAGGCAAGATTAACAACTCAGAGAGAGGAGAGAGATGCATTTCCTCTCAAACTGTCACTTCAGTCTGATGCTGAGAGAGGGCACAATCAGGGAGACTGACAATAAAAGAAAGATGGTTGGTGGGGAAGACAGAGTGTTTTAAACAGCAATACTGTTATCAGTATGTTCAAAATAATGAATTTGCTATCCAAGCAATGTAGAAAACAAATAAAGCTGCCTAAAACCTAAAATGAAAAGACCACGGCGAATGGGAGGTCATACAAGAAGGAAGACAGGCCCATCACAAATGAAATTTCTTTCTGAGAGTAATAAACTGGAGGTCCGTGCATTTTACTGTAGTGCTGAGGAAGATGGGAATGCATTTGCATTAAGAATAAACAACGATGAGAATTACTGATTGAAGCGTTTCAGAAAATGCATTTGAATGTAGCTAAAGACAGAAAACACATGGTGTAATCCTAGGTGAAAGTGGTGAAAGACCTTTGGCTTTGGCTATCGGCTTTGTCCAAAGGTCAAAAAACTGCATACCAACACTTCTAAAGCTCATCAGTTAACAGGTTATGTTAAACTATTCCTCAAAGAAGAATGTCTTAATTATTTACTGCAGTCCACAAACACAACAGTGGTTTTGCCACCGTCCCTTTCATATTGTGTTTGTGAAGAAATCTGAAATGGAAAAGTTGCAAAAGTTTACAGTGTCCGAGGAGAGGAGCTCATTAAAGACGTTCTTGTGAGCTGACAGTCCTGCAGCTGATTACATTGTTAAGTTACTTTGCCTGGTTGATGAGTGACATTTTAGGCTTCTGGAAAGAAATAAGAATGTGACCACCTACAGGACATGTAGAAAGACAGGCTTACTTGAATGTGTGCTGTGTATTTTCATTTCTATATTACAGCCTGGTAGTATAGGAATGAACAACAGATGGCAGTATGTGCCCTCAGAATGACATGGTTTTAACACTGTCATCGATGTTCCACAGCTGATCTGGTTCCTTGTTCAGGGTTGTTATTTGTGACTTCACAAAGCTGCTTTTAGTAAGTAGTAGGAAGTTACAACCACTGGGAGAACCTTTCTGATTTAATATGTTTAATAAATGCTATAATACATTTATTCAGTTGCTGTCAAAGTCTTGTTTGTACTTGTATAACTACTGCCAGATCAAAAAAGATGTTTTGTTTTCATGTGGTCCAGATTAAAGAATGTCAAGGATCCAGGCTTTGATGGAGCTTTTTAAAAGTTTTAGTAGTTTTGTTTCTTCTTTCTTTTTTCCTCCAGTCCAAATTTCCCTTTCTTACGACATAAAAGTCATGTGTAAATATGAGTGTGTGTGTGTGTGTGTACAGCCAGACAACCCCTCCAGGCCAAAACGTAAGAAGCAAAGATCTAAAACATTGAAGAATAACGAACAGAAAATGCTAATCGTGTTCTTAAGGCAGCATTGCTTCTGATAACTTAGGTCTCACAGGAAAGGAGCTGTATGTATTTTTATGTAAGGAGAGGAAGGAAAACTTATGCCTCTGGAATAGTAATATCATTCTTTACGTAAGTAGCACAAACTATATACAGTATTAATTCTGTGGAGTGCTCAGAATGTGTTTGAAAGCCTTTGCCTCTCAGGCGCAGGCAGTTATTGAGTTCATATTTGCTCCCTAAGTATCTATTTCACAACACTTGGAAGCTGAAGTTAAAAGGACCAATGATGTCATAATAGCTGATAGAGTGATACCTGTTATTTTTAAGTCTTCCCTTCTGGGAATAGAGTATATTATTTGCTTTCCTCTTGTGTAGAGAAAAGTACAGATAGAATCAACAGTGTGCTGCTGGATAGATGATAGATCAGTGTATACAAAAACACAGGTGTGCACGCAGACCCACAGCTACAGATGTTGGCAGGCATGCAAAAATATTCACACACACTATTACACACGTCTGGAGAGATGCACATGCACAGTATTCCCACACAGAGTTCAAACATTAACCCTGTCTGCCTCTTTCGGACTTTTCAGGATCACAAACATAAACGTGGTGCAGCCTTTAACCAATATTCAAACTACTTCATTTTCAAATTTACGCTAAGCCGGTTTCTGCCGAATCTTACCAAGGCTTAGGGCAAAAATGCCAACAAACATTGATAATTTGCTTTATTATTTGCATATTAAGCATTTTTCATGAATCTAAACCCAAGATGATACAGTCATATGACATGTGCCCTAGAGGCAAGGCCAGCATGATGCTCATAAGCTCATAAACTGCCTCAAAATTAAAAAATGATGAAGCTTTTGATCATCAAGAGGACACTTTTTTTACATTTCCTTCATGAAGTTAATGCAGCTTTTTCCCCTGTAGTAAAAAAAGAAAGAATTTGTAGGAGCCTGTGACAGTTCCTGCACTGCATTCTGGGTAAAAAAGTGGAGGAGTGTTTAATCAGAAAACAATTTGCCATGCAGCCTGAAGCAGTGCTGCTTAAAGCAGCAGAGAATGCCTCTGATTATTACTCTGTTCATGCAAAGGAATATTATAATTGGAAAACCTACTCGTGGTGACACAAATATTTGACTTTCAGTAAAACCCCACTGTAATAGAACTAAAAGCTCTCTAACAATTAAGACAAAAGGGAAATAATACCGCCTGAAAGCAGTTTACAGTGATTCCGAGCCTGGACAATGTGAGCTATTGTAAACACACATCACACACAAACAGGTTTTCTCCCCTGTGCAGCAGTGGCTAATCAGTATTCTGGTGATGGTCTCACTCATCAGAGCATGAACGCATATTGCCGACTTTACATTGTTGCATCCCTGCATATACTTGTGTCCATTAGTTTGGATACTAATTATGACAAACCCATATGGCAGATAGATGGGAAATGGGCTGTACCTGTGGAGCACCTTTCTAGTCTTTTCGACCACTCAAAGCGCTGTAACACTACATTTACATTCACTCATTCACACACCATTCATACACTGATGGGAGGTTTCCACCCCTACCATCAGGAGGAAACTAGTAATGCATTCACACACTGAAGCTGTGCAACGTGTAAATACATACCATTGAAAATCCTGGAAACTGTTGTCTCAGGCACTGATTTATCATGCAGTGGTGGCTCAGTCTGCTTTTAAAGCCATTAAAATACCATAAAGTGAAACATAAATTATCCAAATATGAATGCACACTGTTATCCATAAAAGCTTTCTGAAAAGCAGCAGTACATTATGGAGCTAATTCTGCAGCCTAAAAGCGTTTACTCCAAAGTGTGATTGAAAATGAACTGTAGTGCTGTTTGTGGAGGTGTGTAACGCAGATGAATGTTTCCCACAAATGAAATGACCTACAGAATCTCATCTGCTTTTACTGTCTGCTGCTGAATGCCAGTTGGTGGCCGATGAGAAGAAAGTTTGAACAATGTCTTTGACGCATTCAACACTGCTGCTTTAAACACGTAAATCTTTTTTTAGAGATGTTGTTTATCACAATCGGGGAGCTAATTTTGTTAGTGAGTGTGTGTTTTTGCCCCTTTGGGCACTCGGATCATTGCTCTGACATTTGCAGTATATTAACTACAACTGAATGAGTTGTGTTGGTTAACTAAAATGTTTCACACGAAGTACAGTTGTAATTGAATGTGCCTTTGGAAGTGATAACCATCACATCTGCTTTTACATGAGTAATCCATCGAATTTACCTTCAGCTGCCATACCAGGACATGAAAGCACATACTGTCACAATTCAAGCTTTGGGCAACAGGGATGAGAACTTAAATGCAGACACACAGGCATGATTGGCTGAGTTAAAGGCAATGTGCTAAGACAGAGGTCAAACAACAGGCCCAACCAATTCAGGAATGGGTGAGCAGGCAGTAAGCACAGCCCAGCAAGTCCAAAAGAGCAGGTCACAGACAAGCAACAGGACATGACATGACATGAGTTACTGATTACAGGCAGGTAACAGGTACAGCAACAGGGAAACAAACCAGCCGGCAGAGACAGGAATGGCTGGAGCGCTGCAGCAAATGAGCTTTAATAGATGATCTAGCTGAGAGGAGTGCAAAAGTGGCTGGGGATTAATTAAGTATCCGAACAGCGAGTAAAGCATTCGATTTTTACAGCATCTGGAAAACACTGAGGGCATTCGATAGGATTAGACAAATTCCAAAGAAAATGCAGGGGGGGTCTACAGGGGAGCACAGAGGGAGACGGAGACAAACATTGGGCCTGTTTCACCGACATTAAACCTGGTGTTCTACCATTTTCAATATTCATCTACATTAGATGTTATTTGAATTGAGGACTAGGCTTAAAGCTCCTGAAAAGTTGGTTTAAAATCCATAATACAGAATTCAACTTAAAGTTTGTGGTTGTCCGCTGTACTGTCTCCAATCTGAGTTGATTTTTACAGTAGTAAATGTAAATGAAAGCCAGCTGCTGCAGGGGAAAAACCAGGCACTCAGAAATCTTTGCACCTGTGAAACATTCATTGATTGAGTAGTATCGATAAATAACCCACGATGTATTACAGATGTATGCATAACTCTAAGGCTTTTCTAGATTTGTGTTCTGTGTCATCATTATCTTCATCCATCTTCTTCTTGCATCCTGTTACATTACAGGTGTGGGCCAGCAACTTCATGCCTAATGAGCCAGCTCTGTCTGACCGCTGTCAGAGGGCCTACTATCAGAAATATGGAGAGCCGCTGCTGCTGCAGTACGCCAGGCAAGAGGCTGAGAAAAAGGTACAGCTATACAAGTTTAAACACAGAGGCACACGACTTCACCCTCAGAGTCATCTCACTGAAATTTGGGTTTGATGACCATGAGTGATATCATCAGTGAGTCATATTAACTAACTTAAATTGAATTAAACTTCAAAGGAACACTGTAGAAATGTCTCTAAATGTGTGGTTGCTCCAAAATAGCTACATCATATTTTTTTTTTTCACCATGGCTGCCCTCATTGCGTCTCCCATCATCCATCTACTTCCACTCTTTCTCAGCATGCTTGTCTCTCATTCTCTTATTTCATCTCTCCTTTTTCCCCCCCATCAGCATCCCCTGTCTGTCTTTCAGTCAGTGAAGCGTATGATTGGACAGTAGAGACACTAATTAGCATAATGCTGTGGCATCCATCTTCAACCAGTGTGAATATTAGGAAAACAAACTGTGTGTGTGTGTGTGTGTGTGTGTGTGTGTGTGTGTGATTTTTCAGTTGTGTGTGGAGCATCAGCAGCAGTAACCATCAAAGACAGGGTTTAACAGAGCACTGAGCACATTAAGCATGTAGGCAAAAGTCTTATTAACAAGCAGACATTTGGTGGAAACCGAACTCCATACGGGAGAATTGAATTGAACTTGACTTTCTTGTTTCGCTTCCTTGAGCTGTAGCGAGATGGCTTATTTATGTTACTTTATTATTTAATGCACTTAATCATAGGTTATATTCACAGCTAAAGCCCTTCTTGAAATTAGCTTCACTTGTGTTTATTCAGTGGTAAGCCAGTCAAATGAGTTGCCAGTGTATCTTTTTCTAATGGGATTAACTGGTGGTACTTTATCACCATACCTTTAAGGCTTCCACCTTTAAGTCATCCTTTTGAGTCTTGAGTAATAATGACTGTATGTTTTTGGCCATACGATGATCATTTCACATCACTTTTTGTCACCTTTCTTCCCACGTTTCTTGTGCTGGTGTGATCCAGTGTTGTGCAAGGCTTTATGTGTTTTAGGCCGAATGGAAAGCCCTCATCCTATTACCATTTGGCATTGCATTGCAGTCTTGAAAAACAAACTAGCTGTTTGCTCATATTGCCTATTAGGAAATATGAAGCTGTCTTATAGAATGGGGAAAAAATAGAAACATGTATTTATTTATGAGATGAACAATACCATTATCTTGTCTGTACTGTAGCATAAATACATACCATACAGCCATTAGCTTAACTTAGCACAAAGACAGGAAACGAGGTGAAACCCTGCTCTGTCTGAATGTACAAGTTATATCTTGGATAATCTACTTCAGTGGGTCTCACTTCTGCAATTGGGAGTTTTTTTTTTTTACTCTTTTTCCACTCTTGAATTAAAGCTTTCCTTTGACTGACTAAAAGAAAAGCTGGAGAGGGAGACTGAGCTTTTTCGCAGAGTGTAAAATTAAGCAACAAAGATTGAGCACAGAATAAGACAGAGGAAGTGAAGCAAGGAGGTCACCAGAGGGGGAGGGAGAACCACAGAGGGGGACAAAAAAGTGGACAGAGATGACTTTGGAGAAAGCCAGAGAGAGAGTGATGTCCTGGTAAGGAGGTAAAGAAATCAGATGATCACTGATTCATTCAGGGAATGAGCAGATACCTGTTCTGCTGAGTTTGTGTTTGTGTGTGTGTGTGTGTGTGTGTGTGTGTGTGTGTGTGTGTGTGTGTGTGAGAGAGAAGAGAGAGAAAAAAGCATTAGGTTTTCAAGAAGAGCAAAGTAGACACTTGAATCTCCTAGACAGTTGCTCATGGGGACTGACCTTTATAAAATCAGAGTGGAGGCAAGTGTGTGTGAGTGTGTGTGTGTGTGCAAGAAACCCTGAAAGTACTTGTTCTTGGCCACTAGTGTGTGTGTGTATGTATGTATGTATGTATGTGAGTGTGTGCTCCTGTCTCTGTGACCCATGATTAGGACCATAAATTGGCACACTGCAGTGTTTGCAGGAGTTTGAAATGGAGTTTGGCTCCTTGGTGACACTCTTGACTTTGAAACAAAAACTCTCTAAGCTAATTGAATAGATCTCTTTGGGATTTGCAGTCTGCGAGGTGGACATCCTCTCGCTTCACTCCACTCTTCCTCCTCCATCTTCCATCTCTATCTCTCTTTTTCTATCTTCATTCTATTCCTTTATAATCCTGTTAAAGGAAACAGAGGACAAACACTGTGGAAAGAGTTGAGAATATATGTATATAGGAAAGGGTATTATATGTAAAGTCAGTGTTAAAGAATGGATCAATTCATTGATAAACAACATAATGGTTTTACTTAATACTTTGGAAATACACATAATAATAATTTTATTTTTTTATGTCCTCTTTTTCATCCCCTGCTCATTTTCTTCCTTTCAAAAAATTCATTCCAAGAGAAGCTGTTGTCAAATTGTTATTGCAGCAGGCACAAAGTAGAATCCTATACTGCAAGTACAGTTCATTAAGAGAACTGAACACTTTGGGATTCTGGTAGATTAGTCTGTGTTTTCCTCCAATGTTATTAAACACCACTGCATCCCCAGTAGATCCCTTAATTATACCCTAATGCCTGGACAAGTTTGTTCAAACCTCTGGGAGATTTATAGCTTAGGATACCCCTGTTTTTTTAATTAGTTTTCACACTATGCACACAGAACGGCACAAACATGTATCAATACAACTGGCTGGCATACTGCATAAAAGCAAGATGAGAAGAAAATCGAATGAAATGAGAAAAGTAAGCCAAAAAAAAACATACAATTCATCCACCCACGCAGTCTTAGATACAATCAATATTTCTAACACCAAAGGATTGTAAATAGAGGACACCCACTGATTAAAATAGATGCCCAGATGTCCATCTAACTTTAAGAATATTCTTAGCTGCAGTCAAGCTTGAAAAAAAAAGACCTTGTGCTGATATCTTTACATATTAAGGAGTGACTTATGACAGTGGTAAATACTGAGTCACCATGCTGCCCAAGACATAGGTTATGTTGTCATATTGTCTTGGCCGGCACTTTGTAACATCTATTCTGAAATGTCACATACAAATAAAATAATTATTATTATAGTTATTACGTAATAGTAGTAGTAGTAGTTATATAGGCCTCAATTGCAGGCAAACTGGAAGGGTGTGTGTGACTAGATATTAAGAATTACACAAGCCTGTAAGTTCAGTCTCACCACTGTCATTCCTGGAGCAGCAGGTAGCTCTGATAAGTCCACTGTACTGCTCCCCACCCAGCCCCAAACTGCAGACAGACAAAGTTAACAAGTAGCTGGTCAACTGGAGCTTAGAACAGCCAAAGGGGAGTTTTCAGAGGATGGTGAAAACCAAACCTGAGCTACAAGGAATGTGAATATTTGATTGCATTCGTCAGGTGGACAAAGCATGATTGCCAACATTGTTTTCCATCTGCTGTCTCTTTTACTAACACCTATGTAGTATCATACAGTAATTACCTGCTCCTACAACAGCACCTACAAACAGAGCTGCATTGGCTATTTTAGGATATCTGTGACTTACACACACACATATTAAGTAACCAACAAGAAGAGGCACACTCAAAGCATTGGATGTGTGAGAGGAGAGAGACTGAAAAAGAGCAGACATGAACAGAAAACGAAGAGAATGACATTAGAAACAATGAGACACAAGTCAGGTAGTGGAAGACGGCTCTGAGACCTGCAGTCATCTTTATTGTGAAATATGACGTTTCTAGTTGATTGATTGATGACTGATTGTTTTGGAAAGATGAGTATTGACACTTAGCTTGTACACATTCATTTCTGAATTTTTGGGTCAGGTTCACTGGCTCTCATTGACTTCGACAATTCTGAATACATTTAGAGACTTTGGTGAAAATCTGCAAAACTCAAATATGATAAGCCTTAATTATATCAGGGGAAATTCTGGTTTGACTTTGCCATTATAATTCAGAGTGATACTGCTCCACAGAAATCATTCCTCATGTCACTTTAGCTCAACACTTGATATGTATTCATTGCTCCGTCAGGATAATATACTGCCACGTCTAATATGCACCTGATCTGTTTACTAATGTGGCATAGAATAATCATCACTCTAATGTCATGATTCCGACTTTAAGATGTAATCCCTGTGGTTTGAAAACAAGACGAAAAGTCTACAGCCTTGCTAGCAACTGTGAGTGGTGCTTAAAGCTGAATGCTAATCCTATCATCGCAACACGCTCACAATGAAAATGCTAAAATGCTGATGTTTGGCTGGTGTGGTGTTTACCATGTTCACCATTTAAATCTGTTTTTTGACATCAACATTTGTGCTAAATTTCACAACAATCCATCTAATGATTATTAGCACAGGAAGAATGTCAGCAGGATTCATCCTCTGAGAACAATGAATGTCGTGGCAATTTCATGGCAATCCAACCACATCCAATACGGAGCTGTTTCAGTCTGGACCAGCAGACGTTGCTATCTTTAGAAACATTATGCCATCGTGGCTAAAACTGTTGTACGGCCTTCTCAGTCCATTCTCAAAGCTGGCTGGCTTCAATCTATAAAGCTGGTGACATTTAACCTGCATTAGCTTTGGTTTCACTTTACAGTTTTAAACAATATTACATTATTTTTTAAATGTATCGTCCCTGTTGAAAAGTACAGAGTGAACCACACTATATACTATTGCAACAGGTTAAGTTACAATGGTTATGTAGTAATTAGCATTATTAGAAATGACATGTGACTTTTAATTCTGTTCTCTTCCTTTTGGAGTTGAACCTGAAAATTATAGTTTCCATTAGTGAGTATTTCTTCATTTATAGCAGAAAATCTATAAAACACCTCATGCATCATATTGCTTCCCTGCACATTCAAAAATATTTTCATTTTGCCTTTCCTCCAGGAGCGTGTGGTGGTGGAGAGTTCTGATTGGCTGGCAGTGGTTCCATATTGGGCAACGTGGCCCTACCAGACGCTGTTGTTACCAAGACGACATGTCCTCAGAATCACTGATCTGACAACTGAGGAGAGGGAGGGTGAGTTTGTGAAGATACAGAGTGAGTGACTGAGAGAGCGATAAGGCAATTAAGACTAGTTTACGGTGACTCAGCGGCTCAGTGGGAAACCTGCTGCTTTGATTTCCGGCCAAGGTGCCTCCTTTGTGTGTAAGTGTGTGTGTGTGTGTGTGTGTGTGTGTGTGTGTGTGTGTGTGTGTCACCCTCCATAATCATTCACGGCTTCCCTGGGGAGGAAACTTTTCATTTGACACCCTCCATGAACTCACACTGCATGGGGGGTATAGAATGAAAAGCAGTCTTTATGGTGATTCCAAATTAGCTCCATTAACACTTTGGAAAAACTATTAATTACATCTAAAAACTAATCAAATTAATTAAAAAAATTATCCAACTTACTACCAGTATTTTAGATGATATAGTTATATTGTATAGATATTCTCATCTAAGTATTTAAATGAATTAAGAGTGGATGATGTGTAGTGTCACGCCTGCCCCCAAAGCTAACATACTAATTAAAAGGAGGTACACTGACGTTATGGTGGCTGCATGTATTGTTTCCCCGTCAACCGTCCCGACATTATATAGTTCAGAGAACAATAAAATGCTTCGGTGATAGTGAACTAAATTAGTTACTTACTGCCATTCACTTCCCTTTCTTCCTAACATTATGGTGTTGAAATGACTTTAGCAGATGTTGTTGTTGTTGTCAGAGAATGAATTGTCTGAAGATTGAGGGGATCTGGTGAAATTATCTACCATTCCCTCTCAAGGACAAACACCATTGCATCTCGAAATTAAATAAGGGCTCATTTGGAGGACTTTTGTTGACAGCTGAGAGTCTATTTAGCTGATTGAGCTTGTGCGTAATGAAGGTGTGAAGCCCAAGGCGATAGTTAAGAAGGATCAGTGGGATAGGTGTCTTCTGAGACGCAGCCCATTACCACTGTTTCACACTGAGCATGGGAGATGAATCCAGACAGAATAACAAATCAAAATGAGCCCCTGCAGACGGTAGATGCCAGAAAGGATGACGTGTTAGTCGTCTTAACTTCTAATTCAATCTCATGCAATGGAAAGTTGGCTCAACGGTGTTTGTGCATCGCTGGCACATTAGTTCATATTTTCAGATGGTTTTCAGCAGAAACTTGTGTTCTTATATAACAGAAATGGCACAGTGAGAGGTGTCTTGTTGGAAGGTTGAGTGCAGCTTTAGACCAACTCAATTTACTCCTGACTAAGCAGAGATGCTTATTTCATATCATGTTAAATAAAATCCAGATCAGAGTTTCTGTTGGATAGAAATGATTTGTGTTGTTGTTACGAGAATGGGTCGAGCTTTATTGGAAGTATCTTGCCTGTTATTCTTTTCAATAAAGCCTCGACTGTACACATATAATGTTTAATCTCGTGTAATCAGAGTTTAGTTCAGCCTTATATTAAAAATAACTTTGTTGAGTAATAGAGGGATTTTTTGTTTTGTTTCTTTAATTAATTGACTGAACATACTGACACTGTCAGTTATTAATTGTGGCAGATAACTGACCTTCATATTTGAATCTGTGTTCTGATGCCTGTTATCTGTCCAGGGTTTGTAATAAGAGAGAAACTTGATTGTGTGCATGTTTGTGTAACTGCTCCCTTTGTTTGTCTGTCTGACTTGTTCCTTTGTATCCTTGTGTATTCAGGCATTTCTTCTATATTTAATTTCCCCTAAAGAATAATACAATTTTCATATTCTTTACAATGTACAGCTGTTCTAGATGTACATTTCTCTCTCAGCTCCTCTTCCCCATGCCATTCATTATTAACAATAACTCTCTAATACATTTTTGTCTTTCTTCCCTCCCACCCACCTTCCTCCCATATTCTCACTTTATCTCCCTTGTTTCTGTGTGTTTGTTTATCAGGTCTAGCTGACATTATGAAGCGACTGCTGACCAAGTATGACAACCTGTTTGAAATCTCTTTCACCTACTCCATGGGCTGGCACGGTAAGAAACGCTTTGGTATAAATGAGATAACCTGTTTAAAGTCTCTTTTGCAGAGTGACAGTAAGAGCGAGGGACAGATGGTGGGAAAGATTAAAGATCTGTGGAAAATCTGTGGATGGATTGGTGGATTGGAACACAACCACTGCTACGAACAGGAGGCTGCTCACATACCAGGCCAGCTATAAACACATTCACTAATTTGATATGTGAACGAGCTCCGGTCACAGTAGTCTGAGGGCAGTGTGCTCATCTGCAAAACTCAGTCATGAAATATGTGAGTTTGACTTCTATAGAGCCGTACCAAATTAAACAGGAGAGACAAACGATAAAATGGGAAGAGATGCGTTAAAATGGTTTCACACCTCACCTCTAGTTTCTTTACTCCCCTCTCAATCCTCTCCGTTTTTAAACACTGTGCTTTCTTCATCCTCCCTTTTCTCCTCCCTGTCAGCATTCACGCTATCAGCTCTGTCTTATAACAGTGATTCTCTGCACATCTTCCACCATCTTCATGATTGCATAGCTAGGGGTTGCAATATAATTTCAAATTAGCTCAAGTCCTGCACCAACATGGCATTAATAACATATATGAATATTGATTAACTTGTCCAGAGTCATGGGAAAGATGTATCCAAGTTAAGGTGCGGTGTGCGTTCCCTGCGAGTTAGAGAACTCCTGAAGATAAATCATCTCCGCTGTCATTGACATATGAGAATCTCAGCTTTGATGTCAACCACTTATTACCACTTCAATGCACTCTCAAGACTCATCAGCATATTTATTGTTTTGTCACTGCGGAGGACCGCAGGAGTTCTCACAGGTAAAGAGCACTCGTGGGGTAATTCCAAAATGTTACCAGGAGTTAAAGTGGTGGTCTGTTTTTCTGTTTTTGTTCCAGGGATATAAACACTCCTATACCCATTTCTCACCTTTAAAAAGATGCAAGAATCAAATAGGCTTTTAGTGCTTAAGAGGCATAATTACACAGTCTATAGTATGTCTATAGGATAGTATGATGATTACATTTTTCTTTTGAAAATTGAAGAAATTATAGGCTTGACATGGTGAATTGAAGATTAATTGCAATTCCCATTACTGTAAATTTTAGATTACAGTGATTTAAGCATGTGAAAAGACTTCTTTTTACACTATTCAGTACAGAACCCACCAAAGAGGTCAACTTTTCCATGTTTAGCTTTACTAATTGTCTCCTGTAACACCACAGTCAAAGAAAACAAAAGAACCAGTGACAAGACAACAAGTACCTGAATAAGCAAACTGACACTAAAAAATGCTGGATAATGTCACCTTTCCCACAAAGGCCAAATCACCTTTTAATCTTGACAGAACATGCAGGTTGAAATGCATTTGCAGAGATCTCAGACACTAAAATCCGAAATAAATCTATTTTGAAATTACTCACATCACAGCCATCGAGATGTGGGCGTGAATCTTCTTTTAAATACGTCCAAGCAAGTGTTTTAATTGGTTTGCATTTGAAGAAACAGCCGGCACAAACACAGAAGACGGCCCGCTTTGTACAGAAAGGTGTTTGCCCAAGACAGCTGTTCCTTATGTGAATCTAAAGCTCAGCCCAGACACCGGCTGATATTTACCTGTACTGAGGCGCTGAGAGGAATAACTATTGAGAGCAATGCCAGAGAAACACCTTGCAGCAGATTCAAAGTGGAACCAAGGTTAGCAGAGAGCAGTGATGCATTGAGCGATGTGCGACAGAAAGGAGAGGAATGTCATCATGGCTGAGTGGTTAGAGTGATCCTTGTCTAAGCTAAAAGGTTGCAGGTTCAATCCCTGCAGCTGTTGTGCCCTGCTGAGTTGTTCAGAGAAAGGAAGCCTCACCTGGGAATAAAAACACTGCAGCATGGATCTAGATGCACTTTTGACACGACTTGTGTGCATGTAGGGCAGATTTCTCTGACAGGCATTGGGTCTATTTCTGTGCTTGATTGGCATTTCAAACTAGATTTTTATCTAAGGATGACAATGTCAGTGTGTGTCGCTTGTTCCATCACTTTGGTCGGGATTGAAATATATCAACAAATAGTGGATTGGTTTCCTTTAAACTTGATGTTCCACTAATTAGGATGTTAGCCTCGTCACTGTGAGCATGTTAACATGCTAAAGTTAGCATTTGATCACTTCATGATCTTTGGAGTTTGAAGTTTTGTCGCATTATGTCTTTCTGTGTCTTTCCAAACTCTCCAGATCTCTCATCTTTTGTCGACAGTCTCAGGACACTGAGTCAGTGAACTACCAATGAGGTTGAAATGCATCTTGTTTGATTTAGCCTTGACCTTTATAGTCAGGAAGCAACTAATCCAAATTTCAGTCGAGAGGCAATTTTTAAGATGCGAGTATATCATCTCAGATACCTTTCACAGAGTGAAGCGATAGCTGTGTGAACACTTATCACCTGCCAGGCTGTTATTTTCTTTGTGTTTTTTCCTTTTGGTCAAAGCAAGGCATCCCACATGAAAGATGGTTTATAAAAAGAGGGATGATAAACTCAAAGCGTACTGCAGAGAGAAGGACAAGAGGGCATGAGAGGACACAGTCATCGACTCACTTTCTTATTTTATCTGATATCAAATCTTTGAAGTAAAATCTCAGTCTAAAGTTGCCTGTGGTTAAAGCTCCTACAGATCTTGTGTTTAGTTCTGGCTTTAATCTTCTAGTCTGTTTTATTTCTTAGTGACTAAAACTCATAGGTCATGTTACAGCAATATGTTGAAGGTTATGTGCAGGCAGTTAGTAAGCTCGCCTTATTTCCTCTGGCAAACAGAGTTATTTTTTGGCTGGGGTAACAAAGGAGAGGAGGGACATCTGCCATAAGAGGTAAATCCATTTAGAAGAATTTCAAATAAGAATGATCTTGAAACAACTAATAATATATTAAAATTAGGCCTCTACAGGATCAGTCACTAGATTTGCATACACTGTATCTCTCTCTCTCACACACACACACACACACACACACACACACACTAAGAATCCCCAGTATAGCCACATTATAATGAAAACATACAATACCAGCAGATGGGGTAATATTACACACATGCCAGTTTCACACTACCTCCATCTTTTTCTAAGTTTTCAGACTACACCTACCTGTCTTATCATCTGTGAAATATCACAGTTTGGTTTATTAGCACCCTCCTGTTTTCTCATTAGATGAGATGAGATGCTGAGCAAAGATAAAAACAAGGATGCCATAAAAAGATGGTGAAGACCCAGAAAGACGTGAAGCAGCCAAGTTAATGTCATGCTGCATGTTTTTGTTTTGTCTTTCAGTGTGGTTAGGACAATGGCAGCTTTCTACAATATGGACAATAAAGTTTCAAACTAACACACAGCAGATGATCCACAGTGTCCTTGGTGAAATTTAGGATGACACCCAGCTGGAGCAAAGCCAGGACATTGCTGATATCACATCTCTTTCATATCAGAAGTCTGCCCCTGTTCATTTTCTGGGGGATGCAATTTGCTTTTCTACGTTTTCTTGATATGTTCTGTCTAAGGTCTTTTCGCATGTTGAGGCACGTTCATTCTCAGGAAAGCAGAAGTTTTTGTTAATTTGCTCCCTAGTTGGATGCATCTCGGATACTGTCCCCTGCCGTCCAGTGCGGTCTGTGGACTCTCTCTGAAAGCCATCTTCAAGTAATGCGGAGAGAAGGAAAGGTTTTGGAAATAAACTACACAGCTCCTCCAATGGATCAATTAGTATAATGTGCTGCCTCTAGTGGGAACACAGGCTAACATTTTATTATATCCCCCTGTTGCAACAAATAGCCCTAGATATTCACTGCCAAAAGCAGTTCCATGATCCTCTGACAATGTGAAATGTTTTTTTTTCATGTAACATCATACCCGTGATAATGGACTGTTAATATTTTCCTAGGGTTTTTATTTGCTCTTCTTGAAGTTGATAGAATACCTCCAACTGTTTTTTAATTGGTAGAAGAACACTAAGCTCCCAAAATAATTGTGTTATTTAAACCTTATCAAGGGGGATTAAGGGAAAAGAGACTGCTGAGATTAGAATAGATGTGCTGCAGCTAACACACAGCGTGTGCTCACGCATACACACACAGACATACTGCACACAATGACCACCTAACTTTGGAACCCACACTCTCATTCACATGCACATGCAGATCTGGCCCACATAATGAGTTGTGTTATCTCTGCATCTGTGCATGGGCTTTATTTTAGCCCATTTAGAGGCAGCCAGCTTGTATTTAGGGCTAGGCTTATTAGTGGCAGTGTGGAGATAGAAGTGGTTGGATGGTGTTTGAGTCATCTGGGAAATCGGATAAAGCTACCTGCTTACACACTAACTAAAACACACAGCACACTGTAGACCGTATTAACTGGTTGGATAAAGGACTAGAACAAAGAGAGAGACAGATAGACATGTAGGGACGCAGACAGGGTGTACTTATATTTGCAGTTGTAAGGCTAAATTATATTAGATAACACTGCAACAGATATGTCATGTTTTGACTCTATGTAGCACTGGGACCAATAGTGGTCCCTGTACCAGCTTATATCTGTAAATTTATGTCAATTCTAAAATATGCACTCTCCTATATGCTCCCATTAATGCAGCCGAACAAACACACCCGAAAACAATCTCAAAGCTGGTAATTGTCCGCTAATTGGACCATCTGTCTCTATTCATTCCTTATCTGGACTCTTCAGTCTTTGCTTTGTTCTATCTCTTTCTTTGACCATCCATTACTTTCCTTTACGTCGACCTCCCATCGTCTCTATCTGGGTCTGATCAGCCCCCACTGTCAGGAGGCAGACTCTAAAGGAAAAGCTCTCCTTGTGAATACAATCTCTCCAGGGAGCTGTTTTTTTTCATTTCTTTGTGTTTTTTAAAAGAGATGTGTTTCTACTTTTATTTCATTACCTTCCACTAAGATCAGAAAGCAACACAGGCAACAAACACAGTATTCAAATGTTAAATACAGTCACAAATCACTGAAAATGGTATCTTGGTAATGACCTTCATTTTCCATGAAGCTGCAGGTTTTGTCCAATCAGAAATGTAAATGAAGACAAATTGAAGAAAAAAAACTGAATGTTAACAAGAGGAAAAACCTGAACAGAAAAACATGATTAATGCAGATGGTACCATGAAGGGAATGAGGATTGGAAGGTTTGATGAGTATGAAAATGATAAGAGTCACATGCCATGGCCTTCACAGTCAGCAGATCTCAGCCTAGTTAAAAATCTCAATATTTTCTCTCATAAATTCTGTACAACATACATTTTCTTTCCTTAGACCGTTTATTCCTCAACCCATCTGGATAATATTTGCCAATGAGCCATCCGTGTCTCTGATTGACTCTGATTGACCCTGATTGTCTCCAGGCTAATGTCTTCCTCTCTTAATTCAGGAGCCCCGACCGGCCCCCATTTAAACGAGGACAACTCTCACTGGCAGCTGCATGCCCACTACTACCCTCCCCTTCTGCGATCAGCTACAGTTAAGAAGTTTATGGTGGGGTATGAGATGCTCGCCCAGGAGCAAAGGGACCTCACCCCTGAACAGGTCATTAACGTAGCATACGCACTGTGCAAAGACAGCTTTATACAATAAGGAGACTGCTGTGTATCTGTTGTAGCATATAATATATATTGTAGGTACTTTTCCTTCCATACTATCCTCTATCAGTTAAATTCACAACCATAACCTATATAGCAGCTTTAGAGATTAACCTTGCAACCCTATAGTTTGGTATTAGTGTTTTGGTAGTTAGTATATTATTAGTAGTATTAGTAACTAGTGTGTTATTCACTTGTTAATTCCACTAAATTACAGATAGATAATATTAATACAAACCCAGGATTGCAGTGCTGTGTTCTTGTGTTTATAGGCTGCTGAGAAGCTACGGGTCTTACCAGAAGAGCACTATAAAACCAGAGAGGACTGTGAAAAAGGTGCTGGAAAAGAGAAAGAAGATGGAGGAAAGTAAAAGTGAGACAAAAATATAGCTTTATCTAAACAACAGTATACTTTGTATGAAATACACAGCTGCTTTTTGGAAGTACTGTAAATATTACATTTAAACTTCATGATATGCAGCTGTAACACACTTCTTTGAACTGGTGCAACGTGTTGAAGTGCCTTTACGAACTCTGGGTTTTCACATAGTCTTAGGTATGTATGCATTTTTAATACATTTCTGTCTACACAAAGCTGGTACCGAGCTTCTTGCTGCAATTATGAAATGGACTTCAAACAAAGTGCGCTATGGAACTCTCCCATGTTTTAGGGAGATAATGAGAGAACATTATTCTTCCTAGCTGTCCCTTCAGTTGAATTTAAACAAACTTTGTTTGTTGTTTGGTTATGTTGGAAACCTTTCAACTGCAAGGCTTTCTCTACCAACAACACAATGAGTTCTTTGTTATTCAAATGAATGCCTTTGTCTCTTGTAAATGTTTTTACAAGAAAAACAATTCTTGAATGAGTTAAGTGTTTGACAGCTTTCAGCCTCAAAGCTGGCAGTGCAGTGCTTCATTTTATAAAAACCAGACACCATGTGTCCTGTTTACATTGACAGGAAGCATTATCCTGAATTAACATTTTACTTCGTGGCGTTCTTATTAACCAGTTTTCAGAGGTTGAACTGCTTAAAAAAGACTGAATGGTATACTTTTGTGGTCTGTACACTGCTCCACTGCACTGACAGATGAATTAGTAGCACACTACACCTGCCAATAGTGACGTAAAGTGACACTGAATCACGAGTGTTTCAAATAAGATAAGAGGAGGGGAATCACTAATTAATGAATGAGGGAGTGGTTGGGGACAAAGCGTGGTTTTGAATATTTCAGCACCACGGAGAGAGGCACAGATTCTTGGTCTCAGTGTTTCAGCACCACGGAGAGATTCAGAGACTGGATCCAAATTTGAACATTACATTGAAAGGTTGAGCTGAGGATAACATGAGGCGTCAGCCGTACAAATTTCCTTCTTGTGTTTTAACAAGCAGTGGCTGCTTACTTAGTCACAGCAGTTACACTGTAGCCCAACATGAGAATTTTGTATAAAAGGAACAAAAACTCTGAAAGACATCTACTCGATTTTACTACGCTTTGCAGTGCATTCTTTCAAAGAAATTAGACTGTGGCCGCAGAGGACTGTATTTTAACGACTGATGCTGGCTGTGCCTGGTAGCCCTTGTCCTGACCTGGACAAAGACCTAGTGAGGAAAAGGATTCATGTGGCTCAAGATACTTTTATTCTGCAACCATATTACATTACTACTAAAAGTGAATGCATTAAGTCAAGTTCAACTTGTGTTTCAGGTGATTATAAACCATGCACACATAAACACACAAGTTAATTCTTGACATTTTGAATGATATGTGCTCTCACTGACATAACAGTAGATGGTGTTGTTGCTTAAAATGGACAGAATGTGACCTGGAGTTAGGCTGTGACTCTGCTTTGGCCTAACCTGTAGATTTTCTCTCCCTCAGCAGGGTCAGTAAAAGAATAGTTCCCTTATAGCATAGAACACTTCAACAGGATCAGAGAGGGACGGACCATAGGGCAACTGTTTGGGTTAGGCTCATTGTCAAGATAGTTGCAGGTTTACAGTCTAGAAAACTCCTAACATTAGGAGAAATACAAATATGTATGTCTTGGTCACATTTGAATTCAGCCCCAGCTGTCTGTCAAATTAGCCAGATGGTACAGTAAGGATTGCTAAGGACCATATGGTGATTTCTTCCAAGGCACACCGCTCTTATAACACTTTATTTCCATCGTTCCAGGATGGCTCCAGTTCATTTCAGTATGATGTAAAAATCAACTCGCAGAGAGTTAAGGCTCTATTTTTGTGTTGGCACACAGCACAGGATGCAGTGTTGTGGTATTTTCCTGGGAGGGGAGGCGCTGTAGAGGGCGCGCTGTGCCAATCCAGCAGCGTACTGTAATCTTGGTAACAAGAATCAGTGTGTCTTGGTCAGAGCTGGTGGACAGCACAGTGAACATTTACTCCACAATATACACTAAATAACTCAAGTAGCTATGGTTCCTTTTACACATGCATGATTACGGTAAAGAAACTAAAAAAGTAAAAACGTTTTAGCTTTCTTGGTATGTGAGGAGGAGAAATGACGGAGTGGAAAGGTCCTGAATTTCACCATAAGAGGAGGAACTCTCTCTCTGGGCGACTCTAGCCCATGTAGTAACTTATGATAACGGTTGTGATTGCCTGTTGATTCATAACAATATTTTCATCATGATTGTGGCTGCTGTTGTCTAGCCAGTGGATCAATACTCGTCTGATCCCACAGCAACAGCACACAATCATTTTCCTTCAGGTGGCTCCAAAACGAAGTAAGACAGGAAATGACTCATTAACTTTACTAAAGGTAAAAACTTCTTTAAGTCATAATGGTAAAAACAAACAACCCACCATCCAATCAATTTAAAGTACAGATTAACTCAGTGATATAAAGAAATATCTTTCCCAATACTGATTATCAAAACATGCAAGTGAACAGTAAAAATGAAGGGTAATAATGGGTTAGCTGTATCATAGTCACATGAATCCAGCAGCATTTCAATAAACTACAGTACTAGGTACCATTTTAAGGGGAACCATTGTGTTCAAAACACAGGCTACGCCTACATATAGCATTAGGTAGGATATCTTGTTATGAGCTTAATTTAAGTTGATTTCATGGTTTTTGAGAGGGAAGCTCCTCTAGGAGCTGAGGAGCTGACAGAAGCAGCTGAGTCAGAATAAGGCATGGAAACTGCTGACAGCTATTTGATGTGATACTCTGTGTGTTTGTGTGTCATAGAGACACTGAGTGAGGAACACATGACAGATCTTAGCGGAAATCTGCTCTTCCAATCAAATTAAATGGGATTTTTCTCCCTAACTGGTACCCCATTGGTTTACACTTATTAATGATCCCTCCCTTTCTAATAAGGTCTACCTGTGGTACAAGTTACTTGTTTAGAAACGGACGTGTGATATGCTGTGTCCTGTAAATGACAAGATAACTATAAGCCAAAAACCTGCATCCTGCTTTTCCTGAAGGCTCTTTGGGGATCAAATCTCAAGTAAAAAAATGATGTTATTGCTAGCACAGTAGGCTTTTCAAACTGGAAACAAGCTTTGACCACCTTTAGCGAGCATGAGGCAAGTACAGGACACAAACTTGAATGCTCACTTGGAGGAGTTACAGAGCCAGTTTTAAATAAGCCAATGTCATTGAGAAACTCAATGTGGCAAATGCTGGCCAGATTACTACCAGACATAAATACCTGCATTGTATTGTAACTGTCATGAGCTTATTGGGCAAGTAAAGCATTGCTTTCAGTGGCCATGATGAGTCCAGTGACAAACAGGGAAACTATAGAAAATGACAAAGCTCCCACTCATTCCACTTCTCTCCTTTTCATTTCCCAAAATGAAATGAATGAGTATTGCGCAGGTGAAATTTCTGAGAGCATTATTGATGAGATGAAAGAATCAAAAATGTATGCGATGATGGCTGATAGGAGGCAAGCGATAGCTATGTTGAGCAGCTTGCAGTTTGTGTGCGCTATGATGGACCTGACAGCACAGCCAAAGAGTGTTTCCTTGAGCTTTGCAACCTCAAGGGTTTTGATGTGCTATCAATCACAGATGCAACTGAACGTGTTAGAACCCAATGGGCTGAATGATGTTCAGTGGAGTACCAGTCATGAATGGTCCAGTCAGTGAGGTCAAGGCTTGTTTCCTAGGGAAACATAGCGGTGTATGTGTATTGATTTGCACATGAGCTGAATTTGGTGCTCTGCCATACTTGCAGGGCTGTGCCAGAAGCCACTGATCTCTTCGAAACATTGGAGAGTGTGTATTGTTTTTTCAGTGCTTAGTGGAAAATGAACTTGTTCAGCTGTCTAAAACATGATGGCCATGCCAGCTGCAAGCAGCGAATGCTGTGATTGTTAATCTCACAGTGGTCTTAAGGTTCCTGGAAGAGATTGCAACATCAATAGCAGTTGGGTGGCTATAAAAACTCCCAAGATTTTCCCAAGGTGCACAAGCACCACTGTACAGAGATGCTGCCCTTGATGCACAGAAATCAGTGAGAAATGATGAAATTGCAGAGAACATCTACAAGGAGGCAAAAGCAATTTCAAAGCCAACAATTTTGCTTCAAAAGTTCCCCAACTACGATTGGATGATTGGGCACAAGAGCTGATGTGAGCACTGGGGACGAGCTAAGGTGCAACACCTTCTTCCCGTGTCTTGACAGGACAAGAGCTGAGCTCACTGGGAGATTTTGTGGTGTGGGAGCAGAGCTGATGACAGCATCCAAGCTTACCATCCAGATGACTTCCTAAGTGAAGACCCTCCTGCTTATTGCTAAACACTACAAAATAACAGTGAGTAAAGAGAGGATTGTGGCTGCTCAACAGTTCCTGACCAGAAGAAGTAAAGAAGGTGCCATTTCGGACATGGGAAGTGTATACAAGCTCCCCAGGCCTGAGCTCAGTCCTTCAAACAGCGCTAACAGCTCATGTTAACAGTTTATCTGGTTAAAGATCGTACAGCGTGCTGCGCTGGTTGGATAACATACATACATTTTCTTTTCTAATTCTAGCTAATAAATGACAGCAGTTGTAAAGTACTCTGATTTTACTTGAAACTAATACTAATTACTAACTTCTAATATTTCTACATCACTATCCATAATTAATCTGGAAAGTAAATTACAGCTGGAATTAATGTTTTCAAACAAGAAAAAATGCCTCACACTCTGGGTTACATACAGTTTTGTTTGCCCCATCTCGACAGATGAATATTAAACTAAAGTACCTCTGACTTCATGTCTCTGAGAGTTCATCATTCAGTCTGTCATCAACTCTTTATTTCACCCAGATCAAGAGGAACTCTTGACTCAACTCTGCCTTTCCCAACTCACTTTCAGTATGTTTAATAAAGGTGGATTTCACTCCTATGGCACATAAACAATGTGTCAGATCCGACTTCATCCACTCTGCTGCGTTTAATCTCCAGTTCAAGGCCTGGCCCTCGAACAAACTCACAGCACGAAACGTTTTTTGTGCGGTGCTTGACTTGAAATCAACTGTGATCTTCAGTGATAGCCTACGTGCTATCCTTCTGCCATCATTCATTGCTATCACTCAAATGTATCTCAGATTTAGAAAGGAGTTAACATCATAGTTGGTTCTATTTAAACAGTCAGCAAATGTTTAGTAGATTTTGGAAACTGGACTGTTACTTGAATACTCTCAAAAGTATATTACAAAATGAAAAGAACACCTGTAAGTCTTTTTTTAAACTCCATTTATCTTTTCTGTTTTCCACCCACTATGGCAGTTATTTCACTCAACAAATGGAGCTTGTATAGCGCTCTTACCCATTGTTTCTTAGATTTCTAATGACGGTTTGCAGCAATGTTGTATTTACAGAAGAAAAAGCAAAAGCAGATCCTACAATGGCTTTGTTTATTAGAAAAATCTATTTCCATCAGACTTTATCCCATGTTCTTTTTATTGAAACACCAGCTATTCACCCTCGGGTAAGAGTAAGAACTTTTTGTGCAGTTTTCCAGCTTTTTGGGGGGAGGCTGAATTTCTAGCAAGCACATAAAAACCGATGGACAGAAATGAACTTGCAATGGCCAATGACATATATCAGCCACACTCACATACACTCACCACTTACATTATTTATAGTACTTTCAGTGAAGGTAAATCACAGTTTCTCTATAAATATTAATATTGATCCAGGTTTTGTTAAAATATATGGTTGAACAGTGAGGATGTGCAGGTGTAATTTACAGACTGAGAGGTTCTTCAAGGATATGAGTGTATCGTCCCTTTTTTATGTACTGTGACAGACCTCATTCATTCAGGTCAATATTTATCCAGTCCTCCAGGCTGACTGTGGATCCTCTTCTCATCTATTTCATCACTCCTTCGAGACTCTGTGTGTGTCTGTGTATTCGAGATATAAAGTATATTTCTGTCCTCGCACAGATAGCGAGTGTGTTTGTGTGTAACCCCTGTGTATCTCCTCATTGGCAGAGGGAGGTAGAATCTTTGGCTCCTTTGCCAAAGTCTTGTTGCTTGTCTTTTCCAGCAATGCTCTGGTAGAGAATTGTTCTCCCACTGCTGCTAATGATGCCAAATGTGCTTTATGAAATCTGATGAGTAAAATGTTCATGTCCACATTGTAACAACATGGTGTGCAGTTGAAAAGAAGTGACAGAAGGCAAGTTATTTCAACATTCAACATCAGTCATAGCCCCTTGAGGAGTATAATATGTTGCATATGTATAGTTTAAATGAAAGACCAAGACATGAGACAAATATTTGTTGCATTATGTTCAGATTTTTAGAGGTTTTATGGAAATGAAGTGGGTAATTCTGTACTTTTTATGGTGGTTTTAGCATCGACACAGCTGCAGACACCTGCACACACACCTCAGTGTTTCCCCTACTATTATAACTATGAATCCTTGACAAGCAAAGTCACATTGGGAGTGATAATTAGATGAGCACTGTGGTTGTGTTATGTTGTGGTAAAATAATCAGTATGCTATGATCATTAAATAGTTAAATTAACTGTCTGTAGAATGATGATAAATCCAGATCCTCTGTTATCCATGCATCTTTCAAGAAGTTGACCAAATTCCAGCTTATCTATCACACAGGCATAATACTGTCAATGACACTGGCAAGATTTGCACCTCCAATATGCTGACCTTTTCAGTTCACTGAGTTTGCGACAGTCAAGATGGCAATAATTTAAAGGGATTTATTAAAGAATTTTGAACCAGAACTCCACGTCTGTCTTCTCCTGATCTATTCTGTCCTCTCCTGTCTTGTCCTGTCCAGTCCTCTGAGACAGACGCAGGCAGAGCTAACAGCTCAGTAGACTAAGAGTAGAGGGAGGCATGAGTGAGCCTCCGTGACACTAATTTGTCACCTCACTGGGTGCTATGGATCCTAAGATGAGAAAGAGGGAAGAGAGGGATAGAACATCAAGGTAAGAGAGCAGGAGATACAGAGAAACGCAGTAGACGGAGGAGGGTGTGGTGGTGGGATGTGAGGACACCACAGGGTGACTTTATTTGAATTTGAAAGAAAATTATTTAAAATATCCACCCTGCACAACCTCCAGCCTCAGATGTTTCATAGTTGTATCATGGCCCAATGTCGGGTCCAATTCCAGTAACAATTTAATGTATATAAGGCTGTTAATCTCAGGACTATAGTATTGGATTGCATTATATTGAAGGATGTTCCTGCAATTTGTTCCAGTTTATAGCCTGAGTGCCTTTTTTTATGAGGCTCTGACACAGCACCCTCCCACTCCATCTGTGCACCCTGATTAGATCAACCATGCTCCCTTTTGCACTTGGCTCGCCACTTCAACTCAAACCACAGCTCTGACATTTCATCACCTTGTAAAGTTGCTGTAGCTATTGTGTTAGCAAGCAACTACCTACATCCAGCGAACACAGTGCTACATATAGATTTATTTGGATTTTTTGGAAGATCAGGATTAAATTTTAGTGCTGGTTTCATCTCCATCAACTCCTGTCCCCTCCGTTGTCCACAAGGGAGTCAACACAAATGAAGGTTCAGTGTAGCTGCTTCAAGAAGCCTAAACTGTAGTGAAAACAAATAAGAGATTCAAAGATGGAATTTGTTTTGGACCAACTCCAATGTTCGGAATATGTTCAAATTGGGCATATTGGTAAATGATCTGTGTTTGTAAAGGGTCTTTCTAGTCATTTTGACTACTCAAAGCGCTTTTACATCACATCCTCATTTACCCAATCACACATCATTCATTCAGGAGGAATCTAACTTGGTGGAGATTATTCTTTCACACACATTGACACACACAGGAGCAAGTTGGGGTTCAGTGTCTTAACCAAGGACACTTCGACATGCTGACTCATAGGAGCTGGGGATCAAAACTGACCTTCCAATTGAGGGACGACCCACTCTACCTCTGAGCCACAGCTCCATATTATTTGAGTATATTCCACTGTGTAAGGTAAAGTGTCTAATAATGTAGCTAGGTCGTCTGCTTCCATGAAAAATGGCGCTGAGACTGCAGAGCTGAGTCTTTAAGAGAAGGAAGACTTAGTGAGGGTTAGCTCACCGGCTATCACATCTTCACACTATATATCCACACCAGATCAATTTACTGCACTCCTGTGAGAAAAACAAATTGGAGAGAAGGCACAAGGGGTTTTTCTTTCTATCTGAAAAGGCAAGTTAAGTACTGTAAACTTGAAATCAAACTTCCCCTTGTGTGAATCAGTTGTGCATGTGTTTTTTTTTTTTTAATTCTCAGACCAACCACAAGTTATCTCTGCCCTGGAGCACTAGATCAAGTCAGATCAGCAGCAGAGTTCAAATGAAGCTGAAAACTTTCACAGCTGGCCCCTGCAACCACACAGAGCTGGTGTAATGGAAGTAACAGAGAATTGTTTTCTTCTTGACATGGGGAGTCTCTCTAGAGAGCAAAAAGTGAGATTAAAATGCAAGCAAAACATGATTAAAAGGACCATCACAGCACTGTCATTTCACAGAAACTTTCTGAAAAGTCAGGGAGAGCCTAGCGAGGGCACAATCTATCTATCTATCTATCTATCTGTCTTGCATGTATCATTCTCCTCTGTCAATGTTTTTCGTTCTGCCTTGGAGTTCCATTTTGAATCAGACCAGCAGCAGACTTCAAACGAGGCTGAAAACTCTCACAGTTGGGTCCCGGAGTTGTGCTCTGCTAGTGTAAAAACGAACAAAGAACAATGGCTTCATGTCATGGGGAGACTCTCTAGTGCGACAAAGGAAAAGCAAATGCTTTGAAAACAAGACACACCCCAGAGGCAGAGTTATTGCTTAAACAGACAGAAACCCATGCTGAGGGCCCACTTCATTCTATACATTAGACATTAGTGTCTGCCCGGTGCGGAGCAGAGATATGTAAATGAACAACAGAGGGCAGTAAGACACTTTAAAATAGCAACCGTGATGCACAAGACAGATTACAGGTAGCATTAATAACAAAGCACCAGTGTAACACTCGTGGGAAATGAATTGGTCCAACAGCGCTTGAGCTTTTGTTAAAATGCCTATGAGTGGAAAAACATTGATTTGAATTACTGTGTTAGTGTGAAGGCAGGACGTTCTGAATAAACCGTCTCTGGATAAATAAGATGCCATGTGATTCATTACATTGCAAAATATGTGGATCCAGTCAGCATGCTGGAGAAGACAAGATTCAAGAAACCTTTTAAAACCATTTATCCAAAATACAAGCTGCCTATGTGAGAGAAGATTACCCAACAAGAGTCACCCATCTCTCAGCCTCACCAGACCTGTGGTCAAGAAGTATGAGGGACCCCCTCATCGAGGGTGGTCTTGCTGTATGCAAGAGGGTTGTGAGCAGTTTCTCATTCAGCTGAAAGAAGAGACAAGACCTGGCCACAGCTCACACAGAGCTGAGTCTCCCAGCACAGCAGCTCAACACGGAGTCAAAACCAGGTTGGACTCCAGACAGAAAATGATAGAGAGAGTGCAGGAGCCGGAGCGAGCCATTGCCAAAGTCTTGGCCTCAGACAAAAAAAATACAAAACCTCGTTCTAACCTGGCAAGACCAGTCCACATGGCTCGAAGCCCACTCCAGGAATTCACAAATGCATTAACAGGTGAGGACTATGTCACTGTGTCCTATGTTAAACATTCTGGATTGCCTGAGTAATAGATTTGATGATCCTCCCATCAACAACCTGTTGGACAAGGCGTCCCTCATGGATCCCACGTTCTGACAACTTAAATCAGAGTCATGTCAGAGGCAAAGGTTATTCTGGCAGGCCAGGGCACAGCAATGCCGATGCTTAATGAAGCAGTATCTGATTCACCAGTGGGAAAGAAAAGAAAACCTTTAGATGCTTCTTTAGGAAGGCAACATTCTCTACTAACGTCACACAGGGAGGAAATTAATTTATAGTATATATATATATAATATTTACAGACTGTTGGCACACACAGCGAGTCAAGTCCCCTGCAGCAGTGGGAGGACCGCAGTCAGTCAGAGCTGCTGCCCAGTGACAGACACAGCTAAACTACTGAGCTAACACCATTGCAGTCGTGGGGTTGGGGGATGCCAGGCCGTGGAACTGTGATATTAGGGGATGGGGGAGGTATGCGTTGATTTTGGTTAGATATTATATAGAGAACCTTTAAATAAACTAGAAAATGCAATTTCTGAAGAAATTGTGGTGTGAATGGAGACAGCTGAGCTGGATTCCTGATGAATTAAAATAAAATTGGATAATGCCCAGAGTAAATGAAAGATGTGGAAATGTACAGAGTTCAAAAATCAACTTAACCCTTGTATAAAGTTGATTTTTAATAGTTCTAATATGATTAAAAATTTGAATGGTACCCAGAATGTATGTACAAGGAGTTCAAATTGAGGGGAAGGAATGAAGGATGCAAAATATAGTGTAAGCAGGGAACTAAACTGCATTGCTTTATTGATAGCTCTGAGCTAAACTGCACTGCTGGCTTAATTGTATAAAGAAGCAGCTGAAGGAGAATGAGAAGTTGGAAGAGTGGGAAAGGGTCTAATTAGTATGAATGGGGTTTAAGAGATGAATAAAATTGATATTGTGTAAAAGATGTGGAGCATTTTATGGTTTAAATGGAGTATGTATCTGTAAATACGAACGAGTAGATACAAATGGTGCAAAAAAAAGGCTATATTGTGTGTGTGTGTGTGTGTGTGTGTGTGTGTGTGTGTGAAATGTCCCGTGTAAGCTCACGTCTTCTAGCTGTGCATCCCCAGTCGTAGTTCCAGGTTGAAGGCTCCATGGTTCTGAGCACTGGGACTTCGTGCTGTAAGTGTTCAGTCACATCAGTCAAGAATCAACAGCTGCTAATTGACTAATTGGTTTATCTCAATCAGCTGTGTGTCCTGAGCTGCAGTCAAAGGTTGCCATGGTGACGGTAACAGCTACGCACTCCTGGCTCGGAGAGTCACAATAATGAGTCTAACTTCTCTTATACCATGGTGTGATTAATAATGGATTGTGATGGGCCGCTGAGTGTCTGTTAAAAAGTGATTATGGAAGCCTACTAAGTAGCTCTGGTTAACACTGCTCTAAATTTATGTGCTGGCTACTTCAAATGAATAACAAAAGCACCTAAGCTAACTTATTTCCAACAGTGAGTGTAATGGCGCTCCTTCAGTGTCTCATCCTGCACACCACAGGAGAGAGGCTAACACAGACGCTGCAGGAAGTACACTGCCCCTCTGATCTTACTGAGACTTTGGATAACATCATCATCAATCCTTTAATTAAACTCGCTGCCTCAGGCAGCGGCCAGCAGTTACATTACACATGGCCATCCATTTGTTCAAGAACATCTTGATATCGATTTGGGGACAATGTTGTTGTTGTTAAACATACGGTCAGATGACATTTATTGTTTGACTTTGAATCTTCCTTAATTAAAGACTTGTGTTATTTTAGAGAAAATGTGTAAATATACATTGTGGCATCGCCTGATTAAAGGGGGTTTTCTTGCTCTCCCTATTTTGCCGATATTGCATTAATGCAGCATGAGGAAAGACAACACCGAGTTGAGTTATTGAAAGTGTAGTTTTTGAAGCGGGAGTCATTAAAGTCAGGATATTGATCTAGACCATCCTTTTTCCAGTCAAATGCTAACACTTTACTAAAGTGGCTATTCTGAATGTTACATGGCATTCCCTCTACAGGACTATATACGCAGTAGATATTCCTAGATTTTCTACAATAATTCCTTGTGGAGGTGTATCTCCTGCTCATGTTCACATTTCTCTACTTGCACAGTTTCTTCTCCAGCTATCTCCATCCTCCCCTTCTGTCTCCCTCCTCATTCCTCCGGTATCCTCCTTGTTCACTTTCTGTTACATTTTCCCCTTTATCTTCATGTTTCCTATTCCTCTACATTCCCCCCCCATCTCATTTCCCACCATCTCCCTCTTCTACCTCTACTAATTTCCCCCTTCATCCCTTCCTACTCCTCTACCCCCAGAATAATTTATCAGTATAGGCGCTGACGAAGCAACTGTTAGGCTTATCGTGCTTTTTTTTTTTTTTTTTAACATTGACAAGAGAAACAGATACAATCGATAGCCCCACAGGGCCACGTAGGAGTTTCATAGCTACCAAGAGAATTAGCAAGCAGATGGATTTCAGAGACTGATTATTAGCTGCTGTAGCTCAGCACAGACTCAGACTCCCTTAACTCCACTTCATGAAACAGTAGAGAGGGCTGTTGAGTTATACTTTGTGCAATTGTCTGCAAGATAAACAGGATAAATATGCAGCTATATCCAAAATCTCCACAATCTCAATGGAGAAATGGTTGGATCCGGGGGGAGACAGATACGTCTTGATCTACCATCAGATATTTGGTAAAAAAAAAAAAAAAAACGACACAGGTGTTACTTTAGTAGATAATGAAATACACACACACATATACACACACACACACACACTGTGAGGCTGCAAGTGATAACCTCAATGTTGGTCAAATCAAGATAGGAAAGATTGAACGCTGTAGGGCTTCTGGAATCAGCCTCCAGGTCTCAGAGCAACAAGAAAAAAATAGCATAGTCTTTTATCCTGTTTGCCATAGCATTGTTAAACAAACACTTGTTAACCTGCGCTGTCCACTGCTGTTCTGTGGATGTTATCACACTGGCCTCTCTGTTGTTTATTGTACCATTTATTGTCTTGTAGAATTTGTTTTATCATAGCAGCTCTCCAAAGCAAGCAGATGAAACCCATCTTTACCTCATGGATACAATCTGATTAGTTTTAATTCCCAAATCTATTTTATGTTCTCTATCTGGTGTGGAAAGCTTGTGAAAGGCTTTGAGCTTTTTTATTTGTATAAAGGAGGGATGTCCACTCCCTGTGAGCTGCTCCCAGATTTATTTATCAAGTGTGTTGACAAATGTATTTCAAACCAACATGTGGTCTTCACTGTGTGTGATAAAGAAAATCACACTTGCAAACATTTCTCCTCGTCTGTAATTTATTTCCTGTCTTTGATTGTGTTAACCCTCTCTTCTTTTATCTCACACACCCTGCAGGGACAAATCAAAGAAAACATATCTTAATAAAAAAAAAAGAAAACACCTACGTTGCCCTGAATGTACAGCCTTTCTGCTTTTGAATTCTACTGCAGTAGAGAAATGTGCAGCTGATTATCTTGCCAAATTGTGCTGCCCAAACACCAAGAGTTGAAAATTGAAGTTTGCTCATAACTCTGTCAAAATCCTTTTAAACAAAAATGAATGTACAGTGTTTCTACTGTAATTAACAAAGCGATGAACAAACAGAGGTAAAATAGGAAGAAAACTGTTAATCAGACTTAATGCAGCAACAAAGAGGGAGCCAGCCTTTGGAAAAACTCATTATCCTTCTCTGCTTGTCTAAGGCCAGGGAGTCTATTTCATAGTCTGCTGCTGTGACAGCAAGTCCAACTCATAGTTTGAGTTTTCTCTTTCTGCGACACTCACACAGCCCCAGACGTCAGAGGTGGTGCAGAGGCAGATGCACCTGTCATCAGTTGACCTTCAACCTGCTACAACTTGTGCTGTGGACTTTATTATTCTATGTTACCTCAGCATCATGTAAAATGTTCAGACCTTGTGAAGACGGAGTCACCTTAAAACATTTGTTGTTATTTTCACAGTTGTTTATTGGTGGTATTTTTATATCCCTGTGGATAAGAAGCAAATCCAGACTGTTTGACATTATGTCTCCAGTGAAGCTGCGATTGATTTTTATAGCAGGACATATTTTTGCTTCCTCAAACAGGAGCTGTAAATGTCAGGTTTTGGTGTCAGTCCCTCACAATCAAACAAGACCAGCTTCTTTATAGACTGACCATTTTGCACAATAACACAGGGAGAAATTTACTGTTGATGATATTTGAATAATTCAAATCATCAAATTTAAAATTCTAATCATTTTTTTAAAAGTAGAACAGCAGAGAGCAACAGGAAACGGAGTGATAATGGGTCAATGTAGAAATTTTCAACCTGGTTTTTCAGCCTAAGGCTACACAGCTAATACCAGATTATATCACAAGGTGTTGGACGTGACTGAGCTGCTCCCAAGTGAAATGAGAGACCATGAATGACAGTGTAGTGACACCACAGTCAGGACAATTTCATCTTTTTTTCTTCTTAAGTTTAACATCAAAATTTAAAAAAGACAAAAAAAAAAGGTGTTGAAGTTTTAAAGGCATTCTGAAGGGGCATGGTGAAAGTGAGCAGCCGCCGTCTGATCCACCTGATCTTTGTTTTTAGCCACAGAAGATAACTGAGCTAACGTTAGCATCAGCCAGATAAGACCTTGTATGGAGCTTTGTTTCTCTAATTTGTCTGCTTATTGTTACCGGACTGGACTTAAGGTGTTTGTACACATGACACTTTATAGCCTTGTTGTGTTAGCCTCAAACAAAGATCAGTACTCACACTGGTGACTTTATAACCTAAACAAATATAATATTATGTTGACCATTTTGTCATTACGCTCATTACAAATGCAATACAAGGAAGGTTTAGTGCCACTGGCACAAGTTGATGTTGGCTGCTTTCTAATTTGCCAGTTCAGTCGGTCCGCATAAAATCCCAGTTTGTACACCGAGCTTGTACACCAGCAAAACCAGAAACGGACCCACCTCTATATAGAGAAAACCCAGAGCAAAACCAAATAACTAAAGACCAGGCAAGCGTTACATCACTACTCACTACCTTTATTATTCACCTTTCATTCTCACCTTTATTATTATGTAGAATTTCTGGTAGATAAACATGACATAAATATTTCAAGCCTTTGTCATTTGCATATTTTCACCAAGTGTGCAAACAAGACTACCAAGAAATAAATACATCATGGGAAGATGGTAAGAAATCAGCCAAAGCAAACATGCAGCCACAAAGCAGTGTCTAACAACATATTTGATTGGTATGAAGTAATGTAACAGACTGTAATTCTAAAGGGAATTAAATATCAACAGAAGGTTGGGAATTCATTTATATTTGTATTCCCAGAAATAACAAATTCTGCAAAGTCTACTGATTTGCATTACACAAAGGATACTACAATAATTAGCTGAAGACAGTGACATTTCAATGAAAATTTCAAAACAATCCAGAATGCAGGGGTGCGAGTGTTGCACAAAATTTCCTTGGAGACACCTAGACCTCCTGCTCTATATGTGTCCTTGTGTCAAACTCTAGATGTCACACTTTTAGCTAAAAGGGAGGGAAGCAGACAACAAAAGACACAGAATGACAGCAAGATAATGACTGTTGCATTACACGTCAAGAAAATAAGAGCTTTATTTTTGTTGTGCTTCAGTGAGTGCAATAGAAAACAGACAGAGGAACAAAAGGGATGAAAAAATGTGTAAACTAAAGAGGAGATGATAACAGAAGGAAGTCAACCAAGAAGAGACTGACTGGATGAAACAAAATAACACAAGAGAGACAAATTGAGAGACAGGAGAGGGAGAGAAAGGGAACTGAAGTGTAACCCAGAGAACAAAAAAGTGCTGGACATTAGTGATTAGTACGGGGCAGAGAGCAGCAGACTCAGGAGACTCAGTATGTGTGCATGCGTGTGTGTTTGTGTGTGTGTGTGTGTGTGGGAGTTTGTTCACAGCTGCTAGATGAGATCCTACATTCATTCCATTTGGCTCTTATGAACACAAGTGCAGCATTACAAACATTGAACTTGCCAAAGCTGTTGCAGCAACTTTAATTAAAGTCACAAGTTTGGCCCCATTCTGTCTACCTTTATCCAGCTTCCAGTTCAAAATAGCTCTAACTTCAAAGTGCCTTTCTTAACATCATGTATCGTGTAATTCAATACACATCCTCACACCATCATATTTTTTTTTAACTCCTCTATTATGTGCTCCTTTATGGACAATAATGGTTGTATCGCTGTCCCCAGAATAAAAACTTTCTACTTATACTCATAATGGTGAAATTAATTTCCAATAAATTGATGCAGGAGTAGGGAGGCCAAGGTGACATCCTAACACCATCAACTCCACACAGTAAATAAATGCATCATCAACAGGACTCTCAAGGAGCAAATACCCTACAGTAAGTGTTGTTCATGAATCTCAGCAAACCTCTGAGAGATAATCAGAGACTCTGTTGTTATTGATATACGAACCACATTGTTTTTCAGTTTGCCAATGCATGTTCTTGGGTTCAAACCCAGCACAAGTCTGACTAACTTGATCTAAGAAGGTTTTCCCTCAAACCACCAGCAGAGTAGTTGGATAGTCGATCAGATAAGTAGTAAAAAAAAGAGAATAGGTCAACAGTCTGATTTTCTAACCAAAAAGCCATGCTCTTAAAAGCCATGCTCTCTCCACCCAGAGTGTCTAGCAAACACCCTTAGTAACTAACAATAGGCTTAGCAGGAAAAATCTGGTTGGCAAGATGACAAGTAGCTAGAAAACTCAATCACAACTGCAAACACCGTTAGCCAGACGACTGACCTTAACATCATCCAGCTTAGTACCGACAAAGACCTTAGGCAGAATTCATTGACAAGCTACTGTTGGGAATCCAGATATTTCTTGTACTTACATGTTTCATATCACCAACTGCTGGCTGTCTTTATGAGCGCACCTACCGTACCACTGTTACACTGCACATTATGCTTTATCGCACAATATTTTCACCTGCCAGAAGACAAAGTTGTTAGCCTCAGCTGATTCAGGAAAAGCTGTAGCTGCCATGGATGCTGGTGCTGGTTAAGCTGCATCAAGTCCCATCTCACTCCCTCATTGCATTTCTCTGTCTTGTTTGTTTTCTTGTATCTCATTGTCAAGATTCATCACATTGTTGTTGTTATTGTTTTTTCCAGGGACCTGCTGCAAACTCAGTTGTACCAATAATCCCTCTATGCTCCTTGTTTCTAGGGCTTTTCAAACTTGTGTTTGGCATTATCACTGGGTTATGATATTCCTGAATTAATTAATTAACACCCAGATTAACAATTTATCCTGGATGTTCACTTTTGCTGGTCTTTTTTAGTTTAGCTTTTGTGTTATTTTCCAGTTTATGCTACACCATGGTTTTATTTGGTGACTGATTGTGGCTGACTTAGAGTCTTTTGCATGCACAGGTGCGTCTGTTTTACTGTGCTGGCTTACAAGACCAATAATGATTCACAAAGGCACGGGTCAGTTTGTGCTTTGTGCAAAGTCTGTTGATAAGTGATGGCCACTCAGTCTATATTGAATCAATATAAGCCACTCAGTGGACAGAAACACACAGAGCATTATTGACAGAAAGCGACAGAGATGTTCTCTTTCTCAAAAATCTCTGCACATTTACAGTTTTAAAGATTTCTGTTTGATCTGGCAACACCTGTGATTATGTGTGGTAATGTGTGTATTAACAATCCAAAATAATGTGTTGAACACTGACGGCAGCAAACACGTCTGAAGAAGCTACTCTATCAGCAATGCATGAAAAAGAATAGAAACTTGTCTACGTGTATTGCAACCAAACAAACTGTGGGCTGGGAGGACTCACTGCATCGTGCTGCTTTAATGAAGCAAAGGTTGACTCTTTGCTTCAATGCTGTCCCACACTGGTTCTTTTCTTCCACATCAAGTCCAGTCTTTGTGTAACATTCCTGAGCAAGTCCTTTGTGCAAGACAGACACTGACAGTAACATGAAAGGCACCACATAGAGAGGCAATTATGGAGTACAAATATGTTGTATGGATATTGCTGAAAAACTGCAAAAAAGAGGTTTGGCGTAGTGAAACTCATGAAATAACCGTCTATTCCTCTAAAAAGACAATTAGAAAAAGTTGGAAAGGGAGATTGTTGAGAACATTTTCATGTAATTATTTGCATTTCATGTCTTTCTGCTTTCTTGAAGCGTATATAATTCCGTTTTATGTAAGATGAAAGTGTCTGATGACAGCGGTAGTTCTTCATTTAAACTCTGCACCATTCACTGTTAGCTTGGTTTGTTTGGGTAGTTGAGATCAATGCCATTCAAATAACAGTGAAGTTACACAGCACTGCAGGCAGCTAATGATTAGACAGCATGTTAACCCAGAACTACATCGATATGCAGTTAGCCTAAATAGCTAATCGAAAGGGTTCATTTCTGTTTTTACTTGTATAAGTATTATTTTGAGGTCATCTGTTAAAAGAGTTGCTAATAAGTGTCTCACACATGCAGCCATGAAAATCTCTGGTTGTTTTTCAGGGTCACACACTCTGATTTCATTTTATGAAACCATTCAGTCCCTCAAGGTGAGAACAAGCCAATCAATGTACCAGCAGCCAGTCTCCATCCCACAGCCTGGCAGCAGCAAGCAAGCAGCCACACAGCCAGCCAGCAGCTGATAGCTATTGGGACAGTGGGCCAGCAGTCAGTTAGCAGCCACCTGGCCGGCCAGCAGCTGGTGACCAGCTCCTGAACCAGCCAGACATCATCAGGCAGCTACCAATCTGTTAGCCAGCAAGCCGACAGGGAGTCAGCCATACCACAGACGGTTCGCAAGGACGTTGAAGACCGAGGTGAGAAAAAGTGAGTTACTACAGCTGTTAGGTGCTTTTAATCACGGCATGTTTGTCCAGGGTGAGAAAAGGGTAATGGATGTCATGATCTTCATCCAAATCTTTCTTCAGGCACGTGTACGGTCCATCTGATATGTCTAAAGTAACCAAACGTGTTCCCAGTTAAAGCAGTAAAGATTTTGAAGGGTGTGCAGAATTATATGACACTCATGCAAAGTTTTCACGCTCTTACTACAGACATACATATATTTCAAAGAATAAAGGGAAAGATTTTTGCATGAGAAAAACATTTTGTACACTTTATTCGTCATGTAAGTATATTTTCTCAAACAAAGCCAGATAAAAACTCGAAAAAACAAACTTTTAACAGATGTGAAAATGAAAATGGGAACAACATTTCAACAACAATGGCAACAAACAAATGTTGTCAGTCAGAATAATGGAGACTGAGACATAAAACAGCTGGTAGTCTTAATTATTTGCAGCAAAAGTATCTATCAATCAAAACACCTTGTTGGTAAGCAATGCTTCTCTGTGTAAAGAGTGTTTGATGGTAGTGTCTCCTTGGCCATAGAAATTACATTTGTTTTCATAATTACCTTTTGCTGACAAACGTAATAGCTACCTTGATTATGCTCATATGAGTATGATAACATATGATAACAAGATGGCTCTGCAGTGGAAGATGTCCTCAAATCAGAGACGCTCACTTCAATCTTGTTGGTAATTTTCTCTCGCTGTGTAACACTGATACGTGACAAAGAGCACAGTGAGATGGAGGAATGGAGCCTGTTCACAGCACCAAAGTGTTTTCTAAAATATCTCGTCATGTACTGCATCTACAGCTCCGATTTTTCTCTATGACAATAAAGTCCAATCACAAACCAGCCATCTGCTGACATCTCTGATAAAGTGGGCACTTAACAAAGTTTAGATTTCATTTCACCTCTGTAGTTGACTGACCGCCTCAGCAGCAAAATATGAATAAGAACTTGAAAGGGTAGGTTAAAGTCAAGACAACAGAGGCCATTAAGTGAAAGGAGGAAATCACTTCATGGAGGATTTGATAAATAACTGTATACTGTATTTTCTATTTCTGCAAACACTCAGATTACAACACACACAGAGGGAGTGTGACTTAACTCTCTGCTCTGGTCGCTGGTCTTATCCCACTGTATCTTTACATAGCGAATGGCTGTTTCCTGAATGAACCTTTGACCATCCAAATTGACTACAGTAGATTTCAGACCAACTAACAAACTAGAAGGAGGCTTTTCAATGCTAGCCAGCCAATGAGTGAGCAATACTAGGATAGGCAGCCTCTAATTCTCCTAATCTGCACGCACTTTAGGAGGAAAGCAAAGCACTTGAAAGTGACCCTTTAAAACACAGGGAGTACATTCACGCATAGGTTGGGTCAGGTGGAACCCCTTTCTTGCTGTGAGGTGACCATGGTGCTAACCACACAGTGTTAAAAATACAGGCATTATTATTAAAGTATGTGTGTACAATATGCTATCCACAGTAATGAATGAAAACTGGCCTTCACACTGCCCGTTAAAGCTCCCAACACTATTCCAGTGTAGCACTGCAGCACAGGTCCTTGTTTGTTGCTTTTGTCGTTTTGTAATCTGCACGTACAGGATTCAGCAGAGATTCTGAGATGCCTCTTCATGTCACCCCGGGTGGCTAGAGACACCATCAGTGCAAGCAAGTTATGCAAGAGCAAAAAGTTCCCCACGTCCCGTCTTGGCACACTGTCTACTTGTGCATTAGATCTGCATTTGGGTCCACATGACAGAAGTAGCTGTTGGGTTTATCACCTCCCCGTGCCTCTGGTATACATTACAGACATTAAGCTGACAGCCCCAAACCACTAACTCTCCACAGCAGCTGTTAGTGCTGCTCAGAGCTGAAATGCTACCACATTGCTGTCCAGGTTAATCAACCACTAAGTGCTGTAAACCACAATATCTGCCAGAGTGCTGAAGGGTACATTGGGTGCACCTATGGCACACAGAGAAAGCTTCAAATTTAGTCAGTCTATTTACTGTTCTCCACTGATGTCCTCACAGTGAGAGTATCGATATTAACACGACTTGTTCCTTCACTAAATCCTTCATGTAACTGGCAGATGTTGAAAGGTGTTTGTGAAAAGCATCACGTTAAATCATGGTATTTTGTACCTTTCACCAACTTAAGTGTTTCTTTGGGCTTTCTTGAAAAATATAAGCAACAGCTATTTAACAGCTATACTTTTGAGGGATTTAATTAATAAATGATTCATACTCAAGGATCTTCCTTTGGCTGTCAGTTCATTTTCCAAACGTCTGGACCTCTCAAACACAAAGATTTGAATATTGAAGGGACTGTAGGGAAATTAGTTGCCAAATGTTTTAAAGTTGCATGACCTTCCCCAGCCTTTTCAATATTTCATATAGAAGCTACCCTTAACTGCAACACCCTTCTCCTAGTATCTCAAATATGCTACAGGGTGAAAATAACTAATATAAAAAAGGGCAAAATATGTAACAGAGCCTAATCTAATGTAAACCAATGTAAATCTAATATTTTTTATTGAATCATATTCAGCAGCCACCAGTGCCTAAAATAGAAGTTCAATATATGTATTCCAGTTTTATAGCAAACATAACAAATGGCGGAACTTATGATATAGGCTAACTTTAAATGTATCTTATATGTTAAACTAATTTATGTTTTGTTACAATACAAAAAGGGAGAAAATGACCTGATCAACATAACATTTAACAGGATTTTTATCAAGGAGTAGTTCTCCCAAAAAAGTTGAACTACCTTTCCCCTAGCAAGGCAAACAAAAAAATTCTCCCCCTTTCCTTACCTCCCTTCACCCCCTAATAACTTGGATACAGTCCCTTAGACAGCAGTACTTCTGTGTACAGGCTACTATGCAGCAAAACACAACAAACCCTACAGAAAGCGCACTCCCTAAAACTGCAGCCATTGATCATTGACTAACTGGAAATCAAGTTTGCATAATACTTATAATTGGCAGACATGCAACTGCAGAACACAGAAAAGCAGGGGGGGCACATGATGGAGAGGAAAGGAGGGGGAAAAGGAAAAGTGACAGAGAGCAGAAGAGAGTTATAACCACTGTATGTACAGTAATTACTGCAATAACAATCTATTCACCATGTGTGACCAATTTTTATTGGGCAATGTGACAAGAGGGAAGGATGGTAATTGCTGTCCTAAGAACAATGCAGATTGAAAAAATGATGTGCCCATCAGCTTACATAGTGTAAACGTGTGTGTGTGTGTGTGTGTGTGTGTGCTGTGTGTGTGCAAGACAAAGTGACACTGTGTATGCAGTGTATCAGCAAAAAGGTTGACTTTGAGTGAGTGTTCATAACAAGTTGTATTGGTGTGTATCAGAAAGTCAAATGGTGTGTGTGTGTGTGTTTAGAGTGACAGTGCATGGGTGTGTAATTTCTGAGTGCTGGTACATTAAATGACAGTAAATGACAGCGGCTGAGTGTTACAGGGTCTCAGAGCTTGTTGTAGACAGACCGAGGATAATGGAGTGGGTCTGCTGAGTGCACACACACACACTCACACACACACATAAACACTCAGTATGTCAGTTTCTGTCCAGAGTTTCCAAATTATCAGCACTTAATGTGTGTGTGTGTGTGTGTGTGTGTGTGTGTGTGTGTGTGAATATGTTCAGATCATGTATTCTTTCTTTCCAGTAGTTTCAATGTTTTTTTGACATTTTGACCAGTTCTAACTTGTTCAAAGGCTGTTTCAGGGTCAAGACTTGGCGAATATTGTAGGTTCATGATCAGATGATTTACAGTGCTCCGTGCCTGGGTCTTTAGTTTCTTGTCAAAATTAAAAGCCTAATTAAAAACTAACTTCTGCAAACACATTGATGCATCCTGTAGTTTCTGCTGGTGATAAAAACTTAATTTTGTAACTTATAAAATTGTCTATCAAACCATTCAATATAAAACTACATGTCATTATTTTCATTTGGATATTAGAATGAATCGCAGTGAATGAGGAAAAAAATCACAAGGTCATGAAATATTCATTTTCACTCACATTTCCCCCTTTTCACGCAAAAACATTTCACTCAAACTGGTGTGAGTCTGTAGTCATGTTTTTTATAGCGAACCTACATATACATATATATATATGTGTGTGTGTGTGTGTGTGTGTGTGTGTAAAAGAGCAATGATGAGTAAATTTAATTTCTAAATAAACAGACCATGAAATAGTTTCTCAAAATCTGATGACTCTCCAGTTGTCTTGAATGTTATGAGTGGATGGATTTCAAGCTTTTAAGCAGTGTATGAGTGTACGTGTGTGTGTGTGTGTGTGTGTGTGTGTGTGTGTGTGAAATTCTGATACAGTGCAAGACTGGGACTTAAGTCCCACAGTAGCTGAGTGATTTCACATTTCTGTATGTATCTTTAGGAGCTGTTTGACTTGGTTTGATAATATTTGCACTGAAAATATATCTGTGTGTGTGTGTGTGCGTGTGTGTGTGGGGGGGCATTGAACAGTATTCCATTTGCTGGCTCATTTACCACAGGCGTGGTCAGGTGGGCTGTAAATTTAGCACTATGAGTGTGTGTGTTTATTTGTGCGTGTGTGTGTGTTGGCTCCTTGAGTGCAGTTCCTCCCCCCTAAGAGCATTAATTGCAGGTGCTTAGACTCAAAGACAAATCAAGGTTGAACTTCTCAAAGATGAAACCATAACTTTCCTTTTCAGGATTAGGTGTTTTAGATGTTTTCCCTCTGAGACTCAGATGTATTTCCAGGGGTGGACCTGCGTTTATTCACACTGTGTCATGTTGAGACCCGACAGCAGCAGCTCAACATGGACCAAAAGTCAAGATATACGGCTGTAAAAGAAAGGACAAATAAACTGTCCAAACATATTTAGTGATTTTCGAGTGTCAGTTTTTGTGGTGTGTTTAACTGCTCCCATTATTTCTCATTATTATTGTAACTCCACCTGTGTTGAGCTGTGCAAAAGGTGCTATATAAAATCGTCTGATGGATTTTTTGGTTTTAGTGGTTTTCCAGGATATTGGCAGGACAGGATATTCTACAGGATTACAATCCTTTTTTTATGTTCCAGCTGTGTCAAACCAGGGTGGCTCATATAAAGAGAATTAGCTTTCCAAAATGGGTTTTCAGGTGATAATAACTAATCAAAACCTTCACCGATCACACACTCACTGCCAGATTCTTCTTCACTCCTCGATGCAAGACTCTCCTTCACTCATTCCCAGACTGATTGTTTGTTTGCCGACCCAGCCTGCCTCTGTCCCAGTAACCAGCTCCCACTGAACTGTCCTTTGTGAGTGAATTCTCCTTCCTCACTCCACCTACTGGCTCGCCCATCCAGCTGGAGTCCTGTGGCTTCCTCCAAACACACAGGCTCTGAACCACGTTGTTGTTCTGAACTGCACTCACCTGCTTGCCGAGCATAACAAAAGTGACTTCTCACTGATGCACTGTGTGCTGCACTTGGGTTGGAAACATTCCCGGTACGCTATGGTTTTATAAATTCTTGATGACCACCAGATGTTATATCTTTGTATTAGAAAATGACTGAAGCGTGTCTGCTAGAAAGGGGAAGAGAGATAAAGGAGCACCAGAAGAAGTTTTACAGTTGAAGTCCCATCTCTTTTCCTGTCATACAATCCCCACCCCAGAAACCTCGCCTTCACTTTTGCTTTCTCTCTGGCTCTGCTCTCTGCCCATCTGCCCCTTCCCTCTCTTCATCTTGGCAGCATGCCTCTCTGGTATCTGGGATTGTCCTGTAGTTCTCCTCTGCCAACTTTCTTTCATGGCTTTGACAGATTGTCCCATGGCAGATGATATCGCTCAAGTAGATGCTGTCACCGAGGGACATGTCCTTGCCTCTGTGTGTGTGTCTGTGTGTGTGTGTGTGAGAGAAAATGAAACAAGAATTAACAGTTTCAAAGAGGGGAAGATGGAGACAGAAAAACAATCCATGAAAAAGTTTCTTCTGAGGGAGTTAGAGCACACAATCAAGAGATGACCCAGCTGCACATCTCTCTGCTCATTTCTGGGGTGGAGCTATCCATGGTGCTGAACTGCAGGCTCTTCTAGAAGAGAGATCCACTGAGTTCTAAAGCTTTTGTCCCAAATAACTGCATTGCATTCTGTAGGCACAGCGATTGAATCTGCAACTCATTGTTTGCTTCCTCTTCCTGTCACAATATTATTTAATTTTGATTTCTAGGCTCAAAAATTAAGCAATCCCTTAAAGCAAGTATTACAAACGACAAGTAGAGCACCTTTGGTTTATGTTGTAACAAGTCAATGCTTTTTCAGGCATAGAATTAAAAATGTCTCTTTATGTGTTTAGAAATTAAGGAAAATAGAAACGTAAATTCTCTTCCACCCCTGAAACAACTGCAACAAGCATTTATTTAATCAATTACAATTTAATTCAATCACTTATTTTCAATGTAGACAATTCACTTTGCTCATATAGCTGTCTGTTCCCTGATGAACACAGCGCGATGATGTACATCAACTCCGCCGCTAAAAACAAACCCTGAATTGTTGTCACTGGGTAAAGAAATATGGACACTCAAAAATGATTTCCACTCCTATTCCTCTCTCCTGCCAACTTTTGTTCTGGCATTGATTCAGCACTGAAATGAAGTGAGGAAAGAAGCGAGACCGCAACCTCCAACACACACCAAGGGATTAATGGCTCAGGACCAAAGGATACCATTGATCACCATGTAGTTGTTTCTTTCCATAGTTCTGAAATATAGAAGCAATTTTGTCAAACATCAATAAGGCAACATTGCATAAAAATGATTATATTTAAGAAAGAAGAATTGAAATGTGGTACCCCATAGATCAACTAAGAAGGAAGTATAAGCTACAATCAGGAGCTATAAAGCTTACATATGAATAATGTCTGTGAGGATCCTATGAATACACAAAAACTAACAAACTAATACTGTTTAATTAAAGCATTGGAATACTAAACACACCACTGATGAAGTAATATCTGATAAATTGATTTGTTCTTGGCAGCAACAATGTTCAGTTGCATGGTATCAGAGGTGCATGTTAACAGCTTAGATCACAAAAGACCTTTGCTGGACCAGGGCCAAGACCCAAAACACTGCTTGCATGCAAAACATGTTTTTTCTTTCCCAAGTGCTATAAACAAGCTCATCCCATGAATGTTGATGCAAGTTGAGATATTCAGGGGTTCGACAAAATAACGGTAAAACTCGTGCAATACATTGCAAGGTAATTCAAGCATTATAATGAGTGACAGAGAAATATTAAACCTAATTTCATTATATTCCACCCCATATGAATGAGAGGGAAAGAATATTAGTAACAATAAACAACAGCACAACATCGACATGCTGAAAAACAAAATGGAACATATTTACTTACTATATAACTTACTATATTTGCCATAAAGTAATTACATATGTTGTCGACAGATGAGCAATATCTATTAGATTCAACAGTGGATCTGTATTAAGCAGAGGGATCCCATCAGCCTTCTCATTTGTTAATATTGTTAATAACGTTTTCAAACAAGCATACTTAAAGTTAAAGTGGTATAAGAAGCCCTTTTGTGCGCCTCTCCTGTCAACCAGCAAGTGCTGAAATGCTTTATCGGTGCCTGTTTCATTTCAGCCACACGGTGTGTCACAGATATTGAAAATCAATTACTAAACAGCAGCCGTGAGGAATTCACACAAATCGGCAAACACTCAAACACACATGCTGTGCATTGTCCTGCTGGCAGTGACAGAGAATAGGCCACTGGGAGAAGAGAAGTCTTGATCGACCAGCAGTCAAACTTTTAATAAACACATTAAATCCTTATGGATCCTCCCACTGAGCTGCCACTAAATGGCACTCATGAGGAATTAGCGCTGGGCAAGATTAATTGGCTGCCTGGAGAGGAGAGGAGAGGATGTGCTCGATGAGAGGGAACAAGAGATGGAATAAAAGAGAACAGGTGAGAAAGGACAGAGGAAAACAAAAGCGAATGGGGAGAGCATGGAGGAGGGAAGTAAGAAAAAAGGTTGGTTGAGAGGTGACGAAGGATGAGGGAGGATGAGAGAAGAGAAGGGTGAGAAGTGAGAATAAGGGAAAAGATGGTAAATGAAGAGCAAATGCATGGTAAGACTTTTAGATTCAGGGTCACTCCAAGGAAACCTGATGGAAAATTGATAACAAAATGTCCAAATTATCATTAAAGATGGATTAGAACAGCTTTATGTTCACTAGCCGGTAATTCATCAGCCTGCTGCTGTTTTGTGCAGCTGAAGGTGGCAGGAAGTAAAAAAAAAAGTCATTATAAGTTATTCAGACACGAGTTTACAAATGGGTCCAAAATGAAACAGACGTCTTTTATTGATCACACCTACATTTCTCAGAATTCATGAAAGTGCCCTGTGAATGAGCCTAGGTGTCTTTGAAGGCAAGCGGAAAAACACTTTTTCCTTAAGAGTGGGCTCGCAGTATCTTGGCACTGAGGTTGAAACGCGCTGTGGTTGAGATCTGCCTACAGAGGCTTGCAGGTGACAGTTTTTATTTAAAACATCAAGAACTGCAGCGCATCTGTGCCTCGCTGAGTTTGTTGCTCGGTAGGATGCAACTCAAAGTTCTGAAATGCTGTTGATTTTTACCCAAAGGAGAAAAAAATGAACCGTGTCTCACAGATGAATTTTAAATTGTAGAGTTGTTAAAAGTCTGGATCATGTTTAACATCATTGCACGGATGGTGATTCCTGTTCAGATGACATTATATCTCGAAGTAGAACTTGAAATGTGGGTGGCTACCCTTGTGAAATCATGACTCAGATTTGAACTCAGTGTGGGTTCAGATATGACTCATGAAGCTTCATTGCACCTCCTTGTCCACCTTGTGATCAGTTTGAGGACACTGATAAAAAACGACCATTTAACACTTACTGTTGACAGCTCATAATGCAGCTCACTCTGTTATTTGTGCCTCTTATGCTCTTATCAAACACAAAACTATAAATAAATAAAACAAAAACAACCCTTAATAAAGTCCCATTAAGAATCATAGCAACACATGATGCTGCAGGCGGGAGCAACTCAGTGACATTTACTGTTGTCAATGTTAAATACTGTAGTCAGATGGCTTGGTCACAGGTGAGCGACCTGCTGTATTGACTCAAGATCATCTTTGTTAGAACGTGCGGTGCCCTAAAACTCGGAGAACAGATGGCGCTACCTGACACACACACACACACACACACACACACACACACTTACATAAGCTCATGACTTGCTGGGTCAACAATGAAACACATGGTGAAGTCTCATTTTGAGGTGTAAATATATACACACACGCAATCTCAGTATAAAATACACCTTGTCTGGCAGTGACAGCTGTGAGTGTGTATCCTCTGATCTTTATCAGTGTGTGTGTATGGATTACACTAGTCAGCATGTGTTCGGAGATCCTTTCCATCCAACAGATGGCTAATTGCTTTATCAATTAACCATGAAAATGTTAATGGAGTCTCATTATCAATTATTCAATTTCATATATAAGTTATTAATCAAACAGAGTGTAAATTACCATTGAGACAAGGGCAAGTGTGGTTCGAGGTGTAAAGTGTTTAAGCAGTCTTAAATAATAATCTAAATGTTGCTATAAATTCCATAGTTTTATACACTATGGTCGGTGTGAGTAGCAGTAATCCAATTAAACCAAACTATTATTTTCTTATTCATTCCTCACCTCTGTCATATTCTGAAAATACTGTTTTTTCAATATACTTCAGGTTCAGTCAGACTGTTGTTTTTCATCCTTTATTCCAAACTTTAAAAGATCATAAAATTATGCTGCAGCACTTGAAACACCTGCTTACAAATCATATTGTTTTCGACTGTAATTGCATTGCCTAACTGTCAAGTCAAACTGTTTAACTACTGTTTAATTATCCTCTACCACTGTTTGATTGTTCTTAATTGCTCTTTATTTATTTTGAACCTCGACAACTTAAGGACATAGCACCATACAGACCACAATGCTTTCACTTTTTAACGCCAATTAGAACTTGAAAGAGCTACAGAGCAGAGCAGCACGTTGATGAGGAAGAGTGTACAGTAATGGTGCAGCTGGTCTTGTAGGGTATTTGGGGTCAATGAGCACAAGGAGTGAGTGATGTGAACCCCACCCTGCCAGACTCTGCTAAAGCAATAGGGACCACTATGAGCATCTCGTCTCATTAGGACTCCAACATCTAGTTATAACCTTTTCAAATCAAAGCGAGTCAAGACGTACCACAACCCATTCAATGCCTTAATAATGGACACACGGCTGCAACAGTCATGCATCAGTACAAAGGTAAGGAACCTCAAACATAGACTCTCATCTTGCCATCATCTGTCTGTGAATACCAGTATTGAGGGTTGATGACCCTGATTCATGATTTCAATCACAAGCTTTAGTCCTCAGTGACAGGCTAGCAACAGTTTGCCTGTTGCCTGTGCCCTGGCACCATTGTCCTTGCCAACAAGCATGTAGATCATTCAAAGATCAGACAATTCTCCACAGTTGCTAAATTCTAAAGGAAATAAGTGGACTCCTGCTGACTTATGGACTAAGTTGCTTGGCGAGGATCAGGCCTACGAGGGGAGGGAGGGAGGAAGAGAAGGGCCAATAACCAACCCTGTTTCCTAGAAATTACATTTATGTACAACTAATTTGTTTTCCTAATTTTGTTTTGCTGACAAGCATAATTGCTGGATTATATTTCCTAAAGTAACCAATGAAATACTTCCAGACTCCTTTCAGTGATTAGATTTAGACAACAAAAGTACTTTGGTTAAGCTTAGGGAAAGATCACCATTTTGGTTATTTTGGCAGAAAACGAATGAAAACTAACGAAATGTGAATAAAATGAAATGCAGAAAAATTAAATGTGTTGTCAATGAATTATTTATTGGTAGGCACATTCATTGACGACATTTCCTCATTATGTTAAATGAAAACATAATTTGTCAGTTTCCATCAAAATGCATTTGTTGTTGCGAATCATTTGTATATAAATGAAATCTGTAGGAGACGACCTCAGTAGCTGAAGGTGAAAGATGTAATATAGAAACCTACACTGAACAAGCCTGAGTGTATGTATGTACAGAAATGGAACGCATATGCAGTGGCCTGTATGGCCTATTATGTGCACATACAGTATTTGCCTAATGATTGCTGTGTTAGTCTTTCTGGCCGGCAAGGACTCAGAGGACTGCATCATCCAATTACAGCGAGCCTGCTAAAGGTCTCAATCCCACGAGTTCTGCGGCTGCCAGCACAAGAAGCAAATGCACTACCAGTGGAGCTCATTTAAAAGAGCCTCTTCATGTAGCCAAAGGCTGACTTCTCTACCATAGTGTTCAGACAAATTCTTCCACAGTGTTCCACTGAAATACAGTTTGTTTTGCTATTCATCCCATCAGGAATGAAGTTTATATTTAATATAAGTTTAATATTTAGTTATTTCCCATCACCTTAAGATGTGATTGAGGTTACGTGTCATGCTTTGGTGCATGCCTGTGTTTGTCCCCTGTGTCTTTCCCCTCCTCTCTCCTCTTTGTATAAAGGTTCCTCTTTCATGAAATACAGATTTTGACAAGACTGAATCTGTCAGAACAAAGGTGCAGGTAAAATCAGGTTACACTGCATGCATGTTCGATTGCTGTTTTATGTCAGATGTAAGCGCCACTATCTGTGTTTTGTTATGGACTATGAGTTCTCTGTACAATACTCTGCTTTTTAGTTGACTTTTGCTTGGTGCAGTTTTGATTTAGCAACACCTGTGTCTTTTTTCCCCTTTAGCCAAACATTTGCACAATTCTAAGAATGGTCACCATTGTAAATACACATGCTCTAAAATACAAAAAAGCCAAAAGCATACATTACAGAAAACACTAAAATCCCTTTAGTATAGGACCTGTTTCTTTATTAAAGTAACTGGTCCCCTCTGCCTCCTTTGTGTACTATATTGGTTGCAGCAATTCAGTCATAAATTGTTGCTTTCAGGGAAGGCAAAGCCTGAACTGGGACTCTCTTATGTTAGACTGAATTTATGCTTTGGGCTGAGTTAATGATAGAGAGGTAAAGGTTATGCTTGGTGTAAGGTAGACACTGTAGCAGTGTAAGTTTGCGGTAAAGGAAAAGCAACTCAGCTGTCATTGATTATCAAAAGGTGAATGTCAACTTGTGTGAATGTGATGTATGCATCTTTAAGTGTGTGCTACATTACGTTTGAAACCATATTACCACTTTCTTTGCAGTCCGGGACCTGGTTAATGACTTGCAAATCACATATTCTTTACATTTCCGTGAACGCATGTATGGCTTTGTATGTGTGTGTGTGTGTGTGAACACTATTGTTTGTTCATGTATTTCCTCTCCCACAATGTGGCATGCACTCTGTTTTCAGAGGAGGAGGAAGGAGGGTGTGCGTATGTGTTTGTGTGTGACAGACTATGCAATAAAACATGAGTAAAGTAAGAAAGAAAGAGAACAACAGGAAACAGAGAGACGGAAATTAGCCACGTATCTCTGCTGAGCGATGCTTGTACAATCCAGTAAATTGCTAACAACACTTAGTTTGTATCAATCAATCACAAACATACACACTAAGCAGACATCAAACAGTTGTCTGCCCTGAGGTCTACCTATAGTAAATACAAACACACCAACCTGAAGGGTATTATTCCTGAGGTCCTTATTATTGCACACACAGACTCTCTCTCTCGCTCTCTCTCTCTCTCTCTCTCTCTCACACACACACACACTAACACACACACACACACATGCACAGAATGATGGTGCTATCAAACACACTACAAAAGGCTAATTAAGAATATGCATAGCCTGGACTTAACAACCTCATTTGTCTCTCGCCATTCACACAGTGCTAACAAGGCCCTCTGCTCATTAAGGCCTTTAAGCTGCAGGCCAGACAGCCCCCTGTCAGTTAGTTAACAAGGTAAATGAAGGAGGCAGCCAGTGTTGACTTTGCTTGGGAGGCTGGAGGTGGAAGATTAGCCTGCTTGACTCTGCACCAAGACAGCAGGGCAAGGTTGGGCTGACCTGAGAGAAGCGCTGCCCAGCATTAGCGCCCAAAAGACAGCAATCATGCTGATGGGATGACTCATGCATAGTGTAAGAGGTTAATTAGCCCCCTTGACTTATTGCTGTGATGGTAAGGTTCAGCCAAAAAGAAACAAAGTCAAACAGTATAATGGCAACTGTAAATAGACAGTGATCACACTGGAAATAAATTGAAACACACACACACACACACACACACACACTTTTCCTTGTTGCTGCAGGACTTTGAAACTAAGTAATGATCTAAAATAAATTAACCAAAGATGAGGGGCCATATTTTTGATAAATGACCACAGCTTGACCTCAAAGTCTCAGACCACTGTAGTAAGATGAGTATTAAGACAGGATTTTATACAAATGAGAAAATTGGGATACTTATTTTTTAGTCAATAGTTTTCAAAGAACTCCTCACCAAATAAACTACTTGAGCCTGTCTAGAAGCCGGACTTCAAGCCAGACACGTCTGGAAACCTCTTGTGATCTCCTTGTATCTGTAATCATATTCTCTTTATCAATCTCAGCCTTATACAGCGTTTAAGGACCATACAAAGATGGACAAGCAAATCAAGAACTTGCTCCAGCTGCCTGTTTTTTTAGACACACAACTGCAGCTGCTGTTATCTCTTTTATCTCCTCATACCTGCCTCTCAAGAGCCCTTTACTAATATAGTACAAGCACATCTTGTGCATTATATTTTCTATTTTATACTTTAGTTCCATTTTGCAACAAATCCATCCATCCATTGCTTATCCTTAAGGGATAAGCAGGTGGGGTGCTGCAGCCAAGCTGACTTTGGGTGAGAGGCGGGGTCCACCCTGGACTGGTTGCCAGCCAATCATTCACACTGTCACTCACCCCTACGGGCAATTTAGAGTCACCAGTTAATATAACCTCCATGTCTTTGGATTGTGGGAGGAAGCCGGAGATCCCGGAGAAAACCCACACAAGCACGGGTAGAGCCAGCCAGCAGATTCGAGACTGGAACCTTCTAGCTGTGAGGCAACAGCGGTAACCACTGCACCACCATGCTGCCCTATATCCAATGTCTAAAGTAGCAAAAAGACATTTGCTGTTCTACCAGGCCTGTAGGGAAACCAACCAAGTTATTTACTACTCCAAAGTAAACTTCTAGAGCTAGGCTATTACTCTGAGTGATGGTGTAGCAAGACATGCGTCTAGTCACTAGTCTGAGTGCGTTTTTTTTTTTTCTGCACTGACACACTGGTTGAGTGAAATAAGCTGCTGCTGCCTGTCAGAAAGAGGTAGAGTTAATGACAAAAGATACAGACCATTTTCAGACAGACCGTAAATGATCTCAGGGAGAGTCCCTTGGTCGTATCCTCTGGTACTACCCGTGAATATCTAACAGAGAAAAAGCTAAGTTTTGTAATATGAACAGTTGTCTGACAGATGGATTGGAAGCCCTGTGGCTTTCACAAACCCATAATCCCAGGGATATTAAAGCTCCTTCAGTCAGGGACACAAATGAGAAATGCACAACCCATGAGTCTGAGATCAAGATTTATTAAAGCATATTGCCACTGCTGCCACCAGAAGTAAGCCTAGGACATGTTTTTTGGCCATGGGCCTATTTTTACTCAGCTCCCCATATGGCAAAAGTTCCAGCATGTCTTAATGAGGCTGGGATCCAAGGCAAGATAAGGTAAGGCAACATAAGATTAACTTTATTGATTCCTGAGGGCCAGGCATGCCAAAGGGGAAATTGAGTCATTACAGCAGCAAAGCATGGAGGTGTAGGATGGAGGACAGAATAAATGGGACAACAAGTAGGTGTATTGTGCAGGGAGAGTGTCTTGCAACCAACGTTACTGAGTTCAAGCCCTCTGCAAGCAGTAAGGGTAGTGGAGCTGGCAGCAAAACACTGCCATGCTCAAGATACTTCAGACATTTGAGTTACATAACTTCAAACAGGGCCTCCTCATGCTGAAGGGCAGTGATTGCTGGTCCCCATTTCCTCCAAAAGCCTAAACTTTGACGGTGCTTGACGGTGTTTCAGTAATTAAAACTGTCTGCATTCCACATTGTATATAGATGCTAATTGTGTTTTAGTATATACGTTTCATTGTGTTCATCCTGCAAAATCAGCGAAGTTAAAATCACTACGTGTAGAATTCCTGACTTGGGCACATCCCAGCGGCAGAATGGAGAGACTCTGTATCAGATAGCAACGCATGATGTTACCACCCTGCTCACAGATCCAACCCGGGCACATTTAAGGGTTCAGTGTGTCTCACACAAACTGCATGCTGGATGGAACAGTAGCTGAAATCCAGTTTAATTATGCATCTCGTAAAAGGATGGAATATAATGGCTTAAAGTCTTTGCTTCTGTAATGATAAGGTGCAAGTATTGATAGCAGCATCAGATGTTAATTGGCTACTCAGCCAATTATTGTCGAATCTCTTTGTCTTGTTGGTTCTATGGCACCATTATCTGTGCACTGTTATGCCAGGTACTGGTGTTAGATGGAGGTGGGATCAGGTGGAAGCTCATTTTAAATTAGCGTGTGCAGCATGGCTGAGCAATAACAAGAGAATACAAAATAAACTTTTTAGCTTGTAAATTTATACTGTATCACTAAAGTAATATTAAAAGGCTTAAAAAGTAAAAACTAAATCATTTTCTCATTTCAAATATTTAGTTAAGCTCGGAAACTAGTTGAATGCAATTAATTCTTTGTCAGGAAGTGTGTGTTGTGATTACTGAGTCTTTGGCTGTTTGGAAAAGCCATAAACTCTTTTACCTCACAGAAAAGTTGGGTGAAATTTTGCACAAAATAGTTAGATTCAATTATACACTGTCCTTGAGAACGAATGGGCTGGAAGCCACACAGACTGCACCAGTGTTAACCAGGAAAATCTAATTACTCTGCAAACAAAGATTACCACAAATTTACCAGATATTTTCATTGTGCTCTTGATTGTGCTCCACAATACAATGCATACAGGAACATGTTCTGTAATTAACTGTAAGTCAATTAAACATTGTACTATTTTTGTTAATGTTGACTTTCGGTAGGGTTCCAATGTAGCATTTTAAATGATCATTTCTGTGAGCGCATGTCATATTTAAGTACATTGGAAGCAGTGTAGTGGGCACAGTATATGATTTCTATGCATTTTGGAATTGGGACCTGGTTTAGTTCACGGGAAAAACTAGTTGCCAAATATGTTTTGGCTCAGACGAAGTGCAAACGGAAATGTTTTAGTTCATTTTTAGATGTGTGTGTTGTTTGAATGTGATTGCACTTTCTAACTCTTAATATTTTGCTTAAAGATCCACTCAGTTTGGTATAGAGTGTGTGTGAGACAGAGAGAGGGAGAAATAGAGTGAGTGTATGCCATGGTTGTCTATTTTCTCTTTCATCCCGACTTGGCAATAAAGTAAGGTATTCATAAACCGTTTCGGCACACAGCATTCTGTGATTTAATTAGAGGGAGCAAAATGAATTTCATTACTGCTGAAGAGCATGGAAAGATTTCCCTTGTAAAGGACAGAAGTGTGTGTTTGCACGAGGGAGGGGGTGTTCGACTGAGAGACAAAGGCGAAGAGACGGACACGGAGAGGTAAACAGAGAGGCTGGATGAGAGAGGGGAAGAAGAAAAAGAGAAGTGTGGAGGGAGAGCTGATAAGGAGGGCTGCGTGGGGAGTTTGTGGTGATGGGGAGGGGGGGTGGTGGGGGTGTTGATAGCCTCAGGCTGTGGTAAATGAGCTCCGGTCAAAACAGGACAGCTCCTACGTTGAAGAGAATGTGTGGGATGCAACCTGTGTGTTTCTGAGAGAGTGTGTTTTCTCATACATGCCCCTCCATAGAGTCCTTCAGTGCGCTTGTGTGTGCATATCACGACTCGTCTTCTTTCCGGGGCAGCTCCTGGGACACCCCACGGCTGAGCTGGCTGCAGCACATGCCCTGTCCTTCCACTGATATGGGCTAAAACCAACTTACCAAACTAATCTCTCCTGTCTCCCCCTCACCCTCCTGCACTCTAAAAGGAGGAAACACAGGATGTTTGGTGCCTTCACAAGTACATGCAGTGTGGCTCAGGTCCACAGCATTTTATTCATAGCACTTTTCCTAAGTTGAACATTTTCTCATCCTATAAAATAAGATAATGTAACAACCTGTGCTAACAGAAAGTAGACTGGTGTAAGAAGCGCAGAGGAAAAGTGAAGTAAGGGAAGTGGGAAACAACAGATTAGAGGAGATATACAGTGACTGAGGTTCAAGGTTTTAAGTTATAAAAAGGAAACAGATGAGATTCATTCAGCTCACATTTCTCACGTGAGTGCATCCCTGCGGCCTACAAAGTCACTTGAATGCATTTTCTTCTTTCTAAAATATTTGCAAACTTTCCATCCACATTTATATCAGCTGGCCATCTTCTGCTTCTTCTATTGCTCACGCACTACATTCCTTGACGCAATACCACCATGCTACCTAGTCTGAAGCTGACTAAAGGTATAGCTTGTTTCCCACACAGTGGACAAGACAGTCCCATACAGGACTAGAACCTGGTCGCAGCAGCGAGACCCTCATTTCCTCCTGCTGATGCAGTCCTTAGGCAGCCATTTATTCAGACCTACTCAGAAATCAGAAAACAGTACATGTGGTACATTACATTTTCTAATCAACTTTTCCACTTGAATTTTCTCAGTCCTCTGTGGTAGTGAGCTCCAGCTATGCAGCCTGATCATGTGACCTATAATTAACCGTTAGCTCACCTTTACATATCATGAAGAGATGAAAATGGCTTGTCCAATTCCTGCTATTATCCCATTACCCTTTCATGGTGGAGGAATGTAATTCTCACATTATTAGTATTCATTAACCATAATGTAGTACTGACGGTGACAAATGAAAGGACAATTTTTAAATCAATAACCATAATTTCGCTCGAGCTGACCCGGCCAGTGCGAACACTGTATTATCACTCTTGTTCAGCTCATGAATCCTGTGGTTACTTGCTTTATATTGAAAGGTACTATGTGTGTCTGTTCACCCTTCACCAAATGATGAATGGCAACGTCATTTAAATGATACATCATCAATGATAGCACGTGTGCAAGTGTTGCACATTGGAGTTATAAGATTATTTGACGAGTTTTGTTTGTAATATACTGTAAGTATTGTATTCCTGTCCCACATTGCGGATTGTTAAATCAATGTTCCACAGAATGTACAAATACTTGACATTCACATGCATATGCAAATTTGCAAACTTGCACTGTGGCAACATTCATACATAGGTGAGAAATTTCAGACCAGACAACCAGCTGAGTGTGCTCTGATAACTATCAGGGGTTTGAACTAAACGGCAACATCAGCATGCAAACTTGCTGACAATGACAATGCTAACACGTTCATATGAAACAGGTATGTTTTACATGTTCACCATTTTCATTTAGGATATTAGCGTGCTAACTCTTGCTTACAGAAATGTTATTCATTTTGCAGGTATTTGGTGATAAGCCAAAGTTTTAAACAAAGGTATTGCAGTTCACCCCGAGGAGGATGTGAATGTAACATAACAAATTCCCTGGCAGTCCATTCCAAAGTCGTTCAAATCCAATTCATCTAACAGATGTTGAGATATGTCACTGAATAAGTAAAAACTTCGTCCTGCTGGTGGTGCTGGAGGAAATTTATCACCAAAGTTAGGAGGCTCCATCTTCTAGTGCAAATAAATGACCGTCCAAATGTCACGGCACTCCATCTGATAGTTACGATATTTCAATCCAAAATGTTGAATCAACTAACCAAAAGACTGACATTGCCATCCCTAGAGCCACACCACTACTGGAAGAAAAAGAAAAGGAAATGTTAAAAGTCATAGCTTTGATCCCTGCTAACTGTAACTAAAGTGTCCTTAAACAAGAGATTCTCAGATCTAAAATATGTAATATAAAACTAGAATGAAGTTGAAATGAAGTAATTAATAAAACTTTGAATGTAGCATTTTCTAAAAATAACACAGTACATTAGCCATCATCATCATTTCACTGATTTTTTATTTCAATATCAGTTTCAGTCATGTGGAGCAGTAATCAGTCTGTCAAAAAGGCATCATGTGTTTGGCGGTTCTTGGAGGAATCTTGAGAAAAGAACACCCCATAATGTCACCTGAGTTTCTTCAACTGATCTTGACAATAATTCATTTGTCAAACTCAGCAACTCAACTCAACTCAGAACTATAAAGTTTCATTATGTAAACTGACCTTTACTTATAATGTGGCTAAACTTCCTTTTTTAATTAGTCTTTTGTAAGTCCCCAAGCTTTATGGTAGTAAAATACCAAATCACTGGTGTGCTATTTGAATTGATGATGTAGTACTTTGTCATTACAATATCAGTTACTACTTGTCTAAAATGTTATCTGGTCTAGACAGATGAACTGCATCATTACATTTTGTGCTCCATAATGCTCTCAGAGGACACACGATCCGTGTGTTATAGACAAAGACCGCTGCCTGCTGTGCAGCACTTGCACTTGAGGCAATTCAATACATATATACAGCTTTGATTTGCTTTGAATTTCTTGCACTGTCAAGCTTTCTTCTTTTCATCGCTGGCAATATTCTAAATGTTAGTAGAAGCTGTGTTCCTCAAAACGTGGTGCAGCCACAAGTACAGCCTTGTTAGCAACACATTCGTTAGCTGAGCAGATAATTATATTGCTTGTCAACACTACAGTCTGTGCTCTCCTTTAACTAAACACGCACACATCAATGGCTATGCAAACTTGCAAATGCTCACAGAGAATGGACAAGCTTGTGAATACAATACAAATGCACATGCAACACAAATGTGTCAGCAACAGCCTAATTAGAAGTAGTGAGAGGTAAGCGGGTGAGTGAGAGAAATGGCGGAGATGAGGAATAAAGTAAAGAGGAGAGAGGAGCAAAAGCGATTCTTTATTGATTGTGACTTTCAGCACTTAGAGCCCAAGGATTTTTGGGACTCTCACAGAGCGAATGTTATCCTCTATCCAATTATAACACTCCCGCTCTGAAAAGTTGTCAACCACAGAAGATAATACGAGCTCTGAAAACAGTGCGAGAGAGAAAGAGAGGGACAAACAGAGGGAGGAGGGAAGGTGACATGGGCCTGCGGGGAGAAAAAGTAGGAGAGGAGGGAGAGAGGCACAGATGGATGAAAGCAGAGTGGGAGATGAGGAGGGAGGTTGGTGACGAGAAAAAACTGTGCATGAACATGCGTGGAGGAAGAAGGGGAAGACATAGTGGTACAGAGAGGAGGACAAGAATTAAGAGCAGACAGGTCAGACAAGAGGGAGCAAGGAAGTGAGAAGGCAGAGGGACCTATTCATAATATATCATTATGCTAGCAAAGAAAGTCTTGAATCATCAGTTCTCTTAATAATCCTCTGTGCATCAGCAAACAGAGCAAATGAAGCCCAGTTTGCTCAATAGATCCACAGCCATGAGGACTTAAACTTACACCATTTTTGCAAAGTTGCCCCTGTGGGTTATCCTGCTGTCCCTCTTTGCTCAGGAGTCATATGTCTATATATCTACACAGTATATCGCTGATTATCTATGAACAAGATTTTTCACCAATTAAATGTAGATGATTCTCATTTGCAAGGGAAAAGGTTGCAAAAATTCCCTTGGTCATCTGACTGACAGCATTTTTGGACCATCGTCGTCCCCCTTCAATTCAAACAGAATGGGTACCAGCATGCGAGAACAGCTGCATTTTGTGGAAATTAGGAAGTCGCTCCATATTTGGAAGGTCAAGACTAATTAGTATCGAACCAAACCTCGTCAAAGGCTGACAAAATACAAGCTAACAAGCTAGCGAGTGACAAAGTGAACTAAACTGCTGGGTAGCAGTTTTTAGCTGCTTAATGCAAACCTTTTCCTGGATATCTTAATGGGCCATTAACTACAAGACATTCGTAATACGGAGCAGGTTCCAATGCCAGTGATGCATGTTCGCGGAGAATGAAAGACATCAAGGCCAAACAGGAAGAGGAGACTTATATCGGGAAAGCAAGCAAAAGAGGGAAGAGGTTGAAGAAAGTGAGGGCTCGTTTAGGATTGGAAGAAGAGCACAGGGCAAGTAAGGTAACTATAAACTATAAATGCCCCGGGGAATGGAAATTGAACATCATTAGGGACAAAAGATGCTTCTGTTTGATCTTGGCCCTCATTTCTCTCTGTTCTTTCAATTGAATTAAACTCAAAACATGGACTACCAGCATGTTTGAATGAACTCCATAACTGTGGCAGTTAATCATCTTTCTGAGAATACAGACTTGAACAGATGTTAATGCAAAACAAGTCTGCACATAGTAATCTTCAATTATTTCTGACTTAAAGAGACATCAACTGAAACCTTGGTAGGATTCAACAAGCTCAGACAAGTCATTAATTTGATGAATTTTGCTGTATTTGGCAAAATGTATTGCAATGCTATTAACACCCCATGTTAGTGTAGTATCCTATATATCAAACACATTACATACATACATTTTACATACACAGTGAATTATGACAATTCAACAGCAAAGTAAATTTGCTCGGTTTTCCTTTTCAGAAGGACTGGATAATCTATGAAGAGAAGTTTAAGCAACAGGTTTAGAGGGACAGTTCTTGTCATTCTGTCCCCAAACCATTCATCCAACCATCATCTGGAATACGATCTCCTCCTGGTATTCATCATTGTTACACAAGCCAACATATACATTTGCTACTTAGCAATAAATAGGAAAGAGCACTCAAGATGACATCTTCACACATCAGCTTCACACATTGCCTCATTCAAGAACTATTTTCTTTACATTGCCCAGCACAACCTTGTTCCCACAGGAAATACATCCTACAAAAGGAAAGCAATCCCATGATGCTAACACTAGGTAAAGAAAGTCATAAAGCCAAAATGTCCTTACTTCAAAGGTCTTAATGCTGGGTTCATAGTGATCCCAGATAGAAGCATTGGAGAAGCCCTGTATGATGATGGTGTCCCTTTTTGGTCAAAAAGTCCCAAGACTAACTAACTAAGAATTAAGAGTCCCTTCTGTACATACCTGTTTCATGAAAACATCGTGAAGATTAGGAAAATTACCAGTGATGGATTCCTTTGTCCTGATCTGACGTTTGAGTTGAATGTAATGAATGAAAATGGGGTATGCAGAGAAGGGAAAGGAAACGAGGAAACATCTGTCGGGTTATTCATTTCAGATTTAGGATATAAACTCCACGAAACCACAAATTAACAAATAAAGTTTTATCTCTCTTGTTCACTCACTTTGTTCTCTCTACCTCTGCTCCACCTCTCTCTTTCACTCTCTAGCTCAGTCAACAACTGCTCTTGGTATATTTCAAAAGAAAAAAAAACAAAGCCCAAACTTGGTTTTAATGCAAATTAACAACCCACTTCCTAAAATTGAGTATTTCCTTGTTTTATGACTGACGCAGTACATAAGTTGAAGCAGCCACAGTGCTGTGACCCTTTGGAAAGTACTACCCCTAGAAAAAAGGGCTTTTCAGCGTCCTGGAACTATCATACAAGACTTAAATTTAGTCCCTGGTTCCTCCAAGATACATTTTTAGTTCCTTAGATCCTCAAATGGATTTTGGTCCCCTGGGAAAGTTCCTTTGGTGGAAATACACCTCTAGAAACTGAATTTTTTTTTAATATATTTAATGTGTATTTGATACAGAAAACATTAGACGTCTCATTGGACAGAGATTAGTCCTCTTACTTCATATCATTAACTATAACCAAGTGGCATCAGTATGAAGGTACAACTCACTACACATGGATGACTTTAGTCACAGTTAGATTAAATCTCTCAACAGCTAAAAACCAGTTGCTCACTATCTAATTTCAGAGTGAAACGTGAAAGTCTTTAGTCTTTTGTAACGGTGCAGGAAGTTTAGTAAGATATTCATGGGCGCTACATTATTTCTTCATGGAACCAATTTTTAGGCCCAGAAACTACTTTGTAAGTGCACCTGTGAGATGGAGGTTTGACAGTCCCCATGTACTATTCAACAGCAAAAATTAACATTCTACTGATCCAAACCCCTGCTTCAGTTTTTAAAGTTGCTTCCACAGCTTAAATAGGCACAGTCAAAACTTCTGAAAGTCCCAGTTCTGATTATGCATCGCTGGTTATCCAACAATTCATTATCCAGTATAGAAAATCCAAAATGTTTCAATCCCAATTTTCACAGGTGAATTTGCATGACAATTCTTAAGGAACAATGAAGAAAAATGTGAAAAATAATGATAATGTGAAAGCACTAAGCTGCAGAAAAATTGAAAAGCATTAATTCACAAATAAGTTTTAAAGTAAACTCAAGAATAAAGGAGAGAGAAAAAGTTAGAGACAGTCTGTAAAATCCAATTAAGATGAAATTTATTACTGAGAGGGAGTGATTTTAATACTGCATGCACTGACCAGTGAATTTAAATGGACAAACACTATTGCAAGTTTAATGGAATATCAAATTTGGGAGGTTTTAGCAGACGAGCCTGTGTATTGCATGCATATTACCCAAAACATGGTGCAGACTTATCCAGATACATAATTACCAGCCATTATCTTTTTAAACTGACCGTCGTTATGTCCCATTTTCATCTCTTCTCACTAAACACAGCATCAACAAACTCTTGCATACATGTCTCTTGGTGCACAGGTGCACTACAGAATGAAGTTTTGGAAGCAAGAAAAGGTGTTTTAGGAACAGAATGAGGAGTAAGGATAAGTGTAAGGACATTATCCTGAGTTCAGTTAAAATCTGTACTGATCAATGTGATTTTCCACCTTGGAATCAAAACAATGGACAATGGATAGCTGGATATTTCACTTCAGGAGCTGAAACTAATTGCTAATTGATGCTAATTGTTGCTTTGTCACTGCTGATGAGACCAGCAGGCTCTCTGTGGGGAGCTTTGGGCCCATCTCTTCCTGCTGTGAGCCTGTGGTGGCTCCGGCTGGGACTAACCAACAATTACATCAACCTCCCTGTGCGGGCTGCAGTTAAATTAGCTGGATGGACTTTACAATAATGAATTAAACTATGGGACCGCTATGTACCACGGAAGACTGGAGAGGAGAAGAGCGAGAGAGAGAAATTACTTACTTTACATAGACCCAACAAGTAGCAGCTTCCAACTTTCAGCTTGAAAAAATGTGCACTAAACTGTAGTCTTTGTGTGGTATCAGTTTCAGTGAGATATCTGAAAAGCGGGACACGTATACTACAGCTGTCTGCATTAACTACATAGTTTTCCCATAGTGGGGTGCACACCTTGAGAAGCGAAGATCAAGTTTAACATTTCTAAACGTGGTCAAACAGTCATACATGGATAATAAATTGCTTTAGTGGAAGCATTTATTTTTAGAGTAATAGGACTTTCAGCTTCACAGAATGCTGCTGTCCCAGTTTAGGCTGTCTGATAGAAGCTACGGCACCATCTATCAGTCTGGGCAAACTTACAACAATATGAGATGTCTGGCATAAATGTATTGTTTTTTCCACTGTTTGCGGCACTTCCTAGGAATAAGACTTCACACGCAGTCCTGCGGCCTCATTAAATCCACAATGCTGTTCTCTTTCTTACATCACAAACCACAACGTGAAGCCCCGATTGGCCCCCGGAAGCACCTGGAGTATTCCCAATGGAGGAAAAATGGACAGTGCAGCATTAATGTGGAGCTAAGAGAGAATGTATTAAGATTAAAGAGGCCCTGAAGGAAACGGTAGATAAATGCACCAAAATTACATAAATGTTCATAAGGGACATGGTTTCTAGCAGGTCCTGACATCACAACTACCCTTCCCAAGTTGATTCTATGTTTTGAAAACTGAATAACGGCATCAACACTTAATCATGCTATGTAGGTAAGCAGGAAAAGTGTATCAATGGAAATAATGTAGAAAATAAAGACCTGCATGCTCTGTACTGTCAGGTGGACTTCCAGTTACTCAGAGCTACCAGAGCTTCATGATGAGCAACAGAAGCCCAGTCAGAGCTCTCAGGGGCAAAAACATTTATTCTTGTTGCCTTAATAACAGCATCAACTGTTGAAACTGAACACACTTGGCTGTCCTTGACTATTTTGGTTTTTTGAAGCAATACTTGTGCGTAGTAATAAAACTAAAAGATATGTTACTGACGTGAACTGTAAACAGAAAAGTTTCAACAAAATGATTTCAGTTGATATGGTCTGTTGTGATTGTGTGGTGTTAGATTAGACTGAATTATTATCCATGTACGGCCCTGCACAAGGGCAAAAACTCATCACTGCTCTCTGTGGATACAATATCGAGCGCTGCCAAAGCGATCCCTCCCCACTGGCACTTCACTAAAGAGAGTCTCTCTGCAGGAATTCACACTCGCAGCAGAGGAGAGCTCTATGTGCTCAGGAAGTCGAAATTAATAAACAGTTTAACTGTGGGATGCGCTCACCAACCTCCGCCATCCGTCAACAAGGATAATGATGGGCATCACCCAGCTGTTGTGTGATATTATGTGCTGTTTCTTGTCTAATAATCTCCAAAACAATCAGATGCTAAAAGTAAACTGACTATGAAAAGGAAGCATTAAGATAAAGTAGCACAGGTTTGCTCTGAATAACCAGACTGATGCTTGATGAAGTAGCAAACTGGATGGTTTTCATACTTTTCTCTCAATTCCTAGGCATGCATACTACTAGTGGAACTGATTAGGGAACCGTGGTTAACGCTTGCAGTTGGAGAGAATTTTAAAGAACTGTCTTTAAGTAAAGATAGTACAATTTTTATAGAGATGTTTTTTTAGCCTGGGAACCAGACAAACGTGCAAACACATATTTTAATATTTAATTTGCTCTGGCAGATGCGTCTGGTCCCCCTCCTGTTCAGATTGATTTCTAGCTGACCTGGATTAATTATGAGCATTTACATAATGAGTGACGAGTTTGATACGATGACTGTGTAGAGGAGTGTCTTTTTGAAAACAACCAACATGACTAGTTGAATGCGTTACTCCAAACCACCAGCTACACTTATTGCTTTTGTTGATAAAACAGATTAATTGCTGCACTTCCCACAGGATTTGGCAAATGACAGTTTGATGTTTGATGGTAAAACTTAAAGAATGACACTTCCTGATATAACGCCCCTATTGACAGGATGACCATCGGTCCTCTGTGCCTTCCAGCAAATCCCTTTATGATGTGACAACACTATGGTTGGTTGGATAAGGTTCGGTTAGCTTTCAGGGCAAAAACAACTTGGTTAGGTTTAGAGATGTCGTGGTTTGGGTGAAAATGAATGCTTTGCTACAGTTAGGGGAGTTTTGTCATCATGGTGACAATAATAAACACTCAGGTAAGGTTAAGAAACAACCATGGTGTGAACCTAAACATGTCATTTTGAGCCATCAACACTGATACTGATCGTCTCCTTAGGAAGACAGTCTTGTTTTATCCTACACTAGTCAGTTCATAGTGACTGCTTGATGATTGTTTTCACTGTTCTGAGCGCAGTGTACCACCACAATGCACAGCCTCTCCTCTGTAAACTGCATGCTTTAGGGATTGGAAATTAGTTTGGAATTTGGAAAGCTGAGCGTCCCCTCAACCTGAAACTCAGTACTTTCCTGCCATATGTCAGGGAGGCCCAAGAGCAGGCAGGATTTCATTCCATCCAACCAAACACAGCAGCAGGTGATTTCAGTGATTACATCCTCCTCTCTGGTTGAAGGTGCTAATCAGTGTAATCAGCTGCTGTAGTGTTTGGTTGGAATAAAATTCGGCAAAATGTTGGCACTCTGTGTAACATCATTGGGCACTGCAACTATAGATAATCCCACCTAATGGTGATGTGTCCAATACTTTAGGCTCAAAGTTGTAGCATGGCACAGGTATAATTTCTGACATGAGATAATGTGATTCGCACTGCTTTGACGGAAATGCTGTTGTATGATGACTTGGTGAATCAAAACTCTATGGAAACTTTTCCCTTACAACTTGCATTGAGACCAGGGATGGCCACAGTATTCAATACAGCTGTGATTTTCGGTGTAACATATACAGTTTCAAAAGATTTCCAAGGCTGCGAGAGGTTCAGCAAACAGACCCCTAAAACATGCCTTCACAGAGTGTTTACATGTGTTCCTGCAGAACGTAGTCATGTTAATGTGAATTTATCTTTGCATATACTCAGTTATAAAAGATGCACACAAATTGTATAAATCCAGTAACAGATAGTTAAATTACACGTGTAACCGTCTACTAATGAAAGTATACTGTATATCTTTTTACAATGACAATTGTAATTGTTCATTCTCTTCTCTCTTCCCATCCTTTCGTTTCGATTATGTCGGCCTACGATTGTCTCGGAAAAATGATTCTAAAGAAAAGCTCCTATTATTAATACAAAGCCCCCAAGGATGTAACTGAGTTTTTGTTCAGTGTTGCAGATTTTAGGGCCACATATTCTATTCTTTTACAAGAAAGATATTCTAACTCCATTCATACATGTCTGGTTGTCCTGATCACAGCCTTGTAGCTTCTGTTGGCATCAGTGAGCAGCGCAGGCAGCAAGGAACAAGACTTAAGATGAAATATCAAACACACTCATTAGCATACAGATTAGGACACGGAGCTCTGTCATCATTTGAACACTGAAGCAATTCAGTGCCCATAGCCAAATCTCAGTGGAATCCATTTTAAAGGGAGGAGTGATCAGGAGTCAACAGCACAAAGACTAAACCATCTGCTGGCACCTTTAAATCACACTTTTAAATAAATAACCCATCATTCTAGTTTGGCTTAATTTTTCTATCCAGCAGTTGGATCAGGAATAAAGCGCTGTGATACAAATGTGTGGCTTACATTAATGTGTGTGTGTGTGTGTGTGCTCAAATAACCCAGTTAAAAGTGTGTTTGTCCCCACGTGTGAGCAAATGCATCATTGTAATCCGACTGCAGCTCAATATGGGTTATTTTTATTTGTTTAGCACAGCACTAGTGCACAGCTAGTTTATTTAATGCATGACTTGTTACGGACACGAGGTAGGCGTGGACCCAAACGCAGGGTTACAAAGACGGTTTATTAACAAAAGAAGAAACAAAAAAAAATCATAGCGAGGGGAAAAATAACTAAGGCAGGTGAAGCGTGGCAGGAAGCCGGAGACCGATCGGTAGCACTCACAAGAAACATGTGGGAATAGTCTGACAAAGGAGTCAAAGGGAGGCCAGCTTAAAAAGGGGAGTCTTAATGGGGAGGATTAGGATCAGGTGTGTCCTGCTGCTACTGAGGAGGTCGGCTCCGCCCCTGCCACACTCCAGCACTGCAACACAAAAACAGAACACAAGAGTTGGAAAAACACAACCATGACATTACTAACTGACCTGGCTTTGGGGCAGATATAAAGCCTGTAAACTTCCATTTGTCCAGTTTATTTATACAGAGGATGGAGACAGGATGAGGGCAAAGAATGAACTCTGCGTCTATTCATGAAAGAGTCTGGACATCACCTGATACACACATGGAGGGATTAGAAAAATGGGTCACTCTTTTTGGTGATGGAGTACTACTACATTTATTGATCGTGGTAGTGGCATTTACTTTGGTTTACTGCTTTGTTAGGCTGATTTAAGATATGTAAAAGCCAATAGAAACAAAAATAGACCCTAAATTGCAAGTTGCCAGCAGTTAAGTGGAACTGAACTTCTTTTTCTCCCCGTTTTTCATCCTTATGGTCCTTCTCTTGTTTCTCTCTCTAAGCTTGGGCAGTAGGTGCACTTTTGTCATTATTTCTGTCCTCTTTTCTGTTCTCCTCCTCCCCAAGTATCCTCTTCTCTGTGGGCCTCAGTAGGAGGTCTTGTCAACCATGAAGCTGTGTATTTGTCCTCCTCTAATCTCCCCTTTTCGTCCCTGCTTCTCTACTTTTCCTTTTCAATCAGCCCCCTTCCCTCTCCCTTTTTTTCCCTTAAGAGCTCATATTTTCATGTGAAGCTGTGCCTCTGTTTGTCATCCTCTCCAACACCCAAGTTTTCCCCTCTTCCTCTTCTCCTCAGTACCTAAATGGGAGGTATTGTCAGCTACGAAGCCCTGGATAAGCCTCTCCTCTCCACTCCAGTATAACACAATGTGTCTGTCATCAAGGGCTGTCTAGAAGCCCTTCTACCAGCCTTTGATAACATCTGTGTTTATATAAGAGAGAGAGAGAGAGAGATTGGCACAAATCTGCAAAAGTAAAAGCAAATATAAAGCAAAAGTGCGCTGTATGTTTTTTCAACGTTTGTGTGAGTAGAAGAGAAGCCATATATGCATCCATTTTATAGGTTTGCATGAAAATGATTTAGATGTTTTGCTAGTTAAAATATTATTTCAAACTTAATCCATCTTCGGTTTTACTTGACTGGTTTGCATTTTCAACCCACATAATAAAAATCAAACAAACTCAGTTTTGGAGTAGTTTGCTTTTATGTTTGATCAGTTGGAAATTCAGAAGCTAAATCCAGGGCTTTAGGAAAACAGAGCATTTTTCCAAAAGGTCTATTTCACAGTAGACATTTTGTGTTATTCTAATAGGAAAAGCACACATGTTAATAACATTAAAAGGAAAATTCCAGTGTACTTAAACCTTGCTCTGCTCTGTTCCAGTGTCTTAGTGAGCCATGGCAGTGTGACAGTAAGCTAGCATGCACAACACCAGGACCCTGAAACCAAACACCTAAATTGAACCCAGGCAGTATTTCTTTTATTTACCCATTGGATTTTCCTACTACAACATGCTCCCTCTAAAAAGATGAAAACTGGCCTCTAGATTGACTGCGGGGTTGATTGCGAATAAGGAGCAGCTGGGTAGGCAGGTGACTGGGACAGGTGATCTCTAGAGGGAAACTCAGTGAAGGCAGGCGAAGCAGGGCACAGCTTGAAAAGTTCACACATAAATGCATTTGGAGGGGGAAAATACAGAGTTTGAGGTTGAATAGAAAAATGAAGGACGCAGCGCTCTATGGTGTGGGGTAACAGGTTACACTTTGCTTGTACTAAAAGCTGAAAATGCTTTGTAAAAACCAGTGATTAGGGAAAAGATCCTTTCCAAACCAACCCCATCATACTCTCCCACAGAACAGGCCTGCCTTATATGTGGAATATGCAAAAGTGAAGGGCCCTGTGTTGTGTAGGGCCTCATGAATGAGCATCTCCAAAATGCAAGTACTGTAGAAGAACAGAACCCAGCTGTTGATGTGATGTTGCAGGGAGGTCCTTCTTAAAAAGCGTAGGCTAAATCCCACACCTATTCAAACATGGTGGAGCAGATTTGGGAGAGTGGACGTGGATCTGTTTGCCTCAAGAGAACATGCACAGTGCACGATGTGGTGCAGGATGTTCCTCTACTGGGAGTGGATGCCATCTTCTTCACTTTTCCCCTGATTCCTCACCTGTTAGCGTTCACACAGTTATTCTGGTTATTAGTTATTCTACATGACAACAGTAGCGTATCATTTAACTGTACGCCCACTTTCAGTGCTGCTTGGGTCGGGACAAGCATGCAACGTGGTCTTATGTAGACCCTGAATGACCCTCTCACTCTCACAGAGAGGGCCAGTAAAGAGACAGACAAGGACAGACAGCCCGGAAAAACCTTATGGTATTTTGCTGGCTCACCACAGCCCACCTGTCCTGGTATGGCAGATGACCACTGGAGTCGGGCCGAACACGGCATTGGTTGCTCTTGTAGGAGCATTTTCTGGGGCAACACATGGGGGGTTTGGCTGAAAGAACTGAGCTGAAACCTCCGGAGAGAGCGCTATGCACAAGCTGCCACTAAGGACTGACTGGATATCAGGCAGAACTGCTCTGTTGAGCTGGCTCTCTGTACAGATATTTATTTTGTGTGCATGCAATAATCAAAATGTGGCCACAAATTAATTAGAGTGTCGCCAAAAGTAAGGAGGCCCACCAAACAAAATCTTGCCCAGGGCTCCTGGCCCCCTCACCCATCATTGCAGAGTACTTTACATAAAGTCATAGTCTCAGCTGTGGAAAAAACAGTGTCAGATAAAAAGTTTATGAACAAAATAGTATTTAGCCAAGTAGCCAGTTCAAAATAAAATTTTTATTACTTCCATACAAAATTGTTCCAGCCACTTGAGCTTAGGTTAATGGAAGTCCAGCACCAATACGAGCCCCCAATATAAAAACAAGTCTAGTATTTTGGAGTCAGTGCATGTATACTAACACTGAGTTGGTATTTAAATGAAAAGTGTAGTAATGTATTAACAAGTAGCTGTACTGTAATCAACACACATCACACATATACAAATTCTCCCACTGAATATAGCTTTTAGACTCAATGGAGACTGAGATGCATTGCTGCTATCACATGAATCTATATTTTATCTATTAAACTGTCAAAAACTGCTCTGAATATAGCTGGGTAGGAAGGCAAAATCAGTAGGCAAGTAAAGACAAACTGCAGGACACTTTTCCCTCAAGTCTTGTGCTTGTGTGTGTTTTAATGAAATGGATGAGCGGGTGATCTTCTGCTCCCTCAGCACAATCACTCATCTACCACATCTCTCCATCCATATCCACTGGTTTTCCTTATTAAAAGTCTCCATTGTTCAGCGTTAGTGAAAGCCCTCATTAGCTACTTATGTCAATGCACTCCACTGGTGATGAATAGCTGCTACATCACAGGGTCAATGCTGGAAAATTAAAGCACCGGTGCTTAATACAGTCTCAAACAAAACTCTTGACCTCTGGGACAAGCATTAGAAATAACAAGACCACTGCTCTTTACCTTATAGATCATACAAATGGGAAAAAAAATAAAACAAAATGGAACCAGTAATACAAAGAACATCACAGTAAATTTACAGCAACAGGTGAAATATATAAAAGAATGTATGTCTGTGTGTCTGTCTGTACATACTGTGTCTGCAGCTAACCACAGCTCATACACTGAATTAGTCCCCCAATGTCACTTGTGCATTCTCAAAGCAGAAAAGGTTTAAGATTCACACAATATCCTCTTGTAGCCAACAGTGACAGTGAAAATATTACGCGGGGCGAATCTCTGTTAGATTGTTTTCTTGCTTTTGCCTGCTATCACCACGTGTTAATCACTGGGATCTGTCGATTAGACTGATCACTACACTCCTGTGGGGGTTGTCAATAAGAGGCTCAATAGCATCATTGGAAGACAAAAGGCGATCACCCTGATGCATACAAACTCATGCAGTTTGGCCGCCAGCAATAGAAGGCTACAGAGGCTAGCTAGATAAGCTGCAACTGATAAAATCACTTATCAGCTGGTGTTGAATGGTGACGGTCGACTTGTTTATGGGTCCAAAATTGTGGACCTGATCTAAAACCCGCTTGTAAAAAACCTCCCTGAACCACACATGCATCAAGGAGAAATACTAGATGTTAATTTTTATATAAATATGATAAGAGGATCCAAAATGTGATCAATCTTATCAGACCCAAAGAGGGTAATCTCTCAGTAAATAAATTGTCTGAATGGCATGTAATTAAACTGAAAACAACTTTAACCCTTTTTGCAGACGGGAGGAAATGACAGCTAACTAACAGTTACCCAGTTACCAGCGTTGCCCAGAATCATTAATTGGTCGTGCTGCATATTTAAAAAAAAAAAATATTATTACATTCATCATTATCAAGATTAATATGAAAATTTCTTGTGGAATCGCTTTTAACCGTTTTTGTTGTGCTGCTTTTCTTTCATAGCACCTCTTCCCTCTCTCGTTACTGCTTCTGAGTTTCACTGCCTGTCAAATGTGCTTCTCATAAGCTGGTGGCGCAAAACAGATATTTGGCTGAAACCCTGGTGGTGTCTGTCGTCGCTAAGATAACTGTGGCTGCAATTCTCCCGAAAACCCATCTGAAGTGCTGTGTTTGTTCGCTTAAAGCCGTTCAGCTATCAAGTGAATCACGCCAGCAAATCAGCTTGGCCGGGAGCTGAAGTACAAAGCTGCATATTCGTTTTGACATAATGATTTATAGGTAAATCAAGACTGAAAGCGATGAGGAGAACAGACCGTTTCCAAAAGCTTTCACTAGATAGAACACTTCAAAGTTTTTCTGTGTGTGGCTGTGTGAAAAAGAAAGCAAATCAAAAATGCTTTGAAACTGAGATAGTATGACGAGCAGTTATGACAAAACCACACACACACACACTCATACACACATACACACACACACAGACACTTTAAATTGTAAATTTAAAGTGAAATTAAACACATTGATTTTGCTGTGTTGATTGCATTTTGCAGCTGCACTAAAACTGATCATTTTGGTGAACAGCTCAACAAGACAGCAAACAACGGAGATGAACCGCATGGTTGCCTCGCTAATGATGTACACTCTGTGTTATAGGTTACTTCCTATTTATGCAAAAATACTCATTAGTTGCTTGTGCTTTCCTGACTCCCCACCAAGTTGGAGACATCAAGTTTCCCTGTGTAAAAGATTTAAAATAATATCGCTCACCTTATAAAAAAGGCCTGTGAAAGATAACATGAGAGTTTGTGGGGGTAATGTACTCATACTAGATTATTGCTCAACAATGTAAGCTGTGCATGGTATTTCTTCCTCTTGCTGAATGTCTTACATATATGCTCCCTGTTTTTGTTCTCAATCTCAAGAGATCTGGTGAAAAAAAGGGATATTGGGGGTGCATATTTTCAGTCCGTTGATTTGTTGCTCAGCTGATAAAACAGAGGAATCCAGCTCACTGGTCTCTTCTATTTCACACTTTTAATTTGGTTTGATGTGGTTTGGTGGATTTTTTCGTGTGTTATCTCAGTGCAACCCAGGTCTTTTTTCTATTATTGTAATTCCAGCCAGTCTAGATGAACAATCACAAGAACACAACTCTCAGAGCAGGACATTCAACGTGTTGCCGTACTGACTAAGTTTATTTGTTGGAAGTGTATTGCAAGAATTTTAGCTCCAAATATGTCACAACAACAGGTAAAAGTAAACTTAGATTTGAAATTTTGCATTTAAGATAACATTTTCACAATCACAGAATACTTTATTCCATTCATACATAATGCTGAAGAATGAGACTGAGAGAGAGAGAGATGAGCATGAGAAAAACATTTTCAAATGCCAACACCATGGTAACAATGTCAGTGGAAAGTAAATCAGGATCCTCTGTTATGGTGGACACACCTGGAATCCGCATAGCGAGAGGGTAGGGGTGGATGTGTAGCTCCATGGCTTCTTGTTTGTTGTGTCACTTTAGTTAAGGATGATACTGTCTCTTAGCTCTTGCTGACTCTTCTCTTACACAGTTGTACAGAAAGCAAGAGGAGGTGGACTTAACCTTTCTGGATTTTTATGTAGCCCTGTATCCTTTTCACTTCACTTATAATGTGTCAGCCTATGCAACCGCAATAGACTTGACTTCCACAAACTTCTACTCTTTTTCTACAACAGTTCATATTCACTTTCCTGCTGTCCGTGTCCTGTGTCAGTCAACCATCCCAGTGTAAGTTGTTGACTTACTTTAGCCATCATTGTTTTCCATGGTGTCAGCACCTAACAGAATATATATGGTGCCACTGACCAAAAGCCTCAGCTGTTTTTCTTTATTCGCACTGTCTAGCTTTGTAATGTCCTGTAAGGTTCTGCTTTCTTTTTTTGTTTTCTTTTATTTTACCTGTCTTTTTCTGTATTTCTTTTGCCTGTGTATGTAATTGCCGATCTCTGTGAGGAACAGCCCTTATGAGAAAACTGACTGCATAGGTCATTTGTTCAAATACCTTAAACTACCTGCGTATAACCTCTCCTGACATGTCTTCTTGCAGCTGTGAGAGCAATTACTATGCTTTTAAAGTAGCACAGGTTGGATTAGTGTGACTGTTATTTGATCCTGAAAGGTGTAAAGGAGAAGGTTCTGGTGGATGCTTGGATCAACCATGTGTGTGTCTTCGAAAGGAGAGATTTCTAGTGCTCTACCAACAGTAATGGTTCAGTTGACCTATTTTCACAGTTCAGAAGACCCTCATGTAGAATCACAGGGCAGAGGCAAGAGTAAAGCAACACACTGATTTTACTGAAGGATTAAAGCAGAGTAAAGTACAGTCTGTTCCAGAAGTCAAAACCGAAAATCCAGACAACCGTGCAGAGGTACAAAGAAGTCAAGCAGAGATTCAAACCAGGTAACAGACACAGGTCAAAAATCCAAGAGGCAATACAAACAAACTGGTGGGATTTGAAGCAGGCAGGAGCAATACCTGCAATCTAGCGAAGGAACCAAGGCAAACTGACTGGTATAAGCTCTGAAGGGTTCATGAGCAAAGCAGCAACAGGTGTGTGGCTGAATAAGCAGGCTGGCAGCTGATTGGCTGACAGACAATACAGGGTTGGATGGTGTACTGGCAGGAAAAGCTGGCAGGTGCTGAGTGAAGGATGAGCAGGGGTGTGTGTGCAGGACAGGGGGGGTTAAGAGGAGCAGGAAGCTTGATTGTTCAGTTCATCACTTCCAGACTGAGATGCTGTTGAAACTGTTTCTAACATTGTCTGCAGACATTGATGGTTCCCTGAGGATGAATCCTGCTGACTTGTGTCCCAATGGTGCCACCAAGAAGTTGCCTTTTGTGGTTTTCACAGAAATATCACAACAATATTGGATGGATTTTCATGAAATCCCCCTTCATTGTTACAACTATGGTGATCTCTTAACTTTTCACGCAGTGCCATCATCACTATCATTAAGTCAGAATTTAAATTTATAGTGAGCTGCCTTTTGATGACACTGAACATGAACACCCTGAATGACAGGCATACAGAGAAAGAGGCATGCAGGAATGGTTGACTGCCAGTAAATACTTTATGGATTTTGACGGTCCACTGATACGGCAGCCCAACGGGATTTGTTCTGGTGGGCCAGATGGCCACTACGCCACTGCTTATAATGAGCCTGCCTGCTTGAAATTTGCACGCAGGAAGCCAGCCACAGCGACAATGGCAAAACTGGTTGTGGTTCCGAATGTGAAAAACCAGCAAGGAGATTTATTTCAGCACTGTATATCATGGCTAACTATCTGTAAATAACTATCTAATAGCCTAGGCAGTTTAACCAGGCGTGTAAGTGCTATGTGCTAATGTCTGTGACTAACTGAGTCTCGTCACTTCCTGTGTCCTCTAGTGTTACATATGATGTCTAGTCATGTGAACTCTGACCTCATTTTGATGGACTTTTTATTATAATTCTTTTATTATTATTTTTTTCCTGTTACAGAACGACTAACAGCTAGCGTTTGGTTGACTATTAGTGGGCAGCCCTACAAATATCCCAAATGTTTCTCATCCTCGTCTCATGTAGGTTTGCGTATTAAGGAAAGGGGAAAATGTGCCAAAGTTTGATCGAGGCATTTGTGGTTGCAGTATCTCAAATGGTAATGCAAAGCAAACAAAAGGTGCTACAGAATGCTGTGGAGAGATGAGCAATAATTGCTTTAATCCATTCATTTTCACTCTATGTAAATGTCCTGAAATAATACACCAATTATCTGCAGTAATTGGGTTCTGGTGTGCATGTTCTCTCTCTAGTCGTAAACCACTTTTTTGTGAGTGCCTTAATGCATGATGTTAAGTGTCTGTTTTGTTTTTTTTGCCTGTTCTAGCTATTTGCCTCACTTTATTTTATTATCTGTCTCATTATTTGACAGATTTTCAGTCTGCCAGCATATTTATGCATCCGTCCCCCTGCCTGCCTATTTACCTGCCACACTGTCCATCTATCATTCATCATAAGTGTTTATGCTTTGCTCCACAGTTTGACTCCTCTCAATGCAGTCAGTTAATTACATGCACAAGTAGCACACAGTTGATGTGGTTGTATGCCAGCCATCCATCATAAGCCTATTACATATTCAAGGCTCCAGCTTGATCCGAGATGTCTCTTTTGTCACAGTCTCTCTCTCCTCTTCTCCATCCTGCCTGTCTGTCTGTTCTTTATCCTCCTTTCTGTCTATCCCTCTCTCCTTCAATCCTTGTCTTACACAATCTCTCTATCATCTCTGCATAAACCACCCTCCTCTTTCAGGCTGTCTGCTCTCGTGTATTTTCATCCCTCCTTCCAGTCTCTTACTGCTAGCAGCTTTTGATAACTTACAGCTGGCAACCTATAACCAAAAGGAAAAGCTTGGAGGTAAAATTATTAAGCTGTATATATATATATATATATATATATATATATATATAAAAGTAACAGCATAAAATTGTATATACATTCTTTTTGCTGCCATGCCTGCTGCCAGATCATTCATGTGGTAGCTTTGCTGTCTCCTGCTGCGACTGCTGCTGTAGCATTCATAAAAGCCCTACATCCACCCCAGCATCCACCTCAGATCTGAATCTACATTCATTTACAGTGGAAGTTTTTTCATCACTCCCTACTCCCTACATAGTTTTTTTTTTTTTTTTACTTTACTTTTTTACTTTTAGGTAAATTCTAGTAAAAAAAAACAGGCACATACATGCAGTATGGTCATTTAATGAGTTTTGTGTCCAGCTGTTGTTTATTTACAGATATGATTTAGAATCATATTTCTGGTAAACTGTTTATGCAAGTCCATTATTCAGTCTCTTTTTCACTCCACTAGTGTCTACCAGCCCATGAAAAAAAACAACTTTTCAGCTGATGAATGCTGAACTATGTTCTCAAACTCATACATTGGGTTTTTCAAAGCTTTTTAGCTGAAAACAGCAGTCTGCCACTGGAAACAGATTTGTTTGGAGTGACTGAACTAAAACAGTAAAGTTGCAGACCATACCAAAACAATTACACTAAATTGTGCTAAAATGGTCAGAAAAGCTATGGGAACTGCAGGGTTGGGTGATAATTCTCCTTGGGTTTGCCACTAAGAACCCCTTGCACATGACATATAGTCATTTGATCAGTTGTTAAAGACAGAGTGCTGATTAGTGCACCTTAAGAGGTTATTTGCCCCTGGGATAAATTCAGAGAGGAAAGAGTGAGCGAAAAGTCAAAGATAAATACAGGAATGAGGGGAACAACGGAGTGAGACAGAGACCAAAGAATGATGGCTTTGTGCTTACATCCAGCTGTGTGTGCTGACTGTACAGAACAGATGCAATTATCAGGAATTATCGTTTATTACTCCAGGAGAGGTGTACTGAAGGGAAAGAGGGAGAGAAAGAGATGGGGGAGGGGGGGGCAATGTGACAGAACAATATCTCATTTTAGCAATAATGTCCGCAAGGCTGCTCTTTGCTGTAATTATTGGCCTGATGGGGCGCAGTGATGTCAGTGACACAAAAGTGGTGACACACATAACGATTTGTGTTTTTGCACTTACGTTTAGTTCCACACTTTTAATGTGTAAAAAGTTTCTTTGGTGACAGTTTATCTAAAAAACACAAATGAAAGCAAACAAAATATCTTGTGGTTATCACGAGATCAGCATATCTACAAAGTACATTTTTCATAAAACAATGTTATCAGATTTGCTTGTTTGGCTCAAGCTACACAACTTATTCCATTTTTTCTCTTTCATTATCTCCCCTCCATGCCTTATTTTATTGTCTTAGTCCTTTTTTTATTTTAATCTTTGCTCCACTCTCTTCTGTCTCCCTGTCCTTTCCTGTCCTTCTCCTACCTGTACCTGAGTGATGAGCAATCACAAAGCATCGCGCCTTAATTAATCAAAGGCCCCATAATGATTTTGGTTGTCTGTGTGTGTTTATATCCTTGTGAGTGTGTCTGAACATGGCTTACTTTTGGCTTCATTCAGGGCTTGGATGAGTCACATTTGGGCACTGGGTTTTCTCATTTAAGGGATGAAACAATTTGGCACACAAGCAATTTAGCACAATAAGAAGATTTGGAGTCTGTGACAAAGTACTGTCAACCTAATGGGCAATTAATGTCTAATTTTGAAGACAGAACATGAATGGTATGAATGAACATTCATTTTCTCCTCCTTACACTACTTTAAACTGTCTGCAGAAAAATTATTTATTTCCATAAAATGGTGCTCTTTAGCCTCAGGCAATTCACTAGAATATGAGGCCCCTGCATGAATGTGAATGTATTTTTTTGTTTGTGTTTTTAAGAATTGTTTATTTTCTCTCTGTGGTCAAAGCAAGTAAAAGTACGCTTAACATGAGGCACTAAAGCAATACATTCACCTCATTTCTTGAACAGAATATGTTAAGCGGAAATCACAAGCACGCATGAAAATGCTCATAAATCAGCTAAGATTTACCATCATGCAGCACCTACTCAGGTAAAATCCAAGTTCAGGAGCAACTTGGGTCTAACAGCTGTTGAGTATCAGCCACTCATTCCCTGAAGGCTTGATGGTTACTCCTTTTATGGAGAACAGCAGGTGTAGCTTGGATTCACAGCAAAACAAAAAAAGAAATAAGTGAAAAATCTACTTAAAGTGCTCCTGCAGCATGGCTCATTCTTTGAGAAACATCCACGTCAGTGTCACACTATTGCCTCTTCATTGCTTTGACGCTCTACTAGTATCAAGCACTAAGGGATTTATTAGTAAATCAATGACTGTTTATGCTTAGACGGTAGGGTTGGTTGGCTCTTGATTTTACTGTAGCTGTGGGTGGTTGGTTAATCCCTAGCTCCACTTGTTATGATAAACTTATTACAGAAAATACAACCAAAATATGGATTCTTCTCACTTGTCACCAAACAGCGGTATACAACAAAGAAAGATAAAGGAGCCACACTGTTTTAACTGCCAGCAGACTCGGCAAATATGGTAAGATATTTCTAAAATAAAATAGTCTTTTATCAGTCCCACGACAATAATTTTAAGGTGTAGCCCCTAAATAGCCACCAGGAAAGATTTCCCTGCAACTTGGCCAATCAAATGTCTACCAGTGTAGAACAATGATCAGCCCACACTGTTTGAACTACACAAAAAGTGCTGCAAATGTAATTCCAAACTTTTCACCTCAAAAATCCAAGCACGGTCATCAATAGCTCAATTTAGGACTGGAGGGGTAAATATGACACAAAGTCATCAGAAATGTTGTTCTTCAACTTGTAATTTTACACAGTCCCTGTATCTATACTGCAGGTAAGGACAGAGAAATGCTTTGTCCTTTCTCTGGGAGAAAAAAAGTTCATCTGGTGGCAGAAAATAGGAAATTCGATCTGGTGTCATTCTGTTCAAATGTTTTTCAGGAGAGATGTCGTATTCAGTCATGGCGTGGTTTCCATGAGTGAGTGTATGCTTGGGGCACAGTGATGTGTTGTTCTTTCAGTGCCCGTTGCATTGAATGAATGAGAAACACAGAAAAGCAGAAATACAGGGAGAAGGAAAAATACACACAGACAAAATCAAATCAGTGCCATCAGTGCCAATGGACATGACCCCACTTTATGCCAGGCATTATAATGCCACTGTAGTCTCTATAAAGCTGGTGGTTTAATAGAGACTGTGAACTGATTTAGCACCAACCCATGTGGAAACCGAAGGAAGGGCATGAAGAAAGATTGATATCAGTCTTTTCGAGACTTTGGCCACAGGTCGTTTAGACACATCTCTTATCCATGTGGAGTCGAATGTATAGTTAAACACAACTCACACAAAGTTAACATATCCCAAGTATGGCCTTCTTTGTCTGTTTGTGTTCAGATAAAACTTTTATGTATCATGTCTTGTAAAAATGTGGCTATCCATCTACTGTAGGCACCTGCCAGCTTCCATCACTTATTATATCATTATACTTCTCTCTACCTTCTTTGGTATACATCTGCGACAATAATTCAAAACCTCCTGTTGTAACTCTAAATCCAGGTTAAAGCAGGATAAACTGTTAGCCTAGTCATTTAGCCATCTGAGGTCAACTTTGCTGGAAGTTGTGTGTTTGTTATCTCGTCCTGATAGAGAAATCTCTCTCATCAACATTGCCCCCTACCTGCCCCCGCCATTCTGTCTGACTGACGAATCTCTTGGTGATGTCTGCCATCTGGAGTCTGATCCTTTCATCATCAACCCACCTGGCTGTGAAAATCCAGCTGCATCCTGCCCCATCTGCAGACCTCAGTGCTTTACTGAGAACAGAATCGACCATTCACCAAGCCAGGAGTTCTCCCAGCAGAGAGCCATGACAAGCAGCCTGGCACTGCCTGAGAGCGCCATCTTTACTCAACTTGGGAAATTTCCATCTCCAAACCCAACCAGTGGATGCTAGTGCACTAGCAGGCTTTTTTGTTCCCTCATTTAACATTTTTTATCCGGTCAATGAGCAATACAGTTGGATCTTGGCTAAAATCCTCTACATTGTTGCCATTTCAATTGACTATGAGACCATTTTTCCCTCCAAGCAAACAGTGGATTGTCCAGGACATTGAAATACCAATCATCGTCTATCCTCCGTGACACTTAAGGTGTTGAAAGACATCTAATAGCTCTTACTGCCAACGCCATATTCTTTTAATTCTTTCGAGCAACATCCACCAGTTCCTCTGGCGAGGTGTTACCTGAACAGATCAAACCCACTTATTGCTGTGTTTTTGAGTAGCCTCCTAGGTTTCATCAGTGGATGATTATCTTTCAGAGAAACCAGTGGTTATCTCTTCTGTGACCCGAATGTATGCTAAAACATGAGGCACAAATTGGGGCTATCACAAAGGTAACTTCATCTAATTCATAATTCAGCTTACTTTCCTTCTGTCTCAGTATCTGTCTGTCACCCAGCTTGGAGACACTGCGGACTATAATATGCACAGTATTTTCATCCCAGAGGAATAACCTGGTACCTTTAGACATGCTTTGATTTGTAGTCTCTTTATAACAGTACCCCGCCTGTGTCCCTACATGGCCGTCTGACTCACTATATGTCTCTCTGTGTCCAAGTCCTTCAACCAGCCAGTTAATACTATCTGTAATGTGTTACTTCCCTCCAGGAGGAATAGGCAGGTAGCTTTATCTAATCCGTGATTTCCCAGGTGACTCCTGACATGATGTTCCCTTTTAAATTAATTCATTCCTCCATCCAGCCACTTCTACCTCCACACTACAACTAACAAGCCAAGCCCTGTGTAAGAGCTGGCTGCTTCTAAATGAGCTAAAATAAAGCACAAACACAGATGGGGAGGTATTGCAACCCATCATACCAGCCAGATCTGTGTGTGTGTGTGTGTGTTTGTGTGTGGATGTGTAGCCAAATAAAGTCTGTTGTGTTAGAGATAGAGAATATGTTGTGTTAGTGCCCCCCCCCCTTGAGTTACACAATCTTTTACCTCCAGTGGACAAATCTTAAAAGTCTAAAATCTAAAAGTATTTCAAAGTTTAAAGTTTCTAAACTTCAAGTGAACGTTGTTCGTGATGTTGAGGTCTGTCTTAATACCTATCATTATCACTTGAAGAATAATGGGGAATGAAACGCCATTAGTGTGTATATTATGGGAAAAACTGGTGTTACAGGCCAAAATACCGATGTAAGACCAAGAATAGAGAGGTCCAAATTTGGTAAAGCAATGCTTTACTAGTTGCAGAGCTGGACAGAATCTCCTGCCAGTGATAATAAACTGTTCCAGATGTGTGGAGTTTTGTGTAAAAGCTTGTTGGTGTAAACAGGAAGTTTATTTCCCTCTCATGATGTAGAGATGGGAGGAGGTGGTGGGTGCGTAAAATCTATTCATTGACCAAAAAGATTCCCAAAGCAGTGCCAGTTAAAATAAAACCACAACCAAAAGGTACACTGGTTGTACACTGTCTGGCATGAGATGAAGAAAAGCTGGCGCTACTGAGTGATTGAGTTACAGATATTTAACCTGTAAATGACCCTTTATACTCTCCTCAGAGGTGACAGGCCTACTCACAACTCAAATGCCATTTTGCAGGCCATTAAAAAGAGAACCTCGATTCACTGTCTACATTTGTGCCTGCTGGATTATGGGCGGCAGTAGCTTGCTGCGGTCAGGATAAATCTGGTGGAGAGTGATAGCACCACTTACCTTCACTTAAGTATTACTGTTGAGGGTTCTTGAACAAGGACCTAAGCCCCCAACACTTCCATTTGATGAGCTGCTCCAACACTTGAGAAAGATTTTGGGTCAGGTCTGTGATAGGAATGTCAGATGTTCCATAAGCACATCCACCCCCCACCTCTACACCTTTACACCTCTACACACTGAATTACTTAACTGACGCTGAATGTTGGGCATAATTTGTGTGGTGTGTATCCATCCAACGTGAACATTATTAGGCCTCCTGGGCTAAGTTCTTCAATGGTCAGAAGATCAGACTGCTGCCATACTGGGCAGCTCCCATGTTTGAACATCTTTGCTTTGCCTGCAGCAGCAGCAGGATGGAGGAGTCATGTTGTCTAATGAGATCATATGTTCTACCTTCAGGTTAATGACCGAAGCTGGAAACTCTGCTTCAGTCTACCTCACTTTTAACAAGGAAATAAGAAAAGATGAAAATCATTGATCTTGAGTGATATTTAATGACATTTATATTTTCGATTTTGTTTGCATGAATTATATTCACTCAATTATATTTTCTTATACCTTTGGTTAATGACTTGAACCGCTTATTAACCAAAACAATTTCATTGACTTCATTGAGGTTGACATTGGGGTGAAAATCTGTTATAAATTAAATAATTAATTCAAATGTGTTTTTTTTTTTTGTCTCACCCGGAGACCAGTTTCGTGTGTTTACAATTCTCTTTGCTAGTTCAAGTGAAATGTCAAGGTCAGGATGCAAAAATGGTCAAATGGTTCTGTGCAGCAGTGATAGTGGACAGCATGTGACTGAATGATCCAACTAATTCAAAAACAAACCTCTTAACAGCAGATTAATTAGTCGCCCAACCTGTCAGCTATTTCTCTATCAGCAGAGAGATGGCGGCATAATTCTTACAAAGGAGCCCTTTGCTGATTTAAAGCACCATTAAAATTTGCCCTTGAAAAGGAAAGGCAGGTAATTCCACCAGATCACCATCTCATTCTTAAGTGAGTTAATTCTCCAACAAAAACAACAACAACATCTGCCAGAATCGTTAAAACACCATAATGCTAGGAGTGAGGAGATGAACACCCCTGGTTATGTACATACACACACACACACACACACACACACACATTAATGTGTAAGTGGAAAAACAATTTGCTCTTACCAACAGCTGTGGCCCAATATTGGTGCTTTAACAGACATTGCTTTGAATTGAGGTAGTTTCAGGAGAACAGAAGTTTGGACTGAAGTAACCTGAGATTGAACTCGACATTTTTCATTTCTATAGAGCGTCATTTTGTCCGTCATAATGTTAAATAAAAAGTCTAACTTCCTCCTTAGCTGAGATGTATTGTCTAGTTTATTATCATTACACATGTTGGAGGTAAAAAATTAACTGACTATTATTGTTAACCAACAATAACTATATCCACACACACACACACACACACACACACATTGCAGTTGACAGTGATTGGCATCATCCAGCTGACATATTTCTAGGGTGGAATGAGGTTGTCAGTGTGAAGGCCAGAGGTGCTGACAGACAGACAATTGTGTGTGTGTCTACCAAAGTGTGTGTGTGTGTATGGGAACACACTGTTCGAGTGGGGACATTCTGGGGACTTACCTCTCATCTTGAGACAAAGTTAGTTCCCCACAAGAAACTTTGTTTTTAGGCCAAATCACAATCATGATAAAGTTAAGATTGTAATTTAATACATTGTTTTCCAGAGCTGCATTGGGATACTAAGTGCAACACCAACTTTGAGTAGAGATTGTTCATAAGGATGTATAGTTCAGAATATATATGAGAATGCACACACTTGATGATATAAGTTGGTGCATTCATACACATATTAATGGAGTGGAAGGCCCTAAGACCACTTATATGCAATAATCTCTTCTCGTTTCTTCTCTTTCATACAATAAATAATGAACATCTATTGCCATAGCTGTTTTTTAATGTGGAGCATATAGAGTTTTGCACACAACTCTGATATTGGAGACGAAATCAATCAAGCTTTCCCAGATATGTCTGAATTATCAGTTATCCCTCTGCAGTTTTCTCTCTCTGCTGTTGGAATTAAATGTTGACCGTGGGTGTGTGTGATGAACTTGGTGTTCTCAAATCCTACTGTTCCTTCCCAACTCAGCAGATCAATAGAAAAAGAATGTCAAATCAAACCAGACTAACGCTGTCTCCAGCCCTATTCAGGTTCAGAAGAGCTGACATTGGAACATTGCATTTACTCTCTTATACACTCACTCAGTCACTACTTATCTGTTCATCGGAGCATGGCAGAACATGTCATTCTATGGCCATAATGAAGTGATTATGCTTCCTCTCAGCTGTGTAATATATATGCATGCTGAGAGCTGTGACATTTCTGGTTGATTCAATTCAAACTATTTTATCTGTATGATTTGTGCAGCACTGCATGAAACTATTACTGTCTGCAAACACAGACCCACATGCAAAAAAGTAATATTGTAAAAACAATGCAATGGTGTCCTGATATGCGTACACTGCAAAACAGACACATACAAAACTAAAACAAGTGTAACTGTACACAAGAACATTTGCATGAGACAAATCAGAGGTTGCACTCAGTCCCCAGAGGCTGCGTCCTCCATCTAACGGCCACCAGTGTCCCAGGCTCAGCTAGTTTAAACTGACTTGACAGATTTCAACAGTTCAGATCAGTTTAACCACTCGAAACCTAATCGGAACAGAGGTTCTGGTCTAATGAATTAATATGCACACGAGTTTGCTACTTCATGACCTGTGATGTCGATAGTGTTTTTCCTTATACATCATGAACAGTCCAGAGCTGTAAATCTAGATCGGATGCAGGTCTGCCACTGGATCACCTCTACCTACACTAACAAGGCATTTAGAATATGTAAGAGTTCTTTTGTTGTCATATTCAGTTAGTTTGTGTTTTTATCTATGGATTTATTTTTTACAGATTGTTTGACTTTAATGCTTTAATAACACTGTTTACCCCCAAACCTTGTCATTATGTTTTTGTGTTGGAAGCCAACTACGGTTTCATTGCATCGATTTCAAAATAACCTTTCCAAGAGCACATTTAGAGTGTGACATGAGCTCTCTGTTTCCAACTATAAAAGGTTCAAAATGCAGGTCAGTCAGGAACGGCTGTTTTCAGCAGAAAGCCTAATTATCATAAAGTGTTTAAATGCTGAATGTGTTTCAGAGTGAGATTTAACAAGCTGATGAGAAGACACAGACATGACCTGACCTCAGTATTACAATCCATCAGAAATAGATTAGCTCAATGTGTGGGGGTGTGTGTTTGTGAATACTTGATGATGCAGTCCTAAAGTAGAGCAGAATCTGCTGGAAGTCAGCACGAAACAAAGCTCAAAACACGACCTGGGACCTGTACCTGTCTACTCTGGTGCTTCGTCTTTGTATTCTGTCTTTCAATGTGTGTTTGAGTATGCCTGTGTATTTGTGTGTGTGTGTCTGCTGTTGTATTGCTTATTGATTATTATCATTTTGGAAAGCCAAGTCCTTCCCACATGCTCTCCCCTTCATCCTGACCCATTCAAGCCATAAAATGGTTTAAGGTTCTATTACATCCTCATCGACAACTGCTCTGCAGAAAGGAAATGAAGCACATTCTTCATCCGTTAAAAGTCTGATGGTTTTTGAGTGGTAATAGCATTGTTATCACAGTTCATAATTAATGCAGTAATCAATACTGCCCACATGCTTTCCATCTTATGCTGCCTCTAATAATACTTTGAACTGACTTTGCAGCTATTTTGCCAAAATGAGAATTGAGTGGGTGGAAAAAGTCATCTCTTACCTCACTTTACTGTTTTCTTAAAAATGGATTTGTCTGATAGGGGAGCTATAATTAAATCTCCCACTTTAAGGCCTGTGAAGGCCAAAACTGTTACAAAACCAGACTGATACTGATAGAACCAGGAAAGATGATGGCTCTTGCAAGACATTAACCTGATGGGACTCAAACATCACGAGTGATTGACAATATGCAATGATCCATTTATTTTGTGTCAGCTTAGATTATGGACAAGATGAATATATGATAATTGAACAACTGCTGTGACGGCCTGTCACTCTGCTGAGGGTATCTACCAGTAATAGTTTTGGGTAGTTTTAACTACCTGGTGCTAAATATTTGCAAAAGAAAATGTATAGAGGGGAGAAATAAAGCAAACAAGTGTTAATGAAGTGTTTTTTCTTGTTGAGGTGAAAAATGGTCTCTTTCTTACTTTCATTATACTTTCTACAGAGGCTCCAGCAAGACAAATCAGTGCTTAATTAAGAGATTTACAAGGAACAATGGAGTGTTACCAACTAACCTTGGAGGTAAAGCACAGGGACTAATCCAAAGCAATCTCAAGGAATCCAATTCCGTAATGAGATGCACTGGGAACATCTATCTCCTCTATTAGTTAATGCTCAATGGAATTATACAAATGTATTCTGCACATTTTTACGGAGCCCAACAAATATCAACTTGATGATTCATTCATAAGTTTGCTTTGGTTTTTCTTTTGCTGGCCATTTACGTACGATTTGTGTTAGATTGTTGCTCTCACAAATGGTAAAAGTGGCTTGCTGTAGAGTTTACCTTTGTTCACATCAAAATGTCCAAACTCTCCAAGAGTGAGTCACCTCTGACCATTTGAGGCCTTATGTACAGAACAGTGTGTCAAGTGGAAGGGGCAGCATACAACTTACACACCTCAGTGGTTTTGGTGTAGTTTGCGCTGACGTTTGGTTCCCATAAGTACCATCCTGAAGTCTTTGCTGTTAGAGCAAAGACTTATAGGCTCTGGAATGATTTGCCTGAGGGAGTGCTGGAGGCGCTTCTAGGATGTACAGGGCAAAGGGCAGAGAAACAACACGAACAGGTTGGTGCTCCACCACAAGCAATAGTTAGAACCAGTTACATTCTATCCATCCATTGCCTGAACTTATCCTTCAGGGTTGCAGGGGGGCTGGAGCCAGTCTCAGCTGACTATGGGCGAGAGGTGAGAGGGGTACACCCTGGACTGGTCGCCAGTCCAGTTAAATTCCATCACATGTAAATTATCGTACAAAACCATGCAAGTCAGAGGTAACTGGTGACTAATTTGTTTGTAGTGTGTGGACTGTTTGAGTAAACCAAAGAACCTAAAGGTAATCTTACATAAACATGAGGATTATATGCAAACCCCACAGAGATAATCGCTGAAAGCTCGTGGTCTTGGTTTTCATCTTCCTATCTTTCTATCAGTATGTGCAGTGTGTGTATTCAGCAGTGAATAACCACTTTAGATAAATGACCGCAGAGAAGTGTTACGTGACAACAAGACTATCCTGAAATCTTTTAAAACGTATATTTGCTCTGTAAATATAGACCGCAAATCCCTTGATCTGATCTTTGGCTTGTGTTTTATTCAATTAGCTTGGAAAGTTTTCGTTTGAAAGTCAAAAGTTTCTCGTACGGGTCTCACCTCAATTCAAACTCCACTCCACTGTGCCAATTTACTGTCCTTGCCTCAGGTCAGAGAGAGTCAACACAGGAGTGAAGACACACTATGGCATGCACATGAGAGCTGCTATTACATGCTCTCATTCTCTAACACACACACACACACACAAAGAAAGGTGTAGAACTTAACTGAAGTGTACACGCAGAAAATGACACACGTGAACAACAAAGAATGACGGCTCTTGTGCAGTGAGGTAGTTCACCTAAATTATGACATTTTCATTATTACATTTGAAAATCTCAAAGACAACATGCCTCTACAGAAACAATGAGCCAGTGTTACACAGAACAATACTGCTGTAACATTTTCAGTACATGGTTTTTCACTGAGAAGTATTTTCTTTACAAGGTAAATGATACTGTCCACAGTATTATCTAATTTGTTTTTTGATAAAAGACAGAACACCTTGGTGGTGGAGATCTCAAAACCTGGTCAAACAAAACAACTAATTATGACTAAAGGATGGTTGTAATGGTTGGGTGGATATTAGGGGATATACATGCACATATATATATATATATATATATATATATATATATATATATATATATATATATATATATATATATATATATATATATACATATATACACCGGTACTTCAACTTTGATCCTGTAAAGGTAAGTTCCCCAGAGCAGTGGTCTCTGGAGATCTGACTGTCTGCTCTGCTCTTCTTGAAACCTTACTGCTATCTTCTCTATCTCTCTCTCTCTCACACACACACTCCCTGAAGAGAGGTTATAAGCTCATTCCTTTAAAACATTTCTGACCTGTCTGGCTTCTTCGCTCTGCGTCTCTGTATCAGTTACTCTGCCTGCATCTCTGTCTCTCTGCCCTTCTGTGTTCCCTCTACCTCACAGCTCGTCTCTACCTCTGACTGTGAATCTGTCTTTGATTTATCCTACCGCTTGTGTTTTCATTGTATCCCTTCCTTCTCTTTCATTTTGGACTGTTGGGGAAAGATGTATATTTGCCTTCTGTGTTTGTGACGGAGAACTTGTTTTTTCATTCTTTTGAAAAGTTATGTTAGCTAACGGTATGACTGCTCGTAGATAGTATCCTCTTTTTCCTCCATCTTTTTAATGTCATCTTTATAATATGACATTAAAAAAAACAATGTGGCAATTCAGCAATTTTACTTTTGGGATTTTCATAAAACAGTGGGAAAGTGTGTGTGGGTGTGTTGGGTTGTTTAGCTTTTCATTTCATCTGAAGCAGAACGTTCTCCCTGTTGGTTATGAAGCGCTGGTCTGTTGGGCACTTACTGCCAACACAAACAATGCAGAATCTCATAATATTATTTTATTCAGGCCGAATGAAATGATTGGACAGCTGCTGGAATGCTAACAATGAATATAACAAAAATATTTCGGGTTTAAAAGCTGCCCCAATCAATACTTTTTATATTAACAATGAATGAAAGGAGGATGTCTGCATTCCACATTAGCTCTTCATGCTGTCTTTCAGCTTATTCTTTTGGTTTTTGCAAACCACATCATCACTGATTTGATCTAGTCTTACTGGTATCATCAAGTGAGTCTCCAACTGCAGCAGGCATCGTTTTTTTAAAAAAAAAACAACAACACATAGAAAGTTAGCTGCTAGCTGGGTACCATAGTGTAGCGTGTAGAAGCCAAAGAGCCAGTAATTTGACTCAGGAGTTGGTGTAGACCAAAACAGAGCTAAAACAAGAGTGAATATTCCACTGGCCAGAAACATGACTCCAAATATCATCACAACTTTATATTAACAGATAGCACAACATACTGTGTATGTCTGAAAGCCTGTCTGTCAGACACAATTAATTCATAACACAAACTAAAATTAAATCTATGCTGCATTCAAGTGCCTGTTGGTAAGATCAGAATTACAAATGTAAATGAGACATTTCACTCTTTCATGCCTAGGTGGATGAACAGCATCGTGGTGCAATAGAGGTTGTTCTGCACAGTTGAAATTAAATCATGTCTCCAGTCTTTAGTGAGAAGCATATAGTTAATAGAAAGAATGAGTTGTGTTATTGTAAAAATATAACATCTATAAATCTTCACATTTCAGTTGTCAATCTAATCTCTTATGCTCTGCTTTATGAGTTGCAATCTGCAAATGCATTGTGAGGATGTCACACTTTGGGCTCATATATATATGTATATATGTATTGAGAGCTGAGTTTAGTTGAAAGTTGTGATTTTAATAAAATGTAAGTTAGGCTTGAATCACTTCAGGACCGTCAGTGTTCCTCTTCTGTAGCTTTCTCTTTATTAAAAACACTATATGGACACAAATAGACCGTATGGTGCATGATTCTTTTTCATGACTGGCGACACTTACAAAGAGTCTTATGTGAATTATCAAAATGTCACTGCTCTTCACAATTCCCTCTTTGAATCCAAGCCTGTAAAAGAAGGAAATAAAAGATTTTAACTGCACTCAGATAAGTTCTCACCGCTCAGCAGGAGAACATTTCAACAAAAAAGGAGCTCATTAATAAGCTGCCGCTCGCTGCTCCAGATATGACTCAGATTCAGAATACACCTGTTGTGCTTTAGAGCATTACTTTGATGAAGGCAGACATACACAGAATCTGAGGAAGGATGAACATTGATCAGACATAAATTTCCACACCCGCAGAACAGTTTATTGACCGGGTTCGTACACACACAAAAACACACATCAAATTGCTGCCAGGTGCTGATTCATGGCCTGAGTGTGTGTTTTCATCACCTTAAACAGTCACTTATTAAACATTTTAAGCAGAGGCCTAGCTTTGATTCAGGGCCCATATGGCCACAGGATAAGACTCTTGCACTTACACTTTCTGGATATCTCTGATGTCCGTCAGGCTTTGAGCACCCCCGCAACATTTCATTAACCTCCCTCAGATTTCCAGTATGAGCATTTCTTGCCTTGGAACAAGAAGGTTCGTGGTTTAAGGCCACACTCGTTCATTTGAATAAGTATTTTCTGTTGACATTGCTGGCGGCTACAGCAAAAATGTTTAAACTCAGCTGTGAAAAAACCCTGTATTTCATTATCTCAGAGCTGTTTTTGGTATGAGCACTCATTAAGCTCTATTAGCTACAACATTAACATGTTTTACTATGTCCTTACTAAGACAAAGGCTCACTGATTAAAATACCACAGCATGAGAACAAGAATTTCCCACTGCACTCAAACACTCCACCAGTAACTAACTTCTGAGGTGAAAGTATAAAGAAGTAGATGAAGACAAAAAATACAAACAAAAGTAGAATGATAACAATGATAGCAATAGAAAAAATAAGAGAGCTTTAAAAGTAGCTAATAAAGAGTTCCGTATTTCATTCTTCACTTGTTTTCTTTGCTTCAACCAGTTAAGACAGCAAGTTGGAGTGAACAAATAAACCTCCAACTTCAAACAGCACAGCACTCTGTTCAGTTTAAATTAGTGCAAACCTCAGTCATAAAAGTTTTTAATGACATTTCCTTTCTTACTTTTTACTGGTTTTCCAGTTAAAAGTGAACTTTATTCTCTCTTGCCAAACATTGTCTTTGTCTTGGAATGGAAAACTTGGTTTTGAGCTACGGTAACAAACCTTAAAGCAGAGGGTAAACTTTATGCCTAAGGAAAAAGGTTGCCTTTTGAGAGAAATGATCGGCAGAAAAAAACAGAGCTCCGTCACAGTCACAGAGAAATGCTATCAATCACTTCATCCAATCATATTTGCCCCAAGCTTGAGTTTCAAAACTGAGCACCTCGTAAATAATGTGAATGTAAATAGGAGCAGTTCAACCCACGTCTATTAATCAGCAGTAGACAAACAAGCAGGGAATATCAATGAAATTTAAAAGAAAGGAAGATAAACAAAATTCTCCACTTTTTTCAGATTATTTTTTGCCTTTATTAGATAGTGACAGTAGAGGGAGACAGTAAATGGGGTCAGAGAGAGAGAGAAAGAGAGAGAGAGCGAGGGAGAGATGACATGGAACAAAGGCCACTTGCTGGAACTGCTTCAGCAACAGTTGCCACCATGTGCTGTAACCACTGCCCATTTTTAAGCACCATACTGAATATGATACCTTTTGCAGGAAAAATAAGATAAGCTAAGGGTGAAATATCTTTTAAAAATTGTTTTGATGGCGTGTAAATGTTGATATATACACAATTAGTAGTATATGAAAGGAACCTAAACTTGTCTGTCTCTACGTGTTGGCCCTGTGATTGGCTGGCTAGACAACGGATGCATGATTGAATCACTATTAGAGTATTCTGGTGTTTGTTTAGTAGCTAGCCTTGTTCTCTGAACCGGCTTGATAAACACAAGAGTATTTCCCATGATGTCATCAGTCCAACGTAGGTGGCAGACATGCTCAGTCCACCAGATCTGCTCGGTGTCCTGCGTTTACAGATGACGTTACACATGACTTGTATTATGTATATGTACAGAGGCTGCCTGTGTGTATACTACCATTTAAATAAGCAAATTCCTATTCTGTGCATGGCTTTGTGCACTAATATTTAGTAGGACAAAAATCAATGCTTCATTTTAGAAATATTCCATCATTATGTCAGTGAAACTAAACATCAAACATCTTCAAATCTGATAAATGACTATATGATATATTAACACACTGTAAAAATATAATATATTGTGATGACCTTAAGGCTCGTATCTATGACCAACATCTAAAGACTGATTTACAGCAGCAAACACAATAACATTAGTCCTTTCTTATTTGTATTTTCAAAAAATGCAAACACAGATACAGACATGTGAAATAATTACATGTGAAGTTTGGCATTTATGTTTTATTAGAAGGGAGGCATGAATACATGGCCTCCGAACACTTTCCAACAAACAGCCAATCATAATGTCATAATATGTGATGTCATCTGTAAATATAAGACCCTTAGTGGATCTGGCAGGCAAAGCACATCCGGTAGTCACACCAGCAACAGACTACCAGGACAACCCAACAGCCAAAGTCTTGATTTCAGCAGGTTTGTGGTTAGTAAGCCACTGTGGCAAGGCAAAAAACAAAAACTAACAAACAAACAAAAAAAAAAAGAAAAGAAATTCTTCCTAAGTGAGAGGACAGTGAAACTGATGGATGACATTTCTGGAAGGTTCCAGGAGCTCCTGGCAGGCCCATGAGGAGGATATTTTGGCTGTAATTGGCAGAGCTGACAAGTATCAGGAAGACGTAGTGAAAGAAAGCGAGTGTGTGTGTGTGTGTTTATTCTTGTAGTTCTATCGTTCTGAGGACTTTAGATCTTGAGAAGTATGGACATTTTGGCTAGGACTGAGGGTTTGGACGTGGTAAATTGTCTTAAAGTTAGAAATACGCTCAAGTCAAGATTAGAGAAAGGCTTAAATATAGATTATGCTGTCGGGGTCAAGGTGAGGGAATGCATTGTCTTAATGTGGGTCCTCACAATGTGGGTCCTCACTATAGAAGTGCATCTATATAGTGCATGATTCTATGATAGAAATATTTATATATACAGCTGGAAAAGAAATATTAGACTTTGCAATTCTTTTCACCCTCTCTCTGTCTCATACACACACTTTCACACACATCAAATAATCGAATAATAATCGAAGTGGAACTTTACCAAATTTAGCTTGGGTCGTACTAATGATCAAACTGACGGATAAAGCCTACTTTTAGTGTCTGTGTTGTGCTCCGGCACCGCCGTTGGAACTGATTGTACCCACTCTAGTTCTAGTCCTATCTGAAGATAGGTGACATTTTTGATGGAGGTCATGGACTGGCTTCCTCAAGCAGCACAGAGCAGATGATGCCCGCCTCATCTGAAGTCAGGCACATAAATGGCAAAATGAATCCACTCAATCTTCGAAATAAAACATCTTTTGATCATATATTCCACCACCACATCAATATAATTATATAACTGGTGGCACCAGGCCAGACATCAACCAGTCAGAGGGCCAGAGGTTTTTTAACACCATGGACAAAGAAAGGTTCGTCTTAGAGGTGGAGAAACACTTTAACCTGCTGTGTGTCGGCTCAAAAACAGCAAAGTAGTAGATATCTACAAATATCTACAACCCCCCCCAAAAAATTCATCACATTTTAAACAGACAAAATAAGAAATGTGTGAAAATCAATTATAAAAAATTATCAACCAGACAAAACGCTCTGCTTCTGAAATGCTTCTGAGACAGTCACAGTGGGATATGAAACTGCACGGATGATGGAGCAAAACCAGACCACACCTGAAATGCTACTGTTATGGATAAAGAGATGAACATACATCGCAAAACTGCTTGTGACCTGTTTTCAAAATCTGATGGCTTGAGCAAATACGCTCTATTAGCTAGAATGTTTTATTATGGTGACTTGATAATCATCATCTGAGAAATGACTCTTCCTAGGGCAGCGTTAATGCATAAGCATTTAAAATCACATGACACTTCATCATTGGAGCCATCACTGTCACAGCTTGTATTGTGCATTCACCCCAGACTCTGGCACCGGTGTAAAGTTGAAGGCAATTGCGGCATTAAGAATGCAAAAAAAAAAAAAAAAAAATCTGTGAAAGCCTGAAAAGAGAGCTAGAATTATTGATGATTTGCATTCTCATTTTATCACAGATACAAACAACAAGTTGGGAAAAAGGCAGGTACCTGAGAATGAAATTACGAACAACCATGCTGGTTTTTTGTCCTTAAGTATCACCTAATTAAAACAGAACATAGCCTAATCTGATGTGTTGTTTTTACTCTTGCAAGAGACCTTGAATTGATCTACTTTGCTCCTACCACTCACTGACTGCAGTATTGATTCTGCCTTTTAACATTATTCAGTTGTCATTGGAAACTGTCACATTATGCTGTTATTAACTTTATGAAGAATGATTGTAGTCTCAATATTACCTCTCTCCCGAAACTGCAGCAGAAGAAGGATTTGCACTTATTTACTTTAACTATCTGTTGTCCTGTTGGATCTCATGCAGCATGATAGATTTTGAGTCATATTCTTCCTGTCTGGTAAATGCTGAAGTGCACTCCCGGAAAGTGACCGTTAAGCCAATTGCTCCCCGTGATGCGGTAGACACCCATCTGCCATGGTCATACTACTAAACAACACGGCCAGAAATGCTGTTTTCAATACACTGAGAAAGATGTGATGGCCTGCTTTCATTTCAGCGACATCTGTGGGGCTGCTGGTTGTGGGTAGCAAAAACCACACAGTCTTGTTTGTGCATGTTGCATGTGTACCCTCAGCATTATCATATCATGATGAGTTCCCCACCTTAAGCATTCTGATTGTGTCTGGTTGTCCTTTTCTATGCCTGCAGCATCTGTCTAGTGGTCTTTTCTATTAGCAGGTCTCTTCACTCCTTCACTTAACTTTTTTTCTCTTGACTTTCTATCACTTTCTATCTGGCAACCTGTCTACCTGTTACCTCCTCCCTGTGTTTGTGTTTCTGTCAGTCTCCCTGCTAGTTTTGAGGACAGACACACTTTTTCAGATGCTGCCAGATAACTTGTCTACAGGGTTTGAACAACTTCTCAAAAGTGAAATTCAAAAACTTCTCCAGCTATTTGATGATAGGTGCTGAAAGTTCTATTGGACCCTTGAGCAACCCGAAGATCTCAAGTAATGTTGAATTTGTATTTTTCTCAAACTTTGTCTCTCTAACTCTTTAACTTTTCTCTCCTTAAGTGAAATCGAAATGTTATCATGGTGAGAGCACCAAGGGTATTAAGTTAAAAGGCACAATGGCTGCTGCATGATGAATAGCATCTAGAAATGCAGTCTGTCAAGTACAAGAAGTTGTTCACCTGCATCGTCCAGTAGCTCAGTTTGAATCAGTGAGTCAACTCCAGATAGATAGATAGATAGATAGATAGATAGATAGATAGATAGATAGATAGATAGATTTCAGACAATAGTGTGATATATCCATAGCTTTTACTAAAAAATGCCAACTGCAAACTTCCAACCAGGAATGCAAATTAAAACAATGTAAGACCACCCAAGGGTGGACTTTTCCTTTATTTTTCCTTAAATGCACATTATGTCTTGACTATGATAAGTCACTTCACCCCTTAAGTCTGTTGTTGTCATCCATTTAGTTGCTCTGGAGACACTGAGAAGGTGAGAACAGATTGCTCATTTTCCACCCTGTTGTTCAAGTGAAAACAAGAGATGTTTAAAATGGGACCTTTGAGCTTGGGTGAGTGTCGAATGTAAATCACAGAAAAGACGCTGTCTGCATATGATAAGCAGTTTGTGCTGCACTCTCTGTTGGGCTCAGGGTAAATGCTGTGAGCTCAGCTCAATGCATGTATGGAAGTAAATAATTTATATATGCAAGTGTAATCAATAAGCATGCCCTGATGGAGTAGGGGTTACGTCACTGATCATTTAAATGTAGCTTTTTCTGTTTTGGCCTTTTGTCCACACACAAAAATGGCATTTTAGGTCAATGAATCTTTTGGAAAACTCCTTCCAAGGTGAAGAAATTCAGAAACTCTGTTTCAATGTTGAGTTTTTGGCCTCATAAGACATAAGAGTATATGTGGTATCGTCTTTGTTTACATCATTATTTGGGGGCTTTTCCTTGGCAGCAGGGCTTTTTATATGTTGACACATACATGTGCAGTTAGTGTTCCACTACATCTTGGAACAGAGGTGTCAAAATTGCCCACAGCATTTCTGGTCCTCTCTACATAATTCAACGCTCCCAACACACAGAGCCTGCTCTCAGCGCCAGCTGTTTTAGACAAGACCTGTTTGGACATCTACTTTGTGGGACAACTTTTAGAATGAGGGGTTGTTGCTGTTGTCTTTGAGTGAGCTGCTTCGCCCACATATTGAGGTAGACAAGGGTAAACAAGTGTAATGAGATCGCCTGTCAGTTTTGTAACAAAAGTTGCGCTGTATTCAGGTCAGGTGTAGCAGTTCTGATATGGTGGATGGCTAGACCGGGAACAGAGCCATCATTAAGGTTTTTAGTTCCAGCTGTGCTTTCTTTGTCCTGATATTGTAAGTCTAAGTATCTCCTACAAAAAAGGCCTTCTGATTATTTTAAAAAATGTATGGAAATCCAATATACATTTTTTTTAGACTAGAGTAATGTATCTGCCCTCTCTCCGTGTTTTAGATCCTTGGCTAGCTGTGAAAACCCTTGAAGTTTAAATAATTTAAGTTTGAAATAAAATAAGTTTCATTGAAGAACCATTGTTCAAGTGGTTCATATGCATGAGAGTCCTACCCTTCTACCACAAATACTATAGACCATGGATTGTAATTCCAATTCAAAGATCTGCCTGTTTTTTATTCATGCTTTTACACTACATTGTTTTTGACGGCCTCCACAAAAGACTGTTAACCCGAAATGATTTTGGAAGATGAGAACAACAAAAAGAAATGTTCTACAACAGGATCTAAACACAGCAACAACCTGACAGCCAGGAAAGTGAACAAGAAAGTGTGTGAGTGAGTGCACTTTACAGAGTCTCCATCAAGTCTGCTTACTAATGAGATATTTGTTCAGTGCTGTGTTCGACCCTGTCTTAAATGGCTACTGCTGCTGATGCTCACACACACACACACACACACACACACACACACACACACACACATCACAGCACATAAGTTTTCCCCAACTTCACACAAGTTGCCACAGCATTATGCTAATGAGCAACAACTGCTGTCCAGCCAAACATATCACTGACTGAAAGGGCAGAGGGATATAGAAGCAGGCAGATGAGGGAAGGACAAATATGGCATTATGGGATTACACATGGAAACTTTTTTTTGTTTTCAATGTACTCCAGAAAAATACCTTGGAAAATTCTCAGTGAGTCATTAAAAGTGTCAGTTTTTCCCCCTCGAGCTGCATGTTAACGAGGTTTTCTCACTTTCTGTAGAGAGTATGACTTATCTTAGTGACAGATGACAAGTGCAATACATTTGAAGGATAACGACTGCCTGCTGAGGAGGGGAAGAGAATGAATAGAAAGCAGAGGCAGAATAAAACACAGATTCAGGTAACCTGCCAAGAGTTATAAATCTTTGTCACGCTGGCGCAGGGGTGTATCAACAAATAATTTGTCATGTATACAAATGCATCATTCAGGGACAACAGGAGCTCATACTGAGTTCAAGCAGACAGTGGCAGATATACTATAGATGAAAGCATAAATCACTCTAATGAAAGAAACGAGAGTGGAGGTCAGACCCTCATGAAACACAACCAGTCGAGGTAGGATCCTATTCGAGCTGAATTCTTACAAGATTCACATTTTCTACATCTTGCATTCACACAAGTAGTAAGTGTGTAAGTGTCAAATAGCAAAAGTAGACAGTTTGGTTAAAGCAGACCTCAACCATAGAGGGAGCAGACTGCAGAAAAATCATTTTGGTACAGTGGTCTAATTGATACAGGAGGCCTCTGAAACTATTTTCTTGTATTTTGCTGAGCATATCACTTAGGTAGTTTTCTCCTTAATAAACAAAACACCTGACTCAAGTCATATTTGGGTGTAGAGTCTTTGGAACACAGAAATCACAAAGATGGGCAGATGAAGAGAAAGATCTTACAGCAGCGGTTTGAGAAGGTTCAATAAATGTTTTAATTACTATATTTTAACTGATGTGAATTCCTAAGGTTTTGTTTTTTTACAACTATCAAGAGGGTGATTTTTAGCCCTGCTGGTGGCATGGCGCTATGGACGACAGTGCTGGTCAGTTAGCTTGGTCCAGACTGGACTCTTTCAAGAACTATTAAAGGGATTCATAGGACATTTTCATGTCACTCCAAATCCTCACATTGAAATAAAACTATTCATCTCACTGTAGGAAATGTTTGCTGGTGTTTCAGAGCAAAAGCTGCTTTATGGCGAAACATCAACTGAAACTCCCATTATTTTAGCTTGCATTCCCTTTTGGTCATAGGCTGTGTTCAAGATGTAACAGACAGGCACACAGACAAGACAGTCAAGCCAACCCTCCACTCCTCTGCCCAAATGCTAATCTAACTCTGTAAAAATTAGCACCACATCACCACATAGAGGACTCACAGAGCTGAGGAAAGTATTCAGAACTCGCCACTTTATAAATAATTCCAAATTGTTACTGGGAAATAAAATCTGATATCTTAATAAGTGCGCTGAGGACTGCAGAATCTCTTGATAGCTAGTGTGCATTACTCAACTTTAACTCAACTTTTTTCAGTTTTCAGAGTTTGTGCTCATGAACAGAGGATCATGCTTATAGAGTCACTTTCAACTACTGGCCTCAAAAAAAACAAAGATGGAAAACAAAAAGAAGATAGACAAAAAGATGGGCTGAAGGAGATAGTGTGAGTGCTGGGACAATGAAACATTTTTGAATTTCAGTTTGACTGTAGCTCTCTCCTTGACCGGTGACGGGTGGTGCACTGTAGAGACAAAAAAGGAATGGAGGAAACATACAATACTGTATTTTTCCTCACTTTTTTCCTGCCCAACGTCTCATCTCTCCCTTTCTCTTCTTTTATTTTCTGTATTTTGGCTGTGTGATCAAAGTTTTGGTTCATCTTTGAAGTTTGCCCAATCCATCAATACAGCTGAGAATCACTAATCTTTGACATAGTCTTACCAGAAAGAACAATCTCCTTCTCTGATTAAATATCCTCACATATGACCTTCAAATATCACCCTCTTCCTCTCTTTCACCCTCTATTTCCATATCAACGTTTGCATTTCCACAGAAAACAAGAAGAGAAAAAAAGAGAATCAGCTCATTCTCTTCCACAAAATACAGGCTTGTGACAACAAACTGCATTAATTGTAACATGTCTCTATTGTATGACAAAAGAATATTCAGTTGAAGTTTTTATATTTTCATATTACATATGTTTGGCAAAATAGTAGTAAAGTAAAGAGCAACTAACATTTGATAATAAACACTTTTGCCAACAATCAATAGATTATTATATCTCACAACCTAACAACAAAACTCTGATTGGGCTGAAATTGCTGAACAGTAAATATTGATATGAGTTTTGTGCTCATGCATGTTAAAATAAATATGAGAAAAATTATTAGAGATATTATTTTCCTTACCTTTTTCTCACAGAGAATGTTAACGATGTGACTATAGGTTTATAGAAATGACTACTATGTCATGTCACACCATTAGTTATGTATCGCTGTAGTGTGTTAAAATTCCTCAGCAGCAGAGTTTTCAGTCTCAGAATTACTGCTCCTGGGATATCAGGGCAGCCTACTGTCGTAGTTAGAAAGACCATCCTTCAAACTGATAACTCGCATCAAACCCCTGCGTTTGCAAGTATATGCCCTGCTGTGCTGCTGATGGATACACACAGTGTGTCAGTGTAAATCAGATATACCGTGAGGGACTCATATCTTGGACTTCGAGAGTGCTGTTGAGAGCAGACCAAGTGTGGTAACAATGGGGGCCCGAGAGAAAAGCTGGCCTCGCGAGTTGGAGCAGTCTTATGAGCTGACCACGCTACTGTCCGATGCAGTATAAAGAATATGCTATGTAATTTGTAGTTGATGGGTTGCTTCTCTTTCTGTATTTATGTCTTACTGATTACAGAAAAACAATATCCACACTCTCATATCCTTAAACATTCTTTGGACATTTAGATTTCATCATATTTTCTGTGTATAAAATCACCTTAATGCTTCATAACATTATTAACTGAAAGTTAAGACCAGTTAGCAAAAACCAGTTAGCAAAAATGTTTTGGACTGTAAACGTGTCATTTTTACAAGCTAATTTGCAAGTAAGCATGCACAAATGCAAGCACAAGCATTTTTTATACATTACAAGTTGGAATCATACCAATTACTTTCATGAAGTTATAATTCAAAGCTTGAATGTCATGTGCCGAGATGTGCTTGATTAAAAAAAAATCTGAGGATTGATGGAGGAAAAAAACATTTAAACATAAAACAAAGTTGGGATGAAAAACATTTCCTTTAGAGGCCTGCCAGAGAAACATAACACATGCAGAGCAAGTACATACAAATGGTACAAATACTCTATATTTACACACACACACACACACACAAAGTCTGAAAATCCTTTATGTAAGCAAGCATATCAATAGAAAAAGCAAATTCTACAAATTAAGAGTACTGCATTCCTGCAGGTTTTTGCAATAGATGCAAATACTCAGATGTAAATGGACAGTAAAGCCTGTAGGCTTGACTGAGGTGTTAATTGTCATGTATTAAGTTCAAGCGCATAGTTGTCTGCTTGGGTCTAAGATTTTAGAAGTTTGAGGAATTGCCACCACTAAAATCATGTGAAATATTTACACTGAAAAAAGCCTCTCACAAAGTCTCCCACAAAGATACACTGACACACTCACACAAAGATAAAAGAAGAAAAAACTGTGAATAATTCTGAACCAACAAATGAGATGAAACATAGATGAAGAAAATAAAGGCAAAATCTCGGCTTAGTCATTTACATTCATTTACTGTCTTTACTGTGAAGTTCAATTCAACGCAGCAGTCTTCGCTCTGGTGGAGTCGTTCTCATCACAAATAAAACAACATTTGGCGAAACCAAAAGCCTGGAACAGCAAGCTGGAGGAGGAAAATATGTTTCTCCACAGCGATACATCTGCACATCTGGCGGAAAGTCAAACTTTTAAACGCGTGTGTGTCCTTGGAGATGAATCTGCATAAGTTCCTGCGAGATGAAAGTCAGTTTATTCCTGGAAGCGGGCAGAACATTCCAACACACGGGATGAGTCGAAGTTGTGTCTTTTATTTGCAAAGCTAAATATTGTAACACAGATTGAAAGAGCTGCTGTGTGAAGATAAAAATCGGAGCCTTTTTTTCTGAATCTACCAGCTATTTGCACATGCACACATTTGTTTTCAGATACCGCTCTTGACCTTAGCTTTGTCATGAGAAATAAATAAATCCAAAACTTCTGTGCACCAAAAATCTATGCATCCCTATAGATCAATTTGAGATACATCATAAGATGGGAGGGACAACAGCAGCATCTACGTGTCAAAATAGTTCTGTACATTATATAAAACTTTGTCAATTCTGATGATATCTTTCCATCCTGAATTCCTCCCTGCTCCAGTTTCATCATCTTTGGGATAAATAACTTAACTATACGTTTTTTTACATCCGAGACAAGTTCTCTCTTTAGCTGACTGGCGTTCTGCGAGATCAAATTCAGCGTGTGAGGTCAGTTACACTTCACAACACAGCAGTTATGGATATTTTCGTCTGAGTTACTCACAGTCGCAAAGAGCACATTTCAATTTTCGATCATGTTTCAGAGTAAATATTTTAGGGATGCAAAACAGGCAGCATAAGGACAGGTATTAAAACTACTGCATTTACACATTATATTATTTTACTCTGTGTGCTGAGACTGAGTGTTCCAGCTCTGTGCCCATAATGATGAATCCTATAGGTTAAGAGTGTTTGGCTCTGAGTGTTTGGGAATGTGGCTCTATTGGCCTTATTCATTTATTATTAGAGCCGAAGTTTAGAGGAAAATTTACAAACGCTTGATGTTTTAATTGAACACAGATGCTAAATAAGTGAATTTAAATGCACTACAGTCTGATACTGGGCCGTCTGAGACACATCAGCAAGTTTTCTGCTACTGAACATTTTAATTGGCCTAAAAAAAACTATTCTTGATAGCCTGCTCTCTTTATATGCACTCAGTTTAGGTCAATTGGACCTCAACATTAAGTAGTATTTTGTCGTCCTTCACTGTCACAAAGTCCTTATTCTATTTGCAGATTCAGCGTTGCAAAGTAATACTGTCAAAAGATGTGTTAACTTGTGTTATTATACGGCGTTGTTGAATAATTGATTTTGAATCAATAACAGCATTCTGCAATCTGCTATTTCTGTATAGCAGACCGTTGCTATGGACACAGTTCTTTTAGCGGAAGCAATAAAATCATATTTAAATCAATAAAATCATTTTCAGCTAAATATTTCATGTATATGTATATAGGAATAATGTACAGAAAGCAGCGGTTATTTGTGCACAACAAACATCCTTCAGCATGATTCATTCAGCATCACCCTGTCCTGGTTTGTTTTGAAATAATGACCAGCTTGCTGTGCATTATCCCTTATGTAGAAAAGTGTTGCTCAGCACTGCTTTGTGCCATGTCATGTCAGTGTTGCACCACATGTGGCATTGTGAGTCATTTACTCCCTTAATTTTATACTACACTGCGTAAGTGTATCTGCGCATGTGTTTATTTGATCTAAATTACTGCTCTCACTGCTGTTCCTCAGATCAGATTTCTCTGAGCTTAGCTTGGGCGTGAATGTGTTTGTAGTTTGAATTTTGTCAATGATGAGAGCAAGGGGAATGGAACTCATAATAGAGTAATAAAGTCTAATGGCTCTCTAGTTTAAAGTAATGTCATTTTTATGACTCTCACAAAGACAAAGACAAAGAAAGATGGTCTGATAGAGAGATTTTCATTTTGGGGCCAACTTGGCCCAAGCTGATCAAAGAAAATGAGCAGGGAAATAAGGAAATTAGAAAAACAAACCTCGATGATAGATTGAGTTGCTTAACACAGACCATGTGGGACAGTTTCCAGGACAAGTATTTACCTAAATCCTGAACTAAAACAAATGTTATTTGGGACAGTCATTGGAAAGCATCCTTAGAGAGAAAACAGACGGCTGCTCATTGTGGGAGGCCAGCTCCTCCCAAACTCAACACCTGTGGGCAAATCAACTCTAACATCATTCCAATTACAGTTTGGTGCTACCTCAGCTATAATTGTTATTTATGTCAAAAGTAAAATAGATCAGTTTGGGGGGTCTAGCTGAATTGAGCTTTATTACACACGTAATATAAAAGGCTGCAGTTTGCAATCATTTAGTTATACAACTAATCGTGGGTGTGTTTAGTTTCAGCAGACTTTTCCATCTCTTTCAAATCTCAATTAATAAAGCCACAATTTTATGTCTGCGCTACCTGCCAGGCTCTCAGCGTCACAAAGGATTTACTGCAACCCTGCTCAGCTCATCATGTTCAAAACAAACTAATAAATAGACAGACATACTGGTAGATAGCTTAACTTGATTTTGAAAGATAGGTCACGAATGGTACATTCTTTAACATTCACAGCCCTGAGTGCTGCTCTACACACACTGCATTCCTACCTCGAGCTCAGCTGTCAACAGACAGAATTAACATCCTTTTATATCTACCGATCCATAATTTTACTTGATAGATAAAGGAGAGAGGAATAAATCTTTAAACATTTGTTGTACTGAAGGTAGCACTGCAACAGACATAATCTATATCTTCACAGATTGTGGTCCACAATGGTCCTCCAGGGGACAGTGACCAAGAATTGATTGAGTCACTCTCCAGGAGAGGAGCCAATATGAAGCTTCTTCAGTCGTCCTTTTTTTCTTCCTTGGTCTCTGTAGTCTGTTTCAGTTCGATCAGAATTTACTTTTTTAAACCTCTCATGCATAGGAAAAATGATCCAAATGGTATGAACTAATGTGACTAAAAAGGAAAAAAAAGCATATATATATATACAGTATAAATACACACCATAGGTGGTGTAGCTGCTTTCTGACTTATCCTCAGGTGAGTCCCCTCTTCATCAGGTTGATCTCTTCTCAGCCGCAGCCAGTGTGATGCCCTTGCAGTTTCTTGTCCATGAAAGTTACAGAGGGGCTTGGACTCTTCCTCCTTCGGGTTAAAACTTCCTACAGCTGTTTTTTATCTGGCAGCCATCCTGACCTTGCTCCAAGTTACTCTCATCAGCCTCCAGATCTGTCCCAAGACCTTCTGGTCACAATAGGTTCTCCTCGGGTGTTCTTCACATTTTGGACATTGCAGCCCTCCACTTTGTTTGTCCACTAGCAGTCTTGTGGCAAAATTGTAGCTGTTTGATGCAAATTCTGCCTTTGTCCTTGTTTGCTTCCAGCTTTTCTTGTGGTCGTTCTCTGCTTGTCCCCAGCTCAGTGTTTCTTTAAAAAATCCCTCAGGTCAGCAAGACTGTGCTTTTTGCCCTGGGTCTTGCCTTATGGCTCTGATCCTTTGCTCCCTCCTGCCTGGCTGCTTAATTCCAATTGGGCCTGCCACCCTGCACTGCACTGAATCTTTTACATCCCATGTTGTGATTGACGACCAAAAGGCTTCCAGCGTCCAATCTATTCCACCTGTCAGTGTTTTATCCAACAGGGTGTGCACATTGATGTCAATTTGTGTCCATTTGCTGTTCACTATTGCTTTAGGCAGTACATGTACACATGTACAAAGCACACAAGTAACAGTTGTAAATACAATGAGAGAATACAGGTGGAATGACATTTACTATACTGACACATTTGCTATAGCACTTAAATCTAAGGGTTTTCTAAACAGGTACACAACATGAGATGCAACTCATCCTAAAATGTTGTGTTTCCAGACTTGACTAAAAAAAAGAATGGTGTATTTTAGTGTTGCAGGATGGATTTTGGGTCCCTGTGAATCAGTGGAGTGCATCAGGTGGAGAGGAAGAAAACAAAGGTGGTTTTCTATATAATGAATGTTATAATGCCAGTGTGTTGTCAAGGCCACAAGGCTGGGGACAAACATCCCTCTGAGCATCTTTTTCATCATTTTCCACTTCATCCCTGGATGAACAATGCTCACAGCAATGCCCCAAATTCAGAGCAGCCCAAACCTCGTTTAGAGGTTCAGTGGGATTTAATTTAAGCCTAAAGAGCCAGAGGTATAACCATTCATCGATTTAAATTGATGCACAGGGCTTAGTGTCTATATATGGCTGCATTTATTTCAACATCTTAAAGTCAAAACTTGGGGAAAATGTTATCTGAAATGCCTTATCTTATCTGTATTGGAAAACTGAGAGGACATGTGTATGTTGTCTGTATGTTACCACCAAATGATTTGTTTTTCTTAACTTTTTTCCTCAACAGTGCTCTTACATGCTCATCTAGGGTCCAACTGCTGCTTGCTCAATAAAGATAATCTTTGTCACGCTTCAATGTCTCACCCATGTGACTATTTTTCAGCAATGCCTACTGTTGGATTAACTGATGGTGGCTCTTTAAGTTTGCACTCAAAGAGGCACAAAACAGAGGTAACACCCAACACCAACATGGCCTTTACTGTTTTCCATCCAGACGCCATGAGAGACCATGACACACAACAGCATCCACTAGCTGCATTATACAACCTCCTGGCTGCAGGTAAATAGGCAGACAAAACTATTTTCAAATGTGGGACCAAAACTATATGCCATATGCCATACTACACAAAAAGAGAATATAAAGAATGATCAATAAATATTTACTTGAATACACATTCCACTAATTAAACCAAGAACACACACATTCAAATAGTCACATATACCAGCCTTGTTTGCCCCCCACCCCCCCGATCTTAATGGTTTGCTCCTGGAGCTCTTGAGCAGGTGCTTAGACATGCCCTCGCCTTTGCCTCCGCCCCCTGCTGAGGAGACAACCAGGAAGAGGTGAGTACTCATTGTATGACTTTGCATTTTGAGCTAGCTTGTTATGAATGAAACAGTGGACAAACACAAAAGCTATACCCTGAAACATGACTACTATTGATGGTCATTTCTTTCCTTAGCACAGGCAGGATGTTTAGTCTCCCTGTGCCTCTTCTCTTCATGAGCTTCCCCAGCAAAGACACTTATCAAATGTTTGGCTAACTAAATAAATAATCAAAACCACTATGTGTGTGACTATCAATCAAATATCACATAAATCCCATGAACCACATAAGGTAATGGAACCACTGGTCTCCATTATATCCACAGGATAATAAAAGTTAAATAAAATCAGTTGATACCATGAGCTGGGTGAATACTTGATTCTGATTGGCTGCTGGGTTACAAAGTGATCTAGAACAGCTGAGTAGTTCCATGAAACATGGCATTCAACTTGCTGCTTCAGGCTGCAGCCAACAGTAATGTTACCCATTGTCATTCGTTTGTTTGTTGGAATGCTGATACTGATTTGGGGACAGTGACATAGCTGGTTAGCAGGCTATTAATGTTAAACATACTCGGAAATTATATCAGCTGTTTGTCAACCGTACGCAGCGTTATTTAGATTGAATCTTGCAAACATAGCCTTAGCTCTCTAGAACAGCTGTGGCAAAGGGGTCTGTGAGCTGAGTGGACTAGAAATATCTTCCACTGCCATTTTGTATCTATGATCTGTCCTATTACTGGAGTAGTGAACGGTACCATTCCATAGCAACCTAAAACTTTAGATTTTGGCTGCAAAGTACATGGAAATATTATTGAACGGTCCATCTTATTTCAGCAAGCTTGAGTCTAGTTAAGGGCTTTTATGGTGAAAGGTGGACTTTTAATGCAAGCATTTGTATCTTGCTTTTTTGTAGAAATGAACTACACTGTCTGGATGAACAATGTGTGCTAGTAGCTTGAACAAGAGGGTCTGAGTAATTGCACAAATGCCTTTTCTAGTGAGATAGTATAATGTAATATTAATGTCTGTGTTGTCCTACTAAAACCAGAACACAAGAAATATCTAAAGTAACTTGAATTATATGTCTCCACTGTGAACTACTATGTTTCAATGATCCAGTATTTCACCCAAAATCAAAGATTAGAGTAAAAGTCCAAGAACTGAAACAGATATTTATATCAGAACTTTCTCCTTTGCTCTTCCATTAATTGTCTGACAATCCTTCCAATTTATTTTGTAACCCTTTGGAGTGGCCAGATCCCTCATTTGAGAACCACTGGACTAAACTAGCTAGCTGTATTAAAAATAGTTCAAACAAGTTCCACCCTTCAGCAGCTATCAATAATCCAGTGATGGAATATTTCAGCCAGAGGGACCAAATCAGTACCTTAATAATTCAACAACATCAAGCTGATGATACTTATGGACTTTGACTGATGTCAAGGATAGGTTACACTGGTAGTGTGGCACTTTTACTATGGAAAGAATCTGAACTCCTCTTCCACCACTGCTCATTAGCATGTACACTCTTGCTATGCACATAACACATTACAAAACCTCCTAATTAATGTATTTTCCCTCTCAAAACAAAGATGTGAGGTGTACAACTTCACAGACTCTGACACCCTGAATCTACAAACATACTGTGAAATACTGTGATTATCTAAGGGAGAACACCAGAGTCCTTGCCCTGGCAGATCATCTCCACAACTCAGAGGTGAAAGTGTACTTTATGCTCCTTTGTGTCACCCTAAAGCCCTTTTCAGAATTCAGCGCTAGCTTTCAGGTGGATAATGAGTGGCTAAGTAATGGCTTTTTGAAATTACATGTACTTTCCACGGTTTTAATTTATTTGTCACTCATTCTATTTACCCACAGTCAGAGGAGGTGATGATCCATACAAAATGACAGATGATTCCTGGGATGCTCCGTTCCAACAAGGTCCATCATGGATATCCTGATCAAAGAGGAGGACTATGGGCAGGAAAATCAGCTAGCAGATGAAGTCCTCTTCATAGGTGCCGAGACATTTGAGTTCACCAGAAATGACAACAACGTAATATTTCAGTGAGTACACTACTGGTTTTCTTTTGATATTGTGGTCCTATTCCTTTGTGAGTAGATTATTATGAATCACTTCTGTAGGTGTGCCTAAAACGATCCTCACTCAATGCAGTAATACACACTGCCTGGTTTCAACTGTCTTTGAGAAGTTGGGAGCTTTCTATGAAGCAGCCTCTGGGAAATGCTGAAATCACTCTCCATAGACTCTCAAATGCTGAGGGACCTGAGGGTGCTGGATTCAGTGAATCAACTTGAAATTCCTCCAGAGATAGGTAGGACTATGCTTTGTTTTGTGAAGATAGGCATACATAAAGCATGAAGATGGGTATAGATAAATCATGAAGTCAGCCATCAGTACTGTTACTTGCCTTTTCATTTTGTGCCAAGGCTGGGGGCCACATTTCCTCAACTGAGCTCACAGACAGATAAGCTGAGGGAAGAGTTGGTAGAGTATCAAGTCACAGGGAGGAGAGGCGTTCTGGGGCCTTCCAGAGAAAGAGGAGAGATTCAGTAATCTGGCATCACTGATGAGGAAAAGTAATGCAAGAGAGGTCATTCAGAAGGGTAAAAAATATTCTCACAGAAAATGGAATGAGCATGGATGATGCCACTCTGTGCACTTCTTACTTGCAAGATCAACCATGCCAGCTCTGACCACAAGTGTGCTCCCTCCAAGAAGGTGCTAAGTGCTGCTGAGTCTACCACCTACAGGTGCTACAGGCCCTTGGGTGACTGTTTGGAAGTGAGAGCAGTGTGCTGGATACACACAATCTCTCTCTCTGATCAGGCCAATATAAATATGATAATACTTTTGAGCTGTGCATGTCCATACAAACACACATTAACAGGGAGTACAGGATAGGGCTGATCATGCCGCCCTGAGGGGTACTGGTGTTGACAGTCAGGGTGGAGGATGTGGTGGTGCTTATCTGCACAGCCTGGCGTCTGCCTGTCAGGAAGTTCAGTATCTAGTTGCATAGGGTGGTGTTGAGCCCCCAGGTCTCTGAGCTTGACGACAAGCTTGTCCATAGTCACTGAACATCATACTCCTGTGCTCCTCTGGTCCAAGTGGCAGAGGGCAGTGTGGAGGGCGAGTGTGGTGGTGTCATCAGCTGACCTGTTTGCCCTGAGTACAAATTGAAGTGGGTCTGGTGAGTCAGGAAGGTGTCACTAGTTGTAGAATAGGGAAATGTAATTGTTTTTAGTATTTTTTTAGTATGAAAATATATGAGCCAAGAGTCAAGACTGAGATGGTGTCATGAATAAAGGATAGTTGATATTTTCTGAAGCTCATTAGGCCATAGTACTTGCTGAGTATGCTGTATGTTACAGCACATTAAACAAAGATGAATGACAATCAATCTTGGCAATCTCATAAACACCTCGATTGAAATAATGAATCAACCACTTGTCAGAGAGTTTCGGGCTTCCTGTGCTTGTTTATGTGTAGTAGGTAGCTTGTCTTCAGCTTAATTTTTTCCACCATATTGTATGATTTTATTTCTTCTCATGACTTGACTCTTTATTTTGTTGCTGCAAATGAGTGACATTATTATGACGCGGGACTTTCTCTCCCCCACTACTCATCCAGCCTCATACTTTACTCTGTCCCTTTCTAATCTGCTTCTTTGTTATCATGGCTGACATATAATAATATGAATGTATTGATCAGGTTCAAAACAATGAAATATGTGTGGATACTTTATCAACATAGTAATGCAAGATCAACACGTTATCATACTTACCTAATTAGTTTCCTCTGAATCATTAATACCATTGATTGGTCGTGGAGAGGAAGTGTGTGTTACCTTAATTAATGTCCTCCATGTATTTATCACTCTAGTTGATTGATTAATTAATTTGTCTGTAGCTTTACTACGGCCCAATTGACACACTTGGTTATTGTTATAAACCGAGAAGAGTATATGACAGAAACTTTATAGTTACACCTTCAGCAGGTTTATCCATATTACGCATCAGTCTCACAGGATGTTGGAGAGTTAACGTTTCCCATGTGTTGGTTGAAATGTGCTGACAGACATATTTATCAATCATTGCTTTTAGTGGCCAGAGACATTTTTGCAGCTTGGTCTGGTAAATATATCATGTTGATTGTGACGGTGTATTAATTCAAGTGCCCCTTCAGTCAACTGTGCCTAAATTAAAATGACACAATAAGTGTGCTGATAATTGTCTTGACATGAAGGTAACACATGTATTACATGTAAGCTCCTGTTGCATCTCAAGTTTAGTGAAGTACATAAAATGTACAAAACGCACAACAAACTGCTCTGCATATTTTGCATTTTATTACATTTTAGTGAATATAGGTGAATTTCAGATATATAGATATAGTTGTACTTTGACTTTATTTGCATGAAACGGTTTTAACCATAGCAGATGATGAATGTATTTGTTTCGTTTTGTGCTCATTATGTGTTTTCCCTTCTCACCCAAACTCTTACAATGAAGGAAATGAGATCTTCAGATGCCATGCTGTATAGGGCTGTTGTTAAAGCTGCACTGAAACTAATCAATGCCTCACTCAAGATAACACTTCAGACTGAGGAATATATTAGGGTGATGGTGTCCTGGAGAAAACTTTGGATGCAACCAGAGGAGTACTGCTTGGTGGTTTAACAGCTGAGGATTTTCTCCTGCAGGTCTACAGATGCAATACCTTGGAAAATATTGATATTTGATACCTTAAGGGCTAGCTGGTACCGTATTCCTCCCCATTCGTTAAAGTATTTCCAAACAGCACTTGTGTTGTTGTTATCTTTGTCAATAAAAACCAGGGAGGCTCCTTACATGTGTTTAGCAAGATAATATGCTGACAAGACCTGACAACAACACAACTGACAAGAGCTGTGAGAAAAGAGCACTCTGAGTGAGAGTGCCACCACTACCAGTAACCAGACTCTGGGGAATCATGTCCTCTCTCCTGTCTTCTTATGGGCCTTCACTTAATGAAGATGCTTCACATCAATAGAGCCCAATCCCAATCTGTTGCTAACATCAATAAATATTGTTGATCTCTCTTTATTCAAAGGCAGGGTGGGCAACATTAGAGAAACCAGCAAGAGGAAGCTAGATTGTGACAGAATCCAATCCACGAGTCCACAATAGTGATGAGGACCGGCCTCTATGCCACGCCTCTGCTATCTTTTTTCCAGTCAACCAATAATCTGTTGAATGCCACAATCATATGAACATAAGCAAGATGACATAGTTTTACCTTTAGCTCATAGTTACAGCTTACTTGTACCCGTAGTTCAGTCTGTCACAGTACACAAATTTGAGTGCCTTGGCTTTCTTGTTCTTGGGCTGGATTTCGTGTCATGCTGGGTAACCTGATGAACAAGAGTCTGTTGCTGAGCAGCAGTTAAAATTTTGGCTGAACTCTCAGCCATTTTTGTGCCATACTTAATTTACTAGCTTTAGCATAAGGTCTGCCTAGCCTTGACTCCGGTAATGTGCAATCAGTGCACAGGCACAATGAGTGCCTGCAGGTAGCCAGGTATGTAAAGTATACAGACAGGTCAGCCAACTAATCACTTAATTTGGGCCTGAATTAAATAGATGTAAATGGGCTTAGTAAAGGCTTGTGTCAGCCACAGATACAGGATATGTTTCTTCTTTTTCAAACCATTTACTTATGTGTTTATTTACTATTACTGATTGCTGTCAGGCTGTTATATAACAAAAAATATAATAAGTTGCCAATCAATCAATCAATCAATCAATCTTTATTTATAGAGCCCCAGTTCATAACAGCCTTATCTCAAGATGCTTTCCATAAAGAGCAGGTCAAGACCAAACTCTTTAATTAAGAGAGAGACCCAACGATTCTGGAATTAAAAATTAAGGATTCAAGAATCCCCACATGAGCAGCATCAGATACTGTCCTGCCTTTAATATTGTTAAAATAAAAAGCGAAAGATCTCTCAGTCAGTTCTGATCAGGAGGGAGTCTGCATTTGGCACTAGAGGATTGATCATCATTTTATTCTGGTAAATTACATGAATGTACAGAGCCTCCGGTTGTGGATATTTGGGCTTTCCCCTCGATTGTAACCACAATTTGTGATATAGGCTAATAAGATACTACAGAATGTGTATTGCATGTTTAAAAGCCGACACATTTCCCACCGCAATTAACGTTAATGTCTCAACTGCATCCCTTTCATGGTCTCGTGAGGTTTACTGCTGCAGTTTGTCATAGGATTTCATTGTGCTTGTCAGTGCATCTATTCTTATGTTGCATACCATTATGTAATAATGCATGCAGTGTTATGTGTCATGTGCTTACAGGTATGTGTGAGTACGTGTGTGTGGTGTAATGGGCAATGCAAAATAATTCCCAGTGAGATTAGAGACAGTCACCGTCTTGGCTGATTAATAATGTAGAAAATGGAGAGCGGTGGCTGCACATTAAACATTTAGTCGACACACACACACGCTACACATACATCCCCCATCAGATGTATACACACCACATTAAACATTTAGTCTCAACCGAGCGCTTCACCATCACAGACTCCATGTTCCTCCATTTGGCCACAAAATTAATTTGCAGTTGTAAAAATATACATGCAGATGAAAAGCAAGATGGAGCAAACCTAATGGAGTCATTCATTAGATACATCGTATCGGTATAAAAAGTCAATTTCAACATGATGGTAATGTTTTTCAAAAATTATCATGAGGCAGTGTACGTGGTCTGACTGCATAAGTCAGACCATTTAATTATTTACAGCATGGTTTGCTGAGTTGGCTGATATTCACACAAGGGAAACACAGAATGTCATCTAATGGATCCTGACTCAATAGTGACTGAGGTTCAATATCATAGGAACTACCAAAAAAATGTTAGTGGTGTTAAATGGTTTGACCCCCCAAAAAAATCACGTTATCATTATCATTATTATTATTAAGTCCAAAAAACTTTGGCCACACAGTTACTTTCTGTTGGCAGGATCAATTAATTGTTGTTGACAAGAAAATGGAGAAACATTTCACCAGCCTTATCCTTTAAAGTTTAAAGGATAAGGCTGGTGATATAGCAATATCATTCTTTACATTTTTAAAGAGTGACATTGCTTTTCACATCCAGTATTGACAGAGAAGCGAGCCACTATTTGCAAGATAAAGTGGATGATATATTTACACCAAAGTAATCAAATTACTCGCACAGTAATGGTCTAAGTGTCTGAAACAACAAGAATATCACACACACCAAGTTTTACACACAAGAACTACTGCAGGCTTGGAGGCCAAGAACAGAACAGAACTGAGCTGCTGCAAACAACACCGCTGTACAGTCATGGCCGCAACATCCACACTCCAAGTCCAGAAGGCTTAGTTTGGACTTATATCAGAGAGAGAGTGAACTAATAGATGTGTGTGGACCACTCTCTTTGGGCAAAGCGTGGGTTCTATCTATTTAGATGGAAAGCTTCTCAGTGATCAAAAAGTTTTTTTTTATGAGATTTGATTGCATTCTATGTTTTTTGTCATGTTGATCACACAATAAGTTTCCATAATTACCTATTGCTTACATTCATCATCATTGACTGACAACTTGGTTCACCCTGGCTACAATACATGTCAACACCCTTCATTTTTTCCCCTATTCCAGTGCTCTGATTAGTGCATCTGTTTTGTTATTTGTCCAGGTGATTTCCTTCATTCCAAAACATTTCTCATTTTATTTAGAGACTCTTCCCAACAGTTGTTTGTATTGATGAAGTGTACCTGACATGCACTTTAAGTAGGCCTACATCAAGCTTTCTATGTCTGAGCATGTGCACAGGCAACCACTGAGGTACCTGCCAATGTGTTGTATTCCCCTAGGCTGCAGGAGGGAGAGGTATATTTCTTTCTACCGCTTATTCACACAATCTCTCTCGCTCCCTTATTACTGATGCTGAAATCCTCCTCAGCAGGGTTGTTCACTGGTCACTGCTGCGGAGGAGTGGAGGGAAGGGAGGGACACTGGGTGGTAAGGAAGGAGAAAGAGAGAATGAGATGAAGAGTGCCTGCTATTATAAGCTTAGTTGCTTTCAAACTGTTAACACACACACACACACACACACACACACACACACACACACACACACACACACACACACACAGACGCACACATGGGAGCGTCACGCTGCCTCCCAGAGTGAGAATGGCTCAATTACTCCCTTAGAGTGCTTTCCTTCTTCTTTCTTCCACACTTTTCAATTCCCTCTGTCCCCTCCCTCAATTCCCTTCCTCCTCCACTAAATTTCCTCATGCCCTCCATTTTCTCACCTCTCCATCGTACATGCTCGTCTCTTTCCTTTGGTGCTTTACTCCCTCTTCCTCCCCCTTCTAGTCGATCTCCTGTGCTGGCTATGCACTTCAGTTAGCCCAGTCCCCCGTTCTCCAGCACACCTTGTTTTGTTCTCTTCTAACTTATGTCCCTTTTCCCCCATAGTCATAACATTTTCATTTTCATTACTGCAGCGAGCAATCCCCGTAAGCCTTTCTCCTAAACTTTGTCCTCTGTCCTTTGGGATTGATTCCCATTGTATGCTGCAAAAAAGGACAAAGTGTCACTCAAAGGTCTCACTCAGTGTGTGTGTTTACTGAAAAAGACCACCAGCTATCATCACCTTAAAGGAACCATAGTTTGGAGCAGCATTACTTTCTGCATTACCAGTAACCGTAAAATCACTGTATTCACTCCAAGTAGGGAAAGCCTTTTAAAAAGAATATTCACATTTGTTTATCAGACATTCAATGAACGCTTGAATAAATTATCTTTATTCACTAACATGACAGAAAAATGGATTAAAAACAATCGCAAAGACCAAGCTGCTTAATTAGCCCTGCCTGACACTACCCAAACATGGACAAATACAAGCCAGTTTGTGTGTGTGTGTGTGTGTGTGTGTGTGTGTGTGTGTGTGTGTGTGTGTGTGTGTGTGTGTGTGTGTGTGTGTGTGTGTGTGTGTGTGTGTGTGTGTGTGTGTGTGTGTGTGTGTGTGTGTGTGTGTGTGTGTGTGTGTGTGTGCAATGCTAACACAAAGGTATTGAAAATGGCTCAGTGATGGACTTTATAATAGAATTGGCCTAATAAGACACATTCCTTTTTAATCTTGATTTCCTCTTCCTCTTCCTCGAACAGCTTTGCAACAACTGTTGTTTTCTCTTTGTGTCACAGGGTGGGCTAACCTCAGGAAAGATTGCTGCCATGCAGGCAGAGCACAAATAGATCTACATCATAAATGTACAGTATAGAGAGCCAATTAAAGTAAAGGTTTTTACATTAGCCACTGTATTAAAAGATGATATATGATTCCATTTCATTTAATGCAGGCTTCCAGATGAGACTGGGGATGGATTTTTCAGTAGAAAATTGGTTATTTGTTCTTATGCTAAATACAACCTGTTTGTATGGTTTCCTGACGAGCAGCCTGTGGTGACGTTAGTAATAACCGTTCTCATTCAGAAGCAAAGTAATTAGCTTGATGTTATCATGGTTTGGCCATACAGGAACATCAGCAACAACAACTTATATGGTGGTATGTTTATTTTATGGTACTATTGGTGCTATTCTACTTAATGCTGCTGTCCACCAGTATGTGTTACTTATACGTAGTTACAGCCCAACTAAACCTGCATCTCATAGGATGAAAAGGAAGAAACGAAAATACTTGAATTTATGCATGAGAGATATAAACTGAGAGCAAAGTAAAGAGGCGCTCTGCTTTATTTTAGGGAGAATAGCTGTTCACCTAATGGCCAACTATAAGGAGAAAACATTATCTTGGCAGTCCTGTGTTTGACAGCTCATACCCAGCTGACCTTTCAGGTGAATAGACTATTGTTTTGGTACGCCATATAAAGCGCACACTTGACATAAAAAGACACGAAGCTGTCAAGGCAGCCAATGTGTGCTCAAGTTCAATCAAGGAATTGTTCTTTATTGCGTCTGAGGAAGGGTCCGCGGTGTCAAACTTTGAAAATTAACTGAAATAAATGAATCTTTGATCACACAAATTTTGTGATGCCCCATTTCACATTCAGAATTCTGTCTCATCCTTCATCCAGTTACGGCCTGGGGTAAAACATGTCTCTTGTTTGTTTTAAAGCTGATCTCTTCCTCTATAACTCCAGCGCGAGATGAAAGCAGTTGGACTGGCTCTCCTTGTGAGATGTCTCCTAACTACAGACCAATAAGAGTGGGCTCTTGTTAGCTTAGAAAGCCTAATTCAACGAGTCCTCGTACTGTAGCTCACTGCATGAAGATGTAGCTCTTTATAGTTTTACATGATACATAAAATAGGACAGCTATTTCTTAACCTTGCATTTCACAAAAAAATTACAATTAACAATGCATACAACTTTTAAAAAGCAGCCATACAGCATTCACTCTGATCAGAAAAAGAGTCTGAGGCATGTTTTAACTTTGTATAAAAACTTCTGGGGTTTGTTCCCCTTAATTAAATAGTTTCCACATCTGCGTTTTGGGGTTGTTTAGAATATACTTTTGTATTTTGCAACAGTGCACTTAGTGTAGTAATAGTGTCTGAGGAGACGTCCTTTATACTGTACTGCTTGCAGTGCTGACAAGTCAGTACATTAACGATAAATATGTCCGTTGCTTTTATCCTGAAAGCTATAGAGCATAAGAGTGGTGAATACATTCTGCTAAAAGGACAGATGTGCTAGATCCTCTCTTAAATTGTTGGTGGTTTTGTCAGGTGTTTTAAATGCATAATCTTTATAGCAGCAGCTGTTTTCACCCAGTGTGTACTGACTGATGTATTCAATCTTGCTCCACACTCATACCAGCGGGATAAACTCTAAGGGTCTTATCTTTCCACCAGGAGTCCTCCGAAATGGCACAAAGGTTGCTAAATTGTTTACCTGTATTTTGTATTGTATGAAAGTAGCATAGAGTTTTGCAAACTGTCATTTCTAGTGTTACTGGATTGTTTTGGTTTGTTGGTAAGCCAACTGAATCCTTGTAGCACATCATCTACATACTTTACTGACTACGAGCAGGTCTTACTGTCTGTCTGTTGGACTGCCAACCTTATCTTCGGCTTGAGATGCTTTTGTGATCGTCTGTCTAGCTAATGTATTCATACTAATGAAATATATGTAGAGAAGCACTTTTCTTTGACTTCCAGGCTTTTATCATGCATTTAGACAGAAATATGGATTAAAAAGTAATTAAACCTCTGATGTTATAGCATTGTTCGGTGTAATGCCACAGAAGATTGAATCAAGGCAATATTGCTCTGTATTACCAAATTACACATACATCAATAATCTAACAGCACTAAGGAATAAAGAAAATCTGGATGGGACTTGATTCCTGACCTTTAAAAGCAATGCAGACAGAAAATCAAAGAGGGCTCACTATCAGTAATTCTCATAGACAAAGCCATGGGATGAAATGCTAATGCATACCAATATATTACTGGCCATTTTGCCATCTTATCTCAAATATATTGCTTTGAACCTGAAATTCACTTGAGAGATAAACATCCAATCCTCAAGTACGCCTCATGTTTCTTAATGCAGATGAACAAGTTCAAGTGAGGGAGGAAAGGAGACCGAGTGAATGGAAGGAAATACAAGGGAACAAGGGGGAAATTACAAAGATAAGTGAGCAAGAAAACCCAAGGCAGAACGCACACACAGTTGCAAAGTTAGTGGAAGAAAAGAAATTTGAGCCCAGAGAGGTGACACTCTGTACTCAACATGCATTTTTAAGGCCCAATAATGCATTAAAATGATGGATGACGGAGTACATTTAACCTTATTGTACCTTGCCATACTGTAGATAACAAAAGGTTCTACCTGGCAAACGCACTATGTGACCAAATGACACCTAAGCTGTTGCATGACCAGCAGGTGCGTGCTGGGGTTGGCTAACATGCTGGATGTAGAGGAGCCCTGCCATACAGCACACTATATATCTGGGACATGAGCCCTCACTTTCAGTCATTTTGCCCTTTTTCTGCATTTTTTGCAGTAAAGGTTTTCCTGATGTACTCAGAAGTAGGGACCCAAGACAAAAAGTAATATATTTGTTTTGTGTTAAGTTGTTAATATTTGTTAAGAAGTATTCTTTGCAATGTTTAACTAGTGTAAATTAAGTTCACCTATACTATACCCATATATAACTCTAATCTTCTGCTACTGCAAATATGTTCCAGTTGTGTTTCAAGGTCAAGGTCAGTGGATTTAATTTATTTCACAGAGGCTCTGTACTAACTCGCTCACTTCATATTTTTAATAAGTGTACACAAAAGAGAAAAAAAGACATCATCATTATGAGCTACCATGTACAGCTAAGTAATAAAATCCACCAAATTTAATCCACTTCAAATACGGGCTGTAACACCACAACAAACAGATAAAGTTAAAGGGAGCTGCATCATGGAGGGGAGCTGTGCACTGTAAGAAAAAAAGGCATGGCTTGCAAATGTGTTAAATCATCAAATGTGTTAAACCATCAAACATAAATCATTACTATTATTATTTCACATTAAAGTGTTATACTGCAGTCTCAATATAAAGGCAATGCATCAAATCTCTCCCCCCACTGTAGACGAGTGTACACACACACAGACATGCGCATGAAAACACTATAGCCCTCATTCAACCCCGGCTGCTGTCCCTTTCCGCCAGTCGACTGTGTTTATATATTGATTAATATGGCTCCTACTGTAATATACTCCAGGGCATAACACAGCAGTCTGCTCTATGGTCAAATTCTGCTGTGTGTGAGTCTTTTATGTGCATGTGTGTCTATGCCTGTGTTTTTATATTTACACTGATTAATAGGTCTGCTGCTGTAATGTACCCTAGGCACACATAGAACACTTATCATCAATGAAAAAACTTCCCTGTGCGTGTGTGTGTGTGTGTGTGTGTGTGTGTGTGTGTGTATTTATGCTGAACACTTTAAGGGTCAAAGCAGCCATGTACTCATTAACCAAACACAGGGTTGAGTCTACTGCTGTGGCAGCAATATCACAGAGGTTTCAGCAGGTCTTCAACACTATTACTGGGTTAGAGGATTAAAAGAAACAGACTTGGTTCGTGTTGCCACATTTTACAGCCACAATGAAATGGAGGAAATTGATCATATATATCATTCTGAGTCTGTCTGTCACCCATAGTTGAGGGCATTCTGCTATTTAAAGGATATTAAATTTTTTGTGTTAACGTCTAACTTCACCACCACATCTGAGACTAACTCCACCCTGTACAAAAATGTTAAAAAGTGTGCTGAGGGGGGCAAGGTGGTGTGGCAGGAGTTGCTCATTGATATGTTACCCTGGCCAGAGAGTGCAACACCCATGCCACAGAGGATTCTTTTCAAGTGGGGGACTTTTTCCCTCCAGTGTCCCCTTAAGAGGAAATTAGTATGTCGGAGGACTGTGGTCCTGAGTCATATCAGCTTGCCATATCAATTCAAGACTGTTGGCTCTCGACCTAGAAATGCCCAAAGCTGGAGCTCTCAGCTTTGGGTTGTATTGGCTTCGCAAGGTTCAAGCTGATTTAGAACAGTAGATGGCGTTTTGAGCCGATTCGACCCCGGAAATGCCCATTTTTATATATTTAGTAAGAAATGCAATATTAACACCAACACTGATGTGTTGCATTACAGTACAGTCATATCATTTAGTTTACAGCTCAAACACCTTATTACAGTGCAGTACAGTAAAGGAGCATATACACTGCATTATATATAATTCAGTCATCTGAATGTTGTATTGGTTTGACTATCCTTCGTTCCTGTATGATCTGGATTTGGATTTGACAAACCCTGCTGTACTGTAGCGGAACATTCCTTCTGGTCTATTCAGGGCAGACTGTATTAATTGTTGAGACAGATGATTCCTCAGGAGGAGACAGACGATCTGTGAAGGAGAGAGGAAAAGAGAGAAAGAGAGAGAGATGGCTGAGTGAAAGAGCAGACTGGGAGAAAGAGAGGACTCTCAATACTGTTTGGTCAGCAGTTTGTCAGAATTACATGTTTTCAGCCAAGTAGTTCAGCTGATAATTGTCAGACATCTAGCTGGAAACAGATGGTGTTGAATCAGCCAGGACGAAGAGGTCGGGAGGTGACACAAACACAGGACATGGCACTGGCAATGTACTCTGTCCTCTAAGTCCAATTCATGAAATATTGCTCACTTTCTGCACCTCTTTTCCTTACCTTAATTATGTCTTCATTATTATTTAATCTATTTCCCTAAAGCAGTTATGTCCAAAATTCAATTCAGCCATTTTATTCATTCAGCATTCAGATGTTGAAGACTTAATTACATCCTAAATGAATGGTGCTGAGACTATTTTTTTTTTGCATACTAAAAAGTAGTATTTATTGGGTTTAATTACTTTTTTGATCATAATCCAAAAGACCCATCACCCTGTCCGGTGACCTGTCTTCTAGATATTACACTACATAGAACTAATGTGAAGTGGCAAAAACATCTGGGAGAAAGCGTAATTGCTGTGTGGAATCACTGTTGTGTTCCAAATGCAGAGTTATGGTCTCATTCCCAATAAAATCATATACAAGAGATGGATGGATAGAAGAACAAAGAGCATGACGTTTAAAAATGGTTCTGAGTTTCTGGCAGGCTTGCCAGAATAAAACAGAGAAGGATGGACATCTAAGACTGGGCATTAACTTGTATTTGGTTGGTTTGGAGTTAATTGAATAATTTTGAGTCTTGGAGTTGAACAAGCTTCTTTGAAAAAATTCAGAGCTGTGGAAGTAAAAAAAAAAAATGTGTGTGCATTTCTGTTTGCGTAACAGAACTAGTTCAGTGGTGGATTCATGGCTGTAAAACTGTTCCACCAATTGTACTTTAAAGGGATTATTCTGCAATGTTGCTGATGTTATTCATACTGTAATCAAACTGTTGCCAGTGAGGGATCTTCACCTGAGACAGGCAGACAACAACAGTGCACACAGACTGACGGGTCACTATGATATTATACAGATATCAAGTGAGACAGATAGAGGGTCCACGAATCAGCCAGCAGGCCAGTCCTGCCCCCGCTTAGACCCATTTACATATGAAAATGAAAATGTTCATATGTATTGTGAGATCCTGGATATTGTCTTAAACCTCATCTTCAGCGTCCTTGCGAGTGGTCTGTACCTGTCTTTTTTTTTGATATGTTATAGTCAGTTCTTACATTTTTCTGTCATCCAATCTTTTGAACTTTTTCACTATAAGAACATGATTCCTAACAAATATCCCAGCAAAGTAATGCTGCCTAAGGAAAATATTTTCTCTGATCGATTAACTTTTGAATGTTTTATTTGTCTTCACCTTGCCATATTGACACTTTTACAGTTTTTTGCAGACTTTCCTACAGCTGCACTAATCAATATTTTCATATTAATGAAAGTATGTGTAATGTGGAAAGTGTCACTCTTGTCACGGTGATGATCCTACAGAGTTGTTATCAAACGGCTTTGCAGTTCCCCGTAGCTCTAAAAAGTGTAATAGCGTTTCATCAATCAGCTCATTGTCTCTGCTTTTTGCCTCACATGGTTTCAGTCTCATTGCTGTCATTAATGTTGTTTTCAGTATAAAAACCCCTCTGAATTAAATGCATAATTCCACAGATCAGAAATCTGTAGTGAAGCATGCCGATCCCTTCTGACCTCAGGTCTGTCTCCTTCTCTCTAGCCTTCTCATCCATCCGTCAACCTCAGTACATAGGAAAAGAACTGTCGTGCTTTTTAAAAGTATTATCCACTCTGCCAGTACAACACTTTCTTTCTGTGCTTCTATAAGAGATGCTGTAAAAATGCTTCTGTCCTAATATTTTGATGTGGTTGTCAAAATCATTTCAATAATTTCTGAATCTCATTTCCTCTTTTGTAGTCTTATCAGACAAACTCCCAGCCTTTCAGCATTCCTTCTGTTTCAGTTAAAGATTAAAAATAAGACTTCAAAAAGTTGGACTGCCTGGAGACATCAAAACTGTAAAGGAAAAACATAACACTAATCTTCTTTAGGGTTACATAACCTTTTTTTTTTTTTCATTATGTCAATCTTAAATGGAAAAGCAGTCAAACCTCTTCTGTTGTTGTCGGTTTCTTTACGCTTCCATCGATCAACTTGGGTTTAAGCAGATATTTTAAGGTACTCATCAGTGTGTGCTAAGGCCTCTTGCCTTCTGTTATATATGTACTGTATGTTATTCTCTGTCAAGACTTTCACATCTAGACTCTAAACCGATTGTTGAGGGAAGTTGAGGCAAATAAGTTATTAATACAATACAGTGCCCAGTGGTAAAAATAACATTATCAGATGCACAAACTATGCTGGCACTTTCCATGCAAGGTTTAGCTTACCTTCTTGAACAGATGTAAACCTTTCACCTCCATACTGTACATCAGTGTTTCTTCTCCATGCAAGACTTGGTGTGCAGTGCCTCCTTTACAGTGTCTATTGTTAATGTGACTCTGAACAAGCTAAACACTGCTGTAATATGTGGTTACTGGTGCAGTGCATGCTAGTGAATATCTGGTAGAAAAAGTACCCACTATTTTGAATAAACAGTTTCTGGAGATAACACTTTTCTTGCAAACTTGATAAGAGACTTCTTTCAATCTTCCAAATGATTTAAAATGGCACACAGCGATCCAAAGTGAATCTTAATGTTTCATGTTGGCTTTTTGTGATTTACGTATCACTTCCAGTGTATTCCCATGGCTCAGGCAGTGTGATCCTTTGTTGTATCAATTATCCCTGAAGTCTCCTAAAGGGAGACTGTGATATATGGCATATTACCTAGTGACTCCCAAGTGGGTGCTCTGCAGCTGTATACATATACGCGCGTGTGCATTCGTGTGGGTATGTTTCAAATCAAAGTGAACACAGACGGGAAGTGTGTGTTTCCACCTCAGCAATGGTTTATCACTTGAGAGCCCACATATATATCCAATAAAACCTGACGTGATGGACATATATATCAGAGGTGAACATTTTCATGTAATGCAGAGACATATTGGTATTACGGACCCAATAAAACAGTTGGTATAGATATTTATGTGTGTGCCCATGGGATGGGACGGGTTGGCCCCTGTGCAAAATCTTACGACAGGGCCAACAGTTGGTTGAGTTACTATCCGAGGCAGAGCAGCAATTTGCACCATGGAAAATTTCTGCTACCTTAAGCATGAGCTTTTAAGATGAATAGACATAGAGCAGGTGATGAAGCTATTAGACTTAGAATTTAAAGAGGAAGAAAACTGCAGACTGAGATATTTTAGAGCAGTTCCATCCATCCTGTAAACTGTGATGGAAGTGTTGTGGGAGTGAGGCCGTTAAGGATTTGTTTGGAGAAGAGAAGAAAGGAAAAACAGATGGTTATACAGATGAGCCATTTCTCTGTAATGGTAACAGAATATGACAGAGGGAACTGCTTATCTTCAAAAAAACTAGCCGTCGTGATTAAAACAAATTTATGCCATTGCAGCAGGAGAGAAAATACCCAACAGGTGTGCATCATGTTGGGAAAAGTGATTAAAGAGTGAGCAAGTGGTGCCTTTTTTTTTGTTGCACTACAGCAAAAATCAATCAAATATCATTTAATAAAATGATAATAAATACAAACTGTAACAACAATGACAATCTCCTTTGCCGAGTCTCAATAAATGTCTCGATGCAGTCCACCTCAGATAAGGGCCAGCAAATTAATGAGCTGATTCAGCTGTGTAGTAGATAGTTTTAATATCAATTTCTTTTACTGTGTCCTCTGTGTCTTTTTGTCTTCCTCTCCCTCAGCATCGTTCTCAGCATAAATCCATTTTATGCCCTTTCTATTTCTACTGGAAACTATTCACACCTCCAGCAGAAGATTGGCAATTGGTCCTTAGGCGCCCCCCCCCTTTATTTTCATCATAAATCAAAGAAGTGGGAAAGTCAGGGGTAACAGTGACATGTGGGACTTGATAATACGATCTTTAGGAAACTGCTGCATGTGAAATGCTGGGAAGATTGAACTGGAAAAATTATATGGTTCAAAACAATTGGACAGCTTTAGAGGGTATGTCAGGAGGGGGGAACCTAACCTTGACAAGAATCAGATGGTTTGCTACAGCACATTAATACTGTTCCATGTATAATGCACAGCACGTTATTGTAACTACATAGCTGCCTTTCTCATATCAGTGCCAGTTTGGTTATGTGCTTATTTTTGTTTTGGGTTCTTTCGTTGGTGTTTTTTTCTGTCTTATGAAATCCAGTAAGACTGTCAATTTTATTTTATTTTTTCATTTTATCATAATAAGGGTTTTAAATTAATATGTACTGTGCAAGCTCTAATATTTTTTTAATTCTTGTCTGACTCTGTCTATTCACAACATACTTTACTGGTATTAAAATATTAAAGAATATTTGTGGCAAAGCATGAAAACAGATTAACAGTTGGTAAATTAAAATTCTCATTTGAACTGTGTATGCAAGTCATCTCATTTGTGTTATTTATATTTCTTTATTTTAAAAACCATCATTACATTCATAGTGGAAATTCTCTCTTTTTTATAGTTTTACCATCATTCAATAAACACGCATTGGCCAAAAGTTAAAGCAATGCTGAAATATTTTATGGAATGAGTACTGCAACCATTTCTCCTGAAAATGAAAATCCCACTAGCAAATACATTTTGTGGGAAACATGCTGCCACCCAGAGAGCATTTTTATCAGCATAACGTAACAAAATTTAAAACCTGTATCATCTTTTATTCTGCTTTAATTTTGTATTTCGTACACTTATATTTTTACTTTTGTGCCGTTGCAGAATCTGGCAGCTTCTGCTGCCAATGAGGGATAAATGCAGTCATGTATATCATGAAATATGTAACATGCAGTATATCTCACGTGTAACCATAAGGCCTTCTTAAATGTGCTATACTTTTATGACGTCCATTATTTCAGTGCTATTACAGGTCAAATGGAGCATTACATCAAATGGTGTTCTGCAGTTACTGCATAGAGACACATATTAAGTGACCTCACATGTCTTTGCAATTGTTGTTCTTCCATTTGTACAGACACTCTTTTTGTATTCTCTCTCACATACAACAGCAAACACTGATGTTTCACTACAGTATCCAAACATTTTCCTACTCGCAATTTAATGACTAATTGATTGACTCTCATGTTTACCAGGAAGTAACTTAGAGAAAGAATCACTTCAGATGCACTTCACCACCTCAAGACGACACGCAGTGTAACTTTCACAACCTTTAAACCCAGTAAATTCATACAAACATTCAGCTGTAGAGACCAGTATGAGCTGAGAGATGGGAGATGGCGCACGTTTACAGACATACAGTACATGTGGCAACAGTTAAGTTATTTTTGCATATATAATTTTCCCACCACAGTGATTTCCCCATCTTCAATTAGTCTGAGCACTGCTACACCTTGTGTGTGTGAGTTTGTATGTGCAAAGTGTGTCTGTGTCCTCTGTCTTGTGAGTTTGGGGGGTCTAACATTCTTAGTCAGATCTTTGGATCATCCTTGGATAGCTGGGAGGTGTGTGTGTGTGTGTGTGTGAGGGAGAGGGAGAGAGAGAGTGTTCTAACCCCAGTTAACCAGGGACAAACTAACATTGAAATATGAAAGAGAGAGAATGGCAGAGAGAACAAAGAAGTGAAATAAAGAGTCAAAGGGAGAGAATTAAAATGAAATCATAAGAATGCATTCAGGAAGTGGGAAAGAAACAGCTAAAGATAAAGAATAAGGAGGAAGAAGAGGAAAACAAATTATGATAAAATGCAGCCAATAGTGTGTTTCTATGGAGGAAGAGAACAAAGCAGACAGGCACAGAGAGAAGATGAAGAGAGGGACACATCTCATTTCTCAAGCTGAATTTTCATAAATGACTTGAGTGCTTCCAATGCACACGTAGAAAGCAGACACTGTGTGTGTGTGTGTGTGTGAGCACCCGCTCTGGGGAGAGACAGGTACACACACACAAAGACAAAACTTCTTCCTTTCTCCTTCCATGTGTTCATTCCCTGGCTCTCTCCACCTCCTCTTCCATGACCATTTTTAATATTATTTTTATTGCATTTCTGCTTTATTGGACATTATAGCTTGATACACTATGCACAGGGAGTAATAAAAGATAAAGGCTGACATAGAAGAAGAGCAAAAGTGGAAAAAGAGAGTAAAGTGGTAACAGGACGAAACTGCATGCATCAATAACACAATGCACGATGGTGAACCTGATTTGAATGTTGTGCTGTTGCTCTCTTTCAGAGGCAAATATTGTTCTTCTCTGGCCTCTACTAGAGTCTGGTTCAGCTACTCAACAGTAGCCCAACAAGTGACCGGCAAACCAGTGATTCCCTAACAGCAACAGTTCAAGAGTTTCTCTTCTCTGAGTGTGAACCTGTGCTATTAAAGCCATAGAAGAGAGCTCCCACTATGCTCCAATGCCGTCTCCAGCTTGGAATATCTCTGTATAGGGAGTTTGTAAGTTCTGTAAATGGTATGTTATTTGGACAACCGGCAGCTGAGGTAGGGATAGTACATTGTTTAGGGATTAAACATTGAGTGACATGACAGCCATGACCCAGTGTACTCTCAACAGCTTAGAGATTTCTTGGCTGCCGAGGGTCAGAAGAATACAAGCTTCGAACATATTATCGCTTTAAACACTACATGTCCAAAAGTGTGTGGACACTCAAACTTTACAGCATCATGCGATTGTTGTAGATAATGAACAATTTCACAGAGATCATAGTGAGTGAGGTCAATCACCATTATGTGATGAAGCCTGGCTCACAGTCGATGTTCCAATTCATGTGATATTTCTATTTCTATATATTCATATTGTATTTTGAACTTCAGGGCCTAACCCAAACCATGAAAAAAGTCCCGAACAACAAACAAACTGGATGGAATATACTATATGGGCCTTGACACAGTTGTTATGCTGTTGTGTTAACAAGCAATTGCTTACTTACGGAGCTTAGATATGGAGCAACTTGGAGTTACTTCTGATAGGGAATGTAAGTCCATATCAATGGAAGCCTCCTCTTGGCTCTGTTTTTGTCTCAACCAGCTCCAGATAAAGATATCTGGGTCTTAAACTGCCAGCTGCTATGCTCACTTGCTGCTCGCTGACTATAGACTCTTTAGAGATGAACTGAGCTTTGCCTGTAAAGTGGACAAAATGAGGGGGCAGCAGCAGGGTGGTGTCGATTGGTGACAAACAAGCGCAGTCAGGTCGGACACTTTCCAGCATTCCTCAGGGAACATACAAGAAGTCATAGAAATATCTGCATCCTGTTAGAATCATCATGACAATAATCTATTTAAAGTAGTCAATCAGATGGACATTTCATTTGTTTCACTTTTGGAGGTCATATTTTATTGTCTTGTATTATATTGAATAAGTATAGTCTACATTAATAATGTACATAAAGGTACAGTCATTTATAAGTGATATGATCCAAGAGATGGAACAAGTGAACTCCAAATGTTCTCAGAGCTGCATACTGAGGCAGGGAGGAAAATCTTCCAAACTTTCTTGTAATCTTGATTTATTTATGTTTGTTACAAAAGTTCTAGTTACGGACGTCTGTGAGGAAGAATTGCTAAGAAGTATAGAGAAACTAGATGAAGAAGAAACAGAAGATAATGTAATATAGTTATGAAGAAATGTAGAGAATTCTTTTTCTAAAAAAGGGCCAGAGGAAGGAAAGGCCAAGACAAAATGATCAACTAAAAAAAGCCTGACATTCTCTCTCTAGAAAAATAAGTGAATGTAGGTTTAAGAGCTACTAAGTAAGACTGTATGTATAGAGGGACAATCTTATTTTATCTGCCTGAATCACAAACCACAGCTGCAAGAGCAAGGCTATATAGAATTGGATGGTACAATAAAGCGAAAATGATGGCTTCCTTTCTTTTCTCAAAGGTCAGCACTGTCGAGACGTTTTGTTATTGTTTAACGGTGCAAACTCGCATGTACGTTCACCAATTTAGAGCTTTACACAACCTGACTTATTTCTTATTGAATGTACTAAATATATATTCTTATTTATTCATTCTCTTTTATATCCTTGGGTGAGAAGCAGCTTGCTAAGCATGTTGTATCCAGCTACTGAGGTCAGAGTACTTGATTTATAGGCTTTCAAACTGAAATGCTTCACTCTGTTAACCTTTTTGCCACCATTTAGAGCGGCCAAGGAACAGAGATGACCAGTGCAGTTCAAAGGATAATCCTGGCCATTTTCAACCCAGGCTATAATTTGCTATAATTTGCCAAAATGTCTTTGTAGAGGTGGGGAGGAATCTTTTGAAGGATATAAAAGACAGCAGAGGAAGAGTGACTGGAGGATAAAGGAAGGATGGAAGTCTGGAGAGACTGTGCTGTTATTTCTTTTCCTCTATTTCTTTCTCTTTTAACAAACACAAGCATGCTCTTTATACTCAAGGAGACAACCATACATACTACTGTCACAAGGTGAAGGCATTTGCATGTGCTGTATTCTCTGTGGAGGGCTGTTAAGGAATAAGAGAAGCCAGAGCAGAAAGGAGGAAAACTAAGTAGATTGACAGAGGCATCATGGGATGTGGAGTATGCAATGTTTTTTAAATGATCATTAAGTCAGCGAGTTAATTTGAAGAAGACAGGAGAGGTTGAGGAGCAGGAGGGATATTCATAGTTATACTGAGAGAAAAAAGCCTTGTGGTTGTGAATATGTGCTGAATGCATGAGTAGAGAATGTATCGCATGTATGCATGTAATATATGCAAATAATATATGCATGTGGTGTGTGCTTGTGTGTGTGCTCGGGTGTGGAGGGAATAGTGTTGAGATTTATATTTTATTCCTGCATGTCTGCTAGTCTGTCCCTTTAGACGATAAAGATGTACTGCCAGGAATCACACACGCACATAAACACACAGGAAACACACCAACGTGAAAACACACACACTTTTCATTTTGACAAGAAGGCATTAGTGCATAGTGGGGTGTCCTCTATGGGAAAACCAGCAAACCATATGAGAGGATATGAGAGAGGAGGAGAAAGGAAAGTATAGAAGATCATAGAAGGGGGGACATTAGGATGGGAGAGTAGAAAAGAGGAGGAAAGAAATGAGGAGAGGAGAAATGGCACAAGTGCTAAATGGCAGTAATAGAATCTTGGTGCCTTTTTGAAAGTACTTGATTACATTAGATGTTACATGACATAGAACTGTCTTTTTACTAACGTATACAGTAAAAAGCTCATTTGTAATCTTGCTATTCCCTGTTTTCGCTCAGGCCTACTTAATTAGCACCAGTAAAATGACGACTGAATTAGCCTGCTACATGTAGCAGAGAGGAGATGTGCGGAGAGAACTCCCTTCCCTTTGAGGGATGTAAGAGTTAAGCTCATGTTCTCACAAAAAGCTTTTCAATAAAGCCTTTATTGTATTCAGACACTTGAGATTTTGCAAGCTGTGTAATTATAGTATATATTATGCTCTGATTACGACTAGTACAATGGACCTTTTATGCTCACAATAGAATTATTATATCTTATAGTGGCTTGAGAACTTCATGTATAATGTTGTAATTGCAGCTCATAGTCATAATGTCTATGTGTAGTTGATGCCAAAGTATATATTTAGTGTGTGGAAAAAGATTTTAACAGGATATGCTGATTGAATGTGAAATATCATCCTACCCCCCCACTACAGAGCGGTCAAAGGTCCGGATAGGCTACAGAAGAGAACAGATGTGGAGATGATTATGATTCTGTGTCTTGCTTACGGATGGAAAGCTTCAGGAAATGCAGCTTGAAGCAGGTGCACGCTCCTAATCTCATTAGTGTAGAATAATGTGTGCTGGAAGAGGTTTGGTGAAATCACTGTCAACTGGACCACATTACACAGTTATTCTTCCAGCCCTCACACCCCCGTGCACAATCTTTGGGGGCTTTTTTTTTTTTACATTGTCTTGTCTCACTTTATTGAGAGAAGTTTATTAGTTAAGTGCAAAAACTCTAAACATACAAACACTGAAGCTACTGGAGAGACAAAGATTCCCGTAAAGGGAGAGGCCAAATAAGTTTTATCAATAAAAAGTAAAGTAATGATTTCAAAATCCAAATCCAGAACCTCTTATCTCTGTCTGTTCATGTTGAATCTAACTTATTTAACCACCTTCGACATCTTGAAAGGTCTGTAGTTTTAGTTGGAAGACTGCTGGAATAATAGATTTAAGACTATGTTCTGTGCAAATGAAAGATGATTCTTTGATTAGATTATTTCTATTTATTACACAGATCTGTTTAAAGCTAACACAGAAATGACAGTAAATGCGAATGTATTGCACATCTGCTCTCTGGTGGAAACGTCCAACAGTCACGTCTAGAATGTAGAAAAATGGATTTGTGACCGGAGAATCAAGGTGTGAGAAGACTGCAGAGCAAATGAGAGGGATGGATAAGTGAGACAGAAAAGAATGGGGCAGAATGAGTTTTAGAAATTATACAAAAGGAATAATGACATTGCCCTCAAATGTACTCAAATATACCTTTAATTTTTCTCTGCCGTCTTTTCAATTTTCTGACCCAATTCCACTCAGGTCTCCCCGTTGCCTCTGAAAGAGAGAAAAGCGAGTGAGGGGAGAAATGAGGTGTGAAGAGAGCTATTTAACTAGACGTCTCCAATCTGACTTAATGGTCTGAATAACTGACTGGTTGACTAACTTACTGTACAGGATGACTGGCTGAGTGGCAGGATGGTGGGCAGATTTGCAGGCTGACAGCTGAATAATACAACAACTGAACACTTGCTTTGTGGCCAGATGTTGCCGCGTTTGACAGAATGACTATTTCAGGTAGCTGTCTAGACCAAGCTTACTCACTGACCGAGCAAATGAGTCATTGGTTGGTTTCCCTGATTGAATGACTTTTCGACACTTGGCTAATGGCTGGGGAATTGGTCATCGGGCTGGTTAACAGACTAATGATGTGTCTAGGTACTGCTCTCTGATTGTCACCCTTTTCTTTCTTTTCTCTTTCCTTCTCATGTCCCACCCCCCATTTCTTCTCCTCTTATTCTTACAGTTTTCATTATCCACAAAATGTATCCCAACGGTAATGAACCCAAATGTAATAAAATGAGCATAATAAAACCCATCGTACAAACACCCACTGTAACACTATCCCCCAATGGTCACACTGAGTAAATTCCCATTTTCTTCAACTTTACACTGACCTGAGAAGCTATTCTCCCATACCAGTGCATAATTTAGCAGCTGATAAAAACCCTTTTGTTCTGCTAGGACATAATATTTAAAGAGCAGTTTATTATAATCTTTTTCCTTTTTTACACTCTACACTGGTGAGCATAAAAGGGGAGTATGGGATCATGGTTGGACTCATGGTGAAATTGAACATGAATGACTTGCTGCAGAGTGACTCCTTTTAATGGCACATTGGGGAGAGAGGAGGAAGCCAACTGTGGACATAGTGACACACACTTATGCAAACACATGCGCGCACACACACACACACACACAAACATGCATATCCTGATGGTGACATTGAGGTAGCCACACACAGTAAGGAAACCACATAAAAAGTAAGCGTACACCAGCGGGACTGCCAGTGTACACTCTCTGCATGAGCCTAAAGCAGAGACTTGACTCTGCTTGTGCCTGTTTGTGCACCGAACCTGATCCAAAACCAAAGCTATGTTTTCATTTCATTTCTTCCGCAAAGACAAAGTCACTATGTATGCTTGCTTTGGATTGGTTTTCTCAAAATGACTAATGGCAATAGAGACAGGATTGCATGGCAGAATGTCTGCACAGGACTATATAACTTCTGTATAACAGGTTTTGTGGTAATACACACACAGTGGAATGAGCCAACAGCATGTAACACTATAGCATCTAAAGGCAAACTAGTTTGTATTGTCTGTTCATTTTCAAAGTCAACACCAAACAAACTGTGCACACATTTTAAACCAGCTGTGATGTTTTGGCCACTTAAAGGGGAAGCTGTAGATACACATCATGACCTTAGACAGTGTCAGTTTGCCTCCGCTTCAGTGTGCCCCTTAACCACCCCAACAGAAAGTCACACTAGCCAGAGCCCAGGCCACTGCTGGAAAATAAAATCTCAAGAGAAATACATGGGTCTTCACAACATTTGCACATGATTCCATCACTGCTGTCAAGGCTGAGGACTAGACTGAGGCTTGTTGCACATAACAAGAGTGTTATCTTCTGATGAAACCAGGCAGGATACAATGAGGCTGCTAGGTACTGCTGCTGCTGCTACTGCTCCTGTAGCCACACATGGGTGTATCTGTCATGTTGTCACTCTAAATACCTGCAGCCTTTGATAGCCTGCTTCTGTGTCTCTGCGACTGTTTATCTGTGATGGTACCTCTGTCTAAGTGCAACATATTGCTGTTTGAGTACTGTTTCTGCCTGTATAATACCTCCATCAGCAGCCGTTTATCTGCAGAGTTTTTCACCACTGCAGAAAGGAGCTCAATAGGTTGATGCGGGAGCTGTGTCTGCGTTTGATTCAGCTGTGAAATAGAACACTGCAAAATGTAATACTTCATTCAGATGATTTGTCAGCTAGTAAATGCCTACATTTTCGTAACTGTTTTTTATGAATACATTTCCTGTAAGGATACCGGCAGTGATATAATCCATTAAAGAAATTGGGTTGTATGTTTTTAATACAGCATCTTTAAATGATGCTCATTTAAATGATGCCTCAGTGGTTTCAATGATTTATCATTTACTTTTCCAGAGAAGAAAGTCTTTGGCAGCTTAGGAATGTGTTCTGTTATAATCTTTTGTTCTTTGTAACATACCAGTTAGAAAAATCCATAGTAAGTAAACATGATCCAGGCAGTATTTACATTTCATCTAAAAGCTTTTTAGCAAAGAGAATTAGTAGTACAGAGACATGTCTTTATCCTGATAATGACTGATATGAGGAGAGAATAAAGAGGAGAATGAAGGAATGATCATATTGAGGGGATGAAATCAGAAAGGAGCACTGAAATAGAGGAACAAAATTCCTCTTAAAAGGTAAGGAATGAAAGTACAAACGTGATGAGAGAAGGGGAGGAGACTGAGAAGACAAAAGTTTGAAGTTCATGGAGTGGAGACACGAGAGAGAGAGGGGGAGGAGATGATGGAATAGGGTCCAGACAACAGATGAAGAGAGGAGAAGGAGTGGAAGCTGAGACACGTATCTGTAGTCACAGTGCAGTCCTGGGCCACCTGGATGCCCCACACACACACACACACACACACACACACACACACACACACACACACACACACACACACACACACACACACACACACACACACACACACACACACACACACACACACACACACACACGCTCTCCATAAATCACATTCCCTGGATAGGAGTAAAGGCAGTTAAGTTTTACATACTGGGAATGTCATTATCTTTACCTTATGTGGCAGCATGGCCTCACAGGTGCAATATATAAACTTGCATGCATTGGTACATCAGTGGAGGACGGTACCTGACAAACATGTAACAGGTAAATTATCATTTTATTTGGAACATCTCTTTAATTTACAGTCTACAACCACTCCTGCAATGCTGGTGATATACAGATTTGTGATCAGAAAGAAAACAATGCATCAGATCAGTGTCAAAACACTTCTAAAGCTACCATCTGGACTGAATACAGTCACAGTTTGTAGGCCAAACTGTAGTGAAGAGGCTAAACAGTGCAGCTGCGAGTTTTGGGACTAGCTGGCGTAACTCCAACCATAAATGGAGACTCCATGCAGCTATAAAATAGCTTAATACTTTAATGGTGGTTGAATAGCTTCTTGCCTTCACACTGTATGTTATGGACCCTTTATGTCCATAAAACTGGTACAAAACTCAGTTTGAGCTCACAGGAACTACCATAATTAACAAGCTTAATTTAACAGAAACGCAAGCATCTTTGATAAACAACTACTGAATTTCAATTACCGTCTCTTGATTTGACCATTTTTAGACAGCACATTGAGTATAATCATCAGTACATCATTTCTATCTTAAATGATGTAATGGTGAGGTTCACATCTTACACATACACATACATTTAGATGTATTCCTGTTAGCTGTTTGGCTTTCGTTCTGTTAGAGATTGGTGGTTGGTTGAGCATCTGTGAGTTCCCACTCAGGCTGGTCTGGTCTTTTGGAGATAACTTTTTTGTCTCATTTTCAGTCCCTTTTTCGCGTTAAAACATCCGAAATCCGAACAATGCAAAGCTGAAAGAGCTGATTCGAATATCTGAAAAAAGTGAATGGAATCTCTGAGAGGACTATATCGAATGTCTGCAAAACATCTTCCAAAACTTTGAAGACAAAGATTTGCAACTTTCAAAACATTAAACTGCAGACATGGTGAGAGTGAAAATAATTAATTTTAAATGTTAAAATCACATTTTCCAGTTTTAAAACCATAAAACTACATATTACACATCCAAAACTTACTTTCAACCTTTCAAAACTTAGTTTTATTGTTATGATGTGTAACAGTTAAATATCCTCATATCCCCTTCTCTTCTGCTCCCCTGTATTTTTAATCCAGATGTTATCATCTCTTCTTCTCTCCTCTGCTCCCCTGTCATATCTAATCTCCCCTCCTTTCTTCTCATGTATTATCCTCACTCTTCAACTGTCATCCCTCTATTCTCCTGTTTTCTCCACAATATTCTCATCCAAGATTTCTCTTCCTCTCTCTGTTTTTCTCTCCTCTCCTCCTCCTCCAGCAGAAAACAGGATGGTCTTCTCTCCTGGTGACATTCGATAAGCAAATGAAACTGTGGTGTCAGCAAGACACTAACCATATGCCAGCACAACGATGCAGCGATGCCATTTATACACACTATAAAGCGCTGAGCTGTGATCATAGTGGTATGCTAATAAAACAGCTCTGTGAAGACCGAGCTGGCAGAGTTACTCTATCGCAGAGGGCGAAGAGAGGGGATAAAACGGCCGTATAACTATGAGGGAGGAATGTGTGTGTGTGTGTGTGTGTGTGTGTGTGTGTGTGTGTGTGTGTGTGTGTGTGTGTGTGTGTGTGTGTGTGTGTGTGTGTGTGTGTGTGTGTGTGTGTGTGTGTGTGTGTGTGTGTGTGTGTGTGTGTGTGTGTGTGTGTGTGTGTGTGTGTGGAGGTGCGGGTGTTGAACATGTGTATTGGAGTCACTGAATGTGTGTGTGTGTGGGCCTTTACACATGTCAATGTGGTTTTGTGAGAGTGTGTTGGAGTGATTTCATGGCTGTGAGTAGTTTGGTATGCGTGCAGTTCTGTAAAGAGCCTCTCATCTACTGCCCAGAATTAGTCAATAACTGGCACCTTCTCTTGATTACAAGCTCAGTTAAAAAGTACCAAGTTTTAATTTACTCTGTTTTGCACTCTGCCTTTATCCAGATTACTCTGCATCACTTTGTCGCTCTGCGACTTTCTTTCTTCAATATAAACAACGTTTTTATATCACTGTCACTATCACTTTCACACACAGGTTTATAAGGTCACTTCTTATTTTTGTAGGTTTGGACATCACTATCTATCGCCCATTGTACCACATTAACTGCTGGGATCTACGAACACAGCAACATTGCCCCAACAGTGTCTTATAAACAGTTAAGCCTGGTTTTCTAAACCTTTTTGCGAGAGGTAAAACCAAAATCAAGTGCACCCCAAATAGTTAATGTTAGTGGTTGAATTATCTTTTATTGGACTGTGTGCACAACAACTGTATGGCTGGTCAAGGCTGTGATGGATGTTTATCTTAAATAAAGTTTTAGATTTCATCTATCTCCATCTCTAATTATCCTTTGACCTTCTCAACTGCATGTCTAACTCCAACTCCAACTCTTACCTAAGCCAAATAATCGTAACCATCAAATAGCCCCTTGAAGAAATGCTTACCAAAATGTCTTCACTCTCCAAAACAGTCAATAGTCAATATGGTCCTCACAAAGATAGAAGTACAAGAGATCACACACATACAAATACCACAGACCCATTATTGACTCATGCTTACTCCTATCATTAACTCTGGAAACTGTGATCAAACATGTTTCACTAATGATCTGAACTGTTTTTCTAAACCACTATCATATGTGCACACAACACCAGATTTGCACACAGACCACAGTTTAATTTACTCTTCTCTGTAATCCATCACGTTCTAGATGCTTTTTTGGACACTAATATCTGACAGGTGGTACACACAATAACAACAGCCTCTCCACAATGTAATGCAGTTCATTTGATTCAATTCAATTTGATTTTGTATTATTTTATGTGACTGCTGTGGTTTGTGCTATTATATTGGAATGATTTTTGAGCTATACAAAAAGATGGCACCATTTTTGCACTAAAGGAAGACAGGTTTGTTATTAATAGAAACTCTTTGACTCAACATTGGTATGAGGAATACCAGCGCACAATAGCATCATGGCGTTACTTGTTAGATACCAGTGGATGACAGACAGACACACACACACTACCTACTACAAGCACTACCACTCACCTGGAATTAAAGTGAGTGTGTGACAGCAAAACTGTCATCTCTGTTCAGCACACTGACATTCTTAGTCATGGTAAGGCATACACATCAGGTAGGCACACAGGCTGAACTTTCTGACACTAATGCTGGTGACAAATCCCACACTTGGAAAAAATATGTCCTATTTTCTAACTAATCTTAAGGTTTGGTTGAGGAAACCATGGATGTATGCCTTACTTTTGAGCAGACTTCATTAAAGATGTGTAGCATGGAAAAGTTTGAAAGTATTTCAGAACTCACACTATTCTGACTTAAACATTGATTTAAACAAAACAGACACAGTCGAAATTGCTGTTAGGAACTATACTCTTGAAGATCTGTAACGAATGAATCCAAGCAGAGACAGCAAGAGGATTTGCAGGAATCAGAATTTGAATCTTCAATCTTCAAATCATTCAGACGACCTTGAGACCTCCCATTCATTCGTATGTAATGCAGAAGACCCTGGCAAAGCAATGAAGGGTTATCTGGCAACAAAGTACAAATTTTACTGCACTGTGAAACCTCCAGCGTGTGGTTGCGTTGGCCAAAAGTCCATGCAGGCGCACATTCCTTGTGGATTACTTTGAAACTTCAATGTCGTTGCCCTTTTGTTTACTTCGCAACTGTCACGACAGAAGATAAAATGGTGTGGTAACTTTCCAGAGTTGTTAAGTCCTGTCTGAGTATTACAAACTGTTGTGCAGTGTTTTGGTGACTGATAAGCCTTTGAATGCCCTAAACAACACGTCCCAACCAATCCAGCCCTCTGTACTGTTTAACGCAGGTCACTTTCCTGTCTTGAAATGCCCAAGAATGGATTAGAAACCAGCAGACATACTGCATCAGTGTGATATGGAAACACAGAAACTGCACAAGCAGTGTATGCTATTGCAAGAATTACTTTTTAAAAAAAAATGGAGCAGGTGGAGGAGAAGGAGAAGAAGTCATAGTGGCATTGAGCAGCTGAACAAGTAACCAAGATAAGAATAAATATAACCACTTATAGCAGCAGTGAGAGAACATGTAAGCTTTGCCTTTATGCACTGAAGGTCTCATCACTGACCTCTTTGATGTGGTCGCCTCATGCTGATCAGGTGAGAGTGGATGATATCAGCGCCCTGCCTGGACTAACATGACTCACAACTAATGACACAGTTTATTGATGATTTAATTGATTTAATGTCACAATTCATATTTGATAACACACGTCAGGTAACAAGTGTACCATTGCTTGACTACTGCCCAAGAGATGACAGAGCTGATGATGTGGGGTAATGGGCTTACTATAGCAGGAAATACTGATCACCATATCACCAATAGTGATCAGTGAATCACCAGAGAATGAGTTTAATAAAACATATACACATAAAAAACATTCAGCGTAGGTAGGCTACAACAGATGATTTCTGTTCTCATGATCTAAATCCCTCTCAGTCCAACCTTAGCCAGTGATCAACAAGCATAGTGCCTGACCCTCAGCCTACACCAAGAGAGAGAGGTGCTACATCCTCCATGCTGGAGGGATTAAGAGTAAAACACTCTGGGAGGATTAGGCTTATGTTTATGTTTTACAAAAAGAAGATTAAAATATTATCATAATCATCATTCTCCAACATCTGAGTCAGGTTTGCATGGAAGCATTTTAGGTTTGTGGTCAAGTCTGGTTGCTTATTAATTCGCTGCAGGCTTAGGAAAAGACACATGTTTGTGTGAGAAATAATAAAATGTAGCAGATGTTCTGTGTTCAAACCTATCAAGCTGTTGTTAAGATTTTTCATTTGATGTCCAGGCAACATTAGAAATAGTTAGACAAGAAATTGCATTAGTCTGAAAATGGGGAAAACTTTCACATCAGAGCTTGTTCTGTTTTGAAGCACAAGGACAAGGATCCATCTGTGTGCAGATAACAGGCCCTGAAAAGAAAATTATAATCAGTCCCTGGGGAGAAAAGAGGGCACTGCTCATGCACTTCTGCCAAATATTCTCATTTATAAATCGAGTCGATTAAATATCTCAAAAGCAAAGTGGCTTCCCAGTCTGCTCACTGGTGATTAGATTGAGGAATCTGTATTTGTTGCTTAACTATATATGTCCATCACATTCAGTCACATCTCGCTCCTTCTTTTCATCTCAGTCTTTACTTCAGTTTGTTTTGTCTTCATCACTACGCAATCTCCCCTCTTTCCAACTTCTTTCGCCCTTTATTTTTTTTCTTCTTTTTCACCTTTTGCATTTCTGTCCTTCTCTGCGTCTCCAGGCTCGATCAATTTAGTAGCTGTGAATCGATACTTGTTAACATAGTTTTACCCTACAGCAGAACACTTTACGCACACATATAGTATAGACAAACTCAACACTAACTGATTAGCTATATTAACGTCAAGGCCATGCATTAAATGCTCAAAGCCAGCACCTTGATTGGTCAATACCCTGCGGCATGTGTCCTAATTGGCTGGCCTATTAGAAAGAGCAGAGGGACTTGCTACTTCATTAAAGAAGTAGAGAGATGCCAAGATTGGACCCACAATCACAGTCAGTGTGTGTGTCAGTCTGCCCTGCTCTATTCAGCTCATTTCTGCCTTGCCAATAAATCCATATTTAATATCTTCACCCCGGAACAGAAAGCTTCACATTTGGCTTCCATGAAAGTCACAGAACGGTTGTTTTAACTCAAGCCATCTTTTTTTTAATAAAGAGCTACCACCAGTTTGGAACAAAGGTCAGTTTTATTTTGAGAAAAACAAAATTGTGATAGAGATGGATAAATGGATTAAGAGACAATTGATATATCTTTATTAAATACGTCCATATGGGAGCAACAATGATGTGATTTCACAGCAAAAATAGGCAATTTAAAACTCGATTGTTAACACATTGCTTCAGTCTTTAACTTTCAAAATAAACGAATGTAATGCAACTGACCTTTTCTAGCAGGTGAGCTGAGACTTCTACTTCTACCACCACTGTCACTTATTTCCCTCTCTCATACTCTATCTCCTTTGTTCTTCACCTGCTCCCCACCACCTCCCTCGCAGTCATTAAGATGAGCGAGCCAGCACCGATGTCTTTTATGTGAATGAACCCACCGAGTTGGAATTCACAAACAATATGATCAAGAAAAAGTACTAAAAATCTGATAGACTATACTACAGCTGTGGTAGTACACTAGTTATAGAACTGTGAGTGAGCCTGCACCGTGTGTGTGTCTGCATACTGAACAAGTGAAGTTTTCCTTCATGTGTCCTGTGGTATGTGAATCCACTTAGTAATGCTCTCTGTGCGTGGGCTTGGTGTTTGCTCACGCCTTTTCAGGTTTGTTTGTGTACTGAGAGGACAAGTGAAGCACTTTAACAGCTGTCAGTACAAAAGGAAACTGTGAGCTATGATTAAGAGTTTGATTACATTTGATCTAAAGCAGACTGTGTTCTCAAAAGAAGCATGATCAGTGAAGTATTTGTCTCTCCATCAAAACACATGCTAAGTATAAATAATATCATATAAACAACATCCAGGCTATTCGATGTGTATTGAAAGTAAATTGGTAAATTAATTAAATGGCATAGACTATGCTCTCTTATATTTGCCGTGTTGCTGTAAACATATTATACTTAATTAAAAAATAAAATTAATTAAAGTTGGATTACAGAATGAATCACTTCCTGCTGCTATGCCAAACATATTATTACAGCAAAGGTCAACTGAAGTAATTATGTCTCAATGTGGCCAATAAACTGTAGGGTTAGTATGTTGAATAGTCGCAGATGGCTAATTAGTGACGAGGCATGAATTGTTTTATAGTTTGGTCATTTCAAATGCTGTAGCCACCAAACGTGCTCCACTTTTCCACTTGTTGGGTGGTGTATGATTCCTCATCAACAACTTAAACTTTTACCATATATAGAGGTTACCACTACGTAGTACAGAAGCAGCAATGTAACACCGTAAAGGAATGAATGCAGCATTTATTTAACTACATGGGCCCTGAAGAAAACACCATCATCTTATTACAACTACACTGTTGCCCATAAAGTTGGAATAATTGTTCAGTACCCCCAATTTTGTTAAAGCCTGAATACACAGTTTGCAAAGGTTCATTGTGGTTTACGTTTCACTGTGATATGTTTGGAAGAGTTTGATCAATAAAGTTAAAAAGATATACACTTTATTTATCAAGAATAAATCACATTGTCACAATCAAATGCAAATTGTTCCCTCTTGCTCCCACTTTTTAATCAGCCATCCAACTGGAGTTTTAATCTTCTTCATCGTCTTTCTAAACCCTGCATCACCCACATCCACGGCCATTTGCTTGTGCAATGCTCTGTTAAAACTCAGAGCTCACAACAGTAGGCTAATTTGGCTCATGATGAGAAAGTACAAGGTGATGGATCTAGGTGATGAATACCACATGCAGTCACTTGATTAATCTGCTCTCTGTAATGCTGAAACACCTCATAGTATCTATCAGTTATGGATGCCTGAATCCAACATTCCTCCATATTTCATAAAACGCTCCAGCATCTATTCAGATTATAATTTTTAATTGCCCAAAGAACAGATATTAGTTGCACGTCTCTCAGTTGAAAAACTACATTATCACATCTGAATAATGTACCATCTGCCAAAAAAATGTGTGTAACTAAGCATGAATATTTTACATTGGCTACCTCAACCTTATTAGTTCTCTTGAACAGTCACATAGAGGCAAACGCATGGTACCTAAACACAAACACCTGAATGACTTTTTCACATACAAACATGCACTCAACACACACAATGAGAAAGTCATTTTAAAGTAAAGTGTGTCCCATCACACACACACGCATCTCTCTCTCTGTGTGCGTTTCTGAGTGTGTGTTTTTGTGGTAGAGAACTTGTTTCGTGAATGTGTTGTATGTAAGCAACACCAGATTTTCATGAACGCTCACGCTTTCACTCGCAGGCACACAAACAGAGTAAATGAACCCTTCCTCTTGAGGTCAGTGCATGGAGATATGAAATCCAATCAATCTAGCATGGCGGCAGCTGGCAGACTACACAAACATGCAGATGTACAGATGAAGAGAGATGGGTCTCTGTGTGCGACAGAAAGTGTGTGTGGGTTTGGTGTCAGTGCGTCAATAGACAGGGACAAGCATAGTCTACAAGTGCATGTAACTTACACACAATCTGGTGAGTTTACACTTCAGCTGAAGCTTTTACAGATGACTTTCTTTATTATGTGACACCTGTGATGTTAATCAGTGTCTAATCGGTGTGAACAAGAGTAATCTGTAATGGAAGTTTCTCGCTTTGGAAAAAAAAGAAGATGGAGGAGAATGACAAAAACTATCACACAGAATGTCCATTGTAAACATTGTACAACTCAATTTACCTGATTCAGCTTTGATCTACTATCCTTTCTGTAGTTGTACGCACACATTTGCTCTGTAGTACTTCAGATAATAGAGCTAAACTGTTACAGTTTTTGCCTGACAGGTTTGAGTCTTGCCTTGTTGGACATTGTTTTACTGATGTTGGTGTGTTCCCTAATCTCAGCAATTAATGTGGCAAGTACATATTGTCATAAACAAGTTTGAACAAACCAGAATTATCCTTCCACCTACAGCTGCTGCTAAAGCAGCTCTGTGTCTCACAGGTCAGGCTGTGACAGAACTGGGCTTTTATGTGTGCAGGACTCTAAGGACCCCGACACACACATGGCAGCCTCAAGGAACTATCAGCAGACTGACTGATGCATCGGCTCACATTGCCTCATGCCCCGTTAAAAATTGCACTTGAAAACACTAAAGTTAATGACCAGCTGATCGCCATTATGTACATACGTTCTGCACCTGCTTGAGAAGTCCTAACCACTCAGTTTCTGCTGGCGTCGGTACACCACTCTGCTATGCTCGTCTATATTTGCACATTTGTTGATGTATGCACCTTAGAGTGTGTGTGTGTGTGTGTGTGTGTGTGTGTGTGTGTGTGTGTGTAAACAGGCAGACACACAGACCCTTCATAGTTAGATAGATGTTGTGTTCAGTGATGGATAGCGTGTGTCCCAAGGTCATATCTCAAACTATCATTCATGCACTGCTGAGACGTCATAACCAAGAACTGAGCTGAATCCATCAATGAACAAACACATGTATGCGTGCATAGAGTGCATGCAGACAGAAACACACATGCATTATGCACACATGCTCGAGATGAATTTACAGTGCATTTGGTCAGAAGTAATCATCTTATTTTTTTGTGAAATGTGGTTGATATGACTCACGCAGTTTACTGGAATCAGACAAAAACATTTTATCTTAAATTGAAGCCATGAGGCAGCAGAAATGAATAACAGTAACTTGGTGAAATTCTGGCTAAAAACATGCATGCTTTTAGTGAACCCATACGTGACCCTCACATCTAGACTAGACTGGTCCATCAAACACTTTGGCTGATAAAGAATCTCACATAATTCATTATATTACATTCATGAAATGTCATATTTATATTCATGGTTTCCACTGTATAGTTTGGGTGACAACCCTAAACTTCTACTCCAGTTCAATCCTTTAATTTGATCATTTGTGCTCCCCAGAGGATACACATTTTGTATATTGAACACTTCACAACCTTTCCTGTGGTGCCACCATCTGACCAAAATTTTTACCTTTGCATACACACACACACACACACACACACACACACACACTCCATCTAACTCACAGACAGAGCGCCATATAGTTTTCCTCACACATTCATGCTCCTCAGAACACCACCCTTGCATCACATTTTCATGAAGGTGGCAAAAGATTAAAGCGATGGGAATGATGTCATCGAAACAAAATGGGTTTCTCAGTTTTAGAACATTAAAATTCTTTGCAAATCCCATGATGACCTGCTTGTAAAATTGTGAGATTTTGTGTGCAAATTTGACATTTTCACACATTTTGCACAATATAATCTGCTCAATATTTGACAACACATACTGTATATGATTCTGTACTTGTCCCTTGTCCTTTTCTATTTCTAGCTGAACATGTGTTTCAAATTGTTCTCAGCTTGTTTAGCTGGATGTCATAGCAACAGCTCTATGTGTATTGAGCCCAGTAACTAACCAGGCTTTATGTTGCTTGATGTGTTCTGTGCTTGTGGGGCAGTTTAATTTAATTCACCATTTCTCACCATTCAGTTCACAGATACCAGCGTAATTCCATTTGGCAGTTCTTAAGCTTATCCTCTGAGCTAGGGACAAGAATCCTACCAGAAAAAAACCATTTTTGCTGGACATAACAATATGATACATTACATACAGTTATTTATTGCATTTGTTGTGTATTTTCATAATTGTTTTAGTCCTTTTGGTGATGGATGTAGATTGTGTCAGAGGTGATTTGTAATTAAGTGGAAAGACATTTTAGGGCACCATTATCATTCACTCTAGTTGATTATGACTAGAGTGATTAATGTGGCAATCTATGGTCCAGACCTGACTCAATTCATTACATAGTCTTATTAATGAGAAAGAAAATTAAAATGTATAATTAAAACACAGTGGAGACATTAAAAGTTTTAAGCTGTGTAATTTGTCTCTAGACAATAAAAACCTGCAACATATTCAGCTGATATCTGCACTGTTCTGTTGGAAGTGCATAATTTCAAAAGGATTTCTTCGCCAAACAGTGAAAATACAATGACATGTGATTTCAAATGCTCCTATAGAACATTATAAAAGCTAGGAGGCAAAGCAGCACAAAGCGAGGTCAGAGACCGGTTAGTACGAGACTGAATTTTTAGATTTCCCTGTTCTGAAGAGGCAAAGGTAAATATTCACACTAGTTGCTCGTTTAACTCAACTGTCACATTCTGCCTCTCTGTGTCACTTGTAATGTCTCTGGCTTTTTGTTACCTCCCCAGAGACAACGAATGTAAATTAGCATTCATGCTAACTCTATACAGTCTGGCTATTTCTGGAGCTGCATAGATGAGCAGGTGTGCCAATGTGAGTCAGCTTTTTATCAGGCTGCCCCTGGACAGGAAGCTTACATCGTCATGTGTCAGGAAAGAGAAAGCAAAGAAAATATTTAGTTTGACTCATTCTCATTTAATGTTCTCACTGTAGCCACTGAGTTGCAGTACAGAATGTAAGGTAGCTATGGATGTACTGCTTTTACAAGTGACAATATTTGAAAGGGACGGTTTGGATTTTTCTGAAATGGGTTTGTATAAGGTACTAGTCCATAGTCAGTGTATGACCTATAGTAGGTGGTGGTTGGTGGTTGCGCCCGTTGAGGAGAGGCAGACACGAGTGGTTGCCGAGTAATATACTGCTGTGGATGGGGGTAGCAGCAGAACATGAAAAGGGCTGTCTGATGGCAATGAATGATGGCATGTGATAAAAAAAATACTCAAAATGTTACGTGCACGTAAACAGATCGATTTCTTTAAGTGGGCCTTTCTTTAGGTGACTAAAATGCCTTTTGCTGCTGCCCTCATCCACAGCAGTCAATTGCTTAGCATCCATGTGGGCGCTGCTTCTCCAAAATGGGCACCTGGTAACTGCAATCCACAGTAAGTAATACACTAATTATGGATAAGTACCTCATATAACCCTACTTCAAATAATCCAAACTACCCCTTTAATGGGAAGCAGGGGAAGGGTTCCATATAAACCTTGAGGAACTCTGAAAGGTATAAAAAGTTTCCTTTGACAATTATGTGTAAAAGCTACAATACAGCTCAATGTGTCAAATTAGAGAAGCAAAGCAACACATGTTTGACACACTTTGACTAGAAAAATCTAAAGTATCATGGTTGTTTTTGCAGAACTGCTGTGGTGGGTTGTGATAATTTGAATTGATTTTCTTGTCACTATGTCACTCGCTGTGTATTGCAGGTCAAGCCAGTCACAGAAATCTCTGAAGTTGTAATATGGGTTTTTATTCACCACAGTGGGTTGAATATTAGTACCAGCTGCCCAGTGTGGCATTAAAACCCAACACAATCTCGTCAAGGTAAAAATAATAAACAGCTCAATCATAAATATACAGGCAACAAACCTTGTCCTTCAATCCAAAAGCCAACCCTGAATTTATAGAGCAAAACAAGAACCCTGCCAATATTCATGGGAGTGGGCTGTTTAATGCTCTCAAACAAGATAAAAGAGAGGTGATTTATCAACACAGATTACATCTCTCATCAATGGCAGATCAATGGTTGATATGAACTCACTGTTTTATGAAGGCCAGACCACCAGTCACACAACCAACAACAGTCACATCCAACATGATTTATCACACAAGGTTATATTGCAGTTCAACAAAAGATCAGTGGTGATCCTTAACTTCCTCCCACATAAAGACAGATGACTGGTAGTAGCATATAACTGATTTAGTGCACTGGGTTTACATTTTATTTCATGGGTTTTATGCAGAGTTATTTAAGAGCCACGCCCATCATCTGGTGCTAATCAGTGCGGCTTGTGGTTTAATACAGTCAGTTAGACAAAGTCGTCCCCTTTTACCACAACATTTCTCATGCTAGTTAAATTGAAAGTATGGGAAAAGAGGGAGGCAGGCAATGAAGTTTAGTGACAGAACGAGAGAGACCATGTGATAAAACGCTTTTGTGCATGTGTGCATGTGTGCATTCATGCGTGTAAGTAACCTAATGAGAGAGTGTGTGTTGGAGGAAGAAGTGGCCATCATTCATAAAGACAAGAGTGGTGTTAAACTCATCCAAAATCCTTCCGTCCCTTCGTAATAGCTCCAAAGACCTCAGTGACCCACGTCAATGGTGGAGTGGAGAAAGAGTTCAACTTGTCAGACTCGTCTCTACTCAGATTAAATGCTGGACAGAAGATTTATTACATAGGTTTGATGTTGGAAAATAGATTTAGAGAGCGATTTATTTTTTTCTAAACAAGTTTTTAAGTGTAATTTGGAAGTTTAATTGTTTCTTTAAGTTGTTGAGCGTTTTTGGTACATTTGGTAATGTACTGGATGAAAACATTGTTTGCATGAAAATGATCATTTTTCAGGTTTTTATTACGTTAAGAAATACTTTTATGAAAATAACAAAAACAAATGTATACTCAATTTAGAATAAATATCTTTTTCACATTTTTGTGCCGTAGAATCGTTAAAATTAGACAAATGAGAACACATTTAGAGAGTTAAAAGTATTGTATGCAGTGTTGCTTATGAGTCTAACTTAACTTCACATACTGCTTCAGTATAACCAGTCAGAGCTGAAAGTGGCATTTAAAGGCATTAAAAGCATTATTGAAGAGGAACAAATCAGCAGGATGCAAGAAAAGCCTATAGTGTTTTTTTTTTCTTTTTAAAAAAAGGAGAGATACAGGACAGCCACCGTCCTTTAGTAATCTAATTTTTACTCTAGAGTCACATTATTTGGTTTATAGCATAATTATAATAACTAATCCTTTTTTGAGTGAGAATTTAATTTCCTTCTTCCATATGTGCAGCTTTGAAAATTACTGACAAGTAATAAAGATGTAAAAATGAAATCATAGCCAAAGAGGCAAGGCTGTCCACTTAATTAGAAAAATATACAGTGCATTGTGCAGTCACTGAATACATGAGCTCATGCTGTAAGAATAGAAGAAGCACAGAACAATTAGTCGTTAAGAATAGTAAGAAATGCTGCATAGCTTATCAACGTGTATGTACACTGTTGCCCATAAAGTTGGAATAATTGTTAAAGCCTGAATACACAGTTTGCAAAGGTTAATTGTGGTTTAAGTTTCACTGTGATATGTTTGGAAGAGTTTGATCAATAAAGCAGAGAAGATATACACTTTATTTATCAAGAATAAATCACATTGTCACAATCATTTCATGAGAAGAGGGAAAAAACATTTTATTCCAACTTTATGGGGCAACAGTGTATAATATGTTAGTGATGGTTCACATGTAAGAACCTACATTACAGGGGGGTACATGCCTGTATGGGTGTGGGAAAGGCGTAGGAGATGAGTTTCTGAGGAAAATGTGGGCGATATAATAAACCCTCTAAAAGGCTACACATGTCTTCCTTCTGTTGGCTCTGCATGATATAGGAGTAATTACACTAAACTGCATTACACCTTTTCTCCTCCGACTTGATCTCTGTTTGATAATTCGTACGATCCAAAAATACAACACTATGAGTTTCACAAAGGTATTCATTACAGATAATACTGACAGGTGTACATGATATTGTACAGGAGATCATGTGGATGAATCCACCTCCATAAACAATGCACTCGCAGTAATTAATTATATACTCAGTGTATTTATACGTAGTAATTATATACTCAGTATATTTATATGTAGTAATTATATACTCAAAAATTATATACTTCAAAAATTATATACTCTCTTGCTATGCTATAGTAGAGCATAGAAATTAGCTTTTAAAGCAAAATACCTGCAAAAAATGTTTGTAAAAGTTTAAATACAATCATTTTATCTTCCACTAATATTGGTACTCACTTCTCCACATTCTAAGTTGCATACTGCTGTTTAGTTTTTCCAGATTCATTGTAGCATTGATTAACTTTCTTCACAGATATCAATAAATGTCTTAAATGTCATGTTCTCAATACACCAGGCAATTGAATGACAGCTCTCAGATGATACAAGAGAGTGAATATATCTCCCCAGAACAAAGGAATCGATAACCATGTCTCTGCATTCAGACATTTTTCCTTACTTCAAAGTCTAGAATTTACATTGGCCTTTAGTAATGATGATGACCCACCAGTAAGCAATCATTCCGTGAATAACACAAGTAAGCAGTTTGCAGAATTCATAAGAAAACTAGGAAAAGATGGCCTGACTGGCCAGCCAACAAAACTGTTGGCCAAGGACAGCTGAGCCTTTCATGGTCATAGCAGCAACAGCTAATCAGATTTCCACACTGCCATGTTTACCAACTGTTGTGACTTTGTTTCATACAGCACTGATGTACTCCACAATGGAAACTGAGTAAAGTCATTCAAAACTTTCCTGCTTTGCATGTCACTTGTGGTAAAAATGACATGGATAAACATCTCAAAAATGATTGCCTGGAGTATGGCTGCTTATTTCATTAGGACTGATGGTAATATTCATTGTCTATTCTTTGAGTGTTACCATTGCTTAGCAGATCTACAAGTGAACATGTAACCACATTAAGACCTTGGGCCCTCGCCTTTGTCCCCACCAAAGAAACTCTTCCAGAATCCTTTTTAGGAACTCAACCTGCTTTTCAACCAGGACAGAAGTGGAGAATGTTAAGATGGATAAAGTGATAGGTCACTTTCATTTGTAATTGTTTTCATGTAATCATGTTCTTAATGAGAAATGACCACTACAACCTCAACTTTGGAGCCAAGGTTTTTTTTTTAGTATCCATTTTCACTTCTGCGTGTCTCCTTTACAACAACCATTCAAATGTAAGAATAAACCAGCAGTTAAGTACAAAGACTACACTCTGTGTTTGGTTTTGTGCAAAAAAAGTAGCAAAGCTTTCATTTTTTAAATCTGACATTGGTGTATTTTCCTAATCAGGTCTTTTCAGATGCAGTGAAGGCAAATATCAATGTGCAAAAAGCATCCTACATCTTGGGTTCCTTACTTCCTGCAGTTATTTGGTTGAATAGTGAGTCAAGTCAGCTGAAAAGGAAAGGAAAGAGGGGGAAAAAAACAAAATCTAAATGCCCTCAAATTGTGTTTGAGAAATTGTCACTCAGCTGTTCAGAAAGCTACTCCTGGCTCATATCACTTCATGCCTCCCTGCTGTTACCATACTTCCACGCTGTCTCAGAGTCAGTGATCACCCAGAGTGCACAGCAACACCTGAGGCTCTCTCTGCTGCACACTGTTTCAGCTACCGTTGCAGCCGTGGTGGTGCCACAAGTGATTTCTTTTTCCCTGTGTTTTTTTTTTCTTCTTTTCATTTGACCTTCAGGTCCTCATCGTGGTCCACCTTGCCTATATATTATTTTTTTATTGATTTTCAAGGGCCTGTATTCAGCAGTGACACCTCTTATTCTCCTGGAGACATCAAACTCTCCCACAGAGAGATTCAGCCCAAATTCTCTTCCTATCAACATCAAGATACAACTCTGCCTCCTAGGAATTACCTTACAGATTAACCTTATAGCAGATATTCTTAAAGGATTCTAGGTTTGCTAAGGTGGTGCTGATGAACAGATTTTGAGCCAGAGAAAGGATGTTTATTTGCCAATCTTACAATGTAAACAGCCTCAAATCTGGTAAGAACTGGTAAACAGTTCCTCTTCTTACTCAGCTGTGTGAATGACAGACCTGGTTTTGTTCACCTAACCCTCTCCCTTTCCACAGACATCTGTACCTTCACATTTCTGTCTCCCCTGTCATTCAAATTTTCCATCGCCTCTCCTCTGCACCTCCACCCTAGCACCTAGAAGCCTACAGGGTTTCAGGCAGCTGAGAGAAGACGGTGTGACAGATAAACTCTTCCACTTTCAATTTTCTGTCCTCTGCATCCGACTCCACCGCTTAAGACATCGTGGTTAATGCCACAGAGAAAGATAGCTCTGCAATCAACATTTCACCACTCCCATCTTCTATAAATCTAATCCTCCCCTTTTCCTCCTGCCTCACTTTCTGGCAAACAGTTTGGCACCTTCTATGAGAAACAGCCTGACAACATCCAGAGCTTCTTCCCTTAGCAACCCTTCCATTACCCCCCAATTCACTCTCTGTCTTCTCCTCTAATCCCACTGGCACTGACTTACTGTCTGTCTCTGGGGTCGTCCCAGATGCATTCTGCTCACAGCTTTTCTTTTGCAATTCCTCAACCCATCTCGTCCTTCCTCACCTGCACCGTTGCTCCTCACTCTTGATAACCTGGAGATGTGTTGGTATGCGCTCTGCTGGTTTACACCTGCCAGATCGCAGTTATGCTCTGTTTGCACACTTGAAGAAGCAGAATTTAATTACTTTTCCTTGCTTCAATTTAGCTGTTCACCAAATCACTCCTGCCAAAAAGGCTAAGATTAGCTGTGGAGGTGTGGCAGACATTCAATAACTGGGATTGCTTGAAAAGCACAGAGGCTTGGTAGAATACATTGGTCTCATCTTTGATTAACAATAAGTTCTTAATAGGGTGCAAATAAAAGGTGTCAACCATCATCAGTAAAACTTTTATTTTAAGAAAAAAATAGTATCTTGTGTTCTTCACACTTCCTGTACCTTGTCTCGCTTAACCTTCTGTCAAAGGTGTTACCTGATATTGATAAGTTGTTGTTTTTACTCCATTTACAAAACCACAGACTGTTTGGGTGTCTGCAGCCTGACAGGTACATTTCTCTGACAAATGTCTGTCTCTCTGTACAGCTCCTGTAAATAAATATCTGTTTAGTCTGTCTCTGTCTGCCAGACTGCAGCACATCAGGTTTGTTCAAAGCATCGGCATCAAAATGTCTACCAGACTCTGTGATAAAGACCAATATCAGTGAATAAAAGTACAGTGAGATTGTTTTACGATAACATCACAATTTATTGACATCAAACTTAAAATGCCTGTCTGAAATGTAATAGTATTAGTCATAACTTAGTGTATTTTAATGATAAAAATCTAATTACAGAAGCACTTGCACAGTAAAGGCCTGTGTCCATATAGCATTTTTATTTCATTTTTTCTCTGGCAAGTAATGCTTCTCTGTTGCAGTTGTGACAGTTTTATGTCTGACATTGTCATATGGTGGGTTGGTGGTCATGAACAGAGGGTTTAATGAAAAGAAACCCTTACAGTAGAAATGTAAGCATATACGTGCTGATGAAAATCTAAAACAGGAACCAAAAAACACAGGAGCTAATCACAAGGACAAAACCCAAACAAACACTGAAGACAAACTAACAAAGATTAGGGCAGGTGTGTGAAGGGAAAGCTAACAGGGGGAAGTGAAGACAGGCGAAGCAAACTAGGAATGGGGGGGGGGCTTAATCACAAAGAGTGGAAAACGCAGAAGGGCAGGAGGCAAGGTAAAACTACTCCAAAACACAACAGGAGAAATGAGAACCCAAACTTCTTAAAAGTCCATAGAATGATCGGTGTCTTAACCCAAACACAGAGAAGGAGGGGAGAAAAGAAGTAGATCATGACAGACATTTCATAAAGCTCCAGATAGGCAGACCAGAGCATTTTCTTGGTGACCAGGGTGATGAGTCCTGCCCCATCTAACATGATAAGTTGACTGAAAAGGAGCAACAATGACAACACCAGTGTCTTTCTCCAAAAGTTTATAGATTTTCAACTAGAAGTGCAACACAAAAAAAGTCGTAGCTGGGTGCTGCACTTTTTCTTTAGGCGGCTGCATGATGCAGCTACATTTCCTCCTCTTTGGGAACAATTAAAAAGATGCTGACGGTCAGAAAAGAAAAAATCGTTACATGGACATAGGTTCTAACTCTATTAAATGTTGCCAGCATGCCAAAAATCAGCAGATGATTAAAATTCTAAAGAAGCAGCAGTGGCAAAGCCAGTGCTTCCACTGTCATTGCTTTATGACCTAAAATATGAAGACAGTGGCTAAATGCCCACCGAGCATCTGTATATAAAACATATATTCAATGTATGTTAATTCCTGTTGGCAAGCACACTGCCCTGTCATGTCGCCAAATAGTTCCCCAGTGTATCACAGCCATAAGTAATGAGTTAAGTGTCAAGGCGTTACATTTTACATGACCACTGCTGTAATGTTTTAGCGAATGAATACAAACCACAATTGTCAACATGTCATAAAAATCTTTGTCAAAAGTGCCAACAAAAGAATCCAAAAGAGCACTAATGTAACCACCATGTATGTTGTCTGTTGCTTCAGATTCAGCAGTGGGTGACGGTAATAAAATAGCTTTTTCAAAAATTGTAAATCATCGCAACTATTAGAAGACATTTAGCATAAAGGCATAGATATGCACAACAAATATTAGGCTGATGGGTCCAATAGTATACATAATCCCTTCCAACCTTCGTCTGATGGAGAAATAAAGTTTGAAGATAGGGGACTGCCTTTAAAGGTTTTACTGGAAACAATTATGACACTATGTTGGACAACAAATGTAAAGATTAAACTGAAGGTATACAGAAACTGAATTCACCAGCTGTCAAATAGGAGCTTGGTAGCTTTAATACCTGGAACCATCTGAAGGCAGCCGGGCACATGTGTTGATAAATCAATGGCCTTTGATTTGAGAAGAAATGCATTACAGCACAGTGACATCATGTTCAGCTGTCCACCATGTTTACCTTCGTAAAATCTCATGCTGGTTCAAAGTAACCAGACTCACCTCTACACACGTTAGGCCGGTCAGTTCTAACTCTGTATCTTGTTGTGCAGGAGATGTTAGATTATAGTGGTTCATCATTCCTAATCCTGTGCATCATTGCCTCCCGTCTAAAGGCAAAAAAAGAAGTACAATAAAACTGTGATGATCTTGCTTTCAGACTTTCCGTGAAAAAGTTTTTAAACTACTCTAAAGCTTACCTCATGTTTACTGGCTCCTTTTCACTTTTATCTGTAGTTAAGTTCTCCACAATTGGACATTTCACCAGTGGCCCCTTAAAAAAGATGTGCTCCAAAGTGAAAGGAGCCAATAAAATACCCTCATTTCGTACCTTTGTCCCATGTCTTAAGTTCCTTTTCTTCTGGTCCTACAGAGGACCAAGACTTCTTTCATCCAAACTCACTTTGGTTGACAATTTCATCAGAAAAACACATCACTTAATGGAACTAGCATCTACCTGACCCAAATCACTTGCTCCCATGTCTTCTTAATGCATATTTCCCAGCTGTCCTATTCAGAAACATGACTTCTGTAGTGAATAGGTCCCTATAGACCCACAATGGTAGGCTTTGTTTTGTCCAAGGATCAGTTTAATTGCAGGCAAAATAGAAAGCATGGCCGTCAGTGCAGCAAACTCACGTCTGATCCAAAATATCTGTCTCAGTGTCATTCTCAGGGTCATTTTGCAAGTTATCCAATTTGCAAACACAGCCCTCAGTGCAGCTGTCTCAGATCAGACCTGAAATGTCTGTCTGGTGAGGGACATCAATCGTGCTCAATGTCGCAGTCCATTCAGACGCAAAATGACATTTAGTGGGTCAGCCTATTCCCAGCGTCCCCTTTTCTTTCTCTTTCCCTCTTCTTTCTCAACTTTGTGTCAGTTTATGTCTGTGTCCACGTGTGTGGATGCACTAACGTGTAATAGTCTTTGTTGGTTGTCTAGCATCAACTCATTATCATATTTCATTCAGTCTACTGCCACTGTCTTTTCCTATCTTCTCCCAGATTGTTTCACTTGGATGACTGCGTCAAACACCTGACATGAAAGAGAGAGACAGACATGTTTACACTGCAGCTAAAAGTTTTCATTCACTAGACTGAAATATACCAACAGTCATAGGATGTGTTGCTTGGAGATTTTGTACAGGCATTCATGATCCCCCGAGGATGAATCCAACAGCCTTTGATTGACTTTTCCTTTAATATTTATTTGACATATTTTGTTTTGTTTATTTGATTGCCATGAAACATGGTGCAGATATTTATGGAGCCCAGAGGATGGATCCTAATGACTTTTGTGCTCCTGACACCAGTAAAATATCTCAACATCTCATAGATGGATTGACACAAAATTGGCATACATGACAACATAGCCCCCAGATCATTTATCCTAATGGATGGATGGCACCATCATCATCCGATTTTTTATTTGCCTATTTGCTATCATGCTAAATGGTGCACAGTACCTGCTAAGCATCAGCATGCTAACATAATGTTAGCATTACGCTCAGAGTACCACAGACCCCAAAGGCAGCCTCACAGATTCACTAGCATGGCTGTCAACACTTAGACTTGAATTGTTTTCTTGTTATTTACCCCTGCATTGCACAGATCTGCATTTCCCCTGTGCACCAGTATGACAAGGCACATGTGTGTGATATTTGATGCCATTATTACCTCTGGGATTCCATTTTATCAAACAATTGCAAAACAAGAGCTCGTGCGCTCATCAGTCGTTTTTGTGTCAGTTGATTTTATAATTTATTTAGCCATACTTGTCTTTCTTTGTCTCTCATACTGCTGAGATATTGTGAAATCAGTCATTTGCATGTTATGGTCATGCAGCTGTTGTCCTGATTATTCCTTTTTTTCAGATGTTATTTAGTTGGCAGTGACATAGCTCTGACAGTTAATTGGGTTTGGTATACTCTCAGTATCTGCACCATTTTGGTCAATTGCTCTCTCTCATGCACAACCACAATCATTTAAGTGTGTCTGTGTCTATGTCACATAACCTCTGTCTCTCCACTCCCATGATTTATTTGCTGTTGCCTCAATCATTCTTCCTTTCTCTCTCTCTGGTTATGGCCACACTGCAGGCTTTCATGCTGAGTTTCCAAATTGCCCCGATAACTGATTTTTTTGGATGACCATATCTTTTTTCTTGGATGTAACCCATATCTGATATCAATATGAAATGACAAGGATGTCCAAAAGACTTGCAGGCAGAGAGATCATGTTCATTTTTTTTTCCTGAATATCTTCCACTGGTTTCTGACACATTTCAGTTGTGCCTTTTAAGTTCAACTGAGCACAGGCGTTTCCCCAAGTACCAATCTAGCCAGCTGTCCCACTTTATCTCTGTCGTTGTCTCATGGTAACACTGGCTCAGTCAAACTGCTGTGTTGCCAAAATTACAAAAACTTCTCATTGTTGCCATGGCGATATGTATCTCTCCTAATTTTAAAGTTCAGTTTCTATAGGTCACGAGCCATAGTCCTTGAAGTCACTGTTGAGAATAACAGCTCTCAAACCAGTTATTGGGAGGTTTTGAAGCAACGTTTATGACCATCATCCTCAAAACACCATTTTAGTTCAGATCTGGTGAAAGCTGAAGCCGCACTTTATGATTCACATCATGTTTATCAGCCCCCTTGAGCCCTTCGTGACCATCTGCATGTGTTATGTTTCTAGTATATTATTTTAGATTTTTCCTTGAGCCATCTGTACATAACGCTTGCATCTCAGTGTGTGTTGCATCCATGCATAAGGTGTGGACATAAAAGTAATGGAGATCAAATATTTGACCCAATTTAGGATTTTTTGACCAATTATCTTCTGTCATTTCAGCCAGGCGGACTTAAAATTAAAGAAATAGCCCAGAGAAAAGAGAACATGCTGTCAGTTGTTCTACAGAGAAATAATTACACTTTCTGATGTTTCAGTAATGCATTTTCCAAGTGAATAGAGTGATAGACAAAGAGACAATGGGGACGACAGACAAGAGAGAGACAGGTCTGAGTAGATGCATTTGACCACTTAATGATAAAATGAATCTGGTTTGTGTGGTTTTCCACATGTGCAGTGTCCACTGGGAGAAAAAATAAAAATGAAACTGGAAATTAGTTTCGTTGAGAAGAAACTTAGGAAATATCACCTGTTTTGCCTCTATGGAGCTCTTCATTCTTGTTTCTTCCACTGGCATTGTATTCTCCCCTTGTTTCAATCTCTCCTCCCCATCTCATTGTGTTGCTTCACATTCTTCCACACAGAAAAAAAATACTCACGGCAAGGCATGTATTACTGCTTAAATTTTTAACTGGAATGAATTGCACAAACTAAAGAAGAAGAAGTGTGTATGTGAGTGTATATGCTGAAATTGTACTTAAAATAGTTCAGAGAAAGTATATACACAAGTATTCAACATGTAGCAAACACAAGACAAAAAAGACTGGACAGCAGTCAAACACAGAATCAGCACAACTGCCCTTTTTTGTGTTTCTTTAGATAAAGAATAGAATTATGTGTTGTATTTTCAAAGTAATTGAGAGTTTTTATGAGAGTTTCTCATAATTTGCTGTACCACTGTGTACACTTTCGCACTGCGTGTTTGTTAGACCTACAATATGAAGTATATTTCATGGTTGTGTCTGGCTGTAGTCTGGTGGCGGCATGGCAGATCTCTTGGAATGCCTCCTCATGTGTGTTAAGCTTTACTTCATCACCACCACTCTTTCAGAAAGCCGATTAGAAAAATCTGTTAAAACTGCAAATGGAACCCATTATGGCTGGACGCAACCGCAAACCTCGTTTCTGGTAATGAGTCATATACCAATAAAACACATGGACCTACCACACTTTGAGGCTTGTTCAAGTTAAAAACACACCCTAAAACTGAATAAAAGTCCACCCCAAAACAAAACAATCGATATCTCGGAGATAAAAGAAATCCAAGAATGACATAGCCATTTTGTGGAAGCGTGATATTCTGAAACAGCGATATCTGTAAAATTATAGTTCTTTATGAAGCATTTTTATGAACGACATAAAAGTGACAAGTGACAAGAAAGGGTACAATATTAAATAAAGATAAAAACACAAGAACAATCAAACCACAGCAATCAAGTACAGATGCTTTATCTCATCTTGTTCCAACCTCTCCTATCATTTCCTCTCTTTGGTCTCTCCACTTCGCTTTCCTCTTCTCCCCATTGGCATTTACGAAACCCCCATGATGTCATGATCGAGTAATACCGGGCTATCTTTGGTTTACCTCAATCGATCTTTAATCTGACAGCAGGGATTATACTGGGGAGTTCCCCCTGACAGAGCATCACACACATTCAAGTAACCACAAAAAACAGATGGATGCACTCACAAACACCATGGTCTTACTATATGAGGGAGTTTCCTGATAGCAGATAATTATCCATATAATTTACAACTGGTGTGTGCAAACATGTGGGGAATGATTCAAGAAAGAGAGAAAGAAAGTGATGGAACTAAAGGGCTTGGCCCATAATGTTCTCCCTCTAGCAAAATGTTAATCATCCACCAAAACACAGAAAACCATCTGCAGCCACTGTACAGCTCAGTGTAAATGAATGGCACATTAAAACCGATGCAGAGGAGGATTTATGGTATCCAAATGTTTGAGTGTATACATGGAAGTTAGAGGTGTTGGTGAGCTCCCTGCCTGCAGTGTGGTGCAGCCGGATATCTGTTCATGTTGGCACAGGCATCATGAGAGGAGATTTGATTTACAAATCCTCAAACATTAAAGGTAGATGTTTTAAGGAAAATACAAAAGGTGAGGTTTAAATTTAATCATATAAGAATTTTACTTATGGTGTTATGTTTGAGCACTGAAAATGTCAAGGCAGTTCAAGACAGTTTAAAATGTGTTAGAGAATGACATCATGCACAGTTTGTGTGCTAGGAAATTGCTGAATCATTGTTAAATCATCAGATAAGTAACTCAAAGGGGCCGTTGTGACCTTTGATGTCAGAAGATGGTCAGACTGTCTAATCGTAAAGATTAGAAGACCTAGGGGGGTCTCAGTTTCTTGAAATATGCTTTTGGGAAACTGGTTTCAGCTGGATTTTTGTAGAAGACATGATAGCTAAGCACCTGCCTGCCTTTATGACCTTGTTCTGTGGGTAAACGCTGCCTAGTCAACTGAATATTTCTTATCAGGTTGGCACCAAACATGTGTGTCATGTTTGCTCCTTGGCTCTTGCACTATCATAAAGTACCTTCTTAAAAGATAATACAAACTAACCAGAGAATGTGGCTCTCAATGGTCAAATGAACCTCTTTTGATTGCAGTGCTTACAGTACATTGCTGGCCTTTTTAATCAATGAATGTATTAAAGACTAACCTTGCACGTACTATACCACAACCATTACATGCCTAACATGGACCCTTTAACTACCCATTGATAGCTACAACAAAAACAAAGTCCTTTATCTAATTAGTCTGATGTTAGTCAGCATATCTTTTACACTAGAGACCTGAGTAAGGAAAAGCAAACATAGCCACACTAAACAGTGCATAGCATGTAACAAACATAGCCAAACATAAAGCAAGAAAAGATCAACTCTACAATATGAAGGAGACACACTACTGCACTGACCTCTACTGGTTGAAAGTCTGTTGCCCTTGACTATTAAGGCATTTAGGTGTGGTTTGGTTTCAGCTGTTGTTCTTGTGATTACACCCAACTTCCATAGTCATCAGCAAAGCATTAGACTGCACAGACTGGACACAACCTGCAGCAACCACCAGAAGTCGGTGCAGTTTGGGTATATTAACCCTAAAATGTATTAGTTTACATTTTGGGGACCCAATAGTTTAGCATTGAATACGCAGAATCGTCACAAAAAGTAATCTTGGGTTTTGCAGAATCGTCCACTATCATCATTTTGATTTGATGAGCGGCTGGTGAATTCAGTGACATTATTCCATCATTTAAAATGAACTCTAGTTAACCTCAACAAGGAAAATAAATTAAGATTAAGTGCAGCTCACACTTCCTCCTCGGGTCATTTTGCTGTCACACAGGATTTCTCCTCACTTCCCATACCCCTCCCCTACACATGTAGATGCACTCGAAGCGCCAAACACATACACACAGCATGCTGACACATGTCAAGTCCAGGCAAAAGAAAATATACAAACATATTAGCATCTCTTAGTCACACACACACACACACGCACACAAATGGATTCTCCACTACAATAGAAATTCCCACATACTAAGACCAACACACATATACAACAAATTAAATATATTAACATCTGCATTCTTGATATGTCTCACTTGTTTATTTATTGCCGTGCTGCCCAACCATTAGTAAACACTTTGTTGACAGAACAAGAGCCACATAATTAGGTTAGCATCTTCAAGACTTTGCTATCACACAACCCTCCGGCTCTCTGATTACCATAACAATTAGCATAATTTTTCTTTGATTGCATAACATCGAGATGGAAGCTGAAGCTGGCAGCATGCTGCAAGTGCCAAGAAGCGATTACTCGAATTGATGACAATATCTGTCAGTGACGTTCATTAAACATCATGAACTCAGAACATTTGCTTAGTAAAACTAGCTGTTAATATGGCAGGCAGATGGGGTAGAATCACATTGTATAATCATGCCTTCATTGGGAAGGCTCTTATTGTATTAGCGTTTACTAGCGATTCCCTCAGTACAATTTTCATTCCATGACACATTATTAATGAAATCTAACGTAGCCAATTTTTAAAAATACAAATGTTAATACGGGACCATGTCATGCTCTGTGAACTGTAATTGTTTGTAATTATTGCTGACAAGAGCGTGGAGTCCTCTGACCACATTATGACATTATGACTCGGGGCAGACCCAACAGACCCAGAACTCTCTGGGTATAATGTTACATCTGTTAGAGCATTTTTGTGTGGACAACCATCAACACAGAACACAAGTCACCATGTGTACAGTAAATGAAGACTCAGGCATTTAATTTATAGAGGAGCAAATTACTTAATTGGCACAAAATGTATAAGCACTCTGCTGATTCAGTGATGGACTCAATGAACTGAAATATTTAATTCACACCACTCGCTGAAGGAATTCATCAACAAAACAAGCCTTTTAAGTATGGGCAACCCTGATGTATAGGGACATAACGTATTACCTCACATACATTCAGCTATCACCAGGTGCTTTCAGACAGTGTGAACTATGGTTGTATTTATACTACATTAATGGTTTATTTTGTGTTATATTTATTGCTTTGTGTCACAGTCGTGATTTTATTTCCTTTCTAACAGGAAAACGTTTGATTTGCAAACTGCAGCAGTACATCATGTTGTCATGTATGGCAAGCAGTGCATTTAGTGTACTATGGGATAAAGTTGGGCCTTGATACAATATGTTTCCTGACCATGAAAAAGCGTTTTATACCTGTTCCAAACAGCCACACTGGAATACACAGAGGCAAGAGAGACAGGCAAGATGGGATATCGTTACAATAATGGCACAAGTTTTCGGATGGTCTAGATTGTTAAGAGCTTGAAAGAGAAGTTCAAACCTTGGCTAATTTTCTCAGCTCTACACAGCCGGCTAATCACAGCATGAGGTGGAGACAAGTGAAACAAAGGAAGGAAATTGGTTAGTTTCGCAATGATGGTATATACCAAAGAGCATTGTTTCAGAGCCCTCTTGTATCTAAGATGACGACACATAACCTGCGTGGCATTTATGAGAGTGTTCTTGCATTAACAATACTTATTCAGCTCTAACGTTTGATTAAAATGCTCTTTTTGATTAAAGTGCTGGTGAAGTACTGATATCTTAAACACCTGCTATGTATGAATCTCAAATTACCCTTAACACTCCATCAGTGGGGAGTGCTTTGAAAGATATTATTATAGCTATAGTGCACAGCTGTAGTCCATCATCACTGGGCAAATCAGTGCATAATTCTAACAAAACATGTCCTAGAAGATGAAGCAGTTTAGAAGCTGCATCTCGTCACTCAGTTATTCATGCCTCATGTCTTTCTAAATACACAACTGACAAGGACTGCTAAGTAAAAAGAGAGCAGCCATGGCAGAGTCACTGTTTTCAAATCTGGCACAAAATTAACAGCAGATCTCATATTGTTTTTAACAGGAAACACATTGGGCCACTCTAATTCCTCTTGCCTGTAAGTGGTAATGAGCTATGACAATGAAGTTGCTCTTCAACTTTATGAGCAACTTGTGCTTCAGTGATGGAAACAAACTTGCAACAAGATTGAGATAAATCATTTTCACATCAAAGTAAATTTAAATCTCGTTCTCTTTGTGATTATGTTAGATTTTTTTTTTTTTTGAAGATTTTTATGTGCCAAGAAGCAAGACTATCTGTAATCATCCCAATGAGGTAACTAATGCATTGATTAAACTGACTGTCATTTTGTTTTTGTAAATGAGCTCATTAGGAGCTCCAAATGGCTCCTATAATAATCAAACCTCTACATCTGGTATCTTCAGTGCTATGTTCTAGACATAAAAAAGATGGCTGTTTGTAGACTAATTTATTTAATTAGAAAATGTCAAATCTATAAGTCAATAATGAAGCATATTGCAGCACCCATTAGCAGGACACTGCCGTAGTGATTCACGCTCCCTACTACCGTTTGTTAGACAAGTTCATACTTGTCTCCAACCCTTGTGCTCATTGAAGATAGCTGTGGATAAAAGTGAGAGCCTTGGATTTAATCCATAAGTGTCAATGTAATCTGTTACTCTTCAGTCCTGATGCCAATGCAGCTGCTGATCAGATCTTCAAATGTCAGCTGGTTCATTATTAAACCGAGGGGCTGTGATCCTACCTGTCATTTAGCCGCTGTAGAAGGTCAGCAGCTTAAAGAGTGTTCAGCTCAATAGCTGACACAAATGCGCACACACACACGCGCACACAAATACACACTAATATACTTGACCGTCCATTTGCAAATGCATACACACTTCCACATGAACACACAGACACAAACACACTTCAATAACTCTAAATGTCTGCTGTCAATCACCGTCCTGCCTATATTGATTTCTATCTTTAGCCCCTAATATGATTCTAATATCTGCAGACTAAAATATGATGAAAATTCATCTAACCTATTGTCCAGTCATGCATTGGTTTAGGACTTGGTAGCCTATATGATTTCGAAATGGGTCCACAAACAAATAAAAGGCCATACATTAAAGCTCAAACACCTTATGGCTCAAGTCTTATGGCTGCATGACCTTAGGCTGATTTAAAAGCACTATAAATGCATTTTTAATCTCAAAGCTTGCCATCTTCCATTTTTCTGTCACTCTGTCTCATTCTCACTTTCTCCCACTGTCAGATCTTTATAATGAGAGCCAGTAGCCTTTAACCCTTCCACAATAAACTCTGTTCTCCTCCCTTACTTCCTTTTTCTTCCATCATACAAAATTCAGCAGTGAGGAAGATCACAGAAGGGAAGGGTCAAGGACTTTAACTGTCATTAGCATTTAGATTTGAACTGGTATGAGTTTTGGATATGAGGTGGAAAGATTTTTGAGTTTTGAGAGAAGGAAGGCAGACAGGAAGCAGTGCAGACAGACATGGACAGAACAGCGATATGAAAAGGGAGACAGCGAGAGAGAGGGTGATAAAGCTGAGGAAAAAATGTATTTTTCAAGCAAATCCGAATTGGAAGTGTGAGAGAGGTACAAAAAAGAAAGGGATTTCAAAAATGTGAGTGAGTGACTGGATGAGAAAGTGAGATTCAACGAGAGAGGCAATGAGGTGTGTACGGATGGATGGAACATATATTGTAATGGGCAGACTTCAGATTCTTCATCTTCCTCACAGTCATCCTCTTATTTTATCACAAAAAAAAGAAATGAGTTGATACAGTGATTCAGACATGTCAAGCAACAGAGATGAGGAAACTGGAGTGCTAGAAGACTCAGTGTTCTGCAGCTATATGACCCCGTGTAGCTCAATGTCTGGTGTGTGGTACTCCCACTGGGCACAAGCTACACTTTATGGGGTTCAAGTGACCATTCTTTAAAATGTGTCAACATCACTTATAACTGAGGGAAGCACGACAAGGGAGGTAAAAATGGAAAAATGTTGACTGAATGCTTTGCTGTGATAATACATTAGTGTATTCCATCATCTTAACAAGCAACTTAACACACCTGTTAGTTAATTTGTGCAAAAAAAATGTTTTCCTGGTGTTTTGCCCATTTAACACCAATCCCATTTTCTGACTGACTGTCATTTATTTCCAATCATGGTGTAATATTTGAATTGTTTGTCGTAGTGAATGTCAGTGGAGACCATGGCTGCTTATATAAGGAGTATATAATCTGAAACTTGTTTAGGTTAGGTATTCCATCATAATGCTTTTATCCAGTCTCATTTACATAATTTACTTCTATGATAAAATAATGATATCTGTCACAATGTAGGCAGCACTGAGAGACAGGAAGGCTTGCTAAAAGCTGTAGCCAGACACTGACATGATTATCACAGACTTCCTTTAACTGTGAATTCAAATGGTCGATGTAGTCCTCAAAGCTATGTTTAAATGTGCAAATGCACTTTTTGTTTTTTGTTTTTTAGAATAAAAAAAGATTAATTACAATGAAGTAAATACTTCACAAATTACGTTTCTTTTCTCTGACAGATGTGGAAAAAGAGGTTTGAAAAAAGTACAGAGGAGTAATGGAAAGAAAGAAAATTACTATTTTCTTTCAGCCAGCTTCATTGCTCTCTCAGGTCCATGGGTATGTTTGTTTCAGATGTGAGCATCTCCCTCTGGGATGGGACTAAGCCTGGTGCAGTAACTCATCTCTTGCCCCCGTCTGCTCACATTTACTGCTTCATCCTGACTTCATGACTGGGTGCTTCCCATAACACATGTTGTTACTCTTTGTCTTCTTATTTTCTTTCATTTTTTTCCTTTGCCTTTTCCTCCATTCTTCCAGTCTCCCTGCTGCTCAATGACATGTTTGGTATGACGCTTGTTATCGCTAAACTTATAAACCCTATTTATAATCATTCCAAAACAATTTACGTTCCTGAAAATATATGGTGCATTTTGAACAGAGCCTTTAACAAGGTTGAAAAAAGTAGAAAAACAGAAAGAAATAACTGACTCTAATTTGAAACACTGTATCTCACTTAGCTGTGGTCTGACTTGAAGGCCATGTAATGGTTATAGAGCAATTTCCTGTCTGGCAAAGAAGGACATCTATGTAGTGTCGGAGTTCAGCGATAATCTAATTCTGCTTAAATACAATTAAAAGATTTGCAAGATAATGTCACACTACAAATTAAGATGTATATTTGTGCGTTTGTGTGTGTGTGTGCAAGAGAGGAAGACAGACGGCATGCCTGCACCTGTTTCTGATTTAAATGCTCTGATATAGATCTCAGACTAGTTTTTACTCTCTTGGAATCTCTTCGAGGCACAAGGGAATGAGCTGTCTGTTTGGCATGCATGTCTGCGGTGGAAACACTGTGTCCACATGGCCGAGCGTTGTACATGCACCTGTACGTGTGTGCGTCTGTGTTTGTTCACGTTTGCATTTGTGTGCACTTACACCGCGTGCTATAAAAACATGCACGTGTATGCGTGTGCAGAGGTGTATGCCCTCGGCAGGACTGCTTTGCACTGAGTCACCCACACCTGTGTCTGCACCCATAAACCCCATTGTGTAAATCTGCCTGCTTCCCCTCTGTCTCCTTAAGTGGCTACAAACTCAGGAAGAAACTCCACAAGATTTTTTCATGTGTCAAATTCTGTTCAGTGTTGGAGTTAGTTCAGCAGGAAACGTAAGTCGAGTAAAAAATTCCAAATAAAATAAAACATTCCAAACACTTAATTCTACAGAAATCTAATTTCGTTGGACATTGTCCCGCTAATACCATTTACCAAAGACCATTCATTTATATTCATGCATTTTCCAACCAAAATCTAAAGTTTCTCACAAGGTATTACTCTGTTTCCCTAGTAACCCATGAGGGTTTGACTAATAAATGGAACAATCCTTACCATCCCATTAGGTTCTTATCCAATGAAATCATCGTTCACTATGCCAGTAAATAGGACAGATCATAGATACAACTTGTCGACGAAAACTATTTCTAGTCCCTTTGACTTAGCTGTTAGCCAGAGAGCTAACGTTATGGTAGTAAGATTCAAAGTAAATAACGCTGCGTACGATTGACAAACGGTTAATATAATTTCAGAGTATGTTTAACAACGATCACCAGCTAACCAGCTCTGTCACTGCCCCCAAATCATTATCAAGATTTTCACAAACTCACTGTTGGAAAAATCTCATGTGACACAATAAATAGAGGTTCGCATCCCAGTTGCTATGGTTACTATAGCCAGCACATACATTTTTAAAACGGTAAACAGACATTTTTACTGAAACTACTTATTAGGTGAGCGTTATTATATTTTAATGGACACCCAGCAGATTCAAGTATTCACCCAGACCATGATGTAATAACTGATAGAGCCATCAATATACAGAGTGGGATTGCAATATTTGTAACTTTTTACTTTCTGCATGGTCCTGTGTGCTGAGATTACTTTGCAGTTATTAATATCTATTCTGTACCTCATCTTCTCCAGCAGTCAGAGAATTAATGTATTTAGTGATGGGAATACACTATAATTCTGAACAGAAGGAGAGAAAAAGCTTTCAGACAAACAAAACCTGGATCACAGCAACGCAGTACCAAAACAGTGTTCTTCTTATTTTAACTCTAAGTAGCAAGCAGGTGACACAGAGGCCTCCTTGGCTCGTCTTGGCATTGCTTGAATTATTTGGTTTTGAACTTTTTCAGGTTTAGTGAAAAGTTAAATTGACTGTATGTCACATTTTATTCCACAATGTCAAACCATATCAAAGGAACCATTTGGCATGGCATACTGAATACATCCATCCACCTGGAAGCTAGTGTGAGAGGGTTTTCTCTTTAGGCTGTTTTGACTGTTACTGATTTCTGTGTGTGTGTGCCAATGTTTGTGCCATTTTTATTTATTTATTTTGTCTGTGGATATACCGTATTTATATATATTTCTGTGTATGTATTTCCAATTTTGTGAATTAGTGCATATATCTGAGTGGTATTTTGCAGGTGAGTGCACATATGTGCATTTATTCGGGTATGTGGATGGATGTGTCTATGATAATGTGTTCTACTTCCCAAATCATCTCCCCTGAGGCTAGTAAAGCGTGAATGGTGTCTGAGCCGAGATAAACACACAGTAGGATGAGATCCTCCCAACCTGTCTAGAAATATGTGTGCTCTGTGTATCTGCGTGTTCTTCTGTCTTTGTGAGGACCAATTTGAGTTTTAGATGTTGAGTGTGAGAATGTTTTTGCAAAGTGACATTTGCAAAAGACCTTTTGGTCAGTCTTTACCTCTTCAGCTGAAGTTTTAGGATAAGCTTGAATTGGGTTGTGGTTAAGGCTTGGGTTGGGGCTTGGCATGTATTTGGAATGGTTAAGACTAGAGAATGCATTATGTCAATTCTAGTCCTCACATGTATAGAGACAAACAAACAAAATATATATAGAGAGAAACTGAAGCGGTGGTTTTAACAGATGAAATCATAATGCAGATATCAGTGGATTAAGGTGTTGTTGTGAACTAATATACTTCAATTGTTTTACATATTGACAAAAGTAAACTGTGTGGATAAATGCACTGGTTAGCTTGAGGTGGTCTGAGTGTGTTTTTTCAGTGTCCAACAACATCCTTTGGTGTCAGTGCTCCATTTGAATCATTATACAGTACTTTTAATATCATGTGCCTGAATGTTTGCAAATGTAACTCGCAGGTTTTCAGTCACATGGAAATAACAGTTATGTCTGACGTTTGACTATTTTACCACTCTCACTTATTATTTCCTCTCTCTGTCTTCTATCTGACGCCGTAATACAACAACAAAACAAACCCATTTTGTCAAAACTTTAATAAGGTGTCTGTACAGAGTGATCCCTGAAATATACAATCCTGCCATCAATCTGTGGTTGTGGGATGGTGAGCGTATATTTGGATAAAGCTAAGGTTAAGCACGTACTTTCAGTGACTTCACACTGATAAAATGGCCTAACATATCTAACATAATGACTTTATATGCATATGTGCACATTCATGGTCTCTTACGTGTCTTGTTCATCGTACAGTTTAACTAAATATCTAACATCGTTCATTTTAAAAACGTCCCTTAGAGCAAACTAAAGTTGTTTTTCCTGGAGAAAAATGATAGTCCATCTAAATAAAGGAGACTCAAACTTTCATTATGACTTCAGATAAGCAGGCGACTGAACCTGTAATGTAGTTTTGAGTTACAATGTGAGGGATGGGGGCTGTGGGAGCATTGTAAATAGCCTAGTAAATCACTAATATGTACTGCAGACCTTTTACACAGTCTGCTACAGCAGATAGCAGTATATTGGCAAAGTCGATTTAGCCTAAGGCCAGATATACATCCATTATCAATGGCGTTGCTACTGTAGAGCTTAATGGACTTAAAGGTTGCAGACTTTCTCACAGCAACTTGTGAAGCAAATATAGTCTGAAAAGTGGAGAGTAAAGCATATTTAGGTGTCTATTATACTAAAACACTACTACAACCAGAGGGCAATTAGATGTGGGTGCCATCCCTTTTGTTAGCAAAATGACCTAAATGCACCCCCCTTGTTCTGGGCTGTTCAGATGTTACATTTACATTACAGGTCTTTACATTTACATGAACAAATTAATGATTTTGGAGACAAGCACACACAAAACTGCAACCAATTCCTTCGTGGCACCCATCCATTGCGACATCTGTTTATTCCTGGCGCGAGTGCAGCACAGAGATTGAAAGATGTCAACATTTTCAAATGAAGCAACCGTTCAGCAGGTCATGAGTCAAGAATAACGCAATCAGCTCCACAAGACCTGCTTCATAAAATCCTAAAATAGTATTACGTAGGTAGATAGACAGATAGAACATACAGCATTTATATAAAGCTAAAGATGTAGACAAAGGGCAGGAACACGGCCATATAATGCCTTTCAACCACAAGTTTAGACTTCTAAACAAAACCAGACAGGTACTTTTTTTTCTTTTATTGTGGCATCTGATCCTTTAACAGCTCCTGTAAAGCTCTCTAATCTTGTTTACCTCCTACTGTGGTTTAAAGAAGGTGATAATATTGGTCTAACAGTCATTGGCAGTTTTCAGCAGTTATACACCTGACTTCCTGTCTGGGGAGGAAGTGGGCTGTCAGATTTGATCATCTTCATGACGTTCCTTCTCTCTGAGGTCTCCGCTGACCTGGCTGTGACCCTGACCAGGGGGTCAAAAGTCACATGTTTCCCACCATTTCTCTGCAGTGCAACCGTGCAGCCCTCAACTTTTACAGTGTGTGCATGTGGAGTAGAGAGAGAGACCCAATTTCACTGTAGGAGTCAGGGACATGGCTGGGGCTGCCAGGCCAAGGTGGAAACAAGATTTTATGGAAAATCTGTTTCTGGTTAAAGGAGATTTTCTCTTCTCCATCATTTTTCCCCCTTTTTCCAATGTTTTCTGACAGGCAGTAATGTATGGTGCTTCATGCAGGAAGCACGTCTGGTTTCCAACTAATACACGCATGCCAGGTCACTGTATGATTGTTATGATTGATATTTTAATGAGTCTCTTGGGTGTACATATCCAGCCAAGTGTATCTTTAAGAGCAAAGTGGTCATATATAGCTACAGTACAATCATCATAAATACCAAAGAGGATAAGTTACTTTTAATCATTACTATATAGTAATGTGACAAATGGTTAAACAACAGTCTTTTGGTAGTATCGGTAGTATGGTAGCGTTTATAGGTCTAGTAACAATAAAAAATAGAAAAATATCAGGTAAACACTTTACAAGAAATATATGAGCAAGTAGGAATTATACAACAGCTCAATGTCTTGTATTTCATACTATGCTTGGACACTTTCTAAAATATCCATTGGAGACATTCATTTAATGTACCTCATATTAGATTACTGAATGAGGTTGTTGACAAGCGCCAATAACACCAATGCAAGAAGTTGTGATATTTACATTAATTATAATTTAGTCATAGTGCTCTCTATTTATTCAAGTCGTTTCAGTTGAACGTATATCCATAGCAGTTGCCTAATTATGTGCTATAATTACAGTTGTACAGTGATGCTATTCCAGCCTCTTTTTAGATTTGCTTTCTTTCCTTTTTGTATTTTCCTCTCATTTTGCTTCTCTTTCTACCCTGTCCTCTACAATATCACTCCCAACTCATTCATCTCATCCTTTACTTTCCTCCCCTCTCTTACAATGCCCTCATCTATTTCTCCACTTCCTCCAACCATACTTCATCTATGCATTCTTTCAAGTATGCATTTCACTCCATCAGGCTCTCCAGCTAAGTAAGTTAATCTGGTGAGAAGCAATAAAAGCATTGTTTATGAACAGAGCAGTAAGTGCATTGTTGGCAAGATAAACCACCCTGATTTATTTTAAAGAGATCTCAGGGAGTAATATAATGAGGAGAAAAACTGCTCGCTCTATTGCTCCATATGCATATGTCTGTCTGTGTCTGCTTGCCTCTTTTACTCCCTCTTCTTAGCTATATCTCACTATTTGTTTCTCCTCTCCCCATCCATTTTTCTCAAACTTTCCCTTCATTGTGGGTTCTGCATTGCGCACTCTTTCAGAGATGCATTGAAATACTATGTTGTATATTTTACCTCCTACCTGACTTTTTATGGCCATTTTAATTCATCTGCAGGAGGCAGCCTTTGTTTGGAAATGTGCTCTGCAACAGAGTGGGTCACTCTAGTCTAAGAAACGCTTTTATTCACTGCTGTAATATTGTTTTACTTAATGCAACCAGCCTGGCATCCAGCTGACTTAATAGCACTACATGTAAAACTGGTGTTGACACTTTGTTAATTGAGGAGAACATTTCCAAGTGTCCATCAGTCCAGCATTAGCAGGTTGCACAAGGTACAGGTGAAATACAGGACATCCATTTGGAATAACAGATTCAGTGTTTATCGGACACCTAAATGCTACACAGAGGATTATAAAACTCTCAATTCAACAGGATTTTATAACTCTTGCAAGTCATCAAATATTTTACGTTTCACCATGACAATCTCGAGGTAAACAGAGGTGTGGCATTCACACTAACAAAGTAAACTACCAGGAATGTGCCTGCTAACACATATTTGACAGTCCAACACATCGTCTTCCTGGATTACATTGCATTAGTTGTTTTGCTGGAGCCTCCTGCTCCAATTGTTCCATTTAAATGAATGGAATGGGACCAGTTGGTCTTAATGTGGCCTAAGTTTAAACCATTTGCATATAAGAATGTCAGAAAATGTAAAAGATGATAAAAATATCATGTTAGGAAATCACCATGGACAGTTTGCTAAAGCATGAGATCTATATTTCTTTCAAAAATATGTTACGACTGTATACTATATTTCAAAAACGAAAAGTTATTAGCAGCTCCTCAGACTTACCCACCCACACTGACCATGTTTCTGTTTGCAATGCACATGTGCCCTGCCTGCACTGCATGAAGAACGGAACGAGCCCTCTGACCTGAGAGGACATAACGTTTAAATAAAGAACTAAAGAAGTCATAAGAAGTCAATCTTTTTATCATAGATCAAGATTTTTATCATAATTTTACTAATACAGAAACTAATGAATCAGTCTTTGATGAATAGTAATTAAATAATTCAAGTGCGAGCTGAAAAGGCCAAAAATCATACACACATTTATGGATTTGGGTGTGAAGAAGCCACATTTTCTGCACTCTGACTGTAGCTGAAGGAATCCAAGAAATTGGTGTATGTCAAAAATCAAATATTAAAAAAAAAGAAAACAAAGACCAAAGATATCATGGCAGCCGAGGGAATGAAGAGGATGGATGGTGAATAAAAGAGAGATGAGACATGGAAGCTAATGAGAGGGTAAAGGTGAACAATGAGGGATGAGACAGAAGGGTATGAAGAGAGTGAATGACAAAAGAGCAAAGGTGGGTAATGAAAGAAGAAAGGACTGGACAGAAAGTGACTGGAAGTGAGTGATGAGAGGAGAGTAACAAAGAGAGGAGGTGTAGAAAGGGATTGGCACACAAAAGAAGGACAGAAAGGAGAGAAGGTGGAAAAAAAATAGGAAACACCAGGGGCAAGGAAAGTTCGAGAGAACAAGGGAGGTGTTGGATTGGGAGGACGAGAGTGACAAAAGTAGCAGATAATGAGAGACAGATGGAGGGAGTGAAGGGAAAGAATGGAGAGATAGAACAAAGTAGAAAGAGGGGTGAAAATTACTGGGGTGACGAAAGACAGATGGACTTGTGTAATAGAGGGAGAGATTATGTACGAGGGGATATAGTGTTGAGATGATTGTTAAAGAAAATGGCCAAGAACAAAAGGAAACTCCCAATATGTGTATGTGTTTTTGAAAGTTTTTGGGGAAGAGGGAGGAGGGCTGAGGCAGTTGAACTTTGATCTCATTAACATGGTTGGATTGACCTGGCAACCCGGACCTGCCTAAATGTGTGCGCACAGAGCAGCAGCAGCAGCAGCAGCAGCAGCGGCAGTATGGACATTTTGTACTCCTTCTGCTGCAATAAAACATAAGATCAGAGCAAATGAAATCAGCAGTAACGGACACACGCAGTACACTAACAAGCACATAAACAAAGGAGCACACAGAGAAAAAGAAAACATCACCGACAGATGAGAGCCAGTCTTCTTATTGTAATTCAGCCCATATTTCAGCCTTGTAAAGTCAAGGATGAATAACATAGTCAAGACAGATGTGAGTTGTTGATGGAGGTTTTTATTGTTAAAATGACTCAGTTTCAACCCGCTGATGGAGGTTCTGCTGCAGCGGAACCAGTTTTGTGGTGGAATGTTTGAACTTTGAAACCCGGACAACAGGAGTGATTAATAAAATGGAGGGATGGAGGGATGATTAGCTAGAAATGGGAGGATATATGCACGAAGAGGTGAGAGATGTGGATTCTGGTGAACCAATTGATTAAATGGAAATATGTATAAATGATGAAGGGACAAAAGAATGTAAGTAAGCTTAACTTGTATATTTATGTGGATATAAATTATTGCACCCAGGAAAGCCTCAAGTGAGTTATCTCTTAACTTCTCTGTCTTTTTAAGTGCCAGCTAAAAAAAACCACCAAAACACTGTTTTGCATTCTCCTGCATTAAAAGAGGCCTGGAAGCCATCTGTTGGACTTATTTCAAAAGCATAGAGCATGCTTCACAAATCCTTGTGTTATCAAACTTTGTTTTAACAGCAAGAGAGCCTTGAGGTGTCAGGATGAGACCTATGGAAACAGACCAACAACAACAAAAACAGCAGGGCGGAGAGAATGAAACACTTTTGTGGTAAAGTGAGAGGGTGGGAAGCAGAGGGAAGGAGGAGGCAGATGGACAGAGATCAGGAGAAAGAGTGAAATGAGATCTTAGCCAATGGTCAGTATAAGAAATCTGTTAGGAAAGTCACCCTGTTGCTGTGATAGTAAATGATATCCATCTATAAGGGCTTAAACATTAAAAACCTTATTCAATAGCTAAGCAAAAACACTCAGAAGAAACTGCGATGCACTGTTTAAAGTAATGAGCCTTCCCTATATTTTGGATTCATTTAATTAAATACCTACATTTTCACTTCACTTAAATCACTATCATCACACTGATGTTTGAAAGGCATGCATTTCATTTTGCAAGCGAAGGCAGCAGAGTTTCATGTTACTTTTTAATGGCATCCATGTAACCCCCAAAGAAACTGAAAGTCTCTGGTCTCTTAAGACATTAGAGAGTCGAGGGCCTGGCTATCTTGAGCATTTAGGACTAAACACACAGGGGGGGCAGGCTGTCATCCTGGAACACGTTTGGGCCTTCTGGCTGCAGCATCAATCTGATGCAGTAAAACAGCCCTGACCTCCACAGCACTGACGGTATGCCTAGTGGTGCATTTAGCTCTTGGTTTTTAAAATCCTTGGACGCTGACACAAGGAGTGCAAATATTTGAATGTGTAACTGAGCCAGAATGGATTTATTAACTGACTTTGAATTTTGACAACGCCATCTTGGGACTCTCGCCAAAGGAATTTAAGTTAAAGCTAAATTTCTCACTTTAAATTTCAGACACTTTAAAGCTGGGGGTTTCCCACTAGCACAGGCAAGTCCACAAGCGTACTAAATGAGATAACTTAACATTTAGCACTTTAAAATATTGAGTATGGTTTAAATAAAACACGTAACAAAAATGATCATAAATAACTAAAACCGAATGAAATCTTTAAATGAAGGGAACCAGGAACCTGAGTACAGGCTACAGCTAATGTCAAAAGGAGGGGGTACAAAAAAAAGAGAGCTAAAAGGAGGCGTTTGCTGCCCACAACCCTGATATTACAGTTGTAGCCAACCAGTATACAATATGGACAAAATGAGGCAAAGCTTCAGAATAAGAGTCAATTGATACATTCTGATCCAAATACATTTGAATTAAGAGTCGTCTCAACACAATATAGATGTAACAGTGGCACTGTCTGCTCTTGGCTGTTCGCAACACTCCTACGACGTTGAAAATACACCTGGCAAGAGACACAGACATGCACACAGGAGCATCGCAGCACACAGGGACATCCTCCTCAACCAGGGAGATCAGGAACACTATGCAGCAGCGGAATCAACACGGGAGCAGCGCAACACACAGAGACGCAGTGTTTGAGCAGAAAGAACAGGAACACTGTGCTGAAGTCGAAGAGGAAGATTGGGGGTTCTGACAGGTACTTATTTCCAGGGGGGGTGATGTGGAACAATTTTATAGGCTGTAAAAACACTTTTTTTTTTTTTTTCCTGAAAATTTTCTCTGTAAGAGATATAGATTCCCAGCTGAGGGAAAACATAAGATATTCAAACCTCTTGAGCTGTACATCAGTAATGCCACAGAACAATAGTTGTGCAGTTACAGTAGCACAAACTGTATTCAGCTGATGATGCAGAGAATCTGTAATATGAACACACAGACTAAAGATGTCACACAGAATATCATCCATACACTAAAAGAATGAGGAAGGCCAAATGGAGTTTTAGTTTTGTCGAGCCTACTAACGCAGAAAAGGCCTGGCTATGTTGAATGTGCTTTATAATACATCCCCAAATATTTTTACTACTACTGCATACATTAGAAACTGACAGACTTTTTAGGAGACTATTGGTGACTAACCCATCACAAAAGGCCCCTCAGTCTGTCCTTGTATCATCTGTCTGTGACCAGGATCAAACAGTACTCTCCTGATGCTGTAGTATCCACTGACTGCCTTCACCAAGGGATTAAAACCTCTCCCAACACTACAGTCACTCAAATACACTGTCACAGTTATACTGTAGCTTTTTTCATAGTTTATTGCATGATGTGTGCCATCGTCTACCAACCTTGTCTCTTAGAAATTACATTTGCATTTGGTCAGGGAGGACTGTAGCACCTGAATCCAGGGTTCACATCCTGTCAGTGTTCAGGGATTTGCAACATAAGCACTTTGTTGAACACTAGAGAAAGATGATGATTTCTGTATTTTCTGGATGAATAGACGGACAATTTTGAGGCACTTCTACTGTTTACCATTATACACTGTTACATTTCAACAATTTTGAATAAACTCATCTTAATGCTGTACATTATAATGTTACAGTGAAGTTGACCTTTGGCCTTTTGTATATAAACTGTTTTGTCTAGATCTTTGACCACCAAAATCTAACTAGTTCATCCAAGTCCAAGTGGAGATTTATGCCACATGTAATGAAATTTCCTCGCGGCACTCGAATTGTTGCGTGTACGTGAGGTCACAGTGGCCTTGAACTTGGACCTTTGACCACCAAAATTAAATGAGTTCGTCCTTGAGTTCAAGTGGATGCTTCTGCCAAATTTCCTCAAGACATTCCTGAGATATTGGGTTCACAAGAAAGGGACAGGCTGATGGACTGATTGGTGGATGGGTGGGTGGATGGATGGATGGACAAATGGACAGACGGACAACCTGAAAACATAATGCCTCTGGCCATAGCTGTTGCTGGCGCAGAGACATGGAAAAAAAGACAAAACACAAGCTTGGTTACTAGTAAGAAGTGAGAGAAAAAGAGTAACTGTTGGGCCAATCACCCGACACCAGCTGCACTGATTTTAGCATGCCATCAGCATAGCATGCCATCGGCTGCCTCTCTGGACCCTGTGTGGCCATTTACATAATGTTAGCGGTCAGCATGAGTGCAATGGAAACATTTCAAAGGACAGCTAAAGGAAAGAAAATGCAGAATCGCATCTGAGGACTTTGAAGACACAACTGTTGACTGTAACACCCTGTGGCAGCATTGCCTGTAAAGGGCTCAGAGGGTTGAGAAAGAGAAGGCAGCCAAAGACATCTAATATGACACAGGAGAAACATAACCTGGAGCAGCAAGATGGCGAGGTGGGGGAGTCTGTCCCACAGACAGATGCCCTGAGATCCAGCCTGAAGTGTTAAGTATGTCTCCTGCTGAAGTGCATGGCAAAAAACCAGTGTTCAACCATGAGGGAATGTGTGAGTGTGTGTTCATATACAGTGTTTGATGTGTTTTGATGTTTGCTTTTGGTGTACACACACCGTATATCAGGGAATGTTGGAGTATGTCCCTCTTGTGTGTGCTTCTTTGTATGGATGTGAGCGACAGATGGGAAGCAAAGCTTTTTTTAGTGTGTGTGTGTGAGCTAATATGTTCAAATTAAACATTTAAATGAAGGAATTAAAACAGTGGCTAGTCATGTGACAGGTGATTAAATCCATAACACAGCCAAAGGGCTGAGAGAAGAGAGATTGAATGAATTCTGAGTTAATTTGCCTTGCACCATCACATCTCCTTTGACTAGTTTAATGATTGTTTAGTATGTTGTCATCTTTCACTGTCTTTTCGGCCAATCCTAAGAGACCTTAGCTGCAGACTGTGAACTGCATTCACAAGAGCCAATTGGAAATTTGGGTCTATTGTCTGTTTGCTCACTTTGACTTTGACTTGATTTTGAGTGTGGTGTTGTTGCTTCACAATGACATGCATGGCAGAAAGGACAGCTCTACAAAACTAAATATGTGGTTAAACCACTCATACACATACACAAAGTATTGGACAACAAATAACAATCTGAAAAATAATAAAATAGTTGGAAAACATCTTTTAATTTCTAGTTTTTGAAATTAAATACCTAATTTTGTTGCCTTTCCTAGTCAACACAAATGGTCCAGCACATTTTGTTTTTTGCACATAGTGAAATTCCACAGCAGTTTGAATCAAGCATGTCTATTGTACTGAACATTTAGTACTTAATATTAGTGTATAGTATGGAAATGCAACATGGCACATGTCAGATTCAGGGTTCAATGAGTCTGTCTTTGTCAAAGGTTAAAACTATAATGGTGTTGTTATTGTTTATCATTTAATTGCTTTCGCAGCAGTGGATACCAGCACTTCATGTAAAACATAATTGAAAATTAAATTTCAAATTGAGTTGTTGGGGAAGACAGGGAGGTAGAGAGACAAAAAGAGAGAACTAGCAAGAGACATTCATTGTTCTGCTTTGGCGGTGATTGGCTGTTATTTGTGCCAGATAGAGCCTAGTGATATGGAGACGAAAGGAAAAGAAGGGCAATGACTCTGAAGAGACAAAGATCTCAGTGGAGAAATACAGATAGTTGCACCGAGACAGAAAGAGAAGAGACAATAAGTGAAGGTGAGGTCAAGCACATAAAAACCAGGAAAATATTTTTAGAAAAAGGTAGAGATAGAAACTGAACAACAGCAACAGCAGAAAGAGAGTGCATGTTACACCTGCCTCTTGGCAGGTGTAACATGCAGGGCATTTGCCATTTTAAACAGCAGATGCTTCGGGGTCTAATTACACAAAAATACATGGCAAGTCCTTACTCACATCTAGACACAAACACACACACATACATTCAGACATAGTGTCCCTCCTGACTGCCCTCCAGGCATGTTGTAAACAAAGCTATCATCATCCTGGCAGTGCTGAGATTGGATCAGGAGAGAGTGAGAGTGAGAGAAAGGGTCGCACGATGGATCAATACATATGTTGAGCGAAACAGAGGGTAAATGGGCAGATAGGAGGATAGAGACGAGATGATGAGATGGAGAAGCAAGTGTTTAGGGAGAAATAGATGGGGAAGAACGGAATGATCTTCCAGCATTTGCTGTAGCTGAGGTCACACACTCCATCTGCCTAAATTAGTCATCAAGTTATTTTGTTTTCATGGCAATAATGCACTAAGAGAAGTAAATCAACGGGAGAAAATATGATTATATACTGCATATGTATGGTTAAATTTAATTGAATGTATGATGTAAAGGTAGCCTTGCAGAGCCAGCCAGGGTTTAATACATTATGAGGTTGTATATTAAAAAGAATTAAAGAAGGCTTGAGTACAGTTGTGTACTGTTCACACTGTGTGTGTGTTTAACGGCTCACATTTGCATAATTTGATTGAACCGTGAGTGTTGTTGTGTGTTTGTTAGAAAATGTGATTTTTCTTGTGTGTGTGTGTGTGTGTGTGTGTGCATGCATGTTACCGCATGATCAGTCTTTGATCTGCTGTGTCGATTACACGGCTGCACAAAATTCGCAAGTAAACTAGCTGACGTGCACATGTCAGCACAACACACGCATACACACACACACACACACACACACACACACACACACACACACACCTTCAGGTCCCCATGTCTGTAAGAGAGAGCCTGATTCAGTGCACCAGATTTCTCTCTTTTTTGCGTGTGAATCTGCAACAGACAAGGAGATCTGAACATACCAGTTCAATGTGTGCTCAATAAAATGAAATTGACAGCAGTCATGTTATTTCATGCACTGTACATTCATTGAATATCTGTGTGAGTGTTCTTGTATTACTTACTTAGTGGGGCCAGAAAACTGGGAGAACACTCACAAATATATTGGTGATGGTTAGGGTTAGGGCTGTTCTTTAGTTACAGTATACATTTGTTCTATGTCCCCACAAAGACAGTGACACATGGTGTGTGTGGGTACACACAGTAGTCTTAATTCCAGCTGACTGAAGATGATTTTTTTCTTTACGGACAAAAGTTGTGTATTTAGATGGTAAAATATTAATTTTTTGGTTTAGTGTTTAGGCACAGGTTACACTTAGGGTTAAGATTAGGGTAAAAGGTTAGGTTTAGGCAAGTAGTGGTTAGGGTTAAGGTAAACGTTTGCGTTTGTTTGTGTGTGTGTGTGTGTGTGTGTGTGAGAGAGAGAGAGTGAGCGAGGCCCTGTGAAGCAGATGGGTACAGCAGCTGTACTGCCAAGGCTATTTCATGACTGGATACCCAACAATAGATCCATACTAAATGCAAAAACAAGCACCTGTAAAAATTCAGACTGTTCCACAGAGGCCTTCACACGCTTCCTGCTATTACTTAACACTAATTAATAGTTGTGATATCTAATTATCGATCAGCCCTGCATCAAAACTCCATGACCACTACGCTAACCACTCCAAACTAGCATGTTCTGAATCTATTGATCTAAGAACTAAGGAGGAGCATATGTTAATCCGTTGGCTGGTTGTGAAGCCATTCTTTGCAGGGGTGTAGTTCCCATTGCGGACTGCAGAGGGGGGTGTCTTAAGAGAGAATCATGCCTAATTATTTATATTTATTAATTTCTTCACTAACTTTTCCCCAAACAGTGTCTTATCTAGCTGCTGCGAGGAGTTCAACATGTCAAAACGCTCATCTGAGTCACCTTCGGTCATTCCTGTGCGCTCAAGGTGATGAGCTGAAGGAGTGGTGCAGTAAAGTGCATGCAGGGATTTTTCAGACCTGAGCTTTGCCTCTCAGACTATATATTTATGCTGCCTTATGTAGAGGAGGTTGTGGCTATATAAATCCTGAGAGGATGCCTGAAGACACCACTCATGGTTTAAATAAACACCAGAAACCCCCCACAAAGAAACATTTATATATATAACATGTTTTACTGTATATGAGATGATATATTTCCTCTCATTTTGTTGGAAGACACTTTCACAAGCCTATCCCCCTTACTTCCTGTGTTTGTACTAAACAAGGCTAAACAGAGCCACAATCATCTCTATGTGCAGAGATCTTCCAAACAGTTCTTCTCTTGTTACTGTTATATGAAAATATTATGAAAGCCTTGTCACCCATCCACTTGCTTACTAGCAGCTAATATTGTTGTGCACTTTGATGCTTGGGAGTTGTATCCATTGATATCGTTGTGTCAATTGTTACCACTTACAGCTTGCTAGCATGTTTTATCACATCATGAGGCCTCTGATAGAAACTCAGCAAAAGTTACATGTATATATTTCAGTTGAGGTATAGCTGAGCCGTCTCATTGAGATTCACTGGCATTACCATTTGTCTTGATTCCGTTAGAGCAAACAGTGCAGTATATAAGCTCTCTGTCGCTATGGGACAGTTCTGGGCTTTGGAAGAAACTGGACCAACTCCTTTGTGAGTCTTTTAGAACCTCTGGTATTGGCCTCCTTCACAGAGGTCAACATGTTCTGCAGTAATCCTGGAGCTGCTGGGAATTCAGTGGCTTGCTTTGACACACTAGGAAATATACCTGACAAAGCCACCAGCAGCACTCTTCAACCATGTGTGACGTAATTACTTTTTCTTGTTCTACCTTCAAACCGACCATACCAGACAATGAGAATGCCTGAAACCGTGCCTGCCATGCAAATTAACTGCTATTGTTTAGTCTTTGTTGTCACAGGCGACCTGCTAATTATAAAGAATGTGAATCTGAATGCAAAATTATACTAACATTTAGTTTCTCTTTTGTTTTTGGATTCTGGTATTTTGTGTCGACACCATGACCAGTTCAAAGCCGTACAGCTGTCCATTCACAAACACATGACTTCTGCATATTCATTGTGATAACTATGAAGTCCATGTACCTAGAGTCAGTCTGTGATGCCGGGACTCTGCACGCCCAAGTTCCCAGTACGGCCTGTGGTCCGGCTTGCCATGCACCCAAACCCCGGGTCCACGCTTTTCCTTCAGGCTTGGCCTGGCTGACCCCCGTAGATCCAGGCCCAGCTACCAGACACTTGCCGGCGTGCTCCCCACCCAGGTCTGGCTGAAGGAGGGGGCCCCGGTTTCCCAGTTTTCTCGGTTTTTTGAATCGTTCTTAAACTAGCCCCTCCCCTGGAACCACTTTGCCTTGGGGGGCTATAGCCCCTGACAACACAACTCCCAGGTTCAAAGGGACCCATAACCCCCCCCCCCCCCCCACCACGAGGAGTGGCAATTTTTTGTGGCATCCAAAGGAGACAGTTGAGGTGGTTGGTCATCTGGTCAGGATGCCTCCTGGCCACCTCACTTTGGAGGTTCACTGGGCACGTCCCACCGGGAGGAGCCCCCGAGGCAGACCCAGAACTTGCTGGAGGGATTATTTATCTCATCTGGCCTGGGAAAACCTCTGGATCCCCCAGGAGGAGCTGGAAAGCATTGCTTGGGAGGACATCTGGAGTGCCCTGCTTGACATGTTGCCACAGCGACCTGACCCCGAGTAAGCGGAAGATAATGAATAACTATGAAGTCTCTATTATCTTATTAGGCCACATTCATAAAATTGTTTACATGGATTTATTCTATAACACCTGCCTTGTATCAGTAATGAACACAGTCATCTGCTTCATTATTCAGCTGTTAACAGAAACATAAACCCACACACAGAGTGAAAAATACAAACATAAAATGACTATTTGCAAACACAGTAACAGAAGGACAAGGCAGCAATAGCCTACAGCAGCTATTAGTACTGAATGTCTGCATTCATTTCCACAGGTGAATACACACACACACATTTACAGTGAAATCATGTCAGGAAATCTGAATAAACAATGTAGTAGTTTACCCCTTCAGCAACCAAAGTACAGACTAATTTCATATTCTCACTGCAAATAGAAAATAAATGCTGACCTTTACATGTTTGCAAACACCGATTTCCAGTCCAATCAATAATATTTACTGAACACTTCTAGCATTTGACGTGGATAGTTTTAAATAATGGACTGTGATTCTTTGATCATCCACAAATGGAGCATCAAAACAAGCAATAGTCTGAGGACAATTAGGAAGTGACCCGTCCCATTATGAATGCAAGTGTTTTTATATCACCCACAGACAGGTAGTTTCCTAAGATAGTTTACAATGAAAAACAGAGATGAATTTAGTTTGCTTTACTTAAGGAATGTGGGTAGTATGTGGCATACAACCAACATACAGAACTACATAAATACACATACGTTCTTTCTTTCTTTTTGCATTAAAATCTCTGATGCTTTATTTTCATCAAAACTCTCTGATGGCGCTTATATGACATTAGAAAAATAAGAGTAAATAGGCTACTCAACTGCCTTTATAGTAGTTGAAAGGAACAAAAGTGAAGATAAATTGCAAATGAAGGAAAATGGCATTGTATATCCTGCAGATTGTGATGAGGTAGCAACTATCATCAGTGGAACTCTATTTTTCAGTCAGCTGAATATTTTTCATTTTTTAAAGCTGGAATTTCTATCTGTCAAAAGTGTCTTGGTGTTGAACTCCAGCAAGGACTATGAAGCATCCAGTATCACCCTCATGACATCTCCCCTTCATCATTTTTTGTCAAGCACTGTAAATGTGCCAGATCTCAGGTTCTGCTTTCACCACTATGCAATGGAGGACAAGAATAATAGATTTTTGTTATGGTATGTTATGCTCTCAGTTATTATGGTCTATTTATTGTTCCCATGGCCTTTGAGTAAACCCATGTGCTGCCAAAGAGCACCATTTCACTGATTAAGCTGAGTTTGACTTTTTGCTCCAAGTTAATCCAACCTTGAACTTTGCTGAACTTGCACTGCTGGTAAGTCACGTAAGCCCGTGGGGACAGGAGAAAGACTTGACCCAGCCACAACCCTCCTCTTCCCCCTCTCTCTTCCTCCATCCGTCGCTTCTTATCTTTCTTTATCACTTTGTCTGCATGTGGTATTAGTCTCAACCTCAATCTTTGCTCTCTCTCTCTCTCTCTCCTTCTCAGCCACTTTCTACATCTCAGTCTTTACCCTTTACTTTTTCTTGTAATAAAACTAAACTGAGGAAGGTCAGGGAAACAATGGTGATACTAAAGACATGCAGCAGAGGCACAAACACACAGGCTGCCATCTTGAAAAGACCCCTGAACTAACAGGTGTGTTCCCATGAAGCTTGTCATTGCTTCCCAGATTTTCTAATTCCATAAAAGCCATAAAATTCATTCGTATATAGATGTGATGATGTGAAGGGGATATTAATACTATCATAACTACTACTATTACTAATAATAATGATGTAAAAGTGTTACTCTGTGTTAGAGAGGCAGACCCTGCACACAGTCTATTGCTAAAGCAGGTAATGTTAAGAACTTTTCAGAAATAAATAGGTTTCATTTTATAGTCTTTAGCATTAACTCTTTACATGGTCAGTCACCACCCTATATGTCTTTTTCCCCTCTGTTTCTCTCCTTTTCACTTTTGTCTGTGTACATTTATTAAGTAGGTGCATAAAATGCATTTTCTCTGTATACTTCTGTCTGTTCATGCCCAAGGCAAGGCCAATTTATCTGTGAAGCACATTTCAACAGCAACATAATTCATAATAAGTGCTTACTGCAAGACCTAAAGGCATTACGACAAGATCAATGCTCTCTTTTGTTTTTCTATGGACTGCAGACAAACAAGATGCAGCCTTTGAAATATTATATCTTTTGCCTCTTTTGGCTGTATTGTAATCATCTAAAGGCCTTTGAGAATGTTTTTTTTTTTTCAAATTTCTAGAACTAAATCTGTGCATTGGAAATAGGGAATAGAAGAAAAACAAGAGTGTTGAAACAGTGAGATATCTTTACAGAAGAAAATAACAGTGAAAGTTAGGGAGGTCTGGTAGAATATGCCCAAAGGAAGCACAGGTCACTGGGTGTGAACGAGAGAGAAGAGAGAGGGAAAAGGAAAGTGAGAAAGACAGTGAGAGAGGCTTTGTTTAGTGTTGTCCAGGGAGGGAGGGGTCTTTGTAGGTTTTTCTGTAGGACAGGAAGACTATTAATCTGTCCAGGCGGAAGGAGGGAGGGAGGAAGAAGAATGTAGGGACAAGGGGAAGAAGAGTTGCAGGGTCCCTCCACTGAGAAGAGGAGAAGAAGGTGGGAGGAACTGATGGAGTACAGGGCAGTAGGGAAGACTGAATGATGAAGGGAAGGAGGCATGGAGCAGGAATTAATGCACAGAGGAAGAGAGGGAGATGGGAAGAAATGTGGGAAGGTGCTGAGCCTGGCTGACCAGAGTCAGGCTTGAACACCATCAATCTGCCCCAAAACTTCACCCTGAGGAGCAACAGATCACACGGGTGGACAAAAGAGAGGGAGAATGGAAGCAGAGAGGAGGGAGGAGGTAGTGAGATGGGAGGATACAAGTGGGATGGGAAAGGGCAGGGAGTGGGAAGACACATCAAGGGGACAAAGGGGAGAGGTTTAGCCTAATTCTCAGGAATTTTTATGCTCCATAAACATAAAATATTGTACAAACTGACAAATGTGCGGCCATTGCACACATTAAATCAGCAGTATGGACTGTGGTGATGGGGTTGAAAAAATAATCTTTCGTCACGTAGCACGGGTCTTTTTTCAGGTGAGACGTGTGGTATGTGGTAAGAGCAACTGAATAGAGAGATAGAAACAGCTATATGCGAGCATACTTAAAATATACCACTGTGTATTTAGTACAAGTGAAGCTCATAGGGACTCCCTCCGAGTTTGATCCAACGACTGGATTTGGTATTTTTGGACATTACAGTGTAGCCCTCCAGCAGCAGCTGCCCATGCAGGGACAAAAGAGACACAAGCAAACAGATTCTTGTCACCCTGCATTTGGTACAATCTGTTTTTTCTCTCCTCCACCTCTTTGATTCTCCTACAGAGGGGAACACGGTTTCTCGTATTGGCAGTGTCTCGTTTCCTGGCAGCTGGCCTGTGGTTTAACAAAGGCGACAAGAGAAAAGCAATGCTTGGAGTGTCTTGATTGTGGCAATCTGATAAAGTTAGCCAAACCAAGAAGATCAGTGTAATAAGTTATGACTGGTGGTTTTAAAAAAATGTTTTTTTAAATAGCATGGGTTGTTAATGCCATTCCTTTTACTTGACCTTACAAATTTGCTGAGTGCTTATAATTGTAGACAGGACAAAGATTATGCATCTTATTAACAATCTCTTTTTGATTGGATTGAGAAGATCTGAGGTGAGAGAGGCCAAAACTACTACACAAGGTGACTCTGACGGTTGGTTAAAGAGTAAAAAAAAATGAAACATGACTGAGGGTGGGAGTCCAGAACTGTGAAGACGGCAGGCAGCCATCCGTATCTCCTGTGCTACGATGATTTATGTGCACTCAAGCACACCTGTAGATAAGCACATGCTGCTGTATCGTCTCATGTCTCAGAGTTGATATAGAGACGTTTCCTCCATCACTAATAGTCTAAATGGTGCTAATTTACACAACAACAAACACATCCTCAAGAATTGGCTTGACTTTAAATTTAAAGTAAACTGTTAAAAAATTGAAAAGCCCTAAAAAAAAAAAAAACACTTTTGATTTAAGAAGAGGAGTTTATAGATAAGGTGGTCATACTAGTAAAACTACACACACGATCTCACATTGATGTTAGGATGACTGTACCGACACAGCATGCTTTCATCAGGCAACAATACATACGATATACTCATAAAACATCCTCATAGACAAATCGATCACTTTATGAAAACAAATCCTCGACAGATACCGTAGCAAAACCTTTAATACATCATTTAACCCTTAAATGCTCCAACAGGCTGAATATAATAGCAACTCGTTGAAGGACTACAAATATGCTACATTAAAATAATCAGTAAAAATATTAATAAAAAGAACTTTTCACCCACTGAAACTTTAATAGATAAAATGTAAAAGCACATAGCATGACCTGTGCTTTTGCAAGATAATGAACTCGTACCTGGAACATTTGAAATTAACTTTTCCTCAGTCTGAGATTAAACAAGTGTTACAATGTTTAACATCTCTCATCAGCCGTATATCATTGACACTGAAATAAGACTTCCTCAGCACATGGCTGATCATGAAAATCTCTGAGTAAATTCAAAAATGGATTTACTGATTCACCACAAGAGGTTTCTTTTACACTTCCTGAGCCTCTTAGAAAAACACACAAACTCAGCCGTGTTGCATTTCAATTACTCGGGGTTGTAAAAGACAGAGAACATCGGTTTTACATCTCAATCGTGCCTGATTTATGATGGTCTCTCTCTCTCTCTCCGAGGGATCCTGCACCTGTGAGTAATATCCTTTAAGTATGTGTGTCTGTGAGTGTTCATGCATATGGAAGCATGTAATATGCAGTCACAGTGGAGCAAGAGTTTCAGTCTGTGAAAGGAGTTTACAGTTCAAAACAAGTAGATTAGCTATGAATCTCTCTCAGTCTGTCTTTCTTGCAGTTTCTCTTGCACACAAACAGGCAGAAACACACAAACACACACACGTACTTGCACACTTTTAAAAACACGGAAGAAGAGATTGATTAAGTGAGCAACCGGAAGACATTTCCCGGCTATGAATCAGGCTGATGATGGAAAGTGTCGCTTTTGGAGTGCCTGTGCCCAGACGATGCAGTTTGATTGGGATGTATTCACCCACTGCACAGTCACTCTCAAAGCAGGAGGGATGAAGAAATCAACGCTGCTTATCGAGAATGGCCACAGATCCCGAGGGACTGGAGGGTCCTTAGAGTGGGTGGACATGAATGGATAGGAAAAAGGGTGCATGAATAGATGGGGCATATGGATGGAGACAAGATTAGCAGATTCAAGGTTTGAAGTTGTAAAGACAGATGGATGAAAGTGTAAGTGGGACAGAGAGGACTGAGAGGGAGTGGTGGAATGTAAAAAATGTGAGGGCTTCAGAGTAGGAATATATGAGCCACTGAGTATGTTGAATTGATGGATGAATGAATGGAGGGAGCAATGAATGGTGGGATTTAGGGATGGGTGAATGGAGACAGGCATGAGGGGGGACAAAAATGATAAAGGCAGATTGACAGTTAAATGGGCAACTGCATTTTCTTCTCACTGTGCACTGCAAAAGCCAAACATTTTTATTAATTTCAATTCCCTCTTCACAGGAGATTCAGAAAAATAAACAGACTAAAAAGTCCTTGCTGTTTGTACATGATTGTCTTATTGTTTGTCTCTGGCTCCCAGGCGAGCATTTCAGAAACTGGTGGGGCGTTTTTTGGTAAATCTGTCTGCATTTTGTTAAATAAAAAAACCTCCTTTTCTTTCCTTGTTGTTGCTTTTGCTCTGCAGCCATTTGCACATGATCCCTCTCAAAGGAGAAACTGACATTTGGTTGATGAGATGGAGACCTGTATTATATTGAAATGTTACATTGAGAATCTCAATGCTGAGGTTAAGATCCAGAGATTGTGTAAATTCTAGTCTTTGCTTTTCCCCCCTTATTTAGCATTTATAATTTGTATAAAAATGTATATGTTTATAACACAGTACAATACAGTTGTATACGCTAGTTGTATACGCTTTCATTAATTATTTGTCATTTTTGCAAAATATTTGTAAAACACAGAAATATGCCTTTATAGCATAAGTTAGAAATGTTGATAACACTACACATGAGAAGACTTCAGAATATTCTTAGATTTTCTTCTACTTACATTACAGTGTGTTATAAACCTTTAATCAATGTTTATAGTGCCTATAAATACTAAACAGGGAGACTTAAAGAGTTACTGAATATTTTGATAGGAAGCATGTATTTAGTTAATAGTCAGTAAGGCATCTTGCAAATTAAACATTGGCACTGATATTACAGGTATATTTCCAGCTCATCACTTTAGTCACATTCATCTTATGCCAGGAAATTAAGTGGGAAGAGAGTCATAGTCTAGGTTTTATTTCTGCAGGGCACAGAATGATCACGACGATTGTATGAGCCTATGGCAGGTCATTTCTGGGATATATAGCTACTTCTAAATAACAAACCAGCTATGGGTGACACTTTCTGATAACAGCAAAGGACTGCAAGATTCATTTTTGGTATTTCATAAGACTTTACAGCTACATTAGTGGCTCTGCAAGGCTGTATTAGTTAAATGTACCATTTGCATGCTAACATTTGCTACGTAGCACTAAACCCAAAGTATGGGTAATATAGGTTTACAGCTGTTTGGTCATACACCACAGTTTTTGACAAATTAAAATCTTGACCTGTTGGTGCGAGATAAATCATCCTTAAATGGAAATCCATCAAGTACTAGTTGACACATTTAAGCCTATGTCAGTGCACCACTAGATCAAGATTGCCAACCACAGACATAGTGCTAGCATTGCTGGATGCTAATTTTGACAACCTGAAATTTCAGACTAACAGGATTTTTTGTTGAGAGAAAATGACAGGAAGTTGATGAGCTGGATGCAAATGAGCACAGAGTTGGTTTGCTACAAAATCTCTTTCTAATATGTTCTGCTCCTAACATCTTTGGTCAAGACATTATGGAACATGAACATTTGTCATTTTATGACATCTGACACTTGCCTACTGTAACACAATCAATGTTTAAAGCCATTTGGCTATAGCAGCTGTATGCACAAACATCTGCCTAACATTTAGTATTTTCTACAGATATGTGTTTATCCTATCCTGCTCCAGCACTTTAAAATCAGTAGATTGTGTGAAATGAAGAACAATATGAGACAAAGACACCAAATTTGCTTCGGCCTCATGAAACATGTGCATGCTCCTTGTAAAGCAGCCATCTGTGTATGGGCTGTGAGAGGAGAAAAATCACAGCAGATTGATGATCTGGTGCCACTTGATGGAGATGGATACTGAACTGGTTGGTTTGTGTCTTCATCAGAGTCCGCCCGTTACAATTCTTGTTGTCACTGTATGCTGAGCATTTGTCAGTTTGGCAGAATTCCTCTTGGGCTGCTCCCTCCAACACGGCATTGTTGTGGAGAATTAGTCCTGACAGTTTTGCTTTAGGATGCATCAGGGAGTTTATGGGAGATGAGATATTGCAAAGGTAGTTGAAAAGAAGAGTGCAACAGAGATTTGAGATGCCATTGTTAGAGTGTAATGCCACGATTCCAGTTGCATTTGACAAACATCTGTCCTGCTGAAGCATCTTCAGGCAAAACAATGAATTCCTACCAGCTGCAGTAATGCTGCTCAGCAACAGAGCAGAATTCTTGCAGCTATGGAGTGAAGAAAGAGTGTTCACACTCAGTGGCCATTTTAATAAGCACAACTTATTGCAGTTTTTGTCCTCCTTATGTACACACAGAATATTTGAAACACGTCTGGATATAATGAAGTATATAAAGTCTAGTACAACACCACCACTAATTATGACCTCACTGTGATACCGTAGTTGTGTATACCCACCAGCCATTGTTTCAGAGAGACTGACAGCAGGTGGATTGAAGAATACCTCTGCAACTGGGGACTGATGAATATTAACTAAGGTGGTTTTGCACAGAGCTGTTTTTTTTCTCTCTCTCTTTCACATAATAGTCTGTCAAAATAAAGAGTGCTGCAACAATATTCAGACATGAACATTGGACATTGTTGTGACAAGTGACAATTACCTTTTCAGATCTTCCAGTGGAGCCTCCTTTAAGTTTTAGCCATAGACTTAGACTATAAATATATTGCCTGGACTTGGCCCACAAAAATGTCACTTGATGATATTAGTTTAACCTGAAGACCAATCATCAAATCATGTTTTTTTTTTAACATAGTGTCACCATAAATGTGTCTTTTCTTGTCCTTCTATTCTTTAAACCAACATCAACACAATAGATCATCAATTTTTTTAAGAAAAGTACAAAAATACCCTCGACTGTAAATGTGTCCAGTGTCTATACTTGAGCTAGACAGTGTAACTGCTTCAGAGATTCTCAGTGTGGGAAGTTCTTGGCCAGGTTGTCAAAACTTTTTGAATAAGATATTTCTTATCACCAGTCCCTGCTCCCTTATTTTTCTGTCATGTGTCACTTCTATTTAAAGGCTAAGAGTACTCAGTGTTTCACACCAGCTACCAGTCTGCATTTGTCTAGCCAGAATAGACAACAGAGAGAGCTTTTCAAATGTCAGATACACTAGCAATGTAAGGGGCCTTTTCTATGTCTTTCCCTGCTATAACATACACAATGGATAATGGCATAGCTATTTTATGGCATGAGTTAAAGAGACACCTAAAAATGTGAATCTGAATTTTTAATTGTTCTTAGCTAAACTAGTCTAAATATTCAAAAACATTCTTCGGTGAAATGCAATGTTCTATTTGGTATGGTTTCCTACTGGTTTAATGATGTTAGGGGTTAGTTGTCAGTCTTTCTAATACTTTCCTACCAGCCATGTTTTCCAGACAGCAGCCAGCTCAGCCAGCTCTTCTTCTGTATCTCCACCTAGGGCTATTAAGTGTCTCTGCCACCCAATAATGATTGCACAAAGCCTTTCGCTATAAGATGCAGTGTTCACTGGTTTAAGCGAGCAAAAGCACACAGAAGGGACAGGGGCTTCATTTCATATGGTGAGGCTGTCAAGAGACATTGTGTAAGCCTTAGGTCACTTTAACATAGGAAAGGGGGAAAATCCTCAGCTACAGTCTCCACACTCACATGAGTTAGTCAGTGAATCGTTGCCAAGCGATGTGCTCTGTCTAAATTGAGCATGTTGAATTCATGACCAGTGTGAATAGTTAAGGTGTGGTTGTGTCATTAGAGATGACACTCATTTGATTCCAGATGGGGGGGGAGCATTGGCCAATTCAGACCCAACCCCACATCAAGCTAGCAACCCAGATCACCTCTTTTGTATTCATGATCTTCCTTTTTCTTTCAGGCATTTTCCTTCTTTCTCCATCTCCCCTTTTCTGTCTGCAGCTCATAAATTATCACCTCTATGCCTCTAACCTCTAGAGAAAGGTTCAAGCTGATTGTGACTGTGATTTTGTGCACTAGTGGTTTGTACAGGAGCTGTGCAGAGGAGCTGTGCAGCAGAATTAGCATTGGATTGTTTGTACCAGAAGTACTTGAGTACTGAATACTTACAGACCACGGAGCGCAATGATATTCTACTGATGAGCATGGACATGAATAAAAAGAAATCATGCTTTATGAGAAAATTTTAACCAAAGTAAAAGGAATTTTCGGTCAGATAGAACAATAACACAACAGATCAAGGAAATGGAAGAAGTCTGCTCAAGAATTTTCATTTTAAAGGGTTGGTTTTCATCAATAATCCACAGACTGTGACTGTCATTGCTTTGCACTCAAGAAATAGTCCTGAAAACAGTTGACAGTCCGGTCTGGACATCACTCTAAGTTTTTCAAATTTGGGAAAATTGAACAAGAACTTTCTGCAATGCTTGATTAGTAAAAAGTGATAGATGCTAATGTTTTCCATGTACTCTGTTACATGTATTCAAGTATTTTTTAATAGATTGTACTATTAGTAAGAGTTGTAGTTTTGCAGAATACTAGAGTTTCTGAATACTCTTGCTTTTGAGTGCATTTGTGATAAAAAATATGTACTTGTCTGTTACATAAGGAGGCTACACACCACGTTTAATGATACATTTGGGATGAAAGGTGTGCAGTGTGTGGTGAAGGGAGGAGAGAGAGCCATCGGCAGAGAAAGTGATGGAGAATGCGAGCAGAGAAGAGGAGAAATTTAGCAAAAGTTCTTGAGCAGCTTCTCAAGAACAACGTAAAGCTCCCATGTGTTATTCTGGCAACTGCTGGAAAAGTTACAGGGGTAAGACCCAATGTCAACTTCAGCCCTGAAGAAATACACTCCTCTCCCTTGTACACATTGCAGACCATGTCCAAGCCTTTTCTTTGGGGTGACACATTTTTTTGTTGTTTTGCTCTGACTGCTTAAATGACAATTAACATCCACTTCACCTGTGTGTTTACTCAAGTAGTTAGTTAGTTAGTTTTTAATACTTTTACTTATGTACAATTTTTGTGTTCTCTATCCAGACCTACATAAAACTAGATGAATGAGAGAAAGTATATCTTTTTGTTATTTGGAGGAAATGACCTGCAGTGTGGATATTATAACCCTATTAATTCTTAATTCATGGTTTCCAGAGGTTAACAACCTGCCACTTCTGCTCATAGCAGGAAACTTAGGAAACTAAGTAACCCACAGTGAGGCAGAGACCTAATGACAACAACCAGACATATGGAAGCTGATTGCAAGCCAACTTCTACAAGCTTTTTTTTTTGCTTCCCCACAAATGCTGAACAACGATACAACACACTACTAAGTAACTGAATTAAACTAAAATTAAATTTCCCTCTTTTGCACATTGGGGGAGTCACATCTCCTAGTCCCCCATGGCAGTTACGTTCATGTGTACAGTGTCAGAAAAGTTGCTTTAGTTGCTGCTATTTTGCAGCTCGACAATGGTGCTGTGAGCCATATTAAGGTCTTTGAGTGCTTAAAGTGCGAACAATCTTCTTCACCACTCACAGATGAGATGGCTGTTTCACATCAACAAAGCCAATAAAATATCTTTTTGCCTTTTGCAACCACAAGAATTAATTCTCCACTTTTGTTATTGCTGAAGAATAAATTCAGAACCAAACCGCTGCCTAGGGTCTTATTTGCTGTCTTACTCACTTTTATTGCCAGGAAATGACAAACTGAGAACAGACACAGTGTATTCAGATATCACACTAAGGTAATTTACCCCCTCAGCTCTTGTATGACAGGGGTCTGCAACCTCATCATCTGGATCTGGAAACTGTTTAAATCCCGTCTACTAGGCTACTAATGCTTAAGTAGCCAGCGCACGTCCTCTGTTTGACTGGATCTTCTAAATGTGGATGTGACAGTGTCTTGCTCTACCTGTTGAACTACCAGCAGGAATTATTATGCATTGCTTTCATCTTCCTTAATCTTCCATCCACTTAACAAGTATTTATTATTGTAACCAATTAAACTCTCAGTGACACAGGGGTTGTGCTCTGTTGTGGTGTGGTCTCCTGCAAGGGAAATGTGCAGTTTGAATGCAAATGGTGATTATCTCATGTCCAATCCATTTCTCACTCAACAGGGAAGTAGTGGTCACAGATGAACTATATCAAGAAATAACCTCCCTCGCGACGGCTTCAAATTCAGCATGCCCTGATCAGAGCTGCAAATTTCCTCATCACTTACTGAGATGTCAGACACATCAAAGAGACTCCCCAGATTCTGTAATAATAGTCTGTTTATGATCAGGCTAGCAGCCCACAGTACTTCATAGAAGAAATGGAAATTAAACTTAGCAGAGAAGTGAGGTAAAAGGCAGAAAATGTGGGGTTTTTCTTGTCGGAAATGGCATTTCGATCCCCACCGAGAAGCTGTTGCCACAGGCCTGAACTTGGCAATCCATTTAGAACTAAGATGCTTCCCCAAGCCAGTAAAAATAAGGTGAGCAAATGAGGATAAAGGATCAATTATGAAATACATAAATTATAAAATACTTGGAGAAAAATGGCAGAACTATAGCTGTGGCACTTCTACAAGAGAAATGCAAGACACCACCTGATAGCATACACATAACACATCATCCAAATAAACAGGCAAAATTACACAACATTCCTAAACATTGTTAACAAACATGTTCTTACTGAATTCCAATGGTAATGAGCTCCCATGGCCAACACCAGAGATGCTGTTGTATTTCACAAAATAGCGTCGTTTATCCATCTTTCCTCTGTCAGCAACTGCAGTGTCCCTTTTCCCTGTAAAAGAAATCTGCCAAATGATACCTTTACCTCCTGTTGCCTCTTGAACCATGAGTAACGACGCACTCTCACCAAAAGGCAGAACTACTCCTTCTGCTGTCCAAAGTGTGAACAGCTCATCTACAATAACATAACATGCATTTATCTTAGCTCAGTGTCAAAGTTTCGGTCTTTGATACCATCACCATTACACACTCACAGGTAAACAACCTGACCGGGTCATGTATTACTTTAGTTATATTACCCACAGAAACTGTGTTTACATTCTTTCACTGATTTTGTGATAACCAAGTAACTTCTATTTTGCCTTGTCTCATAACTGAATTAGAGAATGCAGACAGTTCGCAATGGAGATGACTTTTCTAGATATGTGTTACTAAAAGGAAAAGAAGATAACTGAGTCTTTATTCAACTTCCACAACATTGTCCTCACTGTCAACAATCTCTACCGGTATTAGCTGATGCCGATGTGAATCGCTAATGCTAATGGGAGTGAAACTGAGACTAAGCAGGCAGGGAAGTGGCAGAGCTGTAACAGGAGATACAGCATTGATACCAGCCTCAAACCCAGAGCAATAAAGCCCAAGGTTACGTGTTGAATATTAAATGAAAGAAATACTATTGGAAGTGCTAAAGTATGCTGAAAAAAAGACTTCTAGGATTTCTCCTGCTTTGACTCCCACACTTTTACACAAAAGCAATAATGCAGTGGTCCAGAAAACATAATAAGAAACAAAATATAATAAACTCTTCTAAATTCCTTCAGCCTTTTTTGGTGGCTAGAGAGGATGTAGGCGGTCACAAGCAGAAAGGGGAAGGGAGTGACTGTGGTAGTCTGTGTGTGAATGTGTTTGTGTATATGAATGTGTGTTTGTGCATGAAGGTGAGAGGAGGAGGAGGAAAAACATTTCCTGTTCTTTACTGTCCAAAGACTGGAGGTAATAAACAGACTTACAGGCTCTGGCTCTAGACAGTGAGTGTGTGTGGGGAACTGGCATCTGGCATCCAGCACCAGGACATAAAAAATGTACAAAAAGGAGGTGTAATCTTTCCCGCACACACACAAACACACATGAGGATATGCACTCACCCATATTGACTCTTGATAGCACTTGAGGTCAGACTGGTGGTGTGGTTAGGCCCAGCCTACTGAGCTCTAGCTCCAGACTTCAAAAGGATCATGCCGATGTTTTGCACGTTTTACTCCATTGACTACAAGTCACCCATACTTAACGTTACGACTGACCATTTTCCAAAGCATTCCATACTGTGAGTTTGATGAAGTATTTTTTCCAACCTGCCAGGCAGCCACTGGTTTTAGGTCATGTCAGTGCAATACTAAAATATTCCTGCAGAGAAAGCCAGAGATGTGCTGCACAATAGCTCAACGCTCAAATTACACAATGCCTTTTTAGGTAATTAAATAACTGTAAATGGACTGTGACAAACTTCATCAGTTGATTCCTGAAGGACGATTTCATTAAGGTAACGTATCCTTAAACAGTATGCTATATCTGGATCTAAATCACTTTTTAACTTAAAATATGGATCTTGAGCAGAAGTGGTCATCAAGTCTTCACATGTGGATCTCAACATGATTCCCTGATATATTTTGACTTTGCAGAATTCAAAATGCTTCTATAGTGGCTCGACTTGGTTTTCCTAATAATTGCTTGCATTGTGTGTTATCTGGGTTGTTTGTCCCCTGAGGCCTTCCACCGTGATAAGAGGGGCTTATTTTGTGTGTGTTTACAGACTGCACATTCTGCATTTGTTGTATGTGCTGGTAATGCTTAAGTGTGAGGCTACTTGATTCATTTTTGACAGTATTTATGCAAGTTGCATCCACCTTGGTGTCCATATTCCTTTCTTATTTGTTCTTAGCTTGTTATTATTTTGTCTTTTTTCTGGTTACTTCTAGTAAGCTGACGGTGTGTTTAAAATAGATAGATAGACTTCCACAAGTGGTCCCTGGATAAAATAAATTAAAAAACATCGTAAAAGTTAAAAAAATTCCGATTTAAATACATCTGGCCTTTCTCTCCCTATGATATAATAAAACATAATCTCACGAGACCATCACTGTAAAAAATGTATGTGTTAAGTGCAACATCAGTGTTCTGGCCTGTGTCTTTTATGGCCTCTTCTTTTCTCTTTTCTGTCCTGTTTCATGTGTAAAACTCAGCTGCATTCACCCACAATAGAATATAGAGCCAATGGAGTGTAACAATCAAAGGAGAAAAATGGCCTCTACTGCCCAAATTTGTTCATTGGAGCATGGGCAATATTTCAGAGAGAGCAGAACTATAAAAGCTTTCCAACACCATTGCTGCCTTCATAAAAATGAGTTTCTTAAAAAGAATGACCTTCGCCGAAATGATCCTTGAATGTGATATTTAAGCATCGTATATCATCACAAAAATATCCATTCATGTCATTGGGGATTGTGTCTTCAGTGTTTCCTCACAAATTCACACACTCGGTCATTACTGATCACTTAGTCACTTGGTATCATCTGGAAATTGCAAACTGTGGATCAGAAGTGCTCGAGGTTTACCAGTTATGTTCAATGTGTTGTGTGCGGCCCAATGGCATTTTGTGCAGCCCCTAAATGTATAATGTTTTAATCACTCCATTTCTGGCACCTTAATGTTGAATAAATAATGGATTGGTTTTGGAACTATTTTTCTTATGTGCACACTTTTCCTGTGCAACCCTCAATCATGTGCTGGCTCACTTTCAAACCTTTAGTCCTTCACCTACACATAGTGGAAGATCCACAGTCCCAGCTAGACATGGAGATCACCTTTGCTCATCTGCTTTTGTTTTTGTTTTTTTTCAACAGCCATTCCGCCCAAACGTGGGCCTGTAATTTGGATCTATATTAATTGCCCTCTTTCTTTTGTAGTACTTTTTTATTTCTGCGGCCAGTACAGTAAAATCTTCCCCCACTCACATTCTTCCTTTCCTCAAGGGAACGACTAGCTCTGGCATTGACTTTAAGTTAATAAAGCTGACCATATAAAAGACTCTGGTATGATGATAGTAAAAGTGGAGGTGGGAGAGGGAAACCCTGTTTTATGTGATGCTATTTTTTCTTCATCAGCATTCAGGCTGAATGGATTTTGTTATAGGGGTGGAAAGGACACTGTCTGTAGATGGAGAACAGCAAACTTGTGACTGGTAAAGACTGAAAATCCATGTGTTTTCAGGGAGTAAAGGTGAATGGAGTAACAGATTAGAGTAAAACAGAGAAGAATACAACACTTCATTTAAAAATAGAAATTGTCAACTGCATAATTACACTAAAAATGGATACTATTGAACCGTCCTTTTTTTTTTTTAGAATAGCTTATTACCAATTATTAATCAAACTTTAATCTGAATCCACGTTTTGTCTGGCAGCATCAAATGAAATGAAATGCTTGAAATGGTAACTGCAATGTCAATATGCAATAATATTGTCAATAATATAGTTATTCTCTAATATAAAACTAAACATTTAACAATATCAAAACAAGTGTAGCATATTAATGATTATCTTGAACAATTAGAGCCAGCAGCAGTTAATGACCCAAACGAATGTGTTAATAGTGAGGTTTAGAAGTGCTGGAAGCCTGCAGGTGAAAGCGACACAAATCAGATTATTTTTCTGTTCTACTGGACTCACATTTGCTTTTGAAAGAACAGTGTGATCAGCACAAGTCACATGGAATCCGATCATTTTAATTCTGCTTAAGGCCACTTTCGGACATGAGGTCCGAAATCAGATGCAGGTCAGATTTCTTTGTATGATTGCATGAATGTGTGCAAGTAGTTAAAAGTCACCCTTTGACATCCTGATATTTTGGATAAAATCTGTTCCTTTGAAGCTGTTCACGTCACGGTCCCTCCTCTCCTGGCTCTGATTCTGCATCTGCACGTCTGCACAGAAGTAGCAGGCGTTAATCTACAAAAAAAGCCATAATTAAAAATGTAGCTCTCTTTCATGTCGAGCTCGACCTTGTTAACATCTGTGCACAAATTCATTGGCTTTCAATGCACATCCGTTTATAAGTGAGACATTTTTACTTCTGTATCACAGTTGGCTGCATGTGATGTTTTTGTTGTTGTTCTTTAGCGCACACAGGTCAGCGCAGGACCGTGACCAGTTCACACTGGATTATGACACTGGCTACGTTTAAAAAATAATGTCAACAACCAAACAAAAAACCCTATCTGAGCAATAAATCCAGTATGAACGTAGCCTTTGTTGCATTTGGATAGAGCTGGTTAGATGTCAGTGTCTGGCCTTTGTACTAAGCTAAGCTAACCAGCTGCCGACAGTAGTTTAATATTTACCAAACAGATATGAGAGTGATAATGATCATCTCATCAAACTGTTGTCAAAAAGGCAAATAAGCATATCCCACAGTCTTGAACTATTTCATTAAGCTTTTCACATTCAGTTCAACACTTTATGTTAATATTCACTCCATATTACACAGTCAAGTAGCTCTCAGTAGCGTTAGTGGTGAGAGCAACCGCCAGTGAGATCTATAATTTCTGGACGGCTGCAGCTTGTGCTCATTTATAGAGAGCAGGAACAACAGGCAGACTGATGTAGTGGGACTTGCAGTAAATGCACAGTTGATGCTGTTGCAAACCGTTTGGATATCATGTTTGTGTGACATGACATTACTCAGCATCAGCTGACATTAACTTACTGGGAACTGGGGAATCAAAACTCTCCCAAATTCCATTTCAAATTTATTTTAAAATGTCTGTTCCATATGTGGTAAGATGTTTTTTAGGTTTATTCTACGCAAGGCTCACGAGTCAGGACAATATGTTTAACATTGCTGAGCGCTTCCTTTGTAATTGATTTAGTTGTGCTGTTTTTTATCAAATACTAAAAGGCACCACAAAAATATTTACAGCATACTATCAATGTTATTGAAGGTTATAATGATGTGATGTATGTAACGTTAGGATGATAGTCACTCAAACAGCAGCAGAAATGTGCACTCTTACAGCACTGATGTGTGTTTTTCAGTGTAGCTTAAAAAGACCTTAAACGCCACAGACAACTTCATTGTGAGTATTGAGAGAATCGCTTCAGTGTTTTCTACTCTAACTTTCTCCCATTGTGATGATTAATTTGTGCTGTGTAAACTTTGTTTCTGGGCATATCCCGAACTTTTTTTTAATCACACAGGTTTGTCTCTAAACGAGGGAAACTCTCTTTTTTGGTGTCCCCGTTGAGATCCCCACAACATTTTCCTGTGTCAAGTCAATTGCTAAAAAGATCGCCTGGGGTGTCATTGCTCTTTCTGTCTTTGGTTCTATAGCTGTCTCGCATTGTCACATTGTCTTGCATTCAGTCTATTCGGTCTTGTCATCTTCACTCTGTTTCTCTCACTTCCCTCTGCTGGGATGTTTCTGAAAATCTGTCACTGTCTCTTTAAAAGCATTTGACATCCATTCTCATACTTTGATGTTCAGCTTGGTGTGTAACATATCTGTAAGAAAAATGCAAGTTTCTGTTTTGCACCTTTTGTCGTAGAATTCATCCATCTGTTTTTCCACCATATTTTGCATGCTGTATTTTAACATTATTCTGTTGCAACTGCAATCTATCAATGTATCTATGGCCCTTTATTTAGAGAACAGCAACTGAAATGTGGTTTATTTACAAGGGTACACATTTAAATTGAGCCAGCTACGAAAAGCAGAGAGTACCTTTTTTTTTCCTGACTTAAACATGTTAACATGTTGAGCAGCAGAGCCAAAACAATTTGACTTGCAGCACAGAGTGCAGGCAGTAGAATGTCTTTTTAGCGTATTTACTTTTACTATTCATTTGTTGTCTTTGTCAGGCTTTTGTTGTGCTTGCAATGTGATGGAGAGAAACTCACACAAAAGACATGGTAGTAAAGGCCTGTCACAGCATAACATGCTGAACACTAATCTACAAACTATGAGTTTGTGAATTTGATATTTATTGACTAAAGATCTATTTATTGGAATAAATCAGCCAAGTTATGAATCTATGTATTTTTACACCCTGCTTTCATATGTATTCATCCCTAAAAAATAGAAAATAAGTTAATAAGATCATAAAAGTATCATCAGAACCAACATATTAGTTTAACAATTAATCAGCTTCTTCTAGGAAGCACATTCTGAGCTGTGCTTGCCGCAGGAGATTTCAAACTGTTCCAAACAGCATCTTCTTGCAGCAGGAAACACACTGCATTGCTCTTTTACAAAGGACATTTTCAAGTGGAAATCTGTAAAAACTGAAAACAATGTACTTTACACTGCTGTGAAGAAAACACAATGAAACATTTCAGTCTGCCTTTGCTCTCAGCTCTTTCATCAAGGGCTTTAAGACTTGACTCTAGGAGACACAAAAAGACAGACATAGACATGTGTGTACGGAGACATACAGGAACACGCACACACATAACTTATTACTCAAATGGATAGATCCTGACAGGCATATCTTTGTCCTCTCAACTCTCTAGAAAGCTGCTAATCTGCTCAAACTATCAGCTTGCAGCGGCTGTTAATTAGCTGTCTTTCCAGTATTCGCTGATTATCTCGGCATCCTGCCAGTGGGGTTGGTCCTTGATTGTCATCTGCTCTGGAACGTGTGTGTGTGTGTGTGTGTGTGTGTGTGTGTGTGTGAGTGAATGTCAGAGTTTCTGATGTGACATTTTACAGTTTTGTGGGGACCAAGTGGTAATTTACATAGTGTACAATGTGACGTTTTACAGCTCTGAAACATTTAAAAAGAATGTGCCGATCATTGTAAGTATAATTACAGTCAACATGTCCATGTTCATTTCTCTGTCTGTCACAGCTTCCTTGTTCCTCTGACTCTAATTGGTCAACTTCAGGCTGTCCTGTTTAATTTTCAGTTCACCTGTCTGTCCATTTTAAATACATCCTAAGCCAGGTTCATCATGTACTGTTCATCACCTGTGTGTTCCTGTCTATGCAACAACGCTGCAAAGGCCGCCGCCTCAAAAATACCCTTTTAGAGTCCATGTCGGTAATCAAAAAGTGTCTGGTCCACATTTTACACATTCAAATTCTAACACATCCAAACGTATTGAAGCACATCACCAGTCTTTGAGGGTGTATTATAGATTATAGATCCTCTACATTCATTACATCACAATCACAGTGTGCCAGCGGCTGACTAAGCTTAGCTACTGAGCTAACACAGTAGTACAAAAGCTATGAGAGGTTGTCAGTCAGTGGTTGTGTACAGTACCAATGGGGGGGAGGGAGGAGGGAGGAGGGGTGAGATTCATATTTCTTTTGGTCTAAGTTGCCTCAACAAAATTAAAGCAACAATCAAATTAAATGTACCAAATGTTGGGTAGCGTGGGTTGGTGGTACCTTTGGCTCAGCTGTAATAACTATAATAATAATACATTTTATTTATAATGCACTTTTCATTTGGAATACAAATCTCAAAGTGCAACAGTTAAGAAACACAAGACCACAAGACATTTAAAAACAACAGCGTTTAAGAACACGACCTAAAAACAACGTAAAAGCAGAAAGAACAACTTGAAGCAGAGAACTGTTTCCAGGGTTAAGCCCTCTTAGATTTCTTTTAAGAGTGTTTGTACGTAAGAAGCCACTGAGGAATTATTAAGGTATCAGCACAATAAAATGAAAGCTGTAGCTCCTTCATGCTCAGGAAGTAATTCTGTTGTGCATTTTTTGAGTTGGTGTCCGGTGTTAAGTAAACCAGATGGTGTTGACAGTATGGTACACCATCTTCACGTTGTCCATTAACTCGGAGTGAAGCTGAGCACCAAGTGTTATTAATGTAAATGCAGAGTTTGCCTAATCCTGCCAGAGTTTTGCACCCTGTCAACTTGGAACATGGTTCACCCGTCACCCGTACAATAGCTTGGTCTTGGATGTTGTGATGGAGGCAGGTGTCTGAAAGGATGCAGGAACAACAGTTTCTGATTTCCTGTTGCTTGGCCAGCCTGAGTCCCATTTCCTCCATTTAATTTTACTGGACATTAGCCAGAAGCAGCCTTGCTCTAGGCCCAGGCACAGTTTTCTCCTGTCTCAGGTCTCTTCCCTCTCCTCTCCTCTTCGTGTGGTTACCCCACCCACCGCAGTTTCTGGTCTGGCTGCGTGATCGGAAGATGAAGAGGGTAGCAATCACCTCGAGGTCCACTGCTCTTAATCTAAACTCTTCATTTTCCAGTGCCTGTGAGTTTAATTCTGCCATAGATGTGTTTCAGCATAAAGCTGAGCAAAAAAAAAACTGATTTAAACAAAGATGAAGCAAAGTTTGAAGGTGCTAGGGTTGCTGCATGTGTCACTGTTACCATTGTGAATGTTGTGAATCTCATATCATATATCATGTTGTTTGTAACTTAACTGGCATATGATAATAAGAAAAACTAATTATTCTGAGAAAACCATTGGATGTTAATTTATCAACAGCTTTCATCCCTGGTACATTTTTCCTGAAAGAGAGTCACAGTCAAAGCTTTTGTCTTTTACATTTAAATAAGCATTTGTTTTTGTGCATCGACATTTATGAGTTCCCACAGTGAAGTGAAGATTTCATTGCAAAATTGAACGGTAGTGATAATACCCTTTTGGATTTCCTTTACAAGTTTAGCTGTCAAATGGCATCATCTCACAGCCATGATGCATACTTTTTGACCAAACCTCACTGATATGAAGTGACAATGTGTAAAAGGGAGGTTTGGGAGGACTGCAGCCTTATTTTTTTTTTTAGATATAACAGATGTGTACAACTATAATGTAACATTCTTCTCTTAACAACTAGAATGTCACACTTGTGTGTATGAACATGTCTCTGTATGGTCACCTAAACTGTAAAAAGAGTGACTTATGAGTCAGCAAGCTGTTATGATGCGACTTTCTTTATATATCATATCATAATAGGTCTGTGTAATGACGCACTATGAGTGCATTGGCACTTTCAGGAGGCAATGACCAACATGTGAATTTTAAGCATGGAGCATTGCATGCCCAGTATTTTTATAAATCTGGGCGAGGGCTACAGATAGCTTGTTGTAAATCTATACCTTTATGCATCGAGCCTCAGGTCTCTGGATGACTGCTGTCACCCTCCAATGTTAGTTATCTGTTCAGGATGTTGGTCACTGATCTTGCTTGCCAGAATGGATTTAAACATGCCTATCTGATATGTCTCCTCTCTGTCACTACAACGTGTGCACTGCTTCAAGCCTCCAACACCCCACAGTGGCAATGTATTAAGTTTTTTTTTTTTTAAACTGAAGAAAAGGCAATATCTTATGCACTAGGCAACCTCACGTTTGAATAGCTCAAATCAGCAGTGAGGAGTAAGTGGATGAAAACTTTCGCAACCCAGAAATCATGTGGCATACCGTCTGAAAAGACTCTACACAGCACACTTGGCTTCTCTTTGTTTACTTTTTGAAAGACAAGCAAAGGAAAAGAGGCAAAACACCAAAATGGTTTTTAGTTTTTTCCAGATGGAACATTTGCTTATTGCCCTCAAGAGTATTTTATACTCATCAGAAGATTTGGAACACCTTATTGTGAATTATTGATGTAGTCCATCGAAAATTGCAATTTAAGGAATAATATTATTTATCAAATATTTGCTTTTGTATCTTTTTTTTAAATCATCGTTAGACATTCAAGATGAAGTAAACGATGCATGGACTTTAATCTGTGATGTGCAGGGATGCCCTCACTGGATTAGCCCCAATAAGATACTAGATGATGTTTAGATTGGACATGATAACATAAATTCTGTTATGTCTATGTACAATGCAATCAGAGTATATAACCCATAGCTGCAGTGTAGGAACAAAAAACTGCATGCTTCTCCTTGGTCTAACATGTAACTTCTCCCAACTTAGAATTTGATCGCTGAAATAAACTTCTTAACCTACAACAATATGCAAAAAAGGGTAAATGTAAACCATGATTCACATCTCCAACTGTCAAACAATAGATATATTTAAACAAATTTGTCAGGTTAATTTGAACAATTCTTGTTGAACAGCAACTGACTTTTGGGGTAACAGAGTTTCATTAAACAGAAGCAAGCTAAGCTCCAATCCTTCAGCATTTGTCAGCTGTAATCATTATTGCAATCCAGTTATGTCCAAGTCATTTTCACTAAATGTGCAGCATTACATTCCTGCTGATATTATGATGCCATTATGTAGAATGTAAATCAATGTAATGCCTCTCGCTGGGTCAATCTGTCAAGCCCAGGAGAGCTCTAGAGCTCCGGAGGTGTTTATTAACAATACCTTCCTGGTTCTGAGAGCAAGCGAAAGGGAAGGATTAAACAATAGACACAAAGTAAAGTCAGAAACAAAGTGCAGGAGGTAGGAATAAATGAAATGTGATACAAGAAAATAATTGCAGAGGGGAAGACACTGAGGGAGTGAAAAAATGAAATGAGTCTCTCGTTTATCATCCACTGTGTTGGGGAATTTAATATTATCCAAAATGGGATTGGGAATTGTAAGAATTACAGTCTGACATGCTGTGTTTAACTAGATACAATGGGATCATTACAGTCTCCATTCCCCTTCTTGTAAATAAATTTGGGGAAAAGACAAAAACAAATGTATACTTAGTTAACACCTTAAATGAGACAATGGCAGTAATGCAATCACTTGTTGTTCCTGGTCACACTACTGCTAGATACGCACTGATCACTGCTGATCGCTGATATGCATGTAGCATGTCACACTTTTACAAAGACCAGAGTTCTTTTTAACCACAACCACACTTTTTCTCTAGCCTTGTCTTGTTTGTTTTGCAATAATGACTCGCTGTACATTATTCCGCTTATTGCACGGCTTTTTACTGAAGAAATCATAAATTTATCATGAAATAATGACAAAAATGAAAATTTTTAAACTATTTTATTGATTTAAAAATGATATTCTTGCTTCCATTTTATCAGAACAGCCTCCATTGCAACAGTCTGTTATACAGAAATAACAGAACGTAGAATGCTGTGATTGGCCAATCGTAATCGAGTATTCACCGAAGCTGTGTGATAATAAGCAGATTGAGTGTTGGCCAGATTTAACTTCAATTACAATTTCTTTTTCTATGTCATTATAAAATTAAGTTTTTCCATCATCACTAACATAAATTAAGCCACAAAAGGCAATTAACTCAATTTTAGCATCACAGCAATCCCTGGCTCATGTTACTTTACACAAAAAGATGATTCAAATGAAATTCTACTCAATGACAGACAGATCAGTAATGGCAGATATTCTGACTTGAGATATTGAAGTTTAGTATAAGGAGAGAAAATATTGGTAACCTGCAAGATCATCAAGCATTCTTGTCTGTTGATAGAGTTTTTAAAATCTCAACAGTCTGCAGGCCATCATGTCATCCATTCCAGGTCTGAAGCCTTTAACTGCCATGCAGGGAACCTCAGACTACCAAGTACCCTGTCACAGCACAAATGGCATGGAAATAGAAATGAAAATGGCTGGCCAGAGGCAAAATGCTGACAAAGCACAGTCTACTGCCTTTGTTTCCACAAAGTCTGAAGCAGCTACTGTATAAACCTTTAATATAATAGTATACTAGGTCAAAGTCAACCTAATCGTCTGTAGAGAATCAGCTGCTCAAAGAGCATCTGGCAAAGTAGAATGATGGCAAAGCTGTCCACTCACACTAAATGTAGTTTCCCTGCATGTATATTACTCTCCTCTTGTGAGGGCCAGGGTTACAGGTGCTCTCATGCTGCACACTCACAAAGAACAGTGACCCAGTGAGACAGTCCCCATTTATTGTACATGACCGGCAAATTGATGTAAAGATAATCTCTTTAGTGTTATAACCATTGCTACACAAGGGTGACTACACTGGTTTTCTTTTAGAAATTGAAGAAGAATATGTAAAAGTGTGGGGAAATCTGAAAGTGAAAGAGTATGATCTGTAGCTCATCATTATTCAAAGCCAAGAACATGCCATGGAAGTACATGTAATCATGTCAGAAAGGCCTCATTTGAAAAATGGCCATCATTTCAAAAAGAAAATAAAGGAGGTTTTAAAATATTAATAGATTTCCATACTTTTATACATATTCACGATGTTTAAAGTTAGATTTTTGCTTCTGGCAGTTAAGGAAGAGACTTCATTGTTGTGTAGAGGAAAGAAACTGATCCACCATAGTTGAAAAGTAAAATGGAAAAATGGCCTCAAAATAATCCGATTCAAAACAGATGGTATGGAAAGGTGCTCGTCTCCAACTTCACTGCTTACAACCTGGCATAGTCCACCTTTGCCAAGGGTTCAAGGAGATTGTCATGAGCTTCATGGAGTTCCTGCAGATTTTTCGACGATGCCTCGATGCTGTAAAACTCCACTTGATCTTAAAGCTGCTCTCCCAGGTTTAGATCTGGAGACTGTGCAGGCCATTGGAGTAAATTAAAGTCAGTGCAATGTTCCTGGAACAATTTTGAGAGGAGTGTTTTGTGACAAAGTGCCTTACCCTGCCAGAATAACTCATTTGTAAAAGCCTAGACTGGCCATGTAGGAACGCAGCTGGGGCCCGTTTCATCAAATTTGCAGCATGCAATCTCATATTTCCAATATCATTTTCTCTCAGTGATTTTGACATGTCCCACATATTAACTGCACCTCACAATGCACGCTCAGGAAGATTACGACAGGCAGTCCCCCAGCAATTATTTCATTTTCATTTCCTCTGCTTATATTTCTTATGAATTGATAGATCCCAGTGTCAAATTAATCTAATTGATAGAATTTAAACTGATAGATGACATTGTGGATGCCATTACTTTTTTTAGGCTGTTTATTGCTGCAGACTATCAAACTGAGCAAGCAAGAAGGATGAATTTATCGTGTAGCAAGGAAAGTTTTGTCCAAGTTTCACATATTCAAATAATAATTTAGTAAGGTGTATTCATTTGAAGTGAGAAGTAATTGTTTAACTTTGATTATTTAAAAAGACTTGGATTGTTGTGAAAAGCACATATTGAAAAATACACCTAGTTTTTGCCCTAAAATATCAATATTATTGCCAGTACAATATTGATGCCATTTAATTTGGCAACACGTACTGTTTTAGTTAAGTGGTAGGAGGATGAGAAATGGAGTTAAGACCACTGAGGTTGGGTCATTCCACTACGGAGCCCCTAAACGGACATGAAGGAGAAAAAATTAGATGGGTCACAAAAACAATAACTAAAAAAAAACTTTTGCATTCGTACTCTGACTTGGTGGTCCTGGTTGAATTCAGTAGCAACAAAATGCAGTACTCTGGACAGCTTCATGGCTACCGGTGGATGTACAATAAATGCGGAGAACATGCACTTAATGTTAAAGAATATGGATCCCAGAGGGCTGTTATCAAGACAAACACGACTTCTCAGACGGCAGAGCTACTTCTCAAAAGGGTTGAACTTCATTTGGCACCTCTCCCACGGTCGTGTGTTGGACGCTGCCGTCACTGTTGAAGCGGTTTCAGGGTGCCAAACTGACTCCGAAGTACGTTTACCTGAATGACAAAGTTTTGCAAGAGAATGCAAAAGTTTTTTGGTTTTTTTCCACCCATCAATTTTTTCCTCTTCCATGTCCTCTCCATATTCCGCAATATTTAAATTCAATATCAAATGATTTTTTCAGACCTACAAAATGAGTCTACAAGAGACGTGTGGCTAGAAGTGAATGAGGAGTATTTATTTCTCTAAACAACATTCAGAACAATAAAACATGGAACAAGTGTTTGCCAGGTAAAGATACTGTGGGTGTTCCAGGACAGAAATCTGCAACGCTGTCAAAAAGCCATGGCGAAAAACCCCAGCCCATTTTTATTGTCATATTATTGGCCCAATGATTTCAATTTGTAATGCACATTGTACAATTTTGTATGCTACTGGAATACCATTTAATTTACACTGTCAAAAAAGGATGAATGTGTGAGGGCTGATCATGGAGTAAAGAATGTTTAATGACATCTAAGTGTGGTCTTTGATTCGTCTTGCTGTTTCTGTATTTGCTGAAAAAACAGCTTTGTTGCTTCATTTTTCCCCCTATTGTCAAGATCAAAAAGGAAAATATAAAAGTATATCCTGACCCACCACATTGTTTTCCTCCTCAGCTCTAAGTGGATTAATCAATGGTGTGACAAGCCAGACCTACAAACAAATACTACCTACAAAATTGAAAGAGGCTTAAAATGATTTGTCTGGGAACGATATTCTAAAATAATATGGTCACAATAGCTTTAGGGGGACATTTTTGTCTACTGATCTTTTGTTCTTTGCAGGGTTTGCAGAATTTATTGTCAGTATTTAAGAATCATACACTAGCTCATGAATACTACAGTTTGTGTGCAAATGCCAAATACAGCTTTAATGTACCATTCTGCAAAAAAAAAAAAAGTTCTGTCTTGTAATCCTCTGTTCCTACAGTGAGCGTGTCTGAAAATTCATATTTTCTTTCAGTCTGCTCTGGCATTTCTACTGGGGCTACCATAAATGTTTCAGAATTCAAGAATTGTCTGAAGATGTTTATATTTCTCTTGGTACCTTTAGCTGGATGGCAGGCTGTATTTTTTTGTCAAATCATTTGTGCATGTGTATGAGTGCATGTTTCCAGCTGAGTAATAAAAAGCAGAGTAGCACTATTACTGTCACACACACAGATGCTTTTTCAGCTTGACTTAACATGTGGATCCTAGGCTGAACAAATTGACAATGGAGGTTACAGAACAATGTGCACATCTCCCTACACACACACACACACACACACACACACACAGTCTCTCACCCACTCTCTCATTAGCAATCACATTCAGTCCCAAACACTGATACACATTCATGTTTAGAGATACATAGACGCAGTATATATATGTGTGTGTATATATACTGTATGTACTGTATATTTACACACACACACACACACACACACACACATATCTATGTAGGCAGTACAGTGCAAGCACATACTTGCAGTACACACTGTGCCATATGAATTTTGGAATGGAGGCACAGTTGGATGGCAGCCAGCATATTGCTGTAGAGCCCCAGCGAGTGATGGCAACACATTTACATATTTATTATTTCATTTCAGCTTTCAGAGTTCCCGCTTACCACAAACCTGCTCACACACACACACACACACACACACACACACACACACACACACACACACAAAAAGACAGCCTTGAGTTTGGAAAAAAAAAGAAACATCCATGCACATCCAAATCATCAAGTGCATTCCTAAAGTAAAAAAAAAATAAAGGCTTGTGTATTTCATTGAGTTTTGGGGACAGGATTTGATTCAAAAGGAAAAAAAATGCAACAGAAAATAGGCCAAATATTGGCTCAGTTTGAACCATAGCATGAAGGATTTTGATGGTGGCCGGAAAGGCATCATAGTAAATGGCAACAGCAATGGGAATGTTGGTTCTAGCTGTTGCCTCTTAAGTCTCATATTCTCAAAGAGATTTAACATCAAAGGAATTACGAGGCAAAATATCTCAATACTTCCGATTGATATTGATTGATTTAATTGCACTGAACAGATACTGAAACAATGGTATAAGCAGAAAACGACTACAATAATTCCACCTTTATGAGACTTTTGAACCCTGAAGATCAGATGTTTGAATCCATACACGAATAACACTGTACTTATCTCTTCAAGGTGTAAGGTGCACCTAACTGGTGACTTCTGCATCTGTCAAGTGGTAACACTGTGTAACAGCAGAACATAGCTGCTGAAAAAGATGTTCTCATTTAACTTGTACAAGGCCAATGGTACCAACCTGGGGTCAGCTTTGAGGTGAAGGATGAAATATGTTTTTGCAACAAATGCTGTTGTTTGTTACAGCGTTCTAAGCTTTGCTTTCCCCTCATGAATTACTGAATAATTAGATCCGCAGGCCTCTATTTAATTAAATCAAAGAGAAGAATTACTCTTTGGCTGGTTACTCGTGAAATCTGTGATGTGGACTGCAAAAGGATATTGTTTTGTTTTAAGGAGTCACAAGCAAAAAGATATGGCCCATACTGAAAAATATCAGTTGCTGCAAATCCCTTATTTATGTGTTTATATTTGCAAAAGAAAGACAGATTGGTTACAACTTTCTTTTGTTAACTTTTGTTAAGGTAAATATGTCAGCTTTGGCCAGCTATAATTTCAGCGGTTTCATGTTGTGATGAAGCAGCAGCCCAGTGGTCGTAGAGCAAAAGTGCCGTATAAAAGCAGCTTCAATTAGGGCTGGGATTGTAAACAGTTGTGCATAATCAGGTACTTCCTCTTACTGTAGGCTTTTAGCTGATTAGGCTTCATGAAACACTGTCTGTTTTCTGCTTTAAGAACCCCCATCTGTTATAATGTTTAAGTGACACTCTCTTAGCTTTGACAGAAGATCTATCACAGTTTTCTACCTGGGAAGAGCTGCAGGTGTGGGGACGTATTTCCCTTTCTTTCTCCCTATCTCTCTTGCTCTTCTCGCTCTCTCCTGAACTTGGCAGGAGATCGATTTCCTTCCTGAGGCGAAGTGTTCAGATGACTGATGCTAAGAACGGTAGAGAGCATGCCGCTCCCATCACTTCTAGCACCAAAGCACTGTTGACAGGATCCTAAGAACTGCAGCCTTAGAACTGATGAGGCAGCAGGAAGGAGGAAAGGGGGAGTGTGCCGTCAGGAGCAGGCAGGTAGAGCAGGAATGAGACGGAAAAACAAAACAACATGCAAAACTGGCAGTTATTTAAAGTGTGATTTATCTACTGAAGGTTGTATTACTTAAGTTGTGTGTGTGTGTTTTCCTGCTGCCCATGACGATAAAGGACTTGGAACTGTGCTCAATTGATGGACTCCACCCCCACGAGCTGGATAGGTCAGTACCTGGGTTACCTGTGTTTAAAAGATAGTGAACAGGAGCGAACGACACAAGCGGATGCAGAGAATGAGATGCATAAAGGAAGAGCAGCAGCTGGCGGAAAGGGGAGAACCCCAAGTCCCAGAGGAACAGAGGTACAGGTGAAATGAGGTGAGAGAGAGAGACAGGAAGCCCACACAAAAGGACTTACACTGGGGCAGACCATGAAGCTTTGTTTATGCTTGTGCAAGACACCATTGCAGTATTCAGTGAAACACCAAAAGGCGTACAAAACAAATTCCAGTGTTACCAGAAAGTGTTACCAGAAGAAGAATGACTGCGTGTCCTGCTACACAGTGCCTTAATGCTGAGAAAGAATCGTTCTCTTTATCGCTAACAGAAAATAGCCACACAAGAAGAGATGGTCTATAACTTATTGTCCTTGTGGTCTCTCAACCAAGTGTCATAACCAGGGTGGAACTATGCATTCTTTGTGGGGGGGTGGTTTCCCTCCCAATAGTAAGAAAATACCAATCTGTGCCAATATACAGTTGAGAATATGTTAAATATGTCCTCTTTTTATGAACAATGGATCTGTCTCTTATTTCCTAAAGAAAACATTACTGTGTGGTATAATGTCAGTTTTGGTGCATGCGTCCTTGTACTGGGAAAGTGTTCATCCATAAACAAAGCTTGAAGTTGGTCACGACATGAGGGACAAGCACAGATAGACAGCTGATGAAGTTTGACACGGTTATCTCCCTCGACTGGCTGCAGACCTGCGTGTGTGTGCGCTGGAGCATTTTGTGCTTCCTCTACAACACCCTGGAACGACCATTCAGGATGGACAGTGGAGGCTGGCAGGCTCAAGTGACTCTTTCCCCCTGACTTTTCCTTTAGAGATGCTTCCTATCCAGCGGACTGGTCAAGTTCTTTAATGTTAGGTGTTTTTTTTTTGTTAGACAAGAGGATGGACAGAAAATGATACAGTTGAGGAGACATGAAAATCAAAAACTGCTTATCATTGTTCTTCCTTTATTTCCTCCATTTTTTTCTATTTCTGCCCAAATCTCAGTTTGCTGTTCACTTCAGAGCAAACTATTGTGTGTATGTATATGGAGAGTAGTGAATAAGGAAGAGGGGACTGATGGCAGAGGTGGAGTTAGGTGACATTTCAATTTGTTAGGTATATTTGTTTTTCCTCCTAAGAATGTAGCCAAACTGTGCACACTGAATTTACATCGGGCTGAGATCAGATCACAGTGCTAGTCACAGTGCTAGCTCAGTGTTTTCCCTAAAGTTATTGAGGCTCAGTAAAAACAGGTTTGAACCCAAAAGCACCAGAGCCAGTAAAATAAATAGCTCAAGGTTACTCTGGGCCGAAAAACAAGCAAAAGTCAAAACCAAGTGGGCAGGGGAGATGAGGAAAACTTATTCAACAGAGGCTAGCATGCAGGTGTCCAAAAGATAGACAGTGGATCATAAGAGGAAAAACTCTTGGCTGGAACGCTAGTGCAAAAACCACAAGACAAGGATTTGCAGGGAAATAGGCTAATATATATGCTACTGGGCTGATGGGTAAGTGGGAACAGATGTGCAGATGGGTGGGAGAGGTCAGGTGCTGTTGCTTATTTTGCTTGTTTCACTAGCTTCACCCTAGAGCTTCAGCAGAAGCGCTGCTTTTCCAATACATACCTTGTAGGCCAACACATTTCAGTTTCCTGTCTGACCTCACTTGCTGCCAATTTTCTGCTACATTTACGTCATATCTGAAGAACAGTAAGAATTGCATTTCTTGGCTTCAGCAGCCAAACTTATTTTCATCAGTCAAAGCCCAGCATCCAAAACCATTTATATGTATGAATGCTGTTTCTATTCATGGTCTTTTTATTCAGGTTGAATAATGGAGATGCTGCAGAATGTTAAGTACAAAACATGCAAACAAGAAAGAAAAACTAAGTACATATGGAAGGAAAAGTGTGACACAGCATACAATCAAGCTACCAACACCTGCCTGAATTTCTATGAATGTATAAGTCTATTGTCAGCAAACAGGTAGCACATTTGTGAAGCACACCGATGTTGGCACTATTACAATGGAGACCACAGCCGCGCAGGGCCTGGCGGTTCGTTTTGGGACAAGCGCCGTGGCCCGCTCCAATGTACACTGTGTGTTGCATTTGCAAAACATAAATAATCTGAGTGTCAACTGCTTGAAACATTCGCAGCCACAATAATATCAATTAATACTATCAAGTCGTCTAGCAGTTTGGGGTTCCCAGGTGGAATCATTCAAGAGGCAGTGCCCTCTAGGTTGAGTGAAAAGATATGAATTTAAAGTAGCCCAAATCCTGCCCTAAGTCATGATCCCTGTCTGGGGAACAGATATCAGTTCCTCACATACCCTGTTGGTCAAAATATCGCACACAAATAAACACTAGGTTTGGGAAATTAATAATCTAAACTCCTATGTAGGCAGGGCTCAGTGCAAGTGTTTTTGAGCTGTGAAGTATCAATTGATTTCTGGATTCGGTTATTGGATATTATGTTTGCCTTTTGTGCTTATTGAAGAAGATCACTGGCTTTGAACTTGAAGTACACAAAGCTCTACAGTGAAGTAAGCAGTGACATTTTGTAAAGAATCAACTTGGCAAAATTCCACAAGTGATTGTAAGTTGAAAGTGAATCAAACTACATTTGAATTCCACCCTGTTTCTCCTCAGTTTTTATTTACTGGCAAAGTAAGGTTTGTGTTTAAAGGAAATGGCCAGTCAATGTGTGTGTGTGTGTGTATATATATATATATATATATATATAGCGACAGCAGCATCAGGAAGAAGGAACTAGAGAAGCTGCAAAAAAAGAAAAAAAAGCGGCATCATAGGAACAGCTAAGACACTGCACAGAACCCTCAAACTCCCACCCTGAGCTTCAGGACAACACACCACCAATAATGATATTAAACATTGTAAAAATCAGTATTTAAAGGAAACTTCCATTCCCCAGAGTCGCTTTGTCATTGACCCTGTTTCATTTTAAGGTTTACTGAGGAAGGGCAACTGATGAATAAACTCAATGCCAGCACTGTTACATTTACAGGCTTCAACAGGGCTTGATAAATCTTCTCTTAAGTACAGCTTGGCATAAAGTGGGAAAGCAGAATGTTAATGTCATGATGGTCTGCAGGTACCTGAGGGGTGTACTGTTTAGCAAGATGAATGGGTTAGCGAGGTATGTTGAGTCTAATGTCACAAAAGTGTCTCTCTTTTAACCAGGTTAGAAGAACACGGTTATGCTACACACCTTATCTCCTCAGGAGAAGGTTACGTCCACAGTTTTGGATTTAAATCGGCTGTAAAAAGCATCATCCTCTCATTAATCATTTTCCTGACAATATTCTCTATAAGCAGTATAGATTCTCAGCTGAGGTAATGCAGTATAAATGCAAACTTGTTGAGCTGTACATAAGTAATGCCACCAAACAAAACCAGGCAGTTCCAGTAGCACAAACTACATACATGGCATTGTCATGGGAACTTGGTAATAGCCATCATCTTAGGGTTTTGGGTCGTTTTTTTCAAGCCAGCTAATGCAAAGAAAGCTTGGCTATGTCGAACTCGCTGGGTAGTACACCCCTCTGCAGTCTTTGTATCTTGTCCAGTGACCTTTTCTGGTTGTGTCTCTCCCCCTAGAGTCCAAAGGTACATAATTAATTAGTGTAGCAGTTTGCACATAGCCAGCCTCACAGATGCAGTCCAGCCTCTCTCTCTGCCTCAACTACCAAACAATATATTTTTTGGTTTTATTTCACTTTACACGAGTACAATATTATCCACACATCCAATCATAATACGAATGATTGTACTTGTAACCCTGAACCAACTTCACTTAGAGTAATGGTTATGTCGCATTAGCATTTTTGTGATCAAAGCAGGACAGTTTTTTTGAATTTACAACAGTTTGGGTATTGAACAGGGTCATGATATTGAAATGAGTAGATCATGGTGTGAATTACATGTAGTTGAGGACTAATTTGATAATTAAGAAAACATGACAGAGAAAAACACAAGTTTCTGTTTATTTGTAGAGATGCTAGCAGACCAGACCTAAACATCTCAATAACTGCTGGTTGGATTGCCATGAAGTTTTGTACAGACATTTGTTGTCCCCGAAGGCAACCAGCAGGTTGGCATGTTTGGCTTTTAGGGACATGTCTGGACAACTATTAAATAAATTGCTGTGACATTTTGTACACAGATAAATGGTGATGACTTGAGTGATTCCTGACTTTCCCTCGAGCATCAGCATCTGGTTAATATTTCATTTCGTCCAATACTTTGGTTTATAAGCAAATACTTGCAAAACTAATGATCTTCCCATCATCCTCAGCAGTACTTTGTGTTTAGTACTAATTAGCAAATGTTAGCATGCATAAATTAGCATTTATCTCAACACACCACTGTGCCCAAGTACATCCTCACAGAGCTGGCTCCAGACTCTTGAATTTTCTCGAATTTTCACTTTTTTAATAGTGAAGAGTTTTACCATTTTCAGGACTCCGAAGCTATTAAAGGGAATTCTTCCAAAAAAAAAGGAGCATCACTCTCGTTAAAATGCTTACAGCACACAGTCACCTGCAACCTGTGGTGAGGGGTACACAGTAGTATAAGCCAAAAGAGGTCTGAGCCAATGCCTTAAGTCATGCAATGAGGTATGACAATTACTTGCAGAGGCCAATTAAATAACGAGTTTGCAAACATCATGCTTGATTGGTTTACTTAAATTTCACATTAATTGAATAATTTCACGTGCATTTCAGGCAGTGGCATGTGATAAATTCCATATAGTGTTGTTTTCCAACAATGTATACATGCAATATGATTAGCACAATCAGCTTCTATCAGAGGTTTATGGAGTATGTGTAAAATGATTTAGTCAGAGATAAGCAAAACAATATAGTCTCCTTTGAAGGATCCACTTGATGTGAAATTCTCTTGATGTATTTGACAACATACACTGCTGACAGTCATTTTTCCTGTGTGCCTTTTCTTGCTTTATGATGTGTATCAGCTAATTTTATATTCTAGTTTTTTATGCTCAAAAGCTTTCACATCAGTGTCTTTCTTCAGCGTCCTCTTGCTAAACCTCCTTTGTTTCCATCCCCTCTCTAAACCTCCTTTGCTACATTACACTGTCTCATCTCTGTACTTCCCTCACTCTGTTTCTCTCCAATCTATACTCCCCACTCCTGTCCTGTGTCATTTACCTCTCCCTGTCAGCGATTTTATTGATTGTAGTATTTCTGTGATGGCGTGTGGCTAACAGCGAGAACTCACCATTTATGATAGCAGGGAGGTCTCTGTGTGTCAATGATGGGGTTTTTTGTGCATGAATGAGCAAGCCCCTGTGTGTGCAGTGGATGGGGTAAGTGTGTCTGTTGCGTGAAAGACCAAGAGAGTGCGCAAGGGTTATGGTGAGTTTGTGTGTGTGCCGTTCATTGCAGTGTGTGGAGGTAGCTGTGGCTGACTGATTAGACCTTTTAGTGAGCATACCCACCTTTCACCAGCCATCCCTCACACTGACAGCCAGGCTGTGGCAGTGTATGCCTCCCTGCCTCTAAGTGTGTGTGCTTTATGTTTAATGAGTATTTGTGATTGTTTTCAGTTGTGTTGTGTTTCAGTGCACTTGGATTTTATTGCCACCTTTTGTGGTTGGTATGTTTACTTGTATTTGGATAGATGGATACTGGATAGTATGAGTGTATCTAATCTGACCCCTACAATCATCCCTTACTGTATGTTCAGTGTGGCAACTAGGCAAGTCTCTTAATGTCAGGTGAATGACTTCCGCTAGATACTGAAACCTGCATACTGCATACGGTGTGATAAAGCCTCATTCATTCATATATTCTGCATCTGAGCGATCGTGGACTTGGGGAAAGCTAGGGATAGATCTAGGGATTGTTGTGTTATGCGATTACCAAATAAGTAATGACAAACATATTTATTTGCTAACCATATGTTTGCCCAGCAGTCTTAAGGCTAAGACCCACTGGGGGGGTCTGCGCCACCATATTTGACAAGAGGTTCGTCTTGGATGTGGAAAAAACACTTTCACTTTAGCTGCTGTCTGTGGGCCACAGCACAGCAAAGCAGTAAATACACACACAAAACACATTTTAAACAAACAATGCAAAAATGAGCTTGTTTGGACATGTTAGAAGCACGAAAATCACAGAAAAATGACCAAATCAACAAAATCTGAATCATGCCTGAAACACTCCTGGTGGGTTTTACAGCTGCACTGAGGGGATGGAGTAAAACCACACCACAGCTGGAACACAAAGCAGACGTCCCCGTGGGTTTTCGGGGTTAGAATTTCAAGAAAAGTGTCGACATAAACATGACAGGCCAGAATTGTTAATCATCTTTTGTGCACCTGAAGTGATGCACGTCTCAAGGTAATAGACAAGGCAATAGCAGATTAATGTGTTTGCATGTCAATTTGTATTATTAAAATGGCTGTAAACATTTGGATTTATGCATAGTCATCCAAGATGTGGGAGTGAGTGTGGGATTATCAGCTCAGAATCCCAGGAATTGCAGTTCTGCAGTTTAAGATTTATGCTCACATGCCAGCGTCGGGAACCAGTGCTCTTAATTTAGAGAGATGGAAAATAAGGGTTTGGATGATGGGTAAGGGGAGATCGTGCAGTGAACTTGGTGCTTTGTTTGTTCTTGTTTTTATTCTGTTTTTAAAACTTGACCGCACTCTTTCCCTAACTTTAACCATGCCATTGTTGCCATGTGCAGATATTGTGGAAAGGAATGTTGTTTGCATTGAATTTCGAATCATTCAGTATCAGTGCTCTTGTCTGACAATAGATTTATAGGGCTTATAAAAATCAGTGTGTCTGTGTGCATTTTGTTTAACATTCAACCTTTATGCCTGTACTGAAGGCAGTTAAGACAGATGGCCAGAAGTGATGGAGAAAGAAATGTCTCAAGCCAATGGGGGGGGCATTGTGATTCATGGACAGAGTCTTAACCCTTAAGACAATGTTACCTGTTGGGTGATAATTGCATACCACCTTTGGTGTGACCAATTTTTCTTACTTACTGCCTAAGCTATTTAGTTTAGTACAACAGTCACAACAGTCACTGATGATATTTTGTTCATGCTATAGTAGTATGCCGTACAATATCTGACAGTGTCTTACCATTCATAGGGTTATGTGTACATATTAGCTGCTCATTACTGCTGAAAACTCAACTACCACAACACCTTGGTAACAATTATAGCACTAAGCATTTATATTCTTTCCCACTACTGTATGTACACATCAACATGGTTCTTCTTGGTATTTTTCTAGCACCTTCTTTGGTATCTTAGTGTTTTTTTATTATCACAGGTCAAATTTGATATGTTGCTGAGTGTTGTCTGAACTAAAGTATGTACGTAAGTATGTAACATGGTGATTAGATATTTCTTTCTCACACATGATACTACTTTACTTCAGTTCGGGATGAACAGATATATCTGCAGAATCTTCAGGAGAAAGGTAAAGCATTTCTTTGCGTGTGTCTGTATATGTGTACAGTCTACACAGCAGGAATACTTCCTTTCTTTCTTAAACTTGTTTTCTCTCTCTCTCTGTCTTGTATCTAAAGCACCTCCCCTGCATAGTTTTGACAGATGAAACTTTGAACACCATCCTGTTATTTATCTCTGAGTGCAATTCATTTCTCCTTCATGAATGCATATCACATCATTATGTATGACTTTCTGACTGGTAGGAGGTACGAGGAGCCAAACCTACAGCAGCTTCACATGTTTTTCACCCCCACTACTGATTTGCAATCGCTGTGCTGCCCGCACCATTCTGACTTTCAATTAGCTTCCCTACCTTTGTGTCTGATTAGTATTCCAATGTTGTTGGCTCTTTTATATCCATTGCAGACCATGCGAATTATGCTTTGTACTTTAGACAGATCCAAAATGACAGTGACTACTTTGAGTGGTATACTAAGTGATGTTAAGATATTATGTCTTACCATCAGTCTACAGAGGAAGACTGGATGGCATTTTAAAATGAGAGAAGATAGATAAAATGGTCAAGATTACAAAGGCAAATGTATGCACATTTGATTAATCAGAGTGTATTGCATGTTGCATTCATTTTTAGGGCCCGAGTACCAAGCGGTGCGAAGACCCTATTGAAATGTAAGGAAATGCATCCAAAATAACTTGCTAGTTTGAGGGCCTAAATATATATGAAAACTCATGAAACTTTGCAGACGCATCAGTCGTGGTGAAAAATTACATATTTTATGGGTCTTGGAAATGGGCGTGGCAAAATGGCTCCATAGCGCCCCCTAATTTCAAGCCCTGGAACTGTGTTTTATGTACATGTACAAAATCTGGTGTGTTCATGTATCTCAAGATGTACAAAAAAGTCTATTGGAGCGATGACCTAAACCCAACAGGAAGTCGGCCATATTGGATTTTCCGTACATTTTTGGTGATTTACAGGGGTCATAAATGAACGAACTAGTCCAAGGGGGTTGAAGCGATCCACTTCAAACTTGGTCAGCTGGTAGACAAGACATTAACGATGAAAAGTTATTAAAAGTCTCTACAGAACTTAAACGGTGTGGGCGTGGCGAGCTGTCAAACTTCAGTGTTTCACCATAAACAGGAAGTTGTTAATTATTTGACTGTACATGATCCAATCAGCACCAAACTTGACATGTTTGAGTCCCGCCCTGAAGACATTTGGTCAGGAAAGCCTAAAGACGTTGATGTTGGTCCGTAGTGAAAACTGTGAGTGCATGTTTTATTCTCAGACGTCTCTCTCTCTCAGCAGGTTAACCACAGCCGCCTCAAATTCAGTCCAAACATTCCCAAGACGTGGATGATGCTCACTTATGAAGCTCTTGAGGTTTCGTCAAACGCTGTCACCGTGGCGACGCTGTGTTCGCCATGAAACAGGAAATTGTTGTATCTTCAGTGTACATTATCCAATCTGTTCCAAACTTGTCATGATTAATAAGACTCCCGGCCTGAAGACACCTACATGCCAGTTAGTGACCACAGTCATTGCGCCACCTAGTGACAACAGGAAGTAAGACTTTTGTGCCAATCATCATTTGATTTACATGGAATTTTCACGGTGTAGTCAACACTTCATAAGCTGAAATATAGGATGCAATTAGTGGCTGTTCTTTAGCACCACATAGGGGACACAGATGCACTGTCCAAAATACATGAAAATTCTGAGCTTGGCATGGAACGGTCGGTGTCTGGCTACAGGACGAAGCCGCAGGCACACCCTGACATGCACAAAGGTGCGAGGGCCCTTCAACGTGGCTTGCAGCTTTAATTTTGGTTTGAGTTTTCTTTGACGCTAGACAGATGACACAAGATTTTTTAGAAAAGAGGGGGTTTGAACACAAAGTGAAACATCTTTCGTGCTCTCAATATATCACTGATGTTCAGATTCCAGGAAGTCCAATGTGATACCAATCGAAAATCAGCAATGAGATTTCCTGTCACATCACTGTAAACTTGACTTTCTTTGGATATTGGCAATCTCCTCTTTGGAGAATGTGAGGACTCATCAAGCGTTATAAATATATTTGATAGTATCAAGTATAAGCTCATATTAGTCCCTGAGCCACCCAGAGTGGTTAAGATTAAGCCTGCAAATCCTTCACACTAAGGTTTGCCAACAATCAGGATTTGGTCTGCAATTGTCAAGATGGTCAAATCTGATCTTAACTGGCTAAATAATCTTCTATTGTGCCTCACACCTTAGAGGGTATGTCCCCTGAAATAAAAATTTTACAACAACAGTTTTTGCAGATTTTGAAGGGATATACAGAGTACAAAACTTTGGTACCAGAGATTTGGGTTTACATCCTGAGTCCTGTGTGCTGTTAGATTTAGGCAATGAGAGCCATTACACAAAAGAAATCCACTGTGACACTGCTAACTTTGGTCATGACCCTGTGAAAATCAAATCTTACCCTTGGCCAGTGATACTACTGGCTCATTACTTAACATCTAATAACTCAAATTGAGTTCTGAAGAGGAAACAAGGACAAAGTTTTTAGAAAGTCACAAATGCTTAAACTACCACAGATGAAATAACCACAAGAGCTTTCAACAGCATGAACCAATGTTGCAGATTAAATTGATACTAATTAATTTTAACACCTTAGAAGTGCAATTCAAGTGCAATCAAACAATGTCCAGATAATTCAGAGACAAACAACTTTGATATTGGCTGTGATGCAAAAACACTGTTTACCATTCATGGTGCTAAAATACCAGAATAATACTGAGGGAAAAATATAGCACTTTGATACTGCCAAAATGAAAGAGCCAGACAATCAGTTTTGTTTGATAAGGCTCTCACTATTTTTTTCTTTCTTTTGATGTAGAGGATCCATTTAGCAATGGATTTTCTCCTCTTTGTCTGTGAAGGCAAACACATTCTGTCACTTCTCATTCTGCCACATTTTGTGTCCCTGTGAAGGAGGGTTTGGCACATTGTCTGGTCATTTTTTAACAACGAATATGAGCTCAGCATAAACATCTGTATGCATTAACGGGCATGCTTTTAGCATTGCTGAGACCTCACCTCTTGTTGTCTTTAACTATGACAATGTTTAATGTTTTCCTAATAATTACTCTCAGGTACAATGTTGCCTTTATTATGTTTTAATATCTGTCTGCTTGCATCAACATTGCGAGGAAACAATGAACATATTGTATACAATAATATACGTTCACTGTCACTTGTTTTTCTTTATTCAGTACATAAATATATAAACTCATGTGCTGCCTTCTAGCTTGTAAATGACATAAACAAAGACTGTTGGGCCATACAACATCATGAAGATATTTGACCAGATCAGTTTGATAAAAATAGCTTTATTCCCTTTCTCTTTTACTCTCCTCCTGCTTCAAGCAGCAGTCAGCAGAATGTGGGCATTGCTCTCTTTCACTTAAACCGATAATATTCTTGCCTCGACCCTTATGAGCCAATCATCTCATAGCTGTCAAAGTGTAAAGCTGTTTGTCTCTCTGCTTCGGTCAGTTGTCGTTTCTGACAAATCAATATGAACCTCCTCCACCACATTCACCTCCGGTCCTCATCACATTCAGCCTCCACGGGGTCCTTCTGCCATGCTCATCAAGTCCTGCTCCACATTCTCAAGGTGTCAGTATTACTCTTCACCCCTTCATCTCTACCCCCCTTATAAATATTATGATGAAATATTATCGTGTCTCAATGGGGTCTAACTGCCAAAATCTATATATCTTCTACTATCATGCATCTGTCAATAAATCTCTCTGGTGAATAAGTCACTCCTGATTGAATTGTGTGTAAACAAAAGAAATTTGAATTTCATGAACAGATTAGGAGCTTCACTAGGTTTGAGTGTCATGTGCTCAGTCTGCTTTACCACAAACATGTGGATGAAGTGGTACCTAGAAAAACACAAACATGTTTCTCTTACTTCAGAGAGCTACAAGCAGAGAATAACTCACTAAGATTTACAATTTAACAACTTCTGTCTTCTACAAAACACAAATTCTGAATCCAGAACCAGAGACATGACAGTTTTCAAGGTCCTACTAATGCTTAAGCACTGAGGTCGAACTTATGGTTCTATTTTTGACACAATAAACTTCTTACCAATCTGCTTTTTATTTAAAAACTCCATCTTAAGTGAGGACTTAACAAGGACCAAACAGAATGCAGTTTTCATTTAGAAAATGCATTTCAAGGAAAACAGCTCTCTGATCCTGCTCATACCAGACAAATATGTTGTATCTTTGTTTATTTTGAAGGAATAAATAAAACAAAAAAACAAGTTTCAAACTACAGAGTAAGATTACAGTTTCTGCTATTCACTGCAACTTTCCTTTAATGAATTCCTTTCTTTCACATGCCTATTAACCCTACCTCTGTGCTATGTCTTCATGCAAATGATAAAATAAGCAGTTAGGAGTTGAATTTGTCTCTAAACACATCATTAGCTCAGTGCTGAGGTAACTTTAAATGCTTGCACTCAAAACATCAAATGAAATGGTTTTGAGCAGAAGCCAGGTTGAGTTTACACAGCTTATGTTTCTAGCAACAGGTTTTTGATGAGCCAAAACAACACCGTCTATGAGTCTGTTTCTCTGAAGGGGTAGGGTAGTTGTCCGATATTTCAAACATACTCCCTTACTTCCTACATCTCTGGTTCTGTATCACAAACACTAAACACCAGGCTCTCTTTAGGCCTGGAAGCCTATTCAAGCTCATACAACATGGAGGAAAAATCTGTCATGAGCGAAAACAAAGGCAAACAGACAGAGGGAAAAAAAATGTTATGTAACATTTGCTAAGAAAACTGTACTAAAAAGAAACACATAGGATGAATGAAGAAAGATGGTTGAAGATGTTTTTTTTCTATTTATAGGTCCAACACGATAAATCATAATGACTTTGGTGATCCTCTCACTATTCCTCTTGAGCAGCCACCAGAGAGTTGTTGGTTGGAGTGAAATGTCTCAAAAACTATTGAACAGATTGCTATGATGATTTGGTACTGACTTTCGAGTATCCTTCAGGATGAAGTATAATAACTTTTATGATCCCTTAACTTTTCATCTAGAGACAAATACATTGAGTTTTTGACCTAAAAGGCTACTTGCAAAACTGATGACATGCCCATATGTAAACATTAGCAAATGTTAGCATGGTGACACGCTGAATTATGAAGGTGAACATGATATACCTGCTAAACATTGGGATATTAGCATTGTGATTGTGAGGAGGTTAGCATAGCTGAAAAAAGTGAAGTGCAGTCTCAGAGACTAGCAGGGCTGTAGACTCTTGTTTTGTCTTGTCTTGTTTTAACTTTATTGTAACAAGTAAATGCACATAATCATCCATAAAAATTCAATGATTGGAAACAGTCCTCACTTTGAAGGGGAGCCACAGTAGTCAAGCAACATTCTGACAAGTTCAACAGGCTATCCTGCAAAATAAAACATGGAACAACTTACAGCTTGCAAGTTTGAGGTTGGGTCAGGGAGAGCCGGTATTAATCCATCCTTGAGCTTGTACTGTTCACAGCCCTCATAAAAAAAAAAAAAGCAGTCCCAAGTTAAATGATATTGCACACACTCACACAACAGTAGTGTTTTGCAGTCACTGTGAGGACATTTTTGTCCTTCACAGCATCAGACAATGGGGGTGTGTGGGGGGGCATGAAGAGTTTCTGGGTTTTTGCAGCCAACAACAGTACAATTTGCATGCTCTGCTTTTACTTTTGACATGTTATAAACAGAGGTAGCGTTAGCCCTGAAGAAATAGCATCCAGCGATGTGGATGCATGTTCTCAGGAACAAGGTCACATGTTCAACATGTACAACAAATCTAAACAGCTTTTTCACACACTTTTTGCTAAAAATGGAGCAGGAGAAAAATAGGATGCTCCTCTTATCGTTTGAGGGTCTCTAAACACACTAGGGGCACATTTAGGTTTCAAACACTTTAAAGTGCATTTTGCATAATATGCCTCCTTAAACGCCCTCCACATAGAGTCTAAATAGCATAAGAATCGAAAAGTATCACTTTAGAATAATCTATTTCATCTGCACTCATCAAGTGTTGTTAAACCAAATCAGCCTCAAACAAGTGCAATGTTTGTACACTGACTCACTCGATCGGTATTGAATGGCCAAACACAGTCACTGCCTCTGCATAACTGAGTGGAACGCTCACTGATACAGCTCCGGGGAGAAATCAGCAGTATTTGTTGTAATGATAGTTGCAGAATTAAATCTCTCTTTGCATATTTTTTATTTATTTTTGTGAAAACTTGTTGCACTTTTACAACATTCCCAGTTCCTGTAAAAGCAGGTCTTGCAAAAATAGACCTAAAGCATAAAGAAAATGGGGTGGCGAGTAAAATGACTCTTTCGGCACCAGTACAGGAAACATGTCTTCATCCTCAGCATCTGTGAAATATTCTTTTGTTTGTGTTTTACAGCTCCAGCTGCATTGTTCCTGATTATTTCATAGTCTGTGTTGCATGAATGTTGACTTTGCACAGACAAAACAATACTGAGAAGTGCAGACACTTGAAAGAAAAGAGGCACAGAAAGGACTGACAGCATTCGTACACCTACTGTCATAAGCACTTATCAAACAGAGCAATAGAAGGACACCAGCACAAAGGCTGACACGGCTGCATTAACCTTTTGTTCGAGAGGAGGATAAGGAAACAGTAGATTTTAAAGATGCTCTCTTGACAGCAGCCAATACCATCAAAACCTTCAACAAAAGCTTTGCTGCTGGATTTATCATTTTGAACCTCATCATTTACACACACCAGATTATTATATGAAACAAGAGGTCTGTGCATCATTTCCATCGCATGCACTGTTGAAGATAAAGCCTCCATACCTCTTGAACCAAACCGGTCTGTGAAGTTGAGCACACATACTGTCACTTGTTCTAGGGATTTGAGTCCTTAATTCTAAAGCCTCCTGATTTTGTCCTCCAACACATCATACTGCATTTAAAAAGCTGCACTTATGTAAACAAGTTTTAATTAGCTCAATATTGAAGCAATTGCTTCTTTTGTTACTTTTGAAACATTGAAGTCTTTTAAAAACATTTTCTATGCTACAAAAAGAGAAATACAGGCCCCCACAGGCTTGGAAAATATTAGAGGACAATTTGCATGTCATTGTTTGACAAGCTGGTGAATATCTATGGTCCACTGGTGCACCATTTACTAGTCACTTTCTATTGAAACTGAGTCAGGGTTCCATACACATGCCCACCTGGAACAACGATTACAAGAGAATGTTTAATAATGGTTCTCTGTTCATTCATTTTCAAATGAGTAGCCTCATTATATTTTTCATACACATGTATTTAAGTATTAATGTGGATTGCATCTAAAAATTTAACCATGATTTGGGTGTGAAGGTTAATTCTCGACTTTGGGATCAGTGCTTAACCAAATTATAGATAATATTAAAATAGCCAAAAGTCCTCCTATTAGTATTACTGGTGTTGGTGGTAGAAATCTGTATGCACGTGTTTAGCTGGACTAAAATGTGGGTGCAGGGATGTGGCTTTAGAAGGTGAAACAGGCAGTAGGTCAGGCAGGAGGCGGAGACACACTACACAATCTGGCAAAGACAGATTGGAGATGGATTAGTATATATACTGCTAGATTAATCAGGGAAATGGAGGGTGAGTAAGTGGGTGGAGACAATGGGGTGATGGTATGGTGGGAAAGAGGTTACTGCACAGCAGGAGGGAGTGGCTGGATCTGTAATGACATTGGGAGTTCGTATATGACAGAGATAATAGACCAGGTAACAAAATGAATGTCCATCCATTCATTTTCTATACCGCTTATCCGTCAGGGTCGCGGGGGAGCTGGAGCCAATCCCAGCTGACTTTGGGTGAGAGGTGGGGTACACCCTGGACTGGTCGCCAGCCAATCACAGGGCCACATACAGAGACAGCAACCACTCACGCTCACGGGCAATTTCAGAGTCACCAATTAATCTAACCTGCATGTCTTTGGATTGTGGGAGGAAGCCGGAGTACCCGGAGAGAACCCACGCTAGCACAGGGAGAACATGCAGACTCCACACAGAAAGACCCCAGGCTCAGACCGGGATTTGAACCTGCAACCTTCTTGCTCTGCTAACCACCGCACCACCATGCTGCCACAAACAAAATTAATGTGCGATCATGAATTAGATCTGGCTGAAGTTGTGACAGCATTCATGAATAAAAAAATAAATAGACCTGACCACATACACCCCCCCCCTCCCCCTCCTCCGCATCCAGTCCAGCCAATGAATGAAAAGAAAGAGAAGTACGTGAGCATGGGCCCATGGGTTGTGAGAGCTCTGCACCTTGTAAATGCTAATGGAGAAAGTAATCGTTGCTTAATGGGTGTGCTCGAAACCCTTGTGCCTGTTGAATACATTTTCCACCCTATTTCAATTCAGCACACAGAATGGCTTATGTCACTCATGTCGACTTGAATCGCAGATTCTTAACGGCAAGTAAACAAAGTACCACATGTCCCCACAGGTACACAAACAAGACGAACTAATAAACACATAGTGGCAGAGATAGAAAAGGCACTGTACTGTCTCTGCCAACACCTAAAAGCAGTAAACAGATGAAATAGAGTTTTACTGTAGCGTCTCTAAAACCTGCTTTACCTGCAGCCTTTCTCCAAATCTCACTGTCATCTTACAGTATGGAAAATGAAACTGATTCATATTTCATCAAGTTGACACTGCGTGCCAGTTGTCATCACGCTAAGGAATATGTGTATTTGGTAATGTTGTGATCATTTTGGTAGACCTTCGGTCGGTGATCCTAAAGCACGTCTGCATTTGTCTGCATGGCTACATTCATATATACAAGGTGACACCAATAGCAGCGAGGTACTGTATCAGCACTGGCCAACTATCTATGCCTGTCCCGATGACACTTTGATGTGCATCTCCTGAGCCCCTCATCAAAGCCTTCCAAACAAGAACATTTACTTTACATGCATTTATAGCTTTAGAATTAAAGCATCTGTAATACCTTTCTACTATTATTTTTGATCTACATTTGAAGCTAAGTCTGTTGTCATGCTGTTGTTTGTTTGTGTTATTTTCTACCTATGAAACAGCATCATGCCAGGGAACAGCATTATGAGCATACAAGTAGGAGGAACACTCTGCGAGGCTAATCTCTTCACGGGTGGTGTTGTTGCTGCTCCCTCCATGTTTACTTATTGCTAACAAGCGGAGCAGTCTCTCCCTTTTCCACTGTCAGTCGTTTGAGGGATTCTTTGTTTGTTCCTCTCTGTCTGTCTTCTCCTCTCCCTCCTATTACTGTTAACCACTGAAGCCATTCATTCACTGTAGAAACCCACATGAACTTATCCACCAGGCACTGCCGTACATCTCTGTGGGGCTGTGGTATGACCTATGAGGCAAATGTCATACAAGGCGCTGCTTAAACGGTTAGTTGATTACTGGCTACGATCCTCTGCTTTTCTCCACTATATATCAGGGTAAATTGAATACCTTTGGGATTTGGACTGTTGGTCGAAGAAAACAATACAATTTAAAGATGTCACCTAAGGCTGTGACGGACATCTGCGCATTTTAAACAAAAAAATGAATTGTGGGATTAGTTGATCATGAAAACTGTCGCTTACTACAGACATTGTAACAAGGAATCTGCAAAACACAAAGCATGTATATCATTATGCCATTTTATTTCTCACTTCATGTCTTCAGGTGTGCGTCAAGGTCATTTCCATCCCATCCTTCATTTCCACTGGCTATTTTACAAAACATCTCTATTCTTTAGTGAAAGTTGTACACACATCTAAACTCCCCATTACAGCAGGTAAACGTAACATAGTAGAGAAGGGTAAAAAAAAAGAGGTACGGCGAATGATTAGATGAGGAACAGGAGGTGAAAGAGAGTGGGGAAGCAGGCAAATGAAACGAGCCTGAAAGAGAACGAAATAGAAAGAGTGGGATTCAACTCCGCTCATCAGTGAAGGTCAACAGCCTGCTGTCCCCACAGAAAGCAGCTCTCACTGCTGTTTCTCTCTGCACTTGGTTCTCAACATGAGCTTGGCTGAGTTTCTCTCTCTGTTTTGATGTTGCACAAAGACAAAAACACAGGTGGCTGAAATCAAAGAGCTCTAACTTCTGAAAAGAGAGTGTCGAAAGTAAAGTCAATTTGTTGTAGTCCCTGGATGGGCATTTGTTAAATGTCAGTTCTGCAGCCAATCCTGCTGATGTGCATGTGTAAGAGTGTGTGTGTGCGTGACGAAGGGAAACGAAGAGAAAAAGAGAGTGCTGGAGCAAAGTGAAGAGTATCACTGTAGCTGCTACAATAACAATAAGGGTTTTTCTTCCTTTTCTGACATAGAATGTGAAACCACGCATAAATAATTTGCCTAAAGACACAGGGAGCAGAAACTGAAAAAGAAAAACAAAAAGATTTATTCAGATTAAAGAACAGATATGACAAGAAAGTTATTTAAATTCGCAGTGCTGCTCTGCTGGTTTTGCGTTTTGGATGTTGCTTCCAAAATAATGAATTGTGCTGCATGCCCTGTGGGTATTTGTAATTGGAAACTTTTTGGGTTGTCAGTGTTCGTCAGATGAATTGCAGTTATTTAATTCTGCCTACAACAAAGAGTTAAAGGGTGATTCCAGATCATTACAACCTGGCTCCTTTTTTCATAGTCTTGCCTGTCAGTTGGGGTCAAACCATGGGTGCACCTGGGATCCTCCACTGAGCAACTTTGAAGAGGAAGTCAAAGCAATAAAATAAGCCATAAATGTGTTATTCACATCTATTGATAGTATTAATTATTCAGATAGATGCAAGGAGTTTTACAGATTCTCTATTTTCCTAAACTTCAAGGGTTCTAAACCCCTTGATATGTGAGAAAACATTTAATAAATTCCTGATTTTCTGTTTTTTCAGTACAAAGAATTAAAAGACAGATACAATTTCATTTATTGTCAATGAATTCAATGTCATAGCTAATCGCGATATTAAGCATGATATTTATCATGATATTAAGCCCTATGAAGCTTTAGACTTATTTGGGAAAGCAATAAACAAAGAATAATGACTGAAATTATGAAAATAAGACTCAAGATGAAATAAGCCAGAAGTATTGTTTAATAAAAGAAAATGCTGATTAGCTGTATTGCTTTATTGTCTAGTTGTAAGACTTGCATTTACCTGATCATTCTGATTATGTAGAAGTTTGCTTTGGGGAGCTTCTTAAACCCAGATCGATCTCCTAGGGTTACTGAAGTCCTAATTGCTTTTCTTCAGCCCCTTTGTAGAACAGCCCAGTGCTGCTAAGTCTTCTGGCTTTCAAAGTCAATTTCTGGGCTTTGCTGTGATTAAGAACAAAAATTCCCTGCCTGATAACAATTTCGTCCTAAAGACATTACGGCATCCCAAACTGCTCAGTGATGCACGGTGGTATTGCAAGTACAAGTAAAAATAATGGTTTGACACCAAATTATTGCATAAAATAGTGTTGTAAATACCTCTTCATCAGTCATTCATTTTGATATCTGCTATATTTACAAGTAGTCTGCGTGCTAAAAGTGTATTATTATTCTTTGGGTCATTTAAAGGGCAGTATGAGGAAGGACGAATGGGATTAGTATTGTGGCTTGTTTTAGAGGACATGAAACAATTTATGCTGATCACCAGTACACACTGATAAAGGTCAGAGATAATTCTAATGATTTTTGCAAAAGGTTTCATTTGGGAAATGATCAACATGATACATGCAACTCACTGAGCAGTTATATAATAGTGACTGTATGTTGGTGACAAGTTTTCTTTTGCCATAATTTAGAGAACCACAGCCATTATTTGGTGTCTTGCCTGCGCAATCACTGTGCAATCAATAGTATCTGATAACAATGGTCACCATGGTTACAGAGTAGGCAGGATAGGTACAAGAGCTGATGCACAATCTCATCTGTTCCGACAACCAGGCTCGGTAGAGATAAAACCGACAGGGTGTAAATTGTTTTTATCCTCAGATTAATCACGGTCAATGTTGAGAGAGAAAACAGGAGAAAATGCTGCATTGAAACAGAGCAAACTCGTTTTTGGGGTTAAAAAGCCTACATTGTTCAGCGAAAGCACAGCTCAGTCTCCACAGAAGATAATAATGTGATCCCATTTCTATGAGGGAGAAGTCATCTGTGATATTTATAGGTAGTTAGTTAAAGGCAACTGGAAATAATGACACCATGTGAGGTTTAAAGCATCTTCACAGAAAGTTCACTTGCCCGTAACTCAGCAAATGAAGACTTACATAATTCTTTGTATTTTAACATTAATATTTAATGTTTTTTTGTCTCATTTAAATCTGATTCGAAGTCAGTGTTCGCCAGACTTAATACCACCTCACTGATTGAGGTAATCCACCTTACAAATGACTTCAGGTATCAGAAATTGAAAAGAAAATGCAAATCAGCCATTGATTGCACACCTCTGTTCCTATATGTAAGAAAACTGCAGTGATTAGCTGAAATAAATAATGTTGTAAATGATATTTTCTGACCAAATGTCTTGATGTTTTATTATAGATGTATGGATGTATGTTTTGGAGTGAGTAATATCCCTCTGAGAAAATGCTGTTCTGTAACCATAGTGGCTTGAGCAGCTCTCAGGAAATGTCTCCACTGGTGGCTGGCTGCAGCTGATGCCCCACCACATGCAGTTGGTACCTTTTTTATTTTTTTTTCAGACAGCAGACCTCAGATGGCAAAATCCTCTCCACCACTGTCTCCCGTCCAGTCCAAATGTGATATGCGCTCTTGCTGTGTTTGTGCATGTCTTTTCATTCTGTCATTAATGTGTAGTGAGTGTATGTGTTTCAGTTGTGTCCCTCATGGATGTGTGTTCCTGCAATCCTCAGGCATTTTTGTGTGTGTCTGAGTGACCTTTTATTGTGGATCTATTTTGTGCATGCATGCAATTTTAATACATTTTCAGGCACTTTTGTGTGTGTGTTTGAGTGTACATTCGCGCCTGTGTGTGTGTGTGTGTGTGTGTTTTGCCAGATGGAAGTCGCCTGTGTTCTAGGAGTTCTGTGTGTGGTGTGGTAACAGACGGAAAGTAGCTCTCTTGTGCGTCTGTGTGTGTCTGAACGTGTGTGTGGTGTGGTCAAAGGCTGAAAAGAGCCTTGGTTCACATGGGAACAAATGACAGGATCTGGTTTAGTAAGCCTATCTGTAAAGAGATGAAAGAAACCAAAGTAGTAAAAAATTACAGCTGAAACCTTGCCAGACCTCCCACAGAGATTTCACTGCAGTGTCAGATGGTCAGTTGATGGTCACCAGTTTTTACTTTGCATCTATTCAACAGTTATGAGCCACCACGAGTAATTTGAATGCCACCAGTGCCTCAAAATATCACATAAAAGAAGTCATTACAAACCAATTTTGAGACTTCTACGAAAGTGGAACAAACAAAAACAACCAAATTACCCCCATTCACCACTTTCACTGCCAAAATCATGAAATGACAAACAAACTTACCAAATAGTTGGGTTGCTAAATAAATATGTCTGCAGAATTTTGTTGTTAAGATGCAGTCTTGACAATTAAATGGAGGAACTGCTGCAAATATGTGGCTCTTGATTTAGTGATCACAGACTCTCTAATATTTGGCACTTTTGATCTTTCTCTCTGTCTCATATGCATACAAGCCCACCATGAAATACTACGAATATGTAATTTAGTTTCTTTCTGTCTCCCAGAAACAGGGAGAGGGAATCCAGTATTTCGTCTCCAAAAATCCAATTTTTTGTCTTTGGCACATTTAACCATTCCTTCGATCTATTACACATGAACCCATCGTCACTGTCCCATCGAAACCATGTATCTCCAAACTGCTGGCTTTTCTTGACAGCTTTAGTTTTAAATTAAAACGGGGCTGGTATATCAGCCCCGTTTTAATTTAAAACTAAAGCTGTTTCAGATGATTTCAGCATTTTTTTTTGAAGATTTCATGCCTAAATTCTGCAGGAGAATTTTTCAACTCACCAAAGAGCAACTTAAAAAATGTAATGGACATTTTCAATGGACAGGGACACCAAACTGATTATAAATATATAATCAGAGGATGCACTGTACATCCTTAAACATGTTTACTATACAAAATGATACTCATATGATAAAAGACTGGATAAAGATAGTTTATCCTGAATATACTTCAGTTGGCAGTTCAGGGGTGTAGCTGCCTCTGAGGACTCTGAAGGCCATGTATTCTGTATTGTTTTGGTTCTAATGAACCAATGAGTTTACATTCTATGCTTACGCACAACTTACTACATACAATCAGGAAGCACATAATTGCATACTGACTCAAAGAATGGATACATTGATAAAAGAAGATGGAAAAAAACAACGACTCTGAAATGTTTTTTTTAGTCTGCTGTTGGTGCAGTTGGGGGCTAACAGGGCACCTTCACGGTGAGTGCTCAGGGAGGAGAAATCTTGAATCTTTTCTTCCTTGGTAACCTTACGGTTGAGAGGTCTGCACACACCTTAAGGCAGGTGCCTTATTACTCCTGTTCAGCAATTTGTATCATGTATGATCTCAATGACACATCGCTTCTAAATTAAAGCACAGGGGCAGCACTGAAGGGAATCAGCCCAAAGTCCGCGCTGTCTGATATAATCACCATCCCTCACTGTAGATGGACACTGTCCAAGATTACTGCTTGCCATCTACTATCTAACTGTGAATGCATCTTTTGGGAAGAGCTTTTACAGTGTTTGACCTTGCAGTTATAGAGACGAAAGGCTCAGAGACGAGACGAAATAATGACAGTTTATTCGACAGCTCTTGAAACGGTAATTGTTCTGACAAGGAGAAGTGTGGAAGAACGATGAGGAAGAGGCAGGTGAAGCAGAGATTGAATGAAATATATGAGAAAAAATAAGGTAAAATATAGTCACTCCATGTCTGATTAGGTGTTACATACATGCTGGAGAGTGGGAAGAAAACAGTGTAGCGTTATCTAATCAGAAAGGAAATACTTCACATATACTGTCTTGATAAGAAGGCTATCATTAAACATTGCAAGTGTGCAAAATATGTCTTTGGTGAAGTATAAAGTGCTCCAAGATTCCTCTAAAAGTTGCCAAGAATGCAATTATTTTGAAAAGTCAAGCATGATGTGAAATGTGAGGGCAAAGTCAAGAACATGTATGGGATGGAAGTTGTCAGTCATGTGCTTAAATGAAAAATCCACTGATCAAAGAGACCTTGACGGTGGTTGAAATTCTATCATCCATACGATAAACAATGTACATTAGAAAATTCGGAGAAACAGGATTAAGAAGTCGGGCATGAGGGGGTCTCCTTCAGGAATCCAAGAGAGAAGAGTCAGAATGAATTTAGTTAACTTTGTTATATAATTTGGAGAAATGTTTAGCTAATAGACAATGCTGGCATCTCAATTCAGTCCAGCTTTTGTTAGCATCACAGCACTCACATGAAAAGTGTTTGGGTTAAGATGGATCCTCACAATCTTTTGAAGGTTTTTAGAAAACTACACTTCTTATGAGATGTAAAAGGTCCCAACATGTTATGCAAAGATTGGTTTATCAAGTAACACCAACTATGTACCAGTTTTACAAGGTCATCATCCAGCAGGGACTGTAAGTTAATTGCTGGGCTACGTTTTTCTTTTTTTTTGTTCAAGCTTGATGGTGAAAAAAAGCCCAGTCATGCTCCACAGTTAATTTAGACCACTTGACACTTACAGGCTCCTCTGACAATGGGAAATTATTTCATACCATGAATAATTTAGCTGTAATGGACTAAGTGTGATTAATAATTTCGTCATATATCCACAGTCAAAGTCTGTTAGATCATTTTCCACACAGTTTACTCATTCCCTGAATTAGCTTTTTGTGTATGTGTTTGCGGGTATGTGCGTGTGAACATTTTGTTTCCATCGTCCCGGGTGAGTAGTTTCAAAAGTCTGTTCATAAGATGTTTTCATGCTTGTACAATGATTAAAAGAAGATTTTAGCTGGGTACAATGAACAGACCAACAGGTTTGAAAAGGTTTTAGCTCTTCCTGCTGGTTCCTCACATCCTGCCACCATTTCTTATCTCTTCCTGCATCTCAGTTTCCCCTTCTGTTGGTATTTTAACCAAACAACATAGTTTGTTCTGGATAGTTTAGTTTTCTTCTTTTTTTCATTTTCACAATTACAGTGTTTTATAAATCTTAGTTTTACCAAGTCCCGTTTCCTGTCCAGAGAGCTGATCCTGATGCTGCCTCAGGGATTCGCTGTCATGTCATCTAGTCCAGTAAGTTAGATTCCAGGACTGTCAGGGGCTAATGGCCAATACGTAACCTCACTCATTTACATTTACCTGTCCACCTCTATATTTGTTTACCAACCCTTCATTAGTTGCTACGTGCTAAAGTGAGTTTATCCATACCATTTTATATACACATACATATATATCTTCTACTATACTCTTATTAGCACCTAGTTTTCCCCCATTTTCTGTTTCATTTTCTCTTCCTCTCCCCTCTTATCTCCCCTTCTGCCCGAACCATACTTTACTAGTAATTAGAAACCAACAAACTTCTGCCAATCGAATCATTATTTTCTATTTTCTGACTGCAGAGTAAGACAGGGTGACTGAGAGAAGTAAACAGTTCTTCTGAGTGTGCATAATACTCCAGATCTGCAAAAAAAAGTCAGCTCAACCTGAGACCAAGAAATTTATTTGGCACACAATGGCAGGCATTTGCACTGTTCTGTCACACACTTGGCAGCAGGATTCTTGGTAGCTGACATGTATTTTTACACAGATATATCAACATTTATGATGCGTATTAAGGACCTATCTGTCACATTTTGTATTTAGAATAACAATAAAGGTCAATTTTATAATTTAGAATAGATTGCTGTACAGGTCGACAGGCTATTTTTCATTCTCTAGTAGTCTTATAGTTTTTGAACAGCTGCTATTGGTCAGGTATAGAGACCAACGGACACAATAAATTCAATTCAATTCAATTCAATTTATTTGTATAGCCCAATATCACAACAGAGTTGTCTCACAGTGCTTTAGTTCACTGAAATAAACAATAAAGGAAAGGGAAATATACCGATTTTGGACAGACACATAAAAACTGTGTGTGTGTGTGTGTGACAGATAAAAACTATGTGTGTAAAAGGATTTATGAACCACATAAAAAGGGACCTAAAATAAAATGTGTGCACCTTCCATAAAGAAATGCAGAGTGTAAGGGGATGCAAGGGATTTGGTGAGTGACACCTAGAATGTCATGCATCAGAATAAATCCCATGTTGCTTGGCAGGTCGGATTTTGGCTCTCTTGAAATGTCTGCATATCAGTCTTTGTGTTTGGAAATACCACATTATCATGAGCACAATGACAGCAAAGCAAGAAAAAACAAAAGTGCTTTCAAGACACCCTTGCAGTAGCTGAAAGAAAGTGGTACTGTGGTATGGTAGGTAAATAACTGAATTCTGCTTTCAAGGTAACTTAACTTATAAGGATGAATTGTAGGATGTACCTGCCAGTATAACTAACATAGTGCCCATATGGCTCTCATGTTCTCTGATCAATGACAAACAAGCTGAATGATTCATAGTTTAGCAGCAAAAGCTGATTTTGGTCAAGATAATCAATTAATTAATTTATTTGATTATCAAGAGGAATCGCCAGAATCTGCCAAAGAAGAATGGAAATAAGTGGACCAGGACAGGAGACAGTCTTTGGCAGGTGAAACACTCCAGGCTGAACCTTTCAGAGACACGGTTGGAGAACTAACACACACATCCAGCTTCTCTATGAATGGCTGTTTGCATTCAGCATGAATGGAAAGGGCAGGTTATTGCAAATGGAGCCATATATTAGCTAATGAATCTAGAGAGACAGATATATTTTGGTTGTTTATCATATAAATAGATATCAAGAATCAAGAACAGATGGTCATGTACGAAGAGAGAGAAAGGATGTGTTCATGTTGTTTACGGGCTACCAAAATCTTGTTTGTTCCAGATATTCACTGAAGAGAGATTCAGTTAAAAAACAAGACCGACAGTATGACAGAAAAGAGGAGTGTTCAGAGGAGGGAAGAGTGTGAATGGAATGATGGAAAAGTGAGACTTGGAGATGCCGGTTTGGAGAATGCTCACTGTGATGCTCTGTATTGGTGCCAAGAACACACACATACACACACACACACACATTAAAGTGTGCAACAAATGCAGAGCCACTCAACTGTAGCTCAGCTACAAGCAAGAACATGCAAGACAAAGACGCAAATCTTCTTCCTGCCACAACTTGACAAGGTCCGAGGTAATCACATCATCTATAGCCCGTTTTAGTGTTAGGGACTTCAGATCTTACAGTGTAGTTGAAAGCGATGGCTTTGGTGACATGATAGATATGCTAGAGCACAGGTATAAGTCACCAAGTGGACAGCACTTCACTGGCTAGTGCATTCATACAGCAAGTCTGTTATGTCTGTGTCTAATTGAAAAGTGAACACAATGACATGTTAGTCTTTTCCACACAAATTCAGATTGTATCGCAAACGAATCAAATTAAATTGTATCGTATCATTCTGTATTAAAAGGTATCGTCCCTGAATCGTATCATAGCCCATGTATCTAGATTAGTATCGAGGAAGAGATGCACACCCATACTCCAACTACTTTAAACCTTATTTTGTAAATCTGGCAAATTCCTCTATTTCCTTTCAGCAAATAACTGCAAAGCATGCTGAACTTCATTGTGAGAAGTGAGGCTTTAAAAAGCAGAAAGAACATGTAGCAGAGAGATAAAAACATGAATTATTTCTAATGAAAATGCATTTGATTTTCAGACTCTGAGTTGGTATGGCCAGGAAGGCACTTTGTGTCTTATCATGTCTTCAGTCATTAGGTGCAGCCAAGATGCAATTCACTATTTGAGCACTCGCACTTCACAGAGCAACAAAGCTGCCAGGTCCAACCACTGAATAAAATCTCCCCTTTTAACTGAACTTTTTGTCAGAGCTCTAAATATTCATGGATATGTCACAATGGGGAGCTTGAATAGCTGTGTGGCTGACTGTGAGAGAGATTGTGAATATGGCTGTGCATGTTAAACTAGTCCAACAGACTAAGAAGATGACATGTTACCCTCTGTTGCTAATGTCACGGGGGTCCTATGTGGCCATCCTGCAACTCTATTAGCAAGCTTTTAGCATTTCTGCTCCAGTGCTGTATGTCTCATTTGGTAATTAAATTATGTTACTAGACTTTAGACTTTAGACTTTAGACTTCTTTATTTTATCCCCCATAGGGGGAAATTTTCTTGTTACAGCAGCAACAATATAAACAGGGACAGTGAAAGAACAAAGCAATAGAAAAGACAAAAAATAGCAAATATAAATATAAATATAAATATAAATATAGATATAAATATATGGATTGTACTACTGGCACAGTTTCAAAATTATTTTGGTGGGGTAATAAGATTAATTATAGCTACAATACATATCAAATAACAACCTTCAGGGCATGGGCAGGAGAGGCTCCATTGTATATCAGCTTTCTCATATGAAAAACGTATACTTTCGCAATGTTTGTCATATATGAATTTTCATGATATAATCATGGTGTAGTGTATAATCCTATTCTTGATCCTGAATATTCCTATGAGCCCCACCAATCAGTATCAACTAAGTTATCTCGACAGTTTAAGTTGAACTAGTATTGCAGTTTAAGGCTGTCTTATGGATTTTGCTTCCCAAACATATTGGCAGAAACTATCCAGCACAACATCTGACTGTCACTTCTACAAATATGTAGATCATCATGTCATTTATGTTTGTATCTTTGTTTTCCTGATTAACAAATGCACGAGCACTCAAGCAAATACACCAAACAGTGATCAGAGACCAAAATATCTTAAGCATTTACTAACCTCAGCGTTTTCCATCATCCATCTGTTCCCCCACCTTGTTTCCTAACAATTACAATTACAACTAAGTTGCAACAGAAAATATATATATATTTAAGAAACATTATACTGCCTGAATTATGTTTTCTAATGACATTACATTACTCATGAAAACATTAGAGAAAAATGACACACAAGATGTGAAAGACAGTGTGATCTCTTTATCATAACCATCAGACCTCCATGACTGTAAACATAAAGTACTGCCAGCATCTGAGTAATATCATATCTGCAGGGTTTTCTTTTTCCTTCTTTAATAGGATGAATTGTGGCTCAGACCTGGGATGACCTTTCTTTCCACTTCAACCATTAAATATTTTTACAAAAACTCACAATTGATCTCAGCTTTTCAAGAAACCGCCTTTTCTCTGTTACAGAAGGTCGAAGCAGTGGATAAAGGTTTTATTTGTAATTTGTAGGAAAGCTTTTGATACAGTCAAAATTAAAAGTTAGTGGCTTGCCTTGTGGCAGGGATGGATGAGCTCGTATTTGAAGGATGTGACACAAGTTTTAGATTTTGTGAGTCTCTGTGCCAGCTCAAACATAAAGTATGAGGTCGCACCATTGGGAAAGAACTGGTTCAATTCTTTGTCTCTTGTACAGTATAGACAGCCACACATTTGTCATTGTGTTGGCTCTGGATAACAGCATACAGGATGTTAAAATGAAACAGTGACTGGGGTTAAATTGCTGACTTTAGTGCTGACTTCAGCTTCAAGGCTGTTAGAGGGTGTTCACATCCATATGGAGTGAAGAGTGTAGAAATCGTAGCCATATCCCCCAATTCTGGGGTTAATGCTAAAAGACAGTGGCTCTAAACGCATAGACAAGAGTGATATTATTAGCAACTAAGTCAGCCTACTCAATCTGACCAATCATGAGCTGCTTTGCTGAAAATGTGACTGAAGGCAAACTACGTAAGGTGGACAAAAAATTAGAGACACTGTCAATAGCACCAGAAACTACAGCCTCTAAGATGACCGTAAAGTTGAATTATCACCTCTCTATAACCCAAACCCAAAAACTGAATCTAATAACCTTCATGAAAGTAGGATTTGCTGCTGCGATGTAGTTGTTAGACTGCATTAGTTTTATTTTCATTAGTGTAGGTGGACCGAATAAACTGAGTGCAATTTGCCTACTTTTAAACTACCACAACCACGCTGTTATCCCCTTCTAACCACCCAAAGCTCTTTAAAACGACACATTTTGAGAATGGCAACAGTCAACTGTCATATTAATGATAACACAAAACAGCATGCTTCATCATTTTTGGATGCAAGTAATCTGATAATGAGCCTGATAGGATACCCTCAGAGACTGCAGGCCTGCTATCAGTGAGAGGATTAGGGGGGATTTTGTCCAGCCTCACTTTTTTGGTACTTTTGTGAGCAGATGGTTGCATATTTCAAAGCAAGATAACTAAAATCTATTAGTTTTGGTCAGTTTAGTGATGACCACACAGCCACATGGATAAGAGCCTTGTTCAGCTGAATAGTGATGACCAGGTCTGAATCCTTCGTCACATCTCGTTGTTGTAAATGTTTTAATTAAAACAATAAAAGTTACTTTTGGGTTTGTGGCAGTAAAGTCTGTTTAAACTCACGGACTGTATACAAAATATAGCCACCATGACTTTGTGGACGGCTGTTTTGAAGCCTTCAGTTTGGTTTTATGGGCATCTCCATCTTGGTGTCTTGGCCTGTTTCACTGTTGTCAAACCTTCATACCTATATTGATGAAATTACAGATTTTTTCCTTGTCGTCACAACTGGCATTTCATGCAGATTGAGATGAGAGATGACTTTGAGCTGTTGCTGATTAAGTTGCCCTTTTTTTGAAGATTTTGGGCCCATATCTTCTATAGATATACAGTATGTCTGTTCTTGTTCTTCTATCTTTATGAGGACCACAACTTTAAAGTTCGGGGCAGAGGACATTTTTGAAAGTCTTTGTATTGTCATTGAGTGTTCTATGGCTGCAGTCGGTTAGTTTCATATCACTGATAGCTCTCAGAAGTATTGTAAAGATATGTATGCATGGCCAGGGCAGGAGACTATGTGCTAAAATATGTGTTTTAACGTTAGTCTTGCTTGTAATTTGAGAGAATGAATTGAATGAAACAATGCAGAATGAATAAAAGGAAGAGGTATTGTTAGTTTTTCTTTCTTAAAATCAACATTAACAAGTAGAATATTGTGATTTAACAAGAAATCCTCTGTTCTTTTTTTTAGTATTGCTCAAAGCCTACACTTGACCTTGATGGTTATTCAACAGTAGATAAATGTGCCACTCCAAACAAATATCCCCCTGACTGCATTCGATATATTAATACCATTGAGCTGCTCGGTAATCTCCACACATATCTGTATATCTCCTCTATGTGCACCACTCACAAACAAACCTAAATGAAAGCAGAGGTTCAAACAGACTCTGACAGAATCAACAGTGTCTGACTGGCAAAGATATGCACATAATTAAGGGCTAAACATAACTATTTTTCATGGCGATGGTTAAATTTTTCATATGGGCTGGCACAAAATGAGGTAAATTACATCAGCAAAGACAGCTCATTAGTCTCAGTGAATGATGAGAGCACTGCTTAGGGCTACAGCTTAAAAGACAGGCTCTGCTTAGTGATGTACAATATTGAAACCAAGTGAAAATAGCCCCTTCCAAAGCCACTCTGTAGATGGTAACATACCTTAACAATAGGTGCATGGCACAGCAGTTACATTTCCTCATGAATGATATACAAATACTATGTGTCGTTAGCACAAGTTCATTGGCAGCTGATATTTAGCATCCCACAGCTAATGATACTCATGTTGCCTCTGCCTGATTTTGGTACTTTGACATACAGCAAACTGTAGATTTGAACTGTGGACTCTAAACCTGAGACCATTTGTTTTACATATTTTGACTGACAGATACAAAAACTTCTGAATTTGGTCCAGTTGGTCCAGGAGGTCTTTCCTACCTGTGGCTATTAGACCGTATAACGCCTCCTCCACCAGCAGGAGGGACACGTAACGGACTCATTCAGCAGAATCATGTGCAATAACAGTAAAGGTCATTCCCTTTCACTTTGTCTCCCGTTTTGCAGTTTGCACTTTGCACATATCATATTTAATTGTTAAAGTCTATTCTGTATAGTTTCACTTACTTTGCACACTTCACCTCACACACTGTGACACTTTTCACAAATTTGTACTTTTCAATCTGTACTTTTTGTTTTAAAAAGGGACAGACTATTTAATTTAATTGTATTTTATTGTGTCTAAGTTTCTGTTCAATTTTGTATTTCAATGTTTTGTATTGTTGTGACTTGACCTCTGTACCGCACTCTGGCACAACAATTTCCTCCGGGATAAATAAAGTCATTCTTATTCTTATTCTTATTCTTATTCTTATTCTTATTCTTATTCTTATTCTTATTCTTATTGATCGCCTCCACCAACAGCTGAGAATGGGTGGCCAACACGCTACAATGACTGCAATGTAATCCTTCGGGGCAAATGTGCCACATCCCTTTTGTTTAACCAGCAACAGCCTCTATATTGCTAGGTTCAAAGTCACCAGACTCCACTGAGAAAAACTGCTGATGTACTGCTGTCATGATAAGGCAGCAGTGGGCCATCCATTTCTTGTTCCGTGAAGTTAAATCAGTATTTAATTTTTTATTTATTATTATTATCTTTTTTTTAATGGAATCTAGTGGGGTTGTAAAGCACTATCATTATGAATCTGCTGTTTCTGGTTAAGCAAGAAGGATCTCACAGGTCGATTGCTTTAGAGATCCCATTTGTAATGTTGTCAGACACTTCGAATAACAATCTGAGCCAGTGATGGGCAAAAACAAGCACTTTTAGCAGATGCACTTTGCAATTGCCCTGAAGAATTACATTGCATTACAGCCATCACAGGCCATTTCTTGGGCTGCCGACAGAGGTGATCTACTGGACCAATTCCAAAATGTTTGTTTTTTTTGGAACTACTAGTCATTTCAAACCTAAACCATGTAAGAAATAGAGCACAGGATTAAAAAAGCCTTTAAAAGATAGGCTTTATCTGATCTTACTGAAAAGAATTTGAGGGAAAATACATAGCTGCAGATTTTATTTTGTCAAAAATGTATGTGTTAGACAATTTTCATCAAATCCTTGTTGTGTGTTCTTATAATTTTAAGAATTTAGCTACTTGTCTACCTACATGACTGGCCATGGATGTTTGGCACTGACTGGACGCCACTTTAACAGAACACTTAGCTGTCAAACTTTTTGGCTTTTGCTACAACTGAAGCTGCAATGGTGGTTATTAAATGGTATATACTAATGACATGGTTCTTTGTTGATTGTTTTCATTTTTCTCCAGTGATGGTTAGATGGGGGAAAGAGAAAATGAACGACACAGACTACTGTCACTGTCAGAAATGAATGGGGTGATGATTAAATGTAAAACTAAAGACTGCAATCAACGTAAAGGGCATCAATCAATTAACAAATGAGTACAGGTGAATAGGAACCAAATGTATTCAAATTTATTCACCAACTGTAATTGCATGCACCAGGTCTTTGACATGGTGGCTGGTGCAGACAATATTCACTAACAAAAGGGTGCTACAGAACATTAAGTGGTGTCAGTCACTGAATTGTGTGTGTATGTGTGTTTGGACTTTACCACACTGTCCCAACCTTTCACTGTCACCTTCACCAGCTACACTGTCTATTTACCTGTGTAATCTCTTTTTGTTGTTTTTGTTGTAAAGAGATACAAACAATAAGGCATTAAATGGGTAAAATGGAGTAAAGAAGGGCAGTGAAATACTAAAGTGATAATACAGAGGAGAGTGGGCAAAAGAGAGCAGGAGCAAAGAGGGATTTGAAGGGTCAGTATTTATGGATGAGGACACTGTTAAGAGCTTGGAAACGTGACATAAAGGAAGCAAGGAAACAAGGGGGTGGGGGTACAGAGAAAATGAGGACAGTGTAATTAGGAACAGGAGGAAAAAACTGGAAGTGGAGTTCAAGACAAGAAGATGGAATGAAATAAGGGAAGAAGAAAATAGAGTAGAAGATAGAAAAGATGAGAATAAATTACAAACAGAAAAACAAAGATATAAGGTATGACAGTCTGCTGATGAGTAGCCATATAGCTTTACCCTGGTCTGAATTTCGTTAGTGATAATTGGGCTGAGTCTATCACCTAGACAGAAGGGCCTGGGCACAGCACACGCCTGGACATATGGCCGGCAGCATGATACAGAAAGCTGCCAAAAAGAGGGATTACCTTCTCAGTGATATGGGTAATCACAGAGGATTCTCTCATAATAACAGTAAGCATATACTGTAGCTATGGAATTACAGCACAGGGAAATGTATATTATATCTGTAAACAAGATCTGATTCTATAATAAACTGTAGTTGTGTAATTAAAGAGACTTTTAGAATATTGTAGCAGAATAAAGGTTAAAAAAGGATAAGAAACATACGCACTGTCCTCTGAGCCAAGATCTGCAAAGAATTGTCTCACACAAGAATCTTTCATGTTGGAACAAGCTTATCAAAGCACTGTTCAAAATGAGGAAACAAAAAGAAATGTAAAAAAGCTATGAAACAGGCAGCTGGTCCATATATGGTGTTGAAATTAAAGCAATAGTTTGACATTTTGGGGTCTCCGCTGGTTGCCTGGCAACCTCACAGTAATGACAAGGTTCCAGGCAGTCAGTGTGGGCCAAGAAGTAGTCCGCCACATAACCCCTGTCAAGCCACAACTTGTCCTTTTTACACCTCGCTTTTCATACAGATTAAACAACATATCAAGTGTTAATTGCTGAGCCTCAGAGGTGTTAGGAGGTGGATTTTGATACCTTTGGACAGAGCCAGGCTAACTGGTTACCCGTTTCCAGTCTTAATCCTAAATTAAAGCTAGCGTACTGCTGATAGCAACATATTAAAGCCACAGATATGAGAGTGGTACTGATCATCTCATTTAACTCTCCTCACAAGAAAGTGAGTCAACACATTTACCAAAATGTCAAACTATTGATTATAATTAAAAAAATATGTTAGCAGGGTTGTTTGCAGCTCGTAGCCTCCACTAGCCTTCATGAAATTGGTATTTCTTTGACCCAGTTCTGTTGACTCATACCAACAAACTGTAATATTAAAAGTAGTTTTAAATATGTTTTCAAGGAAATTCACTGTGTTGGGTCAAATCAGGGTTTTAAAGCAGTGCTAATCAATTGTTTTATAATGTTAACAGCGGGTGCACTGACTATGTGTACTGTGAAACCCACTGATAAAGCAACTGTACATCTCTGCTCAGCACCAAACAACATGATTAGCATAGAAACACAGTAGCACATTTACCTGCTACAGAGTTACATATTTGGAGATAATGGAGAGCAAAACAGGACTTAAGCAAGCTGAATATTGAATTTAAAAGGCAACACATTCACCACAACAAGAAGTTTAAAAGATAGTGATACATCATTGTTTTTTTTTTTATTATTGTTTTCAACTTGTTAATGAATCCATATTTTTTTAAGTATGTGGGTGAAATGCACACATTAAACATGGCATGTTTAGTGTGTTGACCGAGGTTAAAGCAATTCCAAGAGAACATTTTCCCTCTATATCCAAGCACCAAAGTTTGGTCCAGTATGTCATATAAAGACATCACTTACATTTGAGAAAGTTTTTTGACCTGGTTGGGGTCACCTACAGCTCCCTTCTAACTCCATGCTGCTTCAATGTCAGACTCATGCCTTTTCCTGGCTGTGTCTCGTCCACATAATCCTAGATGTGTGATATTATCAGGATGAGAAAAAATCATTTTTGGAGTTGATGGACTGTGGCATGGGCAAAATGCAAACTTTAAGGATTTGGGAAGGATTTGTACCAGTCAATACTTCCAGCTGTGTCCCCACCATGATTTAGGGTCAGTGTGGCGGCTCTGGCTGTTCTGTCATTCACTACACCGACACCACACCCTCGCAATTTCTATGCTGTTTACAATACATTGACTATTTAATATACCACCTGAACAAAGAGTAATTTTTCTAATAGCGTTTTTTAATCTGGCCTCTCACTTCAGTGAAACTGGATTCAGCTGTGCGTCTTGTGGACTAACTATGTCCAAAGATGGGGTTGTTCAAGGTTCTTGATGACAGAGAATGAAAATAGCCATCTTCATGTAAGTGAAATGAAGATGTAGTAATTAAATGAGCCTTTACTTTTTTTGCCCTGTAAAGGCTCTGGTAAACAAGTGGAGGTTTCAAGTAAAATATCATGATACACACAGAGGGAGAGTTATGGAGAGGAGGTGGCTGATACACAAACAGATACAACTCCATAATGACTGTGTTGGTTACGTGTGTGTGTGTGTGTGTGTGTGTGTGTGTGTGTGTGTGTGTGTGTGTGTGTGCCTGTGGTTCTCATACTTACATGCGGGAGTCGACTGTCACTGATTGCTAGGTTGAAAACCAAGGACCACACAAGATGGTGTGTGTTTGTGCCAGTGTACTGTACATTTTCTGTCCTTAGACTTACTGTGTATATTAGACAAGTTAAATGACATTGGCGTCAGTTCAAACACTAAACAGCTGAATAAAGATTTTACATCCATTATCTACGCTGACTGCTGTTGACTATTGACAGGTTAAAATACTTTAAACTTGGCAAGTATTTCTCTCTCGAAAACCTTTAAGAGAATCAGTGAAACAGACCGTTTTTCTATAGCATTTCAGCGCGTGTCAAACAGACACTCTGTTATCAGCTCATTATTTCTGCTGAGCTTTGAAGAAAGAGAGAAAGAATGAATAAGAGAGGGGAGAGCAGGAAAGAAGGCAATTTGTTTTTGCAAGCTATTTTCTCAACTAATGAATTCTGACCTTTTGAATGTTTACTTGTCCCTTTTTCTGAGATGAGCTTGGTTTATATACATGTAAAGAAAGACAAGTGGGTTTGAAACTGGCACTGAAACAGTACCTTGTGTAAAGTTTTAAATAAGCTGTGTATTTGGGTTCTCACTGAAAATGTATCATTAGCCAAAATTTCTTTTCTACATGAATGTATCACGCTACTTCTTTAATCTCTTTTCTCTCCATCTCTGCTCTTCATCTTTTCATTTGCTCTCTATGTGTCTCAACTTTTTTTTCGCCTCTTTTTCTGAGCCTGGCCAACAGATGGTAGAAATTGTTATTTATATGTCTGGCAATGATTGAAAGAAACCTCTAAACACACATGCTGCACACACTGTACACAAACCAGACTTAACCTTTGTTTAACACTAATTAATCACCTCACCCAAAAAATAATTTCCTCCTTAACATCCTTGATGTCTGTCAGCGGCACTTTTTTTTTAATTTACTGTTTTAATTTACACTTAATGTGCTTAACTTACCTTGATGTTAACCTGCAATTATGCATTTCTCTTTTTGTTTCAGCTATGAAGACATTACATAAGAGCTGCAATTAGCTGTAAACTTCTTTTTTCTCCGAAGCTTTGGTCTATGTTTAGAAGCAGGTTCAACTCTTAATGAGAGGAACACTAACAAGTTACTTTTAGCTCTTTCTGATGATGAGTCCTTCCCCTTTAGCTTAAAGACACAATGCATTATGAAGAAGAGAAGTGATTTACTGTTAACTTCAGTACATGGAAGTGGTCCAAACGTAACGGAATGACTCATTTCTGAATAACAGAATATGAATGAGGAGATGCACACTACTCACAACTTTGCTACCACATGCTGATAGCCCACAAAGCATTTCAGCTGTCCACTCAAGTAAACACAACATCCGCACTAAGCAAAGCAGCTCCTGCATCTGTTCTCGTGTATACAAGCGTTTGGATAATTATGATCATACTCATTGAGACAAGCTGCATTGACATGAAACTCAACAAAAAAACTGAATGTACAGAGACGTTGTTCAAAAGTTTTGTAAACATGCATATTCAAGGCCCAACTTTGGAGTCTTTGATGGATCAGATGGAAGATTAATTGGGTCAAGCGTAAGGCAATGAAATCTGTTTGAACCTCTTCAACACTCCACTGGCTTGTGTACTTCCTGTATGAAATGGGCATTGCTTTAGTCAGTTTTATTGTTCAGTGGTAAGTGTGTCACTCTGCGAGACATCTGTTTGTGTGTGTAGATCAAACGCCACCCCGAGGAAGCACTGATGGCGATTTCTGTTGATTAATGGCTATATTCCCTACCAAATAATTAATAAACGGAAAAAGACATGCTGACAGCGGCTTAGCAGTCATGAGCATTGGATGCAAAAAGGGTTGAAAGTGGGGCATCGTTTTCTCATTGAGAATCTATGGTTCCCAGTGTTTGACTTGCGGCCCAGTATAATTTTCATTGACTGAAATTACGTTTTTGCCCTCAAGTGGCCACACATATCAGTTGTGCAGGAGAGCTGTTGTCTGGCGTCCTTGGCGGCCGACCCCTTGCAGACATAGCGTAGGTGCAGGGGGTTGATGATACATGTGTTCTAGTGAGATTGTGAAGAGCATCTGAATGAGCTCAAGTCCTCCCTGGGGTGAACTTGGGCTTGCAGGTTATTCTGACTGAGTCACCCCGCTCATCTTTACAGATGGAGGGGCAGGTGCCCCGTGCCAAAGTGCCAGAGCATGTTCAGAGCCTTGTGGTCCGTGAGGAGAGTGATGTGCCAGCTGTAAAGGTAGCTATTCCTCAGAGCTCATGGCTTCAAATTCTGCCTCCTTCACCAACTAGTGTTACATAAGAGGCATGCAAAAGGTATAGGAGATTACTGGGACAGACAATAAGCCACAGTCAGTAAACAAAAATCCACGTCAGATGACTCTCCCTGTAAGATAGTAAATTTGATGGTTTCACCTGCTCAAGTATGAGGAATGACCCTGAAACAAATAATGACTCTATAGTCACAGCATATGACACACTCGTTGAACCGTAAAAATCATCAGACAGCTGATAAATGAGCACTTGATAGCCAATTAGCTCTGGCTCAAACTAGCAGGATCTGACGAAGGAAAAGACAATGGGACATGTGGACACCACTCATTAGGCGTCACTCAATGGGGAGATTTTCATCCAAGTCAAACTGGCAAACATATTCTACACAAATGGGCTTGGAAGGCTTTTGCATCAGATCTGACCATGTGCACATGACTTTCTCCTCTACAACAGCACAGACTTAAACCTGTGCTTTGGGCATGGTTTGCAAGAGAGAACCAAGATCTTGGTAACTGTAGCAAAATTGCAGACACACCTCTACTGTGCTTTTGCTTTCATTGCAGGCCTTTGCATTTCTGCATAAAGTCACCTAAAAGGACAGTCTACAATCATTTGCCTTTCTCAATAAGACTGTATCTGTGAGGATTAAGTGTGAACGTACTAAAGACCAATATTTCCCACAATATTTGCACATGCTGTGAAGCTTCAGTTCACCATAAAATATGGCGTGGTGTGAAACTGGCACTACCAGATCATGCTGAGTACAACTTAGTCTCACTTCGCCAACTCAAATCCCCACCATCTGCTATGTTCTGTCACATTAATATTAGAGCCCATTAACTTTTGTTCCTTTAGTTCTGTCCTATTTATGTGTGTATGTGTGTTTCTTCTGTTTACTTTCACCATTTACTATGAGTCTGTGTTTTATCCTCAAATGTATATATTTGAGGCCATCTATTCATCTTTGTAATCTAAATCCACTGTGATCTCAAAGCTCAGTTTGTTGACCAGTGCGCCGCAAGGAAAAAGCCCGCAAGCTGTGCACTGAGCAGGTGTATACCAAGTTTAAAAAAAGAAACCTTTCCATTTGATGCGAGATCAAGCACAAGCCAGTCAGACAGTCAGCCTGCCATGCAGGCATTTGGGTGTCAGTGGAAGAAAAGCAAAGAGAAAAGGAGCTGCTGTTGCAGCTTTTCCCTAAAAGCTCGTTAATCCCAATTTAGCTGTCACAGGGATGAGGTAGGTGTGAGTTTGTGTGGTGGTGTGTGTAGGTGTGTGTGTGCGAGAGAGAAAGAGGAAGAGAGATTCAGAGAGAGGGAGAATTTGTGGTAGAGTCTTACACCATTGCTACATAAGCTGTCACTTCAACCAGCCAATTAGCCTGATGGCCAGTGAAAAGTTAATTTCCTTGGTCTACCAGCAATGCTGTGAGTGTGCTAGGGTTGTAGTGAATAAGGTTTAAAGACACTCTTTAAATGAGTTCATTTTAATTGAATGGAACTTTGGGTGAAGATGTTGAATCTTAGAGAGCATGATTGGTAATGAATGTCAAGGGAAACTTTCCAATTCCAACAACTCTGAATCTGAATGTGAGAATAACCAACATTTTTATTATGTTCAAAAATCATTCAGTAATAAGAGCTGTTATACCAAGTCAATAAATGAAAACCTGCTCCCTCACAGCAGTCTAGTGTGGAAAATATTCACAATGAAGCATTATTGATTGATTTCTGTGGCTACCTTTGGGGAGCAGTGCAATCTATTGTTAAAACATTTACATATTCTCATCATGTTTGTGGCCATTTGATAATTGTGAGTCCAAAATCACCTCCTTTTTAGCTCTGTTTTGGTTTCCAGCACCCCTTGAGAAAAAAAAAAAGCCATTTAGCTGCTGAATGCTTTGCTATGTTCACGCTAACATTTAGTCTTTACATTCGGTTTACCCAATCTTTCTGTTTTTGTTGAAAATTGGAGTTGATAGTAGTGGTAAGTGTCAATTTCAGGCCATAAAACCACAACAATGACCTGAATGATGTTAAAACACTGCAGTGTCAGACAAAGAAAACCCATTTAGGCTTTGTCACTTCAAGCAACCCCTTTCATTGTACACATAGTAATTAAATCTATTGGTGATATAGAAATATTTCAGTTATGCATTGGTGCAGCTTTCAGAAGAAAGCTGAGCTGCCTGACGGTTAAAAGATGGTGGTAGACTGTTAATGTTCCCACACTGCAGAATAAAGTATGCATCAAGATGCAATGTCTTCTGAATGCCTAGACCAATTATGCTCCGTTCAATATGCACTCTGTGAGAGTGTGCATTTACTTTATGTGTGTTTGTGTAAGAGAGACAGAAAGCGACAGAGCAGTCTGACTCTACTTCCTTCTCTCAGCTCTTAATTAGTGCTGAATGTAAAGCGACTCAGACATCATGGAGCATGCACATATGCACACACCTGCAAAGGTTTAATCATTGAGATCTGCCTGGAAGCCTGCCAGAAGCAGGAGAAATGACCTCTTTTACTTCCATTACCTGCGCCAGGCATACAGACACACACACACATCAATACATCCAATCTTTCTGCAGTATTCCAGGACCTATCTCATTGTTTAATTTTTCAAAAGAGCGTCTTATTTCAAAAAGGCTTTTTCTCACTCACACAGTGTCACCTAATGTGAAACTGGAACAAAAGTTCAACAAACAGTTGAGAATTTAGCGCTGAATCAATATGTAATTGGTAAACATTGAGTTGGAAGGAGTTGCAAGAGAGGACCAGCCTCTCTGGAAATCATCTCTGTAGACTTCTCACGGTCACAAGACACGCAGAGGTTGAGATCAAACTCATACCCCCGTCACCTTGTTTCATTCAACTCAGTGTGCTAGTAATAATTTCCATTTACAGCTATTCTTTGCTGTTTCCATCAACCTTTTCTGTGCATAAGAATATGCGGATGGAAACCCGATTAGTGATTTACACTCAGGTGCGTGGCTCAGTGCAGAAAAAAATGTAATGTTCATGAGTAAAACAAAGGCGAGCCATACAATGATTTAATTTAACCACAATTAAGTTTTCATTGTCTCTAGTCAACCCTTAACCATCCCTCATAATATTTCTGCACAAGGGACTAATGGCAAAATAAATGAGAAACATTAGTGTTAAAAGTTTTAGAAATAAAATACAATAATTGCTGTTATAAAAAGAGTTCCATTATTAAATACTTTGCTGGTGGAAAACAGCAGCATATTTGAACTGACTCACATACGCCAACCTTTGGCAAATCACAAGAACTTTATTAGTGTCTGGTACTATTGTTTTGGCTTCTACAAAATCAGAAACCTCCAAACTTAGCTGATTATCAGAGGCTGAAATATGAAATATGCACCAGCTCCTTGTTTGAATAGAATGTGTTGGCACTAGGCACCAGGACAGGTGCAACTTGAGGGGCTAATTAACATTTCCCAGTGCACAGTATGGAGAGTGCCATGCTATGCATGCCATCATATCTGTTTTCCACCATATAGACAGATGCTTTATAATATACCATTCCCAGTGCCAATCAAAGGCTCAGGGAGCATCTAACAGCTTGTATTCAGTTACATGTACTGTATACAATCGCAGGTTGTTTTTTTTAGAGGGCAAGGTATAACCCCAATCTCAGTCAGCGTTACCAGCTGTGACAACATGGCTGGTATTGTTTCAATCAATCATTCCTGTCCACTGATCACATGCAATCAAGATAACGTTCAACCTTTATTATTACAACTAACAACAGCAACTAACATGATACATCGTACATTGTCAACACCAGGGGTGTCCAAACTACTAAAAATATATTGGAACGCAGCCCACACAGGGAACCTGCGCTGGACTGTGTTGTACTTCTTAGTCTCACCACTAGGTGGAGTAACTGTCTTGAACGAGGCAGCTTCATCTATAAAATGAGTAATAGAAGAAGAAAAGTGCTACAGGTGACCAAAAACGGCAGAATTAAGGAAACGTAAGAGAGCAGGTGTGTGTAGAAAGTTTCAGACGCGGTGTGCGATGAGAGCACAGCTGATAACTAATGACGATCACTTCCGCATTATGGAAGAGCTGCTTGATGTTAGCAGGCTAAAGAGCACCAGGACTGGTGAGGATGAGTTTGAAGCTGTGCCAGGTGCAGTTGGCATGATGGGACTTAAATGGGACGAGCTGTGTGGAGGTACTACAGGTGGGGCTCCAGCTGGGACAGGTGAGCGCAAAGGAATCTACGGTGTCCGCCGAGGGGCAAGAAAGTGGAGGTAAGACTGTTAATTCGAGTACAGACTACTTCAAGCTTCCCTCTCTGATGCTGATGTTGGTGTTGGTGTTGGTGTTGGTGTTGGGGGGTGAGGTGATGTACATCAGCTCTAGTGGATTAAAGTTAGTGATATAGCTCACTTCTAGTGAGTGGCCCAGCCCTTTGGATGTTTTTCTGTCTGTGGCCCTCAGTGGAAACAGTTTGGACCCCCTGGTCTACACATACTGACATCGTTTTTTTTGTGATAGTGATTGATTAAAAAAAAAAAAAAAGATTTTAGGTAAAGGCTCATTAACCCTTCATTTGGATATCCCTATCCATGTGAGAGAAATTATGGTTAATAATTAAATAGATTTGGCCAAACTCACTCGTCTAGTGTTCCTGATTTTAAATGGTTAATAATCTGACCAATATTCAATCAATTATCTTCCCATAAATAACACTGTAGGGAAAACTGTAAAGGCTCATTGAATGTTTGCTAAAACAAATTGTCACTAACCAGTTTTGGGTCACAACAGAGAAAAACAGATTTTGTGTCTCTTGAGATTTTGAAAACAGAAAACAGCAGGGAACTACTGCTACTTCAAATTAAATGTCTTGTTTTTTCACAACATTAGCCTTTAAAATGTACTTCACAATAGGGCTCCTTCAGTCCCACTGCTGGATGCCATCATTCTATTTTATCTATTTGTTTTCACTCAGTTTTTTTGTGTGTCTTCAGGGCTTCACACTTAATGTTTGACTTCTTTTTTTTTTTTTTTTTTTAAATCCCTTCTCTGCTTTTCAAAATCAATGGACTTTATTGTTCTGTCTCTGTTACTCCTTCTCACTTATCCTCACCCAATTCTGCCATATATTACATACACAGAACCGACTATCACAGTCAGCGTTTGGATTCAGTCAGGTCCCAAAAGCTGAATACTTAGTGGTTCAACTAGTAATTTCATCAGTCATTAAATATTAACAGAATGAAACAAGTGTCCTGAGCTGTAAAAAGTAATAAAAGAGTGGCTTACAGTACTAGCTTAAGGGGGGTCTGATGAAAATTTAATATTTTTGTAACTGTTTTGAGTGATATTTTCATTATTCCATAATGACACTGGAAACTCTCAGTGGTTGGTAGTTACCCCCTTACATATAATAACTCTGTCTTTCTCTTTTTACAGTTTTTCTGTCTCCTTTCTCCATCAAAGGTCATGATTAAGACATCATTCTTACTTTGGGAAAGTAAAACCCCTTTAAGCACTTTTCTTTTTCTCCCTTCTGCTACAGCATTTGTGGTTTTTGGCAAGCCTGTCGCCACAATGAACAGCCAGATGTCAGCGTTCCCTGATCTGACTACCTGGATATAAAGAGTCCCCGACACAGTGTACACATTCCTTGAGCAAGGGCTTCCAGAGCTTCACTGTTCATCAAGTCATGTCAAGGTGAGCCTGCCAGAAAATGAAAATATACTTCTGCACTGCAAAAGAATATTTTCTGCTGATACAGATACTATTAAGTATTTGTACAGTGCTCTGCTGTAAATGGAGGATGAAACTGTGGATGAAATTGTGAAATATTGCATGAAGGAGGGAGTCAGCATTATATATTTATATGTATTGTTTATGGTGTATCTGTTTTAAGATGTGAGCACAGCCAACAAGGCATCCTGCACATGTGCCCTGTTGGTGATATCCTCACAGGATGACAGAGACAGTGACATAGTATATCAGCCTTTAAGGGAACAGCAGTGCTCCAGCAGGGACCCAAATCATTCACAAGACGGGCAGGCTCTGGTTTACAGCTGATTTCAACCTCAATTGGCCAAGCAGGAAGCCTACAGAGGAGGGGGGTGAATATCTCCAGGCATGTTCAAGCTGGATGGTAGCATCAGAACTACAGTACCAAACATAATCACTTTTTTAAATCTGCTTCTAATTCAACTCAAGCATTAGTGCAAATGATTTGTCCTCGGTCCGCCAACCATTATGGAACAGGGTGAGATTAACACATTAACATAAGACATTCAATGAAAAACTGATGCCACGGGAAACCCAGCTAGCTGTTCTACCACAGTAGTCATTAGCATGTTGCACTGCCTGACCTGTAAACACAGGGATCCTGTGGGTCACTAGGTTTGGTGTAAAAATGGTCCTAAGTGGATCAACCTGTGGGATATCACCCACTACCAGAGGAAATCCCCTCTTGCTCAAAGGACTAACTGATTGAGATGCAGCTCTGCAGGCTGTTTCCAGTCCTGGCTCATCCCACCCCTCAACTAACTACTTCACACCTCACCTCCAACCATCTGCCCAGCCCTATTCATTGTGATTTGACTGAACTATGCCAGCTATTCAAGAGATTTACCTCCAGGACGGCTCCTGTCTCGCTCTGGGCCTCGTTGCTCCTGCCTCTCTCCAACGCCGTGTTACACAGTTAAGGCCACTTTTACTGATGTTCTCTGCCAGTGTGTTTTAAATGTACTCACATCACCAGGTTACCGTTGGCCTTCAGCAGTAACCTGATTTGCAAAATGTCATGGCAACAATAAATCCAGTTTCTGTCATTGAGGTAAGGGATTAGAGAAACCAGATTAGCACGGCCGAATATCTGCTTAAGTAAACTCAGTGAATAAGAGGATTTTATCAAGTGCATGTGTGCATGACAAGGACTTCAAATAGAGAAAGTATAACTCTGTGTATAATTATTCCTAATATAGTAAACCACGGTCAAAGTAGGGTTGGATAGAGACCAAATCTGATTGCTGATGTGCTGCATGTTACACGTCCAACCCTGATTATTTGATGTCCATTTAAAGATCTGTCACTACCCATATTCACTGTCCTGCCCCAGTCTGCTATAAATTTAGACAGAAAACAGGAATCAGAGACCATAATGACTAAAGCCCCATCACCGTGACTTCTTTGAAATCTTTGAAAGACTCGGGTTGGCCCGCCTTGAAACAGTCAAAAACCCTCAGCTGGACCCCCTGCAGTACACCATCCTTGCTAACAGCCAGTGGATGATACAGCCAGCAGGAGACTGCACTTCACCCTCCAGCGTCTACAGTATGTGAGGATTTAGTTTGTGGAGCTCTCACACTCCAAGTTATCTCAGCTGACAGTGCCAGTGTGTCTCTGTTGGTGGATCTCCGCTTCCTGACAGACAGAAAACACCATGCAATGCCAGAAGAGAACCTCTCTGACTCACAGACTCTCGGCACTGAAGTAATGGTGGTTCAGCTTTAAATAACTGAATAGATGTTCAAGTAGAGCTATATGTGAGTGTACCTGAGCGTGTGTTTAAAGTGAAAAGATAGGGGTGGGGGGGGTTTGGAGTGGTAGTGCAATGTGTCATGCATATTTCCTTGCTGTAAGACTAAAATAGTTGCACTCAGTTGCCACTCTATCAGGTGCAACTGTACAGTCTAATGCAGTCCAATCCAGCAGCTCTGCCATGAATTCTACCTTTGTAAACGTCATAACGTTAGATAGATACAGTACTTACATGTGCTGAATTATGTTAATCACATACATTTCAAATCAAGGAATCCTCTCCTGCTATCAGATGAGACGCTGCTGGCATCATTCCGCGTCATCAAGCTGTGATTAAAGACAGATGCTTTTCTAATTGCTCGAATATGCGCTAATGATGCTGATGTTTTATTATTGCTTAGCGATCCACCGCTTGTAATTATTGAAAACATGACCTCTCCTTGTCCTTCACGGACAATCGATAAATACAGTGAGGCACATTGGAAACAGAATGTTAAAGCAGGGAGGTTGGTGGTGAACGAAAGATGCTGAGATGCCGGGTCAGTGATATGGATTGGGTTCAGTTTGGAAATATTTATGGTACAATTAACTGAATGAAATATAAGATGAAAGGGGAATGAGAAAGGAGTTTAAACAGCAATGTACGGGTTACTTTTAGGTCCACAGACTCATATGTTCCTTTCCCTTTTATGAGGGTTCTGTTTTCAGGGGGTTGAATAATTTTGAGACTAGTCATTAAAAATGGCATTTTGTGTTGAATTTGGAGAAACCACCTGTCATATTAGTTGTGACAAGCTATTTCAATTGTTCTCGCTTGAGTTGTTCATTCAGTTGTTCACAGCTGAAAGTTTGTACATTTTGCCAGTACACCTAATTTGCAATGGAGGTTGAATAATTTTAAGTGCAACTGTAGATCTCCTTTTAAAAAAAACTTCCAAAAAGGCCTTTACTTGGTGTGCACAGATCTTATATGGGAGAATATCCACTTAGAAAATCCACAGTAAAAATGTCCCTGTTTAAAATAATTTTGGCACGCATTAATTCAGTGGGGTTGCCAAACTAAAAATTGCTGTTTAAACAGGGAGAGAGACGGGATAATGGAGCAGTGGTGGCTGACATGGACATGGGTCAATGAACAATAAATTATGAAAATGTGCACGTAGCAATTTTTTCTCCCTCATAACTCCCTGGCTGTCTTCCCTTTCCAGAAGTGGCCATCAAAAACTTATGTTATTGTTATCCAGCACTTGCACTGATAATGCTTCAGCTGCTGCAGGATTTTCATTCAGTAACAGCTGAGAATTTGCACATTTTGATACCAATTTGAAATCAAACTGAGTTTGAGGCTGTTTGAACTATATTCAGTATCTGACACCATTAAGTCCCTTTGTGCGCCCTGTTGAATGTTGCAATTCTGCAGCTCATATGTGTGTTGCCATTAGAGAAAAAGAAGGAAAAACAAAGTAATAGAAATAGGCCCGTCTATATAATTGACTAAAAAAGCAATTTCCAAGACAATATTGGCGTCTCTCTCCTGAAACAGGTCATTACAAGTTATAGAGGCTGTGATGACCACTTGCGATCACTTCCTTGTTCTTTTAATTTGGAGTTAGGTTGACCTCTATTATATGAGCAGAGACAAAACAGCTTTCTGTTTTAAAATAAAAAGCAATTTTGTAACCTGCAACTGCAACGGTCGGAATTCATTTGATGAGTTTTTGTTATCGCAGGCTTAAAAACAGACGGGACATCATTTCAAGGGTTAATTTGTTCCAAAAACAACTTTTAAAAAATCTTTTGGTCAGAATACAAAAGGGACGAGTGGAGAGTTTTTCAGACGGCACAATAAGATAGATGCTGTTGTTCCACTGAAAAAAAACCTAACATGTCATTTCTCAAATACCACAAAATGCATTAAAAAGCTGATTTATTACTATGATGTTTTGAGTGTGGTGACCCATTCAGTTCAAGCTCTATGGAACTATTACAAAGTTGCTTGATTTCATCGACGAGTGAATTTGAACATTCTTCCCAACCCTTAGAAATAAATCAGTGTTCACTGCGGGAAACTAAAAATGTGCTTTTTTTACCCATTTTGCATAAACTATGCGTCTTATTGGTGCCAAAAGTAAAACTTCCACAATGAGCTGCAGACGTGACTGAGTGAGATTTCTGTCAAAACAAACTGCCCTGTGGATTAAACAATGCCTGATTTATTAAATATGTTTTACATTACATTATAGATATTTGAAATCAAGATTTATTAATACTTTACCTTGTGTTCTAATATGACAGTAGTTCACAAAGCTGTATGTTATATATTTATGTTTACAGCACAGAAACATTTATATGGATCATGCATTCCAGGAATATGGCTATGCAGGCCATTACTGTTCTAAAGAATTGTTGGCCAGGTGCCACAGCAAAGTGGCAGCCATTTTAGCATGTCATTGCAGGAAAAGCACAGAAGTTATTGATAATATTAAAAATGACTGCACTCTATTTAGATGAGCCAGTTCTAAGGTTCTGGTGCATGCTGTGCTCAAAGTCATGGCTTACAGGAACACTTGGTGAAAGGGAGCCACTGTCAATGACATATATTTCAATTGTGCTTCTCCTGCTATGACAGGTTTAAAAAAATGGTCTATTCATCACCTGCAGATGCTTCCTCAGCTGACAACAAAACTAATATATCATTAAGATATAGCTGTTGAACCGCAGACAAAGGCCTGAACAATATGATGCAATATCGTATTGCATTCTTTTGGGCCATTAGAATTGAAATGACTTTTATTGCTGTGTTGGATATGTATGTTGTACATATAGTATAAGATCCTTTATTAGATAAGATATTACATCAGCACCAGTGGTCCATGGTGACATTATTAGTTTTATTGATAATAGCCACATAGTTGTTCAGCTCTGGTAATAATGACAAACTGCTGGTGAGTCACATCTGATAAGAATAACGTCAGCTTCGTACACAGTCCTGGACTTCTAAACTCAGTGCTTTTTTAGGTGATGAGCTTCAAATAATGATATGATTTAAAAATAGCAAATGGTATAATTGTACAAACTGTTGCCCATCGACCAGCTGCTAGGTTGAGGATGGGATGGGATCACCAGGTTGTTGTTGTTTTTTTTTTTTTTTCTAGAGAGAGACTTACCACTCTGTTGGCATTTTCCAACTGCAAGAAAATGCAGTCCATCCTCCATAATTTCTTTTTTTTTATTGAAGCCCAAGCATGTGACTGAAAGCAACAATGGCCACGCCTGTAATTGTTGTGCATCTGAGGAAAAAAGACCCTAAACCGTGAACATATTTTTCATTTTGTAATTTGGTCAACACATGTAATTAAAGTTTATTAGCTACAGCTGGCAAAACTTGCAGGCAGCAGTTTTCGAAGAGAAACATTTCATGCAGGGGACAAACAGAATAACACACATGAGGCCCACAGAACATAGCAGCATTTTAAGCACAAGAACAAACACTGCCTATAAAGAAGGAAGAAAAAGATGGGGGGGTTAAACATAAGTACAATGTTGCTATCCCTTTTTAAATAGTATTTAATAAACACAGAGACAAATCATTAATACCTTCTCATTTAAAATAAGAAATATTAGGAAATTGACGTCAATGTATCTGTGATACATTTTAGGGATTTAAAATAGTTTACAAAATAAAACATAACCAAAGTATATGGTGATTAACCATATTAGATCTGTTAGATGGAAGATTGATGGAGATGGAGAGAAACTAAATGAGAAGAAGAGTTCCGCCTTTTCATTAATTTAGATATATTTTGCAATACAAATTATTATTCCCCTATTCCTCACAATAACTCCATACTGTGTCCTTCTCGTGTGATTTTGCAAGTCCTTGTAACTATTATCACTCACTATGCTTGAACCATTCCCATTTATTCGAAGGAGACATCCCAATGAAGGTTTCAACTTTAGTAATCAGTAACTTTATCTCTGCAGATAATGCATTGTTGTTCAAGAGGTTACTGAATTTACAAAAATCTGTCTTCATTATTGTGCAAGGACATTTTTCTGTGAAAAATATGTTGTCACACCTTGTCACAGACAGCTTCACTCAACCTGGATGATAATTTATCTGGTTCAGTTAGCATCTGGTTTCCTTTCTGCAAGACAGTGCACAACATCTGTATTTTATCAATTGAAAGAGACTCACAGATTATATTGATAATAACCCTAAACCTATCATCTCTATTTTACTCCAAGACATCATTAGCTACATCTTGTGCTGTGTTCCAGGCAGGTCATTTTCAATTCAGCATTGTCCTGCTGTAAAATGTTTTTCACTTCTCAGAATTTTGTTAGCATTCATATATTTAATCCTTGTCACATTAAACTCTACGGACATGTGGAGACGGTACGGATGTTCTCCTTTATCCTTAGCACAAATGTACATAACCTCTCAGTTTGCTCATCTCACTTTTGGATAAAAGACTGAATGGAGGCAGAACCTCCAAATCTAGGTTACCTCCTTCCTTTGAAGTCGTTCTCTCGCTGGTTATTATGGTATTGCTGCTTTTAGGCTCTAGCTAGCTGGACACCCTGGCTAGAGGAGGCTGAGAGAAAACCAACCAAAAAAACCACCAAACCTTGATGAATAATTAATAGTGAGAACACTGGAATTGTCTTTTTAAGAAGGTGGCTCACAACAGAGCAAACAATGACGGCATAAAACATTGGAATTTCACAGTGTCTGCACTACTCCGACCGCTGAATCTGCCATCTTGAATCATTCCTTTATCATAAGCAGACAAGATCTTTCAGCTCCTGCAGCTTGTTGAGATGCATTTAATCTGGGAAGTTATAATAAAATCCTTGCTCTCAAAATTCTCCTCTCAAAATTAAAAACATATTTCAGCCCATTATAGTGGTTGTTTTGTTAACTAAATCTAATTAACCTTTGCCTGCAGGTTACCAAGTAATAGATAAGTATTGATACTGATCTCTGAGATGTAGAGATATAATCTTATGATCAAAATGTGATCTCTAACTTCCATTTAATCACTTTTGTTTCGTTCAAAAATGATCACACTTACATTTTGTTGTTGTTGAGACTCCAGCTTAAACAGTGTTACTTAATGCATGTGTGTGTCTGAGTGTCAGCAGTTTGACCCTCACTATGTTAATGACATCAATTAAAACGGCTTTAATTACTGCTGCCTCAATTAGGCCAACCTCTGCCACCCTGCCTGCTTGGACCCCCCCCCCCCCCCATGACACACACATGCAGGAAAGCAGATGTACATGCATAAACATACACAAACAAGGCAAAGTTAAAGTTAAAGCACACACATTTTACAAATAGATGTGTGTAATATACAATGCACGCACGCACACTTAAATGCTGGTCTCCTGTCAGCCTAATGAGCCTTTCAAAGCCCCATGAGGCTTGATGATGAGAATAACACAAGCAGCGTTCATGTGTGTTTTGTGAGCTATTATGACATACAAAGCTTAACTGTGGACATGGGTGTGTGTGCGTGTGTGTGTGTGTGTGCGCGCCAATATCGCTTCACTTCCTCCTTCTTACTGCAATAGCATGCACACTTGCCTTGGCTGATTACTGTGGAAGTGAAAGCCTCTCAGTTTTCTTTTTGAACACTTTTGTGTTTGTGTGATAATGGAAAGTCATAAGATTTTGTTTTCCACGTCTAGATCAAAGTAGGTGTGATTACAGCCTTCTTTGCTCTTCCGTAGCCTGTGTACCACTGAAATGGGCACAAAAACAAGGTTTTTTTTGGGTTAGGTTTGTCGTAATCTTGACAAGGCAACATGAATAGTGTTGCTGTGGTTACAGCCCTAAACCTATGCTGCCATGAGGGATGGATATCTAAAGTTGAGTTGACAGCATTTATTAGCTCCAACAGAATTTCAGAAGTCTAAAGTGATTTCTAAAGTCTACTGTTATTGTGTTTTGCTGTCTTTGTCTCAGGGCATAATGAACAATTAGCTGATCGATATTTGTAAATATATCTATGGACTCTATTTAGCTACATTGAAGAAAAAAAAACTGTAGTTGCCATGTTGTCACACCTCATCACCTGCATCCACTTTACTTTTCTGTGTAGAAAATAACCCTGGTGTTAAGTATTCTAGTCAAGCAGTTGACCTAGACAAGGTCAGGGCGTGTCATCTCCTGCTAATAATGTACATAATGTGTTCCAGTGGGCCACATTATGTACAGCTAGTCCATACAGTACAGTCAAGTATCCACCTTCCACCTAAGCTCCTACATTGTATATTTGAAGGGAATATGTAATATTTCCCCTCTCTCTGTCAGCTTCTGAGGGATTATTCATCACCCTCTTCATGACATTCATTCTATCATTAGTAATTTCCTTAATGTCCTATCGTGGTCATTGGCCTGGTCATTCGCGGGGCATAGCCACCCTCCCACCTGCAGCCCAAGCCTTTGGTGCCAGACTTTACATTTTATTAACTAATGTATATTATTAGATAAAACTTTTACATTAAATGGAGAAAAGAACAATAGCACACTCTGTTGATCGTGATTGTATCAGATCATAATTGGAGAAGTATGCTCATCAGGCCGATGCTTCGTATATATCACCTACTGGTTTGATTTTTTTGCACCACTGATTGGAAGGACACCATTTTTTTTGGAGTCTCCACACCAGCGCTCACTGCCTGACAGACATATGAGACACTTGTTGAACTGCCTTCGTCGCTTTGCTGTACAGATTTTGTGCTCCATTTGGTTCATCTAAACAGCCATACAGCTGAAGTGGTGGTTTAGACAAAGCATTGGTATTTCAGTACAGTTTTCACGACATGAACGTACAGGAGCATACATGCAATGGCACACAGCAGTACTTTGAGTTCAGTGCTAACAAAACCAATGCAGTCATTTTACAGGAAAGACCAAATTGACTCTTTCACAGAATACTTTGGAGGTGTAAGCTTCTTAACTTTGTAGCTATGTGAGGTACTTGACCATGTTTGTGAAGGCTGACAACAATGCAACGTTGAAAGACTTCTTTATTTTCTGCGTTCACATTACGATGGGACACCTGCTTTTTCAAATTCACCCACCTCATCCAAGAAAAAAAAAAAAGATTTCACAGAATCAAAGGAGAAATAATTGAAACTGATGGTTTTAACATCAACCTGTCATGTTGTTGAGTAATTAAGGACTCTTTCATGTTTGTGAACACACAAAATCTTGATTAGTTTAGAAATAAATTAGGCAGGTGGAGCTTGGCGCCTCTTAATAAGACACGAGCTGCCCTGAAAACTCTAAATGTTCTCTAAAATCATGGATCATACACAAAATTAGGCTATTATTGATGATTGATGCACGACGATGACTCATCACTAGCCTATTTTTTTTGTTTATTGCTCATGCATGCATGTTATCAGCTGGCTTGTTGCTATATTACCCTTGCACGACGATGTCTTAATTGCACTGAGAAATGATGGTGCTCGTCTCTATGTATAGGGGACATTTTAACCATTGTTGATAAGAACTCAATCCCTTGTAGGTAACCTGATGTGCTGTTTTTTGAAATAATGCTCGTACGTTTGTGTTTTTACTGCTATTTGACCTACCTGTGTCTTTGTGCGGATGACAGAATATAGAATATAATAAATCCCTTCTTCAGAGTATACTATTCCCTGCTTTAGTTGGCCATATTGTATCATACTGTGCTCCACATGTTACATTTTGATATCCATATGGTGGTTTGATGTGGTCAGTAACTGATTATTATACATCAGATGTGCTGACATAAAACAAGGCATTCCTCTCTTTGAGGCATTTACAATTGACAGTTGCAATTGAATTGATAGTTCTACTTCTGGCTATGTTTCATTCCAATGATTTTCTAGCGAGACCTGGAAGAATATTCATAAGCACTTAGAAACAAAAGATGATTGATATTCATTTAACTAAGATTATGAAAATAGAATGCAATTTTCTCTCTCAAAATATTTAATGCCTAACTACTCTTATCTTCATCAGTGTAAGTGTGGATATGGCCTGAAATAAGAGATCAATAAGCCATTGTGTCATTCTCTACCCGTAGTTCCCCCTCCTTTCTATTTTAGTCAGAATGAACATATCTACCTTTGTCTCCCTCCGTCTCTAGACTCTTCCTTTAACAGTTCTTCCTCCGCCAGTGATACCAATCACTTCTCCTCCCTTGCAAGACTTGTTTTTAATACTTTCTTTCCCTATCTGCATCACTTTGCTCTCTTTCATTGTTTCTTCATATGTCTCTCACTCTAATCCTCATTCACATCCTCATTCTTCACCACCACCCTTCCAGCCCCATCCCACCCCCAACTCTGTGCAACTCCAGAGTTGCTCAGTGTTCTCCTCTACTTTGGAAAGGCGCCACATCCTCTCCCTGGCCCAAACGCGCAACCATTAATTCTGCTAATGACAGATAAATTAAGCATGGAGATGTGGAGGCAAGTGCACAGCTTTACACACAAACACACACAAAAGAATGCACATCAAGCACAGGCATGCGCACACTGGCATACATATAATATATTTAATTATAATAAGTACTAACGTGCACAGAGATCACACTCTTAATTGCCTATGATTGAGGACCAACTTAAAATTATTTTTCATCTCACCCATGTCAGTGTGAGGGGCTCATCTAACACAGAACGCAGTGTGCTGCTTATGTATGTTGAATTGAAGACTGATGAGGGACATTTTCAAGTTTGGGTTTACAGTTACTTCATAAGAGGATTATCCAACATCCAGGGAATAGAGAATCAAACCCATGTTTGGTTAGGCTCAGTATGGGGAGAGGGAGCAGCTGAGAAACAGCCGGCTTTGTTGCAGCATCCTTAAACCGGAAGCATCTGCAGCTATTTTTGAATAGAGTACTAGAAACGAAAAAAACAAGACAAGAGAACAGAATCCTGGAAAATGTGAAAAATTAAATAATAAAAACAGAATATAATAAAAAATGAGTACTTTTACCAGTGTTGTGTTGTTGCACCTCAAAAGGTTAAATAATTATAACTGTTCACCCTCTTCTGACGCCTTTAAGGGAATAATTTACATTCTAACAGTCTTATTTGCACACATGATGGCTCACCGAATACTAAGAGAAATATACGTCATTTAGCATTCACAGCTCACAAAAATCCAAACATTACTATTTTTTGTCATTACCATACTTTACATTAATGAAGTATATAATAGCACTGTTTTGCACATGATGAGGATTTCATCGTATGCTTGTTCTTAATTGGGCTAATGACTGTTTCACTAAAGCAGATGAATAGGTCAAAACTCCACTTTGACTTTAAAACTCTGCACAGCAATTTCAAACAGCCGCCTAGCTAGCTGTGAAATATATTCAGCCTGTAGATTATCATTTTAATTAATCTTGCTTACTTGGTCGTGTAATTTAAACATTTGCTGGGTTTGCTGGATGGAGAGAGGAGGAGGGAGATAGAGGATGGTGGGATTCGGGGTGTGACAGGGAGAAAAAGGAGGGAAGCAATGTGTCAGTCGGTCTGTGTGTGTATGCAGGTGGCCAACTATGTATGCAAATGAGTATCAACTACACAGAAATGATACTATTCTCTGCCTTATTAAGTCTGGAAATATCAAAGAATTTAAATCCAAGCTTTGAGGAGTAAATGGGTAAACTGAGGATGTAAGAGGATAACAGTTAGCAAGTGTTGCAGATAACTGGCGTGGCCCCCCTGCCATTGTAAATATCCAACCCTATTGCAGTCCAGTGCCGGGTGTCAAGGTGCCATTAAGATGTGTTAGACACTGATCCACAACTCCAAGTACCAATATTAGGACTTAGGATGGAAATTTCTTACAATTAAGAAAAAAATAACCAGAAAATGATCAGGAGATTGTCATTTAAGTGGTGTAACTAAGTACATTTAATCAGTTACTATACTTAAGTACAAACAAGTAGTACTTTACATGAGTATTTCCACTTTAATTATAATCCAATACAATTGAGGGAAACATCTTTTTTTTATTTATTGCACCTATTTGACACTTATACTTTGTAGTTACTTTACAGATAAATATTGTGTGTGCCATAACACGAGTTTATAAAATATGGTGCATTGTCATAGATTAAATAACCCAAAAGTATATGAACTAGTTACAGAGTGTCTCATAATATTGTGTATAATATCATAGATAACAGTGCACAGTGCCACCTAAAAGACACCATCCTCTATCTGTTTCTCCATCTGTCAGCAAATATGTGTGAAAATGCTCCGTTTAGATTTGGCTCCCCTTACGATGTCATAAAGGGATCTGTTGGTCATGTGACCTCCACCAGCCCTTCAGCAGGCCAACTGTCCCCGCCCACTGAAAACCTCCCGAGTCCACCCTGCTGTCCACCATTGTTTTTTTTTTCGCCATTAACACCAGCTCCGCTCCCGCTAACACAAAGACGTTGAAGGTGACATCGAAGCAGCAGATTGCTCTGTTATTCTAAAACCTCTAAACCTTTCAGACAGAGGGGGAAAACAGCTGCAGCAGCCACATCTGCCACAAGGAAAATAATGTGCTTTTTGAGCATTAAATGTGTGTGTAAAGCTGTCTAGGAGGACCTCCAGATACATGTACTTAAAAAGGAGCACAACATGGGACCCTTAAGAAAAGGATATGAATATTTCTCTACCATTTCACTTCTATCAGACAGCAATTGGACATTTCAGGTGTTATAAGTTTTCCTCTCTACCTCTGCAGACATTAAAAACATAAATATGATGACCATATTCATAGTTGGCTGTTCTATTACACTATTTGCTATTTCTTGCTTACATTCCTCTTGCATCTTGCACAAAATACTAATAGTTAGTAAAAAAGGTCCATTTACTCACTTACAAAAAGGAAAATAACAATTTTATCATTCGCCAGCATTAAAAACAATTATTGATGGCAAAAGTTCATCGGTTATTGAAGGAGGCGATGAACACACACACACACACACACCAAATCAATATTCATGCATATTCATTTGGGTTTCATAATGGGGTCTTTCAGCTACATATTTAGCCTCGCTGTGTGATTTATGAGTCTCTCCTTGCACTGCCGCCGATGCTATCATTTCCCTATTACCAGCTCCACGGGTAATTGTACTGTATGGTCAAAACTCTAACCTAAACATGATTGATTAATCAATATTGGGAAAATGAGTGAGCTGCATTGAGATGGTCACACACACAATATAGTATCTGTCTTATCAATTGTATTATTGGCAAACATTGCAGTTCTGATATGTTTCTGATGTCACAGGTGAGCACTACCCTCTCTGTAACATATTTATTTGCCCTGTTACAGCTGAACTTATCTTCACTGTATCAGGTATCCAGTAGATTCTAACACATATTAGTCATTAGTCACACAATAGTCTGTAATCCAGAGTTGTAGCTAACATTTCTGCAGTTTTCCATTATGGTCCCGAAGTATTTTGAAATATGCCTTTTTTTTGTCTGAATTTCATAAATGGAGAAAGTGCCAATTGCACAACCTTTCTGGCATAATGAAGCACAGTTATGCCAGTGGCATAAATGATGTGTCGAAGCGAAGGCTAATAAGAAAATACTAAAAGAGTTTGGGATAGGGTGCTCTCTCACCCTGAAGCTGCATATATCGTGTTTCTCTTCTCAGTATTTTTCTCCGCCCTCACCCTCCCCCCTTAGGTTTTGTCCATTTCTGAAGTGTTGTTTTCACCTTCACAGCATGGCTGAGATAGAAAAGTGAACACATTAGTATTTCCATTGCTGAGTAGGTACCACCACTGATAAAGACCTACAATTGTAGGCAATCCCATATGCAACCTTATGCTAAATAAATCTTACGTATGATTACCATACATATTTATCCATTACATTTACAGGCAAAATGATGGTACTTGATGGATGCTACAATGCGCTTGTTGCCATGCAGCTTTGATCAACTCTTGCTCCCTGTATCCTGCTGTGGCTGTTGCTACTGTCAGACAACAAATATGTTCCAGCTGGAAGTCACTTAGTGGGGGGGCAGACTGTGACTCCTGCCACCTTATATCCAATCACCGTTGGAACCTCACTTATCACATGTAAAACATTTGCTATTTGTTCAGATCACAGTTCTGCTGGTCACTCAAACAGTCCCTGTCCTTGTTACTCACTTCCAGCCATGTGTCATGCCTCTTGTGTTCTTTCACTATACAGTTATACAAACAAGTAAAGGCAACAATCAATACTTGCTGAATGAGGTGTCCATCCCAACCTCTCCCTTGAATGCAGGGTATGGATGTCCAAGAGCATTTAATGTCAGTGATTTTTATTGGCTGTTTGTACAATTCTAGTCAACTGCTTTCCTCCTGAGCCACATTGCTGCTGAACCTGAGAGTATCTGTAAAGTCGGGTAGGAATCCAATTACACCTCAGGATGAATCACTATTACAAGGAGCAAAAAAAACTTCTAATATAATTTGGTCATTGCAAAACGTGGTGTAAAAAGTTGAAGTGCTTACATTCTCCAATAGCTGAAACCTACCTAGTGAGCCTGATTCTGGTTGTCTGCTGCTGAAATGATGATAAAATGGGCTAGATTTGGTTGAAAAGTGAGAATCTGTGGTACTTGTACTACGTGCACTTGCAAATAGTGAAAACATAAAGATAGTAGTGAAATGAGGGTCATTAAATGATTGTGCTCAATCTTTATGACATGTTGGAAGGAGAGTATTTGCTGTGAGTTGAATGGCTGCCTGATTCCTGCGCATGAAAGGAAAATACATTTACCTTAAAAACTGAGACTGCTGTATAGGTTAGTGCACTGGTAGGAATTGGACCCACATCTATTTCTAAGATAAGGACACAAGAAATTAAAATGGTTCTTAATGGTTTCTACTTCATTGTTTTACTCGATAAACCCCAAAACATTTGCAAGTTTTACATAATTGAACAGTTTCTCTTCTTGCTCTGAACTACAATATCACATGCTATAAAATTACATCATAAAATTGTATCATGGAAAGTTTGTAAGTGGTTAGTTTTATATATTCTTTTAAGACATTGTGTTACAATCTCTGCAAGCTTTATTAAGTCATACATCCATGGAGGACAGGTGTGATTTAAATAAAACGGTAGTTAACTTTTTATTACTTTATCATCCTAACTCATTACTCCACTAATATCTTTTCCAGTCCTTAAATCATCCTTTTTTTTTAAATCCTTTGAGAACTTTAATCCCATAAAGTAAAAGAAAATATAAATTGCTCACTCGGCAGCTTGTTCTTTTTGTAAGGTGGCTAATGATAATCATTTAAAGATTGCGCACCACCATCTTAACAGTACTCGAAAAATTCCCTTGCATTAATAACTCTGTATACATGTACTTCTTGTTAAATGATAATGGGTTGCTAACTTGGTCTGCTACAGATCTCTATTGAAAGAGACATTTTATCTTGTGGGCTACCTTGCCTGAAAAGAGATGGCATTAAAATGAAATTTAGTGTGCGATCCATTATGGGAAAGTCTTGCCAGCCAGACAGTCTTGCAAGGAGAGCACGCCCAGGCAGCCAGTCTGAATGGAGACTTGGGATACGACCACTTTGGGACGCCGTTAAGGCAGGACAGAAACTCCTCTACATTTTTCCAATTTCATGATTTCCCCGTTCACTCTGCTCTTGACAGGTATTAGATCAACCTCAATAATTTGAAGTCACAGAGATATGTTCCAGTGAATGTTGCAACATGGTGGCAGCCTTCTTTCACATACTGTTGTCTTATTACAACCACTGCAGCCTAATGTATTCCCAACACAATCATGTCATTTTTTTTAATGAACATTCACTATACATACTGGAAAGATTACCCTACTGTACTGAGAGAAGATTGTTTAATGTCAAACCTTTTCTGTCAGTTTCCAGGTATAGAGTTGCTCTACCAATTATGACAGCAAAGTGCATTTCTGTTTTCATGCAAAGTTAATTGGCTTCAAGATTTTCATGTCCATTACAAAAAATCTACAGAGAATACTACCGTTCTGTAAATAGAGACTTAAAGAATGAAATAAGGATATCACACAGAATGAATATTTCCTACCTGCGTCCATAAGACGGTGGAATACATCCCATAATCAAAGTGTATTTCTTCACACCAGCTTATAAAATCAGGATCAAATGGGACATAAAGCAAGTGCAAACATCAAAACAATACCACAAAGATGTCCTTCAGGGGGACAAGGATTTCCCAGTCAACAAGACTTTATAAAGATGTTTGTACTTCAATTAATGTGCAGGATTAATTCTCCAATTTCACCAAGAATAAGATTTTATGCCAATTTTAACACTACTGGAACAGCAGTCCAGCAATAGGGCACTCAACAATGGCTTTAACAGCTCAGTGCATCAGTCATGACTGACAGCAGGTCCTGCACTTTACTTCACCTTGCTCACCAAGTATCATAAATAATAAGCATGGCAATAGCTACCATAAATAATCTTGGACAGATGGAAACAGCACAAAACAAGGACCCTTTTACGGTACCGTTTTCACAACACCAGCATGATTATCGAACCACATTTACTACATGCTCTCTGCCTTTGCCATACATTAACTCCCCTGCTGTTCCAGATCCTGCCACTCCCTCCTGCCCTGCAGTAACCTGTGTGTTCCTCCATCTCCTCACCTCCCCCATCCACCTGTTCCTACTTACCCATTAGCCTTGCTGTATAATGTACCTTGCCTTCCAAAGGTATGGGCAATGCAAGGTCATGTTTTTGTTTTTTTTTCTTTTTGAGAAAGCTGAGAAAAGAAAATAATTAGAATTGCGACTAGCAAATGCAACAATTTGGAAAGTGTTGAAAAGAATAGAAACCACTGGTGTACAGTAGCTAAGACAATGGACAGGTTGGCCAAGGAAAACAACAGCAGTTGAAGACTGAAACATTGTAAGAGCTGAGAAGAAAAACCCTGAAACAACAGTCAGTGACATCACCAATAACCTCCAGAAGGTAGGAGTCAAAGTATCAGTCTGCTGTTCACAGAAGATTTCCAGAGAAGAATTACAGAGGCTGCACCACAAGCTTCAAACCTCTCATCAGCAGTGAGAATTGGAAGCCAGGATTAGAAAGTGCAAAGAACTACAGAGATGAGCCAGAAAAGTTCAGGAACAAAGTTTATTAGCCAGATGAGACCAGATAAACCGTTACCAAGGACGGAAAGGCCAAAGTGAGGGGAAAGGAACAATCTGCACATGATCCAAAGCACACAATCTCATCCGTGAAGCATGGTGAACACAATGTCATGGCTTGGGGTTGCATAGCTGCATGGCTGGAACCAGATCAATCGTTTTTTATTGATGATGTAACCCATGATAGTAGCAGCAGAATAAATTCAGAAGTCTAAAGAAACCTTTCTCTGCCTATGTGCTATGCACCATAACTCATAGGTAGGTGCTTCACTTTACAGCAAGACAACAATGCAAAACATACTGCGAGCGCAACCATCAAGAGGGAAAGGTGGGAAGTTTTAGACGGGCCAAGTCAGTCTCCTGACTGAAATCCCATTGGGAATGCGTTTTATTTGCTGAAGAAGAGACTGAGGGGAGAAAACTTCAAAAATAAACAGCAACTGAAAGAGGCTGCATGAGAGGCTGGAAACCAAAAAAAAAAAAAAAAGAACAAACCAAAGATTTGCTGCTCTCAGTGAGTTGCAGTGCAGTTACAGCATGCTAGGGCTATTCAAACAAATATTAATTATTATTTAGACTCTGTCTGGTATTGATTATTGTCCTTTGCCTGTTTTCTGACAATAAGTAAAGATGAGCAGCCTGGTCTGTTTTGGTCCAAACCTGATTTCACAGTTTTTACAGCTGTAGTATTAATGGTGCATCATTATTCCATCTTTCACTCAGTTTTTAATGTGAAATGTCAAACTCAGATGTACTACATAGTTTAAGCAACACCAGTGTTTTTTAGATTGATGTAGTAAATCTCAAGTAGCCTAACACTGCACTTTTTAAAATGCAAACACAAAAGTATGTCATGGTTCAAATCAGAAGACACAAGACAAAGTAAATTATCTGTGTGCTGTGTGATTTGTCTCAGTCATCAATCACATGGGAACGAACAGTTTAGACCTGTGAGAATTACAGTATTTTCATTTGTGATTTTGATCTGGAATTGGCTGGAAATTTAGGGTGATGAGATGTGTATGAAATGTATAACATAGCCTCAGAATCAGTCTCCCTTTAGACATGAGATACAGTGTTTGTGCACACACACACACACACACACAAATGTAAATGCATGATTGCAGCAAACACACAACACCACGCTGAGGCCACACTAGCCACTTTATCTCTCACTTTCACAGACATAACTGTATCTCTTCTGCTTCCTTTTTCTCAAATCATATTCATGAGTCTATGAGAACAACCACGAGAGCATTTTCATCACTGAATGTCTTCAAATGCAAAACCGCTTTCTCCAATTCAAGGCATGTTTATGATGAGATAAGTCAGAGCACACAGCAGCATGGAAAGAAAAAAAAAAAAAAAACCTTCCCCCATCTGTGCTCATTTTAGACTAAATATGAATTGGCCAAAGAGTCCACCAGTGGAAGCGTTTTAGTGCCTGCTGGGCCGAGCTATTTGATTTGGACACAAGCTCTTGGCAGCACAGAGTTTATACAGTAAATGAGAGTTTTGGCTGCAGTGGCCAGCAAACGAAAATTTGATGAGTTTCCTTCTTGTCCCTCACTCTATCCCTCTTGGCACCCTGGATAATATTGTGTTTAGTTTTCAGCACAGGTTTCATTTTGTTTTGGGGACGTGTTGACTCTTGTGTGGCAGCCAGAAAGCAGGAAAAAGACGAAAAATAAGAAAGCAAAGATATCAATAAATACATGATGTGCAAGGCCACTACTGCATTGATTTAGCAGGGTAACCTTGTGCAGAATCTGAAGACTGAAGACACAGAATCACCCTTTTTTAACTTCAATTTTATTTTAGTGACATTTTGTGGGAGAAATAGCTTTTTGATCAAATTGAAGGCAGCGAAATCTATTACACTTCATAAAAGGAGAATTTTGCATGAGATTTTTTTTCTGGGTGAACTAATATATTAAAAACAAAATTTACCAACTTCATTATCCATAGCCATGTTTGTCTCCTCTTATTTTTTGTGTGACAGTAAGCTTATCTCATACAGCTTTTTTAATTTACAGATTTTAATGTCACTGTGCACAGCCCAAACAGCCATCAAATCTTCCTTTAGGCCCACTTTAGTTCACCGATGGTGAATTATATTTCCATCCCTTGCAGCAGTTACATGTAGAGCGACATTTTGAGCCACTCTGATTAGGAGCCGTGCCTGTGGAGAGGTTTAATCACCTCTGAGACATATTATAGTCGGGAATCATTTCAATTTTTTTCACACTGTGCAAAGTTTTGTCTTCTCCTTTCTGCATTCACACAGTCAAAAACAGCCACAGCTCTTTCCAATCGCCCATTTTAAACATAGTGATTACTGTAGTGCAACATAAAATAGCATCAAACGCAGCATCAGCAAAAACTTCAGCATTGGTCAGCTTCTCCTCGTTGATAAATAAGGAAATGACGGAACTTTGGCCAACACCAGTCAGTTATTAGTGGAGACACACAGGCATTGGTAACTGTTCTCAGCTGTTCTCCGCTTTTCTTTTTTTTCATTTCTTTTTATCTTACTGCAAACTCAATGAAGGTTAAATAAATAGTGCAACTCAAGTAAGAGCATGCAGTTTTCTCCAATTAGCACTACTGAAGCTATAAGAAAAAAATGTGGTAAGTGGCTGATAAAAATGTTGATTCTCAGTATCAGTCATTTTAGATCATATTAACACAGTGTTCAGTGCAGAATCCTATCATATCTTTGGACTTCCATTTAGATACAGACATTCACACACTGGCTTTTATGATATGCTTGATGATGGTGTATTTATTTTGTATATTTGTATGTGTGTGTGTATAAGTTGTCTTTTCTTTCTTGATCTTGGTAATCTTTATGACACAAAGCTTGCCTGAGGAGAGCATTTTATCAAAAATGTTATCCAAACATCCTCTTTTCAAATCCTCTAGTTCCCTTCTGTTGAAAGGTCTGAGCCCCAAGGGTAAAATTATTAAGCTTTATTCATTATTTTGGAATAAATTCTGTGGAAATAAGCCACACACAAGTGAACAGTAATGTGAAATATTCTCGCTTTAACATCGAACATTCTAGTATTCATCATTCATACAGTCTGTTGGCACTACAGCCAATCAACTTAGAATTTTATTTCATGGTCTTGTGAATCCTTATACAATGTGTATATTTTTCTAAAGCTCTAATAAACCTTCAGACCATTCAAAAAGTTGATAAAAATTGCTTTGTTGTAAATGGAAAATTGATGTGATATGATTTTATTAGCTACAGAATGAAAGGTGAATTTATAGGACGAAATTCAAAGATGCTTGTTACATGGCCAATTAAAGTATGGTTCGGTGGCAAGGCAGAATATGACTACTCTAACCTAAAACCACAGGGTTCCAGAGCCTGTGGTGCTTGGACCTTTGAAGAAAATGCAAAATATAACTCAACATCAATCAGAGCTACGGCAGGCTTATGGCAGTTGACCCTGCAGGCTCCAAATGTTCCACTCAGCAGTTCAGAAAACACCTTGTACCAATAATTAGAGACTAATGGGATGACTCGGACCCTCAGATTTGATTTAGCATGCTCAGTTGCTCAGACTGTACTAATGGTCACAGCCTACAATGTTATCACAAACTGCATTTTCAATTCTCTGTCGTCAGGCTTTGTGCCCTAAAACATTACTCCATCATTTTGCCCAAAGACCACTTCTTTTAGGGATCAAAATCAATGCAGCAGAAACACCATTCGTTTGAGTCCATGCATTCTCCATGCTTGTCAAAACCATACAGTGTAATGTAAATGTAAATGTCCAGTATCTCAATGCCTGACAATCGGGTCTGAAATCTGTATGTGTTGTGCTAGTAGTGAGGAGTGGGCTACAGTGGACTATTTGTTCACTTCTCTCTAACTTATAGCCCCCGTCTTCAGCCTCAAGTGATGATGTGTGATGTAATTCATCAGACTTTGAGCTTCTGTTCACACATGCAGTTGTATAGATTTTGACGTTGAAATACTTGTGGACTTTCCCTTTAAGAGGTTGGCTTGTTTGGTTCTAGCTGTCACACAGTTTGGGAAAACATTTTAACAACCATTGCTATGTATCTTAAAACATGCCTCATCTGAATTAAACTGTGGTAATTCTACATACACCCTTAACAGTCACAGCTCCAGATATATATGTATACTCCAATTGCATTCAAACATTTTCACAGAGATCTGATGATATATGGATGGAGGGATTCTGTTTTTCTAAAAGTCAATCTCTATATCCTTTCATGTGTTTTTTAGCATTCTCACACTAAATCAAATAAACTTCTAAATGTCAGCTTTGTTGTTGTTTGTTGATTTTATTTTGGTTCTGCCCAACTCCTCCTAGCAACACAACTGAGTATTAAAAGCTAAAAGTGGAGCCATAAACATATGGCGCTGGTTTCCAAGTGCGACACAACCAACATTTTCAAACTTTTTTTTTTTCTTAGTAAAAGGCGACTTCACAGCACTAAATCTAATCCAGCTAACATGTGGCCAGGAATGTGTTTTGGGGCCAAGCAATGTGTAATGACGCACATGTGTGAAAGGGCAAATCTAACCATGGGGAGTTAAACGAGCAAGCTTTAGGTGGTTTGACCTTTGAACCAAACCAAAGGCTGGTGTGAGGGAGTCACCTCTAATGAAGGGCTTCAGGGTGAAAACCGCTGTACCTCCTGTCATTTACAGAAATCACTCTTAAAATGAATAACTGTCCAAGGAGAAAATTCTTTTTAAGCTTTTATTTACTCAAAGGAAGTTGTTTGAACACACATGCTCTTTTTGTAGCACAGCCCCACTTAACACTTACACTGACACTTGAGAGCTGACCAGTTTTCGTCTGTTGGCCATTAAGCAACTCCGCTGAGGCAGCTGGGGACGAAGACCCCATGTGGAGGGTGGAGTTGTTGGAAGCACAGTGTAGTATGACTGGTATTCAAATATGCTATTAACTGCAAAAGCCAGACATAATTTAATCTCTGTTTTGATCCCATCTAATTACAGGAGCACTCTTCTCTTACACTATTTTTCTGCATACATTTTCACTTTTTACACCAATATTAACTGGAAACCAGAACTATATTGATGATAGATGGTTGAATTCTTACATAGGATGCAAGGATATTATGGCTAATGGACTGCATGGCAGGTGGACCAATGCATGGATGGAAAGACACATCATGTAGTAGGTAGACTGCTGCTCAGTGGGAGGACTGAGCGCAAAGCCAAGTGAAAGGTTGAATGGATGGGTGTATGAAGCGATTGTACAAATGGATGCATAAACGCCATAATGCATAAGTTGAGTGCAGCGAAGGTGAAAGATAGGTGCATGAACAGAATGGACATGGATGAGTTGACTCAGTGTGTTTGTTGGGGGCTTTTAAAGTGATGGGTCTGGACGGGTGAATACGGAGATGAGCTGATGAATTGCACAAATAAGTTAATGACTGTTTTAACTCTGTCTGAGAAATTTCAAATCCATTTCAAAAATTGAGACACAGTCCACTCATGTCTATCGCTATTTTGTTATGATGGTTCTTGTTGAGAAAAGATAAGTGCGGCTCACACAGACGTGCATGCACGATGCAAACACAGATGCCTCTGTGCAATGAAATTCAAGGGTGGCTGCAAGGACAATCTAACCTTAAAGTGTCAGCTCACACAGATAAATTCAATTTCATTTCATTACAATACAAAGCACACTTATCAACAACATGTCTCTCTTGTCCCAGGTTCCCTGAGTAATACACAGACCTTGCTGTCAACATGCTTTCTTCTTTTATATTCATGAGAAATGCTAGAAACATTGGCTCTGGGCATGGCAGTTGGTTCTACCTGGGGGTCGGTTGATACACCACTTTTGTCCTGACTGAAATATGTCAACACCTATTTGATTGATTGCATTGAAAGTTTGCTCACACACTCATGGTTCCCAGAGGATGAATCCTACTGACTCTGGAGATCTTCTGACGTTTCCACTTGCTCACACTTATAGTTTTGAGGGAAATATTTCAACAACTATTGGATGAATTGTCATTCAGGGCAAGAATATAGACAATTTTAGGCTTCTGCCAAGCTTGATGATGAGCTGGTCATGTGAATCAAGTGCAGGAAAACTGCAGGAAGTGAACATCTAAAACATGCAGGGGATCCCCAGGACCAGGATTGGGAAACACTGTGTTACTTCTCTTCATCAAATATAACATTCTCTTTTGAAGCCTCATATTAACATCAAATACTCTAGCATGCATTTTTGCACAGAACATGGACTATAGACTTTGTCCCCCCATCAATTACATTCTGTCCTGACCTGTCTGAGCAACAGTGAGGAAAGATGAATTGCTTCACGAAACCCCTATTTCCACAACATTTGGCTGACTATAATTTATAGTCAAAATATCAGTAAAAAGTCTAAAAATAAACAATGACGTCTCAAAATGAAGTAAAAAACATAAAGCATCTTGCGGTACTTCCTTTAATTGTCGTTTGAGGTGACGGTGGAGGGAATTTCTGGGTTCACTCTGTTCCCATTATGACATAATGACTTGATGACACTCCCTGTGTCCCTGTCATGATGTGTGTGAAGAACTATGTGTGAGTTTATCTTTGTGTGTGTTTCTTAGTGCCTGACATCTCTGGTGGTGTTTCTGTCTGTTGCAAATAAATTTTGTTTGAAAGCTAGACAGAATCTCACAAATTGGTTCAACACCCAAACACAGAGCAATGTATGCTAGTACAGAGCGGTTTAGTGTTCAGTATATTTTAGGTGCAGGGACAGTGTTATCAGGACACCCATGTCATACCGCTGCACCGTGCTGTTCCATCTAACAACTGTACCCGTGTGTGTGTGCGTGTGTCTGAGAGAGAGATGGATGATGGCTCAACTTTTTCATAATGGTCTGGTTCTTTCATCTAATTGTGAAAGTTTCCCAGAATTCCTCACAAAATAGTCAGCAGGAGACACTGAAATAGAAGAAGATTCAGTAATACTTTACCATACGGAGCACAAAATTGTGGTAGTTACAAATGAGGAGCGAATTGTGAGCGACCTGATAATTAGTGAATCATAAACGGGTAGTTTCTGAATAATTCTGAATAGATAGATGTATGTGACATATTTTGCATGTAAATTTCTGTGGTAAAATTCTTAACTTACAGTGTTTATTTTACTTCTCACATACTATATATAGTGGGACTGTTATCCACCAAAGATTCTGCGACAAATTCCCTTAATGTGAAAACCTACTTGTCAATAAACCCATTCTGATTCCAGTATCCCACTTTTGCCCTCACCATGCCATAGAACTGAACTGAAGACGCTTTTAATCCATTTGAACTATTTTGCATGTTTTGTTATTTGTTTTTCGTATGTATTAATTAATGATACTTGAATTAATGTTACTAAAGTTACCAGATTTCTGGCCTGAGTTATCGTAGTCCAGACCTGACAGACCTGACCAGACCTTAACAGAATCTAACACATTAATGACAAGTTTATGAAAATGTTAAAAATCCACCTCAGAATAGTTTAAGCAAAGCCTGCACCTTCCAGACACGGTTTTTACCAAGACATCTAAAATGGGACAAATGTCTACATTGCACATCGTTTTTACTACTAAAATCATTCGATCATCCCCCAACAGAAAAGTTGATCAAGCTCAAAGGGGTACTGTGTTTCAATCCCACAAGTCTGGTCTCCATGATCATGTACCCATGTGAAATATCATATGTGAGTACGCACAAAAAAACAGAAAATGTCTACAACCACAATCTGCATCCTCAGTGATTTACGAAGCCTTTTGAAGCCATTGATGTGACACCCCAGGAACCCTGGGAATCAAGATATTGCAATGCAGTAGATGAACATCTAAGTTTTTTTAATTGCAAATGCAATTAAGTTTCCTTAATTCCTTTTGGGCACTTTGAGCTCCTGTAGAGATTGCAAGGAGATAAAAAGAGATCAAAAGGATCTAGCCAGGTGAAATCCACCCTGTTGTCGTGCAGTTCACACAAAACCAGGAGCCAGGATAGAGTCTAGCTATCTTGTGAGTTTGCAGTGATGTTTTTGAAATGCCTTTAATAGTGTTGAAAGACAAATGTTGGCAGGTAAATTCAAATGTTACAGACATAGTTTGTGACCAAAACATGAATTTGTCCTGTCACATGTAAAACTACAAACACCTTATAGGTCTGTAATGTGGATCAAAATGTGTTGGATGTCGATTAAAAGTCTAATAAATCACTACTTGTAGCAAAATTCCAACATGTTGATTCATGTTCTTGATTTGTTCTGCCTTATTTTCCATATTACATAAAGACCTATGACTGATCTGTTACTTTTAGACTCAGTACACTGTGGGCAGTAAGCAAAAGATACTTTTGTCTCCTCTCTCCTCTTTCCTATGACAAAACACTAAAGCCAGTTCTCAAATAGTCAGTCCACCTCCATATCTTCCTCCTCCTCAGAACGGGTGTTTTTCTGACTATTTGCTCCTCTATCTGGCTGGATTTCTTATTGTGTACATGTGTTAACATCTATTCCTCTTATGTTCACCCTTTATCCCTCTCTTTTGACATATAAAGAATCAACCAGTCTGTCTGTCTCTCTGTTTGTCAGCCTTTCTGACCGTCTTATTGGTTACCCTTTGTGTACCTCTCCCTCATAAATTCGATTTAATTCATTCTGCTTCAAAATCTCTCCCTAAAAGCAGTGTTGGGTCTTTCCTATTAACAAAAAGCAATATAAGAAGAAAGGGTCCCATCCCCATGTTAATGAGACCTTGTCAAATGACCCTCTTTCCCCAAATGAAATTCATTGCTGATGTTTCAGACACACCACAAAACACATTTTACATAATTCCTTTAATTGATTAATGTAAATTCTAATGAATGAATAATCGATCATTGTTTAGGTAGATCCCATTACAGGGCTCTAAAAAATACAAAAACTAGAATGCAAATAGCAATTATTAGCCAATCAATAGCCTCCCTGTCCTGATTCTAGGCTTCAAGAGCAGGTTTTCAATTGGAATCATTAACAGTAGATTGAAAGATGATGCAGGAAACTTGAGATATCTGCTGCATGCATGAGTAGTTTCTGTTCTGCTTCGAGAGGCTCTACACCATAGATACACACAATGTAACATAAAGAAAATATATGTAATGTAAAAGAAAACACTTACAGTAAGTCCATTTTTTTTATTAAATCATAAGTACCTGCTGTGTAGATAACCTGTCCTCTATTTGAGAAAAAAACAGAAACCAAAAGGTAGAAATTCAAATTTTCTTTTTTTTGGTTTCATGATGGCCCCCCTTAGTTTAGCAATAATTCAATGTAAAACCATTCCAGTATTCACCAATATATATGGATATCCTATTTTGACACAGCCAGTCAAATTTTGTATAAAGCAGTCAGTGTTCTATCACAGAATGAATTGGCGCTATATAATTAAAGATTGATTGATTGATTGATTGAACCAGAGAGCAGCCTGCTTCACAGCCTTTGAACAACAAATCACATTAGTTTTCCTGCTAAAGTCTCCTTCTTATTTAACTTACAAACATGAACACACGTACCACCATCATAGCTGCACCATAGCTTGTTGAATTAGCGACCAAACAAACATTGACAGGGGAACAGCGCACTGCTATCAGTTTGTAGGATAGATGGCTAATTAGCTGCTCAGCTTCAGCACTTTAAACAGCATGTAAATATGCCTGCAAATGTCACATCGGTCTGATTAGATGCTGGTGCGATCCTTAGTCTATACACTACCAACTAAATTCTGCCATTCCCCACTGCATGTAGACTGCAGCCAGAGACTGTTTACTTTGTTTCTTGTTTTCTAATGCAGCACCATGGCAGAAAGAGTTTTTCTCTTCCTTTTAATGATATGAACAGATCTTTTTTTTTTTTTTTTGCAAAAGGGGATGACTGAATGTGATTTCAGTTGGACTATAAGTATAAATTTCATCCTGATGTTGAATCCGTGGAGACTGTACGTTAGTGATCCTTCGAGGATGTAACACCCATTGTAAAGAATAGACTGATGGATACACCAAAGTAACATGCTGAAATGTCAGGGGATCATCCAAGTCCACAACAACCACGAATGCCTGCACCCAACTGTATGGTAATCCATCCCACAATTGTCCAGACATTTCAGCCTCAATCTCAAATGTCAGTATCAGAGGAGAGGAAAAAGTCAGGGGATTAACAACGTTGTTAGGATTCATCCTCTGGGTAACATGAATGTGTGTGTCACAATTTGTGCCAATCCATTTTATGGATGTTGGAATATGTAATAGGATATGTGACGATTTGGACCTGCTGGTGGTGCTACATGAAAGGTCAGGGGGTCATCTGAGCCCCTAGCATGGCTTATGATAATAGCTTTGGTCATTTGTTCAAACACTTACAAACAACCTGCAGTATGTTTTCCGACAAGTGACCTACTGTGGTCATGCAAACAATGACCACAGTAGACTCCCAGAAGCATTGGCGGGAGATACAAAGGCACTGACAAATAACCTTTTTTGTTGGTTGGCAAATTTATTGAATCTGTCTGTTTCCAAGTTTGCAAAGTTATCCATGAAAAAATCAACAGCACAAATACATGACTGGGAATTAAATCAAGCTAAAAACTTACATTCTGTCTCCAGTGAATGTTATTTTTTTGGGAAAGAGTGTAAACTTTTATTCTCAGTAGCCAAATGAGTTACAACCATCTATAAGACAGCTGGTGCTCAGCGGGAGTCAGAGAAGGAGAGGAGAGCCAAGCTGAGCTGAACCACACTCTGAAGTTCATTTATAGTTTTAAGATTCATAACAACATAGAAATATGCAGTACTAAAGACAGGCAGAAAAAATGTGGTCTGGGGTAATTCTCAGAAACTGCTCTTAAATGTCCCTGTTTTTTAAAAAAAGTTTAGGTGCACATGGCACTTAATTGATTTGGAAAGAGAATTTTAGTTTCATTTCTTCTTTGGGGGTCATAGTGGAGGTACTTTAAGAAAGATTTCATAAAGTCACAGCTTTCCTCTCAGTCACACCCTTCAAAACAAATAAATTCCAAGGGAGTCAGAGAGAAAATATCTTTTGTCTATTTAGCTTCCTGGTGGTGAGAAAACAGGATAGAAGAGTTAATTCAGACACTCAAACATCACTAACATCAAGTTGTTTTTATGCCTCTGTGGAAGATAAAATGCGGCAACAGTTGTGTCAACTAGACAGGATGAAGCCGTATTAAGATGAATATTTAATGGTGAAGGGCAGCGTGAATAAAATGTGCATTATATTTTAGTTACCTGCCAAGGAATTTGCTTATTTTTTTCATTGTTGTGTCTGGCAAGATAAATTTTATGTGACTCAAGCATATTCAAAGAAAATGTTTCATCGCGACAGGATCAGCTTTTTTGTCAAATGATGATAGTGTTCCCTGAAAAGGATCCAGAGAGGAAGGGAGCACTTTGTTCAGACAGATTGACAGTTTTGCTGCTTCTGCAGCAGTTGTGATATGCAGAAATTTGAGGGTAAAGGTAAACTGAATCCTGTGGGAAGACATTTTCAAAAGTACAAAGGTTTGTGAGGTGAGGTGACAGTGAGGTTAATATGAATAATGCTTCAATTCAGAGATTAACTATAGTTCTCTTTACATTTGCTTAGAAAAATCCAACTAAACTGATTTGTATTTGCTGGATTGCTCAGGTTGCTGAATAAGCTATTTCTAGATGTATTTTATGTAACATTGATGAATTACAGTTGAAAATATGTCCAAACAAGCTCATCCATTCTCATCCCCTTCTTTAAAACTCTTCTGAATTATATTCTAAGTACTTCAGGGCACAAGTATCTACAGGTTGCTTTGTTTTTTTTCTTTTGTGCTAAAATGAACGTGGTATAATGTGTAGCCCCAGGAGTTAGAAGTTTATTAGACACCAAAGAAAACATTTTGTTTCCAAAGCAAATGTAGGCAGACCCCCCCCCCCCCCCCCCCCCCACCAAAGTATTTGATCAGCATGGAGGAGAAAAAGTCAGATAATCAAGATTGCACAATCGTAGTGAGACTCAAGTTTCAAACCCATGCAGATACATTTGGTTTGCACAGGATGTTCCATCGGTTAAGCTAAACAGGTATACTGTATTTGTAAGGATGAGGCTGAAAAGCTTGAGATGGCATCCAAGCAATACAGAGCCCAAAGACAGAGATGAAAGGGGTAAAGGAAGGAAAGAAACAAGGGGAGAGTGTGTAAACCCCTGTTGAGTTTCTTTATTTACATTTCAGACATTTGGTCAGATACCACATCAGTGTAACCAGCCATCCTCCATTCTGTTTTTGAGGAGGTTTGCAGAGGTCTCAGTGGGTTTTTAACTTTCAACAGGGAAGTGTGGCTACTCATTAATTAAACAGTTTACAGTAATGGAGCCAACTGATCCACAAGCCAACGGTCTCCATCTGCCAACTCTATCTTCCACACTGCCTGTCTCTTTTGCTGAATCTATTGTCCTTTGTCCTCTTTTTCAAATCTATTTCTGCTCCTGTCTTCTCATATACGTCAGATGCCCACCCTTGCTCCATCAAGCCCCTTTTTTCGGTGCATCATGTCCACCTCCTCCTCATGTTCATCTCCTCTCCTACCCTCCTCCTTTCCCCTATATTTTTCTCTGCTCCCTTTCACCCGCTCTTTCAGGTTTGTCAGCTCATCGTCTGATCCTTCCCTCTTCATCCTCTTGTAACATCTCCATCTCCACCTCCTCCTCCTGTGCTTTCTGCATCCTCTACTCCTCCTTACTCATAGTGGTGTAATGGTACAATATGTCTCCACTCTATAATTTCATGAAGCAGTGACCTGAGCATGAACATCTCACAGAGGATGTGTTCTGTTTGTCTGATTTTTGGAATAGGGCTTTACAGAAAAAGTGGAGGTTGGTATGTAGTTATCTTGGCAAAAGTGAACAAAGTGTTTTTGCACAGACAGCAAGGGCATCTGCGACCATTGTCTCCACTAAACAGTTTGTTTTTCCATCACTGTGCTAATGGCACAACTTAAGCTTTCTTTATAGAGAATCAGGCTTGTGCCCAGAAGGTTGCTGTTTCAACTCGCAGACTTGCAGGACAAAGGAGCAGCAACCTCATTACCACCACTCAGGCCCATTTGGCAGCTTCTTGATTTGAATTCAGAACTGCGTGGTCCCACATTCAGACATATAGACTCAGAGACTGGTGAAGCAATGTGCTCAAGCTCAGTACACATCCTGTCACTGGGTGCCAAAAGAGTTGTGCTGTAATTTGAAGCCTCTTGAAAAGAAGTTTAAAAAAGTTTCGACCAGTAGAGCTGCTTTTGATTTCAGATGACGACATCAGGACTGGGACCAGGACAATTGCACACTTCACAGCGTACAACGCCAATGTTCAGTGCCACTACAAGTAGTGTGTCTTAGACGTAGCAAGACAAAATGTAAGGGTGTGGAGGTTGGAATAGGGGTGTAGTCTTTCATGCAGGAGACTGGAATTAGCATGTAGTCACAGACCTGCAATTATCATTCATCAGTTTTTTAACCACCATAACAGTTTTCCCCCAACCTTGACTTAACTTAGTTGCCATGGTCCTAATCATATTGAAATGACCACAGCCATGGTGTTTCTCCAGTTTTAACTGTAAACATACTGTAAATTGACACACACATATTCTATAGTTTGTAAAAATGTCGGCATGGTGTATAAAAATCCCTGTTACTTGCAGAAACTTCCCACAATGACATCTTAGGTTGTGTTTCAACAGCACATATTGCAAGATAAATCTAATCTACTGCAAGCAGAGCTAGTTGAACATCAATTAAAAGACAAATCGCAATTAACTATCATATTGTGCCAAATTAGTGGCAAAATCAAAACATAAGTCTGAGTGCATTGATCTCAGTAAGCGTGAATGGAAAAAAAACATTTGCACATATGCTCTGTTTTGTGTTTGTTTGTTTGTCTGTGTTTTTGTCTGGCTTTACAGCTTTGTGAAATAGCATGCTGGTAATACAATAGTAATACAATACAATAATGCTGTATACCTTGACAGATAATGTAATATTGATACCATCTGTTGGTTACACTGAGTTTTCATGGGTTGCTCCTGATAAAGGATGAGCTGCATTCTATTCTTTTTTTTTTGCCATTTATAACATACTCTATTGCATCAGGCCTTCTCTTGCATTGGGTAATAGAAGTTGGTGGGTGGAGCTGGAGTTGAGCAGCTTCGCCCAAGGGATCTCCCCAACCACAACAACATAAAGCCTCATACAAAAGTACACACACTATTTCTTCTAAATTATAGGCTAAACTTTTAGGCTAAATCACTAATACCATATATAGTTTCACTCTGGAATGCAGCTTGGTTTGAATATCTCTGGATAGTTACATTTCAGTCCAGTGAATAACGCAGCAAGTTACCTGTTGGTCCACATCTGTCTGGATCTGATACTGAAACAGCTGCAGTGGAGATTTCAGAGAGCCATCAGTGTGGGAAGCACAGATGCACCGTCTGTGAAGCTGTTATCAGACTCCCTCTGAGATGCTTGTTACGCTCCTTCACTTGGACCCTGCTCCCTCTGTCACATACGCACACACTAACACAACAACTTGTTTTTGTCACTCCGGAGAACATTGAATTGATTTTCATTAATTCCCTGGAAGTCTATCCAAACTTATTGCCACAGTGCCCAACAAAAACTCTTAAGTCTGTCATCTTTGCCCTCTTTCACTTCTTCAAATCACACCATCACACTGTCGTTCTCCTACTCTCCCCCTCCTCCTCCTGCTGCTCTGATTTGCCTGCTTTCTCCCTCCTCTTCCAAGCCTTTTCCTCTTACCCACCTCCCCCATCCTCTCCATATTCTCTGCGGTCAGGAAAACTGAAGAAAGCCACTGCAGTTGGAAACCGCTGCCAAATAAAAAAACCCAACTTGTTACTCTTAGAGTTTAAGCCCCTGCCAAATAAAAGCCCCTGCTCGCAGGCCTGTAGGCATTAAAATGTGGTAACAGAAACCCAGGCTTGTAAATCACATCTTGATTGAAGGCTTGCTAAGAATGGGATGTGACACATGCACATGCTCTCACTTATACACAGACACACACACACTCTTCATGTCTGTCCCACTTTTTGGTGTCCATTGCTATTTTTCAGTCTTTATGTTTTAGATTTTCTCTCTTTCTCCTCATGTGTGTAATTTTTCTTCCATATCTCCTTTCTGCTACTATCCATTCTGCTCCCATAGTCTTCCCTCTCTGATGCTGCCATGTTCCACTGTTGATATTTTATGTGGCCATTTTAAAGATGAATAAATTCCATACTGAGTCCAAAGGCAAGCCTAGTTTGTTCTTTGTATACAGTTTCATCTGCAAAACATCCATGTAGAACCAACAAATCAACAAACTACTGGAAATAGCTTAAATGATGACATCACTCACAGCGTCTCAAAGTTTTTTTGACACATAATTTCATAATCATTCCAAATCATCATTACTTTCCAGTATGGAGAATAAAAGCAAAGATCAATGACAATCCAAAGCATGGCATGTTCATCCAATCAGGTGCAGAGAAGGCTTCTATTATGTCCGAGCAAAGGAGAGCACATGTTAATCATTTATTCTACACTCTGTATGAAATTAGACCTGACTCCAGAATGCCTTTTAAACCGTGCCAGACCACAACGAGCATTTGTGAGTTGGCTTTGTAGAGATTAAAAAAGATGAAGATGTGTACTGTAGGTTATGTTAAAACACATAGGATGTAACAGGGTGATGTATAGGACTGAGAGTCTGGCTCAAGCCTAACACAACCCAGTTCATTCCAGCCTGAGTCTGGCAGTTAACCTTTTTTATGCAAAACCTGCCAAAAAAACAAATGCAATAGTTTCACCTTAGAAAACAACAGCACAGACTTTATGACACGATGTGTCGTTTAGGCATCAACATGCATGTTTTAGAGCTTGAATGAAGGCTGCGATATATATTCATTATTCTTAAGTGGTCCTGCTACAAGTAAATCTTGGGCGATACAGCATGTGTCAAGTTTAAATATGAAAGATCCACATTGGCTATTATTTTATATTGTGAGACCAAAACCCACTCAACCCCATAGTTGACACATAAAAACATGCCCAGGTCTAAAATTTGTTCAAGATTTGTATGTGTTTAATGACACCGCTGTTTAGTGGAGGATCATTCCTTTTCATGTGTGTGATGTCCCATCTTAGTGCTGTTGCCCAATGTTAGCACCTGTTCAGCAGCATCCTTTCCAGGATGACTTCTGATTTTGTCCATGTATCTTTGCCTATGTTCTCTGCCTCACATCTCAGAAACTCAAGGGTGGCGATGGCATATATTGAGGTGAAAAAAAATGGTGAGAAACACGCTTATGAAAAGATGGTCACTGTTTCTAATCCCTTGGGTGACTGAGAAAATCTGGGAATAAGGAGAGAGAAAGTGCTTTCTCGCTTCATTTTACCATTGAGCTGCTCTTGAGGGAAGTGCTTAATCCCTAACTGCTCCAAGTGGAACCATTTAGAGCCAACAGTATAATACTGTGGTTTTGCTCGGTAGCTCCCAGGTGTGAAAAGTGTGTAACTGAGTGATTTTGAAGGAGTTGCTGAAAGGAGAATATGAACTCAGCACATCTTCTCTGGGTGAACAGAAGTAAAAAAGGGAAGACATATACATACTTCCCAGTTTTCTCTGACTTACAAGTGTCAAGAGTCTATCTCACTTTAACAGAAGCCTTCACAAATCCACACACACACACACACACACACTTTTTTCCCCTTGCTCAGTCCTACTACACCAACTGCTCCAGTAGTTTCTCGGGATGGACTATTTCAACTCGTATCATGCACCATCTCATTCTTCCAGGACAGTGATGCTGACATGGTTTTGTCTCGGCAAGCCAAGTCCTCCTGATTTCTCCCTAAGCTGTATCAATAAATGACGAGGCTGTATTGCACCAACACAAACCTATTATGTGTGAGAGACAGAGAGAGAGAGGGAAAGAGAGAGAGAGAGAGAGAGAAGATTAGCATGGTGAATGTGAATGGTTAGGAACAACAAAATAGTGAGCAAATTGAGTCATCTACCAGAAAATGCCTGCTGCCCAACCACACAAACATACCATCTGTAACAGAGGCCATAAACATGCAGCATCACAGGGAATTCCATCCATATTGGCCAACTTTGCACCTCCCCATTTACATGCCAATGCAGACAGTATTGTGCTATATATAACAAAGCGGTAAAGTAAGGGTGTGGAAGTGGATGGGTATGAAGTGCATCTAACTTTTAATACAGGAAACCAGCAATTGATTTTCACCCTTTAAACACCATTTTTTCTTAACCTTAACTAAGTGTTTTATTTGGATCTTGCAGGTTTTTTAGTAATTAAATTAAGGTTTGAAATTGAGTTCTGAATATTTCATGAATTCCAGCTAGATTGTAGTCTATGCAGGTATGGGTAATGAACATACAAAGGGACAGGTTTAATCTTTGGCAGAGTTCACTCTCAGCCTGGGTCTCAGTGCTGCTTTAATTTGAGATTTGTTTGGCAAAACTCATGCTGGAATTTGACTAAAACCCTGTACAAGTGATGGTTAAACTTTCATTAATTATTCTTAAAATCCTGGAGGGACTGTCATTCCCTCATTTTACATTAGCCAAGCCTTAAAGACCCTATAACATACACAAGGACACACACGCACACACACACATGCACACGCACACGCATACGCACACACTCTTTTCATCACTCCTTTGCTCTTCTCACCCTAACCAAGGGTCTCTGTCTTTACATCCTGGCCGCTGTAACCAAAATATTGACGTTCATTAGTCAGATGCATGTCAAAGGAAGCCAAAGGATTAGATTCAGATGGCGGATGGGAAGCCAGAGGGCTGCTAATGAAATCTGGACCGCAGAACCGAGGCTGAGGGATCTGAGGGAGGGAAGTGTGGTGAGACACACACACAGCGCTCATACAGGGTGATTCACACAAACACACACACACACACACATGAAAGAGTCCATAGACGAACACACATGTTTAAGCGCTCATTCACATATCCGCACAAAAAGGATCTGTATATGCACATGGACTCACACATGCACGCACACATTATGATAGTTTCCCGAAGACATGGTGGGACTAATGTGTTGACACACACACACTCACACACACACACATTCACACAGGCTGAGTGAGGCAGATGACCGCAAGGCTCTGTGTTGAGGTTAGGCTTCGTTTCATCTCAGGCTGAGGCCTAAATCTCCTCAGACAGGGGCCTCGCTTTGACACATTCCCCCAGCAGCCAAGCTCTCACCCTGGCATGTGTGAAACTCTGAAGTTGTGGTTGACTTTAGGCTTTTTCTGTATTTTACTATTTTTTTTCAAGCTCTTTTCCCTAATAAAAGGGCTTTTTTTCTTTAAGCGTTTCATCTGCATGTCTCTGGTGTATCTCATTGTGTGTTACGATGTGTGTTTGTAAGGTTCTGTACATGTTGTGTGCGTGCATCTGAATATCTGTGTGTGTGTGTGTGTGTGTGTGTCTTCAGAAACGTATGTCTAACATCTCTCTCTCATTGTTCTTATGTGTTCTCTTAGTCTCTGATTCGTCCCATAACACACAACAGGATATTGAACTGTGGTGCTGGCTTAGAGAGCAGGCAAACCGATATTCATCTGGGATAAATATAGAAAACAGACACTTTCTTAGGCCCCAAACTATGAAAGTTTGTAAGAGCAAGAGGACTTTGAAACAGATGGTCTTTGATTTTGATGACTGATAGCACTGTGCTGTTGTGTTTTGTTCATAGCTTAATATTGTGGGTTCTTTTTTGCATTTTGTATTTTGCAGAAGATCAGAGTCGCCCTGTTTGCTGTAGTTTTGGTTCATATGCAGCTTCTGTTGTCATTTTGTGAACACACTCTTCATGGTCTGCTTATCGGTCACTTGAGATCAATGAACCCCAGTATTTGAAGGTCAGTTCACTTATGACAGGGAGAGAAAAAATACCCCTAGCAGACAAACACTCATTCTGTTTTCACTTCATTATTCTCTTCTGCACAACAATATTCAACAAACAATATTCTTAACATTTTGTGTTAATGGGATGTCAAAGATTGACAACATTGTTTTACATACACGATCCAAAGTACAGTATATCCACATCCAAGTCAATCCAAGATACACAATGAACTGCACTAAATCCAAGCAGCCCGTTTAGATTGAAATACGCCTGACAAGTCAGCTAAACAATTTTCTATGTGTACCTCACTGAGGTGAAACAATGAACAACTGTAAAGAGTGTTAAGCTGACAAGGAAAAATGTAATGGATACACTAACTAATCAATATTTCTATGATGAATTCAGTATCTGAGGCACCTCAGTACCAACACACTGTTTTGGTATTACTGGCCTGCAGCTAACGCTCCTCCTGAGCTGACTAGAGAAAACCACAAACCTGCTATTTTAGCATATGCTTTTAAAGTTACATTAATTCAAATAACACATTTGTGCATTTGAATGCTGGACTTTGTAGTATCTAGACATGCAGATAATTTGGATTTGGTTTGTCCAGCTATTGAGATTCCTCATTGTAAAACACTTTAATTGGGAGATTTTTTCAGTTGAAAGTATTTCTTATGAAACATGCTCACAGTGAGATGTCTGGATTTTTTCTGAATAATGAGGACATTGTCATATGTTGCTGTTGCAGGGGTTCTAAAAGATGGATACTTCAAAATCTGAGCAATCTGTATTGCCATATGGCGTGAGAGGGAAGGTCTTTTTTGTAATTTGTGCGAACAAGCCCTTTAATGGCACAATTGATAAAGAACAGAAAGCATTCATTCTAAAACTAATCTACCCTTTTGTATATGAACCCTGTGTATGGCTGTATGTGCTGTATGTGCTCAGCGTCTAAAATACAGAATGCTAAAGAGTTAAAGTGCTGAAAAGAAAGCTTATAAGAAAATTCAAGTATTCACTGTTTCTCCATCAGATTAGTTACTGATGCCTGATAATGACATTAAAATGAATTTTGCAGCATTGTTTTGCTATGTAAAATATGCTAATGCAATCATCCTTATCCAATTACTTCATTTGTGAAATCAACATACAGCTTATTTATCCAACATTATACCGCTAATGGTTATTGCATATGCATCAAGTATTTTATATTCCAACATGATTCCCCCAGTTATTGTACACAGTATCTTACTGTATGTCCTCCTACTGTGACTCGGAGTGTTGACACTGTGGTAGGCCAATATTTACCAAGCCCTCTTCTTGCTCAGTGTGTCTGGATATGTTTTTCCAATTCTAATTGGAATTTTAATTGCTGTGAGGATTAAGGCTGAGTGTTATGGATAATTGAAGCTGACAAACAGAGCACACGGCAGGCGACACACACACACTGGACTAATCTTGTTCCCTGTTTTGCTTTAACTTCAATGGGCCTCCTTTATGGAGACATATTCAGTATTTAGGGCTAATAAGAGGTTTTAATCTTCAGTGGTTTAATGGTGGTAGGGATGATTGTGGAGAAGCTCCTTTTTAAATTGCTGGTTCAAAATAAGCCTGTACGTTTAGTTCTCTCATGGAACATGGGAATAATTAGAAGTGAGGAGAAATGGAAAAACAAATCAATGAAACAGAGTCACAAGTTCAAAGTTAAAGATGGTTTAATTTCAAACACTCACTGTTGGAGTTTCTGCAAATCTGGATTTTGCTAAGGAGAGAAATGTTGAAACGTTACCCTCCATTTGGCATGGCACATTAAACCGAATGCCTTTCTTTCTCTCCCCTGCTGTCTTGATGGAAAATGTGTTCCTATTACTGTATTTGTTTCATCATCAAGTGATACCCGTGATTATAGTTTACCCAAATAAGCCTGGAGGAATTCTCAGCCTGCATGACACATACTAATAATGCAACGTGTTAAGACTGCGATGGTGGCTGTGATCTGTATCATTTAACACTGCCTCTTCTGGTTAGGCTGGGAGGTGAGTGACAGTGAGCCAATTTATTTAATTAGTTTTTTTCTCTGTAGTTGTACAATTAAGAATAAAAGGTGTGTTCACTACACTGGATAGGACAGGTTACAAAAATATGACAAAATAAATGTGCAGCAGTTGGTTTTTTGTGACTAATGATATCAGTTCAATCTACTTCTATCTTCTGTTTCATATTTCAGCAGCAGTGCAGAGCGGTGAATAGTTCAGTGCGCCGTATGTTCATTTAAACCTTCCGTGAGGTATATTTACTTGCAATACAGAACATAATACAGCTTAGTCTGAGTTTAGGAAGGACGCTGAAGTGAAACTTGTGTATCTGATTGGTATCACCTGCTTCATTCATGCTTGGCCATCAGCAGCTCATTCGTTATCTTTAATATCCATACAGACATACAGAGCAGCCATTACACTCTGAATACTACTCACACCTTTGTGATAGTGCCACTTGTCCCTCCACCAGCCAGCCCATCGTCCTCCTTATCTATTCAGCTTTTGGTATCGCTGACTGCACTAATGTTTATAAATGTCCTTAAACATCGAATCCTCGCTGTTTCTCGGATTCGATGCCCAAAGAGCCGACCTTTTTTCCACCGAATCTAATTCTTGCACTAGAAAACTGTGCTTGTGCTTTAATGTTCATTGTCTTAAGTGTGTCAGTGTTCTAAAGCTTCAATCGGCGGACATCACAGAGTCTAAATGCTGCCAACCTAAATGTTTTGGCACTCGCGCGATAGCTGAATACCCATGAAATATTCTGCTGTAAGACTAGATCTATTTGACACTCAGAGAATAAACATATCACAGCAACAAATAAAAAGCAAAGATTCTGTGGCCAACTGGCATCCAGTTTAGTCAGTTTTAGAAATAGTGTCACATCATCTGTTCCTCTTGAGCTTGTAATGCTGCTGGACAGGTGGTCAAGATAATCATGATTCAGCTGGTGATTTTGGTTCAATAAATAGATTTTCTGTGTAATAAACATGGCAATGGGGGACAAAACAACAAAGCAACTTTTCAACTTCATTGTCACCATGAACGTATCTTCAAGTGTATTTTGGCACAGCAGAAAGGACACCATAGCCTTCAGAGCCCATTCTGAAAATGTGGAAAATTCACTCTCCTACTCAATACTGTGAAATGACTAATCACTACATTCAAACTATATATAAAAAAAATATATAATGTCTGTTTGGTGAGTCAGCCAATAATAACACTGCCTTCGCTGCAATTTGTGACATGTCTCTCATGTTTTATAACCACAGATGCCTGGAGAAAAACTGACTGGGCACCTGTTTCTCCTTTCTTGTTGATTGACAGTAATCATTTTAGTCATCAAAAAAAAAGGATCAGTGAAGACAAAATGTTCTTTGAGGAACATTCAGTTTGAGGCGCAGTTAACCACAACTTCAGCGTTTCTGTCACTCAAATCAAGTTTGCAAAAGATGTCTGCACTTGAGTCAAAGCTAGCTGCTCTCTTAGTGCCTTCCTAATTTAAAAAACGCTCAGTAGGGTGTCTGATATGATGCCAAAGTGCACAGCAGTATCATATCATTTTTTTTCATGTCTTACATGAGGATTTCACCTTAGTGACAAGCCCATGACCGTGCTGAATTGCTTCAAACACTGTTAAAACACACTGATGTATTCGACTGGAGCTGACAGAGGAGAGACAACTTGATTGCATGTAAATCCTCTTCGTAATGGACCGACTGATGACATTTGGATTGCAATCAAATCATGTTGGATGCAATGATGGTTTAAAGAATGCACAGGGTGAATGCAATCAAAAACTCGTTAATCCAGTTAATATTTAACAGACTGGTGATTAGACTGGTGTCGTATTAGGAATGCCACTACATGTGGCCATCAGGAGATACTGCACATGTCAACACTCATCACAGGAGAATGACAAGCCTCTATGAGAGATGAATAGAAATCAAACAACTATACAACATGTCACATCCCCTTATCACCAAATACCTACATGACTAAAAGATGTCTGGTTTATGAGCTAACACTGTAACGTAACTCATTGTCTATGTTTTGTTTTGGGGCTTAGACCCTGAGTGTGAGGACACATTTGTATAGTGGGGTTCTTTGGCCAACCTTTGTTTCTTCAAAGGGTTGTTTGGGGGTTAAGACTTGGTTTTAGGGGTGATGTTACAAATAGGATTTGTTGTAAGAGTAAAGCTTAGGGTGAGAGGCCACTTTAATGAGGGTCCTCACAAAGACTAGGGTAGGTTGTCCCAGACTAGGGTAGGTTTACCCTCACCCTAATGCATCAACATGAAAGACAGTGACACACAATCACATTGTGGGGACTCACCTCACATTGGACACACACAAGCTGGTCCCTACAAGGTGTCCATGTATTTAGAGTTAAGGGTAGAATCAGGTTCACAGGATGAGAACTGAAGTTAGGCATTTAGCTGAGAGATTCAAGGTTAAGTTTGTGATATTGACATAATGGATTGTAAGTAACAATGTAAAGTAGTAATGGCTTTTTGTTTAGCATCTTTCTGGAGTAGATGTCACATAGTGCTTCACAATATAAGACCCAAGAGACATAATTAAGTATAAGGGAGGGAAAAATAGCAATAAAATTCAACAATGCAAACCTAAAGAAATCAGCTTTAAGCTGCGTTTTAAGTGTCCACAGATTCCGAATCCAAATTTGGTGTTATGCTTGAAGCAAGGCACAACCAACGAGTGGTGATGTAAGGCGAACCATACAGGTCCCTAAAAGTGACCACAGGATTCTTGAACTAGATCCTCAATTTCATGGGAAGACAACGATGAGGCATTTTCAATGTAAGGTGAAGGGGTATTTTGTTCACTTTTGCTCATCTTGTATCTGCCAGCCCAGTCTTTTTCCTCCTCTTCTCCTGAAAGTGTAATGAGTCTTGGCCTGGTTTCAGACATCTACTATTAGAATACAGGAACACATAAAAACAATTAGAAGGCCACATTAGTATCTGATGCCTGTTATATTTTATGTTTTGTCAATATTCTCATCAGACAAGGCATGCAATGTTCCTGAGAAAATCCTCCTGCTGCTTTTTTTCAGCAGGGAGCAACAGGCAGACCACTGCAGCGAAGAAGAACAGAACATGAGAGTCAACAAGAAAATGAGGGAAATAATGATGATGGGAAAGAAAGCAATAAAGAGCGGTGATTTCTCAAATTGGAAGCTTGACACTCCAAATTTTTAACTAGATCCAAACCAGGGTTTTAACACAAACACTGAAATGTTGAAGTAATGGATTACTTCCATTAGTAGCTGTTATGTAATTACAGACTTCAAGTTGTCATGCAGTACACTACTCATTAATAAAAAAAGTAATTACTTTGCTTTAACGCCTCAGGAATGCATTACAGCATGCCCCCCCCCCCATTTGGAGAAGCAGGCGGGCACCCCGGCACAGATCCTAAGCAATGTAATGCTGTGGACGGTGTCAGAAGAGAATTATTTATCCATTTAAAACAAAGGGGAGTTGCTAATCTACCATGATCGGTTAGTTTGTTGTTTTAAATGATCTAAACTAAATAAATTCAGTTCCAAACTAAGGTGTTACTTCACTGATCAACGCAGATGTGTTTCCTTTTAAATCCTTTAATCTTATATTCAGCACAATAATGAACAGAACTTTGACTCATAACCACGCTAACCATTTAAATCAACACTTTTTTTCGGAGAAGAAACAGAATCACTGTCATATCATCCCTTCCCCTGCATCGCCTCTGTGGGTTTGCTTGTAAGTTGATAGGAAGATGCAGACAGACATTTGACATAATGACACCAGCACAGCCTGCAGCGATATCGCTGCTAAAGAGCTCCAATTTTAGGAAGGCAAACAATCCAACAGGCAAACATACCCTGCATGGCGAACAATGACATTTCGTGTTCGTCTTATCAGAGCAAATAAATATTGGCTTAGCGCTGATGGAGGCTTGTGGGCCGGATGCTGTTTGTGATTCTGGGAATCAAGTGCCGAAGGGCCCAAAGGCGTGTTGTTGCTTTCCGTCCGCAGTCTCCCAATGAGGAGGAATCTATCTCCCTGACCTCAGCTAACACCCCTAGACATGCTGATAAACACTGAATATTTATCATACACTTTCTTGCTCCGTCTCTCTCTCACACACACACACTGTCACCCTCGATCTCTCCTAAGAAAATCCTAATACACGTGCGCTCAAGCTCACCCTCACACACAAGCTATGTCTCACCAACTCATTGTTGAAGAAAAATACATAACCAGTCTTACCCATGAACACATATACTCTCTCTGTCTAACACACACACACACACACACACACCAGGGAAATTTAATATTTAGCAAAAGATGATGCAAGTGTGTTGAAACTGTCTCAAGGACTGCAACAAAAGATGGACATTAGTTTTTTATTGTAGTGGTGAAACATTCAAGAACAATATGTTCCATGATGTTGAAGCCACAGTGGTGTTTATTTATAAATCCACAATTTTAGTGCATCTGCATTTTCAACTTGTGATCGTGTCACATTTGTCTAGAAATGCTTTTAAGAAAATTGTCAGTTGCATGTGTTGTTTCAGAGGCAATGCAATGGAAAGTAGCCAGTTGTCCTTTCCTGTGGCTCATTCACACTGTACCCCCCTTGCAGGAAATACGGTAGGTACAGTGGTAGATTCTTAGAACTGTTCTGGCAGTTTTAAACCTTTGCATTTAATTATTCGATTAATATGTATGCAGTGTTCTACAGCATGCTTTAAGACAAGAATAGTCTGTTAAAATGTTAAAATGAATATTTGTGATGACAAAAAGAATCTGTCCTTTTTGTTTTCACCATTTTTGTTCTTTGTACGGAAACCCCCACAAGGAATTCCCTTGATTCTAACCTTCTTCACAGCATGTACATGGTGTGGTAAGAGTAATAATTTCAGTCGCCATAATCAATATCATGTTTACAAAGACCTTTCTGTGTAAATCAGTAGATGTGTTTTGTCTAGTGTGTCCCGATTGGGTGTTGGGTTACTGTGACCCCAGTTGTGTTACCTTACTCTATCTTTTCATGCGAATTGATGCTGAAGCCTCATTTATTCACTTATAATGTTTTGATAATGGTATTTTACAGTAATGGTATAATTTTTTTCAGTCTCAACTTCAAAGTCAGTTTATACTTTCAATATTATGAATGCCGTTGTACCTTGTCAGATAAAGTACATCTTTTGTGGAAATCTGTTGTGATTTCCTTCCACTCCAACAATTACCCTTAATAAGCCCATTTTTAAGCAATAATTTCCATGTAATTTAAGACAAATTCATAAAAGATACAAAGCCTGAAGCAGAGTTTGACATCTGCAGAGAATTAAAACCTTACAGAAAATGACTGAATCCGTTTTGCTCAAACATTCATTTTATTCTCTTATCTCTGGGTAGGATTAGTGCATGGCAGAGAATACACTCATGACCTGTAATTCACATTATTCAATTTCAAACTCGAGATTTTTTTAACAATAGTCCTGGGGAATTTGTTCAGCGCAGTCTGTGAATGTGAATTATCCATTTAATTTTACTATAAATCTATTAGGATGACATTTAGGGACTAAGGGCAAGATTAGCTTTCAGCTAAAATTCAGTTTTCATGTGCTGTCCACAGGGGGGGATGTGTACACTTCATTGTAGCTAATATTGTTTGGAATTTATTAGTTCTTATCATTGCAAGACAATGTGTCAGGGATTGCAACTTAAGAGACTTGGCAGTGCTAGAACGTGACTGCCATTTTGAAAACTCTGTCAACAGTGTTTATCAGTGGGGAGCAGGTCCTTACTAATCCCTTGACCCAACGTGACAGTTTTCCTGTTATTATTTTTGAACTGCTCTGGTATGCAGAGGTTGTCATGACAATGGTGATACATCTCACATCTCAAGAAAGAATTCAATAGAAATGTCCGAACCATATTGAGTATATTATTGGTTGTCAATTGGACCCTTGGTCTTGGTTTCCCCTTTGGTCTGTAGGCACCCTGCAGTTTATGCTGATGTCTAATGCATTGTCCAGGTACCTTATTCATTCATTTTTGCATTTTGTGTGGACTCTAGAAAGAGTAAGTAATGCAGAACGAGCTAAAGGACATCAAAGCAGTCAAACTGATAAGAACTCCTGTAACACAAAATGGCAGATGTGTCTCTTGGCCTCAGAATGTCAAATAATGTTAATTTAAATAGATATCACAATATTATACCACAGCTTCTCAGTTTGAGAGTCATTTCAGTGGCATCAATAAGTCTGGAACATAGCTTTGTTTAGCCACAAATAACTAGCATGAACAAACCAGCATACATCATCTTTTATACAAAACACATTTCAAATACACCTCAGTAAGTTCACTCAACAGCCACTGCCCAATGTTCTACTGGCTACATGATCATGCAATGCACAGTCTCTCCAGTCCTGCAGTCTGCTTTGTTGTGCAATTTTATGCTGTTAATCATCTCACATTATCCCAGTGTTTATCAAACTGTATTCAGTGCATGAATTCAAAGCCACGTAAATTTGGGATAAATTTGGGATAGACATTGATCTTAATTATGTCCCGCACCTTGTCATTTCATACAAAGTACTGTACTGTACTGTGCTGTGCTGTGCTGTGCTGTGCTATAGTCAACAGTTAATGTACAGAGGTTGGACTTCAAGAATAAATACTGTTTATTGAAGGTTTATCCTTGTGTAGGCTACCTTTTGTCATTATGCTGTGAAAAACTCTTTATGTCCTTGTACCATTGTCACTAATCGTTTTTTCCTTTATTCTAATCTAAATCATCACATTGACTCTCATTCAATTTAAACATTTTTTTTTTGGTGATTTTTTATTACCATGCAGTATCTTTGGATTGGGTGTATTTTTATGTCCTGATCACTGCCTATAATATAATGTCTTATGAGTAAGTGTAACAATGCTGTGAATAGCTGTAGTGTCTTTTTCCATTCTTTATTTGGATCCCTGTTACATGTTGCCTTGGTAACAAATACTTTGTCTTTGATTTTCCCCTAATGGGATTGAGTACGTTTTATGTATTAGTACGTCAGTTTCTTCTTCACACGGACTTGAAAATAGCATTATGATTTTTTAGAACCCAGTTTGGGACTTTGGGACAAGCTAGATATTCAAGTTCAAGAAGCAAGCGACCCTTCCATTGAGTCACTCGGCCCAGTACAAGTCCGATCCTGATCCTGGCTGTAGGCAAGTGCATGCAGCTCAGCTGTGATGCCTTCACTTTCCACCATGAAATTTCAGTCTCAAACTTGTGCCTTTTTCTTCTTGCAATCCCTGTGGACATGCACTACCATTTTTTGTGCACAGAACATGTTATTTGCATTTTAAAAAGATGTGCACATGAGAGTGGGCTGTAGTTGCTATGGTGCTAATAATGATGTGACATTGAAAATGTTATTTTTGCTGGATTTAAGGGAGGTCAGGGTCAGCTATAGAAGAGCAAACCTCTGGAAATGTTAGACAGGAGGTTTCAGCCTCAAGGACTTTCAGTTTGGCCGATATTATGCTGACATACAGTAAGGGCTTAAACAGCAGTTTTCTAGATTTCCTACCACTGTGCACCCTGGTGGCCTCCCTTTCTCCTCAAAGCACTGCAGTTAGGTGGTAAAAGAAAAGTGGGAAAAAACGAGACTCATCTTTCAATAAATCTTTTCAATGAAATAGATCCTAAAGTGCAAATTGCAGTGCCTCAAATGTATGACTTATCTCTCTTGACTGTATGATTTCTGGTTGCGTTTTCACCAGAGGAAGTTAACATTTAACATTCAACCTGTCCCAAATGCAGCACACGGTTGCCTGCTTTGTATCTAGAGACTATTTGATGTACTCGCCCTAAATGGACCCTGATGGTGGCAACTATAATTTCATGCCCTCCATCAGTCCTTGATCTGCAGTGCTGAGCTGCAGATACTTTTGAAATTGAGTGAACATGTTTGTCTGTCAGGTGGGACCTATGATAATTTGTTGATGTTCACCTTAGAGGGCATTTGAAATCACTCAATCCACTTTGGTTTGGCCTGGAGGCAGAGGTGTAGTTTCATGTTTGGGATCAAAGGAGCAAAAATCTCACCTTGGTGAACTGCTGCACCATATTTACTGTCACTCAGTTCTATCTGACAGGATTCTGGTTTGCTCTCCACAGCACCTGGAAATTTTAATCTACAAAACTGTAGCCTCAAGCTCAGCAAAAATAGTTAATTCTGCATGGAGTATGTTGATTTTTGTTTTCGCAATTCACATTCTGGTTATAGCAGCGCTAGCAATCGTCATTGTCACTGATACGTTTTCAAAGTTTAACCTGTGTTAGAATGTCTTTTTCATGTAACATGCTGTAGGGACATGTGTCCTAGATAACATACACGTTCTCCTCAAGTCAGCATTCTATCTTCCTGACTCCACTTTGTCTGGACGATGGTCAGCACATGTAAAGGTTAAGTCCATCTTTGGGGTACCCCCCCACATACCTGAAACCAGATCTTGTTTGTGGAATCCTCTATATATGTGAAAGCTTTGCTCTGTATTCTTTAGTCTCATCTGTGCCTGTGATGTTAGACTCCGAGCTCGTAAACCTACATAAACTTCTTGAATGAATCTTGGACTACTCTCTTCATTACTACAACCACAGAAAAGCATCCCTACAACCTGTAAATCAGCTGAAGGAAGACTGTGGTGGGCCTGTTCTGGATCAGCTGTTACACTGTACCATGTAAAGATATGGTGGAATTAATTAATATTTAATATTAGCTTCTGCTTCTCTGGCAGGACAACCTGCCACCGCAGCCTATTACTATTTGGACCGCCAAAGCTTTGCCAAAGTGTTTGTCACAGCAGTTAAAATTAAATTGTGTTACAGCACATTACAAGAACTGGTTGGGACACAGCATTAAGACAGATGCTTGATTTTTATTTCCTGAGACCGTCAGCTTCGGTTATTTAAATGCCGAGTACAACTTGGTCTTTAAGCCAACTAAGTGGCAGTTGTGCTGTTGTTGTGCCATAGATTAACTTGTACATACACGCACATGTGCATCATTCTGCTCCTGTAAATGTTCTAAACATTGTCACTGTCTGTGGTGTTGAACAGTGCACGCAACAAGACAGTCTTGCGTTTGGTACACACAGATGGCCATTCTTTTGCATGTTGTGTTTTTACTAATGTCAGTTCTGATTTGGCTTCAGCTCCCCTGATCCACTGGCTGTCTGTTTATTCCTCTATGTTCATTACTCTCTGACTATCCACAGTATGTCTATCTCTATTTGTAATCCTCACCCCCCGACTTGAGGCCCGCTCGTCAGCTTCGTTCTGGCGCAAATCCAGATTTATTTTATTTACATTGAAAGTGCATCACCACCTTTCTCATTACTCTCGTTGTTAGCCCTCAGATTAACTACAAATGTGTTTCACCGATGAAAACATCTTCAAGTAGAGATTAAAAATTTAACAGTGAAGTTATGTTGCGTAATAATTGTGTATTCTTGTTATAGAGCCAATACAACATTTGTAGTCACAGCAAATAAAACGTTTTTTCTCACGAAAGTCAGGAAGTATTTAGCATGATCATACATTTTTTTATTGTTTCTTGCCCAGTAGAATCCTATACTCTTTAATCTTTTCTTTAATCCTAGATTTGTGCTTCTGCTTCCTGCAGCAACAGAGTAGTCAACGATGAGTCATGATTCATTTGTGGACTAGATAAAAATTTTAGTGGTATGATGATACAATCTAAGTGTCTGTAAACAGCACAGTGGTCTATAACAGTGTTTCCCAATCCTTCTCCTGGGGGCCCACTGATCTGCATCCTTTAGATGTTTCCCTACTCCAACACAAATGAACACCTCATCATCAAACTCTGCAGAAGCCTGATAACAATCCATCCATGTGAATCAGAAAGAAGAAAAAATGGTCTATATTACACAGGTATAATGTGACCGGCTCCATTAGTAATATACATAATATACATAATAATGATGATGTACACATATTATCGTTATTGCGAGAATCAACGTTGTACCATAATCATATGATTAGTAAAGAAATAGTTGTTTTTTTAAAGCCTAAGAATCAAGTGCGCATCTACAAATAATTGCAGGTACTTTAATTAGTCAGAAATTGTTTGATTTGAAAGACATGATGCATTCAATTTGATACAAAAAATGAATGGCAAAGCTCACTTATTAATCTGATGGAAAACATTTCATGGAGTGCGAAGCACAGTGTGCAATTCTGTTTATGGAGATTCATTAGTAAAGATGCACATGATGATAAAAGCACAGTGATTACATTCTGGTGGGGTGTTTTTAAGTTAAGCATTAATACATAAACAGTCTCTGCCCTAACAAGTATGATAACAATGTAAAGGAGCCCTGTTAATCAGGGGCCGTCCTAATTAGGCCCAAGTGGAAACACCTGTGTGGGTGAACTCACACAGGGCAGCGTAGGTTTGTTGCTGAAATGCTACATGTAACGCCATCGGGTGGGAATATTTAACTTACTTACTTTTTGTTGTTTTATTTGCAATTACTTCGTATATAATATACAGGGAAAAAAAGCATATAAACACCGGGACAAGATTTTATATCAACTTTCACAACCAGAAGGTAAGAATCAGCTTCTGACGGGAATACCTGCAATACATGGCACACATTCAGGTGCATCCTTGAGATGAGGAGACGTACTGTAATGGAGTGTTGCTTGCTGTATTATGCCAGTGACATGATGTAGAAGTGGATGTAGCTTCTGGGTCTGTAAAGTGAAGCCAATGCCAAAGTGCCTTGAACCTGCATTCTTTCAAATGACCAGTAGGGGGGCGACTACGCTGGTTGCAAAAAGACTTCCGGTTGTATGGAAGTCTATGGGAAAATACCTTTCACTTGATTTATTACCTCAGTAAACATTTTCCTAATGAGTTTATAGTCGCAAGCACTAGTTTACAATCTTCTTCAATACAGCAGCATGTTCATTTAGTAAATTATGGTCCCATTTAGAGCAAAATGGACGGTAAAGCAGGGTATGCTACGCTGGGGGACTACGTTGTGACGACCCAATTAGAGGCGGTCTTTGTGGCACGAAAGTCACTTCTGGTTCCAAAGAACCAAGATGGCGACGCCCGTAAAGCTGAGCTCAATAGGGCGGTCCACAAACCGATGGGTGACGTCACGGTGACTACGTCCACTTCTTTTTTTCACAGTTTATGGACATGATACACATTTTTCTGTACTGGTTCAACTGCAGGTAACCGTTGGCTTGTCAGGTTGTATTAACATTGCATGTGCATTTACAAGAAAATGTCATAGTTGTGGCCATATTTTCTATTGTTTAACATTATACTCACTGAGTAAATGCTGAGAACATGATAACATCGCTACAGCAAGAAAGTGCAAAAGTGAGATGACAGTTTAGCCAGATTATTTAATTCACTTTGGAGGTAAATCTGTCATCAGTATTCCACAACCATGTATTGATTGTATTGATCGTATAATTATTTACAGTACAGTAATGATAACTTCACTCTTCACCTTCGGCAAACCTCTGGGTTTGTTTAAACCCTGTATGATTGTCTCACTGCTTGTGCTTCTCGTGTCACATCTCAGACTCCCACATCTCAGTAATTAAATTTAAGACTTAGTATTATCACTGATAGGAATTTTAGCCATAAGAAGCTGTGGTAGTGAGACTAAAGATTGTAAGAAACCAGTATTTGCCTTTAAATGTGCCTGCACCAGGTTGACACAGCAGCAAGTGGAGTGGTTAAAAAAAAAAAGAGCTTACGTGGGGGATAAAAGCTGCAGTTAACCATGCAGCCAACACAGCCAGTTCAGATTAAAACAGAGTCAAATAGCTTTGTGGGCCCCGGCACACGCAAGCCTCAGGCCTGGATGTGACGGCATTAGGAGGTACTGCGTTTAACTGGAGTTGCGAATGGTGCCAGAAAAGCCTGCCCTCTTGGGCATTATTGTGATAATAAATGACCTCCAGTAGCCATTTATTTCAGTTCAAGGTTCTCAGGAGCAGCAATATGGTGCTGAAAGTTCCTGAACATGAAATGATAAATGTCTCATGAGCTGATCAACTGATTGAACATGCAGTCTGAATACTGTACTGGCTGCATTTGTTAGAAAGAATAATGATGCATCTGTTGTGTTTTGTAGCTTTGACGATCCAGCGGTGTATCTGCCAGTCATATTTTCTTAAGAAACAATCTATCATCCTCTCAGTTCACACTGTCATGTTATGCACTCACATTTACTGTTCGCCAATGCACATGGCTCTTTGAAAATGTATTTCTTTATAACTACCAATTTCACTTGAAACTCCTCTTCTGCTTTACTTTCCATTGTTGTTCCTTAATGTGTAATAGCTGTAATGCAATTGTATCAGCTTTGCAACAGAAGGTCAGCTTTAAAAGGTTTCCATTACTGAAAAGGTCAGTGCTTCCAGGTGTGAAGCACCGCCACAGCAGAGATGGAGAAGTCAAAAACATTGAAAAAAAAAAAACATTTAATTGGATGAATTGTTTCTAATTGTTTTACATTTATGTACACCTTTATCATTGTGTTCACTGGGATGCACTTTCAGTAAGGCAGAAGGTATCGACAGTGTGTTTGTGACCTGGTGGCAGTGTGTGTGTGTGTGTGTGTGTGTGTGTTTGAGTTCACCTACACATGCATAGTGTGAGCTCCTTCTCCTGTTTGTCAGTGTGTGTGTGTGCATGCTGTATTTCTGGGTGTGAGCGTGTGTGTGGGCTGTTCCCTCCACTACCCTGAGCGGTGGCTAGGGGGTGCACTGTGGACACGGTGTGTATAGGAGAGAGAGAGAGAGAGAGAGAGAGAGAGTCTCAGTAATGTATTCCTGCCTGTGGCTGGGCTGGTCACATGGGGAGAGCAGCCTGTTTAAAACAGCCTCGGCTCTCTCACTCAGAGCAGTGCGAGACACAGAGACAGACGCACACGTTCTCTCTCTCTCTCCCTCTCTCTTTCACACACACACACACACGCACACACACGCACACATGCTCATGCACGCAGACGGCAACTTTCCTCTATCGGACTGACACCACACACACGCTGGGATAGACACACTCCCCTGCTACATTGGAGAAGAAGATAAGGAGTGACAGATCAGGAAAAAAAAAAGAAATACAGAAAAAGAGGAGGTTCCCAGTGAGTAGCCAATTGAGTTTCATATTTTTCTTAATTTGATTTTTTTTGGACTTTGCTTTTCTTCAGCGCTGCCTGAGCGGGACCTGACAGGGACTGAGGGGAGGGAAAGAGAGTTGGATGGAAGGGACTGTGAGGAAAAAAAGAAGGAGAGGTGACAGAAGAGAGCGGAGATGTGGTCCTATAGTGCAACATGGGGATCCCTCTCCATCACTCTGCCCCTCTGTCTGTGGGATCTAATGCTGTTAATTAGCAGCGTGCGCTTGGAATGAGAGGAATGCCATTGCGCGGAGCTAGAGTGGGGTTTGCCTCGTACTCTTGTGCTTTCCTGTGTGTGTGTGTGTGTGTGTGTGTGTGTGCATGTCCCCTCTGCCGTTTTGTGTTTTGTATGCCGGCTGCATTGTGGTGGTCAGCCGTGCTGATGTTGAGCAGATTCCCTGAGACACACGCTGCTCTGGCTGTGATTAATAGAAACCCATTGATATGCAGATGGTAGGGGATAAAACACAGCACTCTTTATCAGTGATTATGAGTGATGTGTTGGGGCGAGGGGGGGTTGGTGGGGTCGCTGCCTCTCCTCCTCCTTATCTCTTCTGCCCAACTGTCTCTGTATCAGTCTGTCCCCCTCTGTCCTACCGACTAGCTGTCTCTGACTCTTTCATCCTCCCCTCTGACTTACCTCCCTGTTCGCTTTTGTTGCCGCGCCTGATCTCTTTCTCTGACATGCTCTTCCACTTCTCGCAGTCCTTTCCTATCACTGTCTTTTCATGAACTTTTCTCCCTCTCTGCAGCCCCTTCTGTTTCTCTACATCGCTTAAGCCTTACATGCTGTTTTTTCATCCAACTCCTCGCTCTCTATCTCATTTTCTCCCCCACGCTGGTACATGCTGGTATACATAGTAGATTCCTCACTTGCGGTGAGGGAGGGGAGGGAAAGGGACAAGAAAGAGAGAGGAATGAAGGAGAAAGTGGAAGGAGGGGAGGGTAAGGGGGGGGGGGCATTGAAAAGGCTGACACTGGCTTGGACAATTAGCCCAGGGAGTCCGTCCTGGGGTGCTATTCTGAGAAGGGCTTTGGCCCCTGGGCCCTGGGCGCTGGGTCACGGGATGCCTTGACCCCTCCAGTCGACAGCTAGGCATGGGAGCCATTATCACGGCCTGATTGATTAGCACTGAGCGGAAATCCCTTTTCTCTCCTCTCCTTGGGAGAAAAAGACGGGAGCTTTTTGTCCTTTTGCTGCTGCTGGTTTAGTATCTGCCTGCCTGAATGTGGAAAGCTCTGGTTCTTTTTTTTTTTTTTTTTTTTTTTTTACTGTTGTCAGTTATGGAGGTCTGGTCTCTATATATCTTCTTTCTGTGGGCTTGTCTTTTCTCTTTTACTTTCTTTCTCCGAGGCAACACGTGTGTAAATGTTTGTGCTGGAGTGGGTACAATATTGATTTAAGTAACAAGACAGCCAAGTTGCCCTCTGAAAAAGTTGAAAAAGATTTGTTTAGGGGCATCCTGATATTCAGACATCTGATCTCATCTGATTAGTTATTAAACTGTCATCATTCTCTCAGCTTCTACGAGTTGTGCACCTGCAGAGGTTGTTAGCAATGCATTTCCGAGGCTACCTAGAGGTTGTGGAGAAAAGAAAAGAGAGACGGTGCACCAGAGAAAACTCAGCGATAAAAAAGACATGTGAGGGAAAATGTGATAAAGCACAAGAGCGCTAGGGGAACATACACTGTGGGACAGCTTGGGAAATTGAGCTCCTCTCTTCAGTCTGTGTGTTTCCCTTTTATTGTGTCTCCATCTCCATCTCATTTCTCTGTTTTGATCTTCCCGGTCCCATCTCTCGCTAGCTACTTTTGCTCTCCCTCAACACCCCCCTCCTCAGACTGGGAGTTTAGCGGGGTGTTTAGCCCAGCTCACGGCTGATCAAAGCAGTGTGTGTCAGACTGGGCTTAGCCCAGGCACTCCTAATGGAGCACCGTTTTCATGCCTAGTTGGTGGTGGAGCGGGAGGGAGAGATGGGAGGTTGGGGGAGAAAAAGAAGGAGGGGATGTGGGGATAAAAAGACTGACAGAAAGAGTTCAAGGGAGGGGAAGACAGCTAGACAGACAGACAGACAGAGAAAGGGGTACAAATAAGAATGGCACAAACAAGGAGATGAGGGCAGACAGGCAGAGGGAGGGAGACAGTAGTGATTAACAGGCAAAATAGGCAAAAGATGAATGGTGAAGAATCAAGACAGGAAGAAAAATATAGACAAGCAAGCGGGAGCAAAGACACTTGCTGTCAAAAGCAAACAGAGAGACACAAAGCCAGAGACAGGCACATACAGAAACAGAAAGACAGACAGCGAGCAGAGAGACGGGCAGTAGACGTCTTTCCAGCCCTCTTCTACTGGAGGGACCCTAGCACCAGCAGGGCATACAGTTTAGGCCAGCACAGGATAACTCCCACACATGGTTTGGTTTTAGGCTGGAAGCAACACCAGACGGGAAGAGGCCTGTGTGTGTGTGTGTGTGTGTGTGTGTGTGTGTGTGTGTGTGTGTGTGTGTGTGTGTGTGTGTGTGTGTGTGTGTGTGTGTGTGTGTGTGTGTGTGTGTGTGTGTGTGTGTGTGTGTGTGTGTGTGTGTGTGTGTGTGTGTGTGTGCGTGTGTCAGAGAGAGAGAGAGAGAGATAACAAGAAAAAAGAGGAGACTAGTGTTTTTGTGACTGTGTGCATGCTAAGCCCTGTGTGCCCGTCTGTGCTCGCCTGTATGCCAAACACCAGACACACGTGCATGAAAAATGAACTGTACGTTGATTTTTAACAGTCTATAAAAAGCCGTCTAGACTTCTTGGATAATCACCCTGAATTTTGAAGTTTTACCTCTTCTTATTAAGACGTTTTTGGAAGGGAAAGGAAAGTAATTTCTCAGAAGAGAAGGGAAAAAAGTTGCTTTTCCAAACTTGAGAAATAAAAAGTCTTTAAATCGAAGAGCGGGTACTTAGGTCTTATTAAGGGGTCTGTGGTGACTAAGAAAAAAGACAGCAGTGACATTTTACTCCCTCGCTCCTTATTTTTTTCTTTACCTTTCCTCCACAATCCCCATTCCTTAACCAATTTCTCTGTAGCCTGTCCCTTTTCTTTCATCACCTTTCCAACTTTTTTATCCTCAAGTTTTGCCTTTTTATCCCGTTTATATCTTCCCTTATCCATTTAATTACTTCTGTGTCCTTCTCTATTGCTGACTCCTCACCCTTCCTTTCCCTTTCATCCTTCTCTTTTACTCTCTCTGGTCCACTTACCTTCTCTGCACTCCGCTTTTTCCTCCTTGCCTCTCCTCTCCCATCCCCACCTTGCAATGCTGGTGTTTATGCTTGAGACAGAAGAAAGGTAAGGTAAAACTAGGATAATATTTCCCCTAACATACTTACTGCCTGGGTAAACATCCTCCGACAGATGTCCGAGCATGGGCCTGATCAGAGGAGGGCAGGCGGGGCTGCGAATCTCACTGCTGTAACGTACACAAAGGCAACAAATTGGAAGCTGGTGTGGAGGGAGAGCTGGGGGGGTATGGAGGTAGAGAGGATCAGTGACTTTTTCTCGCCTTTAAAGCTGAACAGTTTCTGGAAAAGGGATGGTTTGTTTCTGAAGGTTTTTTTTTATTAGCAAAGAGCTGTGTAGAAAACATTCAGGTAAAGTCGGCAGGCTTTTTACTTTTAGCTGGTACTGAGCATCGTTGTCTGGGTAATTGACCAAAGATCATGTGCTAGCATAAGTGCCACCCCTCTCTATCACCACTTCACAACTGTTAGTGGATGATGTGCTTTTGCAGCTCAGCAATACCACCAGAGAGGTGATTCTTCTCCTGTGGACCGTCTAACATCTACCTGACCAGGTTGTGTCAGTTCACAGTCTCAGTTTTCACAACTGTCATTTGTATATCAATGATTTATGCGTAACAACTTAATTGGGATCTCCAGCAAGTGGCTCTAGAAAAGTAAGGTGTCAAAACTAAGTGTGTCATGTTTTAACAAAATTCTATAAAATTATATCTTGTGCCGCTCATCTATTTGCAGGTTATACCAACAGTTGGTAAAATTTAATTTAGCTTTTACCTGATAAGCTGATTCACTAGATTTAAATCGGTAAAGTGCTCTGTACCCTTAACTGAAGCAGAGATTGAGAGAGAAAGAGAGGAAAAGTGAGGGAGGCTAGAGTAGTAAGGAAGGGAAGAAACTAATGGCACATTCTGATTAAATATGTTTCCATGTACATGCATGCCTTAGACGCGTATTTCCCTCTGTGAAATGAATGCAAGAGATTTGTATGCAATGAGCCGCCAAACGGCAGCGAGGACATGAGAAAGCCAGTGCTCCTCTCCGGCAGCGCACAGCTCCCACGCTTTCTCCGTCTACCCTCTCTCTCTTTAGTTAGAAATGCCACTTGCTGTGTGCTTTTATCTAAATGAACCTAAGGGTGTGAAAACATGACAAGATTTTGTTAAGATTTGGCCCCAATTAAGCCGCCTCACATGCATTTCAGAGATTCGCATTTTACAGTTTCCTTCTCTGCACTCTCAGCTAGAGGATCTGGCTCGGAGGGGGACTCGGTGTGTAATTATTTCGGTAATCCAAAAGAACTCTTGTGCTTTCTTTGTACATTTTTAATACGTAGAGGACCTGCAGATATTAAACCACCCTCTAATGCCACAACATGCCCTCTAACGAAATTTTTGGCTGTCTGTGTTCGTCAGCTTCCCTGCTTATGTGCATGTGTATCTTTGCTTGTTGGCGCCTCTGTTTCTGTCAATCTGCTTTCTTGTCAACGTCTGTGTGTGCTTGTGGGTCAGTGTATGTGCCAAGTTGTGTGTATATCTGCTTGCCTCTGCTGCTTGTTCATCCTTAGACAGCTCTCCATTCAGCCCCTGTGGCATTCTTTCAGGCCAGGCAATAGAAGTGTTTGACTCTAACTTTCTGATCAAAGCAAACAAGGGATGAAAGGAGAGGAACGGCTAAACTCTTTTTATGAATATGCATCAACCCCCCCATGAAAAAAAAAGAAAAACCTCAAACTAGCCCATATTCCCTTTACTCACATGCACAGTAGAGGGCGAACCTCCTTCAAAGTGTATTTCCCCCACAGTGAACGGCCGTATGAGGGACACTTACACTCCGTTAACAACCAATGGACCAACATCTGACAGCAGCTGCACACCGACATTTATGTAGTTAGTTACAAACGGGAACACAGTGACTTTTGCATTCTGACACATAAAGTGCTTTTATCCAGTGTACTGAGATAATTAACTTCAACACATGCACACTGAATGTGTAAGTGCATCTTGAGGACGAGCGGATCTGACTAAATGTAACTCCAGTCTATGGTACAATGTAGTGCCATAAGTATGCAGAACAGGAATATGTGCTGAAACTTGTGGGAGAGTCATCGGCCATTTCTTGGGACAGTCGATGTTTATTCCTCCCTCCAACCATTCAAATGTTTAACTGTTTGTTCACTGCTCTGTATCACAGACTTTTAATTCACATTAGTCTCATGTGTGGCACTTTGCCTGCTCAGTACATGTTGAAAACAATGGTTAAAGTAAATTAGCCATCTGTGTGTGTGGTTGTGCTGCAGTCATGGCATACAGGCTGAATAGAAAGAATGGGGAAACGATTTGCTATTTTTGACTGTGAACATTCACACTTTTCCATTTCACAATGGTTACACCTGATGCTGGCTTGTGGTCACCCCAGGTAAATGAAAATTAAGCCAATTACTGATACAGCATATAGCACCTTTTTAAATGGACTGAATCAAGTGTTAATATTGGATTTGACTTAGATGTAGCTGCCAGTTTTTGCGGCTTCTTGCCCCTTTTTTCCACGGCTTTGTTGACACCTCTTTACCTTAAAGTAACACTATTGTAGCTGTCAGAAATTAACAATATCTCTGATTTTTCACCACTCATCTGTACGATAGGATGTGAATGTGGCATTAGCTTACCAACAGTCTGTACTGGAATCAGTTGTTCACACAATCACCTGCTGCTTTGATGAAACGCATGGCTGTTTGACTGCAAAGAGGAGACATTTATAGTTTGATGTATATACTACATTAATCATTCAGTGTCAGTGGAGTGATACGCTTTGATCCTCAAGGTACCGTTTTTTTTAAACCATGCACAGCATATTTTACATCAGCCATGGCTCTTGTTTCTTGTGTTGAAGTAATTTCTCAACCAGTCTGTGTTTCTTCTTTTTACCTGTATTTATATATTTGGCACTCTTATCCTTGTGCGTTTTTCAAGAGAAGGAAAAAGCTATGATGAAATGTGATGTCCTCATTGCAAAATCACCCCTGTAAGACATCCTGGGGACAACGTGATAGGAAAGCCAGTAACTAAATAAGTGAGGCAAGGAGAGGTCAGGTGTGGCTAACAGCACACAAGACTGTAGTTACTTCTTGAGGGAGATGAGATACACAGAGGTCAGGAGAAGTGACAAGAAAAGTTGAGTCTAACAACAGACAAGAATGCTCTCACTTGAGGCAGAACTGGATAATACAACAGACACTGTAGACCTGACAGGACAGAGGAGAGGAGAGGCATAGCTAACAACATATGTGACTTCTTGAGTGAGGGATTGAAAGAGACAAGAGGACTGGAAAGAAGACTTGAGAGGTGGAGAAGGCTAACAACAGAAGTGATTGTGGTCAGAGGAGAGGAGCAGAACACAGTAGATTCAATTAGATTCAACAGTTTTACTGAGGGATACCATCAGGCATGATTGGGACTAGGAAGGTGGCAGAAAAGAGGAGGCAATGAGAGGAGTGGATAGACCTGGCAGAGGCTAACAGCAAACATGATTGTGGTCAACTATGGGACAGAAGGACTAGAAGCAATGGGAGGGGGTGTTGTAGGTGAGGGGAGGAAATTAAGGGTTAGGAAAGACTATCAACAGACATGACTGTGATCAGTGTGAAGTAAGAGAAGACCACGAGAAAGGACAGGCACGAAACAAAGGAAAATGGTGAGCACATGGCAGCCTAAAACTATTATGGCCACATGCGTGATTGAGGTCAGAAAAGAGGAAGAGGTGCGAAGATTAGAGTACATGAAAGGGGACATGTTGGACAGAGGCAGGGCGATGCTGTGAGTTGAGACGCGACAATGGGAAGTGAAACGCGGTGAGGATACGAATACAGGACACATGCATCACAGCTTGAAGTTTGTCTTTTTCACGGCAGTAATATATCAAATGTGGTGTTTTCAAATAGGTGAAATTTCCAGTTTGCAAATGACACATCCTCTCAGGACACAAGTATCTAAAATGTGCTTGCTGGTACAATTTGGAACATATTTGACCAAAATAACCTGAAAACATTAGTAAATTGGATTTTTGTTTTTGCCCTCACAGTCACTCTTTTTCAGTCGCTGTATATCATAATAGGTTTTCTCTTCCAGTGCGACAGCAGTTGGATACTGACACATAGTCATCCTCATGTATTTTCATGTTTACTTCTTATATTAAACTCTAATTGAGACTTGACATCACCGCCCGTATGTGCAGAGAATGTTCGCAACTCTGGGATCATACCACGTTATTAATAATTCACTTCGTTAAAGATTAATGATTTTTCCATCAATGGGAAAATCAACATTAGTGCTCCCACTTTATGATAATGACATGCAGATATCTTCATCCTTTTTTGGGTGTATTACAGATGCATTTATTTATCTCTGCTATGAAATATATATATGCAGTTGGGAGGCTTCGGGCTCTGCCACTGGCTGTAGGGGTGTGTGTGTCTTTGTGCAGCTTTACGTCCATCCAGTATCTTTGTCTACTCAAGTGCGTGAAGCTGTTGTCTGTATGTGTGTGTTTCTGCGTATGTCCATCTCTTTTCATATCTGTCCATATATTTCCTTGTTGGTGTGTATATGAATTAGATCATGTGCACAAGTGTGTGCATGTTTAAGAGTGAGTGCTTCTTTCAGAGCCGGGGGCTTTTAATCTATTAAAGCCTGATCCTTAAACACTAATCAATGCACGCTTTTATATTTCCATTACAGTGCAGAGGGAAGGGGATAAATAAAGCATGACAGTGGAGCTCAGGAGTGGCCACATAACAGTGAAAAATCATTGTTCAAATGCAAAAGAAGAGGCTTTACTTATTTGTGTTGAAAACAGGTTGCAGTGCTGTTGCGTTACATTGTCATTCAAAATAATGTATTTCATACTAGATTTAGTTTATTGGATTTATTCAGTAAGTCAAGTTTTGTCCCTTCTTTATTTGTACTGCAGGTAACCGCATAAGGTCAGCTGATGAACTGAGCTTCAAAATAGGGATATGGATATTTCTTGTTTCGCTTGGCTGTGATAACATTGTGAGTAATTGCTGAGGTCAGGAAGCATGATGACGGTACTACAGCGAAGTCTAGTAGTGCAAGAAATGATCATTCAGGTAATCAGACAGGTTGTAAACAAGCCAATGGTTTAAATCTCGTGATTTGAAGGTAAAAGAGAAAGTGAGCACACGTGGTATGTCAATAGAAGTCCCTCATTGCTCAGGAAGAGGACGGTTACATGTTTACTTCCATGTTTAACTTGGAAGGTTTGGGTAATAGTCTTGTCTTTCTTTGTTTCACTGTGTTCCCAGTAACAAGTGGTAACAAACAATGTCAAATTCTACATAAATAAGATCCAAGATTAAATAAATCAGCAGTTCCAAAGATGCTTCTGTTCCACTGTGCCAACTAGTAGGAATGATGAGCATATAAGTCATCATAAGCATAGAAGTTAAAAAGGTTTCCTTCTTTTTTTTAATCAGAAATCTTGAATAATGTAGCCTGTATTGAATATGACTGTCTCATCTGTATCTCTACAATTAAAAGGATGATGAATGTGTATACTTGACACCTCCTCCTCTCATTTCATTTAATGGCCTGCGCTTGCATGAGAGTCTGTGCTTTTTGTGCGGCATGCTCTATAAGGGGCTTCATGTCAGTGGCCTCCCACTACTCTTTTTCTCCTTTAAATGTAGTGCTCTTTGCTAACACTATTGCATCATGTATTCCCCTTAGACTGTGTTTAACTGGTGATATATGCACTGTAGCATTCAGCTGTCAGGAGAGAACACTTTCAAGCTATGCTGCTGACAATATGCTCTCCTGTTTTAGGGATGATTTACAGCAATAGACTGCAGTGCAACAGGAAGCCTCAATTGCACCCCCCCACCCCTACTATCCCATTTAAACCCACTAAACTGACAGTATTTGCCTATTCTCAGAGTGCACTTTATTAGCTATGTCTGCTTGTGTACATGTCCCTCAACCCCAATTAATTTTGTGTACCTAAGTGGCAGATTTGCATTAGACTGTGCTAGCCTTTGGAGTATACTTTATTAGCGTTGTCTGGGTAACCCACACCAACACCCCCACCCCAATCCCCTGCCACCCCACCCACCCCCTCAGTTTCAACATCCATGCACACACATTTATTTCACTGCACTTAGCCAACAGAATTTTCTTTGCGGAAGTGCATGTGTATGTTTTTCTGCTCCGCTGTGGTAGTTTATTAGCGATGTCTCCTCTGATAGTTAGTGTGCACGCTTGATTATGGCTGAAAGGGAGTGGGCCGGGCACTGGGCCGGAGGAAGTCTGCCTAATGATATTAACAACATCCTTTATTGGGTAGCTACTGCAGGGAGAAGGAGGGAGAAGAGCAAAAAGGAGGAAGGGAGGCGGAGTAGAGCGAAAGAGTGGGTAGTCAGACAGAAAAAGGGAAGGGGAGAGACAATTTAGGGTGAATCAAAATAAGGAAGACAAATAGAATAAAACTATGAGAAAGCGACCCTAACTATACATATATATATATATATATATATGTGTGTGTGTGTGTGTGTGTGTGTATGAGCACTTTTCACCCCCCTGTGCCCCCCTCAACTTTGCAGTTGTACCACCCTGTCAACACCCTGTTTGACTCCATCGTGGAGGTCCACAGGGGTATTGGCTGTGTGCAAATAGTGGTTGTAGTGTCAGTGTCAGTGTGAGATATGCCTGGGAAATTTTTATTTTTAGTAATATTATAGGTGACAGTGATTGACAAGGTAGAAAGTCATGGCAGTTAGAAGTCCAATAAATACAGCTCTCATCGAACCAGACAATCAGATATGGATTGAATCGGGGAGGGAAAATTGGTTGCTACTTGTGGGTCTTTACATTGAGGTCTGCACCAAGTCATTCAGAGGAAATAACAGTGGCAGGCAGCAGCGGTGGCCATTTTAACCAATTACTGTATCAGTGTCAAGGGAGGATACGATAGCTGAGTGTGTACATCAATCTAGAATGTGCAATTTTAAATGTGAGCTTTAACATTTGTATTGAATATCATTTGTATTGCTTAGTCATAAATTAGTCATTGCCATATATGTGCATTTGCTCGCAAACACATGCAGAAGTATGCACATTATCCTTTTACTGCTGATGTATTCAACCTTTCGCAAAAAGGAGTCCAGATGAAAGGAGAGGTGTCATCTACACCAGGTCTGTGGTGTTACTTCCCACCACACATACCCACATGTACATGCTGATCTATTGCAGGGCACAATAGACATGGGAGTGAATAGAGGGGATTATTTACATAACCGGTTTATGTTCTTTTGTGCTGTTTGAAAGACATAGAGAGACACACAATGAGATAGCGGTGTCATCTATAAACTGGCATTCTATGGCCGAGAGAGTGGGAAACACACAATCACATACACTTACAGAAAAATGCACATTATTACTCGACGGATATTTGTTATAGACAAAACTACTGAACAAGCGCAAAACAGAATAGAGCTATAATCAGCCTGCAAAATGAAATGTGAGAGCAAGCAGGAAAAAAAATCCACAAGAGTAAAACCAGTTTGGGATTTTGTTTATTTATTAATATTTTTTTTTCTTTCTCTGAGTTCAAAATGTGCTCTCACAGTTTCTCCAGATATTGAGCACATGGGAATATGATGGGGTACGTAGGCGTAGGTGATGTCTACTGAACATGACAATGCCAATGTCCACAGGGAAACATTGCTGGGGGGTTTGTTACTATAAAGGTACCATCATTTTTTGACAATAACAATTTTACGATAGTGGAGCGCTCAGTGGTTGATGACTGTTAGTCATTGGTGATGGTTGATGGCACTGACCATTGGACAAACCTGAAACGATGAGCACATGCTCATCATTTTTAGATAACAAGCCACAAAAACAGATTTTTAGTGACTTGAGTCCTACAGGAAAATATTTTAATGTCAAATCATATTAATATTATTAATATAATAAAGCATGTGGAACAAAGAGCGTTCTACTTAGTGAGCAAAGGAAACCTTGCTGCTTGCTTAAGTTCAGAAATACAATTTGTTTTGCATCAATGTATTTTCAACACATCACTGACACAATTATGTCATGGCTCAATCTTGAAACCTGTTTTGTTCTTACGAATCTTTATTACAGAATTACAGACTGACTACTCCTTTGTTTAAAGCCATTAAATGATTTAATTTTTAAAAAATATTTTTAGCTAATCTAAAAAAATCTGTATTAAAAACAAAGCACTTTTAAAAACCCCAGCATAGATAGAGGAACAGTTTACTTTCATGAATGAAAAAGTATAAATAGTCATGGCACAGTTTTACTCCGTTTTTGAGAAAACCATGTATGAAGTGGAATATGTTCTACCCTGCGTAACACTCCTATAGACACATGGGAGTGTTGGAAACTGTCACACACACGTTCCCGCTCACACACAGAAAGTAAATGACAATGTGCTGATTGTTTAACACGACCAATCCCCATCTCCCACTAACACCCAGTGAAAGATGTCACCTTGAGAAGCCTTGCTCTACACCAAAAAAATGTCAAGGCTGGCAATTTCATCTATTTACCAGGGCTATGTGCCTAAGATCCCAAACTCCTCCCAGATGTGTGCATGCTTGTGTGTGTGAGATTGTGTGCAGGCATTTTTAATTGTCTGTTTGCAGGCATGTCTCTGTTCCCAGTGTGTGTCTGAGTGTCCTTGCAGCTATGTGGCATTTTTGTTTGTCTGACTAAGTCCCCATGTGTATGTGCCTGTGTGTGTGTGTGTGTGTGTGTGCGAGGGAACTTGACAGACAGACAAATAAACTCATTCTCTTGCACTGTGTCTCTCTGTAAGCAGTGTCAGCATCTCTCTGCACCTGTGGCTAAAGATACATATCAAACGTGGACAGTCAACAGCCGTGCTGTCACACAAACACAGACACATGTACACACATTATAGCAAGTAAGCGCACAAACACATGAACAGGCCTGAACTAAATGCAGCGACAACATTTGAATAGTCCACAAGAACAGTGCCCCACCTCTGCTTCGACACATCTGGCATGTGCACATGTGCATAGTGTGCACAGTAGTGTCTCATACAGCGACACACACATGTGAGTGTTCAATGTGACGGCTACGCACACAGACACCCACTAGTCTGCCAGTGGTAAGACTTCATTTGTCTCTTTTCCCCACAGTGTTCCCCAGGTACAACTGTCCATCTCTATGTGCATATCTCTATGTGGGTATGTGTGTGTGTGTGAGAGAGCGAAAGAGAAAGAGAGAGATACATCTCATATATCTTTGACTTGGAGACAAAGTTCTAAATAGTCCCTTATCCGGGAGTTTTAAAAAGTAGAATACCCTCACATACTTTAAATGACTTCAGCTTCTATCTGTGTGTGTGTGTGTGTGTGTGTGTGTGTGTGTGTGTGTGTGTGTGCATGTCTATATGTGTCTGTGTGCGTCTTTTAATCTGATTTTTACAAATGTGATAGGGGCTTTTTACATACCCAGAAATGCTTTTACTATTTTTGATTTGAATAAAATCACCATAGAGGTAATGTTGGAGGAGCGACATTGATGTCTTCCAGCAAACCAACATTATCAATATGGAAACAACCTGGCAAAACCAAAACTGGACAGAGCCTGTAAACTGGCTGCCTGAAGCGCCACAGTTCTACGGCCAACAAATTGATGCCTGGTGGATAAAAACCCTGGTCCAAACACCAGCTGAACACACCATCTGTTTCTCTGCGATCCCGCTCATTAGGGATACGTATTTTAATTTATTTTTATTTCCCTTGTCATTTCATAGGCAGCGCTATCACCCTAGTTTTTTTTTATCTCACCTTGTTATTATTGTCATTTCATTTCTGTTATTGAGTACAGTTTCATCAGAGCTTACCATCTTATTGTGGCATATTTTGTAGGGAAACCCTGTCAGTGTTATTGTGGCTCCTTCACCGATTGTTGATTGCATCCTTTTTCTTTTTTCATTATTTTATCCCTTTATTTTAAGAAAAAAATCACTTTATGGATGTAGCACTCTTTTGGCAATAGCGTACATAAAATTTGGAAAACAGTAATACCCTACCTTCATTTTTACTACAATTCACTTCATACAGAATGCAAACTTATGTCCAACAACCTTCTGGTGATTTCTGCCACTGCTGTGTTCATTATGTTTTTTCGGAGAAGCCACATTTGAAAACCAATGGACCCATCAGTGGAGAGCCCAGAGGCGGCAGTCATGCTAGCCTTCTGCCATCTCCCCCTCCAGATGCAACCTTTACATGCTCCATCTGTGGCTCTATGATCGCTCCTAACAGCCACCTGCAGTGGTGCCGTTGCTGACAGGCACAACCAAAACGAGTCTCATCTACCCCAATTTTAGAAACATTATCTTTGTGTGTTGATGAGAGGCCTCTGTCTGTGTTTGTGAGTTCAGCATGTTTTTGTTTTTTTTAGCTATAATGACACACTTTTCTATTCTTGTGATCTTTGTGGCTGACAGACAATCAACTGAGCTGGAGCTTTTGAACGTAATTGAAAATTCATAGTAAATCCATCATCAGGAGGACTAGTGTTGTGTAGAAAAAACATATGGCATGACAACATCGCATATGTGTAACAGTGTTTGCGCATTTGTGCACGTGCTAGCATTAAAGTCTGAGACAGAGCATGTGTATGTTTGGATGTGTGTTTGCGTGCATGTGTGTGCAGTGGATTAGATTTCACTGTGAAGGCATGTTGAACAGTCGGTCAATTTCCTGCCACACGTTCAGTTTCCCTCCCCATGACAAATTCCTCGATTTTCTCACAACACATTCCTGATGCATTATTGGTCATGGACATTATATGGTCCCACATATTCTGTCTCTCGCAGTGTGGGAAGTATCGAATTGCTTGTGTGTTAATGTGAGCAAGTAAAAAAGAGCAACATGTAAGCCAACAATGTTTTATCCTCTAGTTGGGGAAGATAGGATGTCTTATTAATGGAGTTCTCAAAGAAGAATTCTGGCTTACTTTATTTGAATTTCATGGCTTTGCCATTGTCCGTATTTAGAACTGGAACCAGTTTTGATTGGAAGTCACGCTACAGTATCTCAGCTTTAATTCTTTTTATTGCATGTGTGCACATGAGTAGCACTCTGCAGTTTGTTTTTTCTATTAGGCAGAGGCAGGTTTACTAAGCTACTACTGTTGTAATAAGATAAGGAAAATGTTCTTACAAAACAAAATACCAGTTGACACTGTCAGTCCACACTTGCAACATTGTGGGTCTGAAGGCAGCTTATGAAAATCTGTCATGTCACATCCTTTCTCAGTCCATTAAAGGAGATGCACGATGCCACGTAATGACGTGAAAATATACTTCCATGTGCTGAAATGAGGTTTTAAACCAGAGGGGGATGTTGTCTGTGAAGAATAAGTGAATGTTTGTGGTGGCAGTGGGGGACTGACATGGCTTGAGGCATCCATATTGTTGAGGAAAGTTAAGGAGGTTTAGCTCAAGTGTGAAATCCATATTGAAGCCCTTCGGTTATGCTCAACTTGAGGACTTGCGTGTGTGTGTGTGAATGTGTGGGTGTGTTTTCACATCTGTTCTTGTGTGTGTGTGCGCATGTGTATGCACATACATGTGTCTGTGTTCATGCTTTATTTACATGTGTGTGTGTTTGTTATGCTAAAGAATATATGGCTCAGTGCGTTGATATGAGTGACCTGCACTGGTATTTCCAACTAAATGTGAGTGTGTCTGTGGTTTAATTCAGCCCCTCCACTCTTACAGAAATCCATTGACTGGTAGTTCAAAAAGACAGAAATGTAGAAAAAAAGTCCATATGGAACTTATCATAAGTGGCCATATTTCTCCATTACTAGAAGCAATTTGTTTTAATTGCCTACTTAGAAGTAATATGGCCTCAAAATAGCATTTTTTTCATAAAAACCTAAATGAAATATGAGAATGCCTATTAACCACCACGATTATGTTATAATAATCAGAAAATTGAGTTGTTAAGACTGGAGAACCTCTTTAAGATGGTAGTTACACAGCATATACTGTGTGTTTCTGTGTGTGTTGGAAAGTGAGGCTATGGGGGATACATGTATCAAATTATCCCACTTAAAATTGTATTCATTGAGAACGAGGACCTAGACGCCTACTACTACACCTGCTCACTTTCTAATTGGTGGGTCCATGTTTGAAAGAACAACTATTCATTGTTGACACAGAATCCTTCTTGTAAACAGGGTAAAACAAGTCATTGGTAGACAAGGGTGGGTGACTGTGTGTGCGAATACTGATGCGATGATGCAGATTGGTACGTGGGTGCACCTCCTTGCATCGCCACCATATTCATAGAGAAGGATATTCTCTCAGGGATGGTTCTTAAATAGCACACTGGCCTCTCTGTGCACTCCATCCTGACTGGCTGGAGGGGTGTTAATTAATTTACAATAATCCCAAATCTTCAGTGCTGTAGCCTTAAAGTATATGAACACGTCACTTGGCTGTAAGAATTCTGCTGAGTCAGAGTTCATGGCTTTTTGCGGTGACTTCATTTCACTGATAAATGTCTGTGAGTGAAGCTTATTGGGGGCAATTTAATTGACTAAGCATGAATTCCACATCTTCAAATGATCACCACACCATCGCTCTTCTGACGGTGATGTCCTGGAATAGTTGAAGTTGAAAACATGGAAAAAGAAAAACTATCCAGGAAAAAAATGGGTCAAAGTTGGATTGGGAAATACTTTTTGAAATCAACAGATTTAAAAAAAAGAAATGTTAAGCACTTGCTTTCTCTTGTTAAGAAATGTTCATATTAGACTGCTAATAAACCGAAGGCCCCAGCAATTTCCTTTTGATGTAAAATACACTGCAGTGTTGTTTAAACATTCTGTTTGTACACACACACACACACACACATGGACTTGCATATACACCATAGATAACCTTTGTCGGGGAGGATTATGAATATTATTGGAATAAAAACACACATTTTTTTCTGACAATGATTCCCGCTTTGTGCTTGGGGCTCTGCTTGACTTAGCTCTTCCAAACGTTTTTCATGTGCAAGAGGCTTTTAGAAGGCTTTATGTTCAAAAGACAGGCATAAGGGATTCTCATGGGGCTGTGACACTCCCATTAGGAATATGATTCCCACAATACAGCACACACATTAACTCAGAAACACACACCAACTCTGTAGTCCCAGCCTGCAGCAGCATAGACATATTGTGCTTACATTGTACTCCTAGATGTTGTGGAGCTTTCACTCAACATTGTTCTTGTAGTATGAACTTCCTAACTGGATTTAGCATCACGGATTGCCGAAGTAGAAAACCCAACTTGTGGTAATTTAGTGGCTGAGGCAACAGCTAACAGTCTTTCTCATTTTAAATGGAAATGCAAGTATTTTAACCTTGCTTTCTGCTTGCCTAAATTAACATGAATTGGGACAGTTGCGGCTCTGCACTGTTTTGGAGCTTCCAGTACCATGCGGCAATATGTAAAGTTGGTTTAAAATGGGTTTTTCAAGGATGTAATTGACTATACTCTGATGTATTTTCATGTTCCTTGACTGCTAGCTTTTAACTCTAATCTCATTAGACAAAAACCTACATGTGAGGTGCAAGGAACTGTTTTTGTTATTTAAGGAAAAGAAAACACCTGTGGCACATCTGGAAAGAGTGTGTTTAGGAGGAATACATTAACAGTGGATGTGTGAGAGGCTGGCATCAATCATGGCCAATCAAATGAGCTCCTCTAATTCTCTTTAAAAGCAGTGCACTCCCTGCCATGAGGCACTGACAGCTTTATTATGGAGAGTCCAGGCCGCCTTCTTCTCCAAAGAGGAAGAGAGGGTGGTCAGGACTGGATATTCTTGTCTTGGAGGTGAAAAGTTGCAAGGCACAAAGGTATGATGCCCTAAATATGAATATATGTCACTGTAAATATGCTGCCAAGAGCAGATGATGTATCTTTTTAAGTTGAAATGAGTCTCTGTACATATTGAAAGTCTGGTCACCATGCCGCTAACACAGCTGTAGTCCCATTGTAACTCAATTTTGACTGTATTATTTATGTATCTACATGCACTGAAGAATTACACAAACCTGCTGCTGAGAAAAGCTCTTCATGTTCTTAAGAAGTCCTTTCAAAACACACAGTGTAACATTAAGGCTGTTTTAGTAGTTAATGAAAGGCTGACATTGTGGTGATGCTACTGATTTAGAATGAAACCTTTCATTCCATTTTATCTCCACAAGGCATCACACAGGAAATATTTAATTGCAACATAAATGATGTGAGTTTGGTTGAAGGGAAAACATTTCTCATGGCTTTTGTTCAAATGGAATAAACGCTCTCATAATCATACATTCTCGCTCTCTTACCACAGAGGTAAGCAAGGCAATTAACCCTTATTGGCCTCAGCGGAGTCCCCTTGTCTCAATGCCTTTAAACCCATGATGCTGCCAATAAGTAGCATTTCAGCTCAGTTGACTTTCCCTTGGATTAAATAAGAAGTTAGGGCATATGTATGGCTAAACCAACTCAGAAATAGCTTTTATTTCATCATAGAACCGATTGTGCTGGAGTATAAATAGACTTTTGCAGTTACTTGACTGTTAAGTCTTAACTGAATCTGTGCTGTTATGGATAGGTTTTTTTTTATTTAGATTTTTTTTTGTAAGATTTTTTTATGTACACCTTATTTCATTTAATCTGGTGTTTAGCTAAGGTTTGGTATGGAGTAATGTGCAAGCATTTTGATAAAGAACGCATGCATTTACTGCTTGTTGCCGTTTTAAGTCATCAGTATCCAATACTCTGCTAGTCCCTCCAAGTATAAAAGAAATAAAAAAAAGCACGGGCACTCTGTTGTATTTGGATGTGACAGAAGCAGACAGATGTAATTCTTACTGCTGTCTTAGAGGTGAATGAACTGTTGATGGAGATTACACCCCCTTTTGTCTGCTATAGATTTTAGTGATAAAAGCAAAAGGGAAGAACAATTTTCCTGCCTACAGTCTGAACAAATTACCCTCTCTGTTGGTGCTAGTGTTACAAAGACTTGGACATATAGTGTCTTTCTTTCTATGGTAATGGTGCAATCTTTTTTCACCCCTTTTGATCGACATTACAATATTTGAGAACCTGAGCAATCTGCTGTCTCCTTGGAGAGAATCTGTGATAGTGAATTGTGAAAGCACTCTCTCTTGTACCACTGTTTTATCAAAGAGTAATGTTTTTTGTACTTTTATTTTTGGACTTTTTGCACGTCAATAGTAGTCATAAGGGGCCTTGGTATTGATCATGTGTTTAAAGACAGGACAAATAGTCAGAGACAATATAGGAAATTAAAACATGCTTCCTAAAATTTCTCAAACTAACTCAAATAAAAACTACATTACATCATTGAGCATTTTTCATGGCTAAACATAGGCTGTAAGGTCCAGCCGAAAGGGAATTCCAGTTATTAAGAATATAGGGAGCGGAGGAGGCGAGCAGCCATCAGCAGAATGAAACTGAGGCAGGGTTTGGCTTCACACTCGCGGTGGACACAGGTAGACAGGCGAAGCAGAGGACAGATAAAAAATAGATTAGAAGAGAGACGCTTGGTTTTTTCTGCAGAAAAATCAGAAAAGAGCTGAATTTAAGAATGTGAAATTGAATACTGAGAGAAGTAGTGAAAGACATTTTTGCAACATGCTACTAAGGGTGGCAGGCCTGTATTGATTGTGGCTACATTTAGCTAAATGTTACTGCTAAAAATTACATTACTGTATAAAATGAACTTACTAAATTGTACCTTTCCAATGAACTGTCTTTTGTGTTCTCACAGAACAACGTGTGTGTTGTTGCTGGTACAAATTATATTTGGCAATGTGAGCTTTTAAATTGCACACACAGCATTAGTAGATGAGAGGGAAACCTATCAAGAGGCTATTGATCAGAAGAAACACAATGAACAATCCATGTTACTTCCATGTTACTAAGATATAGCTGACTGAGATGGTCTTTATGAAGCTGCACCTGAAATGGACTGCTGAACAAGTTACCCTTTATCATCATACCTTTATTGTGATGGCTGGCCATAGCTCTTACATTTTTAAGCAAAGGCAAATGATTGTGCAACAGAAGTCACTTCACTTAGCACATACTTCTCATCTGAGCTATTTATGAAATGCCTAGTTGTCAGGAGAGGCAAGGAGGGAATGCTAATTTGGCACTCTTATTCTTCTGTTCTTACCACATTAATATCTCCCCTATGTGCCAACCACCATGTTTTACATATTAAATGATGATGTAACAGCAATCTCTTTATTGACTGCATTGGAGAGTAAACTTCACTCTAACAAAGTTTGACCAGACTCAACAAACTAACACATGCACATAGCGAATGTGATGTGTATTATAACACCAAAGCAATTCCTTTTTAGACATTTTTTTTTTCTTCCAGCCTAATTTACAATTGCAGATTGATTAGATAAGAAGGACGAAAAACAAGGACATCTTCTATTATATTCACCAATAGCATTTTAAGTACAGCAGTGATGAAGCTTTAATTTAAAGGGACATTGACCCTCTCCATAAATGAGGCTTCCAATTACCATATTGAAGCAGCAAAATGGCCACATACATTGATGGGTTTCCATTACAGAGAGATGAATGAAGTGGCCAGGGACGACAGGATGTGAGCGGCTGCAGAGACTGATTGAAAATAGGTTTTTAACAATGTGTATACAAATAAAGGAAAGGTAAAGATAGAGAAACTCTGAGACTTAGGCTGAACTGCAGAGGAAGGCAGACAGCCAGTGATAGAGGAGAAAGACAGATAGAGATATGAGGGGAGTCAGGCCACCAGATGGTCTAATGACCACAGGAAATATTACAGCTGGCAACCGCACACCAACATTAATGACACAAGTCATTTAAGAGCCCTGAGAAGAGCCACAGTGTGCATGTGTCTTCCTGAGGGTGTGTGCGTATGGCATATTTAACTGTGCTTGCGAGGTCATGAAGTCCTTCTAATAATTGTATGATTACCAAAAGGCAAAGTCTAGAGATATTTTAACACTTTTGGCAAGGCTGTGCACACAAATGTATGGGTACAGTAAACGTTGGGAACATATGTGAAAGTCCATCAGGATCCATCATCATCATAATCTAAGAGAAATGACTCAAAAGATTGCATTCATTTTAAGGCTAGTATCTAAACTAAAAAAAAAAAAAGTTAATTCCAATAGAATGGCTGACATCAGTGGATTTGCTAATCCTCACAAATTAAATTTGAATACTGATCTGCAAGTTTATGCCACCGTCCAATAGCAAGCCGTCTTGACAGTGTTGACCTTTGAGAAAACACAGAGCCAGAGAGTTCACAATGGAGGAAGCTATAGTAGCTCATTAGCTGAGCTGCACCATCTTCTGTTATTTAACCCTTCTCTGTTGTTGCATAAACTGCTCCACAAAATAGGAATGGTTTTGCAAGACATATATATATAAGAGACAGGAGTGTATGGTACATACACACATTTTGAATATGTTTATACTAAAACTGACCATGTAAGACAGGAATGAGTCCAAAAATGTGATAATTCCATGCCTTGCTCTTACACATTCCTAGGAATGGGTACCAAAACCTGGTAATAAATGGGCTCTGGGGCTAAATAATTAAAGAACGTTGTATTAATTCATCTCAGGCTACGTTATTGGTTCTGCTCTTGGTATTAGAAAAATTCCAAAAATAGATTTCCTATTTATTTAGGCTACATAAGCATTATCTTGCACCTTTGTATGTTGATAACTTTGTTTGTAATTGTTTCTAATTTGCAATGAAATTAAGAAATTCATCTATGATGCATTGTCATCATCTCAATGCAAAATACAGATTTCTGTCTGAGCCTGGGGGTGGCCAGCTCTCTTTCTCGCACACACGTACATACACAGAGACCCTGCAAATAGAGACAATGGCAGAAAGCCCTAAGTGCTCAAAAGTCTGGTTACACTTCACTAGAGTCGATGCTGACAAATCTTTTGCATGTAAGGTTGTAAAACACACACCTAGAGAAAGTGCATCACGCACAGTCAGAGAAATGCACAGTTTCCGACTGCCTAGCTTGTAGTTCATCAAGCCATGTCACTTCTCCGACGGCCCATTATACTGAAACCTCATTGAAAGAAAAATGTCATATTGGGGTTTTGTGTTAGTTGGCCATTGGGGCAGCCCCCAGTGCATCTCTCATTTCACCAAGAATGTTAATTTATATACTGCACACACTCTGTCTAAATACCGGATCAATAAGCAGTATCAGTCAGAGTAGTAGTAACGTATGTTAATGATACACGTAGACATACCTCCGCATTTTTCTTTCCTGCTCTTTCTTTATTCAGTCTGTCTTGTTGTCTGCTGTAATTCTTGGACCACAGAGACAATACATGAACTGCATTTGTGTGTACCATAAGGTGTGCGTTGCTTCTCTTCATCCTCACTTCTGTTTGTATCTTTATCTCTTTCCTGCCTCTCTGTCTTTCCCTCCCTCCTTCATTCCCTCCTGCCTCTCTTATCTCTCTCTCATGGGTCTATATGAAATATTCTGACCAGGCTCCAACAGTGAACACATAATTAGAAACCACTGAACCGTGACTCCAACATGGGGGCTTTTCTCCTATCTGTTTTGGGAAGGAGGGTTGAAGAGGAGGAGGGGGGAGCCTGTAAAACATCTTCATGGTCAGAATGCTACACCGGCCTGAAATGGTGGTGTCCTACAATACATTTAGACAGATAAGAGGAGAAAGAGCAGGAGAGAGGAGCGGGAGGATGAGGCAGAATGGATAAATGGATTGATAGATGGGGGAGAAGGGAGAGGAGGATGGGAGGCGTCGACAGTGAGATTGAAACAGAGAGTTATGGCTTGTCTTCATTAGCTCTGTTTTCCACAGCCAGGGCTAACACTGGTATCCTTCATTGTTTGGTTTTCATCTTAATTAATTAACCAGCCTCACCAAACAACACTTAGAGCTTAATAAAAATCACACCTGCAGGTGGTAACAATAACAGTAAACCCATTACATTTTTATTTTTTTATTTTTTGTGTTACAACATGTATCCAAAAAGATAAAAAGTACCCAAAGGTTTTTAGTTTACAGAGCACACCTCACGTTTGGAAAAGTAGAACCAGTAAACATTTGGTATTTCTGCTTTATTCGTGACTTAAATGAGAAATCAATGCCTCACCTCACTGCGGTCGTGTATAGCATGATATCATAGAGTAACCCTTATCTCACTTTGGCCATGCACGGCTGTATTTGCGTGACCTCTGCCTTATGATCGCCACATAGCTGTAATGTGATTTCATGATGTCATTTTTACTTTCCGTATGTCCTTTACTGCACTTTGTGATGTCACGTCGTGACTCACTGCGGACGTATTGTGTGTCTACACCTCTAATATGTGACCATGGTGTGACTTTTACCTGACTTTGTCCCTGTATAGCTTTATTGTGTTGTCATGGTGTGACCAGCTAGTTATGGTTTGTGCTGACGGCTTATTGCTGCATTAGAAAAGGACAGAGGAGCCTTTGGGACAGTTTTCATCACCACTTGTCCTTGGAACATGCACGCGTTCACACATTGTCACACATGATGCTGCACACACACAAATTGACACTCACAAACACACTAGGACATGTGCACTGCTATATTCTCACACACACACACACACACACACATGTGACATATCCACATGCACATGCACCCAATTTTTTATGAGCCCTCCCTTACGGCTTTAGCAGGAAATGAATGTCCAGCAGCTAAGGCTGTTAATTAACATTTATGGCTGGAGATGACCGTTGAATCGTTAGACTCGCTCGCTCAGCCTTCACGTCAAAGCAACCAGGGTATAAAAATCCAATCTCTGTCCCTGACTCTCTGCCAAAGTAATGATTGTGGATCATGATGTTGATTTGTTTTATAATATGGCTTTAAACGGCACTGATCCCCTTTGGGGGTACAGTATTTGTTTGTCCCCTTGGACAGTATGTGTCTGTCGTTCCAATGTGGATGTTTTGTACGGACACTGGGTGTGTGAAATCCCACATGCTAATGGAATATGGGATTTCCTATGGGTCTGTTTGTGTGCTCAGTAATTTCCCCTGTCTGCGTCCGTCAGAATTCAGTCTTCACAACTATTTACAATACAGAAACAAAAATCCATATTGCTATTGCCAACCTTGTTTGCAACCTTTCTTGCAATTACCTCAGGATACCTCAATGTGCATTGCAATGCAATTGCATGCATAATCTTGTATCTAACCCTAATCTATGTAAAAATTAGATGAGACAAGGATATCTACGGATTGTATCGGGCCAGTTACAGGTATGATTTAATGGGTGTGCATTGACCAATATAAATTTGATCAAAATACAGTCCTTTCTTTTATTGTACTCTGCTGTATTTTACTCACCAGCTTCTCTTTTTAGCCAGCACTGTCTGTGTAACAAAGGTCAATGCTGGTTAAAATGAAATGTTGCCAGCACCAGCTCATATCAGCTGTGGCTTATTAAGGCAAATTCAGTGAGTTACTTTATAACAGGCCAACATTAATCTTTTTTTCAATTATTTAAGCTGATTAAATTAGCAGTTTTGAACCAGGACCTCCAGTATTTGGATGAAGTGTCTGAGCTGGGCAGAATTTACAAGGCTACATATTATTTTGATGTATCAGAAACATATTTAATTATGGTAAATATAAGTATTGGATCGGACTTGGTATCTGCAGATACTCAGTATTTAAGGACTTGGATTGGAATCAGAGCCCAATAAACTATCCTAATAAAAAACCCTAACCACTGAATAATCAACATCACATATAGTTTTTCTTCTTCCTCTGTAATATCACTTTGGAAATGAACTTTAATCACACATCATTTTACCATCAGTAACAAGTGTCAAAAGTGTCTGTAGGTTCAATTCATTACAATTCGTAAGTAATTGCAATTTAAAAGCTGTGTATAAAACTGTTGCCGGACAAAACTTAATACTTAATGTTTCTTTTTTATTTTTCCTCTACTTTGTATTCTTTGCTTGCTTTCCGGCATAAAATCATACAAGTTGTTCAATTTAGTTGAACTTTGTAGTTGCTTTTGCCAGAGTGTCTTAATTATGGGCATACGCTCTCTTCAAATACAGTTCATAATGCACTGCAAAATGCCTCAATTGTGTCACCAGCTCATGTCTTTGATTGTGCCACAATGCCCTTGCTCTTATTCCCCTCTCTGCCTCTCACCCTTTAATTTCTCAGTTTCTCTCAGCCTGTTTTATCCCACAGTGCTGAGTCTTTACGTCTTCTCCCCCCTACAGCCCTGCCTGCCTTCCACTATTGAAACATTGATTACATACATGTAATGGTGAGACACATTGTGTGACTAACAGCACTTACAACAAAGAACTTGCAGTAGGGAGCAAACAAAACCAAGACCTCGATTGATCTTACATATTCTGTGTGGCGTATACTTATTTTATATAAGTATTATTCCTGGACCTCTGCTCTTTTTCGATTTTAAAGCTCAGTTCACTCGTCACATGTACAGTATACACACATGTACAGTATACACACATGTACAGTATACACACAAATGAGCACAAAACCACACACAAATGCAGGCACAAACCACACATTCACAGACATCTGAGTCAGTTCCAGTCACAGCCCCAAACACCTGTCTGCCAATCTTCCAATAGTGTTTTGTCCATGTCTGCTTTCCCCCAGCCAAAGGAAACTGTGTGTGTGTGTGTGTGTGTGTGTGTGTGTGTGTGTGTGAAGGGCATGTGTGTTGATATGTCAGTTTGTGTGTATGTGTGTGTGTCAGCGGTCTGACGGCTACAGATAAGGCAGCAGTTATCTTATCATGCTGAGCCAACCTACCCTAAACCCTCACAAACCTCAGGTGTCACAGCGCACTGGCTTTTCCCCAAGCATCCCCTCATTTTCATGTCAATTTCACACCATTTTGCTGTCTCTCAGTCTCTGCCCGACCTCCCCTCTGTCTCTATCCCTCGATTTGCTCCCCCCCCGTCTTTCTCATAGGCAGTTGAGCCCATTTTAGTCCAGTTGTGCTCCTCTGTTCTCCCTTCATCCCTCTCGGTTTCTCCCGCCTGCTCTTTTGATCTTTCTTGGTATCCGTCCACTTGGCCTTGCGATCAATCTCTCCCATCTTTGGCCAACTTTGACAGCGTTTGCTATCCCGCGTATTCCCTCGCTGCCCATATCTGACTCTTTTTTTCTCTCTGTCTTGCACTTCACATATCTATTTTTGTTTTCTCTGTATCACTGACCTCTCTCCCCATCTCAGTCCTACATAGTGCAGACGAGGTGACAGTTGACTTTAATGTTACCAGACCATCTCATTCATTCCCAAAGTCTTTCTCACTTCCCCTCTTCCACATTCTAATCCTTTCTTACCACACCTTCGTCCAGTTATTTATTCACGGCACAGCAGAGATGACAGCCTTTTTATCAATCTGCCAGTCATTTTGCCTGTCACGCGTTAGTCAGTCTTCAGCCTGCCAAGCTGTCCAGCCCTCAGCCCTTCCCTTTAGCCTCATAATAACATCTTAAATCATATGAGCTCAGTTTCTGTTCGGAGATAGTCATGAAATTATTCATACAATCCACTTAAGCAGACAGCTGAATAATCAGAGAACTGTTGGGTCTGGTTTAAATGGTGACAACAAGCAGCACTGTATCTAATTTCAGGTGAGCGCTAACTTTTAACAACAACTCCTTTTATGTATTCTAGATGTGAAATTATAATGATACAACACAGAGTTTTTCTTATCTCTAGAACAAAATGTTTTGAAGAAATGTGAAGTTTCTAGAACAATCACCGTGTTTTTCCAAGTTGAAAACAAGGAGCATAACCTGCGAAAAACCCAGCCAGTGCTGCATTATTAGGTTGAATTTTTAGCCAATTGTATTAGACCAGTTGTGAATCATCTTCAGCTCTTTAAAAGGAAAATCTAACCACCGCATTTTCGTCCATGGTCATTAATGATACCCCTGACTCAAGCAAATGTTTGGTAACCCTTGCCAGACCGCAATGAGTAAAATGCAAACAGGAAAGGTGAAACGTGTTTGCTGGCTTTGCAAAAGCACCTTTTTTAATTTGCTTTTTTTGTGGTTTTACCTGCAGATTCAAAGTCTTTCACTGGTATTTTATGCATGCAGTTGGCCATTCAGGCCAAAATGAAATAATTATTGAAATTTAACTTTTCAGCTCTGGTTTATTGTGTTTAGTACTTTTCAATTTCCCAGTTATCTTTCCGTCCTTGTAAATTCCTGGCAACACATCAGCATTTTAACTCACATTCTCAGTCCTTCCCATTGACTTTCATTTCAAACCAGTCTTTCTCAAATGGCCAGTTCAGCACCTTGCTCTATCTCCCTCACTCAAGACTGAACAACATCAAGCCCTTCAAAGCTCTGCCAGTACACCTCTCTACACCCTCTATCTTCATCTCTCACCAAATATGACCATCTTTGTGAAACTGTAAGCTGCCCTCATTCATGTATTAAAGAAAGCCTTTCAATTCATTTACCTTATATCACTTGTCCCTTTCCTCCCTCTGCCCTTGCATTCCCATCCCGGACCAACTCAGACAGTTGTTATCTGTTTTTATTCCTGCCACTTTCCTCCTCCTTCATTCTTTTATTCCCCTCTCCCTTCTTCCCTTCCTTATGCTTTGCCTGCATTTACTTCTCGTGGTGCAGAGGTGGACGGATGCGATGATGAGAGGAGTGATTCTGCTGAACATCCCTCAGGGGTTTCACTCTCCTCTCTTTGTCCTTCTCACTGGCTTGAGGGTTCATTATTTTTCTCTCCTTGGTATTCTGCATTTGTCTCTCTCACTGTTTGAAATGAAACCTTTTTTATTGCTTTTGGCAAGTTGCAACTAGTTTTCTACTCCTGATTTGCAGGAAGAAATAGCTTTGTGACCATCATTGTCACAAAATGCTAATGTAAAAATCCCTCGTTACTCAGGCCATTGCAAAAAGGCCATAAATAATCATGAATAGTTACAAATACTAGTCAATAATAATATTTATTTTAATGTTTTAGTGGTGCATAACTCATATTGACACAACATGGTTCATATTTCTGACAGTGCAGGGTAAAATGTAATATACTCTGAATATTTTAATATTTTAAGTAACAAGCAACAACCACGTCTTTGACATTTACATTACTTAGCTGACTTTCCAAGCATTAGAATAACTGCCAGATTTTACTTTTGATTTTTCAAAAACACATGAAACAGACCCTCCGGGATGATGTTTGGTGAGCATATTTTAAGGTTTGCTTTACTCAGGTGGATTTATTTGTCACCTCTGAATCTCTCCTTAGGAACAAAAACGGGTGACTCATGGTTAATGGGAGTACAGTGGGGGAGTACATGTGATAGTTTTCATATCTCTCAATTGTGAACGGAGGTGCATTTAGAAATACAGTATGAGTTGTAGCCTACAGCCATCATTTGTGTTCTGGTGAGAAATGAAAGATTGTCCTCGTTAAATGATTGCCTTGTAAGAAGTTCAAATGTTGGTCATATCCAGTGCAGAACCCAGTGCTGTCTATTCTTTTTCTGTCATAGAGCTTTATATCTTTAGTCTCTCCATTCTTCCCGGTAGAAATGGCTATTCATCTGTGTATAGTGTACACAGCAGCTTGCCTCATGTGTTTCTTTGTATTTGTTTGCATGTGTGTGGGTGTGTGTGTGTGTGTATCTTGTGAGACTGGCCTTGACCAATTGTTGACTCCTCCTTGCTGACCCCTAACAGAGGGTTGTTGCAGGCAGGATCTGCACAGCCTCGTGGTTCTGTCTGTGTGACTGTCTATGTGAGAAACAAAGCAAAACACATTGATAGTCATGGTTTTACATGCCCAAACTTGAAAAAACAAAAAACAATATTACTTTGCTCTATATTGTTTAAAAACTTAAATCTTACTGAAACACACATTAAGTGAGGGCTTAAGTTTTGAGCTCCCCAAAGAATCCCGAGAAGCTAAATCTGACCAATTACTCCTCCTATAGTTTATAGGTAAGTCAATGCCAAGAGTCTTTGTTTAGCTGGAGGGATGCCACATCAGGACACAGGTAACCAGATAAGACAGAAACTAAGGCTGCTGGAAAGATCTCAACTCACAACACATGATCACAGTTTACCTTCTGTATGACTGATGTCAACATTAACATAGTTCAATGACAAAATAGAGGTAAACTTATGTAATTAGGCTTTTACATGTCTCTCTCACACACTCCCACACACTAATATGCCCATTTAGATAAGATCATATGTAACATACATTTTAGTCCTGCTCTCTAAGAATATCCCACTTCCTGAATCAGCTCTGAATGTTAATGGATAATGAAGAACAGATATCACTCGGGCAGAGTGCTCTCAATGATATTTCACTGTCTTACTGACTTTTTAGAAATGATTCTTTTTGGAAATTTGTGGCAGATAAAAGTTCAAATACAAACACATGTAGAGTACACATGATCTAAGCACTACTATCGCCCTTTACTTTGTAGATTTTAATCTTATACCCAGCAAATTGATGTAAAACATTGTTTTTTATTCTATTTAGATTATATCATTTCTGCCCGTTTTCCTGAATTGTAAGGACTTGTACAGTGTAGCATATAGTTACCTTAGAATGATCACATCTTACTCTACCTCTCAGCCAGCTCATTCCCAGCTAAATTAGAGCCAGACCCGTGATTGCACGGGCTGTAACACTGTAAGCAATGGAAACCTTCAAATGTATGCAAAGCACAGGTGGCCATGAAAATAAAATCAGCACATTGCTGTATATATATTCACTTTACGGTTCATCTACATAAGACACTTGGTGGTGTCACATTTAAAAGTAGAATACAAACAGCTACATAAAAACACGTGCACACACACTCACACATGCATGGTCACACCCTGGCACGCTTGTTTCTCCTGTCTGTTCCTCTCCGTGTTTATGGCAGTGTATAGCTGAGAACTTTCTCTCACCTCTTTATGTAGTGGAATATGGCTGTGCTAAACCATCTCTGTGTATTTCCCTCTCCCTCCTGCCTCTGTTTTTTTTTTAACATTACAGTATGACAGAGAGACCCCCACCCATGGCATTATAATAGGCAGAGAGAACAGGATCCAAGATAAAGCATCTGCTGCAGTGATGTCAGAGGACAGTTATGAAGCAGATTATGAGGCTTATAGTCTGAACTTTCTGCCTCTGGTTTGCTCTTTTAACCTCTGACATCTTAACTGCACAATCCACATGGCTTTTCTTCCTCACGGTCAGATTTGCTTTTGCTTTTTGCCACATTCATTTATTTCGCATTTCTTGTCTTTTTCTTGCTTTCTCTTTGAAATTATGTAGATGACTTCAAATATTTGCCCGTTGGTCTGTCCTCACCAGATCACTGCAAGCAGTGCTCAAAGTGAGGCCTGTTGTGAATCTGGTGATCATTAGGTTCTCATTTTAAAATGGAGCTGCGTTCTGCTTTAGTTGTTGTTGTGACTTTACAGAAGAGTGAAGTTTACAGATGCTGGTTCAGCCAAAATATTTAAGGGAGACAGCTTCTCACTTGAACAACTGAATGGGATGAGGATGGCACTGATAATATACTTTAATGACTGTTTGCCACTTCAGCTAACCTGATTCCCATCTCAGCTTTCTCTGCTCCCTCTTAACAGCTACTTTGTTTTCTTTGTTCTCTCTTGCATGTCAGCATCATTATCCTGCCATCATATTCCTTTATCTTATTAAAGACAAAAATAAGAAATGAATCAAATCTGCACTTTCACACCAGAAAAAACATCAATTTAAGATTTCCTTGCTTCTTTGAGGATTCATGCTTTGTTGTGATTTATGCAATGACGTTTCTTGAAATTTCTACCAGTCTGTGAATGTACTGCAATTAAATTGGCAGGTCAGCCTGTTGTTTGTGGGTTTACCCCCCACCATACCCATAGTTAAATTATCTGTCTCTCCATGCTCTTTTGCCTTCATCTTCTTAACCTGATCCCCTTGCTTGCTAATAATAGCCTCGGCTTTAACAGAACAGGCAGGGAAACAGAGCAGAAGGGGAGAACTGGGGGACTGTTGGCTGGATTCACATTGGATTTTGTGCAATGTGCAGTTCAGTGGCTCCTATGGCTCCTTTTAGTCCATTGATTTACAGTAGTAACTCTGCAAGGGTAACCTTTTAATTTCCTTTCTTTATTTTTAGTTTGTACAACGTGATTTTTTTATACTCCTAAGTTTGCTCATCCGTTGGCTGTCCTAGATTTTGGAACTTCAAGCTAAACATGTGAATGTTTGAGAAAAAAAAATATTGCAGACGTATATATAAAATCAGAAACATTTCTGTCAGACCTTAATGAAAGTATAAGTGAGACTAATGTCATAGTGTGTTCAGATGGAAGACATTAATAAGAGGTAATGTTCAAAATCTGTCATGTTATAGGAAAGTGAGGAATATGACTTGACCTCATTACTTGCTTGCTGATGCTGAAGTGACAGAATAACAGAAAGAGACAAATGAATAAATGCAATCCCTGGTTTTGGCTGTTGGCTGCTGTGAATCTCCTTCTGCTGTAATCCTTTATCGCTGCAAAAAAATTATAATTCTGTGAAGACATCTGTTTGTAAAATGCATTATGTTTGGCCAGCAGACATGGCGAACTACCACATCTGTCAGTGTTACTGAGCAAGTTTGATAACTTAAACAGCAGGATACAGTGATGCAAACTAATTCATTTAGTTTCAGTCCACATGTCTATATTGCAAAATGGATACAAAGGTAATCCAGTGTTGGTTTTGCATTGCAGATTTATGGCCTGGTTTAGGATTACATAGCATAAGATCAAAAAGGTTGAAATACGGGCTCTGAGGCAAACATGGCATGGTGCTGCTGAGTGCCTCAGCCAAAATGTGACTTATTTTGGGTGCTTTTCCTAGTCCTGGTCTCTGAAGGAATGTGGACATAGACCACCTTACTGGGCATCAACAGAAGTTTAAATTTTACTAACATTAAGCTCATGCAATGAATTTGAAATTCAGAGTGTTAGCCCAATATTTTCATTTTAAATCTCCTGTCTGTATCTGTGATTGTTATATTTTACCAGGATTTGGCTGCCCACTGAAGTGAAAATCCGCTAATGCTGCGATGCATTAGTGTTATGATTGAATATTATTAAAAACTATGGAGTTTGGATATCTGTGGCTAAGGAATTAGGGATCTGTTGTTATGGGGGTGTTGAAAAGACACATGCTGAGTGTGTAATTATCTCTGAGAGTCTTCTTACATTCACATCTAATCTATTTTAATCCCACTCTCTGTAGTAGCTACTGTATATTTAGTTCCCCCTCTTATTCTCTTTTGGTCTTTCTTTCTGTCTTTCTTGCATAATCATCCTTTCACTCTCAATATACATAATTTTAGCTCAGTCTGCTAATACTGTCAAGCTGCCTATCTGGAACTGCACAGAGGCCTGTGGGATTTGTTTTTGCTGATTTTCTTGGTTTTCTTTTGGGGTTACTTTTTTTGCTTTTTTGTCTAGTGTTATTATTTGTGTGTTCTTAGCTGGTGTGAAATCTCATCGTGTCATCTGGAGAGTTGAGGAATTGCTGAATTGGAAAAGTACAGCTGGTGTCAAGGTCTGGAAGAAGGAGAAAGCAAGAGAAAAAAGTGTGTGTGTGTGTGTGTGTGTGTTTGTCTGTCTGCGTGTGTGGAGAGGCACAGAGCGAGTAAGGCAAGCAGACAAAAAGAGCAAGGGAGACTGAGACAACGAGAGAGGCAGATAGTGGAGGAACAAACAAGAAGAGCGAGAGGGAGAGCATCTAAATGGTGATGTTTCACATGATAGCACGCTCTGCAATGTTGCTGCATGGCAGCATCAGCAGATCTACCACCTTCAACTACTTTTTTTTTTCTGTCTCCCTCCTCTTGCGGAGCAGGTATGCAAGCAGGCATGCAAGCAGGCTTGAAATAAATAAATAGCCTTTCAGCCACGAGACGGGCTGCCTTGACTACATGAAAACAGCAACAAAATAGAAAACAAGCAGAATCTCTAACTGTGATTCTGAGGTCAGGTTCATCCGTGGTAAAAAATGTAGGGAGACATGATATCTGAAAACTGTTTGCACTCAATTAAAACACCTCAGGATGAAACGAGGAGGCCAAATAGCACTGAACAACTTTTTTACAGCCAATGCAATTAATTCTTCTTCATATTTTGAGTGCACAAGTAAATTCTGGCCAAATCGGGATTAGTAAGGAATTGATTGCTGTGATTACAGCAGGATTTACACAAGGCCAGAACATGTGTTTTCCCTCATCACTGTTAAGGAAAACTATTCATAGCCCTTAATGCTCCGGCAGTAGTTATTGCACTGAGATGAGCTGTCCGCTGGTGCTCTGATCATCATTTTTAAGTCCAGAGTACATAATCGTTTTCTTGTTGGCTCTCAAATGAAACGTTTAGAGGGCCAGCCAACCAGTTTTTCTTCCAGGTAAATTCAATAAAATGTCAGTCAGTCACAAATAATAAAATAATGAATACTGTTTCTGCTTTGTGTTAGTGTTAGTACCATGTATAATACAAATGTTTTAGACATTTATGGTGGTGATAGTTCTGGATGACAGCCTTGACAATTCTGTTGTTGGACTGTAAAGGTAGGAGGGAGTCACACGAAACATTATGCTTAGAGAGTGACATCTAAAGTCCGAGTGCCTGGAGAAGTAAATGTTGACTCACAGGTATCGATCAACAATCCTGTAAAGCCCCGGCAGATATTGTACTGTCTCTTTGAGGTAATGCTTTATAGAACAAATATATTTGCAGGGAATTCTGTTTGACTGCATGTTGACTTACTGGTTAATTATCTCCATTCCAGTTGGAATAATTTGAGCACTTGCATGCTTGTTCTCCTGGTGATACTATCCTGTTAGGCTTTAATTCTACTTTAGTATTAAGTTGACTTAATTACACTCAGCGTTTTAACTTTTTATTAAATTCTTTACTTTCAAACCTCAAAAGTTCAATTTCAGGGTCCATTTTAATCAGTTGTACCTGCTCTATTCTATTCTGTTCTTTTTTCCAGTATTGGAGTTTTTGGAGCTTTTTATATTCGACACTAGACCACTTCATCAGGAGCGTGACGTGGCTGTGGTAACAGCCATTTTACAGCACAGCAGATTTGGCTGATGTGCATGGCACGCTAAGTTACCATGAAGTAGAGCTAGTGTGGTTTTGTGTGTCCATATGAGTGTGTGCAGTAGACAGCGTGAGAGGCGTGTAATAGGCTCACCTGTCCCTGGCTGCAGACTGATGGGCAGGTGGAAAGACTGGAAACCAGATGGAAAGAAGGAGCAATGGAGGAAAGGGAGAAACGAATGCACAGAGCAGATAAGCCTGCACTGGGCTGCCTTTGTGCTGTATATTGTATGTTTAGATTTTGACTTTTCATATGTTTGAATACTGCCTGATTAAGCAAACACCATTACAGAGTGAAATGTAGATGTGATAGAGAGTAGAGGGGAGAAAATAATTTCAAACATAACTGCATCTCTTCCTTCAACACTGTAATTTATTTTTGAGTTTCCAAGATTTTTAGCAGAATAGTATCTCTTTCAATAGCATTAAGTGAAATTATTTTGCCAAATAAACTTCAACACTGAATGATTTTTCCACTATGTTAAAAAAAAAAATGGGAACAGCATAACAGGAGTGACCCTCAATGCCCTCATGGATGAGTTTTCATTGAGGATCATAACCAGAATGCCAGATGACTGTTTGATTGACTGCTGAATCCCAGATCAGATTGTTATATTCTAAACTCAAATCCTTTGCTGCATATTTTCTGAGCATGTAGAGTCTAACTCTAGGTTGCTTTTGACAGGGTGAAGAGGAGGATCGTGCTGCTGACGTTTTGTCCCGTCCAAGGTAAGCTTAGTTCCTCTCTGTTAATATTCTCTAGCTGTCCTTGCTGTAGTTTCAGCACACTGCTTCTCATTTGTTTGTCCACTTTTCAGTTTTTACCTAGTTTAATTTAGACTTCATGTTCTGCTTTCGTTATTTGTGCTGAGTAAGTTTCACAAGCCAGGGGTCCGTGAAACTAATTTCTTTTTCCTTTTAAACTGACTAAAATGTTGTTATAGTTATTTGTTTTCCTCCTCAACCATATAAGCAGTGGATCTGCATCATCTAAATTTGTCTTACCATCAGATCAAATTTCCCTTAAACCACTTTGAAGATGGTTTCAATACTGAGGAGTCCGTAAGAGATCAAATCAACAATGGGAGCCAGATGTGTGAAAAGCCACAAATACTGTGAACCTGTAAAGCATATGTGAGAACAAGGCAGATATATGAGATTGTGAGAAGCTTTCATGTCTTGAATCAATACTGAGATTCACAATCAACTGCTCTTAGTTGGATTTGATCTCAAGGTTATTGTTGGAAAATTCTACATTTTCTGATTCAACAAGTGATCCCAGCAGCTGTCCTACATCCCAAGTTGAGAACCTCTGGCCTGCCAGTTAGTGATCTCTGCTTCTCTGTCAGTTGCATGTCCTCGGTTGTATTCGATTGCCGTGGTGACATGCGTGTGTCAGTGGTAGGGTGTGTGTTACGTGTTTGTGTGTGTGTGGTGGCGGGCGCTGACAGATCTCCATGGAGGTGGATCAAGTTCCTCCGTCCAGAAAGGCCAACGACACACACATGTCGACGTTCAGATACAGAAACTTCAGAAATATGGGGATGTAGACGCACCCACCGTCACACAGGCACCCGCAGACACTCAAGTACACACACTCATACAGGAAATTCGCAGGCGAAGTGGACACACACGTAGACAGACATTCAGATTCCATACAGGCTGCTGCCATGCATTCAGACTGACAGCTCAGGACTATAAGGTTACATACAGGGGAGTCCATGCCTGTCGCAATGCTTTGAACACTAATAGTCTGTATACACACTTTTATGAACTCACAGAGATCGGAAGCTAAAGTTTAATGCCAGTGCTTTTAAATTTAAAAAGCGAAGACCTTGACAGATTTATTTTCATCCATGAATGACAGATGATATTTGCATACAGAATTAGCAAATGCAAATTGTTGCTCACTCAGCAGCTGCACCAGAGGAATTTTGGGTTAAGGGCCTTGCTTAAGGCCATCTTGGATGTAGTCGATGAGGGAGGGGAGGGCATTGCTCATTTGCTTTCCCCAGCCAGATTTCCCCCATACCAGTCTGGGGATTTGAACCGAGGACACAAGGCTGCAGGAGCTTTAGGCTCCTGCTGACAGCCAGGTGTAATGCAATGTAATTACTCTGGGATTCTGTTTTTGCCGTAACTGTAATTGAGTTCAAGTCCAAGAATTTATTCTTCCCATCGGGACGCTTGGCTTACAGCAAAGCGTGTGTCATATTGCAATAATCACAATAAACAAAGAAATTCAGAAACAGACAGACTCAGGAGGCTGAGACTCAGGAGAGCAGGGGATATGCCTCCCTTTAACAGGTAAGGATGATAATAGAACTAGAGAGAAATTATTTCTGAAGTCAGATCACTCCAGTCATGATACATAATCCATTATTCTCACATATGTTATGATGATTTTCATTTTTGACCATATGATTGCATTACAAAGACAGATAGATGGACTGAGGACTTCATAGTTTGATATTTGTATAGTTTGGATTTATAATGCTGTTTGTCAACTGGATCTGCATAAGCAAGTGTGAATTTGCAGATTCACAACAGTAATGAGCATCAGGTAGACAATACATCTTTCTCCATAATTTGTTTTTCACTATTGTGCTGTAATTGTTAACAGCTCCGTTTGCTATCGAAACACATTTATATTTAGACTTTCAAGGTCGCCATTGTAGCTGTGTTTTTATTCTTAAGGTAGCTTTCTGAGGTGATGGGGAGACGACAAACAGCCAAAGAAGTCTGCAATGTCTTGACATTTATTCCACTGAATGCTAAGTGGTTTTGCAGCACTGAACTTAGCACAAACAAAACAACATCATGCAGCCCACTCTACTCTTATTGGATGGTAGAAGTCAGAGTGACTAACTGAAATGACTGCTCCACATACAGAGATTAAACCCCACAGCTATACTTATCCATGATGCATTCAAAAAGCTGCTGTGAAGTGGTACATGTGAGATGGTCCACGAAAATGACAACCTTTCTGTCATCTTTCGCTCTTTCTGCCGACTGCACGCAGGTCGGCAAATTGCTTTGTAGACTCCACCGTGTCATCTACACTTGTACAAGCGCATGCATCTCCTGCCTGTGAGTGTCTGTGTGTGGGGTCGTCAGTAATGTGACACTGTGTGTTTTGATCCCTCGGGTCGCCTTGTCGCCAGAATCACCTTTACACACACACACACACAGTCAGTCTCCCTCACTCTCACAGGACACACATACGCACACTCTTGTTAATTTTTTATCAGATCGACATTTATCGATTTGTCCACAATGTACCCTCTACCAGTGCTTGAGTTATTTTGCAAATGCAGTTTCGTGTAAATTGACTTTGAAATTGATTAGTTTTAGAATTATGACACATTTGTTTTTATTTTTTTTCCTATCTGCATGTGTGTGCAGCAGTTTGTGTGTGTGTGTGTTACCTAAGATGACTTTGTGTCCGAATGGAAGCATCAGATTATGTTTTGATCCTTTTTATAACATGTAATATTCTTCATTTTTCCCTCAGCAGGTCTTAATTGATTTATTAGTTATGATGGGACACAAGGAGTTGTTGATTTATTAGCACAAGTTTTTGACATTCAAAGAAAGAATAACAAGTACGCAAGACAGTATAGTAGAGTTTACTGCAAGGTAATTGCTTTGATATTTACGATATTTCTTGTGAACAAGTTAAATGACTTCAATCTATTGTATGATTATGAAATACAACAGAATTATTTGTCCATCTGAGACTTTTTTGCTTAGACAATAGCATGTAGGGTTCCAGAGGCAGGATGGACATGTCATTCCCCATGATACTCCATGCTAAGGACAGTATGAGTATCAGTAACTGCCATCTCTGACCTAGAATTGTTGACATGGGAGTGATAAAGAAAGGAATAAACTAACACCAGTGTAGTCCTGACTGTGCAGACAAGCTACGATTTTACTCCATCTCGCTCTCTCTCGCATGACTCCGGGCCTTTGTTGACAGCCAAGATGTAGTCTATGCAAATTGACAAGGCAATATTAAGATCAGTGACGGCTGCCATCTCTGTGACCTAGAATTGCTGACAAGGGATAAGCCAATGAATTGTATTAACCCCCTGACAAGACGTTATTTTCCAGCCCTGTTACTGCTGTTAGACAGCTTTGAAGACATTGCAGGATAACGCTGCTGAGAGCAGTTTGTCTGCTCTGTAAGATACCGTTGCTGACAAGCCAAGTGCACTGCAGTCTTAAGCACTGTTGACCAGGGAATGGCAAGTCAAGGAATAGAATTACAGCTAGTTATATCGACTACACATGTTGACAAGGTGAGGACTGTGCTACCCTGCTCGGCCTTGTGCTGCTGACAAGACACTGGATGCTTGGTGACAAGCTGCTTGCTATTCCACACCCATGTTAGCGTGGCTAGGGTCACATTGGCATCTGCAATCTGGGGAAACTTGAGCCTATCTTTCCAGCAAACATTGTGAGCATGTGCATGTGTGTACCCATTGATAGGGATTAGCAAAGAAGTGTGAACCCAGCTCCCTGGGATGGCCCTGGTTACTGCTGGAGGTCAATGCATGTTCGCTCTAATGTCCGTGAGTGTCTGTGTGTGTTTGTGTGTGTGTATTTGCCAGGCAGTGGGGGGTTAGGCCTGGATTGCAACGACAATGGAGAGGAATTTAAATGAGAGAAAAAAGGGGATCAGGGACGTTTGCAAGGAGGATGGAAGAGGCTTTGGCACCATTGTTATTCTTCGTCTTTGTCATTCTGCCTCTCTATCTCTCTATTACAAATCCTTCACTCTCTGCCTCTCTCACTCTTGGCTGCTACATTCCTCACAAAAATCCCTCTGCCTCTCTTGATTTTATCCCTATCTCCATTATCTCCCTGTGAGTCCTTCCACCCTTGTTAATGTATCTCTTATTCTGAATCATAAGTGTTTCACACCGTGTCATGGTGGTAAGTCCCGATAATATTTTCCCCTGATCCATATTTGAGTTTTAGAGCACTGAGTATCAGCCAGTGTTAAACCAGAAAGTTCTTATTTTTCTTCATAATACAGCTCCTTTGTCTATACCACTAACTCTTCATGTGTTAGTGAAATGGTTAGATTGCCAGTTCCTAGTTTACTGCTAATACGACTCACAGACATTTGAAATGAATCAGGCTTTCTTTGCTTTTTCTTATGTCATACCTGTATTTGGGGAGTTACCTGCTGAAACTATAACGCAGCGAAAGGGTGTAGTGACTGTGCATGGCAGCAGGTCTTGTTCTCACATTGGGTTGCCAGATTTGGGGCACTTGTAGAGATTCAAAGTTGTTTAAGGGTGTATTATTTTATTTAATTTTGATTCTGTGCATTGCATGATTACATTATTAATGCTATATCTCTGTCAGTAAATTTGGCGAGTTAAAAATCTCAGTATGGGTCTTGTTAACAACATATTCGGTTTGGATAATCAGTGTTAAGTCTTTTGTAGCATTTTCCAATTAATACAAGGGATATGCCAATATTATTCAGGTTTTTGGAACATTCTCTGCACTTGTTTACAACACATTTAGAATATGTTTCTCAATTGGGATTTTTGCCACAGTTTACGACACATGGCCTCCTGCCTGTTTACAGTCAGCTCTGCACGTTGTAAACAAACCAACCAGCCAACAGTTTCTAAGGCTGGAGTACAAATGCATTCCTAAAACAAAAGTCCACATTTCTGTTCAGAAGATGAAACACTTTTACTTTTAAACATTTTGAAAGACTTGGATACCAACAGGGTTTTGGATGTGCAAAAGATTTTAAGTTTGTATGGTCGAAAAAGTTCGCCCCAGTGGAAAACTCTCAAGAAACCCTGTTTTGATGAAAAGAAGCAAAATGTCAGAAGCAGCTTCAGGCGTTCCATTTTTCCATATTTTGAAGTGATAAACAACATGTTAGTGCACCAGCACCTGTCAAACACAGCCGAGAGCCAGAGCATGCATAGCTGCATGTAAACGGAAATATTAGTGCAATGTTGATCTTGATTACTCATGTAACAACAGCCCAGTAGAAATATTGCCTTTTTCACACTAAAGGTAAAAACATTGGAATATATTGTGCTTTTATGCAGTGTCACTTAATTCTCTCTCATCAGTAGTGTTTTGCTTTTTCATCCTCCTGCTACTCACTGTCTCTCTGTTTCTCTCATTGTCGGTCTCTTCTGTCTCTTGTGTTATTACCTCTGCAGCCTGTGGTCAAATCCAGTCCAGTTGCTAATATAACAACTCTCAAAACAGGCTCATTGATTTTAATCTCTCTCTCTCTCTCTCTCTCTCTCTCTCTCTCTCTGCGTGTGTCTGTCACACACACACACTCACATGCATACATGCTTTCTCTCCCCATCTCCGTTTGTCTGCCCCCCCCCACCTTCCACCCCCACCCCTTTTGCAGCTCTAATTGCGATCAATTAGGAAACTTCAGAAGGCTGAAATAGGAGCTGTGACAAGGGGCATCCGCTGAGCTGGCAGAGAGAGGGAGAGAGAGAGAGAGAGAGAGAGAGAGAGAGAGAGAGGGAGAAATGGACGAGGAGAAGGGAAAACAGTGACACAGGAGTGGACAGAGGATGGGAGGGGCAGGAGAGAGAAGCCCAAGTTGGTGTCGAGAGATGAGCTAATGGTAATAGTCTGATTGATGTGGGCACAGCAGCTGAAAGTCACATCGTTTTTCATGCCAGGTATCGATTTCTGACAACCTCTTGTTAGCTTTGGGGCGCAGTGGATGGGGCATGGCACTAACATTGCCATGGTTAGGGAACAATGCCTGTTTTTCAGGCATTTGCATTGTAACATGAAATGAACAGAATTTGTTCAGGTTGTATGTATCGATTTTATTTGATGCAACCTAACAGGTGCATCATGATTTATATTATAAAACAACAACAGTGGATATAAAAGGTAAAAGACATGTCTACATGTCTGGCCTGGTCTGGATGCAGTGAAAATTCTGAGCTAAACCAGGTGAATTAAACCCAAAATGTTAGCACATGCCAATACAACATTACATTGAGCAGGAAGAATTTTAGTGATAACTTCGACTTAAAACCAGAGGCACACAGTCTATCTGCGTTTCTAGTGTAGTTTATTACCCACCGTTTGCTCAATTAATATCTGGCCCCTTCTGTATTCTCAACCTTGGAAGATGGAGGCCATCAACATGGCAACAATAATTGTAATGGGAACCAGAGCTTTCATTTGTATTCAGGTATTGTATACTAAAACTCTCACAGTTTGCAGGTTTTAGATGAAAACTCTAAAAGCGCAAACAGTAGCTTTCAAGAGGAAAGAGAAAACACTCGTAGCATCATAGCCTGCAGTATCCAAATTGCAGCATCTGTCGCTTTCTTTGACTGTAGATGGTGCACATGAGTTTGTCTACTCCTCTGAAACTCTTGCAGCTCTGCTACTGAGCGGGATTGACTTTGTATTGTGTTGGGTGCTTCACATGAATAATACTGTTTGTCCTTGTTTCATTTGATTTGAACTGCACAGATAGTTTTGTGTCTTTTTCCAACTGCAGCCTTTCAGAACAAAACTCCTAGTGAGGATAATGGGAATGAAGGCAGCTGATCAAATAGACCCGAGTCTCAACTTTCCCCTCATTTTCAGGTTATGTGTGTATTACAGACTGTCCCCAAAACCCAAACTTCAAGACGGCTTTGCTTTAACAGTCTTAGAGAAAAACAAGGAACTTCTTCCAGTTAGAGTCAAGTATTCCCCCCCAAAGGCGAAGATTATAAATAGCATTATTATCCGGAAATTTTCCTTCACAGAGACTAGAGCATGCCGGTCGCCTTAAGCTTTCTGAGGCAACAGCTGAAGAATGTTTCGACCACAGCGATTCTACTAGATTCATGTTATTTCACACAGAGCTCGACATGCAGATAAAAATAAGCTTGTTGTAAATAATTCTAATGGTGATGTTCGGACAGTTCCTGTCAGAGATATGTGTTCACAGCCTTGGGTTAGTTAAGTGTCTCTGTTTTTGATACATTTACTAGAGGCTGAGAGCCTCTGGTCTCATGTTTAGCTGGCTTTGCCTTGGGGCATGCAAACCCTTTTATCTTGTCACCCTAATGCATGTGTGTGTATGAAAGTGTGTGTGTGTGTGCGTGTGTGTTTTAGACATAAAGAGCAGAGGAAGACAGAGATAGCAAGAGAGGGAGATGGGAGGATCAATACTAAGCCGTCAGGAGGTCTGCTACTCCCAGAGAGAGAGGGAACAGGACACCCAGCAGAGAGTGGACAGAGAGAAAGTAATAAAGAGAGAGAGACAAAGAGAGAACAGAATCAAGAGGAAGAGGAGAAGGAAGAGACAAAAAAGAGGGAGGAGACATGGGTGGACAATGCAAAAGTAACAGAAAAGCGAGATGGATAGGGATGGAGATCGAAAGGGAGAGTAGATGTGGCCGGTGATAAATGAACAGATACAAAAGACCGGAGGAGAGGAAAAAACTAAAGTGCATGAAAAACTGTAGAAAATGAAAGTAGAGGTGAGGAAAACAATACTTATTACCAAGTTGAACACACAATAAGCAATAATTAAGCACCCCGTCCATCATGTCAGTTTAACTTTTCTAAAGTTAGCTGTAGACCATTTTCAATTTTGACCACATGACATTTCCATGGTTGAGAGACTTTGAGACCTTTCAATTATTCTAAAGCATCACAAAACAGCCAGTGTTATCTCTGAATCATGCTGAAGTGTCTAGAGCAGGACAATAAACCTCTTTCACTTGCTGAGCTCTGCGGGCGACATCTTAAATGTGAATGTTATGTTTAAGAGAGAAATAATCTCATAACTGAAATATCACACTTTTGATCTCTAAAATTGACAATATGTTCATCAGAATGTCAGGTGTCCTGTTAAAGTGTTATTTAGCCAATTGTTGTGCATTGTGCCAGCGAAATGCCTTAGATGCAAATGTCAGCTTGTCATGTTTGTATTTCGTGTCGCTCTGTAGTATCTAATACAGAAAGAATCTATCTGCAGCTCAGTGGATGCGCCTCAGTGTCCTGTGTCCATGCACTTTTACAAAAGGGTAACTCCCGTGGGATTTAAATGTCAAACTGGCAGTGTTGGTACCACACATGGCCTCCCCCTAATAAACACAATAAGAAAACATAAGAGAATATTTATAACATTCGTTTTGATGCATAATTCAGAGAACATAAACATCAGATGAGAAAAGAAGCGAAACCGTATCCCACAAGATCTAAAAGCTTCGACTTGACACTCATAATGAATATTTAAACCCTGATGACCTTACGCTGCGTATGTCTGTAAATGATTCACTGTTCTGCCTCCCACGTGTCTATTTTTATACCTTTTTGTCTTTTTTATTCCCGTTTCACCTCTTTTTATCTTCCTCTCTTTCTTCTCTTGACACTTTTTTTTCCCCAAGTGCTGGCTTCCCAGTACTTTGACATTCTTAACCAAGACAGATAGCAGTGGGTGGTGAGGCTGATAGCTGCAGAAGAAACTGCAGAAAGTAAAACTAAAAGAAAAAAAAAAAATCTGATCATCTGTGACTTATCTGTGAATATCATCAACTGTAATTATCTCTCTGCAGTGTATTTCAGCCCCCGATGATTAAGTTTCTTAATGGGCTCTGGGAATAGTATTATTTAATGTAGGGGAATAAGATGGGGAATAATACCCCATTATTATTAAATGTATCCGAGATGAAGAATTTCAATTGTGGGTTTCGTTATACTTGGGCCAATAATGACCCAGGTTCTTTAATGAAAGAGATGACTCTGAGGCATAACAGTTTTTCACAATGAAGCAAAAGGATGTAATGAAACATCTCTTCCCCACTAATGCTTTGTCTGGTTTGTAGCGTGGCAGGAAAGGGGGACTTTTACAATATATTAATACTGAATTTCACTAAATGATTTTAATCAGTGGGTCACAATAGTTAATGACAGGACAGGACAGAAAAATACAGATTTATTCTCAATATGATGTATTTAGAATATATTGCAATCTGTTCTAAGTGGATCAGGAATAGCATAAAGGTGGCACATGACATGAGGGACATTTGCATTGCCACAAGCCGGCTCTGAAGCCATGACAAAGTACATGAGGACAATAATCTCAAACACAAAATAAACTGAAAATGCGATGGGATGTGGTTCATCAGTATAATCAGTGGTGAGGGCACGTGTGAGTGAAACATGTAGTGTGAGGAAGCAATGTTGGATGAATGAAAACCAAGACAACAAAGTGCGGGGGATGGGAATTTATAGTGCGAGCGCACCAGGCCCAGACGCTTCTAACTATCCTGCTGGGGACTCCACCCTCCAGGTACCTGCTGTACTAAAGAGAAACATGAACCACAGCCAGGGAACTGTCACAGCATACATTAAACTTGCAGGGAAAACCCACATTTTTTTAATAGTTTTTTTGCGATTCTGACTACATCAAAAGCTGCCAAGTACCCAAAGCAATCTTCATCTATCTGGTCATGTTTGTGGCACTAACATCACCACATTAGCCAGTTTTTGTGGTTAATTTTGAATTCTGAAACGCATGACAACAAAAAGCCTTAAACAAAACAATCAAAAACGAAAAACTATTTAGTTTAGTGTCATGTGGCTCTAAACTGCATCAAGCCTAAATGACAGCAGCTTCACGTTTGCTGGCGAGGTTATCTAATATTAGACACATTCACTGATGAAGACCAACAGCCTCATTTATACCAGAATATGGCTCTGCAACCTGCATCCCTCTTTCTGTCTCAAGGTTAGGGCTCACAGGGGAGGAGAGGGATCAGGTTACACTAATGCATCATGGCTGCTGGAGGACACACATGCACACGCCTCGTCACCCTCTGTCTCACCCTATCTCCCTTTCGCTCTCTCTCACACACACCCTTGTGAGCTGATACCCTTGTGCAGTTCTAAAGTACCACCATGGCCTTGTGTTATTGGGCCCTTGCTACCTGCGAGCAGTCTGCTGTCTGTCTCAGGGAAAATCACTTGTCTCCAAAAATAAACTGAAACCATGTACACTCGCTAAATGCCTGGCTGAGGTTAAGCTGTGGCAGAGCAGTATATTTCAATTTAAGCTCTGTGTTATAAGATATCCAGCATTAAATTGGAACAAAATTGATTGGTAGCAGGAAAATTAATTTTGGAAATTTGATATTACAGAATATTCATTGATATTGCAAGCATTATCTGCACACAGCTACTTCAAACCTTTAGCTCACACAGCTACTCAAGTGTATTTTCATAATGCATAACCCAGAACATTTGTGTAAATACTTTGTATTGTGTTTGAATACAAAAATACACCTTGCACTTTGTCAGAAATCCATCTGTACACCTCTAATCCCTTTATTGCCCGGTTCTGATAGCGCTGATACTGATATTTCTTTTCATTATTGATCAGTCTTTTGATGGTTTCTCTGTTTTGCCTACAATCGTGAAAACAGCTCATCACAATTTCCCAGGCCACAGTCGGCCAAAACCCAGACACGTTCAATTACTGTTTAATATAAAGCAGTGGAAATCAGCAAATCCTCATATTTGAGAGACTGCAGCTGTGGAATATTTTGCATCCTGTATGTTGACTGATTTGTTGATTATCGAAGTTGTTGCTGATTCATTTCAAACTAATTCTTTCAGGTATAGTGCTGATTGTTTAACCACTGCAGTATGAAGGATTGTTGGAACTGTCTAAAAAGTCACGGTTGTTTCCAACTGTTGTTGGAAAAGGTCCGCACGTCACAGTTCACACTAAAATTGCTTTGTCATTTTTATGATTGTATTAAACCTATTCGGTCTGATTGGATGCATATAAGATAATTGCAACATTTTGACGTAATGAACAAACATGATCATCACTCCCAAGTCAATCAGCGGTTAATTTAGACGAGATGAGGATGAGAGGAGCTGATGTGTCATTACTGACAAACCCACATTCCTCCTACTCGTACTGCGTTCACCCCACCCCATCTTCTTTTCCAGTGTGTGTCACAATGTGCAGGGATTGCAGTTGCTCATCAGCTCATCCAAATTGCCACAAGCATGAGCTTGTAATTGTGCTTAGAACCAGTCTCTTTAAAGTAGAAGCCTGAATCTCCATGCCCATCCATTTAGCTATCCATCCATTGGTACTAAAATTGTTATTCAATGAACACAAGTGTTGATTTGATATTTTACATTTTAGACTGTTGTTCAGTCTAAACAAGCAATACGAAGACATCCACTTGAGTTCTGAGAAATTGTTAAGGGGATTTTTCATTATTTTTGACATTTAGACAAATGACCAATATAATTAGTCTGAAATTGACAGATGACTTCCATTAGTCATCGTTCTATACTATTATTATATACTTGCACACTCCTGTTCCTTTGAGAGCTAGATCTCCCAAAGTAGGAGGTGAAAGGCGAAGAAGCACTCTCTGTAGTCTATGTCACTGGGTTAAAACACAGAAAACACTTTCACACTCACATTCAGCAGGCGAAAACCTATGGACATCCATGCTGATAGGTAGAAGCCTCCCTGTACAGATAAGATGCACTTCCATGTGGCCCTGCAAGAGGCCACAGATTGAAATTTCCATCGGAAGACCGACCATTGACCTTTAATATTAAGGAAACACTAGAGTGCAAAGGGGTCATTTTCCCCCTGAATGACATCCTCTCCCTTACACACACATGCACACACATACACACTCTCTCCTCTGTGTAGTGAGAGAGCCTTATTGTGTGAGCCAGAGGAAATGCAGACACAGCAGAGGACAGGCCATCCATTGATCCGAGTATAGACTCCTCTCCTCCTCAGACTCTCCTCTCCTTTCTCTCCTACTGCTATCCCACACTGTCTCTGCCTTTTTTTCTGTCTCAACCCTTTGCCTTCTCTGCTCTTTGTGTTATCTGCACTCTCCACTCTCCCACATATAGTTTTTGTCTCCCTGTGATCTACCATCCCCCCTTTCTCTGTACTATCGGTTTCTCTCTGTCGACCATTTCTGTTACCTTTCTCACTCGCCAGCTTGTGTCTGGTAACCATGCTTTCTCCCACACTCCTGTCTGCATTTCTGTTACTACATTTCTCTTCATTATCTCTGTCTGCCAAAAATCACCCATCCTTCCCTTTCTCTTCGGCCTATTGTCCTCCTCTCAAATGCCATTGTCTCCCACCATTCATGGTACTTTCGGAGCAGAAACTTTGTTCAAAAACAGAAAAATGAAGTGAAAGATGGAGTCAAGGAACAAAAAGGGACAAGGGAAGGGTACTGAAAAGATTAAAGAGGGGAAAACCGAAAGAAGACAAGTAGAAGAGAATTGGGCAAAGGCAGGTTGTCGGGAGGAGGGGTAAAGAAAAATGGAAATAATGAAGAGATGACAAGTTGACCAAAGGATGGAAGAATTGCGGAAAGTGGAGTCAGAAGGAAGCAGAGGAGAAAAAGAAACGAGCACAGAGGGCAGTGACAGGTAGTTTGTATGTTAAAAGGTGTTGGAGCTGTGCCAGTAAAAACAGGCGCAGAGCTGAACAGGAGGAAGTGATTTAGAGAACACACACACTCACTCACACACAGCGCACCTTCAGAGATGTCCAAAGCAACCCTCTGGTGACTAGCAATCCTCACAACTCTCCGCCTTTGTACATCCCTCCTCATCTCACTCACTCCTCTGCCTCCTCTCCTTCCTTCCCTCCTTTACTGCTTCAGCAATTCCCTCTTCACCTTCATCTTCTCTCTCCCTCTTTCTTTCTTTGCTCTGACACTTTCTTCTGTCTCCCTCCTTCCCTCCCTCCCGCCCTCCTCCTCTCTCCTTCCTCTGTGCCCCGCTCCCTTCCTGCTACACAGACTTTTATATGAGCCATGTGGACCTCCCTAATGACAAGTGGACCTGTTTGTGTGTGTCTGTGTGTCTGTGCGTGTGTTGAAGGTGCAGACATGTGCATGTGTGTTTGTGTGTCTGCGCGTGTGTGTGTGTATTTGAAGTGCTGACGTGTGTGTGTGTGTGTGTGATGGAGGTGCTGACATGTCTGATCGCGGTGTGGTTCTCCTACTGAAGTCATGCCGATGGCCTCTTACCTTTGAAGAGGCCAGTGAAGAGAGGAGAGCAGGGCAGGAGCGGGAGGAAGAGGAGGGCAAAAAATTAGAGTGCAGGACCAAAAGGAAGAAAAAAGAAAGGAGGATAGAAGAGTGGAGCTACAGGATGGGAAGTAAAGAGGATCACAGAGCTTTGAAAAGCTTTTCTTATTATTATTGAGGGATTCTGTTCAGAGGGTTGAATAATTTTGAGACTGCACTAGTCATTAAAAGTGGCATATTATGTTGAATGTGGAGAAACCACCTGTTATATTAGTTGTGTTGAGCTATTTCAGTTGTTCTTGTTTGAGTTGTTCATTGAACACAGCTGACAGTTTGTACATTTTGCCAATACACCTAATCTGCAATGGAGGTTGAGTGATTTTAGGTGCAGCTGTGTATGTATAAGGAAGGAGAAGAAAGGAGTGATGCACATGATTATAGGATGCAGATGAGAGAGGAAAAGGTTACTGATCAGACACACTCCTGTCTCAACAATGCCAAGCAGATCCTCTTGATAGAAAGGCATACTATTTCATGGTAGTTTGTACTTTACAAGAAAAAGGTTCTACAGCATAGACCTCTAATAGATGGAGTTGGACAGATTCTTATTTTTAATGTAACACAAGCTTCAGAGACACCTAAAACCTGCATATCTGGTTTTGCTACAAACCTTTTCAGTCAGTATCATTGATGTGAGTTTGAAAAAAAAATCCATGAAACACTATTGAATGATTTTTGACTAGAACGTAAAAGTCATTGAACGAGACTTGAGTCAAGGATGTGAATGTGAGTAGGAAGAGATAGCAGAGGCACCCTGGAAGTTCTTTCTTTTTCTTTTTCAATCTTCAAGGTACAGGTCATTGGTCTGTTATTCCATATCTTACACGTGAGAGCTCGTTGATATTTGTATGTTCATATCTCAGTGGTCTAATTTAGTATGGATTTCTCCCTAATGTTAATCAATTTACAACATCTACTTTTTCTCACTAGACTGTCATGGGCATCACACACTGGCAGAGCCGTGTAAATAAGTATAGTATGGAAGTAATAAAATACAATAAAAGCTGCAGAATATAATGTCAGTATAGTGGTGTAACTGTGTTTGAACCGTCCAGTGCAGGGGATGTTCAGTTTAGTGTGGAACTTCATTTCAATGTGTCACACAACCCAAAGAATTACTGTCAAAATAATTTAATAATCCACTTGCTGTTATTATTCGCCCTTATATCTGTAATAAACTATCTCACGTCTCCCCATCCCGCTTCCCTCTCTGATGGCCGGCACATCACCTTTGACTGAAACCGCTTGCCTACCAAAAACGTACCGAACTGTGACCCTGAAACCTATGTACATACTGAACTGTGAATTTTGTGTACTACTACTACAGTAGGTGCATTACAACCCCAGTGCATCTATATCCATATGTATTTATTTTCCTTCTCCATACATCACATAGAGGGAATCTGGGTTGCTATGTGTGCCTTGAGGAAAAAGACAGCTCTCCAAAAGACAATATAGTTTGGTGAAGGGATCAAGTTGGCATTCTGAACTTTTTTTTCTACTCTCTGTCCAATTGTATTTTTCCAAGGACCCGTCACTCCTTCAGTAGTCTGATCCAGCGAGGTCTGTGTGACTGAAGCACCATAGCATCTCTTTGAAGTGCTATAGTCACATTTGAAAGATGAAAGGAAAGAAAGAAAAATAGACCAATTGTGTACTATAATAGACTTTTGGACAACAAAATGCAATTTAGAGCGTGCAGACACACTCAAATGCACACAGAGCAACACTGAAGGCTCCTAACGGTATATAGTGCCATGTGAAGAGGAGAAAAACAAAAGTGTGTGTCTCTGAACTACTTATTGACCATGTGTGTACTTGTATTCAACACACTTGTATTAATCAGTTATTGTGGAAGCTCTGCCTTCTGGGGACAAAATCTCCTTGACTAATGCTTAGATTAAGTAGACAAAGTATAGTCAACCCATTTCCTGCAAGTCATGCATTAAAACTTACCGTCTTGTAAGATATTCCATAATATTTATCATTAATGAATGCCTTTTTCCAAATTTTCAAGCCAGGCCTTCAAGTTTCCAACTTGAAGTTGAAGGCAACGGGTTTTGTTTTTCAACCAAGTAAACCTCATGTGTCAGTGTGTCAGTGTATTTAGTGAGTATTTCAAAACAAAAACCTGATGAGTGAACATCCTGGCAAATATACTAGGACACATTGTGAGCAAATGTCCGCTGTGTTGTCTCCCTTGACATTTTGACAAATAGAAATTAGTTGTGTACAGAGTGTATCAGATCTTGGAAATGTGAGGTCTCACTTGGCCCTGTTGCACATAAGTGGCTATGGGGTCCCAGAAGTTGGCGTAGGAAATGTTTGACAGTGTGGCTAGTTAAGAGTGATTGATGCCCGCAGCCCTCTCAGCTGTTGAGGAGAGATGAGGGGAAACAAGTGATGCAAATCGGATTGGAAGCTGCCTGCTGGCATCTGACTTCAGGAATGGTGATTAAAAACACATTATGACAAAGACAACATCTGGTGGAGCATTAGAAGTGTCAGCCGAACAGTAGTGGTGTGCAGCAGCACCCTGGCAGAGTAGCACAGAAGATGAAAGGTGTGCTCCAAAACTCCAAACTCCATTCTGAACAATGGGACATGAAAAACAAAAACAAGGTTAGAATTAAAATCAAATTTTCACTGCTTCATGATGTTTAGAGCAAACTGAAAATAATCGCCAACTAATTAGTTTTATTGTCATGGTATTTTCTGGTCTTTTGAAAATTGCTTTTGAAACCAGTCTAATATTTGCTCTGCAAACAAACAGTGGGCCTGCCAAATCAGAACATTTTGGAACATACACTATTTTGGAACTTGGCAAACATGATTATCCTTCCCTTTTATGTCCATGAAATGTCTGCTTTGGTTTGCTTCTTTCCCATAAAGATTGTGTCACCTATCAGCTACAAAAAAGGTAATTAAAAAAATTATTACAAATGGGGACAGTTTTTTTTTTATGTCACACCACAAAACAAAACATCTGTTCTGGCGCTGATACTGTAGGGCTGTTCATCATCCTGGTAAAGCATGCATGGATGATTGTCAGAATGAATTTTACTTTGGATGTGATGACTTTTTGTCAAGGTCAGTCAACTTACAGGATGGATCACAATGTCAGGTCTGACTCCTCATGACATTCATCAAGACAATAAAGCCAACAACATTATTTTTATTTATTAAAGACCTCTCTGTTACTATGGTTTTTGCTTCGCAGAGCTTCGTCGCTGCTTGATCTAAAACTTTTCTATTCTATCTGAATCAGATTCTGTATGTCATACCGCTGCTTCTTTGTGTTATATTTCCTGTGAGCCATAACAACTGAGGACAACAAACCAGAAAAGTAGCAACTTCATTGTTGTACAGGACTGTAGTGACACAACAAATGTAATTTTGTTGTTGGATGCACTGGCAGTTTGACATTAAAGTCAATAAAATTGCTTGTACACATGTAGACAGGTCAATAACTTTATAACTTTAAAGATTTCTGCTTTTTCACATGTTGTCAAAAACAAGTACCTTTCAAATTATAGCCATGTGTCCACACATGCAGTATGTCTGTACGTATGTGTAAAAGTGTGTAGTTAAAAACGTTTCATCCTGCCTGGCTTGATGTTTTAACTTCACACCTATGGTGGTAATGAGGCCAATATGAAACCAAGAAAATCAATGGTTGGCTGAAGCTTCGGTCTGACCCCCAGAGACAGAAACAGAAAGACTAATGGAGAGAAACTTAGAAAGATGTAGAGAGCACATGGAAAGACATAGAGAATATATGGAAAAATATAAAGGACATATGCATATCAAGTAAGCTTAATATGTAGCTCCCTAAACCAACAACCCACTGCTGAGGGTTTCTGAACAAGACACTGAACATGTAATAGCTGTAATGATCAAAAACAGCTGTGACATTACATATAGACATAGTATGAAGAGCAAAAGTCATTTGTTGCACAAAAAGTAGTTTGAAGGAATGAAAAACTGTCACTGCACAAGAGAAACACAATCATGACACTCCACGATTATATTTGCATTTCATTCACAGTATATCCTCAAATTCTGAGAAATACACTGACACTAATGTCAGTTCAACTCAAAAAAGAGAAGGTAGGAAGGAGTGACATTTCTTTCTTTTAAAGCTTGAAATGTTGTGACTTGTCAGTGGGCGACTGTCACTCCCCACTGAGTTAAATTAAAATACGGTTATTTGAAACCTCATAATCCTCTCTCCAAAAGCCAGTGAGAGAAATTCTTCGAAGACAAACCTTCTCATATTGACTTGACCATAACAATTCCCACACTTTGGCCTTTGCAATGATGTCTTAAATCTGTGAGATGGTTTTGGTAATCAAATGTGTTGGTCCGATTATGATGCAAGACTCAGAAACATTTCAAACAATTATACTGACTTTGGAGCAAATTAAATCTTGTGTTCTTGAACGATGGAAATTAATGTGATTTATAGTTTGGATTAAGACTGAAATCTAGTCGAAGAAGACATGGAAGAAATTAGCTGTGCTCAAATTACAGGTCTGTTGTGTCTATTGTTGTGTGTATCACGGTTCTCACTGAACATGTTGACTCAAATGTAACTTCACCCATGAAGCCTTGTTACTACCTGAAGTAATGTGGGAAATGATTCTGCTCCATAAAAAAATCATAAAAACAATAAAATCATGTTGAATTAAATTGTAGCTTGAGATTTCCTTTCCTTAGTCACTAGCATAGATGAAATGCAGACAAGGTTTGTCAGAAAAATTAAGAAAACTGTTAATGTAATAATAATAATTAAATGTTTGGCAGGTGTAACAAATGTCTGGAAAAGTAAAGAAACTGGAAGTGGCTGTGCCATGGAACACACAGCCAGAGATTAAATGTTGCACATATGCCATTTCTGAGATATTTTCTACTTAAGCAGCTTTGGCACCATAACATACAATCATTTGGGATTTGAGGTTCAGCTAACTCAGACAATATGTTTTGAAGCAAACACAATGCCACCTGGATAGAGTTTTACATTAATATAATGAGGAAATGTTGTTATTTCATGCAACATATCAGTAAAATGTGCACTGACAATTATATAATAATAATAATAATTAGTTTTCCTCCAAAATATCTGAACTTGCAATACAATATCTGCTTGTAGTTACAGCTGAATTATGTTTATGATGATTTTAGCCACTTAATTTATCACTTAGGAAAGATTGTGGTCTTGGCTTAGTACAGAAAAAAGTCTGTAGTGACTTGAGCCATGAAAACACAATCGATCAATATGAAGCCACTCAATGAAAAAAAAAAATATATATATATATATTATCGAGGCAGCAGTTACATTTGGCACTACAAAGTAATTGGGAAAGCTATTTATTACTATATATGAAGGTCATTTCTAGGAGACGGGGTTGCCATTGTATATCATTCATAAATTGATTCTTTTTTGTGTTGTGGTCATTTCAGTTCATCCTCAGAAAATGTTACATTTTTTTTACTATTTTCTGACATTTTGTTGACTAGACAATTAATTGATCAATTGAATTAATTGTGAGAGGGCTGCAGCTGTTGAAAATAAGGCTCAAAAAGTAATATAGAGCATGTAATGACTTTTTCAAGCAGCTCTGAGATAACCGGTTACGGGTATATGCAAATTAAAATTACTCTGGAAAAAAGAAGAAGAAAGAAAAAAGCAATTGCCCAGAGTCGATTGTTTGTCTGGCCGAGTGGAGACGTTTAATTGGTCATGGTCTTATTGAAGTGTAAGCACAGACATATGCACACAAACACAACCACACACAGTCTTAGCAATAAAAACATAATGATATGGATTTGCACAGACACAGACACACAGACACACACACAGAAGCACATACACACCTCTGAGACCTGGCCAGGGTCTCCAGTCTAAATGCTACAGTTCATCTGTGTGAGCTGTAGTGAGTTAGTAGCTAATTAGTTTGGCACAGCGGCGTTCTTCCCAGGCCCTGAGTGTGTCTGTGTGTGTGGTGTGTGTTGGGGGTGTAGTGGAGGGGTTAATCCTCCTTACTTGTTGTTCTACACCACTACCCCCACCCCCCCATAACCCCCCTCCTCCTTCCCATCAACCCCTTCTACTTTCTGCCTGTCTTCTTCCTCCTTCTGTTTCGTTTCCTCTTTTTAGTGTTGGCTTTTCAGCCAGATTCTTTCTGTTTTCTCCATCTGTCACTTCTTTCTCATTTTCCTTTCTGTCCATTTCCGTCTCACTTTGTCTTCTACCATGCATGATGTCTGCCCAGTTGTCCTTTATTTCTCTTGCACGTCCTTACTCTCCTGCATGTCTCTTCCTCCTCCCATGCATGCATTATTGTTTTATTTCCCACTACTCTCTCTCAGACTCTTATTTTCCCTGCTCATCCACCCGTCTGTCAGTCCGTCCATCCATCCATCGTTCCTTCTACCCTTCCCCCGTTTAATGAATGCCCCAGGTATTGGACTAATCCAGTGGTGGAGTGTTCTCACTATCTCCTTCTCTTCATTTCTCTGTATCTCACTGCTCATCCTCCATCTTTACATTTCTCCCTCATCCTCAACTAATGGAAGTCCCCCGCTATCTTTGTAATCCAGTGTCTCTTTCCCTCCACCTTTTTGTTGCTCTTTCTTTTCCCCTTCCTCTCTGTAGACTAATGAAAGTCTGTGGTGTTGGTCTAATCCCCTGGCTGTGTGCTCACAGCGTCTTTGTTGGTCAAATCTGACTAATGCCCTCCGTCTCACTCCACAGCACAGGAGCCTCTTACCTCAGCCCTCATGCACACACACACACACACACACACACACACACACACACACACACACACACACACAGTTTCACACATCACAGATGCCTTGGGAAATAATATAGTTTTGTTGAAAATCTATGTGTCTGTCTGGTTTGTAAATGCCTCTTAAAGAAAACTGACACCGTATGAGTTTACATGCACATACATACACACTCACACACACACACACACAAACAATGGCTCCTACCACTCGACTCTGATTTAGTGTTTTTTTGCACACTGTTTTTTATATACACACACCAACGTGTCTGTTTTTTATTCACACTCAAGCATATTGATATTAAAGGAAGGGTATATAACTTATCTTAGAAGCACTTTTGTTACATTTGTTGAATAACAGCCCGACAGCAATTATTTAATTGAATAGTCTGACGAAAAAAAGAAAAAGAAATCTGTGGCTATCACAGGCCTATAAGAAGCCTGTCCAATCATTATATTGAGCTGAATGACTTGGGTGTCTATATATGTACCTACATACCTGCACACACTCGTACTAGCAAGCTAGTCACACAGGAACAACGGCAGAGAAAACACATGAAGCACGTACCCACTGAGCTGCAGAACAAGAGGGAGCTGTAGCTCTCAAATCTGTGCATCGTGACAAACTGTTGTTTTGTGAGCTAACAGCACCAAACACACCCTCTGAGCTGACAGAGGAGTAACTATGAGTTAAGGTAAAGTTACATTTACGGGGTTGTAAAATAAGAATGAAAAGCTAAAAGAGGTTGTTAGTCATTGTTTGTGTACAGGCCACATGGAGGACCTTTGGGGGAGTGGCTTTGGAGGGAGGCCTGAAGGGAGGAGATGGGATTCTTTCAGTCAAAATCTAGTTCAGTCTTGCTAGTTTCTTCAGTATTACAGACCCAGCTTTTAACTACTGAAGCAACATAGTCAAATGATGTTTTAGTTATTTTTTCTTTTACTGATCACTAACATGCCATATGAGCATGACTAGCCGGAAGCTATTCATGGTACAATCTGTGCTTTCGTTATTACTAGCAATTCTGCTCCTAGTCCTCAAAATGTCGTCCCAGCTCAACAGTGATGTTGTGAACCTGGATGAAAATTTGAGATTTGGAGTAGTGTCGAGTTTTATAGATTCCTAATATGATGTTTGCTATGCTGGCCTCTGGCCACACATTAAGATTGGACACTATATTAATGGGAGCAACATTTAGGAGTGTTTCTAATTCAGAACTTCTTCCTATTTACTTAGTGTCTGTGCTGAACTGCATCACCACATGACTACAAAGACACTTTGACAAAAACTCCACGATGCTGTTGTTTAGGCAGGGAGTGCACAGCCATCAGTAAAAATACCTTCAGTTATCTTCAAATTTCCATTGGGGCTCTATAACAAATGACTTGCATCATCAGTTCAACAGCAGCCCTAATGGTAAGTATTCCTCAACTGGGTACCATTATAGTTTGTGGTTCAGGCAGAAAAGCTACATATTGCAGCTTTAAAGGTTTGCTCAGAGAGAAATGATCTTCCCCTCATTTGAATGAAGACCAGACAAAAACACCAAACCTGGCTTTACCAGAAAGCCACAGAAAGCAGTATGTCAGATTGGCTGATGTGTAGGCACCGTAAATGTTTGGTTAAATTAGACCTTCAGCTTCTCTGCATGGCACAACAGTAAATCTTTGCATCCATGAACTGCTGTCAGCATTGATCCAACCTTAACTCACTTACGCTGTAGAGACACTGCAGCTAGGCAGTAGACTGACCCTGGCAACGATGGTAAGGCCGAAGCAGATCATTGTCAAGCTCACCCCCATCAGTCATAGCCATAACTTCATTCAGCCAGTATGCAGGTTGACCCTCAAATGACTGCTCCATTATTGGGCAGACAGGGACCTCATGTAACCCCAGCCGTCCTCTGCGATGTCAGTGGCTTATATTGACATGCTGATACAGTACGTCCCAATAACACACATGAAAGTGTTTTAGTCATGTTCCCTGATAATGTGGAGCGACCTGTCAGAAATATGTATGCATGATAAATACAGTATGTGCTGCATTGTGTGTCACATATTGATTTTTTTTTTCTTTTTTCTACCATCTCCCTGTGTTTGCTGCTGGCAGCATAGCATCATTGACTTTGGATCATGATGTGGTTTTGTGTGTATCTGAGTATATATATGTATGTGAGTATGTGAAAGAGTGAATGCACATGGGAGTGTACATTTACTTTTATGTGTGCGGGTATGTGTATGCCCTCGTGTGTTTTTGAGAGTTTGGTCTTACACAATTCTGACAGTGTTTGTAATATTTTGCAGTCATTAGTTTCTCTGTTTATGGAGAGTATGCAATAAATCATGACAAAACATAACCAAACACAAGTGTGTGTTTATCAACAAGAGAAAGCTGTTTCAGGCCTTGCACATTTTCAGCTGTGAATGTGACACTGAGTTTAAATTGTCTCAGTCGTGCTAAAACTACATTGAAATTGAGTTCTAGTGTGTTCTAAGGCCACGTGTTCATATACTATAAAGTATAATGTATATGTATGGAGTTATTTTGTTGGGTAACAGAGTAATTGGCTTGGAAGAGGAGCATACAGACCTACAGTGTGGGAGCTTATATGGAAAAGCAAGCTGTATACATGTCCAAATCATTTGATACAAGAACATGTTATAGTATAGTATTATAATGGCTCATATTCAAAATTCAGATTAATGTATTTCCACAGCACAAAATGTGCAGGTGATGCAGAGTTATAGCCAACAATAATCAGAAAAAATACATAGTTTGAATAAAGTGGATAAGGACAGTTTTTCCATTTTAAAAGAGAAAGAGTATCATAGTGTGACGGCAGCAATGTATGTCATCCTGAATTAATCAAATTCTAATATCAAAAGTCAAATTGTGGAAAAAAATCACTGTAAATAGCATCAACAAATTAAAATGGTGGTCCCTCTCGAATGTAAATATATTTTTACCAGGTCTAATTTCGTTGCTGGTGGCATATTTTTGCACCTACATTGTATTTTGGAAGTTTAAACTCCACATGGCATAGAAGATATTCTTCATATTATCTCAGTCAAGTCTTGAAATGTAAAAATGACAAAAGTGTTTTTATTTATATTAGAGCTTGAAATTCATACACGGACTGCAGATGTTGTAATATGTCCCCAGGGGCTAAAATACAGGCACAACACAAGATAAATTCTTGACAGGTACGTTTTTTTCCTGGAATACTTTTCTTGAAAATTAGATATCATTTGAAAAAAGTGACACCTACTCACTTTTGAAAGCACAGAAAGGAAATAAATTATACACAGCACATTTTAAAGAACACCAGCACTTGAAGTCTCTTGTCAGCATCAATAATGTTTACAGCTTTGCCCTAGATCCACTGGCAATGCTAAATTATCCACTTTTAGGTAATGGTTTCCTTTTCAAGAATGAATATAAAACATCCAAGGATTAAGCCCATAGTTAAACATGGCCTTCAGTATTTATGTACTATACTTTTGAAATATCAGCATTCCACATCAGGTCTTTGTTTTGAACGTCTCTTTTCTATCCTATTACTCTTCCTCATGCTCCCAGTAAATGTAGAAGGCCATATTTCACACCAATTTCTCTCATGTGGGAAGTTAAACATGTACAAGTCAGCCAAAGGTGAAATCCAGCCCTGCCAAGGGAGATTTTAAGCTTACAAGGTCTCAGTCAAGACTCCTCTAATTCATAAAGGGTGTGTAGAGGGAGCGAACAAATGTTTGTAAGTGTGTGTGTGAGAATGAGCGTGTTCACCAAACTTCAAACTGTATTATCCACTGAGGTTTCTGAGTGTCTTTCTGTTTTCCCTACACAAAGAAAATAACAAGTAAATTGCTGTAATTTATTTTATGATGAACGACTAAATTTCACTGCATGCACTGCTGAGTCATCTTTAGAAACTGATTAATAACCAAATATGTCTAATAATGATCAAAAGTTAATTGCTCAGTATTCCTGCTATCCAGCTATCTAGAGTTGGAACTCATGGTGGTAGAAAGCCAGAAAGTGAAAGACAGTGAAAGTAAGGGGAAGAGAGGAGAGGAAATGATGAGAGGAATGAAAAGAGACAAGCAAAGTCAGCTGAGACAAAAAGGGTGGAACAGACAAACGGAGAACAGGGACATAAGCCCACAGACATGGAGAGCATAAACACCGGGGACGGTAAGAGGGACAGGGTGAAAGGTGTCCCCACCTCTCTTGGCAACCCTCTCCAGCTTCCTGTCTAAGCTGACAGAAGCCGCCATGAAATCAGCTCCCCTGCTCCTTGCCTCCTGCCTCGGGTGTAAAACCACGGTAGAATCAAGCAGAGAGAATAACGGAAGAGCCGGGGCACTAATCCACCCGGCGGCCTGCATGCTCGGGGATTTGGGACTAACTCCTATCACTTACCATGAAGGAGGAGGAGGAGAAGGAGGTGGAGGAGTATGAGTAGAGGCCAGAGAAATGGCTACGTTCCCCCTGTTCATCACATTGCTCGCCTCTTTTCTGCCCGTCAAGCCTCTGCTTTCACCCTCACTGCTTCCCACTATTAAAATATGGCCATTTACGGTGCACTCTCTCTCTGTCTGTTTCAATCTATGCAAAATTATTCTCTCTACATCCAACGCTGTCCTTCCTCTGTCTACAGATGATGTCATCTCTCTGTGCCTCTTTGTGTATACTGCCACTACCCCCCTCCAACTTTTTCAGTGAGCTTTATTAATATCCCTTTATCTCCAACCACACTGTGAGCCAATTTAGATCCCCAAGCAAAACAAACTTTGTTACTGCTGCCAGTTCACAAAAAAAGACATCCAAACGAGTTATGTAGATATGGCAGTTAACAACCTATCCATAGGGAGAGGTTTCACATGAGATTAGGGTTTATTGCTCAGATATTAATACATTTAGTGCACTAATTAAATGTATTAATTTTAATTTTCACTAATGTCGGTTTTATTAGATAGTCTACAATGGAGAATATGGATAACATGAAATAATGGTCCTCAGCTCAATTTAAGGCAACCAAGTAATTACAGCACATTTGACCCACACCACCAGGCTACAGTCATGTGCTTCTAAAGACAGCTACAACACATTTCCACTCCTTATGGTAAGCTAAATCATCCAGTTACTGCACATATGGAGCATAAAGACATGAGAATGTTATCAGTCTTTATCAGTTTTATCAGGGAACTTTATCAGTTCACCACAACCCCTCAACAGGATATGGATGAATAGATGGATGGATTAAGCTGCTATTAGAGATATGTCAAAATTGCTGACTAATTAATGGATGAAAACTATCGTTGATAAGACATATGGTAGATCAGCTTTTGGCTTCTGAGTCCATCTGGAGTCAATGTGAGTTACTGGGATGAACCCTGTAACTGCTCAGTATCTAAACCCCAGTTTGTGTGGATGCTGGCAGCTGCGGTGGTGGGGAGTTAGATATTGGCACCACTGTAAGGAGCTGGAGGCAGAATGTTACAGAAGCAGCTGATTGGATTAATAAAGAGCATGCTGATTAGTGATTGGCTGCTGCACGGGTAGTTGTGAGCAGGGAAGATGTCTTTTGAATTTCAAAGTGTGTGTATAAAGGAAGAGAAAGGGAGAAAAATAAGACTAAACTAGCCCCAATGAATTTTCTAAAGTAGATAGAGGGGACAAAATGAGACTATTACTAACCCATCTTCATGCACAGGGAGAACCACATCAGCCTTCTCTCTCTCTTTCTAAAAGTTAGAGCCTGAGATCGAAGCTATTAAGGCAAGGAGTTCTACTCACCCAGAAGAGATTGAACTTGTCACTTTGAGTAATATTGTCAATCAAAAAGGAGCAACCACACCTGGCTGAGTAACAGGGAATAAGATGTTAACATTGAGAGCAGGATAATAGCTCACAATGAAATACAACAACGTTGCTTTAAAAGTTCACTCCAACAAACCCATTTTACCTTATGATATACAAAGTTCTATACTATCTTATCTATAGTTTGTGTGCTGTTTTGTGTGAGCTTAGCAGCTCCACAAGGCCTGTGGGAGCTAATTGACCTTGCAGAAGTGAATATGTGCATTGAATCCAGCATATTGTGAATTAGCCGAACCCAGCAATGCACTGTAGATCTCATCCCATAGCTAATTATTATCAGCCATCTGCTAAATACATACGCTCTGCCATCAGCCATATTGCTGTGTTTTGACATTGTCTCCTTTTCCTATGGATGCTTTTGTGCTTTTTCTCCCTGCTGTTTGACAACTTTCCCCACTACTTTCTCATTGTCTTTCTATATTTATCCCTTTGTCTCTCTTGCTTTTGCAGCTTTGTTCTGTCTTTTAATCTTAGTATTCTATTCTATTCTCATTTTGGATTTTACCTCAGTATCTACAGTGAGGTCCAAGGCTCAAAGTAACACCCATGCATCACCTGAAACCAGCTTTATCATTTGCTTTGGTGTAAAATGTTTCCTGCGTAATGCTCTCTTTTCCACATAAACACAACACAGACACTGAAATGGCTCCATTCACTGTGTAGATTTGAACACATGGCTGAAATGACATGTAGTAACAATATCATTGAGCTATGACATCCATTATGTCACCTTTATGGAGCAGCTAAGCAGTTATATCCATCATAGAGAGATTGTTTTGGGGGGTGGGGGTGATGCAGTGATAGGATTGTTAAAAGAGATGGAAGGAAACTAAATGGCTGTGAAGAAGAAGGGATATATAAGTATAGAGATACAGAGGCAGAGAATTTAACATGTAATTTGTTGTGTGATATGCCAAATGAGATATAAAGAAGGGGCGGGAAAGCATTTGAAGAACAAAAGAGAGAAAGTCAAACTGTAAAAAAAAAAAAAAACAGGCCCACCAGAGAAAATACGTTTCTAGCTACAGCTGTAAGTAAGCTGTGCTCACCCGAGAGCAGAGAGACAGTCAGCCAAGATGGTCGCAATCGGCCCTTGACAGAAAACATCAGAGTTTGTTTGATTGCCTGCGATTACAGATAAGTGCAGTAGTTTCACATAGACCCATTTGTTTTGATAAAGACTTATCCTCCTCCCCAAGAGAGAGGTGAAAAGAAGGCTGAGAAAAAATAGACTGAGAAAGAATGGAAGGGATGAGGGAGGGCTCTCATTGATATTAGATCTGTTGATGCTAATGCTCAATTATTCCCCATCTCCTGTATCCATCTGATTTTCTCTTCTCAACTTCTTTCTAGATGTTATCTCTTCCCTTTTCTTCATTAGTTTTGCTGCAATTCTAAAGTTTACTTTTTTCCCCCTCCTTTTTTTGCTTTCCTTCCCCAATGACCTTCTCTTTTTCTCTATCGCCCCTTCACTTTCCTCCTCTGTACCTCTGTTAACACAAGACTGAATCCGACTCTTGGCAGTAGTAGAGGCAGCTGCCTTGTAGACTGTCCTACAAATCTAAACTGATGACACGCTCATGTTGTGATTCTTCCCTGTGCTTACAATACTGTTTTCATTGTTGATCGTGTTCCTCTTCTGTACCTACTGTCTAGCTCCATAAAGAGCTGACTAAATCAGTGGTTTTCAAAGATGAATCCAGACAGAATCTTGGTCAGAGCTAGACTAAAGCTGCACCAGGTGGCGGAGTTTTACATTTGCATGTTGTCATTCGACTTTCGACTTTCATAACTCTTGAATCAGTGACAGAGAGTTTCAGAAACACATGCATCCCATAATGGCACATGTGGCTTTCTTTACGTGATGAAACTGTGTTTTGTGCTTGAATTTCCTCAGACCTTGTGTGACCTTGCCATTGTGTTGCTATGAATTTGCTGTGATTACAGAGAATTCTGGACGCACTGGACAAATCAAAATCAAGGCCAAAAAAAACAAACAAATTTTAATATCATCATACAATAGAGGCATTTTTGCATATGTAGATAGAAATGCAACCCATCATTTGAGCAATGGTGCCATGCTTTATAAATGTAGAAATATCAATTATGTAATCTCATTAAATTTATTTATTTGAGTTTTAAGGGGGTGGGGACTCCCAGTGGCGGGGGGTTGTTCCCAGGCGGCTGGCAGCCAAGAGGCCTTTGGTTGGGAGCGGCCACTGTAATACTTGGTTTTGTTGAAAAAATCCCCATGAATAATAAGTAAACAAATTAATGAATAAGTAACATAAATGCCTGTTTGATAGAACAGAATAATGCCCTGTCATCCACCTGAGCCATCTCAGAGCAGCAATATGACGGCAATTATCATCGACAACAGCTTGCATTAGTCTCCGGTCACTGAGCCGCTTGTTTCCACTGCAGTGGCTTTCTTTGTCCCCTGCAGACATCCCATTTAAACCAAACCATTTATAGCCAGCCCACTGGCTGAGCACCGGACAGACTTCTCAGGGCCACTTGTCTGAGAGGATACACAGAGTGATGGCTGTCACAGACCCGTCATGCACTGGCCAGAGGCCAAATCCAGGCATCATAAGGTCATGTTAGAAATAGGAAGGGTGGAAACTTCAAATAAAAATGTTGCTGCTTCTGACATGCTGCTGAAATTACTTACTATTCATTATAAGGCCCTTAATGTGAATCTGCCCTGCGATAAAAGTGCAGTGGTAACTGTTTCCTTTCAAGTTCACAGCTGCCAAGACTGCTCCTCGTATGACCTTGTGGTGGCTGTAAACAGAACAAAATCAGAATTCTAACTCTAATTCCCTTAGGTGTTGTCCAATTCCCTGAAGGGAACTCGGCAGCACTCACTGTACGTTGTAGCACAGCTATGTTGCAAATATGAAATGAAAACTGTGATGTTCACCAAACTCATATCTGTGGTCTTTACCTTAGCAACAAAATTGTTATTCAATGTAAAAAAAAAAGGGCTTAAGTTGTATTGCAGTAATCCCTTAAAGTACACCAATGGTGGACTTAGTTTCAGCTCATTAACAACAAATGATCTACTACACTGCCAGCAAAATTCCCAAAACACAACATACATTTATACTGTGGTCTCCTGCGACGATGTTCATTCTTTTGTAAAAATGAACTTGTAAAGAGTTGAAACCTGCATAAGGTAATCCATCCAACTTCAGTTCATTGCAACATCAACACATGTGTCATCAGGTATAGGTGATTCAAAAAGACACATTAGGAACATTGATCAAGTAAGCAATCCATCAACACAATACCCTAAACAGGTTGCTTGACATTGTTACCATCTGTGCACAAGCTTGAATCATAGTTTTGCTGGTACTTTTCATGAACCAACACACTAAGGCAATTACAAAATGCTGTGTGTACCTATCTGAGAAGACATTTTGGCAATTTCATCCAACAGCTACTTTGTTTGGTTTCCATTTTTCCTTCGAATCATTCACAAATACTGTGGAAAGAGGAAAACAAACACACACGGTGTAGAAACAGGAGATGGGACGACAGAGGAGGCACATGCAGTGCTTTGCACTTTTGCCCATCACACATCATCTTCTTTAAAAAGCAGCGATGTTTCCATCGATGAGTAGAGTGGGGAGAGCCCCTTTCACCTTGAAATGTGCAGCGTTTCTGTCTAATCTTCTTTCCTCCTTAAAAAATTACCTTTCTGAAGGGCGCTGGGGTTCAGGGAATCAATAGATCACTCAGGCTGCAAATGTATTATCTTACAAAGGAAGGGGGGAGGGAAGGGAGGAGGGCTGAAGAAAGGGAGGAATGGATAGAGAAAGGATATGAGGCAGCGGAGAAGAGGGGGAGATGATGGAGGGAGGGCATTGGAGAGTGGAGAAGGTAGAGGAAGTGAGGGATAAGGAGTAAATAGGGTGAGAGAGCTGGCAGAGGCTAGATGGATCAAGCAATGGAATGATGAAATTGTAGAAAAATGAGGCAAGGACAGGAGAGGAAGGCTGGCAGAGGGAAACAAAAGAAAAGAGTTAGAAAAACATTTCCAGGTAGCTATTAAGGATGGTTAAAAGACAATTGGGGAGAAGGAAATCGAATGAGAATGTGGAGGTGTAAAACAAATGGCACCTGTGTACTATTCTAGTAATGTGATGAAATTCCAGGTAAGAATAATAACAAAATTCTACAGTCATATTCATATGTTTCAAAATGTGCAAGGTTGGTTACTCATGTTTTAGTGCAACTGATCCTCTTATGCCAAAAAAGAAAATGAAAGCCGAAGGTTTCATAATGCCTCTCAGGTTTGTGAGTGTTATTGTGACTGTATATGGAAGTTTAATTCCAACATTCAGGCCAGTAGACTGTACAGGGATTTGTCACAGTTCAGTAATGGTAACAACATGAGTTGGGACCTAAGTGCAGACATACAGGCAGAGCCAGAAAGTTTTAGTAGTTCACTAAGAGGTGACAGGGTTATGCACTGGACAGATGAGCGGGCGGACACGACAGGGTGCAACAATACTGATTTGTGGGAGCAAACGATGTGAGTGATTAAACGAAGCACAGCAGTTCAGGAAGGTGGAATATTTTTCATTCATAATTAATGGGCACATTTTTTTTTCTTGGCCTGTTTAGGGGTGGAACCTGCAGAGTATCAAAGCCTCAGGAGAGATAAGAAGGAGAACTTCCCACTTAAGTGGCTCTTTGATGCCATTTCTCACAGCGGCATTTGTCTTTATCTGCATTTCTAAGGCTGTGCCATTCTATTAAATCGTATTAATAAGGTTGAATGAATTCTTCCCCAATTTAGAAATAAAATTTAAAAAAAAAACACATGTATGAAAAAAAAAGACAATGCTTCCATACTTAAAATACACTAGATACTGTAACAGCATATTGGTGAATGTGGGAGTAGTATGACCTAAAGAACTGCTAGAGAATGGTACGTGTGTGAGAGGCCCCTGACTTAGTAATGATGTCATTATCTTACTCATATCGTTTTTGTGTGCACACACTGCACAAGATCGCTAGTAAGATGAAAAACCAACTTACCTGAACATGACATCGAGGGCAACTCGCCCCCTCTCTCCTCTCTCTCTCTTTCTCACACACACACACACACTGCACATGCGATGCACGTACAAACACATCCACAGACGGATAGATCAATACAGTCTCATTTCACACCTTGTGCAACCAAAGTTCTCCATTGCAGTGGCAGCAAGACACAGACAACAGATATAGATAGTTAGATGAAGAGAGGTAGAAAGACAGACAGAGAGACAGGGGTGCATGGTTCAGTGTCAGAAAAAAGGTATCCATGGAGAGCTGACACCCGATAAAGGTTGAAAAATTGAGCTTTTGATTTTTTTTCCCTTGCTTGGTAGGGGGCTGTCTCTCAATTACTCTGTTTTGTCTCCTCTCCCCCTTTCTACATTTTAGACATTAAGCTGACAAGCTTTCATCCATTTGTAGCTTACAGTAAATGCAACAGCAGATTAAGCTGTAAGTCTAACTGTGCACTGTGCTGTACAGCACTTCCAAAAATAGGAGACACAAAAGTCAGAGTGTTAGAGCTCCTACAGCATTTCTTTGACCCTACTTAATAATCATCTTAGAGAGGAGGAAGTTTAATAGAACAAATCCTCTCCTCTCGTGTCCTCTCCTCTCCTCTCCTCTCCTCTGATTTCCACAATTCTCCTTGCTGCTCCTCTCAAGTGAAAAATAAAGCGAGACAACAGCAAGCAGGTGGAATCGCCTTTAGTTTAATCTGTGTGACGTGTGTGCACATTTCAATGCCGGCAGGAGACAGATGCTTAAAATTTGTCCTTGCATAGTCCCTCCATTCCCCCAATGTGTGTGTTCGTATGTGCATATAATCCTCCCTCATTCACCCACCTCACATTGGCTCCACTCCACAGGCTGCAGACTTTAGTAATCGATATATATGTGTGTGTCTGAGTGTGCAAGCGAGTAATGGAGTGGAATCTGACAGCAATTGTCAGTCATCTCACACTGCTGCAAAATAGAATCTAAAATGGAGCTCTAAAAAGCTGCGCATATGCCTCCACTCATTTATATGTATGTGTATGAGAGCTAGAAAGCATTTGATTAACATCCAACTCTGCATCACCTCTTTCTGAGCCACCTCTAAACAATAAAAACCATTACAGCCACTTTGCTGTACACCAGTGAATGTTTGTCATCCTGTTGTGCAGGATAACAACACTGCAAGATTACTTTTGTTCAGCCGTTATTCATCCTTTTACGTTTCCATTCTTTTCAAAGAATTTCCATGCAAGTCATCTTTCATGAACTGGAATCCTGTTTGTGTTTATTCCATGTCAAAGCCCAGACTGCAGGTTTGTTGTCTTGTGTGGTTTGTTTAGTTGAGTGCGACATTAACCAGTTAGAGTCTACCTGCCCACTTACCTGTGGTGGAAAGTTACTATGCCCATTTACTCAAGTACTGTACAAATTTGACGTATAAATGTTGTACTTTTTGCTCCACGATGTTCATTTGACAGCTGTAGACACTAGTTACAGATTTGCAGATCCAGATTAACACTACAAAGTATAATCAATAAATTGATTAATGATCAATGATATATTTTTATATCACTGAGGATTTATTGATCCCTAAGGGGAAATTCCCAAGCTACAGTATATAGATTACTATACAAAATATATATATAGATATCCAATAAAACTCATTTATCTTTTAAAACAAAATGTTTTAGCCTTTTTCACTACACTACAGTTTGCAGATCTGATTATGGCAATCAAGGGTTTCATATTTCAGTGAAAAACTTATTATTGCCATATGCCTGCCCTCTAGCTTCACTCACTCAATCAGAGAGCCAGAATCGTCGTTTGAGCAAATGAGATGCCTCTGCATGTGTACACTAACAGAAAAATCACCCAGCCTTGTCACAAGGGAATAGCATGAAACCAAGAAATTACACAAGGGCCAACATGTATTGCTTACTGTGATAGATTACCAAGCTTGGGTACTTTTCCAGTTGGTGGAAGTTGTTTTTCATCATATACAGCAAAAATGACACCAAATGGCTTATTTCAAGGAAAGAAAACAAGCCCCATTGGACCTTACACTGAAGGCTAAATCTGGGCAAACACCAGTAGGGAGTATATAATAAAAAAGGCACCCTATAGACAGCTGATACAACTGTATCAGTGCCACAAGAATGCTGAAACATTTAAAACATGAACCAACTGAAGTATGGCCCCTTCTCTTATGAGTAAAATAAATCAAATTGTGGTTTTTTATCCCTCTTGAAAAGAGAGACCAATTAACTAGATTGTGGTCCTGCAGTGAGCTATCATACTTGACACAGTCAGAATTTTATCAAACATATTTTCAAATTGGTAAAGCCAAATGCATATAGTCCATTATAAACCCTGACTACTCACTAATAATAATAATAATAAGTTGGACTTATATAGCGCCCTTCAAGAAACCTAAGGATGCTTTACATAGAGAGCAAAGAATCAAGTATTTATTCATATTCAACTAGGTTATTCTGTAAACGACAAGGGGCTTTACATCTGTACTTAAAACCAAGAAGATGGTTTTAGAGACAGATTAATTAAGTAATACAAACATGCAATTTTTGGCCAAGGGAGGAGGAATTACAGGTCCAACTGCATATGTGGACAAAGAAAGATTTCAGTAGTTTAAGTTTCCACCAAAGCTTGAACCTTGAAAAATGCAAGGCCTCATGGGAACTCCTTAATCTGTAGAATTTGAACATTGGTTGATATCTTGGCGTTGTTTTTCTGTTAGTCAACAATCATCATTCTGGCTCAGTTCTTGAGTCATTAAATGTTTCCCGCTGGTGCGTGACAGTTATTGCTTGTTAGATTGAAATGAGATGAGAAAAGCTGAATAACTTCCCCCAAGATTCCAATAATACACTTTTTCATTTCTTGTTTTGACATTTTCATACGGATAATACCTAGCCACAGATGTCAAAACCCCTGTTGTGAAAAGATAAAAATACCACTGCTATGATCACTATTCAGGGTTCATTCTCTTACTCCTAAAGTTTATTCTTTCAGTCAGTGTAATTTAGGACCTTTGTTCAGCTTGGATGGTTGGATATTTGGTTGAGCAACGCAGGAGACCAGAGTTTCCAAATCCCGTGTGAGAAAAATGATTTTGAATGTTGAATATGTAAGTGCTGTTGCATAAGAGTCTTAAATGAGTTCATGATAATCGGTAGACAAACACAGTTACATAAACTGCACACAAGCATCAATCTGTGTGTACTTGTGTGTGCGCCTGACCGTCCCTGTCTATTGGTGTGTGCAGCAGCACTTTTGAATATGCTTTGTCCTCTGTGTACGTGTCAATGTACTCGCAGCACTGTGTGTGGATTCTCGGCCGAGGAGACTCCTGCTCCTGTTGTCCTAACTATTCTTCGTACCCTCCTCATCTTCTTTTTGTCCGACTTCATCGTCTGTATTCATTGTTCCACAATAGTACCACCTATTTCTGTCTCTTCCTCCCTACCTCTCTTCCTGCTGTTATGTTTTGCCGTTTATTTTGTTCTGACGAGCGTGACCACAACCTTTGAGACAGCTCTGATACGATATTTCCCCAGTGCAGGTCATTTAGATGCAGCCAGGGTGGATGCGGGGTGTGTGTGTAGTGCTGATGCTTGGCCAAACCTTTATAACGGATTGCATCACTAATAAACAATGAAAGGGCAGGAGCAAAGTGCTAGGAGTGTCTGTGTGTGTGTGACTCAGTGTATACGTGTGTGTGGGTAGGGACAAATGGGAAGAGGATGCTAATAGTTCTGTCAAGACCTTGATGAGTCAAACGATTACTTAGGGCAGCACACATGCAGTTGCTCACCTACGCATGGACACACACGCACACACATTTGTGCGGCTTCAATCAGATCTGTACCTCATTGAAGCAATGTTAGATTATTTTCTCTACCTTTTGAGATTTACTCTGCTGCTTTGTGTTTGCTTCCATAATCCACGTTTTCCATTGAATTCTAATCTCCTCTCTTTGCATGAGTAAAGAAAAATAGCCACTTGAAATTACACAGCCACTTACCAAGCACTCACAAAAATAAATAAACGTGTTACTTTCTATAATCATGGATTGTGCAGGTGGAGCCAATTTCAACAGGATAATAAGAATTCAGATGATTACTCACAGACCACCTCAGGCTGAGGGAAATTAAAAATATATATATTAACCTTTATTTGTTCAGAAAATGTTGGCTGATGTATGTTTATTTCAGCTACTCACACCCATTCTGCTATTCATATTAACAACTGGGAATTGCCAAATCTTCTTTTTGTTGTTGGCCACAGGGCAGCTCCACTGGAGCAGATGGAGGCCTGATGCCTTGCTTAAGGGCACCTTAGAAATACTTTGCCGTGGGAGAGGGAACTGTTATTATGTTATTTGTCTTTCCCGCCCACATCTAAGAGCTTGAATTGTCAAATTCCCATTTAAATAAGCTCCGTTTTCAATCTTCAATGTTTAATTTTAGTAAAAATTCAAATAATCTATTTCTAAACAATTCTTTATGGGGCTCATAGACAAAAATCTACTTTGCATTTTGGCTCATTGACATCCATACTAAAGCCCATATCTGCTGTATGCCAAGCTAAGCCAGTCTATATGAAGACAAATGAACTATTGCATTATACACCATACGAAACGGATTTAAATTCAGAGGTTGTCACCATCCCTGCTTAGTCATTGGTGTATCATCGCCCTACCAATTCCTCCGGGAAGTTCAGGGCTCTCTGCTGTGTGAAAATAGGAAACGCTGTCATCAGCGTTTACTGGAGGAGAGAGAGAAAAAAAAAGATACACGGAGAGAGGTCGAGAATGAAAAGGACTGGACCCAAAATAAGACAGTGAATGACAGAGGTGAGAGCATATGAGAAAGGCGAACAGAGCAGGGCAAAGAAAATGTAGGGTGAGGATGACAGATAGGCAACGGGTGGAAAGAGAAACGTGGAATGAGAGACATGGATCGAGGGAGAGGAGAAAGACAGCTCAGGTTAAATTGTTGAATTATAGTGTCTCTGGAAGAGACATAGCAAGAAAAAGGCTGACAGAATGTGTGCCTATAGGGCCTGCGGAGCAAAAAGAGTTGACTGAGGTAATGACTGACTCTCTCGCTCCCCATGACACACAGACATGTATAGATACAGGGTGAGCTTAGATAATGACATCAGTGTTAAGTCAGCGATGAGTAAGTGTAGTCCTCCAGAATAGTGCTGTTCAGCAATAGATGACTACTACTAAGCACACAAGTGTGATGCAAGATGATGTCCTGAGTGCTCAGCAGGTTTAGGTACATTCACTGCACTTGTGTGATTGCATTTGTGTTCTAAATTATAACTATTGTCATAACATAAAATAACCCCACAGAGGTATAACTAGAGGTCTCCCTAGCCCATTGAGCTTTGGGCAAGTTAAGAAGCAAATCAAGTTATATTTTAGGAATATTTAAATGTATAATATTTGAGTCAGTTTTCAATTTTTGGCTTTTCTTTCATATTGAATTACTTTTAGTGGATGTCATAGTTGTGTGTGTGTGTGTGTGTGTGCGTGTGCATGTGTGTATATATATTTATATATTTGAAATTGGAAAAAAGAATTGCACAACAAGCACAACACATCCTTGCACACACAAACACACACACACACCTATTTCAGTCATTTAGTTGCTCAAAAAGAACAAAGATGTAACTGTACTGTAGTGAATGCTCCAATATAGTTAGTATGTTTATCTGGTTACTGAGGTTCTTGGCCACCCAACTTACAGTACTTGTGAGATTTTTTTGTATACCTGGACTATGTGGATCCGTGCATGTGTGTATTGCGCAAGTGTGCTTAGGATTTAGTGCATTGTGTCCATTGTACTGTGTTGTGTGTAAGTTCTATTGTGTTTTCCTTGATGTTCATGTATATGCTTTCTTGCATGTGTGTGTGTGTCTGTGTGTGTTTGTATGTGTGTGTGTGTGTGTTTGTGTGTGTGTGTGTGTACAGTTTGTCTGCTTGTGTGTGAAAGGCCACCCAACTAATAGACAGACCTACATGAAGGCCATAGGAATCAATTCTACAAATAGCCTCCTGTGGTAAAGACCAGTGGACAGTTGAACACACAGCATTTGTGTGGTGTATGTGTGCACGATTGTGTGTTAGCCCGTGTTTGAGTGTGTGTAAGCCTGGTCTATGCTGCTACTGTATCCTCTATATTTACTAAAGAGGCTTGGCAAACAGGTTGAGTAAACATACTGTTTTTAGTTTCCAACACATGCAGGGAAACTCTCAGGCTTGCATTCATACAGACACACACAAACACACACACACACACACACACACAGACGAAAGAAAACTATCACCATCCTTGCTTGCAAAATTGTAAAGACAGTGGAATGCCAGGCAGAATAGACTGAAGATACTGTCATTCAAAAACCTTTTTTGCTTTTGAATTCTTGCATATTTGAATCTTGATAGATACTATACAACTGTAAAAAGGCTTGGGGGGGGCAAATGATTTACACATGGGTGCAGCAAAGCATTTGGACATGGGTTATTTGCATTTAGCTGTAATGGTTGTGCAAACTGATATTACTGTATTTTAAAAAACTACAGTGAGATTACATTATCATTCTGTGGTTTCATAAGGACTCGTAAAAGGATACATTGAATGAAGTCCCCTTATGTGTTATGGTCATGGTTACATTATCTTTCTTTTGGTTTGTGGTTTTAGATTTCTTCCTCACAAGTATATATTCAGAGCATCCAAGATCTGAAAAATATGTAGCATTCATGAGCTCTGTTGCTGAAAAACCCCACAGATGAACACTAAAGAAGCACACATGAACACTACAAGATAACAATGATGCATTCAGCAATTTCTTGCATTTAAAACATTCATCAGCTGACTCTTAAATCCCAGTTTCTCTTACAGTAAGGCAACAGTGCTTCGGGCAACAGGCAACAACCATCGGCACATGGTATCTTTGCATTTCAATGGTGAAAAAAAAAAAAGATAATTTTGAATCTGCCTGGGTGAAAACCTGGAACCTGCTGGACCCCATGGAGCCTAATGAGACTGACTTGCACACTGGTTGAAGGAGAAGTCAATTATTCCTTATGTAACATCAACCCTTCATCACACTGGCTGTAAGGAATGCTTGAACTTGGCTGGTTCAGAGCTCATTATTCAGCTCCTCAAAAGTTTTCGTAGATGTATAACATCAGTATTGCACCACTGAGTTGGATTCTAAGTCTGCATTGGTAAATGAATCGTGATTTAATGGCAACAAACTTCCAGACTCCAACAGACCCCAACCTGGGGCAGAAATTGAAATAATTGAGATCTCTTTCTGTAGTTTTATACTCAATTCATCACATGGTACAGTTACTGTTACAGACAATGCAATGCTAAAGTTTGCTTATTTAGTCTGTTGGAAGTGAAATACTTATCACAAATTCTTCAGTTACAAAAGCTACAAAAGACTGTTACCAAAGCTAGCAGTAAAATGATCAGAAAAAGATTACTAGATAATCAAGAGAAGTGGACATGAAATGGTGGTAGCAGTCCTCACCACATCTATGTTCTGTTTCCAACATTACAGGTAGCAAAGCCATCTAGAAGCACATGCATATGCATAGAAATTATACTTTGTTTACCAGAGTCTATCTACATCACAGAGAAATTGATGCAGTTAACTGCAAGTCAGTACTATTGATTTGGGGAGAGGCAGGGCAGCAACTGTGTGTGTGTGTGTGTGTGTGTGTGTGTGTGTTTCAACCACTGTGGGCAAGGCCTCAGCTCTGGTTCTGATTAACTCCCTGTAAAAACACCTCTGTTCAGAACATCACAGCCTGTACATCACACTCTCCATCATACGCACACGCACACGCACACGCACACGCACACACACACACACACACACACACACACACACACACACACACACACACACACACACACACACACACACACACACACACACACACACACATTTTCTGTGCAGCTCCTGGAGGCTCTCTCTTCACAAAGGGGAGTCTACACCCATCATTCAAAGCCTTATAGGCCTTAAGAATGCTGACACACACACGCTCAATCACACACACACACACACACACACACACACACACACACACACAAGTGCTCTGTTTTCGTAGCTTTGATACACTTATAGAGTTCAGAGGTGAGAGGGCTGGAGGTAACACTGTGTTTTTCCAGAGCTTTCTAACCATCTAAATCTGCTTCTACACACACAAGGAGGTCCAGATGGCTGGGTGGAGACAAAAACACACATACACACACATACACACACATTCATGCTCAAATTGAAAAAAAAAAAAAAAAGCCACACGATAAACACTTCTGAGACCTGACATAAGCATGATGAGGCCCAATTATCTGCCAGTTTTCAGGTTGTGTTTAAGCTGTTTATTCACATACAGCCTCAGGATTGAGCCAAGTTAATTACCCGTTCTGCCATGTTTAATAATATTAGGCTTTAATACTAATTCAATTCAGTACATAAATACTACCCATAGATTATTAGAGACAGCCTCCGCCCAGGATGAGTTCATACCACGGCCTCATGAGGTATGCACGTTAAATACAGGCTACTTCTGTAAAACTAACACAGGTTAAGTCCTGCACCTATGTGATGAGGGACTTCAACCATCACTGCAGCCGCAGCACTGCTGTAGGATACATGAGACATAGTCGCTGACGTGTTCAGGTCCTCTAAATCTCAGCCAGCTGAGTGCAGTCACATGTGATCAATGGCTGAATTTATCATTCGGAGCCGAGTGCTGTCATCCACATGCACATGCACGAGAGCGTGTGCACGTGTGTGTATATGGGCTCGTACCCTGCTACCTCTTGAGTCACGATTGACGTTGTCTTTAGCGAGCAATTACAGCCAGAATGACTGTGAAAAAGGTCACAGCCATCCAGCTATTAACACCCCGCACCAAATGCCAACTGTGCACATCAGCGTATGTGTAAGTCCGTATGCATGTGTGTATGTGCTGTACCCAAAATGCCAGTAGCTACACCATCAGGCTCAACTCCCCCTTCCACCCCACCTCAGTGCTTGTTGGTAATCTGCTGCAATCCTGCATGATTGATGAAAGAATTAATGTTGCCAAGCAAAGCAAAGCATTATGGGAATTAGGAAGTTGTATTATTGGATAGGGAGCATGGCATTAAAGGTTACAGTGGTAACAGTTATGTGTGATTATGTCTTTGTGTATGCGTGTTAACGTGCGTGTATAGTCAAAAAGGATTATTCGAAGGACAGTTATTGATGGATGAGGTGCCATGAATCCATTTTTCTTGTTATTATGGTCACCAAGGTTGGAGGCACAGTAAACACATTAACATTTGAGCTAATTAATGGTTAAATCCTAGGTGGATAAACACCTGTCAGAGTTTATAGTCAGTGTTGGCTGTTGGCACCAAAACAAGACATTTCACTTTTCATCATTTCAATAAGAATGCAGAAAATCCTGTTTCACCTGAAATTTTGATTAGTGGACTTTTTTTTTTTCTTTCATATGTCTGAGGACTTACAGTGAACTGAAAAATCTCCTGACAAAATTGCCTGTCTACATTAACTTGGAAAAAAATGGTGCTTCCGTATCATTGCCCCAAGGTAGGACAAATGTGTCAAAAGTAAGTCACTTAGTCAGTTCATTGATGATGGTGTGCAGAACAGGGGTCTTAGTTCTGCAGTGAGGATCCTTTTGATACACAAGTGTACCCTCTGGTCAGGATGCCTTACCACAGAGTTTCAAGGTTTTACTTTTCAGGATGATGAAATTAGAATATCCTCCCTGAAAGTATCCGGAGTTATTCACCCTTTCTCCTTGTCCGAGGCAATTTTTCCTTATGATTTCTAGTCATTTTAGACTTTATCACTATCCTGTGTATCTTTTAAAAACTTCCGGATTTAAATGGAGTGCTCATTTAGTAGGCTTTATGTTTTAGCTCCAAGAGAACAGTTGTGTGACTGCCTGTTTTGTATTCTCCCTGGCTGCTATATGAGGCACTCTTTCCTGTTTATGTACACAGCCCATCCCTCCAGATGGTGACTTGTGTTGCCATGAGCAAGCAGGCAGAGAAAAGTGTTGTTTTACAGACTTTTAACATGCTCTATGGTACCAGACACTCTGGTCTCAGCATTTTTGAAACGGGCAGCCTTACATCGCCTTACAATCCTTAAACCTCAATTCAGTACATAGACTAATGACTGACTGACTAAGATAGCTTTCCATAACCTTTAATCATTTGTTCCGTTTATGCTGTAAACTTTTTTTTCAGAGCAGGCGTCAGTTTTCTTACAGGATGAATATTATTCCTGCTAATGGCCATATGAACAACAATTGAAGCCATATACGGTTAGCCTGTAATGCGGACTGTACGGTTGATGTTCCTGAGGACTTTAAACTCTGCTCTAGCTTTATAAGCCAGAGGGCTAATTTATTACCCAGGAGGATGTTTGTCTTTATTTTCTCAACAGACGCATTTGTAATGACTTTTTTTTTTTTGACTCACTGGGGGAATTTGACCATTTTGTTTTTTGAGAAAATGAGACAGAGAGACATTATTTATTTGTTGTGTCTATATTTCAGTTGTTTATTTGATGGTTTTACCAAATGTGGATTATAATTAATTGGCAAGAAGAGGCCACTGACACTAACTGAACATATGACTGTGTGGACAAAAAGTCAAGGGACAATCCTCAAAGTTTTCCATTACTGTCTGTTCTCTTGTGTCAATTGGCCAACCAATGTTCCTGTGTGATTTTGGGTGTTTCACATTTTGAAAGAAAAAAAGACCAAAGAAAGAACGGGAGGACGTACATTTCTTTAAGAGAAGCATGCCTTCTGTTTTTTTCCACACACACACACCCAGGCCCGCCTCTTGTATTTCCCTCCTGGCTTTCCAATTTAAATGCAAATGTTCCCAAATCGGACTTCACAAAGACGCAGCGATGAATTATATATTTTAATTAAGCAGCCAAAAGAATCACGCCTATTCAGCCCTTTCCTCTCCAATAAGAAATGAATAAATAAATATGGAAGGAGGGAGGAAGGAGAGGGGAATAAATGGGAGGGTCAGGGGAGGGATGGATGGATGGTTAAAGGGAGGAGGGTTTGTATTGAGTTTGTGTGATTGCAGCGTTAACCGCCCGTGGGTTGTCATTATGTGAGCGATCCGAAGCTGTCAGATTTCAAAACTGTATTGTGTGCTGATAGACAGGCTAAATACCCCCACAGTTTCAAGCATACACACATACATACTCCAGCATCTGCACCCAGAGAATCCCAAATGCATTCATACACACAGACACACACACACACCAACCATTTGGATTTTGATGGGCGAACCAGCACTTGAAGAGCAGAGATGGGGATTGTGATGCTCTGACAAGGGATGCAATTTTAATTTCACCCCCTGTCACTCTCCTCAATATCTGCTCAGATGAAATACATATGAGCTGCCAATCACTCACACACAAACACACTCTGTCTCTCAATCATATGCACGCAAACTTTCAGTTACTATTTCTGTCTTTTGAAGTCACAGGTGCTCACACACAAAGACTCATCTTTTAATGTATTGAAAACTCAAATTTAGACTCTTTCCCTTTTAAATGCAGCAGCTCTTGAATATCATGAATTGAGATCTCTGTATTTTTGTATTTTACAAGAACTATCATGCATTTGTGAGAATGTGTGTGCTTGTGTGTATGCTGAACATTGGATGTGATGAAACAAAGATGCCCTCCTCAAACCTGCCTTGTGGCTAAATACTTGTAGCTAAGTCCTTGTAATGCCATCATGATGCTAATATGGTACGTTTCAGCTTTGTGGCAAAATATGTCTTAATTAGTCTGAATTAAGCAAAATGAAAAGTATGTAACCACAACATGTAGAAGATTCAAACAGTAAAGCAGTGAATGCAGTGGATAGCTTCAACATTACAACAAAACATCCAACGACAATGAAACAACAGGCCAAAATGACTACATACAACACGTTTTCCCTCTGTATCACTGCAAATGGTACAATATATCAGGTTACCTGTATTAAGACTCAGATGCTACCAATAGAAAAACTCAGGCCTAATAAAATGGTAAAGAGGATGCTTTTTTCCACCTCAGAGACTGTGCTTTTATTTTTTTTACTAAAAATATGTCCACATAGTCTTGTGTATATGAAGGAATAACATCAGAAAATTACAATGAACAACACAGAACTTAATGTAACATCACCACCAGCTGAATGAGGAATCAGATGTTTCCTGGTTTTGTGCATTTCCTAGTTCACCTGTGTTTTTTACATCCCCTCTTTGATACTGAGGACGGACTATGGGCTGACACTGTGGCGAAGTGTTAGTGGGACTAGTTCAGTCTCTCTATCTTTGGTTATGGTCGATTGGCCACATAGGGAGATTCTATAACGTGGGCAGCAGTGGCAACGTACACCTTGTGGACTCCTGTTTGGCAGAAAACAGATTTGTTCTTTGTCTCTTGGTGGTTAAAACAGTTTTTGTTTTTGTCATTATCCTAATGATTTCTAATGAGAATAACCGTCTCCTAATTACTTTGTGTTGCCTTGACATAAAAACACATTTAATCTTATTTGAAAAAAAACCTGAATTAATAATTTGTATGTGCAAGTTTTATTTTAATTTTTTCAGACACAGCTAAGAACTGTGTGACTGTCAAAGCTTGTCTTTTTTTAAACAAAATAAGTTTGGTGGTTCATGAAAATATTTTCTGCTATGTTTAATGTCTTTAACTGTTTTGTTGCCTTTTGACATTTAGTCAGACTGTAAAAGCTTTTTCATGTTCTTGCATGTTACTCAGCAATACTTGCAGGCGTGTTTCTGTCTTTCTGAGATGCTTCAACATGGTGAAGTGGTGTTCATATTCAACCTTAACAAAGAAAGACAGACACAGTATGAGTACACAGTAAGATATAGTATGAGTGAGGGAACTGGAAGGATACACCCCGCCTGTACTGAAGAAAGTGAGGAAGACAGGGTGAAACGGTAAAAGAGGAGAAGTGGACAAGAGTAGGAGTAAGAGGGGAAAAAAAGAACTAAAGCTGAATAAAGAACAAGAGGTAATGGGAGATGACAGTGGTTTGTGACAGCTGGAGTCTTGCATCTAAAGAACAGGGAAATTCACTTCCCATTCCTTGCCAATATTTAGAGCGCTTACTCTGTTCTCCACATGCAGAAACACACCTTCCTCACACACTTCTCAGCTGCAAGCAGACCCTTAGACAACCTTTGTGAGTTAGCCAACTATGTCTCTGCATTGAACAGAGGAGAGAAGACGGAGGAACAGCCCAAAGAGAAGAGGAGGCACAGGGAGAGAACAGAGAGAAGAGAGAGGTCACATTTTAATGGGAGGATCTGGGTTCAAGCTCACTTCTTGGCAGGCATCCGCCCTGATCAAGTGTCCTTGAACACAACGGTGAATCCCTACGAGCTCCAACAGTGTAGTCATGTTGGAGCTGACCCTGACCTCTGACCTTTCACCTCGTGGTGGAAGTGAGAAAACAAAAAGGTTTCTCAATAGGGATTATTTCCAAAGCTGCGTAATTAACACATATCTTGTGTGTTTAAGCTGTATGCATGAAGGAACTATTTCTTGGTGAACGATAGTCAACGAAAAGTTGACTAGGAGTGTGTGTATCCTATAAGCTGTCCTATAGCATACTAAAGTGAGCTTAAGAGGTGCTGGACTATGTTAGCTTTAGACAAAGCCAGACTAACTGTTTCTCCATTTCCACTCTTTGTGCTAAGCTAAGTTAGCCAGCTGCAGGTCGTAGCTCCGTATTTACCACACACATGTGAGAGTGGTATCAGTTTTCTCCTCTCAGCAAAAGCTGAGCTTTTCTTTACTGTATGATTTTACTGTATGCATGTCTTCTCATCCCAACCTCCAAAATAAAACAAATTACATCTGCCATTTAAACAAGACAACGGAAAGCAGGAACATAAAAAAAGAAGGAGCGAATGATTGTTTTTTAAACAAGAAATACTTAAACTTCAGGTTATAAACATTTTATGTGAGACAGCAATGAGGCTTTTTTTTTTTGCATGTGTTGTTTTGCATGAAGGCTGTGCGTTTGTTTATGGTGTGCTATACCTTTAAGAGCTGCCGGCCATAGCCCATCCCAGAGAGGATGGACCCATTAGGCTGATGAACAGAAAGAGAGAGAGAGAGAAAGAAAGAAAGGGAGAGAGAGAGGTGATACAGTCAAAAGGATAACAACAGTGAGAGAAGTAAAGAAAGGAATGCAATTTGAAATAAGGGAGTTAAATGAGTTGGAAGAAACCATCTGAGGATAGAGAAAAAGGTCACTCAGGGGACCATAAGAGTGAAAGCAAATAGAGAGACACTGAGACATACAGAGGGAAGACAGGAAGCAGCTATCTCTCCATCTCTTACATGGTGTTGTAGGCGTCTATGGGTCTGTCAGTCAATCAGGACGACAGGCAGACGCACTCTCTCGCCAGCTCTCTGTCTCTCGCACGCGCTCACACTGATGACTTTGCTGTGTGTGTGTCTACAGATGGCAAACCTTGTGACATCGTTGTGCTGTGTAGTTCTGGCCGCGGTGGTGGTAGCCTATGCTCAGAGACGCAGTCAGATTGGTGAGTATGCATTTTATCCTCCATTATCCTTCATTATGCCGTACCTCTTAGCTGCTGAGGCCTACTCTTCATGCTTTATCTTGTCTGGTCAACCCTAGTGTGCTCCTCTCTATCCTCAAAAAGTGAATGCCGTTTGTTTTCTCTCTTCTTTTTCACTTTCTCACATTCGGTCTCACTGTCCTTTACTCTACTATGATCTTCTTTGCTCTTCTCTTCCAGATTATGACTTTCCTTTCTTCTAGTCTTGCTGTACCACTCTATTGAGTTCTACAGATACATTCTTCTCTACTATGCTCTACTTTTTCAGCCTCTCAACTCCACTTAAATGATTCCACTTTGTGTTTGCTCAAAGTGTTTGTAAGATTCACTTTGTGTTCCTGGATTTTATCTGTATCATTTAGCCAGTCTGAGCTACAGTAGCTGGTTACTGACTGTCAATGGTCAACAGTGCAGCAGAAAAATAGAAAAGTACATGTGAGGAAGGTGGAATTGGCTTTTCCTCACTCACAAACAGAGAAACAATAGCTGACCCAATCAGGTTGTCATCCTTCACTGCATGGTGCTAATATTGTGGCCACATTACCAAGGCTACCTCCATAACAAATAAGGGTTCAACAAAGACGGCAGTCAGGTCAACTGGTGATCATGAGCATGTTTCAAATGATTTGTGTACTGAGGTTTTGAGGGAGACAAGAGAAGCTGAAAGGGCCTACATAATGCAGTGACTGCTCTTCACACAAGATGCATGACCATAAATTAGACCATGTGTGTGTGTGTGTGTGTGTGTGTTTAACAGGGGAGCCAATTTGTCACTTGACTTTTAGTGAATAGTGGCCTTGGCTTATTAGCCAATGAGGGTGGGCTGTTTCAGTCAGCTGACTTGAAGAAATCGTCTAAGTCAATAAGTCCCCAGTGACGCACATTACTATGTCACGAGGGTCATACACACACTAACACACACAAACACACACACAAGTGCACACACTCACATGAAAACAGAGCAGAAATGTCTTAGGAAACAGGAATGTTGTCTTTGGGGATTAGGTGAAAGCAGCAGAGAAGGTAAGTGAAAGAGGGAGTTGGAAAGGAAAACAAAAGAGGAAAAGTGGATGAAGACTGGAAGAAATTGAGAAAATATAGAAACAATTAAAAACAACCAGAAACAGACTGATTGAGAATGAAAGTGAGACTGACTAACAATTAACGTTTGATGGGAAACATGCAGCATAAAGCAGTGAGTAAATGACAGCTGTGCCCCAAACAGTTCTGTATGTTTAAACAGTGTCCCCAAATAATTGTGAAAACTAATTTTCTTTAACACAGGAGCAGGTATTGGCTATGATAGGAGTTGATGTTCCTTATTCTAGTAGATACAACTTATTTCTTTAATAAACAAATTGAAAATTGAGTTAACTTGTCACAACAAGACCTTCAGTGTATATTTTAGATGTATTGTGCTGTTTGTACTATTCAGAAAAGCAGAAAGAAAGAATGGTAGAGCGAGCAAGTAAAGTAAAGAGAGAAGAAGGTGAAAGTGGAACACTTAAGGGAATAACAGATATGGATAGAGGGGGGGATGAAAACATGAATAGAAGAAAGAGAGCTATGTCTATGGGAAGAACTGTGTGTGTGTGTGTGTGTGTGTGTGTGTGTGTATAAGTGTATAGTTGTCACTGTCTATCACTTGTTTATTTGTGCTACGTAAAATCAGCTGCCACATGCACACACATATACACACAATGCTAATGCATATATCTATCCAAAAACACAAATGTCAAGACAATATAGCACACATGCATAATCACATAACAGCAATAATATTACCAGTGTGTCCAATTACAGCCCTACATGTTGTGCACACACACACACACACACACACACAGACGCATACATACAGCTGTCTGTCTGAAAGTGCCTTGTTTCTCTGACAAACTGCTAGCCAGTTTGATTGACAGGATTCCCTGGGGTATGCCCCACTAGGAGGAGAGAATGTAAAACACACACACAACACACACACAAAGTAACGCTTGTGTGCACACGCATACACTGTCAATACAGACGGATTGGAGAGGCGGTGAACTCTGGTTAGGTCTGACTCAATTTGTACAAAATGCACATACAGAGGAAGGCAGACACTGTCTTGGTGTGTACTTTGGGGTGTGCATGTGTGTGTTTGTGTGCGTGACACAGAGTGTAGAGGAAATCCATTTGAGACTTCATAATTAATGACAGCAGTTTGTTAGCGAACAAAACCAATGAGAAACGCTGGTGGAAAACATCCGCAGACTTGAGTCAAACAAACAGATACAAGCCCCACATATACAGAAGTCAGTGTTATCTGGCAGGGGGAGACATGGAAAGGTAAAGAGAGCCAGAATAAGGAAAGAAAGACAGAGACGTGGCAGAAAGACACACAGACAGGGAATGACACAGGATGGAGCAAGATGGCAAACATGGCAAGAGCTTATTTGAACAGTAGAGAGCAACAAATAGTGTGTGTGGAACAGCACTGGACAGAAAGCATTCATGAAAAAATATCCTTTTGAGAGTTGATTAATTTTGTGAAAGATATTATTATCATTTTGTATGCAGTAAATGTTGGACATTGCCCAAACCTTCAGGTAATATTCATTTAAAAAACATAAATAAAAGCCAAACATTGTGATTCAGCAGTCACCAATTAATTCAAAATGATCTTGAATTATTTTACTGCAGCAGGTACTTGTGAGTACAAGGCTCAGGAAAATAATTTGTTAAAAAGGGGAACAAAAAAAAATCATCTACTTCATGAATGTATTAGCGATAGTCATATAAAACACAGCAATGTTACAAAAACTATGTGGGGAATGTAATTGGTCACATATTTAACACATTAACATTAACACAGTATATTTACATGGGTATTGCACTGCATTGTATTTCTTTAACAACAAGACTCCTCCCCCCCAGTAGAGAAACTTTTTTTTTGATACTGAGTTCATTGCATGTGCCATTTCCATTCAGCTTTTGTAACGTGATTCATGTTGTCTCAAAAAGGGGAAAAAAAAAACTGTTGTGGATGGAAGCCTTCGCAATGGAAAAGGCAGTCCCTTAATGAAACATCACTTGAAACAACTGAGGAAAAAGAAAATAATTGAAAGCTATGAACCCGCAGAGAGAAAAGGAGTAAGACTCGGAGGTCATGCTAATTAAGCTTAGTTGAATGAGAATTTGATTTTTGATTGCCAGTGAAAAATAGATGATGAGCTGGTTAGAGTGGGACAGGAAAGATATCGGGTGGGTGGAACAGACACAAGACAGATATGGGGAAAGACATGAGAGAATACAGAACAGATGACAGATGAAGAGACAAGAGAGAGCGAGCGTGGGAGACGCGGAGTCAGAGAGGGGCAATGCTGATAACAGTCAGTTATTCAGACAGTTTTTATGCTATATTACTTATACACATATACACACATTATCCCTGTTACCCATATGAAGACGTAAAACTTTGCTGTGGCCTCAGAATAAACTCCATTCTTAACATCCCAACCAGTGCAAACTGATAACAAAGAGTGTCTATGTCAACATGAATTTCCAGGAATTTATAGGTTTTAGCGTCCGTCTTAACTGTAAAGTACTTCTCTGCTCTCCTTCAGCAAGATGCAGAATGTGAACTAGTACCAGAGAGGGTGTAGTGATCTGCTGACTCTGACCTCTGAACCTCTCTTTGGCCAAGGAGGAGGATAGAAAAAACACTTCAAGGATGAATAACATCATTTTTATTCATCAGTATTAGATAGAAAGCAGTTTGCTCTGCTAGCAGGACTTAAGTTCATGAAAAATAGAACATGTTTTCAAATGTAAGCCTATAGGCAGGATAGTCTCATGGTGATGAGGTGTGCAGCATCAGTGTTTACTAGCTGTCCAGCCTTGAGTAGTCAGAATAAAGTCATTATTTGACATTTTATTGTGCAGAAGGGTCCTGCTCTGTTGCCGTAGGTTGTGAATCTGTGTGGTAATGTGTCTAATTCCTAAGGATGATCCAGCTGAATCAGCTCTGATCATGTGGTATGTCTTGTTTTACATTTTTATTTCTTCTTTCTTTGAAACATATATGGCTTTTTTGAACACTGCTGCTCATTCATTGGTGGCTCATCATGCTGCCGCCAGTGCTGATGTTCTCTTTGTGTTTGTGTCAGTTCAGGTTAACCTCATTTTGCAAAGAGTCTAATTATAATTGGATATATTTTGGACCAGTTCAGACTGTCCTTGGGTCCTCTCTAAATCACCACGTTGGTTTTATGTAGGTTTTTAATATGTCTGTTTTGAAACAGGTCCAAGCCCTATTAAGTTTTCACTTATGTCACTTGAAATACTGTAAATTCAGGAAACCAAGCAAGACAGATAAGGTGAACACATTATTTTGATGTTCTAATGATGGAAAAACTGACAAGAAAAAAGAATATTCCTGCTTATGGTTCATCTTCATACACAGACACAAAAAACTAGATTGTCAAATTAAACAAATTGCATTAATCATGGCTCCTCTGGAAGTCTCTGTTTCTTGCAGATTGTTCTCTTCCAGTGGTGATACAATCACTCACATTACACACAAAGTGGATCCTCTCATGCACGGAGAAACTGAGGATGGATCAGACATGGCCAAAATGGGCCTTATTTTCTTTCGCTACTTGTCTTAATCTCTTTATGTCTCCTTCTGCATCTTCATTAGTCTCTGTACATCCTTCTGTCTGTGTATTTCACACTGTCTCACTTTAATCCCAAGCTATACCAGAAAGTCCTAACCAAAGCACTACAATGCTATCACCTTAAGCAGTTAAGTACAAGCACAAGAAAAACTACCAATGAGCAAAGCACAAGAGCATTCAGTGGCAGAGGAGAACAAAACAAAAAATAAAGAAACTCAAACACAGGATAAAGATGTGGTGTGTGTGTGTGTGTGTGTGTGTGTGTGTGTGTGTGTGTGTGTGTGTGTGTGTGTGTGTGAATGTGGTGACATCATGCTGTTGACTGAGAGAGCATGGTATTTATGGGAGTCCATATCCTGATTGAGAGACAAACGTTTCCACTCATAATCATTCCCTCAATCTCTCCCTCCCTCTCCCTCTATGTCTTTGTGCCTCTCTATTCCCCCTCTCTCCTCCTCTCTTGCTCGCTCAGTGCCTTCTCCTCTTCCTCCACTGTCCACATCATCCTCACTTGTCACTCTTCCTTTTCCTTCATAACTGCCATCCTTACTAATTAATAATCCACTTACTAATTACATCCTCTCTCTGCATCTTTTTTTCCCTCCAATCCATTGCTGCTTCCCTCTCCTCCTTTCCTGTCTCTCAATCCATCGCACAGTTGGTCAACAGCAGATTTATCGCCCATGACATCATGCGCCGCTGACGCTACACCGCTGTCACTAAATGTTTTTGCGCGTCTCATCTCTGCCCTTAGCTGAGCTTCTTTACCTCGCACAGATTCCATGTAATTAAGGGAAGAGAGACGGAGATCAGGAAGCCGAATGGCAGAGGGAAAGGGAGCGAATGAGAGACAGCGGGAGAGTAGGAGGTTAACTCTTATACTAATTCCATGGTATTACAGCTGTCAAGGCTGTATTTATTTCTTGAGCATTCGACACGTGCTGCTGTGACTTTCCAACATGCCTGGGCGTACGTTTTGCTTCTCTACAGCCTTATTTATCCACACCCTTGTGAATGGATCATGTTAAATGTTCAAATTAAATTAATACTTATGTTTTTTTTTAACAACCCCCCCCTCCCAATCATAATGACAGCCAAGTGTAACCTAATTCATGTGCATGTGCAGATGCTAATACAAGCGGATATAATTAGCATTGATAGCTACAGCACTCTAAAAGCAAGATGGAAAATAGATATACCATTATATAATAGTATATCTATTTATGGGATAATTATATATCTTTTCAGGTTATTATTTATCTTTAAACCCAGTACATGTCACTGTAAGTAATTAGCTTTCTGTAGCTTTTAGTCTAAATGTTAATGTAGCATATCATGCAGGAATGGAAAGTAACTACTGTGATTGGAGGTGTAATTATGTTGCTTTTTCATGTTCTTTCACCTAAGTGTACTTTTTCAACTATTGCAATTTGAAATGCAACAATTGCAAAGTGGCCAAGCATTCTGCTCACTTGGGAGAATTCTTCATTTAGGTTTGATGGTCAAGTGATTTTCATAATAACACAGAAGAAATGGAACAAAACAGGTGCAAAGAACCAGGCTATTACATGACCATGTGTTTATATATAGGGTACCATAACGATAGAGACAGAAAAGTCAATGCAAGTAAGACAAAGTTACTGGGTTTAAATGGATATTGGACTAAAACGATCTCCCTGTCAAAACACAGAACAGGCTGGCCAAACTAAGATTTCTTATGATAAAAGCACTCGAAACATCAGATGCTGTTTGTATTTTGTGTAGACTTTTAGAAGTACAGAAGACAAATTTAAAGATAGAACTTATTCATGGAATCTTCCTTCTCTCTGATTTGTCAACAGAGGAAAAGAGACAGCTGCTGTGAAAAGAGTAAATAAGCACAAAGATTGATGACTGTGTGAAGGGTGTCTGTTTGTATGTTTTATATGTGTAAGCCATGTATTTGCCGGCAGGGAACCTTGAACGCACTCATTATCCTGAGTAGCACTCAGTGTAATCATTGTTCCCTGTTTGGCACACTGTTTGTATTAAATTCAAGATGGAGCTTAACCAGTTGATTGACTGACTGGATTGGCAGATGGATTACACTCAGACTGACTGGATGACTGGCAGGGATGCAAAGAAAAGTAATATTAATCCCATTCAGTCATGGCTTTGAAATGCAAGAAGAAAAGGAAAACATTTCGCCAAAGAGGAATAAAAGACACCACAATAATATTTTAAAATCAAAACAAGAAAAAAAAATCACATTTATAAAATGTGTTCATATGCAGTTGTGAAACAGTAAATATCCTGAGTCTTTGTGCCCCAAATTATCCAAATGTAACACTTTTTGACCAGGATCCTAGTAACTTTAATTGAATATTCTTCATTATTAATGCCATTATGGAAACCAGCAAAACCCTAAAATGCTTTGTCTTACCCTTGATACCCCTGCAGGCTGATTCACCAGCTCACTGGCTGATTAGATGGTTGGCTGCCTCACAAACTGTTTAGTTAACTGATTGGCTGATGAATTCTCTTTGGTTAGCAGAACCTAACAGTGTTGCATCCCTTTTGGAGGACCTGCAAGTGAGCAGATTGAGGACCGAGTGACTACTTGGCCGACTGATTTGCCTGTCTGATTGCAGAGACATGGAGAAGATACATCAGCTGATTGACACTGATATGGAGGTTATGTTGTTGCCTCTTGATTGGCTGCCTAGATTACACTACTGGCTGTTTAACTGAATAGTGGTTGGTCTTGGCCACGTGAAAGAGGCATTTGTAAAAGGGAAAATATAATAACGATGATTTATATTGGAGTGCTAAAACAATTAGTAAGTGGCATGTGGAGAAGGAGGAGGAAGGAGGAAGATAGATAATAGAGTGTATCAAAAAGTTCTTATTTGAAATAGGAAGAAATATAAAGAGAAAACAGAATGTCTCTAACATCATAGTTGAGTTGGCGTGTATGTGGATTGGCACCAGGGTCTCTAAGACATCCAGTAAGTGACAAGAAGTGTGAAATGTTACGCTGATACACACATAAACATAATTTTAATTTAAATCTGAATCCTTTGATTTGAATCCTTTCAAATGGTGCTGTTATTGTTTGTGTGAGTAATTACATTTGTAAGTAACTTTTGTGTGGTTGATCAATGTTCACAACGTGTGGCTTAAACCCAAAAATGAGATGAGGAGCAGCAAAGAAAATGTTTGTCCGGCACATTGAAATAACGCGTGCAGCCTATGAGATTGTTTTACCAGACAAGACTCAACACATTGACTTTTTCGTCCTTATTATCTTCATCGTTCTGAATTAATGGATGGATATTATATTATCAACCTGACATTGGATCCAAAACCGAACTGTTACTGGACACATAATCCTCAATCATCTTTTTTGTCCTAAATGTGTGTCACACATCATGAATTTAAGTGAAAAACAAAAGACAAAATGTGAGATATGAGAAAACAAATATCCATGGAATCCATTGCTGTTTGGTAGTCAATGGTCTGTAATTGGTCCAGTATAGATGCAGGGTTCCCGACTGTCTGATAAAATCTGTCTGCTAATGGACCATTTCCAACCAATCACAGTGCTTTATGCTAAGATATGGAATCTCAGAATCTCACTGTCTGAGACGGAGCGTTTGTGCGTGTTTGCACCGTGAGTGTGTATATGTACGTGTGTGTATGTTTGTGTATGTTCTTTCCATCTCTTTTAACTGATTATTTTTTTAAGAGGGATTCCCAGTAAAGCTTTGATCAAGGTTCTCTCTCTCTCTGATGGCTCCTTCCCAAAAATCTGGAGCAGTTAAAAACATTGTACATCCATTACAACATTATTTACAACACATTTTGGTCTACAATTCACAATACAATATGGCAGGCAACACCAGTAGCTTTGTCCATATTATCACTAACCTTTCTTCTTGTTGACCCTGGTGTACTGACAGATGATATACCTGTTGTGCTGAGGAGATGCAAGGGAGATTTCAGGGATTTATTTAGTGGTGACTAGTGACAAATTCAGCTTTAAGGTCACCTCAGCTCCTTCAGGTTTTGTAATATGCTATATATCATTTGACTTAAGTCATTTGGCCTTATTTGGTCGGATTCTATAATCACCGAGGGATGGCCCAGTGCTGTCCCTCTACTATAGAGATTACTTTATTATATCAATCATACTCTGTCATCCTCAATGACAAAGTAATGATTGTCCTTATATTATTTGAGTCTCAGAATGGTTTTACAAAAGGTAGTGCCTGTATTGAAACAATTTGTTTAGAATGCATGTGAAATCATTATTTGACCATTTGTTTCAGCACAAATGTACGGCGATGTACGGTTTCATAGCAAGAGAGGACTGTGACTCAGAGTTGAGGAAAGCATTGTCTACCTTTTGAAGTGTCCTTGGGCAAGACAACGAAAGCAACAGTTGTGTATGACTGACCCTGATCTCTGACTTCCTTGTGTTGCAGTGAGCAAAGCAGAACTTGCACTGTTACATTACTCATCAACCCCTCAAAGGCCCAGAGAACGCAGAGTCTAGATCCCACACAAATCCCTCTACTCTCATTTTATCCACTCCTGATATGCCCTCAAAAGGAGCACGATATGGGAGATGAGCAGTGTCATGTTTTCTTTGCCATGTCTTCCCACCGCATTGTTTTATCTGTCCATGCTACTGTCTTTGTCGTCACCATCTCTCTTCCAAGCTCCCCACCTCTCTTAGTATCACTTTCCTTAACAATATTTACCAGATAAAACCTAGTTCCATGATCTTTGACATTCAACACCTGAAAGTGGAAGTCACAGAGTTCCTTTTTTCATGTCTCTCTCTCTGACTTTCCCTCTGCCTGCCCAGCTCTCCTTTAAACACACCGTCAAGATAAAAGTGGAGGCAGGACAAAGAGGATGCGCAGGTGTAGCTGTGCTTGAACAACACTGTACTGCGTCAGCCAGAATATAAACTACACCACGGATGGTAGAATTCATTAAAATAACAGAATAATGTGTGTGTGTGTGTGTGTGTTTGTCTAATGTGAGTCATTAATGGAAGAGTATTCTAATGAGGCTCACAGCAGGTCAGGCCAGCCAGTGTTTAATGACAAATAAATAGTGAACAGAGTGCTGCAATGGCTTAAGGGTCAGGCAGCATTTAGCATTTTGGAGATGGAACAACACATTTTGTTACTGAGAGTTTTATTCATTATTTTATTCAGGAAGACGCACGTACAGCAGTGCATCTGTTATTCACTGGTTGTGATAAATCTTACCTAAAAGATGTGTTTGACTTTTTACTATAACTCTATAACTCTTCAGGCATGTTTGCATGTATGTTTCTGCCAGTTGATTGGTGAACCCCTCATAATTTTACCAGGAATTTTTTAATCGCCACTTTACTGACCTGACTCCATATTGTATGTGTGGCTTGGTTAACACATATGTGACTCCCGACATACAGGCGTCTCTAATCATTAACAAGTGCCAGCATTAATGTGTGGGAGAGACTGAATGCACGAATATGAATTTGTTGTCTGAAATTCTGAGTATAAGCTCTGTCGTCTGTGTGCAAGCGTGTGGTTCAGTGAACTTTTCCATGTGGCTATCATAATGCCCTGATTAACTTTCCACTTCCCTATTGTGCAGCTAATGAGTGTGTGTGTGTGTGTGTGTGTGTGTGTGTGTGTGAGTGTGTGTGTGCGCGTCTCTTTGTTTGCATTTGTGTGTGAGCATAATAGCAGGAAATAAAAGCAGACATAAAGTAGAGGTAAATATTTGGAAAGATTAGGAACTTTAAGTTGCAAGTTATTAACCTTACTTTGGAGGAAGCTGTAGTTCTAACACGCTGTGACTGGCCCCAAGGATTTCAGCTTATTTCCAACTACTGCACCATACAAATAGAAACCTCAGCACTTTTGCTTCTGTATGCAAACTGTATATCACGCTGTGTGAAAGGCATCCTGAATATACAAACAGTGCAGTTAATCTTAAATGTGATGTCATAGCTCATTTTTCAAAAAGTGAAAACACTGCTTATGAGAGCAAGTCTTCAGTGCATCTTGTCATTTGTGCATCTTGCTGTAGGACTACTGTCACTTGTGTGACAGACTGATGGTTTTCAAAAGATGGTTTACATGGTCCAAAATAGCTGTTATTTCTTTTTTAGATTAAATAAGAAAAGAAAATCCTATACACTCCTGGAATTTAGAGAGCAGACTAAAGCCAAGTCAGTGTTGGAAACAAAAGAGCTGCCTGCACTTTCAAAGAAATCAACTTAACAAATCAATTTATTTTAGTCATTAAAAAAGGCATTTCATTTGTAGATGAACAGAATGTCCCCTCAACTGAATTGAGTGACCATTTGCAAGATAGATTTTCTGTTTCCAGAGCCATTTTGTTGATTCCAGCCCATTAAATCTCAAGTTGTGTTTTCTTGTGCCATTAAAATCACTGAGCCCCCACTAGTCCTCCCAATTCCTCCTGATAGACTGTTCAATAAGTTGATGTTGCCAGGAAGCTAATGTAATTCCAGCCAGTATGAGCAGAGTTTTTGGCTAATGTTGCTTTGCAATAAAACTTTGTTCCAAGACATTGGAACTGAATCACCAGAGGCTTAAAAGGGGTCTTGGACCCCTCAATGGTGCAACACTTCTAAATATACACATTTAATTTGATCTATAGTGAAGAGAAAGGCTTCAGTGTGATGCATTGTGGGGAAAAAGCAGAAGAGTGGCAGGGGGGAAAGATTGCCATTTATCACACTGAACCTTAGTATAATTCAATTCAGCTCAACTTTATTGTCATTCCTCTCAACTTAAATCACTCGGCTTAACTCAAGTTCACAAAGAAACAAGAAAAAACTATCTGAGTGCAATGATGCAAGTGAGAGTGGAATGAAAACAATAAATGCCAAGACAGAACCCAGACAAGTAGACAAAACAGTGAAGCCAAATATTCACAGTATTGTGAAAGTGACTGGTGGATAGGATTTAATAATAATGGTAATACCTCATCCAGAATGGGCTGATGAAAATAAAGAGTAGAAATTTTGCATTCAATCCAAGTAATACCTTCAAAAAATAAGTCAAAGTCAGAGATGGATTGGTCTTGCAGTACAAACAGATCCACAGACAATGCTTCACTGTATTCTGATGGGAATTATTAAAATGGATCTGATAACTGTGTGTATGACAGATTAAAGCCTGAGAAAACATATCGATAAAGTTATATTAAGAAGGACACTGCCCTGAACTCCCTTTAGTCTGGGACCCTGCCACAGCTTAATATTTAGCTCTTCTGTCTCCCACACCAGCCAGACAGGTTGTCACAAGTCATGTGTCCTTTTTGAGGTTGGGTGCATGACTTTCAGCAAGGCAGTAAAACCCTGTCCTTAACATCTCAGGATCAGTCAATTAAAATGATAAAATAAATATGAAACACAAATGTCTTTACCTAGAGTGGATTCTATCTTTGATTGTGTTGGATGCTTGTTTTCTATCAGGAATAATGTGTATATGTATGTATATTTATTTTTTTCTGTGCAGTCTGAAGTACCAAAGGTCTGTCTTGTGCTGTCACATCGTGCTTGTGTGTCTGTCACTTTGTATTTCTTAGAAAACTTTTTAGAAAGAGAATTTCTAGGTATATGGCACCGCTGCGAGCAAAAACCTGCGTGGCAAAGAAAGAAAGCCACATTGTCAACTTAAAAAAAAAGTGGGGGGGGGGAGTAGGGACACTACATCTCTGAAAGAGCTGTTTGTCCTTCTAGAGTAGAGACGACAAAAGAGAGTAGAACAGAGGGAAAGTGTACTGTGTATGTCCGTTTGTGTGCCTGTTCGTGTGTTTGTGTATTTATTGCCTATGACATTGTGCAAGGACAGTCCTATCTCTCCCGGTTGAAGTGTGATTTCCTGTGTAGGAATGGGTACATGCGGAAAACCATTAGCTCCAAAACCTTCATACTGTATTGTCTGGGGACAATAGCCTCCCTGCACTCCTTTCAAATTCAAATTCCCAAAGCTTTCTTGTCCATCACGCTGACAAAACATTGACTATAGCTCAGAGATATTGAAAGTCCACAGAGGCTTAAAGGATTGTGGCGTGACAAGAAATTCTTTCTTCACATGGGAGAAAATATGCACGCACATAGAACCACACCAAGTTATACACATGCTTACTCATTTAGTTTTCTGAAATTAATTACTATATGAGCTTGTGCACTGGTTATAATCCTTTGGGGACTCTTTGCCTCACTGGATGAGGAGTATTTGCATGCAGAGCAGCTGTCTTGATGCATGTGTAAAACTAAGTATGTGGCTTCGTAGTCTTCAGAGGTCAGTCCCGCTGTAAACCAGAAATTTTGTTTAGTCGTTGTCATTAAGTCCATTTGGAAGGCAAACGGATGCTACAGTTGTCTTATGTTGAATGTAAAGACAACCTTTAAAATACTTTACAGGATATGCTGTGTGTTAGAAATAGAAAGAAAAAAACTAAAGTGTTATAAAAGCAGGAATCCTAAGAAATACAAGCTCATCCAGCAGAAGTGGTGTCGCTGGCGCTGAGTTTTCAATGAGCCTTTTTGCCTCAAGTTTTTGGAAGTGACTGTGTGGCCCAATGATTTGGGAGTTAGTTCCATTATTAATAGATAACAGGCTGGCTCTGTGCAATAACCACATGCCCTTAAGCAAGACACAGAAGCCCAGTCTGCTCCGTCATTGTCAGACATGCAGCTGAGGCGCTGCCCTGGGATACCGCATTGCATAATCCACCAGGACTAACAGGCCATTATGCAGTGTAATGTCCTGTCATAGTGTAGGTGACCAGCAATGGGGTTATGATGAGGTATCCCATTTAGACACCAACTGGGTAATAGCATCTTCAGATAAAGGGCCAGGAATTTCTCACTAAAGCAGTGTGTGTGGAGGTTAATACAGTGTCAGGGCAGGGAGCACCTGCTGACTATCGATTACTGAGCAGTTACTACAATGCTGAACTTAAATTAATTTAAAAAAAAAGTGGAACTGAAAAACCAACTAAAAATAAGGAAAAACTCTGGGAGGTAGAAGAACAAGTTTCTGCCATCCATCTCATCCATTCTTACCTCCCCCTCTGAAACAGTATTGGCCATCTTTGCATCATCAGGCAGCTCACATCCTCCAGCCCTCAACAAGCACAGAAAATAGACATTTTTTTTTTGATTTTGCTCTCTCACGTCCAAGGTTTGGGGCTGCATAAAGGCAGAGCTAAAAACAGCTTTCCAGATGTGGATTTTTCTGGTGTTCTATTTCCAAAGTCACCATAGGATAATTGTCGATACCTGCATGCACACACTTGATACCCAATGACTTTCAAGCTGTCACTGAGCTTAATTTTAGTACTATACAATATGTTCCTACTCTCCTGGTAGAAAGAGGGAATTTACACATTCATTATTGTGAACTGGTCTTACAATGATTCACTGGTTCAGTTTGACTGGTCAGATTTGTAATCTTGTTGACTTGTTCTTTAATGCAAAGTTTTCTAATTTTACATCATTTTATGATGCAGTCAATGCTCTTGTTCTGCTGTGTGGTCAGACAACATGCAACATGTCTGAGGTTTTGGTTTTAATTTCATAGAAAAAACAGTAGCTAACACTATGTTTAAGTTGAGAAAACACACATACTGTTTACCTAATCTTGTAAGAGTGTGTGTGTTTGTGTCTACGTATGAGTGCTTGAAGTGAACAGCACAATTTTACACCACATGTCTGAGTCCCTGCTATTGTTTCCTATTCTGCTCAGCAGTCTTTTTGAAAGGCTAACTATAATCCTAAACTAACAACAAGGCAAACCCATAGAATTTGAATTGAATTTGTGGTCAAACGTGTACAATGAAAGATCACAAAACTCGTGTTTGTACAGAATAATGGAGTGAGCAGAAATTGCTGGTGCTAATTAAAATTTTTATTTTGAAAAAAAACCTTCCTATTCTCCTTCACCTTGATTCCACATGCCTCAACATGCCCTATTGGTGTCCTTTGATGGAAGCTGCACTTTCTATAGATGAAGCCTATAGTTTTGGTTATCCTTGTGAGAATGTGTAGGGGATTTAGGCTTCTTATCACTGCTGGCCAGCATTGCTGAATTCCATCCTTGCGACCACATACACACTTGCACGAGAACCCATGGAGAACCTAATATGATCATGATGGTGCAGAGAGCATATAGCGCGATATTAATTTGGAGTGAACACAAACACTGTTGTCCCTTAAGACACTTTTCTGCAATTCTATGTTTGTGTGATTGTATACTTGTGTTTGATGGATGTGTTGGAAGGTGTGTATATGTCTGTGTACTACATATGTGTGTGTGTGTGGGGAAGAGATGTGCAAGATGTGCATTTTTGAAGGCAGATGTAGGGCTATAACTAATGATAACTGTCAATGTAAATGGACTGTTAGCTTATAGCAACTTGGTAAAATACATTTCCTGAGGATGAGGTCCTCTAATTGCCTCTTTTGTGCAAAATGGTACTCAGCTTGTAATGATTTTAAACAGATCATTTTGACACAACATTTGACTATTCAATTAGTTTCTGCAGCATTTGTTGGCTGCAGATTGATTTCTGAAAAGACTTTTCGCATCCAAGGTCTTTGTTTTTCTTCACTAGCATGTGCACAAGATCTGTGCATGCATGAGTGTCATTATACTGTGTTTGTATGTATGAGAGGGGACAAGACAGACTCTCTTTGGTTGTAACATGGACACACAGAGGACAGAGTACACTACTAAAGTGGCTCCAGCCTAACTCTTTCATATTGATTTTCTCTTGTTGTCAATCTGCCCACTCTCTGATGCGGTTTGTCCACCCATTTCTTTGTCTGACCAGCCAGTTGTTCTCCCAACCTTTGTACTAAGGGGCTCTGCATGTCATTGTGTTGTACAGAGGTAGAGAGAGTGTCAGTGTGGCAATGTGTAGCAAAGTCTAAAAAAAAAATAAAAATCACATGGTTTCACAAGTAAAAGTGGATTATCTTGTAACTTGCCATCAAATACATGTACGCGGTATAAATATTTTGAAGCTATATGCTATTTTAGTTTGTGTTTGTTTAGAAAAGGCAGCAGAGACTTTGCCATCTTTTTAGCATGAACTGTTGTTAACTTGTGTGTGGTGTTCCACATTTCATCCGGTCCGATATGATAATGGATCTGCACATCTTTTCTATAGCATTTCTTGCCGCAGCTGCTGGGTAGATCAAGTCTGTGGCACAATTTCAGCCTTTTTCATGTGCAAATTCAGCTTGTGCTTTCCCCTTCTCTCCCCTTTCACACATATCAACATGCAGTACATCTGCTTCCACCTTTTCCACTTCCTTGATCCTTTCTTTCCCTCTCATACATTAAATTCATTTCTCTGAGAAGGTCACAAGGTCCTTCAGGAGAAAGGTCCCAGGATTAATCCTTGACTTTTAAGTAATCTCACATCAGACTGAAATACAATAATAGAAAAGATACAATAGCAGCCGTGATTCCGGCTTCTTATGGGCACTTTGACATTTAGAAGCAATAGCTCTGATGTGTAATTTCTTGACGACTCTGAATCATCACATCCTCTGTGCTAACTGCCCCACTTAACCGCAACAGAAACAAAACAGAAGCAGTCTACACAACAGGTACGAGCTTTTGTCTGTTTAGAGCGGCACCCAAATTGAATCAATTAGTGCGAACACTACAGCAGCTCGTACAGTCATTGTTTCTACAAGCATTCTCAGTCAAGTTCACAAAAACAGAACAATAAGCTCTCTTTGGCCACTGTCATCAAAATGACCAAACCCTCTGCCAACACACTGCCACACACTACTCCATACCTGTCTCAGCTTAGGTTATATTAAGGTGTTTAAGTCTTGTGGTCAAGCTGAGTCACCTCATCAAGTTTGAAAAGTTATATTTTAAACAGGTCAATTTCAATATACCCACATTCCAATGGTACAAAGCCATCAGAATATCCCTTTAAGTGTTAGTGACTTTATTAAAGACTACTCATATATAATTCTTCTGGCATTGATTGTATTCATATATTTTGAAATGGTGGATTTTTTTTTTTTTCCTTTTTGGAAGAAGCCTCATTACTCACACTTTAATTCAATTAAGACGTCTTCTGCCTATAGTAGGAAGGTAAAGCATGCAGGCTCATGTGTGCTCAAGAGAATGGAAATGTTGAATACCCCTTCTTTCAACAAGCATAGGAGCCATGAATGCTCCTGTCTTCAGCTATGGCTTTAAGACATGTGCGCTCATGCCTTCAATATTGAGATACACTGTGCAAATGCCTTTCAACAGGCAGATGTGCATGCCCAGGCTGAAATAGGCAAGTGAAAAAAAATAGTGTTGTATAGTTTACAGGTCACTTGTGACCTGAATTGTGACATCTTTTTTTCCTTTCTGATATTCCCATGATGTGTTCTCAGGGGTGGACGACTTTAAGCAACCGAACAATAAAGAGCTTTCAGCTAATGTTACAAGAAGAGGAAGAAGAGAATTAATAGCATCATGTTGGGAACAATGCAAATGTTACTTCAATCATTGTTTTAAGTTTAGCGTGAACAGATAGATGTTCATCTCAACTAGCGGTAGGACTTTTGAGGGAAAGTCTGAGGACCAGGGGAATGAAGAGACCGAACATGACCAAAACTGCACAGAAACTATACATCTTTGAGGAGAAGTCTTGGATGAGAGTTTGAGAGGGAAGGACAGACAGATCCAAAGTGTGTGTGTCTGGAAGAGAGGTAGGGGGAGAGAGAGTGCCACGTAAGATTAGCTCACCTGGAAAGAAGTTTTAATGTTGTAAAGCAACAGTCCACCTCGCCTTATCAACAATATACAGTACGGTGGAGTACATCATGTGCTCCGTTAAACTCAAGGATGAACTCAATAAGCATAACTGTACCGATGGAGGACATCGAATGTGTACATTCATGTCTTACTTGTGTTTTCAGTAAGAAGGTAGCAGGTAGAGTAAGGTGTATAACGGGGTGTGTGTGTGTGTGTGTAAAAGAGAGAGGGTAGGCCTGTTTTGAATGAGAGGAGAGTTTGGAGCAGACGGAGAGGCCAAGCTACTGGAATGTCAACAAGCCAGAGAGAAGACTGTCTACGCATGACTCTGGCTGCTCACATGCACACGCACACGCACAAGGACGCACACACGAGGACACACTAATGCACATTTGATTACATGAGCTTGTACATAGTATACTGCTGTACAGATGCGCACAAGGACACAATGATCTTTGTGTATATATACCGAAATACACGTTTGAAACACACACACACACACACACACTCGCACAGACAGACTCCCCTATGTGCTGATACCCTGTTTGGAGCTGCGATGAGCCGTGTAAAATGAAGAGCAAACATACCTGGATGTCATTATAGCTAGACATCAGACAGGCTTACAGAGCAGAGGAGCCTATAACTAACCTTGTGTGTGTGCGTGTGTGTGTGTGTGTGTGTGTGTGTGTGTGCGTGCATGTGTGTGTGTGCGTGCAGATGTTTTTTATTTGTGCAAGTATCCACACATACAACATGTTTCTTTGCACATATGTGTGCCAGTGGATATGCTGGCATTTCTGTGACTATGTTATGAATATGTATTACATGGCTTTTTTGAAAACTCGATTCTGATAATTAATTAAGGCTTCCAGTGAATTACAGCATTCTACAGTCTGTTACTTCTATATAACAGACCGTTGCTATGGACACTGTTCAGCAGCGGAGAAAATAAAATAATTCTTAAATCAATAATGTAATTCTTAAGTCAGTATTTTGTGTCAGATTGTTGATTTATTTTGTAATAAGCGGGATAATGTACAGCTTTGTGCCGAAGTCCAATAATGACCGGCTCGCTGTACATTATCCCTTACATATATAGCACTATATAAACATATATAAACTTTTATATTACGTGTACGTGTGAATGCATTCAGGAAATATGTACTTTGTCCCACATGGAAATGCTGCCTCCCTTTTTTACTCACTTTTACTGAGTCACTTTTTTCTCAGTTTTCCTCGATCCCTTTATCTCTTTCACTCACTCAAAGAGCCCTCAATTTAACACAGTCATCCATAACATATGTTTTGACACTCCTTCTAAGCACCAACAAAGCCTCTTAATTTGCTTGTCCTGTTGTTACAGCTCTGACATTCTGCATTTTTTTTGTGGTCTCAGTCTGACCTCTCTGCGGCTACAAGTGTGTGTGTGCATGTACAGTGTGTGTTTATTGCAGGGAGAGACAATATGGATACAAATTAAGGTTGATTTGAGAAACAATGTGTGTATATCTGTGCTGAGTCAGTCATCATAATGATGACTGTGATGATGGTGCTATTCTGTCCCTGCTGTTTCAGTTCTTACCTGTAACACCCAAAACATTACAAAAAAAGACAGAAGCACACACCTTTAGTGGCTGTGACCCATGTTCAGTATCAAACCACCTTCATTAGAGAGAGAGAGAGAAAGAAAGAAAGAAAGAAATGACTGACTTTTGGTACATTAAGGTAGAAGTCTATTGATTCTGGCGGTGTCTACTCCGGCTGGTTCTTTCCGCTTGTTATTGACCGTCTGTTCTCCACTCTTTCACCAAAGCTGCTGCCTGTGTACTGTACAGTTTATATTTAGTGCACCAGGGCACATAATTCTAATTAATCCCCATATATCTTCATAAAGAGAAAGAGATGCAAATGATTTGAGGAAAGATACCAAGTTAGAGTTCTGGATTATAAAACTCCTATTCCCTAGTCTAACATGGAGATTATTCACATGGATACAGACACAGAGGTAAAAGCAGACGAATGCCTTATTTCCCTGCGCATGTATGAGTTCTGTTTGTGTTACAGTGAATGCATGTCTGTATTATCCACCTTTCTACAAAACACATTTCTCGTCGTGACGTCTCTCTCTCTCTCTCCATACAGTGCGTGTGGGCTTTGCATGCCTATGGCTTAGTACTGCTTACTTTTCTGCTGGTGTGTATGTTGTGTGTGAGAGAGGCCTGAACTGCAGGTCCTTGCTAAAATACACACATGCTCACCCACAGACATATGCTTCACAAACATTCTATGTCTATCAAATTGTGTTCTAATTTTCACAAGTGATCTGATCAGACGAACAAAATGCTCTTTTTGTCTTGTTTAGGAGTCTGACTTAGATCTTTGATCTCTATGGTTATGGTCATTATTCCTAATTACCATTATAACCCACTGCATTAATTAACCTACATTCCTTTGAACTCATAATAACTCCACAGTTGAAAGAGCACTCTCTAAGTCTCAAGTCTGTCTTTGAAGTCAAGAGTATTCATGAGGGCAACTGGAAAGAGAAGGCGATTGTCAGGAAAAATGATTCGCCGATAATGATTTTCATCGTAGCAACTGTTTTACTCAGCTTCATTAGTCTTCCTCTGACAAATGACAAGCGTGGAAATGTAAGTAAACTTTAGAATCAAGGACAGAGCAACAACACTGCGGGCTCTGCTCCAGTCAGATAAATCTCTGTGCGTGTACCACTGGGCTCCTCTAAAGTTATTTGTCTTGCACTTTTTTTCAGTCCTTTGTAGCACATAGCAATATGTGCATTCTCAGCTGCTTGGATTACAGATGCCACAGTGTGTTTTGCAGCCGTGGAACCTGACTGCATTTCTTTTCCTATCACACCTGGCTTGTTGTGTATCTGAGTGCACTTATGGTAAGATCAAGCCACAAAGAGAGCAGGTGGACATGCACATATCTAAGTATGTAGGTGTGTGTCTCTGCATGCACACACTGATGTGCACAGAATCACACTGTGAATTGTCTGCTGTGCTTGGTTGTTGCATTTTCACAGTCACACATGATTGATTGCAGCTTCAGAGCTACTCATGTGCGGGTCCCTCGCTACCTACCGGCACTTGGAAAACAGTCACACAGCCGACACTGGAAGCACACGACCATGGAAAAACCATTCTTGAATTTCTCTGAACCTTTGTGGCGACAGGGAAATAGCCTCGAGTCCCTCTTGGATTGGTGGTCCTTTGATCGCTGACTCAAATAACAATGAAAATAATGCTGGAAGCTCCACTGTTGTGCTATGGAGTTCTGCCCGCGCTCCATTTAGCTGCCGCAGCAACAGCTTGGCGAACCAGGCTGATTGCTGTTCCAAGTGTTGGGTGATTGATAGCATCATGGCAGCTACTGCTCGCTGGAGTTCAGCAGCAGGACAGAAATAACTTATATGCTTTCCACGTGCAAAGATGTGTAGTTTTACAATATGCACACAAATGATTTCTCAGTAATACTTCACTGCATTTCACCTTTTAGTTATACTAATTTAAAATTCATTCGAAGCAAGATTTTACCTTTTCAACTCTGCAAAGACAATTTCTACCAATCAGCTTTTGAAATGGACCTGCTATAGAAATCGAATGATTAGATCAGGGCATGTAGTTGTTGTGGAGTAGAAATGTCATCCATTTATCGACTCTCATTTACCTCAGAATCCTTAAGTTATCACTTCTAACTACTTCTCACATCATGATCTATAAAGAATTTCACACTAAGTAAGTGCACTGATATTCTACTTGTCGTATTACTTAGATATTCATTTCATTTCTATTCTTTGTGAAAAATGTTGTCTCTCCTCAATGAAGTCACAGGTCATGGTCACAGTCACACTCATAGTTATGGAGAACATTTCAGCTCTTACTCTTAGTATAAAATGGCACATAAACCTGGAACAGCTGTGTCAAAGACAACATCCCAAATCGCTTACTTTGTGCTGCATGACATGACATCAGACTACTTCCTGTGTGACGCTTAGTGTTTTCACTAGCATTACGTTGCTCTAAACCTGCTGCCTTTATAAGATGTTAGGAAGTTTTCAGGTTTTTTTGAAGCCAAGACATTTAAAGTATGACACCATGCTCTCAATAAAAATTGATAGTACAAAATTAAAACAAATTATGGGACTATTTCAAGGATTGAACAAGGGTAGAACTATTTCATTTTTGACTAAATGGATACTCTAACACTCTTAATAAACTATAAAGATAAAAACCTAAGTGATATATCTTCTCTATAAAAGTGACATATTTTGGAAATGAACTCATCTTTAATTACAAATAAATCCAAATAACTGTCAATAATGTGTTCAAGTCAGCATGGCAAGCCAAATGCACATAAAGATCGCATTTAGCTGGCCTGGATTCTGCACCAGCATGGTAGTCGCAGATTTTAAGGGAGGAAAAGAAGACTCAACATTTTTCATCAACCTCTTTCATTATTGGACCTATCATAACTTTTTATCGCGGGCAAGACACGTTTAGTTCCTGTCAAGAGTTTTTCAAATTTCCCTGCCACTTCAGCTCCTCTGTCAAGGTCACGGTATATTTGGACAGTGTGCCTTAGATGAGGGCTGTAATTTCTGCTGATATTATCTTGGAACCAAGGAATACTGTCATATATTACAGCCCATTAATTAAGGCGGCCATTTCTCCATCCATCCCTCTCCCCTCATCTCACCCTTTGATACCCTTCCCTCCTCTATCTCCCCTTTTACCCACTTATCACTTCATACTTTGTCTTATCCCCTTGTTAACGTCCTTCATACCCCTCTTATATGCCTTTTACTCTTTCCTTTTGCCTTTCTTTGCTCTTCTGTTATTCCTACTTTATCTTTTCTATCCTTATACTTTCTTCTTCTCTTTATCTTTTAACTCTCAGTGTTTCATCTCTATCTGTATTTCCCCTTTTGGTTTAATGAATGAGCAGTCTGGCATTAGTACTGACCTTCAGAGTTTGGCTCTCTGGGAAGGCTTAGGATGATGTTAGCTATGTTATTAAACAATAAGATTAGTGCTGCAAGGGAGGTCTCTGCAGGCTTATTTGTGATTATTATTATACAGTCTTGCCAAAGGGGAGTCAGAAAACATATTTATTAGATACATGGTTCATTATAAAAGCAGATAATACCAATCTCATCATCCCCTTTTTTTCAGGGTCACAGTGCTGCCACTCGTAGTGGACTTCAAATTATTATTAAATTGTAAAATTCTTACTTGCATATCTATTTCACTTTGGAAATGCACCAAAATAATTATGGGTCGGAATATTCATTCATATCTGAATTCCAAAGAGGCCTTGGCTGCCACGTCGCTTTCAGAACCAAACAATTGCAGCCCTGAGCTGAGACAGCCACTCTCATTAGAGACGGCGTCATGAACAGCATGAGGGGTCAACAAAATGTAAATCAGACGTTTGGATTTGGTTCTTTGCTGATGTGACAAATAATAATGCGATGCTCACCGTGATAGATGATATCAAGCAAGACTCCAGTCGCTGCATGTTGTCTCTCATAACAAGAGTTGAGGGAATGGAAACCAATGCCTGATGGGAAATCAATTTAGAAACCTTAAACTGTAATTTGGGAAAACAACAGTACTAATACACAGGTACTGTACTCCATACTAAATAGGTAAATAGGACACACTGTACTTGGCACAATAAATGTGTATTGATAAATTGTCATGATAACAGTTTTAAAATCAGTCACTACTACTACAAAATAAAATAAAAAATCCAATAAATGTATGGGATTTGCGGGACTCATGGGACAAGTATGATCCTTTAGGAACAAACTTGAGCTGATTAAGACAGAAAATGAACCCAGAAAATAGATAGCAAGTCAGGCTGAAAGCAGGAGCAGGATGCAGTCATTTCTCTCCCACCACTCGCTGTTTTCCTCTCTCAGCTGCGAAAACCTACAGATGTTTCTGATCAAAGCAGTGTTATCCAGCTGTCCCACTCCTTTTCTCTCCTTCTCCCTGTAGCTGACTCTCAGGAATCCTTCTCTCATTCTTCATTTCATGACCTCTCTAATCCAGGCTTGTAAAATATTAACTGCCCTACTCGCTCTCAACAATTCTTCCTCCCTCCTGCGCTGTCCTCCTTTCTACTAACTGCTCTCTCCTCTTCATCTTTCCTCCCCATCTCTCTTTCTCTCCACTTCTGCCTCTCCTTTTAGACTTCCTCTTATCTTCCTTGCTTCCATGTTCCTCCTGGAACATAGACATCTAAAATGTGAAGTATCAATTAACCCCGTTGCCTGCAAATTTTTCTGTCTTCACCAGCGGCTTCCGCAAGCCAGATGATGAGGGCGATGATCAGACTGATGCACACGGAAACACACATACATAAGCACACAAAACACTGTATGTCTACATGCGCACTGGGCCCGAGATAAGATGGCAGGAAACAGGAAGTTGATTTATTTAAGCGTTGGTGCCCTAACTCATGCACACACAGACACAGACAACATACACACACACACACACACACATGCACGCACACACATACAAACACTTACACAGCTGCAGCTGCCTCAGTGCTCACATGAAAGGAGAGGCAAATGCAGAGAGAGAGAGGGAGAGAGTGAATGTTAATCTCTCTGTGGGAAAGAGAGACAGGAGAGGATAAAGTGATAACTTAATTCCAAGATGTTTGCAGAGGAAGTGTATGTGTGAGAGCGTGTGTGTGGGTGGGTGCAGTACAAGGATGTATGTTGATGCATACCACTATCCCAGTTTGTTTTTGTGACGCCTGTGTGGCCCTGTATGCCTGTGTGTGTGTGTGAGCATACACTACATGTGGAACTAGATTTACAGAGCATCTGCATTAGTGTATTAATATGTGCGCTACTGTGAAAGTGTCAACAGCAGTTCATTGCGATGCTTATTATGTCATACAGCACTTAATCGGATCTCTGTCATATAAATCACTGGAGGATTTTTCATTTTGCAGTGTCATACCACACAGAAACACCCGAGGAACCTGCCTAACCCGCTCTGCCACAATTCTATCTACCTGTAGAAGAAATTATTAGAAAAGTATCTGAAAAAAAGCACCTATGTGAATCCACCAATGCAGGGTATACACTATAGCGACATATTTGGCATCCAGGGCACAGAAATGTAAGAAGTCTGTTCATTGTTAGGAGATAGTAAAAAATGTCCATTACAGTTTGCCAGAACTCGACATCAACAGTCCAAAAGAATGAATCTCAAAATAAGTCACAGTGGTATAAAACTGAGAAAAACAGCAATACCGTTCACTCTTATAACACACCAACAACTGATCAGAGCTGATCAGACCTTTACTCTACTGTTTGGGCTTGTACACTATTAACATTCTCACGATCATATATGGCAGCAACTAATGATTTCTTTCAGTATTGAGTGATCTATATATCAAAATATATAAATTCAGTGATTAAGATATGACATTTCTTTAAATAGTAGAAACTGCCCATCTCAATTTCCCAGACCCCAATATAATATTTGCAGTTTTGTTCCAAATAAGCCAAATGTAAGTCTTTAGTTGTATAAAAGAGCCAGCAGCAGCAAATCCAGATGAAACTACTTTTTACAAAAAGTAAAGTACAAGGAGCAAGTACTTTTTTTCTTCTTTACTAACTTTTTCACAGCAGACATTTTTGACTGAAAAGCACAGATGTTACCATAATAATAACATAATAACATGAATAACTAATGACTCTGTTCTACTCATGTGTCCCAGTAAGGCATGACAGTGTGACAGCTGACAGCAGTTATTGATTATATTGTTAATACCTTTGCTTTTTCTACTTTCTCTTATTTAAAAAAAAAAAACAAGTCTATTCCCAATATAACATTATCCAACGCTAACCTGAGTAGAATAACTAAAAACTGTTTTCCCCCTTACGTAATACGGCATATACAGATGTAGTCATCTAAAATGTTCAGCTGTGCCATGACACATCCACTGCAAAGCCCTGCTGGGTCCTTGGTTGGTCCTTGGCTGGAGTGCAACCCTGTCTTGATGATGTAGCAAAATGCAGTGCTGCTTCATAATGCCCTTCAGCACCATGCATCGGAAGATGCATGCATTTGTCTACCAGGAGGAGCAGTGTTTATGGAAGCTGAAAGGACTGTCGTAGTGTCACATGACTGATTTAGATGACGTGCCCTCAGTCTCATATTGCTGTGGGGGCCTTCATATCCATATGTAAAGAGAAGTAAACACAGGGACTGTATTTGTTTATTTGATACTATCTTTAGAAAACAGTTGAAGCTTGAGTAAGACTTGTTTGTGACATGTTCTTTTTACAGAGAATAAACAATGTGGCTATAGCCAATGGTAGCAAATGTAAACCCAACAGGGTTGCAGAAGCACTTCCATCTTTGAAATGTATGAACCTTTCATTGAGTTGACTCAAAACACATTTTTCAGGAACCAAGCTACCCACAATTAGAAGAAATCTGCTGTGACACATAGAAAATGAGATTAAGAGCAAACTGTCTTTATGCAATAATCTTGTTGATTTTCTCTTTGGCCTCTCTCTTGTCAACATTTTGAACCGCATCATTAAAGCCTAACCTTCTGACTTTTGCAAGCATTATTTTATTATTTCAACTCCACAGCTTTACTCTTCAAATTCAAACAAAAAGCAGCTTATGAACAAGTGAGCTAGTGAACATTTTTTGCGAAGAAATTATAAATATTTATGGCTTAAGGCTGCATAATAATATGAAATAATTGTGGAAATTATTTTTGATAGCTGAGTGTTCTCACAAGGTACTGAAAAGAGAAGTGAAGGCCAAAGCTGGCGGAGAGATAGTGGATGAGGCCCTTGTATGAATAACCCTCATGTGAGCCCATAAATAATTTGTTTCTCCTGCTTACTCTGCTTGTACTGACTAAATAAGGCAATTCAGTATTTATCTGGCCTATAACCAACCTATAACATTTCAAAACGTATTAACTGACTGAATAATAAGTATTAAGCGCATCGCCAAACTAAATACAGTAAAGCTCATTAGCTAATTATCCAACTTCTGATTATAGGATGGTTTTGTTCACCGGTTACTCTGAAATCTCAAAGAATAACTTATAAAATCAAATTTGGCTCATTCTAAAATGTAAATTCAAATAGATGCAACCTGTGAGCACAAAGGTTGAACAGAGGTTGAAGTATGCACCGCTTTTGAGCTTGTTAAAAAAGTTATGTCAAATAGAGACTGAAGAAAATTCATGCTTTCAATTTCAATTACAGTGAAAACACAAAAGGAAAAAAAAAGTATCTCTCTCCAGAAAAATAAGATCGATATCCACTGCTCTGCCAATCACTGTTCCAACTGTGTGCATTTTATTTCTCTGTATCAGTATAAGTGGCCCGGACAGCGTCAGCATGTGCAGCCACCGAGTGAAAAAAAATTTGATCTTCTAAACCTAAACTGATAATTCTCCTGGGCTCTATCTCTGCGTGTCAGCCAATCCAATATTTTACTGTTGGACTTTCAAAAGGCACGGCTCCCCTTAGGCATACAAATGCGATTCACCGATAAATGTGCCAGTGAGTTACAGCCCGGCTGGAGAGCGACACGGTCTGATATGTACATGCCAATGAATCCACGAGGAGGACACACACACACATATACGGAGAGCTACACATTGTCACAGACAAGGGTGTGCACACACACAATCACACCGAAGCGCACATGCAGGCATGCAGTGCCACGGACACACAGATACAGGGAATATAACACTTTGAGATGGTAAATCAGAATGCCAACGCTGAGCTTCAATTTCATTTCACGCCGCTGTCGTGGAGTGGGATCATAACTTAGAGCTGGTTACTCACACAAGACACACACACACACACACTTTAAACACATGTGCATGCATGCAAAGACGAGGCCACACTCTCGTACATGTGAGAGGCAGATATTCTTTAAACACATACAGGCCCACAGTGAAACAGATGTGTCAGAAGGGACATATAGCCGTAACAGAAATGATTCATACAACCGTTTTCTGATTCTCAGGTCTAAGCTCAGTTTAGATTTGTTTTCATCTCACAAATATCAAATTATTTGAGGCCTTTATTTCAGTTAGGTAAGCCTTAAACTAACTTCTTTATTCAACTCTAAGTCCGCACTTCATCAATAGTCCATTGATGATGCTGCAGTGGAAAGGTATGTGTCGTGCCTGGTGGCACCTGATGTTTGAACACGTAATTCTTGCAGTGTTTAATCAGCTATTCAGACAGTGAGGCTACTTGTTCTCATGAATATCCTCGTTGACACTTGGCTAATGGTAATTTGACCTTAATTGATCTTTCTGGTTGAATTGGTGGTTAATCAAAGCATAAAGAATGAAGACATGAATTTATTAGTGTCCTTCTGCTCAGCAGCACAAGATTCTCACAATTTCCTCATCGTCTTCACCATTTCCTCTTTTCCTTGCTCCTTCTCTCCCTTCGCAGCTTCTTTTCTGTTTTTCTGTTTTGCTACCACCAACTGGCTCTGCAATTGATTGGTGACCAGTCAGGGTGTACCCTTAAGGATAAGCAGTATAGACGATGGATAGATGGATGGATTTTTATCAATTTACAAAATGCAAAGTGAGTGAACGGAAGAAAAAACTAAATCATATTAATATTTGGTGTGACCCCCCTCTGTGTTCAAAACTGCATGAATTCTTCCAGGTACACCTGCATACAGTTTTTGAAGGAACTCGGCAGGTATGTTTTTCTAAACATCTTGGAGAACTAACCACAGATCTTCTGTGGATGTAGGCTGCCTCAAACTCAAACTGTGTGCAGGTGTACCTAGAAGAATTGATGCTGTTTTGAAGGCAAAGGGTGGTCCCACCAAATAAATAGTTGATTGCTCACTTTGCATTTTGTAAGTCAATTAAATTAAACAATTAAATTTGATATTTTTGAAAGCATTCTTACGTTACAGCATTTCTTCACATTTGCACAGTACTGTATATCTCCCTTCCAATGGTCTTGACTAGAACTGCTCTTATTATGACCTCCACCAGTATGTTGAACACACATGGGCGTATAATCCAACCCTCTTTCATGTCTTCTTCTGATCAACACTGCAATGCACTGCAGTGTCCCAACTGTAAACAGTTATGTGAAGCCATTTTATTGTGTGATGTTTAGTATTATATTGATTGAGGCATTATTTAGACAAGTGTGTATGATGTTGATAGATGAAGACGAGAGAGAGAGAGAGAGAGAGAGAGAGAGAGAGACGTGCGTGGCTCATCACTTATGTCAGTTTAGTAAGCAACCCATGGGTTCGTTGCCAGTGGGTGAGTGAATGTGTGAATGTGTAGCCTCTGGACAGAGATGTTTGCATGTAATGACCTGCAGGTCTTAACATCACTGACCTCACAACATGACATTATGTCGGCTCTTTATGGTTCTGCTTTGGGAAAACATTGCAACGCTGCATAACAAATTCAAAAACCTCAGTGCCCTGCAGAATCATACTATGAATAAAAAGCTCAGCTTTCCTGTTGTGGTGAAAAACCAAATGCATCTTCCTAGTAATCCCCTGAGCCCTGGTGTTCCCTATTTTTTCCACACAGTAAAACAACTGCATATACAAACTCTTGTTCTAACAGACACTGAAGGACACGAATACATTACTAATCAAAACATGTAATTATGAAATGAGATTCTCATCAGCGTCTTAACATTTCAATGGGTTTCAAACATAACATACTAGATATTTTGTAAACCTTAAAACTGTGACTTGAATCTTAAGATACGTTTTTGAGTGTGTGAACAGCATGCACAACATGCATTTGCATAATGGACTCACTGCTCACTGATTTATGCTTGAATGATCTGTAAATATCAGATACCTTTTGTATCAACAATACAATAAACTGTTTATAGATACAGTTTATCAGATTGGATTCAGATGAGATAAAAATCCCTTTCGGTTGCAGTAGTAGTGCAGTGTCCTCAATTCAGTTTCCTGTTATTGTTTATCTTGTGGGTTTTTTTTGTCATTTTACCACTGGTGCAACTAACTTGATTTCTTCTTTATCTTAGTGCACACAACTTGTCTAAATTCAAATATAAATTGCATTATCTGATCTGCTTTGCCTCTATGATCATGGCCTCTTTATTCATGAGGGACCCTGTCAGGTGGCATCAATATAGATCAGTAGAATGATTAACAAAAACAGTAAAATTGAAGCTTTGTGAAGGACATCCATGATTTTAATTCTCATTTGGTAGGGAAAGGAACAGTGTTCTAACACTGCTTACAATGCCCTGTCTATTACCAAGAGATCAATAGCACTTGAGCTGAATGTCATTATGGTTATTAGGCCTGCTTGTGTCTATGGAGATGAGGCATGAGGACATTATGCAGAGTGGTTTGGGGTGTCTGTGCATATGTGTGAGTGAGTACATGAGTGTACTCCGAAGTGTATCTGCTTGTGTTTCCACTGTAGTTATGAGGTATATTATGCACGTGTGGCATGTGTGCAGAATACTCATGATAAGTGACATACCAATGATGAATGCTAAGTTTCAGTAGAATTCAGAGGAAGTCTTTTCAAGGTGAGAGGGAGAGAAATGATAGAGAGAGGGGAGGGAAAGGTGAGCAGAGAGATATACAGAGGGAGACTGAGATAAGGGAAACACAGACAGTGAGAATAACTTACAGAGATAGACAAAGGTAGCACCAAATGATTGGTACAGCCGAGGCAGCAGTACCTAAATTTGCAGTCTCATATGACACATCTAGCCGAACACAGACATTGTCATATTTTGGTATTTGGTTTGTCTACATATTTTTTGTTCAAAATGACTGGTAGGTACAAACACTTGTGAAATTGGTCCAGTAGATCACCTCCATCGGCAGCCGAGAACTAGCAGTGAAGTGGCGATAATGGCAGCAGTGTAATCCTTTGGGGCAATTGCACCAGATCAATGTACATCCATTAAACATGCTTGTGTTTGCCACTGACAGGCTCAGTATTCGACGTGTCTGACAACATTATGGAAATAATCCCCACGGACACAGACCTGTGAGATCCTTTTTGTTTAACCTGAAACAGCCGTTTTATTGTGCTGTTCAAACCCATCAGACCCCATTGACAGAAATTTTACCTTGCAGAACATGGGATCCGCTGGTTTATGCTATTATGTGTTACACAAGTATTGTTGAATCCAAACTACTAACTACTGTGTAAAATGATTGTTTTTCTGGCTTCGCACCGAGTGATTTAACAGCTATTTCTGGTAAGGATCTTAAAGGTCTATCTCTGTAGGGATCCTCTCTGTATTGTACACAGGACACTTCAAATAACAATCTGAGCGTGACCGTGGCAAAAAACAAGCACTTTTAGTGGTGTAGTTTAGTGGTGTACTTTGACTAGCACAATGGCTCCGAAGGATCCGGCTACATTACAGTCATTACATAGTCTGCCAGTGAAGGCGATCTATTGGGCCAAATTCCAAAAGTTTTTGCACATACCAGTGATTTTGAATCCAAAATAAAGTCCAATTACCTTACATTCAAACCAGAACACCACAGCTTAAACAATGAGGTTGGAAATATTCTATATTTTGCTTATTGTCAACGGCATGAAAAGACCAAAACCAGCAATGAATTGGTCCTATTTTCAAGCACTGCCTGTGCAGCCAAAGTCTGAAGAAGCTTATTCCTCCAAACAAATCCACTACATTTAATTAATAAATGAATAAATAAATGAATTCAATTAAGTTTAAAGTTTAAGTTAAATAGATCGTTACTTTTAAGTTTGTGTGTAGTCAGTTTAACTCGTGGCTAGGTTTTTAATCTGTCTTGATGCAAGAGACCGGTCTATCTTATCAAATTGCAGTTGAAAGTGAAAAAAGTTCTGTTCTGTTGTCTGAATTAATTAAACCAATTAGAATCAACAAGCATTGAACTGGACTGGCTAACGCTGCAGAAAAAGTAAGTTTATGAAAACTGCCGTAACATGACAGCACACTTGCATGTGGATCGTTAGCTTGAGAGCTGATAGATACTGTTTAAAATACTTTGTGTGGTGTTTGAAAAAGATACATCCTCACATTCATTCCAATATGTTTACATACCAACTTTGAAATAGTTTATTGAGAAGAGAAAGACTCTTTAAAAAGATAGATGACAAAGCGAGATGGACTGAACTAAATGAGAGGAATGGGGTGAGAAAGACGAGAGAGTGAGGACGTAAAGTTCAAAGCAGTATATGGAGAGAGGCAGATGGCAGGGTGGGAAGTAAGGAGACGGGTCGAGGACGAGAAGTAAAGATAGAGGCCGACTGGCAGAGAGCGAGAGGAGGAGAGTGTGAACTTTGATATGACAGGTGAAAGACAAGAAGCTAAAGGGAGAGGACAGAAATGAAATGCAGAGAGAGGGAGAGGGAGCAAAGGCTAGAGAGATGAATGGATATTGGAAAGGACAGAGGTAGAGAAAGAGTGACGTAACCCAAGAGAAGAAGGATGGGATGTGGCGAGAGAGGAGGTCAAAGAATCAGTGCTGCGTTGAGACTAAAGAATTTCACAGAACAAAAAAACTGGTGATTTCAGCTAAATATTTGAAGGGAAGCAAGCTCCTCGTCTTTTTCTGAAAACCTGCTTGTAAATACTCCTTTCTGATGACATCGGTTAGAAGAGGATTATGATTTCACTCTTCTGCTTTGACAACAGTTTAATGTCACCTAAAGGTGGTCAAAGGATTTTGAGCTATTAAAGTTGAATACTGTGTTCTCTCAGAGTTATAAATGAATAGCACTCTACTGGATATATTGTAGAATTAGGATGTTTTTTTTAAGAAACTACATGAATGTTCAACAGCAAGAGTTCTTATTTTGCCTTCTCTCCTCCTCTCCTCCTCTCTCCTCCTCCCTCCTCTCCACTCTTACATGTCACATAAAGCACAAGGGCACCAGCATCATCATCAAAGCAAACATCAAAGTCAAACTGTATGGTTTTTGCTAAGATGGAAAAAAGTTTTTTATGTAAATAAAGTCACACATCCGTTCAAAGTAACTTGACAGAGGAGACGATCAAAGGAAACTGGCATTTCTTCCCACTCACATGCATATTCACACACATTATTTGGACTTCGGGAAATGGGGAGGGCAAGCTTGGTGATAACTGGGATGGACAGAAGGAAAAAAAAGACTGAATGAAAACAGAAAAAAAGAAAGATGGCGTGAATGAGAGACAGAGAGAAGAGAGTAATGGCTGGGGAGGAGTTAAGAAAATGAGCAGTACACGGGGAGGAAGACAGACAGAAGGAACGCACTGTCAGGTTAATGCTAATGGGGACAGGGATCTTGTCCTATTGAATATAGATGCTCTGGTATGGCACATGAAATATATATGAAACACTGGATTGACATTTGTATCAGCTGCACTAAGAGGCATGTCTGAGAAAGCCAGCTCAAGTGAAAAACAACAAAATGAGGCATTGTAGTGAGAAAGAAAGGAGGGAGGGGACACACAGACAAAAGGAAAGACGAGAGAGAGACATCAGAGACAAGGATCCTGACAGCATGTGATCCCAGGCCACTGGGGGCACTCTTTTTTTCTTTCCTTCATAGATGTTATAGTTTTTCTTAAGATGGGGATCAATATTGTATTGTTGTTTCTTGTTGTGCTGTTGATCCTCAGTGTTTAAGTGTTAATCTGAGGTCTTCGCTCCGTGTGGTCATGACAGGGCCCACGGGACTTACGAACAGAGCAGGGCTACTAACCCCAGTGTCCTGGCTAAAACTCCCATCAGGCTCACATATACCCTTAGCCCCTGGGGTCACGGTCCTTACAACTTTTCTGAATCCTTGGACAAAAGCAGTGTTGGTGTCAGTAGTGAGGTCAGTGGTGGAGGGATGACAGCAACACGGATAACACAAGTCAGAAAAGACTGTTTTTATATGAATGCTTTTTTTTCCTCCGGTACCTCTTCCTTAGATGTCTTTTGAAACCAAATCTGGCTCAGTGTATGGAAGAAAACATGACTTTCTTTTCCCATACTTCACTCTCTATCAAGAATTGATAATATTTGGAAGAAATTGGATCCCAACTATTTATGAACTGCACAGGAATGGTACAGTGTTTCCCCACCACCACAGATCAGCAGCCAAGCAGTATGTGGACAGTAAGACATAACCCAGAATTCACTGAAAAAGATGGAATTCAACTATGATATCCAGTTTATTAAATCAGCCGCAAACTGATCAAATAATAAATTCTACCTTCTGCTTCTATCTGTTTCTGGTTGCTAGGAGCCAGTATGCACAAATGGTAGTAATGTAACCATACAAATATGTCACTTGTTATTATCCATTGATATCACTAAAACGTATTCAATCTTCGCCTCTGTGTGTTTACAGTTGCTAGGAACCAGTATGAGCGAATGGGCAGTGATGTCACCATGCAGTGCGGCTCCCTGGACAATGACGCATCAGTGTCATGGAAGGTGAACGGGACTGATGTGAAGGCCCAGCATCGTCTGGAGGGACCCAGACTGATGCTGACTGAAGTGGATCTGGGCCACAACGGACTCTACAGCTGCTTTCAGGACCCGCATGGAGAGAGACGTGACACCATCTACCTCCACATCGGCCGTAAGTAGCCGACAATTGGCCTCCGAATAGTATTTCAAATAAGACATGATGAATCTTTAATCATCCCAAAGGGGAAACTGGGTCATTACAGCAGCAAAGAGTGACAGGAAAAAGCAGAGTAGAAATGACCATGATGCAATTAAAAAAGAAATATATGAATTAATAATGAGAAATGTTATGAATGTTGTGCTGCTGTCATGGCAGAATGGCTGCAGAGACAGTTGGGACTTGGCAATTTAAACTATGCTCATTTATTTTTGCAGCATGGTGACAATGACATGAACACTTTATATTGCTCTCCACAGTTACTCTGAAACTGGCACAAGCGTGATTTTATGCTGCTTTCACTTGATATAGCAGTTTTTTGACTTAGTTTTTTGTCTCGGATATTGTTGTTTGAGTTGATTTCGGCAGAATCTTTTTGCCGAGATGGAGGAATTGCAGAATTTGCTTTGGTATCGTTGTGCCTCTAGCTAGTAGATGCTAACTGTCTCATTCTGGTTTAAATTGTTGAGCTTGAGAGACGTGGGACATATGACTGGCTTAAAGGTGAGAAGGCTGTGACACTGCTATCATGGAAAATGACCTTATGAAAGTGACAGACCTTTGAAAAGGGCATTTTGACATAAGAATGTCTATTATGAAAATAAAAATGTCCTGTAAAACTCTTACTATGAAAACAAGAAGGATGAATTACCATTTTACTCCGACATTTGTGAAATAATTTCAGAAACTATTGTTTCCTTTATAGACTTCCACAATTTATTCATGTGATAATTCATTTCATAATTATTTGCTCATTCAATTGATGCTTTGGAGCTCCATATCTAAATGACAAAGTGTCTTTTTTTTAACATATTTTTGTAGCACAGTAAAAATGTTAAGCTAATTGACTATTTTAATTTTAACTTGTAATACTTGAAGCGCTCTTTCATTTAAATTTAAATGCGAATATAAAACTTGAATTGTCGTGATAAGAGTCTTTACTGAAGGACCCACTGCCTGCTGACACGCTCTAATGATTAGTTGTTAAAATGACATTCGGTCATTTTGCAGTTACGGCCACGCATTTTAACAATCATACAAAAACTAAAATGAGTGTCAATTCAACGACATGTCAGAGTGCCCTGTGAGTCGGCAATGGCCTCCTTTGAGATCCATTATTGTGATGGTGAAGGTTTTATACACTGGGCCTGCGCATATTCATTGTGTTGCAGTAGGATAGACTTGTACATGACAAGTACCCCTGGGGATAACTGGAATGAAAACACTTATGTTAAATGTGGTATTTAGCTAAAAATCTTTATTCATGCGTGGATTCACTTTTCAAACTGCACACTTTTAACAAAATTAATAAAAGTACTCAGAGAGTGAAGGGATTTTTTGGTCATTATACAAATGTTTTGTGATGGATATTATTGATTTAATACTTTCACAACATTAGGTGAGTGCAACATCATTATATATTATTGCAATAATTTATAATAATAACTTCAAGAATTCCACTGTATGCAGTGGCACCACTGGCTTTATTTAAGGCAAAAGCAATATAAGCATGTTTTTAATTTTATTTTCAATATCACATCTCCTAATACTTGAGATTTATTGCAACATTTGTCTCTTCTAATCTGCACCTGAACCTCCTTTCTCCTTCAGTTTGGCTATTTGAATACATCTGTCACTGCAGTAATGCTCTGAGATTGATGGCTGCCCGTCTACTCTATAATGACAGGCTTAAGAAAAAATATTTTCTCGTCATTTTCAGAGAATTAATTTTTTCCCCCATTGCTGGCCAGCATTTCCTCTCATGTAAGTGATTACTTTCTATTTTTCCTTTATTTGAGTCTTCCTATAATAAGGAATGGGCAACATTTTTAGATTAAATTACCAGAGGAATTATTCTGCAGCTGCTAGCTGGCTACCAGGTGAAATTAGATCGCTTTGGAATCAGCCTTGGCAGGTCACTTTAAAAGAATGCCAAAAGTGACACAGTTTGATAGACTGCAGGAGGAAAACCTCGATTCATCACCCCCGTGGCACTGAAGAATATGAGCTAATACCAGTTTGGGTCTTTCTGACCCGAGTCCACCTCGGGTCTAAATCAGAGAAAATTAGATTAAAAGAAAGGTGGACCGGTCTTGTTGAACCAAAATGTTACCACAGTAGATGGCTTTACTGTCAATCTACACAGCATATATACAAATAAATGATCTAATTTAAGCAATTTCAGTGTAAAAAAATAAACTAAAGCAGTATGGGAACAGAATTACCCTTTTGTTTAAGGGAAACTGCACCTGTGTGATGCCGTCCACTTGTCAGCAGAACCGATAGAAAGCCCAGTGCACCACCCATCAAGATTTTACTCCAGGCTGATGTTAAACGTAACATTTCCATGCAAATGTTTGATGAATGAGACTGTTTGGGAGTGTGACACTTTGGTTAATCATATCGGCAATGATGAATTACTGAATGCTGAAATAATACTGAATTAATGCGAGTTTTACGTTGTGGTAGATTATGTCAGCAGGGTGAATGATGCAATGCATAAACAGACCAGAGTGTGTGTGTGTGTGTGTGTGTGTGTGTGTGTGTGTGTGTGTGTGTTTGAGACAGAGAGAGGGATGTATACCCCTCCATGTCTGTGTGCAAGCTAGTGCATGTGTGTGCATGTGTTTCTTTTCACCAATGGTAATTTTCTGCATCATAAAGATGGTTTCTGTGTGTGTGTGTGTGTGTGTGTGTGTGAAACAGTTACATTGAGTAACTATTCATCAGGGGTCAATTACAAGTTTGTGAGAACAATATCTCAGTGGTCTAGGTCGATTTTGAATATAATTACCTTGATAACAGTTGGTGATTTTATGACATTTTCAAGGCCCACACTGGGGCGACTTTAACTCTGCCTTTCAACACATAGAAACTCGGATTCTCATCTCATATTTTCTTTGACTCTCTCTTTTTCCAGCGTGCGATTCTTTTTATCTGTCATCACTACCCCACTTTTTTCTGCTTTTCTGTTTTTCTTCTCTGTCTTCTCTCCCTGTCTTTCCCTCTATTTTTATCTGCATTTTCATTATGTTAACTGTCACCTACAAAACTTCAAAGTGTTGTGCAGTTACAGTGATAATGATATCATGACAGGCTACACTTGTTATGATTACCATCGTGATGATAGTTTGATTTTATGCAGTGTTTATTACTTACACCAGGGGCTTGTTATGTTTTACAAAGATAGAAGTGTTATCAGGAGAACAGCACAGAGCCATCTGTCTATGCCTTTTTAAATTTCTCCTTCACTCTTTGTCTCCTCAGACTTTGGGATTAACTCACATATTTCTCGCTCTTTCTCTTTGTTCCTTCTGTAGCTTTTTTTTTTTCCCCTTTCCCTTCCTACATCTTTGCTATCATCTTTCCTTGTCACTCTCCCAATATAATTCTCAAGATCTTCCGTACCCCTCTCCCCTCCATCGCTTTCTGTCTCTGTTTTGTCTTGTAGTTTGTGGTATCTGTTAGCTGTGTGTTTACACTGGTTTGCATTAAGAACAGAGGACGTCATTCCACGACCCCAAACCCGTCTGTGTGTATGTGTGCTTGCTCCACCTTCACACCGATTTTATGGAGCTTTTGTGATGTTTTTCCAGAAGTGTGTCAACATAATGTCAGCACAAGGAGACCACAGTAGTGTGTGTTGACTTGTGTTTTTATGTGAAAGTTTAATGCTGCTGTGATGTCTGTTTCTCTTCCTCTTTGCATTATTTCACAACTGCATATGGCTGTAGGATGTTTACATTCTGTCTGTCACTTTGAATATGTATAAAGCTACGATTACTTTTTCAAAAATATACAAAAATATGCATACATATTGAATCACGTGTGTGTATATGTGGGTGGATAGAAGTGAGTACTTGCTGTGTATTCTGTTCTGTGCATTTGTGTGCACGTGTTTTAAGCTGTTACATGCATGGCAGGATGTTCTTGCCCTATGGTGTTTAAAAAAGGTGTCTGTCTTATCATTAACACAGATTCCTATCAGCATACCAGAGTACTCAATGACATCTTTAGAAATGATCTTCACAAAGAGAAGTGATATATAATGGTATAGAGATAGAAAGTGGCACACTGTTAAAGAAAAATTAAACTGTACGGACCATAAAATTTCATTATAATTTAATAAGCAAGAGGTCATAAAGCTTGAAAGCTCTTTGGTGAAATACAGCGTCCTTTCCTCCGCCTTCACAATGCGAAAGTTATTGCTGTCTTGGCCTTTTCTGGCTTTGTCCGTTCTTCTTTCTGTTGCTGTCACCGATGGCCGTCAGCTAAACAATTTATAGCATCACAACATGGGCTGCACCCGTCCAGTTCTTCAGCCTCTCAGCGACGTCAACATCAACTACAGCGGGTCATATATCCAGCCCTGGTGACCAGTCACAGAGTCAGCTTGCAAGACACATAGTCTGCCAGTGAACAGCCAGTCAGTTAGCAGACCTGAAGCTATTGCAACAGTGCAAATACAAGTTAGTTACAACACACAGTGTGAACAGCTTTTACGATTTACACCTTCCCCAAGCAGGTGTAAAGTTATCTCTTATTAATTTCTTTTGTTGCTGATAATGTTTGGACAAAAGTTGTTGTAGTTGGTAGGAAACACCTTAAATTAGTTTCTAGATGAAATATCATACTTACTTGTAGTTGTACTTGTAGTACTTGTAGTCAAAGCAGGCAGCTGTTACAGAAGCCTTATGGTTAGCCTGCCACACAGACAGCAGACACACTTTCCACAACGGCATACTTTTTTCTTTTTCCCCTTAGAGTTATCATAATTCTTGAATCTTTAATGACAGTGTTCATTGGCTGAAATGAAGACCAACATGAAATAGAAAAAAGGTTGATAGCAGATGAAGTCGATATTGCATGAGGGGCGTCCTCCTCTAGGGTAACCATCACTTCCAAAATGTGATGATTTGGTGTAGCACTGTGAAATTGCAATGGCCCTCCAAACATCAGGCCATGCATATCTAAAAGCCCTGTCGCTGATCACTCTTCATCCTCAGAGCCCTTTAGCCAGTCATTCAGCTACCCAACTGACACTAGGCAAGAAAATGTAGTCTTTTTTTGTTTTCGCAGGCAATTCATGGGACAATCAGGGCAGTCTAGACTGAGCGCTCCCATTACTGTATTGACAAGATTTTAAACATCTATAATGAAGAAAAACATTTGTATTGTGAGCAAGAGCGGTGTGTGTTTAGTAACGAATTTATACCATAAATCATCACACAAGAAAGGGAGCTCTGGCTTCGGCATTGACTCATTCTTGTAAACAAATCCAGTCTGAGGCTCTCTCAGATCATAGCAGTGCCATTTTGTCAACTCTGCTGTGGTGCAGAATTTTATTCTTAATGCCACAAATGATGACAGAATTCTTAACCACCAGTATTGTGGGAGTGGGTAGCACGACCATTTTGCTTAAAGTGTGTGTGTGGTTAGTACTGAAAATCCTCAGAAAAAGGGAAAGCTCACTTAGAGGGAGACTCTTTCTGCCTCCTTAAAACTTCTTCAGTCTTTCACTCTCTGCTTGTCTCTCACAGCCTAACAAATAAGGAAGGCTAAGTATCTGGCATGTTCATCCGGTGTTGTACTTCTATAGAACACAATACACATCCTTAAACACAGTGGCACATTAGGATAGCTTATATCTGAGGGCATTACAGCAACCTATGCTTGCTCTAACAAAATAGTAATGTAATAATACATGTGTAGCCCCCACCGTTATCTTAACCCAAGGTTAAATTTAAATGAAATTAAAGTGGACCCACTAATTAAGTTCACGCTTAAGTAAGCCCATTCCTGCTCTGGTGTTTAAATGTTTACCTTCAAATGAAAGACCACAAACACAGGCACACATATACACGCACAGATCGGTTGCCTTCAGCCTCGCTGAGGATGAGTTGAACGAGAAGTGAGTTCTCTTGTTAGATTGATGCACATCTCTTACCCTCAGGCAGCTTATTTCCACACACACACACGCACCAATTGGTATCCATTTCTTTTGCCTGGGCAGCTTGTTTTTGTGTGTATCCGCGCTCACACACACACACACATACACTCAGGGGACATGTGTTACATCGCTTGGTAATGGAATTGTCTTGTCTCCTTGCAGACAGATCGCTATGGAGGAGGGTGAATACGTACGTAGAGCTCCATCTCTTCAGGGACTTCCTGTTTAAATCAGGAAGTATTTGGCCCCGCATGTAAGGCCACTGCTAGAATTACTCAACTTCCATTTTAATTACTCTCCTTGCTTGTCCCTGTACTCAGTCAGTCATAATAAACAGAACGTACCTGCATAGAGGATTTACATGGCCTTAGAATTTAATTCAACAGTTTGTCAACCCCATCTGGTCTCTCGGGTCTCATTTCTGTAAGCAAGGGAAGCAGCTCAGTCTGCTGAAATATTGAATATTTTTAATTCTAAGGCCTGGAGGATTGAAACAGGCAGAACAAACATGCAATAGTTTTAATCAGAAATAGCCTGACTTATCAAAGTAAATCTTGATGACAGCCTGGTGGAAATGATATCCTTTATTTTTGGCACTGCTGCATAATGTTTCTGAAATCATATCTTGTCTCTTTTATCCTGAGAAAGGCAGCATCTGCCAAAACCTTGATCTGTAAAATGAAAAATACAAAGACTGCAGTAAGTATCAGAAATTCACGAGTTATGAAAATGTTTGCCCCACGTCCGCAATGCCACCAACTATCTGGGAGCAATACCAGGATTTTCCACAACTCCAGAGGAAGTGCACTGTAGCTGACCTCTGACTTCTCAGCAGAACATAGGACCTTGCTGCGGGAATCAATAAAGGATAAACTGAGCTGTTTATCTGGAAGACTTGATGGGAATTATAATGCTAAGCTCAGTTGTCCAGTATTTATCTCAGTGAATTTCCACTGCTATATGTCCTGACTGTCTTCAGCATCTTAGGTGTTGTACTAAACATCTGAATATTCATCTGCAGCATCATTACCACTGCACTTCTTTCTGTTCCTCCCTCCATAACCGTTTCTCCTCTTTTGTTCCGCTCCATATCGTCAATTCCTTCCCTCTCCATTTTTTGCTCTATTTGCAGGACAACAGCAACTCCCATCACTTTATTGTAGCAGACAACCATAACAAATGGGAAAATGGGCCTGGTTTAAGAAGTCAATGGGAAGCCGAGAGGGAAACTCAAACATATTAAAAAAAAAGGAGTCATTGTGTGCTTTGGCCTCTTTGTATCCGTTGGGTATCAGGAGTAATCTGGCAAGACAGATTATTTTCCTTTTCTCTCTCTCTCATTGCTGCTGTTTCAAGGAGAGACAGTGTAGCAGAAATCATTAGCAGCATTAAGGCCTAAGGAAAACACCCTGCTTTTAATAATACTAGGTGTTTTGTCCATCCAGAATTTTTAACAGGATATGCATTCATATGTCAGACAAGAGCTCACATTTCCTTTGGATTCAATGCAAGGAGCACCTGTACACACATACTCATACACATTAAGCTAGATCCAAAATTTCAAAGGCTTTGAAGCTCAGCCAAGGTAGTCTTTTCTCAGGACTTGAGTCCAGTATTCATATATCACTCTCACCCATGTATCATTTTTTTCCCTGACTGCTGCTACATTTTTCCCTTCTCATATCTTAAAATTCTGGCCTGATCCCTCGGTTTCTATCTCGTTCTTTTTCTTTCTCTCTCCTCTCCTAATCCTCTTATACCACTCTCTGGTCCATCCCATATCACCCATTGCTTTCTCCTCCTCTTGTCGTCTTTCTCTCTGTAATTTGGTGTATATAAGCCTCTATTGCTTCTTTTCTATCTCACACTGCGACGTTACACTCAAGTGTGCTCCAGCTGGATATCATGCATGTTAATATGTATTGCATGGCTGTAATCTACAATGCAGATAAACACAATCTGTTGAATACTAAACCAATGTAGTTATCTTATGGTTGCATTGCATTCTGCAATGTTGAGGTAGTTTGAAGAAATGACTTAGATAAACATCTCAGCAGACTTTAAGGTGTCACACAACAAGAAAAGCCATGATGTTCCATGTCGTGGATCTAGTTAGTGGTATAGCAGATTAAAACAGGGAGAGTGAGAGAGTTCAAGCTTCCGTGTTAAAAAAAAAAACACAGATAGGTTAGAGGAAGAAGAGAAAGCTGTAAATTCAAAACTCTATGAAAGTGACGGCAAAAAGAGGGGCCTGTATATCAAGTTGGCTAGGTCAAGTGAAAATCTCGCCAGGAAAAAGCCGAAGTCAAGGGAGACTAAGGTAGATAAAGCAGGGCTAGAGACAGGGGAGCTTAGTCAAAGGAACAGGAGACTAACGCAGGAAATAGTGCAGGTACAAAGTGAGATTCAGGATCTTTGTGAGGATTTAAGAAAAAATGAAATTGTGCATGCACTGATGAGAAAAAGTAAAATAGGTGCTGTACTTTCTCTGCTAGTTGAAATCAAACGAAAGCCTGGGCACTGCAGCGTCTGGGTTGAATACAAAGTAACACAACATTTGATATGAGGAACGAATGAGCCCTTGAAATTTATTCAGATATTAAAATAGGGCAGTTCGGCCAGCTACAGCATTCATGGTTACCGTCATATAGAATGTGATTTTTAGCAGATTTTGTCACTTTTCAACTGTTGCGCTGAAATACCATTGATGCTGAAAGTAAGACTGGACATCAGAAAGTTAGAGACAAATTTCCTAATCTATTTAAACTTAGCACATCTATCCCTCAAGGCGTAGCTTTTTGTGTCTATGTGACTCTGCTGTTGTGTGTGACAAGGCTGACGTTGAGACATGGACAACCTGGAGCATTCCGGAAGTGTCAGAAAACTTGGTGTATGTTTTTTAAGTGGCATTAAAGCCAAGTGGAGCAAACTTTAGCAGCAGAACTTGAGCAGCTGGAGCAACACTTGTAGTCTTCTAATATGCTGCTCTTTGCTCCAATTAAATTTGCAGTGGTCCTGCACTGTTCCACTCAAATGCTCTGCATGAAACACGACCATGGAAGTATACGGTATCTGGTAATTGGCAGAGCAGGATGAGTGTGTTGTTGCTATCCAAGACCTTTTTGCACTGTGCCTCCTTTTACTAATCCCACACCATCTCTTACTTTCTTTAAAATGTACAGACTACCTCTTCCTTTTCATACTTCTTTTTGTTCAGTGTCCTTTCTGCACACCATACTCAATTATTCGTAGTTTACTAAACATTGAAGTCAAAAAGTTTATCGCAGCCCTTGGGTCAATTAATTATGTTGGTCATCTTTGATTCAGAAAGTGCGTTTTGATCAACCTCTTTCTGATTTAAAGAAAAAGGATTATCGGTAAATTAAAGTGTGCCAGGGTTAATTGCGTTTTTCTCTCTCTTTCTTACTGTCTCCCTCTCTTTCTCTCTCTCTCTTTTTCATGTGTCTCTCTCTCCCTTTCTCACTCTAATTACCCATCCAGAGGTAGTGGAATAAACTGACTGACTGTATTATTATCTTGTCTCCTCTGTTCGCTCCGCTTTCCTCCAGTTGACATGCAGCAAAACACAAATGTCTATGCTTTGTGTGTGTGTGTGTGTGTATGTGTGCGTGTGTGTGTGTGTGTGTATGTGTGCGTATATATAGATGTTGGCTCTGTTTGTAGGTGTTGCTGCTTGTGGTGCCTTTTTGTTTGCCTCATTTAATTTGTCACTCTCTTTGTGGGTGTGCATGCACATCTTTGTTTATGCCAAAATTGGCAGCTGCATTTTTGTGTATATGTGTGTGTCTGTGTGTGTCAGTGGCTGTCACTGTGTGTTTTGTATGTATGCCAAGAAGGTAAAGGCCTGTTCCCTCATGATTAGTGTCCAGTGAAATAGAAATTTCTGGGCTGTCTCGGCCCTTTTACGATCATATGTGTGTGTGCTTGTGTGTGTGTGTGTGTGTGTGTGTGTGTGTGTGTGTGTGTGTGTGTGTGTGTGTGTGTGTGTGACTGAGAGAGGGAGGAAGGGAGAGAGCGACTTTGACCAAAAAATATTCCCCCTGGTTCAGTGTCCAGCAGTGAGGTTGAGCAGTTTGCTCCATTGACGTCAAGCAACGGAGGAATGGTCAGATATCCATAAAAACATGCTCACCAGCCATTACTGTGTGTATGTGGCTGCAAAAGAGATTCAAATGTCAAATGTTTTCAGAGGTAAAACTGTCCACTTTTGCTGACCCTTTCAGCCAACCCTGTCACATCCATTCAGTTTAATGCATCCCTGACCTCAAAACCAAAACTCTCCAAAAGCATGTTGTCAAAGCACAGGCTTAGAAACAGTTCAGTGTTACAAAGATTTTCTTTAACCTTTTTTTTTTTTTAAGAACAGTTATATGTTGTCACGTGGGTACTTGGGTCCATGTCATAGTAAAGCTAAAGAATACACTTTATAAAGAAATGGGAAAATAGCATGAAACACCTAGAAGCTGTTATGCATAGAACTGAAGTGTGACACATAAAATCAGTAAAAGTTGCTGTAACGCTGTATTTATTGATTATGCTGGTAAAAACATACTGCAGCCTACATTGGGTACTTAAAGTGTTAATGCTGGGAAACTCTTATCAAGCTTTAGGAGACTATAGGAAAGCTGCATCTCAGACCAACGGGTTGTGAATAGTTCAGTGTTGAGGCAATAAGATCAATTAGTATAATTGGAAAAAAAAGTAAAAACCAGGTTCACGTCTAACATGGTGAAAGTATGAATTTAATGACCATGTCTCCTGAAATTACTTATTGTATTCTGAGACATTTCATGACCAGGGCAACTCATCACTCCTCACGTATCATTATCATTAAAGTTTAAATTCCAGTGCAGCCATTGATAAGTCCAAAAAAGCCATATCAATCACACAGAGATGCTTTCATTTTATAAAGATATACAAAATCATAGTCATTTTTTTCATAAATGGAAAAAAAAATGGGAAATGCAAGTTAGTAAGCATCCACTGACTCTCATCTGCCTTCTCTGATATAGACAGTGTCACACACCTGGAGTGTGTGTGGAGGTATGTGTGTGACAAAGTATGAAAAAGAGAGACAAAGAGTGTGAAGAAAAGGAAGTTAGAGAACACAAATTAGAGAGCATGACTGTCCTGATGAGAGTAAGACAGCACAGAACAAAATATGTGTGTATATGTAGCATCCAACATGCATATCCCTTGTATGGTGTTCTGGTTTGTGGACCCTATTTCATCCGTTTTCATGTTCTTTATCAAAAGATAAATTATACGATTAATACTTTTTTCAAACTCAGAATCATCAATATGAACCAAGGCCAATGAGTCTGAGTTTGGAAAAATTATTAATCGTATCATTTTGCTCTTGATAAAAAAATGAAAACAGGTCCCACAGACCTGAACACCATACAAGGGATATATGCACCCATGCATCTCTGCACGTGTGTACATGTTCACCATATTGTATATCCTTATATGTGTGTGTAATGGACTAGACATAATGTAATTTCATGCTGCAGGATAAAAGTGGCTTCTCCATTTCGTCTATTCAGGCCATTTTTATTTGATGCAGCAAACTAATCTGCATCTCCAAAGGAGATTGTCTCTCACTCACTCACTAACTTGTTAAACTGATGATAGTATACAGGCAGTCTTATAGCCCTCTCAGGAATGTATTATAGCCCCTCTATAGGAACAAAAACGACAACTTCTGTGGCATTTTTGAGCCGAAGAAACTGCTTATTTTGTGTATTCTGTCAACACAAAATCATGCAGCACTGTGCATGTCTAAATCCAGTGTCAGTTTCACTTTAGTGTTTATCAGCTAAATACTATTAGCAAAATACCTAAATGTAGGCTAAATGTGACTGTATGTCATGGGCATTAACACATGGAATGAATTCTAATAGTGTGACAGGATTGGATGGGATGGGATTGGATTATAGGTAAGGTAAAATCATTTAAGTGTCATGCACGAGAAAGTGCCCAGTCAACTTGGGCTTACAAGACACTACAAACATAACAAGAAAGAACAAACCAAATATTAATACAATCCTGCTGCTCAGACATTAAAACTATTAAACATAATTGTGCCTGTGACCTCAAACATAAAGCTAACAATCACATTAAAAAGTGAATTTTGTTTACAATCTCCCTCTGGTGACTCTCAGTATTCTCCAGAATTTAATTGAAGCGTGGGGTTTCCACTGCCAGAGGCAAGATAGCACATCTGTACAGGGCACAAACAGACCTCTGTGCTATGGTCAGGCTAAGAGTGACGTACAGCCCAGGGAAGTAAAAACCCTAATCAGACTGGCCCTTCTCATTTTTGTTTTACTAAAAATATCTTCTAATCATTTCTGCCTATAATTTTCAAATAGTTTTGTTTTGATCTGACTAACACTGCAAAATGTTGATGACATGTAGATGAATCTGTTACACCCCCACATGGCTTCCCTCCCTTGTCACCACATACTGCAAGTTTTGGGGCCATTTTATGAACATTTATGAACAAGAAAACATAGCTCTGTTCTGGACTGCGTCACATTTTGTTTGTTTAGAATAACACCATACCCCGGCTTCACAATCTAGAACAGGACAGACACAAGATTTATACAACTGTCTATAGGTTTTATAACCAAGATCCTTACATAGCTTAACCATATTAAGGGCAGTTTCCAGTGCCCTACCTGCTGAGTCTGATAAAGCTTCTATTCCTTCTTCAAAGGTAGAATAGTCATCTCGAGTAAGTCTTAAGTATTTGTAATATTCAGTGTATGACAAAGGCATTGAATGTAAATTAAATTTATACTTAGTCTGTAACTCTCTCATCTTCCTATAATGCATAACCTTATTTTTTTCCCTGAATCTTTACTTGCTACTCCAACAGAAAACAATATTCAACAAACTCTTAAGGTCGAATTCAGTCTGTGCACAGAAGACTACATCATCTGCATATAGAAGAATGGTAACTGTAAAATCCCCCAATCTAATGCCAAAGGTTTCTTGCCTTAATATCTAGTACTAGATCATTTATCAGTGGCAAAGAGCATGGGAGAGAGTGCGTTCTTCTGTTTTACACCAGATGGGGTTGGAAACCAACCAATTCTACGGTCACTGACCTGCTCACAAGCAACTGGAGTTTGATGAAGAGCTTTTAAGGCATAATAACATTTAGCAGTGATACCAGATTTCTGTAATTTGAAACTGTGAAGGTCATGATTTTTGCACTCCAAGGCTTTCTGCTAATGCTCAAAACAAGTAGAGAAAATATCTCTGTTAAACTGGAAATAAACTGGGCAGTTTCAATATTTTCAAAATTGGGAAGATTATGAATAGCAACTGCTTTTCTCAGTTTATGCCTGCCAACTGCCCTCATGATTTCATCTTTAGTGATAATAGCATTTAAGTGCTGAGTGAAGGAGTAAGAATCCTGCTGCATATTAACTTCCATAATATTTCTAAGATCAGCTGTCCTTGCAAGAAAACAACTCATCCTTCACTAAGTCCAGCCACTCAAATGCAGATCAGCCAGTCATGATGTAGCTTCAGCCATGTGAGGAGTGAGGAGCAGTAGTTTTAAAATTTGTGAGGAGGAGTAGTAGTTTTAGAATTTATCAGATACTGTTGTTGTGTTAAAATTCATTCAGTTATTCAGTACAGAGCTGAAGCTGAAGCTGCTCTGAAGTACTTTTCAGAGCAGCAGTAGTGGCAGTTTGTACTGTATTTGTCTCTGAAAAATAAATAATTATTGTGTTTTCTGCTCAAGTACTAAGATGTAACTGCAGCACTGCTGTCCTCTTGGAGATGTCTCAATTACACCAGCTTGTTGGTCCACTCTCCGGGGACCAGGCAGCTGTGAGCCTGGACTGTGGCTAAATGGGATGGTCCCAAAGGACGGATATACTGACAGAACACAGCAGCATGGGAAAAAAGAGAAAGAAAAGCAGGGACACGGATAAAGAGATAGAAAAAGAATGGGAAAAGTTACAGTAGAAGACATGAGTGTAGCTAACTTGACAGCTGCAGTGTAAAGATTAATCAACATAACCACAAAGTTTAAAAAAATATTGAGCCTGGCAATAAAATTTGGATTAAACATACTTTTTGAAGCTCGCTATTACCATATCTATAGGAATATAACCACCAGAAATGCTTCATAAAAAAAAAACAGGACTGAGAAACACAGTGTGAAAGACAGGGATATGGGAAATAAAAAGCTCGGCTTGTGTTTTGGACAAACAAACACTGCCCTCTGGATGTTCAGAAACACGCATGCTCACGCACACATACAGACACACACATGTTGCGGTGGGAGGATGAAAGGAATCCTCGCACAAACATAGCTCCCGTGTTGAATGAGCCGCTCTTATTGTGGAAAAACACAGAGATGTTGGTCTTGGCTGGACAAGAATGTGGGCTGTATTGGTGCTGTGTGTGTGTGTGCATGTGTGTTCTAGCTATTTGTTCAGGCTTTGTCAGTCAACACACACACACACACACACACTTACAAGTAAAACATGCTCATAAGAAGTCTAATTATCTATTTTACAGTTTGGGAAAGTTTGAACCTGGCTGTTTTTGGCACATTTTGAGTTGTACATCTAAGGACGTGTGTGTGTGTGTGTGTATATTTCAAAGACTTCATCTCCCCCCCTCTCTCCATCCTTCCCTTCACTCTGCTCCTTCTCATACGGTGTTTCGTCTTCTTTCATTTCCAGACGCTGATGTTTTTCATCTAGGCAACAGCAGCCAGTGTCATTCATCCACATGGTGTTTTTTCTCTCACATTACATAGCGTACCTGTTCATCTCATCTGCCTAAATTTGCCTTGTTAGCTTTCAAGTGTTTGGGAGGGCAAATCACACAGAATCTGATCAAGTGCTGTGCTGCTGTGAGGTGAAATCCTTGTAGCTTTGACAGACTCCACCGTAGAATGAATACAAAACATTCAGCTCTTTTTTTTTTTGTCTTTGATTTGAATGTGAATAGTGTTCAGTTAGCCTTGAATTGTTTTCATTCATTGAGGGTTATATAAGCTCTTTGTGAATTTTCTGTCAAGCTCAAAAAACAGTTAAGTCGCTGATACAGATGCATTCTTCATTCTGTACACTGATTCAAATGGACAAAATTAAGGTTGAAAAGTAGTTGAATAAAGCTTTGACAAAACAGTACTTCCTTCATCACATTTTGAGGAATCACAAGTGAATAATGAACCATACATGTGTGATCTTTATAGCATCCAAACTATTCTAACAGCAGATTGTTGTCATAAAGTATGCTCAATAATACATTTCAGGTAGTCTGCCAGCTTGAATTCTGAGAGCACTTATGAAGAATGTCTTTCTCTCTGTTTCCCCAAAGCCTTTGACACTAATCAAAGGTGTGAAATTAGTCTTTGATTCAGTTAAAGTGAGTGTTTAGCATGTTGGATGTGCAGGTGGAAGAATTCACAAGTGATTTTAACTAATGTTGAATAGTGCATGTTAAAAAATACTTTTTACCACTAGATTTCATCCACTGAAATCAATGAGGGAGGGGACTGTTTCACATACAATGCCATTATTCCTTTAACATTTCAATTTAACACATTTTAATGAAACACATTTCATGAGACTCACTTTACATTTTGCACTACTCATCCTTGCTCAGATATGTCTGGATATTTCTAGTATTTAGCCCCAAAAATCGGCATGATTGTGTATCACTGTAAAACCTCTGAACACCTATAACCTATAATCAAAGTAACACACTGAAGTAGAGGTATTGTAAATGCTCTCCGAATGCTTTTTAGTTCTGATGTGAGCTCGCTATATTGTGCTGGAGTTATTTTTGTTTGTCTCCATCCACCATGAAATTATCTGCCATAACACAGTTAATATGAATCTGTTCACTGTTTTGACAGAATAACACATCTTGTAAAGCATTTCAGAGACAGGTGAAATTTGTTATTCAACCTCCATTTCCGTGTTAACACTCAAAAGACTGTCAGAAGTCATGAACATGAAATTGTTAGGGTAAACAACATGCGGTGGAGACTAATTCATGAAATCCCCAGCACAAACCATTCCTCTGATACCTCAACAGAGAAAAAATGAGAAGTAATAATAAATAAATAATAATGATAATAAAATAATGTATATGTCTAGAGGTATACAACACTTTCTCTCAGGTCAGGTCAGGCTTTGCTAACAGGTATATGCGCACACATGCATTTGTCTGCATGTGTGTGATAAAGCGAGATTAACTGTATCAGAAAACTCAGAAGAGAAAAGAAATAATTTCAGATTTTTTTCCAGCATCTCTGGAGGGGAAAGTTATTGTCTGCTAATCAGAGAGAAAGATGAAATCATCAAAGCAATACTACAGTCTACTGATTCTGCCTGCATCTCCATGCTCAGTCTGCTTTCTCATTTCTTCTTCACCCTCCCTGTTTAGTTCCATTTTCTTCTTTTTCTCCAAGCCTGTCTGCCTCTCTTTTGCAACCCCTCTTTCTTATTCTCTGAGTGCCCTTTTTTTCCACATCTCTGATATGCATCTTTTACGTTTTGAGCCAGTTACTTCCTCTAACATCTGAGCAACAAAGTAAAATACAATTTGTTTCAGATCAGACTTTTAGATTTCATAATTTATAAAAATGCAGCTAACAAGAGACTAGCTCAGCCTAGGGAAATAAAGTCTGTACTGTTGTTGACTTTGTTTTCTAACATGACACATGCTTCCTGCTGTTACATGCTAGAAAAGGACGGCAGAAAAACAAAAACAAGATTGAACGTCCTTGCTAATAGGGTGTTGCTGCATAGAAAACGTGCCCCTTACTCAGCATTTTCCACGCCTGACTTGTTTCTCTGACAGTCTGTCATAATGGCTACAGATATTTACTCTATGTAGTCACACAAATTCAGTGTGCTCATTTGCAATTTACAAAGTGGACATTCAGCATTTGTGATAAGATTTGAAATACAAATTGGATTTATTGGCCTTAGGCTCTTCAAATATAAGTCAATATGGATTTTCTCTACCTCTCATCATACATAAAGCAATTTTATATCGTCTGTCCTTCCTTCCTTCCTTTTGTCTTGTCTCTGTCTGTCTCATAATTGCAATCACACTGCATGCATTTGTTTGGCCGAAGCATTAAATTGAAAAACATTGTCTTGGCTCTGCAGACCTGTTGCATTATCTCCATAAAGCCTATTAAGAAATAATTAACCTTCTTCATTTTGCTTAAGGCAAAGAGGGTTTTTTTTTTTTTTTATAATAATGACTTAGAACGAAAAGAGAGCTAGCTGACAGTGTGAAAATGACTTTGGGGAAATGAAGACAGAATTCTTATTAACACTGCACTGTTGTACTGAGCATGCGACTCATTACTATAGTTTGAATCAAGAGTATTGTTTATTTGAAATACGATGCAAAGGAATATGTGATTAGCCAAAAAGCCTGTAGAGTTTTTGAGAACCTTCAGTGCACTGATGTGAAGGAAAATTTGAGCATTATAAACATCATGTTTGACTTAACAAACCCTCTGGCAAGAGATATTGTAGGTTGGACAACAGGGGCTGTGAGCATCTGACTGTGATTCAAGTAAATACAGTGTAGCAGGATCATCCACATGCAATTCACATAGTCTTGTTGACAGGAAAGATTACTGTGGCCCTGACACAGGTGATTGTGTTTGTCTTTATATGGCAGTAAGCTAACCATCCCTTTGTTCTCCTGTTTGACAGATACTGTGGAAACTTTATGTCCTTACATGTTGAATAGCATGTTTGCCTGTACCCATGTTGTGCAACACTCTGTTCATTGGAAATGATGTATTGGAAGTGTACCAAATGATCACTGTCTCTATTTTCCCAATAAATACTATCAAGTTACGGAGTTCTTCCCAGGAAACTTGTTCAAAATAATGAGAAAAAATTATTCAGCAATTACAGAACCATAAAGTATTATCCATTTCCCTGATGGCTTGTTACTGTACTGATAAAAAAGAAGCAAACTTACATGCAGTAAGGTAGTTGGCTTGTACTTGAATTAATCTAATCCAGCATCTTCCACCCTAATGAGCTCTATGTACAGCACTAATAAGTTTATGCAGACATTTATTTAACAGTACATTCCAGTCAAGACCACACATTTTTACAAAAATGCTTAATATGTCACACCAGCAGTGTATAAAGTGATAGATATCATGAGCGACACATAATGGAGTCCTTGGTAATGCATTTTTCATGGTTACATAATTTCAAGCAATGCACAGTACATGTGATGTCAGAGACTAAGAAAAATGCGTCACTATGAAATGTCTTGTTGGCAGATTTAAGGGGGACGTTCAGAACATTTGAGCTCAGGTGGTTGGATACCAATACATGAGATAAAATACAGTGTGATTAGGCTGGAATTGGTGCCGTTTATCTAACAAGACAAAGCATGCTTCCGTTGATACTCCAACCTTAGCCTTTCATTTCCTTCTGTCCATCCTTGCTTTCTGTTGATAATGATCTTGGCAGGCCACAATGAATAATGTACACTTACCGTAATGGCTGGGAGAGGTTCAGAGAACACACACACACACACACAGGGACCATGCATGTGCACATCCACACACATTCATGAGCTCATAGAGAGGCATGCAGCAACGCACGCTTTCTTAAGAATGTGTGTGCAATGCAAAGCAGGCACAGGCACAGACAATCACACATACACGTGCACCCACTCATACAGCTGGGGGTAATTCCCTAATTTTTTAATGATAGGCATTAGAGAGCAGGGAATGTAAATTATTAAAGCATACAGCAATTAGATACACAACACTCCCAGGGAGACATACATTTACTCAGTCTTATACACACACAACTGAGAGTAGAAACACACACACTTTCAAACAGATATAAAGATTGTTTCAGGCATATGTAGGCACACATGAATGAACTCAATCATTCATCATCATTCAATCACAGGCATGCAACTGTGTGTTGCAGTTCCCCCCAACAGCTATAATGTCAAAGTTAATTACAGATGGGTGTATTTGACACTGGATGAAATGATCTGATATTCTTGATACTTGACTTTGAAATGTAATCCTTCTTTGGAGTTGAGTAAAGAGCTGTCAACACAAAGAAAGATAACTAGAATATAATGTAACTATAATCCACACCACAACTTTAACGGCAGTGGCAAGCAATATCGTTGGGATCACTTTCGGAGCCATTTGATGAACTATAATATCCGTTTCCCTAAACTGACATCACGGCTGAAATACTCAGCACATGCTTTGTGCCACCGTTAACAGAACGCCATTGTTCATTTGCGTAGATGCTCACATCGTAATAGCTATTGTTCTATTTATCTTTTACCAGTGTGGATGGCCATTTAGTCTCAGACATTATCTCAGACATAATAAGTTGATGGCATGTAAACTGTGTTACTGTGTGTTTGTTGGTGCATCAAATACATAATAATTGAACGATTTCAGCATCATTCCAATGTGGGTGTTGGTCGAAATTAAGCTAATTTTAAATTACATACAGCACTGTTTGGTAGTTACATCTCAAACTATGAATAGATAAGCTAATCATATTTGTAATTATAACCCTCGAACTAATCAACTAACTATTGTAACAGGGTAGATTATCTTGTGCAGGGTAGATAAAGCCTTTTCTGTCTATTTATCATCACTTACACCCTGCCATGTGCAGAGAATCCCTGCTTTGTCCTTACTGTCTTGATTCTGTGACCTCTAGGTTAATAGCGGGCTAATGTCAAACACCTCTGGCATCAAATACCCTTTTAGACCAGGTATTAGAAGAGCTTATTAGATCTGGCTGGTAGCGTCATTACAGAATTCAATCTCCGTGGTCTAACTTGTTTCCAGGTTCAAGGCATTTCCGAGGAGACAATGTCTGCTGTCCATTGCAGTTTAAAAAAATGAATTATTCATTTGAGGTTTCTACATGACAACATTTTTTCATATCTTCAAATATTCTTTGGATGTAGGCAGCTGGGCAGTTGCCTATTATAAAATTCATAATGCAGGCTATAGCAATGTCAAGGGCAATGTGTACAGCTTTGAAACACATGTGAGAACCAAGCTTTCATAGAACATTACTTACCCTTCTGTCCTTAGAGGTGGAATGTATTACTGGCTATTGAAAGTGAATTCAGATGCAAAGCTAAACCATTAGATTGGGATTAATGGCCCCATGGGAAAATGGAACATAGATTTTTTCATTTAGTTTAGTGGTAGTGTGGTGGAATTTAGCTCTTGCAGTACTACATCCATACGTTTATTTATTTATTTATTTATTTTACTTCTCTCCCCCATTTTTCAGACACACACACACAGACACACACCCAGGAAAGCATTGCATCGCTCATTCCATGTGTTGTTTCTGTCCTCGTCTGAGTCTTCAGTCTTGATAGCTCTATTACTATAATGCATAAAGTTGGCAGTTTACAGGTGAGGTTTGAGTGAGGGCAGTGTGGATTAGCTTAGATAATGGGCTGGGTGGCTGACCCACACATCATGGTGGGCAACCACTATACTTTTTGTTTTTTTTGTTCATTTTATGCAGTTAGCTCCGCCAAGTAGGGGGATGATTAAAATAAAAAGCAACAAAAATACACTCTACTAATAATTACTTTTATAGTCTTACACAAAAATTCACCCTGTGACATCTAGTGCGTCTCTGTGACGCCTGATATCTCAGCAGTAACAGCTGACACTGTGTAATGGTATTGTAATGGAATAGTAATGGAAAGCTATCATTTAGTAGTTGTATTGATCTGTATCAGAAATTACTCAAATGCAAAAACTTGGTCTGGTATCAGTGCAACCCTACATAGTATCACTGTAGTTACATAAGAAGACACATCGTTTATTCAGAATCAGATATGGCACAATAAAACAGGAGCTGAGGGACATGAGAGAAGTGGTCTAAACGTGGCCTCTGAATGCCTAATATGAAGTTTAGATTGTAAATTCCTGCCCCATGATGACCCTACGATTGAACCATCGTAACTTGAACTTTCCCAAATGTCCAGTTTCATTGTATATACCTTCCTTCCTACCCTCCAGTTGTTGCTGCTGCTCCTCTTGTGTCAAACCCAAAGCCCTGGTTGAGGTGTACAAGCTCTTGTGAGTTGCACGAGTGTAAAGCATCAAAGCTCTACTGCGCAGGCCGTGTACATTTTTGTCTCCCTTCCCTGTAGCGATCATGTTATTGCTCCACCTTTTCTCAGCTTCTGCTCTCCGGTGGGGGAACATCTCTCCACTCGGCCTGACAGTCACTCCCTGTCTTCCCTCATGAATAGAAAATGCAGCTCTTGAAGAATCACTTCACGCTCTTCTCCCCTGCCATCCTTTTCTCACTGCACATGACCTTGCTTTTGTCTTTCAAAGGGAAAACCTTTCCTACCTGGCCTCTATGTTACACTCTCTGTAAATCACCCTGTATGAGAGCTTTTTGTGGAAACTGATAATGCAAAATGTAAAACAGGTGAGTGCTAACAAATTGGATTAATCTGTAGTTGCAGCTAAATGTACAGAAGGTAACAGCTTTTTGTCATGTTTGTTGAAACAGTCACTATACCCTGACAGTAGTACATGAGATGTGAGTAAGTGATCTGTGAAAAAAATGTGGATTCCTCTCAGTGCTCCAAATGGCATCGGCAGGAATCTACTGCACCTGAACAAAAACAACCAATCAGAGCCAGGAGCAGCCTCCAATGCAGTGGCAATCATTACTCATCCACACGCTGTGCAGCTCCCCGTCCCCGTGCGTTCCCTCCCACTGCCAAGCTCCATGCCTTAGCCGTAGCATCAGGAAAGCTTTTGCAAATGTTACAAAGTGACAAATGCTAATGTACAGGCTCAGCATCTGTCTTGCTCCAGAGGCTAATGTGCTAGCTAACATTAAGTGTGTAATGCTAAGATCATGCACACCCCAAATGTGGAGTATGAATGTGGAGTATATTTTGCATTACGTTCATTCTGTTGTGTACGCCATATTATATACCTGCCCTCTTCAGTTGCTGCTGTTAATGCCTGTGCATGGCAGCCTCCTCTGCAGGGGGGAGCTCTGTAAGTTTCACTCTTTCAAATTCTCATGCAAAGTCCACCCTCTTCTCAGTCTTACCAACCGCACCACTACTAAATATTATACAGTATATCCTGTGTACCACATACGAGCATTTATGGATGTCAATAGCGTGTGCTTGCAAAAACCATACTTACATTTCTTATTGATTTTCTTTACTAACAGAGGTCAAACAGATAGCAGTTTCAATGACACTACAAAGAACTTGAAATGACTGTCATGGTGAAAGTAATCCATTTAATTTCTTGGGTATGTGTGTTTTTGGGGTCATATTCAGGGTGTTTCATATGTGGTTATCCTCATACTTGTGTGTGTGTGTACTTAAGCAAAAGCAATGATAAATGCATAGCAACGTCTGGCTACCCCTAAACCCACATGAAAATTGATCTGTATATAATCTGACTGGGGAATTTCCCTCGGCAGTATCAAAACCAGTCATTTACCCTTCACACAGTGGTTATGTGATGTGCTCACAAACACACACAGTGGAGCTAGTCATCTGATGACAGCCTTGCTGATGTGTGCCTTTTGGTTTTTGGGTCACGTTCAATGCTGAAGTGTTTTGCCTCAGTGTTGTTGACTGTTTATAAATGGGATGTGTTCGTACGTCTGCACAACTAATGATATGGGTGCTCTATTTGGTTTAGCCACACACAGCCAGCCACAGGCCGGAGGAAGGAAAGACATTTATGTATCTATTCTATTCAATCCTGTTCTGTTCTGTTCTGTTCTGTAATGCCACATGCTTGATGGTAATTCCTGTAAAAGTGTAACTGAAATATTAACAACATTGTGTCTTGCTCTGTTGTTTACATCGTGATTATGTAACACAGCTACAAGCATGACTGGAAGCAAAACCAACAATGTTGCAGTCTCCACTGTGGAGGAGTGAGCTCCAACTAGCAACCTGAGAGGTGTAAAAACTATGGTAAGCAGTGTAAGAAGGTGACAACAGAACAAATTATTTCACCTTTTCAAACGGAAGCAATTAGTTGAAAACAAGGAGAGCCAGAAATGAGGCAAAGACAACAACTACACTGGTATAGGATCAAATAAAACCTGCACTATCTTCTTAGACTGCTCTGCCTTTGCCACAGATGTGTGGTTCTGTGCTGATGAAATGAGTAATCGAGTATTTTTTCAGCAATCCTCAAGAATATTGTTTTCTGAGATATACATATCATGATGTTATTTTAAGGCATTAACCCCCCCCCCCCTCCCTATCCTGTAGTTTTGCTCTTCTTTGCTATGTTTTTGGAAGTGAAAGAGCAACTAGAATTAGTTGACAACCTCTTATAAGGCTACACATATCAGATTACTCTAAAGTCAATGTAATCATAGTCAGTTATTGATCCCCAAATCTCTCTCTCTCTCTCTCTCTCTCTGTCTCTTACTCTCTATTTGGCTCGTTCTTAGAATCATTTTCACCCTCTCTTACCTCGGTCTTCTATCATATTTCCCATTTTATTTTGTTCTCCCCCTCCTACTCTATCGCTAGTGATTTAGCATCATGTGATTAATGATGGTCATTAGAGGCTTCAATATCAACATGTCTTAGAGTTCACCAGATACGGCCCATGTAGCATCTGGCCATCCATGTGTATGTGTGTGTTTTTGTGTGTTTGCACGTACTGTATCTCAGTGTGTTGCTGCGCCTGCGTGTCCACAAATTACCCTTTAGCGAAAGCAGACAAGCGCACAAACACACATAAAACGCTTTTCCTAGAGGGTAATTTGTACGCAAACACACATACACATTCATAGGCAAGCATGCTCGGGATTTTATTAAAAATGTAATTAAGGTTCAGACACCTTGAAATGGCCCTACAGTAATTTGTTTACCATCATCATCTCCAAATAATGAACAAAGCTGAAAACATATCCTTTGAATTCCTGAAATAACACATTCAAATATGCTTACACATACTGTAATATGAACTTGTTTCATTTTAATGGCAGACAAACAATAAAAGCACAATAAAGGAAACCTGGCAGTTATGTTAAGTGTTTTTATAGGTGGGTGAAAACTGTTTTGTTAGGTTAGCATGATTTCTTATACATATTTGTGTTTGACTGTTTTAATTTCCCATCTGAACTGAAAATAAATGTGGCCGCAGGCATTTCGACAAAGTGAACTTCTTTGACAAATATGATTAAAGTATTCTATTGATTCGGGTTGGTTATTTAACAGGTAACTACTGACTGACTTCCAGTAAGTACTACCTCACTGGACAGTAAGTTTCAGTTTGTCGTATGATTACCTTTCAAAGATCAAATCAGAGGCAGGTAGAGTCTTTTAAAAAGACTTTTGACCCTGCAGGAATATAAGCTGAATATAAGTGCACTGAAATATCTCAGGTAAGCCTAAGTACAAGATAAAATAGGTCACTAGAAAACGTGTATTATAGCTGTTTTTCAACCTCACTGGCTGTTGTTTGTACATCATAAAGAGCAGTTTTGTCCTCTGTGTGTGTCTGATAAGAGGATTTCAGAGCTTTAAGGCAACAACACTTTGCACATACCATAAGCTCTGTATTTACTGTTCACTTTTTACCTCCATCTCACTTGGCCTTGTTGCTGTTATTTAATTAATGTATTTTTCCCTTCTGGGATCACACATAAATAATTAGCTGGATTTAAATGGGACAAACACCACTGTTGTTTTCATAGCACAACTGTGCAAACGGAAGACAGACCATAAAGCTTGGTTCATATATTGTTTTTTTTTATGGCAATCTCATATATCTGCTGCTTTCAATTGGTCTGGTTTTACTGCATGAACAGTAGAGTATATGAAAAGGTTCATTTGAAAATAGGGCTTCCAGCAACGGGAGAAAAAGACTGAAACTAAATCACATCATAGGTACATATTAAAGATATAAATCATCTTAGCTTTTACATAAATTACATTTTCAAAAAGACTGGCATATATTGTGTTTAAAAAAGAAAACTTAGATGTTTACAGATGAAAAAACTATGCAAATGTTAATATTACTATATCAACTTACTGTTGAAAGACCAAACAAAATCCAAATTTTTCTGAACAGCTGTCAACATGAGCATGTCAGCCCACCACACCGGCCCACAAGCTCAGACAAAATTAGCAGATCCCGTTTTGATTTATGTCAAGTTTCTTTTAAAAATCCTCAAAACTGTCAATTCTCAACATCAAAAGGGGCCCTGTTTTAACATCACACAGCTGCAGGATGCTCTTATAGATGATACTGCCTGTCAAAAAGAATCACATATCCTAATCACACTTGAAAATGTAACAGGCCATAAACTCAGATGCTGCTGTCTGAGAAAACCCAGTATTTATCGACTTTGCATGTGGTTGCCCATGATGCATCAGAGGACCATCTCCCTCTCTTCATCCCGTGACAGTGCGTCACCCCCCTGCTCCTCCTTTTCATCCCTGACTCCTCTCTAATTTTACCTATGATTCATTCTGTAATTGAATATTCCATCTGTCGCACGGGCCCATGTTCATGTTCTTTAGCCGCGCGGTGATGAGGTAATGCAATGGGCACTTAGCTGAGCAGAACACCCCTTATCAAAAAAAGTCTGACTCTTCTGTACACACACACACACACACACACACACACTTCCTCAGCCTGCTTCAGCTGCATCAAATTTGTCCACTGCTTTCCTACATTTCCCAGAAAGCCTCCCTGCAACCCTCAAATGTGCAAATTTATTCCACACAGCAGCCGATTTTATATTTAGACACAGCAAGCAATAAGACAAGCGGTTTTTCCAGCACATAAAAAAACTAGTCTCTTATTTAAAAACCAAGAAATTAATGCAGCTGCACTATCAGTGGAGAATTTGGTACAAGTCTATCTAATGATGGTTAAGAGAAAAAGAAAGCGTAAAATTATTAACTCCAGTGTAGCTGCAGTGGGTTGTTCTTGACGTCACCTCATCTACAGTTGGAATGTGGGTTTGGGTGTCTATGTGCTTTTGGACTTATGTATCTGTATCTGTAGTAATGTCATATGTACTAATTGTATGAATAATTGGAATTTGGGAGGCAAAAAAGTAGCTGGAACTTTGCATCAACTTCCTGTATTGACCTCCATATTTCTCCAACTAAAACCTTTTTTATTCTTTATCCCGTTCCCTCTCCTCTTGTCGAGAGGTTGCTCACCCTCACCCCTTCTGTCTCCCTCTTTCTCTCCCTCTGTGTCAATCTATCCCTCTCTGGCCATGGACTGTCACCTTATGTTTAGTGTGAGGAGCGATGGAGAGGAGAAAAAAGTGAAGGGGAAGCAGGGGAGACGAGGAAGCTATGCATGAAGGGAGGAAAAAAAACACAAGAACAGTATGGGAGCTCAGGATAGAGAGGATTGAGATGAGGATTTGGTGTTTAAGGTTTCTTGTGTGTGTGTGTGTGTGTGTTTCTGACCAATATGCACAAAAAGACTTGATGTATACATTTGTGTGAATGCGAATTCTGTGTGTGAGCTTACTTTGTGTCTTTGTGTTTGTTTGTCTGCAAGTCTGTGTGTGTGTGTGTGTGTGTGTGTGTGTGTGTGTGTGTGTGTGTGTTTGTGTGTGTGTGAGAGGGGACGCATCCTCAAAGAGCGGTCCACGGCAGGGGGTCATTCATGATTTCATCACCCAAGCTCTGCATAAAGCTCTCTCAAACACTCGTCTTTTTCTCTCAGCCCCTCTTTGCTTCTTTCCCATGCTCCCTTTCTTTTTTCACGTCTTTCCTACAGCTTTCTTCACACTGTGTTTTCTCTGCCCTCTCTGCTATTTTACCATTCTCCGGTCATCAATGCTTTCCCTCTCTTTCTCCCCCTTCCCATCTGTGGATTTACACCACTTTTGCCCTTATCTCCTCCTGGTTGTCTTTGATTTTATCTCCATACTCCATCTTTTTCTCTTGCTCTCAACTCCTGTTTCTAAATCTTATCTTCTTCACTCCTTGCCTTTAGGTTCCACCTTCTTTCTGTCTTCACTTTTTTTTTTTTGGAATTCAATCTCCCTCGCCTTCCTCTTTCACTCGTTGTCTCTCTTTCTGTAGAGTGATGCAGGGGCGCAAATTGAACCTTTGATTAGAAACATTTAAAACCAGCGTCTCACTTAAATACAGATGTGCAGGCATAAATATGTAGACATGCACACACTGTTGGTGGAGGAAGAAAGAAAACTTTATTTATTTATTTTTTCATAAGTCTTCAGTTTCAGCCGAGGAAAACGATACAAAGTTATGTGCATTTTTAGTATAGTTTGGGATGTTATTTGATTTTATTATTTTTAATTTTACTGTTACTTTCTACTGTTATTTCACGCCAAGACCCTGCAATCAGTAATAAAGGGGAAAATGCAAATGGTGGGCAGCATTTAGTGGCTCACTTGAGTATGACCATTGAATTATCATGTGTAATTTGGTGACTAGAAAGGGCTGAGGCCCATTTATAAGTGATATTACATTAGAGGGAATAAATAACCATTAGGTGGTGGTTTGGGTTGGTGTCAATCACAGCCAATCAGTTAAGAAGTACCCTGAGTCACAGACTGTGTCATAATGAAGCAGTCCAGACGAACTTAACTGATGAGGAGTTACAAAGTGCCCAAAGTATCTTGTCCATTTTTAAGCTGAATTCATGTTTCGGAAAAAATCGGATTCATATTTACTTAATGTGCACAGTGTGAATAGATTCACATAATACTTTCATGTTTTCATACCAGGTTTCATATTTATTTTCAGAACTAACAACAGATCTTTTTTCCAGTCATCATTATTTAACACAAATGCAGTCATAGTTTTCTTTTTCTTGTTTGGTGCACGCAAGAAGATGCACACAGGTATACTAGCTTTGGCAAACAAATGTTTTAATCATAATGACATTATGGCTTTATGGAATACATTAGTCATTATTTAGTGGCTAACCAGTTTGTGTTGCATAGAAGAGCCATACAGAAACCCCCCTACCTATTTCACAAAAGTTTAATCAGGGTACAAACACTGAAAGTGCCATATGCAGTTGCACGGTGCTTTGAGTGTATGCACCTCATCCCTTTAATTAAATGTTGCAGATGGAGGGTACCATTTCTGTTGCCATCAAACAACTATGGGGATGCAATCGACAAAAAGGGAAAGCTTTCATATATTCTACAAACAGTTTTGGCTGACAGATATTGGAAAAATCACCTCCTAACCTCCCCCAGTACAGACTGTGTCATATTCAATTTATTACCTTATTTCCAATGAAATTGCATTCCTGCTGTTGCATGCAAACAATTTATATGAAATTGAAACATAGATTTTTATGTCATTGGAAGCCACAGTAATTCCAAAGGACACCTGCATCTGTGCCAAGATTACATAAGATTACTTTGAGTCTGAGCAGGCAGAGTCTCAAATATTTTTAATGTTAAAATGTTCTTTTTTTTATTTGTTGTGACACTCTCCACTAATGCACTGAGCCAGTCTGTTTTAGGCACAAACACTCTGTACAGCCAAAGATGAAATTAGTAAACACACACAAACTGAAAACATCTTCTTGCATCCTATAAAATATCACTTTTCTGGTGTGACTAACCAGTGCTCCACCTACATCAACACAAAACATAGAGCATCAAAACTCCATTTAAAGCTAAGCCTACCCAACCTGTTCAAACTGGGAAATAATACAGCCTTTACAAGAAGAATGCATTCAAAAATTTAATTAGAAAATGACTAAATGAGTCTTTCAACTTCTTTCTATTTTCTCTTTTTTCTTAACTTACTGGTCAGAAAGGAACCTTGAATTGCATTTATCCATTTGAAATTTCACAAAAGGTCAATGCTATTACTGTAGCTACACAATCACTCCCTGATATAATGGTGTGATGGGCAATGCTCTTTTGATATTATATTTGTGAATGGCACACATCAAAAAACATGATTTTGAGAGTTAGTGTTCCCTATTTTCAGATAGAAATGTAGGAGAAGTGTGTGAGGCTCTTTTTTCCAAATTCAAACTTCAAATGACTGTCTTCATGGAAATCTGCAACATACTGTACACACATACACACACACACACACATACTGAGCGGACAGTAAGACTTGTGGATGATGGACCGGCTTTCTTCATTTCTAACGCAAACACACTGTCCCACACACACGCACACACACACACATACCTCATTGGCATGCCAATATGCCTGCACATGTCCTGTCAGATCCAAGAAGGCATTTAAAACACTAACAAGGCTTTTATTCACTTTGGCCTTATGCCAGCCTGCGACACACATATACACGTATGCACGGATGCATGCACACACACAGAGAACCCTCACAGCCTCCCAGATGAGCACTTGCAGGTTATGCAGATAAAATGAAGGCATACATGAATGACTGAACAGTTACACACACATTCACACGTAGAGCTCTGTGCGCAGAGTTCTACAATTACACAGGAATATTTTGATAGAAAATTCCCTTACACCCCAGGTGACTGACCCCCCGGTGCTGAAAAAACACACACTCCCCTCTCTGTCTCGCACACACACGTTTCCGTCAGCCAGATGAAATTGCCCTTCAAAGTAACCACACAATCAACAGCAGCACGGTTCTGACAGAGGACTCACAGCTTTCAGATTGCTCTTGTGTGATCTCACTGAAGTGTGTATTATAGTGTGTCATATTTCTGTGTTACTTTGTGTGTGTGAGAGTGAGTCTCCAGACGGGACAGAAAAGGTCCTTTCGCAGGTGACATCGGTGGTATTTGTGTGCCACAGCACGAAGTGGTTAGTCGTGTCACATTCCATCTACATCTAGCTAACACCGTAGCCTGCCCTTTGATACTCTGACACACACACACACACACACACACACATAAACACACATTTTGGTAAGCTGGTGCCCCCTCTTTAAATGTCCAACAGAAATAGAACAGTACACATCCATGTTAAGAAAGATCACTAAATTGGTCATTCTTTGTTTATTCATCAATGTAAGACATGTTATCTCTACTTTCAGCACATAATAATGGATGTGGCAGTGAATGCCATGTTACACAGGGCTAAACCCTGTAAAATAACTTCTACCAGCCCACGCACACACACACACACACACACACACACACACGCACACAAGCAAGCATGTGATGAAATACACATCCCTGGCCACTTCAGAGGGCAGTAATACAAATGTGCAGTGCATGCAAGCCACAGTGTTCGATTAATCAGCAGATGCTGGCAGTCGGCAGGTTACCGTTACACACTAAGCATATTTGCTTGTATGCCAGCAAAATGTGAGGCAGAAGAAGAATGCTAGTCGATATAAACATGGATTTAAATGATGCAGGTATGAAAATATAATGTAATTTTAACTGTTAAACAAGAAAACTCCATGTTACCAGTTTACAAATCACAGATTACAGTATTTACACATTTCTGAGCCACATCGTTGCACACAAGAGAACAATGTCCTCTTGACTGTAAATCATTTTTAATAAGTAACTTTCCCCGTCCCAAGGCTAACTTTTGTAATATGATCCATACTTTTATTTTTGAGCCTACACCCCATGTAGCTTTCCCCTCAACAATTCTGACCACTTTACTTAGTTTGAACCTCTTTTTCCACTGTCAGATTAAAGCCTTGCAAAAGTACATTATGAACACCAACCCTCCCCTTTAACATATTCTCTCTGCATTTAAGCAGACTTGAGAACAATGAGCTTTTCTCTTTTCAGTAGTTTCAGTGTAATGGAGAGCAGACACAGACTGGCTCTCAACGTGCCAGAAACACACTAATGTGTTTATAATGAAGAGCAAGTGTATTATGACTAATGTCACAATGAATGAATTTCAAAGTGAATCATTACTCATGTCTGCGCTCTTAATGGACGGCTTTCTTTTTTGCCCCAAAGTCCGACATTTTGCAAAGGAGTCTTTGTAGTCAAGGGGAATAAACATTTTATCTGGTTGCAAGAGCATTTTGATCAGATTTGCATTTTAAATTTAAATTCTGTTCCACAACAAACAAACTGAGGGTGGAAGTACTGAATAGTATGTAAATGGTGTAGTGTGTTTATTTATACTTCAAAATGCTATTTGAACCCACGCATTTTATTTTTTATGTAAAATTGTTTTCATAATTTGCAAGTATTTTGTATAGTATATGATTTAAAAAGTAAATATTTGGTAGACTAGCATTATGGTAAATATGCTATTATTAAACTTGGGCCATATCATTACATATTTTGGGTTCAGCCAAGCAACCTTTCAAAAACCCAAGTCTCAAAATAACACAAGCAAACTGATTGAAGCAGCTGTAGATTAGCAACCCCAGTGCTCTGCGAGGTAAAATGACTGTTTTTGTAAATGGAGTCTGGTGGTTTTGAAGAGAGCGATATAATGTCTGATTCTGGTTAAACAAAAATCTTAAAGGCCTATCTCTGTATTTAACAGTCTGACAAGTGGACATATTTTAGGTTTTAAAATAACATCCTTTAAGGCTGGATTCTCTGCATTTCAGACATGGAGATAAGTGGAAATGAATAATGTTTTTTTCAAATACAGCCTATCATTTGTTGTGACTGAAAAAAAATCTGACCTCAGATATCCTGTGTGAAACCAGACAGGAGGTTGTGTTGTTATGACAAGCGATCTGCAAGCCTGTGGCCTTGGCTGGGTCTGCCCATGGCCTTGTCCAGTCTGCCGCTATGTGGATAAATGACTGAACATGCTGTATACATTTGTGTGTGTGTGTGTGTGTGTGTGTTCATCTCCAGTGGTTGTTAATGGTAGCAGGTAGTGTTTAGCCAAAGGCGCACCGAAACCATAAACCTCAATATATTCCAAAACCAGTGTGGACTTTGGGAAGCTGTTATATTGTTGTTTCGCAAATAGTAGCACACAGTACTTCAATAACACACGCAAAAATAAAAATCTAATGGAAGGTTAGCATGACAAAAATATGCAAGGACACTTCAGTGCAGGATGTTATTGCCAGAGAAAAATATTTACAGTTACAAGCAAGCTTGCAACCAAGGGAGGAGATGCCGATGAGGTGAATTTTATTCAAGACTGAATATTTGTGTAACACCAGTAACACTGAGACAGTAGTAAGTACAACTGAAAGGACTGAAGCCATCTGTCTTGTTCTAAATCCATAAAGGCTTTTTCACACTGTTGGAAAGGAGACCTTTGCTGTTCGCTCTGAGAGAGTGGTACATTCGGTGAAGTGTGACAGGTGTTGTCAAATCCAGGTGCAGAAAAGCTGTCTGTCATCCACCTCGAAACAGTGATCTGGGCTTCACTTCAATCAAACTCCAGTGTGTTTCCCCGGGGTTCACACCAGATGTTAAATGTTAAGTTCAATAGCACGAGTAAGTGAATGTGTTACCTTAACCTTATGCATTTATGCAGGCAGTGTGCTGGCCAAGATCGTGATCAAATACACTGAGACAGAAGCATTTACTGTATTACTTTATTTTTTTGTTTTCCCTTCATTTTCAAGCCAATTAGGTAAAAACTGATGAAATGATAACACATACATCTGCACAGTTTGCATGGTTAAGAAGGAAAAGGGCCAGTTGTTGTGATAGTTTTGAGTGATACCTATAGTTTTACTGTAGATGCAAAACAACAGTACTTTACTATATAGTCATGCTTTTACATTTTAGTTTATGTTACAGAAAATGTTTTCTAAAGTCAAATGTTGTCTGAACGAGCAGCCATACTTAGACTAGGAACTCTCTGACCAAGCAAATGTAAACATCCCTGCCAGCTTTCAGTATTTGACAGTGTTAAATATTCGTGCAGTGAACATATGTCGGTGGGTTGGAAAAGGGTTCCATACCCTGCCTTAGTGTTTGTAAATCACACCTTTGTCTCCAATGGAGTTTATTTCTATCTCTTAATCACTCTATATCATCCTCTCTTTCTGCTCTTTTTTATTTCTCTGTCTCTCACATGGAGCGGAGATGGCACCAGCGATGGCGTAATCTTTTGTCTAATCTGTTAATCCCATTAATTATCACACAGCCATTATTCTGCCCAGTCATAATCCCCCTCAGAGACCTCCAGTACAAATACAGACGGGAACCAGTGCATGACATCTGCATGTCTGCATAATAACACCACGCAAACTCAAATACAATTCAAATTGCCTCACATAGAAGTTCTGAAAAGCAAAATAATACACCTCTCTCCTTATGTAGTAGTGAATGTATTTTCTTTAATGTTATGTCAGGTTCAAGGGGTGGACAACATCAATAGAGCCACTTTATTAACCCCCCTAGGACAGGACTTCGTTTTTTATAAAACAGGAGAAAATCTGAGTTTGTTTGGTGTTTGTATTCATAGATGTTGTTGATTTCCTTCTTTAAGTGTGATTTTTTTGAGCCCTGTTTGAACATGCAGTCTGATATCTCTCTGTTTCCCCCTCATGGAGCAGCTGAAAAAGATCAACAGTAGTTTGGAGATGCATCATTTTGAGAAAGCTATCCAGGCAACAAAACTTCATGATTTTATTCGAAACTGTCAGCAGATGCCCACACAGTTCTGGAGGTGAAGTCCATTGATGCCATGTCTTCATCATCTTTATCCATGGTGGAGAAACAGAGAAATCCAGAGGGGACGTATTTTATTCACATGCCAGTTCTTAGAGTGATGTTGTTGTGGTCTCTAAAACAAAGCTGAAGTGTCTCTAAGACGCAGTTAAAATTAGCTGATGTTCACATTTAGCTTAAAAATTCAAGATAAGGCATTTTATCTTTGCATGATCACTCACTGCTAACCAGGAAATGGTTCTCAATTGCCACCGTTTCATCCTTGAGAGAGGAAAGCAGTCTTAAAAAAGGTACAGAGTGGGATCAAACAGTAGGTTTCCACATGAACCTCATTTTGTTCTTATCTCTGAAGAACATTTTCAGTTCATCGCTTTGATATCGAGCAGGTGTTGAAGAGGCTTTTTGAATTGTAAACAGTTGAGAAGATTCTTTCTCATCATCAGTAACCAGTTTGAGACAGTTTATTTAGTTTTGTGTGATGTTCTGTCAAAACTAAAGATGCTCATTGACAAGGTTTAAAATGCCAAAGCAAATGAACAGTCTTGAGCATTTGCACTCTGTTTCTGGAGTTTTGCTTCAGCATTTCCGTCTGTAAGGAGGTTTTTGTTTTCAGGTGGTCAGGTTTAGCTGGTGGGATAACATCAGTGGTTCCATTCAAGTTCCCAAAATTATCACAGGAGGAGGGAAGCCCCAATTTGTAAACGCCTTGTAAACATCTCAATAGCTTCACAGGGGTAAATAAATAACTAGCATAGATAACATAATAAACTACTTATATGCCACAAACTTCCCAATGTAGCTAACCCAGTATAATTGAAGCCAAAGGAATAGGTGTCACTTTCAGTATCTCATCCGATCTTTGCAGTGATTGACATATGAGAATGCATACAGACAGCACATCCCAAATATAACCCCAAATGGGACGTGAGCTTGTAAGCATGTAAATGTGCTCAATGCTGATGCACAGACCATAATTCATTCCCTCAGACCACTTATCCTTATTAGTCTACAACAAAAGATTAATATTTCAAAACCATAAACAACAAAACAAACAGAGAAGCCACCGCGGCACCATAACTCAGGCCCAGGCCACTTAAAGTTATTGTAAACCAAATATTTAATATTTCAAACCATAAACTAAAACAAACAGACAAGCTCTTTGTCCTGCCAGAGTGCCATCCTCTCCTCTCCTCTCCTCTCCTCTCCTCTCCTCTCCTCTCCTCTCCTCTCACATGGATAATTTGTATACAGCATGTGTTCGTGCATTGTCTACGGTGTGTGTTTTGGTTTATCAAATTAATCAAATGCCCTAAATGGAACAGCTGTCTGTCTACAGGGAGGGAAAAAGAGATTAAGAAAAAACCGAGGGGATGTTAAAACAAAGACGGATGGATGGAAAAGGAGACAGAGAGAGCCATGACAACAAGGGAATGAGGAGGGAAGAGAAGGGAGGAGAAAGAATATACGAGAAAAGGGGAGGACAGCAGTTTGCAAGAGAGGATTAAAGCAAGAGTGAGAACGGGTTTGAACGATTTACAAACACAGCAAACACGTGACGTGAGACGGATGGAGAGGGACCAGCAAAGCAATTAACAAAATGAGAGGCAAGAAGTGAGTCAAAAATAACACATGGATATTACATTTTAGGGAGGAAAGAAAGGAAAAAAATGAAAAATAGGGGGAAAGAGGCAGACAGGGAAGCAGAAAAAAAGGAGCTATTAGTGATTGTCTAGATGATCGGTTCTTGTTGCTGTTATTGTATCTCGGCCCTGATGCAGTCCAGAGTCAGCTTAAACATAACACACCATCACTCACACACTAATGACTAGCTAGCTCAGTGCGTCTCTGAGAGTGTGTACGTGCGATTGTGTACTTTGTTTTTATCAATTTGCCAGGTCCAGCAGTCATCACATGCATCTTTGCAGAAGCTTTTCTTTTTACTGTTCTTAAAAAGCCAAATGTGGTAGAAAGGATGTTTGTTAATCAGTTTTATTGGATCACTGATTTGAGAAGTGCTGCGTTGGAGCACGGCTCCATTACGCATGGCCGTCTGTGTTAACCTTTATTAAATCACAATGACACCAGGCTGCTACAAAGTAAGTGCTACAAAATAACCACACACACAGCTTTTTGCCGAAAATTACACAGAAAATATGCCTTTGAATGCTCATATTACCCTTCTTAAATACATTAGTGCTACCCAAGACACTATATGGTTTATATTGATTCAGTGGATATGCTCAGCACATTAAATTGTGGGACAAATGTTCTGATTAGTATTGTCTATCCTATTTCCTATGCAATTATGGTTGTCTTTATTGATTAGATTAGCAGTTGTCAATATCCCATCCGACAGCTGGGTCCACAAGTCTTTTGTTTTGTGTCACCTAAGCCTTTATTGAGATTTTATGGACTGGAAGTGTATTGATTGGAAAATAAAGGGGATCTGGTTTAGATTATTTCAGCTGATTCTGGATTTCATGGACTGTATTGGTTCCTAATTTCATCCACAGATGGTGTACTTGCTATGGGTTTGTGAATGTTAACCTCATCTGTGGTTTTACACACACACACATACACACACACACACACACACACACACACACACACACACACACACACACACACACACACACACACACAGTATCTTATTTACCACTCTCCCCATTGCTTGCATTTGACAGAATTCTCCATAATTAGTTTGGCCAAGCTTGCTCTCCTGTTTTTAATGGGGTGAAATTATTTCACCGCATCAGCACAGAGGTTTGGAAAAGTTCATCCAACCACTCGATATCTCAAACCCCCAACTTTGTGTGTGTGTCGATCTGCGTGTAGACAATTCTGTGTGACTGCACTGGATATGTGTGTGTGTTTTGGCACAAATGTGTGTGTAAATGTTCTGTTTTGAATGTGATAATGACTTATTGATCTGACGACAAATTAATTTGTCACCATGGAAGTCTGCCTCATGATTAGTGGGTGACGTGTTTCTTTCTCTTGTTCACTCTGCTTCGTTCTAACTTTCTGTTGCTCCTCCGGGCTCCAGTTTCACTTTTCATTCCTCTGAGTGCTTTTCTCCTTTTCTGTAATTTTCCCCCTCTTTCTCTCCGTCAGAATGACAGATTTAGCATTGATGTGGTCGTACTGAGATATCCGAGGTAAAGCAATCTGTCTTGTGTGATTATGTGGTCAGAAGTTAAAGTTTCATGCAGTGTTAGCCGTTGTAGAGGTCCCCACATCCTGCATCTATCCCACTTTTCTACTCTTTACCATGTAACCGCTGTGGAAGGCCACCATATCCTGCAGCTATCCTGTTTCCACATGATTCCTTAAGAGGGTGAAGCAAGGAGGTAGCAGGATTGTATTAAAAAAAAGCACTTTGAAAAATGAAGGCAATTCCCGTTTTAAGATTTGCTTAAATCATTTCATTTTGTTAGCTTTCAATGTGCCTGATGCTCTGTAGTTTCTTTAATCTGCGTGGTCTTTTATATGTGGTAGTAATGTAACCTTTTACGTTGTCCTCTCTCTTGATAACATGAAGTGCTTTCTAACAAAGTTGTTATCGTTGAAGGCACTATATAAATAAGTGGATTTGACTATTAGATGGCAGGTACCCACCCTTGAACTTGCACTTTTTGCGTATGAAGTATTTATTAGGTTTGCTATAATTCATGCTAATGTCTTCACAGAGTGTCTCTTGTAAAAGCCGCCACAGCAGCTCAGCATCATGCCGAGAGCAGCATTGTAAACTTCAGGTCCTGAGCAGACTGCGTTTTGTCATTGAAATTGCATTGGGCATCTCTGCACGCCGGAAGATCAAAACAGCAACTGTTAGACAAAAAGGAGCTTCGATTTTAGGAGACATGTAATGTAATGTCAAGCCAACCCATCTTATTGGTGTGGAAGGCCAGAGATGGCATGAATAATTAGACTATTTTTGACTAGTTTCTTGTGATCTAATGTTTTCTTATGATCGTGAGAAAGTTGCTTTGTGATCTTTTGATTTTGACAAAAACAACATGTTACTCTTTGATGTCGACATTGCAACCAGTGCACTCATTTCATTTCGTTTTGATCACAGAATGGTAATACCATGATCACACAACAAACAAAGCGTGGTATGTTGAGATCATAAAATAACTATATGTTTCATGTTACTTTCTACTTAAAGCGCAAAATAAAGGGACAAGCATCCAGTTCTTCTCTCTCAGGCAAACAGGCTACTACAGCTATTTAATTTTGTTATGTGAATATTATAATTTGTCAAGACAATGTTTGTCAAGACAATTGTGGAACATCTAACTAAACTGAGAGGAGTCTGTTCTTCAGTTTCCTTGACAGCCGCTCATCTGAACACTTAGCAGGTATATTGCTGAGAAAGTGCAGTGTCAAGTGTGCGTTCCTGAGATCTACAGGACACATTTATGAGTAGCGTGTTAGTACTGCCAGAAGTACACACTGTATTAAGAGGACACCCTGATTAACTGTAACACTGCAGAATGGTATGCTGGGTACAGCTCGCTTTCCTGCGCTCGCTACTCACTGTTCATGAACACACGAGGGAAGAGAGACTGAAGAGATTGTTGCAAACTCCCAGAAATAGCCTGGTCCCAAATACCCAGCTGTTAGCAATGACTAGGCATACAAAAGTCTAGGTATAAAAGTTCAAGAAACAGTTTATTTGGATAAGCGGCAGCAGCACTAGAGGTCAAGCAATCAGCCTGTTCTGAACAGGCGCATTTTGGGCACCGCACTCGTATTTCTAATAGCTAGTATTGAGCTTTTTTTGTGCTTCAAGGTATTTTACTTAATCCCTAAAAATCCCACACATTCTTACATTTGAAAAGCTGAAACTGAATGTTTATTAATCAATTCAGGACTAGCTGAAAGGTCTTATTTGGTTGTTTCAGTGGATGGGGTGTAATAGAACATCTCCTCAATGGAAGTTTTGTCACTTATCTCAGTCTAATGTGTTTTTCATTAAAAAGATGATCAGGTCTTTAATATGGTGAAAGGCTGTTCTCCCAAACAGTGTAACAGGGGTGGACTGGTGCTAACTGCTGCATGTGTGAAAACTTTCCCCCCTCTGGGTCTGTGGGGGGGTGCTGTTGTCTGATTCCTCTAAAGGAGATTAATGAAAGCAGTACAAACAGAGAAGGAGGGGACAGACAGTGAGGAGAGAGAGGCTGCAAGGGAGGGAGTGTGCGAGTGGTAGTGTTGGGAGGTGTGTGTGTGTGTGTGTGTGTGTGTGTGTGTGTGTGTTGGCTGGGGAGTCTTCTGTGAAGTCCATTCATGCCCTGCTGAATCAATGGAATTCTTTCTCTCTCTCTCTCTGGTTTTCCCTTTTTCTTTCACATTTTCTCATTCCCTCACAGACTCTCTCTCTCTTTCCATCATCTGGTTATTCTCTCCCTCTTAGTCTCTGTCTCTCTTTTATGGTTTCGATCCCTCTCTCGCCCTGCATTCCTCCTGTCTTGCCTGTCACGGCCTTATGTCTGTGATGTCATTCAGGACAAAGAAGCCAAGCTTGCCTGGAATGTGAGACTGACTGAGTGAGACAGTGAGAGGGGGGAGAGAAACAGAGAATGGGTGAGAAGAAGTCAAACATAGAGAGAAACTTGGATAAATGTCAGATGCTACGAAAATATCAACACAGTGAATCGCACGAGACGGACAGAATGGCATGTTTATTTGAATGTCCAAAATATGTAGAAATGTCCTAAATTTGAAATAGTGTGCAGGCTATGTCCTCTCTGGTTCCATGAAACTTTTCAAAATGTTTTTTTTTTCAAATTCCCTGCACCTTTGTGAAAAAGGGGGTACAGAGGCAGAGACGTGAGGGAATAAATAAATCCAACAAGAAATCTTTGAGGAAAAAGACAGGCGGTATACTGCAGAACTAGCCCAAGAATCGTCCTGTTTTTATGCAGTTTTCAGTATTAAGTAATCAAGTGTCTGTACATCCATAGGTACGTTGCCAACAGAACCAGTAAGAGCCAATTCCGCACTGATGGTACCAATTTGCCAAAATGTAAGCCAAACATATAAAGGTCATCGAATAGAATCAGCAGCAGCAAAGTTGGTATTTTATATCTTAATTTTCTTCTGTTAACAGCTCAGCACCTGCATTTTAATCATTGCTAATCAAATCATAGATATCGTAGTTCTACAACAGTGACTCCCAAAGTGTGGGCCGTGGCCCCCTGGTGGGCTGTGTAGGTACATCAGGTCATCTAAAATAAATCAATTGATTTTCAATTTTGTAATTAAGTTTGAAATTACCATAAAACAAAAAACTAAACTAATGAAACAAAGCCATGGGAATGAAGTGTTATTCTTAATTTATCTGACCTGTTTTTGAACCTGTGTTACACCATAGTTGGTGGCCCGTTAGATTATGTGACCTGCAGTGTAGGTTAAGTTGGTCGGCATGAGGAGTGAGGGAGTGATGTTAGGGTAAGAATATCTGATGGGACACTGGAGCGTATCTTACATCTCTCATTGGCCGGGTGTCATCATTAATGGAACAACGCATCACTGGCGAGAAAAGGTTCAAATGGAGCGGTGGCTGAAAAGAAAGGTTTTCAATGGAGAATCAACCTCAACAAGCGAATCACTGAAAGATCAAAATGAATCTAGGAAAACAAAAAGAAGGACCTGAAGAAAGTACACATGTGAAAGTACACATCTTTTTTTGTCATGCACAAATAAATATTATATAATTGTCCAAATATAGATGCAAACAGTAAGCATTTAGGTATTAAATATGTCAATTGGACTAGATTGTAATTGAAATTCTGGTAATAGAAATAGAGGCCACTTCAATAGATAAACCAAAAGAACCAAACCTGTGTGGAGTGTTGGAGTTCTTGGTGTAGGAAGTATTTGTGATTGTTAGTTAGATGAAGTTACGTTGGGACCAGATATTGTTGTTGTTCTCTACATCAGTTCTCCTCAAAGGCATTATTTCACGTTGACACTGACGTAATTGGAATGAATGCATCAGGTTCCCATAACAAAGTTGTCTGTGAATACGAAAAATGCATTCAAAGATCTTAAAAAATTTAGGGGTCAATTTGTTCAGAAATTAGGGGTCAGTTTCCTCTTTACTTCCTTTAGCTCCTTCTGTTGCCAGGGAGCACTTCCCTGTTGGGTGTTTGGGAACTATTTCGATCCTCCAGGGAAATGAGTGACAGCGGTCTTTCTTCCTACACCACGCTGGTATGCATGTTCTCACATACCAATGCTGTCATTTATGTGCATGAGCAAGTGAATAGATATGGAAAATTCCCAAGGTGTTCAAACTGCTGAATGAATAAAACCACATGCCAGCGGTGCCCATGATCTAATAAATGGATGAAATAAACAATTAATGTTTCTGAAATGTGACTGTGCTTCCACTAATCCTCACTCCAACTAATGCCAAGGTTAGAAAAACTGAGGACAGGGTACAAGAAGGGAAAAAAACTGGTAAAAAGAGGAAGGTGGAAAGCATGACTGAAAGCAGATGTGATAGAGCAAAGACAAGTGCGAGGACAGGAAAAGTAAAAAGAAGGTGAAAGGAGAGGAAGAAGTCAGTGTAAGGTGGAGCAGGAAGTAGAGGAGACACATAAAAGGTAGAGAGAGAAGATGCCGACCAGCTGAAAGGCAGAGAGGAAAACGAAAGTAACACCGGGGGAGAGCAAAGAATCACATTGATATTCTTTCTAAGGCAGAGTCACTGTGTGTGTCCCAACAGAGGAATATTTATGTCTGGCCACACACACACACACACACACACACACACACACACACACACACACACACATGTATGCGTGTGGAGTGTGACCTCTCTACAGAGGCCTGTCCGTCAGACAGACACTCTGATGGATGAAGCTGTCAGTGCCTGTGTGTCTCGCTTATCAGGCAGTCAAATACCCTCCTCTGTAGACCACACACACACACACAAGCATGAACTCACACAGATACAAGCATGAACTCACACAGATACAAGCACACACTGAGACACTTGCAGAAGGGACGGAGTAGCAGAACAGATAGAAGGTGAGCGGTGAGATATATAAAAAACACAGGAGGCTGAAGAGAGAAGAAAATGTGAGAAGAGGTGGAGAGAGACACAGTGTTTTCTTTTTTTTTCTTTCTTTCTTCCTTCTTCTTTCTTCTCTACCACCTGCCATGATTGTCAGACAAACTCAGTGATTCTGTTTCATGCTGATCAAAAAGGGAACGACAGAAGCGGCGAGGGCTCTGGCCTGGTGCACTGAAATGTGCACTGGTACCAAATCGACCCACACACATCAGTTCCAGGCATTAACTCAGTCAACAGAGTTGCATCATTTACTTGAACAGTCGGGACATTCCGCTGAAAAGACAGAATATGATAAAAGGATAGTGGGTGTAAAACACCTACAGTGTTTACATACTTCAGTAATTACATTACAGTTACTGAATCTAGTCTATCATGGACTTCACTCTTAACCGGAGTTGGGGGGGGGGAGGATCAGTTTCTCTGTGCGTTCAGAGATCGCTGTGGGGTTTGTTAGCCAGGCCTCGGGAGATGTGGCCAGGCAGCAAGCCTCTACCAAAATAAATGTTAGCCGTTGGTGGTCGGTTGATATCACCTGACCATAGCCTGGCTTTTCTTTTAACCTCAATGTCTTGTTCTTTTTTTTACATCCATCCATGCCTCTTTTTATATCTTCTGTGCCATACTTAAGATATTTTATCACAAAGATTAGGATATTGAGTGGTGAATCGCATCATCCCTACATGTGTAGGATTGGAACATTGCTTACTTCAGATACTTCTAGTAATAATATCAACAGCAATTACACCTCTACACGTTGAGGAAAGATCGATCAAAGTATGAAGCACCTACTTTAGGATTAGATTATCCAAAAATGAAGCCTATAAACTAAGTTAATTTACAAATTCACTTACTCCCTGACATAACTCACTCTCTCACACGTCTCTCTCTTCACCTAGCGGCCATTAGTTCTCATAGCCTTGTTTACAGATGACAAATTAAACCAGGATAACCTCATCACTGCAACACTGCAGGGATCTTCCCCTCCATCACACACTGTGTCCTTGTTTACATCAGTGGTTTTCTGCCCTGCGTTAATCATCGACTCTGGGTTGTAGTTTGCAAAGCTTAATTATATCACTCGTTTATTCAAGGCCTAGAGAAGCAGGTGGAACAACATGGAAATATGATAAAAAACAATTGTATACTAACAGCATATATCACCTATTTCAGTGCACAGTGTATTATGTATATTCTGTGTAAAATGAACCATCATAAGTGATACTCAGGGGAGACGACAAAGCTCTTTCCAATTTTCCAAGCGAGTGTTTCTGGGGAGAAGGGAGGCGAGACTCCGCATGCTCTCATCCTCACTCTACTTTACTCTCTCAGGTAGTTGGCATAGAGCTCTGTGTGTGTGTGTGTGTGTGTGTGTGTGTGTGTGTGTGTGTGTGTGTGTGTGTGTGTGTGTGTGGGTGTGTGGGTGTGCTCCCATATGCATGCCTGTGTGGCTCACCCACATACCAGTAAATTCTGTTATCCTTAGGGGTCCGGCTGTGCAAGGATTACACCAGCATCCCACTCTAGTTTTAAAACACAAACAAACATCGGCACAAACACATAAAATCACACACAAACACATTCCACAGCATACCTGCACAACATACACTCTTACGTACACACACATTCACGCACACCAGCATGGCTTTGCTACGGCCCCACTTTTCAATTTTCAGCTCAATTACATTCCACTGTTACCTATTCTAAACCGAGATCCCTCTTTTCCCTCAGGACACACACACACACGCACACTTATTTAATGGTACTGCGTCCCACTTAAGCCCAAGATTGTGTGGCCTCCTCAACTTTCTCTGAAAGTGAGAATCATTTGGTACTATGGAGACTTTTTAGAACTTTTTTTTCTGTGTACTCTTGGTTGGGGATTTAAGAACGCTGGATTACACGAACATGGACGTCCACTGTTTATGTTGAATAAATCTTGAAAAATAAGTCTTCACCTAATAAAGTCATAATGTGCATAATGCACAGTCCCCATCCTATATATCACCAAAGCAAGTGTTCCAAGTCCCCCCTTAATTTCCTTGCTTTCAGAACTAAAAAGCACTCCAAGAGCTCCCCTTCAAGGCCAGAGTAAAACCATGTGATAGTCCATGAAAAGGAGCCCAAGCTCATTTCATGTTTATATTTACAAACCACAATTGTAATGAAAAATCAAATCAATGGCCGACTGTCAGAACACATATAAAAAAGTACAACAATAAATCTCAGAATGAAAAATATGTTTTAAATCTGAGAATTTCCTTTATTAAAACAAAGACAGAACTGAAGCAACATTGCTTGTTTTATTTCAGCCTGCTTTTAATCAAATTCCAACGATAGAATAACAGCAGCTGCTGCCTCTACATGGCAACAAAAAGTCCCGGTGTCAGTAAACCTATCAAATTTTAGTAATAATAGTATATGCCACAAACATTCAGTTTTAAAAATCATTGTCGGTGCCTTGGCTCCACCATGCATTTGCTTTAAATAAATCTTAGTATTCTATTAAAAAAGTACTATTTGGTCCAAATGCACACACACACACACACACACACACACACACACACACACACACACACACTCCCTGGTTCTAATAGCATTGCAGGCGAGTGTACAAAGAGAACAAACAGCCATGTAATGTGGCGGTTCCCTCTCATTGACACTGGGCACTGGAATGCAACACGGAGGGGGGATGAGGGGACATTGTGTGTGTGTGTGTATGTGTGTGTGTGTGTGTGTGTGTGTGTGTGTGTGTACCATCCTGTCAGATTAGCCTAATGATTAGCATTACTGAGAACTGACAGCAAGAGGAAGGAACAATGGGTGTCATTTATCCTCTTTTTCTCTCTTGCCCACTCACTTTCTTTTTTAGCTCTGTTCCTTGCTTTTAATCTCTGACCCCCACCCCCAATGTCTCCCTCACCGTCTGCCTGCCTCTCCCTTAATGGTTTTATACCCACATAGAGTAGAATTTTCTCTAAAATAGAATAAAACTGAATAGAATAGAATTTCCTGAAAGGAAGATTTTTTTTAATCTAAGGAATGTTAAAGGCAATCACATATGATTGAGTTTGCTGATAATATAGAATGACAGGTTGCCAACTCAAAGCCCTGTAATATAGTTGAGGCACAGAGTCCCAATAAAGTTGTTAGTTATCAACTATTGATAGTTGAGGCTGAGGTTGGCCAACACCTATGATTTGAAGTAGCCACAGAGAATAAGGGAGTTTGGAGGAAGTGATAAAGATACAGAGAGGGTGAGCGATTGGGGAGGAAGGGACGGAAAGGGGACGAATAAAGAGCGTGAATGAATGAAAAAAAATACTGTAGTAGTAGTATAGTGTACTCCACCCTGCTTGCAGTCTTTCTATTTGACTCTGAGGAGAGAAACTATTGATCTTCATGTTATATGTCCAGCAGTAGGTGCTTAAAAAAACAACAGTGATTTTAAAGTAGGGATTGGCATCTAAAGCCCACTGGTGGAAAAAATGAGCTCCAGCTACATGCTACAGCCTTTGCATGTACATATACAGTAAAACTGAACATTTGTTTTTTCTAATCAGAAGGAATCAATAGGAAGAAATACATGCATCAAAATAAATGAGTCATTTTTATGGTGTATAGGGGCAGACACAGACACAGACAGGGACAGGCAGAGCTGTTGCAACCAACTTACACTTTGGGCAGTGGTTACCAACGTTGGGCCCTCAAAATATATCAGAGTGGTCACAAGATGATTACAAGATAAAGAATAAGTTTAAAGAACATACATCATCTGTACTTTTTCCAATCTTTGATAGTTTTAGCTCTTCCATCCTCTGAAATACAATTGAAATAGCACAGTCTGCGAAGGGAACATCACTCTTTGGTTGACCTGTAGACCTGTAACAAGAGGTCTTGAATAAAATTCCCTTTATAGGGTCACAAGCCAAGAAGGAAGAACTGACTTCGGGATTCAATAAAGTTGACTTCATCATATCATAAATCCTTCATGGAAGATGGAAAAGGCCCATATTCTCTATTCATGTTTTATGGTTGTGTTTTTTGCCCAGATTTCTCCCCAAACTTCCATTTTGTTGCACCACAAAATTGACATCAGGAGGTAGAGTTGGCTGAAGTCAGAGGAATCAAAGTAGTGGGGGAAAAAAATCTTCCAGGAAAAGAATGTATCACGTCAACCCATCACTCTGATTCAGGATTGTGCTCAAAACATTATAATAATAATAATACAAAACATTAGCATGTTGAAGCCAAACAGGACTCAAAGCAATGAGGATAGGTGCGATATGAGCATCCACTTGTGGCTGTGCTTCTGCCAAAATACTGCAGAGGGAATGAGATCACTGCTTGTTCCTTCACTTCAGCATGTAGACTGACTCCTACGTGCTTTATTGCCTCAATTTAGCCGCCCTCCTTGTCTTTTCTTGCCTCCAGGACTGCTAAGCTACGGACATTTTTCTCTCAAGGACGAGGGGATTGAATTTTATGATTACACTATCTGCTTTGAAATCTTCACAGGAGGACATGCTAGAATGTATTAGATGGGATGCAAGCTTTACTCTACACCCTGTCATTTCCTTGCTGTGATGCTTGCTCTTTGTCGACAAGCAATAAATCTCATCTATGATGCACAGTGACCAGGTCATTCTACTCTGAGATGAAGTGAATTTAAGAACTGTGGAGGGGGAAGTTCACTTCCCAATTGAGCATCGGCATCAATGCTCGCATTTCACAGTGATATTCTTTTTTTGTTTTTTGTTGTTGTTGTTTTTGATGTTGATACATATAAACATCCAAAGTTCACAAGGACAAGTGTTCAGCTCTGACTCTGTTTGACTACAGTAGTACATTCAGTCTGTTGCTGGTCCAAGCTGTCACCTTCAGTTTAGTGTAAAACTAGCCTTTAACAAGCACACCATATAATCTTAGGAGCTATCAGATTATAATTTGTGTGTGTGTGTGTGTGTGCGTGTGGTTTTTGCTGTCTAATAAAAGGCTTTCTACAAGAAAGTAATCAACTGTGAATCACATCTGACTCAGTTGACTTTGAAAACCCATTGATTAAGATTTATTTGTACTGAACACCTTTAATTTGCCATCGTTTTTGAAGACAGACAAATGTTATCCTGCTTGGCCCTCGGTGATCGAGGTCGTGCAGCTTTTTCCCCAATGCTGTAATGAATTATTGGCACACCAACTGTATCATGAGCTAACTAACTGACACCGACATGATGCCAACAGCACTGATGCAGTTTTAACTTTGACTGTTGTTTCAACTCTCTCTCTGAGATTGCAAAGAGCTGAGATCTTCCAGCATGACAGGAGACCTGGGTTTGATAGGCTAGTGCATAACTGCTATGTGGAGGACCTGATTGAAACCATGCTGCTTAAAGTCTCTGTGCAAACATTTTATTAGAATAAAATTCCAGTATTGCCAATGATAGCTGTTATAGTTCCCCTGAGGTCTCCAGCATTGCATGCAATAGTGTTGCTCTTTTTGTTGTTTGGTTTTGTTGGTTGCGTTCTTGATGTGTGCAGTAGCCTGTTCTTTTTATTGTAGGCAGTGACATGTGTGTGGCCTGTTTGCCCTTTCTCTATCAGTATATATGTGTATCTAAAGGTTTCAGACTGTGCAGAATCAGCCTTTGTTCCTCCACAGTAATGTGACACCTTTCAGAACTCCATGAAGAGTACATGGTGTGTGTAAAAAGACAGCACTGTGTTCCAGCACAAAGCAGCTGGCTGAATTCAGAATGATGGCCTCAAGCTTTACAGGCCAGGCTCTTTTGATGTCTCTCTGTCTCTCTACCGTCCTGTCTGTGTGTCTGTCTCTCTGTCTGTCTGTCTGTCTGTCTAGCTTTGAATCTGACCACTAAATTTAAAGGAATCAGCTGTTCTGATTCAGACGTTGGGAATTCAGGTGGTACCTGAATCGCTCTGATCTGAATCCGCTGATTGGTCAATCCCTGCCTGTCACTCATTTCAACATCATGGACACTGCAGCTAAGAGGCACCTGTAGTGGCAGTGACAGAGCCTCAGGCTAATATTGCCATGGCGACATAGAGCTTTACCTCTTGGTGAAACTACAGACATCTCAACAGCTTGAACACACTCAAATTTCATTGTTGCACATTGAAAGGCTACCTATTACTCAGCAGTACTAACAAGATTTTCTGTGATGGAATGACAATTTCTACTTTAGTGTTCTGGCATTATTTCAACCTCAATAGCTTTCTTCCTTATTCCTTCTCTTCACCTGTAACTTTCTCCAAGTATCTTTTTCAAGATCAGTGTGAAGTGCTACCCTGCACTTTGTTTCAGTAAGAAGTAGAGGCTGAAGTTGGTAGTGAGGTGACACGGAGTCTAAAGAGAGCTTGTATTTCTTCTGTTAAGTACATTTAACAGCTACTTAGAAAGCGGTGAGGATATGACCTATGCCAGACACACAAAGTGAATTGGTTGGATATGTGGCAAGGAAGAAGAAGAAGGAAATAATAGGTCTGCTGTCCATCTACCACTTGGAAAGTGAAAAATGACTATTGATACCTTAGGATTTGAGTTTCATCCTGTATTAATCATCACATGGTGTTAGACTCAATCCCATGTCAGCCAAACTGTTTGACCTGCTGCAGTGCCCCTGGTGAAGGCAATTAAGCAATAACCTGGCCCCGGCACCATTGGATCCATGAAGTTAAATGACAAATTTCTCCTTCGCAGTTGGTTATGTGTCGGAAAAACTTCTCAGATGATCTTATTTTACTGCTTTTGTTTGTCCTCGCTGACTTTTCATGAGGCAGCAATGCAGCGACTAAAAAGGAATTGAAACAAAGTGAAAGATCTGGCGTGTGAGGCGACAGCTTGAAGAATTGAAGTCCCAGTTTTACTAAGAAGATTACTCTTAAATGAACAAATTACTCATGAATGGCACTCTACTGTTTCCCAACTTTCCTGGCAATCTTCACTGCACTGTCAAGATAAATAATAATGAAATATAGTAAGTATGAAGTAGCATGAAAGGAATGCCTGGCCTCTCATAAGCTTCTGGATTCAATGCTACTAGTTCATGCGGAGGTCTGAAGCAGGTTAGGCACACTCAAGGACCAAACACGTACAAATATGATAAAAGATAAGTATTTTTATATATCTGGAAGGCCAAACCCAGAGGGTTTTTAATCATTTTTTTAACCTCATTCTATTTAAAAAGCCTCTCCACCTGTGTTAGGATCATAAGAATCTCCACCTGCATTGGGCCATTATCATGTAATAGCTGTTCATGTGAAACAGCCATTCTCATGTATATTTGACAGTAAATATAGAGAGAAAGACACTGAAAAAGAGGAAGAAAATGAGTGGAACAGGAGGGATTGAGAGGGAAAAAAGAGAGAAATGGGCCAGTGGGCTGTGAAAGGACAGAAGTAATTAAAAGATTCCCATGCCACAGTTTGGACATTGCAATATATATTTTTGGAGTAATATTAAACAATGAACATTACTCATTCAGAAGTTAGAAATTAGACTCTGAGTGAAGTCTGTGGTCATACAACATATTTGGTCATCTCATCACATCAAAAATGTTTTCCGTCAGTGGCTTTGCGTGAAGAATGTAGCAGCTGGGAAATCAAGGTTAGATGAGATTGTGTTTATACGTGTGAAACTGTGTGAGACTCTTGTTTTCTATCCTGCGAAACACAAGCCGGAATTCTGTAGCTTTGAGGAAAATTTGTGATGTCAGGTGGCAAAGCGAGCATGTGTGCATGAGACAGAGTGAGAAACAGGCCCGGGGGGGTTGGGGAGGGGTGTGAGTGTCCAGGTATAATGGTCGTCTTCCTGTGTCTGACCTCTAGAAGCTGCTGACGTCAATGCAAACCTTTCAGCAACTCCTTCATACCTTTCTACAGTCCTTTTGAAGGATCATCCCAGTTTATTAGAGCTCGGATTAAATTTCTGTTGGTTTGGCCGTGATTTCTGTTGGTTATTCTAACATAATAAAACAGCATTAGCTCTTGATTGGAAACAACTGAAACATTACAAAGCAGACAATCTAACAGGAAGAGCAGAATGTCATTTAATTTATCTATTTAACCTTCTTTTTTGTGCACTTTGTTTCTCTCTTCACCCCTCTCCATCTTTCTCTCTCTCTTTATCTCTCTCTCTCTCTTACTTATCAACTCCTGATGCTCTCATAAGGTATTCATCCTCCTCCATTCATTCATCTCTCATGCACGGCTGTTTCCAATTGGCCTAGAGACATTCCTGGAATGCCACACCGTCATTGTTTTATGCTGTGTGTGTGTGTGTGTGTGTGTGTTTGTGTGTATGTGTAGATATAAGTGTGCATGCGCACTCCTTGTTCAGTCCCTCGAGTTGAGGAGCAGCTCCGGACCAGCAACTATTTGAGAGAGAGAGGAGAGATATATTCAGAAGACGAGTAGAAAAGAATCACATGACAACAAGAAAGATGTTGGTTATACATAAGCATGAGTTTGAATCAGTAAATTAACATTGTGTAGATTAGACTGAGCGCGCTCTATAATCCAATAGCACTGCAATAAAGGGCACCCTCACTAACAAATACACACAACATGCAGAGCACACACAAGCTATTCTTAGTTTGTTATGTCTCTTTTTTAATTGGTTTATTTTGAGTCCAGAAGTTTTAAAAGATACCAATTATGCCCTTGATGACCTGAATTTTAGTCAAATCAAATGTAATGATGTGCACACAAAGCTAAGATGCTATAGGAAATAAAACTATATGCTAATGGTTTAAAGACACTCTTTAAATATACTTAGTATAACTCAACACTCATACATGCACATGTACAAGTGTATACAAGTGCACATATTGTACATTATTCAATTACATATACATACAATTGCATATTCACAGTAATCTCATGCAGTCACACATACTCTCACATGTGCGTTCATGCTTCGGGATAACTTCAGAGCGCCGGATAAAAATATTACACCACAATTACATTACCGTTAGCCAAGACAGCTGGTCTGGACAGAAAGGCACCACAGTGTCTCTGTCTCTGTCTCTCCATGACTTTGTCCTACAGTTTTATTTACATTCCTTTTTCTCCTATGACACATGACTAAGCTAATCTAAAATGCAGTGAGCCCGGCGTTGGCAGGCCGAGTCAAGCAGAGACCAAAGCCATCTGCCTAAACGAGTTATGCCATTCAGAGCGGCGCAAACTCCAAGAGGATCCAGTTCTTCCCAGTAGGACTTCTAATATGAAAAACGTGATGAGATGTGCATGATTGATGGAAAGACAGACAGATAGATGGATGGATGGGTTTGGTGGCCATTGTCAGTCCCTTACTGTGTTACTGTGACACATAACTGTGTTCAGTAAAGATTGTGGTTTATCAAACTAATCTTATGAAAGTAAAAACTGAATCGAGGAAAGTGTGAATACGACTGTGAACGAAGAAGGTTGGTCAATTCTGTCAAGGCCAATGTCATTCCAGTTTGAATTTCATAAGCCCAGATTTTTTATTCAATAAAAACAAAATTAAATGGAGAAATTGCAGTAAAGCAAGAAAAGGCATTCATTTTTGTTGTCATAGCAAGAGAATCCACAAAAAACACACGAGCACAGAGAGACATGAACATGCACACACACACACACACACACACACACACACACAAACACATAGGGATGCACACGGACAAACACACACACAAAGCAACAGGGAGGCTACTAACACAACCAAATAGCAATTTCTACAGCGTCTGCAGCCTAGCAACCAGGCCACTGAATGTCATTGTCCCTCATCGCATTTCTGTGTGTGTTTGTGCGCGCCCTCCTGTGACAAAGATCCTCTTTTGCGAGACCCAGAATTTTTGTGTGACAGGTTTAGAATAGTGGGGCAGAAGAAGAGAGAGTATGGCTTATAGAGAGAGTATGAAAGAAAAGGGACCACAATACGTTGCTTTTTACTGTTTATTTATTTAGAGCACAGTGGTCATGAAAAGCAGCGCTCCAACACTGACTACATCGTGGCTTTGATCATGTAATCTAATGAATTTTAAATTGCTGTTTTGCTATATGGTTCTCTCATTGCTCTTATTCTGTGTTTCCATGCTTTATCTCTTGTTAAATATATATCAAAAGCATTTTTATTTATATTTATACCCTAAAATCTCTCTGTGCATTTAAATGTATCTAATCAAATGTGCTATCGGATGCTTATGGGCAGCTTTTAAAAACAAGCTTCAGTTCATAACTGATATAAAGATTAATAATGATTGATTGCATTTTCTCCACAGAAAAGATGTCTCTTTTCTGTTTTTTTTTTTTGATGGTCTCATTATGATTTATGAGCCACAGGCTGCAGTGAGTTGAGTCTGTAACCTATTAGCATTTAAAAGTAACCGTACTGACGCTTGTGCACGTGTGCGCACGTGCAGGTGTGTGTTTCATGCAGTTAACAAAGACCACCTTCAAAATTACATTCAGTGTTTAGCAATACAAACCACACGATGAAAGTGCACTAATTCAAATGATATTTATTCATAAGCGGCGTCCTGTCTGCCACTGACTCAGGTGAATTCTCACAGGATGGTTCACAAATAAAGAACAACATGCACAATGTCATGTTAATTTGAACTGGTTTTATTTGCTTAAATATTCATACTGTCTTTGTTCTACAGGTGCATTATCTTTTGTTCCATCCTCTCCCTCCTGTTTCAGCCTCTATTTTCATTAGATGCATAGAAGGCTTTTGATGTTTTATTGTTATTGAAGCAACCCAGAGTCATCCTTGCGTACGTGTTGAATTTCAAGTGCACATTAGTAAAATCTGATGAAAGAATGCTGTTCTGTCTCATATCCTCTCCATTTTTCATGTATCTCGCTCACTCTTTTCAGATATTTTTTCTTTCCCGTTGCTCATCTCATGTCAATCCTCTCTTCCTCTTTCATCCTTCTCCCACTTCCTCACTTCTATGGATACTCCTTTTCTTTGCCATTCTGTCCTTATTTCCCTCCTTCTTTCTTCTAGTCTTGGCAATTCTTACATTGATATTGAACCAAGAAATGTGTTTTCCTGTTAGCCATTGTCAAAATTGTTTAGTTTGTTGTGGCAGGTTCAAACCAACAGAAAAGAAAATTACAAACAAAACAAGCAGGCCACATCATTATAAATACAGTTAAAAAAAACTGACAAAATACATACTCATACAAGAAAGGGCTTGTAAACTTGAATGATGTGGACTTAGAAGTGGCTTTCAATGGGCAAAGTTTTAGTAACTTGCATCAGCATTAGTCCAGTTTTTGAATTGCCCTTGCTTCTTTCTGTTATGCTTGGCTTTAAACCATGATGAGCAGCTGGCATTTCGGTGGCAGCATCTCTCCTTGTACACATAAACCCTCGTGATATAGGGTCATTTAATATTGATGGTTCAGATCACGTTCTCCCCACCTAACAAACCACACCTCAGTCCCCTTAGAGGAGCCTGACAGTATGAACTGCCCTTTCAGATGTCTCAAGGGGGCTTTGATTGACACCCCTCATGCCTAGCAAAATGATCTAAATTACAGGAGTAAACACTCCAGAGTTTAAAAAAAAACACTTCAAACATGGCTGCTGTGAGTAAACGCTTGCTCCTCCTCTTAATGCCTGCAGTCCTTCACCAATCTGCTCTTTTTTTTTGTCTCTTAACGTTTGCTGCTTTTTTCTCTCTATAGCTGCGGTCTTCAGTTATCATTGAACTTGTAACTTCAAGTTCTTAACAAGCTGGCTTGATCGATTGTGAGTAATTCTACGAAGCCTACAGGACAACCTGCAGCTCTGATTCTGTGTGCGTGTGTGTGTGTGTGTGTGTGTGTGTGTGTGTGTGTGTGGGCATGTTTGTGTTCGACACTGTGTGTTTGTGACTTTGACTGAAGCTCTCAGATGAGGAGCCAATTGATTGATATGGCCCCAATTAGTCTCTGTGATTAATTGAGTGTGATTGGATGTCATCCCTGGCACCTCATTGTTGACGTTATTGACAGGCTAATTAGTTGCCGTGGTGACCGCTTAAACACAGCTGATTGTGTGTGACAGTGAAATGACCCCCTAGCAGCCTGTGGGCATGTGTGTGTGTGGGGGGGGGGGTGTGTGGGTGTGGGTGTGTGTGTGTGTTTGCCTAAATACACCTCGTGCGACCCATTCACAAAGAATGGTGCAACAATATCTGGATATCACAACAACAAATTACAAAATAATTAGACAGAATGCGGCTACATTATGTAAAACTGTTTTTATTCTAAATAAGAAATAGGATTATTTATATTAATCACTGTAATAATCATCAATAATAAGAAATACTTCAGACATGGTGGATGAATCAGGTACTATAGGCACTGGGTTTTTTTTTCTGGAACTACAGAAAGTCATAATGGACTCTATGTAGATGTAGCATTAGGTATCAGATAAAGGACAATAAGATATTTGTGGTATGTGTGGTTCTTTGCTTTTATCTTATCAGTTTTATCCAATTTTTGGTCAATAACTTATTATATACATTGCTTACTTTTTACTTTACTTTGTTCCCTATTTTCACCATATGTCTAAACATTATCATTCCCTCTCACTGCAAATCAACATTCAGGCCATTGTTGAAAGGTCATTCAGAGTAGAATTTCAAATACTACATTGTCACCATAACTCAGTTCACATTTCCAGAAATTTCCATTGTCCATTGACTTTCTCTCTTAACTTCAAATCACTAAAAATTGATGAATCTGTTATTTGAAACACTCTATTTCCCTCGATGCTGCTAAAGTTGGTAAAGACCCTTCTTTGTAGCATTGTTCTGTATAATTATTGCCTTCTTTTCTGGCCACACCCTGTTCTGCAAAAACATTGCAAGCTATCGTTTTTCCCACAGGGGAGAGAAATCCTGCTTGACTGAGCAGCTCATGCAGTCTTTCCCATGTCCACACTAAATGGGTTAGTGGCTCTTTAAAGACAGATTGACCCATCCCAGCCATCCAGCGTCGGTGTACATTACTGACCATAAATGAAGAAATAAATAAATAGCTTTTATCATACCAATAATGTTTTTGGAGTAAATACTGCTGATTGGATGGTTTTGAATTTGGGAAAACAAATCAGAAGTGGAAAATTCTTCACAAGTTAAAATAACATTTGTTTTTGTGTTTTGTGATGCCTTACTGGACACTGTAAGGAGAAAGAGGGAGTGGTAGACAAGAGCGCGGTCGACTAGTTGTGAAGAAAAGACTCTAATCTTGGAGGAGGCCAGAGTTGGTGGAATATCACTTTTTCTGGCCAACATCTTTTATTCTTCTTTTGCTCTACCACTCCAATATCCTTCCTTTCTCCACACACCATCTTCCCTCCCTCCCCTCTCTTTTTTTGCTTCCTCTGTCCCTCCAGTTTCCACAGATCTGCTCTCTCTCCCCCTCTGCTTGATCCATTAAACTAGACTGAGTGTTGCAGAGATTGCTTGTCCTGGGTCAGAAATACACATCAACTAGTTCAGTTTCCTACACATTTAACATTCAGACAGGGAAGGGAGAGAAATCAATGCAAACACATATTTTTTATTATTATTTTTTGATCATTTCTAAGTGCTTTCCTCTGTCATAGCTTATACACTGCAAATGGAATAAGGATATGAGGAAGCAGACATGTAGTCATGCAGAGTGACTGAGTGAGCAAGTCCGGGACATTGAATTGAATCTGCTGTCGGACCTGACCTGACATTTTAGTAACAAGATGGTCTCAAAACAAATTGACTCATGTTGAATTGCAAAGATGTCAGAACTGCCAGCACTTTTAAGTTTGCCTTAGTTTGAGGTTCATAGTAAAAATAAGCGATACTGTTAAACCTAACAGAACGCGATCCAGTCCGCACATAGCAATTTTAATTACTCCCCCTCCTTCTGAATCTAATTCTAATTAATTTGTGTTCTAAAAAATGAAAGATAAAAAACAACATGGGCAGTCACAACTAAACAAACAGATAGCGTATCCAATGAAAATAACCAGCGACACAACTTAATTTAAAGTGAGCAGCAGTGATGCTTTTAATGAAATATTTGATCAAGAATGAATTATTCAATAAGGCACAGCTGCTTTGCATTTGATTAATGCAATCTGTATCACTCTGATATGTTGATCTCTCTCTCTCTCTAGTCTCACTCTTTTTTTCCATGTCTCTTTCTCTGACTCAGCATATTTGTTGATAATATACTGTACATACAGTTAAGCCCGACATTATTCATACCCCTGGCAAATTTTGACTTAGTTACTTTTAGTTTTTAGTTTTTTCTTGATTGGAAATGACACAGGTGTCTCCCAGAAGATAATAAGACGATGTACAAGAGGCATCATTGTGGAAAAAAATATTTCTCAGCTTTTATTTACATTTGAACAAAAAGCGGCATGTCCGAAATTATTCATACCCTTTGCAAACTGTCACAGTCTATGGGAAGTTCTATACCATTCCAAATAGTCTGAGCTGTTCTAAAGCATCCTAATTACCCTGATTCATTGGGAACAGCTGTTTTAATCAACTCAACAGGTGAAAAACAGCAGCTCTCTGCAGTTGGTTTGTGGACAGTCATGGGTAAGACAAAGGAGCTCACTGAGGACCTGCGGCTGCGCATTGTGGCTGCTCACAAGTCAGGAAATGGCTATAAGGCCATATCTAAATGTTTTCAAGTTCCAGTGGCTACAGTGCAAAGTATTATTAAAAAATTACAAGAAGTTCCGCACTGTGGAAAATTTCAGTGGACGTGGTCGGAAGCCAAAGGTGATACCTTTGCTGGCCAGGAGGATAGTGAGAGAGGTGAAAAAGACTCTTGTACATCGTCTTATTATCTTCTGGCAGACGCCTGTGTTATTTCCAATCAAGAAAACACTTGCTGGTTGAATAAAAGTAACTTTAAGTCAAAATTTGCCAGGGGTATGAATAATGTTGGACTTAACTGTAGTAGTTAACTGTCCTCCCCTCTCTTTTGTTTTTATTCCCTCTGTAGTTCCCCCCCGGCAGCCCACAGTCACCTGTCGATCCAACACCTACCCTAAAGGCTTCTACTGCAGCTGGCACCAGCTCTACCCGACGTACATCCCCACCGCCTTTGAGGTGGATGTTCAGTAAGTGCATTTGTTTTATGTCGGGGTGCAACTCATGCAAAGAGTTCACTTAAAGACTTGACTTAAAGGGTAATTCCACTACAATTCATGTCTTATTTGTGTAATTTGGCAGTCATTGTCATCTGTTATGGTAAAATTGTACTCACCAAAGTGCTTAGATCTAGGAACATTGTGATCACATTGTTATGTAGCTATGAATAGTATGGATGGCCAAAAGTGTATAGATCATATCCACTGGAATTAGCTTTATTTGTTATATTTTTTCATGGAGATTAAATAATAAAAGTTAACATCTTATAGTTATTTTGCAGCTACCAAGGGCAGTTTTGATTTTGTGTAGTTAGGTTTTCAAAAAGGTTTTTCTTTCTTTTCTTAGTTTTCTTTATGCCATTGAAAACATGTGTAAACGTTAATTAAAAAAACAGGGCAGAAAATTATGTTCACACTTTGAATTATATATCTAAAAATATATATACACTGTTGCCCTTAAAGTTGGAATAATTGTTCAATACCCCCAATTTAGTTAAAGCCTGAATACACCGTTTTCAAAGGTTCATTGTGGTTTAAGTTTCACTGTGATATGTTTGGAAGAGTTTGATCAATAAAGTTGAGAAGACATACACTTTATTTATCAAGAATAAATCACATTGTCACAATCATTTCATGAGAAGAGGTAAAAAACATTTTATTCCAACTTTATGGGCAACAGTGTATATACAATTAAATACAACATAGCCTCTACAACACCCTCCCCTCTATGAAGAACTTGAAGCAAATGAATTGGCTTTTTGTATGAACTTATCCAGAAAGGATAGACACAGCCATTCAGTTTGCTGTTAATCACTACATTTTTGAAATGTTTCTGTGCTGTGAAAAAGCAAAAATGCATTCACCCATGGGAAAAGGTCAGACAACAGACTTCAGTTTGTTTTTCACGTATTAGTTTAATATTGATTTTTTTTTCATCCCCAGTCTCCTCAGTAATTAATTTTAAAACCATACAGAGAAGGAAGAAAAACACCACATTTACAGAGTTTAGTGTTAAAACTTTACACTGAAAAGCACATAAAAGAGATCATTTTGAGATTATGAGTGGGGGCTTATAAAGAAAAATAATAAAACTTCGGTTTCCCTCTATAGATAAAAACCTCACTCTACCTGTCCCTGGGCTGTCAGGCATGTATTAACAGTAGGTAGACCTTAAATACTCAAACTGTTTGGATGGAAACCCAGTAAGTCTGGCTCCTTCATGTTCTCTTTGATATTCCCAGATCACAGAGCCCCATAGCTCACACCACAGCAGGTGGACACTGCCTTCATTAATGTTGTAACACCAATATTATTCCGTTTGAATAATAATGAGCAGAAGGGCAGAGAGACCGAGAGAGGCATAGGTGAAGAGGACAATAGAGAGATTAACAGTAAGAGTATGACATGTGGCTTATCTGCAGTGAATAAGTGCTTTTAGCCTACAAACAAATGTAAAATAAAGTTGTAAAGACACATTTTTGCCTGTAAGCCAAACTCAAGTTGGCTATGTCTCAAACTCCAGAGTTATAGTCAGCATTTTTTAGTGCTGGAATTAAAATGATGTCCCAGCTTTGATATACAATGCCCAGACTGTTAAGAAAGAAAAAATGCTTAACCAGCTTCCTGCTCTCTTTCTACATTCCCATAACGGTGTGTATGAAGCTTCTTTCAAGCAGAAGCTAATAAAAACTTGAAGTAAACCATTCTGTCCTCCATACGCCTGTCACTGTTTCTACTCTACCTGCTCCTTTTTTTAGAAAATGTCTTCCTTTCCTTTCCAGACATAACCAGCGTTCGCTGGAGGTGCAGAGAGATCCGGACCACAAGAACCGCTGTCGTGTACGTTTCCCTGAAGTCTTCTCCAGCTTCCCCTACAAAGTTAACGTGACAGCAGTCAATGCATTGGGAAAAGCCTCTTCCACCATTTCTTTTGAAGAGTCCAGTATAGGTAAGCTAAATGTTTTATTTTGTGTTTTCTGTTCCATCCTTCTTTGCTACACCTGTTGTGGCTGAATGGTTGGAAGGTAACAGGAGTGTTACACTAATCTCCCACATACCAAATTTGATGAATTACAGGATTAACACTATTGGGGCTGCAAGTATATTGTGAAAGCACTTATGTGTGCTGGTTTTTGCTCAGAATGAAACGGTTGGATTTAAATTCTGCTCTCAAAGGGTTGGAAGTGGGCACACAATCATTTTTGAAATTTTAGAAATTTAGGTCAGGATGATACAGCATTTCAAATAAAGTTTACAAAATGTTTTTTTTTTTTTTTTTTAACTAATTTCAGGGACAAATCTAAAATCCCTTTCCCACACAGATTGACAAATATTTGGCAGAGAAAAAAGGACTAAAATGCAGCGTGTCTAGGCATCTCTTTGAGGATGCCAGCGCTTGAGCAATGTTAATGCATTTGTTTGACCACAGATGACTGATTTCATTCACTTCTGGTTCCCTTTGGAGATTTGCTGCGCACACAGTTATGCTTGGTGCCAGAAAGACAAAGAAAATTGAAATTTTAATGGCCAAATAAATGTCACCCAGTTTGAAAGGAGCAGATTTTCTTTGTCTTTAACCAACAGCTTAGTCCATTAGTGAGAAACACACTGACTGAGCACCCCTGTCATTACCGAAGGCACCAGATAATAAACATGCTACCTCAGAACCTTTTCTGCAGCAAACAGTATTTAATTGAGGCTTGGACGGGGCATGCCAGTTACAAATCAGTGGTCTGTTTCCTCACTCAAAGAGCCAGATAACCCAAACACCAGCTGCCATATAAGCACATATTAGTCATGTACATAAAATAAGAATTAGCCTTAAAAGTTAATTTCTTCTTTTTTTTTTTTAAATTACAACCTTTATTGTCATGTGGTAAGTAGTTTGAAAAAATGCAGTTTGGATGTTTTTCTTCCCTTATGGCCACAGAAGCCTCCATACTGTAATAAAAGCAAGACTCTTAGAATTCATAAGTGACTGGAAAGCAGTGAAGAGGAGAAATTCATTTTAAAGAAGGAATGAGGAGTACTTTGGCAGATAAGGGAAGTGCTGCCAGCAGTCCTCAGCTCTGTTGTATTGCTTAGAGCGCGATATGGGTGTGCATGACGCATAAACACACACACAGACTCCAATGGGGCTGTGAGCAATTGTGTGGAGTGTGTCGCTTGAGAGGATGAGGTATTGAAAGTGTGTGTTTGTGTGTGTGTGTGTGTGTGTGTGTGTGTGTGTGTGTGTGTGTGTGTGTGTGTGTGCACACGCATACGTAACTAAACGAGGCAGTGACATGCTCTGCCAAGCCCCGGACACAGGACTCATGAAAATGCTAATGCTAGCCGGATTAGCGCCTTGGCTCAGGAAATATCCTTCAACTATTGGTGATAGCAAAATACCCCACTGTTCTTTTCTTTCCCTCTGCTTTCTCCGTCATTCCTGCATGCCCTTCCTGTGACTTTGTACTTCTTTTTCCCCTCTTCCCTCCTATTTTTTTTTCCCCTCTCGTCTGTTTCTGTGATATCATCAGCCAAACCTTGTCAGATGAATTGTCATAAAATGCCATTTATGTGACAAATGTCTTCCATCCAAACTATTATTTTCAGCCTGATTTCTCAGTGTTTCCTTATAAGTCTTTATCTTTTAGTTAAGTTGCAGATATCAAACAATAAAATGATGTATTACCACTTTGGTAAGCTCTTTTGGCTCCAGTCCTCTGTAAGATCTCTTGCTTTTTGTTTTTGCACAACTTATAACACAATATAGCTTTGTCACTGATCACAAAGAGAAGCAGAGGCAACAAATTCACATGTGAACACTAGACCAGCATTCTGCAAATGTATCTTTGTAAAGATCAGTTTTTTTACAGAACATGCTTATTGAAAGGCCAAAACTTAGTCTGGTCTAAGAATTAGTCTGGCTGCAGTCTTGTCTTCTCGCTTTCTGTGTACCTCTTTAGTTTTTTACTTTTCTGTGTCATATTGTTCGCTTTCTCTCAACCCCTCCCTTCATCCCCTCTTTGTTCCTGCGTTGTTAAAAGTCTCTCTCATGCCATTCTAAGTTATAAGTCACATTCATTATCAGGCACAACGAGGCAGATCGTAAATAAATAAAACAATTTCATGCTTCCTGGTGCACTTCTGAATTTTGAGTGGGAGTAAGACGATTCTCAACTGTCCTTGTTCATCCGACCAAAGCTGGGATGAAATTAGATGTGATGAGATTGTGTGTGTGCGCGTGTGTGTGTGTGCCCTTACATGTGCATGCTGTGGGTACAGTTACAAAGAGAACCCTCAAGGAAGCTCCAGACTCATCAAATGATAACTTAAAGCTTTCTAGTGCCAACATGATCAAACGACAACAGATCTTGTCTAAGCGTAAATACTTCTACAGTTCAAGCATTTTTACTTTAGTTTTTTCTGACATCAGCACACCTGAACACCTGCTGCCATTTAGTGCTACATTACTCAGTCATTGTGATTAAAATGAATATACTATAACATAATCCCCAAGGGTGAACATAGCTGCTTTCACTTTTCAATAGCACGATTAAATGATCTGTCTTTTATGCCATCCTTTCAATTAGTACTTCAAAAGTGATCATATTCAGGTTTAATTTGCAGGTACTGTGTGGTTGCTTGGTTAGAAAACAGAAGTGTGTCCCAGGAGTAGCCAGTAACAGTAGATTTCAGGTGGTGTGTAGTGATGTGAAAAGGTTAATGACAGCCAGTTGAAGATACGTTAGTACCTCATAATAACACCCTGGTGCTGTCTCTAGTTGCTGCCTCATTTTCATATTCTCTGAGATCAACAAAGTAGCCCTGGCTGTACTGACAGGCTGATTTATTATTCAGAACTATTTATTTAGCAAAAACAACAACAAAAATTGTTGTGATACTTTGCTGATTCCAGCAGACTCAAATCTCTCCGCAAGGGAGGTCAGAGATCAGCATCAGCCACAAAAAAGCAGAAACAGAGCTGGCAGAGGTTCAGAGGTATATTTACTAGGAGATGCACTAATTACTACCATGCACAAGACTTAACAAGTACAACTGTCTGTAGGACATCAGGGGATTTCTTAAGACCTGTTGTACCATTGCAGTTTTTCAGCTAAAACAGTCTGCAGATCTGCTTCAAATTAATAGACACTACAAGTTAGAGAACAGATCGTTGTGTCCATGTTGTAGTTGAGTCAGGAGATGGAGGGTTGACAGACGTCAGTTCACTTTACCTCTACCTCATGATTAAAACATAGTCTACGTGCAACAATGTGGGACTTGAGTTTGATGTGTCCTTGACCGCTTGTAACCAGCTAGTTTTTACTCCTCCAGCATCAGAGTGCTCGACGTGTACTCTTATCCTGACTCTTAAAATGATAGAGGCATTGTGAATGGAGGAGCTGTTGTGCTCAACTTACAGAGGAACAATTGTCTTAAAAGAGCAGGCAATTTTGTTCCATTTTCCTTTTTGAAAATTATTTTTGTAAGATTTCACTGCAGATCGAAGCACTCTCCTTCTCCCCGTTTTTTTCCCATTTGTTCAAGTGCGCTGTTAGATGCTGTCATCCAGCACCTATTCCACAGTCAAACGATAAATAGATTCCACTTTTTTTTTGTTGTGTCTTTTAGAAAAGCCAATTTATTTGAAAGGAGATATGTGTGGGGAGAGCGGAGAGAGGAGCTACAGAGCCTTTTTTTTCATTATGCAGTCATGCCTTGATGCATTAAGTGATCAGATGTTCAAAGAATGTGCTCAAGCATACATTGGTACGTTGAATTCTACATGCTCATCTATCTGTCTAGATTTAGGTATATTTTACTGCTTCAATGCTGCATAGTGTTAGCCATCAGGACAACTTTTAAGCAAAACTTTTCTTTTCTGTAAAAAAGATTAGCCACTCTCCCTCCCACTCTCTCGTTCCATTATCAGCAGACAGTGCATATAATGGTCTCGCAAGTAGCTTGAAAGATTAGTCTTTTATGTTACAGTATACCTGTTCACTTTCATAACCAGCAGAGAGAGAGAATGGGCTGCAGTAACTGTTGCGACATGAGACTGAAAGGAAGAAAGAGGAACACTAATGTGGACGCAAATGTGAATGAACAGAGCCAAGGGAGGCATGACAGACGTTTTAAGGCCAGGCATGGACTGACACAAAAATGGGATGTCATGAAATCATACCCATACCCTCATCTTTTTTGTTGGTTTCTTTTTCCTTTTTTCCAATTTTATGTTGCTACATCTTTTAGTTATCGCTCTCTACTCCATACTGAATCTGGCTTTATATGTGTGTGACACATTCTGTTGTTTCAGTTTGAGGTTGCGTTTTTCAAATGATTTTCTTCTGTTTTATTCAATTAATTCCCAGACTATTGTCCCAATAGATTTTAAACCATTTGAGAGACCCCCCCCCCCCCCCCCCCCCCCCCACACACACACACACACACACACACACACACACACAAGTCATCAAAAGAGGAATGTGTTAATTGCTCATGCAACACAACACTAATACTCTATGTTTCAAGTGAGTTGAATACTGTAAAAGCCTTTGGGACAATCCGCCCATTCATATTCCTCTCTGTTTTTTTCTGTGATTGCACGTTACCTTCTGCTAGACACTGTTGGACAAAGCAGATGTGCTCTCTGGTCTCCACTGACTTCACTTTGGTTTCATACTCTGCCTGTGTGCTCTCACTTTCTCACTTTCATCTTTTTGCACATTTGCCTGAAGAAGGTCACAATGAGATTAACATCTCTTTCTCAAGGGAGAAAACTGTCGGCTTTTATCTGTCTCTCATCTTCTCCATCCCTCTTTCATATTTTTAATCATTCATTTTATGAAGGCCATACCAGCAGAAGAGATGCCTGTCTGTTTGTTTCTACCTGCATCTGTATTTACCTGTTTACTGTCTGTTCACTTGCCTTTTTACATGTGTGTTGTTATAAGACATTCAGGTTGTAATTGCCACGATCCATTTCTTATTGTAATGCCATGTGTGTACCTGGTTGAGAAATGGTTTCGTGTAGTTTAAGTGACGGGCCAGCGTGTTCCCTAGCGGGAGAGAACTAACAAAGACTGGGTCATTCAATATCTTCTGAAAAAGCATTGAATTGAATTCCCTCGATCTCTGTGTCAGTGTTTCATTCTCAGTGGACATGTATTCAGTAACATAACACTTCTACAGTGCCTTTTCATCAGGGACTGATGGCTTTTCATCTTATGCCTCACCACAGTTCCCTTAAACATTCTTAGCTTCTGTCTTTATACTTTTTTTGTACTCGTTTTGTCCTGTCACCGATACATTTAATACTACTACTACTGCTAGTAGTAGTAACACTACTACTACTACTACTACTAATAATAATAATAATAATGATAATAGTAGTAATAGTAGCAGTAGAAACACTTTTTCCAGAGTTGGAAGTAGAGAAACTGCTTCTTATGCAGGATTTTTTTAAAACTTAAATATTAAAAAGAGGATGGTTAAAATCAGTTCATCACAAAGATATGCAATGCAATTTAATAGCATCTTTCATTAGGCCTTCCCTTCCTGTTGTTTCATTTGACCTTGTCCTTCATCTTAAAAACTCCTTGCCCCCAGTTTATAAGACAGGTTGTCCGTCAAATATTTGAATTCTCAAGCCTTGTGTCTTGTGATGGGCCTGGGCAGATGTCCACTGTTCACCAAGTGGAGCAGGGGTGCAGTTAAAGTTCACCGGGCTTTGTGGGACCGCTGCTTGAACTAAATGATGAATGAAAAAATAATGACTTATATTCCTCAATTTCCAGAACTGTACAATTGCTAATTGGCCTCATATCAAGAACAGACAAAAAATACACTCGCTTGGTGAAATACTAACACGCAGGTGAAACCACCAGGTTTGTTACAAGTACACAGTTTTTAGCCCCTGAAACGTAGCAACCTATTGCAGTTAAGGTGATGCTGTCCAAAAAAGAATCGTAAAATAATGTGCAGCAAAGACCCTTGTCTTTCTGCTATAACATGAATACACCTCAACTCAAGATAACAATTATGACATCATCAGGGTTATTTTTTTAGACTTTCTCCAGAGCCACAGAAGATTTTACACCGTGGTTTTCACAGGCTGAAAAGTACTTCCCATCACAAGTAAATTGACCTTCATATCATAATTCAGTGGGATTCCCCATTAACTTCATGTTCTTGTCCACACTAAAGTCAAACCAGACCCGCCGGAGCGTGTGACGGCGACCCCGATCCGTTTCAACGCTCGGAGGCTGGAGGTATCCTGGCACAGCCCTGCCACCTGGCCTGACATCGACAACTTCCCACTGAAATACTTCCTTCGATACCGGCCACTCATCCGAGAGCAGTGGCAGCATGTGAGTAGCATCTTTGTATGTATGTGTGTGTATATGTGAGAGAGAGAAACAGAATTCACACAACCTTTCAGTTTGGCATTTACTTTTCATGGCCATGATTCAATACACTGAGTACAGATAGAATGACATGTGACATATGAAGCGCTATTAGTTTATCTTGTAGATGGAGCCAATACAATCATATGCCTGCGTTTTCACTAAATAACTCCACGTGTTCAGGAAACTGAACACATTAACCACACATTGTTAAAAGGAAAAGTGAATCAGAATTAGCTTCTTACTGATGAGCAGAATAGCTCATCTGGCTGACACATTTAATGACTGTCACAAGCCAAAACTAAAGGCAGTTAGGTTAGGGTTAGCCAAATGTTGTGGAGAGTTTGTCCAGATACATCTCCATTATCAAAAGCTATAAGTCACCACTGACACTTGTGACAGTATGATGCATTTTTTATCCTTTGAAATCTTTAGTGAGCACATCTTATCTGTTTTCTGAAAGTGGTGTTCTAAAGACAAAAACTTTCCTCCATACAGCAGACTGGTTTCATGAGTTTCACCTCATTGCAAACGTATTTCTCAAAAGAAAATGGTAAATCTGTATTCTAGCTTATCTTCCATTTCTTCTGCAACTTTAGAAATGAATCCTACTCTTGCTCTTCCTTTAGTTAATTAAAGATACAGATTTTTTTAAGATACAGAAAAAAACTACAAATTTGTTGAGGTATGAGTGTAATGGTCCAACCTGTAGCTGTTTCAGTTTGATCCCTGGTCAGACAGACATAATCTTTCAGCCTCTTTGGTGTATGTTACTGTATCTCACTATTTCTTGTGGGTTCAGTTCCCTTAGGGTTTGTAGAGTAAAAGCATATGTGTCAGCTATAGGGTTCCTGGGATGAAAGCTCCCTATGCAGTGTTATTATCATGCACGTCAATGGTCTGCAAAGGTGTTGTTCCAAGAACTTGGGTTACCGCACATGGAAACACACACACACACACACACACACACACACGCACATATGAATTATGGACACGTTCTTTTTCATTCTTTCTCTCACTCTTTCCATCCCTGTAAGCATCCTTCAACAAGTGTCTCTGTCCATGTCATTACCTCGCTCCGTCAGTATTTCCATTGTTTTCCTCCCATCTTTTCTTTTAATATCACAGCAGTTCACTCCCTTTGGTTTGAACCATTGTACCATTGTGGAGACTTTTACTCCAGTAAAATATCAGTATTGAGAATCATTTTAGGGCATTGATTTCACCAAGGATAAACTAAAGATGTAAATGCATCTGAGATGAGTAAACCCTGAAGACATCCTTGATTTTAATTCTCCTAATTACGCTGCTCTATGACCCTTAACAGTGATCTGGGCTAGATTGTATTCACAGTCCGTATCCCCCCCTTTCCTCCCTCCCTCCCGCTCTCTCTATGTGTCTCTGTCCCACACACACACACACAGCAGTTGGAATGAAGGACAGTATAATAATGTCCTCAGATCTTTGTGGTATAAATAGATGATTAAACCCGGCACACACACTCAGTTTCCCTTCTCACCCTCACCACTAATCAATCAATACGTGAACTGGTGCATGACGTGAAAGGTGGGAAACCTTAAGTCAATATTTGGATTGGGTAGGAACACGTAATTTGAAAATTACATAAATGTAGTTGATGACAGCTGAAAACTGCAGGGTTTTCCGCTTTCGCAGTGGTCTTTGATGAATGTCTCCTTGGTCATGGTTTTAATTTTGTAGCAGTCAGTATGGTTTTCAGATGGGCTGAAGTCAGATGGGAATTCTGAACCCGTCACCTGTGGACCTGTGAACACTTTATTGTTGAACTTCTGCCCCTTTTATTAGGTGTTGTCAGACAGTTAACAGAAAGTGGTTTATAGATGAATAATTGAATGAATTGATTCATGTTTATGGAATTTGTATGTGCATAACAACCTCGATTTAGTCCAACTATCAGGATTATGCCAACTTGATTGATGAATGTTCTTGCAACAGGTCAGTTTTAATAGAAATAAGTAGCAACCAACAGATAAGTCTTTATGGTCATATGTGCTAGCTTTTGGTGCACTGCTGTTTGATTTGTTTATGCTCCATAGATTTACATTAGCCCAGTAAATTCCCATGGTTCCAAGGCTTTGAGTTACCAGATTCACTCTGTTTAAACTCCCCTGTTGGTAAAACCTTGTGAGTGTGCCAAAAATTTGTGCAATTTTGGAATCTGATATTGACTTACAGGGGCACAAATCTAGTATCTCCAAGACTGCCTTTTATTAATTTAGAAATATATCTAAAGTTCGATTCTTCCTGTCAGAGTCAGATTCTGAAAAGCTGGTTCATAAGTTTATTTCCAGTAGACTAGATTACTGTAATGCATTTTTTGCTGAACTGCTGGTGTTAAATATTGAGGTGTTAAATAAACTAAAGTGTCTGGTTAATTGGGTAAGACTTTTTTTGCCTTTTATTTTGCCGCACATTAATGCTGCACCTGTCATGCAACATTAATAGACCAAACTTATTAGACCTCTTTGTAGGACAGCGTGGACATGTGCAGACTGTTTGACTGACATCAAGAAATGCACTAAACTAAGGTACATCTCCAGCTCTATCTCTCTAATTCAGCCCATGCAGGCCATAACACAAATCATTGAATGGAGTTTAATGAGGTTTCCGAAAAAAGATACAGCGTTTATTGGCCTCATATGTACTTGTAGCCTTAAAGGTTAAATACTAATTACAGTGGTTAGTATTGCTGAGTAATTTACCTTTAATGTGGAGAGACAGCAGAGCTGGGTGAGAATGGCTTTCTCATATAACATATTTAAATGTGGTTTGAGTCAGAAGTGAAAGAGGTGAAAGCGATGGTTTGATCGGACTGATCTTGAGAGGAGCCATCCATCCTCCTGGGGAATGAAGGGATGACTGGCCCAGATACTTAGAGTGATGGAGATTCAGACAGAAGGAGGGAAATGAGGGAAGTTTTGAAGTAGAGATGAATGGAGTGCATCAGAGAAGCAAAAAAATGTTAATGGATAGCAGACTCGGGTAGATACAATAAAGAGAAAGAAGCAGTATATATAAACGAGATAGACATTCATGGATACATGAAAGCATTTGGATGTAAATTATGGGGTGACAAAGATAATGTAGACTCGTGCATATCCTTGGATGAGCGACAAAGAACGAGATTGAGGAAAAGAATCGAAGTGCTTATTGCATTTGAAAAAGCCGTAATGTGAAATAAAGCCTATGCAGCTGAGAACATATTATTTTATTATAAAAACTGAGACTAGACGGTGGATCAGAGGTATGGAGAGGAGCATGATTACATGTATGGAGCAACGTTCGTCTCAAATAGATAGATGAATGGCTCAAAGTGTGAGACACACTGTGAGCAGACTCAGGGTGTGAGAGAAGAAAAAGGGAACATGAGAAGTTACTTTGAAAGTAAAGTTTTAGAAGCTATCAGTTACAAGGTGTTTTACATTAAAGGAAGGTAAATGAAGGGTTCAAGGCAAACCCTGTAATATGTTAAGGGATAAGATAGTGGGTGAAATAGATAGAGGGAGAGATTTTAGACTTAACTGAAACACAACCATTAGAGAAGGGCAATAGAGACTTTTACCTGTAAGTAACCGACATGACCACAGATAGAAAAACTGAGTTATTCTGATAATGAGTCACTGAATTATCTGCAAATCTGATCAGATAAATGAAAGAAAAGTAACTAACAGAGGCTTAGTGTATAGTGTGAGATGTTAAATTATTTCAGGGTGTGCATTTTTGTAATAACTACAATATATAAAATATAGACAACAGAATGTTGTGCCTGGTGTGATATCCTTTGGCTCGCACAAAAACTAAAAAACAAGAATTTGAGGATGGTCAGTAAAGCAGGTGGGACACAACAAGCTCAGTTTCACAACTTAAAGGGCAGCACACAGGAAATGTATGTCACTTCCATCTTGACATACATCTTCTCATCATCGCACAACAGTTTGATTTCCTGCGTGTGTCCCTGCTCCAGAAAAGGGATGTGTGCTACAGGATTCAACTGAAACAAATCAGATGATGCAAAACTATATGTCAGGTATCGTTAGGCAAGTAATCAAAAAAGCTAATTTGATCTTTGAGTACTGTGATCATCCACACCATAAAGATTTTGATGTCTTTTCCTTCTTTTGAAAGAGTCTGACACATAACAGCGAGCCAGTCTCCTGTAGTTCAGTAGGGAAGCTGTGATTTTCTTTTCCCAAGGAATCTCTGCGCAACACTTTGTCTGTGCCATAATCTGTAATTGAGAGTTAATTATCAAAGGCGCGAAAGACTTGACTTGTGAGAATACATCTGTATGCCTGTAAACATTCAGTGAATTGTTCTGTTTCCCATGGCTTTGTGTTGAATTGTTTCCATTCCACCTCACGCGCCCTTCACTGAGACATGAACCCAGACTCACTGCAATTAAAGAAATGGTCCAGTAACTGTGATAAGAACAATTTCAGATTGCTCAATATTCTCTTTGTGGTTTGAAACTGAATTTGCTGTGCTGTAATTGCCCTTTGGGGATGATGCTCAACTCGTCGACTGAAAACACACTCCACGCAGACACGCTCATGCATGGAAACACCCATACACAGGCAGAAATGAGCACATCCACATACTGATGCATACACACTCTTAAATGCTGGTAGGCATATACACACGTTCTTCTTCTTCTAATTACAGATTCATATACATGCAGATGCTATCCATGAGCTCTTGCATGCATATGCATGAGAGTTTGAAAAGAAAAAACACACACAGTCACAAATTATCCGTACTATGTGAACAGACATCTAACACATGTACAAATAGCACGCAACCAAACATTTCCATCTCATTAAGACATTACTAAATGTTCTAAAAGTCTGCCGAAAAGTCTTAGAAGTTCAGATACTATAGCCCTAATTTGCAGGCTGTCCAGGCTCTGTCCCACACGTACTGTTCATACATACAGGACAGAAGGCAGAAAAGTACAGATGTTGAAATGTTCATGATATAAGAGACACAAAAAGAGCAACCGAGAGACAGAATAAATGAAGCAGCTGGAGCAGCGAGGGGAGGTGGACTTAAAATTCTTCCTCCTTTAGTCTCTGTCCACTTCGCCAACACAGCGTAGCCTTTCATTCATTTATTATCCCACATTTTTTTTCCTCCTTTGTCCCTCTGTCTGACATGCTGCATCATCCATCTCCCTCATTCTCCCCCCACCCTCGCCCGCTCTCCCTCATTCTCTCCATCATTTTCCTGTCCTCTTTTTTGTATTCCTCCTTCATCCTCTTCTCTCCTTGTGTCTTAATTCCCTCATCAGTATTGCTTCACTTTTCTATCTCTACTCATCTACCAGCACCCTTGTCCCCCTCTCTCTCTCTCTCTCTCTCTCTCTGTCCATAACATAATGGTCTTTGCTTGTTTGCCAAAAGTCACTCTCACCCACAGACCACTTGAATGGATGAATCAATAGTGAGCCAGGAGCCCTGTTTGTATAATGGTAGTAGATTTGCACAGATATACTCTATTTATGTAATGTGTGTGCTTGTGTAATTTTCTCTGCATTCTCCTTTTATGATTTTGCACATTTTCCATGGTTTTGCGTGCGGTGGATAACAGTGTGCATATGTTTTGTGTGGTTTTTTTGTGAGCGACATTATTAATATGCCAAAAGAAAAGCAGATTGACGCTGAATAAGAGGTTATTCAGCTCAAGCTGACACTGAATGTCATGAAAGCTACACAGTGCCTCTGATTTCCCTCCTTTTCATCTTTTTTCCCACTTTATCTCGCCACTAGTCCCACCACCTTGTTTCCTTTTTACCTTCCCATGGTGCTCTTTCACTAGCTGCCATTTTCCCCCTCTCTCAGCAATCCGTGGTTTCACCATCACCCACTTATTCATCCAACCATCCATCCAACCATCCATCCATCCATCCATCCATCCATCCATGCATTAAGCCAGCTATCTAACCATCCATCCCTCAAGACATCCATTTGTATCTATGGGTGCACATGATAAATGTTTAGACCTTGTTTGGGGAAAACATCCCATCTAAAGGACACTGCCACAGACAGATCATTTATCAAACCCCATCTTTCTTGCATGCACACACACACACACACACACACACACACACACACACACACAGGATAGATTCAATTCTGTCACATATGAAAGTCATCATCATTTACCCGTGCTGTCAAAATACATTAATGTTGTATTCTTTACATTTACACAAACACAGAGATAGATACATACAGTAGGTCTGTTATGGGCTTAACTGGATTTTGTTCAATTTTAACAGAATGTAATAGGAATGACATGTACAGTACATAATTTTAATGATTGTTCTCATTCTTTTAGCCAGGGTGTTATATAAACAACATTATATAAAGAGGTGTCATATATATCAAACATCACAGAAAGAGTTTTCTTATTCTGTGTGTGTTTCCCTGATTGCAGTTGGGATTTTTCACTGTTTACTATTTGTGGTGCTTTGGAGGTCTTACTGCGTAAGGGTGAATGAAGATAAATGTGGCCACTGCCCGATCCTCAGCCTCTATTGATTTCTATATCACCGTGTCAATCCTGGGGTTGTCAGACACATACTCATATCTGCTCTGAGATGTCAGGACACACACACACACACACACACACACACATAGACATATACACACACACACTGTATGGACCTCATCTTAGGGGCTTGTGTCACATGGCCAACAAAGTTCTGACAGAATGAACATTGATAAAAACATTTAACAAACAAGACGGATTGTTCCCAGAAAAAACAAGATAGCAAGGAAGAGATTTAAAAGCCCATATTTATTGTGTTGAATTACTGATTAATGGAAGTTTTATCTTTATTATTTTAAACCCTGAACAAACAGAAACCAGTAGCTTACTGGATGGGAAAACGCATTCTGCCCAGGACAAATTGTCATCATTGGTTGCCTTTTAGCCTTTGGTTGGTCATAGTGTATCCAAACATTACACTTTTCGGAGGCATTTGTGAAACATTTGTAGGATTTCGTTTTGCCCAAAGGCAACAATTTCTGGTGAGCGGTGCCAGCTGTCTTTGGAGAGCTGAGGTTTAGCCACTGTACAGCCGTTTCACCACTCATCCTGTTCTGTCAGCTTCAGCTTTATCACGCATCGTTCTGTGGGCAGCAACACGGGCCGGGGGGGGGTGAAAAAAGCGGCCGAAAATTTGACTCAAACTTTATCTTTCATGACATGTTCGTGTTTGACATTTTTGACATGCCGGCACTGACAGCATGAACAAGAGCTAATGAGACACCTCCACTGCTGTTTTGTCGAAACTATCACATTCTTTTAAGGATGCGACCTGTGGTTTGGGATTTTGGATTGGCTGGGGAGGTCAGTGTCCTTTTACAGTAATTGCTGCCATGGCGATTGGGGCCTCAGAGGGAAATACCATCTGATTTCATCCTTTTAGTTAATTCATATCTGTCTCTCCAGCTTTTACACAACATCATCTATAACAATTAAGCATATTTGTCATTTGCCTCATTAGTTTTATTGTCTTACAAAACACCACATGGTTTAACAGCCACTTAGACGTCCCGGATGTCCGACTTTCTGTCCAGCACTCGAACACAGCATAGTATTCAAAGCTTTAAGAAGTAGTCGCTGTCAAATCAGCTGATTTGAAAACAACAAATATATTGTAATTTCATACACCCAGCCAAGTAACCTCCTAATTTCTATTAAACACAACTGCCAGAGCTAAATTATCACAAAATGAAGCAATGACAGGTAGAGTCGTGGTAAAGGCTAGAGCGTGTAGTTACAAAGATGAGGGTTTGGTCTCCGGTTCCCTCTAACTGCACATTGAAGTGTCTCTAAGTACCTCAAGTCTGCTTCCAGTGTGCGAGTCAGTGGTGGATGAAAGTGTGTGAGTGGGTTAATGTGAGCCGTTTAACACGCTCTGCAGTGTTCTCAGGATAAAAAAGCCATATAAATGCAGAACTCACTGACAAAGAAAAGAAAATTCATCCATCCATACGTGCATTCTCTATACTTATCTTGTGCAGGGGCAGCGGGGGGGTTGGTGCCTATCCCAGTTCACACTTGGCGAGGAGCAGGGTACAGGCTGGGCAGGTCGCCAAGGTTTTTTTTTTTTTCTTTTCTCATATATTTTTTTTATTTACTCAATGAAAAATATATGAGCACAGAAAAAAAGTACATTTTGGTACCATGACAAAAGTGTTTTAGACTTGTTACAGAAGGGGAAGAAGGGAAAAGTGGAGGATTTCTGATTCAAGTTCTATCTATAATGACATGTTCATGTTTGACATTTTTGACACGCCGGCATGACAGCATGAACCAGAGTTAATGGAGAGACACCTCAGCCGCTGTGTTGTCGAAACTACCACTTGCTTTTTAAGGATGCAAGGTGTAGTTCGGGGTTTTTGATTGGCTGAGGGGTTTAGCTTCCTTTTACAGTAATTGCTGCTATGGCGATTGGGGCTTCACAGAGGGAAATACTGTGTGAGAAATTACCGCTGGATTCGGTGTTTCTGTGTGTGTGTGCGTTCTCAAATGGGAGGAGTGCGCGGCGGAAAAATGGGAGCTGTCAGTCAACCTAATGAGACCAACCTTCTCAGTGCGCACACACACACACACACACACACACACACAGAGCCATCGGGCCAGTGGAAGTGCCATATAATTGGGTTTCCTTTCCAGGACAACAGACATGCTCACTGGATTAGATCTGACCACCGACGCCAATTCTCTCCATGTCTCCCTCTCTCTGCTTTTCTCTCTTATGCTTTCTCTGACTGTCTCTTTTTTGCATCTTTCTGTTTCTCTGCCTGTCTATTCCTCTATTTCTATACATGTTTTTTCCTGTTTTCTTCCTACTGTTCTGCTTATCTCATTATCCTTCCCATCTCTGAGCTGTTTGTATGGTGCTTTTTCCCACAACCTATATGTCTATAAATAACAGTATACGACAACTCATACGCTAACAGATATCAGCCCTCAGATGCAAGTTGTAATTAGAATATTTCATGTCATTTTGTTCAGCTTATTGGACCCCTTGTATGACCTGCCATTGGTGGTAATCATAGGGGTCAGTTGGAGTTCCTTTGTTTCTTTGCCTTTCTGCAACATCACAGTAAACTTATATTTGTTGAAATGAAACCATATTGATTCCAGTGGGAAAGTTATTTGAGGTTGCACAACAGTAAACACAAGTACAGTATACAAAAATGATTAAAGAAGGCACAAGAAAGAGGAATATAGGAGTTAAGAGACAAAGGAGAGAGAGGGAAGGAGAGGATGGGAAAAGGGAAAAAAAAAGGATGTGTGAAAAGTAAAGGGTCACTTCTTTTTCTCACAGCTCCTCATGCAATCCCTGAGGAATGTTCACATCTCCTCTCTCTGCCCCTCGCATTGTCTGGATTTGTGGAGAGACTCTTGAGGAGTGTGTGCGTGTGTGTGTGTGTGTGTGTGTGTGTGTGCATTGTCGCACTAAGCTGTGTGTTTGAGCGAATTTCTAAGCTTCTCTTCCTTGTCTTCCCCACTTTCAGTCTTTCTTTTTTTTGAGTTTGGGTAAGTGTTGTATCTTGGCAGTGAACCAGAATATTTTGCATTAAGACTGTCTGAGATAGTTAATCACTCATCTATTTTAGTTTATTTTATAAACTGTAAAGACATAGACAGATAAAATCCATAGCTTCAAAAGGCATTTTATAGTAGTTGAGGCAGCTTTAGAGAATATATGTACAACATGACACATCTTCACAAAATGAATGCATTGAAGGATTACAGTTTGATATCTCAAATGTACCATGAGTGATCAGTATCAAGTAAAGTAAACAACTAATTATGAAATGAATAATCACACAAATAAATTGTGTAAAACATACATGAAACACTAATTTAAGAAATTATTAAAACAACTCATTATTATGAAATGTGACTTCATTCTTATTTTATTATTCCTAACATAGTTTAATAGGAGTTTGTGCTTATTCCATAGCAGCATTTTTCTCAATAGCACTTGTTTTGATGCCACTCTCACTTCCCTTTTTTTTCTTTTCAGCTTAGGCAGTTCATTCTTGCTACCAAGCTGGCTAACTAGCTGGAGGTCAAAGTGAAAAGTCAGTATTAGCAGTGTAAGATAGCTCGTGCTGGTTAGAATAACCACAGACTAGACTGTCTGTTTTGCTTTTCAGATATTCTTTCTCAGAATTATTTTGGCAAAGTCGTTGCTCTAACTAAGAGGGCTAGCTGTCTAAATTTGATAGCAGTCATTGAATCTTGAGCCAAGTAAAATGTTTATTCAACAGCTCCAGTTTTTAATGCTCCTTGAGTCTTAACAGACAGCCTCTGTGGTTCGAGGTTTTTGCTGTGAAGCTGTGGAACTTTGGTTTAAGGAGGAAGCAACAATGAATTTGCATTTTCATGCATGTTCACATAGAAAATCCAGGTGTGCTGCTTCTTGTGTTGGATCCCTGCAATGATACCAGGCCATCTTATGTTCTCTAACATCAGACATTCCTGCTCACATACGCTGTTTACAGTGAACAGATACTTGATGTTTATGCATGAGGACATTTCTTCAGAGTGAGGACAGTGAATGGTCATTACTAACTCAAAATAGGCCACTTTGTGGTTGGCGCATTGGGTAGTCTTTAATATCATCATTATTATGTTATATTTTGGGATTTGTAAGTACAGCATATATAATGCACTGAGTCAATGGAACATGATTATAGTAAGGTAAATATTTGGGTGTTAGGGGTGGCAATGTGTTAGTATGTGTGCCAGCTTTCCCATGGGTTACATTTTATGCACACTGCAAAACTCACTTATTCTTTATAGCTCCAAACAGCTTAGTTTACAATACATCAGCCATACAGACACATGTGAAACATAAACAGAGAGAGAGAGAGAAAGAGAGCAACAAGTAAATATACATCACTTCACCACCACTGCCACCCGGCACAGGCTTGGTCTTGGAGTGTGAATGATATGACAGTTTTCTTTGGCAACGATTACAAAAGCATCTCCAAAATGCACCTCTTCCTTCCGTCTATCTATCTCTCCTCTTCCCTCCCTCATTCTCAGTGCCTCCCTCCTCCCTCCCCTCCACCATCTCCCCAGTATGTGATATTAAGTGCTGCTTTCACTGTTCCCTGTTTAGCCACTTGGCATCGCAGCAACACATCCATCTATCTGGAAATGTTTATCTGCAAGCTGTTTACTCCATATACCTCTCCATATATATTCACATACGTTCGCCCACACACACGCACACACCCACCCACCCATCCACCCACACACACACACACACACACACCCACACACACACAAGCACCATTTCCAGTTGAGCCTTGCAAACACAAACAACAAAGCAACAGACATGTACTGACACATGCACAGATTTACAAGAACACAAGGAATCAAACAGATGTACGTGTATGGCTGAACTTCCACAAGGTTTCACACCGTAGACATTCGTATGCAGACACACACACATACACACACACACACTTTAGAGTCAGCAAGGAATGCTGATAGAAGCTATGGTTGGATACGCTGGTTGGACTACATATAAACAGTGGAAGATTTAGCCTCAAAGGTTGCACATGCATACAAACTACATATACTAAAGTACACCCAGACAAATGCACCAAGCACTCAACAGGAACATGTAACACACACACACACACACACACATATGCTCGGATGTCATTGTTATTGCATTCCACTAATGAAATTAAGCCTGCAAATGTAGCGCTCAGTTAGGCAGATAAAGCCTGAACTTCCTTTCAAACAGAGGGAGAGGGGGCGAGAGACAAAAAATTGGAGCAGATAGAGAGAGGCTGTGAAGATCAAGGCAAAGTTAGAAAACAGAAGGGTCAACTTTACAGAGAGGGTGAGCGATGAGAGAGAGATTACAGGAAGACAGAGGAAGCACGGACGCCGGGGATGTACGAGGGGGTTATTTGTCGGATCGACTCCAGATTTGCACATTCTGAAGAACTGAAAGGGAAACTCCGATCGGAAGCTTTGTTACAGCAAAGATTACATGGTGGTGTGAGGGGTTTTCATCAAATCACAGACGGTTCCTGGCAGCCCTGGAGATATCAAGAATATATGAACGACAAATCTGTTTTATTTTGATCAGATTAGATCAACCAACAACTAACTTGGTGGGCACAATGTGTTAATGATTCATGACCAATACAAACGATGGCCAGAGCCCACAAAAAGTCCATGAGCTGATAGTTGTCAGAAGACAACAAGACATGAGTTCATAGTAAAAAGGTCAAGTATCATTTTAAGTAAAATGATAAGATATTCCTTTATTAGTTCCACGACAGGGAAATTTTATTTGTTTACCATTTTAAGTTCTTAAAAACTTGGTGTGTGTGTGTGTGTGTGTGCCTTGTTGCACTGGTAGATGGCAACCGAAGGCAGCAGGCATGTCACTAAATAATTTCATTTGACTTCAGGAGTAGAAAAGGCTACACATTCCCTCTCCCTATTTTTCCTTCAGACACAGGCCAAAGGCAAACAAACATGCGCTCACACACACACACACACACACACACACACACACACAACACTAACCATAAATTACAGAGAAGCAGCAAATCATTCTCTCATGCATCCCCAGTGACTCAAACATTTAGTTTAGTCTCTGCTGCGCTCTGCAAATTAAAGTGTGCACAAAAGGCTTTCAAATGTTGGCATGCATTATATCGTGTTATAAAATTATGTGGCATTGATGCCAAAGCTTTCTGGTATAATCATCAATTATGCCTCTGGTATTTAGCATGTGTGTCTGAGTGTTGGTATGTGTGGAGTGGGGAGGCTGTGGAGGCATCAAGGTTCAAGTCAGCAGTATGGTGTAAAACACCACGAGGATGAAGCAGAAGATTTGACCTATGCAGAGAATAATAATGAAAGGTGTGTTGTAAATAGATGAGCGCTGAATAAAAATTGTATTCTGTATGGCTGGGCTGAATCTAGCCACCATGAAACATTAAAGGCTCAGGCTAGGATTGCTATACTGAGCACATAATTTATGGGTAGAGCCGTATGGGTAGAAGGCCAGGACTTTCAGACTGAACGTTGACTTAGAACCTCATAACTGCCTTTTTTAGCTGAGAATTTTCATAATTCATCATGTTGGTACATTTCATGCTTCTCAGACCATAGAACTCATTCAAAAATGTGTTTCTAAATGTAGTTGTTTTGTTTCCTAGTTTAAAAATAGACCTCTAGTATAAAAGAGACATAACTGTAGCTTATCTTCCATGAACTTCACCCAAGTGTGCGGCTTCCTCATCCTGTCTTCTATTGGCTGTTTAGGTGGAGCTATCGGACAGCACCTCCCACACCATCACCGATGCCTATGCTGGGAAGGAATACATCATCCAGGTAACATCGCCTGTCTTTCCATTTTTACCCAGTTGATCACTGCAGACCAAATGCAATCCATATTGAATTCTGTATTATTATTTAACAGTAGTTAATATACAATAAATATGGCAATAGCCTTTTGATTTCAGAATAGCTCACCAAAATATTTCTCCTGGGAGGGGTAAATGGTGGCTGGATTTTAAACTTATTAGATGGACATACGACCTGTCTTTACCACTGATGAATTGTGTCCAGAATTTATTTTAATTTAGGGAAAGGAGCCTTCTGTTCCCACAATAATAACTGTATGTAAAGCAACATGATAAATAAGACCATAAATGGACAGACATCATATATGAATAAATAAATATCCATGCTTCTAATTTACTTACTACTTTCTACTGTCATTCTGGTCAACAGGTGGCTGCCAAGGACACAGAGATTGGAACATGGAGTGACTGGAGTGTTGCTGTCCATGCCACACCCTGGATTGAAGACCCTCTGCCGATTACTTCCACAACTGAAGTGGAACTTTCTACCGGTAGGTTACTGCCTCAGTTAAAGCCCGTAGCTATTATTGTCCCCTAGGTCCCACACACTGTTCTTCTGTAGAGCTTTCTGATATTTAGGTTTTGTAATGCATATAGGATATCGACTTTTAAACAAGCACTCTCATTCAGTCAAAATGTGAATTTAAAAAAGTCTGACCGAACTGATAATGAAGATTCCACTGTATAATGATATCTATCTTAAATAATCTGTTTAAATACATAAAAGACCACAAACAATGGAGACATTGAGATAAAAAGGAAAAAGTGTTGTGTTCTGAACTAAATGCTAACATGATGATGCTAAGCAAGTATAGTACATCTTTGCTATGTTTTGCATGTTAGCATTCAGGCATTCACATAATAGCACTGAAGGCAAAGTAAAGCTGAGGCTGATGGCAATCTCATTATTTTTGTAGATATTTGGTCATCATCCAAAGTGTTTACCTGATGATGGTACCAGATAGAACGTCAGAGGATCACCAAAGTGGTTACAATCCATCCGGGGGGGGTGTTAATTCTTACCGGTCCAGTGATTGTTGAGACATTTAATTCTGGACCGACAGACAGACAGCTGACCAAAACTGCCAGCATTCAGTGTCACAATGCTAATGTGGCTAAAAGGTTCAAGTTCTAGAAATAAAAATAAAAGAGAGGCTAAATCCAAATAAGTATGGAAAAATCATTGTGATGATAATATAGCGTGTTTTTAACATTATTCGTTATGCCCACGGCTGTCACGCAGTAAATTTCCTGAACCAGTTAGGTATGAAATTAAGTTTGGTTAATAACTTTCTTTATCATTAAATTGATTACACTATAAGCGTTTGATAGCCTTGAACTTTTATCACAGTTTAAGCTATAAGATCCAACAGCCCCCAGACAAATCAACACACATCGACCTGAGCGCCTCAGGGAAAAACAGCTTTTTAAAAATGCTCACGTCTCTGCTACAACCTCAGAGCGGCTCATTTACAGTACAACACTACTGCACTTTGTCGTTTTTGTATGCTTGTATTATAAATCATATAATTATGATTTAACAGTAAATTAATTATAGATTACTGTACTTTTCTGTGTCACCTGAGAGACACGTGCATGAATGTACTGGAATGCACACAAGGACAAAAAGTATGTCTGGGAATTATCTAGTCAGCAACCCTTCAGCATGTGGCACAGATCAAGGATGCCTCGCTTGTCAAAGAGAAATCTCTTAACGCGCTGAAGATCCCTGAACAATAAGACTTCCATTCCAGGTCTGAGCGCTCTTCTGTACATGTCCGACCACGCTGGAATAGCAAAGCACAAATGTTACATGTTGAAAAAGTGAAAAACATGGACATGTTTTAAAGTGTATCTGTATCAAAGGTCACATACAGGCTGGCCAAACCCTCTGATTGTGAAGGTCGTTGTGCTTTATTCACACACGCTGATCAGGGCTTAAAAAACTACTTCCACCTCCTCTGTATGTTTTTGTGACACTATATATTTATAATCTCCTAATAGCAGGTCTCTGTCAAAGTGTAAAATGTGTGTGTACGTATGGTTAGTGATAATAACAGTCCACACCTATATAGCATTCCTTCCTGTTATCACTGGAAATCCTGAATCCAAACTTACACCATTGTATGTCAAAATATTGATAAAGTCACTTTGGTAAGCTGTTTATTCATCAACTGTGCAACATGAATTTTACATAAAGCAGGTGAATATGGACAAAGGCGGGAAGAACTATCCAAAAATGAACCTAATTTTCTAAGAAAAAATGTCTACCTGTCTGTCTCTCTCATCCACTGAAAGATTTTAACTGTTTTAAAGTGCAACAGTGACTCCTGTTGGTCAGCAGCAGCACAGCACACTGATCATCACACAGTCAACAGTGAACGAGCTCCTGGAAAGACACAAACACATGCTAACCGGCACACACAGAACACACAGCCTGTTCTAACAGTACCTCACACACAAACATATACACAGTGCCACACACACATGCACAACATGTACTGTACCTCCCTCTGGTAGCATGCAGTATACACACACACACATACAAACAAACTCTGACTCGGTGCACAGTGTATTATTCTTGTTCTCAGGGAAAGAACAGGAGGTTATTGGGATTCTCCTCATGCCTCTTCTCGATCCAGCTGCGGCTTCCCTTCCCTCTCTCGTTGTCCTGTTCTCTCTTTCTTTCTCTCTCTTCCTTTAACCTCTCGGTCTCTCTTGCTCCTCCTCAGTCATCATTTTCTTTTCCATTTCCTCTCACCTCTCTCTCTATTGATCAGTCACTCTTTGTTTTACTCCTACCTATCGTCACCCCACCTTTTAAACTGGTCTCACTCTGGCCCTCTGCCACTTTCTTTACATATGGTACTTGCTGGATAAGTGGTTGCATCTGTGTGGTGGCATTATGCAGACCCAATTACTTATCAGTTAATAATAAATTAATATCACTAAAGTGACTTCAGGGTTGGCTGTTGGCCTTTACAATTAAGGCATTTGAGAACGAAGAAACAACGGATACTTCCTTCACATTTTTCATTTGTGCATGAGAAATATTGGAGGAAACTTTGTTAGAAAAAAAAAAAAAAAGTTAGTATGTTTAGCTGAGGTGGAAGAGTTGGCATACTGAAAAGGAACTGGACACTGATGGCTGTAGACAAAAGAATCATGTCATGCAAACAGCTTGAAACAGCTCCAGAAAGTAATAGAATAAATACTACAAATACAACCCCATTCTGTCGTCAGAACAGCTGACAAAAACACCAAAAGGACAAGTGTATTCATCCAAAAACAAATGCCATCTCATGTTGAAAGCAGCCATGAAGTACCAAGATGTATGAGAGCTGATGGTGGTTAATTAATTATTCAAATATGTGATGTCTTGAATGAAGGAAGTTGATGAAAATACTTCAAAAATCTATCACATAATTATTCAGTTGGCATTCGCCATCAGGGACGTACGCAAAGCAGAATCCCATCAGCAGGGAAACTAGGAAAATATCTGATTTCCTGTCCACAACCGGACCAATAAACAACAAAGTTCAGCCAACTTCTTTTCAGCTGACCAGCTTGTTAACATCTCCACACTGACCAATATTGCCTGGCTGCTCAGCCGAATAGGAAATGAACAGACTTCCTGTGACTTATTGATTGTGTAGCTCACAGTCTAAACACACGGTTACACTTTCTCCATTTCCTCTGTCTTTCTCCCGTGTTGCCTCCTCCACATTTCCTGTTCTTTCTTTTATTTATTTATTTCTTTTCTTTTTCTCTGTTCATGTACCAGCAGTAGTAGGCCGCCCGTGCTTCATGGAGATGAACTGAAATAGTTCTGTGTCTGTTCTGTTTCCTCGCATCGACAACCTCATTTCACACCAGTGTGGTGACAGACAGACGACATTTAGAAATCCCACCCTCAGTGATTGGACATTCGCCTAGCGACCACATTCCAGGAAGTAAAAAGCAGATCAGCTGAGGCTTTAAAAAGTTGCAGCCATCCTTAGTGTTGCAACCATCTCAGATATATGTTTCTGCCTCGCCCACTCGGTGAGACAGAAACTGGACACTGTCTAGCACCAAACAGGCAACACTAGATATCACCTCTAATATCCTTCATGTCCACAACTATTTATAAATGCTTAGTGTCTGTTTCAAGACATGGCAAAGAATAAGTGTGTGTGTTTATATGCATCCAAATGCTTAATAAGCAAACACCACCAGAGCTAAATGTTGCTGAGGTACTTTAAGGTCCTGCTGCATGCTGGCTCATCGGAAAACTACTTGCTTATTATGTCATTAAGGTGGCATGGAGTATTAAAATATGAGGCATTATTTCCAGCTTTTAGGGATCTTGCAATAAAGTTTCATTAATTTTCTCCATAATGTTAGGTGACTGACGCTGGAGCACTTGGATTAAAGTCACAGGTACAAGCTTGTGTGCATAAAAAACAAGGACTGTAAAGTAAAGTAAGACTAATGTGGATTTTGTTAGAAAACACTCAATCATTTAAAGATGCAGTCTGCAAGTGGAAGCTGAACTTAAGCTCTTTAAATATCTGAAAAACGAATCCACCAGTTTAAGTCAGCTCACTTTTAAATTCTGCGTCCATTTTGGATCAGTTTGTGGCTCTGGGTTTTGTTTTTTCCAATCACAAACCATTTTCTGTTTTCTACAGCTCTGACTGGCTCCGCCATAGCAAACATCAATTGAGGCTCATGGGTATTGAAGTATTCACCATACCAAACTAGCTTATGAAAACCATGTTTCTCAGAAGAGAGGTTGAAATAGATAAAATGATTGTTCATAAATAAGATAAACATACAGTATTGTTTGTTATCCTGAGACTGAGGACGTTATTAAAAGAAAACTTTGAGTTCCAGTTTCTCTTCCTCTGGTCTATTTGTTACTATTGCTATCGTTCTAATTTTCTCCCTCACTCCTCTGCCTGCCTGTTCCGCTCCTTCTCTCCTCCGTCACCTCCATCACCTATTTATCTTCCCTGTCACTGTTTTTCAGTCCTTTCTCCTCGTCACATTATTGTCTTGTCTCGTTGTATTTATCTGTCCCCAACTAGCTTGTTAGATCAACGTACACCCCATAACTGTCTCTCCTCATCACCATCACATTATTTCTGCATAATTTTTGTTTTCTCCACCACTCCAAAGTAAAATGTTTTGCTGCAGGCAGGAAGTATTGCACTGAGCTGCTGATCATGTTAAATGTGTCCTAGTTCTCTCTCACTCTCTCTGGCTATTTCACACCTGGCTGCTTCCTTCTAATATCTCCCCACTCCCAACGCAGTGCTACACTACAGTCATTAATTGGAAGGAGAGGGAAATCATATTCTCTCCAGTAAAAAAAAACCGCTGTGGGTTCTAGACTGAGCTGCAAACAGTGTGCATGAGTTAATATCTACTGTTCTGCCTGCAGCTGTAGCAATAGCCTCGTTTTATAAAGCAAACTGTGATATTTTCATTTGTCATGCAATGTAAAACGAAACTGAAGCCCTAAACACATCTCATTTTCAGCATATTCATGTTTGCTACAAGCTTTATAGTATCAGCCCCACACACTTGAGCATATTCACATTTATGAGAGTATCACTGAAGGCAAATTAAGCTGAAGGAGTACGGCCTAACAAATCAATCAAATGTATTGATTTATTGTTCTGGGGTTTTAGTTCAAAACTGGTGGCATAAATGTTTTTTGCTTTCAAATTTCAAGTCATGTAACATCTTCAGGGACTCAAGTCAAGTGCAGCCAAGAGCAAAAATTAGTCTCAAGTCCTCAATTTTGTGACCTAAATAGGACTCGAGTTGGTCTACAGATCTGCTTATGTGCTGTATAATCAAAACCTGTGTATTGGTGTGTGTATTGGTCCATCTCTTATCAACTGTGTACTTTAACTGCTGCAGTGCACAATACAATGCACCCTGTTTTTTTTGCTTTGTTTTTTTTTCCTTTATCTACCTCCCTCTCTATTTGCTGCCGTCTTAACCTCGGGGCTTTTCCTTCGTCCTCGTCTCTCTTATTTCCGTCTCCATATTTTATCTATCCTTTTTGCTCCGTCTCCATCCTTCTCTCTCGCCCCACGCCTTCGGTATGAATGAGAATTCTTTGTCCACTTCACTTCATAACTGCCTTGACAAGTCTCATATTGATTGTGCTTGCTGATTAGAATTGATTTCACTCTGCACTGTATTTTCCTTTCTGTTTGGTTCTTCCTGGTGTGATGAGCACTTTTCAGCGTCCATTCATCACAGCGATGAATGGATGCTGAAAAGTGCGCTCAGTAAGGCTTATTATGTTTTCCGATTGTTTTTTCCAGAGACCAAGACCTCCCCTATACCGTCCTCCAACGCACCACAAAAGGCTGAACCTCCAGTGGGAAGAGCTGCCAGGCTCCTCACATTTTTCTCCCCTTTGCTGTTAGGAATGCTGCTGCTGTTCATGTGGTGAGTGAACACACACACAAACACGCAAGCATACACACATACACACACACCTCTAGTAATGAGTGTACAACCCGTCATTTTTGCATCGATTATGAACTCAGTCATTTGGGCACATATTGGCAAGTCGATGCACGTCTCTTGATGTCAAGAGAATGTTTAATAGAACAAGAGCAACAACGATTGCGTGAGTTTGTTTTACGACCCAGCAGGGGGTCTTTCTTCATATTTTTCTGCAGAACCCCTACAGGGATTGAGGTAAAATCCAATCCAAAGCTGTCCCATTTCATTAATTTTACAGGTTTCACACTATAAATCACGTTGTAATAGTATGTGTCCTGCCAAAGATGTAGACGTTGAACAATGAATGCTCAATAGCTGAATATTATGCATCACAGCAAAGCTGTGAAAACAGGACATGGTGTTTGTACTATTTGATCACAAGAGAAGCACTGACAAACAGCATCCCAATAATAACATTTCACCCAAATCATATTAAAACGTGGCTGCATCTCCAGTTGAGCTGCTGCTCATTTTTACCACTTGAGGATGAACTGCGCCAGGTTTAGTTGGATGATTATGTTAAAAACGCATCCATCCAAACAGACCATTCTCCCTCCACTACACTCAGACCAACCGGGAATCTCTGTGTACGCTCCATTCCTTAACATACCATGTAAGTGTGAACGATATAAAAGGCAGATAGCACTGCACGAAAGTACACTTTTGGGGTTTTTGTACTTTATTCTAAGTGTTCTAAGAGGCAGTTCAAACTAGCTCCACTTCAACTGACTACAGCAGTAAAATGCTGCTCGCACATGGATGCATCAGTATTTGCAATAACATATTAGACCAGTCAAAGGGTCCATTTTACTGCAGCTCACAAGTAAAGAGACTAAAACAAGATGGACAAACTGTCGCTTCAGATGCCTTATTTGTGCTTCTGTCTCTTTCTCCAGATGTAAATGTCTTACTGATGAGGGCAGTAGGAGGAAGAAGAGGAGGAGGCTGGTCTTTTTTCTATTTTGCACATGTTTCAAGGATACAGTGCATTGATCATTTCCGTCCATCACACAGTTACTCACCGAGATTACTTAGACATGAAATCAGACGATAATAATGCGATTCAGCATTTTTGATTAATGGTGACAAAGAAATTCTTCAGAAGAACTTTTGAAAGCGGCACCAACCACCATCAACAACGGCAGCAGCAGCAGCAGCATCAACAGGAGCAGCAACGATCACAGCAGCAGTAATATCAGCATAAACAGTCTTATGTTACCACCTGGTGGCTTCGATGGGCCACAGCAGACTTTGTTTGGCAGACAACAGTTTGGTTTGGGAATCTCCTCTTCAAGGCAACAAAATCAACTCCTATGATGACAAAAAAAAATCTCCTCATAACCTTTTTGTTCTTGTTTTATTGATCAATTAGCCTTTTATTCACTTTCCTCTGAAATTGCGACACTGTACAGACAAACACACACATATTGGGAGCATTTGTGTGTGTTTGTGTGTACGGCTGCGTTACAGTCCCCATACAGCTAAATCATCATGCCAAAGACTCAACTCCACTCCCAACAAAATGGTTCCCAAACACTTCACTGAGCTTCCTGAAGCCTGCCTTCGTCATGCGTGTGTTTGATGCCAACTCAAGCAGCATGCGAATGAAACTTGGGACGAATCTGAGGAACCCTGCAGCTCCTGTTTGTGTAAACCTACTATTTAACAAAGAGGCCACAAAAACACCCAGTCAGACTCTGAATCTGTCAACTCCGGCGGCTGAATCAAACAGACGGAGCGAGTCGTTTTTCGATATGAGGACTAACACTTTGAAGAATTCAGTAACGGTAGTCTGACTTATTTAGACAATTAGCTTTACACTCTGCTTTCAGCGACTGGCAAAGAGGACCTGGATTGTAGAAAATGAAAAAAAATAAAATCAAGTGGATTTGAGACTGAACAGTTCTTTGCCCACCCATTTGTTTTGGTTCGACTTTGTATTGACGACGTTGGTTATTGAAACATTGATACGAGCTATGTTGGTTTTCCATTCTGCTCTGTGCTGTAAAATACAATAACACAAAACAGTTTGCTTTCTGACGCCTTTAAAAACATAAATAAATGTCTTTTTGCAGTTTACATTTCAATAGCCAATTTCACCAGTCAATATTATGTTATTCAAAGGAATATTGATGTGTTTTATTGTATTTTTTTATTTTATGACAAATAATAAAAACACACGTATAGAATTTTAGTTTTTTTTTGGTTTTTTTCAGACATTCATAATGGCTTAATTCTCCTTGATCCTATTTTGTAAACTATGATATGTAACTTTAACATTGAACAAAAAGTTTATTATTTAATAATAATAATAATGTATGTATTAGCAGTAGAATGTCGTAACCTGTACCTGGGGTCTTTTTTATAGATGTATATACAATGACAGGTTTCAACCATTAAATGTGACCATTTCACAATGAATGATGACACGCTGGCCTCATACTCATTTTGCCTTTCAGTCTGATACTCTGAGAACACAACATTCCTGCCGCTCTGACCAGGTCATCCACATGACTTCCCACTAGAAAAGCAAAATGGAGGTGAGGTCCTGATGTAATAACAGGGGTGACACATTTTTCATTTCCTGCCCATTTTCTGCCATAAACAAACACTGCTTCATTTCAACTTCTCCAAATCAGTGACAGTGACTTTGCTTCATGGTGGGAGAGGTATATTCACAGATGAGATACGTCAGCATTGTATGTGATTAGGCTGATTATATCTTTATCCCTTGTGTATGTGAACACAGAGAATTTGTGTCCATTCTTTGATTTCATTACATCTCAACAATTTGGTGTGAACTATGTGACATTTGTCCTGTTGTACACAGATGCTGACAGACAAACTGACACTGATTTGTCCAAATTCAAAAGGAAGAGTAAAAGTCAGTTTTCCACTCCATGAAAAACTCAATCAAAGTAATCATAATTCATCCTCTGGGAAACATGAATGTCTGTCCCAAAGTTCACAGCAACCCCTCCAGCAGTTTATGAGATATTTGAGTCTGTCCCAAAGTGGTGAACTGACATTAGCATCTATAGAGTTAAGTCAGTTTAGAGTCCCTCTAAAGTCAAAAGGTTATCTTTCCTGTTGCTCCCATTAACAACAACTGTGCCACTATCTCCTCACCAGTCTGTACAGAAAGAGCTGCTCCAGAGATTCTTCATCTGAAAAAGACCATCTTCGATCAAACCAAAGTCAGTCATGGTCACTTAGAATAAAAGGAGAATGTGAAAGCAGCATGATGTTTCATGTTTGTCGCCCAAGATGTGTGTATCTCGTGGAAATGAAATGATCTTTCCCTGACCTTAAAGGATTATTTTGCTTTACTATGACATGGATCATATTTTTTAGCTTTGGCCACAAATGTAATCGCAGAGATCTGGAAACACTGTGACATGGCCACAAGTGTGACGGGGCCAGAAACATCTGAATACCTGCAAATAAACCCAATATTAACATTCAGCCAGATTGATCCAACAAGGAAATATGAACACAGAAGATATGGTTGATCAAAATTCCCTGTTGACCTTAAGCTCTTCCTCTCCTCTATAATCTGTCTCACCGTCTCTCTCGCCTCTCACAAGCTTTCTTTCTTTCAATATTCTGACAAGTTCTGGCAGGCCGATGTGGAGACCGAGGACAAATCAATACACCATCTAACAGCTGTCAGCTGGGGTTCTGTGTGTGTGTGTGTGTGTGTGTGTGCGCGCAGACAAGAGTGTATCTGCTGCCGTGGGTATTGCATTCATTACTCTTTCTTTCCGTCCTACCCTTCCTTTCTTTTTTAAACAGGGGTGTCAATGAGAACCCAATTAATATTTACAATGGCAGGGCATGAAGTGAACAAGGACGTAAAGAGACGACACCACAAGAATGGTGAAGCCTTATGTTGTCCTTGTTGTTCTTGAAAATCATGCTTAATTGCTCATATAGTTCGTATAGTTAATAAGTAATTAACTGCTTCAGCTGAAATTTCAACCACATTTTAATTTAATGGCAGTTGGCATGTCCAGGCTCTCTTTGTCTGCATTCAGGATGTGAGCCAGGTTTCAAGTGTGTGTGTGTGTGTGTGTGTGTGTGTGTGTGTGTGTGGATACGCCATCCATAGCCTGTCAGTTCCAACAGCCTTGCTCTGCTCTAATGACCAGCTTGACCTTTCACTGATAACTGGATGAATGACACCACCTCTCCTTCTCTCTCTCTTCTGCCTCGGCTTCTGGCTCTCACCTCTTTAAACAGTCGACTCGCTGCCTCTGTGTCTTTGTTCCGTTACATCCTGTGTTTTACAATTTCTGTCTCTTTCTAAGGCTCACACACTATGTCAGCTTCCTCTTTGCGCTACAGTACCATCCTGTTGCTTTGTCTGGGCATTATTTCACTAGTTTATTTTCCACAGTTATGAGGCCACGTATACATTAAATACATCAAAACATGCACAGTAATGAGGAAGCTTTACTCTGTTTGAATTTCAACATGCAGTGAACGTTTTTCAATATCTTTAAAACTCTGTAACTGCTTTAAAATCTTGTTGATTGATTTCACATTTTTGGTGAAAGGAAAAAAAAAACAACCTTCTGCATTTGTCCACTGGAGGGCAGCAGAGGCGACCGCACTGTTCTCTGTCTATGGTGCTGAAACAGTCAAATACAATCTCTATCTCTGTGCCTCTCTCCACGGTGCTGAATAGTTAAACCACATTCTATCCTACCATCATCCCACCAGTCCCCCACCATCATTGACAAACTAGTTCCTATTGTCCTGCCCTTTCTTTACATGCAGAAGGGATGGGCGATGCAGAATATCAGTATGTCACATAGCAGTAGCACCCACTTGTTAGTCGCCAGTTAAGTGTTTAGGTATACGAACAAACCCAGAGTGGCAGAGCGTCTCCTCTTTCAGTCGGGCCTGATATTTGTTGAGTAAAAAGAACAAAAGAGACTGCTCACTTAATGGCACTTGTTTTACATCACAAAAATGTGACTTGAAAGGACAGGTAATGGAAAAAAAGGAGGAACATCAGCGGGGGTGTTATAATGAGCTTGGAACTCATGCTTGGCCAGATGGTTGGAATCCTAATGATGTTTTCCTCTCATATCAGCTAGTCACATAATTGTTCTACCGATTTCTTGTCGGCCTTAAACATACCAGAACACACTCGTCGCCATGAAATCAGGGGTCACGTTGCCACTCGCCCCAATTACTGTGCAAACATTGTTGTCCAAGATGCCTATCGGACTGCGGACTGTAGCCTCATTCTCTACATCGTGGTGATTCTCATGACTGCATTTCTGTGATCAGATGAATCTTGACAAGATTTAGACCATTCAATAACTCAAACTCAAGCCAACTGCTAAAACTGCACTTTGTCACTTTGTGTCTGAGCCATTCTGCATCTGAAAAACCTCGGCTGTCTCCAACCCCCCCCCTCAAAGACTCACACAGCTCACGATGATACTGAACAACATGATTCACAAGAGTTCAGGACAGGGTCAGGTTTTTTGCTGCAATTTGTTTTTCTTTCAGGTCAATCAAATTGCAAAGCTGCTGTGGGCATTTAAAGAAAATAAAGCAGCAAACGTGGAACTCAATGCAACACCGAGGAACAAGATCACTGGGAAAGGCTGACAAAGGGCATGTGGAGCTTAAATGGAGAATGTACAGATTGAATTTGAAATTCTAAATGACTTTCTCAACCAGGCCCATTAAAGACATCCCATTAAAGGGGATTAAACTTGTCTTGACAGATATGATCTTAGGATCTTTAATAGAGACGTTATTAGGGCCAGAGCACCAAGCGGTGCGAGGACCCTATTGAAATGTAAGGAAATGCATCTGAAATTAAAGCTGCAAGCAGCGTTGAAGGGCCCTCGCACCTTTGTGCATGTCAGGGTGTGCGGCGGTTTCGTCCTGTAGCCGGACACCGACCGTTCCATGCCAAGCTCAGAGTTTTCATGTATTTTGGACAGTGCATCAAGGAGTTACACGTCACTTCCTGTGTCCCCTATGTGGTGCTAGAGAACAGCCACTAATTGCATCCTATATTTCAGCTTATGAAGTGTTGACTACACCGTGAAAATTCCATGCAAATCAAATGATGATTGGCACTAAAGTCTTACTTCCTGTTGTCACTAGGTGGCGCAATGACTGTGGTCACTAACTGGCATGTAGATGTCTTCAGGCCGGGAGTCTTATTAATCATGACAAGTTTGGAACAGATTGGATAATGTACACTGAAGAGACAACAATTTCCTGTTTCATGGCGAACACAGCATCGCCACGGTGACAGCGTTTGGCGAAACCTCAAGAGCTTCATAAGTGAGCATCATCCACGTCTTGGGAATGTTTGGACCGAATTTGAGGCGGCTGTGGTTAACCTGCTGAGAGAGAGACGTCTGAGAATAAAACATGCACTTCCTCCCTCCTCTATGTGCATGTCTTCAGAGCCGGACAGTCATCAAACAGTAGAAGTGTGGTGGAGATAGGACTTTGTAGAGGGGAGTTACTGCACTTTTAATGCTCACGGCGAAGGAACATTTTCGATCGAAATTCGCCGCGTCGCCAAGGCAACGCCTTTTGATGAAAACTCACAGTTTTCACTGCGGACCAACACGGTTCAAGTCACCAATTTAAACCAGTCTTTCCTGGCAGGGGTAATAAAGACTGAACACTAGTTAGCAAGCAAAGAGGTTGAAATGGGCAACTAAAAGTGTCTGACAGTCAAATAATGAAACAGCTCAAAGTGATGGATAAACAGTCTGAAGTCTTTTCAAACTGCCAGATTTCCTCACAGAGCCGTGGCTCAGGACAGACGGGCTCTGGATCATGTGCTTGCTGCAAAAATGGCCAGATGAGGCTCCCTGGACAGAAAAGAGCACAACGGGCAGGTACACACACTTCACACTGTTTTTATTGATCCCAAATGAACAGTGCTAACACATATCATTTAATCACTCATGAAAAGTAAAGATGTATAAAGATATAATAAATGAAAAGACAAAACAGTGAAAAAGAGAAAACGAGTGGAGGAACATTGATAAATAGTTACTCCTACAGGACACAAGGGGGCGCTGTGACACCTGAACCCAAACTTCTACCTGCTCTGTGGAATGAACTCCCTGAAAAGAACTGATTACATTTTGTTTATGATGAACACATCTATAGAGTTATTGATAACTTTCCTGGCTGGTTGTGTCACTACGCTGCGACGTTTCTCGGGTCGAGGAAGTGACCAGTGTTGCCAACTCCTCAGTGAGGAAAGTGGCTATAATTACAACAATTTTTTGGATAAACGGTTTTAACTTGACATTTAACATTAACAACCGATAATGACCAAAAGATCCCCGTCATGACGGAGGCAAGTGACTGAGGCTGTGTGGCTCAAATGCAGTGACTGATTTTAGTGTGAAGAAACAGTCCGTCCCGCTCTGTGAGCTAGGGTGGATTCAGCGGCGGCTCTGCGCGTGCGCGATTCATGAGCAGCGCGCACGCGGAGTGGAGTGACTCTCCTCTGTCCTCTCTGCGGCTGCGCGAGGCTGCTGTGACAGCTTTGGGGGGGGGGGGGGCGCTTTTTGGCGCGTTTTTTGCAGCTCGTTTTTCTGCTTTGAAAAGATGTTTGGAGAAGGAGAAAGTGGAAAACTACCGTAGAAAAACATCATGAAGACGCAGAGTTGGCTTTGGTTAATGAGGTCAGTCTGAGGCTGAATGGCCGAACACAAACACGAACACACATGGTGGTCAGAAGCTAGCTGATTAGCTAACGCTGGCTAACGATCGCTAATGCTAGCTAACCATGCTAAGTGCACTGCTGCTTCAACAATGATGATAATGCTAAAATATAATAGTATGGTTGATAGGTAGAATGTTATGTGCATATTCAGTCAGTCCAGTGCAAGAGGTGGGGGGTCAGTGAGTGTTGTTTGTTGGAGGGGGTCGTTAAAGACTCTCCAGCTCCTGCTGCTCGTGTTCTGACGAGAACTAAGAGAAGAGACCATCTTTCTCCTGTACTGGCTTCTCTTCACTGGCTTCCAATAACATCTAGAATAGAGTTTAAAATCCCTCTCCTCACCTTGGACCAGCCCCTAGTTATGCTGCTATAGGCTTAGACTGCCGGGGGACTCCCATGATGTACTGGGCTCCTCTTCCTCTTCATCATTATGTCTCATGTCTCCGACCACTCGTCATGTTTTTCAATATTAACATATTGCTCATTTATTAGTCACACTCCTATTGTTAGTGCTGTAGTCTGTTAGTGTGTTGGCTGCTGTTTGTGTTCTCTCTCTCTCTCTGTCTGTCTATCTCTGTTTCCTTCTCTGTCTCTCTGTCTCCCTCTGTCTCTTTGTCTGTCTGTCTCTCTGTCTTCTCTGTCTGTCTCTCTGTCTTCTCTGTCTGTCTCTCTGTCTGTGTCCTTCTGTCTCTCTGTCTGTCTGTCTGTCTCTAAAGGGGAGTTCTTCCTGCCACTGTGTCCTAATATAATATCTGATGCTGCTCATGTGGGGATTCTTGAATCCTTAATGTTGAATTCCTGGATCGTTGGTCTCTCTTATTAAAGAGTTTGGTCTAGACCTGCTCTTTATGGAAAGTGTCTTGAGATAACGCTGTTATGAATTGCTGCTCTATAAATAAAGATTGATTGATTGATGAGCCGCTGACTGAATGAGCTGCCCAGCTGCCACAGCTCATCATGGAGGGGGTGAGAGGGGGTTTTCAGGATGACCTTGACCTTGATCTTGTGCTTTGTCCTCCTCTCTGCCACTGTCTCCAGGCTGTCCAGCTCCAGTCCAACCACTCAGCAGCAGCAGCAGCCGCCGCCACCGCTCCGGTTGGATGTCCATAGCACCCCGACACCTCGAGCACATTCCCATGAGAGCGGATGAGGAGCATCGTGTGAAACTGATGACGTGCAGAACAAGGTGGGGCCCACAGGGGAGCTATTTTAGCGTCTTGTTCATTGTTTATTTTTACTAATACTGACTTGATATACAGTGCTTAACAAATTTATTAGACCACCACCCAGTGTAAGGTGTTTGCCTCCCCTGCCCTAAATTAACAGTATTGCTGATTACCAAAATATTTTTTTTGTTTCTGTAATGGTTAACCCACCAGTATGTGCAAGCTCTTTAATCAAAGTGATGTATTTGAAATGATGTAAAAGGAACTGATGGACTGGCCAAGTCAAAGTCCAGACTTGAATCCTATCAAACAGATCTGGGATTTATTTAAAAATAGATCACACACAAATTTAATCCAAAGCAAGTCTCTGGGAACAGCTAGGAACTATTTGGAACTCAATAACAAAAGAGATGGTCGAAAAGTACCTGAAAACAATCAGGGCCAAAGGAGGTCAAACAAAATATTAAGATTTTTGGTTAAAATATGTGAATAAGGACTATTTAGTTGTTCCAGTTTGTTATTTGCCTAATAAATAATACAATGTTTAATTTGAAACAAGTTTTTGACAAATATTTGTCTTTTCTTGTTTTTATGACAGGTGGTCTGATAAATTTGTTAAGCACTGTATATAGTCAGTTATTGTTGGAGCTAGTTTGTGATCCCATTACCTGATTAAGATCAATTACTGTTATTTAAGTGTTTAACTGTTTTTCAGGGTTCATTTCTAAATGAATCAGTGTTTTATTGTGGCTGAGATCAGGTGAACCACAGGAAGTTTAACCAGCAGCTTTGAAGTGAGAAATCACAAACTTTATTATAGATGAAGTTCACCTGCAAACAGACTAAATGTGACAATAATGTCACTTATTTCCTTTTTACTTGAGTAAAGAGCTGTAGTTTTATTGTGAAAATCTCTTTCCTGTTGCAGGTGGTGCTCCTCTGGGCCGAAGAACCTGTGGGACACAACAGCTTGTGGTAAAAACGCTCAACTTGACCTAGAACATCAGATGGACGTGTTTAGACATGAAAGGTGAGCTTTTATTTTCTCCTCACAGAGCAAACTAATCATTTTCATCCAACTCAAACTCTGATTTCTTCCTGAACTACTTGTTGTTCCACTTTTCTAATGAGGATGATTTCCAGTTAGAAAACAGTTCTATAATGTTAATGTCACTAAATGTTGGAATTGGAGATTTGTGAATTGTTGCAGTAGATAATTCTCTGCTTGTTTGTAAAGGGAGAATCTAAAATGAAAGTACCCAGGTGTCTGGTGGGAAGAGTTGAGGAATCAGTAAATATGAACACAGGATGTCATCACGTCAAACTTTATTTAGATTGAAGAGTACAATTTCCAAATGAGCCATGAACGGATCACAAGTTTAACCTTCTGTCTGGTCCCTCTTTTTGTGTTTTCCCAGGATGCAGCCGGAGAACCTGAATCAGCTGTGGATCCAAACAGAAGATCCTGTGGAAATGTAGCAGACTGTAGTTACCTTTGTCTCACAGGAGGCACCCGTTAGCAGCAAAGTCTTGATGCATTCAACATATGATTGTCTCCTTTGCAGCATCATCATGTACCAACCAAAGAAAAGTTGTGCCGTCTTTGTGTTTTCCCAGGATGCAGCAGGAGAACCTGAATCAGCTGTGGATCTAAACAGAACTGTGTTTGTATGAGAGCCTCAGTTTAGCACTGATTTCTACATAAAGACATGAAATGAAGTGGAAGTTGTGTTTTACTTTTATACTGCTGCTCTTTATGGAAAGAGTTTGTAGATACCTATGGTCAGTATTTGTATAGCGCCTTTACATGACCTCCTCATTCACACACTGACCCATAGGAGCTGGGATCGAACCCCCGATTAAGGGATGACCCAGAGCTGGCCCCATTTTATTTTGGAGCAGAATCCTGTGTTTTACTGATCATTTGTGAACCCTCTTTAGTGATTTATTACAACAAGGTGAGTTTAACCCTAAAAAAGGCCACTTTAATATGGAATCAGATTTGTTTCAAAAGTTTCAAGCAAAACTTATTAAAAGTCAATCAAAATAAATGGATTTGAGAGAAAAGAATGAACTCAAGCAAAAAATTATAACCTTCAAATTAAAAAATGTCTCTTGAAAACAAATAACTGTCTTATTTTGTTCAAGGATGTAGTTTTGCTCAGTTGTCGCTCAAAAACTCAACAGCCAATAGGAACGCGCCCTTGAAAGAGCCCGCCCATGCGAGGTTTGTGTCATAACTCAAACAAAGAATCTGGCAGCGCAAACAAAAGCCAGAAGCTTAACCAAGAGAGAGAGGGCGAGAGCAAAACTACATCCTTGATCAAAATAAAAGACAGTTATTTCTTTTCAAGAGACATTTTTTAATTTGAAGGTTATAATTTTCTGCATTTTTTTCTCTCTCAAATCCATTTATTTTGATTGAGTGTTGCTTGAAACTTTTGAAACAAATCTGATTCCATACTTTAAGCAGATAGAAAATACTTTGCCAAAAGTACCTTCTACCTGGTTGGAGCTAAAACACTTAGTCATATTTTCCCCTCTAAATCAAGTGCCTAAAAATGAGCAAAATCCCCACCTAAAAATGTTTCTATGTGTTTTTGTGGCTTTTCAATAAAAAAAGCTGCCCTTACCCCTTACTCCAGACTTGGTGAACGCTGGGGAGATAGACATCCTCGCAAGCCACCTTCCTTTATGCTCCAGGTACTTGTGCCGTAGGCAAGAATCAAACCTGACACCTCTGATTCTTCAGTATCATCTTCATTTGGGGAAACCATCTGGAAAAAAAAACAAAAACAACTAGATTAGACCCCACAACCTCCAGACACTTTAAAAGTGAAAGATGTTAATCAGGTCATAGAATCACAAGCTAGCTCCAACAATCATTGACAATAAATCAAATAGTACAAATCAATAATGAAAGACTGAAAAACAGCTCAGCTGTACGCAGCACTTTGTTCTGCTGCTTGGTTTTCTTGTTTTGATTCAAGTTACTAACAATTGTGCTCCTTTCCCAACACATACTGGTGGGAAAGGAGGGACAGTGTCCCAGTGTCTCCTTGGGGTACTGAGTCAGCACCTTATCTCACTGAGCTACAGGTGAAGTCATGTGACTGTGTTCCTGAGCTGTTCCTCACTCCTTTGTACTTGTTCTTTTAAGGATTTAATCTCTTCACCTCACACTTTTAGCCATCAGTCCTACATCTCTGTCCCGGCCTAAGTTGCTGCTCTTGTGAGAACTCCTGGTCTTCATCTGGTTGCGGGTTCAATATTTCATCTGTTGGTGAACTGTTGAAAGCTGTCGCCTGTGGGATGGATTCTCTCTCCATCATCAGTAAGAAGGGCAGATTTGCTTTTGGTAGCGGATGATGAGAGGCACATTAGAACATGCACAATACTAATACAATACTCTAATACTTTGATCTACCTGCTGGTTTCAGGTCTTTAATGTTGCCTCTTATCATCCGCTACCAAAAGCAAATGATGAAGAGAGAGAATCCATCCCACAGGCGACAGCTTTCAACAATTCACAACAGATGAAATATTGAACCCACAACCAGATGAAGACCAGGAGTTTTCACAAGAGCAGCTTTTCAATCATTAGCTGACTTTTAAAATGTCACGTAACCTGAGCAAACTAACTGAGGAGTTAGAGTGATCAGACTGTGCATGTTACCACCTCCCCTGGTAAAAGACGTAAGCTGGTTAAACTAAAAGTCTGAGGTGAAGAGATTAAATCCTGACTGACTCCAGCCTGAGGAACAGCTCAGCAAGATAAACAGCTGATGAGGAGGATGGTTTAACTGTTAAACAGCTAAACACTTAAATAACAGTAATTGATCTTAATCAGGTAATGGGATCACAAACTAGCTCCAACAATAACTGACTATATACAGTGCTTAAATTTATCAGACCACCTGTCATAAAAACAAGAAAACACAAATATTTGTCAAAAACTTGTTTCAAATTAAACATTGTATTATTATTTATTAGGCAAATAACAAACTGGGACAACTAAATAGTCCTTATTCACATATTTTAACCAAAAATCTTAATATTTTGTTTGACCTCCTTTGGCCCTGATTGTTTTCAGGTACTTTTCGACCGTCTCTTTTGTTATTGAGTTCCAAATAGTTCCTAGCTGTTCCCAGAGACTTGCTTTGGATTCAATTTGTGTGTGATCTATTTTTTAATACAATAAATCCCAGATCTGTTCGATAGGATTCAAGTCTGGACTTTGACTTGGCCAGTCCATCAGTTCCACTACTCCAGATTCCTTTTACATCATTTCAAATACATCACTTTGATTAAATAGTTTGCACATACTGGTGGGTTAACCATTACAGAAACAGAAAAAAAATATTTTGGTAATCAGCAATACTGTTAATTTAGGGCAGGGGAGGCAAACACCTTACACTGGGTGGTGGTCTAATAAATTTGTTAAGCACTGTATATCAAGTCAGTATTAGTAAAAATAAACAATGAACAAGACGCTAAAATAGCTCCCCTGTGGGCCCCACCTTGTTCTGCACGTCATCAGTTTCACACGATGCTCCTCATCCGCTCTCATGGGAATGTGCTCGAGGTGTCGGGGTGCTATGGACATCCAACCGGAGCGGTGGCGGCGGCTGCTGCTGCTGCTGAGTGGTTGGACTGGAGCTGGACAGCCTGGAGACAGTGGCAGAGAGGAGGACAAAGCACAAGATCAAGGTCAAGGTCATCCTGAAAACCCCCTCTCACCCCCTCCATGATGAGCTGTGGCAGCTGGGCAGCTCATTCAGTCAGCGGCTCATCAATCAATCAATCTTTATTTATAGAGCGGCAATTCATAACAGCGTTATCTCAAGACACTTTCCATAAAGAGCAGGTCTAGACCAAACTCTTTAATAAGAGAGACCAACGATCCAGGAATTCAACATTAAGGATTCAAGAATCCCCACATGAGCAGCATCAGATATTATATTAGGACACAGTGGCAGGAAGAACTCCCCTTTAGAGACAGAGAGACAGACAGACAGAAAGAGAGAGAGAGAGACAGAAAGAGACATACAGACAGACTGACAGAGAGACAGAAAGAGAGACAGAGACAACACAAAGAGCAACCAACACACTAACAGACTACAGCACTAACAATAGGAGTGTGACTAATAAATGAGCAATATGTTAATATTGAAAAACATGACGAGTGGTCGGAGACATGAGACATAATGATGAAGAGGAAGAGGAGCCCAGTGCATCATGGGAGTCCCCCGGCAGTCTAAGCCTATAGCAGCATAACTAGGGGCTGGTCCAAGGTGAGGAGAGGGATTTTAAACTCTATTCTAGATGTTATTGGAAGCCAGTGAAGAGAAGCCAGTACAGGAGAAAGATGGTCTCTTCTCTTAGTTCTTGTCAGAACACGAGCAGCAGGAGCTGGAGAGTCTTTAACGACCCCCTCCAACAAACAACACTCACTGACCCCCCACCTCTTGCACTGGACTGACTGAATATGCACATAACATTCTACCTATCAACCATACTATTATATTTTAGCATTATCATCATTGTTGAAGCAGCAGCGCACTTAGCATGGTTAGCTAGCATTAGCGAGCGTTAGCCAGCGTTAGCTAATCAGCTAGCTTCTGACCACCATGTGTGTTCGTGTTTGTGTTCGGCCATTCAGCCTCAGACTGACCTCATTAACCAAAGCCAACTCTGCGTCTTCATGATGTTTTTCTACGGTAGTTTTCCACTTTCTCCTTCTCCAAACATCTTTTCAAAGCAGAAAAACGAGCTGCAAAAAAACGCGCCAAAAAGCGCCCCCCCCCCCCCCAAAGCTGAGAGCCACTCCACTCCGCGTGCGCGCTGCTCATGAATCGCGCACGCGCAGAGCCGCCGCTGAATCCACCCACGGACTGTTTCTTCACACTAAAATCAGTCACTTCCTCACCTCGTCACTGTGAGTGTGCCTCTCTGGGACAGAAGCTAATCTAGCTAGCTGGCTATAACGGCTCGCCATTAATGAGTAAAAAACTGAGCGAAGCCACTGTGGCATTAGCTGTTACTGAACACTGTTCCATGTTGACCCACAGGAGCTGGGGATCGAAACCCCGACCTTCTGATTGAGGGACGATCCACTCTACCACTGATCCACAGCCACCCATGTGGTCACACTGGGGAAGTGTGTGAAGCTGCTTTCTCAGACTCCACTGCTGCTCCTCACTTCAACATGCTCAGGACAAAGTGCACGGAAATGATTCATGGTGTTCTAGCACCATACTTTCTCTAAAGGTTGGTCGCAGATGTGGGTGAGCAGCGTTTCAGCCTCCTCCTCCTCCTTCCACAGATGGAGGTGTCTCTAACTACCTGGGGGTTGTGATGAGGTACTTTAGTGACACCAAACACACAATTGTCTCAACATTTCTGGGGCTTGTTGAGTTGGAGAGAGGAGATGTCAGATCTATAGCCCGAGCTGTTGTGGCCTTCCTGGAGAAGTGTTGTCTTAAAAAAGAAAAACTCCTGGGGATAGGGACCGACAATGCCTCCGTCATGACGGGGATCTTTTGGTCGTTATCGGTTGTTAATGTTAAATGTCAAGTTAAAACAGTTTATCCAAAAAATTGTTGTAATTATAGCCACTTTCCTCACTGAGGAGTTGGCAACACTGGTCATTTCCTCGACCCGAGAAACGTCGCAGCGTAGTGACACAACCAGCCAGGAAAGTTATCAATAACTGTATAGATATGTTCATCATAAACAAAATGTAATCAGTTCTTTTCAGGGAGTTCATTCCACAGAGCAGGTAGAAGTTTGGGTTCAGGTGTCACAGCGCCCCCTTGTGTCCTGTAGGAGTAACTATTTTTATCAATGTTTGTCCACTCGTTTTCTCTTTTTCACTGTTTTGTCTTTTCATTTATTATATCTTTATACATCTTTACTTTTCATGAGTCATTAAATGATATGTGTTAGCACTGTTCATTTGGGCTGAATAAAAACAGTGTGAAGTGTGTGGACCTGCCCGTTGTGCTCTTTTCTGTCCAGGGAGCCTCATCTGGCCATTTTTGCAGCAAGCACATGATCCAGAGCCCGTCTGTCCTGAGCCACGGCTCTGTGGAGAAATCTGACAGTTTGAAAAGAAATGACACAGTTAGATTATATCCACATGCAAATGCTTCAGACTATTTATCCATCACTTTGAGCTGTTTAATTATTTGACAATGTCAGCAGGCAGCATGGTGGTGCTGTGGTCAGCACTGTTGCCTCACAGCAAGAAGGTTCCAAGTTCAAATCCTGGTTTGAACCTGGAATGGAGTGTCTGTGTTTTGCATGCTAGCGTGGGTTCTCTCCGGGTACTCTGGCTTCCTCCCACAATCCAAAAGATATGCAAGCTGGGTTAATTGGTAACTCTAAATTGAGTTCCTGGATGTGAACGAAGAGGAACCTCTTAAAGACAAAGTAATATTCCCTTGCTGTTCCACACACGGCCTGTGGGTGGCAGCAGAGCGCCGCCGGCCATCAGCAGGCATCACACGACACAACAGAAGAAGAGGCGAGCCTGGGCGCTTTGAATAACCGACGTAGGAGGGCGATGGGGTGAGTATAGTGATGCCTGTCAACCGGTTGATCGAAAATGACATAAAAACATTTGAATTAGTTAATGTATAAATCAATTACACGCCTTAATAGCTAGTGAGACGTGTGATGTTGTGTAACTGACTGCCGTTTTAGCAGAGCTAATGGTGACAGCTGCTGTCCGCCTACACAAAGCAGCAGCATCTCTGACTGTCACTGTTAGCCGGCTAGCTGCTAGCTAGCTGTCTGTGGTGATACTGTAGCTCGGTAAGATGAGCTTTTCTACTTGTTTTAATGTTTCAGACGTGTGTTTGTTAATGCCATGCGAATAAGAAAAGACGCTAACTATAGTTAGCCTTGCTGACGTTGCAGCAGTTAACCGGGAGCTGCCAGCAGGTGACAAAAATAACTAACGTTACCTAGCTAATTAAATATTCATGCTAACGTTGGAGGATTTTTTTCAAAAGCAAGAGGCTGCAGTTACATCAGCAGCCAGTAACGATGAGAGACATCCAGATAGACTGCCATTTGAGGCTGTCCTACATTTCACTCAGTTGCATGAGAGACGGAGACCTATTTTACGTTCCCTGCGGGTCTCCATGAACACTGGTGTCTCTAATGAACAGTGTTTGGATGTGAAGGGGGAGCTGGGGTAGAGGAATGCTTGTCTCAGGTTTTATGTCCTCTTTGTTCGTGAAGGGATGCATTTATTTCAGGTAACGTGCATGTGTCATTTAGTTTAATTTAGTTGTGGTGCTGCAGTGAGATGCACATTTTTGTCTATTCGTTTGAATCTGAAGATCAAGATTGTGCAGTTGTGAAGACAAAAAGAGCCTATTGCATGCAGTGTGTGTGGATGTCATGTATAGTCAGTATAATGATGAAACGGCACTAAAATTAGTTTTAGTCATTTGTAGTAACTAATGTGCATCACTGTGATGTCTGATGTCTTTCTTCTGAGACACACAACGCAGTGTGGTATGAACACATCATCATGGGAGGTGTATTCACTTGATAACAAAACAATCGTAATTCCTCTCTCAAAGAGAGGTGTTCAGGTTTCACCAGCAGGGAGTGTACTGTACAGAGGTACACATCTTCAAAGCAACTCATTTTTATTCTAAGAACTGTCTGTGTGTTTATTTGGAATGCACTTTACATGTTGTTTTGGCCCAAAGAGCTCCCAGATGACTCCTAGATGACTGTGATGCAAGTGACTCACTCCACGTTCCAGCTGGAGTACTAACACAGTGAACACAGTAGTCCTTTCTATTTGATGCCTCCCCCTCACTTTCTATGATGCCTCTTGCAGCCTCAGCCCACTTTCTTCTCCTTCTCCATTTCCCCTCATTAATCCGTCTCTTTCCTTCCATCCTTCTCCAGTCTACCTGACTCTTGCTGACCTTCAGTGCCGATTGGCCCCCGCAGCCACCTGTCAACATGCAAGGATTCTACTCCAAGCTTGACTCCTCCCCCTCCTCGTCCCCGTTGTTGGGGGTGGGCCTCGGGCGAGAGGGTGCCCCCGTACCCCTCAGCCTGGCTGTGGAGACAGAGAAAGCCCAGGCCCTCCTACAGACATTCAGCTCCGCCTCTCTGCTGGCGTCTGCAGGACTGGGTGCGTTCTGTGTGGTGGCGGACCACACCCTCCAGCTGTCGGTCATCCAGCACCACCTGTGGCTGCGCGCTGCCTTGGACAACGCCACGCATGGATTGGTGGGGCTGTGGTCATGGGCGGTTGTTATTGGACTGAGGAAAAAGAGTGATCTGTATGAGGTGCTGCTGGCTGGTCTCCTGGCGTCAATCATAGACCTGGACCACTTCTATATGGCCGGATCTCTGTCACTCAAGGTAAGAGCTGCCCCCGACAAGCGTAATAAGTCTAGAAATATGCCATGTGTGACAAATCAGCAATGTGCAAACAGTCCACAAAAGTATAGGACTAATTCTGGAGAAAGGGTGCATTTTTTAAGATGAAAAAAGTCACTGAAAAAAAGAAGAAAAGAATCATGACTTTCTATAATGTTGATCAGTCTTGCATCTTTACACGTTTGCAGTGAGTAAAGAAACAGTCAGCGTTTGCCCTTTAACAGAATATCGTAGGCGTGTGCGTAGTGATTGTCTGGCACCATATTTTCTTGTAGAAATATTCAGGCAGAGACACTGAACACTGAACACACATCATCCTTGAACCAAATCAGGCCATTTGTGTGGCTTTGCTAGATCATGTCTACAGAAAGCAGCTTCCCAGGAATGAGAAAACAATACCAGACAAAGTGTGCAAGTACTGAATGAATCAAACGTCCAGTATCAGCTGGGCTCTCCTCAGTCACCACAGATTACAAACATGACTGCAGAAGAGAGTGGTTGAAAATAACATACACTCAAATATCAGTCATCAGAAGGCAGGGTCAGAGTTCTGTTTTTTTTAGTAGTGAGGGGTTGATGAATAATTCTCCTAAACTCCCGCAGCAAAGCTCTTGGGAGTAATAATATTAATACATTGTGGAATGATATTACTCTGTTGCAGAAGGTCTTGTAAAGTAGCTACAAGTTATTCCCTCTCCTACTTAACTTCCAGGCTGCCGTTTCCCTCCCTCAGCGTCCTCCCCTACACTGCTCCTCCCTCATCCCCATCCTCTGTCTCTCCCTCCGCTTCCTCATGTGGATCGGACGCCTCAAAGACGCTTGGTGCTCCCTGCCGTGGATGCTTTTCATCTCCATGGCGACCCACCATGTCCGGGATGCCGTGCGCCACGGCCTGTGGGTGTGCCCGCTGGGCAACACGGCACCGATCCCCTACTGGCTGTACGTCAGCACCACGGCGACACTTCCTCACTTGTGTTCGGTGCTCATGTATCTGACAGGAACCAGGGATGTGATCTCCACCAAACATGGCGTGGCCATCGATGTTTAGATGTCACTGACTTACCAACAACGCCCTGTGCTGATCTGGTACGCAGCCCCTCTGGGCTACAATGGTTTCAGATTTTGGAAACAACTTTTAAATACTTGAAATTACAGGAGATAATTACTGGATACTGTTGGCTTTGAGGAAACTGTCACCAACATAGTGGAAAACAAAAAACAATTTAAATTTGGGTTTTAGTGGATGAAAACATCTGTAAAATAACAAATTTAGCTTTTTCAAAAAAAAAAAAAAAAGAACATTCCAGTATTCATGGAATACTGTCATGGATTTTTTTTTCTGGTATCTGAAATATACCAGAATCTTGCTGACTTATCTGGAGAGTTGTGCTTATCTCCAATAACTGTCTTATGTGTTGAGGGAGTGACCCTTTTAAAGCTTTGGCATATCATTCTGCAGTGGCTTGACTGTCTGTTCACCTCCCCATAACCTTTATAGCAGACCACAGACTTGACCTCCACCAGTCACATCGTTCCTCAGCCCCTGAACCGTGACCGTCCGTCCTCACTGAACAACACTCAAGGAAAAGTCAACCAAAGGTCAACCACAGGCAGTGTGACACTGGCATGTTGTTATCAGAGTCACTTTCACCCTCAGTGCGTCCAGCAGTATGTTAGCAGTGAAATTGAATGCACATTCATTGCAGAGTGAGTAAATCATTACCACATTCCAGTGACAGATTCATTTGTTAATCACCACAAAACAACACTGGTCTTTGGCTGTTAATCCAGCTGTCACCTCGCACTTTTGCTGCTTGGATGAGCCTTATTTTCCCGTCAAAACTAACTGTTCTTACAGAACCCAGTTCTGGTAAATCAGCTGTTCAGTGCCAACCATGCCAGCCCCGGTTATGGATCAAGATTGTGAGGCTGTGTAACCTGGCGGCATTTTTCATTCCCTTTTATAATTTGCATCTTGACATGGCTTTGTTGAATATAGCTGGAAAAAACACATCCTTATTCAAAAACCATGGCGACATTGTGCCTCCAGTAAAGGTTTGGATTAGCTGCTCAGACAGATGTTTGATCCAAAGCACTTGATGTGTTGGTTGTAAAAGGCTCTTCTGCTGTGTGCATGGATCAAGTAAGAGGTCTTTTACTTTTAAGAGATACTGCGGTGATGACGCTGGTGTGACCCAATTCAGATTACCGGCCATCTTTCTGGCTTCCTATTGTTACACCAGTGACAGAAAACTGCTCTCAGCTCTACAGTTTCAAACTGGATCATTCACCGAGTCTTCTTTACTCTTGCAGATTTGGCTCAGTTGTTGAAGCCAAAGCAGAGGATGAGATGATGGTGATTTTGTCCTTTAAAGTCAGCGTGGTAAGTGTATTTATGGCGACCGCTCTATTTTACACCAAGCATAGAAAGGTTACAGGAACTGGAAAGATGCTGGATTTTTACTCTTGAAGCTGTAAACATTAAGTTCTTCTATAGTGTGTCAATCGCCAGTAATATCTGGATAATACTTGTCAATTACAGAAATATAAAACTGAAAGAAAAAAAATAATGAACTTGCTGTATATTGTTCCTCTGCAGTTTCGTGGCACTACTGTAACTTAATGATTGATACGATATAGTTTACATGCTGAAACTCCCAGCTGGTAAAACCATATGGAGCAGGAGGACATTCTGTTTATTTGAACTATTTATCATTATATGAATATTATTAACTACTAGTACACAGAACATTTAGAGGTGGCAAGGAGAAAGTCATTACACTATTTTAGATGTAGATGGATCCCACACAGTCATTCCTTAACAGTATTGTTTACTGTATGTCAAATTATACATGATGTCTAATAGAGTGGATAGTGGATTTAATAGTTCTTTGAAGGTAATTGATATGCTTTGATTATAAAAGGGACGGTAGGCACCTCAAGAGTTTTCTAACAGTCTGCTTCTGTCTTTCTGAACTGAAACAGTGGTTTAATCACAGTATATCAGCCACAACTACTTTAAATAAATTCTGTTTTCGTTTCTGCTGCTGGTGTTTTAGATTGTAGTGATGCTTGTTGTCCACTAGATGGCTGCAGTGAGCTATGGGGATTAACAATTTGTTCATTTGGTACTGATCCGGCTCTGTCAGAAGGGGAAATGTGCTGATACATATGACTTAAATTGTGTATTTTTAGTTGTTGTGTGTTACAGTCTTTGTTTTATTTCGCTGCTGTTGCACTATCATTTGCATTTCAATTATTTGGGAAACTGTAATTGGAAAGTGCAAAGAACAGATTGGAAACTATATTTGCCGCACTGTACTACGCTTACCTAACACCTACTTAACTGAAAGGATACACAATGGCTGCCGTCCCATTTTCAGTGAAACATCCTGTTTTACTACTGTTCATATTTACAATGTGACATTCATTAATGCAATATTATGTTGAATTTTGCACATTTTAAGTTGTTTGTGTGAGTTATGTTTTGTATTAGTTGAATATTTTTTATAAAATGATGATTTCAATAGTAAGAAAGTATAGACCGTAACAAGATAGTTTATTGTAGTGTTCTTTTTATCAATAAAATATATCCTATATATATTCTGTATTTGTGCATCAATATGTGTTGTATCTTTGCTCAACTAAACAGGATTTGTGTCTCAGATATACTGCATCAAAATAAAGTGCAATGAGATTATATAATGAGCAGAAAAAGAATGACTGCTAAAATTGGGTTTGCTGTCCACGGTACAAAACCAGGAGCCTTTCTAAATTCATTATGTCCTGACACTAAACAATGGAATAGATTCTTACTGTCAGTACAAGGATCCAGCGTAGAGAACGCAGAGATGCTCATTTCTGCACTGAAAGCAACCTTTTTTTTTCTTCTTCCTCTTTTCACCCACATCCCTACTGGTGTATGAAACAAAATGTATCAACTTGGAATTACAGAATTTGTGAAATGATTGAATAAAGTGATTGTTTAGTAGTAGGGGATGAGTTCTTCAATATGGTCCCTTGAAATCAGCTGTTCTCTTTAGCTACAAAACATTATTGTGAAATGAGAGCGTGTGTGTGTTGAATGTGGACTGGTTGGTGGCTCTTTAGAGGTAAAAACAGGATTGTGCTTTTGCTTGAACAAGGAAATAAGTGTGCAGGTTCATTCACTGACTTCTCTCTACTCGCGCTAATGGTATGCTACTTTTTTTTTAAGCATAGATGATATTTAAATGATGATATATTAAATAGTTTTCAAGTAAGATAAGAAAGAAACATATCTCACCTGACATGTCGGCATGTGGTCCCACTGCATCTGGGAATCTTGGGAAATGATCAGAATTTGAATGTGCCATTTATCCTGCTGATTAACAGTTCTCTCTCAAAGGCCTTGTGCTGAGCTGCTGCCTCTAATTGGGAATATCCTGAACACAGCAGAAAGGAAAGGAAGCAGTTGACCCCAGCCAGCGTTTTCACTGCCTTCTGCATTGGTCTAAGGACAATAACGTACACCCTCCACTGTGCTTCCATATCAGTGTGTGTTACCCACAACCACACCAGCACAGGACGTATGATCAGTGTCCACAAACCGGTGGTTATTCAGAGCGCAAAAACATTCCTCAGCAAAGATTTCCTCATCAACAAAGACATAAAAGTGGTTCACCTCGCATCAAAGACAACCAGCAGAGCTATAAAACATACGCTCCTGTTATTTTGAAGCTCGGGCCCTGAGGATGCTGAAGCCTGTGTGACGACATGTTTGCGGTGCAGGAAGTGGAGCCAGAATACCGAGGCAATTTCCTTCCTGTTGAACATCTTAAAAGATCCTTCCACAAAGACAACAACAGTGGGCTTGAGCATTTGGGATTCATCAGACACTGTCACAGGCACATTATGGAAACTTTGTAAAAGAGATGGAATGGGACGCAACAGGCTTTAGGGGAAATCTGGTAAATTTGTTAAGAATTGCAAGGACAAACAACACCAACGGTATGTGTGAGAGACAACCAATCCTCGGCACCACTGGCTCATTTGTTCAGAGTAACCGCTGTTCTTTGATCACCAACGCTACAACCAACCAAAGACTAAACTGTCACCTATGTTTTACTTAACCAACAGAAGAGGCAGTTTTAGTGGAAGAGGAAGAGAAGACATGGAAGAAAAGCTTGTGAATACCACAAGTGTGATAAAATAGTATTTATTTCACAGACACAAACAAGGACAGAAAGAAAAAAAAAAACAGCTTATGGTGATATTTGTTGTACACATAAAGCAACAAAACTATGTACATCTGTGAATGGATGCCTGAGTGTAATTTGAGTTATAAGAACTAAAACCAACAGGCTCCATCTGCCATCACATATTGCAGAGGAACACAGAAAGACTGACAATAACCACAAGAGTGTCCACAAAAGGGAGAAAAGACCACGAGAGTGAAACAGAGAGGTGGGGACAGTTTCACACTGTACAGAAAGAAAACAGATCACTGAACTTTAAAAAGAGGATGGTCAGGGTGAAAAACACCCACCGACACTGCACACAGCCCACGTAAAGTTCAGCCTGATGGATGGTCATTATAACTGTATCATATGTATCGAGTACATAAATCATAAAACCTCTTTAACTGAGAAAATATTGCTGACTTTCATTTTAGTGTTGGATTGGAAAAATATTAACTATGGTATCTCTGAAAGCCAACACTTATGACAAAACATCAGTTGTAGCATTTTAGATTCTCATATTTACTATACTTTTGAATTACTACCATTATTTGTGTAGCTATGCTGTATTCATCTGTGTATAAAAGTATTTAAGTGACAATGAATTCAAATTCATTATCTGAATTAACTTCAACCAGACCTTGAAGTCCTGGAAAATAATCATTTAATATCCAACACACTCTCACATTCAGTCAATAGCAAACAATTTTCATGTGCAGTTTAAAGGGATGAATAACAGGTCAAATTTGGATTTTTTTTTACGTTTTGTAAGTCGAACATTTTGCTGCATGTACATTTTTTTTAGTTTACACAAGCTCTGAAAGTTCAGATCCTTTTCCTTTAATAACTCACACCCATCTAATATCTATCTGCACACATTTTCTCCATTTTAGACAGAAACTAAAACACAAGCTCTGTTAAATATGATTTGAAAATGAAACATTTTTTCTGTCTTACTGTTGTTGCCACAGGAATCAAGAAGAGCTGGAGAGGGAAAACCCATCTGTCATTCATCTGACTGCAAACAAATGACATCAGACACTTGAGTAAAGCGAGGTGGAGGATGACAAATTCAGTAAACACACTGTCCATACAGTAATCGTACAGTAACACAGCTTCATATAACTGGGTAGAAAAACACAAATAAACAAAGCTGGGAAGCTTCTCCAGACATGGATTATCCTCAGGCACTAAGTCCTCTGGGGATCTCATCACTTTTGGGATTTGGGAATTTTACTTTGAGAATTATGTTATAATTTTCCAATTAAATCAAATGCATCTTTTGTCTAATGGGTCTCAGCATTGAATTGTACATAATATAAAAACTGTAAAACTGCTATTAAGCACTTTGTGTTTACAAATAAACACGAGACCGAGTTAAACCATGTCTGCGAATCTATCCCAAAGAATATGTTTTCTTTTTCTCTACATATAAACATCACTTATAATAACATACATGAAATGGATTTTTAAGTGCGATATACAATAATATACAAAAAAAAAGCTTCAATTGGATCCATGCATAATATGTGGAGCTAGCTTGAGAGAACATACAGTTGTCAAACTGGAAAAAGTTGGACTTGGATGCACCTTGTGTTTCTGATATAAACTACACAGTCAGTTAATCAATCAATCAATCAATCAATAGGCTGACAACTACACAGTTTTGGATCAACTCAATATAACTACCGGACCAGCAGAAAGAAAGAAAGAAAGATATTTTTTAATGTGAGCGCCCCACTCAAGCGGTAGAGCGTGTCACTTCAATCTGTTGCAGAAAGCTAGAAAGGCTAACAGGGTTTCTAGGTGCAGGTGTTGACACCCTGTACTCGAGGTATTTGGGCCTTTTCATACAGTTCACACAGGCCACCCGGAGTTGGTGGGATGTGAGACACGAGTACAGTGAGCAAAGTCGCTCTTGTCAGTCAGTCGTGTTTGTGGTCATCCCACGTGCACACCCACCAACCAACCCACCAACCGACACGCTCCCATTCAGCTACATAAACCTTCATGCTGTGACTGACCTGCTGGTAAAGGTTTGACCGATCTGTCTTAGAGATGGAGATAATCTGACTGTGGACGATCACTATGTTCAGCTACACCAACACTTTGCTGCACATGTCCATGGCTACTGTTTCTGTCATTGCCCCCTTAACTTTACCACCACCCCCCCGCAAAAACGTAAAATATTGTCACCATACCAAAACTCATTGACATTAACTCTAATTTACTATATGGAAAGCTTACTGGTGCTTACTGTTTCTCTGTTATTTCATGTGGTGCACAAAATCATATGCTACTGAATGTTTCCACAGTAACTGTCTACAAGCCGTACTGACATCCAAAGAGACATCCAAAAATGTGAGGCGTGGTCAGGACTGTAGTTTCCCAAAGGACTTTTAGGGAAGATGATCATTTCTCAAATGACTTTGAAAACAAAGAGTTTAAAAAACTTTCAGCTAGCGAGCCGTATCCCCTCATAACAATAAACAGAGCCAATGCATTTCTACCTTTAAATCTACTGGCTCCATCAGTAACATTCCTTTATCTGTGTAACCGATTTCTAGTTTAATACACATAACCTACACATTTTACCAGACATAGTTCACATATGCCTTTTATTCCTCTGCAGCTAATGTCACTCTCACCAGACATGAATGTGGCTGACTAACCCCAAACAACAACTTACATGTAACACTGAAGTCTGTATCAAGTTAAAAAGGGGTTATAGTAACTTAAATGGTCTAATGACTCTTACTGTTTTATCATTCAATCAAGAAAGTAGCAAATATCTGTCAGTCACAGCTTCTCAAATGTGAGGATTTGCTGCTTTTCTTAGCTAATGGGTAATTTGAAGACCTAACCTCACCTTAACCTTTAGGAAATTACAAATGGGATTTTTTTTTTCTTCATTTTTTGACATTTAATAGAAAAAATAATCTACGGATAAACTGATAATGAAAATAATTGTTCGTTTCAGTCCTACAGTGGACACTGTCATATTAAGCATGTACTTTAAATGCAAAACAAACAGCATACTGCACAGCTCAAATCAGAAGAGAGATCCTAAAACCTTGTACTGTTCGACTGTACTGAAGCCGCAATGGTACTGTGCCTTCCTGATTTTAAAGAGTAACTTGAAACCCTTGAAAATCTTGCTTTTGCTGACCTCAAGTGGTTTAACTTCTTACTTCTCATCGCGTTGTTTGTGGTTACGGTTGCAACAGAGCACACTTCTGACCACAGCCAACCAGACCACAGAGGAGAGCAGAACATTGCCTTCAAACCTGGTGTTGAGTGAAATTTAAAGAGAGAAATGGTCCTCCCCAGATAACACTGTTTAATCTGAAAGTAATGCTGACATGCCACCATTTCCAAAAGAGATGTGTGGAAGAGGTTATCAGGGGGTCTATATATCTATAGTTTAATATTCTCCAGCTAAGGAAGTATCTATGTAATGTGATATTGCTGGTGGTCTGTGAAAGGCCAGTATCTCTTTTCTGATCTCCCTCTTTCTTTCTCCCCCATGTGGGTCTTCACACACATCCAGGAACAATGGATGGATGGATAGAAAGAGGTATAACAACAGAAATAAAACAACACCTATATCGAACATCAGACAGCTACACAAGTATATCATGCAACATATAATCACTTGTCGTAAATGAAATAAAGTCGAGATAACCCAACCCGACCACCCCGGACTTTATTCTCTACGTCCATCCCTCAGGGCCGGAGTAACAGGGTGCTTCCTGCCCATCAGCTGAGACCATAATGCCCGTAACTGCTGCTTTGGCATCAGACGCACGAGGCTGGCAGAAGTTATGCTTCCTTCACAGCATTGATTCGGTCAGTCAGTCGATGTAATAATGAACATTGTCTGTTTCTGAATCTCCAAAAAATTAAAGAAAACGAGGAGTTCTGGGTGAGAGAAGAGAGGGAACTCGTCTCAGAAAAATAATCTTCCTCTTCCCACAAAAAAGAACCTATGTTCTCCCGTTTGGCAGCTGCACTTCCTGTCATTACCTGTTGCTTAAAAGTTCAAAACTTTAATAAAAAGTCACTCCTCTCCAAGAAGGTTGAGGAGTCAGTCCAGCATGAGCAGCATTGGTTATCAGTGAATTCAAATGTCCTGATGCAGAGCGGCTCCCACAGTCCACTGAGGAGGGACCTGCAGTGATGTTCCTCAGGGGAACTAACAGAAACAGAGTAGGTCTGTTTTCCTCATCCACATGGACGGTAGGTGGAGTCTGCTGATGCATTATGGGTAGTGCAGTTAGATGAGTTATTTTTTAATGTGTCCAGGGAAAATCTTGCCATACCCTTGAGTCAGCTGTCACATACTGGGTAGCTCTACCCTATTCCACATAGTTCCTTGTATAGTTCCTGGATGGACTGGCTGATGCATTCTGATTAATGTAGTTAAATACGGACGGCCAGCATTTTACAGTGGTAAAGGCAGACTCTGACTCTTGGGAGGAGCCCTAGAACGGACTGATGAGGAGAAGATGCTTGAAATCAACCTGTGAGAAGAGAAGAGAACATAGAAAATAAGTTGATGGAAAAAGCAAGAAGAGAGGTTAGAGAGGACATCAAGGAGGGTCGAGTGGAGGAAATCGAAGACAGAAAACACAACTTGTAAAAAAACATGTATAAATCATAATGTAATTAAGCACTGCATGGAAAGCACAGATTTAAATAACAGAGCTGGATGAGAGATATGCAGGCATACTTACAGGGCTATAATCTGCGTGTGTGTGTGTGTTGGGCTTATAATCACAAGTTGGCAGGCTTTTCTGAATGTTGTTTATAGCAGCACTTTGAACCATGTCAGTTCTTACAGAGGCAGTGCTTTGCTATGTTCTTCTCACTGACTTAGCTCTTATTTGAGGGCAATTTGCGGTAGTCTTATAAATCTGAAAGAAGTGACGCTTAATTAGGATTTTAATTCGCTTCGCCACAGAGGCTGTTTGCCATCCAGAGGTCTAAAACTATCTGCAAATCAAGCTAAACTAAGAGCACAAAACAACCATGTGTAGCCATCAGTGAGAACTTTAAATAACCATGACACATGTTCAGACAAAGGAAAATGAGCCTGCTTTACACTTTTTCATTAACTTACAACTAAAAAAACACACTCAGGAGGAAAGAATGACTGTGTATATGCGAGTCTCACATTAGATTGGCATGGACTTCATTTTGACCATAGAGGCGAGTTCCTGTTTGGTCACATGATCACGCCGCCTCTGCCTCACCCTGAAAATCCAAAACGGTAAGTAAGCACAGAAAGATTTTTTCTTTCTCTTTGCAAGAGAAAAATCTCACTCAAACAGAGAGAAAGACAGACAGACCACACGGCTGTGGCCTGTGGATGTGGGATACGGTGTGTGTGTGAGTGTGTGTCTTACCACACGACAAAGATGAGGGAAAGGACGGTGGTGAGGATGACCACGGAGAACAAAACCAGCAGAATCACCAAACCCAAATTACCTTCATCCTCAAGTACAGGATCTGAATGGGAAGAAAACAAGGAGGGGGTGAGGTGTCAACAAAATACGGACAGAGTTACAGCAAAAGAGAGGGGAGCCGGAGCAAAGATGAAAGAGATAGAAGAGACAGATGTTGGTGTGAAAAATTGAAGATGAAATCCATAATTAAGGAAGAAAATGGACAAGAAGATTTTTCACATTTGCTTCATCCTGCGTGACTGTGAGAAAAAAAAAATAGTGTGTGTTCTTGGATTTAATTACTCCCTTGTGAGAAGTTAATTTTGCATCTGCCATTAGAGCTTTCACACAAATATGCATTCACCATACTGAGAGGAGTAAACAACTCTCGTTCACACACACACAAGTGGGAGAAAACATTGTTTTCAACTGTGAAACAAAGAGGAAAAAGGACAGCACAGACAAACACACTCACAATAAAATGTGCAAAAACACTTGGTGTTTATAAGATTAGAAAACTATTTATAAGCACATCTGCAAATGGATGCACGCAAACAGAAGACGACATCTGGATCACAGCAGAGCAGCAAAAAGAAATCTGACGCCGTCACTCAAAGCGACTTTCAGCCTCTACTTCCAAAACTGTGTGGACTTGTCTCCTTGTGTATACTGTATTTGGGCGTGTGAGCATGGTTACAAGTGTGCGCTTGTGTGTATCCTGCACGTGTTTATTTTAGAAGCACATGCTTGTAATAGCAGAATGCTTCTTCCAGTGTTTTTGCATATGTACTCTATGTGTTAGCTGCTATGTACTTAACTTTGCTTCCAAGGCACATCGTATAGAAAACACAATTTACTGCAGTTGTGTGAAATTTGCTGATGAAAAATCGACAATTTGATTATCTCTGATTCACTTTGTTAAAAAAAAAACCCAAATGGAGACCATATGATGATTGTAAACAAGCAAAGAGCAAACTAGTTTGAACACTGATATAATCTTTGATCAACTTGACTGTGTTAAAAGTTTCCCCTTCCAAGTGAGATAATGGATGTTTTGGTTTTGGATATAATGACATGTTTTAGTGAGCAACTTTGAAGCATTGCATTTCAGGGACTGAAATGCAGTTACGGTAGCACTAGTAAAAGTATTAGCTGTGGCAGTAGTAGTACTAGCAATGAATGCAATGTAGTACTGGATGTAAGCATAGCAGTAATAATTACAGTAATAGTAACAGTAGTAGAGTATCTCTACTTTTAGCAGTAGTAGTAATTATTATAGTAGCAGCTTTGGTAATTGTAGCAGAAACAACATAAGTGGAAGAAGTAGCCGAATTCTTGGCAGTTCAACTTCTGATAATAATTGTAATATTTATTTATTCTATCTTTATATGTGTATGTGTGTGTATATATATATATATATATATATGTGTGTGTGTGTGTGTGTGTGTACACTGTTGCCCATAAAGTTGGAATAATTGTTCAATACCCCCAATTTTGTTAAAGCCTGAATACACAGTTTGCAAAGGTTGATTGTGGTTTAAGTTTCACTGTGATCTGTTTGGAAGAGTTTGATCAATAAAGTTGAGAAGATATACACTTTATTTATCAAGAATAAATCACATTGTCACAATCATTTCATGAGAAGAGGTAAAAAACATTTTATTCCAACTTTATGGGCAACAGTGTGTGTGTGTGTGTGTGTGTATATATATATACATACATACATACATGTGTGTGTGTGTGTGTGTGTGTGTGTGTATATATATATATATACACACACACACACACACACACACACACACTTATTGTTTCCCTTTGTGTGTTATTTTATATTTATTTTATCTATTATTGTTTCAGTCTGGAACATGCACTCAAAGCATTTCACTGCACCTTATACTGTGTATAACTGTGTATGTGACAAATAAAGAATCTTGAATGTAATACTGTTGAGCTACAGTATAAGCACTTACAGTGTAAATGTTACTCCTGCACACAATCACAATGCAATTATCATTTGAAGTAACACAAGAGTCTTACTGTGTGACTTTGCAGTGGAGGTCTCAGGTTTTGTGTTGAAGGGAAAAATATAGTCTGGAAAAGTTTCCTCTGCAGGCTCCAGGGTGGTGAGAACTGTAGTACAAACAAATACACACACACACGTTTAGGCATTTAATCAAGCACGTGACAATGAACATGCAAAAAAGTCTATTGGTAAAGGCTCGAAAACTACTGCTCATCAAAGGTGTTGATACTAGATACAGTGTACTGTGTGCTGGTTGCTCCTTTACTGTCCTCCCCTCACTGGTTACCAATGAAATACAGACCAATACAAAGCTTATCAGTGCTGTGGAATGATGTTAGCACTTCACGGTGTGTTAAACTCACCGTTACACAATGGAGATACTTTGAACAAATACTCGTCAGTGGGATGCAGGATGTAGTGTTACCTGTTATGCCTCTGACAAACTGTATTTTAAATACTAGTCACTTCTACGGAGTAAATATTTCACTGAGCCAAAACCTGTTGGGGTGCCACTGTGTGCTCAAACATTGTTTATGGTAAATAAATAAAATGTTCACAAGTTTAAACATTTTCTCTCTCTAAGAAACATCTGCATTAAATAAAGTTGGTGATAAATAAGTTTTACTTAGAAATCAATATTTTCTGAATTTTCTTTCTGACCTTCCCAGGGCCTGACGAGAAACAGGGGACCCCATTCACTCCACTGGCTCTCAGAGTTCACCTCGTCTCGGGCTCGAACCTGAACATGGTGGAAGTGGCCAGCCAGCGCATCAAATATCACCACTGGACTCTCCTCAGAGTAAATCTGATTGATGGAGAGTGAGACAGGACAATAGCAGTGAACAGAGAGAAAAGCTAATGTTGTGATAGTGGCAAGTGAAGAGAGTTCAAATAAGGAAACAGCTCTGTGGAACTGCACTTTTCAAAATATTTTTCATTATTTTCAGCTTTTGTGCGTGAAATAAAACGTTCAGCCTATCTCACTAACCTCTGACCAGTATATAGAGCCCTGTGGCCTGTATCTGATGTGAAACACAAGGGGGAAAGCATCATGCAGTGGCCAGGAAGAGGGAAAGTTCCACGAGACAATCAGCCTCATCGGGTAGCCTTCTAGCTCCTTCACCAACAATGACTCTGGAGGGTCTGGTTTCACTGCAAAAAAAGATTAAGACAATTAAAAAAAAGGATGCAAGCACAAGATGGCAGAAAGTAAAGCACATATAAATGCTTGATTTCTTCAACTGATTTACTTTTAGAACCAGATATTTTTAATGTTGCTGTTGTTTTTTATCTTGTTGCAGCCATATCTTTGCAGTCCAACTTTGATTCACAAGGTGCCTTCTTGAACGACCTTTTTTTAAGCCTACATCACCTTGCTATTACTAGAACTATCCACTAATTCTCTGAATGTTGTCCCACAGACTCTCTGTACGTGTGCACATATGTGCATGTGGACGCTCAGAAAATAGGGAAAGTAAATGCCTCCTCTATAAGGACATGAAACTGTATCTCTATCGTTTTTAGGCAAAAGAAGGAAAGCAAACAATGGAGGTGCTACTGGAGCATGAAGCTTGCACTCCTGAAAGCAACGTTTGAGTTTAAATGAGTGTGATGTCAAGAAAAAAGCAGAGGGGGCAGAGCCCACAATAATGGTAGTTTTCAAATAATGCTTTAGCCTGTGTCAGCAGAGCTTGTTAAGGAGCAGTGGAAACAAGACAAAAAGAGATGTCACTAATGTGCTTCAAAGACATACAACTGTCATACAAATCTGACACTAAAATAACTACATCACCCCATTCCTGTTTTGTGTGATCTTACATAGCTCATGTAACTTAAAGCGGACATATGTTGTCTCGGAGCCAAGGCCGTTGGTCTCAGTGATTCTCAGGATGTGGATGGTCTGCCAGAAGGCAGGGTGATCTACATCACAGTGCTTGCGGACGACGTCCACGACGCATGGCCTCCACTCCTGACCATTCCCCCTTGGACAAAAGACAAAACATGCAACAACTTAAGTGTGCGCTGGAAACTGCAGACACATTATAACCAAGTGGTCACCACAGCTGAATGCTGAGGCCAATGCTTAAGTTTCAGCTGACACTGCCCCCACCCTCCCACAGCCAGAAAAAGTTTGAGAGCCACTGCTGTAATACATTATGGTTAAAAGTTTCCACAAAGTGCCATATAACAGAGTGAAGAGAGGAAGCAGAGGATAGACAGGGTTCACATTAGGATATGGACTCACACTAGACATACTACATTTAAAATGTAACCCTGTGGCACATGCGCTATATTTAGTGTCTTCATATCCCATTCTGAATGTGACCTTGGGCGTTACCGTTTCAGTTGCAGTAGCACACCCTTACCTGAAGGAGGCATTGTATTTGGCTGGCAGGAATGTCTTCGCTGATTCCACCCAGGAGCAGCGAACATGCGTGTGATTGGGCACTTGACAGGAAATGTTCAGCAGCCCAGGGGGATCTGGGAAACAGGAGTCAGACAGAGCTCATTTTCAGGACATAGTGGGTGTTTTTGTTTTTGTTTTCTTTGGGCCCTATTAGATGTAATCTTTTGTAAGTCTCTCTGTTGTGTCGTGTCTTGCGTCTACAATGAACAGCTCTGTGCCCTGGTGCCCCTATCACGACCAAAAATATTTTAGGAGGCTACCATGGAAAACTCCCTATCCCTAAAAAGGAAGCCTACTCAGGGAGCCGCTTCCTGTTTGAGACATTTGCAGGAAGTGGAGGGCTTTGTCTATGTCATGGCTGATAAGACCCGTTTCCCCCGAAGTCCAGCAGCGCTATGCAGATTACTACTGTTGTAACATGATGTCTTGTAACAGTAGCAGAAATTAAACACTAAGAGAAGAGACTCATTCATTTAAAAAGGGGGAGAGACAGAACCTTCTTTTATACTTTTATTCTGAATTATCCAAAGAATGAACTGAACTGTAAGGGATGGAGGTGCAGTCTCTGCATGAAGGGGCTGAAACACAGGGGACACGGGCATGTTCCTTTGAAGCAGAAGTCCCGTGGCGAGAGACTCAAAGTACAGCAGAGCTCTTCAAGTGTAATAACTCTCTAAATTAGCTGCTGTGAGCCTGAACAAGTCACAGCAACACTTACAGCCCAGCCGGAGTTTGACAGAGTGGAGGAGGAGGCCCCGGTTGTCATAGCAGCTGTAGTTGCCCTGTGCGGAGTGGTCGACGTGCAGCAGGACTAAGGATCCATCTGATGTCACTTTGTGCCATGGTAACCCTGTGCTGTGGTTGAGATGCCACACCACAGGTGTCCTGGTTGGGAACACATTAGAGTTTCATTAATATACTTGTGAGTGACTTCACTCTGTAACCTCTAAGCCTTTGGCTCAAACAGAGACCTCAACTACAACTAAAGTCAACAACAACTAAAAGAGACGTTATCATTGGTATGAAATACCAATCTACATATCATTCCTTCATTTAAACAATAACGCTGGTGTTATTGTAGACAATTTTTCTTACTGACAACAAAGATACACTACAAACAAACTAGTCCATCCTGCAGTTTTAAAGTTTGGACAACAACGGAGATCTATGTCACATAGACATGAGATATGTCAGGCTTTGGCTACACATATAATACCCGTTAGTAAGATCAATTAATTGCTGGGTTGTCTTTTCATTGGATTTGTTGACAGTACACTTTAATTCTACATATCATATCTTATTTGTGTTTATAGTTCACTGACTTTTGTTGATGATTTAGCTGATGTTCACTGTTCCGCTTTACAGGTTCATCTGTGTTCGGCATACATTATCTCTCTCTCATATCACATGATTTGGCAACACAGACACTGTTTGACTCTTTGTATCATCATACGTTATCCTGTGTTGCTTTGATCACAGTTAAAACTAAAAGGTTTTTCTGTTATTTTCTCTGGGATTTACTACATTTCCCAGTTTGTCTTTCAACAGTTCTTGAAGAGGGCATCTAAGCGTTATGCTCCAGTCTAAGCTCAAACATATGCATAATTGAGTGTAAGTATACAGCTAAATGGCTACTTAAGTAGTTAACTTTGAACACTACAGTGCCTCTGACTTAAAATGGCTGTTTCCCGCGTTGCTTTCTAGTCTATTTCCTGCTTCTGTGGGCATACAAATTGATATCACTACAACTTTTATGATGATCTTGTTCCTGTGTGAATATATGAAATGTAGCTGCTGGACTGTTTTACATTACTGAAACTGGATGACTGGAAATATCTTTGTGCCATTAAAAGACTACACAGGCAATAGTCATCTTCCCTTACCTGGTTTGTGGCTTCCCGCATGCCAGTGTCACATTTGACTCCAAATGCCCGTACTGCACGCCTGACACTGCAAACACAGACATCACATAAAACATTACAGCGCACTCTTGTCTAGCTCAAAGTAACTGCACAATTGACATACCGTGTGTCTGCATTGTCTGCATTCATCTGATTTAAGCGCCACCATTTACAGTAGAGTGAACAGTATCACAATAACATGACCATACAAGGTTAGGGATCCTGCAGACTCCAGACTGAGGAGACTTTGGCACACAGTATAAAGCTGCTCCTGCTTGTTTTATTTTTCAGAAAGTTTACCACAATTAAAATAATATTACTCCGTGCCAGCACATTCACTTTAAGACCATGTCAATCTCTCAAAACTCCATTTGAAAGCATTTGCGATATTAATATTGAAAAAATGAGCCTCTCTAATGGGAAAAAATCCATTGTGCTGCTGCCCCCACTGATCTGCATGACTTTGAACTGATTTCTGCTCGTTGCCTTACTTTTCCTGTCCATAAGACTGACTCACTAACAAAAGAAGACTCAACATTGTCTTGAGCTCCAAACCGTAACTTCACAAAGACCCAAACTAAACAAGTCGCTGGCATGCTATGAATTTTGGGAACACTGAACAAGAATAATTGAAAATAACAGTATACCTTGTTCCATGTGCTCCACAGTATCAATATTTAGGCAAAAGCAGGACCCTCAACCACTCATGGAGCATCCTTTGAAATGGGACAGCTTCGCTAAGTGGATTTGGAAGGAGGTGGGCTTTTCAGGACACAGCGTGTTACTTTTTCTCATTTATTTTTGCCTAAAATCAAATACCTGGTCTGCCTTGTGGTGTTTATAGCCATACAAAATGTAATTTAAAAATCTCAGTGGGAACAATGTCATGATTATTCACTGTGCCAATTTTGTTTGGAAATATTTCGACTTCAGAAACAGCACAAACAAAACTCCATGGACCCCCAGGGAACTGAGGTGGCAGCACACCTCGCAGTCATTCTACCTCCAAACCTGAGCACATACAGCCAAAGCTATCGACGTGGTGAACTAACCCTTTAATGTGCAAGCAGATGTCAAAGGTTTACTACCCATAAGAGGTCATGACAGTCAGTTTGGTGTGGTGCACGCTTTCTTGAATTGATAGCAGCTAACTATTACTTACCATCATGCAAAATTGGAAGCTAGTGTAGATTTGAAGCAATACTAAGTGCAGTATACACCTGAGCAACCATATTTGTGGTGACTATAGTAATTTGCAGAGTTGATACTCTATCTGTGTGTGAATGTATGTGTGTGCGTGTTTAGCTTGGCTCCGTAATATGAAAGCTGGCATTTACAGTAGATCTGGAGTGGAAAAACATCACTTTGACTGCCAGTTTGCCACGCACACACCTTCATTAATTCTCAACCTCAATCAGTGAGGCATGCACACTCCCTGCTGGCCTCTCCTCCCTTGGTAGCAAACAATTTGTCCTAGGTTCGTGTTTGTTTTTCTTCTACATTTCATACAAAACTCTCTTTATCTCCTTTACTCTCTTTGTCACAAATTTGACTTGTAATAAAGTGGCAACATGACAGCAAGACGACATCCTAACACCTTTTGCTGTGTATTAAAAATGTGCCTGTGGAGGACGTGAAGCTTTTGGAGGATGTTGTTATTTAATTTGCTGTATTGCTATATTTATATTAGCTTTCCTCGCTGCATTAACCTCAGATGCCCTTCAGGGACCCAACAAATTTAATCCTTAATTAAATTTTACACATGCCCAAGTGGAGAGCTTTACTGAGGGCCTTTTCAATACTTGGTTTTCACCTAAAGCTCCCTTTTCTGGCCCGTCTGCTGTTGTTTTAGCGGCTGTGCAGAATGCCACAGCTGGGGAAAAGAGCAGCAAAGTGCTCTGCAGTGATTTTGTGGTTGCATTTACTGTATGTTTTTTAGTGGAGGATACAAATGTGCAGACAACAGTGAAACCCATTAAGACTTCTTAAAAAGACATAATCCAATGGAAGCCTGTTCATTCTGTTGCGGTGGATATGGGAAGAGGCTAGGGTCAGGGGAACCAGAGCAGACAGACAATAACAGGTCGTAAATAAAACTCCAGATGAGCCAAATTATCAACAGTACATATTGGGAGGTGAAGCACACATGACATTTCCGCTATAATCCCTCATTGTAGGGCTGAACAATTTGAGGGAAAAAAACAAAACCTCTTGCATTTTGAAAACTGCACTTCAAAACGCATTTTCGATATGAAGATGACAAATCAATTGATGTAATGTACTACAGAGAAAAGCTGTCCACACAATCACGTAACTACAGTCAGTCACAGTTCTAAAACAATGTAATTTCCCTTTATTTATTAATTCGCATTATTAAAATCACCCCCTTCCTTTTATCATTTCTCCCTCTGTGTCAGTCTTTCCCTCTATCGCAATCTTTTTTTCAATGCCTCTCTTGCCAGTTTTAACCAGGTTTTCTTTTTCCCTTTAACCACCAAGCACACACACACGTATTCCCCTCCCTCTCTGTCTGTGTGTGTGTGTTACCTTGGGCCTTGGAGCAGCGCAAAGATTTGGCTGGTCTGAATGTGTGTATTCATGTTTTATTGGCAGTGAAGTACATTATTCCCCAAACCCGCAGCGTTCCACTCATATCTGATTCTGCCTCTGGCAAGACGGCCCAGACACGAGCACGCGCACACACACACATACACACACCAATACACGAAACCACACACATGCACACACACAAACATGCATTTAACTACACATTTCCACACACACACACACACACACACACACACACACACTAATGCACAAAGGAAGACAGCAAGTTTCTCCTGACATTGAAATCAGATGGCAGGGTGGACACAGAAATTGCAAGCTGGATGAAACTCAGTACTTTCCAAACAATAAAAAAGGACCCTGGAGTTGCTGTAGGGTAAAATTAATGGGAAGGGAAAACTCTGAGAGTTTCACCTGGAGGGCTAAGGGCGAGTGTTCTTGTCGTTGGAGTTACTAATGTGACTGATTTTAGAAAGAGATACAGTAATAGACAGAAGTGCAAAGAGACAGAAAAAAAGGAGAGAACAGCCTTCCAAAGAAAGAGAGAAAGATTCAATTTCTAAATGTCTTAATGCCAGACAGATCCCTGAAGTGCTGTGTGAGGCAAAAAAAATGCTTTAACAATAGAATTCTTGTTTGCGGAGTGCTAATCCAAAAAACATGAATTCCTATTCAACATGAAAAACACTTGAGTTGCATCCAAAATTGCACAATAAAATTAAATTAAAATAATTTAACTTAAACTGCACAGTATCTAGTTTTTTCTCTTCTAATTTTGGACATTTCCTCCCTTTTTCCTACTGTAGTAAAGATCGTTTAAGTACTCTGACTCTAGGTAAGGCAAGAGCGCCAAAAATAGTTGAAAGGAATCCATGTCCGATCATTAGCAAAATATGTGTTTCTGTGTGTGTATGCATGTGTGTTTTACAATATATCATTGAAAAGGAGGTTTTCTGTACAGTGTGCATGCAAATGTGTGTATACATGTTACCTTCATCAGTCCAAATCTGAGCACGACTGGGACGCAGCGACCAAGATAAAAACCAGACGACTGTCAGACACATAGGACTGGACAAAAGGCCTGGCATCTAGACAGACAGAGAAAGAGAGTGGGTTAAGTTGGAGAAAAAATGATTAGGAGTTATTTTAAAGCCTAAAAGCTTTGGCAGTAAGCACAGACAACACCAGCAGCATTATCATCATCATTTTGTACAAGTAAATTGGTATGAAAAGAAAAGAATTTCCAAAAATGTCAGTGAAAACCTACAAACTACATACCCATGTAAAAATTGCTTGGTAACAACATGTTCCAGGTTATCATTTCACAAATTAAGCTGTGGCAGCCATTTCCCCAGGTACTCCAAATGTCAGTAGTTCAAAAATGCAAAAGCAACTGCATGCAATGCAAAGACAACTGTCAGCCTCCATCTCCCACTAATGGAATTGTTAGCAAGTCTTTCTCAAAATTAAAAACACATTTCTCCTTAAAAAACAGAGGGAAAATATGTTGGAAATCATCGTTTTTGTTTCCACTGGTTTCACTATTCCCAGAAACTCTGGGAAAAGCGAAGTTCTTGTTCCACTTAAGCTGAAGAAAAAAATCTTCCAGTTTTGAGACATAAATCAAGTGAACACATTTATATAACAAGATGTGCATATTGTAAAATGTTTTGGCCAGTAGAGTAGATACAGTATAAGTAATAGAGTGGGGTAGAGGAGTAAGTAATTAAAGTATTATAGTGTATTTGTTTACTTACTTAATTACAAGATGGTCTGGTGATACTATGGTGATAATATTAGCATGTGTTGTATGTGGAACAGACATTCATTCTCTCTCATTTCAATTAAATGTAATAAAATGTAGCCACAGTGGCGTCTGATGGGTCTAAAGCTATGAGAGCAGCTCTGCTTTGAGCTAAATGGTCACACCAGTATTCTAACATGCTCACAGTGACAATACTAACATGCATTCCTGTAAAAATTGCTCCAAGTAGACAAAGAAACAATGACGTTTTCACTGTTATATGAACAGACAGGGGGCCGTTATCAGAATCAGAATTCCTTTAATAATCCACAGGGGGAAATTGCTTTTTGTTACACACTGCTCCAAAAGAATAAGAATAAACTTCAAACACAAAAGTAAAAAATATAAATATATAAAAAGTATGATTAAATTATTAAATCTACAACCTACTGAGTGCAACTCAGTGTGCTGTGGTGTGTGTGTGTGTGTGTGTGTGTGTGTGAGTGTGAGAGAGAGGCTAAAAATGGTCTGTGGACGTGATAAAGAGTGAAAGACTGTTGTGTTTGTGACCTACGAAGCTTAAAGTCACACACCTGATGCCAAACACAGTTATCTTATCTCTGGTGCTACCTCTCGCTAAAGAGCTCACGAGAAACATGTCAACACTTTTAACTGCATCTCCTTAGTGACAGAGGGAGATTAAAGGACCATAAAAATGGTTTCATTACATCCTTAGTGTTCTGCATTTCCTGTTCAAATAGGATGTTAATGAAGCTGGAGTCATAAAAAGTGACAAATGCTGGTCAAAGACTGGTAGTACGAAGTGAAAATGAAGAAACAGCCAGCTGCACACCAAAACCCTGCACTGGACCACGCTAAAATATCTGGACATATATTCAAACATTGTATGCAGGTGGAGGAGTGAGCAATGTGTTTTGTGCATGCTTCATCAATTAGATTAGACTGAGATCATATGATTACATGCTCTACATATGTGTAGAGCTGTGTAGTAGCTAAAACCATGAGGCTTTGAGGACTTGAAGCCCCAGTCTGTAGTCACAACTGTCAGATGATGGCAGAATTGGATGATGAATACCAAAATAGGATGAGGGCTTTAAAAGAGACACAGTAAGACACGGAAGAAACAGAAAGAGAGAAAAATATGAAGGACTAGGAAATGATCAAATTAATTAAAGGGAAAAAGGTGAGAAAAAGAAAGGATGACAGGCAGAGTTCATTCTGCAAAGCCATAATGAGTGTGTGTTACAATACAATTTTCCTGTTAACTACACTCAGAAGTGTGTGGAGAAAAGCTGTTATCAGTTTTTTAGCCAACAGCGATCAATGCAGCAAGAAAAAAGTGTTTTATAGTGCACTGAAATGTGTTGTCTGAGAACTTTTTATCATCCTGCGTCACCTTTTTAAACTGTTCAGGTTTCTACAGAAACAGAGGGAGTCATTTTCTGCAGATTGACTAACAGTCTGATAAAGTCGGCACAAAGCAGTAAGAGCTCGCTGTGTGCAGAAAAGGAATTTCTTTCAATGTCAAACAGAGCTCAGTGACAATGCCTTAGCTCATGTAATGTCTTTTTTCATGTTTGTTTACTGATTGTGGGTTTGAATCTTACAAGAAAAAAACAAGACATGAACATGAGGTCGACAGAGTGGACAGTAAGCAAACTAATATAAGGGTGGGTCTCCTCCAACTGTTTTCAGCCTTCTACAACACACTTTGCTCACCAAGGTTGTCAAGATATTTCTTTTTTTTTTGTTATTATGGGGTTTTTTTTTTTGCTTTGACAGGGCAATTTGTCCTTGCAGTCTAAGGTTGATTTCAAGCCTGTAATTTGATTTTCTTCATCCAGATCAAAAGGAAAGATTCACTTCTATCTCTTCGTTCTAGTCCATGTTGCTTCACACTGACGTCTTATGAATAAAGTAAGGTTTGTACACAAATGCACAAGTACAGAAAGGAAACTCGTCATTCTATATGGAGCAGCACAGAATAACATTTATTCCAGAGACTGACAGCAAGTCATGCAGCACTTAACTGCTCTTTAAGACTTTGTTTCTTCCCTGGAGAGCTCACAAGAAAATGTGGTTATGAGTATCATAAGTTAAGACTGCAACATGACCTCGTCTCTCATATATCGGGTTAAACCAGTTCTGCATTTCCATGGTAAAACTTAGATTTTGATTAACTACAGTACAGATCGGTTCCTTGACACTTGTGTTTGATAACATATAAACATCCACTGTGGCTGTGAGATTAAACCTAGAGCCTCTTGTTCTTGGCATCCATGTAAGCATGAGGGTGTGCTGCCAAACAGATCATCTGTTTGTTTAAGCCATAAAATAAAACTTTTCATCAGAAGAACAAGGTGTTACATTTGGCTCATGCAAGTGCTGTGAGGCTGCCAGCATCTAAACGATGGTGACAATGTATTTGGTGAAAAGCTGATTAACAGTGGTATAAGTGGATTTTAGATTGTAACCAACAGTGTGATTGTGGTGCATGATGGAGTCAAAACACCTGCATCTATTGTTTTCTATGCACACACACGGGCAGCATCCACTTCTGTCCTATGAGCCAGCGTCAATTCAAAATCACTACCTAGAAACATTTCAGTTTTTATCACGATCACTCACCGTATGCATACTGCAATGACACTATTTTCTATTTGCAGTTAATCAAGATTTCAAATGTTTAAAATAGTCAAACTTCATACAAACAAACAATACTTTAATATATATATATATATAATATAAAAATGATAAAAAAATCATGGAGCTGGTAACCACAGTTGCGTGGGTGAAAAATCACCTGACGTTAGTGTTCTAGGGTTAAGAGCAGAATACAAACACAGCACATTACTGCACCTAGATCGATCACTGGACAGTGGATTTCCAATAAAGGTTTTTCCATTGAGAAACACACTTAAACAAAACAAGGAACTGCAACTAATGATTACTTTCAATCAATCAATCAATCAATCTTTATTCACATAGCGTCAATTCATAACAACGTTATCTCAAGACGCTTTCCATAAAGAGCAGGTCTAGACCAAACTCTTTAATAAGAGAGAGACCCAATGGTTCAGGAATTCAAAATTAAGAATCAAAAATAAAAAATGTCAATTACACACACACACATATATATGTATATAATTAATGTCAGTAATAAAATGTCACGTACCAGCTGATCCAGAGGGGGTCAGTGTTCCTATAGTCCTCTAGTCACTCTGAAAGTGATCCCAACACTATCGCTCAGCCCTGTTGTTGTGGTGAGTTAAGCGAAGATATATTTTTAGGTATTGGTACAGTTATCTTTCAAGGTGTACAGGCCTTATGGAACCCACAATGCCTCTTAGAGTCATATTGCCCAGGAGTGTACACAAAGTTCTACAAAACTTTATTGGGGAGCAGAGATAACCTCTACTTCCACTGGTGTCTTATGATGTAGCACGACAGTGTTACATTTGCCACTACTGCACTGTAACTTCACACTCAGCAATATCAAATCTCACTGACTCCTGTCTCCTTCACTTGCTTACATTCCTCCTCTTGTCCATTCCTTCCTACATGTTTCCTAGGCGTTTTCACATACAGTACAGACTGTACCTGCAGCCTAGCTGGTGCACTATGAACCAGTGAGGTCCGAGTAGGATCATAAATGGAAAACATGTTATATTATGTATTGTTTTTTTTAAATTGTGCTCAACACTCAAGAAATATCTTTTAGATATCAGCCTGAAAGATGGCATGAAAAAACGTTGCACCAGCAGTAACAGTGCACTCCAATGGCATCAAATAAAGAGTCATGGTATTAGAAAAAAAACAGAATGTCCACAGAAACTTCAAACTACTTGTGAAGCGTAATCCACCTCCCCCAGTCCACTTCTACAATAAATTGTCAAATATAATCTAGAACTAGAGGAACCGAAGGCCCACCATGAAAGTGTATGTATGGATTAACAACAGAAAGGTGGATTGTGCTGTCCATGTGCCCTGAAACAGTTTTTTGATGTATTTTATATGTTTCTGTGTGATTCCACTCCATGAATCTAAGCAGAATACTGTCAAGAAAGCTACAAACTGTTCTGAGCCACCTTTTAATTTCTGATACTCAGAAGATTTTGGCTGGAGAATTCTTTTAATAGAACGACATGTTACCATTACCTCAGTGTGTCCAGCTGTTGAATGAGCAGTAAATATTTGTTGATGGGCTTAAATGGGATTTTTTTTTTTGAATGAGTGCATATTGATTTAGATGCTTGTCTAAGAAGCCTAGTCTGATGCTAAATCCCAAGGCCACTTTTTTCCCCTGCAGTCTACTACTTTCAGTCCGTCTCGGTCGTACTTTTTTTCCCCCCACTCTGCAGTCAGTCCTTGGCTGCGGTTTCCAGTCCTCTCATGCCAAAACGTTCAAGGTTCAGCAAACATATTTCTACTATACTGTACTTTATTTCTACTATACTTTATAATGCTTTCCCTCTCCCCTTTCCTTCTTCCCTCCACAGCATCAGAAAATGTAGGCTGCTTCTCCCTGTGCCTCCCTGCATCTTTCCTTCACTCCCATGAAATTTTTGTGTTCTATGAATTCCCATTCATTCTCTTATCTCGACCTCACCATCTTTAAAGGGATATTTTCGCCATCGCTGCCTGTGTTTTCCTGCACAGGCACTCTTTATTTTCCACTTCAAATGCCAGACAGTCCAAGGTCCACTAAACATATTTACACAAAGGCTTCAATTTCTCCTTCCCTCACACTTGAGAACAATGGTGTTCCCTGAGAGCAAAGTTCTAATCTGTCCCTAAGCAACATGTTTCTGCTTGAGTTTCAGTTGACCTGTTGCATGGGTGTTTTTTTCAAATAGCTCTGCTGTGTTTGTACACTGGGTCTGCTCTAAGTGCGAGTGTTGCATTTGGTAAATGAGATGACAGAGGCATGTCTTGACTGTGATCGTGATCTCAGGTTCCATCCAAAAATTTGGGGCTATTGCTGGCAGATGGCCATGTTAGGAGAACCATCACAGCAATATATTTTATCCCAAAGTGTTCTCCCTCAGTCAAGGGAAAAAACCAAATCAGGAATCATGGCTTAGATACAGCATGTGCCAACTCTCTGCTTAGCTTTTGTGACTTGAGAATGCAGTATTCTTTGGCACATTTGCTTAAATGTTTGGGTTTTGAAGAAACACCAAAAGATAATTCCAAGTACATGTATGAAAAGTTTGAATGTTGCTGCAGCAGGCTGCAGGAGTGCTACTTCTTTGGTCCAATCTACTGGACAGAGCAAATTGGAAGTTTTAAGACAATACTGAGGAGAGAAAAAAAATGAATGCTTTCTTTGATCATTACTGGGTAAGTTTAATCTAACTGCCGCACCGCAACTGGAATCTCTTCAAGCCTGACATTACCACAAACTTTCCTCAGCAGCTGGAGGAGGTCTTTCTGAAGCTAAATGTGAAAAACCACATTTTCATCCATAGTGGACTATGACACCTCTAAGGTACCAACGTGCCAGCACAATGGTTAGGAACAAAATTCTTTTCCTCACTAAGCCCACCAGTTACTGCTCTACTTGCTCAATGCAGCCTCCATGTTACACATTCTGACTGCCTATTGGAGGCTAACAATGTCAAGGACCACTATGAGCTTCTCAAATTTCAATACTCTTTCTTTCCATAGGTTGCGTGTGAGTGTGTGTGTGTGTGCAATCACAAGCTCATTCTGTGACTCACCCCCACCAAGCTCCTTTCTACTGTAACTCTTCCAGCAGGAACCAGAATAGACAGGGGAATGTGGCCATGGATATTGTCACTAGGAAGCACCCGTAATGCAAGAATTCCCACACGCAAAGAGATGCAAAACAGCAAGGACCTAAACACACAATTTGTTCTTGAAAATACAATGACTCTTATTTTTGTTGATTTAGCAAATCCACATCAGAACCACAACGATGTGACTGAAAACAATTGAATAAAAAGAACATGCTGAAATTATGGGGGGAAAAAACATTCCTTTCAAGGCAACCGTAATAACAAGGTCAAGGGTGAAAGCCAAGGTGTCCTGGCAAGAGTAGGAAGGGGAAAATTAGAAACAGGAGTGCTAGGGAGATACAGAAGGAGAAGGGATTCATTTTTTCAAGAAGAAATACAGAGTTGATGATAAAAAGAACTTCATGTTTAAAGGAGGTGTGCACACACTGATGATGAGTAATCCAATCCAAAAGGGCTCTCTATTAACCAGTCCTCTCTGTGGCAGCACAATCCCACACGGTGAGTCACTCATACTCTGGCATGCCACTGCACATTCAGTAAGCTTTACAAGAGAAGGACAGTGCAAGGGGAACAGACATAGAAAAGGAAAAAATGTGAGAGGGGGGGTAAAGAGAAGAAGAATGATACAAAAGAAAATTAACAGATAAACTGAGGTTGAGAGTTAAAAATGCAGAAAAACAGGCTAATAAAAACACAAAAATCTCTTAAGTCAGATTTAGGTCTATTCAGTCGTATTGACGGTTTTCTGTACACACGCTTAGACGCTCACTGTGTTGTTGTCCTGTGACAAAACAAATTAGTACAGGATGTCCTTTTATGAGGACAGGTCATTAGAGTTTATGTCATAAATTAAAGATTAACAAAGACTGATGCTTAGTTTACGCCACTGCCGACACAATTTAGTCATCAGTGTGTACATCTGTGTCCACTGTGTGTGCCTTTGTGTGTACCTGTGCTCAAGACTGAGGAAATGATGACAAATTGAGGCATTAGCTAACCAAAGTCATATAAGTGCATGTGTGTGTGTTTTAGTACGAGAGAATACAGCACGACTGTGTGTGTAAGAGTATGGGCTCTGTTTGTGTGTGTGTATGTGTGTCTGTGTACACACACATACGTGCACTAAACCAACAACATATGGAGGTCAAGCCAAGATGGTGGGGGCGGACTACAATGGCTCTGGTGTTTACTCCGGTCACTATGGCAACCCCTGCACACCCTGTCCGTCTGACCTTTCCAGGCGATAACAACACCGACTGATGTGTGTGTATGTGTTGTATTTCCATATGTGAAGCTCCTCTGTACACGCTCCACATGTGTAGTGTGACATAGGGACACATGCAGTGTTTACACGCATGCACATCAGTGAAATAAGGGAGGGAAGGAGATAAGCTGTATTTAGAAAATAGCTGTTGACTCTTTGTGCAGTATAAATACTGTATAGTATGTTTTGTTGTTACCCCTTAAAAATGACCTTTTTCTCTTTCCCAGACCATTTCCCTGATGACACTGAACGCCATTTTACATTTGACTGCTGCCAATTTAATTTAGCTGTTTTGGCTGCTATTTTAATTCCCTTCCTTACCCTTCATCTCTTTCCCTCTTTGTACCTTACTGACATATTTTACTGTGCAGCATTGAGCCTAAGCGCCAGCTCTGGACTACATGCCTATCGTCCCATCAGGGAGGTGTTAACACATGAGAAATGAAGCAAAGATTGGCAGCCACACATGAAAACAAGAGATGACATTGTCACAAGAGATCACAATGGCTCATTTAGTCCTGAGCCCAACACACATTTTCCATTTGCTCAGGAGAGTTCATTGTCAAGCACACCAACAAACAGGTGTCCAAACACGCTACATTACAAAATAGTACATATCTACTTTCTTTTTTAAAAATAATGAAAAAATCAATTTCTAGAGATTTTTTTTGCCAAGTTAAATATTAACATATGTCTTTTTTTTTAAGCAAATACAACTTCTATTTCTTCACTCTTTTTATTTCCCCACTTAACTACATATGCCTCAGTGGAAGAATTAAGCACGAAGAAAGACCAACGTGTCCATGCTGAGCCTGGTCACCTTGCAGGATAATCTGATGAACACTTGGGCCTAATGTTTGGTGTTTTTCCAAACTGCTCCATTTGGACGCCACAGTCTGGCACATTCAGTGTAAGGCAACACGAAAACTGATCAACCGAGTGAGCTGACAGCAATCCAAGCAACAGCTAATGAGTGTTTCAATCAAAGAGGAAGAAAGCCACAGACAGCAAAGATAACAGAGAGAAAGATAAGCGTTATTAGTATCCAGTAGGCAGAGGCAGAGAGAGGTTGAGTCAGGCTCTGAAATCAAAATCATCTAATGTGGACAGGTCAAGAGTGCACATGAGATAAGGAAACAGTTGAAGTGGAAAAATGAGAGGTCGTGCTCTTGAGGAGGACAAGAAAAGACGATAAGCAGAGGAAATCTGTTACCAAGGGGGGCAAAGCTTCACTGGAAATATCTGTCAAGCTAGGAAGGAGATACAGACAAAGGTCAGAGACAAAGAAAGAAGATATGCACAACATGTTATACACACTTGCAAGGCTTCCATTAAGATTTCTGACTAAGGCTAAGGCTCCGACTTCAAACATACGCTGTTTATTAGTGTTCCTTAACTCAAACAAAGCAATGACCCTGGGTTGGGCAATCACTCAATATTATTATTTATCTGCTTTCTGCCAACTCTTAATAATAACAATATGGTAATATTATAATGCGTGTTATTTAAATGTTGTCTGTTGGCTACAGCAGGAACAATGCACAATATAATGGAGGATTTTGACACTAGCCATTATAAAGACTGCAAGGTTAAATATATAAAAGGTGGACTTCTGCAATAACTCCAACCATGATTAATGGAAGATAGTTTGGCCTGTACAAATACTTTAAACCATGGTTAGCACTGAAAACAGAAAAACAGACCCTACAGAATCGAAACCTTGCCAGCCCTATCTAGCGGTCGGGCTGCTGGTCGAGCTGCTAGGCCTACTTCCAACTTTTGACCAAGCCTAAACACACAAGGAGTAATGGCTGCCATGTGTGTACAGAGATAGCACCCAGCCAATCCACAGACCAAGGTCTGAGTGTGTGTCAGGGAGAGAGTGTGTAAGCAAGAGACAGTGTGAGTGAGAATATTGTTTAAATAATTATATGTTAAGCAATCAGAAAATACAAAACAGCTTTGGACTCGACAGCAGAATTTTCCATCAATTTGTTAGTTCTTTCAAAAAGTAAAAATATCACTTGGTGTGTGAGTGCCTGGCACAAGTATCACAAACCTGTACTGTGCCGCGCGTGTGCGTGTGTTGGGGGGGGCTGTACCTTGGCCTTAGCTCTACAACGCTGGAATTTCCTCCAGCTCTGCCGCCAGGGCAAGATGGCTACCATATGCCAGCTATTCACACACAGACAAACACACACACACAGATGAATGGAGACCACAATCCAGCTTGCATACAAGTTTGTAATACTGAAGCCAGACTCACGTATAAACAAACATGTACTGAAAAGCAGAATGGGGTGAGGGATAAACTAAACACACACACACACAAAATCACACACATATCCCTTTGTCTGTTACACCAACATAAATGTATACAGGTACATTTGTGTTTGTGATCGTGCACATGCATGTGTATAAAAGATTGTAAATCCATGGGAATTCTACATGGAGAACTGAATGTTTTACCAACACACACACACACACACACACACACACACACACACAGAGATCTCTGATTTGTCCTGTTTCAACAGTTCTGTTATGCAACGGATATCCTGCTGGGTTCACTAAAGCTTTTACAGTTTGATGACAAATCAAGAATTAAGAAGAATGCCAACCCATTCTTGCTGCTGTTAATTTCCTTTCATCTCTACTATGTCAATATTTCTCTTACAAGAAAAACTATTTGAAGAAGTAATTTGGGGCTCTGGGAAATTGTTTCACTATTTTCTGACATTTTATAGACCAGAATATAGTAAATTGCAGCCATAAAAACCAAATACCAAATTGTACTAGGTGGCATCATTTGAAATAAAAAAATTAAAATAATTTCAGAGCTCATTATTTAAATGTAACTTTCATCCAAACATCAGTTCCACATTGAAATCCATTTGGAACTTGCCAGAATGGGCCAATGTTTTTGCAAGGAAACAAGGAAGTATGGAAATGAAATGAGCCATTGATAAATGAAGACCAACAAAAGTTTAGCTGATGTTGGAAGTTCTCAGCCAAGCCTGTTGATCATTTCTCTGGTAGTTCCTCTTTCCTCTGTAGGAAATGAGTGGACATTTGGTGACTTATTACATTTTGCAGAGTTAAAGAGTTATGCCTAAAGATATGTGATGATGTAGAGGGAAGAGTTGAAAAAAGGTGTGAACTGTACTCGATTACAACGCTTAACCCCAACCACAGACGGGCAACCTTCAATCTCCTGCATGGTGCAAGTGTGAGGCGCTTATATTCAACTGCTTAGGAGGGGTCTTTGAAAAATGAGCACTTCATGTTGCCAGACAGTGACATAATAAACACCATGTAAACATCACCAGAGCCACAGTGCTAAAGAAAACGAAAGATCTGAAGAGTCACACTGCCAGCCACAGAGGATCGGAGCAAAATCTCCTGACAAAATAGAAACCTGGCAGAGGAAACATGAATTAAAGAACCTGCAGCAGGATGTAACATTTGTCATATTATTACTGTAAAACTGCACCAAAAGAGCAAATGTTTAACACAAAATTGAGTTTATATGCAAAGAAACCTATAACAATAGAACAACTTTAATGACGTGACAAGAACAACAACCCCACATCCAAATTAATCATTCAGCCGACCTCTTAAGTCACCTAGTGGCATCTATGTACTCAACAAACATTACCAATACTGCTTCACGAATTAGCTGAGGAGGCTTAGTCATTTCTACCAGAATGGGCCTCAGCATGGTGAGGCCTATGGAAAGGCATAGTATGCTCAGTTCAGATGATGTACAAGATGACACATTTTTCTTGCAAGGTAGTGGAGAACAGTTTTTTTTTTTCTTCACAGATTACAAAACAATGTTTGCTTACTTTTGTGCCCTATAGAGAACTTTTAAGAGAACGTTAATTTGAGCGAGATGTCCAACTTTTTTCTTTCGCTCAGTAAACAGCTTCATAAATTGCATTTATAACAACTTATATAAGACGAGACGTTTTGTTCCAGCTCAGTGCCTCTAGCAGTCTTGCAAGACAGCCAAAGCACCACAAACAGAGTGGCCAAACAGATGTTCTCCTGGACAACCTCTTGGCTGCTCACATGAGCTGTGGCAAACCTTCCTCCACAGGTGTAGCGGTCACAAAATTCATGGCTCAATGGGTATCACAGTTTTAGGGTCAACCTGTGCCACACACTGCTTGTACACTCTGAGATGAATGACTAAGAGCTTTCACACCAAAATGCAACATTTATTTTTTGCGTCCCTGATTTTTTGAGTTATATAAGGTGATCACAGTTTAGGATACCGTTTTTACACTGATGTTTTAAATTATATTCTCCATCCTATTAATCCATGTTGTGTAACCCAAGTGTGCTTGTACATTATCCATTATCTTTTTTGACATAACTACTTTTGCATAAAGCGATGCTGTCGGAAATGTAGTGTGGCTATTCCCAGGCTCTGAAGGCACATTTGAATAGCTCTGGAAACCCCTCCCCCCACACCTTGTTCAACATTTGCTGCACAATTTCTGTCCATTTTCTTTCCAAACTGACAATCCAACATTCACACCCACTTCACCCTGTGATTGGCCAGACGTGTGTAGGTGAGAAAGTAAACTGGGCTTCAACTTTTCTCTTAAGCTCTGCTCTTCCATTTGTTACACAACTACTTAAGGCACTTTTTGTGTGTCCAACCCAGTACAACACCATGACTGCCCTCCAAGAAACACCCCAATACACGACTACATCCAAATACAAGCTGTAAATGATAGGAGAGGCTCTTCCAGCTCTGGTTTCAAATTGCTATTCACCAAACAGAAGATGCTAGCTGCACTAGTGGGATTAATTGTAGTAGCACAGTTTGGCTAACAGTAAACTGCACTTGAGGCTCTTTCACAAAGACTGAGGTGCAGTTAATTAGGACTAAGAATGTTAACCAAACCAGATATAGAAAAGCAAAAGCTCTGGTGACATCTGTTTACAAGCTCCAGTTGTCTTGTAAATGTATAAAATAAATCTAAATGAACCAAGAACAAAAAGGTGACCGAGGAAAGTTTTCCACAAACAAAATCTGTGAAAGTGATCTCACCTCTCAACATGTTTGGCTGTGTTTAACTATGCTTAACTGTTTGGACTATGTTCAACTGGAGTCAGCTGGCAGCACCAGAATATTACCGTAAACCGCAGCACTTTATAACTGTGGTTTGGAAAATTCCATAGCGATACTGTCCTGGTTAAGACTCCCAGTCATCTGTATACTGACCTACACATGTGCCAATGCATTTACCACCATGTTCTGACTAATTTCTGTCTAGTGTGTGACTGCATTTATGTGATCATGTATGTTCTTATATCATGAGTTTAACTTATGCTGTTTGGTTCAGTCCCTGAAATGCAGCAGAATGGTTTGAATCAGTGCTGCTGGTAGCCAGAAGAAGATGATGGCCCAACAAACATCTGCTTTGTATGAGCCAATGACAGGCTCTTTAAACATACACCCACCTACCCACCCACATCTGCTCTCTGTTATCCAACAAGGCCTTACACACAGACAGACACAGCCACAGGCACATACACAGACACACATACACAAATCTTTGTGTGATCAATTACTGGCCCGGCACAGCCAGCACTTCATCAGAAACAGAAAAAGAAACAAAGACAGTCAAAGACCAAAGACGGAGAGGAGGCACATCAAAAAGAAGGGTTTGTGACACTACGACACGTTTTGTCTATAATCTACTTAGTATTGTGGAACTGTGATTCTATTGCTAAAACAACTGCATATGCTTTCTTTGTTAACCAAACAAAAAGCTCAATTGTAACCGCAATAGTTAGATCAGCCATGTGTCAGCTGATGGCTTCTTGTCAGAGCCGTAAAAAAACCCAACATCAAATGCATGAAACACACACACACACACACACACACACACACACACACACACACACACACACACAGCTGATGATAGCTGTACCAAACTCCAAGTCAATAAGCCAGCAGGTTGACCAGCCAACTAACTCTGCCCAGTTCTGCTTTGCCGCACTCCTCTGATGATCTGCAGTATGAGTTTGTGTATTACTGTGTGTGTGTGTGTGTGTGTGTGTGCGCGCGCGTGTGCAAATACGCGTCCATGTACAATTGACTGGCGCCATGCTACTGCTGGGAGCAATTATAAAGACATGAAACAGATAGCTGGAGATCGCTGTTTTATGCAACACTGAGTAGAGACACATATGAAGATACACAAAAATATGATCAACTGGGTTGTCTTTCAATATAATACGGTCACATGTTCACATTGGCAGTTTGTCATTACAATAAGTTCAAACACAAAGCATCCTTTAATGTCAGACAGCGCCTGTCATGCTCCAATAAAGTGTCCAGTGAAGAAAAAAAAGACAGCTGAAATACTTAAAAACACATTATCCTCTCTTTGAGCCTTGATTGACGCAATTTGTGCAGAAAAAAAATCGTAGTAGCCTGATTGATTCTGAAAATAACAACATGTGGCATTCCCATTCCTCCAAGACATGAAGTGACTATACCATAAGCCTGTTAAACTCTAAAGAGTTACGTGGGAAAGATTGAAAAATAGATTAATATAAAGACTTTTTCTTCATGTCACCATATTGGATGTGAGTGTGTTTGTGTGTGTGTGTGTGTGTGTGTGTGTTGGGTTATGTATGTTTGACTTTCACCGACAGATGACCTTTAACACAAAGAGCTTTCACCATGTGTTCAGCAGGAAGGAAAAACATGGGAAACATATACACCGCGCACACACACCGGCCCCTTCAACCCAATTCCACCCACACATACACACACACACTTTGACTTGACTGTCCTGCTGTACACACACACACACACACACACACACACACACACACACACACACACGACCCCTGTTAGCTAGAACGATGAGTCACTCTGCTGGGAACTCCATGCTTTGCCCATTACTACCGACTGGCTGGCTGACTGACTGTCCTAACATGTTGAGAAAAAGAGGAAGTAAGTTTAGTATGTAACAGAATGGAAAAGAAACAGGTAGATGAGACAACAAGATATATGTGGACCTACTGAGATTGGAAAAAAGGTGAGACAGGAGCTGAGTCAAACGTGTGTTAAACAGTGAGAGACAGAGTGACCACAGACAGTGAAATTATCTGTCCTTAATCTACCTCATTGGTTGTTCAACTATACACAAGTGCACAGTGAAACAGTGAGTTTAACTTCCAGTCACAGCACACTGCAAACCAGAGGAAAAAACAATCCTATGAGAGCATAAAAATGGGAAAGCCATGCTTTCTTGATTACTACTGTCTGACTGTCTGTTCAAAAATGCTGCTGGAAACAAAAGACAGAGATACAGAATAATCTTCAAGCAATCCACATTTTCATATTGGAAAATATCCATCCTGCTAGTCACAAATTTATATAAACACATCATTACACTCAATGTATACACAGTTCATAAAAACATTTACACCCAGATGTTCCAAAGTAAACACATGGCGGGTCGTTCATGGTCATAATCTAATGGCAAACAGGAACTGATACATTTTATATGTCCAGTGTGTTCGGAATAAATACGGAACTACTGAGTGACCAATGATATCTGAGATGCATGAACATATTTTTCATTTAACCGAAGAGCTGGCAAAAGACAAAGACCTCGTTTAAGAGACCTACAAGGCCCTTACCTTAACTCTCTACACCTGGCAGAATTTGGATTAAATCAAGAGCAATCTGCTCAAAGAATAAATCAAGATTATGAATCTGACCTGTTCTTCACTTGCTGGTAAGTATGTGATGCATTGAGATTTCACACCGACACAGAGACAAAAACTAAAAGCAACCTAAGCTAATGAGCTCTTAGCGCCAAAGGACGCAATCAAAACCAAATGGAAACATCGGGGGAAAAGGAGAAATCTTGTGGATTACCCACTTTGGTACATATTGTGCTGTTATGTTTATAGTTATGATACGTCACATGTTTTCTCTTCTCAACTGGGTGAACACAAAAATAAGTTATAAGCATGAACTACTATCATCTCACCACAGGGAGTAATTTCCTCCATGTGATTTGCTCTTTCTAAATCCTACATTCTACATTTGGGATTTGCTCATTTTTCATTCATTGCAGATTGAGTAATGGAACTGAAAGTGAGAGAGAAATAGAGGGAACGGGGATAGAAAAGGACAGGGGAAGAAGAGGGAGCAAAAATGAAAGGAAGAGGAGGAGATGAGAGGGGCAGAAAAAAGCAAAGAGAAAAGCAGAACAACTGCACATTGTAGAGTACAATGTACTGAAGGCAAGCTTGTATAGTAGAGACATAATCTTATTTTCATTGCTTCTGACATTTTTGTGGCGCCAAAATCCCAAAGCAATTCAGATGCAGGCCCATGCACTTGAAAAAACAGTGCTAGCCTACACAAGCTAGCACTGGTGTGCCATTCAAACATCAACTGTATACCACCATTAAAAATGGCCAGAAAAAAAAAAATCAAAACAAATGCAGTAAAGCAAACAGCCCCCATATGCTGCACACCAGGCGGAGGCAAAACACACATGCTCACGCAGAGCCGAGCTGCAGGGCACACTGCAGGATCTACACTAGGACTATTCAGTGGGGCAAACAGAGCCTGGATATGTCAGGCTGAATGCTAAAAAAGCTCGTCTGCACTGTTCACTGCAGAATCTACAGTGTGACTATTCAGACAAAACCAGACAGCAGAGCAGACATATTTCACAAGAACTAATATAGCACGCTAAGTGGGTTAGATTTTAATCAACAGAAAGGCCTCTGCAAGAAAAAAGTCATCAACCTCATTACTGTCTGAATTACTTGCTGGAAGCAGGATGCAACACAAACTTTAACAATGTTTCTTTCAGAATAAATGGATGAGAAATAAAGAGAAAGACTCATTTGAGCATTTGGCTCTGCTCCACGGTGCACAGTCCTGGCTGCTACCAGCTAGCTTCAGATAGTAAGGCAGATAGGAGACTGATTTACAGTGCACCACCATGATATGGTTTCAAAGTTTGTTGATTCTGAGAAACTGTGTGTGTGTCTGTGTGTGTGCGCGCGTGTGTGTGTGTGTGTGTTGAGTGATCCAGGAGACAGATTAAAAAGCTGGTTAAAGATCAGAGGCAGTATCAGAGGGAGGGAGGTTTTCAGAGTTAAATATCAAACTAGAAAAAGGTTTGCTTGACCTCACAGCTTAAACTTTATCTTAACTCCACGACTTTCAATTTCTACCAAATATGTGTTAATAGAATATTCACTGCATGTTTAGAACTTTAGAAATTCAGTGAGATAATCTGAGGCTTTGAAGGAGCACATTAATTCAATTGACTCACTTTGGATATTTGGGCTATTTGGTCTTGATTTCAGCATTTCTAATAAAAAAAAAGCTTAAAGTGAAAATGAGCATAAAAACAGGTGGATGGAAGCGCTCTTACAGATAATCAAGGTAAGACACATTATTTCCCATGCTGCTGCTGTCTCTCTGTAATGTTATCCAACTCAATGTTGACCCAGGATAAACCATCCATATAAATCTCATTCAACTAAACAGGGTCAATATGGTCATCAAATATGCTTATCTAATGCAGGACTGTGTCTCCTCACCATTATTTTCTAGTGATCGATGTGATATTTTGTCTCATTCAAAATATGTTCAACATTTTCTCGGTCAAATGTATTGTTGGATGGATTTAATGATGAATGAAGGATTGGTGCATGCCCCATATTTATTGACTGATATCTACTGACAACTTCACTCTGATGAATTACACCAGGCATTTGGAAAAACAAAGCAGATGCTTAGGATCACTTGTCGTACCCATCTATCTATTGTAGATTGTAGATAGATCTATTGTAGGATAGATTTTCATGTCTGAGCAGTGTTTTTGAAATGCACCGATGTCAGCGCTGGCTGCTTGACTCATTCCAACCAACCTTAACACTGACAATAAAACTGTGCTCCAAAGGCCGTTCAGTTTGGCTGAAAAAAAATCCCAATAAACTGCAGCCGCCAGACAATGCCATATTTAGCCAACTGTGACCTACAGTTTAAGGTACATCTGATAAAGTGTGAGCTCAGATCTCAGGATTTAGACCAATTGTAATCAGCTTAAATTGTAAAGCAATTCATTACACCTTAATTCAGTAATCTACATTAAAAAGCAATATTTCTTTTAATACTAATTCATCAGAAAAGACAAAGTACTTATTTTAGGCGAACATCGCTTTTCAGTTCAACATTCCTAAGAACAATTTACAAGAAACTTGAAATGTACATAAATGGACAAAAATGACTCTTGATCTAAAGAATGCACCCAAACAGCTTCATTTTTTTACGTAGAATTATACAAAAATTTGAATGAACCTAAACTACAACTACAGTACACAAGTGCACAAGATGGCACCCAGAGATGATACACAGGCCCTGTATACATCTGGTATCAATATGTACTTTGTTTGCAGATTGTAACTACATATTAAGCCACATTTCACTGATCATTAACATGTATTCAGGTTTTGTCACAGAACGACTGATCTCCATGTAGGTGTGCTCCTCACAGATTAGTTTTTCAAGCTTCCTGTCTGTGTTACACAGAATGCATCATCGTGGTGTTGCTGGGAGCTGTCTGACGCCATGGTTTTAGCCAACTGAAACTACTTCACATCAGTTTTCATTAGAATTGATTTCTATACTGATGATAGGAAAAAACAGCTATTGCAAAATAAGAGAACTCGGACGCTGGGAGCTGCAGCATAAACATGCACTCATCCAAGAAGCATTTCTAGTGTAATCTTGACTTTATTCTCATTTCTTTCTATCACCTGCCTGCCAAATCAGATATGATCATCATGCTCGATAACACCCATTTATCCTGCTTGAAGACTGCTAACACTCCATAAAGACAACAAACACAGCACAGGCCAGGAGGGAGGGAAAGTGATGGTGTCACACAGACACAGACAGAGAGTAAATAAAACAATAACAAAAAAAAGAGGAAGAGGAGGAGGTTAAGAGTGAGGGAGAAACAAAACCAAAAGAGAGGAAAAAGAGATGGAAAATAGAAAAGGTGTGTTCATACTTACCTTTCACAGACATACCAACAAGATTACGCACACACATACAGACACACGGAGGCTCGCAGGCTTACTACCCCAGAGACATTTTGCTACCTTATAACTGACTGTCACATTAATTCAAACAGACAAGCATGTCAATTATGTATGACCACCAAAGTAAAAATAGTCGCCTTGTTGAAGCACAAACACGTGAACACAACCTGGTCCACTGAAAGTATCAACAGCATCACATACTTCTCTGTCTTTAAACTCACACTTTGAGGTATCTAGATGAGTGGTGACATTTTAAAACAAAGCATGGCATCTAAAACCCAGAATACCCACCACTACATTTTAGCCAGTGAGCTGAAGGTCTTGTAAAAGGGTTAACGGGAGTGTTTTTAGTGTGTGCCAACCATCTACACTCCTCTCTCCTCTCGTCTAGATTCCTCCTTTTAGTTTCTGCACTTAGTCAGCACAACTGAATGCATCAGAGCTTGTTTTCATCTATTCAGTAAAGCACAGGATGAAAAACAAGCTCCATGGTCTAGACGTCTCTTTAAGCAATTGTTCAGTGTGTTTTCATGTCAGTATATGAATTACTCTCCCATGCAACATCCATATAAATCTGCAAACTTTGCCATCCATCTCCATGTCTAATGTGGCTCTAATGACAGTCAATGCTAAAATGTGTTTAATACTAAAATGTGATGACGAAGAAATAACTATTTTAAGTTTAAGATCCCCTCCAGACATGTTTTAAAACATTTACAAATACTCTCCTTTGGACACTAATTAGTGCCTTTTATGGTTTTCTGCACTCTGCACAGTGAGGCTCAAACATTCAAGTCAAGGAACAAGCAAAGCACTGCTAGATTATTTTTATAATACACTCCTAAACTAGAGCAGAGGGGCCATTATCTCCAAATCAAAATTGACAGTGCAATTTAAAATAAAGACATAATGAATAAACTGTAACATTTCTAAATCACTTCAAATTAATTAAGCATTTTGTCGTTATTTTATGTGACCAACAGTCCAAAAACCCAAAATAATCAGGCAAAATGAGCGTGAAATTGTCACATTGAGTAGTGAATTTTTTTAATTTTGCTTGAAAAATGACTGAAACAACTTATCAATTATAAAAACAGCTGCTGATTCAATATTATGTTGATCAGCTGATCAATTACTTCTTTCAGCTCTATTCGCCAGACAATCTTTTGCTTTCAAAGGACACAAGTATCACTAGATCCCATGCAGATAATAATACAAATAAATAAGTGATATGGTCTGCATATTCAGAAATGATTCTTCCTCTTCTACAGGCTTTTACAAGATATATTCAACCATACAAAATTTACACTCACAGATACAGTCAACAAATGTGCTTTAACATGACCATACACAGACACACCAGCAAATCCCCTTTCAGCCAATAATGCCACAGTTAGGGATCATCCATGAGTTTCAGCAGCAGGTGATGACACCATGTCAGAACCTGCACCCTTAAAGCCAATGACTCAATCCTTTATCTCATCCAACTTTATCTCTCAAAGCCTCAGAATTATCCACACAGTCTACGGTTAAATCATGCTGGAGCCTCTCTGGCTCACAGCCAGCATTCACAGTGTCTTCAGAGCCTGAACAGATGTTATTCAGTCTGTCCAAACCTGGCACAAGCTGCCTACAAGACACACTTAAGGAATTATTGATTACAGTTTCCAAAACAATGTGTCCTTAATAGTGTGGAAGCACTTGTTTTGGTACTAATTACCACTGACATGCACTTCACAAAACCCATATATCTGAGAGAAATATGACAATGATACTCTGGATACACTGTGGATTATTTGTTTCACTAATAAATGTGGAAGCACAGTTCCATTTCAAGTCACAACGTCCTCTAACCTGTAATGGAGACAGACATGAAACCATGTCATCACACTAAGTGCACTGAGCAATAGCAGCAAACATAAGAGCTGCATTTCTCTCTTGTCTCTTATCTGCCTCTGAAAATGAACCCCGCTGAGATGGCAAAGCGAGCCTGCATTAATGAACCTCTTCAAATAACAAGATGGTGGATGTATGTGCTCAGCTGAGGAACTGCTTTCATTTCTTGTCAGACATCAGGTTCACAAACAGAATATTTTCAGGAAGGCAGTGACGGTAAATATGAACACCTGCAGGGTGGGAGTCAACACCAAGCAGCCAAAATACTGGTACATTTTTGCCACAGCAGCTTGTAAATCAATCCACAGTATTCTTCATGCTGGTTTGGCAAGTAACCACGCATGATTTGGAGGTAGAATTTTATACCAAAGCAATCAATAGAGTGTTTTTCCAGCACAGACAAATACCCTGCCAAGCTTTAATAATCTCCCCAGTTAGCTGTATTTTCACAGTCAACACGGTACTGGAAAGAGTAGTTACAGAATATATGGCTATCCTAATAGATGATGCTTTCACTGGCATGATTGCAGCAATATGTCAGAAGTGCACAGCAAATTTCATATCCATATGCTCATTCATTTTTGAGATATTGGTATGTTGAAACAGTGAAAGGCGTACACAGACCTCACACGACCACTTCTCCTTGAAAGAAGTCAGCAAATTTTAGATTTATCTTCCACGGTGGCCAAAAATGTTATAGTTTCCTGCTGTGTGAGCCTATAGAGGTCCAGAGGTTCATCAAGCACATTTGCATGGAAGGGAAGCACATTCTTCAACATTTATCTTTCCAGGGAATTTTCTGAGCGTGCATGTTGTTACAGCCGAGCTTCGCGGTTATTCACCCCAGCGAGTGATAAGCATACAGTGGAGCTGTCGGCATCAGCCAGTCCTCTGTGCTGGCTTCCTCAGGATGCATTTTTCCTCAAGGCCTCCTTGATCTTGTGGCTGGATGAAGGTGATCAAATCAGATTAAGATTAATAGGGTCACAGTTAGGGTTTCTGGCCACTGTCCATTACTGGTGAACATTTAACAATCAATATAATAATTGGAATATAATTGAGGACTACTCCACATACTGCAGTCTCATTTCTTGCAAACAAACAGCAGCCTCGCAGGCGGTCTGACAAGTCAACATCTATGCCTACATGTGTGACAGGAGTGCTGAAATAACGTAAAAGGTGGTTTTAGTAGGTAGTACCACTACTGTGTATTAAGATGGCTTTAACAAATGTATGATTGCTATGAGAGGGCACGATAAACTAGAGACAAATTTGAGCTCACCCTGTTTAGAAATTGATCCATTACACCAGTGCAACTTCATACTCTTGCAGCTTCTTCCCTTACAGCTGCTGTGATGGCGCGGTAAGTTAAACGAACAAATTTTAAACAAGGCGACAAAAACGCACCATCGTCCACAATGACACAGTCTCCAAATATGATGCCTTCATTTGGCCTTGAACTGTTGTGCCAAAGACAACATTTTTACAGGAAGAGTGAAGGAGGAAGGAGATGCTGACTGCCCTGCTCACAGAAATCTTAATTATACATCCATACTGAGCCGTTTTCTGCTCTGCAACAAGCTTGCAATAAAACCCTATCATACTCATTAACAGGTTTGTTCTAAATATTAATGTGACGTTGCTGGTTCTTTTGTCATTACGTGGAATATCAAAATAAAATTGCCCAGTTGAACATTGTCATGATGAAATTATCTTGAATGGTTTGGTCTTATACAGTGCAGGAGTCATCCCATACAGGGCAAATGAAGATGATGTGATGTGTATAGTTGTTTTCCAGTGTTAAAAATGGAGTCTGCTGGCAAAATAAGTCGCTCTATCTAAAACAGATGCTGCAAACTTCAGATGTTTGGCATCAAGTCCCATGTATGAAAGAGTGAGTATAGGGTTTCTTTGCAGAGCTGCCATTATGTATTCTATCATCATCCCGCCATCATACAGGGAGCGTTTTAGAGCAGACAGAGCTGTGCAAGGAGCATACCTCTTCTTGTATAGAAAATATCACACCTTCACTGTCAAAGCACTATTAGTGCACTTATTGGTGCTTCTCAAAAGAAGCAACAGCTCCAAGCCACAAGGTCAAGCCCACGTTAAGTGGCTTGGGTCTGTGGGAACTGTAGCAAGTCTAGACAATCATAGTTGAGCAAGAAATGAACAAACCAGCTTGGGATTAAATAACTTGCAACTCTTGCTAGCAGAAAAACTCCTCAAATGCACTGAACAATTGAGCAAAGCTCTGGCTAAGTACAAGTGGGGAGAAAATGCATGAACAGCAGCACAGAGGAGAAGAAACACCCCAATCTAGGCCCCTCAAAGTTGGTTTAATATCAAGAGCTGGCTCTTTCTGTCTCACACACACACACACACACAGATACACACACACACCAAGAACAGTATGGCCTCAGACCTGGCAAGCAGCACTCAAGTTCTTGGAGCAGCTTTCTCTCTAATTTAAAGTTGATTGCCATGGGCCCTCTGTGTGTGACTAGTGAAATATGAGTGTGGAGAAGAGAGTATGGAGGCTTGGACCCAGTATAGCTGTGTGCTTGTGATTATGTGAGTGTGTATGCACAATAGTACCGTGCCGTCTGGGTTGGTGCCTGTGCATGTATATGTGCATGCATGAGTGTGTGTGAAGGTCTGGGTGAAGAGGAGCCTGTGCATACTTGTGTGTATGTGTGTGCGTATGTGGTTTTTGGCCCGAGCTAGCGCAGAGATTGGACTGCCAGTGGCAGCCGTCTGCAGGGAATCAGGCGAAGCAGAGGGCAAGCTGAATAACAGCACCTTTCTCAAATTAGAACGATGTGTTTGGAGGTGAGTTTAACTGAAGCGAACTGTACCAAAAAGTGGACTGAAGGAGATAGTTAGACTAGATCGTTGTCCAATCGTTTTGGACTCATGACAGACGAAATGTAAGGTTTTTGATAGAGCTGGTGAAGGTTAAATCATTGCCTCTAATTGTTAACTCCTCTCTCTGCATTCGTGTGAGTTAACTGCTTGTTCACCCTTAAAAGTTATTCACATACTTAGCAGTAACTCCCTTGATAAACATGTTCTAGTGAAGAACCTTTTTATTCAAAGGTTTTTACAACAGAGTCATCTTAAGCCTCCACCTTGACTAAACTACAGATAATAAAGCAATATTGTATATTTTATCTTGATGTGATACAGGGGTGGTAAAATGTGTAGATGTCAGCCATGCTCGAAATAAGATATTTTACTGTTCTCAGAAATATGAGCACCTTGGATTTCCCTTTCTTTTTTGGATATCCCTGCAGCCCCTGGGGCCAAAGAACACATCTGTTCACGGAGTGCATTTCTAAATCATCTCTTTTACAGGTTTTTTGGTCACAATGTTTGTGAAGCTAAAATACGCTCCAGTTTTCCTTTTTTGAGAAAGAAGATTTGGGAATCCAGAGGCAAACAGCAAGGTGTCTGCTACGTCGCTCATTTTTCATGTGTGCATTTAGTTTCCCAGCGGTAAAGAGCTCAGGGGAGTGGAGGAGCTGATGTTCTGCTAGATGGTTTCAAAGTCAGCTTTCTTTAACATATTGTGAATTTGACGAGCCAGAGATCAAATAATGAAACATCTTTCTGATCAGGCCACCCAGTCTGTGAGATTAAATCCATTGACAGTAAACTCTCTTGTAACTGAATCAAAGAATCAAATGTGATGGGGCCAACTTCACCCGCAAGACAGCCACACATACCAAATTGATCATGACTCCTCTGCAATGAACAAGCCGACTTCTGAGTTTATTACAACAGATTAAAAGCATTTAAAACAACACGGAATAAGTGTTAAGATCCGCAATTCCCTGCCAGAAATGTTAAAATATTCTATATTCTAAATATGTTAAAAATATGAATTGTAAAAGTAAAATTATTTGACACAGAAATGGTTACAGCTTGATTCTTGAGACACCAAAACACAGGTTAATTATTACTTTAGCTCGGCTTTCAAACACAAGTACAGCCGTGCATTATGACCCAGCCGATGCATATCAAATGTGTAATTTCAACCAACTAAACCAACTACATGATGATTCAAAACTGAAATCCACGTCTGATTGCATGAATAAGCGTCTCCGTCAGTGCCCTCTACAACATGCGCTCCACACAGCATTAAATATTTTCACTGGATCATATCTTTGAAGCATCACAGTTGGATAAACAGGAGAGTACACTGACGTCACATCACAGGATTTGTGGGTAAGGTTCAACTTCTGCCACTGGTACGCAAAGTACAGTGTTACATGGTGATGCAAGGACGCAGATCCCACATTTAAATCTTCCTCCTAAACAACTTCCACCTTGACTTTTCTTAGTGTGTTCAAGCCAAAGAAGAGTGGCACCCTCCTTCATAGCTTGAACTTTGACCCACATTTTGCTTAAAACTGGGAGACGCTTGAGAAAGAGCAACAAATTAAGCTAATTTTGTGCAAAAAGTGAGCTCTTTTCTGGCCTCTCTGCTCTCCCTCTCCCACCTACCTCTCCTCTGGTACTCCTGAGACGCCCCCAGGCTCCGTCTTTCTGCTCGGTCTGTTTGCATTCCTGTTGAGCTCTATTTTAAGGCTTGATCACTCCACTTGCGGGAGGAATGCACATCTGTAGCGAAACCCCGTCCCACTGTCTCACCCACTCTTTCTGTCTTCATACAGTACTTGTTTGTAATGGTGGGCCCAGTGCATTAACTACTACGGTTGCCCTGGACCTGCAATTTTGCATATAAATAAGCAAAAAGAGAGAGGCGGATGCAAACTAATACTGTTTATAACATCAACAACTGCTTCTGGGTGACTCATGATTTCATCGTTTCATCTGTACACAGCCAACTGTGTTTCTGTCAATGAAAGCCAAAGCAGCAACAGTGTTTTGTCTTAACTTTCCCCATGAAAAAAACCCCCAAAAACAATCAACACAGAGTTGCACAAACATTAACACCACCAGCAACCAGCACTTCCCACAGAATCAACACAGCTCATTCATTTTAACAGTGCAACTCATTTTAAATGAAGAACAATTTCTCCAGTAACATCTTGTGCTTTGCTTGTGTGCTGCCACTCTCTTCTTACAAATCTGACCAACAAAAGCCCAAAACATAGCCACAGGTAAGACACCCCCCCCCCACACACACACACACACACACACACACACACCTGGTTCAGCAGATAGTATAATTATATCACTGCATGATAGAACAGTATTAAAGGTGGACTTGCAGGCTTGAACTTTAACAGACACGGTGAATAACAAATGTTCAGGGTGGCACATGAGCTAAAGTGAGCCCAACATGTAAGCTAACAACATGACACATCCCCACTGAGGATAACACTGGAGTAAATTTCCTGTGTGTTCCCTCCCGTCCCGTGGAGTGAGGCGGATAAACTTTTCGTCCGCGTGCCCCCCCACTCCCCCCCGGACTCACTGCTTCCTCGCCGCTTTGAACAGTTTAAATCTCAAACCTCACCTTGGAAAATGTCCCCGAGTCAAACTGGCATTATTATGTTGTCGCCTTCCATGGTTGGGAGTTTGACGAGTTGTTGTTCGGCTCCCCGGAGAGACTAGAGACCGACTAGCGGGGCAGAGGAGCAGCAAAGTCGGGCAAGGAGGGAGGAGGGAGGAGGAGAGGAAGGAGGCCAGACGAGTCGGCCGTCGCCTCGTTGGTGGAGCCGGCTGTCAATCAGCCGGTTGAGTGGGCGGGTCCTAACTGTAAAGGGATTATGAGGGCTGAGCTGTCACAGCTGATCCCAGGTCAGAGGGCTGAGGAATGTGGAAACACAGACAGGATTATGGTGGCGTGGATATTTTATCATCATCTTTCTTAGATTAAGTTTAATGAATGCACTTGTAGTTTTTGCTGAAACTATTTATGCAGTGTTAACCTGCTAAAACCAGTGATTCAGTTACTACTTGACTGTTATTTTATTTCATTGGATTTTTTTTTATTAAATTCAAATCTATTCAAATTAGTAAATACTTGATTTGAATCAATTTCAAATAATCCAACTATATGCCATTTTTTTATGGGGAGTTTTTGCCACAGTTTGCCACAGAGACACGAGAGAAAAAATGTTTTAAATGTTTTTTTAAAAAAAGAAAAACATACTAAATAAATGAATAAATAAAAATAATGGAAGTAAAACAAGCTTTTCCAGGTTTTACTCAGTTATCCAGCTGAGTTATAAACCTCATGAGATACATACGGATTTGTTTTTTGTTGTTGTGTGACACAGAAACGCATTAAATCCATTAATGGTCCCAGTGCTCTATGCTTAATCAGACAATAAATTGGGCGATGGTAACATCTCATTATCCAAAGCAGTGACCTTTCGTCCTTCCTCATGGATGTAAATGGAGGTGGAAAAACACATCCGTCAATGTGGCACAGTCCCATTGAACACCGCAGCCTGAGAGTGACCACAGGATAGAATCAGCACCTCTCTGATACAGTGACAACAGACACTCAGGAGTTTCTGCTTCACAAAGGCTTATGGCTGTCATGTTGGGCTCCATTTATTTGTGCAGGTGTGCCTAATAAACTGGCAACTCAGCCTATACTTTAAGAGTGTTCTGTCTCACATGATCACTGAAGATTGTACTTGTTTTTCACATCACATACAAAATATGAAGCATAGTAAAAAGTACAGTCTGATTGCCATAATGATATAAGAAACATTCAATTCAATTAAATGCATATAAAGTGTACATTTAACGACTTATACGTCCGTTAAAAAACAATTACATTAGTACACAGTACCAGAAGCTGTGTACTCTGTCTTAGGCTGTGAACATGTAAAGAGGGCTAACTGTAACCTTTGACCTGGCCAGACTGGACAAGAACAATCTGGATGAAAAACTGTGGCAGTTGGTGTCCAGTCCACTCATCAGGAAAACAACACTGACATCAGTAATTCCATTGAAAAAGGGGATTTCCAATTCGAACAAATGCAGCCACCCCCTTACTGACCCTGACCCGTCAGTTGCAGCTTGGAAGAGTTACAATGCGTCTCATTGGGAACAGGAGAGCAGAGAATGCCAGCCAGGCCTGAGAGAGAGTTTTACCGTCTGTCTTCCTTCATGTTGATTTGTATCTACACACATTTTTGTATTTGTACACTCTCTTAAAATATTTCGGATTAGAATACCCATGCAATGAAGTTATTTGTTATTAAATACATCTTTAATGAATTCTTGTGCTGTAGTTTATGGTGTTGTTGGACTGGACTCCATCTGATCCTTGTTTTCTGACTCTTTGTCCATATGCATGGTTCTTTTCTTTTTGTCTGGCACTGAGTTTATCTGGCCGTCCATCTGCCTCACCGCGTGTGCCAACGTACCTGTCAGTCTGCTCCCATCTGCCAATCCTTTGTCCCACCTGTCTTTATCTATGCTTCCTCTGCCGCAGCTGTCAGGAGTTTGTTTTTGAATATCATTTAGCTATCTCTGTTAATGTTGCTTCCACCTCTAAATTGTGTATCCTCCACTTCTGTTATCAGAGCGTGTCTGCATACTTGTGCATCATGATTGTGGGTTTCATGGCCTATCAACAACTGTGATTCTGTTTCTATTATGCATATTGTACATTTTTTACTGAGAGTAAATAATCTTCCTCTTCTCCATTTAGCACAGTCATTAAAACATTTTGGAATTCCTGTTAACTGCAAGGCAAGCATATATTTTTAATAGTATGATGTTTCACTGTCTGACAAAATCCTAAATGGACTCGTTTATACAGTGCCCTTGTTTAAAGTTCTACATTCTGACACTTCTTGTTCAAACTTTTCTGTTATGAAACCCAACTGTTTCTCTGACTATGGAACTGCAGTAATTTCACCTTTTCCACCACCTGTTGCATTATGTGATAAACCTTTGCTGCCCCCTGCTGGGCACTTTGACACACTACATACTGGAATTGAAACAGGAGTGGAGTTAACTCACACCGTATCAGCACATTAGCACAAGCAACCTCAGGAGAACTCGGTTATTTCCCCCAACTTTATCTATAAGATTTGTTTTTCTTTTTTCCTGCTTGAACCTGTTTACTGATAAGACACAATAGATAGACACAACAATTTTTTTTTTGTAGTTTTAGTTCTATTCTAATGAGCTACCTTAGTGGAATCGATATGTCTTACTTCAGTGGGACAAACCTCCATCACCTGGACCCAGAACCTCACCCATAAAAAGATAAAAATAAAAAAATGAGGTAGTTGTCATGTGCCCTTCCTGTGTGTCAGTCAGCCTCATCTTTATAAATGAGGACCCACACTACGAGGACATCCAGTTCATTAGTTCCACTCAGCTCCACTTGCTGACGTTTGTGCATTTATTCACTGCTATAGGTGAAGTTGAAACTCTTTATCACATGATAACAAATGTTCTGGACAGTATGTTGGTGTACCTAGAACTGATGCTGATGTGGTCCTTATCAGTGACTCATAGCAGGTTTAACCAACTGAGTTTGAGTCAGATCTCCACAAAAGTGCCTCATTCACTCAAGCCAACAAAATGTATACGCGCACAGTCACATAGACATGTGACATAAGGAGGCTACACACCCACAAAACACACATGAATGCAAACGCACAAAAAGCACAGACACATCAGTGCATGCACACAATGGCACACATCTGACACCCATCCACGCCAGAACCTCCCACCTACCCGGTGTCATACACGCTCTGTGTCACACACACACAAAAGCCGCTGATGGTTGTTAAATCCCTACACGACGTCATTGCCAGGCAGTGGGTGGGTGTGGTCTTCACAGGCTTGCTAAACATGCCAGAGCTTAAAAGCTGAACAGCCACTGCCATTCACTAATGACACACTCCCTCTTTCTCTCCTCCTCTCTCACATTATTTCTCTCAGTCTGGCTCACTGTTGCTCCAGCACTCACTAGGTGAAGTCCTATTTTTTCAGCATCACATAGGTGCACAGTTGTACTGTTGTTTCTCTCTTTGTGGCCTTTTCTATAGCTGTCATTTTTTTTTTAATCACTTTCGGGCTCTATTGCACTATTTAAAGTTCGCTCTTTTAGACATCTATCTTCACTGTCTCTCCCTTTTTAATTGCTTTCTCTTTGAATCCAGACTCCATCACTCTGCTGCAAACACTGTAGGACGTCTGTGAGTTGGAATTGGTTCCGCCAGAGGAAAGAGTTCTGCTCATCTGACATCGTTTTCTGGAGATTCCTTCTTCAGTGGTCTTTCCATTGTGAAGCTCACAGCAAAGCTTGGTGGTGGTTAACAAGTAAAGATGTCTCTCCCGCTGTCAGTGCTGATATTTGCCATCGTCCAGCTGTGTATGGCAGATCAGCCTGTGGAGGAAGTCATCACAACAAGTAAGTACTGATACGGATGAGAAATATGTGTACATGGACCTGGATAAAAAGAGGCAAGCTAGATTAAGGAATGTTAAGACAGAGGATAAACTGACTGTGTTTCTGTAGGGGAACAGACTTTTTCATATCACTTTCAAAAAGTGGTAATGAAAGTGATTGATTGAGTCTTTACCTAAAAAAACCATCAAGAAACAGACTCATCACAAAAGCTACAAACACATTAATAACATGAGATTCATTTAATGGGCAGCGAATTTTCCCCAAAGCAGATTTGGACTGAGAGGATATGTATCTTTAGTTCCAGCTGCTTATCATACTGTCCTGATGTCATTACGTGACTTAATCAATATCAAATGTCAACTAGCTACAGAGATAAAAAGCTAGGAACAGAAAAGTAAATGGTAAATGCACCGTACTTCTGTAGAGCCAACCAGCACATAAAAAAGGTGACAGAGGGCCGGTTGTATGGTTGAAAGGACAGCAGCAAACTGTAAGCATAAACTGCGTGCCTGTGTGATGCAATGGCAAAATAAGTTGTTCATTTATGTAGGCTGCTCAGCCTGTAGACGGTGACTCTCTACCGCTGTCTGGTCGGGTAGAGTGAGTCAGGAAGTTTGGCTTAGCTGGCAGTCAGACAGTCGTCATTGGTCAGATGCTATTTCATTTGGCAGAATGGAGTTCGGTTTGGGAATGAAAAATTACTTGTCGGGGCGGCTCAGTGCCCATTCACCAAATTTCTCCGATATTAGTGGCCTCTGTTGGTGAAATGGATTAACTGTGAGTTAACTGTGACTAGCTGGCTCTGATTTGTCCATTGCATTTACTGTCAATGCTCAACGCATAAAAGCAGTACAGTAGCAAACTGTATGTTCGATTCCAAGTATATATGTAAACATACAGCATATTTTAGTGCCACAGGGAAAAAACGTTATAGCCTTCATAGGCAGGCTGCAACACTAAACAGAAATTATAAATGTACTCTTGATATATTAAAAAGTGCAAATGATAGGAGCTGCAACAGCAATCGAAAAGACGGTGTTGGTTTTACTATTTACAGACACATTTTACATAATGGTGTCATTGTTGATCCTACATTATTTGTTTTCTGAATCTTCATAACGTGCCTTTAAAGAGCAATCTTAAATCTGATATGGAGGGAGAGCCTGGGTGTTGTCTGTTACACCTTGATCATGGCTTTGATGTATTGTTGGACTACAACGCACCATCCACACCTAATTCAGCTAAGAAAGGTTCCTCAGCCAATGCTTCATTGTCATTTGACATCCACCTGAAACTAAACTGAAATCAATTTAGATGCATGCTCTAATTATTTGCATGAGAAAGTAAACAATGAGCCGTGCTACTTAGCATTAAATTTGTTAACTTGATGGCGTCACTAACATTAGAATAATTCATCCTGGATAATAATAATTGACATCCCAAGAGCTACATCACTATTGGTGTGGCTAAAAAATGTTACAACTGCATAAAACAAAACCATAAATACAACAACAAGACCAGCATCATTTTGATTGGCTGGGCCACCCGAGGTACAAGAGCTGCAACTGTTACCTCTAGATTCTCCTTCTCTTTTCCTGAGAAAACCTGCTTTATATTCTTGGCCTGATGATTGAGGCTTGGTTTGGCAGTGTAAAACAAGCATTAGCGTGAAATTGGCCGAATCCAGTGATTGGTGGTCTTATAGTTTCCAAGTCCTTGACTGATGTTCTGGACCAAAGCAACACATTTTCAGTGAAGAAAAAGCCCAAACAGAATAAAAAGCCCAAAGGGAACATTCATAATCATAACACTTAATAGTTGACTGATGTGTATGTGTATGTAGGAGTGCAGCTGGAGTCAGTGTATGGGTGCATTTGTCCAAAAATGGTTAAGTTCGTGGAAAGTGTGGATTTCAGTTTTTCCTTCTGTGCTACTTAAAAGGTCTGTTGTTTTCCTGACAACATAGAGTACATTTCACTTAATGGTTCTTTGCCCATCAATAACCATCACGCAATTATGTGAAATTTACCATGTATCTTGTGTTTAATTTGCTCAAAGAAAAAGTGCCTCTCCTGGGTGGCTGGTTTGAGAGGAATCCAGAGTCAGTTGAGGTTCAGGAGGCAGCTAGATATGCTGTGAAGATGTTCAACACAAACTCCAAGAGCAAGAAGATGTTCAAACTGGTCTCCATCACTGCTGCTCAGACTCAGGTTAGATTTCATCTTTCGGAAAACTCACAGGCAGCACACCTCGTCACCGCTGTGCAATGCTGTTATAGTGTCACAACGTCTGATAGCCCTGTCCTCTGTCCACTCATCGAATTAGGTGACCAGTATGATCAACTTCAAGATCGACGCAATCTTGGGAAAAACCAAGTGTCTCAAGACTGAAAACCATGACCTGAACAGCTGCAGTCTTGAGAGAAAGGTACAGAAGTTATGTTCAACTCAGCATAATTCTTTATTCCACCTGTGTAAATATAAGGCCTCATCCAGCGTTAGCTCCATGAGTTGCACTCAACATTTACACTGCATTCATCCCTTTCTGTCTCATATTTGTTCACGATACAAAGGCTGAAAATGACCTGTTGCCGTTTACAGTTCGTTAGAGTTCCCAATTCCTGTATAACTGTTATTCTTTCCCCCTCCGCAGCATGTGAAGTGCCACTTTGAGGTGTCTTTCAACCCCCGCAACAACAAACACGAGCTGCAGGAACACAAGTGCAGAAAGCTGCAGGAGAAGCCTTAAGTTTTCAATAGGCTGAACTTTTTATATTTTATCTCTATAACTTTAACTAGCTTATTACATTTTGATATGGTGTTGATGTTTTTTTTTTCTGAATAAATGTTTTGCAGCTGATTTTAAGTGGTAGATTTGTGGTTTGGTGTAGCTCATAACACTGATCATGGTCTCAATAAAATTTGTTTAGAAAAGGTGACCAAGAGTATATTTTTGTTGCCATAATACCATAATAATCACAATTATTATCTGTGTTATTATTCATGTCATGCTTTTCTGTACTGTCTGTGCAAAGAGAACAAAAATAGTCACTTACACTTTTATATCATGGCTTCAGGATCTTTGGCTCACATGCCAAGAAGGAAGGGATCTGCAAAACCCATGCAGGGCTAAAAATGAAATATTAATTCTCCAGTTTTCAATGTTTCTACTTCGCCGATGGATTGAATGACAATGTGTAACGTGAAAGGCGTTGCTTGTAGTGTTGAAGGCACATAGAATCATCACCCAACTCTTTTTAGACTAAAAGTAGACTCACTACTGTATGGCTTACATTGGCCAGGCAACTTCAAATGAATACTAACATTACCCTGTGATTGCTGGACGTGTACACTGGCAGCTGTTTGCTACTATTTTACTACTTCACTGTGTGCTGCTTTAACAGCAATAATATATCAGTATTGCTTTGATAACTTGTTGTGATGCCCCTAAGTGGCCAAAATAGATGATAAATTAATAATACAGATTTAAATGGTTTGCAGGACACTGACAATATGAAAAGACAAATGAACTAAATAGTGTCTCACTAACAGTAGTTCTAATAATGACATGGAGATGTTACCTCCCGTAATTCATGACAGAGGAATAGTCGTAGTTGTTGGTGTCCATCTTGTGAAAGTTGAAGACACATGTTAGGAATTTCCTGGCACAGGGATTAGAAATTTCTCATGTGCCTCTAGGGTGAACTGAGAAAAGGGTAACAGCTCCAGCAACACCTCTAGCATGAAGAACACCTTTACACCAATACAATACAGTGAAGATGTTCCTTACACTTAAAGTGTTGCAGGAGTTTCGATCCTTTCAAAAAGTTACATCACAATAAAACAAAGTTTAATTACATGCCTTTCAGTCTCATAAGTGTCATAAGTCTCAGCTGTTCTCAGTGTTCTCAGCTCCATAAATGATACAAAAAATAAAAACTTTCTAATTAAATATCAGTTATTCAATTCATAGGTCAGAACTTCATATTTTGTGAGCAAGTGTGCCGCTGCATTTTGACTTAGATCTCACCTGCTGGGATGTTCTTCCAGTTGATCCTGACATACTGGTCCCTGTCACCTCTAGTGTTCTCATGGTGGAAGCCAAGTGCACGGAGCAGCTCATGCTGAATGATCCCGTGATCAAGGCAGCCATACACAGACAGAGAAACTCCCTGCCGCCCTCCATCTTTTCCAACAGAGGACCAACACCTACAGCGCAGTAAAACACAGATTTGACAGAGACAGGTTTGGTGTATATGTCACACTGACATGCACAAATTCATGCTTGGACTACGGTGATTGGCACAGATATAAGTGAGCGGGTGAGGATACAGAATTGACATTTTCCCTGGATTCATCAAGTGTACCTTTATTTGCCTCCAGAACCTTTGTAGTTATGTCTAAACAGTAAGGCTCCTTGGCCCTCACACCTAAAATGAGATGATTCGGTTACCAAACATGGAGAGCTATTGTGTGATAACATGTGTTGAACATCTGTGGTGAGAAAAATCAGGTACCTTCCTCATGTGGTCGCACCTGCAGACACAAAGTAACATTACAACTAACATACTGCCGTGAGAACGCAGTGTTTGACGTAAGTCAATTTAAGACTATTCTATATGTTCTTAATGCATTGGAGTATTGTTTATTATATTAGTAGACCCACATTTATTTGTTGTATTAGACAGCTCAGGATCAAAAACTTTTCATTATTACTTTGATCGTGAGCTCATTGTGCGGTTTATTTGCCATCTAATGCCATGTCATGCCATGTACATCAATCTTTGTGTGCTGATAATTCATTCATGCCTCCAGTCAAAAGAAAACAAGTAATACGTAATGTGTTAGTCTGAAAAACACACATTGCTATCAGCACATTTTTAGGAGATGTCGTACTGCCGGTCGCTGGTAGTTATTAGAATCACTAAAGCAGGTCAACGGGCTCATAAGGCCATAAATGGCCATTTAGGAGGTTTTTCTTCAAATAGGGGAGAATGACTGCAGCTCATTGTTTTCACTGCAGTTTGTCAAGATGTCATCAGCTGTTTCACTTATTCCCTTTCTTTTAATGTGTCGTTGTGGCAAATGTCTTACCCGGGAATTGTCTTGAGCTGAAAGGCCGAGCAGCAGGGCCAGGACAGCAGAGAGAAGACCCAGGTTCATCCTCCTTGCATTGAAGATCATTTGAATGGAGAAGCTTGGGAAGATTGTTTCTGTCCAGCAGTGATAACAACAAAGGTTGCAGTGTTGCTTTTATACAGCTGAAAAGGGAGGAACTGTAAATAGGCTTACTGCAAAGGCAATACGTTGGCCCTTAAACAAATGTTTTAGAAAACAAAATGAGAATGAGCTTCTCAGGGTTTTTTTTTTTTATTTATAAAAAATCATTTTAATACATTAATTGTAAATAAATGTGAAAATTATTTTTCATATAGTTTTCATTTTACAGCCTAGCCGACATGGAGAAATCTAATCTTCTTAGTGTTTCAGTAAAAGTCAAAATCAATGCAATATCACAGGGACTGAATATTGTTTGGAGAAATGGCCGACCCATCTAACATCTGCCAATCGTCTCCACATCAGTGAAGCCATGCCATGCCACACTCTTTCCATTTCTAAAAAGCACACTAGTTTGGGCTCCTTGGCGGTCATCACATGGAAACTCTACCCTTCAATAAAACAACCAGCTGCCATTTATTCCCTATTGGTCATTCATCATGTCAGAGGAAAATTACACTCAGTGCTGGTTAATATGAGGCTGTCTGGTGGGCTGGCAAGCACTCAAAAGTCTTTGCCACTACGCAGCAGAGGCAGCACTGCTCACTCTGCACTATATTACAATTTAAGTGTTTTCCACTTGTAAACAGCCCTGTTTTACACACACACACACACACACACACACACACTGTATGTATATGTGTCTGTCTATGTATATGTATACCTTGTGCACCTTCATACATACAAATTTCTCCTTTTATTTGCTTTAGATTGGAAAACTCGTGCTTTTCCCTACAGTCAACCTGACATACTGTATTTGGATCTTTGGAACAAATTTGGGCTGCAGAAAGGTGGGAACACACTGGGCACAAAGGGAAAGAACCTAAAGGCATAACTACCCAAGTTGGTAGTCAACCAAATCATTTTTCAATTCTAATTATATTCATTCATACATTTGTTTATGCACAGGTCAATTCACGAAGTATGACTGACCTGTGAAATCCAGTGGTATAGTCCACAAACAGAAAGCTCAAAACATGAGAGGTCATGCTGGTCCCACAATTTGCATTTATTAATTAACACACAACACAGATTTACAGTTATGTACAGCAGTGTCTTGCAATTTAATCTGGTACTTATTCAACAGACTCAAAAAATGAAACAAAAAAAAAAAACAATAAAAAAGTGAATCTGTTTGCAGTCCCGTGTATTTTGTTACCTCTTTGTTTTTTATCTGTAATGACATGAGCATGTGCTATTTCTCATCTTTTGTGTTTCACATCCAAAGTCCTTTTATGTCTTTATTAAAAAAAAGAAAAGAAATGAAGATGTTATAAAAAATGTGGAGTTCTCCACTGCTACTCTTTCGTGGTGGTTTAAACGTGATGCTGTCGTTAGACGCTGGTCTCAATGTGAGGCGACGTCTTACAGTTCAGCATATGGGATAAGAGTCTGTGCTGGTGGTGGTACCTGACACACACACACACACACACACACACACACACACACACACACACACACACACACACACACACACACACACACACACACACACACACACACACACACACACACACACACACACACACACACACACACACACACACCACACAGAGACACCATGGGTAAGCATCATCAACCATCGCCTGCTGAAGTGTTCCAATAGTTTATTTTTCATATGTAATATATGATCTCTGCACATCTGTTTGGTGCACAGGAGAATGAAGTAATGCAAAGGAGATAAGATGACTATTAAAGCTGGTTAAACTACCGGCATCCTCTCAGGAAGTATTTAAGTGTATAAAATGATATACTCACTTGCTAATGACCCTCTGTATTTGTCTGCTCTCCTCCTCTCTGAGTTTCAGCAAAAACTGCTCCAGGATAGGAAGCTCCAAGTTCAGATACTGGGCAACCTGAGAGGAGAGGAGAGGAGAGGAGAGGAGAGGAGAGGAGAGGAGAGGATTTTTACTTTTTGCTGTTGCAATAACTGAGAAAATGTTTTAACTCTCACTCACTTCACTGACTATAAAAAAAAAAATATATAAAAAACTTAAATATTCAAATTATATTTAGAATAAGTACTCCATTTTTTATAGCAACTACAATTCTAAAATTATACTTACAGCGTTATGAAGTCCCTCTTAAACACCTAAGCTTTTGTCTTTTGTGGGTTTAGATATGTTTGATACATCACCAAGTGTTTTGGTCCGGATCTTTAGGAGGCGGGGCTTAAACACTCACATCATTGCTGACTTCCTCTTCGTCCATATCCATCAAAAAGATTCTCATGATGTCATCGGAGGGTCCCTGCAGTATGCGCTCCCATAGGGGCAGGTCTCTGTTACTGAGCTTCCTCTGTTCTGGACAACACACATCGGCGTCGCCAGTGAAGCATTCTGCTGTCTGATTAATTCACTGACTGTGTAACTCTGGTGTAACAGATGACACATACCTCCGCTCTGGTGAACACAGTAGAGAGCAAACTCCTGGGGGTCATTCTCTATCTGTAGGATGAGCATACAAGGAAAATATCCAACACCTCTAGTAAATTCTTGTTCTGGTTCACTGATAAAGGTTGGGCATCTACTATTTCTACTAAATAAATCACATTACTTCAGTCTATATTTTGGTGGGTTTGTTTTTTGATTACCTATAATGGTCTACTGTGGCCCACTGTATATTTTTTGCATCTCAACCCATATAGGAACTCTTAAGCCTTCAGATAGGTATATAGGTATATGGACTGCAGTTCAAATAATGTGTACAAAAACTCACCTTGAACTTGTTCAGTAACTGTTCAATAACTTGGTCTGTGGTCATTCTGCTGGAGATACGAACTTTAGTTGGCGTACCGAAGGATGGGGTGAAGATAGAGGTCTGTGAAGTTTACAAGAGATTGGTGAGCTACGGTACAGATGGAAGTGGGGGAAAATGAGACATATGAGTGGCAAGGAAATGGACAGGAGGGTTAAACAGGAGGTTAAGCAGAAACCTACCTTATAGTTATAAAAGTGACCATTGATTGAGAAGCGGTGTTGTCTTTCTTTCTCTCTTTGAGCTGCTGACTTTCCCCTACCCCTCCTCCTCTTGACCAAGGATGCGTCACTCATACAGCGAAACAGGTTGGACTCGGCCTCCAGCTCTGCGTTCTTGTGCTTCACAGGACGCAGGGTGGTGCTCTCATAAACAGGGCCTTTGGGGTGGGCAGGAACACACAGACATTCAACATCCAGAGTGAAAAAAAAAACAAAAAATATACACCGTTTTCTTGCTTTGTGTTTGTGCAACTAAATGGAGATCTAATTCAATAAAAAATAAAAAATAAAAATAGCTTTCTATTTGAACGCGTTCAATATGACGCTAAATAATGTGAAAAAACAACTTTTAAGATAACGTTGTAGCACAAAAAAAACCAAAACAACCTGCTGGAGGGTTTTGGACAACTGTGTCCTGAGGTGTCTCAGCCATCTCGTCTATCTGGTGAAGGTCAGCGTATTCTCCCCATCGGGTCATACCCCTGCAGAGAGAGGATATCGTCCCAGAGATTTAAACCTAAAACGTACTAAACTATTATTATTATCATCAATTTTTCAGTTTTACATACTTTAATGTTTGATTTGATCTGTTGTCAAAGGACAAATGCACAGCAAATTATGAACTGAAGCAATTCCATTGCTCATTTACGACCAAATATCTCTATAGAAGTGCCTTTCTTAACATTAAAAGTCAAATGTTTATGTATTGCCTTGTCAAGATGGGAAAACAAATTACCAGTCCTACAGATTGTAGAATTTTAGGCCCATATTTATTTGAGAACCGTTCTTTGTCCAGTTTTAACTGATCACCCATCTGTTTCTCATATCTGGCTAACAGCTGATGGCCAGAGAAGCTTCGGCTTGTGAATGCAGAAAAGATCCAAAATCCCTTGACATTTTTCTGTGTTGTTGACGTATTAGTGAGACCGTGCAAAAACAACCAAACAACCTCTTGGATCCGAGCGGGCTGACTGGACTGATGGGGTCAGGTGAGATCAGAGGAGCAAAGGGAAGCATCTGTTTATCATCCTGTATTTTCAGCCTGATGGGTCTCCGTACTCCCCAGGAGATATTGAGGAAGCCTTCCACCACCACTGCACCATCATTACCCTGTTACAGAGACAGACCCATAGACACCTGTATGGTGTGTCATTACAGTCACACATCCAATTAACACACCACTTTACAAGCTACATGCAAAAACAGCCATGTAAGAGGAGTCTGTCAGTCTCTTGCAGCAAAGTTACGACAAACATCTTAAGACAGTAACACTGGGAGAGAACTGGTTTGAAACAAAATAGAAAATCCTGGAAATATAATTATAATGTACCTGAGAATAACTGAGGTGCAGTTGAGTGTGGTCCTTTAAGAAGCAGTTGTAGGTTTCCAGCAGTGAGATAAACTCTGCTCTGAAATGAACACAACAGCACTGAGTGAATAAATACATGGTGTTGCAGACCATGACACAGCACAGAGCAGCGCCTCACAAGTTATGTAACTGGGATGTTTTTTGCATTCATGGTCCAAATAAGGTTGAGTTGTAGGTAAATGACTTATCACTGAGCTTAATGTTACATCTACAGACGCATAGTGTCCCACCTGGACAGTGTCCTCCCTTCTCCTGCCTGGATCACTTGGAGACGAGCTGCTTCATTCATCCTCATTCATCTGATTTTGCCAGCTGCTGCAGAGAGGACAACAAATGACGAAACCATTCATGGCAGCAGCTGCGGTATTCACACCGTAAACATGAGTAAATCCTGAGCTTGACGCAGGAGACAAACAGCACAGGCTGCACACGTGTTGAACGCTACTTGAGCGAGCGGGTTACAGTTGTACATGTTCCTAAACAAAGACACCTGACCAGCATTAAGTCCACACGGAGCAGAGAATTTCACAGAAAATGAACTACGCTGCACTTGCACAACCAGCACAGTGTCTCTGCTTCCAAAAATAAACAATAGAATTAGAGTCTTACCTTCTCTAACATGGCAAATCAGACCCTTCTTATTGCCACTCTGTCTTTGTCTAAGTCTTTCTTCGTTCTGTGCTTTAAATATCACTTTCCTCTCTCCCTCTCTGAAGTTTTTGTGTTATATTTATCTCTCTCTCTCTCTCTCTCTCTGTCCCTGTGCCTTTACTCTTTCACTTTCTTTTTTTTTGTGCTTGCCTCCAAGAGATTTAATAACAGTACTCCACCCAGTAACCAGTGATGACAGTGTAGGCCCAGCCATTTGTTTATTCTTTGGTTGGAGACACTGAAGCCTGTGAACACAGTTTGTTGGAATATCCACGTTGCTTCTCTTTTTTTAAAATTCATCCCTTCTCTTTTTTCTTTTTCCCTTTCTTCTGTCCCTGTGAATGGCTGTCTGACAGAAGCAGCCTGTTCTGTTTGCCCCTTTCTTCCATTCTTTCGACCTCTTTCTCTGTCTCAGCCTGTTAACAAATATCTCAGGTATTCAGCAGTTGTCATCCCAGCGACTCTACCACTCCCTGTTCTGACTGGCAGTTCACTCTTTTTTAAAAGGGTGAACCAGTTTACACTAGCAAGAGCAAAATTTAAAGGTGTAGTACACAACTTCCCATGCAATGTTTATGGGAAAGTGAAGGGAATCAATCAACGTAAAACTAACATGTCTGTGCTGATTTCTTTCAAAATCCACAAAACACATTTACTGTCCGTAGACAATCTGGATCTGTGTGAATGTATCATATATGCTTTGTCTCACCAATAAACATAAAATACAGAAGCGCCTACAAGAAAAAGGCAAATAAATATCTTAAGAGTGTATGCTATCACTTCTGAAATAAGTACTCAGGAGTGTTTAACATACAATGCCAGCAGTGAACAGGTCATGGCGACAAAGATGGAGCACAGTGAAGATTTACTTGAGCAAAACAAACCAATGAAAGCAGCAAGAGAAAGAAGAGCAAGTTAAATGTATGTCAGAGTCAGGCATCAACCACTATGCTACTGTACAAGGAGCTGCTGTGGTATTTGTTCATGTTTACTTCCTGCTTACCTGAAGGAGATGAAGGCAATTCATAAATCAAACATAACATAAAATCAAAAACAAACATAAATCAAGGATTTATCAAGGATTTATGTTTGTCCCTGTACAAATCATATAATGAATATAATAAAGGCAGAGTAATGAGTGTCATTTTAGGTAAGAATCTCTAACTTTGAGCTCTTTACTTAACTTGAGCTCTTCACTGTGTGTTCTTCAAGTCTCAACATGCAGGTTTTAAGGTCCTCTGGAGCAAATAAGTGTCTATATGTGTGTGTGTGATTTGTGAATCACATGCAAGCCAAAAGTCAAAGCAAAGCCAACGGCAAAGGAGAAGTACTGATAAATGTTCAACATTGTAAAGTCAACAATGCGTTAAGAGTCCATAAATCCAACACCGGCGCTGGTCTGTTAGCTGCAGCAGTCTTTTAAACCTGACAGACCTGTCTTCAAAGGAAAACAACTGATCTAAGCCTGGAAGCCAAAGGAGCTTACTGAAATCAGTGAAAAAATAGACCAGTCATGCAAAAACACAACACCTTGTTAAGGTCATGTATCATGGCCACGTCCCACTCTTCAGTAATCCATAGTGGAGTGTTCCACTTTTCTTCTAGTGAGGTATTGCCATAAGATTAATTTTGCAGTGGTGCCAGCTGCTGCTGGAGAAGAGTCAACATCAGTGAGTTAAAAGGAGCCCGAATGGTGGCAATGATGAGCAAAGCCAAAAGTCTACATCATGAGCCCACGAGACTTACTAGAAAACCAACGTTTTGGATGGACTAAAAGCTGAGAGATTTTGATCTTCTTATATATTTACTCCTGGAGCAGAGGGTGTAGTGTTTGTACACAGTATAATACGAGCTTTTTTATTGTACTACTGTAAGCTGGAAAAAAAACGTAGCCAGCGGGAAAAAAGCCAAGGTACACCACGACACACCCAGTTTCTCCCTTTACTGCCTTCCTGTGTGTCATTCCATAGAGTCTCTCTGCCTTTATTTCTAGCTCCACTCCTTTCTCCCTTTGCGCTGTATTATAGTATGTGACACATGCTCTTTCTCACCCTCATCACAGATTTGACTGACAGTGAACTATGTGATGTTAGAATGGTGCCCCCTGTTGGGTTCCGTTTAATTTGAATATAAAGTATAAAGTGTGTTAGACTGATTTTACATTATTCTCATCATGTATTTCTATGGCTATTGTGTCTTTTAATACATTTGAGCAAATCCATAAATTCATTCATAATTGTTAATGAAAAGTTTGAATGCAAATGAAAGACACACAGTTGATGCACTCATCTTTGAAGTTATGATTTTTGAATTGTGACATTAATACTTAATTCATGAAAAGAAGAGTGTAAAAAAGAATAACATAACACACAATACACTATTATACTTGCTCACATATCCAACTATTCAGCACTACACTAAGTGACTTTTAGGAAATTCTGTGTTCATTCATTTTGTTGTTAGTTAAAAGGAGCACTGTTTTGTTCTTTTACCTCTAAACAGTAAAGCACACTTTAACAAACTGAAGCATAAAACAAAGATGATAAAACATACATTCACTCCTACCTGGCCAGTCTGTCAGTCTCCAAACAAATGAATCTGGTTCACTCCATGTTTGAGGTCTTGTACCTTATATGTGTGTGTGTGTGTGTGTTTGTGTGTGTGTTCATAGGTCCAGAGTACATGTGGTTGGAGGTGAACTTGTGTAGCAAGCTGCAGCAGCTGGTTAATTATTACAGGACACGTTGAGACAGTGTTGAGAGGGAGGGGCTGACTGACACCAGATATGACTCGCCTTCTTTGTCTGTGTGTGTCTGTGCCTAGAGAAAAAGAGAGAAAGAGAGAGAGAGAGAAGGCTAAACAGTGGATTTCCAGCTTGCTGTAAGCCAAATTTCAAGGCTTGCCTCATCAAAAGCTCTCCATGCTGACTAGAATATAAGAATAACATATGGATTACAGTTGTGTGTGTGTGTGTGTGTGTGTGTTGCAGCTACAGGTTCATACTGTAGAATAAAGAGAACAAAAAGGTTTCCTGAAGACAGACATCAAATGCAAATAGTAACTGGACTCCACAGTTATGACGCTGATTGTCATTTGGAGAGTGAACACTTTGAAACCATAATAGGTGTTGCAAGCGATCCCTCAGGTGTGGTTAGGCAATATTTCAAAAGCATCATATCTGTTTCTGTTTCTGTTCCGGTTCTCTAATCTGTTTTAATCCAAATCACATTGTGCAGCCGAGCGTCTTACAGATGTTAAAAACTGTTTATTTAACTCCAATAAATGAGAGGTTCTTATCATAAGTTCAGATGATTTCACACTGAGGGCCCTTCTCTTCAAACCTTAAGCCTCATTGCAGACATGTTGGTGTTGCACTTGATGAAAAGGATTTTGATCACCATGTGGACGTTTGTCCAGTTCTGCCTCCTACCTCTTCAGGACTCTCTTCAGGCAGTTTAATGTATTAATAACCCCTCATGATTGACTGCTGGCTATATTTCTGACTTGCTGACCTAAGAAGCACGTTGAAACTTGTTGTTGAAAAGTGCTGTATAAGTAAAGCTATTATTAGTAATGGTATAAAGAACAGGAATGGGCTGATGTTTACAGCTTGATAAAGATAATTTGCTTTACCCTTTCTTCTCTGCAGGGACAAATATGTGCAGAGACATACTGCAATGGTTTGGTCATAATGATAAAATGTGTAATCTAACCACAGAGTACATTTTGTTTGTGCACTGCTCAGACCTGAAGCACAGGATTTGAAAGATCTGAAGTATGAACATAACACATTTTTTTTTTTTACAAACAATTTGCACAAACAATTGTCATTAACAAGCATGTGTCCTGGTGCTGCTAAGATTGTCACTGTCACATGTGTATCATAAGTGCCAAGTTCAACTGTTACGAGACAAATAATTGAATGTGAATGTATGTGCAAACACTTTGGGCAGAAGCTATTTAGCTCTAAGCTCCATGCCCACACTATGGTCCATGGTGTATAAGTACAGCAAAAGAAAAGAATTTTTTCGTCTTTCCGGTCTCTCAAATACTTAAAACATCTTTTTAAGCGTATCTGCAAAACTGCAAAACAACATAGTTTACTGTTGATTGTAATGTAGAAGCAGTTAATGTCTTTGTCAGCAGAGGGAGTCAGAGCTTCGGTTCAAAAGCTGTTGTGAGAATTAGACTGCTGAGTCAGCAGTCCCAGGCAAAGGATAGTACTGTAGTTTGACGGTGAAATGTTTTTTTTTCTTGTGGTCTGGTATTGGATGTGCTTGAAATACTTCAGGGGTGTGTTGCCTTTATCAAAACAGCTAAAAATGCTGTTGAAAAAAGAAACTTACTCTTATTCCACCATGACGTGACCTTGCATGACAGCATCACCTAGTGGTGTGCAAACAAATGTACTGAATAAAGACAGGAATATTAATGGGCCTTCAAAAGACACTTGGCAAGAGATTAAATTGCCTATAGCTTAGTCACATGACAAGACAAAATACAAAGTATCACATCACTTAAAGCCTCAATTTGTAGCACAAACTACAGTCACAACTACGTATCTTTAACTTTTATTAAGGCAACAGTTAAACCTTATTTTAAAAACTACTGGTTTTCTTCAACAACAATGTGCACAGCTATCTGTGCCTGCTGAGGGACTACAATAGTTGACTCCATCCCAAGCAGAATGGATAAGGAGCAAATGAACTGAAATGCCATTCCTTTCCTAAAATAAAACAGGACATACAGGCTGGCAGGCAACAGGTGGACACAAAGGCCTCCTGGACTCTGGGTGTAGGTGTGTGTGTGTGTGAGTATGTGTGTGTGTGTATGTGTGTGCATACACTTGTTGGTACAGTAACAATATATAATGTGTGTGGGATGTTCTATAGTATGTGTTGTATGCTTTACATGCATTGTTGATAAAGGAAGGTAAACATGTTTGACTGGCAATCGATATAGGGTAAACTTTTGTATTACAGTCTGTTACAACTTGGACAAATGTTAGATACAAAAGGCATTTGGGATATATGACAACAAAAACATGTACAGTGTGTCGATGAAAAGTGAGTTTGTATTACAGTAATGTTTCTGTTCTGTTGTAGCTCCACTGAAACATACGTGACTTATCTAAACGGACATGACCTTAAAGAGAGGAGCTTTGAATGCTGTGGTTTGATGAATTACACTGTTGTTGATTACTGGGAACAAGGATGACTCCCCAGCACTGGTGCCTGTGGAGCTTTGAGTGGAGCTACAAAAAGTGACTGTCTATGAGGACAGCTAGCAGCTGCCACTGTCCATCACACACACACACACACACACACACACAGTGACAGAGCTGATCCTTGTTGAGTACAGAGCTCATGGCTGTCCCTGGCAAAGGCACACGCAGACGCACACAGTAAAGAAACACACCAAGTGAACCAACAAGAGCGTCTCCTTACCTGCCATGGGAATCTAACCACCAGCTTGTGCTGTACCTGTCGAAAATCTTTGTCAAGACGGATCATTCGAGAACCAGGATGAGGATTGTGGAAATCATTTCATTCTTCAAGATCCTCTGTCTGCTGGTCCTGGTCACCTCAAGTTACGGAATACAGAGAGGTACGTAGGGTTTCCATGTGCTTGCACTTAAAGGACTTACATATACTGTGTCGGGATCATATGAATGATCAACAGTGATCATTCCGTATAGATATAATTATAATTCTTATGTAATGTAAGAATCTGTCCTGTGCTCTGTAGAGATATAATAATGATCACATAAGAGGGAAAAAGACTGGGATATAAAATATATATTTACAATAAAGGGCTTTTGCATATCCTTCTGGCTGAATGTGGGCAGTGTGAGTAAGTATGATTAACTCAGTTGGCTAAAGATTGGCACAGTCAACAATGAAGGGGGGGGGGGGACAAGGAGAGCATCCTTTATCATGAGACCTGTGTCTTACCTTCAGTAAAGACCTTTCCCAAAGGTAATGCAGGTGGAGCTTCCTCATATATGTAGCACTGACATCACCTGTTTTCCACCACATCCTGCAGGGAAAAGGAGAAGGTGTTTATAGGCCTACATAGTGTAAATGTGACTAAATCTATATCCTTCCTACACTTTGGCATATCCTCTCTCCTCTCTCTGCTGTAAAGGTGGTTAGGAACTGGCTACTCCATCTGCTGTCCCTATTTCTATTTCTGATATGTTCATTTATTTTTCTTTTGCCTAATAGAGCCTGAGGATTTAATGAACTTCAATGTCTGTAATTAGCCTCTCATCTATTTTGTCATATGAATGTATTGTTAATGAAAAGAGAAAAAGTCCAGAGATAATAAATAAGGGGGGCTGTTTTGAAAAAGGCTCAGCCTCAGGATTTCAGGACATGTGCGACGGGCACCACATCAGATGCTGGCACAGTTTTTTACTGCCATGTGCACAGGCCTGCAGTGCAGACCATCGACATACAATACATGCTTTATAAGTACAGATGTACAGTACGTGCTGCAAATTGGGTCAGAGAAGGAGATGGTTTAGATGCTGTCACATTCTGCCAGGCAAGATATTGTATCTGGTGAGCTCGGTCGGGTCGGCACTTTGTGGGGTTGGGCTTAGCATGTCAGGATTCGAAGGCTGAGGTTTGTCCAAAATCACTGAAAGGCATCCTGTCAGCATTTACTTGCACATACAAGTGAGAAAAATGATTTACTGTTACTGTAAAAAAGCTAATACTGGCAAAGCTTTGCAAATTGGAAAAAAAGTTGATGCAGAGGTTTGTGATTATTTCTGGGGCTACCACTCTCATCACAAGGGTGAAATCTATCATCAAATATATGATGATGATATGCTTTGCTTTATATGCTTTGATGACATCCCAGAACAAAACTCTCTGTCTCTCTAACTTATCAAAGCATTGGTTATGCAAAAAAGGATACGTGTTAGTCAGCAGTAGTTTTTAACTGAGCCAGGTTTCAGCTTTGTACTTCATAGACAGACGTGAAATCTACTGAACACGAACAAGGTTTGGCTTTTACAGATCAACTTTAACCATCCGTGACTTGACTTGCACAGTTTTACAAGCTGTGGTTTCAAATGAATATTTAGCATGTGCTGTAAAAATCCATTATCATATTATTATTATTGGCTCTTTGTAGTGGTTTTGAGGCGTTGGTAAGTTTAGCAAAGCTGAGATTCATGTCACTTACTTTCATGTGCTCCGCTGGGCTGAGCGGGCATTAATCAGCTGTGCTACATCTAATTTGAAATGAGTGTGAGCAACCAAGTAAAAAGGATGTTGATGAACTGGTGACAGCATAAACCAAAGAAAAATGACACCTCTGTTACTGCAGACAACATGTAACCATGTATTTTCTGTTAAAAGACTAATAGCCAACTGCGCCGCCTGCCAGTATTCATGTAAAATATGCTCCAAGCAGATGATTCAAGACCACTTATTTATTCAAAGGCAGCATGGTAGGTTAAAGAGAGTGCCTAATGTTATTCATTTATGTGTGTGTGAGCTAAACCAGTGCAAATGATGGATGGCAGACATCTGATCCCCTGACACACCAAGAGAACAATTATATTGTTTTGTTTTTTTTCCATGTTAAAAAAGTCTCAAGTTAGAAAAAACATGCATTTGTTCTGCATGATAGAGTCAGAGAGGATACTGCTCACAGTTTGACTCAAAAGAATGGAAAAAGAACCAAGAGGATCAAGTGGAAATCAGCGCAAACATCAAAGGAACCTAAAGATGTTATAAGTTACAGGTGCTAGACAAAGCCACCACTATGTGGAAGAAACAAAGCTAAAGGTTGACAGAGACCAAACACTGGAGGAATTAAAACACAGAAAAGATTTACTCAGTGACAATTGCAGACAAAAACATCAATAATGAAGATATAAATGCTGTAAACGTATATTTCTGTGCTCTAGCGTCGACGCACACAGACAGTAAAGACAAGGAAAGTGAGTGATAACAAGAGGCACTTGGTTTGGATCAAGTAGGTTTTGGTAATACATACAGTAGAGGCCAGATGTGATCGGCCCCAAAAGCACTGCATCACTTCTGGTGTCCAAACAGCATTTCGTAACAAGAACCTCACACAAGGTCAAATCCGATGAGGCTCTGGTTTGCTCTAAATAATGAGTCATGTGGTTAAACATGAGCCGCAAGGAAACCTTCAGCCTTCAGATGTTGTCCATCTGTTCAGACATAATAACGGCAATAGCAAGAGTAAGGTGGTGAGGAAAAGACAAGAACATTCTGCAGAAAACACGTCTGTACAATGTGCTGCAAATACAACATACAACACAACGTTATTACACTATCAGTGACCTCTCTCTGTAGGCCATGAGAGCAACCACATCAGTCTGCTATGTCTGCCCACAATGGAAAATTAGAATCACATTTTCAAAGCCATGTTTGATGAAACATGACTAAAAGTCTCTGACCATGCTAGCAGCTTTGTGTGATGGTACTTACAGCGATGCTTTGATCAAATTATATAATGTTTATCATGATCACCGTCTTAGTTTAGCATCATGCCGCGCTAATTTGCTAATTAGCACTAAACACAAAGCATCACTGAGGCCGACTGGAATGCCATTATGTTTTGCAAAGCATTAAGTTACCAAAGTTATCAAAATTCATCATCCATAAGTGGAAATCCATCCAATAATTCTTGAGACATTTCACAAAAAAAAGAGGAAAAGTCAGTGGGATTTATTATCTGGGGGACCATGAATGAACCGATGCCATCCACAGAGCTACTGTATGCAGATAGCGTGGCTAAAAATAAGATTTTAGAGTTTATACATGAAATGAGTTGATAAAGCAGCTTTGACCTTGGATGAAATTGCTTTCCATCATCCGTACACTCGGGGAATGGGAGTGTGAGCTGTTTTTTCCAACTACGCTATTGTGAAATCTTTGTTACGCAACAGACAAAACAAGCATAATGTCCTTTAAGCACTAATCCATTCCTTTATTCTGCTTTCTTTTGTCTTCTCGACTTTGCTCTCCATTCTTTCTTGCCACGTCTATTCTTTTCTTTTCTCCTCTCCTGTTTTCTATTTTGCCTGTTCCCCTCCTTAGTTCATGCAAAGTTTAAAGCAACCCTGATGTCTCTGATCTGAATCCACATGTAAACAGTTGCTCCCTTACCCTTGTGCTACTATCTCCGTCCATCCCTTTTCTCTTTCAACATGTCTTTTGCTTATTTTACTTCCCCTCTCATTATCTCCTCTTCAATAAATTAACCACCCCAACCCCAAGCCCCCCAAATATATATACATATATTTTAGACTACCTTAGTAGTACCGCAGCATGGATGAAATGAATATTGATTCCATCTTTACGCTGAATTCTCCTGGTTTATATCATGAATAAGAACAGGTGGTTCTAATAATTTGTGTATTTAAAGTAGACAGAACTGGTAATTCACTCATATTTCTTCTACAAAGACCATCTGTTGAAACAAGATAGTGGAGAACATTGTGTGCGCTGGGGAGGGAGCCTGTCATTGAACCTTAAATTAAAATGTTGTCCTCGATTCAACTTCAACAAACCTTGCATCTTTCTCTGTCATCCCCTTTTCCTTCTAATCCTTTTCTTCCTCCCTACTTTAAGTGAAGTTGCAAAATCTCAATTGCTTCAAATGTAATTTCACCAATAAACAGACTTCTTTTTCTCTGTTGCCCTAAAGGCCACCCACTCTTCCACTCAACTCAAGTCGAAGCTGTAACAAACCGTGAACTCTGATCTGGTCCCATTAGTCAACAGTCATAGCTGGGTGACTCTGAAAATAATTCCAAGAATGTTAAATAATTTGGCTTAAAAGATGCAGCTGTTTGTACCTCCCTGTAATATATTATAAAGAAACTACATGTGCAATTCTTAACCACAACTCCCATGCTAAAAAAATGTGTCCATTAGCAATATGGTTGCTTAAAAAAACACGAAAATTGTTACATTTCTTTCCATTTTCCAATAGATTCATTGGTTTGTAACAAAAGTGTTCATGTTTTCTTCCTGTGCCCACCGCCTAGCGCCTCATATCATCACCTTATTAGAAACAGTGGATGTACTATTGGATCACAATGCCACCTTCATCTGCGAGGTGGACTCCCGCCCCCCCGCTGAAATCACCTGGACCAAGAATAACCAGCCAATAATGTAAGTTTACACCAGAACCTTTCAGCTACAGCATTCAGCGACTAGATCTATCAGATCTATCTAGGAGCTTACACCTGCAGGTTCGTTAAGGAATATACCATGTCTATGACAAAACTTCAAATGAAACAAAATATGTAATACCAAAAAAAAAAAAAAGTGGGAAATACTGCACACATGCACGACATACATTTGTACAATATTGTGTCATTATTGCCACTACAAGGCTAACATTGTAATGATGAATGAATAAATTAATAAACAAACCCTCTCTGTAACACTAACAGCAAATTGCAAGGCCAACATTAGAATAATTTGGTTAAATGTGCTGATGTTATTAGCAGCTAATTTGCAATTGACCATTACAGTGCTAACATTTGCAAAGACTATAAACGTATGGAAACCTTGGACAGAGTATACCTCTGACAATCCTCACCCTCCTTTTTGTCCACCAGGTTCTATGACCCCCGCTACATTACCAGGGAGCAGGGACAGATGCTAATCATCCCTCGTGTTAGAGAGTTTGACAACGGGGAGTACTGCTGCATTGCCAGTAACGGCATTGGAGAGCCAGCCAAAAGCTGTGGAGCACTGCAGCTAAAGATGAGTATGTTGGCTTTCTTCCGAGGTCGCAGGGCTGGAGTCTAGTCACACTCACAACATTGGGAGAAAAGGCTAACTCGTTGCATCTTGTCTCTCTTGTCTTGTCTCTCAATCAGAGCCACAGATCAAACGCCATCCCACCAATGTAACCCTTCTGGTGGAATCCAAAGCAGTGTTGCCTTGTGTTACACTGGGAAACCCCAAACCAGATGTCACCTGGCTCAAAGATGATGAGCTTATCAAGGTATGACATTTTTTTCTACTTCAACATATATAACAACAACAGTTGTTGAATGTGTCAGCTACATGAAACGGTTCACTTATCTAGGGCGTGCTTGGATCGGGCCAGTTGGTCTCTGATATTGCTTCTTGCAGCTTTCTCGAGAACTGCTAATCCAAATAAGCTTTTTCATAACTTTTTATACCAACCCTTTTTTTATACCTAGTCATTGCCAAGAGTTAGCTTTACTTACAGCAACAAAAGTGTTCACTAATGTTTGAAATGTTTGAGTTTGGCCATTCGGTGGTTTTTGAACTACGAAAAATCATTTTTGAGAATAATGTTAAGAAATTCTCTCATCTGTCCCAGATCAGCGACCGTGTTACCATCCTTGACTATGGTGCATTGAAGATCCATAACATACAGAAGGAGGATGCAGGACAGTATCGCTGTGTGGCCAGGAATAGCTTTGGCTTGGCCTTTTCAAAGCCTGTCACCATAGAGGTACAGGGTATGTATTAAATGCACAGGGTATGCTTTCCTTAGTATGTACATGCAGTATACACTTTTAAAAACAATTAAAAACAGTGGAATATAATTGCTTGGTTGCAGTGTATGTATGTGAGTGTATGTGTTTGTTTGTATGTGTGTTTAGCTCCAGCACGAATCCTGAGGGTTCCTAAGGAGAAGAGGGTGGCGTACGGCAGCCAGATTTCTCTGGAGTGTAACGCCACAGGAAACCCCATTCCCACCATCACCTGGCTGGAAAATGGGAATACTGTGAGTGTTCAGGTTCAGTTTGTGTTTGTGTGACAAAGCGAGTGTTAGCGGGGTTTTGATATTGATCTGTTGAATTCACTGTATCTCAAATAAGGTATTTCCACAGGGGCCAAACTCATCTAAACTGTGTATGACACAACACTAAAGCTATCCTCTGGATTCCTGCAATGAAATCCAACATAATAACATTCTCTATGGTGGTAGTTCTCTGCGTACACCATCCATCATTGTCCCCTACATCTTTCATAAACGCTTGTGATCTCTAGGAATATTCTTGTCTCCTTCACAGTGATTGAGTTTGGCTCAAATGTCAACCAACGCAGCCAGCATCAGAGAAATTTTAGCACGTTGCTGACATTGTGACACATTGTCAGCTGGAGAGCCTTCCATAAAGGCTGTGACAGTAACAGAGTGGGTATCCAGGGAGGCCAATATGCACAACAGTCCGACAAAATTCTCACACAGACCTTTACTTATGAAACCTTCATCTTCACATAATGTACATCCAGCACAGCTGCACCTGCCCAGATGGTCTAGACTGTCCATTAGTTTTGGTCTAGATAAGCAGCACACTCAAAATGTTCCTCTCTTTGAAGACACCTGCTCTGCATGCATGGGGTTAATGATAAACTGTGCTTTGATCAACAAAGCAATTAAGATCATAAATTAGGGGCTAATTACTTTTTAGTCCTATAGTCGTTTGCATGAGCAAGGGCAAACAGGGACACAAATCCACACACATACAGCACACTGTTACGCAAACACTGAAGAAATGAACCGCTTATCCTTCGCTCTCTGTCTGCCTTCATGTTTTCTTTGAAATGGAACGCTGTTGTATGTCAAGATCATAAAAAGAAAGATACCAATAAAAGTACCTGCTAATGAATATTTTAAACAAGCAACATAATGGAAACTAATTATGTGACCCAGGTTGCTCCAGTGTCCAATTATGCTCTAGTATGTCAGTCATCGTGATGATTTGGTTATAATCACCCTTGGCGCTGGAACCACATAGCAGGCAGAGACATTATTCATGAATGATGCTTAGTGCGTTTATTTTCTTTTAGAAAGTGCAACCATGAAACTTAAGTAAAACACCAGGACAGTAAGTTCTCCACTTCCTATAGACTATAGACTAAAATGTAACAATGAATTATTTAGATTTTAGCTGGTGTGTTAAGATTAAAATAAAGTCAAGTAAATGTTATCATGCTCTTGCATCATCTTTTCTTCTAAGATCATGGCTCTTTTAGTTAGAGTACTTACCTACTCCACCTTTGTACACTCATGGATTCTTTGGGCTTGATTGATACTGCTAGAAAAAATGGAAAAAAGATTTAAAAAATTGCACCTTATAACATGATTGGCTACTGAACAGTAGTATAAAGTTCTTTTTTTAAATCATGCATCTGATGTGAAAGAATGTTAAACTGATCTTTTTTCAACCAGGCAGCAGACATTCTTATGCATGCCATTGCGGGCAGACATCACCACATAATGTCTGGCTATTTATTAGCCTTGGGTGCTAGCTACAATGTGATTACATGCACTTTAGGCTTGTAAATACTATGTCTCTGTATGTGTGTGTGTGTGTGTGTGTGTGTGCTGATTAAAATGACTGTGTGAGCTGCTTTTCTGGCCACTTGATGAGGTCATTAATTTTAGCTGCACTGGATCAAGCTCATCCTAAAAACAAGCGATGTGAGACACAAGTTCAAATATAGACATGTCACACATCAGCACCTACACCCTCCTGCTCTCTGTCTCCCTCACACACACACACACACACACACACACACACACACACACACACACACACACACACACACACACACACACACACACACACACACACACACACACACACACACACACACACACACACTGCAGGCTCACGCATTTATATATAAGCAAGTGTGAATACAGGAACTAAAAACAACAAACACGTTTTATGTGGCTACATCTGGCATGTGTGAATACCAGGGAATTTTTAAATCTTCTAAATCATATATGTGGTCATATTAATGCCACAGGGTGCATGCACTTAATTTTATCAACTCAACACCCATGAGACTGTAGATCACAGACTAATATAAACTGTGTATGGACACATTAAACCTTAAGACAATATTTTTTTTAATTTCATGGTGGAAGTTTAGGAAGAGAGACTGCTCTCTAAAATGTTACCACACAACTAAACAGATTAATTCTCAGATTAAAGGGAAAAGTCATTACCCGGCTCAGAGTGGGTCGTCCATCAATTGGAAGGCTGGTGGTTCGATCCCTGTCTCCTACGAGTCAGCGTGTTGAAGTGTCCTTGGTCAAGACACTGAACCCCAACTTGCTCCTGAAACAGCTTCAGTGTGTGAAAGAACAGTCTCCTCTAACTGAGATTCCTCCTGTGTGAATGGGTGAATGAGGATGTCATGCAATTTAAAGTGAATGTGCGTGGAAAGGCACTACACAAATAAAGACCATTTACCATTCAATCAATCAATTCCTTTTCCTGTTTTGATTGACAACTCCATTTCACATTACTGCCATCATCTGGAAAGGAGTGGAATTGGATGGATTGTTGTTTTTCTTAATCTCAGAAGTGTCTGTGATCTGAATAAAGCCAAACACTTAACCCCCACCGACTTGATTAGAGTTAACAGTAAGAAACAGCCATTATCGCAGAATGTTAACTTATTTCCTCTCAAAACATTATTGGTTATACAATTAATGTAATCTGAAAAAAATATTAGTATTATCTGAGGAATGAAAAACATATAACTTAATATAGGAAAACTGTGTCTGCTGTACGTATGACTCTCCTTCCACCCTGATAGTGTGTGATCATTTAAATAAGAAATCATGGCAGTCTAAATATGATGTCTTTTTCTTTTGTCTTTTTTTTTTTAGATCTCAGGTGCATCGGTGGATGAGACTTTGATAGGAGAGGTGATCCTGTCCGTCCTCAAAGTGATGGTGAATAAGCCAGCTCTGTATACATGCCTGGCCTCCAACAGACACAGTGCTGGAGCCAACACTGTCAAAGCAACTGCCAGAGTCACTGTTGCAGGTAATCTTAATTTCTGTTTGACACTAAGACATCACAAATTATCACAAATTACAAAAACACCAACTCCAAAATTAGTGGAAGAAATAGCAGCTGATACTTGTATCTCTTGTATCTGTACGTGTCAGGAGGTTGTTATTGTCTTGTCTTGACTTATGTGAGCTGCCAGATATATTAGTTGTGTTTTATGTGGCTTCAGCTGTTTGTTGTCCCACCATTTGGTCAATACCACCACACTTGCCCACACCCCAAGACCACAGTCACCTAAAAAAACACACACATCCCTCCCCTGACCACACACACTGCTCTTCCAGCCGTGTGTCCCTCGGTCTCCTCACAGCTAGCTATGAGTTGGCGAGAGAAGCACCATGGTTGGTTTTCTCTTCCTACTGAGACTGATTTTTGTCTCTTTTCCTCCTCTCATCTCTCTGCATCCTCTCCTCTCCCCTTTCCTCCTGTATGTGTTTCTTCAACCAACGTCTTCTGGATATTGCCACTTCCCCATAGAGTGGAGGTAAGAGAGATGCTCTGTGTCTTGTGCTATTCTTCATGAGTTTATAAAAAAAAAGCGTTCAGTCCAGCTGAACCACTGTCAATCATAAAAATTACACAGCACATTGCCTGTCACTAAGTTTCATAAGTGCACCATAACCATGCAATGTGTTTGAAGAAACCAAGTGCTTTGGCTTCCTTTTATGTCTACTGAAGATGATATGCATTTTAGCTCTGTCAATAAACCTGCAATGCCAAGAGGGAGCTGGTCTCTCAGTCACCCATATGGTGTGAGTTGAATCTGAACTTTGCTGAACCACAACACTACCCCAGTCACCACATCTGGACAATGTAACTGCAGTGAAAGATAGACAGAGAGAGGAAGGAGAGAGAGGTAGTAGAGAGGGGAATTGTTGGCCTTGGGATGCCTGATGGGAGGAAAGAGACAGTGGACTGGAGGTCAGAGGCAGGCAAAATGATCAGGCTGAACGTTTAAATCTCACACGGTTTGCCAACTCATGACCACATTGGGTGATCTATTTAAAAGATGTAGAGACAGTGAGTAGGAGAGAAAGTAAAGGGACGGAGGACATGGTGGGGTGACAGATTTTATGGATTTACAGGTCAGTTTGAGTTGGATGGTTTGACTTGAAATCTCTTGAAACACCAATTTCCCCAAGAGGCAACATCTGGAGTTTGTAAGTTTTGCAGTATACAGACAGGCAGAGAGAAAAGTGGAGTGAATGCTGTCAGACAGACAGGCAGGCAGACAGACCATATATGCAAGGGAGACATTTGTTCAATCTAGAAGCAGCAAGGAAGTCGAACAGGCAGACAGACAGTCATTTCATATAAACCTTCTACAACCTGTTTCATCTGGATGATATTTCAGTTGACGAGTGTAGACCATTTTATGTTTTTTAGCGCACACACACACCTCCACACAGGTTCACTGTCAGCCAAAGCAGTAAAAGACTGATTGTTCTCTGGACCCATAATCAGCAGCTTAGTAAGCATCTATGTATCACCGTTTTTCTTTCTTTTTTGTTAAATACACATCCACAGAAAATACAAATGGGTCTGGGTAATACTATTACAGACGAAGCTCTAGTTCTAGTTTTTATATATTGCAAATGCCAACCAGCACTATAGAAAAGATAGCCTGTCTACTAGCTGCCCATGTGGGCTTCCTTGCTTCAGATTCTTCCAGTAGCATAAAGACACATAGATTAGGTGAACTATTTATGTGTGTCTACCTCCCACAGACTCTACAAGGGCATCGCAGGCTACTGCAGCGCGTATCGTGGAGATGTGTGCCACTCCATCCTGAGAGATGATTTGCTGGTTTTCTTTAACTCCTCCCTCTCGGACCCCGAGGACATGCAGGAGTACCTGGTTCAGAGCTGGTGGACGGAGCTGGAAGGACTCAGCATGCTGTGTAGCCCTGCAGTACGCTCACTGCTCTGCCACTCCTCCTTCCCCGACTGCAACCCATCAGGGTTAGGACCGGCACCTAAACCTGTCTGCAGGTAGCATACGTGTCTCTTTGTAAAGTATGAATAAACTCAAGAAGTGAAAGAATAAGTTAATGATAGCTCACTGAATGAATCATCATCTTATTCTTCTCATTTACAAAACAGAGAACACTGCCTTGCGGTAAAGGAGCTGTACTGCCATAAGGAGTGGATGGTACTGGAGAGCAGCAGCTCTGTCCAGCCTGGCCTCTTCAGTTCTGTCACTGGGTCCCACGCTCCCAGTTCACTGCTGCCCAACTGTCAGACTCTACCAAGTCTCCACACGGACCCTGATGCTTGTACACATGTCCCTTTTGTAGGTAAGATGTCCCCAACTAAGACAGCTTTGAGCGGTGTTTCGAGATAGCAAGCATATAGTCCAAAATGTGAAGAGTTTCTTTAATAATCCGTGCTCAGGGCATGTTATTTGCATGCTTGTTTGTCAAGATTTATGGAGGCTTCTGAAGAGTGAGTTGGCATGTGGTTTATGAGTTTACATACAGCTTACAGTATGCAGTTTCATAACAAACAAATCTGCTAAATATAAGATTTGTTAATTCTGTACTGCAGAAACAGCTTGAGCAAAGCAATTTAGCACCAAAACAGAAAGGAAATGGAATGTTATGCAAGAGAAAAGCAGAAGTTGGCTTGGTGCAGGGGCTTGTGTGCTGATGGCCAAATAAAGCCTGGCCTACAAAAACAGCAGGTTATTGATACTGATGAGGTCATTACGAGGGTCTACGCCAAAATATATAGCAGGTGTGTGTGTGACTTGTGTGTGTGTGGTGTAGTTGTGCATAGGTTTGCTCTGTAGTAAAATCTTAACTGTACTGAACAGACTGTATTGGTTTCTCTATGATAGATTTTCTATTCAGATTACTTAATAGTTCCTCTCAATAAATATTTTATTTTACTACTATTTTTTTTCTACTTTTCAGACATCAAGAAAGATCAAATTACAAGTAAGTCTGACAAGCGTTTTCTCTGATAGAAATGAATTCATTGAATAGTAAATGTTAGATATAAGATCTATCCATTCTGTATGATATCAACAGCGACATGTTACAGTGACAGAGGCCGTTTCTACCAAGGCGGCGTGAATGTGACCAGGTCTGGGATACCCTGCCAGGCATGGAGCCAACAGGTACTGGGCTCTGTGTGTACATGTGCATGTATGTGTTTCTAAGCCATGAGCAGGAAATATCCACATGTAAATAGAAGGTGGAGGAGAAGATTCCTATTCATGTAAACCGGTCAATGATCGAAGACTGACTCATATTTTGTGTCCAGTTTTCTATCAAAAAAAACAGTTTAACCAGAAACAGAAAAACACACAAAAGTCCAAACACGAACACACACCCACATGTGCTCACACTAACACACACATTCCCTGTAGCCCAAAAGCCTCTTTATGTTTTTACGGCTTTGCTCAGTGAGAGGGTCTGTTAGGGTGAACTGTTACTACTCTCCTGTGCAGTGTGTGTGTGTGTGTGTGTGTGTGTGTGTGTGTGTGTGTGTGTGTGTGTGTGTGCCAGATCAGCAGAGAGGGAGGGGCTCATCATGTCACATCCTGCCTCTGGAAGCAATTAGCTTTCACACGCATATGCTGCACAGACCCCATCACCAACACACACACACACACACACAGACATATGAGTGAAACTGAGAAGACGTTTGCTCTCTGATGCGATTTTCAAATCTTCATGCTTTCTCTCTCTCTCTCTCCTTTCTCTCTTTTTCTGTTGGCTTACACTTTCCGTTCACAAATGAATTGCATTTCTTCCCTCACTTATACTCCCAAACCCTGTTCACATTAGAGCACATAACTCTGAAAAGTGTGAATGCTGCATCTAACATAGGTTTGGTTTCCCACCCTGGGAGTTCAATGACTGTCTGTGTCAACATCGTCTTTAATCTGAAAAATCAGGGCATGATTTACTGTCTCCTCCTCCTGGTTGACATTGGCCAGAGTTGTGCGGGTGTGCTGCAGTGTGCTCGTGTGTCTGTGTGAATAATTTGTCAGGACTGCACTACGACTAACAGGTGCATTTTCTGTTGATTCACAATGTAGACATCATGAGTTCAAGAAAAAAAGTCAAATAAACTCCTGAAACTGACCAGAATGATTCCCAAAAAATACATCTGACAGTGTCTTCTTTACCTCCTCTCTTTAACCCTCTCCGAATACAAGAGGAAAAGTGCAAGGAATTGATTAAACAGCATGTTTCTGTCTTTAAGCAGCAACTGTTTGCATATCTGGCTAACTATCTTGCCATCAACAGTAGTGACCTAATTTAGTTGCATTTAACACCGTAATATTTTGTGGAATCACAGATTATGTTTAAAAATAATCCCAGGTCATGACCAGCACAGCCACTGTGTTGTAATGGTCCTTGCTGTAGCAGCAGCTCAGCATTTAGAGAAACAGTCGGTGTCAGAGCAAAAAAAGATTTGACACATTACACAGACAGAAATCTGATACATCTCAGCCCTCCACGCAGTCTGACAGGACCGAATCTGAGCTGAGCGACAAAAAACTAAATCCGGCTGAACACCACTTGATTAACAGTTTAACGGACAAGTTTTGGCTCCTTGTGAAAGATGGATGTCCATTATTTTCCATTTCACTGATGATTGATACTGTCACGTTTATTCTGAGTGATCAATAATGGACCTATATTATATAACTTAATAATGACATAATATAATGTAATAATATTAAGTCTAATAATCTCTACAAATCTGGGTGGTTTGGATGCTGCAGTCTAAAACAGTTTGGGAACCACTGGTCTACACTAAAGTCAGGAATTAAAGTTGCTGAGAGGATACAGTGACATCAGTTTGTGGGCCTATAACAAGTGTCGCTTCCAGGAAAAGACTTTTTTATAACATGATGTGCTGGCCAAACATAAATTTAAAGGTAGGCTGCTGGGGTTATTTTGATGATCTTGCTTAAGTTCCTGGCCAACAACTAAGCTTTCATTTCCTTTCATAATAATAGCATGATTGGGATAATGTCTGCTGGAACAGCTCTACCCAGGGGGCAACATGAAGCTGATTAGACCATTTTTATTCTGAACTCAAATGGCCTATATGTTTCTTTGCTAAATAAGGTAGACCAGAAGGTTAAACCCACCATTCTTCTGTTCTGGAAATATGCGTTTCAAAGATACTGATTAATAGCTAAAAACTACAGTCTAGATATTTTATTCTAATTCCCTATGTGTGCACTGGTCAGCTCATTATATAGAAGTCAGTAAATGCTACATACTATATCTTAGTATTTCAGAATAAGGCTTGGAGCACTCATGGCTCTGTATAATCACTGACTGTGGATTTACAGTCAAAACTGGACTGCAGCTTTCATCTGCCTGCCTGCTCCATTAGAATCTTAGGAGGTGCAGCTGTTCCTAATATTTTGCACAGTCCGTACTGTTTTTCTTAAATCTGCACCGAAAGATCACTTTGCCATGGCTTGGCACAAAGTCATCATTTACCTTCCATGCATCATAGAGCAGTTGTATTTAAACAGGACAGTAGTGGATATAAAACATTCTGCAGTCCTGTAGGAAATTAGCACAAAACTCGGAAATGTTCCACACATCATACGTTACCCTTCGCAGTAAAATCACATTTATGTTCAGCATATAGTCAACACGTGTGTATACTGTAGAGTTACATGTAGTGTGTACTGTGCAAGTAGTGCCCTAGTTTGTGCTGAGTCATATAGACATAGTGGAGCTGTGAAGCTGTGATTCAGTCTCTGAGTCACTGTTTGAGTGTTACTCACCATCATACCTACGATGATGTAATACATACTGGTTAATGTAATATGGTAATATTTGCAAACTTGTTCTATTTTTAAGAATCATTTACAGTTAAATTTATTTTGAATTTCATTTTCATTTTGGCATTTTTTTGTATATAGTTCTATGAGCCTTTTGTTATTTCTAATGTGATTGTTCTCATTGAGACACTTTTGCAGTGCCACAAAATCTTTGGGGTTGGACACCGATACTGTGTGCTGTCCACACAACAGTTCACGTTCATCTCTTTTAGCCATGACCACAGTCTTTCCATTAAACCAAGCCAAGTGGTTTTAGTTGGGATTGTTTGGCCAAACGGTGTCATCCAGCCAACAGGTGTGCTAGATCAATTATTTTGGAAGGCAATGACAAATTACCCACCTTGTTGTATGAGGATTTGTTCTTTTTAACAGTTCTGGCCTGTTGGAAATCAACCCTGTGAGCAGTTTGCTTCCCGCATTCAGCTACAGCAGCTAAAGTGTTGAACTCAGGTCAGAACCTCACATCTCCAGGGATAGGCCGGACCGTTGCTCTTTTGATGACTAAAGCTTGTGACACATGAAGACAGTGTTTGACTTGGCACTAACAACTGTGCAACCCCTAATGTCCCTCATTAAAGTACATTTATACCCTCTGCAACTATTAACTGTGACCTCACCATAGACCTTTTACAGGGCTTTGAAAAAACATATTGAAGGATCTAAAGTCTAAAGACGTTTCCTGGAAAAATAAAAACTCTGTCCATTCAAATCTGCCTGGAACAGCGCTTAGACATTTGAGAAAAAAAGCACACAACGAGAAATCTATTGATCTAACTTTACTGATTCCCAAAGACAAGTCTGTTTCCTTTTTACCCCCCATCAGAGCATAAGGTCAGCAACAGGACAGAATAGATAATGTTTTACTCCAAAATACCTCAGAAGGGCTCCTTTTTTAAAATGCAACAATTGTTCTTCTTCATTTTCTCCATTTTTCTCCTCTGCACCTTTCTCTTCTCTCTAGGTTCCTCAGCAGCACCGACTGTCTGTGGATGTGATCCCAGAGTTGAAGAATTCAGACAACTACTGTAGGAACCCAGGAGGAATCAGCGACAAGCCCTGGTGTTACACCTCAAATCCCAACATACGCTGGGAGTACTGCGCGGTGCCGCAGTGTGGGGAGATCAGCATAGTACCAGGTACCTCCACTGCTGCCTTCTGTCCCTTGTTCATTTGGTAAATTGAAGCAATATTGTTAACATCATCATCTGTTTGTGCGTGCAAATTATTCATTTTAAAGCATAAATTAATTTCAAGGGCCCAAATGAATCAAAATTAAGTTTACAGCTGTCAGTTGTTTCATGCTGAGCTCTATATTAATATAATACCAAATACATACATGCTTAGTTTTAGTGGGACTTTCCAATACTGATGAACCTGTGTCTGTGTCTGTCTGTGTCTGTGTCTGTGTCTGTGTCTGTGTCTGTGTCTGTGTCTGTGTCTGTGTCTGTGTTTGTGTTTGTGTTTGTGTTTGTGTCTGTGTCTGTGTCTGTGTCTGTGTCTGTGTCTGTGTCTGTGTCTGTGTTTGTGTTTGTGTTTGTGTTTGTGTCTGTGTCTGTGTCTGTGTCTGTGTCTGTGTCTGTGTCTGTGTCTGTGTCTGTGTTTGTGTTTGTGTTTGTGTTTGTGTTTGTGTCTGTGTCTGTGTCTGTGTCTGTGTCTGTGTCTGTGTCTGTGTCTGTGTCTGTGTCTGTGTTTGTGTTTGTGTTTGTGTTTGTGTCTGTGTCTGTGTCTGTGTCTGTGTCTGTGTCTGTGTCTGTGTTTGTCAGTGAAATCAGAGTCACCGGGCCCTCGTCAGACTAGTCACCCCCCTCCCTCGACCACAATATCATCTCCAGCCTACTCCATGTCCGTCATCGTCATCATCCTGACTGCACTTGCAGCCACAGTATTCCTCACCATCATCATCCTCGCCTGCCGCAGACAGAGGAAGCAGTGGAGGAACCGGAAGAGGTGAGCTAAAGACAAGAGGCACAGTTACTTATATATCTGTGTGCGCACCTTTCTGTTCCACACTCCCCCTTTCTTTCTGCAGAGCGATGGAGACCCCGACATTGACCACTCTTCCATCAGAGCTCCTGCTGGATCGGCTCCACCCCAACCCCATGTACCAGCGGGTTCCCTTACTGCTGAACTCCAAGCTGCTCGCCCTCGAGTATCCCCGGAATAATATCCAATATGTTAGAGATATTGGAGAGGGAGCCTTTGGACGGGTTTTCCAAGCCAGGTGAGAGGGGTAGAGGATGCAGTGGGGGATTTACTTAATGATATATTTATCCTATTTGGCAATAAAAGGAGAGAGGAAAGAATATATTTAGGCAATGTCTTTAAGAGAGAGAAGGGGAGGTTGAATAGCCTTCCAACCCAAACGGGAGAGAGACTGTACAAAAAGAGATATTTGTTTGCCATATCGCATTACTCGGGCTGATATTGCCGTGTCATCATCATAATCGCTGACGTGGATATTTCTCAGGCAGAGGAAGAGACAGGGGTCAGACAGGATTTAGAGGGGGGGGGTAGAGCAGCTAAACAAGGCCACTGGTCATTCTGAGAACTGCTGCGTCATTCACAAAGTCACAAGGAGAGCTGCTACAGGTGTCATTTTCATTCCACACTGACCTTGAATGTCTCAAATTAAATCTTGTGATCAGACTATTTACCAGATGTGGACCATACGTTGCTCATAAATCTATTCAAAATCTGAACACTTTGTCAAGAGCAGTTTTGTCGACACCCAAATCTATATTTTGGGCTGTGAGAAGTTCGTTGTTTCCTTTTTCAGACAAGACAGTGGCTGTGTAACCCCACTGTCCTCACTGAGACACTTTTTCATAGCAGAAAAGTAAAATCTAACTAGTTTTAGTTGTTTCCTAATGAAATTGTGTGTGGTGACAAAGTCTGTCATAGGATTTCACCATCAATAAAAACCAATACATCCACAGTTGATGACCATTCCCGCCAATTAAAATGTTTCCCACAAGATGAGAAAAGTTGAAAATTAAGCTTTTCTTACCCTGCGAGAATCAGCATTATTGGACTTTATCCCCTCCCACACAAGTCCCACAGCCCTGTCACCCCTGTGCTGTCCCTGACTGGGAACCTTTATTTAATACCAACAATAAGTTCACAGAGAGGAGTTTAAAGAGTAAGAGTTGAGTTATGGTTAAACAGACTTTCATCATATAATAGGACGGTCAGTACAGTATTCTAGACACTGATGTATTTTCACAGTAGCGCCTCCATGTAGCCGTGCAGATCTGGCAGATGTCCTTCAGGCAAGCTGGTAATCCTTTAACGAACCCAGGAGTGGTGTAGTATATGGACACCCCTGAGAACATAACACACACACACACACACACACACATTGGTGTAATGTATGATGCCCAACCTTAACCTAAAAACCTAATTTAACCTTAAACCACAAACTCTTGTCTTGGCCCTTTGACACCTGTCAGAATGAGATTTGCACACAATTCCCTCACCTTTGAGCCACATCCTGACTGTGAGAGTCTAGTACTTGCATTTGTCCTTTTGTCCTTACAAAGATAGAAGAACAAAAACACAAATACATACATACACACTTGTGCATCACCAGAAACAGACAATATGTGCAAATACAGACTTTTTCCTGTACGCACACACACTCAAGGGTACACATAAACAATCACATAAATGCACAGGCAATGCATCTATGTGTGCATGTTCATGCATACGTGAACTCAGACACACACATGCACACACAACACAGACAAGGACCTAAATAGACCAGAGGAGCACATATCTTCTTCCCTGGCAGATGGGCTTCAATCTGTAGTTTCCCAAAGTGGTTGTTGTGTTTGTGACTGAATGAGTGCTTCCATATGTGTGTGTGTACTTGTGTGTGTGCAAGCTATATATAAATCTACACTGAGAAACAACATGTTGACTTTAGTTTGCCCCTCTAGTGAGCCAACACAGGAAGTGTGTGTATGTCTGTGTGTTGAATGCATGTTTACTCCCAGTGACTGACATTTATGATGCACTGCACAAATACAGTTGTATTGTTTTGCTAGGCTGCTTCTTAGAAGAACAGAAATATTTGAAATACATGGTTACAGAAATCTGGTAAATGTACTACCAAAAAAACCCCACGATGCTACAATTCATGATAAACACTTAAAATAAAACATCTAAAATGTTTTTCTTCTTTTGAGTGAATATTTTTTTGCATGCCTGTTTGTTGCAGAGCACCAGGCCTGCTGCCGCTGGAGTCTTTCACAATGGTGGCTGTGAAGATGCTGAAGGAGGAAGCTTCAGCAGACATGCAGAACGACTTCCAGAGAGAGGCAGCACTAATGGCTGAATTTGACCACCCAAACATCGTGAGACTCCTTGGTTAGTGTGTTTGTACCTTTGTGTGCATGTGTGTGAGAAGGCAGAAACCAGATTTCCAGAAAGGCTGCATTCACAGCTGAATATCACATTGAACAATTGGTGGATCAGTGTCTGGCTGAGAGATAAGGAAAGTGCAAAAACAGATATAGAAACACAGAAAGATAGAAACACGGGAAACAGTATAAAAGATATAGGAGGAACAAGACAGAAAAAGAGAGATAATGTGTGGTGTGTGATGTGATGAGCATGGAGCCATAAACAAACAATAACAGAATGAGATGCTTTACCATAAGATACTCATCAGTTTCTGGGCAAAGGCATCCACCATGTTAACAAATCCAGGGCCCTGACCAGATCAATGGGAGCAAATAGTTAAAGGTCAAAGGGCATCAATTTCACACATGAAAGTCTGTTCACACATGTTTATGGGTGCTCCTGCAACAACAGTTTGCCAGTTTAAAATCTTTCGTATCTCTGGTGTCAAGTGTGATAAATCGCCTCAAGTGATGTCACTTGAGTCCGTGTCAGTTGGGGCTGAAGACTACAAGTTTAAGAATTAAAAAAATTGGGGGGTGTGGAGTCCTTCTTGGCTTATTTTTTGCACGTCATTTTTGTGATTTGAGCAGTTTATCACAGATGTGCAAATTTCCATGGTCAAATATAGATTTGTGTTTCCCTTAAATATCCAGTTTCAGCAGCTAGAGCATGACCAAGGTTTTATGGTTTCGCTCAGGCAACTTTAAGAACCTTGTTAAAATTATGGAATGGTCACAACCCTGGTGTTTAAATTGTGGTTAAGGTACTATGTGGTGACAGTTAGGCAACTACTACTTGTTTAAATCTGAGGGAAATTTGTAGCTTTGAAGGAGGAGGACCACACAAGGCACAATATTTCAACAAGCATTTCATCAAAAAAAGCAGTGATTTATGGTGCCTTCAAATGGCGCTCTGTTTACAGTGTTCATTATATGAGTCCAGATCAATCTTGTGCTATTCATGACTTTGGACCCACTTGCTAGTTAACTAATTGTTAGCCTCAGTGGCGTCTAGAAGCCATGTTGCCTACCAGCATGTTGTCTCTCGACATAACCACTTGAACTCCAAGCATATCGTGGGCACAACTTCCCATGACATAACTACGAGCTCACAAGTTCAATTTGAAGGCAGCATGAGAACTAGTTTTATACATTTCAGACAGGCATCTTATTGGATATCTGCATCATTCAGCAATTAAGCCAGAATCTGCATCACCAGTATCTGCTTCCCTTTACATTTTACATGGCCACACTGTGGTGATCCAGATTACTACCGTGCAATGGTCTGGTTTTTTTCTCTGTGGCTTAAAGGTTTAGACTAGAAATAATGTGGCTCTCCACATTACTAAGGAACATGCATGTAAGCAACCTTAATAGTGACAGATGTTTGACCTGAACAAAGAGAAAGATCTATTTTACTTGATTATCTGAATGGTTCACACAAAAGCAACCTCAAGATGTGAAAATAAAGAGGAATTGCACCCAAGAGCCCTCTTAAGAACTGATTCGTTTTCTTCTTTCAGAGTGTCGTAAATTCAGGCCCTAATTTCCACTCACATACCACAATTCCCTCTGTCTCTCTCTCATCTGAATGAAGTAATTTTCCTCAGATATCTGTCATTGTAATATCATAAAACCACTAGAGACACACACAAGACTGTTTGCCAATAAACAAATGCTGCTTGACAACTAATGTGTCTTTGTTGGCTTGAGTAAAACAAATGTACTCTATTAAAGTTTATCTGCACTAATTCAGCCTATCTAATCTAATACAAACAGCTTGCATCCAAATATACTTCCAGGAAGACATTTAGCGATACGACACACTCCATTTGGCGCTGTCAGCGAGTAAACAGAGCCATTGGTCATTGGCTGTGCTGTCAGAAGTTTGTTTTCTTCGGTCCATTTTACGACTTCAGCGGTTGTGAAATATTTTTTAAGTCAACATTCACCACTGCGGAACATTTTTTCAGACGTGTATCAAATAGTATGATTTGTTGTGTGTGCTGTGTCGTGTGTGTTGAGTGGAAGTCATTTTAGATGACTCGTCTGGAGAGTGACACACTAATGCCTAAATCTCTGGTGTACATGAAATCTGAGTTGATTCGATTATTTCGTTAACCTGTAATTACCCTCTGGACTAATAATACACTGCAAATCATGCATAAGAATACATGCATCATCCATACCATGCATGTGCCAAAATTAGAGATGCCATATGTCTGCATGTTATTATTTTGTTCCACGTGTGTGTGTGTGTGCAGGATGGGGCCTCTGTGCTCTGTGTATTTAGCGATGGAGTGAAACATCTTGATCCAGCTACTGACCTTCAGCCAAGGCCGCTACTGTCCCTGCTTGTGGACACACACACACACACACACCCTAGGGAGCAATAATCAGAGCTTGTTCTCTGGGGAGCTGTCCCCTTCTGTGACCCGTAGGACATGAACTGACTGAGCATGACCTCCAAACCTCCTCTTCTCTCTAAAGCATCCATGTTAGCGTGGTGTTATACCGACTTGGACATTAGTTAGATGTTAATAGTTAATAGCTTGTTCCAGCTGTTTGTTGAAGCTTTAAGACTATACACTATATATATATATATATTTAGTATTTTGGGGATCTTTGTTTTGTTCTGTGGGTTTGAATAAAGTCTGACATAGTTTGAAATGGCTACTGGCAGGTCAATGAGGTTCCAATTCATGTTTCACACAGAAGCGAGTGAGGAAGTGCAGTAAATCAAAAGTATGATTGTGGCCAGTATAACTCAGTGCACTAACCACATAAAGTGCACAAATCGTGGGCTGAATTGGAAAGAACGCAGACAAGATCTGCATGGCCCCAAACTAAAATAGACTACAGAAAGAGAAACTGAAACTACTGTCTGATTCCAGTGGCAGTTTTTCCTTTCTTGTCGGCAGACCCGGTGATTTGTTATGATTTTTACCTTTGAGCCATAAAGTACTCAAAATGTGGAGCCAGTGTGACAGTCAAGAATGCCAGGTTACATGACTGGCACATCTACGACTCACGCAGGGCTGTTTTGGCTCTGCACAGTCTTAACAGTGTGTTCTCTAAGCAGCACACATTGCATTTAAAGGAATGCATGGACAAACAAGCAAACAGCCACTCTTTTATACAAGTAAAGTAAATAGGTAGTAAATTAAGTAAAATGAATTTGGCCAGCATAGCCTTCTGCTAGAATATTCTGAATATTGCAATATGCTTTTACACCCACAAGACTTCATTCCTATCTTTGAAATTTCATGATAAATTGCTTCATGTGATAACATACCTTTGAAGGAAGCCCTCGCTGCTGAATACACACAATATTTCGAGTTTCTAGGCACTTAAATTAAATTCTCCTAATCACATCTGGGATTCACAAGAAGCGCAGCCACAGTCACACCACTCCCAATTTTAGAAATTCTCTTTGATTGCCTGTAATTCCCTACAGCCCAGACAGAGTCAGGGCAACACAAGGTTAATTTAGAACCATATTATGTTTACATCACAGGGCTGCTAATGGAAGACTGTGCATCCACTATGCATGAGAGTTTATTTGTGAGTATGTACACATCACAGATGGTTTCGTCTGTGTTTATGTCTAGGCTGAATATTTATTTGCCTTTTACAGTGAATGTAGCCATTGTATGATACTGTAGAAGTAAAAAATACACTTGATTCAATGTGGTTTAATGATGTCACTGAAGTGTTTGTGTGGTTGACTATTGGTGTTTTTTTCTCTCAACCCTCTATGGTGGGAAAATGCACAACTCACAAGCCCACTGTGTGTTCTGTATGTCACAGTTGAAGAGAAAAAAAATTGTCTGTGTGCTTTTTTCCAGGTGTGTGTGCAGTGGGTAAACCCATGTGTCTCATGTTCGAGTACATGGCCCACGGGGACCTCAATGAGTTCCTGCGTCGCCGGTCTCCGACCCAATCAGTGCGCACCCTCAGTCGTGCCAGCCTGTCGGGTCGCAGTTTTTCCTCTGAGCTGGAGGCGGGACTTCTCTCCTGTGCTGAGCAGTTGTCCATTTCTAAGCAGATCGCCGCGGGAATGGCCTACCTATCAGAGCGCAAGTTCGTCCATCGTGACCTTGCAACCCGGAACTGCCTGGTTGGGGAGGAAATGGTGGTGAAGATCGCAGACTTTGGCCTCTCCAGAAACATCTACTCAGCTGATTACTATAAAGCCAATGAGAATGACGCCATCCCCATTCGTTGGATGCCACCAGAGTCTATTTTCTATAACCGCTACACCACTGAATCAGACGTGTGGGCCTACGGCGTGGTCTTATGGGAGATTTTCTCCCATGGGATGCAGCCGTACTATGGCATGGGTCATGAGGAGGTGATTTACTATGTGAGGGATGGGCACATCCTCTCCTGTCCTGAGAACTGTCCTCTCGAGCTGTACAATCTGATGAGGCTTTGTTGGAGCACACACCCATCGGATAGGCCCAGCTTCAGCAGTATACATCGGATACTGGAGCGTATGCATCAAAGCACATTAAGCATAAATGCTGACACTGAGGCTGACTGCTAACCTTGGAAAAATGTCTGTCCCTGTGCAAAACGGAAAAAAATCCAAAATGACTTATGTAGTAATTTGGTCCCTCAATACACACTTTAAAAGAACCTTGACATTGAGCCAGAGCACACGTAGAAGCAAAACAGTTGATTTTTCTTGCCCAGTTTTACTTTTCAGGTTGTTTTTGTGTTATTAACACCTGTTGTAGTAATTTGCATATTGCAACTTCTTCAGTTCAGGGATTGTTTTTAAAGAATGTTGTAGTGTTTGCATCCTCTAGCCCATTGCTTCTGACTATTTACCAGCACATATTCATTAGCGAGATCTGCTTTATTTATTGAAAATGTTTAATGCACCCCTGATGTCAGAGCCTTAACCTTCGAAGACTTGAAGCCACCAACCATGTAGATGTACCCCGTACCATTTTAAATACAGACACACTCAAACATAATGCTTCATCCATTTTTTCACTTTGAGCTGTTACAAATGGTCTGACTACTAATCATTAAGGTTAGAAAGGTAATGGGACATGACAGTTAATGCTTCATAGTAAGTGACATTTTTATGGTCTCCTCTTATTCCACAGTGGCACACAATCACTTTAAACCATTGTTGATTGGTTTTGCTATTTTGGGCATTTGTCGTTTGACTGTTTTGTGTCTTTTTTATCGTGTTGTTGGTCTTCAACTTGTGTCATCATTGCCCATAAGTTTCCCACCAGAGCACAGACATTTGTTAATTCAATAATTATAATTTGCAGAAACCCATTAACTAAATTCATTCCTGTACCTTAAAATAGACTCTTTGGTGAAGAATGGTCAAAATGTGCTTGATGTTCAAAAATATTCTCCTCCTCATTCTGAATCTTTAATTGCTTCTGCTCAAAAATAGAGACTCTCCTCCTAACTATACACTCAAAATGTGCTCATGTTGACTGCGTTATACTGAATTAGGCTCACATTATTACACTTTTACACAATGTCAGTACAGTTATCAACATCTCCTGTGTCATCAGTCTTTGTCATGTGGATTACTTAAGGCAGTTTTTGTTTTCTTTAGTTTGTTTTATTTAATTCAGAGATTAATATCAGATGAGACTGGCCGTCCAGATGACTGACATATTTTATTTCTTTTTAAATATGGTGTGATGTTACATTTCTTTGTTATTTCCAACATAATGATGTTTTTCTTCACTTTCTTCCCTATAAGTATAATATTTCTTTGTATCGCTTGCAAATAAACATAAACATAAAAGCCAGATCATCAAAGTTGTGCAGAATCATCTTGCCAAATCATTAAAAAGTCATACCAGATTTCACATAAATCATATGAGATATCTTAGTTTCTCTGGAGCAAAGTGCTGGACAGCAACAAGTGATTTGTTGCAGCTCATTGAAAATAAATTGGAGGCAGGAGGCAGCGGCTCCACCTAGGCTTTGTGTGTGTGGCTTTATGGTAAGAGAGTGGAACCGCAGTAAAAGAAAAAAAGGAAGAAAAAAAAAGAACAACCCACACCCACAGGCATACCCAGAGCAAATGGCACGTGCCCTAAAACGGCCTCAGTGTTATTTGAAGGCTAGTTTTTGGACAAACAGAGGGACTGAGGCATGAACAGAGACAGATGCAAACATGAAGAATGACTGCAGATAATGGAGGATTCACGATATTCATTTATTGATTTCAATATGGAAAAGCATTGGTTATTACAACTGGACACAGAGTGCAAGAAGAATCTGTTTTTATCTGACCCTAAACTGCTCTCTGGCTTAAATCCCTCCTTCTCTCTGTTTATTTAATCATGATCCCTAATACAAATTCCATAACTGCCCCCCACCCGTCCCACAGAAAAAAGGTGCACCAAGTACTTTACCAGGTGCTGCTGTGTTATTACTCACCACAAGAGGGATCAGAGGGGTGAAGTGAAAGAGAAAAACAGGTTTGCTTTACAATGCTACCAGTGTCGTTTCTACAGTTACGTTCTGAGAGCATTGCAGAGAGCTCTGTGTCTGTGACGGGTCCTTTCATGCATGTGTTGTGCTTCTTTGAGAGGGTTTATATACATTTGTGAACGTGTGTGTGTCTGCCCTCCCCGCTCCAGTATGTGTGTGTGCATACGTGCTTGCATGTGTGTGTGTGTGTGTGTGTGTTTTGGGGATGCCTAACGTAAACTGTTTAAAGTACGCAGCATGGAGTTTGGCCTTGAACTGGTCATCCCTCTTCTCTTTGGTCTAAACTGTGGATCAGCCTGTCTCACTCCCACTTCCTACTGTGTTCCTCCTCTCCTCATGTTTCTCCTCCTCATGATTTCTGTCTGCACCATATTTCCTCCTTTCATTCCTTTCCTTTTCTTTCCTTTCCTTTCCTCATTGTTTTTTGGATCATTTTTCTTTACATTTTGCTTTTGCTTGGTAGTTATTCTTGTTTGGGGGGCCGTCAATGTATGATAATCAAAACTTTATGCTCCCATATGTTAACATTTTAAAATGTTGGTTAATATGATAGTTTTATTCATTTTGGAATCTCCAGCCCGAAATATGACTGTTATAAATGATTATGTTTCAGAGCGCTCAGGCAAACTCACTGTGCAGACAGCTGGATTTGTTAAAATAGAAATGTTATCATTCATTTGAGTCATCAGTTATACCCCCGTCCCTATCTTCTCTCTCAGGCTTGTCCCTTCCAATTACTTCAGTCTGTCTTCATTCTTTCTTCTCTCATCGCCTCATCTCCTTGCTCTTTTTGTTCCATCTTCCTCTGTCCTTTCTTTCCTCACCCTCCATCAATGCTGTTTCCTTTCTTATCTGTAGTTGCAGTTGGTTCCCTCTCCCTGTCTCCATTTGCTCTTCCTTTGAAAGGTTTCAGTTAAAATGTGTCCCGAAGCCAGCTGCAGATCCAGGGAAGAACCGCTCATTCACAGTGAATTAGCCGATTGTCCCTTCTCCAAACAAAAGGTTTATCTGAATGGACTCTCTAACCTTCCTGCCAATTTGCAATAGCAGCTCTAGACCAGAGATTTTGTCTTCCAAGAAACATCTCTTCCTGTTTTGTCACGATCTCCTTTAGTACATCTTTGCAACACGGAAATTTGATAATGTTTCAGAGGAAGCTTGATGTCTTTCATGTGTTCGTATTTTCTGAATGCTCCAACTCAAGTGCAGCGATTCCTGGATGTCTTTGCATGTTAGCAGCTCAGTTTTTAACATCTTGTTGACTTTTCCACACATCATGCATTTTTGCTGGCACCAGGAATGCTGATTCTGTCCATTCAAATCATTAACTTTAACTTATCTGCCAAACATGCAGTGGGACATTTGGCCGAGGGGACATATTTATCAGTCAGCAAGCCACACTGTGAACCACGGAAAGTGTCTGTATTGACATTGTGACGAAGATGTGGCATCCCCCTCACTCAGCGACAGCACACAGGAACTTCCTGTGTGGCGGCACTGGATCTGATTGGCCCATTCAGGGGGCAACAGGAAGTAGGGAGACATATATCAGTCAACTGGAGTCTAGCACTCCAATGCTGTGGAACAATAAACATAGCAGAGTGTGTGTTTAGCACACACACACACACACACACACACGCACACACACACAAAACATTCTTTCCTATAACAACATCTGTCTGCTGTTGCTACGGCTGCTGCTTAATTCATGTCACACACGACACAGTGACCCTGACCATTCTCTCAGTAGCGTTAAATACATGCACATAGCGCGCTTGTGTAGTGCAGTAGACAGTTCACATGAGGTCTGCTTTATGTTGCAGTCCACATTCTGCAGTGTCAAGTCATTATTTTCAAATGCTCACTTTTCAGACTGCAGTTCTGTTCCCTTCCTTTTTTTATTTTTACTTTTTTTTATGTTGTTCCAGTAAATGGCAATTTAAGAGCAAAGTGGACTAAGAGCAATATTTTATTACAAAAGCAGAATCATGTTCTCATATATCTTTTCTTCAGAATATTGTTAGGTGATTTACATGTAATGATGTGTCACTATTGTTTTAGGAGATGCATGCTCCCTCAGTCTCCAAAGCCTCTGGGGGCGCTCCAGCCTTCAGTACTGTTTGTATGTAAACTGATGGTTTTCTGGCAACGGTATCAAGTGAGTCACGTCCAGACAAACCTGCACAACCAGGTAAATCAACTGTAAAAAAAAAAATGTGCTCCTCCAACAACATATAAAAATGGTTACACGCAGATCTCTGCTAACAGTCAAGGCTGTCTGGAATGTGTGAAGAGCCTCAAGGTCTATGAATTATTAAGTCTAGCCAAAAAAAAAACCTGCATGTCATGAAGCATACACTATCAGCCTGTGTCAGTCTGTGACCCTGTGTGTTGCCTGTTTGCCTGTTACTGACTTTCTGGATGTCATGGAAACAAAAACACTGGTGGATAACAGAGAGAAGAAATAATAGCAAGGCTAAACATGTAAGATAAAGTAAGACCCTTGAAAACCAGTCCACTACTTTTAAGAATATGAGTGCCATTCTCAACAGGTGTTTCTGAAGCTTTATTTTTTCTATTTTTCTTTTTCAGAAAAGCCAAATTTCACATAAAAAAACCCAAACAAACACTATAACTCAGACTTTTCTCATGTTTTTATTGTTGCTGGGATATCAAGTCTATGACTCTGGGTGGACATTCATTGATATTGGCCCGTACAGTATAGATGTAAGGAAATCACATTTATGTGTGTGTCACAAATAACTTTCTACAAACTACTGGCACATGGTTTGTTAAATCTGAGGCTTGGCAAAAAAAAGTGTAAAGCTTTGGAAGAACAAAATGTTTCAGTCATTCAGTTTGGAAGATCAGTCAATGCTCCAAATAATGTACATATTATAACTCTTAGTATACACTTTGGGATGAACAGTTTTTGGTATTAAAGTGATTTCTTACGTGCATCACACACTGACTCTGTCATGTAATGCCAGTTGGCACCTTAGCAAACACTATATGGTCTATTCAGACAAAATAAGAAGTCAGGGTACTGACTGGGGAAATCTGTGTTGACGTGGGGAGCAGATGTGATAAAACTGTAAATGGGCAGTGAAAAGTGGCATATCCTGTCATATACAGTATATATGTAGCAAATTGTGTGTGTCAAGACTGGAGTGAAAACAATCTAATGATCTAAAAAAAGAAAATAGATTACTTAAAAATCTCCCCACTCAATATGACTTGAATTTCACCCCAAAATAATTTAAAAGTTGATAAAATATTTTTTATTTGGAACAGGAGTTTGTCTGTATGTTGGGGTTTGTACTCATTTAACATTTTTTGAGGCTGTGAAATCACACTTTCTACAAAAAGTCAAATATCGCTCTAACACTGACATTAATGTGTCTTCTACTTTAAGTGCGATTGCAAAACAGTGGTGTTAGCATCACACAAACTTAAAGAGTAAGTTAACACCAGCTGAAAATCCTGTTTCTGCTGACCTCCAGTGGTCTTACTTCTCACCTTGCTGCAGTGATGTAGAAGTGTACTCCAAGACACTGTGCCATCACCGTTGTGGTCTGGGGGTATAACAGACTTGAAACTTTCGGCCAGAGAGGGGGACTAAAGCCCGGTGTTACATTACTCTTTAAAGAGGAGGACTGGAAGGCACTTCATACATAGATATGTAGTTCTGGGTCACACACAAGTCAATAACTGTAATAGCGTCTACAGGAAATTCATTAATTCGGTCACAATACAAAAGAGCTCATGACATAAAAACCATAAACAAAATCCTACAGTACATTTGGACAGAGTATAACACAGTTAAATTTACAAACACAAAACACGTTCCCTTTGGTGATTAACTTTGAATAATATATTTTATATACATACATACTGTACACATATAATTACAATGGTGTACAAAGAGTGACACACTGGTAAACAGAGACATACAAAGACAGAAAGTTTAGTTGGTTTGCTATATAACCTGAAAAAAAACTTTGTTAAGAAAATGGTTACAGTGAAATTGTGAAATATGGAGGGTAGGCTCTAGAGCCAAAGACTGACTAAATTTGGTCAATGAAACAATGAGAGGCACGGCTATCGGCACTCCTCTTGTGCTGCCTTTTGTGAAGCTAACAAAAGTGAAAGTTGGATAATCTCAAAAAGAAAAGATGACGCATCAAGTTTCATACATGTTGTCCTTAGAATTTCCATAGTCCGTAGTCAGATTGTTACAGTGTAAAGGCACAACTAGGAGATAAAAAGGCCAAAAACATCTAGATGGGGAAAGACAATAAGAAATCCGCACCCAAACTCTGTCATCTCTTTCTGGATAAAAGAACTCATGTTGCCACATCAACAAGGCAACATTTTAGGGCGACAGTGACAGGCCAAAATACCAGCTGACTTCTTTAGCACTGCAGCTTAAATCCCCAACAAACATCTTGCTTCCTGGAAAACATTTGACAGCATTTTTGGCTGTGATTCTCCCTCTTCTGTCAGCTGTTAGGAGCTTTGTCTATGTATTTTGGCCAAAAAGTGTTTTGATTCCAGTCGGAACAAAACGTTCAGCTGGCAAAATTAAAGCGTACACGTCATAGCATCACCATGCTGACGTTCAGCTGGCTTAGAATCTCGAGTTAATAGCAGAAGTCAGGGAGTGCACTTATGGAAATAATATGACACCATTCAACAGAAAATTGGCTAAACTCTGCCTCACCTCTCACGAAGTCGGTTCATTAAGAAAAACACCCTGAAGGCTACAAGACTTTTGAGTATTATCATACGTGTAAACCGAAACACGTCATTGTTGTCAGTACATCTTTAAGTAACAACTGATTACCAAAAAAGCCTAATGTTGAGGTATAGTAAACATTCATTTAAGCGGTTTTACTAGACTCCGACATTATCATAACTCCACTATATGCCTGCTACCAGCTTCTGCATGAGTCCAAACCATAATATGTGCCAACTTAATTCACTTAATTCACTAATTCACTAAGTTCAATCTTTTGAATGATTTGTATCTGTGATTTTCTGCAGTATTTGCCATGAAAATTTGTTGACAAAAAAAACATTATAATAACCCCAACCACCTCACATGGTGACATACACAAAACATAATATATTTTGGATGGACATCTGTATTACTTCATATCACCAATAACACTGTTTCTGTTAAAACTGTTTCTGGTTAATAGAGAAGATATTTGGCACTTTCCTTGGAGTGTTTTAAAAGCCAAGCAGACACCTCAGAGTGCAGTGCTGTGGGAGTGAACTTCATGAGTCCACCACAGAAAAATAAGTGAGGATATTCTACAATAATCCATAAAAGATGCACATCGGACATTTTTGGATTTTCAGCAAATATTTAAAATACGAGAATATTTCCCACTTAAAGGATAAACCTGGGCCTTATTTTTAGGTATTTCGCCTTGCAGAACACGAAAGTTGCTTGTCTAGTTGCTGTGACTTTGGTGTTTAAACGCGTAAGTTTGGATTCGAACTTACTCCTTAAAACACCAAAGTCACACAATAAAAGGCAGATCAAGGCAGCACCTCTCATGTTCTGCGATATAAAATAACCGTTGTTGTCAATAGAGTCTGGTGGATTTGAACTGAATAATATACCGTCTGTTTCTGGTGAAACAAAAAAGGATCGTACAGATATATCTCTGAAGGGATCCTTTCAATAATGTTTACAGACACTTTGAATAACAATCTGAGCCTGTCAATGGCAAAGACAAGCACTTTAATTAACTTTTGTAATGTAATCCTTTGGGGCATCCTCACCCTGAAGGATTACATTAGAGCCATTGTAGCCTGTTCGTAGCTGCCCGCTGATCTAATGCACCAACTCCAACTACATTTTACAAGTAAAAAAAAAGTAAAAATAGGGCCCAGGTCTAAAAGTATCTGATTCGTCCTTTAACATCATTTAACAACATTATTACTGTGACCATGTTTGTATGCTGACATTAGCATTAACCCAAGTCCAAACTAGCCATTCTAGCTATCTTCTTCTGTTCATTGTTTGCAATCAGTTTCTGTATCATTTGTTTTATCTTCATTTTCATGCAAGATTCATTTTGATGAAAGGATTGACTGGATTAAGTTTTATATAATTTACAGTACTTTTCAGTTTCTGAGATCCCAATCGCACCGCCAGAAGTCAGTTTAACATAACCACTGGTTATTCCTTCACAGTTCTTTGTCGTTTCCTCTGTCAGCTTCAGGCGCCCAGAGACACTTGATAAAGCCAGAGAAGCAGACATCTCAGCACATATCATGCCATGATCTGAAGTCTGGTAATACACACCAGAGATGACCTTCACCTCATCTCCACATAACACTGTGGCACAGAGCCTGCTCTAAAACTGCAAACATCCTCCTCCCATTTTTGGTAAGATCCCTGGAACAACTCGTCTCTAATCCCTAAGAGGGAATAAACAACTCAGGATTTCTGCAGATCCTGGACCCTTCACGTAGTTAAGCAGGATGAAAGGAAGAAGCCAGGAGAAAAAGGAGTCCCCAAAGAATTCACGTCGTGAAGCCATTAAATGATGAATCGACTGCAGAAATGAATAGTGGCTGTGATTACCTAAACAATAATGGGTAGAACAGTATTGCAGTATTTGTTTTAGTAAGTTCCTCATGTAAGTATTGATATTATTTATGTATTCAATAAGCATTAGCAGGATGTCCCATGAATCTTTCAGTTTGAAGCCTGTACATTGAAAAAGTTGTGACCCTGGAAATCGATTCAAGCAACCTTCACTTACGCATTATGAGCAGACAATTGCAAGTGTTGGTTTGCATTTCTTCCCCAACATTAACAAAATAGACAGAGTAATCTTCTGAATCTGGGTTTAGGTTTGGCAACTGACACGAATGAGCCCTGTGTGAAGGAAACTCCAATAGTAGTGTCATGTTATCTGTATGTAACATGTATGCATGATGTTATGAGACCTTTTTTGAGAATGGGGATCAAAGGGGGAAAGTCCAAAACACATGACTAGGATTCAAAGTTACAGAAGACTGGAGAAAGAGGATGGGTTGTACTGGCATTACCTTCATTTCACAGATTACTTTTAAATAGTTCATATCAGCGTTGCCCATTTCAACACATTTAAAACAAAAAGAAAATAATAAACAACTAAACAAAAATACTAACAGCCTATCAGAGTCCTTGAAGGTCGGACTCCTCTCCTGTTCCTCCACCACACAGCGAGAAAGTCTTGTCATCTTTAGTCATATTTGCCATCCACCCTTCACCACATCTACTCCATCCACCTCTCACCATGTTGGCAGTCCCTCTTGACTTTCCCATGCTGCCATTTACCTTCTTTCAATCAGTCTCTCCAAAACAGACTAACCCCGTCAAGCAGTTGGATTCATCTCCGCGAGCTCCACACCTTCTTTATACCACTGAGTGTTCGTTGTGGTGGTGGTGATGGTGGTGCATACCGCCGCTCAGCACTGTGTGGTTGATGGACGACGCCGAGCGGTCAGATCCCTCCGCCGCCATCCCGTTGACATTCTCCTGCCGCTGACAGCACAGGATCTGCCTGAAGGTGGCGCTCATCTCCTTGTCACGGTAGGAGTAGATGATGGGGTTCATGGCCGAGTTGAACTCGGCGAGAAGCAGGAAGAACTTCTCATAGGTGAGGACATTGCAGCTGGCACAGAAGACGTCGAGAAGGAGGATGACCAGGCCGGGGGTCCAGCACACGATGAACGCACCTGAGGAGACACGAAGCGGGGAATAAAATGAAAACCTGTTTTTTGTTTGGTTTTTCTTTACAATACATGAAATTACAGATTTAAATATATAAAGCAACACGTGAACCTTTTTTTTGAGTGTTCCTGGTAGAAGAATACTCCATGACCCCCATAAAGTCATGAAGTCAAGTTAAGTTGTGAATCTTTTCTGGACCCATAGTTTCTTTCAGTTACACAAACATGTCACTGATTAGTTGGATTATCTCAGAATTTTTATAAAATGCATTTTGCAACCAGATTTTTCTGGGGCTAACCCAAGTTCTACGTGTTTATAATCTTTCGCATCTTGTATTGCTTCATTTTTAAAAAGCACTATTCATCCTGAAAAAGAAAACGTCTAATACAATGATATCTTAAGCTAATAAGAGACTTAAAGCACAGAATTGAGAGTAGCACAGAGCACGACTTGATGTTTTTGGCTTGTCTTTGCACATGAGTCACTCTTACTAATCACTGTCCAGGCTCATGTTCTTATCTATTCTGACTCTTGGTTTCCACTGCCACTTGGGCTGATTTTGCAGTTAATACCACATAAATATAACGTGATCCTTTGAAGACTTTCTTGAATTTCACCTAGTTAACATACTGTATGTCACCAAATTAGCACGTGTTTATTTTCCAATTTGTAATTTCAGACTTCCTGAGTTCATGCTATTTAAGTTCTCTAGACTCATGATTTACATTTGAAAACTGATGATTTGCTTTGGACTTGGGCTTTAATTTCACTGACTCACACTTAAACAACGACTTGGACTTGAGTTATGATGACTCTACCAAAATAGTTACCTGTCTACTTTCAGTGAGACCCTTTAGTGCCAGATATTCTGGGTTTGAATCAGGCAGACATCTCTTTGTTTTTTCTCTCCCTCTTCTTTACCACAAAAAAGCAAAGAGGCAAAGACAAAACAAAATAGTAAAACAGAATGTAAGATTTTGGCCCTGAAAATGTATCCTACAACACAACCGCTGATGGGATGATGTACTATATACAGTGGGTGAAGCCACACCGCCTGCCAGAACTGGTTGTTTTTGGTCTGCTTTGAAACAAACAAAAATCACTCAACAGCCACATCAGCATCACTGATCTCCTTCAGTCTACAGAACAAAAACACCCATGTCACTCTATAACCACATCTAAAACTTTTTAATGATACATTTTGAATTCAAGTACTTTTGTTGTACAGGGTTAGTTTTTGGAGGATTACCAGTTATGGGCCCCAAAAGCCAGAAATACCACTAAAAGGCTGTCTTCTGAGGTATGAATAAACATTTAAGTTGGTTGTGAATAAATAAATAAGCATTACCTTTAATCTGTGTAAATCAAAAATGAGTGACTCTTCCATTTACTTTCACCACACAGTAAGATCTTGTTTTCCACAACTCTTCCCATGTTTCTCTTTGTCATATGATAGAAGACACATTAGGAAACAAATTAGGACAGAGGGAAGTATACATTAACATGCCAGCAACAATAAGCAGAGCTGAAAGCTGAGAAGTGTTGAGGAAATTGTGCAAGTGAAATATGAATCAATTATTCAATATCAATCTTTATAATCTGAAAAATGCATTTATGATTTCAATTGTGTAACTTGCTCTGCTATTTAAATGTAAGTCATTTTTAAAGCACATCTATATTTCAGTTATAGCACTATATTATTTGATTAATTACTTACACAGTGCGTATTGTATTACTGTTGAGATTTTAAAATAAAATGTTGCTAAATAAACTTTCTTTGAATTAATCAGACATGCAAGTCCAACAAATCTCACTAATATAACTACACATTTTCTGCGTTGGTGCCTTAAACATCATTTGTCATTTGTGCTTTCCAAAACTGTTTTATATGATCATTACAAAAAAGATTCATATGAATGTTAGAATTCGGCAAAGTTTAAGCAACTAAAACTTCATGGTCATCGTCAAAAGAAAGCAATTTGTGATGTCCATCAGAGATGGGATTCACCATTTCTCCAGAAATCAGATCAAACAGCTAATGACCATCACCGATCAATGACCTCACCATCCTCCATTGTCCCTCCCTTAATGTGAAACATCTACAGAAACAGAAATTACTGACCTGCGCCTCATTTTGGTAACCATATCTCCAGTACTCCATCATCATATCTATAACCCTGCGACCTCATTTGAGCACAAGGCATCATCATTTCAAGTGTGTTAGCACAGCGCAGGGGGGTCACTGACACATTATTTATCAATGTCAAGTTCAAGTGCTGTGAGTTCTGTCAACAGATGCTATTTGTCGCAACTATGAGACAACTGCAGGACATTACACTCTTGAGACAGTAAAACAAAAAGTCTTGATGAGAAATTAGGAAAGCAGAGAGTGAGAGAAAGAGAGAGAGAGAGACAGAGAGAGACAAAGAGAGAGAGAATATTGACAGGGAGGCCTGTTATCTGTTAGTGTTTTGCAGGCGGCAGCTGCAGCGAAGGCTTGACCTCACTTCCCAGCTATGCAGGCAGACTCTCCAGAGTTAGATACATTTCTCAAACAGTTTCAGAAACTATCTGAACTATTTGTCTCTCAGTGAAACATCTTAATCTGAACAGGACAAGACTCAGTGCAAAAAACAACACAGAAGCATTCAGAACGTCAGTCGGAAAAACAAGAAAATTACTTCAGACCAACATTATGATTGTATTACGTGACCGTGTTTCCTGCCTTTAGCCACTCTCTCTCATTCTGTGTTAGTGTCAATGGAAATGTAGTACAGTCGTGAAATTGACCGTAACCGCAGCCTATATTCTTGTCAGAGTAAGGAAAAACCATAACAAAAGAACAACTAAACACAAAATGCTCTTCTTCATTTCTCTAGTTTCTTTTCCTCTCTCATAATAACTGCTGCGACTTTAAAAATGTCCCTGTTCTGTTTGAAACAGAGTGCAAAATATGTATATTTGCAGGATGTTTGTCCTGAGGAAGAAAGCAGTCTTTGTGTAAAGCTATAACCTGAGTGGTTTCACTCTTACGTTCTTTCATTTCCTCTCTGAAGCCAGGAGTTGCTTGCCTACAGCCTGCGTCTCAAATTTGCTCCTTTGCATTGCCCAAAGCAACGTGTCCCGTTGACCATGGCCACATAGAGCAGCCGTGCACACAGTTCACACGGGGTAATGCAGAGTTTTTGTTTATGGAAGAAACAATTAGGCGGACCTAAGTGAAACCTTTTGCTGTGTCACAACTTGAAAATTCCACATGGACGGAAAAGAAATGGGAAAAATGGAATGTCAGTGGAGGAGAGTAAATAAACACTCCTCTGTTGGCCTGGAACATTTGGAAATGTATGGAAAACTACTTTGACACTTTCCAGGCCGCTGTCTAAAAGGGCTTAGTATCTCACCATTTTCACTTGAAAAGTCAAATTTTCTGAATGTCTAATTTATCACATAAATGAACTTTTACTTACTTCATTATTTTAACATACTATCTCAAGTCTTTAATATAAAAAGTGATCATTTGTGACTTGACTTGTGGATCTACTAGTTTGACAGTCAAAACTCAGACTTAGTATCTAATTTCTTCCTGAGTATTTTTTCTGATGTCATTCCATCCTATATTCTTATCCTGGTGGAAATGGGCTTCCATATGAGAGGGAACAAAGGGCTATGGGAACAAAAATAAGGAAATAATGGGGACCAGACTACGGCAATGAACTCCACACTCCCACAGATGCAAAACTGAGGGTAGACACGGATAAACACTCACATGTGCAGACACAAACACACGCAAACGCTCTCTTACATAATTATACACGGCACAGAGACAGATGGAGAAGCACTCAAACACAATGTGAAAACATTTGGATGCTGTTGAGAAAGCCCTCAGAAAAAAAACTCCATCCCATCATGTTGAGCCTTCCAGTCAACATTAACATCATTATTAACCTGAAACAGCATTTCAGCATTAAAGCTCTTTACGTCATTACAATTGTTAGGGGATTGTGAGAAATGATCTTGAGGTCCTTTTTCTGCCTTTGCACACCAGCTCCTCCTTCAGATTAGCAAATGTGGCTCATTTTCGTAATCTAACATAGTGTTTGTTGGGAAATGCTTTGCTCTAATGGCTGACGTGTCATGTTTCTTCCAGGGAAAAGACGTTTATGATGTTGTTTTTCCCTGCTACTGACACACTGTCTGCAGCAGCTCACTTAATTGCCCTCGGTCAAATGTAGCCTGCCACAAAATCACATATATACGAGGGTGAAGAATCATGCTAGTGGTTTTGCATATTTAATCCTTTAACTGAAAATGACTGCCTGAATTTTATGCTGCCATCCGTTTCCAGTCATTTGGCTATGCTTTGAAAAGCAACTTGCAGAGATTGGAAACATGCTCAACAGAGCTAATGACATCCATCCAAGTGAAAGTAATATCAGTGGTAATGCACTTGCATTCTCATTTTTGAGTGATTTGAAAGATGAGAGAGTGAGATAAGTGGAAATGATGCACAGTGCATTATCTTTTCCATAATCAGGGGATGAATTAGGATTTATGAGGAGGGGGAGCTCTTTTCCAGTGAGGTTGGGGTTTTTTCACTGTAACCACTTTCTTCAGTAGAAAGTAGTTACTGAATGAAAACTGTACATATTGTCTTCTGTGGATGTGGATAGTGATTGGGTGTCATTTTTATTCATTCTGTACCACAAGTTAAACTTCACTCACCTCCTGAAATGAAATCAAATGTATCATAAGAACTTTGACAAATTATATAGAAAACTGTCAGCAGCAATGTCAATATTTTGGTATATGAAGTAAAAATCATCTGAAAACCTCCCGCACAGCCTTTTAAGCCTCTGATCCACCTCTGAGTTTCTCCACATTGTGCTGATGTCGTCCACATGCAGCAACATACTTGACTCATTATAGAGCTTCAGATTCCGCTATCGGGGATTTTCATGCCTTACTGTTATTTCTCACGTCTTCATTCTGGCTTCGGTTTCCATTAGTGTGCAACTCTCTCAGGCCCCAAAAACGGATAAACACCCAATATTAAATTACTGCTCTCATTCTTCTGTATGTGTCCCTCCTTTTTTCTCCATGAATCTCTTTATCTGCATCTCTCTCTCTCTGTCCCTTTCTCTCGCTGGTTTCCTGACCCCCCTTCATTTTTTTTTTTTATCCCACTTCAACACTCTTACTTTACTTTCTGTCTTGTCACATACTCTTTTCTCTATCTCTCCCTCACTTTCATTCAATTTCATTCTCTTCTCCGGTAGCCTATCTCTCAATCAGCTCATCTCTTTCCATCATTCATCATAACCCTATCCCAACCATCATCAGTGGTCATGACCACGATCCCACTGAAGTAAGTTAGAAACCATTATGTAAATTTCTAAAATGCCCAGTGGCTTCCCGTTTGTCCGCAGAGCGATTTCTTTCTCCTCTCTTTCTCACATCAGTGCACACACACACACACACACACATACACTGGAGATTAGATAAAGGTTGACATTCAGTAGCTGAGTGTTTACAGTTATTGATAAAGAGGCCTGTGGTGTACACAGTGAAGGAGTCTGGTGATGGTGTCACAGTGATCTAATGGTTAGAGAAACTGGGAGGTCTTTGAAATGGCAGTAATGAAGGTTTTCAGGCTGTAACATATCTGCAGAGTTGTTGGTCGGCAGCAGTGACTCCCTCTTCTTCTTCCTTTTTTGTCATTGTTTTGAAATAAAAAGACAAAAGTCGACAGTAAAAACAATGCACACTGGTTTTGTTATGGTCTGCAACAAATCAAGGCTGTTAGTCACAGCCACGCCACCCACCACCGGATTCTGAATCCAATTTTCTTAAACTGCATTTTGAAGTCGCTGAGGCGGCTTGAAGTGGAGTTGAACTTTAATACAACTAACATCAGGAGCAATGCAAGCTGCTCGGTTGATACTGGATTGTAGAACCCACCTTTCGCGAATACGTACTGAACAGAAATATTACTGCTGCAATAATGTGCATGTTGCATTTTACTGACATAGATGCGTCATATACTGCTGGGTAGTTTAATCTACAGGAATGCATTGTGGTCTATAATATCATAATATGTTCACAACGTCACTATCTCTAAAAGTCAGCTTTGTGATGATGCATTTTGCAGCTGAGAGGGCTCATTAATTTGGAATTAAAAGGAACGCTTCCTTTTTTTCAGATACAAACATTCACATTCAGAAATCACCACCTGGACAGAGGGGCATGAAAATTGTCATGTAAAAAGTTACTATTTATGTCTTATAATTTTATGTAAAGCATGTTTTTTATAAGATCAAGTAAAACCCTTAAAATCGTTGCTTTATACTGTGTTTTATAACTGAATGCTAATGTTGGGGTGAGGGACATTGTGCTACACTGTACTACTATTGCGCTACTATAATTTGCATGTGGTGTTGAAAATAAAAAGTAATGTATTCTTTTTAATTTGGCATGTTATGGAGACTGGAATGGGAATGAAGACACTCACATCCCACCCCAGAACGCCCAAATATTTAAAATCGCTGCTCCACCCCAGCACACCCTGGATGCATGTAATGATACAGTAGATGCTTGAGAAGACTTAAGAGTTTGCCAGAACAACTGACTCTGTTGAGAAAGGAAGCATTGGGACAGATGCTGCCGTTGTGAGTGATAAGAAAAGCTGCACTCTGAACAGTAATTTCTTGCATGAAGCTTTTCACATACACCCACACATCCACACAGAAAACAGGTGTCATTGCGATCTGCACACCAGTCATGATGCCACACTGACAGCAGATTGGACGGTTGTACTCAGCTCTGATTGGTTCTGCTCTCATATGCATTGCAGTAGCACGGAAAGGTTGAACATTGATTGGTTATACATTGAGATTTTGAAACAAATGTAAGTCATTGATATGGCATCTGTGTGCATGTGTTTGGGCGACGGTATGTCTTGGCGCTCCACACTGTCTGACGATGCGACTGCATACAGCACCATGGGCTTAAAGATAATCAAATCATTCACAGAAGACCCCTGCATGAGCCAACACCTGACACACAGACACACACTCAAGGGTCATGGTTCATTTCACAGTGCTGTTGACTCAGTGGAGAGTGATGAAGAGAATCTATGTTGGTGTCATTCAAACATTTTCTTTTTTTTTTTTTTGTATTTTGGAAGCAAAGCAACATTAGCTGGTTTCTTGACTTCGAGTAAATGTAGCTGGATATCCAGTAATATTTACTGCATGCTTCCCATTTAAAGTTTTATGAAATTTGAAAGTGCATTTGTATAACGTTTGCTCAGTAGTACTACTAGTGGTCAAGTAAAGTCCAGTGAGGGAGTTTAAGGCATAGGAAGGACTTGAGCCCGATTGTGGTTTCGTTTTCCCATCATTTCACCAAATGAGAGCACATCAGAGTTTATGTGAACAGCACTAATCTCATGTCCCACTGTTCTTTATTGAGCCTCAGGGTTAATATGAATGCGAGAGAGTCACTGTACTTGTTCGTGTCAGCACTTGTGCATTTTGTTTGTAAGTATGTATAAATTTCCCAGTAAGTTTTTTTTTTTCATCTCATCCTGTACTTCCTAGAAGAAATCACCCATGGCTGGTTTTACAGCATCCTGAGAAGGACAAGTGAAGAGGACAGCAGGCCGCAGGGGAGCAGTTATTATCATCTGGTCCGCAGATGGGAGAGGCTGGACTGGGAATAGCTGTGGGGTTTACTTTCTCGTCAACTTATCTTGATCTTCCCTTAAGATATCAAACATAATCAAAACCCAGAACTCAATGGTGACTTAAACTGCGCTGGAGACCGAATAACTTGTGACCTTTTGTGTTTTGCTTTGGCCAGTGTAAGATGAAAACAGGACAGAACAGACCAGGAGATAACTGTCCAAGAGATGTGAATACATGATTGCATACCCAAATGAAACAAGCAACTACCTCCCTTCTACCAGTATAACAAAAAAAGTTATTTTATATCCTCCTTGGTGCTTCAAAAAAATGACCTCACTCAGAAACAGCGGTGGATTCCAGACTGAACCAAAACACATCACACCCTTACTCAAAAGACTAACTTCTCGGAGCTGGCATCAGTGAAAATAAATAAATGTGATTTGTTCAAGAATTCATAATAGTATTGATTGAAATGAATAATATTTAAGTATTGTCACACTGTTCCCACCTACGGCAGGTGATAACTCAAACCAAGGTCTAAGCACAAAATATATTTTGCCAAATTTTACATTTCAGAAAATGGAAAATGTTTTTGTTTATAAGAGTGAGTAGTTTGTGTTAACATAAAACCTACGAGCTTAGACTATCATGTTATTGCCTTTACTGGTAGAGTCTGATACTGAGGAACTCTTGAGAGAAGGTGTGAAATGTTTTTTTTTATTTCATTTCTAAGGAACCCTGTGTTGTTTCAGGATGAGGTCACTATCAGTCACTGTTTTTTTTATAGGTTATTTTAAGGGATAGTAAGTGTTACTGGATGACTCAGACTTCAGACTGCAATGGTATACAGAGCACTGACTACAAGATAGGAGGAGCAGCTGCAGCGCCACATGGACTTTCAAACTCTGATTCGACCATTTACAATGGAAAAGGACAGTGGAAGTGACATGTACTCTTATGTATCTTATGTAAGGAGCTGAATACCTTTGATTTGGTTCTTGCATTAATCAAGGAAAAAGATGGCAGCTATCAGATTTACTGAAATGAAATAAAATGTCTGCAGGTGCATCTTTTCTGCAAAACTTTTAAAGTACAAGGTTAAATAAGAAGAAACAAACAAAGCATCTCTAAGCAGCAGAAAATGGATGTTCTCCAGTTTTCTCCATACTGTAGGCTGCAGAGCACATTCTGCTGTCCATTACTTTTGATGTAAGGTTGGAGTAAAGACAACAGAGGCAACAGGATGAGATAACACAGCGCATAACAGACAAATCACACAGAATCCTTTGGTATGTTTTGTCTAGGACCAACACATCCTGCTTCCAGTCAGTAAGAAGTGCCTTTCCCACAATTCACACTCCAACATACTTTACACAGAACTGAGTTTGTCTGTTACAGCTCTAGATTCCATGGCAAAAAAAACGCAGCACTGCCTCTGTTTATTACACACCACTGAAGAGGCCTGGAGACTTGCAAAGTAGGAAATGTATCTCTGCTCGCTTAGACATAAAAATGTCAGACTGCACACACAGCTCAGCTTTAAAGCAAAACAGGCGCTTTCAACAGAATAGAGGCTTTTTACTGCATCAGTGTGTTAACAACTACAAAACAAGCAAGCCATAAACTAGTACTACACCACATTTAAGAATAATTCTGAATCTGGAGGTTTGGGCACCATTTTTTATCTCAGGCAGATGATGCTTGAGGTGTACTTTACATAGCGTGATAACTCAAATTAATTCTTATACAAAAGAATTATGGCCTAAAGCATGTCTTACCAGTGTGCCCTTACACTGCCCAACCAGTGTGAAATATCAGCTGTGAATATTTTGCAATTCTTGGCTCAGACAGGAACATTCTGAGGCACATAAAAATGTCCCGCATAACAACTGGAAATGATGCAAGGAGCTAGGAGGCTGGTGGACATCAGTTTTCCCAGTAATCAGTTTTGGCTCAGCTGAAATAAGCCAAGGCTAATGCTCCTTTCTCGCCTTACTCTAAAGCTTTTTTGAGTATATGCCCAGCAAATAACATCAAATTTGCAGGAGAGGGTAACTGTTAAATCTCTACTTGAACTTTCTTCGGGCAGTAAGGTGGGTGATTTTGCTTACAGTGAAAATAGAATACACTGCATACAGTGAAAAATACAAGGCTAAGGCTACAATCGCTCTATGTGTTCCACTTCTATACCTGAGACAACTGTATTTTCTAGACATTACTTAAATTCAATGGTGCCTTCGTTTTTAATTTATCAGACTGTATTCATGTTGCATTGAACAGCTCCTATATATGACAGCACATGAACATAATTCATAGGGAACACGGTTGGCTGAGATAATGTATTTGGGGCTTACAGTCGTGCTAGGCAGACACTGTACTGAATGATGCAGCCTCACGGATCATCGTCAACAGACTCATTGTTCTGCTGCTGCTGCTGATGACGACGTCGAATGTTGCACTCATTGCTCCAGATATATATTACTCGATATATACAGTAGATATAGATCCAGTTCAAATGTAGTAGATAGATAACTCGATAGAGATAAACAGACAGCCAGACAGACACATAGATAGATAGATAGACAGATAGACAGATAGACAGATAGACAGATAGACAGATAGATAGATAGATAGATATCCTTACCCAACACAATCACCACGGTTTTCAGCAGAGACATCATGGTATCTCGGTTGCGTCGCGGTCCAGAGCTGTGCCGTGACATCCTCATGGTCCTCTGACGCACATAGACAAAGATGTGGGCATATAGTGTCACCATGACAACAAAAGTCACTAGGTTAAACACTGCCCAGAAGACCAGGTAGGAGTTGCTGTAAAGCGGCGCCATGTTGGAGCAAGACTTAATACTACAGATACAGTTCCAGCCCACGCTGGGGATGGCCCCCATGACTATGGACATGGTCCAGATTATGACAATCACCACCACCACACGGCGGTTACTCATGCGCGTGTGAAGCTGCATCCGGAACACGGTGATGTGGCGCTCGATGGCAATGGCAAGCAGGTTGGCCACAGACGCCGTCAGGCTGGTATCAATCAAGCCTTGGCGCAACAGCCATGTTGAAACAGTCAGACGCCTCGTGTTTGGCCCCGTGTTGAACATCAAGTAGAAGTAGGCCAGTCCAGCAAAGAAGTCAGCAGCTGCCAAGTTGGCCATCAGGTAGTAGATGGGGAAGTGGAATCTCCTATTGACGTAAATGGCGATCATCACCAGAAGGTTGGCAAGCATGATGAAGATGCACACGGTGATGCCCAGGCCCATCACCAGCCTGCTGACGGTGTTCCAGTCAGTAGCAAGGTATTTGCCACTGCGGTTGTAGAAGAAGGCAATGGTCTCGTTGTAGTAGCACTGTTCCTCGTCCATGGTGGTAGTAGTGCTTTCTGAAAGGAAAAAATTAGCAAATGTTAAAAAAAGTCATTTATGTAAAGGTTGCTGATTGAACAAGGTGATCCTCACATCAGCAGTGTTCTCCCTGTCATGGGATTTTATTTTTTACATGGACTAACCTGATCCACTTCTTATCATCTCAAAACAATTTCCATTGGTACCACAGAAAAGCTAGATTTCATCAGTAGATCACATCTGGTTGTTTTGCTCCAGCTGGCAAGTGAACCACAGCGTATGAGTCAAACAAGTGATGTTTGAAGATCACAAAAACTGGATTAATACAAGCGATGGAAAAAGCACTGCAATGAATTACCAGGTCGTTACTCAAAGAGTCTGGCATGAATGGGAATATCAATCTGATTAAATTACTGTGTAAATGAAACATGAAACCCAAAGAGATTGGCTCAAAATTGACTCAATAAGGGTTGAGCTGTGATGTGTGGTGATTTTCCTGGAAATTGTAAAATAAAGTTCAATAATTTGCATTATTTGTCTGTGATAACTGATAGGAATGAACAATGAAAACCATCAAACCATCAAATGGCCAAAATGTTTAGCAGAAAGCGTACGTTTACTTAGATTTAAGTCAGTTATAGATTTAGGACACCAACACAAAATCTGTCTATACTAAACAGAATGGCCTCTTTGTTCACATTTCCTTTTCTTATGCTTCAGTCAAGAATGAGTTAATATATGCTTTACTATTTCTCTTTCATAACATTCAACACAAAGCAGCGCTTTAGGAAACATGTGGATGTAAGCCGGTTCCTGAAACATGGAAAAGCAAAAATCCCCTTTGGATTTAGACTGAAATGATTGTGAAAGTGTGTGCGTGTGTGTGTGTGTGTGTGTGTGTGTGTGTGTGTGTATTTCACATACAGAAAACAACCATTGTTAAGACAGCTTTATAGGAGCAAAACGCCTAAAAACGATTGCAAGAAACAAAACTTGTATTGTCTACAAGTCACAGTTTACAGCAACACTACACAAGGGAGGTGTGTGTGTGTGTCTGTGCCTGCATGTTTGCATGTGTGCAGCTGTGAGTGTGTGTGTACATGCATCTTCGTGTGCTGTGTGAATAAACCCCTGTGTGATATGAAGTTGAAACATATTTTTTCCATCTGGTGGAGATTTACAAGTGTTCCTGCTTAAAAACTCCATCAGAGGAAACTGAGAAAACTAACCAGCAACAGCAGCAATGATGCTTACAGGCGACTCTCACACACACAAACAATGCTCACAGAAACATGTGTGTGTGTAATAAGCTCCAGTCCCACACAGATGCTGGCTAGTCTCTCTCATACACCCCAGACCGGAAACAGGACCTCAGGGCTTGAGTAGAGTGGAGTGTGTGTGTGTAAGTAAGACAGAGAAAAAGAGAGAGAGGGAGCCAGAAACAAGAGGAGACGAAGAGTAAAAGAAGTTCTACGTCAAAGGCCAGTGTTTTTGTGGAAATCCTTCCCTCTTGATTTACCTTCTAATAAGACCGCTCAAATCCTCTAAACCCTCTTTTCTCTCTGCAGTGACACAGCAAATACCTCTGCTCTGCCAAAACTGAACTACAAACATGAAGGATTTTTTTTCCCTCTTGGACTAATTTGCAAGGTTGGAAACACTATCACAACCTTCACCTCTTGCAAATTCACATGAAAAATACACTATACTCCTGGGATGTGAGGTAGTCTTGAACATTGTGAAAGCTGAAGTTGGCCAAACATATTTTTCAACTGTTACACCTCAACTGCTAAGGAGCACTAAATCTCGCTGGTCACATACTGTTTTGACTGTCATGATATACAGGACATGTTACATAATGTAGAGGGGGACGTTTTTCCGGTAGCAATAACCTATAATTTAGCTCCTTTCTCTGCTTTTGTTCCATAGAGCCCCCATGTTATGAACTCTAAATTTATCCCATTTTAAACCCTAATTCAAGCCAAAAGCAATACTGCCCATCAGCTATATAGTAGACTGGCTCAGAATTCTGGCAGCGTACAACATCTTTATATTCCTTAGCCAAAACTGGTGTGTTAGGCACGGCGGTGCAACAATAACAGAATAAAGGAAGTTCTAATCAATTAAATAAACGGTTTCCTGGACTCTGTTTATATCTCCAATTTCCTGAGGTGGACCGATATGGGACTCCATGTGCAGCCATGTTTGCTTTGAGTGGCTGTAAAACGTTATTTCATTCACTGAAACAGCAGTGGCACATTCTATTAGCTGTACTGAATTATTGCTAATACCGTACTGCTCCAGACAAGTTGAATGTGATTTCTGAAAAGACATGCCCAAAAAATAAACACTGGCCAGCAATCATTATAATAGGGCCACATTATTTCATTCTGTGCTTTACTGTATGTTTACATTTGATTAATGGCTAATGTTTCAGATGTCCAAGTCCGTCTTTTTTAAACAAGACCACACAAAACAGCTCACAGTGATGAACAGAGAGGTTCACCGTTTTCCAAGTCTGTTTTATAACAATGGTCAAGTGCTCATGTTCACATTGAAACAGTTTTCATTTTTTATTCCTCCTGTTCATGCCGGCCTTTAAGAGATCCCTTCCTGAAGCAAGTGCAACGTAAAGACAAAATAATCCACAGTCCTCTTTCTGTACAAAGACTAAAAGTCATCTGAAATTAATATGAGTATTCAAGTGAGTATCGTTCACATTTACACTCAACAGTACCCAAAGGGAATTTTGTACTAAAAAAACTGTTAAAAATCTGTAAACATGCAGGCTGTGGGCTCTCGTGTGCATAACAGGTGTTTTTCCCTCTTTAGCATCTGTGGTCATTTTTTAATTGCCTTAGAAAGGACATTATAAAACCCTGCATGAGGTTTTCAATCGTTATTCAGAAAAAGCAGTGACTCAGCCATTAAGAGGCAGTGAAAGTAGCAGCTGAGTGACAGCAGCAGCAATACTAATGCAAGATAGATCCACAACCACCACCCCAGATACAAGCAGATCTATTCTATTTGTCATCTGTGGATTATGGCCCTTAAATGTGTGAAGGGAGCAGTCATCGGGGCATTAAATGCCTGAGGCGAGTCGTCAGTACTAGAAAGTGGAGGAAGTGTCAGTGGCCTCTCAGTACACATTCCCAACACTTTCATCAGAGACTTGGAGCCTGCAGAGAGAGATCCTGTCATTGTGTGTGTGTGTGTGTGTGTGTGTGTGTGTGACTGTGTGTGCCTGTTTGGTGGGTGGATCTTGTAAAAGGGAAAGATTGAGCAAAAAAGAGGACACAGGAAAAGGGGATTTCAGATTTCTGTGTTCTTGCACCTGGGTGTGTATACGTGCACCATAAAAGAGAAAGTTTGAATGACTAAGTTGTTGAAGCATTTTAGTGTTTGTGTGTGTGTGTGTGTGTGTGTGTGTGTGTGTGTGTGTGTGTGTACAATGTGTTGAACCCTGGGCGTTACAGGCAGAGAACAAAATGCTCACTGTGCTTGAGTGTGTGTCTCTTCATGCTTGTTAGTAATGTGTGATAAAGTCTGACTGTGTGAAGAGAGAGAAGAGAGTGAGTTCTGTGTGTGTGTGTGTGTGTGTGTGTGTGTGTGTGTGTGTGTGTGTGTGTGTGTGTGTGTGTGTGTGCGTCTAATAGGCTATGAAAGGACCACCCTGGAATCCATACAAGTGAGGTCATAACTCAAGTATCAGTGCCAGGGCTACACATTCATAACATACGCCTAATTATCACACTCATTCAATTATTGTAGTCTCCCATTTACTGTGACAATCATACACACTTCATCAGTTGTTTGCTAATGAGCAAACACATAAGGCCTCTTCTAAATACATTACTACATAAACATTTATTATCCAGTTTTCAGCTGCACGAGACACTTCATTACAGGATGAGATATTTCTACAGCTCCTTGTTTGTTGAAAGCCGAAACAAGATCGATAGTCCCGCTTTCAGCTGTAAGGTCTTTGCACATTGAAATGAGCAAATGTTGAAGGTGGGGTGAAGAAAAGATCATGGGCTCATTCAAATCAACAGGTCTTTAGCAACATTTTATGGAAATTTTCTGAACAGATGCTGAGGAATCTTTATGACCTAAGGAAAGCTGGAGTGCCTAAAATGGATTGGCTTCACGTCTTGGAAACCTGTCAACTAGATTTAGATTTTGTTCTGGTCAGTTACAGGGAGACCCTGCTCCATACCTGGGGCCAGGCCTGAAGAACTTTTTGGCATTAATGAAAGATATGGATACTCCTCCAAAGGAAAACAACACTCTTTTCAGCAAATACCCCAAAAGGACATATATTCAACTTAAAGCGGCAAAGACCACTAGTGGCAGTAATAATTATGATGGGAGGACGTAATGTGACACTGTTTTAGAGATGGGCGAACCCAAACCCTGATCTTTCTCTAAACCTAACCGAGTCATAATTGTGCCTAACCAAAACTTAGACATTGCATTGTCACATCAACAGTCAGATCCCTGGTGGTTTGTGAAGTCACTGACAAAAGATATCGATAGGGGAGTCAAATCACTGAAACACTTCTTCTAAGTGCTAGAGGGCAGCTACAAGACTTATTTTGTGCAAAAACATCCAATGTTGATCTAGCATCCAATTCTTACTGTGTTTTGCACTAAAGCACAATCTAAGGTCACCAGAGGGCCGTTCCCTATCACCTGTTTACATGGTTGGGTTTTCATTTTCATTTTTCTTTTCATTCTACAAAGTAAAAGAGTGAGAAAAATGACTTAAGGGTGAATGTCCTTTGTGCTCTGTAGGGTTTTATAGTGTTGTAGATATTGTGCACGTCCTTCCCTGTTTTATACATTTTCTGAGCATGGAGGAAACTCTACATTTAAGTTTGCTTTTGAGTTTTGTTCTCACTGGTCCAACATGTACTGAGATAAAGTGGCTGGGTCCCAGTTTATTCAGGTTTCTCAACAATCTATCATCCAACCGTCTCTGTTCTGAGAGGAAAAGAGCTTTGAGGGGAACACCACTGAATTTCACGTTTGACATGTTATTCCTATGCAGTGAGAAGGTTTAGTCTGTATTAGAGAACATTTATTAGAGTGTCAGACAGATGTCTGGACAGTCCCTGATTTGGGAGTCTATACTGAGCTGTATTTCACAGGGTAATGATGAAAAAGATTGGTACTTAAAAGGTGAACTTAACTACATCCTACAGCATTTTCCAAGAAAATGCCCCTTCCTCCTTTTCGGACTGATAAGACACTGATCTACAACTCACTTTTGCGTAAAAGTGTGGATATCAATTATTTTGCTTCACAGCCAGATAAGACTTTTGTGTGCCTCGGATTCTTCAACCTTGTATTCCATCCCATACTCTCACAAAGCGGTCAGCAGGCTGGATGGCCTTTTCCTACCACGCCCCCTCCTTCTGAATAACCTCCCTGCTGACATCAGACAGCCTGACTCTGTTGATGCCTTTAAATCCAAACGTAAAAATTCATCTTTTCACCTTCACTGTCAGTAATTGTTATTCTTTGATTACTTCAGGCCTTGTACTTAAAATTCGAACCTTCTGTTTGTTTGTTTGTCAAGCACAGCTGTGTTTGTCTCTCTGTCTCTTTATCTCTCTCTCTCTCTCTCCCTAGTTTCCCCTCGTCTTTTTTCACTCTTGACCATCCGCCATCCTGTGATTGCTCTGTCTCTCCCCTGGCTGTCTCATTCCAGATGTTTTGGATCTGGATCTTCGTCCTCCAGGAGGATTCAGCCTCTCCTCTGGTCTCTCCCTTGTGTACAAGCTGTCCTCGTCTCTCTCTCCCTGTGTGCGTGTTTGTTTCCTATCTCCTCTCTGTGTGAATGGCGTGGTTGAGCTTTGCCTTGTGGGTCTGTGCTTCCGGGTCTGTTAGGTCTGTCAGGTCTGTTAGGCAGCACGGCCACATGTGGTTGGATTCTATCTATTGTTTTGTCATCCTGATTGTCCATACTGTCATTTTACTATGTGGGTGTAATTTGTCCACACCATATCTATTGCATGTCTGTCCACCCTGGGAGAGGAATCCATCCTCAGTCGCTCTTTCTGAGGTTTCTCCCATTTCTTTCTCTGTTTAGCTTTTATTTTTTGTTTGTCCTCATCTGAATGTAGGGAGGGTGTATAAATAAAATGAACTCAACGGGTCCACAAATCAATTCTCCAGTAAATGAAAGAGCTCAAGGCTATGATACTGATAGTCTCACAGGGAATTATGATGACTTTCTCTTTCTTTTTATGGAGAAAGGACCACATATTCTGGCCTTTGAGCTTGGAAAGTCATGATCATATAAGCTCATTTGGAAGTTAAGGCAAAAATGCTAATGCTTTGTTATCCAGGAAATTGCCCCTGCAGTTCATCAGTACAGCATCTCACCCTACATTGTTGCCTCTGTGGTTTTTAGCTCTGTAAGAATTAGTGATTTTCATAAAAAGTCACGAAGCAGCTAAGAGTGATTACAGTTATGCATAAATTATCATACTGAATAATGATATCATTGAACACATCTGGTGTATGACGATGATTTATAATGCAAAACTGTTTTTAGAATTTAAATTAATCAACCCTGGTTTTCTCAGACCAGACTTTGATATGAATGATTTATGCGCGATGGAACTACAACCTGAAAGTGACAGAGAGTCTCTTCACTGAATGTTTTCAGCTGTCTGTAGAAAGAAATTTGTCCTGCCTATATTTAGTTTAGGCCTATTCCACAGATTAGTTAGATAACATGATGCTTTTTTACTAATAAGCACTTTGGATATATGAAACTGAAAAGACTCTCCGTACTTCTTCCATCTCTCCTTTTTCACTTGACCTCTGTTCCAGTTATGCTCTTCATATCATTCTATTGCCTCTGCCCTCATTTCTCCTGCTTTCTTCCTCCTCTCTTGTTTCCTTGCTTCCTATACCGTCCTTCAACTTCTTCACACTTGAGGTTTGCACCTTTTATTCTTTCTCTCCTCCCCACCTTCAATCTGGTATCGTCTCACCTCACACCCTCTCAACTCCTCTTCTCTCTCTCTCTCTCTCTCTGTCCTCTCCCCCTTACCTCTTAGTTTACACAGGTGCCCCTCTCTTCCTCACCTCTTTCGTTTTCCCTCCCCTCTCCTTCTTCCTTACCTCTTCCCTTAACTCCTTTCCTTGCCCTTCTCTTGCTCCCATTTTCTCCTGCTGTCACTCTACTCATCCCATCTCTTTTCCTCAGCATTCCCCTCCTGTCTCCTCCTCTCTACCTCACTCCTCCTCCTCCTCCTCAACGTCCCCCTCCCGTCTACTCTCCACACAATGTACCCATTGTTTCCACACTCCCACCCCAGAAAGCAGAGAAACAGGACTTCTACAACCCAGAATACACACTCTCTCTCTCACACACACACAAACACACACACACATAAGCTTTCATTCTCTAACGTCCTCTTTAACATCATGGGTGAGTGCGCGCCATACGCACACACACGCACACACACTCACAGATACTCTCAAACAGTTGCTGCGGAGTGGCAGAGCTCGGCACAAGGGCTGGATTGAGAGTTGGTGTTGAGTCATGTGTGACTGCAGCCGTGACGGGCTGATTCACGGCTCGTCAGTGGATGATACCACTCCAACCACTTAAACACTTCCATCGCAGCACACATAGCCCAGAACTGACACATGTTCAGCTACTAACGGTGGTGACTAAGACTAGAAATATATAGGAATATAATTTGTCTTACAAACTAGCCTCTATTTGTCCAAAATATAATAGAATAGAATAGAATCAGTCTTATGAATTAAGACAAATTCAACAAGCAGAATTTCCTCACACCACCAACAGAAGCAGTTTTGGAGCATTTACTCTTGTATGTACTCTGACAACATGTTTTATTCCCCAGGGAGAAGGAGTTAATTGGCTAAATTACACACACAGCTCAGTAGAGACAGGCTGAGTGGGTGTCTCAGTGGCTTCTGGTTTGTCCAAAGTCATTGAAAGCAATGTTTTATTTCTAAATAACAGCCAGAATCATAAATAACGTTTAAGAGCCATTTTAATTTGCAATAAATTCTTCCAGGGATCATAGCATGGGAAAGCCTAGTCACAGCCGGAATCCAACTCATGGGTTATTGTCTGTGGAGCAGCATATAACACGTCCTTTCATTTTGCAAATGTATATCTAATAAGCTTCTTTGCTTTAAGGTCTTTCTGCTATGATCTGTTCCACATGTTTTGGTAAAGCAGGTTTTCAGGCTAAACAGCTGAAAACAATATTACCATGAAATGAATCCTTGAAAAGCAGTTTAGAGCAGCATAAGCCGTATGACATAAATACATGGTGTGTGCACCGTGCCAAACCTAAACGTAGTGACATTTGCATTAGTGCAAACTAGTGGTGGCATGTTTACGGTGTCAAACAATATGACCTTCTGTTTTTTACATGAACATGACCACACATGCACATAAATAATCACTGGGTCCTTATAAACAGCTTCTATCGTACGTGTCAGGATTCTCTGCAGTTTATTGTTGGGTGTGTTCAGTCATACTCTGATGAAATCACACTATTGGAGACAGATTCCATGGATTACATCACCATAGCTCAGATGCAACATGGTGTTGCATCAGAGTGGTCGGTAGAGATTTCTGGGTTTGACTCAGAGGCGTTCTTCAAATTCGTCGCTGAGCACTCTGGACTGTCGCTTGTCGTAATCACTAATGCTGCGCGATAAATGAAAACAATTGTCGCATGCATGCATTTGAACGGTTTGAATACAAAATGCATTAGACTACAAAAAAAAATCTTCCCCTCCAAAGGAATTAGCAAATAGTGAGAATACAAATAAATTGCGAAATACAGTGCAGTGTGTAAGTATTTGGAAAGTGACGCATTTCGATAGTTTTGGCTATATTCCAACACATTTTAAATAAACCAATGTCTGCAAGTGCTGAACTTTAGCTTCCAGGTTCTATTCACTTCTATATTGGGTGACTTTCTATTCCCAAGTTTAGAACGATGGAGCAGGACAGTATTCCTATACACACACACACACACACACACACACACAAACACACAAATGGCCATGCAGAGGAATGTTGACCTGACCTCAGTCCAACTGTACATGTTTCACTTGCTGAAGATTGAGGCGAACAAAAGCGAAAACATGTTTTTAGAATTAGAAATCTCATTTACTTGAAATATTCAGAGCTTTTATTCAGTACTCTGTAGAAGCACCTTTGGCAGCGATTACAGTCTCAAGTCTTGTTAGGTAAGTTTTGTGCATTTGAGCAGTTTCTCTCATTCTTCCTGGCAAATTCATTCCAGCCCAGTCACACTGGATGGGGAGTGTCTGTGAACTGCCAGGTCTCTCTGCAAATGTTCTATGCTGTTCCAAGCCCAGGCTTTGGCTGAGCCATTCAGTGACATTCAGAGACTTATCCCGAAGCCACTCCAGCGTTGCCTTGGCTGTGCACTTCAGGTTGTTGTCATGTTTAAAGGTGAACATTCAGTCTGAGGTTGTGTGCACTCTTTTTCAACACTTTTGGTTGCATTTCTTCTCAACAGAGGGGGGAATCTTATAGAGTTCAGTCTTTGAATTTATTTTTCACTTCGTCATTATGGGATTTTTATCGCTGATTGATTGCAGAGAAAAAAATTTGTACATTTCAAATAAAATCTGTAAAACAGCTTAGAGTGAGGTAGTATTTTAGGCAGGCACTAAAAAGTCTAATTTCATTTGTCCATACTAACTAAAAAGGCTGACTTTGCATGGATGAAACTGAAAACGGTGCTCCTATCTAGAGGCAGAAATATAGGAGGAGGGAATGAAAATGTAACAGTCTTGTAATGAAAGTGCACCAGAGGAAATTGCTACTGAAATTTAATATCTTGGAGAAGCAGGTGTCTTGGAACTTCTGACACTATTTTACCTTTCTCTACAGCTGCCTGTTTGAATGAGCATTTGTCCTACTTTTAATTGCTCACAGCAGGTCCAGCTTGAGGTAGGTCTGTTAGGTTGTATTTAACTGTTTAGTTATATAAACACATGTGATCACAGCATGGCTATAGCAGAATGACTTGGGCAAATGGAAAAACAGCATGATTCAATAGCTGCATTTGTGCAGATTATGCAGAGTGACAGTTCACTGACAGGGAAGGCATACTGTATGTGCTTCTTTGGGATACAGCTGGGTATAAAAACATTATTTCCTCATTTCTGCAGATCTTGGTTCCTCTTTCTGTAATTCCCATGACTAACTTTATACATCTTTTATATGATTTTAACCCACAACCACCCCTTTCCCCCAATTAAGACAAAAGGAATGAGAAGCTGTGGGGCGGGAGGTTAATGGGAGGCAGCAGGGAAACAAGGAGTGGTCAAGGGAAATTGTGTCAATTGTGCTTTTGGCACGTCTCAGCTCGTGGCTCTGACACCTCGCTCGTAGTGTGACCAACAGCTGATTCTAAGCGTTGGCCACTCTGACAATACTCTTTTCCCTGATTTGCATGCTTGTCACCTACTGCTTCACAGTAGGTGACTATTTAAAAGGCCCATTTCAGCATAAATTTGGCAATAGAGTTTCAATGTTCTATCTCTGACAGCAGAATGTAAACATTAATAGTTGCAGACAGCGGGCATGTGTCTGCTGAAATTGTAAAAAACAGACTTCTGTATGGCTAAACATTTTTGGGCAAGTAGGTATGTGCCTGCCTGCTTTTCTCTCTCTCTATCTCCGATTTGTGTCTTTCTCATCATCTTTTTATTTTCTCTCTGTCAGCCTCCATTTCCCTGAGTTGTCTGGATATGTGACACACATTGCAGGGCTGTGAGATGTGGTTTGTAAAGGGTATTCAAAGATAACATGACTTTTTGTTTGGTTTTTCACTTGCCAACAACAACAATATAAGATAATAGTGTCAAAATGTCTCCTACATTTTTCTGTGTAACTCGCAAACATTGCGTGGTGGTGTGACAGCTTCCTGTCAAAACCACATATATAATTTAATATTAGCTGAGAACAAAAAAAAGAAGGAAAGAGAAGTTTGAAGATGGTGGTTGCTAAAACATTTACATCTCGTGCATAAGCAGAATATACAGATGATGTGTGTAAAAGTCAAATATAAAAGACAAAACAGATGGATTAGAAGCATGTCTGTCAGTCTACAGTGCTCTCCCCTTAACTCTACCATGGCCACTAATAAAATTACTACAATTGAAATAGTCCAAACGACACTGCTGACCACCCAAAGGCAGTTGATATCACAGAAGAGGATGTTCTTACCATAACCAACAAGTATATATTAGGCAGTTGAAGTTTGAGGAAGTTTTTTTTGTTTTTTTAGTGTTGCCTGATGGCTCACAAGTGATTGACCACTTTAGTTACCCCAACAAAATCCCACGTGAGTGCAAGCCAAAAGTGCGATCAGGACCGGAAACAACACTGTTGTGTGTCATGCTTGTAACACGTCCATGATCAGCAGTTGAAGAAGAGGTAGTGGTCTGACCACAGGCAACTCACTCACGGCAAGCTATGTGTTTAATACAAAGAGCACTGAGGAGATAATGTTGGTGAGAAATCAAATGTTTGTAACATTTTTTTTTTCTGCTGTTTAAACATTTTTGCCTGAAACATTTCCCTGTCCTCTTGGCCTTGAAGGAAATTTCATTTCTGCCAGAACAGCTAACAAAATGTGCCTCTGTTACCTGCATGAATGTGGAAACAATCTGGACATTGGGAGTAAGAATGGGTGGAATGCAGGTCCTTAGACGAGGGGGGAGGAGAAATTGTGCTTTTGGCAATCACAACACAGATGTTTCAAGGACCTTTTCTTTTGACGGATGTCAGAGCTCATGCAGAGGAACATAAAACAGTTGTCTTCGGGGGGGACGATAAGTCTTTGCAGTGAGAGTTTTGTTTGGTTTGAACAAGAAGGCCAGAAGTCAGAAGCATCAACTCATCCCTTCAAAATTTGTTTTGCTTTTCAGCATCTCTCAAGTTGTGGAGCAGCTTTCAAATGAGTGTGTTTTTTGTGATCCTGTCTGATCTATCAGTCAGAGCGTTAAAGACTAATAGCTTGAGCTGCTTCCCCTGCTACTAGGGAAACCACTGACCTCCTGAGAACTACCCTGTCCCCATATTCAATCTACTGGTGTGTCATATCCAGGGTGACACAGTATGATTATTCACTCAGAAGTCATATGATGCATAAAAGTTTGGAAGACTGTAAACTCACACTGTACCTGAAGTAAAATACAGTTCATTAAAACAAACAGAAGCTCAGCCTTTTTCACTTTAACTCTTATCTCTAGCAGATTGCTTTTTATCCAAGGGCAGTCACGGGGAGCAAACATTCTTAGTCTTATTTCAACATTTTTTTCGGACTCAGTCACTCTTTCTGTCATCTTCTTTCATTGCTATCTGGTACTTATCACTTTATTTCATAACCCACTGAACTAGCTGCGGTAAAATGCTGCCTGATCTGGCACCAAGGAGGGTCTCAGAGTTTAAACTAAATTGTTAACAAAATATAGTTAATATTTGCAGTCCGAATCACACAACTAGTAGGACATTGGTAAAAACATTGTGTTTGTCTCTTTAGCGGGAAAGGATCTCATCCATCTGAAAGCCGAATGACTCCAAATTGTATTTAAGATTTTCTTTGCTGTCAAAATGTACATTAATAAGAATGGTAAGAATGATAACATTAAGAAATATCTATAAGCAACCCTCTGGCTGGTTCAATAAACCATAGGTCAGGACACCAAGTGGGCTGCAGCCCTATTTCTGAGGAATTTTGCAATAACAAGTAATAATATTTCTTCATGTCCAAAGTGTAAAGGTTAAATGTCTCATTTAACAGCCCAAGGCTGAAAATGCTGAAAGCCTTACGCTCTAATTACCCAATCCCACCTACAGCTGTGGTTGCTGGATGTGTCTCAGTCTAGTTTAACTCATTATAAGGGGCCATTCAATGAGATGAAAATGGTTCCTAAAACGAAAAATTATCCAAAAAAGTTTATTACTAAATATTAAGTTAACAAATCTGACTCACTGTGAAACAGTATTTTGAGCATGTGGATTCTATAATCACAAGAACTTGAAAGCCACAGACCAAATCTATCTACAGAAGTGTAAACGGTCCTCACACTCCACTATAGCATCAAAGACCCCCTGAGGTTCATGGCAGTGGGTGGTAAGTAAACAGTGTCTCGCCATCTCTAAAAACACTCACTCACACACACACACACACACACAGTTTGAGCCCAGATCAGTATTAGTTAGGTAACATCAAAAGTGCGAGGACAGCATGTAGAGAGCATATGGCTTTTTTTTTATAGCAGACCTTTACAAACAGTTGAAAAATGAATTAATTAGAAGCTGAACACCTCAGTCTCTGTCACTGCTAACTCACTCAGTACAAATAGAAATTTTGGCCTGAGAGTTGGGATAAAAGGAAACTCGGGGGCACAACGATGACAACATTTTGAAAAGACTTTGGCCTGATGATGGCACCAAAGGGAAAGACCCCCAATTCATTCAAATTCAAACGGCATATTTCTTAGCAATCAGGCCACTAGTTTGTTCCAACAGATTTCAAATCGTTGGTCGAGTGAGAGTTTTGACCTGACCTCCTTTAAACAAAATGTTAAGTGTTTCCAATAAGGTTCAAAACTCCCCACTGGGGACACAAATACCAAGTTTAACAGCAGCCTAGCCAGCAGTTCTAATGATATTCTGCCTCTGGGCGAGAATGTTGGACAGCTTTATTCACCACCACTTGTTGGGCAGAAGAAACACGTGTTTCAGGTGTTGCTCCTCCGAAAGACCTCCCTGAATGCATGAGACCGATTGTTAACCAATTTCACTTATACCTTGAACTCTGCAGCAATCTCCATGGTTAGTGCACATTTCTGTGAGTGCCAAGCTTCACTGATTATCCTCTTCATTAGCATCAGAAATCATAATTATTGACATGGTTTATGGTGGCTTCACTCATTCAAGGGCCAGAACCTGAACTAGATGCAGAAATGATAATTAATGTCAGATGTGGAAATATTATTGCCACTTTTTCAATACATTTGTTTTAAGTTATTTATCTGCATCTTGGTTGCAGGTGAAATAGGTTAACAACAGCTGAGAATTACACACCTATAACTTCTGATCCTGTTTTTGGTGGAAAGAGTGACCGAACTACATCATCAGTTTATAGCCAGTGTCACACCCCCACCAGAGTTCAGAGGGAAGTTAAGTTAGTTCATGAAATTGATGTTGTATTTCAAGGCCTGAGTCCAGGGCGCAGCACGGTGTGTATACTCCCACCGGTAGTAGACAGCGTCAGGGCGCATACTTTGGGAAGATGCCAACACCACAAGAAATGTTTGAGGACCATCAATATGCTGGTGGCCAGCTCATCATGTTTTAACAGTCACACTTACAAGTCCTGACACTTACAAAACCAATATTTCCTGTTGGATGACAAGTGGGTTATAGATGACATTTTTATTTTCTTTGCTTCTTTCTTTTCAGAAAGGTGGTTAGACTTGGGGGAGAGAAAAAAGGTCCAATGAGGAAAACTAAAACTCCAAACACATTCTCTGACTGCAGATCGGCGTGGAAAATCAAGACAGATGTCAAACTTTTCCTCCCAGACCCAACACCCGTTTGTTTTGGTTTTTTTTCCCGCTCACTCCCTTCCACAAATATTGCTCCAATCTGACAATTTGGTAAAGAGCCCGGCTCTGGCGCAACAAGTCCTCCATTCCAGCCGCGTCCTCGTTCTCAGCCCCAGTAGGCGCACAGCCGAAGTAACGGTGCGCACAGCGGATTCGGGCATCTGCTATTGCCATCAAAGCCTTTATCTGAACCAGCCACGTCTACGTGGCAGGTATACTTTGATTATGTAAAGATGCCCACATGCATGCATGAGACGCGCTAAAGTAAGAAAACCCAATTTTTTTCCTATTTCTAAAGATTAATTCAATAAGCGGGATAAGAAATGAAATACTTACAGTGTCCTTTCCCAGTGAGAGCAGTAGGTAGGTAGTTTCGCTTACTCCCTGACTGGTTCCTGGATGTCCAACTCAAGTTTGATTCGGGTGCCTGAAATTCCTTCAACAGACAACTCCTAGAGACTCTCCCTGCGCAACTCTGGTGTCAAAGTCGCAGCGGTGTAACATAAGACTCCAAATCACATATACAGCCAGGTAACCCTTTCATTTTATGTCCGTGTAGAAAAGAATAGCTCCTGCCGACCTTTTTCCCCAACTACTGTGTCCCTGTTTTTAAAGTTGCATTTATTTTGCTCCCAGATGAAGTCGCCTTGATGCTCTCTGCTGCGTCTCCGTGCCTCTCTGCGCTGGCGCGGCGGCTCCGCCAAGCTCTCTCCCTCTGACCGACCGACCGACCGACTGCCACACACACTCTGCAGGAGAGGACCTTTGTCTGCACATGACGTCACTCACACGCACAGACACACGCGCACATACATTTACACGCACACAGTACAAAAAACACTAGTTTAAATGATTCAGAAGAGTGGCAGTGAAAGTTGTTGGACAACTCATTTTGCTTGGTGAAGATTTTTCTTTTTAAGTGTCTCAGCATCTCATTGTATATCAAAAAAACAGGAGAAATTTGTTGAAATTGCTGAATATTTCATCTCCCAGCAGTGAAGACTTCATTGGTAACAAGTGCATTAAATTCACCCAACTGGCATTTTCCCACTAGTCTTGTGACAAAACGATATTTTATGATGTAAATGTTGTGTTAGCAGAGACATTTCTTGCAGTGTTTGCAGTTGAGAGTTGCTCTTTTTCCCCTCAGAGCCTAATTGGAAACACATTTTTTTTCAGTAACTTGTTAAGAGAGAGACAGGAAGGGAGCTAGGGGTGGAGTGAAGCAGAGAGAGAAAGAGAGCGTGAGACTGACACTGAAGCACTCAAAGACATATTGTATTCCTTACCAATTAACCTTCCACATAATATATTGGAAATATTTCCTTCTGTCTGCCTGTGTGGGTGTCCAAGTGGAGTTTAAACCTTCGAATATGAAGTTCTCAGCTCATGAGAAAGTTTTTGGTTGGGACAGTTGTGTCTGCCAACTTTGCACCATCTGTGAACACTTAGTGAGGTGTTTGTAGTAAACCACCCGCTGCAGCTGTGGAATGAAATTAAGTGTTAAAGCCATGATACATTGAAGAATGTAACATTTCTCTTTTATCTCTTTAAGTTGAATATGTCATTCGCATTTAATGTTATTGCTAATTTTGCAAGCAAGGCACAGGAATGTTGCCTTTCCAATTACGCTAACACCCACACTCAAGAGCAAGCAGGTACCGTTATTTAAAGCTTGGACTACTGCATGATATTAGCCAAAAAAAAGGCCTTATAGAGCATTTTATTACTTTATCCCACGTACATCGGCAAGTATTTGGATTATTTTCATTCAAAAGCACCAAACAGTCCTCACTAAACCGATTTGCTGGGCTGGTTTGTCTTGTGTAGTCATAAACTTGCTCATGTGGGGATTCTTGAATCCTTAATTTTGAATTCCTGAATCGTTGGGTCTCTCTCTTATTAAAGAGTTTGGTCTAGACCTGCTCTTTATGTAAAGTGTCTTGAGATAACGCTGTTATGAACTGGCACTCTATAAATAAAGATTGATTGATTGATTGATTGATTCTGAATATCTTTAGGTATTTTGAAGTGCTGGTCAGACAAAACACAATATTTGACAGGCCAGTCTTCAAGAGGTGAAATGACCACAGCCTCTTAACACCACACTTGTTGCACGTAATGTGTTAACATTTTGTGCCACTCTGATGTAAACAATGCCAATGGAAAGTCAATTGGGAACCTTTGTGGTGGTGGGCATACAAATTCCCTGGTTCAAAAACAACACGCAAAGGATCACCTGTGGTAATCAGGTGGAGGTCTCCATGTGGAGACTGATGTTATGTCAGTGGTGACTTGTTTTAACTGATACACATTAGCCAATTTATGTCATGTATGTAACTTACATCATGTACATAACGTGATGTGAGCTAACGTTTGCAACAAACATACTTGTTTTAACCCAACTCATGACCTTCTCCTAAACCTAACCAAACTGCAACCATTTCACAACGTTAACCATGTGTTTACTATTGTCACCATGGTGACAAAGATCCAGTATGCCTGGTGACAGCTGGAATGGAAAGCACAACGATTATAAATTGATCAGACAAAAGACATAATTTTGTGTCTGATTCCAAATGTAGCATGACCCTTTTTGTTGCACCAACACTTATTTTCATCATAATTGGTTCCCACACATCCTTGTTGCCTCTTTGCCCCTGAAAGTAGAGACGCAGCATGGCAAAAACAGAAAATACAAAATTAGTTGTCATGTGTAGTCACTTGTAGTGCCTGGCATGCTAGAGGACAGGAGTGGAACCACACAGAACCCAGCGATGGGGAAATCTGTTTGCTTGGAGTGATTTGTGAAAATACTTGCATGACCACTATGCCACATTTGCACTCTTGTTGTGATAGAAGCTCCTCTATTTCACACAAGTCTAACGGACCAAATTTAAACCGTGGTGTCCCACTATGGAAAGCAAACATCTACTGGTTGACCAAAGGAGAATCCCACCTACTGTACTAGGGGGAGACTCTAGCTCACATAGCTGCAGGCAGACATGTGCTTGTTTGTACGGTATATATGCTGCTTATATGTGATTATCATAAACTGGTCCCTCTGTCCACTGTAGATTGTAAAGTTTGAGACTAGGTTGCTCCTCTTGACAACAGGAGGTGGGACATAGAGAATGTGGATGACCTATGTCTCCCTCAATATGAAATTATATTCACTTAACCCTTTTATGCATAGAGGTCACAACAGTGAACAGCTATTCAAAAGCTGTTTTCTTGTATATGCATGAGTTTTGATGGCATAGTTGCACATCAGCCACTACAGTGGATGCTACTGCATCATCTCATACACTGACTGCTACCCAGTGGCAAACCATTGCAAGTGAAAAAAAGTGGTCGACAGACAGCCAGAAACACCAAGTTGCTCTTTTTTTTCTGTTCAAACCTTCTATAAAAAGAAACTATGCAGGTAAGGAAAATATGGGGACATCAAGTAACATCTAAGGAGAGTTTTCCAAGTATTGATTTTATATTGGGAGGAAATTATGATTAATCACATGCCCACTGAATTGTACATCATGCATCACTAGCTATATTTCAACTACTGGACATGTAAATATATCTTTATAAAATATGGGTTGAAAAAAAAAAAGTTCAAACTTTGTTTTTCAGGCCTAAAGATGAATAAAAACACTTAGTAAAAAAGATCCTGACTGAGGTTATCATAATTCATGCATGAAAGTGTTAAGACCAATGTATCCTCGTAACCAGCTAGTTCAGTAAACACAATCCACTAGAGTTGCTTTCAGTGTATCACACTCACAGGCTTGTACGTCATCTGGTAGCGTTTACTGAGGTGTTTGTAGTAAACAAAGCAATATAATTGTAGGAATGGGTGGAAAGAGCAGAGATTACAAGACTAGGTATGTCTCAAAGACTTCTTCCTTGCACATCCTGAATCATTTCTCAGTTCTATCATGCTGCAGTTGTATTTTATATTCTGGGTTTTCTTTTAATTTCTTTAAGGATCACCAGCAGGTCAAAGTTTTCACTTCTTTTGGAAAATCTCCACATCCACTGAATGGAGTGACACTTTAACTACATAGTTAGTTGTTGTGGGCATGCATAGTACTTTGGTAAAGTTGTTCAATACTATAAGCCACTGAAAAGCAAAGGAGTATTTGTCTAGTGCAAACTCTGTTAATAATCTGGTAATTATCTGGTATTTAGCACTCACTTGCCTTTAAAAGGCATGCAGTCGTCCTGCTCCATGTGACATTTACTTATGCAGATAAGGGCGGCCTGACACTTTGAATTTGTGCATTTAAGCAAAGGTCCTCCTGATAAGCATGAACGCTGATCAAACCCAGCTCTATTTCCCAATATAAAAGCCATTTTAAGCATTTAGAGGCAGCAAGGAATCACCTTGACAGACAGCCACCACCATGTCAGTGGTGAGAGAGAGTTAGACAAGAAAGAAAGAGCTGGGGGGTTTGGACACATGACAGCTGAGAGAAAGAGAGGGATTCACAAGGGTTTCAAAGGAGAGTTAAATTTCAGTAGTGGAGCCAGAGAGTGAAAGAGAGCAAGGGGTTAGGTAGGGTGAAATAGAGGAAATGGAAGAAAAAAGTAGAAGAGGGGGGTTGAGAAAAGGCTACATAAACAGCCTGGGGGTAAGGAGATGAATTACATCACAAAGTAAACAAAACTAATGGGTGGGAGTGTGAAAAGAGGTGATTATGAGCAATCATTGATGTAGATACAGTGAGCTTGGATATGAAAAGCCTCTATATGCAAATAACATGAGACTAATGACACAGTTTTTCAAAGAAAGTAGCAGACAGACAAAAAAAGTGCAGAAGGAAAGAAAGACAGAACATTTTGCTACTGTCCTCATGGTAATAGTTATCATGTCTAATGAATGCAAAAGACAGTTTCTGCAGCACTATTGTACTCCATGTTTGGTAGTAAGCAATAAAATGGATCTCTTGGGCTTGCTGTCCACAGGAGGAGACTTTGCCATTTAAGTGATGAATAAAGTACATCAACATTACATAAGCAAATTCTCTTTTACCAAATGTAGCAAGTAAATGTCCTCCTTTTCTTTCCTCTCTATTATTCTACTCCTCTGACTCATACGTTTTATTGTCACATTTACTATCGGACAGTTTAAATGACACTGACCAGATGCACATGATGACAGTCAGACTGAGTGTCCAACAGTGTATGCGTGTGTTCTTGTCCCCATCGCTCTCTGTTATTGTCAGAGCAGAAAAGAGTTATGAGATGGAGATGACAGATTAGCCATGGTGACTTCCTTTGTCTCAGGTTGTGATACACGCTAATGGCCTCTCTCTGCCGATGACCGCATCAAGGATGAAGTGTGCCTTTTGTAATGGACTCTTGTATGATCGTTTACAGCCTCCCTTGCAATTACTGGATCTTAAACCACACGCTGTTGTCGTCATTGCCAGGCTGTCATTGTAAAAGGATTTTTTTTTTTTAAAAAAGCACAGTTAATCGTACTGTCCAGTTACGTTTAATTTGAATAAAAGGCTCTAGCTGCATGGGAAAAGAAAATATGATGTAGTTTAGAAAGGGTTATGTTTGTGGAGACATTTTTAGACTTTGGAGGAATTGGTAGTCACATTTTGTAACCTTTTGATTGAGCCAGACAAGCTGGTCAGAATGGCCAGAATCATTTTTTTACAAGCAGATTGGACAATGTGACCAGATAAACAATCCTCTTCTTTTTTCTCCCACCAGTGGAGCACATCTTCAACCTGAAGCCGTCATGTGTATATATACACTGAACAAAAATATAAACGCAACATTTTTCGTAAGCTGAACTGAAAACATTTTCTACATACAAAAAAAAACCCATTTCTCTCAAATATTGTTGACACATTTTGCATCCAGTAGAGCAAAAGTGCCCGTTTCAGAGTGGCCTTTTATTGTGGCCAACCTCAGGCACACCTGTGCAACAATCATGCTGTCTAATCAGCACCTTGATATGCCACACCTGTGAGGTGGGATGGATTATCTCGGCAAAGGAGAAGTGCTCACTAACACAGATTTAGACAGATTTGTGAACAATATTTGAGAGAAATGGGGGTTTTTTTGTATATAGAAAATGTTTTAGATCTTTGAGTTCAGCTCATGAAAAATGGGAGCAAAAACATGTATTTTTGTTCAGTGTATATACACACACACACACACACACACATATGCCTATATAAATATTGTCATGTAACCAGGTAAGCAAATACACAGTCACACAGTCATTCACAGAGTCCGAGGTAATCAGGCAAGTAAGCATGCGTACACACACACACACACACACACACACACACACACACACACACACAAAGGGCTGTTATGTGACAGCTGTTTGTTATTGAGCCAGTTAGGTCAGTGAGGTCTGGTGTTTGTAGTGGCTCAGACTCTCACTGAGGCATCAGGATCATTGCACTGCTGTGTGTGTGTGTGTGTGTGCATGTGTGTGTGTGTGTGTGTGTGTGTGTGTGACTAACAACATGTCCTCAGTAATGTAAATGAATCTGAAACTTTTTCTTTTCTCTCCTTGGACCTGCATCAGCACGAAGCCAGCAGTTTCCAATCTTTAACATTTAGTGATGAAAGAGTTCAACATTTTGGGAAATGCACTTATTATTACTTAACCGTTAAGCCTAGATGAAACAATTGATACCACTTTCATATCTGCCCATTAAATATGAAGCTGAAGCCACCACATATTAGCTTAGCTTAGCATAAATACCGCAAACAGGGAAAAACATCAAGCATGTAGTGTAAGTTCCCTAATTAAAACGTTATATCTTGTTAGTTTACAGGTTTACGTCAGACTATCTGGTTACATATTTTATGCTAAGCTAAGGTAATCGTCCTCGAGCTGTAGCTTCATGTTTCACAGACAGAGAGTGGTATAAGTCTTCTCATCTCACTGTCGAAATGAAAAAAAAAATTCCTTTAAATGCTCTCCCAATTAGTCTTGTGTATCATTTTCTCGCAGAGAAGCATGTTATCAGACAAAATGTACCTTTTGTTCAGCAGGTAAGCTGAACGAGGTTCAGCTATTTTTTGGCATGTGTCTGGGCACTAGTGCAGCCATCTACACTGTATTGTATATTGTTGCACAGCTTAAAGTCTGCAGGTTTATTCTAAGATTCTCATCTATCCACCAATAGATTAGATTTTATTGTTGCAGAAACTCTCTTTCAAAGCTCTCCATGACCTGTGATGCTAATCAGGCCATCATAGTTTGTACATTTGCTTTATTGCGTACCTTGTAATTCAAAGCAGGTCATGAGTGTATGCTAGGATGCTAATGTAGCCCCCACCAGAGCGCTGCAGCATGGAAAAGCCATTACAGCTGACAGAAAGGCCTTTTATTTGGAGAACTAAGCTCAGGTTCACATCAGGAACCAATTACTTTCGACTGCTTTCCTCAGAAAGCAGCTGAAGAACCCCCCACCTCTATACCTTCTGCTGTGTCCATCCCCCCATGTCTCTCCTCCTTCTTTCTCACTCCATCCCATCCCCAGCCAATACCACCTCTCTCTATGACTCTATGCCTCCTTTTCTTTTATTCTTCCCTCTCTTTTTTCCACTTCTCCCTTGCTGGCTCTACACTCTTTTGCTAACCCTCCTTTTCCTTCCTGTCTCCCTCTCTATCTGCTTTCACTCTTTTCTATCCCACCCTTTCCTGCCAACTAAGCTTACTTTTACATTTTCCTCTAATTTTGAAAGTTTCTCACTACCTCATTCTTCTCATAACCTTTCATTGCCCTCTTGCCCGGCTCTTTCTGCACCTCACTTATGTTTCTGTGTCTAATCCCTCCCCTTGTTATCATCCCATCATTCCCTGCAACTCCTGCTCTCTCGGTCTCTCACCAAGTTCACTTCTTTTCTTCATCTTTCTACCACTTAAAGCAACATTTTGAAGTAAAAATTTTTTTTTCAACTAACAGTTTTAAGCTATGGTCATCAATCCAGCACTATCGCCAAAGCTTCTTCTTGCCATGTCTTGCCACATCAACAAAACATGAGGGCGGTGCAGACAGATGATGTGAGTTGATGATGTGTCTCTGCTAGCTTTTTTATCATATTGTGAGAGAAATTAGAAAAGGCCCATCCAGCATAATGGGCTTCATACAAGAATCACTCCAGTGAACAGGTTTGTTCTTAGGTGGCATATAAGAGTGACAAATAAAGACTGGTGGCATTCACCAGTTTTCTTGTATATTAGTAGTCTGGGCCTGTTGGGTGAGTCATGTACACGCAGTCTGCCTCTCTCCACAGCAGAAGGAACATTTGACCTAAATCACAAGGCCTAAATCTGGCTTTGGAGTTTAAATATGATACCAAAATCAACGAAAGAAAAAATAACAAAAACTTTTCAGTGGTTTAGTTCAGTAGTTGGAAAATTCTCTCACTCAGCTGACAGCTGCCTCGGGGTCTTTATTCAGGTCGCTATCCAGGATCAACCCCCGCTGCATCCAACAGTGTAACATCACCTACTGTATAATATTCCCTCATCCATCTCTGTGACTGTCCTGCTTCCTACCAAAATACTGCTCCGCTTCAAAAGGACCTTTTTTAAGCATCTAATTTCAAGACACACTAGTCTCTTTTTATTCCTGTCACAGGACAGTTCTGCTGTGATGACATGTCTTTGGCAGTTGTGTCAATACAACTGTTGTGGATCTACTAATACCACAGACCACTGACTCCTTATACTGCTTAATTTGTTGTATTTTCATGTGCCGATTTCCAATAGTGGGCCTCAAACTGCTGTGATGTAAAAGTTACTCTTTGGTGTGAATGTAACTTGCCCACAAACTAAATGGATCAGATAGGCCTGTACAACAATTGAGGAAGATTTGGTATGCTAATGGTCAAATCTCATGAATGTGCATGAACAAGTGGCATTCATTAAGTTGAAAAGAGTATTTTTACGAAATGTTTGTGGGCTTGTGCAGAGAGCTGAGACGCATACGATGCAACCAAACTGCATAAACACCATTATCACACCAGGATTTCACCCAGAAACAAGTGAAACAAACAATTTCAGACTGTCAGACTTTCATCTGATGTCTTCCTTTCACTTATATCATGATAGCAATTTGTTCCTCTCGTATAAATAAGTTATTCTGATATGTACAGTTATGAAACATAATCACAACTATCCTGCTGTGTTAAGTCTAAAAATTAGCTTAATGTTTGTTGAGGGAGGTGTAAAGCACAACGTATATTTAGATACTGTCAAAAACCTGATCAGCAACAGCAAGGGAATTCACGATTGCGGCGTCCAGTGTATGTTAACGCAGACATACAAGGGATTTTTTTGTTCAAATTTCACCTGTCTGCAAATCTAAATTAGTTGACGATTTCATTGAAACTAAGATTGTGTCTTAAAATCACAGGTTTCATACTGAAACATATTGAATCTCTTCCCACAGGCATGCATGCGGTCAGTGTGTCAGTAACAGAGAATACACATGCACACAGCTGCATGCACACACACTGAGCAGTGCCATGTCTGTGGTTGAAAGCCTTGTGGTGTGGTACCATGTAAACACAGCACTCAGTGGCATGGTTGTGGTAACCCTCACACACTGTATACTCTCTCCATCGCTCTGCTTCTCTTACTCTCCGCTCTCTGTCTTTCTGTTTTGTCATTTGTCCTGCCCCTGAATCGCTCTCTGTCTCACGCTGTCATCTTCTGTTTCCCGTAACTCTACGACCAGTTTTGTTTTACAGCTGATTTAATCTGGAGATTTCAATTGGATGTCTGTCAGCATCCCAGAGAGTGCTGTAATCACTTTGTTGTCTAGACTGTTCTCATCATCTGCAGTGGATTTTGCTGGGTTTCATTCCTGAATCTATATGAATGTTTGAGGATAGTTTACTGCAATTTAGTATATTTACTGTATTTGATGTGTCACATGTAGTATCAGTAGTTTCTTATAAAGCTTTTTTGTTGCAAACAGTGCTGAGTGCTGGTCACAGCATGTGAGCGGAGTGGAGTAGTGAGAATTTCTGTTCCTCAATCACTGAGCTGTTCGTTCCTTCCGGCTCAGTCCACTCTAGCCCTTCCACTCGATATCACTCCACTCCACTCCACTCAGATTACACCCTTTTCCATTCAAATGGCTCACTGCTCTCTCCAAGGAGAGAAAAGCAACTGTGTTGCTCTATTGTTGAATTGTTGTTGCTTAATCACCTGTAATGAGATTTTTTAATACCTGTCCTGCACCCACCTGACCTTTTATGAGAGGCAATCCGCATCACCTGACTCATGAAAACACCCAACTAGACCCACAGACCTTATACGTTATTTCAGCACAATTGTCAGGAATGAGGACTGAGACAATGACAAGGAGACAAAGAGTGCTTGTGTGTGTATGTGTGTTTGAGAGAGATAGAGATAGACAGTGACAGAGTTGAAGAGAAGGTGGAAGGAGGGCTATTGTACGCACTGTCTCTTTAAGTTAACCCAACACGTTTAAGCAACAAAATTGTTTCTGTCCGTTATGAGTTATCTCTCTCTCATCTCATGCTTCTCTCCAGACTTCTCTCCATCTCAGAACCTCCCACAAACTGAACAATGAATCAATAAAATACAACCCGGCTCGTGCATCCTTTGAACTCAGAGTGTGAGTGATGGAGCAAAGTTGGACGGGAGAAAAGGTGAGGTTAATTTTTTAAAGATTTGCTCTGCGCTCCATTCAAATCCCCCCTCTCTCACCCTGGAAATAATCCTGATGAGACACTACTGCTGCAGGCCAAACCTAAGCACTGATCTGAAAGACACTGAAAAGCTCCATAGAGCGCAGAGGAACTCCAGCGTTGGGTGAAAATTACTATGACTATCACTTTCACATTAAACATGGCCATGTCCATATCCATAATAGAAAAATATAGGTTATTGCAGCTTTAATGTATAAATCCGCCAATAAACATCAGATACAGACTCCATGTCATTTGGCTAGAATTACATAGAGAACTCCACAAACAAACAAAACACTCACATCACTCTTATGAGAAACAGGTAAACACATGCATGTCTGCTCTTACTCACACAGTCTCCCCCGCAGCCTCTCTCTCTCTCTCTCTCTCAAACACACACACACACACACACACACACACATTCTTGGATAAAGAGCTATTTGTTTTAATGGCTGAAGGGAGGATGTGGATCTACCACCCATTGTGACGCTGTGCTGACTGCTGCGGTTCTCAGGCATTGTGTGAAGAAAATCAGCCCTTAAAACTCCACGTTCGAGACAATCAACTCTAAAAACTCCATGTTCGAGCCACAGCAACAGCTGGAGATCTGTCAGTCTGCACATGTCCGAGACAAGTTTGCCTTAACAAAATCCCACGTCAGGCCTTTCATAGCAATTCAAATGATGGACAGAATATTGAGCTAAATCTCAACAATCAAGTTTTTGTCAGCAATATAGGCGTGCTGCCTACAGCATATGGCAGAAATACAAACTCAAACATACACTCACATGCATCATTCAAAATGCACTGAATGTTAGTCCTATTTAAACAGCTTAAGGTTCTTCAGTTTATTTGTGTAATTCTTCGCTTTTGTGGTAATTGAACAAGCTGAAGTTGTAAGTCTTATCAGCCAATAGAAATGTTTGCACATGCTCGGGTGCTGACTTTTATGTCTAATATGTCAGTATGGAGTAAGAATAATGATTCAGAGCGCAAGGGACAACTCTGTATAAAGAGAGGCGGGAGTTTTTATTTCTCCATGTCTATGTCCATGGCCATATATATTACAAATAAACAAACCACTTCTACATTTATATGTCCCATTATGGCTCTACAGATACCTGCAAAGGGTGGACAGGTTACATATTTTAGCTTAATCAGTCAATGATGGGCTTTTTTGTGATTTACTTAAGTACCATACATTTCAGCAGGAATGGTAGTGGATGTAATAGTGCTGACAGGTTAGCAGGGCTGAGCTACTTGTTTAACGGCCAATACGTTCATTGGAATATTTATTTAACTGCTGCTAGTGAAAGCTACAGTATGTCAGAGCAGCTGATATCTTGTTAAACAATTTTTATTTCACCTCCACAAGACTAGACTAATGCATGTCAGTCAAGACTTTCAGGGCAAAGGTCACGGAGGTTATCTTGTAAGTGTCAAACGTTTTACAACTGGAGGCTTTCGACCTTTTGATAACGTGAGACCCAACAAATTCTGACAGGATTTGGTCGAACAAGCTCGAACAGCTCGTATGGCAAAAGCCAAGAAAAGTTGAGATACAACTAAGAGCATGAACCCAGAATTAAGCTACAATGCAAAGACCTTAAGAAGAATTTAATATCATAAGACATTCCTAACTTCACCCAGTTTGCTGAAGTGGCTTATCTTTACAGTTTCTCAGGTATACATGGAGTATGAAGCAAAGCGTGAAGCAGCGTGGTGCTGTGAAAGACGTGTAGATGAACCACCTTTCATAGGGAAAAAAAAATCAAACAAAATAAAAATAAAGCAAAAACTAAACAAGACGTCATGCTTCGCTTCAAGTTTCTCCCACTGAAGACGCAGTGATTCAGTCTTCGGTTACTGTACACACGAGACATAATTTAATTCAACTGCATAGCTGCATGTATAACAGGAGAAAGAATCTTGTTACAAAAATAAATTCACTTAGGGCTTGGCTGGCAACACCCTGTTTATTCTATGGCAAATTCAATGAAAGGCTGGCCATTTTCTGCTGTTATTCAATCTCTTTTTATTTCATGCCAAGATCTTTTCTTTATTTCATTCCAGTCCACTTTGACATCTCTTGCATTGTCGTCTTCAGTTCATCTTCCATTAGCAACTTCCCTGTGTACCTGTCAATAGTTTGTTTTCTGTCTTTCTGTTATATTCCTTATAGCCATTTCATTAAGCTTTCATTCTTATTTTCATCTCTCTCTCTCTCTCTTTCTGTTGTAGCTGTGTATACGTGTATGTGTGTTTCCCCTGCAGTATGGTTAGTGTGATTTATATGGAAGCTGCAGACTGTGGAGAGACTCTGGTTTCAGCTTTGAAGTCACAGTGACCACAGGACTTGGCTGGCTAACACACACACTCTCTCCCTCTCTCACACACACACCACACACACACACTCAGTGAGAGAGGACCTGTGGATTAAACACACACTGTCAGTTCCTTTGCCAGGATCCTAAAAGAGGGAGTCAGCAAAGGAGGGATGTAACAGACAGAGAAGGAAAGCAAGTGAGAGAAAGATGGCATAGAGGAGTGAGGGAGGAAGGAGAGGAAAGATATAAAGACCCCGAAAAAGAGAAATGGAGGGGGGGGGGGGGGGGGGGGGGGGGGGGGGAGTGAAAGAGAGCAGGAGAGGAAATGGTCCCAGCACATAGAGGTAAAAGAACCCCTTGTCTGTTTCAACAAAGTCACAATTCAACTCTCTTTAGTTCACTCCCTTTAGTCCAATCCAGCTTGTCACTTAGTCCAGATTCCCAGACGTTCCATATCTTTAAAGGCTTCAGTGAGTGCACTTTCTTCAATGTATATGCTTAGACAGGTAGCACCACCCAACTAATCCACCATAAGCTTTTTTAATACGAAAATTATGATATAAGAGACAATATGAGAAAAATGAAGTGATACAAAATATGAGATGAGATGGGTATGAGATTAGTTTTTTTCAATGTGAGATTGGATGATGTATAATGAGATTGTGAATGAAAAATGATGTGAGATTACATTACAATATCAGACATGATGGATGAAATCAAAAGGGTTAAAACCTGCTATGATACTTCTAGAAGGCAAACAAACTGCCTTTACCTTTAATCATTCAAAAAATTGGATAGCTCCAGTGAGGAAGCACCCTGACTCCTGGCTTTCTATGAGTGTGGGGGTCACTAGAGTAAAACAGGATGTGACAAAGCAGAATTTAAATAAGAATACAGCACAAGAGGTTTTTAACATTAGCAAGTAGCTGCCTCTGAGCAAACACTGCAATGTGCCTCAGTGCTGAAACTGTGGAAGTCCACTCCTGGAACATTTACATTAACTGAAGTCTCTGGTGAAAAGTAATGTCATCATTAAACTTGCCTGTTCAGTGGGACTGTCTGCAAGTATCAAGTGCAACAGATTACAGTATTAGAGAGAGGCAGGCGTGAGTGTGTGTGTGTGTGTGTGTGTGTGTGTGTAGTTGTTGGGAAGATTTGGGGGGTTGCCTCAACATTTGGTTGACAAGGAAGGGGGCATGTACATAACTTTGTGTGACATTCTTTGTGGCATGTTAAGAATGTGTGATCACACACACACACACACACACACACACACATTGGAGCTGTTGTGCTTTTACATCAAAGTGGTGACATTTAGCACCCAACTTCAATAAGAGGTCAACCACAGCAGATCACCCACCGTCAAAGCCATGATTAGAATGTCATTCACTCTGTGTGTGTGCGAGTGTGTGTGTGTGTGTGTGTGTGTGCCAGGGAGAGAGGTAGAGATTGAGTGACAGGGAGAGAGAGAGAGAGAGAATGAAAGAGAGAGAGAAACAGAGAGAGCATATGTCTCAGTGTTTGTGTGTCACAAGGTCAAATGAGCCTGTTGGCTGTAACTGTCAATGAGTTGTCCGACACTCTTTGAGGCGAGTCAACGACCTTACCTGCTGACTTACCCCTCAGTCACACACACAGACTCAGGAGGTCGCTGGCTCTCAGGACTGCATCTAGCAGCGCACCATGGGGAAGTTCGGGAAGTTTAAGCTCAACACAAATGGGAGCAGCAACAAATGGCGATTGAAAAATTCCACTTGTTTGAAGCCACATTGTGTAGTCATAGTAAAAAGACAAAATTGCAACATGGAAAATATCACTGCAATGCAATGCAAACAGATCCTTTCATTGAAAATGAGTTATCTGAAATTGGAAGTCACCCAACATGTTCCTCTGCGGTGATGACATTTTTTAAGCTACTTAATCTTAACAAGAATCTAAGGTGCAGCCAAACTGAGAAGCAAAAATTGGCATAAACAAACTCCAGTTTTATATGAGCTGAGACACAGAAGTAATCTCATCTCATCTCTTATTTCCAGAGTTGTTATACAAGGTTGTCTGTGGTCATCTGTAATCAGGTATCTTTTTCTGCATGAAAAGCTCTGTTTCAAATTTCTGTTGCAGTAGAACTAAATCTTGGGTTTAAATGATCCTAAAACTACCATTAATCACATGATATCCTTTCCAAAGAAAGACATACACACATTGGTTCTCTAATGTGATCTTTCTGAGGTCTTTATATGCTAAACATACAATTGTTTTCATTTACGTCTATCTAAAACATGGTTAGTTATCTTAAAAAAAAACTGGAATAGTTTTGTCTCAGGGATTGAATCTTTCTGTCCCTTTACACTTGTACAGCTGAGAGAAAAATCCAACTACACAGTTTAAATATTAGGTAAAATGCCACTATCCCAGTCCTAACTGTCACACACACTTGTTCTATCAGAAGAGTAGTGTTTTGAGGTCAGCAGAGCTCAGTGTTTGCAAAGAACGTTTGGCCCGAATGTCTGTTTGACCCAAACAATTCTTGGTGGCTACAGTAAAAGGTTTGTGTATCACCAAAGTAATTATTTACAATGGACAATTGTTGTTTAGTTTGCCTACTTTAGTTTCCCTCGTGCATGTTTTGTTTGCATGAATTGTTAATGTTTGAGTCTGTCTGTCTGTCTGTCTGTCTGTGCTGTGTAAATGCATCTGTTATATTTACAACTACATGTATTTATGGAGCAATTTGAAAACGAATTCAGTCAAGAATCACATTTGTCTGTCTTGAATGAACTAAAACCAGTGAACTAAAAACCCTCACTGACCCATGGGTGAATAACGTTACTGCATGACTATTAACAATAACTACATTTTACATTTAAATTGCTGCAGATAATACAAGGAAATATTGGTGGTCTAAAGTCTGGAATGTACAGTATGTCTTGTCAAAACATACTGCTAGTTATTGCACACTGTTGACATTGTGTACATTACCACCAGATTGTGCCCACAGTGTTACACTGTCTTTTGTAGTGAGGTGATATGTGAATATACATTACACTGCTTGAAGTGAAAAATGCTTATGTGAGGGCCTAAGGGAAGAGTGAAACAAGGGGAATGGAAAGGTGGCAGGAGTTGTAAAAATAAAGCGAATAAAAAACAAAAGCAACGTGACAAAGATTAGTAGAGAAGAATGGAATAAAGATGCATACGTCTTAACGGACTGTGCACACAGGAAGAAAGCTGAGTCAAGCGAAGAGATCCTAAAAAAAAAAAAGAAAAAAGGTATTTTGGCCAAGGCAAACACAGAAGACCTGATGAGGGAGGAGATGTGATGATTTTCCCTCTTTAAAACACTACACCCACTGCACATCCAGGCCTGCAGATAGATCCTTTCCCTTCCGTTCCCTCAGTTTACACATGGGCTAACAGCACCTGCTTGCTATCAACACCCAGAAGGATATTAAAGCCTGCAGACAGGACGCACTAAAAAGCCAATCATTTGACACGAAATACTGACTTAAAACGATTTTTGACATACAACTGTATTTTGACTCGTTTCTACTTAATTTCCATAATGAATCTTTTGTGACGTTTTGCCGACATGTTTTCTACCCTACTGCTGCACGCAAATCCTGGATTGTTTGTAAAAGGGAAACCTGAGACTATTTTATTGCCGTATGTTTTGACAGCATGCGTTTAACAATCTAACAAACAATACTCTGCTGCTGGGTAATATTTCAGCATGACTCAGCTGGCAGATGCTCTGTCAGTGTTTGTGCTACACCAGAATTTCAATTTGTGGTTACAAAACTATGTTGAGGCCGATCTTGACCGTTAGACCGTAGATCTCGATCACAGTTTACAGTGGCACTGCACAAAACATTCATTGAACTGATCAGGATCTAAAGTTACCATTCCAGATGAAGCTTCAAAGAGCGGAAACTCACAGAAAAAAAGCTATTTACTTGATCTGTATCCATCTCACACGCTTCCCATCTTTTCCACACTTTGAATTGAATAACCAAGAAAGAAAAAAATGCAAACACCAAAAATGTCCGTCGTACCCTCATCAGCTTTGAGACGAGAACACTGTTGAATTATAGAAGAAATTTGACGGTGACTTCAAAAACCTAAAGACAACAAGAGCTGTCCTTTGTTCATTTCATGTGGATAATATTTCTATTTCCAAAACTCATAATGTTTTGATACAGAAGTAAAGTCATAGTCATGTGCAATGTTTGGCAGGCCTTCATCACTTTCATCACTGGTTCAGTCTGAGGTCAGGGGGAAAACACACTGTGTTCCTTTCTGTCAAAGTCATCTCTCACTGTTTTCCTGTCTCTATCCTTCCACGAAAGAGTTCTGTTGTAAAAGTGTTCAGAATCATTCACCACAGATTATAACAGACTGAATATTCTAGCTGAGAGTTTCTCCCTTGTGAAACACACATGGTCGCCATTTTCTGTTGCACACAAATACTAATAGAAAAGTCGTGTTCGACACATACGTTCATACACTCAGGATACTTTTCTCTTACTCGCAGTCCTTTAATCCATGTGATTGTGTTAGTTCATTGTCCCTGACTAAATAGTGATTGTTGTAAATAAATTGCTAAAGAACAGAAGTTATATGTCTTCAGTAACATTATCACCACCAGGTCATGTCAGATGAAGAAATAGTAGACAAATTGTTGGTGCTGTTATCCTTATTTGTCAAATCTATACAGTATTACAATCACTGCAACTATATTAATAGCACAGTGTCGTCAGCCTAGCCGTTCCCTTTGCTGTCCCATCAGACAGTAAAAGGAGACAGTGTGCTGTTGCTGCCCATTAAGAAACTTCCAGAAAGGATACACCTGTAGTTCCTCACTCTAAGCTCTTCTGATGCCAAACCTCGACCAATTTCCTGGTCAGGAGCTTGAGGACGGAGGAGCAAGGACGAGAGGAAGGATAATTATCTGAATGGAAAGCAACCACTGTCTTCTCTCCTTTATTCTCTATTTTCCCTCATTTTCTGCAGCTACCTGCCCACTCTCTCTCACACAGCCCCTCTGGCACAGGGCAGCACAGTAACCAGATATTACCCAAGAACTGCTGTGATACACTAACCACTCATTATATGCTGCGGTGATTGCAGGACTGGCTAAGCTCTGCTTTGATTTCACATATCAACTTCACACACATCACAGAGATCTGGGAGTTTTCATCTGCAAAAGACTGGATCTGAATATTTGCACAGTATCTCCTATACTGTGGTTGTTTGGTTTTTCTGTGTGTGTGCAAGTGTGCGATCAATCAAGGCTAGGCGAATTGATGGGGGGGGTGCAGGTGTGCGTTTTTGTGAAGGCAGATTTGTGTGCGGTGTGTATCTACGGCTATAATCTGTATTTATCATTATCTTCATCATATCAGTTACTCTATACTTTCCTCTTTCTCCCTCCCTCTCCTCCTCCTCTCCATTCTCTCCTCTTTTCTTCTTCACTCCTTGTTGTCTTTCACTGAACTGATGATAGTCAGTAAATTAGATGATGTTTACTTCATTAATAGGATCCTGTATGTAGTTTTTTTTTCATCCAACCTTAAACGATATCTGAAGTATTTTAAACCTGGTCCCTATTTTATATGTTAAGAGTATGTATACTCTTTTGGGATTAATGAATTATGAATTATTATGAATGAATTCATGTTGTGCTATTCAAATCCATCAAATTCCATTAACAAAAACAGGAATCTTAACTTGCAGAACACTGGAGTCACTGGTGTACTGCCTCCTTGATCTGTCAGTTTGTTTGTTTGTGTGTGTTATTGTGTGTCACACACAGATTTTTGTTGAATCCACACTAATCTTTTAAAAAACCAAAGTCACACAATAACACAAACAAACTGACAGCAGTAGACCAGCAACTACAGCGTAAAATTACTGTTATTGTCAATGAAGTCTGGTGGCTTTAAATCGAGCAATATAACGGTTATTTCAAAAAGAATCATACAGGTCTATCTTTGTATGGATCATATCTGTGATGCTGACAGACAACTAGAAATACAATCTGAGCTGATCTGAGCTGATCTATAAGGCCAATTCCAAGGGGTTTCATACCTACCAGTCAGTTTGAACCCAAAATATGTAAACATAGTGCCCAAGTTTAAAAATATAATGTACCACTCACAGTTAGATTCACCTTTGTCTCTGTTTTCCCAGTGTTTACTGTGGTGGGTACAGTGTTACCGTAACCAATTGTAAAAGTAGCCAAAACAATGAAAATGAGACCCAAATTGTAATAAACTTTCCTTTAAATCATTAGCCACACATGTAAGAACGATATGACTTCACCCTTTCTGCTGGTGGGAACAACAGCACTGGAAGACATAATTAAACTGATTTAGTTCACTGCTGCCACTATCCAGTATCGTGTGTGGGAGAGAGACACACAGAGAGAGAAGTGAGTTGTGTATGAGGTAGGCTACAGAGTGGAAAACCAGGGTTTTGGAAACATGATTTCCTGTGGAAACAGTGATGTCATGATGGTCTGTCTTTCAAACCTCACGTGCATGCACACACACACACACACACACACACACACACACACACACACTCACACACACACAGACATTGTCTGTGTGCATTTTCTCATGCACTCTGTTAATGTCATTAACATAGCTGTCTATGTCAACTGTGCTGCACACTGCCTCATTTTATAGACGTTGTTCTAACTTTACTATAGTGGCTGCGGAACAAAGTGTGTCAGCATAATTTGTCTGAGGCTGGTAAATCACAAGAGAAAATTGAAGAAAATAAAATAAAGAATTAGGTCACTCTTTGATTTATTTGACTCCTTTTGGTTGCTTTTCTCATCGATGTGAGATCAATCTATTTAAATCATTTTCATTTAATAAATCATTTTTACAAATAATGTTTGTGCAACAGAAACCAATGGCAGATCACAGATTGCAGTGATTCCATTGAAATAGAAATATTGGCGTGTCGAAAGTCTGCTTCGACGTCGCACTGATTCAATATTGTATACGGTATTAAAAGAGGAAATGCACAATGATTTGGTATTACTGTAACAGAATCAACACATCACACATGGTAAGTTAATAACATCCATAGGTGTCCTAAAATATTATGTCCATAACATAGTAGTGACCCAGACAAGCATTACGAAATCACTATGGCAAACCATAACAGTATTAGAGAAACAACAAGAAAGCTTGCGCTGCTTGGATCATTTAAAAAACAATACTGGGGACCCAAGGAATAGATACCTGTGATGACATCACAACGGTATACCTCTGGTTAGTGCAAGGAGAGAGCTGATGGGGTAATGAATAACTCTCTCTGCCGTCTTAAAATCATGTCTCAATGCCAGTTCAGAGAGACAGAAAACAATCAAACCTTTTTATGTGTGTGCCATGTGAACAATCACATGGCAGAACTAAAATACAAATGACCAACACACACTCACAACAAATGGTTAGACTGAAAGATACCCATGTGACTGCACACACACACACACACACACTTTGGTCAAGTTCAGTATTACCAGTGTAGCTCCAGTAAGGAATGCAGTGCCAGACTGGGGCCTACTTTATAGAGGCCCCACACCTGAATCCACAAATGCATGTACAAAATAATAGTAATAGTGCAATTAAAGAAGAAACTGGATTCCTTAAGAGACCCACAACTGCTCATTTAGTGAAGGCCCGCTGGTGGGGAGCAGATCTGCTCTAGGTGTGCATGTAAAGGATAAGATATGCAAATATCATTAGCTTTGCATGTAGTGTAGCTAAAAGCCTCTATTGGTCTCACTCTTGTTGTGCTTTTAGTTGTGACGGCCTTTGCTCCCCAATTATTCTTGTCTTTTACTCCAAAAAAAAAACGCACAGTTGCTACTGCTGGAAATATTTTCATTTTCTGTGTGTGAAAAGATTTTTCTTGGAAAAGATTTGCTCGTGAGAACGGCTCATGTAAATCTTTTTATAACCCTGTTATAGCTTTGAGACATGAAGTTGATCCCTCTGCTACAAGGTTAAAGAAAATGTTTGGCTAGGAATGACCCCCAGGTGGCTGTGTGTAGCCACAATTTATTGATATCCTGCATCAAGCCCTGATCTGATCGATTTCAAATTTAAACTGATTTATGAGTTTGACTTTCACTTGAACTTCACTGTAATAACTCTACATTTTATTGCTTGTATTGTGTAGTTGTCCTTTGCTAAGGTGCCAATCTTTTACCAATAAAACCACATTGGAAAATACTGTTTCTGAGTATTTTTAAATCCCAAGTCTTTTTTTTTATGTATTATGGCTACTTATTCTGATCAAATTTAAAAATGGATGAAAAAAAGAGTAGTTTCCTATAATGTCATTGTCTCTCTGTGTTAATCCACCCCTCCCCCATCATAATTACCCAAAGTGGCTCTAGTTTTCCATTCTGCTTCACTGGCACAAATTCAGCTTATAGTCCATGACCTCTGTTCTTTTCTCCTGCTCACTGTTTTTGTCTACTTATTTCTTCATCTCTGAGTTTCCCTATTTCTGTGCAGTTTAAACCAGCTCATTTATTGGCTTTGATTTAATTTGTCTTTATTTCAAATTAGCTTGTCTTGCTTTGCCTCTTTCTCAGTATATTTTATCTTAATTTATGATACACATTTCTCTTTACACGCTCTTCCGCTGTTTTTCTATGTAGCTCTCATATTTCCTGTCCAGTGTTTTCGTATTTTCTCTCTGGTCCATCTCTCTCCTCACTCTTTGACCTCAGCTATTCATCTCAGCTTTTATTTTCTTTATGTCTCACATTCGTACAGTGAAAGTATGCATCATCGCCCAGCTGAGAACTGGATCCAATTGCCAACATTCCAGTTGATGTAACACACACACACACACACACACACACACACCTACCTTTCAAAGTTCAGATTACACATCACAGAGGCTCTAAAAATCCCAGAAATGAAAGAAGTTAATTGAATTTGTCTGTGCACGTACTCCAGAACACGTGAGGTGGAGATGTCTTGAAAACAGTGTAACACTGGTTCATTCTCACTTCCACCTCATCAGACAACAACACACACCAACTGCTGTGTGAGAGAGTGTGTGCATGTTGCATATCAACAAAGTCCATTCCTAAAAGCATGTGTTTTTATGTGTGTTTATGGCTCACATGCTGACCCTTGGTGCTCAGTGTACGTCTGTGTGCATGTGTTCAGAGGGTACAGACTACGATTGTTCTCTCTGGGTGTTAGCTTTCGGAGCAGGAAGTGCACGTTCGGGTCAGGGGAGGATCTAGGCACGCTCAGTCTGCCCACATCTGTTCAAATACCAGAGACCCTCAAAGTCACACAGGAAATATGTGTGAGTGTGTGCACGTGTGTGTGCGCGTACTACAGAAGCCGCTCTTTGTGAGCTCAATTTATAAAAATATTTGACCTTTTCGCTGCATATAACACTTTCCCACAATAAGCAACAGAGGAAAATTTGTCATGTACCTGCTGTAAAGTTACTCCAAAAGGGCAAAGACCCTGAATAAACAGGTCCCCTATACAGCTCCAGGTTATTCTTTTCATGTTACACAGGGTCAAAAACAATACAATGGAGCTTTATAGCGCTAATGTATGATAGTGTTCCTATGAGTACAGGCCCCTTATAGTGGTATCACAATTTTCACTTTTCAGGATTTAGTCCTTAGAACTAAGCAACAATGTGTTGTTCATTTCCTTTGAGAAAATGAATTAAGCATTTTCTGATCTGATGTACAGAACTACAGGACAATCGTTTTTAGGTGCCTGCTAAAGCACAAGATCACTATAAAGATAAACGCTGACAGTCAGGAGAAGATTGTGGTGGTGGCTTAAAGAGAACAGTGTTAACTCTTGGTAAGAGAGGAGGTATAAACTGTGGTTCATCATGTAAAGTCACGCTACATCCACTTTTTGCTTCTGTGGGACAGCAGTCAGGTCAGAGAAAGTTGCTTGTCGTTAAAACCTGAAACATACGTCGTTCTTCTGATGAGGATAGTCTCCAAAATGGACACTGTCACAGTTCAGAAGGCCCAAACGCAGAATCACAGGGCAGCGGCAGGAGTAAAGCAACACAGAGATTTTTACTGATGGCTTAAGCGGAGTAATGTACACACACCTTTCCCGAGGCCAAAAAGCAAAAATCCAGACAATCAGGCAGAGATACAAGTCAGGTAACAGGAAACAGGTCACAAATCCAAAAGGCAATACAAGCATACGAAGCAGGCAGGAGCACAGACTACAACCTGGAAAAGAACTTTGACAAACTGAGCGGTAGAAGAACTGAAGGGATAATGAGCTAATGAGCAACAGGTGTGTTAGGCAGACTGAGCAGGCCGGCAGCCGATTGGTCGACAGACAATGCGGGGGGAGGGGCAGGATGTGCGCTGGCGGGAGAAGCTGGCAGGTGCTGACTGGAGAATGAGCAGAGGAGTGCATGCAGGAGGGTGGAGATACAGAGCAGCTTTGGACCAAAATGAAAAACCCGTTAAGATTTGTAAGAGATCACGGTTGTTGTTTATAGAATATGGATACACTTAAACAAGAAAAACACTTAGTGAAAGCCTCACTACATGTTACAATTCTTGCTCTGCATCAATAGTTACAGAGCAAGAATTGTTTCAACTAACCTCTACATCCTGGAATGGACAACCGCAGCAGAATTTTTGTACAAAGAAATCGTCCGGTCTACACTGATATAATGTTGTGGGACACCACACAACTTTTGATGGGGTCGAGCTCCAAAAACAATGGATTCTACATTTCCAAACCTGATTGGTCCTTCATTAGATCCTCCCTGCCCGATAAACCCTGACCTCTCTTACCAATTTGTATTCTCAAGCCGAGCTAACCCCCGATTACATCATCATGACATCATCGGGGTTATTTTCTCTGACTCTTGAAAAAAAAAAATTACATTATCGTTTTCACATGCTACCCCATAATGAATTCATTTCACCTTTTATTAGCCTACATTGTGTGTAAAATGGGCACAGAAAGAAATAAAAGAAAATATAACACAATAAACACTGGAACATTCGGAAAACTTGTACTTCAGCAACATTTTTATTGTCTTTAGAGCACTGTGTGTAACACATCCATACAGGCTGTTTCATTGGGTGTGATGCTGGTCGTGAAATGTGAGGGGACTGGCGTCAGAGGTTGTGTGTTTGTCTTTTTTCTGCTTACTTCCTGGAGGTTCAGGCACAATCCAATCTTTGTACATGAGTCAGGAAAACACATTTACTAGATTGAAAAAGATGATATAATCCCTCAAGCAAAACATTGAGTGTTTGACGAACTGAAACTTTAAATTTGTGTGAAATGCTGATTTTATTTGTTGGGTGAATAAACACTTTTTGAAATTGTACTTGATAAGGTACCGTATCTTTTAACATAACCACTGCAGACAGCCACACACATGCACACATGCACACACAAGACTGACTCATGGACTTTTGTAATGGCAATAAAAGCCTTCTGCTTCAAACACGCCCTGTTGATTAAGAGTCAGTTAAAGCATCTGAGACGACGGGAAAATGAGTGGAAGAGTTGGGAGGGGGAACATGTGGGGAAGGGAGGGAGCTGAGGAGAGACAGTAAGATTTTATTAAAGAGGGATGATGGGGGGATGGGATAGAAGGATAATGGGCCTGCAGGAGAGGAGAAATAAAAGAGTCAGTAAATGTTCCCATGTGTTGCCGACGCGCAGCATCTTGCAGGAGAAGTGGAGATGAAAGCGAAGGATACTGAGTAAAAGGGATCCAACCTACCAGAGGATGGAGAGAAGAAATGAGAAGATGGGAGTGGCATGAGGGAGGTGAAGACTGAGGACGAGAAGGGAGGGAGCGATAAAGGAGGACAGGAGATGAAGGCAGTGACTCAAGGGCAAACTGAGAGACATGGAGGAGTGAAGAAAGGGGCACCCTCTAATATTTAAAGATCCAGTGAAGAGGCATTCTGTCTGCACTTTCCTGAAAAACAAAGAGCTCCACGAATAGAAAACAAAACAAAAGCTGAGTGAGTCCCTGGAGTAGTTTCTCTCCTCCTCCACCTCCTCCTGTGCTGCCACGTTTACGGGAGACAATCTGTCTATTCTTGGGACAGCCAGGCGGGAGCCAGGGAGAGTCCAAGCACCCGTGGTAATAGCTGACATTAAGGGGTAAACAACACAGGGAATGAAAAAGAAACTGGGTGGGAGAGGTCATTAATGCTGTCTCATTGCACAATGTCAACACTTTGCCTAATATTGTTTTTAATGTCTTCTTTTAAGAGTGATTGGGGGGCCCGGGAGGGTTGAGTCAAAGAGCCATTGTTGCCTTTCAGTTTATTTGAGTTGAGTCAAGAGGCAAAAGTTTGACAGTTTGTCAAATTCAGACATGTGTAACAACCGTAGGACACCTGCTACAGAGCCGAGTCCTCGGTGATGTTTGGAAAAGTAACTCAAAGGAGTGACTTAAACTTAAAAACTAACTTCTTGGAAAAATAACTCAAGTTAAACTTAAGTTAACTTAAAAGTAAGTAGTAGTATTTTAGGAAAGTTGCAGTTAATTTGCATATTGTGTAAAGTATAAACCTCTGGACAATGTGTGAAACTTTAAATCAGGACCCATGGCAAACATGAACTCAATAAATAGTTCCATTCATTAAAAACTGCATGGACGTGGTTGTGCTTGCTTCCCTGGGTATTTTACATGGTACAAAGTAAGTGATTGACAAAGTCATGAAAAACTGGATTGATAGAATAAAGCACCTGTGTGATATGACAGAAAGTACGTCTATGGGGTCTGTGGGTTCCCCAGACAGCAGGCCGAGGGTTAAAAATCATCCAAATCATAAAGTACCTGCTAAAAGAGAGGATCATCAACACTTTTACTGGTCTAAATGTGACACCTAGTGGATTTAATTGGCTACTTCATCTTTCCCTCTGGCCCTCTCTCAGTCATACAGACTGTGTGAAGACACTTCTGCAATGCACTGCAGTAATACAGTTAATTAACTTTATGATACTTTAATATACTTTTTGAACACATTTTTCAAAATAAGATTTAAAAAGCCAGTCTTACTTTTCATACATTTAGTGATTATAGTCAAAAGTTAACATATGAAAGCACACATGTTGATTATATAACAACTAGAACTATACATTGTTCTAACACCCTGTAGCTGAGTCCATGTCTTCAGGTGCGTCCTACGTGCTGCTGTCTGTCTTTGTGCTGCAGCCTCCTGTCTGTGAACACACACTCTGCTGTGTTTCCTCCTCCAAGCTCCTCTTGATAGTCAGCTCTCTCTCAGCCTCCTCCACACACGGAGCTTTGGCCACCAGGATGTGGAGCTTCCCGTCTGGAGCCAGGCAGCAGGTGACGGCTTCAGGCTTCATCCCTTCAGGCAGATCAAACTCCTGTCTGAACTCGTGGCGTCTGTAAGAGTAGGAGCCGTTCCCGTCCTCCTGCTTCTTCTCCGTCTTCCCGCTGACTCTCAGCTTCCTGCCCACCTGCCTGACACACAGCTCCTCTGGGGAAAAGCCCTGAGTGTCCAGGGTCAGGCCAAAGTGCTCTGCCTCTTTCTCCAGCTGGTGGGAGGCTGGCTGTGGGGCCACACTGCTTTGGAAAGGCTCCGTCTCCTCCAGGATGTTGTGCTGAAGTTTGTCCATCAGCTCCAGGCTGCTGCAGAGCTCCTGTAGGTTTGTCTGCAGCAGGTCCTGCTGGTGGAGCGGAGGTCTGACCTCTGGCCACAGACTGCGTAGAGGACAGTAGAAGTCCATGAATGGACTGAAGGCAGACTGGAAGCCATGAGAGCACAGCATCTTCACTTCAGCGTGTGTTGAGTGTGGAGTCGTCTTGTCGTCAGATGACACACTGGTAGTGTGTGTTGTCTTCTGTGCTGCTCTCTGTCTCAGCAGTGGGACTGTCCCAGCTTTTCTACTCTGGCTGGAGGAGCTCCAGAGTGTTCAGGAACTTTCCTGTAGTTACCACAGCTCTCCACTGGGTGGGGCTGTTACTCAGGAGGGCTGATGTCACCATGTAGTGATCATCTCTGTTTGAGCTGGAAGTTTCTAGACATCAGTACAAATGAAGAATTGACCTGCAATATAGAATCAGTTTTCACAGTGTTTTGAGTCAACCAGTTCAGAAAACACAGTTTCTGCAACATACACTGGTGAAGGAAATCTGATCTTTCTTTTCAGAGTGTTTTCAGGAATGATTCTTTTATGATTATTGTGTTTTCCGGAGGGCATCAGATGGAAAGGTAAAAATGAATCATAGAGCCTCAATTTGAACGGGAAGAGAAAAATGTGAGCTCATTCAAATTTCTATTCAACTGTCATAACTTAAACAAGAGTCCAAGCTTCAACAAGGTACTTCCCTTCCTCTTTGAGCACATCTGACTCATTTGATATTAACTCATTCGGACAATGTTCGACGCACAAATAGCATGAAGGGAACAGATTATATCAAATACCTGAGAAATGTGTTTCACTAAATAAAATGACATGTTATGTAATGGTGAGAAAATATTATCCTTTTGGTAAAAGTCTGTGCAGGACACTGTCTAGCTCTTCCAAACAAAACCATCGTTAAAAAATAACAGCAGCACAGTTCTGCAAGCAAAATCTTGATGAGGCTATTTGATCGATTACTCTGAAGCGATAAACTCCCCATTTCATCTCTGGAGAATTAAACTTTATTTGAGATCAATAATATAAAAAATACAATACAAATAAGCCGAAGGAGTTCAAGTTTAACTTCTATATTTCATGAATATGATCTGTTCTCTGGTGCTGAATGTCTCAGCAGTGGAGCTCCTGAGGAACCGTCCTGTCGTTACCGCATCTGTCCACTGGGTGGCGCTGTTACTCATTAGACGATTCCTGTGTGCTCGTGTCATTTTCTGACACCTCTCACTGGGAGATTTAAGCTGCAGCAGAGCGCAGTTTTCATTTTTTGAATGTGTGTGTCTGTCATTAATAATGTTTTGATCAGTCCCAGAGGGTTACTGACACCAGTGTGTGTGTACATGTTCAATCAATGATATCATTTCACGCAGATCGATACTCTAGACCTGCTTTTTACCGTGTTTACAGGAAACCATTGATCGATGAGGCTTTCAGTCATTCAAATAACAAAAGTGAGTTCATGATATTAAAGTGAGTTATCAGTTGTGCCTTCAACCTTTAACCTTACAACATTTTAAGCTCTGAAATGTGATCAGACCTACAAACGGGCTTCATATTTAAGAAGATGCTCTAATCTGCTAAATAAAATAAAAAGAAATCTAATATCTAAAATGTGTTTTAACCTAATTTAGATTTAGATTTAACACACACACACACCGTGATCACACACTTCCTGAGTGAAGGTCTGTCTTGCCTTTGATGGGACAAATTCTATCAAACAAGGGGGTGGGGGGTCTAAGTAATTACAGTGTGCTGTAACACACTAGTGTGCTGTAACACACTGATACCTGAACAGCCATCTGTGTGGAACAGGCTGCAGAAACAAGCTCCGTTCCCTTTTTATGAATGAATGCCGCGTCCCCGTGATCCAGTCAGCCAATGAGCAGCGCGCACCTGCACCCCCTTTGCAGCTCTGCAGCATCAAGAGGTCACCACACTTGAAAAACGTGGAGGGAAGAGCGGAGTCCTCAGCAGCGACAGCCCGCAGCGAGCAGCCGGTCGGATGAGCCAGGCCTTCACACACACACGCACACACACACACACACACACGCGCTCCTGATTTTCACCACAGACCGCGATGCCGTCAAAAAACAGCAACACCGTGGCCGCGGAGAGACGCATGGACCTGGCCTCGCTCTTCTGCATGATCGGGCGTCACGGTCCCGCCGTGGCTCTGGCTGTCATAGCGATGGCATCCGTGCTGGCGGGTTTCATCATCTACCGGACCGTGAGGGGGAAGCGGAGGAAGGCCACAGGCGCAGCCGCCGACGGTGACGTTAAGTCCGCCACAGCGGAGAGGGACGCGTCGGTGATCCAGGCGAGCCCGGAGGAACCGCACAGCTCCGTGGAGTCAACAGGTAAAAAGATCCGCAAATAACCTTCTAGCATCATTTCATAGAATAGTCCTGAAGGAAACACAGGGCTGTGAGTGGAACATAAACTCTTCACGGTACTGCAGATAATGTTAATATTAATGTCGTGAGTCAGAGATATTATAGGAGATTTAAATAGGCCATCATAAGGTAGCCTGCTGTAGGACAGGCCTATAGCCATCATTAACTCTTGTCTTCATACTGATCCAGCAGATACATGGAATTACCATAGTAGAAGATATTGTTGCAAACATCAATAATTCAGAGGCAAATAATGTACTTTAACTACATTTACTGGTTACTTTCCAGATTAACATTTTATAAACACATCATGTAATGAGCTCTTAAAATGTGATGCAGTGTTATAAAACTACCCAGGACTAAATAAAATAGTTTAAATTAGAATGACCTCGTTGTAAAGTGCTGCTGAGACATGAAAAATAAGAATAACATTTCGTTAATCACATTACATGCTGGATTCAGTCACAGACACAATGAGATATAACTGACTAGGTATCAGGGTACACAAGAGAGATTCTTTCCAGGTCAAATAAGGTCTTAAATAGAGGCATACAACAAACTAATCATTGCTGCTGCTGATTGGATTTATTTCCTATCCTTTAATTAGATCTTCTACTGTCTTGTCATTTTACAAAGGCTGAGAGGTGGATGATCTTACTGGTTTTTATATCAGTCCTTTGTAAACTCATCAAATATTAATTCATAATTTTACTTAAATGTCTATAGGTTATTTAACACCAGCCATTTGAATATTTAGAAGGCAACCCTTTATTATCTAGACATAAATCAAAAGGAGAAAATGTGTCAAAAACGAAGTCACCATTTTCTTAATTATATTGAGTGTTTTTACTTTATAACATATCGGCTTTTCCCTTGTACCTTGTCATAGACATGAGTGATGACGGCTCCACAGATGTGAAGGAGGATGTTGACCTAATGCGGAGTGATCTCAAAATCAGGCACCGCCGTGCTGCAGCTGCAAAGATACCGCCACCGTTTTCTCCCCCTCAGAGTGACATCCAAGTACCAGACGACGAGCACACCGCATCAGATGTGACAGAGGAAATGTCAGAAAAAGAGTCAGACACGTGTGCAGAAGGGGCTGGTCAGAGCCTGCAAAGCAGCAGTCACACAGTGGCTGAAATGGCGGTGGAGGATGCTGCTGACTGCCCCCACGGTGCAACAGATGACACTGCTGAAGATGCGATAGAAGAGTTCCATGACAATAATAGCTGCTTGAAGGAGTCTGAGCTGAATGAGGATAAGAATCACGAGGAGGACGAGAGGGTAAGCAGCCTTTTGTCTGTCTGTGAGGATATATGCCAGCCACAGAGAAATGAAGCTAGTCTGTTAGATTAGAGGCTGAAATGCTCTTTCAAGGGCACGGACGAACAAATTCACCAGTCCTTTTTTTCCTTGATGGGCTGAGTACTAGAGTGTGTGCCTGGGTTTGAAGCTAAAGCCCCATTAGAGTATATTAATAGCCCTTTTTACACAGAGATCATGCAGTATTGCCATAAAGAAGACTCCCCATTAAAGCAGCTTTGCTTGTTTACACTGAACCCAAAAATGACCTAACCCATCCAAGTAACAGAGTAACAGCACAGATTCCCCGCCTTGAAAAAGCAGTGTAAAATGGGCTAGTCATACAGTCTCCTGCGTCCAACTGGGGCATCTGTAACTGCAGCTTTAAAGGAATAGTTGGACAGTTTGGGAATATGCTTTCTCACTTTCTTGCAGACAGTTAGACCAGAAGTTTGTAGCACGCATGTCTGTTTGCTAAATAATAAGGTCCAGTCTGGAGATGCTTTGCTTAGCTCAGCACAACGACTGGAAACAGTTGACAAGAAATAGTCCAACACTCAAGACCCCCAAACTGGAAACTGGAGTTGATCTTTTTATCTCACTTAAGGCATTTTCCAATACGCCTGAACTATCTGAACTATCTTTAAGAATTTGGAGCACCAACCCAGTGGGATTATTTCTCTTTACCCAATGTATCCATTTCCCTTAGACTAGGAGATAAGCCATATTGTCTGGTATATACTTATGCACTTTTATTGACAAAGTTAGACCTGAAGATATTAACTCTCTATTCACGTGTCCAGGTGTTACAAGGAGAATGCCAGGAAGTTGAGGATGTGATCACAGACAACAGGCAAGAGGAGAAAAGCTTCCAGTCAGCTCTGAACAATCCAGCGTGCTTTGAACAAGCTTCTCTTATGGGTGAAAATGGTGATGATGACAGACAACTAGATAATAAAACCACACTGGAGTCGAACTCAGAGGAGCCTGTCATTCAGATTGAAGATGTACCTGTCCCTTGCACCTATTATGGTAAAGACGAGGAGTTTGAGGAAGAGAATCCAGATAGTGTCGACTGTAGTAGTTATTCTGAGAATTGCCTCTCTCCAGAGGAGGAAAACAAAAATGATTGGGAGGAGGTAGAAGAGGAGCGTGTAGACTACTGTCTAACTGCCCAACAAGCTGAGATCTGGTCTCCAACATGTGAACAAGAAACAAACCTTGCATCTACACAGCAGGACCAGTGTGATCAGACAGACGAGGTGACGCTGCCCATTCGAGATGAAGATGGTGCTCTAGCTGGGGAAGTGATTGAAGACGATGTAGATAAAGACCACTCACCACAGTTCGACAAGCAAGAAGTGGAGGTTAAACAAAAAGAGGAAAATGGTCTTTCGTGTAGTCAAGAGGACGGCGTTCTCTGTGATGGTGCTGATCAAGTGACAGAGAAAACGCTGACGAGCGACAACACTGTGGCCTCTAGTGAAGAACGTCACGGTTCAGATGTGGCAAACAGCTCTGCTCTGTGCTGTTTGAGCACGCACGTTACGGATGATAATCATGATGACGATGGTCTGTCGGGTATCACCCATGATGGAAAAGCTCAAATATCCAGCATTGCAGACTTCCCTGACTTGTCATTGGATTCTCAACAACCACAGAAAGATGAAATACCATATTTGGATCAAGATACTGATTCTGCTATTCTTGGCCCTCAAACGGCATCGGATGAAACAGAAAATCAGCCTGAAAGCAAGAATGGCACAATCACGGCGATGGCTGAAGAATGCAATGACCACGTGTATGACCCTCATGTTCAGTCTTCCTACAAAGACCAACAAAGCGCCCAAATGGTAAATAATGAAGCTTTTGATAAGTCAAGTGTTGCTGCCCCTCCTGATATAGTTGCTCCTGATGATGACACCATTACTACAGCTGTGGTGGCTGAAGTTTTCGACAAGGCAGGTGTTGCTGGTGATACTGATGCAGTTGACATGACTCCTTCTTCAATAGACGAAGAAATATCTTGTCCTCACCTGATATCCATTTACCAAGACCAAGAAAGTAACCACACGGAAAATAATGAAACTCCTGATGAGACGAGGGTTAATTCTGCCACTGATGCACCTGCTTGTGATAACGCCATACCTCTAATGTCTGAAGAAATAACCTGTCCTGACATGGTCTCTTCCTCCCAAGACCAACAAAGTGACCAAACAAAAATTCATGAAGATTTTTCTGAAGTTGCCACTGGTGTTGCTCCCGTCATGACTGAAGACATCAACCCTCCCATGGGTCAGCTTCACTTGCCATCTTTTGAACAAATTGAGCTGAGGATCAACGACATATCATTTTCTAGTGTTGGTGAAGAGAGTGGCATTTCAAGCATGGCTGTAAGCCCTGATCTGCAAGACGCTGGTAATGAGTTTGACATGACCGTCAGGAATACGGTGTTTCCGGTGATGAGTTGTGATCTACAGCCTGAGGGACAGTTTGCAGAAGGTGTAGCTATGTCCGTCATTAATGAAGAGAAGGCAGGTATGGTGTTCGGGCCTTACCCTTCAAGTCGCTCCCAGCTACCCCAGGCTGAGCACACAGATAGGGCTAATTCATTTGCAGCCAATGAGGACATGTTTGGTCACGAGGTTGAAGATAGTTACCACAGAGCAATGGATCAGTTTATGACACAGATTGTAGCAAGTGCTACTACCTACAGCGACGAGCTGAAACAGCAGACAGACATGACAGCTGGTGCTGAAGTTGGAGAGATTAAAAAGAAGGCGGCAGGAGTAAGTGTTGAAAAGAAAGAGGGAACAAAAGCAGAGGAGAAAGAAGAGGACTATGAAAAGACTGAAATCAGTATCATGGAGGCGACTATGGACAATAATGAATGGATCACAGATAGTAATTACCAAGTCCTCCCCTGGATGAATCTTTCTGCCACATCGTTTGCCCAAGACCACACAAAAACCAACCAGCCTCCCGCTGAAGAGTGCAAGGACAGTTCTGCAGTAACAGATGCCGGTTGTATAGATGCAACAGATATCCCACCTTCCACTGAAGTCAAACAAATCAGTTCTCTCTCCCTTGCTGACGAAATCACGGAAAGTAACAAAAAGATTGTGGCGGTCCAGCCCATGCACCAGAATGTCGACGTGACGTTCCGGGTCCAGTATTTCACCCAGTCACCATACCAGATGGTGGCTGTCACGGGGGACCATCAGGAGCTGGGGAACTGGAAGGGATATGTCCCACTAGAGAGGGCCAAGGACGGGCAGTGGGTCACGGTGGTCAGCCTGCCTGCAGAGAGCCACGTGGAGTGGAAGTTTGTGGTGGTGGACAAGGGTGAGGTGTGTCGCTGGGAGGAATGTGGCAACCGCCTCCTTGATACGGGCTACGGAGACGACCTGATTGTGCACAAATGGTGGGGATTCTTGTAAGACATGAGGTGAGAGGACGACTGAGTGGCACGTACAGTAAGCTCTGATGATACTGGACCAGATAGAAGTCATTTTATTTGTACAGTCAAACAAGACCGACATGACTATACAGTGGATTGAAATGATTTAATACTGATTTATACTGTGTCACAATGTCATAAATACACCCCAGGAAGCACTAATTTGGGGCAAAAACACATCAAGAGGTCTAGGGTAAAACTGGGTTTGAAAAAGGAAAAAAAAAAGACATCAAGGTTACATTCTTTCAACAGTAATTAAATAAAGTCATTTCAGTAATGATTGAGCTTTTGAATCTGGAATATTTTGTTTGCTTTTCTCTGTTTTATATAATAGTAAATTGACTACCTTTGAGTTTTGGAGTGTTGGTCAGATGAAACAAGTAAATTCAAAGACCACGTTAAACTCTCGGACTAGTGTTGGGTATTTTTCGCTCCTGTCTGAGATTTTATTGTACAAACAGTTCATCAATCATTAAACAATTGTTGCAGTCGCAGCTATTTCAACATGTAGATAGAACATAATTCACACTGAAAGACTATTGCAACAAGTTTTACAATTTCTCATTTTAAATCATATTCAGCCCAGATGTCTAGACATACTTTGAACTGCAGATTTCCAACACCATGATTACTGGGATCAAACAGTCCCTTAATGGGACTTTTCATAGAGGATTGCCAGAGATCTAATCGCCAGCGATTAAAGCAGATTTTTCAGGGAACTGAAAAGATTGCCATGAAAACACAGAAGCATTATATAAAACGTCTTCCCTTTTTTCTGTGGCAGTATCTGTGATTATGCAAGCTGCACCTCTTTAAAAGTGGGTGATTTAATGCAAGTGTTTGATTTGTGTAAATGGAGATTTTATTATAATGTCCATGTGCTGCTTGAATACTCCCTAACGATCTATGAGAATAAACGCACATAGTTCACTTTTCCTACAGCAATAATCAAAGCAATAATTGTTCTGTATACTGTATGACTGGTGTTATGTCAGGTGTTTACCACTAAACTGTGATAAAGTTGTAACTCTGATGCTGCTTTAATCTCGTGGGACTGTGTGCATGCAAGAGTGTCCCATTGTTGTTCTATGAATGTGCCTTTTAAACAGGATTTTTCTATTAATGTGTTAATAATGCATCATAACAGCTTTGCTGGCCATTATTTTCTTTGTTTCAGGATATTAACTATTTTCTCTCTCAGCTTCAGTTCTTAATCACTATAGTCTCTATATCTTACATCATATCAGAGTATCTTGTTATGCAATACTGTGATGATAATGCTACTCTTGAATGTCATTAAGGTGGAGTTGGTTACCAAATAAAGAAATCTTCCGGAAATGTAGGTTTCTTGATCTTTTGTACTCATTGATAAACCAGATGTTTGGAGCTAATTGGACTGTTTTGTTCCAATAAAACAATAGTTGTTTGGATTTTGGTGAAGGAAAAAAAAAGGTGCCTCGCTCACTAAATAATAGACACTTTTAATAGAGACTATTTTAGTGGAAATATATTATGGAATATTTCCAGGTCAAGAGGACATTTGCAGATCTCCATTCCAAAATATTATTTCTGAAAAGGGATTTGATTCATAATTTAATATGGCAGGTCTACGCTATTATTTTTCAACCAAGCACCAATTTGTACGAATGATGTGCTATTCCAGTTAAAAATTCTGTGAATTATTAACTGCAGTTGCAACAAGCATACAGCCAAAAACAGGTGGATTCAGTCGTGTAGGGTCTTGTAAGGTCTTTTTCAACTGATGCCTAAACCCTCTTTATTTAAATGTCTGTCACTCAAACCAAAAGCCAAGACTGTGACCTTGTTTTGAGTCCAGCTGGCTCAGAGGTGGCTCACGCAGGGAAAGTGTCGTTAACACGCATAGTTTCATGCCAGCTTGTCAGCTTCATTCAGCTCCATGCTGAAGGTGACTCTGCTGTGTCTGAAAAACGGGTGCTCTTCATCTTTGAGTCCAGGGACTCTGCGGATGGTGAATAGCGCACACTCACACACACACATGCACAAATGCAATGTTTTGCCAGTCAGTAAATGATTAATCCACACTGCAGGGAGCGTTGGGGTTCTGTCAGGTCATTTCAGGGAATAACACCATATGTAAGCACAGCTTACATAGTCGTGAACAGTAATTATTCACAAACAAGATCGCTTAAGACAAATAAAACAAGCATAACAGCCACAAAAGATTCAATTGTAAAAAAAAAAGAAGAATGAAACAGACACATTTTGCCAGCCAAACATTAATCAGAGGGACTAGCGCTTTCGCCATGTTGACCTTCCACTGTGTGAAATCTAAATGTAAATGTGACATGTGAAATGTGATCCCTGCTGCAGTTCCACATTTGGAAGACCCCTCCATCCACAGAGACTAATACTTACGGGAGCCTCCCCTCGGGTATCGAACCCTGAACCTTTACAGAATTAACACCATGCACCTCTTAGCCTAACGAGGCCTCTGGGGATCATTTGACTCATTTGAAATGGGGTCAACAGAACTCTGCCCACCTGTAGCTCGCGTGATTTCTGGTCTCTTTTCTCTTTCAAAACAGGAGTTCAGGGAACTTCTGCCTGTTTGCCCCAGTGCAGAGAGCCAAATATAACAAAACCATGATGTTATGTAGAGGCTCTGTTTACACTGAAAGCCTCACATGTCAGACCTGTTTCATGCTCCGGTCTGATTCTAAAGAACTCAATGGAGACGGCAGTAACATGATGAACTGTATTAGAAATTCTCTGTAACACAGAAAAACCAAACACAACCATCCAGAACTAGCAGTTTAAGTGAGGAAACGCCTTAAGAGAAAGTTAACACAGGTTATTGGTAACGCTAACATGATCTCCTGGGTCATGTGTGTTGTTGTGGAACATAAATGCAGCACCCTCCCTCACTGGCGCTAATGTGGCAGCTGGGAGCGTGTGCACTTTCTAAGGTTGAAGGTAATCCTTTATTTAGACACAAGGCTTTCAACTGACACCACTTACACTGGACTTCTAGATAACCGTCTCCCTTTGTATGTCTCTGTGTACCTCACGCAGATACTCACACAAACACACACACCATTTGTCAAACATCTAAACAGTTAAGCCACCGTTGGATCCATATTTGATCTCATGTTAAGGAAAAGGTCTTAACACCGAGGACGGAACCCCCCCCCCCCCCATCAGGGTTATTACATACCTTCAAATCAGTACCCTAAAATAGTTTCTCTGAGAAGTGAAGTTGGTGCTGAGACATTTCTAACAATATCAAACATAGAATACCTACTCAGTAAATCTGATTTCATAACAATCTGCCAAGTAGATTTTGATATTTGTTCTGTATATGGACGTTTTACTGTGTATTAACAATATCATTTGAGGAAACTTAAAAATGTATTCATCTTTCATATTCATTCCAAGGAAATCTTCCAAGGGACGAAAGTGACTGGAGCAAACTTACTGATTTACAGCCATTTATTGTACATTTCTACAGCACTAGCACGTCTTCATCAGAGTCCATTTCTGAATCTAATACGGGCAAAGTGGTGCTGAAACTGTAGTCAGTTTGCACTATTACATGCCATCAATCGATTAGCATGTTCCAGTCCCTTTTGTCCCTCGGAAGTTTGCTGTTCTTGAACTGGGAAGCACCTGAGTGAGCTGCCCTGCTTTAACTTAACTGAGAATCTATTAGATCTCATGTACCTCATATCAGAATCAGAATTCCTTTAATAATAATAAGGAGGAAATTGCTTTTTGTTACACACAGCTCCAAAAGAATAATATACCTCAGTGTTGATCATTAACAGCCATCCACCAGTTAATAGCAGGATATATGGCAGTTTGCTAAGAAGTTATTAAGATTATTCTGTGGACCAAAGTGTTGGATGCACAGGCTGACTGATCACCAAGTTGGAGCAGCAGACTGTTGCCTCGTAGACTGAAACACACAGTGATCCTCAGTCCAAGTGTGACATTCTCTTGAAGTTGAGTCTGCTGTCTCCTCTTACAGAAGCTGACCAGTCAGACCAGGCTGCAGCTTTCCACTTGAACTCTGACCTAAGGAGATTGTATGCCACCGTCAGTGTGTGATGTGCACCTCTGCTGTGTTTCTACTTACTTACATGAGTTTCTATCTATAAATCCTCCTTGTGCTTTCACTCCCATTCATTTTCTTGTCTTTTCTCTGTCTCTGATTCAGCCCAGTTTCTGTGCCAAATCAAACTGTTTTCCTGGCACAATAAATGTCATTGTCTATTAATAGCACAAAGGATTCATCCGATCTTTTTCTTTTTTGTCACTGCTCCATTGCTGCTCTCACTGGCTTCAGTTTTAAATGACATGCACTGAAAGATGTGCTATGTTAAAAATCAAATATTAAAAAACATGTTGAAAATGTGATAAAAGGCGATTCTCTGTTAATCAGAAATACAATCTTAGGTTGTTTCAAAGTGAAAAACTTCATGGTTGTGGTTTGGGAGTGCCACACAGGCCAGCTATTTATAAAGCATACCAGTCCTCCCTGCAGCTCCATTCTGTGGGATCTTTCAGTGACCTTCACCAGAGACTGTGGAGCCTGCTGACTGTGCTGCATGACTAGAAGGGGAGGAGCAGAGAGAGGGTTAAATTGGAGAAGAGAGCTATATGAGCTGAGTTTTATTTTTTTTAGCCCTCATGCTGAATCTATTTGGCATCCACATGCATCATGACAAGAATATGCAGTTATCCGTTTTGCAAAATGTATCACTTGTATTGGTCCAACACAATTTACCATGCCGACATTCATTCTTTTCATCAAATCGGTTATTAACATTTAGATTTTTTTGTGAATGTTAAACACTGCTTGTTTTGTCTGTACAGCACAGTCTCATTAATTGTAAAAGACACCAACCTGTTTCTTGTTCTTGTGGACCAGGAAGCAGACTCAAAGCTTTTCTGGATCCGTGCCATGCTGGGACAGCCCTCCACCAGTGACATCATGGCTCGTCGTCCCAGAGGACACTGCAGTTGTGCACTGAATGCAGTATGTGTGTGTCTGCAGATGTTAACAGTACAGTGCAGTGCAGTGCATGTACGTATGGGAAGTGTGAGTGAAAAGAGAGAGCGAGAGGAAGACAGGCAGAAAGAAAGTAAAAGGACATGCAGCTGCATACATAATGCAAACAAAAAATGGAAGAGGTTTGGGTTGAGGCTTCCTAAAAGAGGTCAGGTTATAAAATATTTACAATAATCAGACACTTTTGTGCTTCAGAGTCTGACATCACTGTGTCCATTTGTGTGTGATCATTTTTTAAACATGGCTATTTCTTGTTTTTATTGTAGCTTTTTACCACCATTTTTGTCTTTTATGCTACTGATGTAATTTTACTTTGCTGTTCGCCCTAATTTTGTAAAGCACTTTGGTCAACTCAGATTGTTTTTAAATGTGCTTTATGAATAAACTTGATTTGATTTCATTTGAATCCAGCAATGCCCTGTGGTGAAAAAAAATGTTCGGGAACAATTTATTTAGATGAAAATATAGCAACACAAGTCAATCATGTTATTTGTTTTATTCAGATGACCTCATGATGTCGGAATTTGTACGATCATGATGATCAAAACTTGTACATGCCAACAAAATCTCATCACATGTGAGTCTAAGAGGCCTGACATTATAAAATGAAGGACACAATGGCAAAATATGTGGTAGGACTGAAAGGAAGGGGATATTATGGGTAGTATGAGCAGCCTGCTGGTCCTTACATTGTCCCTTTTACGACACTTAAACCTATACTGTTCCTTTATTTTACCAAAAACACAGTTACAAAGACAACACTGACCCCTAGCTGTACTTTGAAAATACTGTGACTAAAGTGGTACAGATGGAGCAAGTTACACACCTCTTCATCAAAAACACAACAAGATTATCAACACAACAATGTTTAAAGATCTTCATGTAAATTATTATGTAAACAACACCGTGAAAATAGGTTCATTGTAGATTTCAACTCAAACTGAAATCATTGTTTTACGCTTACTCATGATGACACCCTGAATATTTACATTTCACTTGAGGAAAACTAAAAAATTAAAAAGGTACAAAATGCAACATCATGTTGCAGGCAGTGTGGTAATCCAGTTTCTCCAGATCAGCTAGTGGCAAACATTACATTCTTTAAACTTAACCAAAAAAATAAGTACAACAATCCACAGATTACAACAGTAAAAATTTGATGTGCATGACACAAAGTTAATCTCATCGCAATTTCTGGTTCTGCATGTTTTAGCCTATTTAGTACAAACTCAGTGCAGTATTTCCACTTAAAGCTTTTTAGCCTGACTTTCTACTCTCTAGGCCGCTTTTAGTTTCTCTTTATTTCACTGCAGTGTTCATGCTTGAGACAGGTGATGTACACTTTAACACTTTTCTTCAAAACTACATCACGAGTCTCAGCTAGCAGCGGAGAGTAGGGACTGCTGTAGAAACGCTCCTGGTTGGAGTTAAGGTTTCGCCGGAGAAACAAACTCAGAGGTCAAGCAATAAAACCAATATGCGTGTTTGTGAAATAATGTGAAATTAATCTTGCCTTCATGCGATTAAACATGTTTTTCACTACCTGACTCAAATTGCAGAGATTGAATGCAGCTTCTCGAAAAGTTCCTGCTGGAAACAGTTTGACCACGTGTCAGTGCAAAACTTAAGGCAATTAAATGTTTACTATGGTTGATTACCTAGCTAAAGCAATGCTGACTAAAATCCTCTGGTTTGATTTGGAAAATGGTTGACAGTAGAGAAGACTACAATATATGGGAGCTGTACTTATTAAGCTAAAACATGCAAAAGCACCATTGTGGTCCCTTAATGTTGTATGTGCTGCCAAGTTTTCACAGTGATAAACATTCATCCATTAGATAAAAGCTGTGTAAAGGTTTGACGTGAAAACAATCCAGGCGGTGAACTTTTACCCTGTGCATCCTCTCATTAGTGTGAGCTGAACAAGTGAAAAACTTCATTTGCTTTCCCCACACACTGTGCAGTGTTTTACTCCCTACGTACCTCCTCCATCTGAGGGCTCTGGGACTCCTCCGGCTCCTCTGCAATGGTGCGGTAGTGCTGTGGCTGATTTTGAGCTAGTGGAGAATCTGTTTCAGTAAACAGGACCGGTCGACTCTTCAGGGGTAGTTTCAGCAGGAACTTCCGCGACGTCACCAGATTACCATAGCCCTGGGTGTGTGAGAAGGCGTAGCCAGACCGACGGGTGCTGATACGCCTGGTAGGTGGGCGGCGAGGTGCTGGAGCTGGCAGTGCCTCCTTCCGTACCTTATGTCTCACCTAGATGGGGGAGGGAGCGACAACTCTTTGAGGTGGACTAATGTTTGCTCAATCGCGCTGGTTTATTGCTTCTTCAGGGTCCACCTGCCTCTATAACTGTTTTATTTTTATAATGATAGATTCTAATATTCCACACTACCCACAAACTGGCTTGTACACTATTTCATGTAACACATGTGATTTACTTCTTACTATAGTGTGTCCATAGAATGATAAGGCTCAATATCTACATCAAAAATTATCAAAATCATTATGAATGGTACTGTACAAAAGTCTTCCGAACTATATGAAATGCTGATTTTCAATGCTGATTAGCTACCTTGCTAGACAGTTTATACCAGGGGCAGTGGCAAACAGGAAAAAAAAGTAGAATATGGAAACAAAACATGAGCAAAATCATAGAGAAACATTGTTGAATGTTTTTTCACTGTTTTGAATTATACTGTTTCTAAAACTTTAAGAAAGAGAACTATAACTTTATTTTTAGAGTTAAAAAAAAGTATAAGGCGTAAAAGTCGAAATGGTTGTATGGTGTGAACCATGTGTTCTCTCACCTTGTCGTTGATGGTGGGACGAAGCTGAATGAGGATGAAGCGGAAAGCCACCACAGGCAGAATACAGAGGAGGGAAGTCAGGAATATGGTCAGCCACACGTTAGGCTGGTTCAGGGAGTTTCGTGCAGTGCCTGAAGTCCCACAAACATTTGACCAGCAGTCAGAATCGAACGGTATAAAAAGTTTATTGTAATACAACGACATACATACATAATACAATGACTCTGCACACCTTTTAATGGCTTAAGGGTTCAAGATTTAATGCATGAATTCTGCAGAGTACAACAGGGTTATTGGCAACTCAATGCTAACCTATCTTTTATTAATGTTGGCCTGTTACACCATCATTCTTTCTGTCAACAACCTATATGTCTCCATAAATGAGCTGAATCTACTCACCAATGAAGGGGAAAATTGAAGTGAAGATGAGAAACATGCCGTTGCTGTACATGGTGAATGTGATGGCAAAGTAAGCGGCTAAGCTTCCCCATACGAAAAACTGGTTCACCGCCGTCCAGTAATGGGTGTCCAGACACAGCTGAAAAATACATTTAGTAAAGTGAGAGTGTTTTATTTAATTGTTTAATTCATAGATAAAACAACCAAGTAAGTCTGTTTTGGGCAAATCAAATGTATTAAATATCTATAAATCAAGTGTGCACTGTGACGCTCCTCACCTGTATGTTCATCACAACCAGCAGACAGGTCTGTGCCAATAAAGCAAAGGACTGATAGTCAGCAATGTCTTTGCCATCATCTCGGACGGTGTCGTGCATGGCAGCCCAAGGGATGAAGAAGAGGATGAGGGAGCTGTAGCAGCTGTGCATCATACAGCGCACAAAGGCTTTCTTACAGAAGTACAGGTTCCGCTGGCCCGGAGTGTAGAGCTGAGGATACTGGAAACTCCAGCGGTCATTCACATCCTGCGGAAACAGAGGATTAGAGGAAGAGAAGAGAAAGCCGAGAGGATACAGACGCCAGAGTGTAAACTACTGGTAAATTATGATACATCATTTATACATAAATTATGAAAGATGCTGACTTTGAGTTTCTGAGCTTCTAGCTAGCGTAACAATTTCTCCTCGGTGAATACCTGGTCAAAGAGGCTCATGCCGAGGACGGGAAGAGCTGTGTAAACCAGGTTGTACAAGGTGATGAACCACTCGTCATACACTGTCTGTGAGAAAGACCAATAAAACAACATTAAACATGTAAATGCAGCATTAACAATGTTGTATGTATCTATGTACATACTGTAGTCTTCATGTTATATTACTGTATCTGGTATTTGTATCTTCATTTAACATCATAGCACAACATCATAACTTAAGTATACTGTACAGCAAACAAGTCAATATGCACTATCCTTAGTTACCATACTCATCACTGTACATCGCTAGATTCCCTGATTCTTTCACAACGCATGTAACCATTCAGTTGTGTTGCACGTGTCCAAAACGTGTCCCTCACCTGTGCAGAGAAGCCACAGAAGAAGGCGTACCAGAAATGCACAAAGGTGAAGGTGAAGTTCTTGTAAAAGAAATATCGCAGGAACTTGCACATGCGCAGGTAAGACCAACGGCCGTGCACCAGCAGGAGGCGCTGGAGGTAACGGAACTGAGCGAAGGAGAAGTCGCTGGAGAGAACTGCCTGCATGCCCTCTTGGCCGCTGATACCAACACCGATGTGTGCAGCTGAAGGACACACAGAAAAGAGAGGAATAGAATTCAACAGTACTTTCCAGCTGTTTGATTTTACTGCAAATAAACTCTCTGGTCCTTGTGGTTCTTGTAATGGTGTCCGAGTTGACTGAGCTCACCCTTGATCATACTGACATCGTTGGCCCCATCCCCAATGGCCAGAGTGACAGCCTGCTTGTATTTCTTGACCAGCTCAACCACCTGGGCCTTCTGCAGAGGGGTGACCCTGCAGCAGATCACTGTCTGACACATACACGCTGTCCTCAGCAGCTCCAGCTGCAAGTTCTTCTCCAATGCGAAGGCCTGAGGATGGAAATGAGAGGGGGCATTACAGGACTGCACTGAGGTAATGAGCCACGTCAACCTGGTCAATTCTAATGACGAAGTGATTAATCCATCATTTTATTAATTTTTCTTTTCATTTCCTTTATTTGACCACCATGAAGGTAGTTACATTTATATGTGTTGAGTCTAAAAATACTAGGATCAGCCGTTAAAATACCAAAGTGTATGTGCTGTTTGCAATGCAGAGTGTGGTAACTTTTCAGCCTGATTAACTTTTTGGGCCCAGCCCGTCAACTTTATTTTAAAAAAACAGGACATCCAGTTTTCTGTATCAAGGAGGACACATGGAGACAATGGGGGGAACATTTCTTGTTGATTCAGCAACTACTGGAAATATTAATACCCCTAAAAAAAGCCTTCTTACCAGACTGTGTCCATTTATAACTAGGCCATATTCCCCATCCACCTTCTCATCCAGCACAGCCTCTGTTTTCTGAAGCCAAAACAGGCCTGCGCGAGACTTGACCAAAGACGGCTCGTCCGCAGATTCTGGACACATTTTTCTTCTTGCATTCCTGAAAGGAGGAGGACATAAAGGGGATGGTTGGGTGAGTTTTTTATAAACTGTATTTTAACAGGATAGAAACAAATAAAAACACGTGCCAACCACAACTAAAACATGACGCATTAAGTATTAACATACCAATAATATTTTATTGAGTTCAGTGATAAACTTTATTCAGCCACTCTTCTTCTTGACTGTCTGGCATATTGTTCATGAATAACACATCCACTGTGTGGGAGCTAAGATGCTACTACTGTATATCAAAGTTTAGTTTAAACTGCATGGTTTGGATTCAATTTAGGTCAAAGTGTCAAATACATTTTGGCATTTTTTCCCCAGTTATTTTAAATGATACAATTTCAAAGTCAGTAAACAGCCTCTGATCAGCAGATACTACATGTGTTGCAGTTCTTGGGATCTGATTGACTTACCGTAGCTCTTCCATGACTCCTTCAGCTGTATTGGCTGCTACAACAAAAATGTCCTTCATCTCCTCTCTCAGCATGTTGCAGGAATAGCCAATATTCTCCGCTGTCTCTGTTTCAAAATATCAATACTTACATTTACTGTGATGCAATTCATCTGTTAAATGTGCCGAAACATTCACCCCCAGTGTTCATTTACAGGTGACACAGGATGTTTACATGGGTTTTGTGAACGCTTGGGGATTTGGCACACAGGCTTCCGAACACATTGAGATCAATGTATGATTTGAAAGGGAATATACAATATGTGACACTAACCCTGTTTATCCCCAGTCAACACCCAGATTTTGATATCAGCTTTAGCCAGTTGCTCTATGGTCTGTGGTACGCCGTCCTGCAGCTTGTCCTCTACAGCTGTCGCTCCCAGTAGCTACAAACCAGAGAACAGATACGTAATATGACGGAGCAGGATGTACAGTATATTAAACTCCTCTTCAAATAAGCAGGCACCAACCAAAAAGTTAACAAGCCAGTTGTTGGGTCAGTCAGACTATCTAGCAATGTGTCAGAGTATTCAGCAGGTGGACTTGCCAGCAGGTCTTTCTCTATCTCCTCATAAAGTTCATCGAGTCTCTCCTCTCGTCCCTCCATTGTGATGCTGGCTTCATGGTGCCGCTGTTTCCAGTCCTCCATATATGTCTCATCCAAGTTCTTGTAGGCCAGAGCCAGAGTACGTAGGCCCTCGCCTGCATACTCCTATTACGGTGAGACAGTTTAGAGCAGTTCAAAACAAAAATCCTGACAATTTCTGAAAGTACATCAATTTTATATATTCGCTCAAACATCAAAAAAATCCACAAAAATCCAACAGCATCACTCACGCTGAGGTGTCTGCTGGTAACCTCCACCAGTTTCTTACAGGACGGGTGCAGTCTTTCAAAGATGATGGTGTCTGCTCCTTTGCAGTATAGAGTCAACTTTCCTTCAGGGCTTCGTACTGGAAATCATGGGGGAAGTCACTTAGCGAGGACAAAGTAATGAGGCTTGATGCATAAACCTGGTCCATGGATCATTCTCTTTTCAGAATGCATGAATCTAAATGAACATCTTGGAAAGGATAATGTGAATTTCGTCGTTTCTTGAACTTACAACATTAGTATTGAGCAGCTGACACAGAAATCTTCCCAGAATGCATCAACAATGATTTTTTGTATGAACTATTTTAGTATGTAACTATAGCTAGAATCAAAATGATGTAGATGATGATATGTAAAGAAAATTCTCAAATATGACTTCTATATCATCTACAGCGACTAAAACATCTTTTTTTGGCAACACAGGGAACAAACAATGTGCCACTACTTTCTCTCACCTATGACTGACATGCGCTTGCGCACATTGTTGAAGTCAAGAACAGTCAGAAGCTCATAGGTGACTCGTGTGCCCATCTCCATGATAGTGATGGTCTCTGGTGTGCGTGAGCGGAACACAAACCCAAAGTTTCTTGCTGCAGTCACCAGAGCGCCCTCATCAGGAGACTGAGCCTGATAGAAGAGCTCACCTGCCAGAATAGAAACATGAGTAGGAAAAAACTGAATGAGATCATTTGTGTAGCTGGGTGCAAAAGTCAGATGTTAAAATGTTACGCACAGTGGCTTTCACACTTTTTAAAAACACAATAATTTAAGAATTTAATCTGATCCTGGAGTTGCTACATTGTTAATATGGTGAGAAAAAAATGATATTACAATTAAAAAGATGAGGAATCTGTACTATATTCGGTGGAGACGGATCATAGGCAATGCGGTTCTGTTTTAAACTTTAACAGGCACTTGCTGTGTGGTAACAGAGACGTCCATTAGAGGTCGCTCACCCTCTGTCTTCTCCTCAGGCATGACGGTGTGGCACAGAGCCAGTAAGCGGAAGAAGGTCTGAGCCTCTGGGTTTCCCTCCCTGACTGTTTCCACCAGACTTTGATCATGAAAGATGAACTTCATATCGGCCAGCCTGTTCCAGGAGAAGTCCACTGTCTGCGTCTTCTGCAGAAAGAGACAAGCAGACAAGAGAAAAAGAGAAGAATTGCTGTGGTACATACTTGACACAAAATTATACTATCATGTGTCAGTATCTCGTCTCACCTCTGTTATTTCCACCCTTTGTCCAGCAAAGTCAAACAGCTCCCCTGAATAACAGAGAAATCAGTTCTGAAATCAGTTATTCAGCCCATGCTGATGTGTCCATTAGTCACTGTAGTATTTAGAGAAGCAGAGCTGCTCACCGTAAGCTTTCCCATTGATGGAGCACTTGTTGAAAGTCATGATGTTCTGTGTCAGAGTGCCGGTCTTGTCGCTGAAGATGTATTTGATCTGGCCCAGCTCCTCATTGAGCGTGGTGGTCCTCGCCTGGGCAGGAGTGTCACTCTTGGGGTAATACATCTTTCTGTCCCAGTCTATGTAGAAGCTGTTCCCCAGACGGATGATTTCCACACTGACATTGAAATGCACGGGATTAAGAACGAGAGATGCAGGGATACACACAGACTGCACTCTGACTGCGAACTTGTCCTGATGACTTTTGTTGCTTTCTGACTTTGTCATCTTTCTGTCCTAGAACGTACCTCACGTAGAGGGAAATGGGCACCACCGTGTTGAGGATGATGATGTAGGACCAGAAAGAGAGGAAGGATGAGAGAGCAGCATCAATCCCTGGTTCACGAGGGAGGAAGACTGTGAACATTGACCCCTCCCTCACCTCCCAGATTGCATTGCCGATGGCCAGAACGGAGCACATGGACGCCAGGAAACCAAAGATCTGATGGATAAAAGATATCACGCATCTGGATATAAATAAAAAATACTGCATTGATGATATGACTCAGCTGAAAAATCAATATGCATTTCAAAAATGTTTGCTTTTACGATGGCAATGCATGAGTGAAATGTACTGTATCAGGAACAAGTAGGAAAAGGAACAACACTTCTATGTTCCCTCTCAGTAGTTTTAATAACAGATCTTGTGACTGCAAGAAATACAAGACTACAATTCTGATTGATAAAGATTTTACTTAATGCTCCCGGTTTTTGGAGGATTCATTAATTTGTGTGTTTAATACACTTAGCGATGACTCGGTTGTGAGTTAAATGGATACCATAGCATATCTAAGGTCATCACAGAGACAGCATCAGAAAACTTTTTGCGGGTGAATTGTGCACGTGAGCTTGTGCACATTTGTGTGTGAATGGATGTGAAACTCACACACAACACCAGCACGTTCATCAGGTGATCAATGCTCGTCCGTTTGAATGTTGTCTTTCCACTGTTCTGCATCAGCTTGGTGTCAGGACCTGGAGACGTTCAAAGGTTCAGATACACAGACGATCATGCAGATAAAGATCATTGAAAGATCATTCTTCATCTGTCAATATGAGATGCTCAGTGTATTCTACATGTTTTAACGTCTGCAGTGGGGCTATTGTGATTTACTTACTTTCTCATCCTCACACCTGTACTTGTAGGCTATTACTTATTCTAACCAACAAGTGCATGAAGTTAATTCAGACAGTACCCTTTCCTTAAAACTTACCTTTTATCATCAAACACTGTAATACATTAGCTGCAATATGTAATTTTGTCCCTCACTCAGTTGAATAGGCTGTTGGCGCAGGAATCGACAAACTAACTGACCAATAATTTCTTATTAGTTAAACGAACCCCTGAGTTATGCTGTCACCAGAACAAACGGTGGCACTAGCCTAGCCTAGACTAGCCTAGCCTAGCCTAATATAGCACAGAATATCCTAGCCAAACATAGACTAGTCTAATATAGCATAGAATAGCCTAGCCTAGCCTAGCCTAGACTAGCCTAATATAGCACAGAATATCCTAGCCAAACATAGACTAGTCTAATATAGCATAGAATAGCCTAGCCTAGCATAGATTAGCCTAATATAGCATAGAATACCTTAGCCTAGCATAGACTAGCCTAATATAGCATAGAATAGCCTAGCCTAGCATAGACTAGCCTAATATAGCATAGAATAGCCTAGCCTAGCATAGACTAGCCTAATATAACATAGACTAGCCTAGCATATTTTAGCATAGCATAGCGGCTAGTGAGCCTTTACCTCCGAAGATGACCAGCCCGAAGCACCACTCTGTGTTCCTTAAGGTGCATCCTCTCAGCAGCACCTTGTCATTGTCCAAAGCGTAGGTTTGTCCGTTCAGGACTAAGTTTCCCTTGAACTTGTCCAGACGGTTGTTAGGAGGCTCACATCGTACTTCACCTGGCCCAGACACAGGTGAGAGCTCAGCACCGAGTCCACCATCACACTTGACACGTTTCAGGGCGTTTCTCAATTTCTCAATTACAACTAGTTCCAGCTGCCACACTGTGAGCCTATTCGATCTTTAAAAGGAAGTAGTGTAGTTTACCACTCTCTATGTGATGTGCACAAGCTTCTTGTTTGTTGGAACTAGCTAGTTGTTTTAAATCAGAATCTGGCTTATTTACAACAGGTTTTCACATTAAAGGTGCATTCATTATGGTGCATAGCAATAAACAGTGAGAGAGGAAAGAGGGAGACAGGAAGCACTGTGAAAGTGAAGAAACAATAATAGAAAATATATAATAGTTATGAAAACAATGCACTATTAATGTAGTTATTGTTTTGGAGCCAAATATTCATGAGAAAAAGTGTTGTTTTTTTTTATCTCCACCATTGGATGGTTAAATCAACAATTTTCATCAATTCTTACCTCCACTTTAACAACAGCTCCCACACAAAAAAGGTGTAAATTCTGCAAACTTTGCTATTCTAATGAGTATTAGTACAGAATAGCAGAGAAATCCCACTATCTTTGTACATTAAAGGGCATCCTGACTGAAAATTCACTATAAATATATTTCAATGGTTCTTGGTAAAGGAAAAAAAACGTGTGTTTCTCTCAGCTTCTCACCATTGAAGCCGGCCAGTGCATCAATGTTGTCTCCTATCTCTCCTGTTACAGTCAGAGCCTGTTTCACCTTCAGATTGGTTTCACTGGGGGAGACCAAGAGGACATGAGAAGGATGCGACTGAAGACAGTGTGAGGCATCAGCCGTCAGCCATGCACACACACACACACACACACACACACACACACACACACACACACACACACACACACAGTACTGCACACTCACCCATCTAATTCAGCTGTTTCCACGTAGACTAGATTGAGGGGCTCACTGCTGGACAGCAACAGAAGGTCTGCCTAGAAATGAAAGCATCAAATGCAGTACAATCAATTTAAAGTATAGAAGATAATGAGATTAAACTTTAGTATCTCTTGTACTTTGTCTCAGCAGCAAAGTGTATAGCACTATACTACAGAATGCTCATGCTCTTAAGATTCCCTGGCAATTACAAAAATAAACCACTTTTCAGTTGTTTTTGCAATGTCTCTGCACTTACTGTGACAAACTGATTATTCTCCAGTTTGATTATGTCTCCGACCTGAACATTCATCCATTTCTCTTTTCTCAGTCTGACAACAAAATATAAACATAAAACATACCATGAAATCATAAGCCTGCACCGAAAGTCATACAAAACATGTAAAACTCAAATCTGCTTTACAGCCGTGTGTTTGTATGTGCAAATGTATAATGTGTGAAATGTGAAATCGGCATCTTCATGACTCACTCTCCATCGATGAGGACGTCCACGATGCGGTTGTTCACTTGATTGTCGCTTTTGTGTCTGTTCTACTCAGATGATACCAGATAAAGAGAAAACAGTGTTTGTTTAGACATAATTTTGACTTTAGCTTCAGTGTAGTCTCAATAGATTGCTGCAATTTCAGCTTACTATGTCATCGCTAGCATCCTTCACTGCTGTAATAGACAGCACCAAAATCAGAGGGACGGCCGTGGTGAACCAGGAGAGAGAGGAGATTTGTGGGATTAGCTGTCAACAGAACACACACACACACACACACACACACACACACACACACACACACACACACACACTTTAATACCTTGCACCTGTAGGAATAAATTGTACACTTTACATAGGAATCACACCCTGGAAGCTAAAAAAAAGCTGTATTTCTTCTCTGTATTTTTGTGATAACATTCCCAAAACATCCATTTCTGCCAGTGTCAGTTAGCCCATGAACCCCATTTGCTAATTTTGTGAAAACTCCCCGTCTTTTCTAAATGTATTAACGTGTTAATGTTAGATTTGAATGTGTAAAGCCTGGTAAACCCCCCCCCCATACGTGCATCACTGCACCTGATGAGCTAAACAAAGAAAAATGTCCACCTGAAGGACCATGAGGAAGACGAAGTAGGCATTGGCGAGCCGTCGGAACTGCTCAAAGAGGTTAAGTGGCAGGAAGGTGAAAATGTTGTATTTGGAGGTCTTGATGGCATTGTTCTGAAGCAGAGGAAAGGGAAAGATGAAGGTGACAAATGCAAGAGGATGTGACATCATGTCAACACATCGGTTAAATGCACACAGTTTTTGTTCCTGCACTTACAGCATAGTTGTAAGACAGGTTGAAACTTCTGTCATTAGCTCGCAAGTGTCTCTCCTCCTCTGTGAAAAATAAGAGTAAGACAGGGACAAGGATTGTTAGGGGAGCCTTCGGTCACTTCAGTCACCAAATACAACAAACAGTATGTAAAAACTCAGTTCAAGGTCGTAAAGATGTACAGTTACTTAACATTTGATGAACAGTTTGTATGCACCAGATCTCACCTCTCTTCTTCTGTTTTCCACACAACTGGCCAAAGTATGATGCTACTGACCCCATCTTTAGCTCATTTCCTCCATATTTCACACCTAGAGAGAGAGCATGCGAACACTAATCACAGAGTGATTTATAGTTAGTGAAGCAAAGAGCCATTTCTTTCTAGTTAGACTATACCGAGATAGCAGCTGAAAGAGGAAACTGTGGCAAAAGTGAGGGGAAACCAGTTTATATATAGACGGTCATATATGCAACAATTGTGGTTCAGTGTAAAATTCTACTTAATGTAGTTGTCTAAGTGTCAACAGAGGAAATGAGCGATTGCTTTTTTTAAAGTGGAGATGTGCAACATACAGAGGACACCTGCCAAAATACAGTCATGACGAGGAGATGCAAAACAGAACAAAACATATTTCTGAGCAACAAAGATCTACTTGCATCATTAATATTTTGCTGTGCGAGTAGTAAATATTATTGACTAACTAAAAACACCCCAAAACAACACAGCATGCATGTAAATATAAAGTTATTATTAATATTTAGCTTGGGAAATAAATTATGAGAGCAGTTATTAGTTAAATGTTCCTAGAGAATAATACGTGAGCTACAACTCAGGTCCTTAGCCAAATCATGACGGTTAAATAACGGACAAGATAGACTGTCTGTGCAGATCCTGGTTACAGCCAAAAATTTAGATTTTCTGTGCATTTCTATAAAAAGTTGAAGGTAACTTGACATGTAGGTGAGGAAAGATGTCAGCTATGTATGGGTCCAAGGTGATAACATGACGCAATATAAGGCAGCATGCTCGAGACTTTATCTGTGCTGTGAAGATATCCAGCCACTCCTTTCTCAACCCTTGGTACCAGAGAGAGATCTATGGCAGATAATCCATAACCGCAGAGATCAAGATAGCAACGACCATGAAATGTTCATGGTACTTTGAGAATATATGTATATATATATATATACATATATAGAAAACCAAAAGCAGCAAAAGCAAAAGGCTTGGCTGGGCATGTTGTGCTCTCTCTGTTGTCCTTCTGCTCGCACTCACACAACTATGAAATTGATCAGAAGAGATTGATCCACTAGGTTTAGGTTTTGATTATTCACGTCATGTACTTCAGATCTTTCTCTCACGTCAAAGAGTTGTAAATGTGAGCCCCTTCCGTGATATATATCCACTATATTCCCAGGGTCTGAAAGCAAATGAAAAAACAGTCACATACCTCAAATAAAAATGTGATTTCTTGTGTCCTTCAAGTCCTGCTGACAGATAGACACAGAAACACAGGGACAAAAGAGAGAGAGGCAGAAACTACAACTTTCGCTCTGATATAGTAAGTCGAGGCCCTCGTCTGTGCTCCGTTTGGACGTCCAGGCACCAACCCTGTCCCAGGCAGAGACGGGGGTTCGACTGGGGCCTCCAGTGGGATGAAAGACACGCAGGATGGACGACAGGTGAAGTGGTGAGAGAGACGTCTACTGTAGAGGTTTCAGGTTCATGCAGGAAGAGCTGGGATCCCCCTGCGCCCAACGGCTCAGAGCTTGATCAAACAGTGCAGTGATCTTTGGACCTGGAAGTAGTGGAAGGGCAGTAAAACAACAGTGCAGGTGAGTGGCTCCAGCCAATCAGGGCTTTGAGTACGGTTGTGATCTGGGCGGTCAGGTATGAAACACAGTCTGTGATGAGTGCGCATGCTCAGACAGGACTTCGCTTTATCACATATTCACGAGAAGCTCCTTTAGTCCAGTTCACATTGAGCCTGTTTCATAGGTGCATCTAGTGTATTAATGAGAGAGAAACATTTTTAAACTAAAAGTGACATATGATAGCTCTGAATATGGTGCTTTCAGAAATGGAATTTAATACCTGGGCTTCAACACAAAGGAGGGCTGTGTCATCCAAGGGACCTCAACATGAACCTCTTGCTAAATTAGTTATTGTTTGTGTGCCTGTGTGTGTGTGTGTGTGCACCCATGCCAGTAAATGGACTATTCTGCCTGTGTATGTGCACAGATGTGTATGTACACAGACATGCACATTATGTTTTGATGGTTGAACTTTCTTTAACCGTCACTTATTTAAAAAAATTATTTTTTGGCTTTCTAACCTTAAAGTCAGTGCGGAGTAACGTTTCCTTAACTGGTCCTTGTCTGCCTGCAACTAAAAACACCACCACATTATCATTTGATTCCATTTTAAAGGGTCAGTTCATCTCCAAAAAACGACACTGCAGAAAAGTGTGCCGTACATTCATTCAGCCTGGGCTGTCAATGAACTGCTGAAATTTGATTGATTTAAAATATTCACCATTATCTGAGTTAGTGAAGGTGAGAAAAATAAATCTTCAGTAGCTTTAATTAACAAGATGACCCCGCCCCTGCAGCATAACCTTCATGTCTTCGGAATCTTAATCTAATCATTGCTACACTTGTGCTTTACTACTGAAGTGGAGAATAAATAAAATATTTTTTTATTTTAATTCAATGACAACGGGCATATTATACTGGGAAAAAAAGGCAGGGAGACGCATTTACGGATACTTCTCAAATACTTTATACAAAATTCATCAACTGGAATGCTGAAACATGGTGAAAACATTAGTAGTAGTACTGACAATACAAAGAAAACACAACAATGCAGTGACTGTGACTGATATACTGTATGTGTTAACTGTTGCAGTGATGTAGTGACGTGCAAGGATTACAAATTTATGTAATAAAAAAAGATCAAAAGTGAACACTTGCAACTTGGCACAAGGAACATGTATATTACAGAATGGCTATGAAACATTTGCCCTCATATACCAATAACTTATTCACACAGGATAATGAACTGTAACAAAGAGGAATGTGATTTTGTGGTTTCTACAGAGTGATCGGTTTAAAAATGTGCACACATTGAGGTTTCTTATTTTATAGCAATATCCTTCATCAAGGGAAACATTTGAATAATCTTCCATCAGTTCAGAACAAAGTCACCAGCACACATCTCACTGTAAATCACTCCTGTCCATAAAACTGAAACATACATACATTACAGTGATCGGCATCATCCCAAACCATTAAAGAGGGATTAAGGGAGACATTTACAAAACATCCAGAGGAACAGAACACAAAATATAACAGACTGCAAAGAAAACAAAGCCAAGACACATTTACAATGTTTGGAATATCATCAAAGATAAAAAGTACAAAATGATAAGGAACATCACTTGGAAAACTTTGACATCATTTTGGGTAAAGGAGAGGCCGATACTCATTGCTGAGAGCCAAAAAAATACAAGGATCAAAAAAGATTAAAAAGATGCACGTTATTTTGTTGTTTTTACACCAAAGTAAGGCCACTCATAGGAAGAGCAGAACAAAACAGCAGGAAGATATATGTAAACCATAAATAAGTCTACACTCCTGATCAACTCAGCAGCTGAGGAGCTCATGTTCAAATAATCAGATATCCTTTTTGAAAGACAGAGTTGTTACCTGAAAGTTCAACATGTAATATTTCTTTACCATACGTGAGCAGTTATCCCTGTCGTTGCCAACATTGTTAGTGATTCCCTAACAAACACCAGGGTGTCACTTCATTCTGAGGGCGTGCATCTCATCTTGGAAAGAAACTCGTCAGTTCAGCTGCAGCTGATGTACAACACTGTAGCAGCAACCACTGTGCAAATTCTCAAACACACTATTCTGACAAACATGTCTGCTCCCAGCAGTAAACATTTTAAATCACGGGCTCTGAAAAGCACAGACATAAATAAATATGTATAAAAGAATAAATAAAATGGCTGCACCATCATGGTTCTAGGCCGCACAAGCCAAAAAGTTGTTAATGGAGCTTATAAATAAATATGGCCAAAAAAGGGCTCACCTTTAACATCAGAGTGAACGTTCACACTGTTGACTTGCGTCATATTGTTGATGATTTTACCACTTTATTATCTACTGCTGTCTTTCCTGGAGAAACAGGAATGGAAACTTCACATAGCAAGGCACGCATTTCACTGAATAATCCTTTAAATTTACGGGTCAAATGAAGGGTTATTAGTTTAAGTACCTTCTTAAAAGATGAACTTGTGAAACCCAGTACAATATTTTATTAGCTTCACTTCCACGCTATTCAATAATCAACAGACCTTAAAAACTTGGACTGTCTCCTAGCTACCAGTCATTCATTAACAAAAGATCCCGTTGATGAGATAAACCGTAGAGTACTTTCACATTTACTCAAACCGTCACAGTGGAGCTACAGAACAGGGCATTCCAAACTTCACACATTCACAGTTTGCAGAGTGTAAGGCATCAAACACATGACCACAGTTGGAGGGGTTTACAGTAGGTGGGGGTTATTGCACAAAAACACTAGGAAGGTGTGGGAACTTGTTTGGGCCTCCAGTGGGACTTGGCATCCTCTGTTCCCTTGAGGCTATGGCGTGCACACTGATGAGGAGAGGAAAACAAAAAAGTGAAATGACTGACTAAGTGACCACTGCCGAGTGGAACAGCTGGTGAGCGTGAAGTCTGAGTGAGCTGGTGTCTACATGGTTGTGTGCTGTACAGTAGCTCGGTAAATATTGTGAGTGTTTGAGGAACACGGAAAGTGAATACCAGAATACCAGTGTGAATGTGACAGTGTGTCGGTGATCTTGGCAAGCCACCACCAAACAGTCAACAGCAGCTAAGACACATCAAAAGTCTAAGAAAAGAGTCCACGTGGCCATCTATGGAAAATAATTCCCCGCTTTACGACTGTCACATGAGACCTCCTCCCTCCTTCCTTTTCCGTCTTACTCTCTCCTTCTCCAGCTCTCCTCATCTGCCCTCCTCGGCCGAACGAGTCTCTGATTTCAGCCTCACAAACTCCTTGGCCACGTCGTCGTTGGAGCGCTGGGAGAGGATTCGCATGGCGGTGAGGCCCGTCTCGTCCATATGAATGCGTTGACCCAGAGGGCACCAGCAGGCGCAGTTGCCCTTCCCTGTGATGTCTCTTAACTGAACCACAGCCAAGCCGACCACTCTGTCGGCACGGCCAAAACAGTAATCTTTGACGCAGACTTGCAGCTCGTAGCACTCAAAGCCATCCTGGTTACCCAGGATGCTGTGGAGAGAGAACACACAGGTTTGAGGGGGTTAATCAGCTTAAACCTGCACTTGGCAAGAAGTTTCTTTCAAAATACATCCTTTTGGTAATGCGTGGCAATAACAGAGCACCCCAACCCCAACTTAGAATGTAGGATTTAAGTAGGGCTTAACATTTATATGGGGGTTATTTTCCATTATTGATTTAGTTTATAGCCTCACAATACGACACGACATAAACATGGATGGTCTTTCATAGCAAAAACAAATAAAACTGAAAAAAAAAATAATGTTTGCAAAGTTTTTTGTTTCTTCTTTATTCATAAAAAAAAAAAAAGCTAGCACAGCTGTTGTGGTACTCACAACTGGAAGTTCTCGTTGAACTTGGGAGACCAGCAGTTGTTCTTGGATTTGGTCTGGAATTTGCGTTTCTTGTTGCTGAGGTGAGGCCCGATCATGGTGATCTCCGCGAAGGGTCGGAACATGCCGGACGTCTGCCATTTTAAATCATTGGCTCCCACAACTGAATATGCACAAACCAATGTGTGAAAGCATAGACACACAGAGAAAGAGGATGATATAATCAGAGAAGGGCCCCCTCCCCCACATATTTACATATTTAACACCGTGTTATGAAAATCAAACAGACCTTTGACAGTAACTTTCCGCTCCCCATTCCCAGGATGAGTGTGCAGCTCAATCTGGACGGACACCTCACCTATTGGCTTGTCCACACCTGAACCTAGTTTAATGCACACCAACATACACCGATGAGCTTACGTTTGGCCTGATAAAAGCAAAAAGAAGCTTAATAATGCAGAGTTGGTATGAGGAAGGGGTACAGGTGGAGAGGGCGGGTTAGGGTTGACCGACCCACCATAGAGGGACAAAGTAACAAAACCAAAATGTACAAAGGGAGAGCGAAAGGAGGGGGGGCAGAGAGGAGGGCTGGCAGATTATTTCAATGAAACCTACCCCTGCTGGGCTGTATTTTTTCATTGGGAGTTAACCTAATACCCTTTCCATTGTGCACTGGCACAGAGGCAGCACAGGACAAAAAAGAGGAGAAAGCAATAACATGTCAACAAATTCCAGTATCAAAAACACTTCAAATACAGGTGAATAAGAGAAAAGGCTTCCTCTTCAAACATACACAGTGCCCTCTCCTGGTCTACCATGGGAACTACTTTCCTCCTATTCTGTTTTCTAAGTGTTCTCAGGCTGAGGTCTAACTCTGAACTACCTTGTGCATGTTGGGTGGTCACGAAGGTCTTGATGAGTGTGTCTGTTGTCTGGGTGTAGAGGGACAGAGCGTGGCGTAGGGACGATAGCTCAGGGCTCTTCTCCAGGAACGCCTTCTTCAGCCCATTGCCCCCTGCATGGAAGTATTGCTGCAAAGGAAACAGATGTAAGTCAGCAAATAAATATCTGGAAGAACGCCTGGAGGATACAATAGTTTGGTCAAAGTTTAAGGAATTATTTTAAACCAAAGGAAGCTGGTTTGGTTTATGTGCTCCAGAAGTTTTGATGGTTTTGGAAGCAGGCATTCCACTCTGTAAAACTAAAACTTGAAAATGTCCAGAATTCTCCTTTAATTGTGAAAAAAGAAAAATCACTGCATTTCCTGGTGATCCTAAACTCACAGTTAGGTTTAACAACAACAGAATATATTTAGCATTTTGTTTGTTACCTGGGCACCTTGCTAATCCTGCTTTGTAAAATCCACCTCTCAATTTGTTCAACTTTCTTCTAGTGTTTTTCCTGGCCTGTTCAATCAGATATCTCACACTCACAAGCTGTTCACATAACCTTTCAGGGTGCTTGATTAATGGATGAATAGTTGATGAAGCTACCCACGAGGCGACCCGTCTACCCTGCATCCTAATGAAACCAAAACCTGCAGTATAAACTGACCTTGATAGTGTCCAGTGCCACGTCCATGACAGCACACTGCCTGGGAGACAGGCTTCTAGCCTCCCCTGCCATGTGATCCTGCACATCAAAATGATTAGCAAAGGGATGAGCTATCCCACAAAAATAGCTAATTAAAAGAACAGATTTATTTTGTGGTCAGAGTTTGGTAGACGAGAACCCCCACAGGGAATTTAGCATGGTTTAAAACAGACAGAGGCATTTTGATACCTTTAGTTTGGAGAGCTGACCCAGTTCTTTTGCAGCTGAGAGTATCTGTGCACCCTGAGAAAAAAAGAAACGCAAATCAAGTTGCTGTTTATTTTTGGATTTTTGGATATTATTTTTTATTTCTGCACTTAAAAGTCAAATCTATTTGGAGGATCTACATACGCTGAGGCAAACAAACAAATGTCAGACTAAATGCTGTTGAGCTTACAAAGGTATCGTTGCCTTGCGGCAGGACAATAGTCTTCTCCAGGCTGCTCATTACGATCCTCCACAGCTCCTTGAGCACACGCTTCAGTACAGTCTTTTCACATACGGTGGCGAACAGCGTCAGCCTGCAAACACATAGACACACAAGTTGACGAAACACATAGATCATACAAAGTGCTGGGGTGTGCTAACCCTGACTGGTGCTGGTATTGTTGAAAATTCTAATTTAGGAATTTAACCAAATGATTTCTGCAAGATCAAACTCAAACAGAGACTATCATTATTATTATTATTATTATTATAAGAAGAAGAGAACAAACAGGACAGAAATGAATGGACAGGGCTGTAGTTGAGAGGAGATTGCACCTGTCATAGTGGCTGAAAACATATCAATATCAAAGAGTTCACAGTGCAGGGAAGAGACTTCCGTCTCAATCTCAGTTAACCCACTCACTTTCCATCCAGGAAATCCATAAGTGGCCGCAGCATGTTGTCAGAATCTGCATCCACCTGGTTTTTCTCTTTGGTGTTGAGCTGTCCTTTGATCTGGTAGAGCAGAGATGCCATCTGACGCATGCAATCATTAATGCGGCTCTGGAAACTAGAAAGGAAGAGAATGATTTACCAGCACGAATGCATGTGGTTACCGGTTATTTTTGTGTGTGAGTGTGTGTATGTGACGTTGTGTGTCTATTTAGCCGTCAGGATTAGGCTACCTGTTCCCAAATGTCCTGCTGAGGTCATCCAGCACGTTGTTCAGCTTCACCTGCAGGTCATTCAGTAAGTCACTGGCCTCAGTGTCCATCTGCAGACAGACAGGCAGACAGAATCCAAAGGAGGGTTACCTATTAGTTCTAATTTGACTGAGGGCCATTTATTTCATAGAAAAAAGTTCTAAATATGCAAGCTCAAAAAAACTTCCCAAAGCTTTTACAAAACTGCAAAACGCAGAGAAAACTATTCTCAAGAGAAGAAGTATAAGCCAGCTGTCCTCTGAACACTCGCACAGCACTCGTTAACAGCAGTCAGTCCATATGAGGCTTTCATCATTTCATATTTGCAGCTTTTGGCCTAAAAACTCTGAATTACTTTTGATCTTAAACACTAAAAGCTACAATTTGCAGCAAGAATTTAAGATGTAAAAAAGGACTTCAATAGGCAGCAGTTTGCATAGCATCATGTTCTTAAAGCACACAGTCTGTCGTGCTTCAAACTGAGGGCTACCGAAGGGATGAGAGGCTGTATCACCATCATTGTAGTTGGTAAAAAAGTCGCAAAAATGATTGTAATTGAACACATACAGCTGAGCAAACCCACCTTTTTACCGGCAGTCTCCAACTTTCGAAGGGAGCACATTGAAAAAAGAAAAAGTTTAATACCCCTGAGCAGGATGATGTGTGCCTTACAAGAAGTGAGTCTCACAAGCACACGGTGAGGGAACAAGTAGGAGAGATGAAAGATACCTAACCCAGGTATACTGTGGCATCATCTAAATAAGCACAGCCTGCAGGGGAGCTGGGCCATGTGGATGAATCCCTAGTGTGGCTCATTAAGTCAATGATCCAGTGGCCTTTTGATTCATGGCCTGTCAGGGCTGCATAGCACCATTAGTGAGGACAAACTGAGACATTTCTGCTACGTAGCACAAAGGGAAGGCTTCAGGGGAGGAAAAGGCGGCTAGAAATGGATTGTGTTCTGTTTGTAATGTGCTGTATGTGCTTTGTTTTGCCTGAGAGTATTTTTTGTGTGAATGGGAATATTAATATGCATGAGTTGGTACATCTACACTCACCGTCTTCTCTTCAAAGGCATTTTCAGTCTATGACAGCACAGATGGGTGGAGAGTGACACAGAACAATCTCAATAAACTGTCATTTCCCTTTTGGAATCTGATTTTCATTTAAATAAGTGTGAAACTGCAGAAACGCTACTATGTGTGTAACCTACCTTTTCTACTGGTGCATCCGGCTTTGGGAATGTTTTGAGATTTTTAAAAAAGAGAAATAAAAATGAAAATCCTGTTCTGTTGTAACAACATGTAAGGAAACTTTATGATCAAATGAGAAGACTAAAGTCTAGAGATTCTACAACTGGTTTCTTGCAGCCACTTGTAATTCAACTTTAAAGCATACTACAAACAGTGCATGGTTTTACATCGGAAAGCATGAGCTGCATTTCTAATATTGGCACCCACCTTCACCTGGTCAGTCTATTGCAAACAAAAGTTAAAAAGAAAACACAAATTAAAGAAAAGGCAAAACAAAAAGTTCAGAAATAAGTTTAGTTTCAGAGGGAACGAGGGACCAGTTTTGTGGAAAGACCAGGGGAAAAACACCAGAGAAAGGAGGTGAAAGTTCCAGGTGATGATAAAACCACCACAGATGATAAAAACTGGACACAATAATCTCCACCATGAAAACCACAGGGACATCTTGTTTTAGTGGGACTGAGTATCACTGTGATGCTGCTGGGAGCAGGAAGAACAGGGAGCACAAGAACGACTCAGACTCCGAGAATGATGTTAAAACCACTTCAGACTGTAACAAACCTCAACCTCAATTTCCTCCCCTTCTTCCCCTAATTTCTCCTCCTCCTCCTCCTCCTCCTCACTCTCATCAAACTGGGAGGGGCAGTGAAAAGACAACACAAAATTATAAAGTTTAAGAGATAACACACCCATATTCAAACAAAGCTTGCTCTTTCTCAAATGCTAATTCCAATGTTTTTATGTTTATAATATTACAAATGCAATATTACAGATGCAATTTTTAATTTCTGTAAGTAGTGAGAAGAACATGTGACTATATGCACTCATGCATCACAAAACATGAATGCATATTCAGTGAACTTGCCTGCCATGCTAGCATTCTATTGTTGCTCTAGAAAAGAGGGAAAATATAATCGTCACTTCACTCTCCCAGAACACGTTTTAACCACATACGTCAAACAGACCTTAATCGGACTTTCTGAGATTTCATTTAGTCTGTGAAAACCTTTATGTCATAGACATGTATTCTTTACTCTGGGCTCAAAGAAGCGGAGATACCCAAATGGACAGTTACAGCAAGAGAGCTACATCAAGTGAAAGCCTTAGCTAAAGCTAAAATCAAATTTACAAATTGATTTTTTCATAGCTGTAAAAGAAAATCATCCATTTTGATGGACTTTGTGGCAATGCAGCTTGTTATTCCACATTACTACAGCGAGTAGCTGTATCAAAAAAGGAGGGCAAAAACACCCAGGGTTATTAATTTAGCATATCTTAGTGGCTGTCATCTCAGCTTTTGGCATTTGTGAATTTAATGAGATTTGTTGTGCTTTGAATCACAAACTTCAATGTACAAATTATTATATTATTACAATTGTAGGAGCCGGATTTCTTCTGATACTGTGAGGAACAGATGAAAGATGAATGCTCTGAGCAGGCTGAAGAGTGTGATAAAAGAGCAACACATGTCCTTAGAGGGGTTACAACATCAAAATTCAGCCACTCAACGCCCAAGTGGATCCGTATCACAATGTGGAAGCGTGTTGTCATTATCTTCCTCGGTCAGGACGAAGGCAGAAATTGACTGTGCATCATTAAAGGCAAAGGCTGCAGCTTCAAGGGAGAGGTACATTAAATCTCATTTGTATAACTGCGATATTTGGGAATAGGTTATTGGGACTGTTGGTAAAAGGTGCACCTTTTAATTTCATACTCTTATGAGAAGATACTGTGGGGGTAAGACAGGGGCAGTCAGGCAAGCTAAGAGATCTTGGATCACTTTTTCTTCTCTCTCATTATTTCCCTTTATGTTAACAAGCCACTCACCTCCAGACACAAACTCTATTGATCTCTCAATGTACCATCCTTTCACATCCACCACGCTTAACTGATCATCTGATCACCTGACACCATTGGTAAAGGACTTGCAACGTAATGCACCTCCTCCAAACCACAAAGATAAACCTACAAATCAACCAATTTCAAGAGTACTAATAGAATGACAGAAAATAGAGTCCAACTCAAGTATTGCTGGAAGTACAACTGGCCACTGAAAGGACATTTCACCGTGAAATTTTACTTCATTCCTTCAACTTCTGGCATTCAAAGGCGCATCCTATTGTGTACAGTAACAGATAGTAACAAAGGAGTGAGACTATCTCTATACTTTTACAAAACAATGAGTCTAAAAAGCCTTGCGGGTATTAGTCTAGACAGCAAAACAAATAAATTATCCACTGGGAACAGTTAAGCTACTGTACATGCTAAAGAGGGATTTAGTATCTAACACTGTGGATTTACTATTCTCTAAACTTCACTTCAGTGTGCTACTAATGAATCTAATCTGCTACCATCCGTAGTACCCACCGGAGCCTTTGCTTCCTCATCCTTAGTGGTGACCTGCTGTCCAAGCCAGAGGAGAAAAAATCAATACAATGGGGTGCTGTACACCATTAAACTGATTACTCAGCCAAAAGATGTACTTTTATATAGACGAATATCTGCCCTGCTCAGACCAGGATGGAAACCTACCTCCTCCTCTGCTGCCTCCTTCTCATCCTCCTCTTCCTCCAATTCATTTTGCTTTAATAGTAAAGTAAACACTGGTTGAACATTTGGCTTCTGTGTCCAACAGCTACAATCCTACAACCGACCAAGCAATACTGAAAAGTAAACTACAGCTACACCAAATTGTATAAAGCACTACATGCACAAGCATGGCAAGGATTCAAAGCAGGGGGAGGTCACAGCTGACAGCGGAGCTATTGATTGTCCTTACTGCAGCTACACACTAATACAGGGGACATGATTTCATTAAGTGTCTGTCTCAATATTCTGCAACCTATTAGGCAGCACGGAGTCAGTCTCTGTCAGTATTGATCTATGGTTATGCTTTCATTAGCAGCATCATATCAGACACCAGGACGGTGTGTAGACCTTTAAAACAGTCTGAATGTAACATAAAGTAACATTCACAGCATAAACAACTTCCACTATGACCTTGCTATGTCCTAATCCAGCACTATCAGGCATCTACTTCTCACGGTCTGAACTACTGCTACTGTGCTGTACATACCTGCGCTTCCTCTACTGCAATCTGATACACGAAAGACACAAATACAACTGTTGTAGATGTAACCACTCCTAAAATATCAACTTTTCATGCTCAAGAAAGAAATATTTACATGATTAGTCATTTCATGTTTTTTTTTTCCATGTAGCTATTACAGCATAAACAGTATGATACTGAGTGTCGCTACCCATCCAGTGTAATGCCATGGCACATTACGTTTGTCTTCTCATCCACACTTTTGTTTTTAGACTTACCTGTTTGGCACCCATCGACTCAAACATCTTCTCCAGCTGGATTCTTAACTGCTGCACATTATTCATCAGGACACATGGCTGCGAAAGAGGACACAGGAAAAGACAGACATAGTGGACAGTTACAGTACACACACAGTAGTGTATCTCAATGTGATTGCAATGCTGTGGACAATTTTTTTCTTTGAAAACACAAGTGTAATTCAAAAAGAAGCTCTTAAAGATTGAACAATGTTAACGCATCGATGAACACACTGGAGGGACTGTTGAGTGTTGTGGATGCACACCAGCAAACATGAATTAATATGTAAACCCATGGAAGTGACTTAAAATGGCTTATTGTAGTGTACAAAGCATAAAATAAGAGTTGACAACTTACGATCTTCTCCTTGTCAATATAAGAAGGAAAGCTCTTGGTCAGAATGGCACTGTACTGCAGAAGGACTTTGGCAATAGTCTGTAAAGATAAAAAGGTAGACATACATTAAAACTGTGTACGTAACAACGTTTCATTTGAAATAATTTAATACTTTAAAATCAAATTACTTTCACAATGTCGACAGAGGTTAGTGTATTGCATCTTCAGAGAGGAATCCTGAAAGGTTATCTGCAGTATTAGAAACATTCCCAAATGTCCTTTAATGTATTCTCTGGCATGCAGATAAGAATATCCCAAAACACAAAACTGCTGTCCCTTTGCCCCCCAGGAGGGGAGTATTATGTCCAATTCAACATTTCTTTTTAATGAGTCAATATCAAATTCCATTTACAAATAAAGTGAATGTCCCTCTAGACAATGCTGTTGTTGTTCTGTAATTTCCCTTGCATGTGGAAAAGTGTGTCTAACAAAAGAAAATGGTCACAGTCGGATGCATGCGTGGACAGATGTGATTTACAAACAAGAAGTTTCACCATCCAATGAAGTGGTTTTACCTTGGAGAAGCGGCGGCTGTACTGAGCCATGACGTTGGGATCAGGACACTCCAGTTTCTTGATGATCTCAAAGCTCTGGTTGAGCTGGGTGAAGATGTCCACCACAGAGCAGGAGAACAGAGCATGCTCAGACGTCTGCTGGAACTGTGATGGTGTAGGAGGGCAAAAACACAAACAAATAAACCCATAAACAATACTTAGTTATTATCAATATTCATTCTACCATACAGAGATAAAAAAATTAATTAATATGCTATGAAACAACTTCCTGAAGCATTCAGTAATTTCAATTTCACAATGTCTGAGCTAACACGTCAAGCCAATTTTAATTGTCTTACTCCGTCTTTTTTGTCTCTCTCTAGGGCTCCATGCATGAACTCCATGGATACATCCTCATTTTCATCCAGCCACTGTAGGACAAATTGTAGGAACCATCTGCAAGGTAAAACAAAGACAAAGGGTTGTTATTATCTTTAATATTATTTTGACTCATCCTTAAAACATGGCCTATGAGTGAAGAAGTCAAAAGCACTTACGATGGGTAATCGGTGATGACATCCTTGAAGTTTGGCAGGTCCTTAACATATTCATTGTAGAGCCACTTGACCTTGAAGTGTAGGTTCATGTAGTCGGTGCTCTTACACAGTCTGTGCTTCTCGTGCTCTGCAGATACAAACGCATGAAGAGCCTATGAGCGTTGTCGCAGTGGGAGAGAGTCTTCCCATCGAGTTGCATTGTGAGACGGGCAGGATCAAGGGTATTTGGGCTGTGACTCATACTGAGGACTGATAGTCAGGACATCTCAGCATCTGCTGCGTCAATTTTGACCATTCATTTTAAAATGTGTTTCTCACGAGCTAACTTAAAGATTTACAGATCACATGATACATTCACTTTAACCTCATACATTTTTTTTTTACCACAGAGTAAGGACTCCCCCCTCCCCCAACACATAAACTGAAATGACTTCAGGAAGGAATCAATTTGATCCATTAAAGTGACCAGCAGTGCTTTTAATATGCATATGGGCATGTGAGTATAACCCTGAAACTAAGTAATCTCCAAATATACCTAAACCAGTATCTCTGTTTAAGATGTTCAAACTCTTGTAAATTGTAAAATATTCCATTGAAAAAAATAAATAGGACTACTGAAATTTTTTTCTCCGGCCAAAATGCCCTCTGATGGTCTTATATTCAAACAAAGGCAGAGGAACACACACACTAATCCCATTTTTATGCACTCGCCCAGATATTTAGGCGACTCAACAGTCAGAGTTTACTCATTAGCTCAAGCTTTAATTGCAATGACTGCAACAAGATCATGTAAACACTCAAAGAAAGTAACTGGAAGAATTTTGCATGAGCGATGATAATGAATAGCTTAAATCTAACCAGGCAGTTGAGTATCTTTTCAGTGACCTACTAAAAACCACTACCACTAAATTTTAAGTACTCTTTGGAAGTGATTCTGGAGCAAAACCTCTCATGGCTCTTTCCATCTCTGATTGAAAATGAAAGGCCCTCCACTTCTGTACTGTAGTATGTAAAACAGATATTTCACAGTGATAGTCTCTGTAGGGGATTCATCTTGAGGACAGGGGCTGGGCTAAAAGCTGACTGCCTCTGAGGACTGCTGGTGCTGTACAGTACAGCAGAGAAAAATCACAGAGAGGCTCCTGGGAGGCATAAGCAGCTTTCAAACCCTGCACAGTTATTATTTCGCTCTTTCACTTCTTCCATGCCACTGTATCATTTCTAGCCCAGAACGTCTCTTCTTTTCTTTCCTTATTCAGTTTCCATAAAACTCGTCTTGTGGCATTATTGACAGCAAAACATTGAAAAAAAACCTTACATGGTAACTTATGACTAACCTTCCATGGCGTACTTCATGTCTTGAGCAAACAACGTCCACATGACCTCCGCAGACACCTTACCCACATTCAGCTCTTGAGGAAATCTGATGGAGAGGTGACAATTTGACAAAAACACCACTTCCCCCGAGTATAATGATAAGAAATATAAAAGAAATCTCTTCCTACTCTTGTGTAGCAGAAAATGTTCAAGATTTACACAAGCAGTCTGTTGTTTCCTGCCACTTTAAAAATAAAGGTAAATACATGTAAATAAAGCGGGTGTATGCATATCACTAACTGGTTAAGCACAGGTGTGTAAGAGTTCCTGTCCTCTTCTATGATGGAGACGATGAGCATGATGAGTTTGGGCCAGAAGTCCAAGTTCTTGATGCTTGGACCCTGCTCCTCTAGCGGGAGCTCCTCCTTGTGCTAGATTAGAACACAACACGGTCAATTGCTTAAAAGAGCCAAAAACACAATCAGCATAATGGATTTTATGTCTACTTTGGTTGGCATATAGTCACTGTAAGGCCTGATCAGGCTCAGGGCATGTTATTATTGTCCCCAGCTGTCCCAGTCTGATTATACCATTGGTTTAACTAAGGAGAAGGAGTGATGTATACTATTTACTTAGCCTGGTAGCCTTGAAGAACTTCTTGTACTGTTGGATAATTAGTATGAGACTCACTGTGTCAGCAGGTTGGTACTGTCTGCTGTACAGCTCATGGCAGTTATTGAAGATGTAGTCATATGTAGAATTGAGGCAGGCCTTGACACAGTCCCTCACCACCTGGCTGGCTCTGGGTGGAGACTGTAACTCCTGGACCTGAACACCAGATGGACATGGCAACACTGGCAGTGAATGACTGCAATCATTTACACTTAATCATCTTGCACAGTACCTAACACTAGGTTTATCTGCAATGAACAGATGTGGTTGCAACTGCAGTAACAAGAAAGATACAAGACATGATACACTGGTAGCTACCTTCATCCTGAAGAAGGTGATGCTGGTTAGAAGGTCCACGGTAGATTTCAAATCCTGCAGGCGATCTTTGCTGCTAGCAGGGAAGTGGTTCTACAGAAGAAAAACATGTTTAATTACATTTCATATACTTAATTCAATTTAATTAATGAGAGTTACAGGTTTATAGTATCAATTAGCAAAGTGTGGACATCTTATGCTCTCTGCTCCTGTTTAACACTGTAAATGACATTGCTGTTACAGTTTGTACTACAAACAGACACTGGGATTTTCAATATGTAAGACAAAAAGTAGAGATTACAAAGCTTTCTAACCTAACATATTAAGGAGACACCATAAATAACAGTGGTAGTACAATAATCAATTATTCTATGGTTAATGTATGCCTCCTAAATTCATGAGGTAAAATACTGGGAAAATACATACAAACATCATTATCAGCACTGCTAAGGAATCAATATAACTATTAAGAACAACGTCAGTCATTAATGGCAGTGACATTTATTTAGTACCATTACAATCTTACCCTGTAGGTTGAGAGGTCAATGCGCAAGGAGTTGTGTAGCTGGTCTAAAAGCTTGACAAAGCGCTCTTTCTGTTTGGTGAACAAAAGAAAAAAGAAAATTAGAAGACATTGCACACAAAAATGTAAGGACAAAGGCTGCTTTTGTGTACGTGTGCGTTGTAAATTTCCCCGCTGTGGGACTAAGAAAGGAATATCGTATCTTAACCAGCAGAGAAGAAAGAGACAAAAACACGGAGACAAGATATATTTATTGTCTGTGTGTGTTACAGCAATACAAACCCCAAAATTGGAGGCAGCAAACCGGTCTGAGGCGGACACATTGGTGGAAGCGGTTGTGTGGGCGTAGAAGGCATTGATATTGGCCAGCAGGGTGCTCATCACTGCAGGAACTCCAGGACACATGTACTTAGATGACAGACAGGCAAAGTGTCTGGAAAGAGATGCACAAGGAAAGCTTGATGAAGGCTTAAGTAGCAGGACTCCCCTTCCTCCCACCTGTACCTGCTCACACTTTCAAAGAGTAGAGCAGTGTGGGAGTACACAGTGAATAGATGTGCCTTTATTTTGTCAGCATGTGTCCTCTCAGGGGTCTTGTTTTCATCTAATGATCCCTATTAGGAACGGTCATTTCATCTGCCCATCAGCTAGCTGGCACGTTTAGCCTGAAGGATGGCCCATTGGAGTGTGCTCTCTCTGAATGATGGGCCCAGCTAACGGGCATTTGTATGGAGCATGACATTTCACAGAGACAAATCCATCCTCGGCCCATTTATAATTGATTTTCTTTCATTTGGAGGCCAACAGGGAACGACAAAGGCATTGAGAGGCACTTTGATATGAGAGCAAAAGGCAGAGAGGAAGGGTGAGGAACAAAGGGGGGGGGGCAAAGAGGAGACCAACACATGAACAGGTAGAGAGAGCTAAGGAGAGAGTTTTTATGTCCACTGTGATATCTCAGACTCACGTCATGGCCTGGTAGATTGACTCAATCCCGTAGCGCATGGCAAACTCGTCCACTATTTCCTGTGCCACATCGTCATAGTAGACCTTCCATGCATCATCTCCACGAGCCTCTGGGATTTTCACCACACCTTGTCCAAGCACATCGGTCGAGTGGTGGAACAGGTTCTGTGATGGACAGAGAAATTGTGTTAATGTGATCCGAATAGCTTTTCTAGATTTGAAACAATTATGTCGATTATGTGGAGGTTTCTGCTCAGGGTTACTTCTGATCCTTTTTACAAGCATAGACTACATGCTGCAAACCCTATTCAAAATTAGATTTACATAAGGTTTGTCAGGGGAAGAGGAGGGATTATGGAATTGAATTGAAATATCTTTAGGATTTTGATCCCTAAGGAATGTCTTAGTGAGTTAACATTGCATCAATGTTCTTTAGCATTTTAGAGACTGATCACAGAGACCTAACATTATAGATGTCCTATGATAGATGTTACTTAACTGACTTAGTCCTCATAATGTTAGGGCGTGTGTTTTGGCTTCTGCAGATTCAAATACCTCATGCAAACAAGTGTACTGCACATGATATGGAGCCACTTTCTCCTCTCCTTTGATCTCCACGCTGATTTGGAGGCGAATGGCACCCGACACGGCTGACTTGTCTGTCCTCTTCTCTGTAATTCAACACAAATACACACGGTCTTGATTCATAACTCCAATCCAAATCTGTGACACAGAGGCATATGAAACCAGGTCTGTTAACACAACACTAATTACAGACTATTAGCGTGGCAGTTCTATTGTAGGGGGTTGTGTTTCCACAGTTCGATGGCAGTTCAGGGCCAGCAACGCTAATAGAAGTCCTCCAGCTGATACTGAGGGAGACAATGGCAGTGGGCTGTATGGATCTGTGCCTGATCACCGAAGACACTCGAGCCGGAGCTTCTCTGGAGGTGGAGTGCTTGGCGGCTCACCCCTGCTATTTGCCCTGACAGGCATGTCATTAAGGGTAATTTGTACATGTCGGCGGAGCGGTCGATTTCCGACTGGAGTGCTCCTACTTGATAATCACACATCAGGATGAGGAAGGGGGAAAGTAAGGAGGGCAGGGGAGGGGCTTCAGAGCACATGATAGAGATGAGAAAATGTTTATTTTATATATTACATGACTTACATATTTCCAATTCTAATTCTTAATGTCTCCTAACCAAAGGAGTATTTTGTTCACATGATTATCAGAGAGATATTAAATTGAACACTTCATACCTCCCAGTTTTAGAGAAACAACAGCAGATTTATGAGCACATTCATATTCAGTGTCACGCTGTCCCAGAGGAAGATTTATTATTTGGTGAAATCAATTTGTGCACTTTAATCAAGTAGAAACAAGAGATGCTTGAACGCCTCACTCTTACATACAACATGGATGGAGAATGAGGGGCGTGTTTAAATGACAGAGGTCAAAGCAATGTGAGATAACGCCTGGGGTGGGTAAATCTATCAGTTAACTTATGGAGAGTGTTTCTGGACCAACAGTGAATTGATGTCTGGATAAAATCAGTTTGACAACACCTAACAACACAGGTGACAGACAATAAACAAGGCAATTTGGTTTATGTGCCTGATTCAAATGACAAGATCAGGAGGAGATTTTATCCCGAGCGGTACCCAAGCTACCCTTATTTGTGATGTACAACCAGTGTTCATAAAACAATAGCACAGCTCCTGTGTACTTGTAAGCGACTGTAGTCAGGCCTGATAGTAATGAAAATATCTTCATACCCAGTGCAACAGTAAAGGGGATAATCATGAAACAAGTTTTTCTTTTCCTGAAATGAGCACAGTTGTCAGCAAGCACAAAGGGACTTCCTTGAATAAGCTTGCCCGCTAAAAGCTACTATTTTCATGCAAGCCAATGTGGGCCTTGGGGCCACTCATTGCCTGTGTACAAAAAAAAATGCAGGAGCTACAAGGCAAAGGAGATGTGGGTAATGAGGTTCAAACAAACCAGACTGGGTTTACAGAAAACAGAACTCTTAGCACTAAACAGAAACATACTAATGTGGGAAGACTATACACCTCATCAGAGGCAGATCATTCCTTCATTTAGAGAAAGTAATGTACAGTGAAATCCAGGTTGATGTTGATGAATCTCTTGCAGGCTGGGGAGAAAAGGCTTGAGGTAGAACTAAGAAAAACAGATATGGTAAATGAGGAACAACATGACCTCATGATGCAAGGGCCCTATATTATAGTCTTATCTTGAAGAGCTTGTGTATCACACAAGCAAACCATCACGAGAAACAAATGCAGCTGTAGCTCTAAGTGCCTGGAAAAGTTGGTAGCAGTTACTGTATACTTTGCTTTTCTACAGGTGGTGCAAAATCTGCACCTTCTAAATGTGAATGAGTAAGTTGAGTTTGTGATTATTTCAACCTCCTCCCAGTGCTAATTAAACAAGAGACCTTGTTTCATTCCTCTCTTAACTTTGTGTGTCCATTAACAAAGACAGTGCACTGACCCAGGTTGTACCAGACGTCCATTTCTCCGCTTAGCGTTCGAACTTCAATTATACTCTGGCCCAGGAAATCATCAGATTCCCTCTTCAGACGCTGCTTAACCCTCGACTTGATATCATCATCCTCGTCCCACACACGGACTTTAATTCGGTCTGAGGAATTGTGGCACTCACTAGTGAAAAACAGGAAATGGAAAAAAAAAGAAACATAAAGAATAGTTTAATACATAATGCACTTCTTAGAAAATAATGGAGTTGGTATAGTGCTGTTCACATTTATTCACTCTTTTTTTTTTTTTACCAAGAAATTCTTGTGACTTACAAGTGGAACTTTTCCTCCCAGACAGGATTGAGGTTGCCATAAATTGTCTTGGTTCTCTTCTTGGTCTTGCCCACCTGAACAGTGACATATGGATCACTGGATCCTGTCTTGTCCTTTGCCTGAAGTCCTTGGGCACAAACGACTATCGCAGTGAAATAAAAAAAGTCGTAAGGAGCATTGACAAGAATCACATGGTGTATCACTGGGGAGAATGCTGAGGAGTTGATTATAAAGTTGTGGTAGAGTTAATCAATTTTGTGTCAAGTTTGATCAGTTACCTGTGATGGTGATCTTAGCTGACCACTTTGAGGTGCCGTCCAGTACGCTCTGTTTGATAGTCTTCATCTGCTGTGCATGAATGGCTTTGCTGATGACATACACTTCCCTGATAAGTTCAAAGATTTCTGGTTTGTTCCTTTCCCTGATCTTCATTCTGTCCTTCATGGCCATAATAATATTCTGAGTGCGGTCTTCAGCTCCGTGCTTAGAGCTCTTCTCCGCAGCACCTAAACATTTAACAAAAAGTTTTACATATAGATTTAAAAAACACAGTTTTATCTCACTCGTAGCGCGGCATGTAACAAGATGCCTCAGCTATCTATATGCTGTTGAGCAAATAAAAGTTTCACAATTTCAGGAAATTTGTCTGAAATTTTGGTGAAAGTGCTCACAACCAATCCATGAACCTTTGTACCTACCTAGCAAGCTTTAGCAGCTTTAGTGACAATGCCTGTTAGATGCCTTGTGAGATCTCGGCTTAAACATTTTCTGGGCAGTACTCACGCTGTAGACAGTCGGCATTCAGCAGTTCTTGGCACTTCTCATGGCACTTGACCCCACATTCAGAGCAACGCATGCCTTGGCGGGCTATTCCCCACAGCAGCCCCTCACACTCATAGCAGTACGTCGGTGTGGTGGCAGTCCACACCTCGAAGTTATGTGGTGTAGTGCAGGATATGGGATAAATGAGAGCCTGCAGAGTCTTCTTGTACACATGGTTTTTCTACAGAGGAGAGACATAATTTTAATGCATGGAATTAATGATGCAATTATTGGGAACCACAGTAGCCACAGAGAGACACAGACGGCAGGGCACTAGGTAACACATGACTCCTACAGCACCAGAAGCATGTGAAATAAATTTGAAGCTCCAATCTTTTTTTGTGAAACTGACGATATTATCATTCCATAATGTTGTACTCACCAGCTCCTCATCCTTGATTGAAGACCGTGCAGCCATGGCAGATGCAATCCCCGCCTTCCTGGCTTGGACGAGAGACTGAACAATAGATGACAAAGGACATTTTGGCTTACTTAGCATTTATTAAATTCATATACAACCCACAGCCAAGCGCAGCTCAAAATATTACTGCAACAGTAAAGGTCAGTATGGTTAAAAATGTGGTTGTAAGGGTGGTGAGTATGGTTATTGTAATACTATTGTACCACTGATGAATTCTTACTAGATGATGATGAAGAAAACCCATGTGAGTATTATTAGTTTTAAGCAACTCGTGAAGAGGAGATTACTAAAAAGGAGAATGTTATACCAGCATCAGCACTAGAAAACAAAACCAGCAGCCAGAAGGTTTTGTGGGAGTGTTAGTAGCATATTCTACTCTTGTGCTTTTGTTATTGGTCTGCAACATGGCTAATACAATACAAACCAAAAATAAAGGGGGGGGGGGGGTGATTTCTTGATTATAGATTAAATCATAATATCAAGTAGGAAGGAAAGCTGCAGCAAGAGGATGCATGCAAATGTTTTCATTACTGTTAAACAAGAGGTTTGCGATCAACATGCTAAAGGCATTCATGTTTAAGGAAACTACTGTTTAATTGTCCTACTTGATATTTTGCACTTTAGTAGAAAGGGGAGTTGCAACTGGGTTCTAATAACTTACCATAGCCTGACCAAGGAGAATGAATGCATTCAAGAGAGTTGTGGGGAATAGTTTCGGGTTTAAGAGAGGAGGGAGAAAGAAATTAGCAGTCTGATTTCATATTTGTCTCCATTTGTTGATAACAATCTCATCCCTAATTCAGTTCAAAGGTAAAAGAATAACTGTGACTTCTGTGGTAGTCTTACAAATAGAAAGACTTGCACTCAGAAACAAAGAAGAAAACAAACAGGATGACATATGACACACAGTATATATAGCAAAGGAAGGATGGGTTAGTACTGACCACATCGCTGACCAAGGCAATGGGCTTCTTTTTACGTAGGTCTGGCATGCTGTCAATTCCATACAGACCAGATCCGCCACTGTGCACCAACAAAAATAGTATAAAAGTCAATTGAAAGTCCTCAAATATAACAACCCAACACTGCACAGCTGCGCATTTCCAGTGTAATCACAACATGGTCACATGGCATGGTCACTAATATTAAAATGCTCATTTGATGCAATTTATTGTGTCATTATTATTAAAATTTGCAAAAATTGTGCTAAGCTAACCAAATGTTGGTGTTAACATACAACTCACCCTGGTTTGACCCATGCCTGTCTAGCATTGGGCTCTTCATCTCGAACCTACAAGATTTCAAATGTGAGAGTTAAAGCTGAGGACACACAACAGCTGACATATAACAGGATATTATGAGACGTGAGAGGTAATGGAAAGTTACATTTGGTTGAGTTTCACCTCTCTGATGTTACAGAACATGCAAAGTCAAAAAAGAAATAAGTGATGATGCCTTTAAAACACAGGATCAAAGAAATGTTGCTGGACGCTTTAATTGTAAAAGATGTTTGTGAAATGTGATGGTGGATCACTGTAACGCAGATATAAAACCCACAGAGTAAGTTCTAATTCACAGGTCTGTTTAAATCATTTTTTGCCCACACCCCAGATAACTTAGAAGAAATAGATAAAAGCAAACATTTGCATGAATTTCACAAATCCACCAAACTTTTGACTGGGGGATTCCACATGTGCACAAGTTCTTTTACTTAATCCTCAAAGGTAAAGTCTTTGATCAGTGTCTGTACATCTGTCTCTCAGATTAAAAGTGGAGATCCCTCTGGGGTTCACTCTCACAGTATGACTTTCTGATAGTGTCTGGAAAAGTTTTCAATAAATATTACATAATCTCCCCATATAACCATCACCATGTTCATAGTGTGGCTTTGAGTGCTTTAAACAGCACACAAGCATTCCCTTTGACAAAGACAAGCAATGGAGAAAAAAAAAAATCAACACATTTATCTGACAACAATCAAAATCAACAGAACAAATAACTTTAGCTTAAATATTGAGTAACCTGATTATCTTCTCTCCCACACTCTGCAAAGAAAAGAAAACCACAGAAGACTTAGAAATCGTGTGGAGTAGAAATCGTGTGGGCAAACTACTTTACTCTCTTTTCAAGTCAATGAATTAACGAGGGAACTAATCAACCAATGATATCAAATTAGCACGTGTTTATAGATGACACCTGTATAATAATATATACATTTAATCTCAGTGCTACATATGTAAATTAAATCAGATCATTAAACATGTCAAGATGCATTTTTTGGTGTTATTACAAGGCTTGCCAGTGATTAAAGTCAAATAAATTTTAGTAATACCTGGGATGAACTCGTCTTGACATTGGGATCCTTGAGACCCTTGAGAGCCATGGGACCCTTGGGACCCCTGAGCAGATTTGGACAGTCTATGACGGGTTTGCCTCTTTTCCCTCAGAATGCGGTGGAAATTAACTATACATTCTCTGTGACTGGCATCGTTAGGCTTTCCTCGATTTACCTCGTCAAAAATGTGGTTTTCTCTGATTGGACTTAGACGCACCTCATCTGTGCTGAGCACTGAGCCCAGTGGACTCTCGCCTTGCATTGCTGGACAATGGTCTGGTGTTAAATCAAGGTTGGACAGTTCCCCATCTGTTGGACACTCTTCTTTGCCCTGTGAAATCTCAACAGAGTGATACTCAGTTGGGGTGCAGAGAGACTGACTTGCGTCATGGGGGGACGCTGGAAGAGACAACTGCAGGTTTGCATATGTCTCACTACAATCCATGTAGACTGAAGCTTCACTCTCCTCCTTTGGAGTGCCAACCTGAGTGTGATTCTCTGTCAAACGCATTTCTTCCTCCGTATACTCAGTACTGCTCTGCTCCTGCTTGAGTTCATTGGCTTTTTTAAGTGGGGATGGAGATGCCTCAGACCCACTATCATCTTTAAGACCTTCAAGGTTGGATCCTTCTAACTTTTTCAAAGCGCCTTTCAAAGCTGACCTGAAAGTGAGTACAGCCTTGCTAAAAGTTGTTACGTCAAAACCTGCAATTGGGGTCTTTGGGCTGTCAGGATCTATTTCAGAAGACTTATGTGACAAAGAGTCTCCAGCTTCATCTCTGGAGACGCTGTGATCTGTCCACTCCCTGTCCAAACTGTCAGTAGATCCCAGATCAAGAGTGTCACAAGACGATGGACAGTCATCGCACTGTGAATTTGGCTCTAAGTAACCATCATCACAGTCTGTCAGTAACACAGTGTAGCAACTCAGACTCCTGGAGGGCCCACTATCCAGTTCATTTGCGCAAGCATCCATGGTGTGGTAACCAGAACTACGTGAGTAGGGGCAGTTGGCAGAACAGTCACACTCCAAGTTTTCTTCCTCAGTTTGTCGTCTAGGGGGTCTCCAGTCCAACATACTGGAAGAACTTGAAGGAGAATTATAATGGTGTCCAAACAGCAAAGTGAGATGTTCGGAGCTGTTGTGTGAAGAATGACCTGGTGTGCTGCTTTGTGTGTCCTCTGTGCCATGCCTGTCCCAAACACCTAAACAATTCCCTAGCTCTTCTCGACTGTTTGCACAAGAGCAGATGTCCTCCTCACTCCAACCTCCTTCTCCACTTATGCTGTGCTGCATATCAACAGAAGGCCACCTGACAAATTCTGTGTCAGACAGAAAGCCTGCTCCTGGACAGTTGGAACTGTGACATGATGATGAAGAGCTGGTGCTTTGGTAGTCATGATCACAATGAAGGTTCAGGTAGCAAGGGTCAGGTTTTGTATGGCCTAGCATGTGCATGTTTGAACTCTGCTCCAAGTTATCTTTTTGCTGGTCTGATTGGAGGGTGACTCTACCAATATTCCATTGTTTAGGTGATCCGTGAGATGGTATACATCCTGAATCTTTTACACAATCTTTGCGATCCAGCAGTGGATTGGTGTCTCTCCCTCGAAGAGACGTGATGGCATTCTGTCTACCCAGGCCTCCTCGCCTGATGCAGGGTGTTTGATAAATAGGACTAGGATTAGGTGGAGCTGAAGCCCCAGAGTACAGCTCACCTATTTCACTGAGCACTGCATCGACACAACAAGATACTTCATCCACTGAGCCTCGCACAGATGTTAGATAATGCCTCAGGTCAGAAATTTCCTCCTGGATCTTGTTGATGCCCTTCAGCTCTTTTACGATATGCTCCACTATGTTACTAGAGCCTTGTTCTGCTTCCTCATCCTCCATCTCCTTCTCCTCTTCTTCATTTCTGATCCTTTCAGTAAGTCTAGATATAGTATCCTCCACAACCCCAATGCCTTCCTGGCAATCAGAACTGCTGTTTTCCCCCAACGGGGTGAGCTCATCTTTGCTGCATGCAGTGTCCACTAATGACTGGTCATGAATGGAGTTATCCTCTAGCCCCTGCAGGCACTTCTGAAGCTTTTTGTGCATGCTTTGCCACACTTTGGGGCTCTGAGAGCTCTTCTTCTGCAGGTCTCGCCTCTTAGGTGAGACTGGAAGATGCTCTGATTTGTAGGGTTCATCCTGTCCACTGAGGTTTCCTCTGGGGAACATCCCTGCGAAGTGGCAATCTCGATCAGCTGTTCCCACACATAGACAAACCAGTGCCTCAGTGACTCCTCTTTAGGTTGGTGTAAGCATAACCCCACATCTTACATTTCAAATGATTGAGTGTCTACACACTGACTGACAAAAGAAAAATGGATATCAAGTTATTTCGTTGACAAAACAGTGAAAACCCCAGACACTGATTTCCATTTGTTGTGTGTTACATTTACTAGATATATCTCATTTGTAGCATATTTGTTTAGTAGTTCCGCCATGTATCTATTCTGCTATTCATGTCTCTGGTATAAAATAGCAACCAAACTTAATTATCAAACCACCAAATCAAGAATTCAACTCATGAAAGTATAATGAAAACTCAAAGAATCAAATAAAAGTTTCATTGTTAATTCAATTCTTTTTAATTTACTGGAATTCTTTTTATGACCAACAGACCAGACAGTTAAGTGAGAAAAATAAGATCATTTCAATTCCATTTTCTTATATTGTGATTACAAAGAGAACAACACTCTATAAATTGTGACTGTGCACTACATGCATTTGCTTAGGTGCAGAGTGCTGCTTTATTTGCAGATGGAAGTAATTTTAATATATTTGATATATATTTATATGTTTACGAGGTCACTATGAGACACTACATTACTAAGTAAAGTATAGAACTAGGAAAGACAGTGTTGCTTTAATTGATGTCCTCTCTGTCTGAGTAGCAGTACCATGCAGCTGTTTGTATCCCTGTAATTAGGAGGCTTTAGAAAGGCAGCTTGGTAATTAGATGACAGGTCAATTCTCTCCTCTTAGGCCATGTCATTCTTTCACACCCATACCAGCTGCACGGGTTGATAGTGCTGACCCATTACTTATAGTGTTTGAATTATTGGTTACTCCAAAAATGTAACAAAAATCTATCTGATGGTATTACATAATCCAGGAAAGTACCAAATGCTTGGTAAAAAGTACAAACACTGTCTTGTTTACAAATTAATAAGGGCATAGGTTGAGCAATTTATGCTCCATTTTCGACACAGACACAGCTCAGTGATATCATCTTTGTCCACTGGGCATCACCATGTAAATAATCACATCAGAGATTAGAAAATCCTACAACCAATGGTCCCAAAGACAGTCCCTGCTGACTGCCTCTAAAGATCAGACAGAGACAGGGAAGAATAATACTGCTGCTTGGGAAGACTTTAAACTTGACATAGCAGGATTTGTTGGAACTACAGAATATGAAATTCCTTTAGAATATTTTGGCACTATATGTACAGTATACAGTGAACTGCAACTGCAACATCTCCTAAAATGTTCCTGAATTTGCATAAAGATTTGAAGTATAGCCTTAAACAAAACACACACAAATATGCACAAACAATATGATGTTTTTTTAACTCCCTCGCACTATGGATTGAGAAGGATGCATGCTGATTTCTACGCATTTTTATCCACTGTTTGAATTAACAAGCTGACTACAATCAAAATTTATTTCATATGATAGCATAATAAGATTACATGCATATGATGTACTTAAGCTTTCATTTGGTAAATGGATTCCCTATTCCATTAAATAAATGATTTCAGAGAGTGCATATTTTCTAACTACATTAACCCACCCCTGCACTGGAGGGCTTTAATAAGCATTTGAGCACTGAAGGTGTGTGTTAGCCTGATAAGGGCTTTGTAAGCAGAAAAGTATAATCAGAAAAGAATACTTCCTATGCAAAATGTGAAATTAAGCTGACGAGCAAATCAGATAAGTGATATCTGAAATTAACTGGGAGCATTATGTTTTCCATTAAAGTATCATGTATAAATGATCTGACATTAATTAAATACCAAATATAATATAAAAAATATAATATATTATAATACAAACATATAAATACATTTGTTGTATAACACATTTGGTATTTCGAATTAATTTAAAGTAATCCATTTAGCCAAACTTTTGAGGGCCACTGGCTCCTTTTAAAGACAGCCTTGATTCACTGCATGTGAACTCATGGTTAGTTATTTATTAGTTAATTGTCCAGGATAAAGAAAGGTTGTGAGGCTGTTTGGGGTCAGGCCCATTTTCCAGGCCAGTCAAAGCAATAGCCTGCAGCGATCGCTTTTCTCTCCTTACTAAATGGTCTGTGGCCTGGATTATGGAAAGACGTCTTGCTTTAGAAGTTCTTAAGATGACTCCTCATCAAAGAAATTTTGAAAATTTTGATCAACTGAGCACTGAAACAAGCTGATATTCAGTAATTTCTGTAGAAGAACTGAGACACATTAGATATTTTCTATTTCTATTTATACAACATAACATTTATACCCTGAATTATTTAACAAAAGTCTACACAAATATAAGATTAAGTGCATAAAATGACAAAATATATACTAAAATGAAAGTCATACCTTCGAGGAAAAAATTATAATCAAGAACAACCTGTAGATTTCATCTTCTGAGATCCATTAAATCCACATGTAGGGCGGCTCAGCAGATAAGCACTGGTGACCCTATCTTACTTCAAAATGTATCCCCAGGTGTATTATTGAATGTATTGCTGTGCCTCAATCAATTCAGCAGATCTTCGTTGACTGGCAGAGATGCAGAAGTGCTGAATCCCTCATTTCTACACGTGGAATGGCAAGCGCGACAGTGATAGACCAGGATCATACAGCACTTCACCCTCGGTTAAGTAGCCATCCCTCCTTCCCTCCCACCCTCTTGCATGCTTTCTCTGCTCTCTCTCCTTCTGTCCTCTGGCAATGTATTCCAGTACAAAGCTAATCTGAGGCTGTGAGACTGCCAGCTCACAGTCTCATTCACTCTTTTTCTGTTTTCACATCTGCCAGATGCTGATATTTGTGATGTTTCTCTTTCTATTCATAAAAAGTGAAAACACTCCTGATAAACATACCAGCACCACTGGTTTCTCTAAAGTCACTGATTCCCTTGCCTTGTTATTGGACAACTGTAAAGAGAAAGGAATTTCTATTCTAAGATAACAGCTCAGTCATATCAAATATTAGTATTGAAACAGATACTGGAAATGGGTCTGGCAGCCAATCCCACTTCCTGCTCTAGATTTGCCCCTGTATGCTGAGGAAACTATAATCAAGCCACATATCTCATATTATTGCATTCTTGAATGTAATCAGGTATATGAGGATGTTTTAGTGTCAGGTCTAGAATTCTTGTCATGTCACTTTTACACTACTAGACAGATTAACAACCAATTCTAATTCATTACAAGCTTTTCAGGCACGTCCTAAGCCATGCCATGTACTAAGTGTTTCCCTTTGTCCTGTAATAAATGGCACTTTCACTTTGCTTTCCATTTATATTCATGCCTTCAATCAGCCATCATTTACAGTAGACTTTCATCTCAACCAGTCCATGCAAAACAATCATTATAAGCTAGGTTCTATTTGAACTGTTCCTTTACTGCCATGCCATAAAGGGCTTAAGCAAGGGGATGGACAGGGCTGAGAGATTCTGATGTTTTCATTATGACCACCCTGTGAGGATTTACTTGCGGGATTAGATTCAACATCTATTGATGCTGAAAACAGATACTTCAGAGTTGGAATTGAAGATTAGTTCAGTATCAGGCTACATGGCATCTGATTCTTCATATGAAGAACACTAGATGTACTGATGTCAATAAGTGCCTAATCTGTATTTTTCAGAAAAAGTAGGGTACAGATTATCACGTATTACTGAGGGAGTCAATACCTTTGTCTGTAGAATGATACAATATACAAAACCGTGAAATGATTTACGGACAAACAGCTCTAATGATGCACACTACTCCATCCCTTACATCTTTCCCTCCCATTAAATTGTTCTAGATTTGGCTAAAGTTAAAGAAACTTGTGCTCTGCTAAAGCTTCATTCTTTAAGATTTTCATGTATCATGCAGTTCCTTAAAACATTGTTTTCACAGATTCTGCTAAAATACTCTTTTAAGTAAATATGGCATAAAGTGACAAATTAGTTGAACACTGTATTCATCACGCACAGTAGTGCAGGACTGCACCATAATGCAAATGATAGGTCACTGAAGCAATGAGTGATGGACCTAAATCATCAGCAGGACAGTGTGCTTCAGACACACAATCACAGTGCCATGAGAGGAAAATAAAAACCCATGAAGACTACAGCTGAGGGAGGGAGGAGAGGCAGAAAGCATCTAAAATGAATTACAAATGTGATATTTCTTCAAAACTTGGCAGCATCATCTCATCTCACTATTTCAGCAGGGTATGTTTGCTGAGCAGCTGTATCAAAAAGTCACAATTCCAAAGAATGAATGTAATGTAATGAGGGAGAAACATGTTTTGAAACAAAAAACAATTGTGGTTTTAATATTATTATAATATATTTTAGTGCATCATCGTAAACAACCAAAGAAGTCAAACTCAACCATTTTCAAAGAATTGCAAGTGCTTGCATACGTCTGTGTATGCATGTGTGTGTGTGTGTGTGTGAGTTTGTGTGTGTGATAGGGTGGGAGAAAATGGGTAAGACAGATAGACTTCAGAGATGATGAGAGATCAGATATTTGTGGAGGAACTGAAGTGAAACACTGCCTACCTCCCGGAGCTGAACCCTGACTTTATTGATAGCCTTCAACCAACGCACTCTGGATGGGGAAAAGGGTAATGGTGGACCATCATCGTGGAACCTGGGCCACATGGATTGATAAATAGAAGGGTGCAAAGAGATGGAGACAATCTGTCAGTTTTGTATGTACTATAGTGAAGATGGGAACTTAGTTGAATTCTGAGCAAAATCCATACCTTTGGAGTTTAGTGAACCCTCTCTCTGCTGGACTGTCATTTTTCAGACCCCGTCCTACTTCAAGAGATAGCCTGTGTATCTCCTGTTCACTGACAACAGAGTGTCCATTGGTGCGTGGCTGCCCGTTGGTAGAGGGGTGAAAGCCAGTACTGTGGTAGGAGTGGAAGGACTCCTCCAGTTCTGACCCTCCAGTGCTCTCCTGGCCAGTCTCGCTAAGCTGGGAGCTGGTCTGGCTCAGGTTTCCTGATGACCCAAAGCGACTACTTTCCACTGGACTACAATGGTGAGAGAGGAGTAAGAAAAATATTCAATGTCAGAATACATTTTAGAGATCAGAGGTGGGTGAAAAACTATTTCTAAACATTTTTGTTGCTTCTTCTAGCCAAAGTTAGATAAGTGGGGATTATTACAAAGAAAACTTTGTAAACTACTTCATTTTATAAATAGTTCAATGCTTTTCATACTGCTGAAACAATCAACACAATTAATAGTTACTGGACTGTAATAAACCCCACCCATCTACTTTTAGTTATTATTTGATAACACTATTTAACTATTTAGCAATGGTCTACTTTTATTAATAACCTCTCTAAATGATCAGTTGGCATAGTACACACACACCACAGTATGCCCCAAAAAGATACCCAACCTTGCAGGGAGGCTGTGGCATGGTAGAAAATAATGAAAATGTGAAAAGTGTATTAATGTGCTAGCATGTGCATCATACACTGCATATGGTTTTTCTAGAAATATCACACATAAGAGTGCTCTACTTTTGCTATATGTGCTCTATTTTGTGGTGTGAGGTATAAAGTCCTGCTAAACTGCTGATTCTTACAAAGAAAGGTATACTTCTACACACAAGTATCTACATATTTTATTGTCAATGTTTTCCTTTCATCTGTCCACAAAACACAACAAATACAGTATATACTGTAGAGTGTGTGATAATTAGTAAGCTTTTAGAGATTTGGGGTTTAAGGAAAGATGGATATGGACAATAAAATGCGCAGAGTTGATCTGTGTTTGAAACTTTACCTTTTATAAACTGGCATTTCATAACCAGTTTAATTTTTAGGGGCAAAATGCAAATGAGCTATTTATAACATTTGAATTTCTGACCTAAATGGTAAAGAATTATAATTATTTGATTTATGTTAATTAATCATTCTAAAACAATTATCACCATATAAAACAATACACAACACAAATCAGAATTCCATGCTCCAACTAAATTTACATAATTTCAAATGACAATAAAAAATTAACATAATTTTAGTATAGTTTAGGGAAACTGAGTCTCCAGCTATCAAAGGATAAAGAAATTATCTCACTTTAACAAATTAATAATTGATTAGTGAATTGCCCATGATTAGAGAAATATGTAAATTTTGTTTTGGAATTCTGTTTTGGAATGAGATAAAATTATGTAGATGCTACACAAAAAATACTTTTATCAAAGAATACACACAGAAGGACATACATATGCTCGAGCGAAACATTAAATCAAACTAGTGAGGATGGATTGCAGGGCTGGACAGGTAATAAATTTTTTGGCAAAATGTCAATGCATCATAAATGGTGAGGGGGAATACCATTTATTATGCTACTACTAGCCTTTTTGTATTCAACAGATCCTTCTCGGACTGGTTGTCCAGCTGCACTCCAGAGGTAGGACCTGCAGAGGGGTACGTTTCTACAAGACTTTCCTTCTCCTGTGGGGTCAGGGATGCTGAAGGATCTACTTCAGGGGTGGAGATGCAAATCTGGGGGGTTGTTATGTCATCTGTGGAACCTACCGATTCAGTTTTTTGGGCATCAGATGTTGCAATCTTTTGTACAGTATGTGTTTCATCACTTGTTGGCTCGATGTTAGTTTTAGGTTGAGATGTTATAATTGGGGCAGCTTGTGGTTTTGGTGGCTCTGTCTGCCAAGGAAAGCTTATTTTTGCCCCAAATAATGAAGTGGTGGGTGGCTCTTGTTCTCCACCAACAGGTTTATCCTCTTGAAACAGGCTTCCAGAAAGGGTTTTTAATCCTGAAAACAGACCACCGCCTCCTTCTGCTTGAGGCATTGACAGACCACCTGATGGCATGGTTGGTGAAAACAGGGATCCAATAGATTTTCCTGCATCACTCTGTGTCGGTATGAAACCAAACAGAGACGTAGCTTGAGATGGCTCTGAATTGCTAGGCAACTGATTAGCTGGTGGAGCTATGTTAGCATCTGCTACTTGGGTATCAGGTGGGACTGATTTGTCACTTTCTTTACTCTCAGGGTCTCCTTTAATGACTATGGGCTTCTCATATATCATGTCTCCCTCAACAGTTGACTTTTCTTTTTCAGTGTTATCTACTTGATGGGTGAGGTCACATGTGGTGCTTAATGAAGCACTTGTGATAGCAGAGGTTTCTGGACAAACTGCCTCAGATGCCACAACACTACTACCTGTTATGCTGTCCGATTTTCCTTGCTCGTTATTTGGTAGGGTTGAGCCAGCTGTTTTATTTGTGCTAGTCTCAGTGTTAGATGGAGATACTATTGGAGGCACACTTTCTTTCTTAGTCTGTGACTGTGGAGTAGTGCCAGGTGTTGACTTGAGCTCAGCTGGCATTGGTTCAGATGGCTTAGATGGCTGTCCCATAGCCCCAAATACGGATCCGCCAATGCCCCCAAGTATTGATGCTCCAGTCTGTGATCCTGCAGTCTGAGGAGTGACTCCGCCAAACATGCCACCAAGTAAAGAACCAGGCTGTGCTGTTGCCGCAGATCCTCCAAATATACCACCTAGTAATGATCCGCCAGTCTGAGGACCTGCAGACTTGGTATTGGATCCTCCTCCAAACATCCCACCTAATATTGATCCTCCAGTGGTGGGGGTGGTGGTTTGAGGACCAGACTGTGGAGCAGACCCTTTGAATAAACCTCCCAGTAATGATACCCCTGTCTGGGGAGCTGCTGCCTCTGTGTTAGACCCACCAAAAATACCTCCCAATAGTGATGATCCAGCTTGACCGTGAGCAGCTTGGGATGTTGTTCCACTTATTCCAAAAAGTGAGTTATTCTGTTGTTGCTGAGGACCTTCAGTGGGAGTAACTGTTGGTTTGAACAGGGAGGACATAAACCCTGTAACTATATCAGCTGATGAGTCACCAACAGATTTCTCTGGCTCAGGAGGCTTTTGTGGTCCCTGGACCACAGCACTTACTGAATGAGTGGCTGGCATTTCCTCTTCTACTTTAGGAGGCATTGTATCTTGACTTGACTGACCACTCACAAGTTCTGGTCTTGAAGGTTGTTGTGCTTGTGCACAGATTTCAGATTCTTTAGACTGAATATCATTAGCTAAAGCAGTTGGCTTGTCAGTTTCTTGGCTTTGAACCTCTTCTACAACATTACCATCAGTTTTGGGTAAGCTTGACCCAAGACACTGAACTGTCCTGTCAGGCTGCTGTGGTGTTTCTTCCTGCTTTTTGCTTATGGTAGCACTACCAATCACTGATGTTTCAGGACCAGCTAGAGCAGGAGCAGTTGTACTTTCATCACTGGGTTTTGGTAGAACATTTACACCTGAACTAGTGTCGCTTATTAATGTTTCCTCGTCATCATTAGATTTTGGTGTAGCGGTTGCAGTAGATGTTGCAGGTGGAGCTCCAAGCTTTGAAAGTAAACTTTTATCAGGTATCTCTTTAGCAACATAAGCTCCACCACCCAGAACAGATCCACCTGTCTGTGCAGTAGCTGTTTGAGAAGACGATCCCCCCAAAATACCTCCCAATATAGAGCTACTGTTTGGAGATGTTGAGGTTTGGTTGGCAGCCCCACCAAACATTCCACCAAAGGACCCTGTCTGGGGTGCTGTGGATCCTCCAAAAATTCCACCCAAAATAGACCCACCAGTTTGAGATCCAGTAGCCTGGGGAGCAGATCCACCAAATAAGCCTCCAAGTAAGGATGCCCCCGTCTGAGGTCCTGCTGTCTGAGAAGCAGAGCCTCCAGCTTTAGTGGGACCAACTGGAGGACCAGCCTGAGGAGCAGGCCCTCCAAATAAACCACTTAGTAATGATCCCCCTGTTTGAGAAGCTGTTTGGGGTGAAGGGCCCCCAAACATTGCTCCTAAAAGAGAACTTCCAGGCTGAGAAGAGGGCTGAGGAGTGGAACCTCCAAACACAGAGAACAAACCTTTGGCTAATGGATCCTTGGGGCCTGACGATCCAGGTGCAGACCCAGTAGGTGAAGGACTTACAGTGCTGGGCCCAGAAAATAATGAGAGCAAACCTGTTCCTGGACTGTCTGATACAAATCCAGCTTGTGAGGATTGACTCTGTGGGCCTGATCCACTGATCATAGACAGAAGGCCAGAAGCTGGTGGTTCTTTAGAGGTAGCAGCATCCTGGGATGCACCTTCTGTGCTACTTTGCTTTTGCTCAGTGATGCATTCTGTATTCGGTTCCATTGCTGCATTGTCTTTAATTGTCACACTCTGCGTATTATCTACAGGAGTATCAGTGGATGGGCTTCCATGCATTTCACTGGTAGCTGCTGCCACTGGGACATGGGTACTGGAAATAGACGCCATTTGGGAAGAACCTTGTTGTGTGGAAGGTGGTGGTTCTTTAGCATCAGTAACAATAACAGATGATGAATTGGGAGTTTGTTGTGGAGGTGACACAACATCATTTAAAACAGAGAATATATTCTTTGCAGGTTCTTTGGGTGCTGCAGTCCCTGGGAAAGTAGACACATTTGTGTTTCCACCAGCTCCTGGTGTTTGAGGAGTACTGGGACCACTAAACATGGAGAACAAACCTTTTCTGGGACTTTCACTAGAGGTAGACAAGCCCCCCAATATTCCTCCAAGGACAGAGGTGGCTGGTTGCCCTTGTGCCTGAGGTTTTGCTTGTGTCTGAGGTTCCCCTTGTAGTGGAGTTTGTGAATGAGCTACTTTTTGTTGAGATGATGATGTTGGTGGCTGAGGTTGTGGAGGACTGGGATCACTAAACATTGACAACAGTCCCTTCATAGGGCTTTCAGATGAACTTGAGGACCCAGGCAGAATTCCTCCTAGAAGAGATCCTGTTTGGGCTTGAGGCTGTTGAGTGCTGGGGCCACCAAACATTGAAAGGAATCCTGTATTTGGGGCTTCCTTTGGAGGAACAGATCCTTGTTGTGGTACACCAGCAGCAGGTTTGCTCTGAGGAGGAGGCTGAGGAGGACTAGATCCTCCAAACATTGATAATAAACTTTTCCCAAGTGATTCATGTTGAGGAGGTTGTGGAGCTGCACTTGGTGGACATGCTTGAGGCAAGGGCCCAGTTTTAGGTGCAGCCTGTGGAGGATTTGGCCCACTTAACATTGATAAAATACTTTTACCAAGTGATTCTTCTTGTTGAGCTGAAGCTGACGCAGGTCCAGATTGGGCACCTGCTGTTGACCCTGCCAACATTTCTCCAACTGAAAATCCAAACAGTCCACCTGATGGTTTATTTCCTGCTTCATTTTTCATCTGTAGTGGAGGTGGCACAGTTTCTGATTGGCTTGTATCAAGGCCTGTGGAATTGGGAGAAAATGCCTGGGATATACTTTTGTTTGGAGGTTGGCTCTGTGTTGGCCGAGGGGTACCACTTTGGTCCATTGTTTGTTGTCTCTGTATACCCTTGGGTTTAGATGCTAATGTCAATGAACCCTCTGTAACACTAGGTTTCATTTGCTGTTTCTGTGGTGGAGAAGTCTCACTACTAAAGAGGCTGCTAATTGATCCAAATAGATTTGAAACTCCTGTAGCCTCTTTATTTGTAGAAGCACTGCCTGGTAAGGAGGCAGTTTTTCCCTGCTGATTGGGAGATGTCTGAGAGCATTTCTGAGGATCTGGCTTTGGTTCATCTATTCCTACAGCAGATTTCAGAAAGTTCATTAAGCCTGCCTGTGGTTGTTCAGATGGTTTCTCTACTGGTATATCCACTGGCTTATCAGCTGCAAGGTGTCCAGGTGGTCCAGTAATTAGAGATTCTTTTGACCCTGATGGCATGGTGACAATAGGCTGCTGTGGTGGGGTTGCTTGTTGTACCATGGTAGTCTGACGTGAAAGTCTTGGTTTCTGTGAAGTTGTATGTGACTGAATTGAGGGGTGAGTTACTTGAGCAGTTTTTGGTATAGCGGGCAAAATTCTTGCCTGTGTTGTGGCTGCCCCTTGCATTTTTTGTTTGACACTTTCTGGCTGAGTTGCAACAGCAGTAGATTCTTCTTTGATGATCTTTGACTTCAGACTTTGGAAACCTGATGAGAGAATGTTTTTGGAATTTTTATCAGGAGCTTGATCAGCAGATGATATGGTAGTTTTATTCAATTCCACTTGTGATGCTTTGCTCACAAAAGAGGATATGAGGGAAGAAATCTTTTTGGCTTGTCGATTAGGTTGCTCTTCTCCTGGAGACACTCTCTTCCTCCATTCCTCTTCCAGTACATCATCTATATGCTTCACTGTAACCCCAGTAGATGAACGCCGCCGTTGGCTAGGTTGGTAACAGTTGTAAAATACCTGCTGATTGGCATTTGCTGTAGGAGTAGAGTTCAGGGAAACAGCAACCTTTTGAGCAAGAAATGTCTTAATTTCCTGGTTGTTCCAATAAGGGCCAATATGATCTTTATTACGACAGGAAAGGTCAATAACATCTCTGCATTGGTCTTCATAGATGTAACTTGGCTGTCTTGGATCCATTCTGAATTTGTTTAATCTGTAAGATGTGAAATCTACACCTTGTTGCCCATTCATTTGTGACAGAAATGAATTTTCAAACATTTGAGAGAATTGCTCAAGATTTAAATTCATGATCTGATTTCCTTTCCTATAGGCAGCAGACAAATCTAGTGGGGCATTGAGAAGTTGAGAATCACTGTGATCTTGACCTGGTAGCCAAAGAAGCTCATCCTCATTGTAAAGTGGAATTTTAAAGCCACAGACACAAACCATTTCATTGTGCAGCCAAGCATTGGGAAAAATATCCAATTTCTGTGCGTTTCCCCAAGACTCGCCTTCAGGGGCACACGCATAAACGTATTCACCTGATGTATCTGTAAGCAAGGCATAAATGTACTCATGATCTGTGTAAACAAAGTAGCCACAGTCACCATCTTCTGCTGGCCACCACATTCCTTGCTCCAAAAGTGCAAGCCACTGCTGATACCATTCAGTGTCTTCAAGGTACAATGACTCTTCTGTCTCAGTTTTGGCACTTGGAAAGTTTGAATCTACTGGTCTATTCAAATTAAACTGACTGATGCCATCAGTATGAAAATTTTGTAAGACTGCATTATCCATTCCATATTGCCAGTTAGCTGAATAAGATAAGCTTGGTGCTGTCTCCTCATAATAGCCTTCATGATATGAAACCCCGTTCAAGCTGTAAGTGCTACCTTCATTAAACGAGTGCCATTTCCCTAACTTTGCATCATTCTGTTTAGTAGTCAAGTTCAACGCACCCTCCTCATTGGGTGAATATACTTTGTTTCCCAAGTCTTCATAACTGTTCCATAATTTCCTCTTGGGATATGGATCATCATTCCTGTGTGCCTCAAACTGATATGGTCTAACTTGCTCTTGGTGACAAACAACACCTTGCCATGGTGTAGTAGAATTAAATGGCTGATATACATTTGAAGAGATGTGGTGAAGAGCAGACGCCTGTAATGACGCATCTTCACAGCTTTGTCTATATACTTCATCCTCCCCCTGGAACTGATAATTTAGTGACTCATTCTGAAACTGCTGCCATAAAGCACTTTCACGGATCCACTGGTTTTCATCATAAGAAGGACTTATTCCATAAGGAGACAGCTGACTGTGGTAAATATTTTGCCCTGTGGCTCCAAACAAAGAGGAACTGCTTCTGCTAATATATGGCTGCATGGTCATAACTGAAGTTGTATGGTTTTGTAAAAGGGAATTAATATTTCCTGTACTATAAGCCATTGGGTGAACTGATTGAAGCGAGCCAGAATAATACAATTGAGATAAATTACCTGTGCTATATGAGGAGTGTGTTGCCTGACTCTCAAGAGATCTTGCAAAGGTAGCTGATGTTCTTAAATCTAAACTCTCAGTATCAATTGCGACAGGCACACTGATTAAAGCATGTCTGCTCTGTCTTGGATTGAGAGAATCTGAAACAACTCTTTGACAGCTGTCCCTTCCAGAGTCTGAGGAAGCACTTTTTAATATGCCTGAAGGTAACTCTGTGAACTTAGTTGATGGTGTCTGTTCTGTATTCTGACCTGATGTTGAAGGGTACTCACTTACATTTTTGCTAAACAGTCCAGATAAAAATCCTTGCTGGACTGTTTGAGGAATTGTCTTCTCTCTCACTATATGTTCTTGTGAGGATTGTTGCGTTACATTAGTGCATAATGGTGTTTGCCGTTGGGTCATTGTGACTGTAGAATTATTGGCATTCTGGTGCATTTGTCCTGTTGATGTTTGGCAGGTTGTGTCAATGTTTTCAGATGATTTTGTCAACTTGTTGAATAACCCCGAGAGCACCCCAGATTGACTTGCTGTCTCCAGCTGTGTTTCAGCAGTCTGGCTGCTTGGCACTTTGATTTGTTGTTGTGTCTCATGGATGATTTTTGGCTGTTGCTGTTGACCCATTTGTTCTGAGGGGGATTTGAATAGTCCAGAAAGTAGGCCGCTGGCTTGAGTTGTTTTTTGTGCTGAGCTATTTTGCGGTTGATTTTGGTTGGAAATTGGGGCATTCCTTGCCCTTGTTTGCTCATGGCTTGATTTACTTGGGGTAATTCCATGCTGTTGAGTTGGTGAAGGCTGCTGTGCGTTTATGCTGTCTGCTGAAGCAAATTTAAAAAGACCAGATAAAAGACCACTTTGCTGGGATGGTGGTTTCTGGAGAGGAACCGTATGTTGTCGAGACAATCCTGATTTACTTGTCTCCTGTTGGACAACTTGCTGACTTGATGCTCTATTCCTGAGATGAGAACCTCCGTTTGGACCTTGAATAATCTGTTGGTTGAAATCCTGTTGATTTTGTTGGACACTGCTTTGCTGGTGCTGAACTGTTTGGCTGCTTGAAATATTCCCAGAAGATGCAAATTTAAGCAAGCCAGACAACAGCCCCTTTTGCTGAGGCTGAGTTTCATCGGACGGCTGCTGTTGACTAGGTATGTTCCTCTGCTTTTCAGCTTCAGGAGGCTGTACATTTTGCTGTATATTTTCTGTTGATGAAAACCGCAGTCCACCTGAGACACTGCATTGTTGAGGTGGGGGTATGTGTTGGGGATTGCTGCTCCTGTGTGGTTGATTGCTATGGAAAGTTTGCTGTTGCAAACTGCCAGATAGGTCAGTGGTAGAGCCCAATTTGAGAAGTCCAGATAGCAGTCCTCCTTGTTTGGGTTGATTCGAGCCCATATGAGGGACGTCCTCGGTTGAGCTCCCTTTAAAAAGACCGGTCAAAAAACTTTGTGATTCAGGCTGATTGGGAGTTTCGTTATGCATTCCATGAGAAGTTGCTGTTGGCTTTTGATTTGAGCCAAATGGCACTTGGCTGTTCTGAGCTTGCTGATTACTGGTGAAATTCTGGTTTGCACCAGATGAAGCAGAGGTCGGGTTAAATATGCTGGAAAACCATCCTTTCTCAGTGTTTTCCTGGGGCACAGCAGAATTCTGTGTAACAGTGGTGGAGGTTGTTGAAGTTGAATCATGACGTGATTGCACAGGATTCTGTGTATTCATTGAGGTACTACCATCTTCACCGGACGCAAATTTTAAAAAACCAGACAGCATGCCTCCCTCTGCTTTGGGACGTTGCTGAGTGGAGACATTTTCAGAGGAGAGGAAAGGCAGTTTAAGCTTACTACTCAACGATTGGTCCTCCACTAGTTTCTCTAATCGTGGTTCCTCTGTGGATCTAAACACTGGATAAACTGCCACAGGTGGAGCTCCCTGAGGTGGAACTGGGACAGCAGGTGTGATCAATGAATTTAATGACTTTCTCAAAGGGCTAAAGAATCCAGTGCTTGATGATTGTGTTTGTGCTGGCTCCAAAAGAGGCACAGTTTCTTCTTTGTAAATCATCTGATTTTGTCTTCCATATATATTTCCATCTTGTGTTTGTCCCAAATGTTTCTCTTGTGGTGAACTTCTTAATTGTTCTGATTTCCTACGTCCTTCTTCTGTCATTGACTGTTTACCTTGATGAACACGTTTCTCATTCCATTTCTCATCCCATTGTGTATGGCTTTGAGAATATGTAGACACTGGTGCCTGTTTGTATTCAGCTGAGTTCCCATTATCTCCTGTTGAAAAAAGCTTTAAAGGATTAAATTTTCCCAAGGCTGAGTTACCTGGAACACTTTGAGGTTTTGTTACAAACTCAGGTACACAGTCTGTTGTACTTGTTTGAGTCTGACTTTTTGTGAGAGCATTTGTTTCTTGATTATGACTTTGTGTCTTGGCATCAAGTGGTGGCTGAGAAGTCAAAGAATTGAATGATTTTTCAGTAGAATTTTCTACTGGAGATACAACAGCTACAGGAGCTGAGCTATTTGATTTAGGAATAAAGGACAGCAGTTTTGTTAGTCCAGATTGTGAGGGTTGTGTAGATGGTGGTTGTGGTGCCTGTGGAGATGGGGCAGGTTGTTTGGGGCCTCCTCCAACTCTGTCAGTAAGAGAACTAAATAATGAGCTCATGGCATGTTTTACTCCTGAAATGCTCTGATCAGAAGGAATGTGTGACTGGGGTTCTACTTTAGGATCCTTTGATGAACCATTTTGGTCCTCTCCAAATGAATCAGTTCTATTGCTACCCAGAGATGATAGCCTAGATTTGTTTGATTTAGGAAGGGAACCGTACTTGCTAATTTCCTCCTCTTTTTCAGCAAGGTATTCAGAAACTGTTTCAACTAGACACTGGAGCTCATCCATAGGGTCTACATATTCATCACTTGGTTCCTCTACCGGAGATAGCATTGCCTCTGGCGCCCATCCTCCAATTTTAGCTTTTCCACTCTTCTTTTCTCGAAGACTAGAATTTTCAATGTGGCTATCATAGGAGATAGAATACCTATCTCTGTAATGTTTTGCATTGTCTGGGTCTTCTGCTATAAAGGCAATGTCATCAATATCCTCTTCTGCTTCTATGCAGTAGTGCAGATCCTCAGAACTCTCTAAATCAAAATCAAACCGTGCCCTCATTCTAGCAGCTTGATCTTTTTTGTATGCCACATAATTCTCTAAAGTGTTGTCCAGCTCATTTTTAGCCCACATCCTTGTTTTGTAGAGAAGCCCATTCTTGTATGGCCTGAGACATGATGTCATGCGCTCCTCCTCTTCCTGCATCTCTGCTACCTGCCGCAAAAATAGTTCCCCTCTCTTTTCACGGAGCAGTGCAAGGTCAGAGGTAAACGCCTCTTCTCTTATTTTGTCTGCCTCTGCACTGAGCAACCCTCCTGCGTCAGTCATCCTTTTCTTTCGCCGCCGATCAATAGTGTCATAGCCCTCAGGGTAGGAGGCAGGCAAAAAGCCACTATGTTGAGTGTTCTGTCGAATAGAGGTGTGCGATGGCTCAGAGTAGGGTCTTCCCATTCGAAGGATAATGTTGTCTTCCTCATCATCTAAGAAGTCACTCAGCTGAGGCTTGCTCTGTCCTTTATATTTGTTTTCCCAATCCTCGACCCCCATACCAGAATCTACAGGTATAATTCTGACCCTTCCTTTCTGATTTAATGATCTAATTTTGGTTAAATTATAAAATTAACAAGGAGATGGGAAAGGGAACAGGAACAGGAACAGAAAAGAAGAAGCAAAAAAACAAATAGAAAAAATGCAAACACAAGTTAAGTGGTACGATAAATGGAGAACTTAAGATGTAAACAATTTCATGCAAATGTGAAGACAATTATGCTTTTCAGCTTAGTAATCAACGTTGAAATAATATTACAATATTTAACATAGACACAAATAATGATCTTGAAAGATTTGTAACGCTAAGAAAAGCAAATCAAAAATTTCTGAATTTGCCTGAAAAATACCTTGTTTCATGTTTTAGTGCAAGTTTGAGAGTGTGTGTGTCCCTATGTTTGCACGTGCCACTGTGAATGTAGATCTTTGTAAATCCCTACAGCAACAGTCATGCTTATCAGCATTTCAACACTCAGCTTGCAACAGTGTTCAAGGGAATGGCATGCTAAATCACTACCATATGGCATACATTGAATTGACCCACGCCCACCATGTGTGACAGAGGGATTTCCTCGGTGATATGGCTAAACCAAGTTCAGAGCCTTTCAAACTACCAGGAACTTTAACCAACACAACAGACTCTCAAGACAAAAAGAAACACAAACAATGAGCTTCCTCTGGCTGTAATCCCATTTTTTTTCTGATGTAGAATTATCCGGATCAACTCCCTATCAGTCCACACAGGCAGATTTGCTGCAGTCTCACTGGTACATATATATTGCATGACAATCCAAGTAGCTTCTATGCACCAAAATCAATTGTCTTATGCACCAACATTGGCTTCAAAACAGCCGTGTGGTGGTGGTAATAGTAATGATAATTACAAACAACAATAAAAATGTATCATTGCTTTTATAGTAGTGGTAATAAGGATATTGTCTTCACCTGTAATATTCTCATCATTTCAATTGTAGCAGTCACTATTTATAGTCGTAGCCATCGCAACTACATTCTGACTTCAATTATATTAAAAAAATAGTCTGATATTTCTACTTAGGTGCAAGTCAGTGGACAACCACAATAATATGAATTGAAAAGCAAGAGAGTGTTGAATGCACTCCGGCACTGAAGCTGAGAATACAGGGACAAAATCCATTCCGCCTCTGGAGTACATCTACTATGGCGCAAAGGAAAACAAACTCACAGACTTAAAATAAAAGCTCCAGCCATGTTGGATTTTTGGTCAGGCAAATTAAACAAAAGAAAAAAAATTAAGAAGAAGAAGATCAAAATGTCTACATTTGCCACTGTAAATTCATAAGTGGAAGTTAAAAGAGACTAAATGAGTGAGGGAATGTATGAGTGCTTTTTACAGGTAAACTGGTGGGATAACGAAATAATAATTACATTTATATGTATACCTGTTCATTATATTGTATAAAATAGATGATAATCTTTTGGCCTATTCATGTATGTAAATACTTTCTAGGCAAAAGTGGACAAGCATGCAGCTTATTCTGCTGCACTGCAGTAGACTCTACAGTTGCACAGAATGAAGCAATAGCTCAAAACTGACCAAACTGCCTATGCTTGTGTGACTGTGTGGGGAAGTGAGAGCAAGTGTAGGTAAGTATGGCTAATCTGTGGATCCTCTGTCTACCTGTTTCCTCTCTGGTCCCTGTAATCCAGGTCAAAACTGTGGACTGAGTCTGTGCAGGAGTCTGGGTGGTGCTGCTGCCGAGGCCCCATGGGATACTGGTGCATGGAGGAGTTTGGCTGAGCCGTTGTGTGGTAACGCGGAGGCAGGCTGTTACTCGTCTCACTGCGGTAGTCGCTATCCCGGTCATCTACAGCACTGTCCTGGTCATCCAGAGCTGCAAACAGGCAACAGGATGAATGAATAAACCTTTCCTGAAATGTTTCTATGTATGTTTGGTGTAATAGCAAGCATTAAAAAAACATTTTGCTTGTGATTAACCCATGTCAAAGCTGAGGATGCTTCCTCATCAATATATTGCCTATCTGGACAAAACTGTCAAAGAATAAACAACCCGGGGTCAGTGGATGCCAGATTAATAGGGAGTTTAAGAGGGCAAAGGTCATGCACTTCTAAAAGACTGTGCCCCTTTTAGATGCAAACTCTCCTGCTATGTGGAAAACAATGAGCTGCTCTTATTCGGTGTCATCCTGAACATACCATTGTTGTATCATCAGTGTGTAAAAGAGATACAGAATTCCCAGATATAGCTATACTTGTATATAATTTAGTGGTTTTATTTTTCTTTTACTAGAAAGATGGGGACAAACAACATACAGAATAATTCATGTCGTTGTTGCCACAGTTATACTTGTGCACCCCCGCAAACCACTTTTTGAAAGTGACATTCCCCTGTTTAAAACTGACCAACCCTATTAATGACCCTTGAAAAACTTCTTTCAAGAGCAAACCATGAGTTTTGTGTCTGCTAGAGGGGACAGCCGAGCTCTTATCGCACTTTTCAAAGCGATAACGTGAGGGTGAAAGATAAACCGATTCTGTTGATACAGTCAAGTATGAGAACAAATCTCAAGGTGATACATAAATGAAGTTAAGCAAAGACTGCCATCTATCAGTTTAGTGATGCAACTACAAATTATACCCTTTAGGGTTTGATAAGGGCCATTTTTGTTTGACACACTATTTCTATAGGTAATACTAATTATGTTCAGATATGTTTGAAGTCAATACGATTGTTTAATTCAAACAAACACTTTCTGAAAGGGTGTGAGCATGAGAGAAAAAGAAAAAGAAAAACAAATCAGTGTTTTCCATTTAAATGAGTGTAAATGAGTTGTCCTGACTTTTGTTCTCGGATGTGTGCTAAACCATTAATCTGTAATCATAGTATACATGGCTTATGGAAATTATATGAGCAGCACAGAGCATAGAAAATAGGATACCAGCAAGAGTAGCAAATGAGGTAAAAAGGCAACAAGGATTTAAGGAAAACATTGAGGAAAACCAAGTGTTAGAGTGATATAATGAGAATAAAATCCATGGAAACCTTGTAGATTACATGTTATTGGGGAATATGGGGTGTTTGGACATGCAGAGGGCACCAAGGATTGGCCAGGGGAAGAATTTCATCAAAGTGTGTTTTACATACTCAGTGGGTCAGCCCATCCGAAATAGTTGCCTGGTGAAAGTGCAGACGTTACAAGTGAGAGGTACAGTCAGAGGAGGTAGGCGACGTGAAAGCAAAAAAAGTGTCCCTGTGCTTTAATCGTGGGAGTATAAGGGAATATTTAACATGCATGTGGAAAGACTGAATTTGTGCAGAATGAGTGCATAGCCTTCAGTTTCAAGTTTTACTACAATACGCAGTACAACAGGATCATGAAAATGAGAGGAAATTATATCAAAGCCTAAGAGCTAGAGAGGTGGAGAACTGGCGCCATCTAGAGGCAGAGAGCAGCGTGGGCAGGCACACTCACAGCACTGGGAAGCTGCAAATGGCAGTGGGCCACTCTGAACATCATCCTGAAGAGGGTACTACAGAGGAGAGGGAGAAAAACAGCAGGCATCAAGTGTGTCTTTCATGTCCTCATATTGTTATTATTACCGGTTTTTACTAGCATCTCCCGAAATCACAATGAATAAAAAAAAAGTGTCATTAGCACAAGTAGCGGTAAAAGGTTTTTTTAAGAGAACAAAACATAAAGAAGTATTGTGTTCATCTGCTTTTTTTTTTTTTAACAGAGAAATAGTAAAATTCAAACCACGGGGGAGGACATTGTGTTTACTATTACATAACACTGACGCACTGTTATTCCTTCATACAAATAAAAGTATTGACATCTTGTCAGCCTACACTTTACCTCATCATGGATTGTCATGGTATTGATGCGTTCTAGCTTGCCCGTCCAGTACTGCGCCTCATCATCTGGGATATCTGGTACAGAAACATGCACACAACATACAAACGTACGTGTTTTAAGTAAACTTCCTGCTCTCTAAGACCTCTAAGCATCATATTTCAGGATCCAATCATAATACATTTATGCCTGTTGAATTTCTCATGAGCTTCTTGGGAATGTGGAAATGAAAACAGTTAGTTGGAAATGACCACAAACTGTTAAGGGACCAGAAATGTTGTTACAGATGAGTCATGACAATAACATACCAAACAATCTTTCAGATACAACTAGAGCTACATACTGTATATGTGATATTACTGCATAACTGATGTGAAATCAAGTCTATATTTGGCTCACAACTGATGCATTTATAAGCTGGATGGGATTGTTTTTTCCTAATTTTTCCCTGTGAGTGTAGGAAGAGGAAATAACGAATTACACAGTATACACCACTTGAAAAAAAATTAACTTACAAAATGAATAAAATCTACTCTGAGTTGTACTTATCAATGATCTGATGTTTTTCTTTGTTAACTTGTTTGTAGTGTTTTATACTTTATACCCTGAGTGCTAACAGCGGCACATTTACACAGATGTTTTTAACTTCTATGTTGGTTATTACATACTGTCCCATATTCATTGATTACTAAATAATAATTTAGTATCAGATTAGGTACTTTCAGCCTTCTCACTTTTCAGGGGGACTTGCGCTGTTCTGTGGACAGATGCACATTAAAGGCCACACACACAAAGGCCAGGGCTTCAAAGACACACCGACCCACGGCTTTAATGAATGGCTCCTGTGGCACAGAGAGTCATGGTGGCCTCCAGCAACCATGAAAGGTCTCCTCTCAAAACAGAGAAAGAGGCTCTCTCCCACTCGGTGGACAGACACCCTGCTTTAACTTTGATGCCTTTTGATCACAAAGCTTAAGCCCTACAGTATAGACAGTACAGCGTCTAAGTAACAGTGCTGTTACACAGAACTGCAGGAGCACAGGGGACATTTCACTCTCCAGTTTTGAAGAGAGTTTCATTGTGCCATGAGAAAAATTAAGTTACATGAAATTCAGTACATAAGTTAAATTATACTGTAATTTTTAATGGGTCTTTTAATCTGAAATAAATTCAATTTCAGGGTCCAACAAACTGAATGATCAATGACATTGAACTAGCTGTAGTGAATGGGTTGTGGCCACCACTATTCGCTCTTCTGATCAATATTTCATCATCAAGAAACCAAATTCTACATGAATTTATGAAAGGGGTGCTCGTAATTAGTCCTTTTCTTTTGTTTTTTTAAAAAATAATAATCACAACACAACAGACTGACAAAGTTAGTCTAAAAGCATTCTTAATGGCTCCTTAATCCTGTTGGCCACAATCGAAGAACCTGGCAAAAACAAAATTATATTTACTGAACCTAAGTTAATAAAGGAGGATCTGCCAGTGGTGAGTCAGTGCCATCGATTTAAGCAGGACAGAGACTCTTTATCCCCAGTGGAACCAGATAGAGGACATTAGACAGAAAGGCGAATATCATAAACGTCCTTCACATCATGCAATGAGATAATGTCTAAAAATTTGATTTCATGTCGTTCATACGGTCCACAGATTTTCTACTCAGGGTGAGATGATCAATGCAGAAAATGCTTACATAAGACTACAGGACACCAGGTTACAAGGCGTCATCCACTTGTTACATGTTGCCTCAGGCTGGTAGATTTTTCTGTGAAGCGACTGCTGACATTTCAGCAGGAAACATGTGTGGCCTTTGTGTAACTCTGAGGATCAAGGTTTGATTTGCTAAATCCTACCTACCTACCTCTACTGACATGTAGAATGTGTACATATATATTTACATATACTGTGTATATTGTTATATTCCTTTTATTCTTATTCTATTCTTACTTACTATTTTTGCACCAATTGGAGTGGCGCTCCTAATTTCATTGTACACACGCAATGACAATAAAGGCTCTTGATCTCTTGATAAAAGGCATCAGCAAGTCTGATATCTCACCAAAAGGCAGCTCGAAACGAGTATCCAGCAGGACTCGATGAGGTGTTGGGTTCTTGGTACCATATATCTCATCTGCCTTCATGAGGACCTCTGCATCCAGAAAGAGCCACTCGCCTGAGCCCTCCTGCAATTAGACATGTGTGTTGATATTAATCTTGGTAGACAATTGAACCATCTTTGTGTCTATTCTTCTACCTACTCTATGCCATTACTAACATTTCTGAGAGTATTATATCTCAGACAGTCTTTCTAATGTTTATTTGCACTGCAACCCATAGTTTCTGAATGAAATACTAAAATGAAATGAAATACTATACAATTTAAGATTTGGAATGAAATCCTTCCCGTATATACAGTTTTGTGTGTGGTTGCATATTCTAACCTCCTCTGACTGTTGGATACTCTTCAGAGGAATCCAGGCTGTCCCCACCATAGTGTCCCAGATGAGGCCTTTGTTCCACACCTCGACGATAAGGCCAAGGTCCAGCCGGTTGATCTCACTGAGGAAAAAAGTAGTATTCAGGTATCAAGTGAGACTTCCCCATAAACAGCACAGAGAATGTCAGTGAATAAATAAGCGAAACAATAACTGTATAGCTTGGGGCTTTGTTATCAGATTAAAAAAAAAACTTCCAAATTTTCCAATATGTCATTCAACTGACACTCTATGAACCAAAAATTTCTACATAATTTCTGGCAGGCCCTACCACTGGCTGATAACAAAGGCTAGTTCCTCTTTGTGTTGTGTATTAGCTGTCATGATCCATTCAAGCCTTGTTTTGTCATTCAACATGCTATTCAAAGGGCTCAAAAACAGCTTGATGACAGCAATAAAATGGCATATCAAATTTGAAAGGAACCGCGTGACAAGGGCATTTGCATATGCTCATCTGTGGCAGTTCACAACTATCGACAGGCCAGACAAAAGGAAGATGAGAGAGAAGATAATCAAAGAGAACAGCTAATTGAGACAAGTGCAAGGGAGGGTGCTGAGTGTCCAGGTGCAGAGATATAGGCTTTCTAAACCATGTGCTCGCTCAAAATGGAATATTTAACTGTTGCTCATTTTGAGACATTTCTGTCATTTAGGGTGTCATTCAGATTCTGTAATACAATCGAGCCTTTTTTTTAACTAAAATAAATACATTTTTGCTCTCTAACTGACTGGAATCAACTTGCAAATGCCAGCCTGAAAGTACGCACTTATCTGAACAAACTGTGGCGAGCCTCTCCCTGATCGCTGGTCATTTCTACGTCACAATGAAACCCCTTCACTCATTTCAGAAACGCATCGAGCTCAATTAGAGGCTCCCATTCTAGTGCAAACCAATGCAAAGCAACAAGGTGGATATATTGTAGATACAGATCAATATGGAACATTAAAAAAACAACAACATAACTTTCAAAAGTATCATGTGGTTTTTAAGTAATGTTTGTTAATTCCCTTAATTTATATTATAGCTTCAGACAATGTACGTAACATCAATTAAGCATATCTAAAAACAGCCGAATTAGCTGCAAGGTTGACAGTTTGCAAATTTGGAATTCCTTTTAACAGATTTACTGTCATGATTCTTAAGAGTTCAATGAACGTCTTTTGTTTTAACAGGTGGTGCTGAGCATTTGCTGGAAGCGCTGATGAATGATTATGTTTTATGTTGAATAAGACCCAGCCGTCACATCATTAATGGACAGTAGAAGGATGAAGGTCTGGAAAAACAAACAGTGTTGCAATGGAGTTCACAAAAGACAAACAATGACACACATGCAACAACGTGCTGGCTCTGTCGTCACCATGGATACATTTCACAGGCAAAGTAAAATGAGGAAATTAAGCCAATGAATTACAAGGAGGAAATGAACAGCAGCTGTTTACCAAGATATTTTCCTAGAAATACAGCAGCTGCACAGCTAGAAAAGGTAGAACTAGAACGTGGAAAAGGTAATTAACAAGAATATTGCTCATATGCTGTTTCAGAGCTCCATTTCTTTTATAGATTTGGTTGGGAATATGCCTTTATTGAAGGGTTTTGACCGCACAGAGTGACAGTAAATATGTCTGAAGGGATGCCGTCCGTACACTGTACCTGCAGCTGACCCAGAAGGACACACCATGTACTGTTTCTCATAGATTTGATGTCTTATATAAACAGCCAATAAGGTCTTGTGATGGGTTCACAGTCTAGTATAGTGTGCAGAGTTTGCACTGAATGCATGCAACATTTGCTTAGTCTACTGTGAATTTAGCATTCGTTTTAGTTGGAGATTAAAGTAATTAAAATTAAATTAGTTCCATAAATCTCGAAGCATGACCCCCACTGTGTCTGTGCTTAATAACTTACAACATGAAATCCTGTTCCCAGCATGGCTGGTCCCCCCGCACTGTGATGGTTGTGCTTTTGACATTCTGCACCTTCAGTGTCACGTAGGTGTTGAACTTGTCTGGAATAAAAGAAAAGGGAGATTATAGTTTAAAGGATGGTGAGGTGGTAGCAACATAGAATATATCATATAGAGAGGTTGTATTAGGGGAATAATTATGTATGACTATTACAAAAAACTGTAAATGAGCAGTAGAGAAGGATACTAGCACAGCGTTAACTTATTTGCAGCAATCCGCAACATCTTTCATCAGACACAACTCGGCCAAAACACACACTGTTGCTGGTATTCTGAAATGAAACATGGTTCCTTAAACAAATACGCAGCACGTCAGACATTCAAATTGATAAAAGTGATACTGGACAGACCAGTTCTACTTTGGCTTTGTATGGGTTAAACAGACGTCTAGTGAGAGCGAAAGCAGATAAATCCCAGCCATGCCAGGCCAGGCCAGGCCAGGCCAGCAAACTGACCCTGTTAATCTCCAAAGGGAGCCAACTCCATGCAGCAGACCCAACTGCCTGTTATTTCTCTCCTGCACTGTGAATTAGAGCTTCTCTTGAAACTACTCCTGATAATTGCCCTCTGAACATACAGCACGCAGCAGAGGAAGAGGTCCTCTGGTGATGTTATGAAGTGGAAGTCACCCCTGACCTGGTGCTATTGCAGAAAAGGTCTCTGTCAGCCCTGATACAATCAGGACTAAAAATGAAAATTGAGTGAGGTCAAAGGTGAGGGCAGCTTTTACAAACAGTGTAATCTACAAAGCTTACATGACAGCTCGCCATTTTTGTGGGAAACGATCACAGCGGGAACACTGTTGGCTTTTGAAATCGACAACTGAGACATGGGCTCAAGTGCCTGACAGTCTGTCAATCTGTACCGACAGATTTCACACCCAGTTATCTACATCAGCGCCCCCTTGGCCAGTAGTGCTGTACAGCGGAGACACAACAACCGTCTGCACCAGCTGTCAGCGCTGGGTGGGGTGAGGGGTGGTGGAAGGGGATTAGATGGCCTGTGACACATGCACCACTTTTCATTTCACCCAGTAGGAAGACAGCACGCCACACGTGTCTACTGATGTGCTCAGTTTTGCTCTGGTAGTTACCAGCCCTGCATCCTCTTCCTAGCGGCATAATGCCTACCTCCTACCTGGGCACAAGAGCAGCTGGAGGAGCTGGAGGAATGGGATGTGTGACCAATTGAAATGTGCTGTGATATCAATACACATATATATTATAATTTGGTACATTTTCAAAAGATTGTATATCAATGAAATAACCAGATTGTGTTATTATGTCTGTTTTTGGTTCATCCACTGAATTTATTAACTGCTAAATCAAGATACTTTATCACATTAAGATACGAATACTTGTCGCTGACTTGCAGCACTGCTCACAATGGCCTAATACATCTAAGCATATTAGAACGGACAGGTAACTTGCAACTTTGACAGTCTTAGTGTGGAGGCTTTACTAGGTGATCATGGCTGCAGAGACACACCTGAGAGAGAGCTGGTGCTTGGCTGCTGTCTCTCTCCCAGCATGTGATCGTTGTGGTTGTGGAGGTTGTTTGACATCCACTGTGGTTGGCTTGTAAGTAGAGCGGTATTGCACTAACATGGTTATTGCCTTTGTATAAATGAGCGTAACCTAAATATTAGAGAACATTCTCAGTATAATGCATTACAATCTGGCAAACTGAAGTTAAGTTTCTGTCAATCCACTAATAAACATGAGTTAGATGCATTTATCTTGAAATTTGAACATACAGTACACAAAATATGCTGGTATTAATACCATTTTTTAAAAACTAATAGTGCTCCCATACCCAAAGGCAAACTCTGGGGCCATGCACACACTCTCCACCTTTTGCTCTATGGGAAAGAAAAGCAAGGCATCAGCTGCTCCTTTATAGGCCAATCACCTGACCACACTAAACAAAGATTTTTCTGGTTACCCAGGCAACATATTGAAACATTTACTCTGCACATGGCCTTAACACAGCAGCCAGATAAGTAAACACAACTCTTGACACACTGAGACAATAAACAGTTGACACAGGTGGATTGTTGCAACATTCCACAGACACACAACATAAATAAAGATTAAATTAGGCCGCAAGACAAAAAAGCTGTATTGAAAGCACCAAGGGATCCCCATGACACAGTCTGAAAGCATCGTCCATCCTACAAGTACCTTGAGTGACAGGACACAGACCTAATTAGTGTCTTGAGAGGACAAGAGCCACAAAACACAGGCATAATTACATGGAGCCTGGGGGATGCTCAAGCCTTTGCCTAATTAGATAGTCCATGCCTTGTGCCACATTTGGGCCAGCTCCCATGAATAGAAAAGATAAGATAAGGGAAGAGGATGTATGGATTAGATAAGAGCCACTTAGTGGCTGTGGGACCTTTAAAGCAGGTGCTGTCCACTATTTGCCTGATACAATCTGCACTTTTGAGGAAGAAGCAGCAAGAATTGCCTGGAAAAGTACACTTATATACCTGCAAACTAAAGCCTGACCGATACCAGTTTTTTCATTCCATAATATGAACATAAAACATGAGAGAGGCACAAAACATTTTTGGTAATGATCCTTCAACTTTCTCAACAGTGACAGTTGCACTATATATTAGTAGTAATATTTTAAACAGGGCACTTCACTGGAAATGACAGTAGACTGTCTCTTCTTTTTAATGCAGTTTTGCACACCTGCTCTTATATATTTATGGAATTGTTTGTGTTTTAATGTCATTTTATGCAAGACTTTAATGGGTGTATGTTTATGTTGTTTGTGAGTCTCTAAACGCTCACGATTTTCTGTCATTGCTGTCATGTGATAAGCAAAGTTTTTTGAACCTTGAATCTTTAATAATTACAAACTAATAGCTGCAAACATGTAGACCTGTGTGTAACGTTTAAGTCAAATATGCTGTCCATTTCAGTGAGCTAGTGCACATGCAGCCTTACATACCAGTATCCTTTTCATTGTCCACCGCACAAAAACACACCAAATTAAAGCGCATGAATCAATAGCAGACGTTACCGAATTTGAAATGGGCACTGTAAAAAAGTTAGCTTTGCAGGATCTTCCTCAACGCAAGGTGAAAATGTTAAAATACAGGACAACACACACGACTGTGTGCACATACTCGTACACTCGTACACTCGTACACTCGTACACTCGTACACTCGTACACACACACACACACACACACACACACACACACACACACACACACACACACACACACACACACACACACACACACACACACACACACACACACACACACACACACACTCAGAGCACAGCAGTCAGTATGTGTCCTGTTCATGTTTTGAAACAGTCCTCACTGCCACTGCCTGTGAACCACTCACTTCCCTCCGAGCCCTCAGTCAAGAGCCTTCATGCATTATTGACTGATGATGAGTTTTTCAATAAATTAGTCGGGGAAATGCAGGCAGTTGGAAGGCTGACATTTAAAATTCAGACCACTTATCAATACTGCATGGAACAGAAGACATAAACCTGTTGGAGGACTTTTTTTTTTACCATTGCTGCGACCACCTCAAGAGACATCTCTCCACCCAGTACACACAGTACACTTCTGGACAGAACATAATGTGAGCAGTGTTGCTTGGATGTGTGTGCTGAAGACTTAAGCGGAGTATTGGTGAAAAAAAGCAAGCAAAGAATCAAAATGCTTAAATGCCTGGACAGTAAATGTGTGACCAGGCATAAACAACTTACTGAACACACACACAAATCCAGCAGCACACAGGACCCTTATCAAGCTCTAGTTTCCTGGGACAATCAGTGGAAAGTCTGACAGCTAGCTGCTGGACCATCCAAGGTCACCGTCAGTTCAGCATGTACAGTATTCTTAACAAACAGCTTTAATATTAAGGTTCCTTAGTAAGGCCTCAAGGATATCTTTCTGAAGGTGTGGTGAGAGCACAGCAAAAACACACATCCCAGACCTGCCTTATGTAAACTCTTAAAACTTCCAATAAATCCCATGCTCTCTACGCAGAGCAAGTTAGAGATATCATCAGCAGAGAGGAATAATTACTGACCTTAACCTTAAAAGGTCAAATATTATGTTCATTCACAGGTTTACATGGTTTAATGTTCAAAAAACACATTCTTTTTAATCACAGCAGACAAAGATGCTGCAGCTGTTTTCAGCCTTTGTCTGAATGCTCCCTTTTTTTTTACGAAAGCAGGACTGTCTCCTACTTCGCCTTCAACATCTTCATGTTACAGAGAGCTGGCGTAAGTGAGGAAAAAGCAATGGCAGACTCTGGAGGTCAGCCTGCTGAAGGGCTGGAGAAGGTCACATGTTCAATAGATCCCCTTATGACATCATAAGGGGAGACACATCTAAATGGACACATATCTAATGAAAGATGGAGCAGGAGAAAAATAGAAAGGGTGGTCTGCACTCATAGACAGAGGGCCAGTTTCTAACCAAAACCCTACTAAGAAATGTCTACAAAATTACCTACAATGGAGGATTCTGATCTCAACATGCCTTTCTTATAAGTGAAGAGACAATGAATGCAGAGCTACACAGCAGAATATGCAGCTTCTGCATAAGCACAATGTATAATATATTTAATATTTACAACATAAGAAGGTGAGCCATTTCTGTGCCCAAAAGCCCACTGTGACAGTGGTCTGTTACCACCAGACTTTATGTGGCCTAAAATCAGCAGAAACTAGAGTGAATATGTATAAGCTCTGTATCTGAAGGTATACTGACAAAATGCCTGACTGAAGGGCAAAATGTGCCACAATCAGATATGTTAGTTATGCTGATCCTGCCTCAGGTGTTTAGCACAATGTGTTGTGATTGCAAGAGCTGATTTTAGCTCCGAGATACTTCCTTGAAAAACCTGACTGAGCAGGTACCTACCTCTAGGGCTGTCATGTCAATATGTTAGTAAGAATATTAACGATATGGGCATGTTAAAAGGAAGTATAACCACTTGTAAAATAGTCACACTGATGTGATATGTTCTATTGCTGCACATCATATCAAACAAAAACCTTAATATGTCTCGTTAGTATCTAAAACCATTTTGCTCAGAATCCTTCATTTGGGCAACAGAAGTTTGTAAAATGACAACATATCTTCACGTTACAAAATGTAAATCAATATATTATAACATCCAGTTGAATATATAAATCAATGTTTACAGAATGAAACTAAATAAGCTTGAATTGTCATGAGAATGCTAAAATCTGCAAAAATTCTACTAAATTTCTGTTGATTCCTGCAGTGAGCACCAGAAGCACTGTGAACAGCCATAAGCTGAGAACACCTCTACACTATGATGCATGTGTGGTGGCCTTCAGTCATTTACCATTTCTCTAATAAATGTTGAAATAGAAAAGAACTGCACAAGGCAGCACCAGACTGGCTTCTCACAGACACTCCATTCTACTGTAGCCTATGCAAAACAAAATGAATATTCACAAACATTTACGGCATGAACATAATCTTTAGTGTTCTAAATCTAATGTAGGACTGTGTTTGACAAATCCCTCTTTGCCCTGTAGCAAAAAAAAAAAAGTGACTGATGTTTACATTTCGCCTAAGGGAGACAACAGGCTTAACTGAATTATCCCTGATGTTTGCTCTGGGACAGGTGTCACATGTGGCGTGGCCCAGGGGAGGGAGGAGAGTGCAGACAGACAGTGAAAGGCCAGCACACTGTAGGCTGACAATCTAAAACCAATATCTCAGTGCAACAGTAATTATGACTACAAAAAAGGTTTGTCAATGGTGAAGGGGTAGGTAGGGTAGGTGGTGGGGTAGGTACTATGAAAAATACCTGCTGAACAAATGTAGACACCTGCTGAATAATTAACTTTAGCGATTATCCTCAGCGAGCACGGGGTCAGTCTGGGACTGAGAATGAGAGTGACATGTCACCAGCAGATCCAAAGCCGCCGTGACTTTCTGCCCATGCTACTGTGTGTTTTTGCTAGACACGTCACAGAGCTTAAAGAAAGGCGTGAGGCTGAACGCTAGAAGGATTTGCTAAGGTGGAGAGTGGAGGGATTTGGACTTAGCAGCCACCGATCTGAGCTCACCTGGTGTGGAAGGACACAGGATTACATAATACAGAATCAACCCTAGCTTTCAGTGACTTGCCAAAATTTGACCGATTAACCTACAGTGTAAAATGAGTGCATGTGGCATATTTCCAAATGAGACGGTGTCTTGAAACCACATGAACAATCCCACTGATCCTCCCAACAAATACCCTGAACTCCCAAGAAATTGAGAACATGATTTGCAGCTTTATAGCGACGTGTTCTCAAAATTCAGTGAGCACAGACACAGTGTGTTAAAGATGTGAAACATTTGGTCGACGGGAGAGTGTACGACCAGACGGAACAAATACAGAAGAAGTTCATACGAGTAAAGAGATTTTGAATTCAGATGTACTGACCTGGAGGTCCTTGGAGCTTGGCCTTTTTCACTGCAACACAAAACAAAAAGAATTATTAGGCTAACTTGGAAACAATTCAGGTCAGCTTATTTGGAATATACTTAAACACAGCGTAATTCTTCAGCAGCACTTCACAAAAATGTTGACGTACACTGGTGAAGCAACAGGTAAAAGCAAGTCAGAAAACCAAACCGACGTAGACATGAGTGATGAAAAATGGACAGGATCTCGTGTTATTGAAGCCTGACAAATTTATTCACAAGAGAGGCATGAATACTTATGACTCATGACTCGTGACAGCTGAATCACACTGATGCTGATCAGCAACCTCACCACGTTGCCGTCTGCACGGCAGGAACACTTCATGTGCAGCCTGATCAAAACAGATGAGCTACTTGTTTTGCTGGGTCAAATTGTTGTTAAGAAACAAAAACATCCGATGTTTTCAAGGGTCACCTTTGCTTGATGGGTGGCTTTATGACGAAATAAAACACATAAACATCATCATTCCTGATATTATCATGTAAATCGTGTACTTTTCCTCATTTCCAAGTTTGTCCTCACATTTTGATCAGAGCTGGTAAACACCTTTTATTTCACGGCAAAAAAACAATGTTAATATAATCAAGAAGCATAAGCCTAGACAGCCGAGTCACAGGACACAACAGCTGGTTAACAAATACACAAAGAACAATAGCAGAAGTGGACGAGCGGGACAGATGGATATTACAACAGCTTTTTTTCCCGCAACGTCAAAAAAATTAATGAGAGAAAATGCTTGCTGGTGTATTTTGGTTTATTTTTAGACCTACCATCTTTAGCCCCTTGATGCATCTATACAATAACGTTTATGGGATTGTGAAGCGCTTTGGAAGGGATTAATTGTGATTGCTGTGGCAGAGTTATGTGTTCAGGCATGTAACCTACTAAACCTCTGGAGCCCGAGATGGCAGATGGGCAGGACGGGATGATGGAGGCACAAATGACGCGGTCATATTTTTCATGTAACATGCTCTGTCTTCACTCTGTGCACATTAAAAAAAACTATATACGGGAGAAAGAAGTCTTTGTTTTCCATTCTGTCTGAAATATCACTCTTAAAACACAACAGGGATTTTCCAGTGTTACATTTGAGCCACAAAAATCCACACCCTAATGAGTTTTTCCCCAGTGTTATCTTTCATGATAATAATGCAGAAAAAAGAACTTTGTTATCTCAAGGCCAGAAAAAAAAAAAATTGTCACCTCTTCCTCGGGAGAGTTTCCTGTCTTGTACATACCTCAGTGTGAAGCGGAAAGGGAGCAGTGGAAATGTGGAGAGAAACCAGCAGTTGTTGGAATATTGGGGCAAATGAGCTGGAACAGTGGACTTGTGTCTTAATTTGCATGAGGTTATTTAGGGCTGAGGTACACAGAGCAGGGGCAATAAAGCAGGGGGCCATTACAGTGGAAACTGATGCTTATCATTTTCTGTCCTGGGCCCTGCATGGCTTTAGAGGCCATTCAGCCCACTATTTAAAAGGATTAGCTGCACAGTCACTCTTTCAACCTACTGCACACTTTCTCTCTTTCTTTCTTGGAGCAGGAGCATGTTGGCTGGCTGTACTCTTTGGTGGCACAACTTTAGGCATGTAGTGAATAACATCAATTCATAGATTGCCCCTACAACAAAAACTATAGATAATCAAACTGTCTCTACCTATATTTCAGAATAATTCACTGTCATGACTAACCGGGACGCTTGAAATTCAACAGAGTTGACTTGAAGAGTCAACATATATTTTATTTTGGTGTTAAATATGCATTCCTATTCAAAATTCACTCATGTTCATACAACTAGAAGCTATTGATAGTCAGATGACAGAGGTTTTTGGAGCTGGATTAAAACACTTTAAAACAGGGTTTGAAATTTTGACTATTAATGTGCTTCATCACTACCAAGTGTGGCTTGATCAAATTCATTTAACAACATGAGCAAACTGTGGTGTATGTTCTAAAGTAGGGGAGACCAGGGTTTGTTCTCTATATCATCTCTATATACACATCTCTATAGTTATCAAAGAGGTTTTAACTTAATAACTGTCATTTTCAAAAACATTCATAAACTTCAAGGTGTTTTTTAAGCTTGAGACACCAAATCAGTTTTAAAATGAACAGTATCACAATCATCCCATTAATAATCACTGCATTCGACTAATCGAATTATGAATGTAAATAATGATTATCTGTTTGAATTATTCTCTGTAATGAGAAGCAAAATGAAGGAATTTACAGTGATGAAAAAATTCCAACTTTGATTAAAGCCACAGTTTCATAACAACTCACCATGAATGTCACATCGAATGGATGTCACAGGTTTGACAACTAGCCCCCAGAGCAGTGAGACAACCAGCCCCACCTTCCTAATGACAGAGGTTTTATTCTAGCTACCACATACCTCGGCTAGCAGCTGAAGACTAGACTTAAACTAAAGCTATTACCTTCCTCTTTTTAATAAATGTCTCAGCACAAAATGCCTAATTGCCTACAAACTACAACTGTAACATGATAAATAACTCTGACCCATCAAAAACACAAAACTACTCCTCACCTCGTCAGAATGGCCAGATAGACGTGAGCATGACCAAATGTTTGATATTAACAAGATGAAACAGTGCCTTCTAGTTTGGCTGTAATAAGCAATGTGACAACCAACCCCCGTTCTCCCCTACTGATTGGTGCATGGAAACCTATGACGTCACTGTTCCCTAACTTTGACACACTCATTTCAAACCAGTGACAAGAAACACAAAGACAAACCGAATTATAAAAATGCCTTGTTAACCAAAGATTTGTCAGAAAATGGTGGATTTATGTCGACCTCCAGTTCTTTAAATATAGAAACCGACAGAGAAAATAGGTTCTCTGGGCCTTTAAAGAAACTGACAGAGAGCGTTGATGTTCCAGATGAAACGCTCAGGCAGAGAGCAGGAAAGTGGGAACAGGAAGTGACGCCAGAATCTACTACTGCTACAGTCAGTGCTTCCTCTCAGTGCTGGCTGTTGGATCTGAGCCGGCGGGGGCCAGTGTAAGAGGGAGAGAGAGAGAGGGCTGAGAGAGCGACAGATGGCCAGGGGATTACTCTCACAATCTCTAAGCGCTCTCTCTCTGCCTCTTTCCCTCATAATTCCACTACTCTGCTGCTCGCTACGCTCAACAACTCTGCAGTCCATCGTTTTTATTCCCGCAGGGCCTCTCTTTCTCATACCTAACCTCCTCCAGCAGTGTTGATACAGTGATAACTAATGCGATGTAGTTTTTGTAATTATGCTCCTAATTCTTGGCTTGAACACTCTGGAGTGTGTGCCATGACAAGGACCGGCTACATCACTGTTTTCAGCTGAGCACTAAAACAAATGTAACAGCATACCGACAGAAATCTCAGAGTACCAAAGGCACAATGATGCATTCATGCTCAACATCCCCTGTGGACACTGTACAGCTGACAATAAAACCCCAGGACCCATGTAGGACACATTGAGCCACCAGCACCAATTACCCCTGATGCATCAGAGTAGCTTCTCACTGATAATTAGGGCTGCAATGGTTAGCTGATTAATTGGTCAATCAACAGGAAGGTAATCCATGACAATCCAATAGTTGTTCTTCCTGCTTCTCAAATAATTGGATCTGCTGCTTTTGTCCATATATATTCTTATATCAAGTATCAAAAGCAGTCCAGTGCATTATTACACAAACAAAAGGCTATCCCACCTTTACCTGCTATTTAGAAAATCTAATTGGTCTAATCCTTTAAACATCCCACATCTTTACACCCACAGAGTTTCAACAGCCTCCAGGAAGTTTTCCAGTCCAAGCAGATCATTGCAGATCGTTGTGGCTGACTTCCATCAAGATACCGCATAGCACTCTGGGTGATGGACAACAAAGAAGATGTTGCCATTAACTCTGTCCACAACCACTTCCCTCGACGACGTGCGAGAGGCCACATGAGTTTCTTTAGACCACTACCACAAAAGCCTCCTTCTGATAGCCTCCTTCTCTTACTTAGTCTGCTTCCTCTTTCAAAAACAGGAAAAACCTACCACTCTGTGGGCTCAGAAACCATCACATATTCTGTCACGACTTTCTATTAACAGATATCCATTTATGAATGCAAGATTGGCAAGGGAAAAGATTTTGATATCAGAAGCTGGTGTCCATTTATAGTCTGTTTGCAGTCTAGTTCTGGTATCAATCACTCATGTTTGAGCGGACTTTGATTGTATCCAGATAAACAGGCCAAAATACAATCTCAGAACAAGAATGATTTTGCTTTTAATTAGCTTTTTTTCAAATGCACCTGGATTCATATGGGTTAAACAATGAACTGAGCGGAGAGGGGGAAGCCTTGGCCCAGATATCCGTTATCTAGATGTTCGCTGACAACACCTGAAGTCCCGAATCATTACTCCTTTTCCCCAAAAAGCAAATAATAGCCGTTGGGTTTGGAAACTGTTGTGTCACTCAAGTGATCACGTGTCTGAAATGGCATCTGCACACCTCCACAACTGCAGCATCATGGGGTCCATGTGAGCCATGTGTCCACTCAGCCCTGCCCTGATCCACAGCAGGAGTCTCCCCCACATGTCCATTTGTAAAGGCAACCACTTATCTGTTGTATAAAGACATCACCATGGAGATGAAGCATCTGACTAGCAATAAATAAGCAACATTGTCAAGCTGCGCTATCAGGGGATGAGTCACAACGTCAGCTAATCACACAACCCCTACCCAAGCACCCTTTTCTCTGTTATCTATGAGCTGCATAACCCCTACCAGCTTACGTTCACCACAACACTAATCAATAAATGGACTGTGTGCAGGCTGTATAGTGAAAGGCCCCATTTAGTCCAATGGCTTGATTGCCAGAGCCACTGGGCTGAACTTTCTCAAGTAAGTGGAACCAAATTGACTCTGTGTGACCTTTTCCCTGCCAGGAGCCTCTCTCTTTCCCAGCTTGGTGTCCAATCACTTCTAAAGGCTCACAGTTTTCAGGTTGTACAGAAAAACATCTTGATTTGTTCTTTCCTGTTCCTTTTTTTAAGAAGAAGCACACAGATTTAAATAGATTTTCTTCTGGATTGTGTGTTTTCCCCACACTGATGACACTGATCGCCACAGTTTCTTTTTTATGGGATGGTGATGACAGGGATATCTAAAGTAATCCTTGTGCCACATGTGAGGAGGCTGTCGTGTGGTCAGTCTTCATATAACTTTCATATAGTTCACGTAAATCCCATGTAATTCCTTCCCCATTTTATACTGAGTCACCACGCCCAGCCGCAAATAAAGAGCACATACTCGAATGTGACAAAAAATTATAAAATTTTTCTGAAAAACACTATTAGGAATACTAAACCTGAATATTGTGGTTTTTATGAGTCATAGTACCACGATTGTTTAGGTTATTTGCCACCTGTTAGTCTACTTTATTAAAGTAAACTGAAGTAAACTTTATTGCAACACCTCAGTTAACTAGCTACTAGATAGCTGGCTCTCTCCAGCAAGATAAGTAGTTTAATCTATCAGTAACAAAGGTAGGATCATTTTAGGATGCCTTAATGTCACTTCCCCTGCGAGGACTCCTGCTCTGCATATCTGTACATCTTGAGGGGTTGTAAAAACATCTGATCTGGGTGAAAGAAGCTTCAGATCATGACTGAAGGTGTTTGCTTGATTGCGTCATCACGTATGAGTGCAGGTTTCTGAAGGATATTTGAACATCACTGCAGCTAAAAATCATACTCGCGATAATACAGTAGAAAGTACCAGAACGTTTAGAGTAAAGGCCGTCAGACAACATGCATTCGAACCACTTTCATTTTTGCTTTCATGCGTTTGTTTCCCTCCTTCGTCTACAGGACATTCGGCGGCTGGCGGATCATCAAGTTGCACAACATGTGAGAGAGTGATAAACAACTAGGAGGGAATATTCTCCCCGCTTTGAAGACGCAAACCCCACTCTGGGTTTCTACCTGAAGTCTACTTCAGATCTCAAGTCCTCTAACAAACAAAAGTTCACTTTGACCCAAATGCTCGATGATATTTCACGCATCATCTCTGAAAAGGAAGCCATCAATAAGACATACAGCCACCAAGAGGACAGATGGTCAGCAAACTATCACAGGAAAAGTGCACTACAGATGAGAGATGGGACTGACACTTAGAAATACACTGTGGTTGTGGTAATTTCAATACTGGCCATTCTTTGAGGACTTATTTCATATGATGCCTGAAAATCCTGTTGTCACTGTATCAGACCAGAAATATTATTGTCATCTTCTACTGTGGGTGCATATAAAACAAGTAGGTGTGCAACATTTCAACGTGGTGTACTGTATTTATATGGCCAGCATATTCTGTCTGTTCCATTTGTCACAGCAGAGAGCACAACTGGGCGGATATTCGTTGCTCACACTTTCCATTTCTTCCCCCAAAATTCAATATCACATGCCAAGCATCTCTGCTTGATTGGCACCTTAAGCCTTAAAACTCAAAGAAGTCTTTTAATGCTCTCACAGGGAAAGTCTCATCCTCATAACTGACAAAAAATAAAAGTCTTTCTAAATGACAAGACGCTTCAAACCAAACTTTATACGCAGCACTGTGTGTAGCACTGTAGTAGTGTGGCAGGGGCAGCTCCGTCATTAGAGATCTACATGTGCGGTTAAGAGGAAAGAAGCCTGCAGCTCTGTTGTGAGCTTGCAGCATGATTTCCTGGCTGGTTTTCCGCCCCTCCTGGCACCGCTGGACTAAATTGCTGGGCATCGGTCTTGTTGTCAGAATAGGATATTGCATAATGTGCTTTGCTGCTGTAAAGGATGCTACAGCAGACGAGGATTGTCCTCAAACTTCTTTTTTGTGTTAACCCACCCCGGGCTGATTTGCTTTAGTCTCGTTTTAGTGACATGGTGCCTCCATGTAAAGATTTTAACATTGTTTTGAAAGATGCAATACATAATAACTATTAGATCTTTATAAATAATTATAGTAAGTTAATTATTGTATCCTGATTATCATTTGGACCATAACAGTTTTTTATCATTGTATTTGTTCTATTTATGTTTGTAAAGGCGAAGATATAATTCACTCATAATATTTTTTTTTAACATAAAAGATAAATGAACGTTGTCCATCTGTGCAATAATAACGTTGGGAGGATAACATTAGTATTATTTATCATCTATATTGAAAAACACAGTGTTTATTATTATTTATATGTCATTTAGTCATCCACTGGACACTGGTAGACCTTAAGAAGGTCCCCAGGAGAGGGTGGTTGGTATAACTTTCATTAAAAGAAAAGAAAAGGAAAAGTGCTTTTATCATGATCATATATTCATCAGTCCATCAGAGTTAAAACTGATGAGAGGAACACCTACTGCTGGACATGTCATTTAGTTATAATTCAAATTCAAACAAAACAAGCAACAATTTAGTTGTCTAATCTAACAATAACTCTTGTGATCGTCCTAAACTGACTTTAAATGACAGTACTTGTGATCTCTCAGGTCAGTGGTGGCTCTGTTGGGCTCTAACAGCTGCTAGTGAGGCTGCAGAGGGCTCCAACTAAACACAGCCATCACTTCACATCACAGTCAGGAAAACTACCTCAGCTGGGATCGTTCTTTTTCAGTATCCCAGAGGAAAGTCTGGGTTTTAAAGGCGGAAAATCACGACAGGATCCACTTTTCTACAAACTGATTCTCCCTGTGTGTGTGTGTGTGTGTGTGTGTGTGTGTGTGTGTGTGTGTGTGTGGGGTGGGGGGGGGATGCCTGTTGCCAGAAAACCTGTAGTGTCACATTTCTTTGACATTATCAGATTGAATTCCGACTTTATGTGTCACATGGACGCTTAATGTCGTTTCAAAGCGCATGAAGACATAGAAGTAAAACTCACCTCTGACACAGAGTAACGACATGGCAAAGCGCTTCAGTCCACTAGTTTTCACACAGTTTGGAAACCAGGCTCTCAGCGGAGATTTACTTTGTCCGGTGTCATAGCCACGTCCATTGAATTACTTTTCTAATCGCTGGAAAGCTCCAGGTCGACGTTTACAGGTAGTTTTGTGATGCTGGACTCGGGCAGAGAGCGGCAGCCCCCCGCCACGGCCACGCCATTATTAAAACTCTCATCGCAGGATTTGAGACTGGCGAGAGACCTGAGGGCACAGGCGGACGGGGAAAGGAGGGGTCGGCGCACCTGTTACTGGCGTCCGGTTTGTCCAATCAGAGTACCGAACCGCGCCGGGGGGCGGGGCTTCTTAGAGATATCTGACCAATCGCCGAGAGGGACAGGTTGGAGGAAGAAACAGGTGACGCACACAGATTGTAAGCAAACCAAACACCTGTAACTTTATGCAGGAGTGACTTTTTGAGCTGTTTCATAACTTTTAGATACAAGGTAACTGTCGTAGTGGTTATTTTTATTTAATTTGTGGCTTTATAATCAGTCCACTATTTGCACGAAGAAGCTTTGTCATACAAAATGTATTTTCAAATGGTTGTGAATTTACAATTTAATGACGGTTGACTTCTAATGTATCAGCAACACACTAGCTCACTGATTTATTCTTCTATTTCTCAGTTTATGGCTTTTTCTATTCTCAGTTTTAACAATGCATCATTCCCATGTAGTTTATTTTTATTCTAGTATTTTATCTGCAGCACCACTGTAGTGGTGTTTTTTTTTTTTAATGTGGTTTGAAGATATATAGTTGCTGTGTACTGTTTTGTCTCTCTTTGTTTTGGCTTTGGTGTTTTATTGTGAAGTGTCAAGCCATGTCACATTTACCAAACCCTTCATCACCCACCTAATAAACAGCAATCACTAAGAAAAAGACACAGTGCCATTGTATTCAGCATTTCCCTGTCTGTCTGGATGTTATGTGCACATATGACATACACGAATAGACTCCAAACAAGTCAGAGTTTAGTAAATGTGAGTATGATTTGTTTTCAGTTCGACTCCAACTGAACTAAAGCAAACCCAACAGCACCCCCCTGTGTATTTAATCAGTCATTGCTTTGGGTCCAGTAGCATTTATTGAACCATTTAATAGAATGAATAGAAGACAAAAACTTATTTATTATTTCGAAGCTGCATCGGATCAGAATTCGTTGCCTTTGCTCAAATCTGACTTTGTGTTTGTGAGGTCTGTGGTAAAAACTATTTGTAGTAAGACTGTTTGACGGTCAGACTCTTTTTACTCCTTCCCCTTGTCATGAAATATGGTGCAAACGTCGGATTTGACATAGCAAATAATGTTAATTGTCATATTATTATTATTATTATTATTATTATTATTATTATTATTATTATTATTATTATTATTATTGTAGTAGTAGTTTTGGCTGTAAGTACCATGATTGTGCGAGCGGAACCATTGCTGTTCGGTTCTTGTAGCCCGCACTGGCGGAGTTTCTCACCGTTGCACCAATGATGTAACTTTCGTTTCCTCATCGGTAAGGGTCAAACACATGAGCGCAGAGTTTGGATAGAGTCCAGTCTACAGAGCTGAATCTTCTTTATTCAACCACTTTTCTGTGTTTAAACGATGCTGCGGACGCTGTGTCGGACCGGCGGGGCCCTTCTGCAGGTAAATGAACCATTTCCGCTTTGTTAGCTTGCGCCATCCTGCTAACACTTTGTTTCATTCAGCCTCAGTCCGCGTGTCAATACGCCAAATGTCACTTTTCATCCCCATAAAAAGTGTCATGGGTCCGCACCAAGTTACCAAGTGAAGCTCCTGTCTTGCTCACCATTCATTCTGAGTTAACATTATGTTAAACCTTCACACTACTTCCCCATAAATAATGAGTTACAAGAACATGCAAGGATACATGCTGTATTTTAAAAGATATAAATGCATTGAGCAAATCAGCTAAACCAAAAATAACTGTACAATATTTAAAGTTATTAGAAGATTTATCCCCCAAAGCAGGAGTTCAGATTAAATGTTTAGATGCTGCATTTCTCTCAGAACTGGATTGATGACACAGAAGTTATTTATTGAGCAAAAATGCGAATTATCAACAGGTTCCAGCTTCTCCAGTGTGAGAATTTGATTCTGTTCTTCATTATAAATTCAATTTATTGGAGTTTCTGACTGTTGATTGGTCAAAACATGCCGTGTGAAGGTGCCATTTTTGGGCTCTGGGAAACTGACTCTCTACACACTAAACAACTGAAGCCTTGTCTCATCAAAAGAAGTAATGAAAATAATCGTTAGTTTTAGTCCCGTCCTCTTTAAGTGTACGAGTGATGTAATATTTGCAGCCAGGACTTAGGGTTTGAGAATCATGACGGATTTTAAAACATTAAATCCATTCGTTAAACTGAAGTTCTGCAATCTGATGGCACGTTGTTGTGACTCTGTGTCTCTGCAGCAAACCCAGCGGACTGTGCCGCGATTGTGGGTTACACCGGCCCAGCAGCGATGGGCGTCCAGCCTGCCCATGAACACCGTGGTCCTGTTCGTGCCCCAGCAGGAGGCCTGGGTGGTGGAGAGAATGGGTCGCTTCCACCGAATCTTAGAGCCGGTATTACCCCTTTTATTTTCAGTAGTGCAAAGAGCAATAGTATCAAGCATTACAGAAGGAACTAAACACCAAAAGATCAATAACCCTTTTATTTCTTTTAGGGTTTAAACTTCCTCATACCTTTATTGGACCGAATTCGCTATGTGCAAAGTCTCAAAGAGATCGTCATTGACGTCCCAGAGCAGTCTGCAGTATCTCTAGGTGAGGAATCAAAAATTGATAATTCTTGCTAAACAATGTACAGCTAAGCTTGTGTGACACAATCCAATCTAAAGGCAAACAGTATATTTAAAATGAGTGTGCTTTGTTTTTGCAGATAATGTAACACTACAGATTGATGGAGTGCTTTACTTAAGGATTCTTGACCCTTTTAAGGTATGCTGTTTTAAATGCTGGAATCAATTATCCCCTCTATTGTGTTATTACACTCTGATCAAAGTGATGGTCATGTTTATGTTTTAACCAATTCTGCTCTCAGGCCAGTTACGGTGTCGAGGATCCAGAATACGCCGTCACACAGTTGGCACAGACAACCATGCGGTCAGAACTGGGCAAACTCACTCTGGACAAAGTGTTCAGGGTAATGACAAACTACTGCTGCAGCTCACATCGCAGTGTTGGCTTGAAATAAAGTGTTGGAAGCACTAATGAAGTTCAATTTTTATTTCTGTTTTTCTTAAAGGAGAGGGAATCCCTCAATTCCAACATCGTCCACTCAATCAATCAGGCTTCAGACGAGTGGGGGATCCGTTGCCTCCGTTATGAAATCAAAGATATACACGTTCCACCTCGTGTGAAGGAATCCATGCAGATGCAGGTGGGGCGAGTAGAATGCATGTATTGCTGATTTGCTGTAGACTGCTGTTTTTTTTTTTAATACAGATGGCCCAGGAGATCTTTTTTTAACTGTTCTGACAAGATAAAAGCTGCTATAAAAACCAGCACTTTATGGAGACCTTTGGAAAAGCTAGGGCCGTATCACAGAAAGAAAAGATTTAACATGTTTTTATTCGCTCTGTGTAGGTGGAGGCCGAACGTAAGAAGAGAGCCACAGTGCTGGAGTCTGAAGGGACGAGGGAAGCGGCCATTAATGTTGCTGAGGGTCGTAAACAAGCTCAGATTCTGGCCTCGGAGGGTGAAAAAGAAGAGCGGATCAATAAAGCAGCTGGTGGGTGTGTTTAAAGACCCAGTCGAGTTGTTTTAACTCTCCTGTTTTAATGCAGCGTCTGTGCTTCGAGGGATGGTTCTTGTTTTCTCAACATCTGCTGCTCTTATGTTTTTAAGTTGAGGTCTCAGGGCTAAAAAGACTCGATTACACAAGTCATGTGTCACCAATAGACTCCTGTGTTCCCTCCAGGTGAGGCCCAAGCGGTCATGGCCAAGGCAGAAGCTAAGTCTAAGGCTATCCGTATGCTGTCAGAGGCTCTGACTGAGCAGAATGGAAATGCAGCGGCCTCGCTAAGTGTGGCCGAGCAGTACGTGTCTGCTTTCTCCAATCTTGCCAAAGAGTCCAACACCATCCTCCTGCCATCTAACACCGGGGACATTAGCGGAATGGTCACACAGGTATGTACATGTGCACCATCGTCTGCATCCATGTTCACAGCCCCATCTGTTTCACACAGCTCTAGTCATCGTGACGATAACGGCTCCCATCCTGTGTTCCTGCTCTCAGGCTATGACCATTTACGGCACGTTGGCAAAGACGAGCCCAAAAGCAGCGCGAGAAGTAGCGGATGAGAAGAGCGAAGAGCCTGCGAACCAGCCGGCATCATCTCAATAGCGGAGGTCTCAGCGAATGAACTCAAAGCAGTTTCAGTATTTTGGGGCTCCGGGACATCGCTGTGTGAGCCAAGTTCACATACCTGCTACTGGCAGCACAGAAAGAAAAACTATATACTTCTGGCATGTTTTGCCTTTTGTCTGGGAAAATCACATCTTTTTTAAGAGGATTTTTAGTCTTCAGACTACTGCTCATCTTTAGATTGTTATATTTGGAAATTAACATCAATGTTCAGCCAAATATCCTCCTACCAGTGACTTTGGCAGGCTGACAAAATGGAGAAATTGATGGCAGGTTTAGGGAGTCATCTGATTTATCAGATTTATCATCCCTGAGCGCAGTACACGACTTATTTAGCATAAATTCAGTATGTGTGAGCCATTTCTTTAATGCATCAGATCTGTTGAGGTGTGTGTCACTGCATAAACTCTTAACAGAACTGGGTGTTTTTTGAATGTGACCACTGCACTTCATGGTTTAGGTTAAACATCTGATTGTGTTTAAGATTTTCTCCTTTAGCAACCTGTTTTCCTGGACTGGCCAAAATAACTGTTTTCATTCATGTGGTAATCACAGTTTGCTTTGACACGACTGACATCAGTGAGGATTCCTCAACTGTCCTCAGCATTGTTGGGACCAGCAGCTTCAGTTGATACATGTGATGTCTGACCGGATGCCTCAGAATGGTGGAAAGTTTCCCAAAATGTATTTAATTCACAATTTGTCCTGTGTTAGATTAAAACACAATCTCCCTAAAATTTAATCCAGTATTTGCTTTAGAAATAGTCTCGAACGTATACAATTTAAAAATGATTAAGAAACAATTCCTTCTCAGTAACGTTGCTATACAAAGTCATCCTGAGGAACAAATGTTCCCGTCCTCTTCTTATTTGTGTTCGCATCTTATGTTTAATGAGATATTTATTAAATTCATCATGGTTCTCTGCAAAGACAGAACGTTTGTCATTTCCTAGGCTTCACTTGTGCTTACAGGTCTATGAAAAATGAGGCATAAATTAAATTGGTTACATGAATTGGTTAATTAAAAAGTTAAGAGACTTCAGTAGGATTGTGAGTTGTGAAGCACTTGTTTGAAAATGTTCAATCATGTTAGAAAAAGATGGTGTAGAAGAGTTTAACAACTGTGTCCTTGTCTATTGATGAAGAAACATACAGTGTGATTTGAATGGATGTTAATCTCACTGTTTTTGTTCAGAAATATTAAATTGGCAAGTTGGCTCAGGTCTGTAGGTCTGTGTATCTAAATATATTTCAAATTGCTTCACTGATTTTGATCCAGGTGGGGTTGAAATATGGCAGGGTTCTTTACATGAGGCAGAATTCAGCAGCTCATCTAGACCTCTAGACATCTAGACAGACCTCTAAAGTACGCCAAATGTAGTTGAATTCATAGAAATAGCTCAGGAATTTTGGCAACATGTGAGACAAATAAATGTCAGACACCAAAAAAATCGAAAAGACTTAACATTTAATTAATTGATTCATTGTTCTGATATCTGCTTCTTCTGTAAGGTTACAATCCAGAGAAAACAGACTGGGGTTTGGTTAGTGATACGGGGAAACTTACTCCCTTCAATTTGTCTTACAGGCGGTACAGACACATGACATGATCAGCTTCAGGCATGTGGTTTATTTTGCACATTACAATATATCCATTCAAAAACTCTTCAGCACGGTTTGTTACTTTTCCTTCATCATCCATGTAACAACCGGACGTCAGAGCTGTGAAAGGAAAAAAAGAGGAGAGCCACTGATGAAGTTCTCGTCTTGTTAGTCTCCTTTAGGATTTACTCATCGGGTTGAGATTTTAGTTTTTCTATTACTGATGTTGTGGTTCTGCTATTTTGTCCCAACAGCTGAGCGCGAGTTGTGCCTGAAGGTCTGAGCTCGGGGCGACAAAACAAAACAATTCCCCTGGTGTTACATGTAAAAACGTCCGCCCCCTACTTCCTCCGGGTTGTACGCATGCTGAGGTTCCTAGCTGTCACCAGCCGCCTAATCTCATTGTACCGGACTCCCAATGAAGGTGAGCGTGGTGTCGCGCCGTTCTCTGTTTACCTGAGACACCTGTGCCCGTGTTGTTAGCGCACACATTCACGTCCGCCCTCCGGCCGAGAGAGGACGAAAACCCGACTGCTGCAAGGTCAGTGACAAGAGCGAGACGAGCTAGCTGCGGCTAACGGCGGCAACTTACTAACATTAACAGCCTGCTCGACGTTAGCTAGTTTATTCACCAGCGTGTGCCGTTTTTATCGGTTTAAGCGGAACTCCAGGTTTCCGTCAAGAATCCGCATTAGTGTCCCGAGTTGGTCACAGTTAGCTGCTCCTTTGACTTTTTACTGTGCTGTGAAACAACTGTGTCTGAATTGTTACACCTGTGCTGCTGTCACCTGTGCAGGATGAAGGGGCTCCCGGTGCTGTCCCTGCTCCTCTGGGTGTGCTCGGTGTACTTTGTGGGCATCTACCTGTTTGTGGGTGGGTTCCTGCTGGTGAGGCTGGAGGTGAACAGGACCAGCACCTGCGGGGACGTGCTGCAGCCCGGAGAGGAGCCAGTGGACTTCTGCCGCGCCCAGCCGCGATTCCGCAGGGTCGTCCTGCTCATCATCGACGCCCTCAAGATCGACTTCGCCAGGTTTGACCCCAACAACACGGCGCCCCGGCCTTACGAGAACAAGCTGCCCGTGCTGGATGAGACGGTCTCGTCCAGGCCTTCCCACAGCCGCCTGTACCCTTTTCGTGCCGACCCGCCCACGACCACCATGCAGAGGATCAAGGGCTTCACCACTGGCTCCTTGCCCACCTTTGTGGATGTTGGAAATAACTTTGCATCCAGTGCCATCTTGGAGGACAACCTCATCCACCAGTTTGGGCAAGTTGGTGAGTAGTTGCACACTTCTAAGTATCCATGCTAATGGAAAATACTCTTTTTAGGATCCCTGCCATCATCTGTAGGACTGAAGAGGGAAGTATACCTACTAGACGGGTTATCAGATCACAAAAGTAAACATAGATGTGTGTTTTAGAGGTGAAGTAGTGTCAAATCAAAGTGGAGGACGTTGCTGCTGGCCTGTAGGGTCAAACTTTAAAGTGTGTTGATTGTTGAGTCACACCACAGTGAATGACCAGCAGCTGGCAAAGGCAGATCATCACTGACCGTGGTGCCAGAAAAGCTACTGTATGGACTGTTTTTTAGATTTTAGCTGACAAATACATATTTATAGTGCCATATAGACATGTTTTTCCCGCCCATATCTCACTCAATCGCACCCCAATATCCTTCAACTCCAGTTTTGTAAATGTGTGTGGAAAAAAAAAACGTTGTCTGATCTTGTGCGTTTCAAATGTGCGTATCCCCACGCAGGCAAACGGGTGGTGTTCATGGGTGATGACACTTGGGAGAATCTTTTTCCTAAGAAGTTCCACCGTTCTCTACCCTTCCCTTCTTTCAATGTCAAGGATCTGCACACTGTGGACAGTGGGATCCTCCGGCACCTCTACACAACTAGTATGTATTTACTTCATGTGATTTTACTGTACTATGACCACGAGCAACTGTTCTTTTTGTATTTTTCTTGTTCTTCACATCTCTCCACCTGTCACTTGGTTTTGACAGTGATGGGGGGTGACTGGGATGTCCTGGTTGCTCATTTCCTTGGAGTGGATCACTGTGGTCACAGGTTTGGGCCCGACCACCCGGCCATGGCCGACAAGCTCACCCAGATGGACGGAGTCATCAGGTCAGACAACAGTACATCTGCTCCGCACTTGTTTTACAGCATCCCCTGGCTGCAGCCACCCGAATGTGCTGTCATAGTGCACCTGTAGCACTGTAGATTTGTCCCTTAGTAACACTGATATTGTAAGACGCTGACCCAGATAATAATGGAAAAGCTAAAAAAAAACATGACCTACGAGAACAAATTGTAGCAAACAATACTTTTTAGTTCAATTTAATTTGAAAGGATGGGTAAATGTATAAAATGTCAGGCTTGGCTGGCACCTTTAGTAGTTTTTTAAAGACATGAAACTGCTAACAATGACTGCTGAATACACACAACTCCAGTTTTTAGTACTGCTGATAATTAAACATTAAAATCAGAGACTCCACATTGCAGAAACAATGGATATTGATTGCAGCAGCTCTTATTAATCTCATCAAAACCCTTTGACTATATTCAATCTTTTCCCTCAGGTCTGTGATTGACCATCTGCAGAATGACACACTCTTGGTGGTGATGGGAGATCACGGGATGACGGACACTGGAGATCATGGCGGAGAAAGTCAGAAGGAGACGGATGCTGCCATCTTCCTCTACAGTCCTTCCCCTCTTTTTCCCACACCGCCCTCCCAGGTAGGTTTTTTTTACAGACAGTTTGAACAGCGTCAACAGGAGATGAATAATATAGGCAATCAAAGAACGTTTTATTTCGTCGTCAAGTATATGACCCTTTGGATAAAACGTCTGCCAAAGTAATACACGTTTCATTTTACTTTCTACAACCTTTATATTGTCCTCATTAGCTTTTATGAAATATTTAAATCAATAGAAACAGTGCACAATGTACTTTGACATACTATGGTAATTAAATAAATAAAAGGTGTACATAAAACAGTAATAAGCCCAATTAAATTGTAGTTCTGACCCAGTATTTATTTAAACAAAATAATGTACTGATAGTTACGAGAAATAATGGGTTTATAAACAGGTTTTAACAGACTTTGTTAAGACTTTGGATCCCCAAAACCTCACAAAAGTGTGTGAAAAGAGTAGAAGTTCTATGAATTAGTAAGAATAAATGGTAACAAAATTCTAAAAGAATAGTAAAAAACATAATAGGTCCATTCTGGACATTTAACGTCAGACGTCCTGCTCCGTCTCTGATAAATGCCACATTCCAGTAATCGGTTAACCAGATGTAAATGAAATGCTGATTGAGAGATGAGCGCTGCTTTAGAGTGCTGACGGAACAGAGCATTAAGTCCCATTCATAACTGGCAGAAAGAAACTTTTGACTGAGCACAAAACACTCAAACAACAGATTGAGCGTTGAGAACAACAAACAAACTAATAAGGAGCCAAAGCAAAATGATGTTATGAAGATCCTATAACTATTTGCTTCCATCTATTTGTGTTTTTGCCATCAGCAAATATCCATTTACATTATGTTCATCTCAGCAAAGTGATTGCTATATTATGAATATGAAACATCAAACCATTCCTAGCGTGATCTTTGCTGTTTATGGTCGGCCGTGCAGTTCCCTGAATCCGCTAAATCGATGCTGGCAGGTGGTCTCCGCCCTCTCAGCGATAAAAGTAGATCTCACACTAGAAAAGTGAACTTCAGCGCTCATTTCCATAATTGCAGTGTAATTGGAACATTACATAACACACCGTGGAAAATCATAGGTAAGATGAGTACATAGAAGTGGCATTACTACAAGGAAATGGGGAAATTATGAGACATGAATTTCTTTTAGACTCTGAGTGTCTCAGTGTTTAATAGGATTTGTAACAGAGGATCTTTCCAAATGTCAGAGAAGCCCTTTAAATTGCACATAAATGGAGTGGTAATCTAACACAGCAGGCTGCTTTTTTTTTTTTTTTGTATTTGTAGACTGAACCTGACGTGGTGCCCCAGACAGACCTGGTGCCCACCCTGGCTCTGCTGCTGGGTGTTCCCATCCCCTACAGCAGCGTGGGGCAGGTTCTCTTGCCTTTATTCCCTTCTCAGACACAAGGTGCAGTTGGTGGTCTCAGCCAGCTGGAGGCGCTGTGGATCAACGCAAAGCAGGTACTCTGCTCAGTTAGGAGCTGTCTTGCACAGGTTTAAAAACAATTTGTACACAGAGAAAGCTTCAGACTTCACATATCCTGGAGCGTTTGCAGTAATTGTGTGTTTTTCTGTGGTGTTTAACTTCACCTCATGTCACCATTGTGTGTGTGTGAAGGTCAACCGTTTCCTGGAGACGTACTCTGGCATGGCCAAAGACATCCCACCAGAGAGCCTCTCTCAGCTAAAAAATGAATTCTCCCTCCTCTCCTCTGAATACCTCACCACGGTTAGAGAGGGTCGGTCACCCTCCCCACAGCTGGCAGCCTCCCTGCAGGCCTACCTCACCTCTGTCCGAGACACCTGCCGAGCTACATGGGCTCGATTCAACCCGCTCAAGATGGCAGCAGGTTTAGCCATCCTGGCGTTTGCCTGCTTGATGTGTTTCGTCCTGTCCGAGCTGTCCTTTGTGCTGATCAGGGACAATGGCCCTGGACTGAAGGCCCCGGCTATCGTGGCACTAGGAGCGGGGATTTGTGTGGCTGCTGGTCAGCTGTTTACACAGGGCTACATCGAGGTAGCGTGGTGCCTGGCAGCTGCTGCCCTCAGCTCTGAACTTCTGTTTCTGTGGAGAGCCCGTCAATCCAGAGCCATTAATGTGGCAAAGAACGGATCCAAAGCTCCAAAGTCTGGTGCCTGGCTGACCCCACGCCGCCTCTTGGTCCCCCCTCTCTTGGTGCCACTCCTCCGCTGTGCTTCCCTGCTCTCAGATAGCTACGTGATCGCTGAGGGCCGTGCTGTGACGTTTCTGGTGTTCTCTCTGGCTCTCTATATTCCCATTCATCTCAACTGGGATGGCCTGCTCCTACCCCCCAACCATGACCCTCTGAAGCCCACAGGGCTCCTGCCCTCCGCAGCCTTGTCCCCATCGACTGTGAGGAAAGAAAGCAGCACCCTGCTGGCCTGCTTAGGACTTCTTGTCGGCAGCCTCTACCTCTCCCTCTCCTTCCACGGCTGTCGGGAAGAACAGGGCTCCTGCCAGCCGTCCCCGTTCCTTTCTCCTCTTTCCCGGTTGCAGGACAGCCAGCTGAAGAACCTCCACTACATCCTCTCTGTGTGCTCCCTGGGCTTGTGGACGTATCTGCTGCGACGCTTCCTCCGATACTACGGTAATCTCAACTCCTCAGGTGGGACGGTGTTCACGGCCCGCTGGATCTTACCGCTGCTGTCCGTGTGCCTGGCGCTCCACTGGGCCGTTAGTGCCACTCCAGAGGACAGCTTTAGGAATCTGGCCCAGCTGATCAGCCTGGCCCAGCTGGTCCTCCCCAGGGCCGCCTTCGTTCTCCTGGGACTGGGGCTGTTTCTGATCTGGCTAGACCCCCTCACCGTGTTTGTTAAGACCAGAAGTACAGCTACAGCCAGAGGTTCATCTCTACCCCCGCCCCGCTACAGAGCGAGCACCGGCATCAGCCCTCAAGCCGAGCTGCACCACCTCATCCCCCAGATCTACCAGCGCATGCGTCGTTCCCTGGACGACGGAGAACTGAGCGGGGGCAGTGAGGTGGGCAGCAGGCCCGCTGTGGAGGCCTACGGACTGGGAACTGTGTACTCTGCCCCTTTGCTGCTGTTTTGTGGCCTGCTGGGAATTGGTCTGCTGCTGCTGCACCCGGAGGGCATGGCTCTGTCTTTCCTCCTGCTGCTGCTTGAAATGGGAGCTCTGCTGCACATTCATGCTTCCTCCACTACCCTCAGTGGCCTGCATGAAACCTATTCTGGTGAGATTCAGAACCATGCATCTTTTCTTTTGTCGTCTGTCTGCCCCTCATGACATTGAATGACAACTCTGCCCCCATCTGTCTTTGTTTCCCTCAGGTGGCTTTAATGTGCCCTGGACTCCAATAGTGCTGTGGTCCCTGGCTGCTACCCAGTTTTTCCATGCCACAGGTCACCTTCCCACCTTCCCCTCCATCCAGTGGGGCGCTGCTTTCGTGGGATTCCCTGATGGACACACAGGCACCATACTGCCTGCCTCACTGGTTACTCTCAACACTTTTGCCTCACACATCTTGTTTGCAGGTAGTTATTACCAGAGAAACAGTAATAAATGGTTTAGTGAGTTTTTTAATATGATGAAAAAAATCTGATTAAAAAGTCGTCCTTTTGGGAAATTAGGCTGTTTGATCTGCAAAATTAATTCAAGGATTCAGCAGGGACAAAAGACAAGAATCTAATTTAGAAGTATTAGGCTGCTCTAAGAGTGTTTAGTGCACAGTATTGGTACCAGCTTGAGCAAAATTGTCACTGTAAAATATGTCCTATAGAAAGAGAATGGGATTCAAAGAATTGCACAAAACTGTATTATTTTGACTAGATGGTTATAAGCAAGGCTAATACATAACTATTTATAGCAAAAAACCATCAAGATCAGGTGTAGAATACACGGTTTTACACGTTTCCATGTGTATTAAATGCTGCACAAGACATCAAGATAATAAATACTGTTCTATCACAATATAGAATCTATTAAATGGGAAATTAAAGTGCAGAGTTCTGTTTCCTTTAAAACAGTTGATTCTTTAATTTGTTATAATATACACAGTAAATCAGCCTGATGGTTAAAAATATAGAAATGTGCTATCATGCAAGACAAACAATTTAAGTTATTAGAATTTTATTAAAATGAAATCAAACAAACCAGCTAATTTCTTGAGTTGTCAACACTATGCTCAAATTTGAAACTTGTGACTTTCTGATCTTTCTGTTTGTGTCCATATCGTCTTTAGTGGGCTGCCCGTTGCTGCTGTTCTGGCCCCTTGTGTGTGAGGTTCGCGGCAGCAGGGTAGGAAGAGCGTGTGGGGAAGAGGGAGAGGATGCTGTGATGGAAATGAGACTGAGAGAAAACCCCCAGCAGTTCAGCTCTGCTCTTCTACAACTCTCCACACGCTACCTGTTCATTGTCGGAGCACAGGTACGTCCATAGACCATGAAACGCTTTTGCTCAGTCTGCAGAGATTCACGCATTAGAATACCAAAGTTGTATCATCAATCTAAAACATTCAAGTCCCTTTTTAGCGTGTTGTTCAATGTTTTCTTTTGATCAGCTCCACCACTTGGTGTTTATCAGTATCACATCACTCCAGTCTGTATCTGTGTGTTCCTTCACAGGTCTTTGCTTCAGTCTGTGCCGCTGCTATCCTCAGGAGACACCTAATGGTGTGGAAGGTTTTCGCACCCAAGTAAGTGCCGGAATGGATTTTCCACCTCACACAAATTGAGTAACAGTGAATGCTTTTGAGCATATGGACACAGTGTACTCTGCCTCGCTGTTCAGTAAATGCACATCAGTGAAGGTCTGCGTTTCTGTTGACAACCACACATGCAGTATTTACACTTGCTTACCTTAAAGAAGTAATTTATTTCATAACAATGATTCACGTGTTAACGCTTGAAAAAGTTCGACTTTAAAGTTGGAATGAGAAAGCTGGAATAAACATTTATATCTTCCATCCACAATTCTACTCTCCTGTTTTCTCCCTCCAGGTTAATGTTCGAGGCCTCAGGGTTCTTGGTGAGCAGCGTGTCTCTGCTGATCGGGGTCACGTTAGTACTGAGAGTGGATGTGGCCGTGGGCCGCTGGTTTAAGAGACTGATCCCCGATGCATCCAGGTAGCGACGGCACCGCTGCTGCTGCTGCTGCTGCTGCTGCTTTACCACAGGCGCCCACCAGAGCTCACTGTGCCACAAAGAAAATGGACATGGTGGTCAATGTAAAGTTTTTATATGGACCTCTCACAAAAAAAGACATTGCCATCTGTGTCTAGCATATGGCCCCCCCACAAACATGTCACGTGAGGTTACCTCATACTGTAACTCTTTTGAGGACTATGCTGTGCATTGCTGACACCGAGGGCCTCCTCTTTTTCAGCCAGAGGGACTTCAGGACATCAAATATCGGACTTACTGATCTCCAAGCATCCTCACTCTCATTTAACATGGGATTTTTTTTACCACAATATGATGATAGGCTCATAAGCCACCTCACTCAGCTGATGAGGTCGAGGGCTTTTGTGGTTTTAGAGTTTTATGTGGTTAAAGAAAGAACAGCATTTTCTGAATGTTTCACCTCTTTTTTTTTTTCTTTTTTTTTAAATTTGCAGCATGGACAAAACCTTCCTAGCTCTCCAAGCCAGACAGTCTTGCAAGTGGTTCATGGTGCTGCAGTCAATAAGCTTCACTAAGTACATCCAGTAAGCAGTTTACACTAGCTACATGCCTGTCACAGGGGGGCTAACAACGTCAGCATTCAATTTTCATCAAGCTGATCCTTTCCCACAACGATCTTAAAGAAATCTGTGGCTCTTCAGCCACACAACAACCATTTTGAAGCCAGTCTGCCACCTAATGACTGGAGCTCTACGTCATGATCAGCTTGCAAGCGGGTCTACTCTGTATGGTGAAGTCCATCCAAGTGCATTAAAGCATGTCTGTCATCTAAGTGTCTGCTGGAGGAACTTTTCCATTTTTTTGTATGTTTTGTATTTTCAAAGTGTTGAAATAACCACTATGTCTGGTTACTGCCAATTCATTACTCACTACTATTCCGGGTTCCTAATCTGTTGTCTTTTATTTTTTAGGGCTCTGATTCTTAACTCTAATGCCTATTAATAATCCAGATTTTTTTAAATTGTTAATGATGAGTTTGTCTTTTTTTTTTTATCTCAAATGAACCTTTTGTCTAAATTAGGCCTAATACACCTTTTTTTCTGGAATAGGTGCCTAGCTTTAATTATTGCCTTTTTTGTGTATGATGTCAAGTTGAAGGGTTCATTAAATGGAGGAGCTCCAGAAACACTGTTAATTTAGTTAATTTATTTCTGCTGGACGTCTGAGTCACTTTCCGGTGTTGAGATCTGTTACAGTTGTGCAGCTGTAGTCAGCAGCTGAGGCTCATTAGCTGATGCACGATATCGAAGGGATGTTGAGCTCAGGTTGAATTAGCTACAATGCAATAGTACTGCGGTTCTCCGGCTGGTGTGAGGGAGGGCCTGGTCATTTAGAGCTGCTGCTGTGCTCGCATCAGCCCTAGTGACGGTCGGGCTATGGCGTATGATGACGGGACACTTGTGTCTGTTCTAAAATGTTTAATATATTAAAAACGTATTAATTAAGGTGATTTTACATTCTGTAAAAAACATGTAATAAAACTTTTTTTACGTGACATCTTGGCGTCATGATAATTTAGCTTAACGTCTCATTAGTCTCAGTTTATTCCCTGTTGTTATGGCGCATGCACGTTTCAGCTTTAGGATTCTTTATCGTTATAGTTCAAACTATTTATACGGAACATAAAAGCAGTATTAAATGTTTTGTTCATTGATCCAAGGGCTTGGTAGAGAAGATGGGTGCTGCCATAAGTTTTTACTGGCTCTCTGTCAAGGTGCTTCATTCATTATTCACCATGGCTTTCCGCATTTCCAGTTCCCATAACTCTGGAAGTCTGCAAACATCTCACTTGTACAAACAGGCAAAGGACAAGATCATTTTCAGACAAGATTATGCTGCCTCACCCTGCCTATGTTAATTCTAGAGTTACATTACAGATTAAGGCGTACCTTGATCTTTCTATGTAGAAACTGTGAGGACAAACTTCAGTTCGTGTGCCTGCAAATCAGTAATGAACGATGGGTTTTTATTCCAACTGCTCATTTTCACTCATCTACTTTTGATTCACACTTGACACTTTTTGATCACAGAGGAAAATGTGCCACAGTGAGTGAGACTGAGCTGCAAATTAAAAACCTGTTTTTCTCCCAGTAAATATATTAAACATTACTGACCAGCTTTGAGATACAGAGTGAAACTCTCAATGTGCATCAAATCATTTACGACCTAATTGGACACCGTGAGTGACCAAGGATTCAACAGACAGACGTCTGGTCCATATGCATATGATAAAATACAGAAATTAAATCCATTTAACCACACAGTTTGGAAAATTGAAAAGCACACTCTCAAAGCCAGAAATCTAAACACCTGCTGAAGTCATCAAGTCAGTATCGATCAGCAGGCTTTTCAGCCCAACCTTTATATCTACTTACTCATATCTCTTTCCCATTGGAGACAAAACCACTGGGGTCAAGTGTGTCTAAGAGAAAGGGAAGGACAGACGTGTGGTGAGACCGTTTCTTTTATTGAGATCAACTCCTAGCTGATAAGCTTGACTCTCTTTTTAGCATTTTTCATTAAAAAAAAGGTTTGAATTCAGTAAATCAATACTCAAACAAGTGTATTTTCCCATCTTGTGGATATCATTTGTGCCAGAGTGAATGTATGAGCAGTGATGGATACCACAGTGTAAGCTTTTTGTTGATGATGGAAAATCAGATCAAGCTGAATATAAGAATGTCTCTGTCCACTGTGATAATTCACAAGGCTAAAGCTCAAAAAAAAGAAATGTAGGCAGAAACTGCTTGACCATATGAATTACTAGACCATATGATACTATTATGGTATAAGCTGTTATCATTTAATGTTAAAACTGAGGTTGTGTTTGAGTTTTATTGAGTACAAAATCCCACCACTTGTGTACTTGTGTTATGTGTTTGTGATTAGCATGAAGGATGCCACCATCTATAATTATCAACATAAAAAAAAGTGCTTCTGGTCATAAACACAACTTCAGAGTGGCACCCAGGAAAACGTCGCTGGCTGTTGCTGTTTGAAGCTTTGGACCTCTTATTATTTTGGATGTGAAACACCATTAGGGCTGCGAAGCTGTGGAGCAGACTGCCAAACCTTCTTTCAAAGCATCAGTACTTCTCTAATTGCTCATCATTATCAGATGAGCAGGCCTTTGGACAACAATCCCCGCATTACAGCGTGCATCACCTATTAAAGTCTGACCAATTTGTATTATGGGGATGGAAAATCATCCGGTTCCCCTCTGATGTTTGTGCTCTGAGTTCAGAGAAAAGGGCTCAATATTTCCACAGGCAATCAAATAAAATTGTTTTGATGATATTCATTATCACTTTCTGTAACTCCTCTGATGAGAAGGAATAGAATGCAAAGTTTCTGGAGCCAGAGGGAACTTATGGGTGTAAAACCTTAAGACCGTTAACTAAGGCTTAGTTACTGGATATGTCAAAGCAAACTTTTACTCCACAAACTTGGTCTCAAAAATCAGGTCAGTTGAGGAAAACTGAACAAATAAAGAGAAAAATAAAACCCCTAATCTGATTTTTTTTCTCCACCAGGATCTCTCAACACACACAAAATCACCCTGCTTACTGACAGAATATCCAACAGCATCCAAGCTTAAATATTTTCTTCCCTTGTATTTCTGTCAATGCAGTGAATCCAACATTCAAAATGTTATTTCAGGATTTTTTTTTCTTTCTTATGGGGCAGCTGTGGCACTGGACACAGTGTGAAATGTAGTAATTCACTGACTGAAAGAAAACCAAGTATTTCTCGTGGACAGGTCCAAAATAATAATAATAATTTTTATGTGGGCAAAGGGATGATTTGATGAACAACAATATAACACGTTTTCTTCTTACTAATAAGTTCATAAGCAATAAAACATACCCTTTCTTATCCTGGCCTGCACACTGTCTTCAAGGTTGCTAACAGCTACAGCCAACAGTGATGGCTTGTAAAGAGCTAAATATCCCCCTCTGTAGTATAGTTGTCTTACAACTATATGTACTTGTCTTACAAAATGGAAATACTGGTATCTGCAAGTTTACTTTTGCGCCGTCTGACCTGCCAATCACTTCTGGATTTCGAAGACTGAGACAAACAGAACTTTCTTCTGATGCCACGTGTCGGAGATGTTAGACACAATAACATTTGCTTCCTAAACAAAGTGATTCAAAGACGACTTTTCTGAGAAGAGAAGAACGCATGATTGTTACTGATCTCAAAATATTTTGATGGAGCAAATGTTGGTTTCGCACTAGCAGTGATACTCAATACTGTGAGATATCAATATAAAGCTACATTCATTACATGCAAGCATTTTCTCCTGTGAAGGAAACATAAATCCAGTGTGGTAATTGTGGACTGCGTCACTAACAATGAACTATCATGTAGAGAGGTAATCACAAAATGTAAAAATACATTGAATGGTTACTGCTTAAAAACTACAGATTATAAATGGTGTCAAAAACACGCAGTCTGATTTCATTAGAATCTTGCGGATTATAATTAAAAAAAAAAAAAGAAAATCTGTCAATGTTGTGAAGCAGGCTAATGGTGGTGGCCTGTTTGATTCGCTTTTAATGAACGAATGCTGCGCGATTACACTCATGTGAAAACAAATGAGAAATTATTAGATTGTTAATAAACATGTTTGAAGTCAGCACGGTGCTTCAGTTGTGTAATTAGGGACATAACAGTCATTTATCCCAATTTAACACCATGCGTTATGATGATGAGGATGGTGGATAGAGGTGATTAAGTGATTACATCACTGATAAGATTGCAATATTTGTTGATTTGGATTGAAACATCACACTATACACATTTCCAGACTTACATAATAGTCATTTCTTCATTAATCTGCTGGATTTAAGTGGCACATAACATTACTCATCACACGCGTTTCTAAATTTGCACTTTTATTACTTTTGCAGCAAACCCTGACTTCAATACAAATCTTCATCACTGAACACATCAGTTTATACAGGATATAATCAGAAATCTTTTACTTTGTTTCTCTTCTAAGCCATGTCTGCCTGCATCTCTCAGAAATTTGTTGTTGCCAATAAATATTTTATCCAACAATCAAGCCACTGAACGTAACTCTGAGAGGGTCTGGAGTGAAAGAGGATGCACAATGGAAGTAAATCATGTGCATGCTTGTGAGGAATGTCTATCAGTTGCACAACATTAGGTACACTTCAGGAATGGAGTCCCGGTTCAACTGTTGTGCTCGATGGTTTGATCTCGTCAGAGCAAAAAAAACAGAATCCAAAACTAAATGAAAACAATTCTGTCAATGCTGCGATGAAACGCCCATCAAAGAGACGTTTTACTTGGGGCGACCAGGTTTTAAATGAACAAAATCTGTTTCTGGCTCGAGCTCATATTGATGAGATTTACGTCAATACTAGAACAGATCATTAGTGAGCTGAATTTCATAGACTTTGATTGGTCTTTACTCTCTGTGAGTCTATTTTCCGTGTACAGGGATAATGAATAGTGTTATACCTGAATCTGATGCCACCATAGTTTACTGTGTCAGCAGACCTGCCCGAGGGCTCAACGCACTCAGGAAAAGAACATGTTCAAGAGGAACATGATCAAAGTAAAAGGCTGAGTGCTTCTAAGAGACACAATAAGGCTTGAAATGCACAGCGAGGGCAGCAGGATATAGGCTGTATACAGACGTGTACACTTTAGTATACACTCGGTGTTTTCTTTGACTTGAGATGCTTGTGAGGACATACTGAGGACATATATTAACTTTTAACTGGAACTAATTCTAATGAACAATTAATCTTGTAGACATACATTTTGACCATTGATGGAAAAAATGAGCCCATAATACATAATACTGTGGAATTATGTTAGAACACACACACACACACACACACACACACACACACTCACACGTATGTATGTCTGCCATATTGCACTTAAATTCAGGTGTCCACATAACATGAAACAAACTAGACATGATCCAGTTGAGGGTTAAATGTTTTGACTTTGACCAGCCAGACCTTAGCTGACGTTCAGAGACAATGAGAGGGAAAGTTTCATGCTTGTATGGATTTATTAGCAGCAGGGTGGAACCCTAAACACTGTAAGACATTGACAGAGGAGCTATAGGACACCATGGGTTTGCACATGACTGCACCTCAGGTAGCTTTGGTCCTGTGGCACCTTTCTGTGGGGGAGGTCTGCCTCAGTGAGCTGTATCAAAACCGAGGAGAGATTGCTTTTCAAAATGGTATATGTGTGCACATGTGCTGAGGGTAACAATTTGTTGCTTGAATGCTCTGAGGAGGCAGAGTTACGGTACTTTTTCTGAGACACAACTTTGATTTCAAAGTTGTCAAAGCATTTTAGGGACCTTCTGAAGAATATTTCATGGGGTTCAGCCTTCACACCATGAAACTATTTTGTGGGAGTAAATGTGTTTTTTTAGTCTCACTTTGGAAAGTCATTATCCGAAGCTAAGTCATGCTTATCTTTATAACCTTATATCAGGCACACTGTGCAATGGCTCAGTGTGCCTTCAGAAGCACAACAGCTGTAAACCCGAGCCTGGGAAAAACTAGCTCATAGGCAAGAAAAGGAAGAAACCTCAGGAGAAGAAATTAAAAAGAGAACTCTCGTACTTAGCCCTGGATGCAACGGTGTAAAAAATGGTCATTACAAAAAAATCATAACAAACAATATACAAGGATAGGATTATAATATAAGCATGGGATTATTGTGATGGTAATTTTAAGAGTTTCACTACAACGTGCTGATTAAATGTGTCCAGTCACATTATTTCAATCAAATACGACCATAAATGTGGGAGTTAAAAAGTTAATTAAAGGTGAACTATACAATATTTTTACATCAACAATGGATCAAATCCCAAAGTGAACAATCAGCAGATTCTGCAGTTCCTCTACAGCTCGTTTTGGTGTCTTTTAGCTCATGCTTTTGGTTTTTCCGCTGTTTTGGTTCGCCCACACCGCTCTCATCAATGCCACATCCAGCCTTAGCGGGCTGCTGTTCACGTGACAAAAAAGAAGAAAAAAAAGATAAACCCATTGTATGCTAGCAGACAGTGTGGTATCCTAGCCAGATATGGTAGTATAGACCGGCTAATAGGAGAGTAAATATTAACATGTAGACACATGACCTGAGTTAGTGCCAACTCCTACACCCCTAACACTGTCAGAATAGATCAGTGTTGTGTTAATGCCTTGTTCTGCTGCAGTTAAGCTTGAATCAAACGAATAAACGAAAGAGCAAAATCATTTAATGTTGCCTCAAGTGTGATGGAGCAAAACTATGCTAATGCTTTATATGTTAAAGCGAAAACAGGGAAGCTAGGACAGGAGTTAAGATGCTACTGCAGTGTGAATTTCACATTGGAGGGTTCAAACACAGCCGGCAGGACTATAATATACATGCTCTTTTGCCCAGTCGGATCCAAACACACACACACACAAGGCCAAGGACTGTGCTTGACAATGAACAATGAGAGGTTTTTTGTCAAAGTGATGAAAACCCTCAAAGCATCAGGGGGACGCTGCAGGATAGGTCCTGCTGTGAGAGTGAAAGTCAGCATCCTGTGGATGTAATGTGACATATTCTCACCCTTCTGTCCAATCAATTCTCAAGTTCTTTTCCTACAGGTCTAGTAGATCTTTGTGCGCTTGATTATCTCCATAGCGATCATGCTTTGTGCTCCACAGTATATGGCGCTATAAATTGATTTTCCCTGGAGAATGATACCCTAAACTCGAATAGAACAAAAACACAACAAAAGCAGACACACAACAGACGAAAGGTTTAAGAGTGGGCAAGTGTTTCAGTCCTTGGAGGAGAAATCGCTTGTAGGTGTTTGAAGTGCGAAAGAGAAGCACTGGCTGTGATAAGATTGCAATCACATCCAACATTTGTGTAAATATGAAAGGATTTCATTGGTGCTTTTGAAAGCTGTTAAAGATTTCCGTGCTCACGGGAAACCTCAGCTAGTCTTACGTGTGTGCCCTACTTTTTAAAGGTCACACAGCTGACAAGATCCTACAAAGAATTCCTGAGCAGCTGCTAAACAAAACTCTGAGGCAATTTCACTTCACCACTGATGCTCCGAAGTAAAAGAAAGACCAGATAGATCAGTCAGTGGTATTACAGTGACCTAGTGATTTTCTACTGATCCTCCTGAGGACAAACGGTCAGAGGTCAGGTTATTAAGGCTGAAGCCCAGCCCCAGCAGCTCCAACATGGTTCCCCTGCCTAATAAAGCAGCATGATGCCAAGACTGGGTGTGCTGCTTCAGGTCAAATTAGATCAAGTCATAAGTTATGTAGAACACTCAAAATAAGAACTCTTAATACACATATCTAACGTTAAACTGTGTGTCCTGTAACATTTAAACAACAACTAAAATCTGTTTTTAATCATTTTCAATGCAATATACTTAATCAGGGCTATTTTTCACATATAAGAATAATTTGTTTTTAACATGGCTTGTGTGTCTGCACTGTTAATTGCTGAAGCAGAGTTATTATATGCACATCACGCAGGTGCAAGGCTCAGTAGACATCGTCAGTGAAAAAAAAGGTAAAGCCTGCGCACTCACTCTGTGCCACAAACATTTTTATGCAATGACATGCAATACGAGTACTGGTGTGAGGTGCCTGTTCGGAGAGTGTGGCCATTCGGGACAGAACGTGCAACCGTTTGGAGTGGGCTGATTACTTAGCCTCCAGGCAGAGCTGTTTTTTTTTTTTTTTTTTACAGGTGTCTAGATTTGTGCAGTGAAGCTGCAAAAAAAAAAGAAAAGAAAAAAAAGACAGAGAAACAGGGATGAGTTTTAACATCGCTCTTTTAGCTTTTAACGACAATCTCTTTGCTTATTTCATCGTGCTAGCAGTTAGGCTACACAATAATATCGTATATATATAACACTTATGCATAGCAAGCTGATTCCAGCTCAACGTCTTCAGCATTTTATATCCAAACAACTTCACACTCGACGCTGCACTTCCTCGGGTCGCCCAGCCACGGGGTGAAGTCAAACGGTTGTCGATACATTTGAAGAACATACACACAAGCACACACATATTTCTTTCTCTATAGTTAGATAAAAGAGATAGTATACGGTCCATGCAAGTCTCCTTGGTCCATCACCCAAGTTAATTTGATTTGACTTGACTTGCTTACGAATAATGTGATTTCGAATGCCTTAGATGTGTTCCACTGGAGTCAAATATATTCAGCATCCTTGAGCTACTCCAAACAAACAGACTTGCTGTTCAGACAATATTCTCTGGGTAGTATCAAAGCACGTCCATCTTAAGAAAGAATCCAGAATCTGACTCGGATGATTCAGAATGCTCCGAGGATATCCCTGACTTTTCACACATCTGTCAGAAATATTGAGCTGCTCTGTTTGCTTCCTTTGGGGCGTAAAGACAGTTCTAAATTTGAACAAGCATTGAGCTACAGCTAGGATTACAGGAAATTAGAAAGCTGGAGATCAATTATAAGTATCTCTGTGCATTGAGGCAATCAGTGCTGATCTCTCAATCTGGTATCACAATTATGTGTCACAATTATGCATTTCACTCAAAACATAGCCTTCATGCATTGAGTGCATCGTTATTATTATTATGAATACATGCATTTAAGAACACAACATATTCTGCAAACTTCAATTATTCTCAGTAATAAAAAGTGAGGACTCAAAAGCACGTCTCACAGGCAGTGAGGTAATGGAAAGGCTTATTTGGTCAAAAAAGGAAGAGGTCTGTAACAGGCACACAGTCAGAAGAGGCAACTGAGTCCAAAAGGGCAGGCGAGGGTCAAAAAACACAAGGGAGGCAGGATTACAGGATAAGTAGGCTGGAATGCAGCATGGATGGCACACTGGACAGAATACTGGGAAGCTTACTAGAGAAATGGAAGCAGGTGTGTGTGAAGATCAGGTGATAGTAACAGTGGTTATGGGTACACTTGGGAGCTGATGCTGGATGGGAGTCAGTGGCAGCTTCTGAAATAGTCCCTCTTCACTCAACACTTTTAGTCATGGTTGGAAAATCACGTGTAAATAAAGAAATTAACGACGGCTTAATTCCGTTTAGCTTCAGGGTCCTGGCATTGTGCGCACTGGCTTGTTGTCACATCGTACTGGAACACTTGAACACAACAGAGCCATCGTTAATATATATCAGTAACATTTCAGTGATTATAGTCGGACCTGCCTGCGGATAAGTTATAAACTCAGTGTAGTCTCAGTTTAGTTCAAAATGAGTCAGGTGATGGGATCACTGGCAGCGATATAGTGTTACATTCCACATCCCACACTAGGCTTTACTTGCCCATAGGATGTTTGCTTGAAAGGGATCAGATTAGATTACTGGGTTTGAGTCAGATTGATGAAGGTTTATTGATTGTAACACTGACTGTATGAATGGACTATATTATAGCCCTCCATATCCTGGATATACTGTTAGTATCCTTTTTACCAGAGCACTGAGTGGGCTGATCAGACTGAATGTCCCTCACTGACTGACTGACTTCCTACTGTTGAAGTGTTCACGCATGAGATGGAGGCGTGCAGCAGACTCCGGGCCATATGAAAATAGCCTTTACAGTTTGATGTGGGGATGGTTTTCTCTAGGAATATTGTCAGTGATGTTATGTACTGGATCTTTTGCTTTTCTAAAGTGTTTTCTACACTGGAATCCCTCTACAATTGTCTATTGTACTGTAAGGTGTTTCCATGAAAAGTATGGAGAAACTATGGTGAGAGGTGATACTACACTCTATAACCTCACACCCGCAGATGCATATGCTTTTCAGTACTGCAGCAACAAACAACTTTAATAGCCGTCTGATCAGACAAATAAATTAGCTGACCCAGCTGTTTCACAGTGGGTGCCTCAGGTAATCAAATAAGTTGGAGTTGCTGACTTCAATTTTCATCAATTAATATAATAACATTAGGGGCAGTGTTCAGCGGGTGTATATCTAATGTAATATTACAGAGGTTTTGGCACGAACATCCAAAATGTCATATCATATGCATTTAATTGCACAGTCTACAATACATTACAGTTTAAGAGAGCACTATAATCCATATTGTTTGAATCCACTAAGCACGCTTTACCATTAATAAATGGTAAAGTTCAGCCAAAATGAAGGGGAGGTTCTATTCTGCAGGCTGTTCTTTGTCTTTAGATGTCAAATACAAATATCTGACTGCTTTGTACCTCATTTGAATGAAAAATAGCGTGTCTTTCTCATACTGATGAATGTGCTCCAGATCCTTTTTGATGGGCTTTATTGATCAGTTTTAATGGCTCATTTGGATCATCTTACATGCGTTTGTTGAACTTTTTACTTGCACTGTCATTTGGTAGGAAGACTGTGCGCTATGGCCTAATGATGGGAGCAGCTCAGTTGGTGGTGTTGGTGTCCATCAACTTACTTAGAAGCTTTAACTTTCACTGAAAAAAAGATTCTGATGGAAACTTTTCACTTTAAACCCATTTTAAACCAGATTTTGGATCCTGCTGCAAAAAGATACTGTTTGCCCCACTGTTACCTTCTGATAAAAGAAAAACTGTGTAAATAAGCTTCTGATTATGCACAAGAATATATCTAAATACCTTCAAGGAAAAATAAAAGGCAATCCCATTTCCATTGGTATTTTTATATAACTGATTTCTTAAATCCAGTCTTAACCGTTCAAAATGTCTTTTTTGTGTTTAAGAGTTAACTCAGCCCTTGGGACACTATAAAAGGAATCTCACTGGGCTGCACAAATGACCCTGGTGCTACTTTTTTCTTCGTTTGGCATGAAAACTTTTGTCACTCAGGCTCATGTTGTTGAATTTACTTGGTTTGAATGTCTGTCTGTCATGCTGGCAGGCAGAAAACTCCTGAGCTTCACAAAGTGAAGAGACGTGCCCTGAAAGAGAAGTAGTCTTGTTTTTGCAACCAGTGACACCTGTGAAATACACAGACCCACACACACACACACACACACACACGAATTGCAAATAACAGCAATTGCACAGCAAAACTCGTGGGTTATTCGCCATGTTACTTTTTCCCCAGCTGCCAGGTAATCCGACAAATTAGTCTCAGCTGTCCCTTCTTCTTCTCTGGGGGAATATTTTTCTTCTCTGTGACTCCTGAGATCCTAGGCTTCCTCCACACACACACACACACACACACACACACACACACACACACACACACACACATACGCATACTACAGATGCCTCCCTGCTGCCCGGGGCACATAAGGCAGCGATATCTCCTCTAAACTCCAGTTTGACAGACCAAATTAAATAACTAATCACTGATTTAGATTTAACAAACCAATAGACTAGAAAGCTCTCAGGGAGTGGTTGGAGACTTAAGCATAAAACAGGCGGTGGTGTGTTCCAGCTCAACATCACGGGAGGGTTGTGCTGATCCTACCATACATCTGCCTACAGCTGCACAACAATCTTTGATGTTCAATACTTAAATACTTGAAGCCTGTTTCTAGCCCACCTGGACAACATTGTTGTAATGGGAAGCTTAACCCATCTAATGACACTCATTATTTTCAGACATACTGCGTAGCACGTTCTGGCATCACTGTCTCTTTGTGTGCGGGTGTAGGTGGAGTGTGTCCTCTCGCTGTGCTCTTTATCTTGTTTTATGTTGATTGAAACATTCTCTAAATTAGACATTAGCAAGACTTACAAGACATAAGATTTGAATGGAAGTGATGAAAGTAACAACATTTAAAATCTCTTTAGCTGGGAATGTTTCTCAGCACGAACATCAGGTTAAAACCCTTATTGACTGCAGTGTTTCTACACCTGTGAGCAAGCTGCCTTTTTGTGTTCTAACTTTCTTTACAGAGCAAATTATCAGGCATAATCAGTACATATTTGTGCACGTTTCATTGCATGTTTTCCAGGGAAATTATATCGTAGTAATGAGCAGGATCCTCGCACGAAATCATCATGAAATGTGTGATGCCTCTCCCTTGCATGGCTAATCATCACATGTTTGCATATTTAAAACCTGGAGCAGTGAGCTGGACCTCTCAGCAGCACTGACAGCTGTGAGGCATATGCTGCTGTGGCTGTGGCAGATGCCAGCCAATGCTGTGACACATCCACTGGATGCCATTCGATGGTAAAGACACTTCCACTGGCATGTGAACAAATGCAGAATCAGAATCAGGGCATTACTTAAAGACATACACATACTACAGTTTTCACTGAAAACGAAGCTTTCAGTTAACAGCTTGATTTTTCTGGCTTTGGTTTTTAAATTGAATATGAGGGTCACTGATTGGAAACTGTAAAAAATAAAACAACCCTATATTCCTAGAGCTCTAGACATCCTAATATTTTTTTGTCATTCATCTTCAAATTTCTATTCCAGAGGCAAACATTGTACTTAGTTTTACTACATTTGTCTGACAGTTTACAGTTTTTTATACTCTTTCTGTCCAGTGAAAACCATTCATCTTCAAATTTAATGGTTTTGAATTTGAAAATCCTGATAAATTGAGGGTATACTTTTACTTTTGATATTTTAACTACACTTTCTTAACAGTACTTTATTATCAGGTCCTGAGTGCATAACCTTTACTTGTATTTGAGTATTATTACAATGTGATATTGCTTGTTATACTTAAGTAAAGGATCTGAATACTTCTTCCACCACTGGTAATGAGACAGGCAGTTTAGCATCTACTGTATGTCTGCCATGGAGCCTTTCATCTTATTCTGAGGACCTTAAGGGCATCCAGAAAGGGAACGATACAATGGAATATTACCCATTATTGGCTGTTAGAGGGGGGATAACTGTCTAATACAGTGCAATATTCCCTCTCTCATCTCCCAAACGCAACAGAGAAGTGAAAAAAGAAGAGCACATGACAAAGTAGTCATTGGGGCATTGAGAGGATTGACTATTGAATGGAAAAGAACACATTAAGCTAATGGATGAGGCCAATGGACTGCTCTTCAACCCCCACAGCCTTCAAAAACCATCTACAACCTCTGTGCATTAATGTATCATCCAGCAAAGTCGTGCTTGGACATTTCCTGTCCTCCTGGGATGCTTTTCATGGGTGCATTTTGGAAGAGAATATTCATCCTCGTATATATTGTCCAAAAAAATGTATAGCAACTCAAGGCTCATTTTACAGCACTATGCTGCTTAGTTAGCTGTTAGGTAAGGCTATGCTACTTTTTTCCTTTCATGTTGAACCGAGGGCAGACTTTACAATACAGTGACTCACTATGGCCCCTGAGGTATAAAGAATTGCTAGGAGACAGGACGGGCCAGGGCTAGCTAGTTAGTGTGCTAACTTCAGTAGATATCTCTGCAGCACAGTGCATAGGCTTCTTTGATGTTACGTCACTACTGTTATTTCTTCACATTCTTCAGTGATTCAAACTAAAATTCTGGCTGGGTCTTACGTTTTGTACCTTTAAACAACTGAAGGCAATCCAAGAGGACAGAGAAACCTCCCCGTCACTGATGACAAGGACGAAGGCAGCACTATGAGACTTCACGTTATTTTAGAGCTGAAGTGTGACAGCAGAGGCCTGATGGGATTCTGTAAACTGAGCAGAATTATTGATATGTGGTTCGTTTTCGTGACATACCCATAGGGAAGGTAGATTCACCTTGTTTCAAGGTGGGCTGACAGCAGGTCGTGCAACAGTTGAAGCAGCTTCTCTCACGACTGTTTTAACCATGAGCGTGAATTGTGAAAATTCCAGAAATTCCAGTGAGACCGTGATATTTGTGTTGAGGTCACTTTATGACATCCTCTAATTTTGCTTCCGGTGGCTAACCCGTTTGGGCAGCAGATGCACAAAGGATAACATCCACACTAACATACTGAAAAAGCTTTATGTCCCACGGTTTGATGTGAATAATTACCAAATCCACAGTTAGACACAATCATCAGAATAGGCTGCTTTCGTTGCCCAGTGTGGTTAAGGACTGCCGTCTCTTTTGTCAACCTTCAAAGTGCACTTTCCTCATCCAGCTGGCAGGCTTGTTGGAGTAATGCTTGCCTTCAAGAACCACTGAATGCTTTACACATAAGAGTCAAAGGTTATGGGGGCAGTGGACCGCAAAAAATTCTTCATTATACTGCTGGTCAATAAATTCTAGGTCTCTGTTGGGGTATTGGTGTATGGGGGGGATACTGACGACAAAAGATTTGAGAGAGCTTAAGGCAAATTTGAGCATCAGATTAAGCCTCAGTCTGCAGGTTCACCAAACTCACTTTTGGCGGTTTGAATACACAGTGTCATCTGTTCACCCTTCCTTGTATGTTCAAAATAAAAGCTGGGACAGTGAGGTTTTAAAGCACCAGATGGAAACAATCAGTGTTTGGTGTCTATATTATCTTAAAAATCTAAATCGGCATAAGCACTAAATGTTGCCAAATGATACACTTATAAACTGAGAGTAAAATTAATTTCAAAGTAGTTACACAGTACATCATAGCAGCATTCTGCATGGTTGCCTGTGGCTACGTTCAGCATGTCGGCAGAATGGACGGAGCGCAAATCTCGAAGACTTGAGTGTGACCTGTGCTCTCAGAGTTTGCCTTGTACTCTCTCAAATCTTTTGTTGATAATATACATCCATATTGGCGGAAGTGATCTCAGCCTCTCGTGCCCTCAGGGGACTGTAATCATAATAAAATCCATGCATTGGGAAATGGAGCCAACATGGCCATTCATATTATTACTTCAGCTGTAGGCAGCCAACAGACGACGCAGACGGATGTGAGAGCAAAACAACATGGTGAAGGCTCCCTCACCTCAGCCACTTATTTTCAAATGGGAAGAAGATCAATACAGTTAGTGTGAGTTACTACAGCAAGGAGAAGATGCATCATTCACACTGAAAGCAGTGTTTTTAATGTTTTTTTTTTTTTATGCTACTTTGTTGAAAATATCTCTAATGCTCCTGAGCAACAAGAAGCTTTTAACTCTTATCTCGTGATGAAAATTGAAAATGACTCCTGCGTCTATAGAATTTTTGTTGTCAATATGTTTAGCAGTAACTTTTGCTATAAAATAACTGAACATTATGTAAAGGTTTAGGACTCGCAAAAGGACATTTAGTTCAATCAGTCTATGTGAAAGCATTGACAGAGGGGCTAGAGAGTTACAAAATCAATTTATTCACAATAAGGTGCACAACAGTTGCAAAAAAGCTGAACAGATAATTGAGGAAATTCCTATAGGGAGTGCTGCATGTCAGGGTATCACACCCCAGTACTTTGGTCATGCACTGTTAAGTTCAGTACCTGATCTTGATGTAGTTTGTTTGGTCTGTTGATTAAGATATAAGTTAGAAAATACCCCTGGAGTGGAGGACTCAGTTTACTAATGAGGTGTTGCAGTGAGTGATTCTGCAGATGCATGCAGGTCTTTCAATGATACTTTGACACTGAAACAGTCATTTTTGTCATTTACACATTGTTGCATGTGGTGACGAAAACTGTAATACTTTTTTTATTGTAATGTCATCGTTTTTTACATTAACATCTGTTGTTTACCCCGCCTCTCTTGTAATCAGTTTGGCAATATCCTGTCAAGCACTTAAAGGGAAATTACCCACATTGTAATGCCACCAAACTGGTTGAAAAGTTGGCAGTGCTTTCCTTTAAGGCTGTGCTCCTGTCTGAACAGCTTGTTTAAGCTGCTCTACTGGGAAAGCTAGAGAAGCAGTGCTTTGAAATTTTATTGTTAACATGGTCAAATGTGTCTCTGACCACCTCCGGAAGTGTTTTTTTTGGCGGTCAGGTTAATGTCCATTCACGATGTGTCTCGAGTGCATTTACACCTTTTGGTTAAGTGCTTTCTGGTTACAATCCAGACAAATGTACCAGGTAAATGGGGTCACATTTGAAGTGCACTAAACCACTCCTAGGCTAATGGTTTGAGACAGAAATAATTATTTGATGCATTCACTGTAGGGTACTTTGAAAAATGATGTGATGAGGAAAAACAACATATTGGAGACTTTGGATTTGGATATGACAAATAAACTCAGGGCCTCAGGTCTATTAAGGTGTTTCAACTAAATGTAATAATAATAATAATGATAATAATAATAATAATAACTCACCAGCATCATTCTCAGACAATTCATGACCCTGATGTTATAACGTCTGTCAGCAGTCGTAATATCTTTCATGGTTTCTAACCTCAGCATAACCTTAGTCTGACAGTTTTGCAGGAAAAGGTGCTCCTGTTGCATTACAATAACATTCAGGATTTTAAAGACCTTATCTCCTGAAACTGTCCATGCGTGTTCCAGTGGGAGGTGCTATGTCATCTTCACCAATGTAGGAAGGATGAAAACCAAATTATTAGACACACAACAACTGATTCCCACTCCGCACTGACTGATGGACTTGAGCTTTTGTTGTGGAAATCCTGGCACAGTGAGTGGGACAAAAAAACAGAAGCGTGACTCCCTCTGAGACATCGGCCTATCTCCTTGTTTGGATGCTATCTTTGGTGCAAACTCACATTGGGAAAAGTGTTGTTCTCAACTGAAGACTTGTGCTCACTTGAATGCCGGTCGGAGAGCCAGAGAGCTCAGTGTGTGATAATTGTGATACTGTATTCACAGGGTTTGAAAACAAGCATCCATCAAAATGCACAGCAACTGTATAGTATGTGTCACTTTTCATTATAGCATCTGTCGGAACAAGCTCATTAAATCACACCCCCCCCCCCCAGAGCTAATTGACCCACAGCAAACTTGGGAGAAGTATTCTAGCGGTGGTTGTCTTCGCTTTTTACCTTTAATTGCACTTTTTTCACCCTGGGTTTCACCTCTCAGGCTATTTTCAGGCTGTTCTTCCTTATTGGTGGAGGTTGTTTGGGCTTTATGCAGTCTGAAATACCTGTTGGTAATACTTAAGGGCTCTTAATGGTGCTTCCAACTTTGTTTTTGAGTTAAAAATCATTTAACCTGTATTTCTATTTAGAGTTAATCTTCTGTTAAAAATAAGCTAGAATTGAACATCACTTTTAAGTTTTGTTCTAGGGTTGGACTCAAAAGCTGGGTAGAAAACAAGACTTTACTGAGAAAGGGTTAGTATGGCAGACAAGAGGAGACAGGTTGAGGCTTGAGATTTTGGAGGAGTGGCAGCAGGTGGAGGGAACAGTAGACAAAGATGCAGAGAGAGGTGTGAGTGACTGGTGGAGACGGGAGAGTAGAGATAAATATGTCAGGAAAAATCACACAAAATTCAGCTCTAGTGTCTGTACCACTTGATAATGACTGACAAACTGCAAAGCGCAGAGTGGACCAGGTTTAAAATGCTGCGGGTCGGTGATTGGATGGGCATCAGGTGTGAAGCTGAACGACCTGCAGGTGAGTCATCTGGCAGCTCCGCCCACACACCCAGATAAAAGAGGGATGGAAAACAGGAAGACAGTGGGGAAAGGAGGGAGACTAGACAGACCTATAACATGGGATATCTGTAAGAGGGAAATAAAATAGAGGAGTCAGATATTTACTGTAAGGAGTTGGTAGACACCAACATCAGGTAAAGAAGAGTGGGAATACTGGACTTGCATTCTTCAGGTGGTCGTAACTGAATGGATGCAAATGTTTCTGCTGGATGTGTAAATAGGCAACTAACAAGCTTCTAACAACTTTACTGTAGCCACCTTAAACATCATCTTGTTTCCACTTTGGGTGGGGCTAATCATTTAACCCCAGGACCTCCTAGAAGGTGAAGTGCAGGGGATCCCCCCCCCCCCAGAAAAAAGCAGTGAGCAGTGAATAACTACAAAGCACAATTTCATCTCAAACACAATATTCCATTTGTACTGTTTCCAATGACCGTTACACAAAAACACACATCAGCAATGTACCACACACTCTCTGGGAGAGAATAAATAAAGGATGGGGAAAACTGTAGGAGTCTAACATTTAGATGCTACTGGGAGTTTTTATTCAAGTAGCTGTCTGTCTAACTTGCCTCCACAATCAATTTTTGCTGCATTATACAGACAGATTATGAAGAGCTGGTGGGCACAGAAGATGACAGATTACATAGAGTACCAATTAAGCTGCTTCAGTAAAATATCAAATTATACTTTTGGCATGAAGGAGAGCAATGTGAACACTTTTGTACTGCTGTGTGAACTTCATATCTACAAAAATACAGAATTTCTCTCAAGATATCACAAAATCAAAACGCCATTGAAGGTAAATAGACCCATCTGCACCACAGACATAAATGTCTCCAGGAAAAACTTAAAACACCATCATGAAAGACATTCATTCATCAAAATAATGAGAATTTATGGAGGTAAGTGACAGAAATATCTCTGGAGAGAACACAAAGAGCCTCACTCTTTTATTCTGATACATGTGCATGTAAATCAAAACAGCTATGTTGCTATCAAATCTGATGGTAAATTGCTATAATCTATCAAAAAAGAAGGCATCATAGGTTATATTGTTGACAAATGTCAGCATTTTCACCTTTTTCTACCAAAAGATAGAGAAAACCACACCGATACAAAAAAGAAAATACTGTGTGCAGCATTCTGATTGTCTTTGTTTGCTTCATTTGACAACATAAAGTCGACTGATCCAGGTTGAAATGGGACAGAATGAGGAATTACATGCAACCAAATTGGCAACCTAGAAACATGGTTGGTGCCTCACCCAGTGAGCACTCTTCTTAATCAAATAAGTACTTAAATCTTCTTCATATGACTTGGTATACGGTCCTATTTTTAAATCCTCCCTCTTAACCTTTTGACCACCATGTATCCATTTTTGAAGCAGTCAGAGCGGCTTCACCCAAGAAACAGGGCATCCATAACAGTGCATCTGCAATAAGTGGCAGTCCATTTCCTTTCACATTAAGGCCCGGCCAAAGGGAAAGGTTTTTTTTCCGCCTCTCATTGTGCACAACAGCATATCCGTCTTTCATCTAATCCAGTGACTCGATCAATTATGCATGCAAGCTAAGCACGCCTTTCTTATTCAAGTACATGAGAGCATCACAGCTGATAGAGCGAGGCGCCAAGGTGTTTGCGTATAATGACTTGGTGTCGTCATTATGCTTTATTTCTCTCCTGCTTTATGGTCACACCATCAACTCTCATGATACTCTCAGGAGCGTCAAGAGGAATCTTTGGAGTTCATTCAGTCATTTGATATCTTGACCACCTCCACATCAACCTGCAAATGTGTCCTAAAATAGATTTTAGTCATCATGCGATCTTAAAAAGCCCTGCTCACTGAGGCTGAAAAGACTGCTACAAAGGGATCTGTATGTATGTCACTGTGTATCCTGGCATTAATGATGGCATTAAAGGCCTTAAAAACCTGCTTGCTCTATCAGCCTTTTATTAACGGTGATGTGGTTCTCTATGAACAGACCTGTTTCTGCTAGTGTCTAGTTTATTTTCACATGACAGATTACTGTATTTGTGTTCTTGTCTTCTCCTTAGCAATATGTGAATCAAAATCTGATGCCAAGTGTGACAATGTTTGCTGTTAGTATTTTGCAAGGCCATTGTCAAACAAAACTCACCTGATCTGTTATCGGATTTACTCACTTGTCATAGTGCGATTTTTGCATTAAATTCAACTCTGGTGATTACCTAGCATCAAGTGACAGTTCAGAGCACAACCTCACCTTTCCCTTCTTCCACAGCATTGCCAGGTGCCCTGCTCTTTCCCTCTTCTCCCCTCTTGTCCTCACCTTCTCCCTAGCTGCCAGCGTGGCCTCGGTGCTCGGCAGGCTAATAACATTAAAGCGCTGCGGCATGTGGGCACACCCACTGACATGGACATCTGTCACATTTTCAGGCACTGTCCCCCAAAAAAAGAAACCCTTCTCGAGGTTCATGAATAGTGGGTGCTTGTTTATCGATTCGTGAGAATAACATACATATGCCTAATGCTTGTTATTAATATTACTGCAACCCAGGGCAGCAAATGGCAAACTCAGATGTGACCCTGTAATCTTGAAGTAGTACAGCAAGGAAACTAACAGGTAGCACTCTGGGAAATATGACTAAGATGAATTAGTTTAAATGCCAGAGTGGTCAGTACTCTTCTTTTTTATTTGTCCAGCCCTGACTGCTAGTGAGATTTCGTTTTTTTTTTATAGAAGTTTGAGGACAGTTTGAATACCTTTGGGAATAGTTTTTGTCATTGACATTTGAAATCCGATAAATGAAATAATGTACAATTGAATTTGCTTTGCTTGAATTGCTTTGTGCTGAAGTTGATTGTTGTCTATTTGGACATGAATGAATATAGGTGCTCTTTTCTCCTCCCATCTTCTATAATGACAAGGGGCACGGCTCTGGAGACCCCCACCATCAGGTTCACATTTGTGGGTTTTTCATTCCATTCAGGATGAACTGTACCAACTTTGGTAAACCGTCATGAGCATCAGCTGTACTTTGTGTTTTCTGCTAATTAAATCAAATGTTAGCATGCATGTGAGCATGTTAGCGATATAACCATCTTACACTACACAAGCATGAGGACACCAAATCCCCCAAATGAGATGTGATTGGTGAGCATTTCAAACATTGGCACAAAATTGCTTCTTGAACAGCCTCCACTCTTCTGGGAAATCTTCCTGTAATATTTTGGAATTTGGCTGCAGGGATTCGTTCCCCTTCAGCTACTAGAGCATTAATGAAGTCAGCCGCTGATGTTGGGGGGTAAGACCTTGGTCACAGTTGGCGTTCAAAGTCACGTCAAAGGTGCTGGGTGGGGTTGAGGTTGGGGCCAATCAAATTCTTGGGTGAAGCATTTTCCTTATACACAATTTGGAACAATGTTGCATTTTTATTTCAAGCATGTCACATTGTTTACTTGGTACATGAACACACATCATATATCAAAACTGAATACCTGACAAATTGTAATGAATACCTGAGGAATGGCTCCAATTAGCAAGCGTGCTCAGCCAGAGCCTTCTCTGTTTATTTTCATGTAATAGAGTTGTAGCATGAGATATTTTACTTATTAACATGCCCAGTGATTTGGGGAGGCAGCTGTACTGTAATTGTGGAGGATGTGCGGAAGAAAGTAATTAGATCATCGCAACGCTGTGTTTTGCCTGCAGCTGTCTGTTTTTCATCAGTTTTCTAAACGGGTTTGTCATATCCCTCCTTCGTCTACACAGAAGTCCAATTACATCTTTACTGTATTTGTGGACGATAATTCACAGAGCATTGGAAGATGGCTGTTTAATATGCACTGGATATGGCAATGGGTTCAACACAATGTCCAAGGGGGTCTTTTGATTTGAATAAATAAAGTTGCGTTCAAATTAAGGAGAGAGCAGCTAGCTTTCAAGTGATGGAGCATCTGTCTTTGATTTTTGTACTTTAAGACAGGAAACCATATTGTAAACAATGTCTTACAATTTTCTTTTCACCCACCAGCACACAACACAAATGTGTCTTGACTGAAGAAGAAGTAGTACAATGACTTGATATTACTGTGTATGTTTTCTTTGCTTTTGTAGTTTGACATCCAGACTCCTGACCACTTCCTGTCTATTGCGATCTTCCCCCATCAGGTGCATCTGAAACACGAGGGTTTCCATTACAGGGTCCTATCAAATATTCAATTGTGCTAAAATGCTCTGTTGGGCTGCTGCCATGGAAATATGGACAGTCATTTGTGCTCTAAACATTATCTACATCTGATTTCTGAGATCTGGATTGCAGAAGAGGCAGGCAGGTGCTTCTCATATGTGCCGCTAATGGCTTTTCCTTTCATTACTACCATCCTCAGAGTTGCACAGAGATTAACCTCCATATATTAAAAAGATGAAGATGTCAAGAGTGGAAACAATTCTGATAAATAAACAAGGGAACGAAAACCTCACTGAAAACTTCCAGAGGCCCTATTCTCAGTCGAAGTTAGGAGGCTCAACCTGACTCTGGTGGTCTCAGATGGTGTTTCTGTTTCTGTCACTTCATGGCTAATTAATTAACCCTGCCAGGTCCTTTCAGAGCCCTCTGCAGCAGAAGCAGGTTACCTTGGTAGCCACTGATCACACTGCGTCTCTGCATGTGCTCTGAGCAGAAAGTACTCCAAGGTGATGGTGGAGTAAACATCTCCTCTTTCCTGAGATATTTATAGTCAATCCAAATGTTCTATTTCTGACAATTTCTCAAAATCTGTTAAATACATCAGATCAATATCATGTAAAGATGATATTTGCAGTAAATTCATAGTGGTTGCAAGGTTACCTGTACATCTTATCTGCGTTTCAGTGCAGGGATGCATAGTGTGCATGTCATTTTCACAAATAAAAATACAGTTTCTATTTGCACCCAGGTGAAAACAGTCACACAGCAGCCATTTGGTTATCTACACCGTTTAGTCCATCAATACAAACCTAGGTTAGACTGGATGTAGGGCATCAAAAGAAAGGAGGATGACTTCTAAACATCTAAAAAAGAAATGACAAAAAGAAAAGGTGGGAATATTTAAAAAGTTTATCAAGCACAACCTATTTCAAAACCATCTACTTAGTGTATTGCACTATTAAAGCAAGAGATGAATGATTATCAGCCCTCAAATTCATTATTCAGCCTGTCTGCCTTAAGACAGATTAATTTCTTTTATCAGAGACGAAAGCTTCCTCTGCTCCTGAATCTGCTTGCTAAATGTATACGTTTTTCAGCATAGATTGATAATTGCTGTCAGAAAATGAAGTTCATTGCATTGCAATTGCTCAGACAAATCTAATATGGATTCATAAAGTCTCCCTTTGATATATTATTGTCTATGCAGCTTTGTGCTATAATATAAAAACAGAAGTGTCACATGACTCTTCGGATCCTTGTTGTGTTTTATTCGCAAATATTAGCTTTGGAATTGGAGTTTAAAGAAATTCAAAGATTAAAATGAAGCTGTGTTTCGTTTAAGGATTAAAATATTGTTATTAGGAGTTGACGTACAATACCACTCCTGCAAAATGTGTTTTTATATCACCCGTATCTTCTCGTTAACGATTTATTTCACAACCCTGGCATCTTGGAAAAGCTACAGCTCAAAGTGCTCACATTTGAAAAATATGTAGTTCCCTGTTCACTACGGGAGATAAATGAGGTAAATTTTCTTGCTGTGCTAGCAGGAGTTACAGCCTGTCCCTATTACTCCATCCAGGCCATAAATAGGCACAAACCTGTGACACATTTAATTAAACTCAAAAGCTCAAGCTGTCAGACGTTGTGTTTGGCCCTCCCCTCTTTTGGTCCTAATGGATGCTTGCGGTCCATAATGCCTCAGTGCCAGATCCACTGTGTCAGCTCTCGGGATTGATGCTGAATAATGGGGCTTTGTCAGAACTGGTAAGAAATTTACACTGTCAGACGAGGACGTCAAATTGTCTGAGGGAAAGGAAAACATCTTCAAATTGTTAATCAATCACAAAGATTGAGGAAATGACCATGTGTACATTTTGAATTAAATTGGGGGAAGTGATAAAATTGTGTAACACGTGACAGGTAATTTGTGAAACCAAGATGATAAACAATGCTCTGTCACAGCAAATCCTCTGATCTGGTTTGATGAGGAGGAGAAATGACATTGTTTGGATGAAGCATCGATTTAATGGGGATGCTAGAGCAGGATTTGACGGCAGGTAGCATCTGGATAAAATCACACCAACTGTGCTTAGTCAGGAGGTAAACCACATGTCGCTGAATGAGCTCCACAATGTGACAAAGAGCAGCTGTGCTCCAGATTAGTCAGTGTTCTTCATCTCTGCTTTGTCATACTGTTCTGCAGTGATGGACAGGTAGATAAGAGATTAGCATTTGGCAGCAGTCTATCGAATTTCAGTGTGACTATGGAAATCCAGTTTCCACTTCATTCTGTCATATCATCCAGGAGTGTGTGAGTGTGGGATAAGCTACTCCAGAGGAGTCGCATTAGGGGTGGTCTTGAAGAGAGGGGACAGTTATTTAAAGCTATAATATACAGCAATTTTACATTAAGATAAAAATAATTTATGACCATCTATAGCTTCTGTAATGGGACAACTGCAGTGATTAGTAATTAACACAGGGCATAACTTGTTTGTAGCTGTAAACACAACAGTCTCATATCATTAAGGATTTAAGTCCAATCTTCACTTTTAGCTCAGTTTTTGGTCCCCACCAATCCCTGAATATTTGGCCCTTTAGCTGCTGAAAGCTCCACTATGTTCACTTGCAAACTTTAGTCTGAGCAGCAAGACTGAACCAGAACCATACAGCTGTGAGCCAGAAACCAAAACAATAAGCTGAAAAGCTCCGTGGAGTTCTCCACCACACGCAACCGTTTTCACATACAAGTATACAACCCATTGATTGAATAATGAAAAAATTGTTTCTGCTTATTAAGAACTGTCTAGCTTTGCTATCTGCTTCTTCACCTCATCTGGCGGTGCAACACGTGAAGCTGTTATTTATAGTTGGGTACTAAATATATTCGGCACACTTTGTCTTACCTGATCTGACTTGACTCAGACGGTCCCTGCTGCAATGTTTTAATGAAATCATTTGAGCAAAACATGAATGCCCCAAAGACACTGATGTTTGTGCAGCTGTTACACCTGTCTTACAACAGTTAACATTAATTTCACCAATTTGTAGTTAAACAACAGACTGGTTATCAAAAGTGCATGTGCCACAGAACATTTTAGTGTGGATTTTAACAGTCATTCAATTCCCAGCTTTCAGAGATATGTGTCACAACAGAAAACTGCCTCATTTTGAATAAACTAGGATGGTTAGAATCTGGGATATGCAACATCATTCTGGACCTTTAGCTTTAAGGATATGAGCTGTAAAGTATGCTCATGTTGAATACAGTTTGAAAATGCTCACCTGGAAGCAGGAGGTGTCTGATTTTCACAACTTCCTCCCCCTCAGATGTTCGAGTCCTTGTTCCAAATTGATAAGCTGTTTACCTTGAAATAGCTTGTGACGTAAGATGTTTTTTTTTTAAATTTTAAACCAGATCTGCAGCTTCGCAGTGCTTTTTTTCTTACCGTTTACCTCCATTCTCAGGGCCGTGGTCTTGGAGTTTAATCATGTACAATTATATAAGGGACAGTATGTCACTCGAACTGTATATACACTGAACAAAAATATAAATGCAACACTTTTGTTTTTGCTCCCATTTTTCATGAGCTGAGTTCAAAGATCTAAAACTTATATAAATAAAAACAAAAACCCATTTCTCTCAAATATTGTTCACAAATCTGTCTAAATCTGTGTTAGTGAGCACTTCTCCTTTGCCGAGATAATCCATCCCACCTCACAGGTGTGGCATATCAAGGTGCTGATTAGACAGCATGATTGTTGCACAGGTGTGCCTGAGGCTGGCCACAATAAAAGGCCACTCTGAAATGGGCACTTTTGCTTTATTGGAGGGGTCTGGGGGGGGTCAGAAAACCAGTCAGTATCTGGTGCGACCACCATTTGCCTCACGCAGTGCAACACATCTCCTAGAGTTGCATAGAGTTGATCAGGTTGTTGATTGTGGCCTGTGGAATGTTGGTCCACTCCCCTTCAATGGCTGTGCCAAGTTGCTGGATATTGGCAGGAACAGATCCTTGCAACATGGGGCTGTGCATTATCATGCCGCAACATGAGGTGATGGTCGTGGATGAATATCACAACAATGTGCCTCAGGATCTCGTCACGGTATCTCTGTCCATTCAAAATGCCATCAATAAAATGCACCTGCGTCCATAACCCCACCGCCACCACTCGAGCCACAACGTTGACATCAGCAAACTGCTCACCCACACGACGCCACACACACTGTCTGCCATCTGCCCTGAACAGTGAAAACTGGGATTCATCCGTGAAGAGAACACCTCTCCAACGTGCCAGACGCCATCGAATGTGAGCATTTGCCCACTCAAGTCGGTTACGGCGACGAACTGCAGTCAGGTCCAGACCCCGATGAGATTGACGAGCATGCGTATGAGCTTCCCTGAGATGGTTTCTGACAGTTTGTGCAGAAATTCTTAGGTTATGCAAACCGATTGTTGCAGCAGCTGTCCGGGTGGCTGGTCTCAGATGATCTTGGAGGTGAACATGGTGGATGTGGAGGTCCTGGGCTGGTGTGGTTACACGTGGTCTGTGGTTGTGAGGCCGGTTGGATGTACTGCCAAATTGTCTGAAACGCCTTTGGAGACGGCTTATGGTAGAGAAATGAACATTCAATTCACGGGCAACACCTCTGGTGGACATTCCTGCAGTCAGCATGCCAATTGCACGCTCCCTCAAAACTTGCAACATCTGTGGCATTGTGCTGTGTGATAAAACTGCCCGTTTCAGAGTGGCCTTTTATTGCGGCCAGCCTCAGGCACACCTGTGCAACAATCATGCTGTCTAATCAGCACCTTGATATGACACACCTGTGAGGTGGGATGGATCATCTCAGCAAAGGAGAAGTGCTCACTAACACAGATTTAGACAGATTTGTGAACAATATTTGAGAGAAATGTTTTATTTTTTTATATAGAAAATGTTTTAGATCTTTGAGTTCAGCTCATGAAAAATGGGAGCAAAAACAAAAGTGTTGCGTTTATATTTTTGTTCAGTGTATTTATCTATTTATCTGTTTTTCTAATCCTGAAGCGGCATTGAGGACGAAAGGGCAAAGCAAAAACTTGTTTTAATCTGTACATGTTACAATAAAACGGTTTCAGGTTAGAATCTGGTACCTTAATTTCCATTTAAATTGCTTGTACATGGGAAATATTACATTGGAAACAGAAGTCAAAAACAAAATTGATATGTTTAGATTCCTGAACATTTAGATTCCTAAAATGAGATTATTTCTGCTTGCAAATGATGATAACAATTCTTAAGTACAAAATTTTCAAATAATTTGAAAATATAATTGTTAAAGTTTAAATCCAAGTTCCTTGCTAATAATTTGCCATATTTAACATTATGTATCAAACAACAAGGGAGTTTAATCAACTAAAAACTACATTTTACAAGACAACATGGAAAGGTAGACATGAATGCAGTGAGTCAGAATTATTCCTTTGTGAGACAAAGTTGTATAAGACGCAGTTTTGAAAAATCTTAAACTCATACTCTAAACTTTGGAACAACAAATTGGCTGATTTGGAGTGAATCTATATCAGTTGCAGGACTGATCAGTTGCCTGGCAACAGTGTTGGCATTGGCATCAACAGGTTTTTCCAGCCTGCAACCATTAAAGCCATGCTTAGGGAGGATGCATGTAATAATACAGTATGTATACAGTATGGATTTCTGGGGGAAAAATACATATTTCTATGTATCATGAGGTTTATAAAATAATAAAAGCCATAATGCAAGGCCCAAAGTCACAATACATGAAAAAACAACACATTCTACAAACACAAAGTAAAGCGTTAAACACATTTAGAGTAAAATTTCACATTTATGATAAAGTTTTGAAACATCCTCCAGTCTTCCTCCCCAATCCATATTGAGTTCAGATGTGAGGCTGAGTCATCATTCAGTTAATCTAATCATGCTGGAACATCAAACAAAGCTGAGTTTCAACCACAGCCTGTACTCCAGTTTATTCTAAACCCCCGCAGTCGGGATCTGTCCATAAAATGTTGAATAAATGTTTAGATAATGAGACTTAAAAGATTACTTATCATTGCCTAAAGGGAAGCAACTTCACTTCAATTATTTTGCATTCACAGCTGTTGCAGGCTTTGGGCAATGAATGTCTGACCTCTGTATCTTTGGCTTTCTTTGTTGCTTTTTGTTATGTGAGCCGAATAAGAAATAAAAAGAAATCAAGCTTTTTTTTCAAAGATTCGGACGTGAATAAACACCACTGTCTAACAATGTATTATGATAGAAACAAAAGGAAAGACAAGAAAAAAAAGATGTGTGATATGACTGTTTCCAAAGCTCCGCTCTCCTTAGTTACTGTTGCTAATCTTGTCAATGCACATACAGATGGCTCATATTGCACATGTGTAGTTCATGATGGTAACGGTGGCGGATCAAAAATCAGCATCATCTTGATTTTACAGAGAGGTAGATAAACTCCCAGCCTCCAGCCATCGACTGACTTTGTCTGATTTTGTCTGTTATCTCATCAGTTAGCAAGCTAATGAAGCAAATATCAACTCAGTTGGTTGGATGAAAATGTTTTTTATGTTTCCAGCTCACTTGTTGTGAACGGAGAATTCTGGTAAAGTGCTTGGTGGCTACACGTGATACTCTGCTATAAGACTAAGGGCGAGGTTGCCTGTCTTTATCTAAGAGTCAACATCCACAACATCTGATGATCTGTGCTCTGGAAGACATGGAAATAAAGACATAGCACTGCAGTGTAGAGCTAATTAGTGCTGCAGTGCTTCGGCAGGAAAGGCCTACTGTACTGTTTAAGATACAGTTGTTAAGCTATAATTGGACAATTGCTGTTCAAGGGAGGGATTTCGCTAAATATCTAAGCTGATATCCAAGTCAAGGTCACATCAAATAGGTTGTATCCAATAGCCTAAAATCCTACATACACTATATAACAGTCGTAATAATATTTGAATGAATAGTTAAGCTGTTGTAATGTAAGCTAATATGTAAGATGTCCCTGTTTTAGAATTGGTTTGATAAAAACGGACATAGTTTGATAATTAGTCTCCTAATTGACCTGAATGGTATGTATTGTTGTTGGTTGTTGTAACTGTTATTTTGCAAGACTCATACAACGCTTGAGTATGCTTAATGATCTCGGGATAATAATGCACACATCCATCTCAGTTTCAGTGGGAACAATGAGTCCAGAGGCACATGAAAGAGACCGAAGTGCTTGGCTTACTCATTCTTTTAAAGTGTCCAACCAAAAGGAATATAAAAAGGAATATGATGGTGTTTGTCCCTTCACTCTTCACTAACACATTCGTCTCCTTTCATGTGAAAGCATTTGACCCAAGTGGACATGTGAGCTTGTGATGTGCAAAGCAGTTCTTTTCAGTATCCGAATCACTACAATCAGTTCATTAATACATATCATATATAATATTCATCCAAAAGATTTGTTCCCTCAATGACTGAATGGAGCTCTGACTGTGTAGTCCCACTCTCTGAACTGAAACAGAGCCAAATGGTTTATTCCTCATGATCCCCGGCTTCTAGAACCTAAGTGCTGTCGGTTTGACGAAGACGCCAAACCCTATATATAATTCTAGACGTTTTCAAAGTTTCCTTGCTGAATATAGGAGATAAACACTGATGCAAATTACTTTTACATGGACACTTTGCTGATTTTCAATCGGCTTTGTATTATTACAACGTAGAGCTCTGAAACCAACGGACAGAGGACTCACATGCACGACTGAACACTCAGCAGATACAATCATGTCTTTACTTGAAACAGGTTCGGTTCGCATTCACAGCTGCAGATTTTCCAAAAGATTGACGAGCTGGGAGAATAGGTGAGACAGTTAACAGTGAGTTAGTACAGTCTAATGTTAGTCATATAGAGTTTTTCTTAGTGATTTTGTGTCTGAGGAAAATGTTGATTTTCCCAGTGGCCTCACTTCCAGCAGTACCAGCTCGCTAAGTAGCTTTCCCACTCATCATCCATTTTGTTGTCATCTGGTGCACAATATAAATAACTTTTTTTATTTTACTTTTTTTATTACTGTTATTTTACTGTTAGGTTAGTCATTCAATCAGCGGGGGAGCTCTTGCGGCAGACAATATGGAGAAAAGTTAAACAGTGTTCATTTGCATTTACTACGCATACTGTAATGATACCAGGCTGAAAATCGGCAGTTTCCCTTTGAGTCTTTTGACATTACTTTGTCAGGATCCTGTTGGTTTCTGTCTCCCCTGTCCTTTCTCCCTCTACCTGCCACCTGAGCAGAGGTTACTCCAGGTCACACACCTGCAACTCACACACACCTGACACCAATCCCCAATCAAGCCACCCACTCCCTCCCTGCCTACATAAGCCCAGCCCAGATCACCACTCTCTTCCAGACTGTCCGTTGCACTTGGTACTCTTCAGGCTCCTTTCTCCAAGACTACTTGTGATTTTGCTCGTGTTTGCTCTCTGTCCTGATCCCGGTCTTGCTCTCCCCCGGTCTCCGTCCCGCTCCTGCTCCACCTGGTTGTCTTCCCTGGTCCCCACCCCGGTCCTGCTTCCCGCTAGCCCCTTTTCCCCGTCCTTGCTCCTATCCATTGGTGTAAATAAACCCATCTGTCTCCCAACCGCCCAGTTGTTCGGTGTCTGCATTGTGGGTTCAGCCGGTTTAGTTCCACACAACATACTCTTGAACTTGTTGGGCCTTGAATCTGGCAGTTTCAGCTACTCATTATCACTCACCTTCACTGTGAAGGATGTTTCATTGAATGAACCAACTGAACAGGCACCTTTTCCCCACGCTGAAAGGATCAGAGACTGTGTCAGGAGCTGCTGACTATCACTCAGGGGTCACGGTCACCATGTGCCACGTACAGTGAACGAATCACTGAAAATGCACCTGCTCTGTGCACTGAAATGATCTGAGACGGTCTTCAGCCAGCTTTTTTTCATACTGCAGCTTTCACCACATATTGTAAATTAAACTGAAAAATGAACAGATTGGTTCAGGAGGTGATTCAGGTCGGTATGTTCTCTCAATAGACTATTTTGAATCTATCGTTTATGAATGACACAACACTCGTGAACACCAGTGAGCACTCAGCAACACTCTGTGCAGAAAATCTGGTGCAATGACGAAGGTCATAGGATCAGGTGTCATGTTGAAAGGAAGGTTTTCCATGACTGTAAAGACAAAGGCAGTCTCCTGGAAGCAGCAAGGGGCTGTTAACTGTGAATAGATACAAACAATGCAGGAAGCATACATGCTGTATGTACATAAATCGTAATTCATGAATAATTCACGAGGAAACAGAATGAAACACAAGTGATTGTAATGAAATATGAGAATAATGTATACAATCCTACATTAGATGGAAACTTGAGCCTACGGAGAGAGACTTGAGAGCAGTGGGTGAAACACGACCATGTTTACAGGAACGTCACCTGTGGCTGAAATGTCATCAATCATTAAGATTTTGCTCTGATAAAGTTTAATTAAAAAAAAAAAGCAAAATTTGGAGAACAGCACCGTTCCGTCTCGGGGGCCTGTCACTTTTTCTCTCTCCTCTCTTGTTGCTGCATGTAGGCTTTTAAGTGAAATAGTAAATCCTGCAATTAGTAGAGTGTTTCTGGAAAGAGGAATATATGTCATTTGTTGTGGTGCTCATTCTGACCTCATTAGCTCTATAATGGGTTCAGCATCTTGCTGGTTGGTGCACTTTCACATGGTTCAGTGCAAAACTAGGCCAATATAATCACTGTTAATGATATTAAAGGGATAGTTTGACATTTTCAGAAATACACTTGCAAGAATTGCAATTAATTACAAAAGCTAGTTTACAAGATTTCCCCCTTCCTACCTACCTCGTTGGACCAAGATGTGATTAGTGGGGGGGGGGATTAAAACATGACTGAAGAAGAGGTAAATTGTGCTCTTGCATTGACAGTGCCACAGGAACAGGTGACATAATATAAAAAGAAAGGTGTAATTACTGCAATCAGGTGCCATCAGGACCATTGTTTTCAGTCCACATGGGCTGTAATTCAAGTGCTGAAAAGGCAATGATTGCAGTGCTCCAAAATCCAACTCCAAATCCATGGGAATGCTAAGAATGCACCATTGTGAAAGATGAACTGAGGCCATTGCTATTTACTTTCCCAGCGTTATTCTTCTTTTAAAAACATTCCTAGCTTGGTTTTGGCTCCACCACTTGTCATCATTTAGAGCCCATTTCTCTTAAAAAAAAAATGTCTCTATTCTGAAAGACTTTGACTAATTTATGTTCACCTCAAAGTGCGCACTGTTTTTGATTTAAATATTGCAGACAAACATGCAAAGCAACAGAAATGCAGATTGTCAGAAAATGTAAAAAGAGTTTTCGGGAAATATTTCAGGATTTCCTTCAGGGTCACGTGTTTCTTTTAATGTGTTACCGTCATCAAACAAGAGGCCTGCAGCAGCCTAACACAATCTAGCCAACATGTACACACAAAAATATCTATATCCTATTTGTGTTGTAAAGCGCAGAGGTGACTACAGGGGAAGATGTGTCACAGGCAGGTAGATGAGGGGTCACGTTTCCCCTGTGACATACCATAGCTGACCATTTCTCCCCCCCCCCACTGAGAAAAGAGGCCATGTGCCTCAAGACCGATGGGTCAGTGTGCACTTACGTCTTCATTAATAATGCATTGCCTTCCATCTGAACCAGCAGGCTGTGGAACAACACAATGGGACATGATGCATACAGTTGTTCATACATTAGCCATATATCCTGCTGTGGACAGGCACTGGAAAGGCTATGGTAACGATACTGACTCAGCTTTTACCTTTGGGAGCTGTCACACCACATATACACATGTTTAATCTATGTGTGTATATATCAGTGCTTGGATTTTTATACATAATGTGCAAAGAGTAACACATAGTATGCTGTATATGCTATTCTCCTTGTTTTTGCGCAAACATGTCACTGTATTTAGATCACTTCCATGTGCTCATTCAGCTTATTATTGTATTTATTATTATATTATTATAGCTTAGTGTTATATCTGTGTTCCAGCTATTCGGTTTTGCTATTAATGACAGACCAAAGATTGTATTTATTGAACATGTTGAGCTAAAATTATTATAGGAAACAAAATAAATCCCCCTGTATGTTAAGTTTATACATATTTGCTAATACTGTATGAGTGCCACATAACAGTCAGTACTGAAATTATAAGCTGTTTATTTAGTTGGACTCTGGGAAATTGAGATGGCCCTTTTTAACTTTTTTGTTTTTTTGAATGTGCAAAAAATAATTGACAGATTAATTGATAAAAACAACCGTTATTTGCAGCCCTACTTATATGAAGGATGCTTATATTTAGCTTATTGCTAGCTGACTTTCTAAATGTCCAGAAAATTGTGTAAAATTCAATTACAGAATCACAGTTTGTATGTATTCCCTGAGTTGTGTATGTCTGTTGATGAAGAAGAGCTTTTTTCTTTATTTCGCCACTGTCCATTAGACTAAATGAGCTGAGGTTTATTGCCAGTGAGTGCAGGGTTTGATTTTCCTTTTTTAGTCTCATAATAAGAGTACGATACTCATTCTGGACATTTCCTGCTGCTTAAAGACAAAAACACAAGTTCAGTCATATATGATGATTTGGTGAGGGATCACCCCCCCAATTTCCACAGCAATTTATCACAGCAGATTTTTATCTATCATGCTCTCCTCTCAGCATCACAGCTGTACATTTTATCTGCACTGTGCAGATGCAGCTCTGCATGCCTAAGATGCCTCCATGCTCCACATATGCTAAATTCTGTCTCCAGGCTTCCCTTGCTGTGAAACATAACCCCCCCCCCCCCCCCCCACTCCTTCAAATGGGATTGAAAAACCTTCAAACTGCACAACCATCCTCCAAATGATCCTCTATTACGTTTTAAATTCCTGTGTGAAATAATTGGCTGCCGAGGAAGCATCTTTCCTAACGTCACTATTTTGGAAACTGCAGGGTCCTTGGTGGTCCAATCAAGACGCTCCAGGTTCAAGACTTCAGGAGCCCACAAGTCATTCAGCTTAATGCTGAATGATCGTGACTAACTCAGGGGGCTCTCGGGAGTGGGAGTGGGAGGGGGCTGCAAATATGATGGTTATAAATCCGTGGTTTAACTTCAGTGTCTGTGTGTAAGCCTGCACCAAGTGACCCCCCCATCAGCCCCCCCCTGTCTCAGCGAGCTGCGTGTTTCCTCAGATGCTGAGGGAGCAGCTCAGGGAAGAGGGTGGAGGAAAGAGAGAGAGGGGGAGACAGATACGCACGTAGAGAGAGACAGAGAGAGAGAGAGAGAGAAGGAGAGAGAGAGAGGGAGGAGGAAGATTTCAGCACCGGAGCTGTCCGCGGCTCTTGAACAAGTCTCTATCCCTGCCAAGGGGTCGAAGCTGCTTCCGACTGTAAATTTTCTCTGTGGGACGGTGAGGGGAAGGAATAACAAAGTGCTGTGCCATCCATCTCTCTGCGGGGCTGCCGACTGGCCAGGAAAGGCGCGCATACTTCATTCGAGCAAAGTCTTTGCCATGCTGGACGGCCGGGCTTGAGCCAGAGAGGATAAAGTGAGAACAGCAGCCTTTACTCTTTACGGTGAGTCCACCTGCAGCCTGCCTGGCCTTCTTTCCTACACTGCTCTTTATGATGTTACATAAGAAAAAATCAGAAACCTGCCATGCTGGGCTGGTCTAGAGTCTGATTTTTTTATTTTTTTTTTATTGTTGTGTGCTGATGCTGCAAACATGGGCTGTGACGGGACTCGTGTTGCTGGATTTAGTGGGAAGCCTCATTACCGATGCTTGCATGTGGATGCATATTTAGGTCAGCATCCACATGGGTGTGAACTACAGGAGTTCACATCGCTCTCCTCGGTGGCTTTGGCTGCTTCTGTGTCTCTTTCGTTTCACTGCAATTCACTGTAGGAAATAAATGCAGAAATATTTGCACAATAGTTGATGCATGCACATGATTGGGAGGATAACTGATAACACATCTTTCTCCGACCTTAAAGATGAAGTTGTATCAGTGGGAGATTCTGCTAAACTAATGGCATGGTTGGATGACTCTGTCCCCAGCTTCTCTGTCCACTTTCCCCAGCACTGTCCCATGGGGGAGTGCTGCTGTCCATTAAGCCCCCCATCTGTCTTTGTTTACAACCCTATTGTTGTTATATTCGAGCCCCTATAGACCCACAAACAAGCCAATTTCAGCATTAACCTTGGAGTGAGATCCTGCTTCTCAGTCTGTCACAGATCCCTGCAGCCCGAGCTGCTTCACTGCCGCCTGCTCTGTGGTTATTGTCAGACACTCTCACAACGTTTGGCTGGCACAGGCTCTCAGCCTGGCAGCGCCTGAATGCCAACGTGATGTCTCCAGCCTAACGATGCATTGAGATTTAAATTCCTCCTCCATTCAGGCACTTTTTTTTTTTTTTTTTTTAGGTCCGGCTGAATTTGAAACCCCCGTACGCATTTGTCGAGCCTTGAGCATATTATGCTTTTTGTGGGGAATGTTGTTGTGCTCAGGGTGGGAGAAGAGGCCAGAGTGAGAGTTGTTGTGTCATGCACGTAGCAGTCTCTTTCTTCCAGAAGAAATTAGAGTGACAGCGCAGACCAGGTGGAAGCAAGCAAACCACACTTAAGCTGTTGCATTGGATTTATTTGGCTTTGTGTGTCCAACTGCATGTACATTTTCGTGCTTTAAATGGCTGTTAGTGATTCCACTCACTCGCTATTACAGGGATCAGGGTGAACTCGTTAGTGTAATTAGTTCCAGGTCTTTGCTTCCCTGGTCCGTGGGTGAGATCTTCGGCTAAAGGGGGATTCATTCCCATGAAAAGGCATGCTTTGTGGTGCTTCCATTCAAAAAATGCCCCCCTCCCTCCTCTGAAACAAGGAATGAAAAGGAGGACTGGTTGGGATTCTAATCAGCACATAACAGTGACATCCAACAGCTTTGAGAGGGAAATCGTACAGTATACATGACATGCAAGTAAAGTCCGATGCAGATGAGCATCCTTTTTGTGCTTTTATGACATAAAACATACAACTACACAACAGTGTGTGCAGCCATTAAAACTGGGACTTTTTCTGATCCGTTGCGTAGTGGGGCAAAAAGATCCGAAACCCACAGATTCAAAGTGGCTGTCGTGTGAGGAGTGGTTCCGATCCTAACCTGGCCATCTGGAGCTCAAAGGGTCCCAAAGACAAACTTAAGGTGTCACAAGATGGTAAAAGGGATCAAAAACTCATTCTTGTTCTTCTTCAAAATCAAAAACTTGCACATTTTTTCTTGACTTGTCATTTTTCTTCTGAAACACTGGACACATTTAAAAAAAAAAAAAACACTCTTTAATTGAACAGCCTAAAAACATGTTATGTAGCTAATCTGTGCCGTATTCACAGTGACCTTGTGCAACATCTAAAAAACAACATCCTCCCCCATGCTATGTGGCACCTGGCCAAATGTACCCATAACGACAGCAGCCATAATTATAAGAAAATTTCAAACTGAGTGAAAAATATACTTCAGCAGATGAATTGACTGCAGTGACCAAGTGTTGTCTAGGTATATTGCTAAATAGCTGTTATATGAGCTCTTGTGAATCTCAATAACATCCCCATGGTGACTCTTGGGCAGCAGAGGACTGAATACTAATACAGACCTTAAGGTGTCCCCTGTTGGCCTCTAATACACTCCTGTTTACACGTAAATGGATCCAATTCAAACTAAAGATTCATTTCCTTCATAATACACTCAGCTCTTGACACCAGTTTATGTGACAAAAATAGATCCGCCAATATATTTTTTTCCTCATTTCCTCATCTGTCTGAGCTGCACCTCACAAAATGAAGTCAGGTGGAGGTAGGATGGAACGTCAGCTCAGTCTGTTGGATGCTATTGGGAAATCTTATAGAATATAGTGTGTTTTGCGCTGCATGGTCTGGTAGTGTTAAATTAGTGAAGTGTGGACAGGCTACAAAAGGATTTCTCAGAGGAGAAAAAAGAAAAAGGATTTGAAGTGCACTTTGGTGCCACTTCCCTCAGAAATTATCAATATTTAATTAAACCTAGATGCTCCTGAGAGTCTTATCATCCGAGAGCTCGTCACACTCAATCACTGATATCAATCAAGAGCATGCATACTGAATCTAAAAATGTTTATTAGCTTCATGTGCAAAAAGTACATAAATGCCAGAGAAATTAAATTAAAGGGTTCATTTCCATATACTCCTCCAAAAACTGCTGTATTCTCTTTAGAATATAGATGAATGGAGCAAAGTCACATGACTTAAGTCATAAGTGAGTGAATTGCTGATATACTTCATCATCTTGAGAATATTCTGTCGCAGTGCAGCTTGACAGAATAATATTTTCTCAGCCATATATGTCAGGTTCTGCCCCAAGGAGTGGCCCTGTTTTCCTTCCTTTGGTCCAGATCTTTTTTTATCCAGGGGCATTTAAATCATTCAGAGGGGTCTGGGAAGGAGAGTGGAGCAGCCGAGGCAGCTGCTCCTGCAGGAGTCTAGTGAACGTCAAGCCTGAGGGAGTTTTATCCCATCCTCCTCTGCTTGTATTGCCTTCAAATATAATATGAAGGGTGAATTTGGATGACTGCTGAGCCTTAGTGGCACCCATTTTTAATACTGTGTGCTCCTGAATGAACATTTACCATTCATCACAACTTGTGACTGACCTTTGAAGATTTTGTTGCCATTTATAGCAAATGGAAAAAAAAAAAGCCACAACCAGTCAGATGATCGAACAAGTTGGAAACAAGCACCATCTGAACCACAACCAACACCGTCTATACAATTTTATTTGGATATAAATCCATAACTGAGAGCAAAATATCAACAATAATCATCACACATCGCACAGGAAACATCTGGTGAAAGTTAATTTAGGAAGTTGACAGTTTTGGGCAGCTGATGACTCAAGTAACAATCTTAAAGATCTCTGTTTTGTAATCCAAAGAGATGCCTGTAAATGTCCCCCAACCCCTGCAAAAATCTGAATTTGATCCAATAACATTTGGGAAGTCTAGAAGAGCTGACCGATTAAATAATTTAATTGGTACACCCAAGACGCTTGTTGTCCATGGGACCAACAATGCGGAAGATCTGTGTACTTTCATGCCTGGGAAGTTGAACTTTGTTGCCATCATGCGCCTCTGAGCAACTTTAATAGGAATGAACAGAGCCCCGCCTCCAACATACATCTATGCCCTGAGGTCAGTGGTAGAGGTTAGCTGTCTGTTCCAAGCTCACATTATAACCCCTTGTACTATTTATTACTATCAAATGTGTGATAGATACAAGTGACAGTCTGGATGATAGTTTTACAGTTTGCCTTAGTTCCGTCTTACCAATAACTTTGGTGTGTTATTGTCTGTGTCCTTGTTTTTTTTTTTTGTCTCCTCAGGTATATTTTTAGCTTGGTCAGATCACAGCAATTAACTTGGTGAGTACAATGTTAGTATGACAGGTAGGAATGACGGCCAACACTACAAAAATAAGACACAATTTGTAATAACCACTTTGACTGACATCGATATATGTGTCTTCCTCAAAAAAGTATTCATGTCTTTGCTGTAGATACTCACTAGAGTGCTCTTATAGATGGAAAACAAATATGTCTGTCTCTCTTGTGAGTATGAAGTGCACGCAGGTGTTCAGCTGCACAAATGTTGCTGTCAGTCAGAGAGGAAAATGGGCTGAGCAGTTTGACAGGCTTCTGGCCACAAGCTTTTGGATCTCCGACTTGCAAGGCAACCAAGTGGCAGGTTATTCAGTGCTATCTTCTAAACTAAGGTATCAAAGCCAGACGCTGACCCATTTGTGTCAGAATCAACTTGTATATAGACAAAAAAAACCACAAGGCCCTTATTTAAAATTCATAAGTTAACCTGAAAATGACAAGGTCGTCTGTGCGCTCTGATATGTCCTCATCAGCAGCGGCTTAACTTCCAGCTCTGTTTGAAGAATGCAAACCACTGTTCCCTCTTTCCTTTTTAGATCTATGTATATATTTTTGCACTATAGTGGAGAAATTCGATTTTGACTTCGAGCTATGAGTGCTTGACTTTCAAAGGATAATGACATTTTGTGCTATTTATTTCTTGCATTGATTCGATGGAGTGTATGAAGACCTTGGGGCTTGTAATAGCACTTAGTTTATTGTCATTGTTTCTTATTTATCCCCCCTCACTGTTTATGAAGCCTGTTCACTTCGCTAGCTATTAAAGAAGAATTTCTTTATTGCTGATCGTCTCATTTAAAATGGCGCGGCCCATTTTCTGCACTGCACAGTAATTGAGGATCCAGCTGTGGTGGTCAGCATTTAACCAATACATCAACCATACCGTCATTTTAAGATTTGCCTTCAAGCATGCAAAATCTTTCAAACATGGCTTCATGTGAAAAAGGTTGCAGTTCACAAGCTGGTCCTTGCAGGCACATCTGGCATCTAAAGGCTGTCACTGTGTACTGTCTGTGCCAGCACTGCTCTGACCGAAATGGGAAGGTCACTTCAGTGGATAATTAAGTCCCTATAATAATCACTGTGCCATCCTGTATTGTTATTATCACACAACCTGTTTTTACTGTACATGTATGAGCTGTTGGCTAAGAGATTTTTGTGCGTTCAAGTAGTTCAAGCAACATCCAAGCTGGTGCTGTTTTGATTTTTTCATCATGTAAGTGGCCTGGCTCTAGGAATGTTAATGTCACGCTGATGAAGTACTTGATTGCCATGAAATCCCCCTGTGAGGTTGACATTTGTGGTTTTGAGGGAAATGTTACAATAATACAATGATAATTGGATGGCTATGAAATTTGGGGTTGCTGTCTATTTCCTACTGGCCCAGCTTTTTTTGGCTTCTTAGAGGTAAGATTCTGTATATATTTGAGAAAAAGGTTGGTTTTTTTTCAAGATGAAAACCAGAGACAGTAATTTCAGTATAATATATATGATATGTAACAAAGAGCTTCAGCAACATTCCTGGTTCAATTCCTGCCAGGGACATTTGTTGCAATTTTAAATGGGCATTATGATTAAACACCTTTTTTATTTCCATTTTTCATCCATAAAACCAATCCAAACTACCCCGCATTAAAACGATGGAGCAGGGCTTGTCAGCCTAAGCTCATCTATGCTAAACCCACTGAGCTGATTGTTATTCCTGCAGGTAGGATAACAGTCTGTCTAGTATTCCGCAGGCCGGCATATGTGTATTTTAATCATTGTATATTCTCATCATGTTGCTGTCATTTATTAGACTGCAGGAGGGTGTGAGACTGTTATCAGGAAAACTGACCTTTCAAATGAAGTGGTTGTCCTTGAGGAAGATAATCGTGTGTCCCAGTTTTTCCACAGAGCCAAAAGCCACCAAAGCCGTAAAAGCGGCATTTTTACAGTTTTTGTTAAGGCTTACTTAAGGCATTTCACCATCATCTGATAATTTTTCACTTTATGTCCAAATCCGAGCACCTCTTCCGTTCCTGTAGTGCATCATGGAACAATACAGTCGAACAACAACACTCTTGACTTTTTTTTTTTTCAGAAAGGGTATAGGCATTTTTGAGTATACTTCATGTTGTCATTTGCCAGTGTGGACATTCAACATACCCAAAACATGTTAAGTCTGAGGGGACACAGTTTATAAATCTCTGTTATGCCTCAGCTTTGACTTCCCTTTACGAAGACACCTGCCAAAATAGATATTCAGTGCAGTAATCATTTCAGTTTCATTTTGCCTCTGTTTTGTCAACATGAAAGCAAACCAAACTAGAGCAAAGAAATCAAGGAGCTTCTAATTTTCATTTGTTTTAACTGCAATGTCATTTAACTTTTTGCATATCTAGGTGTATTTTTTTCAAAATGAAAACCAGAGACAGCGCAGTCGTATCGTGTTGTATCTTCTACAGGCTTTGAAGCACGAGTCCACAACGAGCCTGAGAACATAAGGCCTGGCAGGATATTAGTCTTAGCCTAGGAGGAAGAGAGAGGGAATGACTCCCATTTCACTTCAGATAAATGCGATTGAATTTCACACAAGCACTTACGTGGAGCGTGGATGGATGGGATTGCATTTGAGAGCAAAGACACATGTCCCATAAGTACCATGTAATCAACTTGAATCCACGACAGAGGCCTTTTTTCAATAATGGAATTCACGGTCGTGTCTCACTTATGTGGAAATTAACAGTAAGTCAGTTTCTGGATCTGAATTTTTTTTTTTTTATAACTGCTGCATGGTATATCACATCTTAAAGTGCATGACTTCACTTAATGTGTGAAGAATTATGCAATCGCTTGAAAATATTTGGTACAGAGTTCTTTACAAATGCAGGAGTTGGAATCCAAAAGAGTTGTGTCTTTGGAAACTTTAAAGTGCCACTTTTTTTTCTCACAAAAATCACATCAGTCGTAGTTAAAATCAATACACAGCTTACTGCATCTATGTGCTGTGAATTGATACAGTAGTCTTCACTCTTTACTCTTTACAAACAAGAACTATAACAATAACATTGTTACATTTAAAATTAAATTGTCTTGGCATTTCATAAAAATGCTCAGCAGTCAAAAGGTGTTTGATTTAATAACGAGCACAAACTTATTGAAAACCTGCAGCGAGAGAGAAGTTAATTTTCTCCTCCAGGATGAATGAAGTTGATCGAGTCATTTCATTTGGTGAACAGTCGGACTCGAAGAGTGGAGATGTCAGATATCCACGGCTGCTTGAACTCGGGACCATTTAAAAGAAGCACACAGTTCATATGCCCACACACACAACTCTCTTGGGGTTCTCTGAACTCAAAATCTGGCCAAAATCTGAGAAACAAGTATCCATAAACCAAGAAAACTGAACCCAAAGTTATCTGCACGGCAAGATACTAGCAGGGTTAAGCGAGATGATATGCTTTTTAAATTGTGTGAACAGACCATTTAGTTTCTCAACTATGTAAAAATTTGGATTCAAAGTGTCTGTTTTAACCTAAATGCTAAAAATCCATTTGGGTTAAAGATGGTGGAAGATGGAGATACATGGTCTTTCAAACCATCTCAAATCTTAAAGATTTTTGTTTGGCCTTCTTACTGTTAAGCTTTGCATGTCTCTAATTTTGACAGGCAGTTACTTGTCTGCGTTCAGATGCGCGGTGTCCTTCATATGACGAGCTGCAGAGAGAAAGTACAGATTTCTACACTGATATTCAATTCAATTCAACTTTATTGTCTGTTCCAGGTAAAAACAGAACATTTTTCTTTTGTCACTGCTATAAAAAAAAGGTTTAAAAACCCACATTCAGACATTAAAAAACACCCCCACACATCAAAAAACACAGCACAACAGGTAAAACGAATAAAACACATAATGCACAGCATCCCTTACTCATGGAGCATTAAGAGCAACATTTGTGTGTGAAGGCAACCACTGCATTGGCCCTAAGGTCTCATTCAGTCTGTACCTGGTGTGTAATAAGATAAAAACATGCAATGTAGTTTCGTCCGTGTGTTGTGATCTGTGGGACCTACTCTCTTTATTTCCACCGTTATGTTTGCCACTTGAATTATGCAAACAAAAAGCTAATCTCAGTCAATATCCTCATCTTCACGCGGATTGAACAGTGTTAAGAAATGCTAGCAGTGAGCCATGGAGATGTGGGAGCAGGAGCAGATGGGCAGGGTTTATTTAGTAATAAGGAGAGGAGTTCAGGGACATTGTTGTTGATAGAAAGAGATTTGAAAAGGAACCAAGCTGTTCAGTGAATACGGAAAGAGGAACACACCAAGAAAGGTCCAGTGTTCAAAGAGAGTTTTCATAGGGTGATGTTCTCATCTGTGTTTGACTGCAGCTTATCCTGACCGATGTGGTCCAGTACATATCCTTTTCATGGGAGATACCACTAAAGAATATTAATTAAATCAGCTTCTTACTATAAAGAAGGTGTTAATACATGAACACTTAATTTTCTGCCAAGTTAGAGCAGGATTGATTGTGTCACGTGATAGATTTCAGTATTTGTGTGTGTTTGTCTCATTGGGTTCAAGTTGGCGGAGCTCATTTGGAAAAATCTAGTATTTCTGAATCACAGTCTGATGATAGCTGTGAGTTTGTGTGCTTACTGTCAGGGCATTGTCAATCAAATTTGATCAAACAACACCTGTATAGTCCTGATGAAGCAGATTACCTGACTTTTTTTAGGTTATTTCTTAATAGATAATTTTCTGGGATGTTTCCCTTATTTTAAATGTTATTGTTGCTTATTCAGTCATGTATATTTAACAATATATTGAAATGCTTCCAATTTAAAATCAAGTTTCCAGGGGTTTAGATCTCTGGCTAATAACTCTACTGTTGCAAGTAAGGGTTATGATAAACTGTAAATGTAAAATTCTTGTGTAACAGTCCTGTTCCTTTCTTTCTCTATCTGTCTGTAGCCATGGGAGTGCTCATGTCAAAGAAGCAGCAGGTGGAGAAGGTGCAGAAATGCAACGCTGTCGTCTCTGCCTTCCAGGCAGGCCTTAAAGACCGTCCTCCACCAACCAAACCGGCAGAAGGAGCAGAGGAGGACGGTGAAGGCCCTGCCAAACCATCAGCCACTGCTGATGAGAAGAACACCGAGGAGGCGGAGCAAGAGGACACAGACAATAGTGCGGGTCCATCGACCTCCCAGCAGGCCTCAGCTCCAGCCAGGGACGAGTGCAAGGTCAACCAGGAGGCTTGGTCGAGGTTACGTGATGGGAAAGGAGTGGAACCTGAAGATCTTGATAAGAGCCATCAGCTTACACCGCCCGCTTTTGTTCGGCCCAAAAGGGAAGCTGATGACGACCAGTCTGTAGAGGTGGAGCTGGAAAAGAAAGAGCAGGTATTGAAGTATGGCCTAAATAGAGCTGAGGCTAACGATGTGTCATTAACAATTCATGGGCAGAGTTTGATCTGAATGAGTAACATGAAAATACCCTCTACAAAACACACACTATGAACCCCCAAGTCCTGGGGTTAAAGAGATGTCTGAGAGATGTCAAAGAATCTCAATGGCAACAGCAGCGCATTATATCCTCTCCTCCCTCAAGTTAGGCATTATGATAATGCAGTCCAGCCAGGCTGTAAAGAGACCCTTAAGCTTTATCTAAACACCTTTACTGAAGGTGAGAAAGTCTGCATTTGAAGTAGTTTTCTGCAAGGCTTTTTATTTCACACTAACTGTGAGATGTGTTGATGCTGTTGTGCACGAGGACTCTTCACAGTGGGCATCTTGTGGGCGGGCTGCTTTGGCTGCCTCAGAGAGGTGACCATATCCAGGGTGACGCTGACTAACAGGGGATGGAGTTCACAGGAGCACTGACACCATCAGGTTTTCTCTTTTACAAAGAGTAAACATTGCCTGGCAACTTGCTGTACTGCTGGTGCTGTACTTGAACAAGAGGTGCAGAAACAAAACCGTCTACCTTGGGATAATAATAGATATGTATTTGGTAACTAGACCATTATTGCTTCGCCAGGCTAATGCTTTTGATGGGTGATTAGGGATGATGGGTTCATTTTGTATGGTGGTAAATTGGCTTAAATTTATTTTCCCTCTATCTGTCACATTGGAAGTTTTAAATGTCCTTAAGCATCTGCCGCTTTATTTTCTTATGCCAAGTATGGTGTACCTCAAGAGTCAATTTTGGGACCAATCTTATTCTCCTCATAGGTGCTTTCTGCCCCACAACATCAATATACATGGTGTCACTTTTCAGTTTAATGCTTATGAGACTCAGTTGTAACATTACAACAAAGAAAACAAAAATCTGCAATCTTACATTATCCTTTAAAGCACTTTTCCCATTTTATGCAAGAAATATAGAAATGTATCATAGCTATGAAAATTTTTAGTGCCTTCGAGTAAGAGGCTGAATCTTTTCCACCTTTGACACGAAATGAGCTTTACTCTAGCACTACCCTCGGGCCAAAATGTCAACTGTCCACACAAGATGCCTCACGCTTCAACTGCCAGATTGCAGGGAAAGGTGCCGAGCACAATCCAGCTCCCAACGGGATGAACCCTCTGTGTTTTATTGACTGTCTGGCCTCGCCATTGGTGCAGTCAAAAATTCATTCTCTCCATGCTTCACTATGTCATAAACCAGTTTAAGTCAGTATGTTGTGTGTTACATCCATCACATGTAGCGCTGTGTGGCATAATGAAAACTGAAGCCTGTAGCCATTTTAATTGTTCGGCTTGATTTTTAGATAAAGTACTGCATCTTGTTGAGTTGATGAATGATGAACTCCACCAGTTATAGCCCTGCCTAGATCTCATTCTGCAGGAAGCGTGTTGACCATAACTATAAGCTAAGCTGTGACTGAGGGAATTTGACATTACCTCATCTGCGGTGTGTCTACAGCAGGCCACAGTCATTTTCCATTCCTTGACAGCTGAGTTTATTCTGGCTATAAATGGAGTATACAGGCAAGTTGGACTAAGACTGAAAATGAACACATTAGATAAAGGCACAGATGTTAGTATTCATGTCAAAGGCAACTCATACTACTAATCAAACCAAAAAACATTACTATTCATGGACTGATGTCTAATCTTTCCTCCTAACCTGTTAGTCAGAGCTGTCGTGGACTGTACATGACGCAGCACTTGTGTGTGTGTGAGTTCGTAGGTCTGCCTTATTAAGATGCAAAAAAAAAAAATCTGACTGACAAGTTCTGTTTTTGCCTCAGCCACCAAGTGATGAGATGTGCGATATATGTGAGGTATGGACGGCCGACGACCTGTACCCCTGCAGGATCTGCACTCGGGTTTTCCATGATGGCTGCCTGAGGGAGCTGGGCTACCTGCGTGCTGAGGCTCTGCAGGAGATGAGAGATACAGCCCACACTGTTACAGGCTGGAGCTGCTACTATTGTGTAAGTCTACACAGCTCATCACCACCGTCACTTGCTGAAGAACAAAGATGCAGTTTTCATAAATGCAAATGCAGGTACACATGTAGGTTTCAGCGTTAACATTCGTAGCACCGGCCTGTGGGTTATCAAGGATTTATGGAGGATTATTTTAGCAAACCCCAACCTATGTTTTCCTCAGTACTCTTGATTTGACTGCTTTCACTACAGACAATGAGACGACTACGTTGCTGGGAGCATTTGTGGCCACATGTATCCAATATCAGCAGGAAACTTTATTCTACTTCACCCTGTCACTTTGTAGCATCTTCTTGAGTGCTTCCATGAAAACCTTCCGCATCACAAACAGGATAAAAGGCGAGTCGGGACATCCTAATGCTACGGAGAATGAAGTTTACTGCATCGACTCACTACAAATGCTAATGGTCCTGAACCTGCAAATTTAAAACTGGTGACTTTTCGACATAATGCTTGGTTGGTCATCAGGTTTTTATGTCACTATGTATAGAATCACAGGTGTAACTTATTTTATCAATGGCTCTGTTTCCTTTAAATGTCAGTGACAGTGAGTTAGCCACATGAATTAGCTACAGCCAGTTCTCTATTGCAGAAGGTGAACACAACTTTTGCTTGCTACATCTTGTTATTACACTGTTAATAACACAAACTATTCTTTAAACAAGTTAATACATAAAGTGAGGCAATGTTCTGGAAGGTTTTTCTCATCAGGAATTCAAGACCAGTGCCGAACCTGATGACTCTCTGATGATCACCGCCCCGTGAGAGGCCTAATGCAATCTGTTTTAATTCAGCATAAGCAGCTGAAGAGGGTTTTTGCTGGAGGACCCTTCAGAGTGGAGTAGGGGCTTCACTGTCTTTCGCAAAGCCTGAGAAGAGAGATCACTTGCCAAAGTTGCACGTAGAAGGGGATGTTTTCACACATCTTGAGAGAGGACACCGAAAGGTCCTCTTTATCTGGCTGGCTCCTTCCTTGTGTGAGAAATGGGGGTGGAGGCAGACAATTGGGCGAGGTGGTTGATTTGAATTGTGAATTCTAGCCGTCATAGCTAAAGAAAGAAGCTTTTTTTCTGTATGTGTCAGTCAGCTGTTACAAATCCCCTCTCTGTATCTGACATTTAATTCCACACAGGCACTGGAGTCTGGTGCTGGCAGATGGACTATGCTTCCTTGAAAGTGGATTTAAAGTCAGCCTTCAAAGCAGAGTTCTGCATGTATGTCTAAATGGCAGGATTCAGGATGCAGGAGGGGCTCATGAACACTTGTGACCCTTCTCTACAGCACTCACTTCCTCTTCATGCTTGCTGCTAGATTCTGCTTCAGTCATAGCTGAGGAGTCCCTGTTAAAGAGTGCATTTATATAGCAGATTTTATATATCAGCATAGCTGGATATGTAAATGACATTTACCACGATAAGCATTCATTTTGAGTCCAGTTTTGTGTCATGAATTTAAGTCCAATATTCACTCTCCTTTTAGCTCTGCACTCGTTATCTGCAAAATGTTTCTGGGAAACTAGTATGCAGGCTTATCAGAGCTTTTTCTAGAAAACATCTGCTTCTGTTGCAGCTGCAAATGAGCTTAATGACAGCTGCGTTTGCAAAACAGTGAGCCAAAAGTGACTAAAAGGCTCCGCAGACACAAGCGGAATTGCAGGGCTGGGTGCTAATTCTCTTATTCTGTGTCATAATCTGTGGTTATGTCACTAGGATCGACATCTTTCACATCACACAGTCATCTGATTCATTGTTCACATGAAACCATTGATTCTTGCTGCTTCGAGATCAATTTGAAGATTTTTTAACTTCCTGCTCTAGCCCTGGGCCTAAATGTGAGTTATTTAAAGGATACTTCTTGAACACACTATCAACACTGTCATTTTTCTAAACAGAACAGCCTCAAATAACTATTTATACAAGCTGCCAGAGCAAGATTAGAATGCGTTGTTATTATTAGACTTTCGCCCCCTCGGGCATTTTTTGCCTAAGAGAACCTATTTTCAAATGCTGTCATCAGTTTTTTTTTTATAAACTCTTAAATCACTTTTAAGGTTACTTCTCTCTGATAAAACAATATAATTATAGCATCCATAGCAGATGGCCAGTTTCACTGTTCTGCAGACAGTTGGTATTACTGAGTAATGCTTGTGGATCATAACAACGGAATATGCACGGATATGCACAGAAGTATTTTCAAGCATAGAACAAACAAAGGAACCAGTTTACCGATGACAGCAAAATCATTCTTGTTCCTCTTGTTGATTCTCATCTTACTTTTTCAATGACACACACTTAAAGATGAAATGGATTCTTTATGACTTTTTGGGGGGTATTCTAATCTAATCACAGGATTATTGAAATGCAGCCTTTTGAGCAAAGAAATGCAGGTAATAATAATAAAAAATGGAGCATCTATTTGGATCTGAGTGGTAAATACAGTAGTTCAATAGTTGTTTTTATTTTAGACATAGATGACTTGCTATTTTCAGTTTTCCTTTATTACTATCAGTTTTCAGTTGCAGTTTGGCTAGGCCTAGGCACCAATAAGATTACAGAAAAGATTACATTAAACACAAAATATACCTTTTAGAACATACACTCTGGTGTAAATAGCCACATTGGCTATTCTATCCCAGAAGCAAATAGTATTTTTGGGTACTGACTTCCAGGTGCAAATAGCAGCTGCCTAAAAAAAACAACAGTCAACCTATATGGCACATAGTTTTGGATTTGGTGCAATGGGAAGCTGAACTGGGACTGAAGGTACCAGAGTCAACCTGTGGCTGAAAATTGTCCATAATAATGACAGTGAGACATACTTAGCTCCAGGATACAAAATACATTTGAAGACATTGCTTATATATGTGCTACAGCTCAGTTTTACATATCATATTTCATTCTGAACTGTCTGTCCTTCCTTAAAATGCAACCACGTTGGGCTTTTCAACGGCCTTTGCGATGCAGAGAGCAGCCGTTAGAGGACAAGTACAAAGCAATGTGGAAAAAATCATGCAGGGTTTTCCAGTGCGACACAAACTGCTCTCTTGTGGCAGGTGTGTGGCGATTGCACTCACTCTGCTTAGACACTTCAAACTGAGAGTTCCACTCTGTTAAAATGATACATATCAAAATTTTAACAAGGACGCCGTGTCCCAGACTGTATCCCTATAGTTTTTTTGGAGTGTTGCAGACGGGACGTGAGTGTATTATCATGGTTTGGTGTTTCATTTTTAGATTTCCATTGACCTTGGAATGGCCACATGGGGTGTAGGTTAATGCTGCATTAGACAGTAATGGAGTGCAAAAATGGAGGAAAAGGAAAATCATGTGAGTTTCTTCATATGTTCCTGTTGCTATTAGGCTGATTCAAAATGGGAAAGGGTGCAAAATATAAATCAATAAGTAGCTACACATACAGTATGTGCTGCTGATCTGTAAAAGGTGCAGACAGTGGGGTAGTGAGGTGTTGGCAGTTACTGTGATCTTGATGACAGGAGGAAATGCAGGACATCATAGAGCTTGTTGGCACCCATGTTCAGCTCCCAGTGGCTGATATAATGAGGCGATGGCGCCTTGTTTGTTTGTGGGTAAATCAAACTTTTCTGCCTAGAAAAAGCTGGGGATATTTGGGGGGTTTGGTCAGGGCTAGTGTGTGGGTGAGGGCAAGTTATGTTCGAGTAGAATTTTAATCAGCTCCCTGGACTTCTCATTTTATCTAAGAAATCACCCTAAAATGCATTTCTAATAAGTGTTGGTTGATATTGACATCCATCCTTGTTATAGCCCTTTGTGATTGTGGAGTCATTTGCTGAGCTTGAGGGATGTTTTTCATCTTTTTAAGGGTGGGCAGTTGTGCATTTTAATTTAGATTTCATAATGTGGATTTTGTGAAGCCCTGACAGGTTGTAACAGTGATTAAAGACTATGTAAACCAACTGGAACTGACTTACCTCAATAATCCCATAGGGATCATTAAAGTTTAATCATGCCACTTATCTGTTAAATAATGTACAAATAATATACAAATATGAATATTCAAATCAGTGTCTCCGGTGATTTTCTTTCCCTGTGGATTTGCTAATGTCTACATCAGGCAAATGTATTTATTAGGGTGAATAGGAATCGAACAAAAACATAATACTGAGACTGGAAATATCCCTTTTCTTTCTGGCTGCCTTTTACTAATGATACAATAGTGAGATAGACCAGCAGTTCAGGTGAATCACCAGGGAAACTGAATCGTTGCACAATGTGAAATAGATTCACAATCCAATACAATACCTTATATGCTTGTGGCTAATTGCAGGAGGCCCATCTGGAGTTGACTCCATATAATTAAAGCCCACTCACTTATTAAACACCAAGTAATGTGCCACTTGACAATAGAAGACATTTTGTGAGGATCACTTTGTATTAAGTGTAATTCTCTGCTCTCATCTCATCCTCTTCTGTAGGATAATCTGAATCTGCTCCTAACAGAGGAGGAGATGTATAGCCTTTTGGAGACCTTCAAGCAGTGCAAGATCATCCCAGGTGAGTCAATAAGTCAAAGTTTGAAAATACATTTTGTTTAAGAGTGCAAGGCGGTGGTGACATTCTTCACACTCCTGAACTCTCAATCCTACATTTAGCAGAAGAAACAAATCAAGATCATGCTGCGTATGCTGTTCAGTCAGTTACTACATTTTTTGCCCTCAGCCTCGCCTTCTTCCAAATGTGTGGTTTTATTTTCTTGGGAGGTGGTCTTGCCTCTGTAGAGAATGAGTCACCATAAGTTAATTATATCTGGAAGACTGCTCTGAGACTAATCAGGTCTGATGTGATGAATTGTTCCTTGCCGCTGTAGAGTCATGCCTGGTGTCAGATGAGCTGCTGCAGTACCGCCACTTTGCATCCAAGCAGCAGTTTGATAAGGACCTGACTGATGAGCAAGAGGAGGAAGTCCTCGCCCAGTTTGCAGCGCTGGATCCTGAGAAAAAGGGTCTCATTGAGTGGTCGGACTTCCTGTACTTTGAGTCTCTGGTAGTGTTGAGGAAGTTTCGCACAGAGGTGAAGTAAAAGACAACTGTTTTGGTTATTGTTGGTGGTTACACAAAATAACCCTAGGTCCAAGCTAAGCCTCACTGTTGCTGTTAGGCTCATTAAGTATTAGAAGTAAAAACAAACACCTGTGTCATAGATGTCACTTATACTGTCCAGATACTGAAAGTAAATCCAGAAATGTTGCTTTATGTTCTGTGCTTCTGTGAAACTGTGTTCATATTATTTTATTCACTTTGTGATATAGATCAACTGGATTTGAGCCAAAGTAAAGCTCTTCACGTTCTTTTAATTTACTGCAGCATAGATCAGCAATTGCAGTGACCAGTAGACCACATAATGTGTAGATTTGCTTGACGTTGCTACACTATAACTTCTTAGTGCAGAACTCTAACTGCAGCTTTACAAACTGAGAACAGGTATGTTGTTGGCTGTTGGTGTTCGATTGTCTCACAAAGACACTCCCCCTGGTCAGCCAAAATACTTTGTAATCAGCCTTGTAGAGAATGCAGGAACATGGGTGAAACAATACATTATGTTGAGGTTAGTTTGATAAAAAGGCTCGGGGGCAAATGCTAATGGCCTGCATCTACCTGCCTGAATTACTCATTTGTATTGTCACTTGATCACCGTGCAATAGTTTAAATATTGTGCTGTGATTTTGGCTTGGGAGATTAAATTTGCAATTTGTGGACTGTGCGTGGGGGAGAACGTTGTAAAGCAGTGGTAGCAGATTATTTCAGACAGTGCTAATGTGATTGACAATGATTAAGCCCAAACTAAATCAGCTCTAAAAATACCTTTCCTAGGCCCTTGAATTACATCAATCAAAAGCATATATGGGGAACAGAATTGTTATGAGTGCTTTAAAGGAGTTGATCGAGGTTAGCTAATCTCAAACACTGGTTTTTATTTTTCCTAGAACTCACTGGTGCGTCTTTTGACTGCCAAGGAGAGAGACAAAGCACGGTCAGTGTTCCTGGGTCTGGGCCTGGATAAGGACAGCGTGATCACGAGAGCAGAATGCCGCCAGGCCCAGCAATCCTGGTTCCACAAGCTCAACAAAGACTCACAGTCCTGCAATGTGAGGTGAGTATATCAAAGACGAGCCAGTAAATCAATCAGTCAGTTCTATGCCAAGAAGTAGTTAAATTCAAACCTAGAACATTAGTTTGAATACTTTTAGAAAACGCAAATAGTTCATGTCTAGACTAGAGGTAAAATGTGCACGTCTATGTACAAGTCTGGCAGGATCACAGAGAATCAGGATCTCATCTGTATGCAAACTGCAGTGGGATGAGGGAAAAAAGGTTTGACTGCATGGAGAATAGAGACAGTGAGAAAGCTGTGTTCTTTTATCCATTCATATACATTCTGTGGCCGGCAAAATCCATAGTAACAGTGTCCATTTTTGTTGCTTTGCAGTTGACACTGCTTTACATGCGTAATATGTCAAATGAGAAAATCAGTTCATACAGTTTCCTCTGTTTCCAGCTCTATACATTTCTGTCAGGGTGCAAACCCACAAGTAGTGCTGGATCTAGATCTAGATTCTAGATCTACCTCATTTGGTTAAAATGCCTTGTTTAAAAGTTTGCTGCTGACACAACTTAATTGTGTTTTACAGGTCAAGTAAAAATCAGTCAATTGTTGTTCACTTTAAGTGACCTGCTGTCTCTTGCCATTATCTCGCTTGGCTCAAAGCCACCAAACTCCGCTGACAAAAACAACAATTTTACCTCACAGAACACGGGAGTTGCTAGTCTAGTTTTTGCCACTCATGTTCATTCGGATCCGAACTAGCTCTATAAAATATCAAAGTCACAAAATAACACAAACAAATTAATCGATCAAGGCAGCAGAAGACAAGCAAAGCAAAGATTACATTACAGCTGCTCATTACAAATGACCAATTACAAAAATGTTTGTACCTGCCAGTAATTTTGAACCCAAAATATGTACAAAAAAAAAAAAAGGGTCCACGTTTAAAGATACCAGGCTTATACTCTAATTTTGGACTTTACAGAACAACACAAACACAACTCAAAACTCTAAATGACAACGTTGTTCCTTAACTTGTGTGTGCGTTAGCAAACAGCTGTTTCCTGACAAGTTTTGTCATATCAATTCCACAAAATGTTTCTGTTGACTCCAAGTGGCCATAAGAAGAGTTATTGCAGCTTTCATTATCGAATTGCTCAGATGGGATGTTAACGACTCTGCATCCTGTTTATTTTATGAAACTACACTGCCAAATTCCCTTTAAGGAGAAAGACCTTAAATCACAGCCTGAACTAATTACCTAATTGTTTTTCAGTAATGTGCTGACCTCCGATGAAGAGGGTAATGTGTGCTGTGAGACATCCATACAGTAGCTTTAGTAATTTCCCCGCAATAAAGGTAAATCTCATCTACATCTAAATGAATTAGAAAAGGAACTTGAAATCCCGTAAGGTTTCAGGGTTCAGTTGTTACAGCTTTGATGGAAGGAAAATCAAAGTTAATACTGGCATACCACTGCACCATTTGTTGATTTAATCATTTGTATCTGCATTGCTTCAAGGACAATGAAATGGAAGATAATATTCATGAAGATAAGTTATTGAAAATAAATGCAAAAAATCCACATTAAGTTGGACTCCCTCTCATTACATTGACACTGAAAGTGCATGGCTGGACAATGTGCACTATAACAAGTCTGGCTTAACAATGTTGTTTCTCTGCAGAGGAGCTTTCAGCTGAAATAGATCGCTGCTGAATCAAAGGCATTGTTTTTGACTGACACATTGGCCGGAGCCAAATGCAGTGAACACCCCAAATGCAACATTGATAAGGAAATAGCAAAGGGACTTGATGAGCAATAAAACTTTTCTCAAATATAATGATAATGCTTTTTCTCAAGTCAAACATATTTAACTCAAATTTATATAAATCACATCAAAATAAGTCAAAATTGTCATTTCCTCCTCTCATATTAATATCAAGGCAATAAGATATAATGTGTTTCATTCAATCATGTATTCTGTGCTGCTAGTCATGTCATTAGCGGGCACTTATTGCCTGTCAGTTTGTAGCTGAATATGACTGAATTCCACCTATTAATACATGTCATGTAATAGATGGATGAAGCTGCTTGCTTTTGCTTGGAACTCACTTATACCGTGTGTTTTGAAGACTGTCGAGGCAGACTCAGCACAGAGCTGTTTGGGCTCTGTTTGGCTGAGATCAATGAAGGCTTGGTGCCGGGAATGGCCACAGGGTATAGACGCAACAACCATTACAACAACCCTGCAACAAATGCTACCTTTTGTGAAGCTTTCATAATGGATCAAAAAGGAGACAAAATATTAAATGTATTTCACAACAGAACGCAATCAGGTGCAACTCCGACGCAATATACAGCCTTGAAAATGACTTAGCCTGAACAAAAATCAGACATCATAACCTTCAAAAAAGCATTCTTAACTCGATGATTATTGTGCTGGATTGCATTGTAGAGCTGTTGTTTTCACGGTGTGCATGTCCTGTGGTCTATACTTGATGATTAATATTGCTTATGGCAGAAAATGCACTAAGGAATCACACACAGTATTCATATAATATAGAATATTTTATAAATATGTTTATACATCACTGCTCCTGATCAGTTTGACGCTTACAAACTGACTTGATCAGAGTAATAGTGAAGGGAAAAAAGCCCTGATTGACTCTGATGAGTTTACCTGTGTTTGCACTCACTGTGTGTTTGTGTGACATTGAGTGTGTGTGTGTGTGTGTGTGTGTGTGTGTCAGTGGTTGAAAGAAGTAACTAAATGTAGGGAAGTAAATGATCTCTTTCCCCTTTGGAATACAGTGGAGTACACGTATGAAATAGTAGTACATTACATTGGAAAGAACAATACAGTATTTTCCACCACTGGGGGGGTGTGTGTACTGTGTGTGTCTACGTGTGCATGCATTTGCTACTGCTTATAACCTCTTGTGCTGTCAATTCTATGCTGTACCATTCCAACCCTCTCACCTATTCAACATATGGCATTCCCCACAGACTCATGGGACTCTGCTCTCCTATGAATTGTGGGTGAGTGTGACTCAGCACTGCATGGCTTGCCTCCTTTTCATTACTTCAACACCCTCGAGCACTCTGCAATCATAAAGTATCCTCAGACAACCTCTCGATTTAGATTTCATTCGTAATTTAACCCTTGTTCTTAAAAAAAAAAGGAAAAAAAAAAAGGCTTGGAGTGGAGCCTCTTAACTCCAAACTGTAAGTCTTTCCAAACATACAGCAATCAAACAGGCATGCATCCTTGAATCACGTTTAATGAGCACAATGAGAGCCCTTCATATGATTAGGTCTTCTTATGCTGAAGTATGAATAAAATTCAGACTGGCCTCTAATTACAGGGATCAACAGAAAGAGGTTTGTTCTCTTTAGGGGAGCTTTGCTTTAACAGCCTCACTTATTAATGTAAGAGGACACCGTGGACCAAAAGGGTGTGAGAGCGCACATCTGGTCCACACGCATGCAACCTCATTCGCTCGTTAAAAAGCAAATATCAAATGCGTCACAAAACTCTGCTCCCTTTCATCACTGGATTATAGACATTACCGAGCTGCCGTGTGAGACTGAAGAGGAGTTTTTCAAGGAGCCATCAGTCAGAAAGTTCATCAGAAGAGATTCTGTGTGACTCCAAAACTTGTGACTCACATGTGTGGAAGACAGTCATTGGGGTTTCTACTGAAATATAAGGCAACATTGTCTTGCTCCATATATTTATATAACATATTGGATTTGGCAGCATAAAGAGAATCCAGCCAAAAAAAGAACGGGATAATGTGTAGTGCTATTTAGTGATACATGTATTGCACTCTCTATACATTATGTCTTACAAACAGTGTCTCTTACGTCAGAAGATGATGGGTTTACATGTGAGGTGCCACTCCAGTGATGGTGGCCTAGTTTTATGTGAAAGTAGGGATTACAGATGTGGATGAGAAAATGTCTTCATTTCTCAGTAAAATCATCATGAATGCTTGGGATGGTGAATTACTTTAGGGATGCATTTTCCTTTTCTATAGATTCCCTAATTTTTCCCTTTTTTTCAGCGCAAGGAAATGTCTTGTCCTTTCGTTGACCATTGTTGTAGTTTACTGTCTAACTCTTAACTGTCTGTGTGTTACTCTTTGTCCTTTACAGTATAAGTCATGTTGGCCCCATATGCGAGAGCAGTCCTGCCAGCTCTGGCAGTGAAAGGAGCAAGACTGATGAAAACAGGTTTGTCCTCTTATATTTTTAGTGAGTGTGTGGGGACAAAATTATCAGAAAAACCGTAGAACATAACGGCTGCACGATAACGAGAAGAGAGCCTCTCACAGGCTCTTGCCTCTAACAGGCTTTATCAGTGAAATTTACATAAACTTGTTCAGCCTGTAAGAATAAGCCTAGAGCTTTCCCACTGGACCAGGACCCTGCAGTGGCCCCCGCTATTCAAAGACAGTATTTAATGGGCAGCAAGAGTGGGATTTATTTTGAGGTAAACATTGAAACCTAGAAGACTGCAGTGCGGATGGTGACAACTCTCCTTCAGGCTTCACTTCCCCTGAAAATCACCTCAAATTCACCGTCTAACTGTCACCAGATAATGAAGACAAGCCCTCTTTGACACATCATGGCATTTGAGACTTTTCCCACGCTGCATTACAAAATTTCGCAATAATTGCAGCTAATGCACAAGCACTTCAGGCAGCGACTACAGGGAACCACCATTTCAAAGAGAGCTACACAAGAGTCTTATCAAGTTGAATACTAATTGGCAAAACATGCTTAAACAGAGGTCTGACAAACACAGTTTTTTTTAAATGAATTTCCAAAGCAGCATGAGACAAATTACAGCAGAGCACGAGCCAGGCACTTAATATAATCAAATAATTTGAACTGCATCGTTACTGTATTGTATTGTAAAATGGTTAATGCTGTGTGGGATAATTCCTTCCCATCTACATATCTGGTTATAATGAGACACTTTTTCACTTGGACACTTTTCATCTTTTAAGAAATAGTTCAATGTGCCACACTATACTAAGTTTTTATGGGACCTGGATGGCACTTGTAGGGCTGACTCAAAGGAGACTGCAGTGCCCATCTTCATCACAATCATCATCAAAAGAATCATGACAAAGGTTTTCAGGGCAACACTGGAGCTCTTTCACGCAGAGGCTTTGGCCACAGAGGCAATGCTTGTTAGTAGATTAAATCCATTGCTTGCGAGATTTGTTGGCAGTACGAAAAAGCCTTGTCATCATTGTCCCATATTTCTTGTGTTTAGTGATCCCAACCTTACACACAGTTTGCAGTCTTATCCACACCATTGATTTTAGTCTCACACTGGAGTGAAATTATTGCAAAGACTGATTTTTGACTAATAGACAAGAAAAATGCATACAACCTCATTCGCTTGTTAATCAATGAGTCTTTTTTCCAACAGGCCAGTGACCTGGGCAGACTTTTTAAAGGAGAGTGCCATCTATGTTTTGGCTGCGCGGCCCAATAGTTCTGCCATGCACATCCGTCTGCCTCTATAGTCCAGGATCCTCCACTGCACCCCAGCAGAGAGAGGGAGAGGGGTAGAGGGTGTACCCTATAATCTACAGATGGGATGACACGACGACACGAGGAAGGCAACTGAGCGAACTGGATGAAGCACGGAGAGACAGCAGATCAAGCCATAGACAGAATCTCTCCTCCTCTGCGCCACCTCACACCCACAACACTGACAACACACACACACTGACTGACAAGTCAAGTGACAGCAGCTGTCACAGGTCTCAACTAAGAAAAAACCTGACGGCTTCCAACAAATGAGAGAGATAGGATGAGGGAAAGACAGCCACCCACTCACGACTAGTCAGTCAGTCAGTGGTTTTTCTGAAACTTTTAAGTGCAGAGATCATGCACACAATCAGACAAGCTCCTAGGATGATGACACTCTGCATTAAATGACAAATACTACACTCTACAGCCCTCCAGGTACATAACACACCTCTCAATGCGGGTACATTTGTGTGACAGGCTGTTACTCTTTCAAGTGTTCATCCCTTTGAGCCTCATCATGTCCTAATAATAGTCCCATGCTACTGTAATGGGATTGTGTTATTCACCATCAAAAATGTTAATCACACTACACAGCGGCACATGCAAATTCATTATTATTTGACAAGTCAGTATACTTCTGGGAGGAGATTAACCCTGCAGCTGCCATCAGAACATATACCAAACAGGAATGAAAGCTATCCGCATACACTATATTATATGAGAACTGCTATTCATACCAGTATAAATTATTATTATGCATTAAATCTCTGTATTTATTCCTGTATTCTCTGATATACCCTCTGTTTTCCCCATTCTCAACCAAGAATCTATGTTCTTCTGAAGTACTAACTGTGAAAAAGGATGTGAAGTGAACGTTAATGAAAGCTAACCCAGTAATTGACATGTATATACAGCCATATAGTGCATTTTGTTCATGTTGTGCTCAGAGCTGCACTTTGACTAGGTGGAAACATCTGCCCTCCTGTTCTAGCGTCATTATTTGCACTGTGAGAATGAGATGCAGTCGGACTACTTTGTGACATAATCACTGTAACGATATACTGACAGACGATGGGAGATGTTGTGCAAACACTTGTCTTTTGTTAATATGCAGAAGCACTGTTTAAGGATTGTTATGGAAAAAGTGGTGGGAACTCTGTAATCCTACAGGTTACACAGCAATTTAAATGCACATTAAACTGCCCATAGAATCACTGGACATATGCTGTAACAAGTAGAACTTCGTGTAGTGTTTATGCCATGTTATGAAGGGTCTATGCCAGAACCTTTTAGTGAATAATTATGGTTATGACATGAATCTTGATTGTCTGAGGGATATGTTGCAGTGCTGAAATAAATGCATGGCATTTACTCTCATTGAGAATCTTGAGTTTGTGTCCTTTCTGAACACCAACAAAAAACATTCACCATGGGGATTTACGAAATGGTTGAAATCAGTACCACGACATTAATACGAATATTTTTCCAATAACAATACATAACAAAATATGGTAAATGTATGGAAAATTACAATATAACATAGCCTAATCCAAATGATGTTCAATTCCATAATGTAATCACTCATTTAGACAACATCATTTTGGAAAATTATATCACAATACGATCATGTCATCATTATGTGTTTTCAGTGAAACATAAATGAACTGAATTTTTACCAACAGCAGGGTATTTCCATACATATGGTTGATCAAACCATCTATAACTCTGAGGGGTGGGGATTTGCCAATTGGAGCGGCAGTGGCATAGCACTGAATGTACACTTGCCAAAAATTCACCCAGTTATCAGCATTTTGATTACCCTCTGCCCACAATTCAAAGTGGCTGGAGCCGAAAGCATACAATAAGACTCTTGCCTCATCAAGTGTGATTGCACAGACGATGCATTATTCAGGCGGCAAAGGCGGCGAATCTTACCAACCAAATCTCAAACATTTTGAGGAGCATATAGAGTCTGCTTAAGCTTGCAATAAGAGGGCTGAACCCTGGCTCTCAGAGTATTATGTCTACTCGACCTTTCACCTGCATATTAAGATTAAGATGAAAAGAATTGTCCCTCATACCACCAAGCGGTCACCTTCTCACCAAGGGGTTTGCAAGGGAGGGTTGGACAGACACTGCGGCTTGCACTGTGCTTTTCCTAGAAGGCTTGTCAAGCTCCAAAAAGTAAGATTAGTCAAAATAGAGGAGGCGAACATATTTGTAGCAGTCAGACAGTGTAGCTAAAAGCCTCGAAGCCCCAAAGCTTATCTTACTTTTTTATCTGTCAGTAAAACAAAGAGCAAAAACAGCAGTCCAGCACAAGCGTCTTCCCAAATGTTTTGCTGAGGGTCAAACTGTAAGACTGGGAGAGAGAAAAAAGATAAAAACAGTGGAAAGAGAGAGAAAGACTCACAGAGATAAAGCAGGAAATAAAGACAAAGGACACAAAGAATAAAAGAGCGTGCGTGGGAGGGACATCGTTCCGATGAGGATGTTACGTAATTGTTTCATAACAGATTCAATGATTATGCTCTTGACCGGGCTAATTGCTACATTAAATGCTGAGTCGCTTGTGAAACTTGAGCTCAGAATGAGTCCAAGGCTGTCCCACCCAAATAGCCTCACAAATGACTGGGCTAATGAGGAAGATCGTGTTAAGCCCTGTGATGCTGCCTTCATGTCACTTGGGATATTCAGCCCCTTTCGCCAAATCTGCTTCAACTCTGCAAAGTGTACTTGAGGTCAAGTACAGTTGAAGCAGATTTGCCAGTTTTATCGTAGGTCACATCTTTGTCTTTTAGGTATGAAAATGGCAGTACATGAAGTTTTTATATTCTGCATGATGGAGTTTTGCGCAGACGTGTAATTAGGTTACAGTGGAGCGTGTGACTCAGTTTGATGGACAGTGTCGGTGGAACGGTCCATTCAACAAAGTTCTTCTAGGTAACTTTTCATAGACAAAAGCAAATCTTGATAACATGGATAGACCAATTGAGTTTTCAAGAGACCAGGGTGAAACTGCTGCTTATCATTTTGCTGCAGTAAATTCTCATTCTAGCACTGAATCTGTATTAATCCGCCTCTAAAAGCAGTGTGGACCAAATGCACAGTTAACTCCATTTTAAGTTACATTTGATAAAAACTACAATGCCCAGCAATTCTAAGAACTCACTGAACCTTTTTGAATAAGGAAACTAACTGTATAAAGGTTCATTTCTACAATAGGAATCATCAAGCATGGGACCACAGACAGGACCAGAGACAGATGGACTAATTTCCAGTAATGTTTTTTTTTCATGGCATTTGTTGACATTGACACACTGCCAAATAAGGTGTTTAAGCTCTAAGACATATGCACAGGTGCTTTCTATTGATTTTAATCAGGATTTGAAAATGGTGGGATGGATTTTAGACTTTTACCCAGAAGGTAAAAGCCAGTGCTAAAGTACTTTAACTCTACGTTCACATTCACACATCATTTACACAGGAGGAATCTACTTGTGGAGGAGACTATTTATTCATTCCCACACATTCACACTCCAAAGCACAGCTTCAGGAGCACTTTGGGGTTCAATGTCTTGCACAAGGACACGTCGACATGCAGAGTAGAGGAGGCAGAGATCTAACCACCAATCTGACTGGTGGATGTATAAAGAGTCAACAACACCTGTTCTGCTTGAGGAAACGTAGGTCTTTAAATGTTAGTAAGACACTATTGACCATGTTTCACAAATCTTTCATTAAATCAGTATTGTCTCTTTCTATGATTTGCTGGTTTGGAAATTTAAATATGAAAAGTAATAACGCTGCTTAGCCAGCCATGACGCACAGCAGCAAGGTTGTAGGAGTCAGACAGGCTCCCTGCAAGAGACAAGCCTGCAGAGAATGCATGCTATTCCTCTTGATGTTCACCACCCTCTAAACCTGGAGTTCCAGACCATAATCCTATTTCATGATGTTCGAATTTCAGTGCTTTGATTAAAACAAGTTTTCTTTCAGTGCTTCACAAAGGAACAAGCCCATTAATATGAGAGTGTTGCATGCACAGATGTAAGGCTGTTATAATGGCCCGGTAACAAGTGTGAGTTTATGAGTCACCACCTCCCCATGTGTAATCCAGAGGAGCTCTGTATAAAGGTTATCCGGCTTGTCGTACAGAGAGTGTATCAGGGCCAGCTGCTGGCTGAGCTGCTGTAGAGCGGCTGGCTGCCGCTGTGTGATGGCTTTACTCAGCAGGGATGAGTAATGGTAAACAACAGTGACAGTGTGGTGGCTCTGGGGAAGTGGTGCCAGGATGGAGCCACAGTAAAATGTCAGCACATCAGTCACATCACGGAGTTCATCAGCTGGTCTCTGAGCCAATACAGGATTTCTCACAAGTCTATGAGAACTCTCCCAGTTTTAGTTTAGGCTTTAGTCTCTCTCTTGGATTAAATTCTATCAAGTCAGGAAATTCTCTTAAAAAATTTAGAAATAATTAAATATATGTTTGATATGAAGAGATATTTACATACACAGACATACAGATGGGGAGAAAGGAAGTAGGAGTTTTAATCACATTGAATGAAATGCAAGAATAAATGACTTTGGAAGTCATATCAGACCAGTATCAGGGTTTAGCCACTCCCACCTCAGTCCTTGTTCTACCATTGCCAAATGATTTTCAATGCATCAAAACTAACAACATGCCACACCATCCAACTCCATCTCTCAAATCCATTTTTAAATCCACCTCCACATACAAGCAAAAACATCACATCCCACCTCCAGCAGCCAGGCCAACTTCTCCCTCGGAGCCCACTCAGTCTCCTAAGCTGACGTGAGCCAATTACCGCCGTCTGGTTCCAGGACGCTCGCCTAACATGTCTGACTCTTGGATTTTTAAAACCTGATTTGATGAAACGTTTGAAGTGCTCTTGTGAAAGTATAGCATGCATTTCTCCTCCACTCCAAAAAAATCACATGATAACATCATTGTTTTTGTTTTTTGACATTTCCCAACAATATTTTCTCCCAGATAAGAAGCCATTTGAGAAGAAACCAACAATATAAGCTGTTTACAACAAAGCATAAAGGCTGCGAATGGAAACATTAAATCTCTGTAATTGAACACCCGGTGTGGACTGACATCTGTGAACGATCAACTGTGACCATGCCCACTATGTGGGGCTGTGTCTGCTGTGACATTCTAGATAATAGGACCTTGTGAAATGTAAATTCCTGTGTTTTTAAATGGTTCAGAGAAATCTAACCCCCCATCAGTACACACATCTCTGCTGGACACTTTTTTTTAGCTCCTCGTTATGTGCCAAAGCCTGCAGTGTTCACTGCCCCCTGAGGATGTTTGAGTGTTGTTTGGGGTGAACATCATTAGTTCTATTAAATCTTTGTCAAAGTTCGAGGATGACAGTTGTTGTGGTTAGATAGTGGCAAGAGGAGTCAAAACAAAGATGAATAGATTCTTTTTCAACAGAAGATACTGTAACAAAGCTGCATCCCGTGAGGTGAAAGGAATAAGGACTCTGGAAAGATAATGTGCCTCTGTCATGCTCTCATCAGCTAAGCTAAGGTAGGCAATGCTGATGGCAAAAAGGAGATGCAACAGCTGCTGTTTTAAATGATAAGCTTGTATCACAACGGCTTTGAATTAATAAACATCAAGTGGAAAATGATACAAAATCGGAACAGTGACAAACAGGAAACATTTTACAGTAGTAGTAGTTTAATGCGTGCTCACATGTATGAGACCCTGGATTGGAACATCATCAGTGTTATTAATTACATTTGCACTTTTCCTGCTGTGATAAGCCACAATATCTGCTTCAGCTATTCACAGGAGCACTGGCACATTAGCATTGCTCAGGGCTACTGCGACCACAGCAGCTATAGGAGGTTTGGCACTGTTCTAGGATCAGCTTGGACTGCCAGACATAACAATTAGTGATTTGCGGCATCATCTCCTCTCTGTGGAGTGTGTCTGCTGTGAGCCCTGTAAAGCCTCAAATATCAAAGTGTAGCCTTACATACGGAGGTAATTGTTGAGGCATTGTCGCAGCCTCCAGACCGCAGACCTCCAAAGATCAAATGCCACTTAAAGACCTTTTGTGTGAACGGCAAGTTGCATTCACTCTCTGCACATGATGCACTGCAGAATAAACTCACTGTAAATGTCAAGAATGGCACCAAGCTGCTTTCTTTTTCTCTCTGTAGCCTAAATTTAGCCGAAGACACTCTTCCAGGCTCAAGACATCATTATTAAATGGCATGGCATTAAGAAGAGCATATCCAAACATAAAGACTCATTTTTCTCATGATCAACAACCCATGCTGCTATATGCAATAAAATAATCCTACATGGTTTACATTATACATGCTTATGTGTTCATCTTTCCTCGATATACTTACATTCTAAGAAAATATCTAGCAGCACAGACTTACACTCGCCTCTCGCCCATTGTCAGCTGAGACTGGCTGCAACCCACCCCTGCGACCCCTTTGGATAAGAGGTATGGATGTATGTATGTATGTGGATGGATGGATGGACGTATGGATGGATGTATGGATGACTCAAAGTTTTGTCACTTTTTGTAGGACACGTTTCGTTTGCACGGATCACTTAATCAATTCAGATTAAAACTATTTGTAACAGATATATTTATACATATCCATGATATCAGTACATTAGTTTTACAGTAAAAAAAATACATTTCATGTATATCAGAAATGAAAGCTCACCACATTCAAAATGAACTGTCCTACTGTCAGTCACTGTACTTGACTCACGCTTCCATCTAGTGTTGAATATATCAAATTACATCTCTCATTACAAATGTCTCATTACATACAATCAAAAAACTTTGAAATATGATCAGGATTATAAAACACCGAATACATAAACTGAAATAAATACTAAATATGTTGTGTGATTATTTTGTAGTTTTTAATCAAGTGCACCGTTTTATGTTTGCTCTACTGCGCATGCGCAAATTAGGGGGCGGGTTTGTTTAGCATAAGCTAATGTTTTGTTTTCTGCTGCTGTTAAATGGATGTGATGAGCTAACACAGACAGCTTCTACGGTAAAGGCTTTTCAGGTAAAAACACTACACTGTAATTACAGTCAGTGTTTTCATTCTTTACTTTGGTGTCGTGTCTTTGTTGGTTAGCAGCCAGTAGCACTGGTTGGGTTAACAGGACGTCCAGCAGGCTACACAACACTGTGACGGTAGCTGCTAACTAGCTAGCCTCAGTAAACCGCGCACCGCTACCTCTTGTTACCTTTGACTGACACTAAACCACCTGCAGTCCAGTGAATACGAGCGAACCAGGCCATATTGTTGCAGGAATTAAAAATAGAGCTTATTTTCGTCCACACCAGGTTTTGAGACGAGCTAACATAATGCTAGCTTTGGTTGGGGGTCACTCGTTAGCTACCTTTGGTGGCTAATGTCAATATGTTGCGTTTAAGGTTTACCGGTATGCTGGATAACGACACTACATAACATTACATGCGTGTTTTATTTTATTGTTATGTTGGTAGATCACCTTGACTAGTGGTGGAAATGATACTTTACTCAACATCCTAATATCATAGTGGAAGATCACTCCTGCTCCATCATCAACAGTAACGGAGTCAAAGCAAAAGCCTTGAAAAACGACTACTAATGTTAATTATCCAAATCATTACAAAATAAAACCATGCGGGAAACACAGCAATGCCCTCAGAAGAAAAAAACAACATACAAGCCATTCCTGTCACCCGTGATAATGACTGAATCATCAGTAATGGATAAGAGATAAATAATAATCAATAACGACAGAGATCTCCAATTTTAAACAACTGTGACTGACGTCACTTCAGCTGATTTCATTTTATTGGAATTATATGAAACTGCATTTACACTGACATGATACATAGATAAGCCATTACTGCAAATTACATTTCTGCCTTTATTATGGCAATGTAATGTTTTTCCTCACTTACGCAGCTGGGAGTGCAGGCTGATTTTCTGGCAGCAGTAATGTATTCAAGAAAACCACAAGTAAACATAAGATGAAAATCAATATATGTGCTGATTGTGATGGATTTTCAATCTCAAGAAAGTCTCTAGTAACTGCAAATGTATATTTACATTACAGTGGAAGTAAGGTACTTTCATAAATGTAAACACAGCGTTAGGTTTTACTTTGAAAAGTTAGCCGTAATGTAACATGTAACAGGCATGTGTTATGTATGAAATATAGTATGAGAATCCAACAAAGCACTGGTCCTTAAAAGAGAGAGGGCGTCATGCTGAAATAAATGTTACGTAAGGATCATTTTGAACCTAACATAACAAAGGTACTTAAGCTATAACAATACAGGCACCAGGGTTATGCATTGAAAAATATTCCACATTGTCTACTGCTATTCAGCTCCCAGCTGCAGGGATTGTTTTATGATCATACAGTATGCTTCATTTATGAAGCCATATTTTGCAAAGAACTGGTAAATTCAGCTGTCAGGTGTGGAGTATAAGCCTGTCAAGTCCCTCTACATGGTTCTGACCCACTGCTCCGTGTAATTTGTTACCTACACATTTGACTCAACCTTTTTTTCTGGTGCACTCACTATAAATGATGCTAGATGGCAGCTTTAGTGCCCAAGGTGTAAGAAATGAGTGAGGCAACGTTTCTGTCCACTACTTCAGTTATTAATGATTATTAATGCTATTTATGATTAATTACTTTGTTTTAAAAAAAAAAAGTCAGATCTTGTGCAGTCTTTTCTGGGCTTATGGTTGGCTTTAAAAACTCTACTACTGTCAGTGACCTTGCTCCAGACCACAAGAAGACATGGGGAACACAAGCAGTGAGAGGGCTGCCATGGGCCAGGGGGAGAAGGCTCAGCGGAGGGACAGCCGAGGAATCAAGGAGGGAGAGAGGCCCAAAATCCTGATGGACAGCCCTGAGGATGCAGACATCTTTCATGGTGAAGATATGAAAGTAAGTTGTGCTGCTGTCTCAGCTTATCTGTTGTAAACACGGTCATGTCTGTTAGAGTTTTCAATAGTAGGCAAATGAATGATGGGTGTTTTGATGTGTATTTTAGGCTCCTTTAGAGAAAGAGGAGTTCCTTGCATGGCAGCAAGACTTAGAGGCGGAAGACAAAGGACCGACTTTAGACCGACCAACAGTCTTTCGCTGGACTGGAGATGGCAAGGAGGTCTACCTCTCTGGATCCTTCAACAACTGGGCCAACAAGATTCCCCTTATTAGAAGGTTTTAATTCTATATTCATTACTAAGATATTTAACACTAAAGTATTAGGTTTTTTTTATGAAACAGCTGGTTGTTTTATGCATAAAAGAGCTGAATTAATATCCTAAACTTTCACTATATCTCTACATGGGTAAAGATCGGTTTCTAGATCCAGTTTGATGATTTGTTTAATTTCACTCACTAATCAGAGGGCATACATATAATTGATGAGGGTGAAGATTCAAAGAAAAATACTGTGTAAACTCACCTGCGCACCGAATGCTGTCTCTTGTCAACTGTCAAAGTCAGAACACCTTTGTGGCCATTGTCGATCTACCTGAAGGCGAGCATCAGTACAAGTTTTATGTGGATGGCCAGTGGACCCACGACCCAGCTGAGGTCAGCAGTTATTCTCACACTCCAACGTGACTTTTTGTCAAGCAAGCTCTCTGATCAGCTAAGATCACTAAGAAGATGTTACAGTTTCGATTTTTGCACTGCAGTTCATGCAGATGCCTTGATCTCTTTATCTGGGCATCTTTACCAGGACATTTTCTCCATCACTCCATCTAATTATCACCATAAGTGGATTGAGATTTGTTTTGTCAAATGCTGTTCAATTTAAACAGTGATTATTTATCATAGAAGTTGTATTGTGTCTGGCAGGTTCATACTTTTGAGCTTTAGTTGTGGATTTGATTATCTCGTGTTTTCTTGCAGCCAGTTATAACCAGTCAGCTTGGGACAGTCAACAATATCATCCAGGTGAAGAAAACTGACTTTGAGGTGTTTGATGCTCTGATGGTAGACTCGCAGAAATGCTCTGACATGTCCGGTGAGTGCTGACAACCCCTGTTCACGTCTGTCCACTTCGGCTCAGTGATGTGTAGGACACGGTCCGGAAAAGCAAAAAAAAAGAATGAATTAAAAAATGTTTTCCTTAATATTCATTCACTCTGATTACAATATCTAGCCACTAATCAGTAGTAGTTGTTAGTAGTAACATCACATTGATTAGAATTATTATTTAACATGATTTTTGAGCTCTTTAAGGAAAAAGAAATAAACATTTTGCTGTTGCTGTGTGAACAGAGGCCATGATTTGGAAACTGGTCTGTGGAAAAGTTTGAAAATGATGTTCTGTGCCTGTCATACAGTTCCACCCTTCATCCTGTCCTCCTTTCCCCTGATTAGACCTCTCCAGCTCCCCTCCCGGGCCATATCATCAGGATGCCTACGTTCCCAAACAGGAAGAGAAGTTTAAGTCTCCACCCATACTCCCACCTCACCTGCTGCAGGTCATCCTCAACAAAGACACGGGGATTTCTGTAAGTAGCTGTGATGCAATTTAATGAGGCTTATTGTCCTCATTCATTTCTATTGTGCAATTTCCGTAAATAATGACCTGTTTGTTCTCCTTTTCGTGCTGTATCTGTCACACCCATAAAATACAGCAACTGAAAATATAGAATAAGAAATGTTTCTGTCATGGACCTTTTGGCAAACATCAAACAGCATCCCTATGCTGGAGCCACAACAGATGAAATCACAACAAACAGTACACAATGAGACAAGCACTGTATATGGAGATGTACAGAATACAGTTGAAGTGTGGAAATAGAAAGCATGAATATTGCAGTTGGAAAGAAAATGAAAATCTGTTTCAACATGTTTTGCCCCTTTTTTTTTTTTCCATATCCAGTGTGACCCTGCATTACTCCCAGAACCCAACCATGTCATGCTCAACCACCTCTACGCTCTCTCTATTAAGGTAAGGTCTCAAGTTGACTGAATCACACCAAAATAGAATTTTGTGTTTGCTATTTTTCAGCACCATGTGGCTGCTGAAATGTGGGAAAACTTTCTGTGGTGACACTTGAGAAATGACCAGCTTTGTTAGTATTTTTAATAGAAACTGTGAGCTGCTGCAGCTGCTAGCAAGCTTGCACAGCAGATTGTATCTATAGAGTGCCGACAAGTGATAACAAGCTGCTAATAGGGGAGCCGAAGGACAGATAATTTTTCCCACATAGTGATAGGAAAAACAAACCAAACCTGGCTGTCAAGATATTAATGCTAGCCGCAGTTTAGGATAAAATCTGGGGGGGAAAGAGGAAAAACTACAACACTAGAACAGCAGTCGAGAAAGGTGTAGCTCACTTTGATCACATTTTAGAAGGTTTAAAGGTGCCATGACTGATGAGCATACATAGCTTAAAAAGTAAGGTTTTTCCTCCATTTTATCTTTTTCTCCACAGGATGGAGTGATGGTGCTCAGCGCGACACATCGCTATAAGAAGAAGTATGTCACCACCTTACTATACAAGCCCATCTGATTGTCTTTTGTCTTTTGGATCCTGTCCCAGTGTGGTAACTGTACACTGAGTGTACAAAATATTAGCTTCATTGGAGAGAACAGATGAATCCAGGTCATGTTGCTAATAAGTTGTACAAATATGCTTTAAAAGGTCATTTAAATGGTGACTTTATCCATCCTGAAGTTCGAACACATATGGCCCACAAACTCAAGAAAGGCCAGCAGTCACCTGGATGATAATCTTAGATTAATCTGACATTAATTAAAGGTTAAGAACCCTGAGATTATATCTTGTACACTCACTATATATCCAGCTATTGTAGACATTAGTTTAGGATGATAAATGTAACTTAGTTGCTCCAATCCTACATAATCTGCCTTTATTTGTTCACTGACCGCCCTCTGAAGTTTTCAACAACTCTATCTTGGCTTAGTAGACATAGAGGGGTGATAATAATGAGGTAGGATACTGACATGTCCGATCAAAACAGATGGAAATGTAATGAGGATAAGTGGCAGAGTCGTCAGATAGTGGAGGTTTCTGCACAGTTTCTCATGCAGACGGTGGCGGTACAATCAAGAATGTGAATGTGGTGATCAAAGAAGGAAAAAATGCACTGCCGTAGTTCTCCACTGTTTTCATTTGCCTGTTAATCTTGAGAAATTGTTGAGTTTTATTTAGTGATCATCACACAGCACACAGTAGATGTATTCTATCATTCTATCATTTGTTAAATATTCAGTCATGTGTTTTTTTTTTTTTTTTTGATGAAGTGGTTTGTTTTGTTGTCAAATACTCTTTTCAGTTATACCATTCCAGTTAAGACGTAGACAAGTTCAGACCAAAACCATAACCATGTATGACTTTTTGAGAAATTCATTTGATGTGAAGTGTGGTTAAGTTATTAGTTTTGCACTACGATAATAGACATTTATTTTTGAAGTAGAATATGCATACAGTGTATGCAACAACAATGTATAGAAAGAATAATGCTTAATTCTTTTGAACGTCTAAGCCAGTTTAGTAGTCCTCACACTGATGTACTGTTGCACTCTTAGCATAAGTTCTCTTCTTTTCATACAGTGTAAATGATATTTGCTTCCCGCTGGCTCGCTCAACATGGCTGTTACTGGGTTGTGTGTGCTGTAGCACCAGTTTCTATAATGTGATGTTTCAGATGAAGTCATGGTTGATGAAATGATGGGAAGCTAAATGTTGGAGATATTTAACAATGAAAAAAACAAGTCAATTAAAATCAAGTAAGTAAGGTCATGTGACCACCACTGGCTTGAAGAACTCCAATGCTGATTAAGGGACCAGCCTAGGATGATATGACTGAGCCGTACTGGAGATTTTTTTTTTTATCGTTAACACGTTTGTCTGTATTTCATGATGACTAGAGGACAGGACTGTGAATGACTTGTAGCGTGTGGTGTCAAACCAAATGAGACCATGGTGTTAATTCTTTTTGTTCTATGCCATAGTAGGCCAGTAAAGACTGACGGTGTGCTCTGCAGAGTTCCCCTCTGCTTGTGTTACTTCTGTTGTTCTCTCAGAACTAACATGGTAATGAGTTATTGATGCAAAATGCTGGACTTTGAAATAAATTGTAGTATCATTAAAAATGTTGTTGACCCGATGAACCATGCTGGTGTGTAAACATTTTCCATTTTGAAAGAAATTTGTATTAAAGATTAAGTTACAAATTCTTATGCACTTGTTTTATTTTCTCTTTAGGTCAGCAATAATTAACTGACCTCTGTGTTCATAATAATCACGATATAAAGATGTGTGTATTTTATGTATTGTCAGATACAGTTTGTTCTGACTCACAACCACCTTAGTCACGTTTAGTGATTTTTGCTATGGCATTTAAATGTTTTACAACATATATCTAATAAGCATATTATTTTACTCATTAGTTTCACTAACTTAAAATAGATACAATCCCAACCTAAAAGTGAAATAAAAGCCAAATACAGTGTCACTGTTCACAGATGTGCTGGAAAAGCTGAAACATTCTCTTCTACAGCTACTGGAGGCTAAAGTACAAGTGACTTTTGAACAATTTGTTCCCGACGCAAGTGCTCATCATATCTTCACTGCTCGTATCACTGTTCCTCTTGCAGTCTGGGACTTTCCATGTATAAGTGCATATGGTGGGACATGTCAATTTGCAGGCTGAGTTTGGTCTCATGTTTGTCTCTTTATTGGACATGAAAGTGTTGCATAATAACATGTCTACAGAAAGTTTAACTTAACTGAAATAATGTCAGTACAGACTTACACATACAGAGACTTAAGAATACTCCATTTACTTTTGCCTTTCTATTTTGTTTTTTTTTAAATTTTATTTATACCCTTTATACATGGTAATGTTATTGCACTCATGACAATGCAAATGAGACATGTATCGACTTCATCATGTATCATGCGAGGGGGGTCACTTTCGAGAGCATGGAGGCAGGGCAAATAAATAAAGTATGTGGACATACCAACATTACAGGCATGTGGGATTGTTCAATATCTCAATCAAAAACCATGAGTATTAATATAATGCTATACCGGCCTCATCCTGGGAAGACTTTCCTAAAGATTTTCACACCAGGCTGGTAGGATTTGCTCCCATTCAGACACAAGAGCATTAGTAAGGCCAAGAACTGATGTTGGGCGATACGACCTGGCTCATAGTCTGCGTTCCAGTTGATCCCAAAGGTGTCTGACGAGGTTGAAGTGGGGGGGCGGGGCGCTCTGTGTGTTCTTCCACACCAAACTCAAAAAAACCTATAAACAAAAAAATGGGACTGAAAACAACTGTATTCTCACACATGACTTGTAACCCTATTGGTGTTTTGCCCCCTATGTGGATCCCCGATCCCAAGGCTGAGCAACTCTGGTCTAGACAGAATGAAAAACACATTAAACAACAAAGCTCAGGGTTCACAGAGACTGTGAGTGCATTGTGCGGCGTGTGACCCTGCGTAGTATGAACAGCTGACAGGACAGAACCCAAGGTCCCTTACTTGATATATAAACAGGGTCTGATGTTACAGTGTGAGCTGCTCTGTGACTGCCCTTCTGAATTACAGGATGAATACCCTCCAAGCTCTGTTTCTCGTAGCAACAGGCCTCTCTGTTGGTGAGTACAACTTGACAAGAGGTGTTCATCTGTATGGTGGTTGTTGTTGGAAAAGTGGTTGTGTGTAGATGCATCCTGTGGTAGTATTGTAATTGCTCCTGTTTGTTGTGCTTTAGCCCAGTCCTTGGACAACAAGGCACTCAACCAGTTTAGAAAGATGATCCTGTGTGTGATGCCTGACAGCTGGCCAGTTTTCGACTACGCCGATTATGGCTGCTACTGTGGAAAGGGAGGCTCCGGCACACCTGTGGATGATTTGGATAGGTCACAATTTGGTCTCTCTGCTTCGTACTCATAGACATAAAAAAAAAAAACCTTGCCCGGGTTGTATCAAAATTTGTCTTTTTTAACTTTCAGGTGCTGCCAAGTGCATGACAAGTGTTACAGTGATGCCATGCAACACCCTGAGTGCTGGCCCATCATCGACAATCCTTACACCGAGTTCTATGCCTACAGCTGTGACAAGCAAACTAAGAAGGTCACCTGTGGCAGTGAGTACACCGAAGCAAACTCGTAATTTTTCTCATAAAACCTGTAGTAATACCCATATTTTCCCTTTTCCATCATGATACCTTTAGTTATTACCTGAGGTAAATGTTGCAGAGGTGAAATACAACTTAAAATTGAGTTTAGGAAGGTATAAATGTTGATGAGAAAAGCTGTCACTGTTGTCAAATTGATACTATTCTCAATTAGTTTAATTAAAAGGGATGCTTGTTGGCTTTTGGGGATCAGAGCATGCTCTCTACTTTATCTTCCTCAGGCAACAACACCGAATGTGAGATGTTCATCTGTGAGTGTGACAGGAAGGCCGCAGAGTGTTTTTCCAGATCACCGTGGAACCCCGAGCATGAGCACCTGCCCAGCGACCACTGTCACTAAAGACCAAACAACTGTATGCAATTAAAAATTCATGCAGAAGAGAGTGATCCATTTATCAATTGGTTGAGGTCCCCTGGCTTATTAGAGATATTCACATATACCTTCACATGTCACATCAGGATTTCTGTACATAGCCGCCCATCATCCCCTCAATGTGCTGAATCAACCATGTTGGTTTTGTAATTGTTAAGTTCTCCTTAAAATAAAAGCAATTATATCTGTATATTTTATTTTACCTCCTTTGCTGTTTACTGATAGCCAGTTATTCAAGCATGTAATCTTAACCCAAGTTACCATAGAGGGCGCTATGGTCCACCTTTTTCTTTCCTAGTCTGCAGGGTAGATTCTTCCATTTGATGTTTTCTGCGTGTCAGCTGTCCAAGTATACTTTGTCCAGTATATTTAAACCTACATGCAATGATATATTTGTACATTTGTCAGGCAAGAAGGCGAGCCTCTTGTCAGATGGTATGATTTTTGAGAAACTGCTCTCCCTCAGATCATTTTTTAGATAGCAGCGGTGAAATGGATCTATAGATTTTTAAGTTATATGTGGTCTACCTATTCATCTTTTGTCTATAACAGCAAATGAATGAAGTGTAAAGTACTTGCAATATGCAAATGTGTGCTGTGTTATAATGTACATGAAGCCATCCTACTGCAATGTAATTGCATTTAAAGTTGACATGGTTAAAAAGTACCAAAACATACGCTTTAAAAGAAATAAAGAAGCCTACTATACAATGACTTGCCTAACGTTATGTACAAATAGATGATAGTAATAATACTAATTATAATAATACAAACAAAGAAACAAAAATCATTGTGAGATTACACCATTTCTGGTATATGTGTTGTATGTGGAGTGAAGAGCGGGGCCATCCACAACTACTTACTGATTGATTTATATTTTAAAATAATTAAAATAAAAAACACTTCATCATACAGCTAAAACAAGTGAAACAAAAACTATTTTTTTATCAATTCATTAAACAGCCAAAGGTCACTCTAAACCCTGTGTAAATTCTGCCAACACCTTGTATTGGGAACAACAATACATACACAGTTTTTGGTAACACACTACCCATTTTCAATTGCTTTCATTAAGTGTTTCTCATAATTCATAACTCATTTTCTCCTCTTTTCAGTTGTTGCACAAGGCTCTTAGGACACCAGATGGTTGCAGATGAAAGTTTGGTTGTTTTGAGATTATCTGGCACCAGAATAAAATGAATCCAGTCACTGTAGCCTAGTGTCTTGGTTTCAGCTAGCCACCACCGTTGGCTCCCAGCAGCTCAGTCTGTGTGATCGCAGCTGTGGCTCTAGCCCACTGGATCGGTCTTTAGGCTATTGTTCAGACAACACTAAGCATCAGCACTGTGAGCTCCAGCAGCTGGTGGCTGGCTGCATGCCATCAGCCAGCTGTGACTGCTGCTGGCTCAGAGATAAAATGACAGAAATGAGAAATGTAAGGAACTAAATATATATTTTGACCGGTGACAAGCTTATCTCCAAGCAAATACCTTGTGTAAATGTGTACAAGTTGAAGGCAGGGCATGTGACTTCTTTTAGAAGCAGTTTTTGTTATATTTGCTGAAATTCTCATAACAGCCCAGTAGCAATCAGTAAATCAAATGGTTGGACAAAAAAGAAAGGAAAACATCCAGTGTTTGTGGCTGTCACAGGGCTGTAATAAGCCCATTCTTAAACTTACCATGGAAACAGCTGTTGGGCTTAATGTGCATTTGCACTGCTTTTCTCCAATTGATCTTCCTGAATTGGCTTCATTGATTTCCTCATCCAAACCGCCAACTTGTCTCCCAGACCCCATCCCTACTGGGCTACTTAAGGAAGTCCTGCCCTTAATTAACACGTCTCTTCTGAATATGATCAGCCAGTCTTTACTAATAGGCAACGTACCACAGTCCTTAGTTAAAGTAGCTGTAAATAAAACCTCTTCTGAAAAAGTCTCCTCTTGATTCAGGTGTATTAGCCAACAATAGACCTTTATCCAACCTTCCCTTTCTCTCCAAGATCCTTGAAGAAGCAGCAGCCACTCAGCTGTGTAATTTCCTAAATACCAATAGTCTATATGAGGATTTTCAGAGTCTAAAAATAAATAAATAGGAGCTTTTGGGCACAAGGTGTGTAAATGAAGGGCTCACATGTGACATTCCAGATGATGTCATTCAGCTGTTGTAATTCACAAAGGCAGTGTGTCTGGGAAAACCCTATTCTGAGGGAAAAGAAAGTGAAGGACAAAGAAAACTGAAAGGTGACTAAGAGGGAGTGGAACAAGAGAAGCAAAGAAAGAAATGTTCTCACTGTGGCCATCACAGTATCTAATGATGACTCCACCAGTGCGTGTAAACACAGGCCCATGCAACATTGCATGCTGCCATGGTTACTTGATATTTGTCATACCAGTCAAGCGGAGCACAAGAAGTCCCAGCATGTTATTCTACTTTTCACAACAGAAGGAGGCGTGTCTAGAGCCCTGCACATTTCGTTGACTTACTGTATCTGGTATGAATGACGTGCCACATAAAAATGGAACGGAAATATGAGCCTGAGCCAAGTGATTGTTATCTGTGTCAAAGCAGATCATTCAAAACGTTCCTACATCAAAATGATGTCTTTGCTTACGGGTACATGCGTTCTCTTTCAGACAAATGCAGGTCACCTGTCACATGTCAGTGCACAAATACACATTTCAGTGCAGTAAACTTTAAGCTGCACGTGTAAAGCAGAATCACGTGCAATAACAGTAAAGGTCATTCCCTTTCACTTTGTCTCCCGTTTTACAGTTTGCACTTTGCACATATCATATTTAATTGTTAAAGTCTATTCTGTATAGTTTCACTTACTTTGCACACTTCACCTCACACACTGTGACACTTTTCACAAATTTGTACTTTTCAATCTGTACTTTTTGTTTTAAAAAGGGACAGACTATTTAATTTAATTGTATTTTATTGTGTCATTGTTTCTGTTCAATTTTGTATTTCAATATTTTGTATTGTTGTGACTTGACCTCTGTACTGCACTCTGGCACAACAATTTCCTCCGGGATAAATAAAGTCATTATTATTCTTATTCTTATTCTTAAAAATGGCATGTGTTAAATGATTTAACTTCTTCAAAGGGAAGAAAAGAGATAGAAAAGTTTTTTTTTTAAATTGGTTTAATCACAAAATTATTGCAGTTTGTATTATTCACATTTCAGCACGATAGTTGAGCTCATGTAAGTGAGCTGTGTTTTGCTGCAGCAGGTTTAAAACCATCCAGCACAGCCCACACATCTCTCCAAAAGAACTTTTTGTTAATTAAGATTTACTATGTACATATTCTCATAGCTCTGTTGAAATGACATGGTCTAATTTCACAGGTCTACCTAGCTGAACACAGACTTTGCCACTCTGCTCTGACTCTGCTTGACAAACTCCTCTGCAAATCAGCAGAGGTCTGCATGCTGACAGCCACTTGTGAAGGCCATGACTGAGGCTGATGTTTTGAGAAAGTAGGGTGATAGCGGTTAGCGTTGTCTTGGTTAGCATTTGATCCATCTTTCTCCATGAGCACCCTGTAGTTCTGCCCCCTGTTGTCGTCCCAGTGAGGTGTTGTGCCAGGTCCAGGCTTGAAGGACACACAGAACTCGACTCGCTCATTTGGATCTATGTTCTTTGGTAAGCTTATGTCAAAGGCAAAAACATCTATTTCAGAACCCCCACAGCGCTTGTGCTGCAGGAATGTGCAGGGAATGTCATGATTGCTTTGCCAAGAGTCAAAGGTCATCTTTACGTGCACAGCCTTCTCAGTACTGACATGGGAAACACACACTCTGCCACTCAAGGAGTGCTCTGAAATTTTGCAGCTTACCAGCTGTACACACATCTCCTGCAGACGTGCAAGGAAGGCGTTAAAGTCAAGCACTGGCTGTAGGAAGCCAAGCCGCAACTTGTAGCGCTGCAGTTTGTCTGAGGTCGACTGTTGGCCTTGCAGTTTGGCTGGAGATGGTATCATCACCAGAGTATAAGCAGGGGGGGGAGGCTCCGGGATAAAGAGACGCACAGCAGTGAGAGCCAATCCTTTGGCGTCTGCAAACACGACACGTTTCTTGCTCAGACCTCCTCCGTCCCTGCGGAAAGAGCTCCGGAGCACTGACCGCATGGAAGAGGAGGGCAGCGATGAGTGGGAGGGCGAGGAGGACTGATGTGGAGAGCGAAGGCTGGACCTTGACGGACAGGCGGCTGGCTGACAACGATGCTCCGTAGGTTTCAGAGGAGACATGGACAGCAGTTGATAAAGAGGCTGACGCTGCCTGAGGCTCAGGCACATGGCAAGGTCAACTGGCATCACAGCTGGCTGGGGGTGACTACCCAAGGCATTGAGAACTCTGAGAGGGACGACACAATGGGGTTAAAATGAGATCTATCGTTCCATATAACGTTACGTATGATTCTGCTTTGACATGCTCTGACAGGTATTATTAATGTGATCAAAATAAATGCATTAAAAGAACTCCAATAAAAGTCACATCAGCTTACCTTGTACAATTCATTGTTATACTGCAGATGTGATACTCTGTAAGAAGAAATCAGTCTTAATGAATAATAATAATGAATAAGACTAATAATCAAACTTCAGCCAGTCCAAATAAAGCGAGCCATCAAAATCACTTCAAACAAAGAGAGGATTTTAGTTCTAGTCTGCCTCCAGTCTCTCTCTGGAGCTTATGTGTGGGGCTTAGAAAATGAGGCTGAACCCTCTGTGACACCACATTTGCATGTGGGTAGAGTTCAGCCAATGAAGTGAAGCTCCACTGTTTATGTCCTGCCTCTAAAGAACTGTGATGTTTTGGTTAATGCCGATCAGACCGGCAGTATGTACAGCATGGCATGGTATATACAGTGAAGATAAAGAATAAACCGAAACATGAAGACACATATGCATACACTGCATGTACTGTGGGACAAAGTCTCACTGGAAAAACTGGAACCCCCTTTTACTATTTAAATTAAAAATCATTCTGGCAGGCAGGGCTTTCATTTTGAGATTAGGAGAGTTATGGAAACCAGTATGTTTATTTCCAAAAATGAATGTCAGTTGATTCCTTTAACACAATGATTAAAACATGTGTAAATATGTAACATGATACAACATGAGTTTTCCTCATGCTGCAAGAAAACTGACTAACTTAAAAGAATTTCTTGGCACCGCCCAAAGCAGGTTGTTCAGGACAGGCTCAAACAATCAGTTTCTATAAACTGAGAAGATCTTCAGTGCCACATCCCAGTTTTGGCTCCATTGTTCGCAAGTTTATAGACTGCCGGCTGTTTGATCTTGAGATCTCTGTGAATCTTATGACTTTTCTGTTTAATCTTCCCGTCATTACCACATGTTACTTTTAATCACCAAACTATGGACTTTATGTTCATCTGTCCATCCATCCATCCATTGTCCATACCGCCTATCCTTAACCCTTTGATGCACAACATGGGTCCAAAGTGACCGAACTGAGTTTTTATGTCCCACACTGCACTCCACATGAGTACAGTCTGGTGTCACATGTTTTTTCTCCTCCCCTCTCTCTCCTCCTGTTTTCCTCCCCACTTTCCCCCCCACTGTAAATGGAATTTCCCCTCGGGGATTAATAAAGTATATTGATTGATTGATTGAAATCATCATATTTATTTTTCCTTTCTTACTTCATGAACTAGCATAGCTTTTGTATGTCTACATCAAGTTTACACACATGGGTCAGAAATGACCCACATGAGTTTACTATGGTATTTGGTGGGAACCTTTGACATTTGTACATGTTTACTGTGGACAACTATTCGCCTGCCACATGTCACTGCTCTGATACATGTAAGTCTTGTTTTACAAATATTGTAATCTTACCTAAGAAAACGTTTGATTGTGATTGATTGGCCACAATAAAAGGCCACTCTGAAATGTTCAGTTTTATCACACAGCACAATGCCACAGATGTCACAAGTTTTGTCATGCTGACTGCAGGAATGTCCACCAGAGCTGTTGCCCGTGAATTGAATGGTCATTTCTCTACCATAAGCCGTCTCCAAAGGCGCTTCAGATAATTTGGCAGTACATCCAACCGGCCTCACAACCACAGACCATGTGTAACCACACCAGCCCAGGACCTCCGTCTCAGGGAAGCTCATCTGCATGCTCGTCGTCCTCATCGGGGTCTGGACCTGACTGCAGTTCGTCGCCGTAACCGACTTGAGTGGGAAAATGCTCACATTCGATGGCGTCTGGCACGTTGGAGAGGTGTTCTCTTCATGGATGAATCCCGGTTTTCACTGTTCAGGGCAGATGGCAGACAGTGTGTGTGGCGTCGTGTGGGTGAGCAGTTTGCTTGATGGTATTTTGAATGCACAGCGATACAGTGACGAGATCCTGAGGCCCATTGTTGTACCATTCATCCACGACCATCACCTCATGTTGCAGCATGATAATGCACGGCCCCATGTTGCAAGGATCTGTACACAATTCCTGGAAGCTGAAAACATCCCAGTTCTTGCATGGCCAGCATACTCACCGGACATGTCACCCATTGAACATGTTTGGGATGCTCTGCATCGGCGTCTACGACAGCGTGTTCCAGTTCCTGCCAATATCCAGCAACTTGGCACAGCCATTGAAGAGGAGTGGACCAACGTTCCACAGGCCACAATCAACAACCTGATGATGATGTAAAAATACAAAAAACTATTTTTGTTCATAAAATAAAAAAAGGAAAATGGATAATAATGACCTGTATTACTCAAAAACAAGATATTAAAAGAATACTTGGAATATTCAATCATAAAATAAATTGATTTCAAAAGATACAGCAAAGAGACACTCACCCAGCATGAAATCACATAGAAAATGAATGTGGGTCATTTTTGACCCATGTTGTGTATTAGAAGGGGTGTGCATATGTTGTGCATCAAAGGGTTAAGGGAGGCTGGGGGGCTGGAGCCAATCCCAGCTGACATTTGACATTTGTGTAGCACACCCTTGACTGATTGTCAGTCGATCACAGAGGTGGCACATAGAGACAGACAACCATTCACGCTCACTCTCATACCTACGGGCAATTGACCTAGTTAACCAGTTAACCTAACCTGTCTATCTTTGGACTGTGGGAAGAAGCCGGTGTACCCGGAGAGAACTCGTGCAAGCACAACAAAAGAACAGGCAAACTCCACACAGGAAGGCCTCAGGCTCGAACCACAAACCGCATTTTGCTCGCCAGCATATTCGAAGTACATCTTTCGCCTCTAGGCAGACAGCAGGACCAAGAGCCATGAAGGCCATATACTGTACAAACGCAGTAGAGTGTGCCTTATACCGATGCATCCTACATGCAGACCTCCACTGGTTATTGTTCTTTCTGGTCACCTCTGGTGGGAGAGTGGTGTTGTGTTGTTGTGCGTTGTTATTTGTACATGATGTGATCTTAATTCTAGGCGTTGTTTTGTCCCACTAGCTTCCTTTGAACAGGTGTGTATTAGATGCTTAATCAGGCGGTATGCTCAGCACGTGTATTTGCGTTCCTGCAAATCTTGTTTAGAAATCTCCTCGCCCACCCCCCCCGTTCCTTCTCTCACACACACGTGCATACACACACACGTGCATACACACAGATACACACACACACATGCTGGATTCTTGTATCTCCTTTTGAGTGTTAACCCTTTGTAGTAATAGCTACTTTTAGATCAGGGGTGTCAAACATACAGCCCGTGGGCCAAATCCGGCCCGCCACAGGGTCCAATCCGGCCCGCGGGATGACTTTACAAAGTGTAAATATTACAGAGAAGACAAATTTCAGGTCATTCATAATGTTTTGTAAAAAGATAGTTCATTAAACATTTTCTGAATGTACTTGTACTTTTTTGCACTAAAACAAAGGGAAAAATTTGGAGTTGTCGTTATTATGCTGTGATTTTACTGGTCCGGCCCACTTGAGATCAAATTGGGCTGTATGTGGCCCCTGAACTAAAATGAGTTTGACACCCCTGTTTTAGATTGTTGAATAGCAGATGTTTATTTGAACTAGTATTATTGATTACAAATCATTGTGCTTTGTTGAATAAACTCTGTTATGCATTTAAAGAGTAGTTGTTTGTGATTACTGTGCATATAGGTTATGGTAACAGCTGGTTAAAATGGTCAGTGCTCAGATTCATGCCTTTCCACTCACTTTATAAATGTAAGATAGTGATTTAAATATCAACATTTTGAAGTGAATATTCTTTTTGAGACTGTATTCCAGTTTGTTATTGGTCCCTGATACCAGGGTGGTGCCCCAATATTATTAATTAATAAATAATTTTTAATGATATTGATAAGTACACTGATAAGTGCTAAATCGTATTGATGATATTGCCAATAACTAAACTTGCTCCATCCAGTGCACAACAGAAAATTGATTTTATAAGTTTATAAACTGCTTGCATTTCCTACTGTTTCACCATGGTTACTAGAGATTGGCTTTGTTCAGCAACATCACTGACTAAATATGGCTTATTCCACCACAAGCTGTGCATCCATGAAGTGCTTAGTTTTACAATTTCACAGCTTATCTTAGAATGTACCCTACTTATCAGATCAGATCAGATCAGGTCAGATCAGATTATATTGTGCCAGTGGTCAAAATGCTCTAGGGCATATTTTCTAGCAATGTCTTAAATTGAAACTGTGTTGGCAGTTAACAGTTTCTTTTCCTCTTCTCTTGATCAAGTAGAAGAATCCATAGCCTATTAGGTAAAATGACATGATTTCTTATTTGTGTTACAGCTATGGTTGGTTAAAAACCAGTTGAATCACGGTTTGTTTGTCTACTGGACCCTACGACATTCAAGTAATAAATCGCCATGAGAACAGCTGGACAAAATGTACCGAATGCTTAAAACTTTGAATTCAATAAATGATTCTCTACATGTCCATTTTCTCTAGAGACATATTTCATGTAGCCTCATATCATATCAGCCAATAACTTCTCCAGAAGTTTTATGCAGTATGTAAGAAAGGCTGATACTGCAGCGTGTTCCAGTTCAGTACATGACAGAATAGCCACTTAACATAAGTTTAAGACTGTGAGGTTCTGCCAATCAATGCTTCCGTTATAATCATCCATATAAAAAGCCGTCTACGCTACTGCATATGACTAATTCACACATCTATTCTATATTCATCACTCAGACACAGGCCATGTGAACAGCATTCAGTCATCCGTACTATATGGTCTAAAAGGCACAGGTGGTTGTCCACCTTGCCTCTCTCTCTTATCTTACTGTCTGATTATTCACCTCACATGTTTATTATTTTAGAATATGCACTGGTCATGAACTCAGTACAGCATGTGATGAAATGAAGTGATCAGTAATGACTTCTCCAAGTCCCTCCCCCCCCCTCCAGTCACTGACAAAAGTCATGATGCATACCAACTGACTTCTGTGTGCTACATGCAGATGTTCAATGAGCTCACATAGAGTCATGCGACACGCATGATTAATCTCACGTTTTATGCTGTCTGTCTGTCTGTCTGTCTGTCTGTCTGTCTGTCTGTCTGTCTGTCTGCGTGCATTACTGGTTTTTCATGATTTGTGCGATCAACTACACTTTTGTGATTTCACTGCAGCACAAACACAGCACACTGGCTCCCTCTCGTAATCACACCTTCTGTCACTTACTGCCACTAATGTCTCAATAACACATTCGGAGTACGTGTTCGCTGAGCTGAGCTGTTTGTTCTAATACAACAGGGAGCTGTCTGAGGTTAGCTGTTTATACTTGTGACAAATCAAATTAAGCTCCTATTTGCACACTTTGAATGACAGTTAAAGAGTTAAAAAAAAAACTTTGCTTATGAAAGCAGCAGTTCAAATTCAAATTCTTTTCTTTTTAAGTACACAGCTTACTTTTTGTCTGGTCAGACTGCATGCATGTATTGACATGACTTTCACTGGTGAGCTCACTGCAGTGTCATCACCCACGTCTCTGCATTTATGGCTGTCTTTTTGGGTTGTTTTCCCTCGTCAGTTCTGTGCCACATTATGTCAGATGAACTAGTGGTTCAGGCCAACATATTGCCCTATTGAGCTCTTCAAGCCGGGGCATGAAGGTGAAAAGTTGCTTACATAACAGTGTAATTACGTGGTTCACAGATATGAAAGACATTGCAATGGGTGCTCCTGGGAGAGTCTCAACCAAAAGAACCTGCAAGTGTTTGACACACCTTCATCAGACGGTGTGTTACATAATTGTAAATCTTACTGATGGTCTCTTTTGCTCATGCTGTTTGTACAGAAGCTTTTTCAAACTTAAAACCTCTCAAAACATCAGATTTTGATGGATTCAGTTATAGAATAGATAGTGGACTATTACAAACATCGAACTGATGACTATAAAATTGTCACAATTGAAGCTATTATTCAGTCATTTAGGCATTTTCCATACTTAATAGACTTATTTTCTATAAATATGAAGTACGTAAATACACTGCAGCAAACCAGTTTGTCAGATAGACTTTTGAAGTTTTAATTTGAAAATTGAAATGCCTCAGACATCTTTTAAGATCCAAGTCCGTTCTGGGAAAATAAATAAATAAACAGAAATACAATAATAGTAACTTCAAAGCCAAAACTTTATTTCTTTTGGGGGAAAAAATAACATCTTCAAAGCCAAAACTGTATTTCTGCTGGCAGAACGATTAGGATTCCACTTTTAAGAAGAATGATGAGAGAGGCTGATGTAAGCTTGCAGGGGTAGAGCAGCAAATTGCACACTGTAACCCCATTACCACCCTTGGCTGAGTGAAGATAGCACCCTGCAGGACCTCCATCATCATTTGTGCTGACTCCCTATACAGCCAGAAGGGATAAGGAAGGAGCACCCTCCTGTGGGAAGAGAAGGCAGGACTCCTCCACACTGTGATGGGCAGGCTCACTGCAATATTTATGTATATTGATGTTGTAATATTGCTAAGATGAGCATAGACTCATCTGTGAATAAACATAATTTATGTTCATATCCATGTTTTATGTCTGTTATTGCGTCTAATTTTGAGTCAGTGTTTCAATCACGATGACAAACAGCTAAGCCCTTGCCTTTTTCCTGTTCTTATACAAAATGGCTCAGATATCACAGCATTAGAAAAAAGGTGGAGAGCCTCTGTAGCCAAATGTTCACAGCCAAATGGTTGCAACTGTTGCTGATTTGTTTGTTGCATGTCACACCCTCTCTCTCTCTCGCCCTCATTTCCTGTCTGTCTCTCCACTATCCCCATTTTATAAAAGAAGGTGTGATCTGACTTTATGCTCTTCTAAATATGGATGTAAATAATAAAAGCACATTCCAATACAAACATCGATTCCTTTCAACAAAGGCCTTTTTGAACTTACCTGACATGAGGGAAATATGTCATATTACTGTATAGTGTATTCATCTTACATTCACACACTGGCTGTTTTACAGTCTTATCTTTAAGGCTGTAAATGACATAGCATCTGTCTACACATCAGACGGTCTGGCCTTTTATGTATTGTATTTTTAAGGTCCAAAAAGAGCCATGGTCGATTTGATCAGCTGTGTGTTTCACAGTTATGTAGCTCTATATAAGCTGGTGGAGTTGGTTGTTTGGATTAGGAACACAATATAGAGTATTAAAAGAGTACAAGACAGATATTAAAAAAAGAATCAATGCCGCAGAACCAGAGCTATTGTCTTTTTTCTTCCACACATGCTTCTTCCTTGACAAAACTTGGCTGCTAACATATGACTTGATTTCAAAGATTCCTACATTTTGGACTTTACAGTTTTTCACAAGCTCATTAGGATCCTCCTGCTCACAACTACATTACTATACATGCAACGACATTCAATACGTATTTACTGTGACCTTTCTCAAACCAGTTGTAAGTCTTTTACATCACAATGAGCTGAGCTGTTTGTTCTAATACAACAGGGAGCTGTCTGAGGTTAGCTGTTTATACTTGTGACAAATCAAATTAAGCTCCTATTGCACACTTTGAATGACAGTTAAAGAGTTAAAAAAAAATCTTTGCTTATGAAAGCAGCAGTTCAAATTCAAATTCTTTTCTTTTTAAGTACACAGCTTACTTTTTGTCTAGTCAAACTGCATGCATGTATTCACATGACTTTCTTTGGTGAGCTCACTGCAGTCATCTCCCACATTTCTGCATTTATGGCTGTCTTTTGGGGTTGTTTTCCCTCGTCAGTTCTGTGCCATGTTACATCAGATGAACTAGTGGTTCAGACCAACATATTGCCCTATTGAGCTCTTCAAGCCGGGGCATGAAGGTGAAAAGTTGCTTACATGACAGTGTAATTACGTGGTTCACAGATGAAGGCCAACTCACTGACACACCTTCATCAGACGGTGTGTTACATAATTGTAAATCTTACTGATGGTCTCTTTTGCTCATGCTGTTTGTACAGAAGCTTTTTCAAACTTAAAACCTCTCAAAACATCAGATTTTGATGGATTCAGTTATAGAATAGATAGTGGACTATTACAAACATCGAACTGATGACTATAGAATTGTCACAATTGAAACTATTATTCAGTCATTTAGGCATTTTCCATACTTAATAGACTTATTTTCTATAAGTATGAAGTACGTAAATACACTGCAGCAAACCAGTTTGTCAGATAGACTTTTGAATAATGATTTTCACATCACACTGACATGAAATGTAATCAATGTCTCACTGGAGGTTTGGAAATCTAAGATCTTATGATATGATTCAGTCATAAAACTGTAGTGAATGTCTGTCATCATGTCATTTTTAGCCTAATGAGGTAAGGGGAGTAAAAACTGACTGGTGAGATATGCATTTACTGCCTTACCACAATAGCTAAGAGGCTTGTTAATAGCTATTAGTGAAAACAAAATCTGGAATATTCATCTATTTTGCAGCTGGCTTCATGGGGTTGTGCTTGTTTACCCTTACAGATGGCAGTCCAAGGCTAGGAAGGAGTGGAATACAGATAGGGGTCGCCATTGGTTTAGTTACTAGCTTTTTGACAGGGGCCCTCAGCATGCGGTCGAGGCAGCAGCTGGGACACCCAATTTGAACTCTGCTGTTGTAGAAGTCACAACAGGATGTGATAGCAGGACCAGGCAAGCTGCTCATCCTCTCTAATCTGTTACAGTAGTTCCCAATCTAGCTCTTTCATCATCTTCACGTTGTGCGCAGGGCCATCTGCTACAATAGCTAAATGTTTTAATGACATCCACCTATCGGACATCATGCGTTGCATACAGTGCTGTATGCCAATTCATCAGCCAAACATTGTTGGGCTGGAATTGTTGTGGGTTTTGGGTAGTAGACACAATATGGAAATCTCATACCACCACAAGCTCTTTGTGTTTGTCTAGAATCAATTTGTATGAATCAAATACAACTGAAAGGTGAAAAAAAAATATGTGGTTACGTTTGGGACACTTTCCAATCATCATCTTATATTGTGTGTGACCTGCCACCAGGAGCTCCTTATTCTTAAAAAGAGCAAACAGCTCTGTGTAGAAATATTGCCAAAAGAGGTTTTGAATGAGGCTAAACGTACTTTATCAGTCATGAGACAGTCTTGCCAAAGTGGTACACAGGTCAGGAGTCTGTCACTGTTGGAAGACTACAAAACTGAAATATCATGTGCATAAAAATAAAGTCAGTGGAGCATAAAGGAAAGATGGCAGATAGCTCACCTGACAGCTACGTCTTCCACAAAATAATATGATGTGTCCTTTCTAAACCAATTAAAATGATTAGAGGAAAACTAATACAATGAAAATCAGACAGAAACCCCATAGAGATGTAGAAACTTGAGGTAATTTCGTGATAATGATTGTGATGTTAACATAAGAAATGAAATATAAGACACATGTAATATCCACAGTGACACTCATTAAACAGTAACAAACCCCAGAAATGTGCTTTCATGTGTTAATGAGTTCACATGAAACGGGACTTTTAGTGCACTGGTAAAATATGCATTCTTGTGTGCATTTAACAGCTATTTGCATCCCGTGCTGCTACACAGTAGTAGGAACAGCGAGGATGTTCATATTATCTGCATGAAATTATACTTATGCGTGATGTATAATGACTGTGTGTACAGTATAATGAATAATGTGCCGTTAGTCTTTTCAGTACTAAAAGCAGAAATATCCCCCAACATACAGTAGTTCAGTGTGGGACATGCTTTAATATCATACATTCCCAATGACATTCATTTAGTAAAATACAATAAGATAAATGAGATAAATGGCTATCTGTTTACTTTTTTAATGCTATATACATGCCACCAGGACTAGATTACCTAGTTGGTGTCAGCTCATTCAGAAGTATTACTCAGTTCCTCAGTGTTACTTCTGGAAGACTTGAGAAACAACAGATTGTGAGACAATGGTGCATTATCCCACTAGACACTAACTATCATTAAAACAAAAGTTTACTTTGGCCTTGAGGGGATGCTTTCTTTTTTGTTCTTTTATAGACATGATGCTCCCTCAGTGCCCAAATATGTGCCAAAAAACACACACACCCGGCTGGCACCATTACACACCTGCCTCATCCTTTGATACAAGCCTGGACAGAATTTATTTTGCTGATGCTACATCCTCACCTTGCTATCTGTGCGTCAGGCACAGACACTGGGATTTGGAACAGGTGGCATATGTCCTCACTTACTGTCCCTTAATCACTTTATCATCCGACGGAATTGAAATCCAGACAGGTTTTAAAGTGCATCTTATCTGGTTGAAGGTTTGATGAGTTGTGTGTTGAGGCCCTAAGATAAACACGTGTAGATCCTGTTACACTGATCAGGTTTTACAGTTCTCTTTTAGTGAAGCAGCTCAATTCGTTTTTTTCCCATAAGATAAATTCAAGATAATGCGTCGTGTAAGAACAGCAGCCATTTGAAAGCTGATGCAAATAGTACATCTAGTGCCAGACAAAGCCCATTCTAACAGCAGTCACTTAAACAGGAACAGTTTTTCATTCCGAAAACTTCGGTGAATTTTCAGAGGTCAGTGATATTCCGAAACCAGATGTGTCCTAATTTACAGACTGCAGGACCATTTTGCTTAACAGCTGTGAGTAGCAAAACATTTCCTACTGAGTGTACTTTCACAGCTGGGGAGGAAATGGACCGCTCAGGTGAATCCAGGTGAAAGTTACCAACTTTTACGGCTTTCAACTATCAAATCCAAATGAATGTTGACGGAAGATATTTTAGGGATGGGGAGGGGCAGGTCAGTTTTCACACAAATACAGTAGATTGTACGAAACAGACCTTTAAAGCAAGTGGTCCTGACTTTGAGTGTTAAGATTATTTTGCGTATACATACATACATACTATACATATTTCATTTATGTGTTTTTCATTTGTTTGTGAGTGTGATTCCAATGCCCCTCCCCCTTGCCAGATTTACCCAGGATTCACTTGTTTCAGCTTGAGTAAAGCTGGCCTCCGTGTGTTTACTTGCAGTCTCTCACAGCCCCACTTGATGGCAGTGGAGTATCAACCATAGCCATTACAAGAGCCCCCTTCTCCTTCTGCATCATTAAGTTCCTACAGAAAACATAAGCACAATAAAAGCTGCCCCGTACTCTCTTCATTATGAACGGCACAACCACGCTGGCCTGCAGCCCACAGGTGTGTTTGTGACTTTGGCTTTGGCTCAATCAGCCTGATAGAGCCTCATGAAATGCTTTCCACAAACGCAAGCACTTCTGTAACCTTGGACAGAGTATCAGTAAATGATGTATGTTGTTGAGAACTTTAACAACTGGAGTAGGTCCTCTGCCAGGCCAGTAGTCTGGCACGAGTCTGTTCTCAAACATTATTATACTCTCAGAAATTCTCACAATTAAAAATTCAAAAGTCCTTTCTATTTCTTTAAACGACCAATCAGTGTTGTTGTGCTGGCTGTGCTGTATTAGAAAATGTTAATTTATTAAACTGAAAACATTAATACATTATGCAAATAGAACATTATACACCCCAGAGCAAGTCTCATATCTGCTAGTGAGGTAGTATGAGATGTAGCCTGTGGTGCTGGAGTAGAATCCACAGTCTCAAGTGCATTGGTATCATACTCCACTGCTGCTTCACAGTGCATAGGTGCAGTGGTGACATGCACATACACCGCTTATTGCATGAAGGAAAGTTCCCATGTGGTGCAAACGCTTGCAAGTAAATAATGGATTCCCATCCTGCGGAGAACCACAAGGAACATAAAGTCTCAAGTGCTGTAACACTGCGGGTGACCTTGGAAGGGGCAAATTCGGATAGATTATTTCCTATAATGCATCCCATAGGCATTGCATAGTGGAGTCTAGTAGCGATCCAAAGGATTTCTGCATTATTGAAAGGCCTTAAATCACCAGAGAGAGAGTGAACTCTGTTAATTAAATACTGTGTAAACTCTGGGGAGGTTAGTTTGCACAAAGAGCTCTATTGTTACTGTACATATGAATAAAGTTAGACAATGGTCTGGTTTTGAACAAAAAAAAGTTTAAACTATATGCTTGTCTATAATTTGTATATAATTATATGTTCTTACTAAAGGAGGATGAGCTAATTAAGAGTCTTATGACTGTTGAAAGAAATCCTGTAAATAAAAATCCCTACAATGATCTCAAGACTGTAAATCTTGTAACATAACCCCAGGTAAAAAAGCAAGATGCTGGAGCGAGATGTAAGCAGCTGGGCACAAGTATGTTCGGAGCAGTAATGCAATCTGTTGAACTAATATATCTGATGTTACTGTTCTCCATGTCAGTGTGAGTAAGTCATCCTTTGGTTTGAAAAGATACAGCCGGATTCGAGACGCTTTCAGAGAGATGGTGAGTGAATTAGCCACGGAGTAGGCAGAACGGTATTAAAAATTCTTCCTTACTTCCTTATTCCCTGTGATGCTGTTTGATCTCACCCTTTTATTCCTTGTGCCCTAATTCATCACCTCTATCACTTGCTCTCATTTTCTCTTCATATCTGAAAAGAAAACCCATAGAATTTGTGTGCAGTCCCAGAGATCTCAAATGGACTTTAATCATCCAACGATCACATCTCAGATGTGAAATTCGGTCATTTCGTGGCTCCTTTTGTTTAGTAATGGACAGGTAATACATTCTTTGGATGAGAGGAGAAGAAATGTAATTGCATTCTAGCGTGCCCTTTAAAAATGTAAAGAAGTGGTTATGACGCTGATATAGCATTATATTGTACTTAGAATAGAAGCATAAGCCCAGTATTACAACATTTTAAAGACATTATATCTAGTTAGTTTGGATTTTTGAAATTAATTAGCTGACACATTAATTCTAGCAATCACTGATCAATTTTATAAAAGTACTTCCCAGAATAATAAAGACAAATACATTATTCAGTTTTCATCATAGAATGAAACAGTAATAGACATTAGGAATGTTAGAAGGAAAGCATAATGCATTGTCTCACATTTCTTCATGTCAATCTCTCAATAGCCTCACTCATAAAAGTGAGAAATCATTTGCTTTGCAAACTTAACCCCTTGGTGGAAAAATATTTTTCTAAAATTGTTATTAAATGATGAATTGCAGACAGTGTTTCTGACCTGGAGGTAAAGTGTTTTTACAAGATAACACTGTTATTTTCAGAAAATCTTTGTAGTGCCCGCCCTCAATGACGCTAAATCCATACAAAGTAACTGTGAACATCTGCACTTATTGTCATCAAAGGATGAGTCATATTGGAACCACCTCTGTGTCTGGCTTTGGACAACACACATGCACTGATAAGGAAGTGAAATCTGAGACTGGAAAGCACAATGTTGATATTTCACCAACTCCAATGGCAAAAGGAGTAAAAACTCAGCAAAGTTGTGCTTAACTTTGATGGATATCTGAAACCTTGTAATGAAACTCTTTTGAATCTGAAAGTTCATTCTTAACCTTGAATGGGAAAAGAACTGTTGTTACTGTTTTTTTTTTTTCTTTTTAGATATTTCTGATTGGTCTTACCATTTAAATGCAAAACATACTGAGGCTATAGCCAAAAGATTGTCACCTTAGCTTAACATAAAAACTGGAAATGTAGAAAGAGCTACTCTGTCAAAATGTTACAAAATCCACCCACTAGCGCCTCTAAGTGCTAAGATAAGCGAGCTGGCTGCTGGCAGTTCATATTAACAGTACAGGTGAGAGAGTGGTATGAACTGATCTTGTCACCTAACTCTCAAGCTGCAAGATAAAGTCAAATTCTCTAATTTCTTAGGTTGTATTTGAGTAGCCCAGTGTTTATTCCCAAACTTTTATCATACTATACTGAATAATCTATAAAGTACTGAGTTGCCTGCAGTTTAATCTTGGAGTAGGGATTAAAAAGGGGTCAGGGTGGGGCTAACCTGGGGTCAACCTGAAATTATTCTTAACGGATGCAGAAAATAGTCATGTGACAACTTGCTAAATATTTTATTATCAGTGCTGGAATATAATGCATCAGGTACTTGAACTCCATTGTTTGTGATTTGTAACAACTTCTTCCACTTGTCTGTTTGATAAAGAGTCATTACAGGCTAAATTAAAGTACAGGTTTGATTCACTTGTTCAATCTTGCCTTACTGTTTTGCAGTAAATTGGCTTGATGTAACAGAAAAGGACAAGCCTTCAATATAGGGGCTTTTCCTGGATCATAGAATCAAGTCTGAAAATCTTATCTCACTTTCAATTTTTCCGTGGCATATTGGCTTGAGTTAATTCCATGCCTCCTTCTTTTCTCCATCTGAATTTTATTGTGTCTGCCTAATCAGCCAGAAGCAAAAATGATCTGCTAACATTTCATTTCTCCATGAATATTTGATTGTCAAAAATTGCCCAGAGGGAATGAACTGGGCCCAAGGTTCGGTTTTGATTTGCGATTAAACTATCAAGAAATCAATTTCATCTGCTTTGAATAATTCAGGGTTTAATGGAATGAGAAATGGCAAAAAACGGCATGGGTTATGAGATGGTCTGAAGGGTATACTATGGGTGTGTGTGCGCGTGTGTGTGTGTGTGCTTGGGGGTGGTGGGTGATGGAGTGGGTTACGCCACTCAAAATGAAAACAGGGACGTGCAATGTGGCCGGGGAGCTTCTGTCATCCCACCCGTACCTCTGGTGTGCCATTTCAGTGAGGTGTCTGTGTTGGTAATTTGATTATTTACTGGGCAGAACTTTACTACACTTGTGATTTATTGCCTTTTCTAGGAATTGGAATAGATCATATACAAAACGCAAAGGGAACATTTTGTGTTCAATTTGTGCTGTAATTGGTCTCAGAAAAGCTTTCATGTTCTGCAGTCCACCAGCCCACTGATCATTTTTTACTCCCCTTGATGAATCTTAACTGGTGATGTTAGCCCCAAGTTAAGACGCTAATAAGGAAAACAAGAATGAAAGAAAGTGGGGAAAGAAAGGCGTTGGGTTACTTCTGGGACTTAAGAGGTTATTCAGAGAAAAAGGGCAAATGTTGCTCATCTCCCAACTGAGCACCTAATGGCAAATGTTCAGAGAGACTTTTTGATGTCATCAAGTTGCTTGAATCCCCAGAACCGTCCCACAGTGACGTGCACGAATGTGTCATCATCTGCTCTTGTCAGTTCAAAAAGAATGGCGGCGCTGGCGTTTCTTGACAAGACACAAATAAATGGAGCTGCTCTGACTGTATGCAGCCCGACCTGACAGTTGTTGAATTAAGGAGGTGGCTGTGTTGTCAAAAGGCTAAGACGGCTGCAGCCAACCATCTTTGGTTTGCTGGAGCTTGTCAAAATGTTCTGTGTTTAATTTGAAAAAAGTTAGCAAGCTAACTCTAGCAAGCTAACTTTATCTGCTGCTCGTCAGTCATCTTTAAGTTTGACTGATCATCAGCTCATCTTTATTTTAGGATCGCACCCCCCCGATCTTTCTTTTTTATCTGATGTTGGGAGAAGGAGGACGCTTTGAAAGAAAGATTCCCAAAGCATCCTATTTTAGGCCTAATCACTTGCTAGCTAGATAGCATGTCAACAGAAGTTGTCATAGCCTGCTGAAATATTTTGGAAACATCATCATTAGTGGGTTTCACTTGTGATATGGGAAGCACAAGAGTCTTCCTTAAGTTTGCAAGTTATAGTTGACTAGACAAGATTGTTGGCAGAAAGCAGGTCACAGTCAACATGTGTCTTCCGTGATGTGGAGAGGTGGTGGTCATACTGCATTGGAGAACAGACTTAATGGAGGACTTAAATGCAAACCAAATGATGTCAATCTATCTTTATGAACCACTGAGGTGTCATCAAAGTACAGCTGAGGCTGATGAAAATGTCATTAATTTTGGTCATTATAGTCATAAAGCAAGTATTGGACAAAGTCAAATGTCACCCTGTTGGTGATGCGAGAGGAGAGTCAAGTTTTGTGCCAATTCAACCAGTCGATATTGAGATATTTCACAGGAGAAGTGAAATCACTTACCTGAAAATGGCACTAGATAGAAAGGAAGGATTGAAATGTCATTGATCTATCCTCTGGACACAGTGAATATCTGCCTCCAATTTGTAGTTCTCTTAACATTTTATTAAAAAGCAAAAATGCCAACTGCATGGTTGCTCTAGAGGATAAGTCAGAGGATTAGCAGAGTCATAAGGATTCACCCTCAGGGATCCACAAATGTCTATGCAATCCATTTCATAGTGTCTGAAATATTTTAGTCACAACCAAAGTGGCAACTGATTGACAGATTGACATTGCCTCCATCATCCACGTCGCCAGTGTGGCTGAAAAACATAGAAACCCCCCAAAAAAATAACATTACAATGCTGTGCATGCTCAAAATGCATTTTCCCATCTAACTTCTTTTCCACAGGTCTTCGGATGTGTCCTTGAGCAAGATATTGAATTCTTATTTGCTGACAGCTTTGCCACTCTGTAGCTGACCTCTGACCTCAATCCTGTGGAGAAAGGCAAAGGAAAAAACTAGCACAAAAAGCTCATAACCCATGTATTAACCCACATATTGCTTTTCTCTGGTAACTACACTGAGTAGGTGCAACACTTTTCAAAGGGCTTCTTAAAGTTTAATTGTTTTATCTCGACCACCGTGGGGTTTTAGAGTTTGTGTGTACTGTACACTGGTATGTTAATTGGTTGTGGATAAGCTTCATAAACTTAATAGTTCTGATGGTCTCTCAGGTCACAGAGAGAATAAGAGTTATTGGCTGTCAGCAATGACAACATGCTAAACACATTTTTATTTGATAATGATGATGATGACAGTGAAACTAAGAGTAAGGATCTAATCTAAGCCTAATAAACAACGTCACTCTCTAGACCAACTTTCCACATTCTGTTTTGAAAATGATTTTGCTGTCAGGTACATTACTGTATAGCACCTGTAGTTTACTTCCCCCTTCCAAGGTCTTATGCACTTCTATTTCTGTCTCCAAAATTTCTGCCCTGCTTTTAAATTGCTCTGCGTCCTCACCCGTCGTGATAAGGCAGCAATATGCATTTAAGTAGTCCATTTTGGGCATTTACTGTGGGAGGATAACAAGCGGAGTGGCTCATTTAAATTCACACTTTTGTAATATTTCATAACTTGACTTCTGACCTCTTGTCAACAGTTTCCTCGCTCTTGATTGCCGAGACTACAATGATTAAAATTGAGGAGAGAGTGCAAGCTTTTATGGATGCTGAGTATGAATACAAAATTAGTGATGCAGCTCAAGAACAGTTTGGGAAATAGGACTGACAAGGAGTGTTGACACATCATCAAACTGAGACTGATTGCTTGAATAATTGGTTTGTACCTAATTATATTAGAGTGCCCTCTTGGGTGTGTGTATGATTATGTGTGCAGAGAGTTCTGTGTTCCTCCACAGCTTGTGTGCTGGGATAGGGGCTGGCCAGGGGGGAGCTTTACTTCAGGGAAACGAGCGGATTGGTTTCTAGCAGGGGTTTCGATCAAATTCACAGAGCAATTCTCCAGAACCACAATTAAATTTTAAAAGTTCACAATCACATTAGGGAGCTGTAGAGAAAGAGGGAAGTGCTGGAAAGGGCGACCTGGTGTTTTTGTTCTGAGCCTGTGATAAGAAGGCAGCCTCTAAGTGAGTTAAATGAGAAATAGCATCGGCACAGCTGTTGTTCCATTAAACGCCCCCTGAGGAGGCTTTAGAGGGGGTCTGATAGGACCCGATACAGGCTGTGCGCCAGCAGGCTTCACTGCATCTGTTACTGATGCTTCGTTTGGCGACAGAATCTCTCATTTTATGTGTGACCATGACCTATTCACCTATTCAGTTCACCATAGACACACACATATGATCACATATGTGTGTGAACTAAAAAAAAAGTCTCCGAGAGATTCCTATCTGGCATTTCTTGCATTAGAATACAGGTGGATCTTGTTTCCCTGCCTGTGTGGAACTGTTGATATAAGTGCAAGCTCCCGTGGGAAGATAGGGAGCTTTGCATTGCTCAGACAAGAGCTTCACTGCAGAACGTGACCTGAATGGAAATGCTAAGTGTCGTCCCCATAAAGCGCTTCCAATGTTGAATGTTTAAAGTGGCTATCATCGATATTATTGTAATAACACTTGATCAGGTATCTGTATAATGTGAAAGGGATCACTCAGATAGTTGTAACTAGAAAATTATAACCCAACTCTGCACTTCCTTTCATTTCTAAGGAGCGGTTTAGCATATTTTTTCAATGCCGGGTATTTACCTCATAAGCTTGTAGAAACCAAAACAGAGCTAAAAGGAGGAGTGTTAGGCATCATATTGTGAATATTGGATTTCAAGTGAATAAATGAATGCTAATGTTGCTGCTCCTCATCTGCTGCATGTGCAGCTCTTTGCAAACAGGTCCACCACGTGTACATAACGGGTAGTAATCAGCATTGTGCTTACAGTTTGTCTCTGGTCCCCTCAAGTGGTCGAAAATGGCAAAATTATCGCTTTCAGTTTTTACCAGTGAAACTGATTTGGAAATGAAAGGTTCTCGTGTTTACTGCAACAAGAGAACACAAGAGTGTAAGACACTAAACAAAATGTTGGTCATCATCTGAATCCCTCTGAGTAAGAAGCTTTAAATGATTAAGCTAGTGTTGAGAATAAAAAAACAAAAAAAGGATAAAATCTCAGATTTATTTAAAATAATAATAATAATAAAAAAACAATAATAATGAGTCCACTAAGAATATGACAGTGTCTCTGTGCTAAACAGAGCCTGAAATCTTTTGAAAAGTTAGTACTACTTCTTTAGTTTCGTGTCCACACGCAGCAGTCTCCCCTGGGGTCAACTGCACAGAGAAAGCCTTAAATCCAGCTCTTAGTCAGACTGCTAAAGATATCTACGTCTGGAGACACATGTATTTTTTCACATACACATTCATATCTTGAGCCCCTGTGACCATAAAACTGCTCCGGCATGTAACAGGAATCGCTCCCCATGAGATATTCTTTGTGGGCTACTTATCTTGATTTCCTCTCATGTCTGAAAGAAACACTGGGCCTACTATAGAAACGATCCTAATTGCAGAAATTATATCTGACTTTGCTGCCTGAATTCAACTCTCCCTCTAAGCCTATTTCTGAAAGTGATAAAACATTTTTGGCTGTTCACCCCTGTATCCGGTTCACTTTCATTATTTCAATTGCTTTATTAAATCCAAAAGCATTGCCCTGTTGTGCCATGTAAAATAGTACACAGCCCAAAAGTGAGTGTAGTTTTTCTCCCGTCTTGTCTACAATGATAATTTGTTTTCCAGTTTTGGCATCGTTCCTGACAACACCGTAGCATTTCGTGCAAATACCGTATCTATCCCTTCATCTGCAGACTTGTTTTCAGCCTCAGCAAGTCCATATTTCTGTGTTACGGTCACTTACTTGTCATGCATACTGTATTTCTCTTTTCCCATCAGACTTTTTTTACACCAAGACAAGATCCATTTACATATAATCCAGCAGAGATGAGTCTGACCGGCCCCAGGGGTACTTTCTACCATCATTTACTCATTTTTCACCATTCTCCTCCTCTCTGTGGAAAACAGAATAACTTTCCCCACCTCAAGAAAATCATGTTCACATTATAATGTTTGTTTTCTGTTCTGTTGCTGCCACTGTTACACTTGCTTATAGCATGTGGTGCCAGATGCAGCATCCTGCTGTTCCCTAAAACCCAGCAAACAAGCTTAACGAGCTTGTCTGTGACAAGAACTGTTTCTTTATGGCTGTGTGTAAGATCAAGACTGGAGAATAAAGGCAGAATATATGTTTGGAAAGTATTTGACACAGAGAATATTTGCATAGGTTCAGTGGAAATGAAATTACTCAGTCTAGCCACAATGCCTCCATGAGCGAGGAGCGCAGAGTGTGCTGGGGATTAGTGTCTGTAATGGGGTTTTGAGGATAGTCAGGATTTCAGATCTAAAGCGATACGGTGCCAGGGGTAAACACCAGGCAGTGGACTAGGATTTAGCCTGCAAAGGCTTCCCTCTCCACGTGGACCTAGTATCACTGTGTTCTAAAGTATACCCATTTCCCACGGTCATTTACTCAAGCATTTCCAGTGGGGATTTCGTTATCCTCTCTGAAAGGGCACTGAAGTCTTATAATACTGCCCTGGCACGAGCTGAGGAGGCAGGGAGGGAGATAGATAATGATTCATCGGCAGTGAGAGATGAACAGAGAGTCAGTGAGATAGCCAGCTAGGGAAAAAAAAAAAGAGAAAAAAAACAGAAGCAGGAGATTGAGTTCTCACGTGGCTGTCGTGTGGAGGTTTTCAAAATCAGAGGTGGAAACCAGAATGTGTAAAGCATGTTTACTCAGCTATAGTTATTGAAATTTTGAGGTCGTTGTTCTTTAATTGACCTTAAATCGCACGTTGGTGTGAATGTGAGCGTGAATAGTTGTCTGTATCTATGTGTTGGGACACAATAGAGTGCCGACCAGTGAAATGAGTGGTCAAAATCAAAGCAGCATAAACCAAGATATCCAGATTTTTAGGTCCCAGTAGAGGTCAAGCTCCAAAAATGCTTGATTTCCCATGACACACGTTCATAGCGTCTTTTGATACATAACACCATCAATGCCTACATCTCTCAAACTCCACACATCTAGTGTGTAACACAGATCTTTTTTTAATACCGTTTTTCAGACTTTGGAACGCTGCCTCCAGAGCCACAGAGGGGAATTATACAGCTGTTTTCACAGGCAACAAACCTTCATGTTTAAAATCAGTGGAGAGCTCCTTCAGCAGCAATAGAACCATTTCATAGAATGTGATGCTTATGTAGATTATAGGTTCAAGACTGTAGATTAACTGCCCAACAGCAATTAGCTGCACCTCAACCAACTACAGCAACAAAAAACATTTAATATGTTAATGTGCGAATAACATTATTGCAACATATCTTATAATATAACATCTTGAAGGAGGCCATTCTGCAAGGTAACTCTTTTTCTGTACTGCTTACTTTATTAGTCTCTATCATTGATAAGCTTTCTTTACATCTTTACTCAACAAAAACTACGGTTTCATGATTCTTACTTGTATCTGATTGGCCCTTTTTCTACATGATGGGTCTGTTCACCATAGCTGCACACGTGTGACACCACCTCTTTGTGTGCAAACCCTTCCCATCGCTTACTTTTATTCAAAGGACCTGAATACTTCTTTCGCCACTGTTTTAGATTGTGTAGTTCAACTCAACACTGATCACTTTAGTTTCCTCAGTGGGGGGCACACTCCTACTACTCGCCCTGGAGGTACTGAAGCTGTGTTTTATCCTCTGATTGGCTCAAGATCACTGAAACCACAGCCCCCTCTTACAGCACTACAGCGGCTCACCAAGCAGACATGTTTGGAGACAGATGGAGTCAGAGAGCGTGTCGGGACTGTCTGAGATGAGCTTCACATCTGCCGCTCACAAGGAATCGGGCCACAGACGGTCGGGGATTACACGGTGGAAAAGAGGGAGTCAGTAAGAATCCGAGTTCAACTTTGACCTCTCTGACCCAGAGGTAATAGAGAGCTGAGTGGTGGGGCAGAAAAGCCAGAGAGACAGGTCAGGTTCTGAAATAAATGAATGCAACCATGCAAGAAAGGTGAGGTGAAACATCTGACCTAGATGGGGATAGAGAGTTGGAGTTGTTTCTCAGCAAGTGTGCATTTACTTAATCCAATTAATAAGCAACACACACTCAACCAGTGTGAATGACACATTTTTCAAACACATTTACCGTAATTAGGCTTGATTACCACCCTGCACTTGATTAATTGGAATGTGTGAAGTTTTGTAAAGCAGGCAAGTGAACCCATTTGTGCCACGTTGTCTAGTATGTGCTCAAGTGTTCGTCAACATAGCAGTGATGTCTGACACAGAGGAAAACACATCACTTTTTAATTGTCTTGGATTTTGGTGTACAGAAATATCACCCACGTGTGTGCAGGACACGTGAGAAGAGTTTATTTTAATCGGTCATATTGCTGGCATGCCGGTAAATAAAATAAAACAGCCAATAAGCTATCACATCGAGTCAGAGATCACCATAGATAAGTACACTTGCATTATAAGAACGTGAATATTAATATTCATTGATGTGAATGTTTGTTTGAATAGCAAACAGCAAACAGGAGCACTTGCCTCTTGAATGCGGGAGCCCGGGGGAGGAGTTGGATGCTTGTTGAAGTGTCAGAGCATGACAGAGCTTAGACAAGAAAAAAGTGTCATATATCCTTTAGGTGATATTGTTATGATCATTGCTGCCTGAATTGTTTTTCACAGCTGCAATGACAAATATTCACTTCTAAAAGTTGCTTCTTCTTGTGTAGAATACGATGATTTCTACTACTGAAGACCGGGAAAGAATCCAGTCCTTATGGGATCATCTGTCTTGTTATTTCATGATGTTAATCTAAACTGTCAATTTACAAACCTTTTTAAAAATGTGTTTATATAGAAGTACAAGGTTTACAGAGTGCTTTAGATATATGTAGTTTTAGAAGAAGAGAATACGTGACGGACAGAAAACAGTGTAAAATGAAAATAATAGAAAAATGACATTGTGTATGTATGCTCGCTCGATCAGTGTGCTGATGATACGGTTTCAACAGCATGGAAAAGTTTGACACAAGGCTGTAAAGCATGCCTGAATAGGAGTTTATATTTGGGGCACGTGTGATCAAAAATGACAGAGAATTAATTTTGTTTCTCCACTTTTGTGAAAAGGACGCTTTTCTGAGGTTCAGCAGAATGCGACTCATTTCACTTTGAATTTAAAAGTGCCCCACATGCGGAGCTTTTCCTCAAAGCTATTTATGGTAAGCAACCAAAGCAGTCAACACTGTGGAAGGAGTAGCTGTTTGAAGAGAGAACACAATACCACGCCACAGATTCTCAAACTTAAACACATCAGGCGTATCGCTGGTGCTGCTGAGTTAAAGTCACTAAAAAATTTATCGGAAAGTGCATTTTTGTTGCAGCAAGTGCTGAGACACCTAAAAGTTGGATATCGCTCTAATCTGATGAGCTCAAGAGGTCAGGCTTGTAGTGTAATAGATGGTGAAAGTGTTGATGACGTTAGATACAATTCCATGAAGTAAGACGGAGCAGTTTCTGGCAAAATGAAGGCACCCAGAAAAGAAGGCTCATGATTGCATGATCAGATTGCAAAAATCAAGTCAAATGCTAAGTTATTCTGTAGTTTACTTTCAAGTATAAATGCACCCACTTACTGTGGTTTAGTTTACTTAATAACACATATTTATTGGCTCTTTTGTATGCTATGTATGATATGCTCTTAACCATATCAGCTGGATCTCAAGTAACATGGCCGACTACCAAAATAACGTCAGAAAGGGCTGATAAACAAACGAGAGTTCATCTGATATTTCATTTGGATCTGTTTTTTCTCTTAATGCATTAAATGAGGGCAAATACATGACGTTTGTTCCAACTTATCACCTTTAGTTTAACTAAACCTTTTCCTGATATTTTTCTTCACTCTATATAAGTGGACTTTAAAAAATGCGATTCAGACTGCGTATCTCTTAAAACTCAGCTCCATTAAGCTTTTATACAGATCATAGTCTCAAGGGACTTCTCTGTCACGACTAATACATAGCGAGAAGAGTGAAGGTCACCCCTGTATATCACACCAGTGGCAGATGTGAGAATAATAAGAAATAAGCAGAATTAGCGGCAAACGTAGCCAGCCACAAACCCCTCTGAACTCCCTCTCCATATATCTTAACCCTTGGACAAACACCCTCATGAATGGATTTGAAAGTTTCTGATGGTTCATTAACAACAGCATTAATAAGTAGTTTGCAGGTCAAGTGTTTGATGCACTTCATCTTCTTAGAACGGACCTTTGATTTGCAGAGTCACGGTTGCAAAGTCACAGGCTTTTACGCTCGTTGGAGCTCATATGGATTGCTACACTGCCAGAAGAGCACGCTCGGAACAATGGACTACACTGTGACCCCTCACCCCTGAGCTCCCAGACCAGAGCCCCCTAATTGGCTGCTTCTCCCCCCCAGACTATGTCACCCATTCCAATTACAGCCCAGTGTTTGCATGCTGCTGAGCACAGTGGAGAGTTGCAGACGGATCAGGCAGAAATGGAGGGATCAGAAGCAAAGTCTTCGAGATTGAAGGGGAGAGAGAAAGAAAAGGAGACAAAGTGCATTTACTCTTTTTCTATCTTCCTCTACATTGTATTTTAACTCTTGAATGCCTTCAGTTTTTCCCGACCAGGCACTTACATAAAACAGATTAAGCCATATATTGAAATCATGTTGTGTGTATACTTTTTGGAACACATTATAACTTTTTGACAATATTTAATTGGATAATTTTGGAGGGTAAACATATATCGTATTTAGCTTCACCTCTAAAGGAGCAAAGTATTGACTCAGGCAGAGGCTTCACTAAATGCTAAAAGAAGGCACATTTAATGGAGGTCAATGAAACATATTTTGCTACCTCAGTAAACGCTTTCCTAATGATTGAGTCTTTATTTCTAGTTTCAAGTCTTCAATAAAGCGGGATGTTCATTTTGGAAATTATAGTCAAATTTAGACTAAATTAGATGACAAAGCAACTAACCAGTCAGAGGAGGGGTCTTATTAACGCCACCTCTGGCTCTAAAAGCAAGTTGGTGACGGCCACAGTCAGCTTGTAGCACACTAGAGAAAATCGGCTCAGTGGTACTGCTATCCAGTTAGCATGAGACATGATCGCTCTAAAATATTAAATCTTTAATATTTGAATGTGAATTCTTCTGAGATGCATTTAGACATTTGATCAGATCCAATCTGCCACACAAGAAGTAGCAGTGTACATGTTACTCTTGATAGCTAAGTTCATTGTTTTATTACTTTGACCTCAAACACTATTAAAGCATGGCTTGGACTTGTAATGCACTACATTGTTCTATTTCTATTTTTACAACAACATATCTGAATACCTCTCACACCAGTGGAAGAGAGACAGATAGGCGGCACAAGAGGGAATGAAACAGGAAAAAAAACAGCAGGGTTTAGAATCCATTCAGAGGTGGGCAACATCTGCCCCCCTAAAAAAAATTGGGCTAAGAGAGAAATGAAGGACAAAGGACATAGAAAGACAGAGACAGAGAGAGGGAGAGAGACGGAGAGTGCAAATAAGAAATCTTAACACGGAAAGAGGAAGATGGAAGTGGAAATGAATAAGTATGGGCAGTCAGTGAGTGGTCTGATCAGGAGGACTGGCTCCTATCACACACATGCTGTCAGTGCACGAACGAGACAAGCCTGATGGATTTGTATGATAGATGTGTGGGCGCATGGAGCCACGGCCCCAGCTGCTGGGCTTAATGAAATGTGTCCCACAACAAGATAGAGCGTTCTGATTTAAACACATCCCGCCATGCTATTCCTCTTCTCCCTAATACAGCCAGAAAGAAAGCACGCCACCATCAGACCTCTCTCTCTGTTTGTCTTCCTATTTGAAAGTCAGCTTTTTCATTTGGAACCAATCCGCTTTCTCTCGTCTCGCCCTGAAATGAATCATGCTTCTATTCTGTGCACCTGTAGATCATTGGCAAGTCAAACTTGATCTAAAATGTGCTTTGTTGCTTTTTGGTTTTAAGCCTGAGCCTCATCCTCCGCTTCGGTGCGCCTTCAGCATGTGTCAGGTTTAAAATAGTTTATTCTAAATCAACGTTTTAATTAATTCAGAACGGAAAGTAAAACATTAGACTATATGGGATTTATTTTTTTCTAAGTTGTAACAAGAGAGAAACACAGAAGAGAGGCTTTTCTCTACTTTTATCATTGGCTCTCATTCCCTCTCCCCTGTGGCATCTTTCTTTTCCCTGTTGCCTCCTTTCCCTCCCTGCTCATGTCCCTCTGTCACTTCACCCTCACTCCTCCTGCCTCTCTTTCTCTCTGTGTATCTTGTCCCTCGGGGCTCAGTAGTCCTGTTTTCTGCAGGAGTTCAGGGCATAAGGCCAAGGAGAGTCCTCGTCAGCCAAGTGTTTATAAAGCTTTCCGTCATGTCGACAAGGACAAACCGTTTCTCCCACTTACTTGCCAGATCTCATATTCCAAAATTGTTGTCCACCTTTTTACTTGAAGGCCAGTCTGCATCTCCACAATCAGTGTCCTTTGCCGCCTCATCTGTGTGTACATGGCGGTGTGTGTGAGCACGTATGCGTGTGTTTGTGTGGATGGGCTCGCCGAAAGCCCTGCTTCTTCCCCGGAATAATTGATTTAACAAATTGCCGGCCATGTTTCATTCTGAGGAAGTGACAGGAGCAAAGTGGGGAGACGGAGCCAGGAGATTAATTAGGAAACAAAGTCATCTTTATGGAAATTAAATGCATCCTCTGATGATAGCCTTCCTTTCCCATCAGTCTGCTTTGGGTTTCGTCTCTTGTGCATGATAAAGGACTGGGAGGCCTCCAAAACATCACAGTGAAGAGTATCGGCGCCAGAGCCCAGCGCCTACACAGCACCCTTTAGCAATGCCAACTCGAGCTCCCACTTTCATGGGTGATGTGTTCTGGGCTACATCATTGGAAAGCACTGAACCCAGAAAAAACAGCTGCTCATGAAAACAACAATGCTGTATCCTCTTCTGGGGAAAAACGTGCGGTAAAACAGATGCCTGCATTAAAATCAACTGCATATCTTCCACAGCCAGTCCCTGCATATGTGCATGGCTCTCTATACAGAATTTGGTATTACACGCTCCCAAGACACAGAGTGTGAACTGCATGAGTGCACATGGTAAAACTGGTGTCCATTAAGTTTAGTGCATACTTTCATATGACCGTGTGCCCTTATGATTGTGGGTGTGGGATTAACTATGCTCAGCATGCAGCTTTTCAACAACCAGTCCTCCCCCTTACTTGCAACTGCACTCCTAACTGCTACTTTTCATGCTTGATTTTGTTTTTGAATTTGCTTGAATTGTGAATAATCATAACATACCTGACTGCACTGGTTGAGAACAGAGTGAGGCTCAGAACAAATTGAATTTAATTTGTCGAAAAGGGAGACAGAGAGCTCAGAGGACCAATAAGTATCTGTCTGTTTGAATTGATCTGCACTATCTCTGTTTTTTCCGATTCTTTCCTTTTTCATGACATGGTTTAATAACAGCAGTCATCCACCTCCTCTCAAATTTCATAATAGATGACTCCGGGTTGGCCATTACCAGAGACAAAATCAATGGACAATAGGGTACATTCAGGCTTGCCCGCAAGTGTGTCATCAAGCTATATATGATAGGAAAACCATTCGTCACAGTGCAACGCACTCAACATCAAAAATGGCACAAATTCAACAGAAGATTAAAGATGCACTGGTACCTCATCCTGATACTTTGAGTAATACTCAAGGCGGAAAAATCAAACAGTAATTGGTTAGAAACATCCGTCAAACGCTGCGTGTAGAAAAGCATTTGACAACAGCATGTTGCTTCTTGCAAAAGGTCAATACTAAATTAAATCACCAAATTAAGACTTCAATCACCCACAAAAATTCTATTGGGCTGAAATGCTTCCGACACCAAAAGTAACCATAAATACTTAAAATTATCAGAACTCCACAAAAGCCTCCATACAATTTGTCACTAACAAAATGTATTTTAAAATGTTAGAGCCTATAGTAATGTTCCTGTCAAGACTATCATAGCAAAGTGTCCTTTAATATGTGTACAGTAATGTTCCTAGGAGCCCATGTGATCATGCGAAACTGGAGAAGCAAAGGGCCAATTAGAATAACCATCATTACACCCTAATCATCTGGGGTTGCACACCGAGAAATGAAAATTAGGATGGTGCTGAGTTTGCCCATCCCCAGGGGTCCTGGCGCATCTCCGCTGCACTGCCTCCCAAGCTGTTTTTGTGTCTCACTGTGCCATTTCTGCTCTGTTTTTTCCTCCCCAACCCCTCCTCTGTTCCCTCTCTTTGCATCTATTTCATTTTTTCCTCCTCTTTTTATTGTCCCTGGCCACCCATGATCTCTTCAGTGATTTCATTTTGGAAGATCTTTCATGCGCACTTTCTCCCCTGGTAAAAGAGTGTTGTGACAGGAGACAAGTTGCCCGAGAGAACAGAAACATCTTGGAATTCCCCCCGCAGCGACGTCCCGGCCCGTATTTTCCACTGTGGCTGTGTCTGTGTGTGTGTGAGAGTGTATTGATGTGTGTCTCACTGGTTGATAATCAATGGCAGGGTGTAGAAAAGTTAATTCAATAGGAGTAATCACTTAAAAATAATTAAATGAATCCAATGGACATGAATTGCTGTTATGATATTAAGACAGAGCAAAGAGAGAACAGAGTTCAAAGGAGTATTTTAAGCCCTGAGACAATGGACACATGAAAAAATCTACAAATCTTTCACAAATTCAGAGCTACTGCATCACACCAGCCAAAGAAGATGGGAGTGGATAATTAGACTGTGCCATTCTGCAACAGCCAGAGGGGTGTTCTTGTGAGCCACTTCACATTTTTAAACTTTCCCATGTAATCTTTTATGGACTGGACATCATGGAATATATAATCCTTAAGTAAGGAGATCAAGGCTGTGTCAAGTTTTGTTCTATTTAGTTGATCAATATTGAGGCTCTAGAGCAGTTCTGTTGATATATACTATTATATACAGTTGTCTTTTTAGTCACTTTTGCTTGGTTTCGTTACCCATCTAAAATTCTGTGAATACCCCGAGTGAATGAAACCCCTATTACCTGCTGTCCCAGTTTCATGCCTGTGTGTGTGTGTGTTGCCACTCTTGCTCTATGTTTAGGCACACTTAACAAACAACAGTAATACTAGTCTATTACTACTGAATATGGGCTTTAGAAATTTCATCATATCAAGAGAACTGCGTGGGGGTGAACAGCCAGCAGCGGGCAGCTCTGCAGCTCCTGCCTGCTCCCTGGAGCTCTATGTCCAGCTTGCAACCTGCGCTATAACTGTGGTGGGTTGTTGTGCATGCTACTGTATACCTGGCCTCTTCAGTTGCCATGGTTAGCCTGCATGTGAATGACAGCCTCCTTTTTGGTAGGGGTCTTTTGAGGCAGAGCTGAAGCGGAGGGAGGGGGAGGAACCTCTAAGTTCTACTCTTACACATTTTGAGGCTGAGTTCATTCTCTTCTCGATGTTACACATAAAAAATATTCAAAACCTTAATATTTTATTCTTGAACCTGTCAGCTTAAGCAAAGTGTGTGAATAAATGTGATGAAGTGTAAGTGTGTGTGTTTAATAAAGTGCATGAACTAAAAATGAATGAATAATAAAAATACGTTAGACCATCAGTTGAATTTCCTTGAATACTGACAGCACATCCAGTCCCTTGTGATAGTCTACGCATGGTTGTTGGCCCATCTCATGTCTCATGAATAACATCGTGCTCCTACAGTAACATCAGCACTTCTTGGTGATGTTACTGTGTAAGCCAACATCCACTCCATTCGCAGCCTCTGAAACAGGGAACCATTCTCCTTCACCCAGTTACTGACCTAGATTCTCAACTTCTTGCTGTTGCAGGTACTGTCTGGCTGATGAATGATTTAATACAATGGCATCATCCCCAGTCTTGATTAAAAAGTATTACATTTTCTGGTTGTGCTGAAAAAACACCCTCCCTCAGTTCCCTCTTTGCTGCCAGCCCTCTCTGTTGTTGCTAGGTTAAAAGCTACCAAGATGTAAGAACCAGACTTGATCAGGGTCTAGCTGACAGATCGAAGGAGGAGGTCTTTTGACTCAAGTTCAATCCTCTTTCCAAGTTAGGATGTGAGGCCTCGTTTCAACTTTGGAGGAAAGCGCTCACAGGGGAGAGACAAGCATCTGTACAACAATGAATTTCCAGAACAAGACAGCCATAAAATAAATAAAAAGAACACAAAATGAAAGACAACTTTTAGTGAGCAGCCGCTCCAGTGCACACACTCAAACTTGCAAGCACACCCAGGGAGAGAGATAAAGAGACAGGGGGAGATGGACAGATGCTGAACCAGAAACAAGCTAAATAAGTGATGAAATGGTCGACTCTCAGTGAAGAGATGAAATGGAAAATGTGTACAGCAGCAGACTCCTGGCAACACAGTCTGTGCAAGAACAATGTCCTGGTCAATTTGGTCCCTTTTCATTTACAGCCAAATGTCATTTGGAAGCTAATGCAGCCTTTTGCTTGTTAGCATAATCGTTAATTGACACACACAGATACTTACACACACAGACATGCACATATTACTTTAAAATTCAAATGTTTTTAGGTCAGAGGTTTGATCAGAGGACAGTCTTCAGCTGGTGAATATTGCTCTTGAGTACCTGTCAGGAGCCAAGCTATCTCGGGACACTTTTGATGCACAGTAACACAGAGGAAATAACTTACTTCAACCAAGTCATATTAATTATTGTCGCCCCGGGATATATATGTGTCTTCTTCCTTCTTTTGCAATATTACACTATTACACTTGAATTGGAGTTTTATTCACATTGACAGCAATTAAATTGAAATGCCCTCACAATATCAAGAGCGCTGAATCACTCCAGAGTTGGAGTTGGTTGGCAACTTGGCAGCCCAAATAAACATCAATGACTTGTAGTTAAACAGTTCATAGCAAGTTATGAGGCATGAGCAGTATAACACATTGCCAGATTGTAGAGAATGGAAAAATGGAAAAATACCAACATTGGCTAAAAGTCATAATAATTCATGTACGCTACTTTAGAGTCATCTTCCCTTAATCCTGTTACCGAGAAATAACTTGTATACACCACAAAGCATTTAGCCAATTACATTTTGTCAGCAAACACATTGCTATCTAGATCGTGTTCCCTGGCAACCTAAAGCACTACATTTATGTACCACATAGAAGTTCACCCACATACTCTGGGTCATTGTCAGTATTAGAGCCAAAAAATTAACAAGGTTAAAAAGCAGAGAAATCTTTTCTCCTCAGATATTTTATCAGATGCAGTAAATCATCTATAGATGCTCTTATTGGCAGCCGATCCTCCTCAGTCCTTCGGGATTCAGTCTCTAATGCAGTGGGACCTGAGGTGACTGGCTCACTATGACACTAATTACCTAATCATGTCAAAATAATGCAACAGGGAGACTCAGGTAAAGCAACCATGATATTCAAAAGAACTTTCATCAAAAGAAGACATCCCATCACCGTAAAAAAAAAACCCTCTAACAGTTTTTCTCATCCTCTCCATTGCTAACGAAAACTCTGCTGGACATATCTGGGAGAAAGAATCTCCTCTATTAATTTCATCCTGCTCTGTCTTTATTGGTCCACCCGCGGAACCCAAATGAAATAACCCTGCCAGGTCTAATTCTAGTAAGACATTGCTCTCCCAGCACAAAGGACACACACCTGTGTGTTACCGATCAGCATTTGTGCTCGGCATTTCTGCAGAGCTTCACAGTATAAACCATAATCTTTAGAAAATTAATTGAATCTGGATAGAAATTGTACTTATGGAGGAACTGGTTAAATCGTGCACTTGAAGGCAACACCCCGACAAATTTAATCCAAACTGCTCGATAGAATATGAGCACGTTGAACAATATCATTGTTTGTTATTATATGTTATATGTGTGCTTGTTACTGGTAACCTTGATGATTTTACTGACTGCTTTAAAGGATGCTTGTTTACCTGAGTCTATAAATGCAACATAGTAAATGTGGTATTTATTCCTTTTCTAGACCAGGATTATTGATGCTTGTTTGCAGTGGCTGTGTGTGTTTATGAATCCACTTGGGACTGTGTAGGAGTGTCCTTGGGTGAATAATGCATAGTTGTAAGAGCTCAGGATGATTATGAGAAGATTTCTCATTCTCCTCTACATCTCTCTGTTTCTCTGTTTCCTTGAGGTGCAGTAGGTGCAGCTACGCTCTGCTTGCACGTGGCTGTCCCTGTTCATGGATGGCATGGATGTGTGCAGGTGAAGGGATTCACACAAATACCGTGACACGATTAATGTTACAATTACGAAATGATTAGCCGTAAATATCCTCTTCGTCTTTCCTCCTGAGTCTTCAGACTGAATGAGGGCAATCCTTATTATTGTTAAGAAAATGCTACCTCCCTCTGTAAAGCCCCGGGGTGGGTGCAAATCTCCTTTATGCAGCTCTTGTTCACCATTCAGGCAGGACAGACAGGAAGGAAAGTAGTGAGAAAAATTGGGTCACATTGGTGAGTGGAAAAATGCGACTCCTTCAGTAGATACTAATGATATCAGTGTAAGGCCATTTGCACCTCTAAGGTAAGTAATGTTTGTTTGGTTGCAAAATAGCTTATTGTAAATTTGTAGTGGTTACAACTGTCTGCAACTACAGTACTTATCCTCCTAAAAACACTTTTATTTTAAAGCTCTGAGAACCTTGGATGAAAGACATCTTAGTAGTTTGTCACACCAATATCTGCCTACTTATTTCACTCATTTTCCGTACATTTCTCTTAATACATAAATACACCCTTTCCATTTGTTGTTTTACATTTCTCAATGTAAATGGAAATTGAAAAGCTAATCATGCAAAAACCCATTTTAGCTCATAGTTTTGCCTCACCAGCCTGTATTTATTTACTATGAGGCTCCCATCAACCTCCCCATATAAAACTGTAGATTGCTATTGCTTGGAAACAACCTCAGTCAAACCGACAGTACCTGTCCGATACCGAGAACATCTGAAAATCAGTGGCTGCAGACGAAATCATCCATCTGTAGGAAACCAAATAGAGCAAAGCAGATTAAAAAATTGAGAGAGATATTGTCAGATGAGCTGTTGTGCAATGTTTCTGGGCTTTTGCATGCAGTACTCCCTAATTTGGGTGTCGGTGGTGGCGCTTGCATTTTTCTACTCTTCTTTCATTCTCTGCAGGTCTTCTGTGCATGTTCAGACCTCATTGTGTGAGCTGGGAGCTCCCTGGAGGGACTGCCTGTGTTTGCACAGCAGTCAGGAGCTGGCTGCCCTTGGAGCGCTTTCCCCAGAGTCTTGAGTTTCTATGGGATTCAACTTGTGTTTTGCATTGCATTACTTATGAACTGCAGCTTGCTGCTGTGAGATGGGAGCTTGGAGTCACAAGTACAGAGCACTCAAGTGGTTTCTTTGTAGCGACCGAAAGCAACATTGAGGCAAAAACTGTTCCTGACTCCAACCCTTTCGAATGGGTCTGAAGGGACAGAGGCATGAAATAAAGCCTCCAACTACTGTAAAAAGTTTCATGTAGACACTATTTCAACTCAAACCCAACTCATTATTAGGAAATATTATTTCACCATTCATCAGAGAACTGCAATTGAAAATTAGCCAGCTGGCTAACATTTCATTATAAAAGTTATTTTCAAAATCCAAAATGGCATTTCGCATCATGTTTATCTTATATTTTCTCTTTCCATTCATTTCCGTTAGCAAGTGTAACAACATCAAATTATTCAGCATCAAAGATAGTACATAGAAAGGGTTGACACATTAACTCCATATAATGACTGTGGATTCATTCCAGGCCTCTATTATTTTCATCTTTTTTTTTCGAAGTGCAGGTCAAGGGACTAATTCATCAGTGATGCATGACCACCTGAATGCACATTTCCTGACTGTATAACTTAGCATGACTGCTCCATTAAACAAGCGATTGGCACATAATGGATTATGGAGCACTGTTGGCTGCAAAACAATACACCAGCAGTGTTCTTGAAGTCTCACAGCAGAGGGCTGGAGTTCTTTAAATGCATTTGACGCAGCCACTGAAATGGGACAGGCTGGACCTTTTAGAATATTTGGTGTAGAAATACATACTTTGGAGAATCCAGCGACTGAATTGGGACACAGTGTTTCTCTATGGTCTTAAAACACTCAACCACAGTCTGTCTATCTCTCTCTAAAAACAGTAAAGCTGATGTTGCATCCCATGTATATACACTGTTGCCCATAAAGTTGGAATAATTGTTCAATACCCCCAATTTTGTTAATGCCTGAATATACAGTTTGCAAAGGTTGATTGTGGTTTAAGTTTCACTGTGATGTTTGGAAGAGTTTGATCATTAAAGTTGAGAAGATATCCACTTTATTTATCAAGAATAAATCACATTGTCACAATTATTTCATGAGAAGAGGTAAAAAACATTTTATTCCAACTTTATGGGCAACAGTGTATTATAGACTCTAGAATATATACTACTCTAGTTGTATAACTAGTAGTTCTTTCCAGTTAGCAGGCCTTATACAAATGAAAAACAGCATACTTCACACCATACTACCATTTTACAAAGGGAATACAATAATGCAACCACGACTTTATGATGACACTGTCAAGATGATGACAAAGAGACAGCATTCAAATTAGTTTAAACTAAAGGTTCAACGAAAATCAGTGATCTTTTCCCCTTATGTATACTGACTGAGTATACTCACTTCCCCAGTGTGAACACACCACACTCAAATCCTTTCGTTTAGAATTCGTGTGTCTTTCTCCACGGCGCTGAGACGTTTAAACTCCAGACCTGCTGTGGATTAACACACACAGTAGCTCATTGTGTCTCTGTCCATGGTGCTGAAATGGCCAACATGTCTCTCATTCATAGCGTGCATTGCGACACATGCAGTGCATATCAAATGCTATTTTTCACATCAGCAGCGAGATGGTGCTTCTTTCACAAAAAACACATTTAGACATACACTAATGTGTGGTGCATTTAATCCCTGGTGGAGGCCCTGCAAGGATCGGCCAGTCATGCTGACAGCTGACAATTCTATGGCTGCATCCGTACCTCACCTGACCATACAGCACCCCGAAACACCCCAACAACTACAAAACATCCAAGTTTCTGTTAAAACTTATTTTGTTAAATAGACAATACTTTGTTGATGTAATTTCCTTCAGGAGAAGAAAATTATAACCTGTACATCCTCTCATTTGGTGAATTTGCAAACATCTTTGATGGCAAAGCAGCTCAACACGGTTCCCACTTTCTTTTTTTTGACTTCTGCCTTTCTCCTATTTTCTTCCCTTGATGTTTCATTTGTTCAACCCAATGGAAGCAGAATGTAAATTATCTAGTAAGACCACCTTTTTCTACATTCTTGAATACATTTACAGGGCGAGCACATTGTATTTGAGTGGTGCAATTAAATTGGCGCTGTGTTTCAAAATGAAAGGTTTTCAAATTCTTTGGCCAAAAACGGAAAGAAGAAGAAAAAAAATTACAATCCATTTCATGCTTTAATGGACACGCAGATGCATTTTAAGTGAATGAAAATGCGGATAATTGTCTGATGACTGGGAGTAGTTTTCATTGCTTCATGTTGCTTTGCTATGTTAATAGCTATTGCATAAGCAAGATGAAGTGTATTTTTTAATGAGGGGAGCCACATGATACGCCCTCTGGGTTTTGCTGCTCTGTGAACAGCCGCACTGGATATAAAACCCCTTGAACATATAAGTTATCACCACGATGGGTTAAAACATTAGCAAGAGAAGTGAGTCTGTTGATAATGGCAGATGTGTTGCCTCATTATGCACGAAGCCTCAACTTAAAGAATGTTTGAATTTGAGTCGTTTGACTTGTAACTTGTTGGAGATTGTTGCATGTACAGCTCCAAGTCAATTTTAGAACTATAGTTGATGTAATTTGGTGGCTAAGATTAGATATTGTTCTAATTCATAGGACGAGGGCAGGATTGGTGAGGTTATTTATCATTTGTGTTGTTGAATGAATGTATCTTAGAGTGCAGCTAACTGCAAAAATACTTTAAAAACTATAGCCTCTAGGTTATGTTTTTTATAAATCTGGAAATGTTGTTTACCCAGACCGTAAGTAGGTAAAATAAATATGCCTGCCTGTGAGGTGTAGGCGTCCCTGTACTTGGCAACCCTGTAACCCTGCCTTGTCATGCTTTAGTTTGTTTTCACCTGCAGTGTCCCAATGTCCCCTGTCAAACCATCAGGTGACGTTCCAAACATCCCAAATGGCTGCAGTTGCAATCTTTTATAAACCTGGAGGACTCACTTTTGCATTCTACTCATGTACGATGCCCCACTGAACTGCCACTTGCAACTTGATAAATCATTCAGCAGTCATTCAGCACAGACATTGGTGAAACTGCCCTGCCTGCTTCTTTGAGCACCATGCAGGTTGAAATTACTGGCACAGAGAGCTCTGCTGAAAAGCATCCTAGTATGGATTTGCTCCCTGGCCAGCTGTGAGTGATGCCACTTTTTCAATCTGAACTCTGTTGTTGCTTTCATTTTCTCCAGCAGCTCATTAGACATTTTGTCTGGTGAGTTGTCTTTCAGCTTCTAGGGACTACAGACGAATGTGGGCTTGGGTGCCTGTAATTGTACCATATATTGTAATCTCAACCTGTACAAAAGCAAATCATGACTGAAGTGCCATAAATAGATTAGATTTATCAGAGCTCCAGTGCCCACTCATACAGCCTAACTCACATTAGTTGACTTTTTCTGTTTCTTTACTGGAATTATTTATTTGGCATTTGGCATTAACCTCTATCTCCCTGATTATATAAAGATACATGTTAAAGAGGTCATTTTGACCTTGTTAGCATGAAAAGCTAGTGTGAGTTTCAAGAAATGGGGACAAACTGTTCACTGCCAAAATACTTTCCCGTCCTTTCAAATCGCTTTCTCTCCCATCCACTCACAAACATACACATTCAACTTCATTCAACTTCAGTAGAAAAATGTTAACTAAATATTTGAATGTGGAACATTTTCAAATTCATATTAATCTTTTCACTGTAGTTGTGGTTGCATGCTGGCAGTGCTTGATGAATTTGTGTCAAGAGTTTAATAACCACAATCTATCATTTCATGACAGGCAATTGCAATATAGAAATAGTGTCTACAATTGTCTTTACTTATAAACCACCCACTTATTGAGGAAACTCAACAATACGGAGTTTAACTGAATTCCTCTGAAGGACGTCTTGGTTTCACTCGCTGATAGTGTCAAACATGTGTCAGTCGGTGTCATGCGGTGAGATTTCCTGCATAAGTAAAGCTTTACATGCTAATTCATTGAATGCAATGTGTTGTTGTTGTCTGCAGACTGCTTTCTGTAGAATTATAGACTTAATAATAAATAACCAAATACTAAGGGTAAAACCAAAAAAGGTTAAGTTTATGCTTAAATGAAAAATAAGCACAATAAATTCCTTCTTAGAAAAAAATTCACAATTCAAAACATCCAGAGATTTAGTTTAGGACGTTCTTGGAAATAACGAATTAGTATTGAAACAATAGAAGATTAATTGGACCAACACTTTGGAAACAGCATTAAAAAATGACATTTTAGTCGTTATGAACTTTATCAGACACAAAAACGGGTAATGGAATGAAATTATAGTTATCAGGAAAGATACTAATCAAGACGCAGCATACATGACAATTAGCCACATGGTCCATGAAAGACATGAATTTACAATTCTTAAAGCCTCTGATTGCTCAAGGTTATGACTGTAGGCTGGGTAGAGGTGATCCACTCTGTTTTTTTAAAAAAAAAAAACACACAGTTAGCGGCAAACCTTTACTGTCTTCGGTCACCAAGGTCATTTTTCATGAAATTCACATTTCAACCCTGTGCACCTTCACAGGGAGATCACAGTTGTTGAGAGACCGACTAAAATGTTCACTGTCACAATCAACACAAAACTCAGCCTCAGTCTGTTTTGTCCTGCTCTAATTTCAGTATAAAATAAAGCTTTTCATCCACTCAAGCCATGGCCCTAATTGTTTTCATTAGTTGCAATTATCTTTATGTGGTTCTCTCTCTGTGCCACTTTGAGGTCGATATTAAATTTGACATAAGTGAGAGCAACAGAGGTCCATTCTCACTAAGTCTATTACAAAATCTTTGTCTTCTTGTAATTGGAAGGGTGATTCTTTGTTAGACTCTGTGTACAGCTACGTGTCACTCATTATGGGCCAATTTACAAGTTAAAAAAAAACACTTCTCATATCCACTTCAAAGGGCTCTTGCAATCCCCTGGAGTCCTCCGTGTTCAGACCTGTTTTCTACATCAGCATTAATATGCCACCTCATGACAAAGTTAATATTTCCACTGTGCTTCGTTTTTTCTTTATGTGTTGACTATTAGCCAACTTTCAAAAAGGCCTTTCTTGGCAGAGAATGGGCTCTACACAGTAGTTAGTTAGTAGTGTATGAAAGAGAGTCTGTCTAAATGTTGTTTATTTGGTGTATGGACTTCCCTCGCTGTCTTTTAAGGTTGCACCCACTTTTGTGTTGATGTTAAACTCAATCAATCATACTGATTGAGAAAAATTGATCATAACATTAAATGGCACATTAAATGCACGGTAGTCACCCCCACCTCCCCGTTTACACAGGCCCTGAGATCAATTCCCAGTGTGACTCCAAAAGAAGAGAACAGGGACAAACTCCACTGTACAAAATCCTTTAAACTTTAACCAATACTCTCCTTTCAGTGCAGCTCCACAATTTAAAAGAATCCAAGAAAACATTAAACGGACATTTCATGATAAAAAGACTTTTGGAAGATCCACTTCATTTGTCTAACTCAGACTGCTGAAGCCTCATATTATATTATTATCTTACAGTTATGCAAGAGAAGATTTTGCCCCTCATCTCTAATATTGGAGTCACGATGTGAATTTATGTCTTCGGGATCAGTATGGGTAGAAGGGATGGTTACAGCAACCTGTACATTTTCAACAAACATATAGGAATTTGAGGATTTAATTACGACGGACTTGAAAAAAATCTGAACCTACGTTCAAACCTAAAATTTGTCTACATTGTTAAAGCTGCTATTTGGATTTTTTTTTTTTAATCTCTGGTTTTCAGGAACTGTGTGACAGTTCTCTTTTCATCCAATAATAATTCACATTATGAATATGAATTAAAATAACGTTCATGTGAGTATAAATAATCCATTTCCTCGTTGAACCAATGGTGAGATAAGTACCTGCAATTATCCTTGAATTTGGTGAACAATTCTAAAATGTTACACTAACAATATAAAGCTCAGACTTGATATCACATATCTATTAAATAGACCACTCAACTGAACTGTTCTCTAGTAAAATGCCAGTATTACAATAACTGTGTTTGGATAATTTAGTTCAGAGCTATCAAAAAGATGCCACCTGACTGTTAGACTACTCAGCTAATCAGGAATGACTTTTTTTTGTTTTAACGTGAAGGACTTTGTGGATGGTTCACCCTGCATGAAGCGAAATACCAAACTGCAATAGCTTTTGTCAGCTCTGGGGTTATCATGAGAATAAGGAGGCAGGTTGTGAATGCGGTGCACAGGCTATGAATGTGATAACATGAAGCGACAGGTCAGGGAGTTTATCTGCACACGTTAATGCTATCAGCCTTGTTGGTGGCAGAAAGGAAAAGAAATATCCTCTGCAGACTGTCAGACTAGTTTTGAATATTCCTTTTTTCTTTTTTTCCCCTCTTTTTTAATAGCATGATTATATTGTGGTCATATGTTTTGTTTATACGGTGCGTCAACAAAATTTCCATCATTGTAATCATGCATAAATAACAGCTCATAATCTAGAAGGTTAGAATAAATTAAATAAAGATAAGATAATTAGTCCAAGAATCCTCCACAAACACAAAATGAATTGATTAAAGTAGAGGGATTTTCTACTCTAATTGCTTTAAATGACAGGAGACATTGTTTGTCTTTCATTACCATAATGACACAAACAATTTTAATCTTTGAACATAACATTCAAATCTCTGTGCCTGTGGTAGGGGATTCAAAGTGTGCGTGTGTGTGCCTCTGTGTGTGCGTGCTGAGAGACTAGAACAGTGTGTGTGTTGGTGGTGGGGGATCGGGGTCCTAAACAGCATCAGTGAAAGTAGCGAACCAGACATGCACTGTATTTACATGAAAATGTTGCAGATTATGAAAATCCCATAATGCTTTAGAATCTTAAATCATTTACATGCAAACATCAGATGTAAGTTGTGAAATGCTGTTAACATGCATCTATTTTCATAATCTGTTGATGTTTCTATTGACATTTTTAAGGTGGAAAATGAAAAATGTTAAGCTTATACTAAGAATCTTTCTTGGTGTTACACGGCAGTTACAATTACCAAGCTTGAATACACACTAGCAGCTGGGGACAAGTTATTTTTAAAAAGACACATCTGTACAACTCCTATCTGTAAAAATGCCTGAAAAAAACTCAAATGTTAGATGCCATGGAGACAGGTAATTAGAATACTTCTGATGTCCTTCCCAAACTTGGAGCTAAGCAGCTGCACATCTGGAGAATCGTGTATCTTTTATCTGAGGGTACCTGTGTGAGCAAAGTTTGCCAACTCTGATCAAAATCCTAAGTGCAAGGATGAAAGAGACACAACGTAGACGAGTTGGGGGTGTTGGTGCTAAAGGAGGAAGAGAGAGCCTCCCCCATTCTGAGCTGTAGAGTGTCAGACACTAATGCCTCTGGATAGAAGCTCTACTCTAGGGTATTAACTCAAACATGGACGACTAATGCCACGGGATAAAGCGTTCAGCCTCACTTACAGGGGCACAGGCACTCCCACAGGATCATAGGGCCTGGGCGGCAAGCATTAAATTACCACAGACTTGCATGCGCCTGTGCCAAGGGATAGCCTAGAGGCAGAGGTGTACAGCTCGAACCAGTATCCACTGCCTGGAGACTTTTGATTTTAAGATATGTAGAACGGGCAAGGTGCCAATACAAATATATAACAGAGAAGAGACAATATATTGAGTCTGTGATGTTGATGAGCTCTGCAAATCTGGGAGTGAGCCAGACAATCACCAATTTAATGTTGACACAAATAACCAAATAATGACAGAGGCCACAATGAGCAGCGTCTCTTTGTGCCTTCAAAACCACTGCACTGCGTTTTAGCTCCTTAATTACAAAACACGTGTACTTCATACTTTGGTGGCCTGTTTTGGTTGCCTGTAACAGTTTTACTGTTCAAAGCAACCAAAGGTACCAATATACCTGCAGCTATCCCAACACAGCATCGCCCCAGAGAGACACTGTACGCAATTATGCACGAGGAGCCGCAGCCTCAACTTCACTGATAATGAATAAACCAGCAGACAGGATCAGTCAGGATCTAATATAAATTAATGTTCTGTATTCTTCTACACATCCATAAAGGTCACATACAGGCCAGGGTCATACGGTGAAATTGCAACAACAAGAAGTGCATTTATTCCATATGCATAATCAGACAGCAGTTCAGGAAATGCTTGAGGGGGCACAAAAACAACCATGCAGATTTGGGGCGTGGCGTTCCGTATAGCATGAAAGTCACAGAACAAACTCTTGAATATTGTTTCAGTTGTGCCAATGGTTGGCTTTATTGAGGTTGTAAATCTTTATTTAATTTACTGAGCCTTTCTCAAAAACTAAACTTTATAATCAGGTGGGCACTGTTGTCACAGGCAGTCTTCTGGTTAACCCTCCTCTCAGTATTTTTCCACACACCTGCCAGCCACTCCCACCAATCAGCCAACTCCCACCACCTGTTCCACTCACCTGCTCCTGATCTCTCATTAGTTCTTTGCTCTTTGATACAAGACTCTCCAGCACTCATTCCTGGACTGATTGCCTGTTGCTGACCCAGCCTGTCCCCGACCAAACCCCCTCGTCTCTGTCCCGGTAATCACCTCAGCTTTCTGTCTCTGACCACGAGTTTTGTCCCTGTTCTTCCTGGATTCTGTCTGCTTCTGTCCACTGTCTCACTGAGCTCTGCTCCCGCTGCAGTCCTCACAATACCATTATCTCCCACTGAACTGTCCTGAGTGTGAGCTCTCCTTCCTTGCTCCGCTCACCGATCCTGCCTCACCAGCTGGAGTCCTGGGGCATGCTCCAAACCCTAAGAGACTCTGAACCGGGTTGTTCTGAACAGCATTCACCGATTTGCCAAGCGTAAGTGACTTCTCAATGACTTACTGTGTGCTACACGTGTTACAAGTGTAGCGCTTCTTTTCCCATAACGTTACACAAATGGGGTATCAAGTGAATTTGCTGGGGCCTGTTTTTGTAATATAATCTGCAGATTGTACAGTGGCTGCACAATACTTGGTATTAAAAGTAAAATTGACTCAAAATAAGCTACAATGCTCATGTTTGCTGTGGTGAAGGAACCTTACAGTTAATGCAATGGTGATTCTTACTTTTTAAAAAAAACTGTTTCTCAAGAAGAGAAATGCACATTCAAATATTTAAAAACCTGCAGCAAGATTTTCAAACTGGTTAGCTTCAATGTGAATGTACAGGATTTGTGAGGGGTAAAACATGCAAAACCATGGGTAATATCATTTAAATACCCAAATGTATCAATAAACAAATCTCATCATACATATAATTACACAATGAGACTCCCTAATCAAATAATCCCCTACTTCAGAATCGCTAAAATGTTTTTTCACCGAGCATAAATGGCTACGAAATAGCTGTTAAAAATCCAGCAGTGAGTTTTGTTGATAACTGACAACCAACTTAAGATGCATCTCCAGATATTTGTATACTCTTGATTTGACCCATTTTGTGTCCTTGCTCTGCTCTGCTGTGTCCTGGTAGACGAACCTCCACAGCTACATCATAAAATCATTCATGATTTGTCTGAACTTCTAGCTTTGTGTCAAAATCTGATAATATTTTAATAGTGGGAAACTAACATTAGTCAAGCCCTCCTGCCAGTCTGCTTTCAAAGTCTTATTGAACCTTATTTATTAAGAGTACTGTGACGGCCTTGCTGATGTGTCTGCTACCCTGCTGTTCTCCATCCTGACTCTGGAGAAGTGGGCGTTGAGTTGCCTGGCCACACCTGTAGCTGTGGTCCTACCTTTTTAAAAGGCCGTCTGTCCTTCTGCTCTCTCTCTGGGGCTGAGTTGCTGGCTGACCACATGGCCAGCAAACCTTTGTTGGTTAGAACAGTCTTATTTCTGTTAAGTTATGTTGTGGTAATAAACCTCTCCTTGCTGCTTCTGTGTGTACTCCCTCCTTTGTTGCAGCCTGTGAGTCAGGGTTGTAACGGCACACAGAATCCACAAACTATACTTTACAGCATTGTTTGCTTTTTCTTTTTCTTCCTCAAACCTTGTGTGCTTCTGCATCATCTGCATTGTTCAACAGTTTGCAAATCTTCTGCAGTTCTGAAATCCTTCTTGGTACTGAGTTTATTTAGTTTGTACTTGGAAACAAAACAATAACAGTAAATCAGGAAATGTACCCTTCCCGTAGCCAGATGATAACACTGAGGCTTTTAATAGTGTTGAAAAGCTGCACATAAATGCAAGGCTGAAACTCCAAGTGTCATCCAGTATTATGATTTACTTATTGCCCAAATGTCAGAGAGAGATTAAGGATGTAAGAGCAGCTTATTTTCTCTGGCTTATTTTGAAGAGCCACCGTCTGCGTCTTTTATTTTTTTATTTTTTAAGGACTCATTGCATGTTGAAATCTTAAAGAAGTACTTCAGTTTTTTTTGTCAAACTTATCTCCAAGTCTTTAATGCTAAGATTAACATCAGTACATGACGTGAGGCAGACTGGCTGCCCCGGTGATGGAGACAGTGCTGACTGTGTGAAACTGCAACTCTTCTCACCACTAGCGGTGACACTTCTGAGAGTGGGTGTAGTCAACCTGGCATTAACAGGCGTCTTGTGACCCGATCACAAGTGGACAGCTGTAAGTACGTAAGTTTACAGACGCATTAAATGTGTCTCCAGTGACCACTTTTGTTTGGATCTCCCTTCCCCTCTCTGTATGAAAATACATCTGAACACGCATCCGAGGTTCTCTTTTAAAAGTCCGTGTGTCTGCACTTGGTGTGACACCATCTAAGGGTTCAATGATATTAGCAGTGTGTTGTTGCTCAAGTAGTGGGGTGATTTTTCTGCTTATTTTGTCACTACTTTTATGGCTCTGGTATAAGAACCAGACCCTGCACATATCAGTACTGGGATTTGTGACTTCAACGTAGACATATGTTGTTTTGGGGCATTTGTTGGAACGGCTTAAGCTGTTTTTCTTCAAATGACAGTCTGTTCAGCCAGTACTGGATATGATTAAAGGACTCGTACTTTTTGTGCAAGGTTTTCATGAAATGTGGTAGTGGTTGTATATCGTGTGTTTCTTCTGATAGTCATACTGTATCAGACTTATTTGCACTGATAAAATAAAAAAAAACAACTGTTTTTTCTTTTTTTTTTTCAGCTTTCTTTAAGCCATTCAAAGGCGTTCCTTTGGTTGTTTTGAGAGAAATCGTGAAACACTGAAACCTTGGAAGACATGATAATTAGTACACTGTTCTGTTTCTGCTGGTTACACTAAATTGTCAAATGACTGCAGACAAAGATAAAACACAGTCTGGTGCAATGTTGGTATGATTATTGGTTTTTGTGCATCAGTTTTACCGCTAATGGAGAAACAATCCAACACAGTAATTTATCTGTCCTTTTCCTGATGTTTTCCTGCTATTGTTGAATAGCAGTCTGTTTTCAGTTGCAGTATAAGTCCAAGATTGCTTAACTCAAAGGAAGGTTTTTAAGTCAAATTTAGGGACAAATTTTCACTGGTTTCAGTTATCTTTCCAAAAAAAAATGTCTTCTGTCACCATAGGTATCATCAGGTGATATTACACTTCAGTCTGGGGTCCTGAAAGATTCTCCTCCTTATCCTCAATGCACTTGCTTCCAATTGGACTTTCACTAACTTCCAATAAATTTTCATTATTATGCTGACAACATGGTTATGTGTGCCTATAAAATCTCAAGGCTCCAGTTGGCTCATGACTCTGAGAAGCCTCAGATAAAAAAAAAAGTAATGGGTGTCACAGAGTTTCCTGCAACTACATAAGACCAAATCAAAAATGGTTCTTTTTGAAGCTTCCAACTCAGTTTAATTGATTCAGCATGGATTTCCATCTGCCAAAGTAAAGCCAATAGCAATTAATGTAGGTGTAATTTTTGACAGCAATTTGAGCTTTGGTATTTTGGGTTCTCCCATGCTGTTTCTTTCAGCTGTAGAATATTCCTAGACCATTTTTCATCCAACGCACCCTGGAAAAGGTAATTGAAGCTTTGATTTCCTCTCTCGAAGATGACTACAACTCTATTTCTGTCTGTCAGAAGTCCTGCGACATGCTGGAGGAACAGAACAACACTGAGCACTTTATCACATTTCTATCGTTTTTTGGGAGTCGGATATTTTCCTTCTGAAAGTACAGGGACAATAAAAAAAAAAAAACAAACGTGGTGGTCAAAGGTCCCGTACAGTACAGTCAAATCAAACTGAGGCATTGCAATTCTATGGTATGCATCTTAGACCCCTACAGGGACGCCTGTCTCTACTATTTTATAGTTGAGTGTTTTCTGAAGCAACTAACTGCATCCATTAATGCGATCTTAAAGGACAAGTTCCCCAATTCTATACATGAAGATCACTTTACTAGAGTTATGTCTTGTCAAGTTTGTTAGTTAGTTCATGTGTGTTGTGTATTTCCTGTTTTATTGTGGCGTGCTACTTTTCTCTCTTCTTTTAGGCCCCTTGATTTCCTGCCCTTTGTTTTTTGCTGCTCCTGTGATTGTCTGCCCCGCCCTGATTGTTTCCACCTGTGCTCCCTTCCCTGCTGTACATATCGTCGGAGTTTTCCCCTGTCCTGTGCCACTCTTATGTCCTTGTGTTGAGCGGTCCAGCAATCCAAGTCAGTGTTAGAATCTTGTTGAGTTTGAGTCAAGTCAGGTTGTACTTGTAAGTGGTTTTTGTCTCTAAACAACTGATCACTGACTGATCTGGACAAGGTTTCCAATAGCTTGCAGCAAAAACGTGCCTGTATACCATTTTAATTCTGTTAAGTCAGCTCAGCTTTTGAAACTGGACAACAATGTCTTGATCAGCTGTCTGAAAAACTCTTTCCATCAGTGATGTGGCTCTGAATTAACCTCCCCTCACAAACTGTTTTTCATTTCTCCATTATGCTTGGAGATGCTTCATCTTTTTGTGCTGCTCTTTATCGGGGTCCCCTGTATATGGTTGATTCTGAGTCCCCTCTTAGTTCGCTGGGGCAAATCATGGTGATTTCTATTGCTATGCGTATGACACCCAACTGTGTGTCCCCCGTCAAAGCCTGGTGCCACCGTTGTTTCGCTGCATTCTATCCTGCTTTGCCTTTCCTGAAAATGGATGTTCAAACATTTCTTGCAAGTGAATAACTCCAGATCAGATAGTTATAATAATAAAAAGGAGTGACTTTACATAATCTAGAAACTACAGGTCTGAGACTGTTCTGCTTTGAGTTTGAGCAGTTTTTAAAACCTCTTTGCCTGAAACATCTGTATCTTTTGAATCCCTCAACTTTATGGTTCCCACCGCTACATAACCCTTTCCCAAATTAATTAGATGGAAAGATCTATTAGGTCCTGCATTGTGGGATTGGTGCCCATCAGTCCTTTTATGAAGAGTAATATGATGATTTACATAATGAGCTCATGATTACTCTCTGTATTTCCCTATTTGAGTGACAGTGATGAACAATGTTATGCTTATTGAACAAATTTCATTGCAAAACTAAACTTTGCAATTACAAAAACAAACTGGATCAGTGAGCTGTCTTTGTTGCTCTTCTCCTGTTTTTGGTCTACATATTATGCAAAAGGTAAGCTAAAATATCAGGAATATGGTGACTCTGTTAATGTAAGGTGTCTCTATTGTAGGTGGGACAGGTGAGCTTTCGACATAGGCCCTTCATTTGACAGCCGCCTGCAGCTTCTTTAGTATCATCAAATGACTAATAAGAATAATACGATCTTTGTAAAGGTGATAACTAAAAGAAACCACCTGAGGGGAGGAAAAAAACTTTGAATTGAGAGTTTGAAAAAGTTGACGGTGAAAGTTGAAAGACTTGACTTAAGATCTGGATGTGATGAGGCCTTTGTGTTCAAACCTGGGTGCTGGATGTGATGAAACTGGAGCTGAATGGGGTAGGAGCAATGATTTTGCCCTGAAATGACAGCTCACAGGAGCAGAGACGGGAACAGATATAAACTTTTGACAGCAATGATACTATTGGCTGACAGAGATCTGACAATCTGGTTGGTTTGAAGTAAACGGCCATAGTCAACTGATTAAGAAGAAGGCGGGAAGGATTGAACTTGAGATAAGCTTCGTTTAGATTATTTAGAAAACAAGCTTCAGAATATGGCTCATGTTGTTTTTGTAAAATTTATAGATTTCATGTTTCACAGCCTTTGAACAACCTATTTGAGAAGCCCATGCAGACTAATTTTGAACTGGTCTCTTCAATTTTTACTTTAATTCTTTGCTTAATATTACTACTTACAAAATAAAAAGGTTGCATCAGTGCTATTGTACTGTATACAAATCATACCAATCATTATGGAAACATTAGTCTTCACAGCATATGAAAACACAACAAACATATTACATGATGTAAAAAAATAAATTCATCATGGCAGCTGCAGTGTTTAACCATCCGTGTGGTAATCGTCGTGGCATGGCCTCTTGCTCAGTGATTTGATGATGATTGACATTCTGAGAGTGACACTTTAATACTACTTGAGAATCACATTGTATCGCACTCTCGTTATTATCTTTCCACTTCGGTGCACTCTAACTGATATCTGAAACGGCTCTCATCGTATTTATTTTGCACAAAAATTTGATGAGCCGAAGCAGTTTTGTTTGAGCGAGGTGCGTGTAATATAAATAGTTGGTCCCGACTTGAACAAAACCATAGTGGGGATCAATTTAACATCTTGGGTATATAAAGGTGTAATCTTTTTTTTCTTTTCTTGTGAGGTGCTGAATGGTTCACTTGAACACACAATAACTTGTTAGCTGTTGTTGTGTTCAGCCTACAATAGAGATCTACCTCCCTGACATCACATCTATCAAGACCCCTCGGTGATGCGGTGATTCATGTTCTGAAAGTGACACTTTAATGCCACTTGACAAGCCTTTCCATTTGCTGTCTCGTTATTATTCACCCCCCCCCCCCCTTTCACCCTGTGGCTGATGTCTGAAATGGCCATCATCATCAGCCTGAGGTTGCCTACTGTTCTCTCCAGAGTGAAGGAGTGTTGCAAAGCACCTGTGCAGACTAATAACGCAATGCTGTGAAAGGAGCCATGAGTGCTCACCGCATCCCATCTTTAACACCTCAGCAGAGGTATTCCAGAAGGGCAGAGGACTGAAAGATGGCATTTAAAGTGATATCAGTCATATCAGCTCATGTAAGTGAACCACTGATGCTGAAAATGAATGAAGTATAACCTTGTCCCCAGAAGTGTCATCCTTTTGAGTATGTTTGTTTCAGAATGAGAAAGTAATCCTAGTATATCAGTGTATTCTAATATCAGTACTCTGATGTCTTCTGCATTAAAGTGTGATCACGAGGAGGGAAAATAGCAATAATCCATTTTGTTCTCCTTTTTTAATTCTAGTGTTGCAGAGGAAATGAGAAAAGAAATGATTGAATTTTGTAATGAACGTGTAATGTAACAAGCTGCCTGTGTGAAACTGCATTTCTGTGAAGCTAGTTAAAGAGTTTCTGTCTCGATTTTCTTTTCATTTCTCCGTTTATCCTTTTTTCACTGCCTCTTGTTTTTATAAATATTCTTAAAATATTTCACGCTAAAATGTGTTCTTTAGAAACAAACGTACACAGAGTTTACACTAAGGGTTAAGTTAGTGTGCACAAACCTCTCACATTCAGATAGCTTCTTAAAATCTCAAATTTTGCACAGTGACCTTTTTAAATACATTGCTGCGACTTGCGACGGATGTTGAATGATATAATGGTACCTTTTGGCAATAATAATTATTGTGCATCCACTCCTGTGTATGAGTATAAAGTGTTGAGTTAATCTTTCTTGGGAGCAGTAAGGTTAAGAAGTGATTGCACATAGACATCTATATTAATTCACAAAAAAATAAATGCATATGTTAGCCTAAATGCCACATCATGTTGGTTTTAGATCAGCTGATAAAGCACATGCTTTCCACATCAAAAAGCCTCAGTGAGTCAGTTTAACACCACAAATTTTCACGCATGCTGGATTTCCCCCGAAACATGTCACCATACGGTTACTTAAACAGCTGCAGCCTGATTTTGTGTGCACGCCAGTGGGGAAAATAACCACCTTCTGATGGGCATTATCATTATGAAAATAAATACTGCTCATGAATGACTGAATACACAGAATTTTGTCTGCCTGTCTCTTTTTCTCTGTCTGTGTTCTCTTGTTACTACAGCATCACTTGTACATACTTTCAAGTCCACTTTTGCCTCTGGAAAAAGTCCCTAAATATGGAAAACAGTTCAGCTTAGGCTGATACCACCTCCATGTAATGGAACTACCTGATGTTTCAGTTAAACATGAATAAAGAAACTCTAAATCAAAACCATCACCATGATTTCCCCATGTTTAACCAAGTGGGAGTCAACATTTTATTTGCTGTTGCACAATGTATGTAAATGTAGTTTCTGGGAGACAAGGTTGTCACTTCCAGGGATGGCTAGTAAAGGTACATCAACTTTACCCCCCCCTCCTTTATGCCGATGATACCATCTTGTATGCCAAACAAAATGAATGTAATTAACAAGAGCATAATCTAAGTTTAAATATATAGAAATAATCCTCCTCAAACTTGATGCCATAATATCACAAGATCATTGGTTCACAGGTTGTTGAGAAGGATCATTATGAAAACATTAAGCATTAACAACGCATTATTGTCCCATATAAATATGTATTAGTACATATTAAGTATTTAAATGGGGTACGATTGCATATTTCTCCACCGTTGTTTTGACACATGATATATTGCTGTTTGTATTATAAACAGTATGTAATGTCCACTGAGATATAAAGGAGATTCTGATTCTTTTTATAGATTGGTATACTGGAGCGAAACTGTTCTAAACAACCATGTCAGAGATATCTCAAATGGTTTTGACATTCAAGATTGATCTTTTTTCTCTCTCTAGCCTGCAGTGAGAGAGGGTCGACTTCAATTGCATGACATAAGGGGGTGTGCAACCCTACCTTGTCTGGCAGAGTGCAGCTACAGTGAACCATGACACCGAGACAGGTTTTCTTTCTGAAGGCCCGGACCTTTCTTCTCTTCCTAGCACAGCCATTTGGGTTACTGCATAAATCACCTCTAAGTCGCCTTAAGTCCAAATCCTCATGAGCTTTGAATGGCGTCTAGCAGTAGGACTGTGGGATTGCTGAAAATTGAATTTTAGTTCTGCGGATTTACTTATTGTTGGGGGTAATCATTCATGGATTTGGTTTGGTCTCAGTTGCTTTTTTATTTGCAGTAGAGATAGAGGGATTTTATATATGCATGCCATTAGAGGGTTATAATGGGCCACTGAAGGCAGGTTTTGCAAATTGGATGCGACTTGTATTATGCTTCGGAAGCATTTCAATTCATGCAATGAGCAGTAAGGATGATCGTTAGTGCTTGCCATTTCATTTGAATAATTCCAAGGGTCATTTGTTTATTCAATAGATTAAAAAATGAACCTTGAAGATTCAGTGATCTTAGCAATAATGTTTTCTGAAATTGGTAAAGAATAACATCAGAAGAGTACTTGGAAGTAAAATAAAATAGTGAAGTGAAATAAAATAATGATTCATATCACCAAACACCTACGCAACAAAGCATGAGATGATGGCATGCCTTTCTCTGCACAAAGCACACTGTCAGGAAAACAAATTGCTATTAGCATAATAATTCAGTGAACTGTCATACAGGAGACATGGGGGATGTGTTGGCAGGTATCTGTCCACTGGCTTCTGTGTGGCCATTGGCGAGGCCTTTAAACTGACTGGGGCAGGGCGGCCATCAATAATTCAATGGGCGTGCCAGCGTAAAGGTAAACAAAGGCTATAATTAGGGGAGGTCTGCGCTGTGGACAGGGAGATTAATGAAAGGGCAGTCATTTCCACTGGTGCCCAGAGAAAAGAGGTCTTTCACAGTGACGGAGGCGCTGCCAAACTAAGCATGGCCATACTGTGTGTGTGTGTGTGTGTGTGTGTGTGTGCATGACGGCATCTGTGCTTTTTGCCTATTCGTGTTTGGATAACAGAATGAAGAGACAGAGAAAAAGAGGAAGACATTAAGACAAACTGTAGCAGTAATATAAAACAGAAGTACATTTTGTTTGGGGCTAAAACATAATGTCTTAGATTGTCATTCATCTGATGTTTGCCTCTCTTTGCAATGATTCTTACAAGCAGAATATGTAAAGCGAATTTATCTTGCAGACACACTTTTTGGCATCAGAAAGACCTCCTACACTAAAACTATATTTTGTAGTAGTAGTAAAATACTAAAATGTAGTATTTTTAAACTGTTAGATATTTCAGAAAACATGTAACATGCAACAGTCATTAGTCAGTAGCAGTAAAATCACACGACAACACTGTGGTTGTCTTCTTACTATTTTACATGTTGTATTTTCATGTTGTGCACAATTTTGTAGTTAACCAATTTTAATAGAGCAGATGTCAACAAAGGCTTTTATGATAAGGTATATCATAAGTGAATGGTGGCCATGTCATAAAGTTGTGCCTTACAGCTCATCCATCTTCACGCATATTAAATATTTAATTAGACTATATCTTACTGAAATATAAAGAAAATCTGAATGTTGCATAATTAATTATCATCCACATACAAACGAGACTTATTTAACAAGTTATTCTTTAACAGTGTTCCCGTGTTTACGTGAATCTGAACTACATCTGCAGAGTAGTTAGTTCGTAGGCAGTAGTTAGTTTGAGCTGCAAAATGAATTTGGGGCAATTATTCAGTCGTGATTTTACTAAATAATGTTCTGACAAACATACTTGTGTTGTGCTGTTGTTGACTACATGAAAGCAGACACTGAGTTTTTTGCTCACCTTCCTGTTTGTTGTTACTTTGTTGTGACTCTCCTGAGATTCAATCCCATGTTTCCACGTTCCTGTGTGATTCCAGAGGCTGTGTGCTTAACTGTTCAACTAGCTTTAGTACCTAATGAGCACATACAGCTGAGCCGAGAAAGAGAAACCAAATGAAGGCGTGATCTGCAGAAAACTCACCTTTGTGGAACTGAAGGCATCTCAGCATTCACAGCACTTTGGCCTCATTTTTTTTAAATATGATGTTTAATTTAAACAGCAGCTTGCTCTTGTTTGCTCTGCTCATTCAGTCAGCAAGAACATCCTCTAAATGACCTTGTGTCTTTTCACTAAGACTTTCATCAAACTGAAAACATGGCTGGCCAAGCAACTGCTTCAAGCTCAGTTCACTGCAGCAGAAATATGTGCCTTCTGGGATGTTAAGCTATAGAGGAGCAACAGTAAAAAAAAAAAGATTTAATGGCAGCATTGATGGGACGTGGAATTAATCATGCAGTCGAAGGGCACATTAAGATTAGTTAACAGTGGTGGGGAAAAATGGCTGTAAGAATGCAGACTAAAAAATGTAAAGTGTCGGACACAATTTGGGAGCATCATGAATCACATGAGGTTCTCATCTGAATGTATATTTGAACAGTTTCAGTGAGTCCTGGTGCAAAAAATCTCAATAGCTCACCTGGTTAAGAAGTAGGTTAAGTGCCAGAAAAAAGAGAGAAAAGAGAGATAAAAACCCATCACCTCATCACCTCCCAACCAAAAAATAAATAAATCAATAAACCCTTGAAGCTTAAACTTTAACTGGTATTGTTTTATTATGGTCACTGACTCCCTGTGGTGTAATAATCCAAAAGGATAGTTTGGGTTATTGAATATTCATTAATGTTGAAGTGGGGCTGTATGAGGTACTTATCCATAGTGTATTACTTACTGTAGATAGTTTTTGTGAATGGAGTCTGGTAACATTAGAGCAGTTAAACTGATGATGACTTTTTTCTGATGGGCTTTTTTGGTAGCTAAAATATGATTTTCTGCTGACCCAGTCCACAGTAGTAGATTTCTTTGTCTGTTCTGGGATCTCAGCCTTTTCCTCCAAGCTGCAGGCATGCTGACTACAGTATACAGTAAGTAATACACTAATTATGGATAACTACCTTGTTAAACTAAAATAATCCAGACAATCCTTTTAAGTCATGACATAGATCTAACCTAACAAAACTGGCAAGAGTTCTGCATCCACAGGCTGCTACTACTCCTGCCCCTGTTCGTCATCTTTCTCATGCGTAGAAAGGATATCATTCTGTTTACAGCCATGATGCATAGTCATGGTGACCACATTTAACCTTAATTTTAGTGTTAGGGTTTTGTGAAGGCTTAAACATAATTTTATTTTTAGTATTAATGTAAGCTGGTCATTTTGCTTTCTTAATATAGAATTTCTAGTTGCCAAAATGTCACCGGACACCACCTTAAGCTACCTGCACGAGTTGTTGATTGGGCTCAAGACTATTATTAACCATCACTGTTTGATTTGCAGCTTTAAATGTGTTTCGATTAAAATAGACGACACAAAATTTACTCTCTTTAACAAACATCAACACAATGACATGAAGTGTGACAGCTCTAAGTATAAAGTGCTTCAATAGTGCCATCTGTCATCCATGTAATGCAAAAATGCAAAGCACAGACGAAAACAGCGGTTAAACAAGTCAAGTACCTCAAGTGCAATGAATTCTTACACCTCTTCAGCAATTATCTCTTGACAGCCAAATGCAAGCACACGCTCGTAAGTGCTGTTTTGGGAAACGTGAGACAAACTTTAAGAGCTTTTATATAAACTCTCGTAAAATTCATTTCCATTTAACTTGCTGGATGAGTTGTGGTGTTTTGGCTCTTGATAAAGCAGAGCACAGCCAGTGAGTGTTCCAGTTAAATCCCCACCTGGGCGTTTCAGCGCTGAGATAAACTAGTCCTTCCTTTAAAACGTACAGCAGAGACAGAAGCTGCGTCTTCAATGAAGATTCTCATTAGCAAACATAAAAGTATTGTTTAGAAATTAAATTCTCAGCCCAAGACCACTTGGCTTTATGGTTTAGCACCAGTTTGAGCTAAAATTACTCCTTATTATTCTGCCGTTCACGTATGTGAAACATTGCTTTGTGCTGACAGATGACATCTAAAACTCTCATCCCATGGTTTCAATTCTATGACCTATATGTGTGTGTATGTTTGTGTGTTTGGATTTCTCTGTGTGTGGTTTGAAAATAATCTATTTTGTAGAGATATACTGACCTTCACATTAGAGATTAGAGTTTATATTCATGTGGTTTCTGCTTAAGTTTCACCAGAGTCATGGTAATCCCATCACACTCAGCTAAGTCACTGAGAGCCATGTGTTATACGGCTTTTGGTGTGTGCATGTGCCTAGAAAAGTCCAACAGTACTGATTTAAGCAGGATTTAAAACGTCAAATCTTCGCCTGTGGAAAACAATGCGTTGTGAGCCGCCACCTGTCAAACGTCACACTGGAGGGAGACCCTCAAATCCGCCACTGCGGTTTTCCAAAGACCTGGTGTTTGAGCCCCCAGCCGCAGGGACAGAAGGATGAAAATGGAAAGAGACCCGTGAACAAAGCCAGTGCATGTATATCCCATGATTCCCTCATGTTAAACCTGCCCTGGCTGCATGTCCTCTGCTCCCCCCATGGCTATCATTCATCATGCCGTCACACACCGAGCGAGGGGGAGCACAGCGCATGTATCTCTGCTGTACACCCGCTTCCTGGAACAGGAACAGGGGCCACTGCATAATCAGCTGGTTCTTTTATGCCCAAAATACCTCATCTGCATTAACTTCATCGCAGCTGCTTTATCTTATCTCCGCTGAATTGATTTACTGTGAATCACCAGGATTGTACCACAGACACAATCAGGTTCATGTTTACAAAATAAGCTGCAAGACACGATGCCTGAAGTGGAAGATTTAGTGCATGGCAAGGGTAATTCAGTGGATTGTTTTAATGGGCGAAAAGTCTGCCCACTGGAAGGATTTGCTTATAAAATCTTGCTTTGCATATTTCCTAATCTAATATTTAGGTCACCTGCATTGAGAGCATTTATCGTGCAACCAGTTGTGTCGCTGAATTGTTAAAATAAACCGAGTCTAAACAACACATTATCCCTTATCTTAATTGTGTGGGGGTATATGTTTCACATTTAAATTTGTCTCATTGCAGTTGGTCGCAGGATGTTTAATGAAACCTTAGTCTGGGTTTAGTTCTCAAAGGATAAAACGTAGAGGACTTTGAAATAAATCTCATATGATGACAGAGCTTGATATATTTCTGATATCAGCTAAGGATGGGGTTGGTTTGGCAGGGATTGTTTGTATTGTTAGAAACCATGTTGTTATTTCTAGCAAGACAGATCTGTCTGCGCACCCCAGCAAGAAATATGCCACTGACACCTTGTTGTTGTTTTTTTTTCCTTTTTTGCCAGCTTTTATTGCCTCTCAGCTGCTGCATATTTTCAGCACATTGAAGACGATGCGCTGCTTTAAGCATAACTTTAACATTTATCTATGTTATCAGTCTGATCCTGTGCCCCTTTGCATGTCTGCTGCTGCGGTATTTTAAGCTGCATCCCTGTCTTAAGTTGTTGCCGCTAAAGCGATGTGTCAGGCCTTATTCCCACACCCAGCAGGTTGTTGTTCTTCTTGATAGCTCACCAACAGGCATATTACCAACCCCGGTTGTTATTGTCACTGATGTGCAGCCCCAAGACATCGCCTTCCTCTGTTCACAGTTCCTCAGAGTGTTATGTGTCATGTAATAAGAGTGTACACCTTTTGTCCAAGCTGGGTCTGCAGGGACCCCGGAGGTAAGGAGGAGGGGAGGGGGGGTGACGTGAGATTGAGGCGGCACGTCTGGTCGCTGTCCCTGGGAGACGAATGGGCCGTGGTCACCCCCTGACGTCCCCAGACATCCCCAGATGTTCCCAGACCTCATGCGGCCAGAATAGTTGACAGGCCCGAGAGACGCAGAGTCACAGCGTGATTAATCACCACACACGCTGTACCATGCAGCTCGGCTCCCGCTGGCCCCCTGCCGAATAACTGGCCACTGTAAAACATCCCCTGCTACAAAGAAAAATATTGACTCATGTACAAGTATCAAACAAAAGAATCTGCCACTGAGGAAAGCAACGATTTAGATTAGCATCAAAATGAGGCCACTAAACAACTGTAAACCATTCTTCAAATCTCAAAATGTCAAAATAAGTCTTTTGAAAGCTAGATTATTTATTTTCAAATTCACCTCACTTTACGAGTCAAAACCATGATATGAGCCATGAGTTATTCTGCTTCTTAAAACCTAATGGTGAGGAGCGTTACAAGGAGATTTTATAAATTTTTCTTTTCTTTCCTGTCACTCAAAAAAAAAGTAAGAAATCTAATGTTTCAATATATCAAAATGTCTTTGCTATTTTCTGTATCTTCAATGTCTATCTTTAAGATGGTTTTATTGGTACATTGGGTTGAATGTTTTCAGTCTTTATTGTTGCACAACAAAAGCAACAACTAACATTATACTGGCAATGCATGTGGCATTGATCTAGTGAAGGCTCTGGCTTTAGTCATTACAAAAACATAAATAGAAAATAATGCAATGTTTTTGTTCATCTTTAAGATTGGTATGATCCTTGAAATACACAAGGCCTTTTGCTCATCATCTATTCTGCTTCCAAAACTTGGTTAGTTTCAGCTTTAGCCATATATAAAGCTTTTTACCTTGTGATTCATCATTGAAGCCTGGCGTCTTGTTGACAGTGGAGCGAACTGAATTTAGGGACTGTCTCCAAAGTGCATTAAAATGGTGCAAGGGATTTTTTTTTTTTTTTTGTCAATAGCTCTCATTTTCATTTCAAACAAACTTAATTTTCACAGGGACCTCCTCTTATTACGTGCTCAGTCACATTTATTAAGATTTTAGTAATCTGGCCACATGAGGAACGGTGTTTTTCAAACGCTTTCTAGTTTTTTATCCCAGGCACCTCAGACCAACTTTACATTCATCCGAGTCTCCTCAGAGGTTATTCACACAACCTCCAGCTTTTAATGAAAATAGGGCAATATGGCCCAGTGCATTTCTGACTAGTATTTTTCATTGAACTTCATGACTGATTTCCACCATATCCACAAGTTTGAAAATAATTTCACCTATTTATTATATTCAATTAATTTATTTTTATTTATTGATTGATTGACTCAGGTATACAATTGAAATATTATCTTGTTGACTGAAAATGCAGCAGACTAGACAGTTACTAACAGCTTCTAACACAGACCCTTTTCTATTCCAGTATATTTCTGAATACAGATACAGAGATGTTTATGTCATAAAAAGATAATATAGACACAGATCCAAAAGTGGCTTTTTGTTAAGCCCCCATTGCCATTCAGCTTTGTAATGCAAGTGGAACTTGACAGAATTATCCATTTTAGATAAGAAAAGAAAGGGATGACATAATCCCAAATTAAGATTTTACAAGTTTCATGAATAACCTGTTTTGCAGTGAATGCAGACCATAGAGCAGAGAGAAGAAAGAACATCATCTACTACTTCCTCTGATGGAAACATTGTGCATTGGTTAAATCATTGTGTTTTGAACCGTGCAGATGCAACAGACACACACGGAGGCTGCATTTGATGATAGAATCTGACAATGTCACACAGACCTCCACAGTATGCATTTTCATACTCACTTGATGCTGCTATAGCTTTCTCTCATCTCCTTCAAACATATGTGGGTGGTTCAAGCTGTCACTCCATTTTGAGGGGCAGTTTAGGTCCATGGAAAAGTGAGCAGAGCTGTGTAGAAGCTTCAAAAAAAGTGTGAGTGCTCATGGATGCACTCACCTACTCTGTTGGACAATGATTAGAGCTTGGTAAGCAAATGGCATCAGAAGGACATCAAGGCTTTTCGCGTTCGCCAGAATTCACTAGACAAAGAGACAAAAGAAGAAACGTGTATACTTGGCCATGGACAGTCACTTTGTTCATTACATAAAGTCAATTTGTCAGTGAAACTCATTGGAACTTTGGAACTTTTAAAGGATGAAAATAACACATTTTTCCAATCATTTCAACTGACCTCGACAAATCAAAAGTTGAATTCATAAGTATTAAAATGCACCTTTACTAAAGTCAATACACTCTGAATATTGGTTAATATGGCTAACAATGTGTAAGTGACATTCCTGAGTAAGTTTATTGACTTTATGATTTATTTCTGTTACCAGCACTTCAATGGTTTTATCACAGAAGGAAACATCACATTTCTGTTTGCTATTAGTACTAAGGTGTTCCACCTGAAAATTATGTCTGTAAAGAAACCGACTCCCCTGACTTTCCTGCACAGTAAAGTACATAGACTTATATTATATAGTTAGTATAATTTTGTTCCAATAATATTTTAAGTTTCTTCATTCTAGTATAGCCCCTATGTTTGCCTTTCTTTGTTCAAGATGTAAACACAATTCTTTTAGATAATTCTTGAAACAAGTTTATTTCTATTGGAATTTGGTTGAAATATTCATACTGGCTGACTTTCGTCTGACATGTTTTTTTTAGGATTCCATTTTACACATATTATTTAATAAGATAATGATGTTTTGCGGTATAGGATATCTAATGAAGCTGGTTGTCTGTGACCTGCTGTAAACCAACCACAGTGACAATACAAAGTACCACTGTAAGTGTCCATATACTTGTGATGTGGAGGCATTTCCCTTTGCTTTTGTGAGAAAAGCTCCAAAGGCAGTCAGAATAATTCACTCAGTTCAGCCATTACTTACATAATCCCATTGTTATCAGCCTCTCTGTGCATACAGTATTCTCTAGAGGATGTTAAATACCTAGTATTGTGAGATGACGGCACATCCTCTGACAAAGCAAGCAAGCCACAGAGAACATAACTGTACCTGTAATTGACAGTTCAGTGTTGGCTCATTATCCCTTTATTTGGTTCCATAACCAATGCTGAGGAGAGTAGTTGTGTTGTAAAGCAGAGGATTTCTATTCCCATTTGTTCCGCCAACTCAACCCAGCATCATTCAAATTCAAATGTTTCCCAGCACAGGGTGGTGCTTTAATCTCATGCTACTGTTTTCATCTTAACAGGGTCATTCTGTAACCCTGCCTTTGGCAAAGAGAAACCTGGATGACCAATTTATATGAAAAAAGAGAGCTTTGTTTTTTTAATGTAGGCATATGTTTATAGTTTGGGGCATTTTACACCAGGATCAGTCATGGAACAACACTAGGGAAGCATCAGCTGCCACCCTGATGCTTTATTACATATTGAAGATGTTCGAGTGGGTTCTTTGTTGTTGAGGCGGAAGTCAACCTCCTTAAGTCTTTTTTTTTTTTTCTTTTGCAAGCCTCAGATCAAGCATCAAAGCTGGGCCTGAAAAGAAAGGATGATGATGCTCACATCTACAGTGACAGTGTTTTTTAGTGTGACTCGTTTTAAGTGTTGCAGATGAGAAATGGTAAATGTAGAGCAAACAAATTTAGCCTGTATCAGATAAGAAAAGTGCCAGTCAGCACAAAGTGTACTCTGTCCTGTCAGGTCACTTTAGTTCTGTGTTTTGACAGATAAAAGGTCAAACTGACCCAGTTCCTGCTTGCGATGAGTGAATGGAAGAAGCACAGGTCACAGTTGGTGAAAAAGTGAACGTGTCAGAGTGGAAGAGAGATAGAGGAGGCCACAAGGACGTAAAGGGAGACTGGTGTCTGCATTCATACAATCCTAGAGCGTGCCAGACCCTGGCCCGAATCTCCAGTTAACTCTTCTCAGATAGTGATGGCAGATTGCCTGTAAATACTTTTTACTTTCAATTTGAAAGATTTAGCAGGAGAATATCTTAAAGGAAGCTGAGAGCATCTCTGACATGGTGGCAGGATATACCTCCCCCCGAATGTTTAAAATCAACCAGAGGGAAAGATCTCTATCATTTCAACCGTCTCAAAAGCCAGATGGTATCTGCGGTCTGGGTAACATCATTTAAAGAAAACCCTGAATTGGAAAAAAAAAATAAAAAATCCCTCCTCAGGATGCCCATTTTCTATTAGCAGTGAGTTTGTTTTTCCTGACAGCATTTTTTGTGATGTTGTCTTCTATCAATTTGACCCCAGGAGAGTCAGTCTTATTGTGGTAAAGCAACAGAATAATAGTGACATACATTTTATCACTAACATAGAAACATGAAAAGGAAACTTGGTTGAAAATCCTCATGTTGACCTTTCAGATATTATCTCATTTATGTTTGTTGATCAGAAGCGTAGATCCCAAGACTGTAATTTTCATATAAAAGTGTCCTCAGGCCTATTGTGGAACATCCAACATGATTCATTTGAAGTCATTTTTGAGATTATACACAGTATTGTGTAATGCTTTGATGCAAAATATGTATTGTGTATATATATGTATGTATAATGGAAAAGGTATAAAAATGAAAATGTTGTCTTTATTATAATTTTTTGTGAAAAGGTACTGTATGTACATATCTTTAAAATGAAAGAGAAAGAAATAGTTGTTGCATATGAAAAACAGTTGTAAGCGCTAAAGGCACTGCTAAACATAGCCAGAACTATAGCAAAAACCATAACACAACCATAGCAATATCCCTAACCGTAGCCACAATTACAGCCCAAGCCTTTGTTGTATTTCATGGCTGTAGCCATATAGTTACAGGTGACCTTTCAACACTCAACCCAGAAACAGACATGGCTTCCACTGTCAGGAATGTAATAGTATGTTAAATACACCAAATGGTAAACCTGATTCATAGCTGAGTTTGTGATGAAGTAAATGGCACCGTACATTTAGGGTAAAGGGAAGTTAATGGGTGCTGGAAAAAACATACATGTATGCAAAGAAAAAAAAACAAGCATTAGCTAAATCAACAAAAATGACCCTCGACCCCAGTTAACACACTTAATTTAGAATAATCTGATAAATGACACATCAGCCAAAGGTTTTTTATAACCTGCAGGCATCCTTATATAGCAGTTATCCTCATTTGCCACATGCCACTCACACATACTATGACATCTTTTAGGGGAGCTTGATCAATTTCACGGTAGTCTGCAGAGTTCCCAGCGAGGAAGTGAGTTTGAGAGGCTGTGATAGCATCGGGCGTCCCCTTCCTCACCCACGCTTGGGTTGTCTAATCGGCCCTCCAGCTGCATTCAGCCAGATGAAGGGAACCCTGTTGACTCCTAATCTGTGTCGCCCGTGATCCGTTCCCCACCTCAGCAGCACACGCGCTACTGGGTGCAGGAGAGAGAGGCAGGGAGTATCCGCTTGTTTTGTTCTTGTCATCGTGGAGGTTAATGGAAGCAGAGGCATGAACCGCTTGAGGAAACGGAAGACATAATGTTTGGTTTCACTTTGTGCAAGCTCTCTTTTCCTCTGTCATCTCCTTCGCCTTGCTATTCCTATGAAACTTTTTTTTGTTTATCTTTTTTTGTCCTCTTCTGTTTAATTTCAGGATTTACATTTTTTATGTCTCTACCTTTGTTTCTGTCTCACACTGACAAAAAATACACAGGAAAGAAGCAAGCAATGAATTTTTGATTGTACATCTAAATGTATTGTTGTACTAAGTACATCTTGAAATGATGAAAGTGTGACTTTTGAAAAAAAAAGAACTTTTGTGTGTTCTGGGCAACTGAGTGTTCGCAGTGGGGGCGGTGACTTACGCAAATCATGGTTTGATGAATATGTCATAATCAGTTCCACTTAGCTGCACTAATTGACAAAACATATTTACAGTGTTTCACAGCTCTGTTCTAAAAAGCTTGCAACGTTGTGGTTTCAAATTTCGCAGCCTTGCTCTGCAGATGAATCACTTAATCATACATGAAGCATAAGTGTGTAACATAGATGACATTAAAACATTTTCAAGCATGCTTCATTTGCTTGATGCTTTTGCATCTGCATTCAGTACACTTGTTGGCTTTGTTTTCCCCTGCTTTTTCCTCATCATTTGCGTTATTTCTAATTCTGAAATCTACATCTAAGACAAAGTGATTCTAATCCCTTATTTTCCACACTGTAGAACAGTTTCCTGTTAAATGGTCATTGTACAGTTTATTTGATGAGAAAATGTTGCACTATTACACAATCTCATCTAGCAGTTAAAAGTCTGCAGAGGGAACTTTGAAGCATGGCAATGGTATCTGTGCCTCTGGAGCCTGAAAGAGCAAAACATTGACGATGGCACCGTAATCAACGTGTTTCGACCTTTACTTGGCCATCACAAACCCATAAGTCAGATATGTAGTGAACTAAGTGACACCTATACACATTTCAGACTTACCAAATTACTTTGTTTGATTTATTCTCAGGCCAACATGAGCCAGGAAAAACAGTCACAAAGATCTGTTTTGCATTCCAGCCTTACCTTCAAAATACACTAATCAGGGAATTGAAACACTTGAAAAAGTCAACTAATAAAGTAGACTTCCCTGATCAAAGCTTAGAAATACACCTCTGTTAATTAATTTCATATTTCTTGTTGTGAACAGCTGCTAATTAAATCACAAATAATACAAAGGACCCAGAGCTCAACTCCCTTGTAAAAGCCTGAAACTTTCAGTGCTGGTAATTTTATCCACATCTCAGCTCATTAAATGCTAGAAAGAACTCAGCCTCTCCTCCTCTCTGTCTAACTCAGCCCTCTCCTTCTTAACCCACAATATCCTCCTCTTCTTCTGTGTTCTTTAAGAGAAAGCTAATGTCCCAAAAATGGCCTTTTACAATGTTTTACAATGCCAACGGGGAAGGGTCCTGTTAAGTACATCTTCAAACAAAGTGAAAAAAGAAAATGGAGAGAAAAGGAGAGTAAAAAAAGAAAAAGTCTGAACCCATGCAGCTACATCTGCCATCAGAGGAGGTAGTGCCAAGCAGGTTGGCTGGGTTTTTGGATGACAGCACAGCAGCGAGTGGCTCAAAGGCCTCCACTTCATGTATTTGGAGGTATTTCTGGAAAATATCAAAGATTAAACAACCGTAGCACATGCAGCACAAGTAATATGCCAGATATTGCAAAATCTTTATGGATGCACACAATACTTTTCTTTAAATTACAGTTACTGAATACATTTGAATCTCTAAATCAAACACTTAGCATGTTAGTCTAACTTTTCAGACCTCAGAGAGCAACAGTTAGACTATTTAAACATTTGCACAAATACCACAGAAAGGTGTTGCAATAGTCTAGTTTATTGTTCAAGAGATGGATTTTAAGTTTGAAGAAATTTGACTAAAGAGGCTGAACCTATATATATATTTATGTGTTTTAACTGGAGGAGATAACCAGCTTTTAACTTTAAGACAGACATGTACTTTGCTCAGTTCCACAATATTGGGACTGAAGTAGATACAAGCATAATCTACATAAAACAAAACTGTCTTTGAAATATTTGATCCAAAGATTACAAGTGGAAGAATAATAAAGGACCAAGGATTGATGCCTGTGGAACTCCATGCCTTAAATGGTTGTCACCAACCAAACAAAATAAAACTGATGTGCTGTAGAGAACCTACAAACAACTAATACACACTCAAATATGAGAGTTGTATGAAGAACATAAGCATTGTTGCACACACAAAAATGTTCCCACGTAATGTTAACGTAATGTATGAGGGCGAAAAGTATGTGGGAGTATTGCTCCAGTTGATAAAATGACGTGGAGTATATAGTGTAGCGAAACAGAATAACATATTTCATTAATTTAAATCTGCTTGAGTATCTATTGCATGTAGTCCACATGTTTTACACTGATAAACTGATGATATGTTGATGATCCTCCTGTTCTCCAACTAGAATAGTACTACCTAAGAAAGTAAGACAGTGTCAAAAACTTTTAAATATCACCAGACTGACTTCTTTCGAGTTACCCTAATCCAGGCATTTCAAATGTCTTCCTTTAAATGACCAAATTCACACTTTCCTCTAAATTATTCTGCAGCAGTACACCGTGTCAATGATTGACAGTGGCATGGAATTGGTGTGCTAGCTTTCTGGCATGGGAAATTTACTAAATGAAGATTCACAGCTCTACAACACACAGTGAAAAAAGAGACCACACAACACTATCCGTCTGTCCCTCACATTCTTACATTCTCTACTTCTTACAGGAGGCCATCAAAAGAGCAATTTGTTGCACTTTTTTGTTGCACATCACAGACTACAGACTCAATTCCTTAGCTGTGTTGCTATCTGAGCTCTATGACTACTTATTGATTATTCAGTAGTTGTATTTGTAGCATATGCAATTAAATGATCCACACATTGTACAACTGTTTAAACTATAGTGGGAAAAGCTTTAGATTGAGGGGAAAAAAGAACAATGAATGTCAATGGATGCCAATGAAATCAGTTAAACAATAAGGGAGGACAATTGTGTCATCTAAAAAGCTACATTTATATGACTTTTAAGTGCACTTATTGCTCTGAGACAGAGCTTTATTCTTTTTTATACATAAGTAGTCCCACTCATGCTGTGCATTTGTTTGGTCAAAAAGAACAAGAACAAACACATAAACAAAAATAGAGAGCATTGAAGGTTAACAACATTGTAATGACACAACTGATGGCAATTTAACAAGTAGTATCAACCACAAAACAGTGTCTTGCTAATAGCGCACAAGCACCTGCTTAAAAACAGATTAAACATTTGCTCAAATTAGAACACAGAAATGTCTGACATTATATCATCTACTTTTCATATTGGGGTCATGAAACATTGATTGTTTGTAAATCATTCAATCAAATAATATTTGGTTATACTTACTGCACAATTAATACATGATAATAAACTATTGCTATGATCACTTGCTCCTGGCAAATTGTTCTTACCGTTAAGTTAAGTCTTCCTTTGTCAGCCCACATTATCAACAGTAAATGTAGTCTTATCGGCATATTCAGCAGCCAATTAGATATAAGCTAGTAAAGCCACCAATGTAAATTCTGAAAAGTAAATGCAAAAATTAAGCAATATTACTCAAGAGGGTGTGCCTCAGTGATGCTAACAGACCTCTATGCAAGCGCCCTGGTCCTGGCTGCATTACAATCGTGCCAATAATGATGGTAAAGCCAATTTTCGAGTGTAATATTGCATTTATAAGACCAGTGTACCAGTGTAATATCCATTTCCATGAGTCATTCCATACAGGAGACTGACTAATAACCGAAAAATTAACACGTCACGTCAAAACTACTTAGTTCGCGAACTTCTCATGTACAGAGCTGAGCCACAGTGCTGTTATGTTGCTGACCTACTGGAGTATTGAAACTGAGGTGAAAGGAAACCTGTTGCAGAGAAACATATGTGTGCTTGCCACAAAACTGTTCTGTGAATTGAATGGAATTAATAAGCTTTGTTAGTGAAATGTTCTTCAAAATGTAACTAATGGATTTTTTTGTGACCATGACCACTCCGGCAGTTAAAAGTTACAATGTTGCCATGGAAATGGTGGAGTAATATTTTTACCGACAAGCAGGGCAGCTGTTAGTTGTGCTGTCAGGCTGATTTGAGCAAGTTAGTTGATCACTGAGATTGCTTGGTCGGAACTACGTGTTGTATAATAAAAATTCAAAGCATCATCCTGAATTGTTGGACTTGGGTGAAAAGGGTGTTTTGATGTAAATGAGGATTACACGATTTACACGATGTACACAGTTTAGTAGACACAGTAAATACAACTCCTTGAACTTGAATGTGTCAAAAGCTTTTGAATGCTGGTCTGTAATCTCTCAATACACCAGATTTATATTCAGCAATGATATTAATTACTACATCTCTTTTGGCAAAAGGAGGCAAAAACATAAATGTCCCAGATCCAAAATGAGCTTGACTATTTTTTTATACTTTATGGTCATTTATGGACTGTCAAGTTAAATGTAAGTGTCTGCAGCAGCCATTTGGATTGGTGGGTTGTAGACGTTCTTATTCAGCATATTACTGAGCACAGGGTAATTAATCATGTAAATTACTGGAATGATGAAATGATGGTCTACCAGGCTTCAGGGTTGTTTTGTCTACATAGCTGTAATCAACACATGCAGACAGACAGGTGGACAGAAAATCAACCTATTTCTATTCAATTTATTGTAATTTCCAACCTGGATGGGTGTGTGATTAAAAGTGGAGTTTATTCATTTAAATAGAAATGAAGCATTGAGAACCACTATGATGACAGCAATGAACAGAAAACGACTTTTAAAAGCTGCTTTTTGCTACATGAGTTTTAACATTTAGGCATTAAGCAAGTGTTTCACACCACATGTCTTTTAGGGTAGAATGTGCTTCAGGGTAAAAGCACATTTGGATGCATCTAATGAAGTTAGAGTGACTACAACATCATGTAATCTCAGCTCATACATTTCTCTCAAGTGTTTTTTATTTGCAAACAACTTGTTCTCTTTCCTTTAACCATTTTCACCTTTCTCCTTGGTTAAACTTTGATTTATTTCATTTGAGTTCTGTATGAATAAATGAATACAAAACATAAGAGAGACAGAGAGAGAGCTCAGATTAAAACTCACACAATGAAATAACTGTGAATTCTTTCGACGAAAATGTCAAAGTTGGCAGCACAACCGGTAGTCTCTGTATGCCCATAGTTTTTAATTAAGATGCGAGGGAGTGTTCAGTGATTGCCTTTGTGATATGGGTGTGCAGAAACATCATTTCCTTTGAGAAGCTCCTCAAAGACCCTGGTAACTCATGACTGGGTTTTTGGTGAGGCTCTTTTTCAATTCCTTCCCATTTCTGCCTTTTCAGATGTACTATAACTGAAGTGACAGTTGCTCCTGTAGGCAGGGTGACTTTTGAAGTGGGCCACTCTCTAAAAATGGTAATGTTTGGTTTTAATTTGTGGTGGAATTTAGCCTTAGGGGTTTGCTATATGGAGAAAAAAGGGCAGAATAGGAGAAGAGGTTCTGAATGTCCATGTTAGATATTCTATAAAATACAGAAACATGAGCAAAGAAGATGGGTGGGTAGAAGGACAGCAGAGGACAAAATCCATTTTTTGAAAGAGAGCAGAGCAGGATATCTGGGCAGAGAATCAATAGGATAAGAGGTTATTAGCTGAGAAATGTCACTTGAAACATCGATCATCATCTCCATCGACTGCAGGGACATGTAGACACACAGGGTCAAAGCAGCTTATCAGTCTGCACTGATGGGAAACTATACAGTGAGGAATAGATGAAAAAGATGAGAGGTTTACATAAACCCATAAATATGTGTACACATATTGGAATGGCTACAGGTGCTTTAATGACAAGTTACAATAATTAAGTTGTTAGTCTTCAAAGAAGAAATGCTCAATTATGAGTCAAAGTCCCACATTCAGTTATACTGAAGTAAAATTACTTAATTGTATATAGATATCAAAAGTAAAAGCAGTTATTGTGCCTCATTGTGACAAATGGCGTGACATTTCTCAGCTAATAACCTCTTATCCTTTGGAGTGTTATATCTGATTATTGTCATGGTTGCATTAACATGGAAGTAGTATTTTACTTTACAACTGTATGTAGTGTCATACTGTGTATTAATGCAGGCTTTTTTATTAACACGCTTTCTAAGTGAAATTGTAATCTCAAAAGTACCTACAGCTTTAAATAAATGGGCTCTTTGACTTAATTTTTAGTAAATGTGACATGCTGGGTCTTAATAAGCAAGTTTACCTTTTTTTGGGTGATTCTTTACAGAATACAGTGGATGTGTCTGTGACAGTTTTTCCAGTATACCTTCACACGTTCGCACTGGAGTTTCAACACAAAACATCTGTTTTCAAATGATATTCTTTTGGGTACTTTACAGTATGGACTAACTTCACTTTCCATTGATAACAATGGTACTTCAGATTCTTTACATCAGATTGAATGCAAGGCAACAAAACCATATAACCAACATATAAACATAAATGCCTACAGCAATGATTATGGACGTAAGAAATGATGATGCATGATGCGAATATTAGACAGATTACAGATTACATCATTTTTAAATGGAAATATATTTGTGAATCTCAATAGACAAGAACATAAAAAGAAAACATCAAAACCATCCTTGACAGCGATGCTGCATGAACATCAGCCACATCAGTCTACAAACCCCTGAAGAACGTGAAGAACATCATGTATAAAAAAATGTTTTGATTTATCTAAAAAAATCGAGGCAAATGGGAACATTCATAACACTAAACCTTTATTTTACCACAGGCCTCTTGTTGGTGCAGAGATAATGACTGTGCCCTGTCAGAAGCAAAGACAGAAGTAGTCTGAAATTGCTGTAGCCCCACACTTTAAAAGGATCTCTAAAGAATGTGACACCAGAAACTGCTTTTTCAATGGTTTAGTGGCGCCTGGAGAAGTGAGTATACTCTTAATTCATGCCCCAGATTTTTTTTTTTCCTTTTTTACTGTGGTCTGTCCAGCAAAGGATAAATACTCTTTGTTATAAACAGTGACACGCAAGGCTACTTTTTCATATTCTGCTCAGCCAAAAATGGGTCAGTAGTATTTGCACATTGTCAACTTCTGTCGCTTGACTTCAGTAAGATCATTATGAAATTAACATTAGCCACAGAGGAGGTGCAGAATCTGCAATTAATACAGATCAAGCTTGTTTTACTGGTGTACTTACACCAATAACTGATGGACACAAACTTCTTACAGCATGGAGAACCTTTACCATATTTGTAGGCTGAGGGAAAGTAAGCACACGGGGCAGCTAAGAAGAATCACTTGCTGCTGTTATAAAGATGAGACCATATTCAAGGCAACTGGTTTTACAGCAAAGTTTTATAATGACTTGCTTGACTGTGGTAACAAACATCCTTGTATTAAAAAATACATCACAACTGTTTCAAAACTCATTTGTACTGAGTATTTCTGGACAGAAACACGCCACTTGTTGGGCCACTGTTTTCAGGTTTGAAGACTTCTCTCACTGAATGAATTCGAATTAATTAGTTACGTGTTGCCTTTTGTGTGTTTTGAGTAAAATATTTTGGACAACGTAAAATGTTTATATCAAAATACAATAAATGTTTCATTTGCTCTTGAAAATTGTACTGGCAGCAAATTGACTGGATATTCAAATTTTTTAATCACAAATGTTTTGCCCTTCAGCAGGTTGATTAGTTTGCATGATCAGTGCAATGAGCATAGAAATGCACATACTGAAGATATATCAGCTATGTAACTATCCAATGAGCACTTCCACACTCTCCCATCCACAGTCAATCAGCGCTGGAAATTGTTTGCCACCAACGTGACAAACTTGACAACCAAAGCTTTCATTACATACTTTCTTGGCAAATATTCCAGTGGCAGCCTGTAATCAAATCTCCAATTAAGCTATGTTGTTAGCAGTTTTCTCACATATTTGCCTTCCCATGTGCTGAGGGGAAATCTATAAGTCATCCCATAAATGGAACTGGCATGTACAATACAGTCTTGTGTAGGAGTTTAGCACCATCCTCCGGGTGTTCCGCTCATCCATTCAATCACAAGTAGTTGAAGTGTACAGAGAGAAAAAGAAGAAAAGAGATAAGGAGAACATGATGGGAGGAAAATGTTGCAGGCACATTTCATTTATACATTACTTAAATGAAACAGTGCATTAGATAAATTAAAGGAGCATGGGAGATAGTGATAAGAGGGAGACAAGAGGGTAGCATTTCCTGAGGATCATTAGAGAGAAGAAAGTGTACAGGGATTCATTAGCATGAGGCATGGAGGGAGAGTCTCAGTCTTGATAAATGTTCCTGAGGAGTTACCAAGAGAACAGCAGCTTTACAAGTGATGGAGATAGCTGTAACAAAAGTTGTATTCTGCAGACAATGAAAAGTTTTTTTATTTATTAATTTTTTTTTTTCAATGTGACATACACACACATAGAGAAAAAGACAGAGTGCACTTTGAGAGGTCCTTCTCCAAGGCCCAGTCAATCCATCAGAGGCAGAAGTGTGCCATGGGACAGGGCAGTGCCAGTCACCTTGGACACGGGGTGTAGGCCGGTTTCACGGCACGCTGGACATTAATGCTCCTCCCTTGCTAGAGGTCAATAACTCTGCACACTCAGTCACATGCACGGGCATTCGTGCATGCACGCACATGCATATTTACTCTGCACAGCCATCATCACACTCACCTTTACATTCAGAGGCAGGACCGAAGGAGTTATATGGATGGCTGGAGTGAGAAAATCACTTTTAAATGGGCAGCGGTGAGTTTCTGTATGCATTCCACAATTTAATCACACGGTATAGAACTACATCTCATTGGGGTCTTCTCTATAAGCCTCGTTTCCCATGCACTGCAGTGGCTTTGCCTTCACTGTTGCTAAATATTGTGACCCACATTACTGCAGTGTAATCCATTCTTAGATTATGATGTGCAAAGCCAGCCAAGCGGGGTGCTTTAATCAAAGCAAGTGATCCATTTCCTGCACCATCCATCTGACACGCCAGCAAGTCATGCTTCATCAATTTCCACCCGAAACACGCCAAGAAATGGTAAATGTGATGGTGAAAAGAAGTAAAGTGGGAACTCAAGGGGATTCGCAAACAAGCTGGTGGGGTCAATGTTACTGGTGTACAACTCAGACCAGCTGGTAAAGTTTGGCTCTTGAAAGCAGAGAAACACTTAAGTCGTAGTTAAAACTGTGCTGTTACTGAGAGTTAGTCAGTGAGAATGACTGATGAGAGGATTTTGCCTTGTGATTGTAACCGTGTGATTGTAAATGACCCCCTTGAAAAATAAATTTGAAAATCATTAATTGACACAAGCACGTTCCATTAAATACACTTAAAAATGTTACTCAGTGCTTACCATCTGTTTGTAGTTTCATATGTGCTTAAAGAAACAATGTGCAGTCTTTTGACAAAATTCACTCATACAGAAAGCAGAAGAGCACAGGTCACATTACTGAGCTTTATGTAAATGTGTTGCATTCAGACAGGGAAAAAGTGCTGAGATTTTCTAACTGCATTAGCCTCGCTGAGAGATTTTACACCCAGGTACTCCTACATGGTGAGTTTTGAAAGGGTCGGAAAAGGCCAAATCACAAATACACATTTTTCTATCTCCGTGGTATCTAACTATGCACATCGTTTTATGGGCTGAGCTTTTGTCTCTAAACTGCCATCCTGATACATGAGAGGTGAAAAGAAATTCATCGCCATGTCAGACCTCTTTTCTGGTTGAAAATGGCTTTAATGAAAACTGTTCACTGGACTGGATTATCTACAGTTGCTTTAGGAAACACAAGCCAAATGCTTTTTTTTTCATTCATTTTAATTTTTCAGTCACGTGAGCATACCTGCTCTGAGTAGAACTGATAACAATTTGCTATACATATTTGGCTAGACTTGTAAAGGGCATTTACCATTTGACAATTGACATGTCCTATTGGCTTGAAGTTTTGAGTGGCATGTCTGGCAAGCCAGAAAAAAGAGCTGTGGTCTGCGGCAGTGGCCATAGGATTACTTTTTAGCTAACCATTACACAATAATTCCCAAACAGAGGATCTCCTAGTCTGCTCTCCAATAACTTCTAATCATTATCTACCATATATTCCTTGATCCAGAGTTATTCAGGAAGTTCTCATTAGTTATCATTCCTAATTAGTTCTTCACACACTCCCTAGTAACCAATATGTCAAAACCACTGCAAGTGATGTGAAGTAATGTGATTTTTCATCATTTAGGTGAATTCACCCTTTATGACCCACATAGTTTCACTCACTCAAGTATGCACCCCTTGACTCCCCCTCTTTCTTAAAGCAGCTACTATCATACGCCTGTTGAGTGTCTCATCTACAGTAGAGAGGGATGTACCTTATAGTTTTCCAATAGTGAATAAAGAATGTCCTTGTTCTGTTGTTTTCTCCAATAAAAGGCAGTAATCTATAAAGCTGGTAGACTGGATATAAGAAGGGTGCCATCCTGAGACAGATTATATGGTGCTAACAGGATCGGCATAGGTGGATGAGACCAGGGAGGAAAATAATAAAGTAAAGGGGGCTGCTATTGATTGTGCTCCTTTCAAACTGGCTGTGCTTTTCTTTTGGCTTCTTGAGTGCCTGTTAGTGGCACATTTATAACAGGGCATCGTGGATTTGTATCTAGTTTTTTCCAGAGCAAGAAACGTGGTAAATTGTGGTGAGATACTTATTGCAATATTGAAATTAAGGAAAGTTTTTAATTCAGTTCCTGCATTTTATTTTAAATTCAAACAAAATGCAGATGGCCTAGAATCAAATGTAATAACTTATGTACAAAAATACACTTTTATTACTAAGTTATTCTTCATATAGGTCACTATGTATGGGTAACCTCTGATAACCCTGTATCCTACAACAAAAATTCATATACACTTCATTTGCATTGGCAAATACATTTTGAAACACATTTTCATTATGAAATGAAATGGCAGCATGATTACATTTACATTGGTTTTATTTGCAAAATGTTCACTGTCAATGTATTTAATTAATTTTCACTACAGTATGATTCCCATTTTCATGATAATCCAACATAGAGCACCTGGTAAGGGTGAGGTAAAAACCACGATTTAATATTGAAGCATGATGCATTGAGAGGTGTAGCAGCCTAAACCTAACAACATGTGTAATGCAGGATGATCCAAATGGTCTCTCTTTAGTTGACGATTTCACACATATGCATTTGGCGAAGAGATGACCTAATCACCTGTGTGACTTTTTCGGATCCATTTTATATCTGATTTTAAAAATAGAGAGAGATCAGATCACAGAATGATGCCTAAAGAGTGTGTAGGTGCGGGCCACGGTGCTGTCCATACTACCGCACATAGCGGACATGATCTACAGACAGCCCAACAGCCCACCACCAAAGCGTTTGTTTTTTTTCCCAGCTGAAAATACCAGGTGCTTCTCTGAAAATGCCCAGCTGGGAGCACTTGAGAATGCCATAGAGGTGCAGCTGAGATGCTCCGGTTGCTATGATACAGAATATCGGTGGAAGTAAAAATTTCCGCATACGGTAGAGTACTTGCTGTATGTTATTTTTCACATCTTAATTGTCATCTGCTATAGACATGGATCCTCAGAGAACAGTAATATTAATTTCTCAAGCAATTATATGTAAAATTAGACATTCACAACACCCACATGGAATAATCCCCTGTTTTCTGACCACATTTTTCATGTCAAAGGGGTATTTCGACCGTTAAATTGGCTCTCAAATCAGGCTCCTTACATCGAATCATTGAATCGTCAACTATTCAGGGTCACCTCTAATTAGCAGTATGATCATTTTATTTTTGTAGGAGATAAGGGTAGCTAAAGTTGTCATTATTGTCAGCTACAAATTTAAAAAGTGTGTCTACACTACATCAGCCTTTTACAGAGGAATGTTAAAACACATTAATCCTGGTTTTAGTAAAAAATAAAATACAAAAAACAGTGCATTGTATTTTATGTTCCCCTATCCTGGAAGAAACCATTTGGTCTGCTGTCCCATCAGGCTAGTGAAGGAACATCATTGTAGGTTGAATGTTGTTTCCAGCTTCTTATGCGTTCGTATGAGTTTCCCAAGGCCCTCCTAGAAATATCTGTAATGGAGCCATCTTCAAACACTAATGGACAACAAAATTTCCCTATTCTTTCAATGATCAGTTTTGTACAGAACACCTACAACGGCTGGCTTCCAGCCCAGGTTCATGGCGCTGCTTGTGTTGGGCTCTCAGCTCGCCTTCTAAGTCCTCCCAGCAGGCAAGTGGGGTTTCAGCTGAGATCAAAAGACTACCTGAGGTGCCAGTAGAAGTGTTATCCCGCCTCTTTCACTTTCCACCCATTGCAACATTTAGAGATGATACCAGTAAAAGATTTAACAAATACAGCTGCAATCTGAATGTCCAGGGCAGAGAAACTCACTTGAGGAGAAAATAGATTTTGTTGGATTCAGAGCATGTTATGATAGCTGTAGTCATCCTGGAGACACATGAATATTAAACAAGAAGTAATCCATTAGGACTGGATAGTCATCAAGATATCTATATTTCTTCTCTTTATAATCAAATAGAAATGATGTATTTGATTCAACAATGTGTGTCAATTGATGTTGAGAAACCTTTATTTGGATTATTTCATAAGCAATCAAGTTTGCTTTGACCACTAAGCCAGTGGCTTGGAACAGGGACTTTGTTTCATCCCCTTGGTTTTGGCAAACATCACTGTCTTATCGACGCATTGCATAAACAACTTGTCACTCAAGTCAGCAGTCATTGCTAATTAGATTCTTGCTGGCTTCATTTAATGTGTGGGACGCATTATGGCCAGTTACATTTAAAGTCTAATCAGAGCCCGCTAATGTGTTGGACCTAGAGAGAAACATAAACTATTGGTGTTTAAAGAGGACTGTACTTTTACAGATTGATCCCCCCAAATCTGTGGGGATAACTGTACACTTGGAGGATGACAATCAGCCACAATAAAAACCCTTTTTTCAGCTCTCTCAAAAGAGTCATGCTGAGCTGCTGTATATCTATGTGTGGAGAGATAAAACCCTCTCTGAATTTTGCAGGAATTACCAGCCAAAAGATGAGCTTGATAATTGCTATGGAAACCAGGCCTGAATTTTTAAAAAAAGAAGCCTCTTTTTACTTTCTAGTGCATTAATTCTTCACCCTTCTCGTTTGAACTTCATACTCTTCTATGTCTACACTTGTAACTGCAGGTCATGCCACAAGCTGTTCCTCCACCCACCTGGGACAAAGCTAACATAAGGAATCAGGCTTTCCTGTGGCTGTTATTCACCTTTGGGTCAAACTGCCTGACTATCTGCACATGCCTGAGGTCTCAAAGTACCTGTGAAGAAAAGCATAGTTAGTCCGATACATTCACAACTGAGAAAATATGAAGGAAGTATTCTGTCTGTAAAAACCTTTGAGCAGTCTCTTGTGTCTGTATAGAAACGAACAGAAAATACTGCCACTGTATTTAGCCCAGATTTCTTGGAGAAAAGTACCTGCAGCACAATTCTGTAAAAGCAGTGTTTGATACGTTCAATTTTCCACAGGCATCACCCAAGTTGGAAGGCCTCATTTTTACCAACAACTTCTTTATTTATTTTTGGCAGGGAGGGAAGTCAGGTCAAGGTGTTCCATTAAATGGTAGCAATTTAGAAAAGTGGATTGAGCCCGGCTTTCTGATGGCCCGTGTGGCAAGAAAGTGCTACAGGGAAAGTGGTTGAGCCTGAGATACTTGCTCCACAGGGGTCACCTTCGCCTCCAACTCATTGTAAGGAATGAATGCTGCCAAAAAACCTTCTCTCTAGAGGACTGGGTTTCATGCTATAGACTTTTGTGCTATTGTTAAATAAAAATTAATCAAACTTCTTTTCCAATTTTGCATTTAGTGGTAATTTTGCATTGTTACAAGGACAAAACACTGTGCACTCTGTTACTGAATGGAAAAAAATGCAACTCTTGTATAGTTTATTTCAGCAGATCAAACTCATTTTAGGAACAGAAGCATCATTGAACCGAGCCTGCTGCCAAACTCCTGCTACTCTGTCTTTAAAAAATGGAGCAAAGAGAAGGATTATGGGAGATCAGATTCTGACTTTTTGACTTGTTTTGAGCTTTTCCTTCTTTCGCACCCTCTTTGAAGCATTTTTATTGATTTTTTTTTTTCTGCTTTTGTCTGTTTGTGTCTGCTTTTTTTCCCCTGTTAATTTTACGCAAGATTTTGCAAAATACACCTGAACAAAAAAGAAAAAAGTATCACAATGCAAGAATGTGAAAAAGAAAAATATGCACACCGAGCAATCAGCAACTCTTAAGCAGCACCTGCCTGGAGAAGGTCAAAACCCTGAGATCCCCATAAAACTGAAGCAACTGTAGTGTGTGAACCTTAACCCATACACCTACATACCTAACACCTATATAGTGCTGCAGCAAGTATGTAGCTGGACCTGTGCTCCCTAGACAATTTCAGCAAAATATAATTAGAGCACTTGGGTGATCTTTGAGAGCATATGAGGACAGAGCCATAACAGTGATTGTTTTGTATAGAACTCTGTACCAAAAGACAGACACTTTGAAAATGACAAAGGGCTTGGTTTGGAAATGTCATGATAGTCTGAACCAGATTGTTTATTGTTGTGATCTTAAAAGGCCAGACCTTAGCCTTCCTTCAATGCAATATCCTTGATATAGAGTCAGCTATTAATGAATTTTGTGCAGTTAGAACTCAGTTCTCTGTCCAATTAATTGAGACCTGTCAATAGAGACTCAATTAATCAGTGCCGTTCCGCACGAGTGGAAGAGTGAAGATAAATCTAATTGTATAAGTGGGATTATGGAAGTCTAGGTAATATTAAAATCAATAAAAGAGGGAAAAAACTGAACAAAGCAAAATAGTCTGATGTCCAGCTTCTCCAGGCTTGCATTGCTCCTAAGAAAATCCATTTAGGGACCTTGGGACACATAATAATTCAAAACTGGGGGGATTATTTCCTGCATGCTGTTCTGGCTGAGATATACAGTCCTGAGGCCATGCATAGGTCAACATCGTTTTTTTTAACTACCATCTTGGGAGGGCTGAGGCTGGTGCAAAGCTTACAAGGCAGTCATTTTCACTGCGCAGAGAAAGGTTGGTACCATTTACTGATAGCAGCTGCCAGTTTGAGGATTCCGGGAAAATATGCCTGAAAACACAGCAGACGAGATAGAAAATCGTATTCAGCATGGATACATCTAGTGTCATGCTAAAACGCCTGCGGTAAATTAATGCAAAATAATCACAGATTGGCCGCTTGAGTAATATCTCCATCACTGTATGGGCAGTGGATGAAGTTGGGCAGTTTATTGCTAGACTTTATATGCTCACCAACGGCAGCATTTGTAGTTAATCACACCTCAGAATTAATGCAGAGATTGGGGTTATGATAAATAGGATAACCAAAAGGCCTGCATGCATAAATGCTATTTAAGTATGTTTAGGGTCTGTGGATAAATTACGGCACAGTAAATTGGGAGGATTGCTGCATCGTACTGAGAGGTTGCAGGCATACAGCAGCAGTGAATCCTCCTTCACTGTAGAAAAACACCTGCAATCCATCTGATTTAACAGTGGCTGACAGAGAGGGAGAGAGAGAGGAGGGGGGTCTGGAAAGAGGGAGTTGGGAGACTCTACATACGAAAAGAGTGAAGGGGGGGCAAAGGTGGAAGATAGGCAGAAAGATAAAGGAAGATTGAGTGAAAGAGTGAAAGAGAGTCCTCTTGGAAGATGGCCGACAGCTATCTTGTACAGGAGAGAGGAAGTCACTGAAGCGAAGGAGACACCGTCCCCTTTCCTGCTCCTCCTGGAGCTGACACCTCTCCTCACATAAAGGTCATCCTCCTTTTCCCACTTTCCCAACTAACTGACTGTCACTCACAGATATCTTCTTTAACACTGTCTGTCTCTTTATCCATTTCTTACTTTTATAGATCTTGACAGGGACAACCCCTCTTTCCCGATCCCTACGAATACTAATATGGCAAAGAATTATGCACATCTTAAAACTTAATACACTGTTGTGCTATATTAGAGTTCAGCAGTCTGACCCAAACCCAACAGGCCCCAACAACGGGCCATTTATAATGACATTGTCTGCAACTGTGTTGATGTGATTCCAGTGCTGTAGTAAGTAGTTATGCAATGTCAACTGAGAGGTGGGAAGAGAGACAGAGCATAGACAATGTGGTTGACCAGGACAGGACACCATTAAAACCAACTATGGTTGATGTAACTCTCTCCTCTCACAACACTTGCTCTTAAAGAACATTGCAATTGTGCCTGTGCAAAGTTCTGCTCCGCTCTTATAACTGTCAAGTTCAGCTGGGAAAGATGCTTTGAGTTTGCTAACTGGTAGATAGAAAGGTAGATAGTTTATTATTTTGAGATGCTGTAGTATTCCATGCTAGTAGTTAACTAAACTTGTGAGCATTTCCACTAAAATGATGGTTTATGGAGCAGTAGAAGTCCTGATTGTTTTGTGCTGGTGGGCTAACTGTGAATATTGCTGTTGTCAGATTAGTTACGTTTCATTTGGGAGAAAGACTTTCCACAAATCCAAAAAGGAGAAGTATAGCCTCAGACTCTGTAGTACCAGGTGCAGATCGGGCAGAGGGCTGTTTTCTAACTTACACAGAATCCAAGCTGAGGCTGGAATATCGTTACTTTTGAAAGCATTTTGTCTTTATATTGGGCAAATTAGACCTGCTGAAGAGAGTGGAAAAATCAAGGGATTATAAAGATTTATAATCTAGGACCAAAGTTTGTACCAATTTATTCTTTAGATGTAGAAATATGTCTCTGGATAAGGGGAAACTTTGACTTGCAGATGGCACTTCAAGTCAGAGAATTCCCAAAGTGATTGACCACCAACCTCTGAGGACCAAAAATGTCTGTCCAAGATTTCTTGGCAATCCATCCAATAACTGAGGAGATATTTAAGCTTTGACTAAGGTGGTGTCACGTTGCCATCCCTAGAGTGATGCTCCTCGCATGGATGAAAATGGAAGAAATACACAGTGTGGCATACACAAAGAACCAGTTGCTCACCATATTATTTGTGATTGTTTTGGAAGCTAATTTTCAAGTGTTGCTGGCTAAAAGCGAGCCGCATTTCATTAAAACTGTCACACTACACTACTTTCAAATTACATTTTGCTCGGGGTTGAAACAGTTATGTACATGAGAGTTTATGTTAGTCAGTAATGGCACTGACCAAAGCAGAAGCCTTAAGGCTTGTAATTAGCCACTTCATGCTTTCTACTGCATTCTTTCATGTTTGGTTCATAATTCTAATTTTAAGATAATAAAAAGTGCTTTGATGTTGCACTGAGTGTAAATGCATGTGTGTATTTGTATGTGGTGATAGTAGGAAATAGGAGGATATTTACTTACATCTCATTACATTTTTTTTTACTTATCACACAACTTTTTGCTGAGACAATTTGGAATCATGTTGTCTATATCACAGAGCCAGATTCACCCACCAGCTCAGGCGGCCCACATGGTGGATCAGGCATGAGCAATCTGGTCATTCACTGACAGAATGCTCGCCCTTGCATTCAAATTCACCTTGGAACCTGATTAAATTTGTGAAATCTGGCGTTTTGTTTATTGTTATACAAGGGTCTTCAGGGCATTTCTAATGACAACCCAGTTGGTGCCATTTAAATGACTAGAATAAAATCAATTTCATAAGTCTGGGATGTGCCTTTGTCTTTTATTCAGCTAGGAATAAGAGCTGAGTTCATTGTCAACAGGATAAACTATAAAGACAGAAGAAATAACACCAAAGTATCTCAAGGTGCTACCCACACAGTGACAACTAATGAATAGAAACACTAAATAGGCACCATTACAATAGAAAGTGTTTATTTGCTCCAGATGATTGAAATTATTCACTGATGTTTTGGCCTATCATGGTCATTAAATCCTGTTGAGTATAAAAACATTCATACGGCTGCTTCCTACATTCCAGGAAGCTATTCAATAAATACAAATCAATTTTCAGACCCTTGAATCCTGCTTGACGTAAGTATTCACCACACTAAACATTTGTCTCGCAGACAAGGGTTGTTTTGAAAATCCCCTCGCTGAGAACTCAAGGATGCTCTGACATTTGATATTTAAGGCCAAGGTGGTGCGATCCTTTTAGAAATTGTGTTTGTGTTTAGGATAAAAACACTTAGAACTTCAGATTCTACAAATTTTGACTTTTTCCTCAGTATAAGAGATAATCACAGTCATTATATACATTAATTGTTATAGAGCAAACATGAACTGCTAATATACCTTAACTTTTCATGGCACAGACTGTTCAAATTAAGAATATCCTAAGGCTAAAAACATGAGGTTCAAGTGTGTTGGGTGAGGCCTGCGGCCAACTAAGAAAATATGCAACATAAATAAGACTGAGAAAGTCCACAAAAACTTTTCTTTTATCATTAATTTTTCTCATTATTTTTCTCCTATCAACACATGTCTTTGACAGTGTGGAGACACATTATGTCTTACTGTGGGAACATAGCTACTATATAGTGTTTCTCTCGTTGGTGGGTAAAACACCTCCAAAATATGTGAATCTTATTTCATGAAAGCGTTCTTGATTGGTTTGTATCCAATGTTCTCTGGTTTAGTAGATAATTATATAAAAACCCCTTTATGTTTGTTGCTGCTGTTATTATGTCCAGCTCCTGTTTGTCTGCCCAAATGCGCAGGATGCATATGTATTTGTGAAAATGTGTTCATGTGTTTGCGTGAACGCAGGAGCTGTTTTAGCCTGTCAACCTACACCTTTCCCTCTCACTGTCATTTCTGCAGGCGTGCAGCCGCTGGAGCGTGAAGGCGAGCACTGCTTCCCTCCTCATTGAGGATGCCAGTCCTCTCCTCTGGTGTCCTGCAGGCACAGTGGCAGCCGACAGACGCCAAAGAAAAGGGACAGGGGAAGACATTGAAATTACAACAACAGCGGTAACAAATTCGAGAAGTGGGGAACATGTTGGCCCATCGGAATCACTCCATCACTTACTTTAACAATGTTAAGGAGAGGGGTGGGGAGGGGGTGTATTTATGTCTACATGAGAGAGAAGGATGGAGACAGACAAAGAAAGCCCGAGACAAAGAGAAAAAGGAAGGCGAGGATGGGGGAGTTGAGAGTTGGTGCCAGTACCCACAGAGGGAAAAGAATTCCAGTATTTCTGCCCTCTTTTTTTTTTTTTATCATACTACTTTCCCCTTAGAGCGCTGCAATGACTAATAGAATTAGGCATGAATCTCAGGCTGATCTATTTGGTGTGATGAACTAGAAAAGAGAATCACAGCCACAGTATGCACTTTGATAAGGAATCCAAAAGAATTAATGAAGTGACAGAAATCACCCTGCTGCATGCAGGATAACTTAGCATGTGCCGAATGCAGGGCTAGCTCCATTTAACATGTGAAGACATGTAGCATCTCTTTTTTTATGGTCCTGCAATTAATAGTTGATGTTTCTATAAAAAATACATTAAAACACATGGCAATTTGCATGACACTGTCTGTGCAGAGGAAAGATAGCAAAGCAGAGGGCAATTTATTTCTATGTTCTTGCAGGGTTCACATTAAGATGTAGAGCCCTTATTTTCTAAGCTGAGTCAGGATATGGCCTGACCCTGTCTCGACATCGAAAGCCCCTCTGGTTGTCAGCTGAATTGATAGACTTGGACAACAGCATTCTAATATGCCACAGAGGAAGGCAGGAGAAGTAGTGTGTTTTAAAACAGACCAAAGATGAAGAGAGTCAAACATGATATGCATCCTTCTCTTCCACTTTTACAGTACCTTTCTGTCTCTTCTTCATTCATTTCCCTTTTGCGTCTTTGCCATCTGCCATAGAAGTTAGAGATAATGCCACTTCCCTGTCCACCACCAACAGCCAAAGGCTAATCAGATGCATGGATTATTTGGAAGGAGTATGCTTTTACTCAACTCCTTCTACCCGACGTTATCTCAAATATGCACAAGCCCGGACGAAGATAATAACAAGGGGGGATTACATTTATTTCCCAACTGCCAGATATCCAAGAGATATTTCCCTGTAGTTCTACTCCACATCCCACTTCCCCTCTCTCAGCTCTTGGAGGGATCAGTGTAACATGCCAAAACAATGTTTCTGCATCGTCTTTGTTTTCTCACTTCATGCTCTCAAGTCTCTTTCCAAGAACTGAGAGCTTATAGCACTGCGGAGGAGCTGGGGAGTGTACCTGGCCCAGGACTTTAATCACTACAAAACAGATTCAGCTGAGTCCATTTGTTTGAATTTGATTCACTAAGCCTAGCATAGTCACACCTGACAAGGAAAGAGTTTTGCTGTCCCTTTTATGGTTTCCACAACTGAAATGTGTGTGAAATCCAAACTAAAGGGTTTGTTACACCAAGACAGATTCAACTGAAATTAAAGCTGCAAGCAGCGTTGGAGGGCCCTCGCACCTCCGTGCACGTTGGGTTGGGCGGCGGCTTCGTCCTCTTGCCGGACGCCGACCCTTCCATTCCAAGCTCAGAATTTTCATGTATTTCGGACAGTGCATCAAAGAGTTACATGTCACTTCCTGTGTCCCCTATGTGGCGCTAGAGAACAACCACTAATCACGTCCTATATTTCAGCATGAAGTGTTGACTACACCGTGAAAATTTCATGCAAATCAAATGATGACTGGCACAAAAGTCTTACTTCCTGTTGTCACTGTGTGTGTCACTCTCTGCAGCTTGCTGGAAGTCATGCTTCCAATGACACCATCCCCTGTAGTGTGGAGTACTTGGTACGGGAGACTTAGAACTGATTTTCAGTGTCTCCAAAGCCATATATGAGAGCATCAATTGTGGGGAGAGACGGGGTACACCCTGAAGTGGTCGCCAGCCAATCACAGGGCCACATGCAGAGACAGACACTCACTCTCACACTCACACCTACAGGCAATTTAGAGTTACCAATTAACCCAGCTTGCATGTCTTTTGGATTGTGGGTGGAAGCCGGAGTGCCCGGAGAGAACCCATGCTAGCATGCAAAACTCCACACAGAAAGATTCCAGGTTCAAATTGGGATTTGAACCTGGAACCTTCTTGCTGTGAGGCAACAGTGCTGACCACAGCACCACCATGCTGCCTCCTACTCCATGTATGGTGATCCTCAAAACATCTTGTGTCTGACTTTTTTGAAGTCAGTGCTGGATGAGGTACAGTTGGCCATCAAGGCTTGTGAGGGAGAGCAGGTAGATCCTCCTAAACTTCTTGACAGCTCGGTTAGCCTGATAAAGTCTGTGAGTAGCACAGTGCTGAATCCACTGGCAAATACTGATGTACTCAAAGAGCCAGTTGATGGATACATCAGTCCCAAACCGTACCTTGGTTACCTTCTTGAGTCAAAGGCAGCTGAGCTCCACCTTGCACCTGAGGAGAAGAACAATGTGAGAAAGCGGTGTGTAGCCTTCACCATCTCCTTCACTAATGAGTTGAGGGTGAGACTGCCGGACAACATTGAAGCATTGCAGTACATGTCAGTTTTCAATGCAGAGGAAACTCTAAAGCACAATAACAGCCTGGGAGAAATAGAAAAATTAGCCAAGCTACTTGGCTACTCTCCTGCAGCAATGGCGTGGGCTTCTGGGGTGAGATTTGGAAGTTCAGGGATGCAGCTGATATCAAGTTTCAGGAACTTGCCATGGCTGCTGTGTCTGTGTTGTCCTTGCCACACTCGAATGCTGAAGTCGAGAGATTATTCAGCCAGATGAGGGTGGTAAAAACCAAACTTCAGACCCTTAACTCCATGCTGTCTGTCAGATTTGGTCTGAAGTTGTCTGCCGAGGCTTGCTATGATCACAAGCTGCCTGATAATGTTTTGCAGCTTTTTGGCACATCAGCTGCTTCCTCATTTAAGTCAGCTCCCTCAGTTGATGAACCTGCCATAGAAAGCCTTGACCAAAATGAAGATGACCTGCTCTTTCTGTGAGCCAGCACAGCGTGTGTGTGTGGAGGGGGGTCTGAAAAAACCAAACACTGAACCTGAATTAGGGCCAGACTAGTTGCCATCATTTTCTCACATTGCCATTGACAGTTTTTTCTATTGTCTCTTTTTGGTCGTTATCGGTTGTTAATGTTGTCAAGTTAAAACCGTCTATACAAAAAAATTGTTGTAATTATAGCCACTTTCCTCACTGAGGAGTTGGCAAGACTGATCACTTCCTCGACCCGAGAAACGTCGCAGCGTAGTGACACAACCAGCCAGGAAAGTTATCAATAACTCTGTAGATGTGTTCATCATAAACAAAATGTAATCAATTCTTTTCAGGGAGTTCATTCCACAGTGCAGGTAGAAGTTTGGGTTCAGGTGTCACAGCGCCCCCTTGTGTCCTGTAGGAGTAACTATTTATCAATGTTCCTCCACTCGTTTTCTCTTTTTCAGTTTTTTCTTTTCATTTATTATATCTTTATACATCTTTACTTTTCATGAGTCATTAAATGATATGTGTTAGCACTGTTCATTTGGGCTGAATAAAAACAGTGTGAAGTGTGTGTACCTGCCCGTTGTGCTCTTTTCTGTCCAGGGAGCCTCATCTGGCCATTTTTGCAGCAAGCACATGAGCCAGAGCCCGTCTGGCCTGAGCCACGGCTCTGTGAGGAAATATGGCAGTTTGAAAAGAAATGACACATTTGAACAATTTTGAACTACACTTATTGCGCCACAGGAGGTGATACGTTTTATTCTCTGAGTGTCCATCCCAGCAGGTTAGTTACAGCCTCTTCAAATTCAGTCCAAACATTCCCAAGACGTGGATGATGCTCACTTATGAAGCTCTTGAGGTTTCGCCAAACGTTGTCACCGTGGCAACGCCGTGTTCACCATGAAACAGGAAATTGTTGTCTCTTCAGTGTACATTATCCAATCTGTTCCAAACTTGTCATGATTAATAAGACTCCCGGCCTGAAGACATCTACATGCCAGTTAGTGACCACAGCCATTGCGCCACCTAGTGACAACAGGAAGTAAGACTTTTGTGCCAATCATCATTTGATTTGCATGAAATTTTCACGGTGTAGTCAACACTTCATAAGCTGAAATATAGGACGTGATTAGTGGTTGTTCTCTAGCGCCACATAGGGGACACAGGAAGTGACATGTAACTCCTTGATGCACTGTCCGGAATACATGAAAATTCTGAGCTTGGAATGGAAGGGTCGGCGTCCGGCAACAGGATGAAGCCGCCGCCCAACCCGACGTGCATGAAGGTGTGAGGGCCCTTCAACACTGCTGGCAGCTTTAATTTAAGGTTTTAACCACTTTTCCTAGATTTCACACAAAAAAAGAAGACAAAAAAGGCTAATGTGCTGATTATATTATTATCTATGCGACCTTTTACATATTCAATACCCAGAATCCCTCTCCTTCTGTTGTTTAGATATTTGCAATATTTACAGCCGTACATCAGATGTTTGGAAGCAGTCCAATGTGAAGCACCAAGCCATCATGAATGGTCCCCCTCATTTGACAGAAATTCAATTACACTGTACTGTAGTGAGGCTGTAGGGCTGTGGATGTTTAATTGACTCTACAAAAACAGGTTGATTTCATTTATAGCTATTGTGTTGCTATTGTCAGAACTAAACTTGTATATAGTGTATATGAATTTTGTACACAAATAACTGTTCCTACTGCCTCGGCATGATGCTTTTCATGTAGGAAGGAGGGAGTTTGATTATTTTTTTCTTAAAAGCTGAATTTGTTAAAATGAGGTTATGACTCAAAATGCTGATATAAAGTACTGTGGTGTTTAATATGGAAAAAAAAATTACCTTACCCAAAGTGATGCTTCAATACAAAAGCCTTGTATAAATGAGTGGATAGTTACTCATGCAGACATGAAATGCCTTATGTTACAGTGTATACTGTTTGATTTCTACCTTATAAATATCATCCTAATCTTAGACCTGCTCTTTGAAGATATCTATTTCATGTCTTTGAAATCTATGGCATAAAATATTTCTGCTGACTGTTTAGAAAGTTATATTACAGCCCTTACAGGCTAGTCCTTAAATGACCTTTGTCTCTTCAGTTCATGTGCATGTTGGCCAGGGCACAAGTCTCTCTGTGTACCTTTGTGTGTTTGTCTATAAATGTATGTTTAGAGTTTTTTGGTTTTGTTGCTGTTTTTCTGGGTTTTGCTCACAGAATTGCGCCCTGGGTGATTAATATTAATATTGACATTGGTGATAAAAGGATTGTTTTTCCAAGTAATTTCCATCTGCCCTTCAGCAGGCGAGACAGCAAGCAGCCAACACGCTGGCTAATCCCCCATCTCTTTGCTGAGTCCTGCTTGTTCAGGTGATGGCATTATTTAGGCCAGCTGACATGGCTTAAACAGTCTGCTTCCAAATAGTACATAATAACCAGGTCATTCCAAGGTGAGCAGGATGCTCGTGGGTGGTGTGAAACGCCTCTGACCCTTGTGGCCTCATGTCATCACTGTTTGCTTTAGAGCGTCAGGGGTGTGCTTTTGTTTGCAGTGAATTCAGTTGTATAGTCAGTTCAAGTCAGGACTCATCCGGTGCTCATGAAGAATGACTTTGTCAGACAATGCCGGCTACCTCGATCGAACTGATCAATAAACAATCACAAAATTATGAACTCAAGTAAGGCGCAGTTTTGGACAGATATAACACAATTAGCCCTACCAGCAGATTCTGTAAGAGGGGGGTAACAATAAATTGGCTTACCTAAGGTCACCTCTCATCCTTGCATGTTGATTGAGTGTGCTGTAGGTCAGTGGATTGGTGGATTGTCCTGGTCACTAGGTGTAATTGTGACTTTTGCTGTAACTATGGTTATCTATATCTAACTCTATTGCACAGTGCATGGCTAAGACACTTTGCCCCTGTAATGTTTTCACATTTTGTGTGATGGCGGCTCCAAATGCAATTTCTTCACTGAAAGAGGAGCAGAGAACAGTTCTTCTCAACACTGGCTTCGGCAGGAGTTGTATGCTTCTCTGGTCTGATGGATTGAAGTTAGCTTCTGTTTGACAGTGATAGACAGATGGTTCATCCAATCACTTGTATTTTTGGAACATGCCTGCCCCTTTACAAACAATTTCTATGGATGACTTCCCAGATGATTCTGTATTACAAACCATCTGGCGCATTAGGTTAGAGGATTCTGACTGAGTCCATTTTCTCTTACTGATCAGTAGTAGGCAGGGAAGCAGTTTTGAATGTTTCCTGTGGTGTCTTTTGAAACAGCTGCTGGCTGCAGGCTCCAGGATGGGAATGAACCCCACGCCATGCCCTGTTCTTAAGGCTTTTAGAATCTGTGCCAGATTCAGAATTTCAATAAATCCATTACTTTGGTTTATGACAGAATACCTGCAAAGCAAACAATAGCCTTCCCATCATCCTCTGCTGTAATTTGTGTTATGTGCAAATTCACAAATTTTAATATGCTAAGACAGTAAACATTACACTTGCAAAACATCAGCATGTTGTCATTGTTAATGTGTATGTTGGCACAGCGAACCTTAATACTCATAAGCATTTACCTCAAAGCAGTGCTGTTTCTAAGTCCAGCCTCACAGAGTCACAAGCACAACTGTAAAAAACTGTTTTGTAAATACAACAGGGCTAAGAAAATCTGGTTTTATCTCTGTGAAAATAGGTACAAGGATAAAATAGCATAATAAACTGTAGCCTGTAAAATGAAAATGAGGTAAGAAAACAGATGAGACACAGAAAAACCATGATGCAGCAGTGAGATGGGACTTCCAGACCAACACTGCACCTGCACCCACATCCGGTACAAACATTGCATTGGACCAGCATCTGAGTAGAGAGAAAAGACAAATACCCAGCACACACACACAGCCATGCAAACCCACACACACAGCCACATACACATCCATACAGACACCAAACACAGTGTAGATGTGCAGAAGTGGAGGATAGGATGCTCCCTTTCACTGGGTTACCAACTGCATTCTTTCTTTAATTGTAACTATTTTGTGGTCCACAATTCTAACCTCAGTCTGATTCTTGTTATTTCTAGAAGAGGAGCTATTTTTATTCTTCATTTCTGTCCCCATTTATTTTCTCTCTGAACATTTAAACATGGTCATGTGGGCGTTGGGGCTTTCGATGCGCTCGACTGCCTGCTCAGATTATTGCTATCCATCATTTGTTTATTCTCATTTAGAAAAGGAGGACGCTTCCATTATTGCATTATAATTTCCTGTAGAGGTTACCGAAGGCCAGATCCAACTTTAGTTTTCCTCTTCTTACTCCCTCACACCATGCACTGCGAGCTTCCACTTCATAGCATTATGCTAATGTTCACATGACTCTGACTAAAAGTCCTCCACACAATGAGAAGCTGCTCCCTGTGAGCACTACTCACATTTCTTCTTTTCATTGCGCTGTAATGTCAATACCACAAAAAACCTCACCACAGCGGCTGACAATAAGCAGAGTCCAATGCTACATACAGAGACTGCTGTTAAGCTTTTCACATGCTGTTACAAAAAGTTTCCCCAACTGTCTTTAGTCTTCACTCTTTTAGAGTGCAAGCACAAGGCAGTCAGAAAAATCCATGCTTCTTCATATGTTTCCCAATGTCTTTCCTCCTAACATGCTTCTTTCATGCCATCTGTCTTGTCTTGCAGTCAACTCTGGTAAGGATATGCCTGCTTCAATGTTTTATTTTTAATCATTACTGATGTCTTGAGTGAAGTGTGACATGCAGCTGATGTATAAAAAATCTAGGTTAAACACCACATATGTACCTTTCATTAATCCCAAGATAAACACTTAAGCAAAAGTAGCTCCTGGCCTTTCAGAGAGGAAAGTAATTCACCGACTCAAGACCCTGGAGGATACAGATGCAGAGTTATGATGCTCTATAGCCCTGATACTGAGCAATAACATCATACACCTGTCATGGTGTATTCCAGAGGTGGCTATATGTCTTGTCATGTTAACAACACAATAAAGTGGATGCTAAGAGACCGGGATCCTCTCAGATGAACCATGTATCCTCAGGAATTGTGCCTTAGCTGTGGAGTCATCTTATGTTAAGTCACCCTAACTGCGGCTACGGGGGCTAACGTGTTGGATAAACGTCGTTGCAGGCTAGCGGGGAGGCAGAGCAGGGTCTTGACATTGTCCGGAGAAGCCCCTGGCTATGTTAACACATTCACTGCAGGCATTTTTGCTGTAGTCTGAAAACAGCCAGCTTTCAGGTGCTTCAGTTCCCCCTCCCTTTTCTCTGTCCCCTCATTAAGCAGCCTCTGGGGACAAGCTTAAGGGCAGCTCCTCTCTGGCCCACAATGATAATGTTGATCCTCTAGGCTTTCGGCCAAACCCAGAGAACTTCCTATACATAGCTGGACCCTTATAAGCATATCTGCAATAACATTATCAACGCAGCAATGAAAAATAGAGCTGGGCAAAGATTTTAGGGGTTATTCAAGCTTAGTGGAGTAGTTAGCATCTGCTGTCTGATCTGTCTTAGGGCAATATCATATCAGAATAATGAGGGCAGATATACTCCAGCTTTGGAGACTCTGCAAAGCAATCTTTGAATAAATTTGCCTTAACATGTAATTCATTCAGTGGCTAGCTGAAGACAATTCCATATCTCCATATCAAACTATGTCAGAGAAGAATTACGCATGTACAGTGTGCATACAGGACTGTTATATAATGACCAACCACTTGCAGTAAATCCAGTCAAATAATTCTATAAAACTGAATGTTTTGTCAGATTAATTTCAAACTTTGGCATTTGGTAGAAAGTGACAGCAACAATGGTAGAGAGAGGAGATAAGCTCTACTTGCACAGAAAAAAAAGCTCAAACAGCTCAAAAAATAGGCAAGAGGCATTTTGATCAAAAATCTTTGTAAAGAAGCATAAACCCCATTTCACTGAAGTGGAACAGGACATAACATCTGAAGAAATATTCTATATCTCTTTTATGTCATTAAGGAATGTCGAACTCTAGCAGAAACACAAATACACTGAGGAGAAAACAGGTTATTTTGGAGCAGAGCAGAGCAGCTAAATACTGAATGTAATAGACTATACACTATAAATTCAATAAGAAAATGACCTGGAAAACCTACAACATCCAAACATTATTCTAGTCTTTACTTTGCTGGTTTCAAAAATCATTTGAATCTTACAAAAACAGAATGTTGTCCATTGCATTTATTTTCATCTCCTCTGAGGTTGCAGTTTTGTTACAGGTGTACTGGATATTTGTTGTCATGTTAGCAATAACATGAATGAATATATTCATATTGAATATGAATATAAATGTGATTAAATTGTGTTGCATTTTGGTTAGGTTTAGGTTCCAAAACTATTTGGTAAGGTTTAGGAAAAGATGATGGTTTGAGGTTACATTATTTACAGAATAGAAGTTATTTTACTTAAGTTAAGAGTTGGAGTGCTCCAGGTTAGGGTTATCAAGGTTTGTCCAGATCAGGCTACGGTCTAATTCAGGTTTTTGAAACCTGTATTTGACATTTATGTGCACAAACCATAACTGGGATACACCAAAAACCTGATCATAACCAGAATACTCCTGCACATGTAAATGAAACAACAATTCTATGAAGTTTCATTAGGAGGTAGACAACAGATTCAGAAAACACACAGGTATGCAGGGTCTGTATGAACTCAAAAACTACTGAGGGACCCTTTAGGCAAAGTCCGAGCTGCACCAGTAAAGCTGTGTCCAACAGTAAAGTCTGTATCAGTTCAAGGCAGCTCCCCAAGAATGTGTGTAACTGTATGAATGCTAAGCAAGGCGTTGTTGAAAGCAAGTCTGCATGCTCAGCAAACCTTCCCTGAATAAATAAAGCTTAAAATAGAGAGAGGTAGACATGTGACGAAGGTCATGAGACAGATTCCATGATCTTGCAGGTTCAAATTATGCACCTACACCTGCTGAGACACCAAGACAGCCCATTAAATAGAATTTAATATAAAGAAAGAAACAGTATTTCAGGGGCATAAGCCAAGGCTTTGGCAGGAAGAAGCCGCATTTCACAGAGTGCTGTGCAACTTTGTCAGGTAAACGTGACTGTTAGGGACAAGCGAAGATTGATGGAATCTTTTTTCCCCCTGGCTCAGCAGTCTTTGATTTCCACAGCACAAGTCAGGAAGAAGGGGAGAGGGAACGGAGGAGGAATGATAGATAGGAATTCACGTCATTTATATCCCTAGGTCGGTCTATCACACAACTGACTAAGGGATAAAGACAGCCACAGAGGAAGAACGATGGGAAGACATGGATACAGTCTTGAAATATAGAAAATGTGTGTGTTTATAGCAACCATCTGTGAGAATTTTGCAGCAACTTGTGCAAAGGTTTACACATTTCTATGAGCATGAGTGCAGTGATTCATGCTGTCTTAATTAGCATCTGGATGCTTTTGTCTGATTAAATGAAATAACTCTTTTCCAGTCCTTGAAGCATAACTGTGTAATGCTCATGGGGGGTGAGGGGCGTCCAGCTATGCCCCCCTCAATATATCATTGTAAACATAAAGATAACATTTTGAATAATACAATGATGTGCTGTAAGCTTGTGCTAATAATAGACGCAAAACAATGCATTTCTACGTTTTGAAAGATTGACCTCCCCCATGTGCCTCACAGTGTTTTGTTCCACTGCTTAAGAAGCTCTGAAAGTGTGCCAGTGGTGGCTGGCCTCCAATAAGTAGCTACTTTGGAGAGGTTAACTTAAAACAAAGGATGTGTCACACATTTTGTGTTTTGTTTTGAAGCTTAGAGGAGTTTTAGAAGTTTTAAGAGCATCTAAAGCTCAGGATTTAGAGTGGGTCATCTACTTATTACAGGGTTTGATCCCCACGTCCTCCTAATGTGGATATGTCACTGAACCCCACAGTGCTCCCAATGGTCAGGCCAGCTTATCAGTTTGTGTCTGATAGGGTGAATGATTATAGTTAGTTATAGAAGTTAGAGAACCTTTGGTGTCCCCTCCAGGAATTGCTATTGAGAAATGTACATGTTTATCATCCCCCCAAAAGGAAATGAAATATCCGCCCTTGGGAGTGCTTTTCAATTTCCACCTATTGCTGCCCTGCCATCTAACATTTACAGTGAGGCAATGCAAGAAGATGATTTGGGTTTACAGCAGAAGTGCTTCTCCTTATAATTTCTTCTGCAGAGACACTGATTGATAAAAGTTTCAGGGTCTCCAGGCTAGATGAAATCACAGGCTTTACAAAACACAGGGACATGATGGTCATTGGAAAACATCGGTGCTCATTGCATTCATTTTAGTTTTTGTTTGCATTACAATGAGCCATTTACTGATGGCAGCATCTATTCTGGCCATTTGCCTACTATGTGCAGTACGTATGTATCTAATGACTTGATTGAATTAAAGCTTGTGTAGTCAAAGGCTGTGCTCTGCGTGAGCTCATGTCTTCCCGTAACTGTCACCCTTTAATTCACCACACCTATAGACAACATGATAACAACAAAGATCTCATAAGTTGCTTTTTTCTCACATCTTGTAAGGAAAGTACTGATCAGGCATTAATTTAGCTTTTATATAAAATGTAAGCGTTGCATAATCTTTCTTAAGAGAAGCACAGATGATCACATCATTCATTATCAAAGATATTATTTTTGATGTTTAAAAAAAATCTGCTTGGAATTAATTCTAATGCCTCCTTATTTTAGTTTATGTAACAACTGCAAAGTTTTCATTCTGGGGCAAAGAAGCAAATAATGTTTTACACTGGCTTCAGTCCTAAAATTTGCGCAGAAATCATTAAATCACATTTTCTTTTATTCGGAATGTTTGATATTTTTTTTCCAATTAAATATATATATATATATATATACGCCCTACATCCTGTTGTTTTCTTTTCCTGCTTCTGATGCTATGCTGTAGTCTTGCCTTGTAGTGTATCTGCTTCCCGCCAACCCCTTCACCTCCAGAGACCCCTCCCCATACATTTCTCTCTGTTCTCCGTATTTAACCCTCAGTTTTAATATTTGCCTTCACAAGGATTTTTACCATTCCAAAGCTTGAATCTCTGTTACTCCAAAATCAAGTTGAAAGGAGTATCATTCAGTTCTTTATTGTGTCTCCCCCTGTAGCCTTATTCTCACACTCCCTTCTTCTCTCTTGCTCTCTTTATCTCTCCTCTTTTATGACCCTTTCCCTCTCTGTGTCTAAACCTGCCTGACTTTCTCTTGGTGAGTGACATGCATTACAATCTCTGATGGATTCTCTTTGCCTTCTGTCCCTTTTTTTCACATCCTCTCTCCTCCCACACACACAGATTTTGTGTCCTAAAAGCTGCAATTGTACATCTTACTGTAGCCAGAATTTCTCTCCACACTGTCACCCATCCATCCCATGCACTGTGCAAACACAGGATATGTGTGCCACCCATCCAATTAAGTGGCCATCTCCTTTGTGGTTTGTTCACACAGCACACTGAGGGTCATATTTACATAGGCAAACAATTACCAGATTGTGCCATTACAACAGCATGTTAAATGACCTGTCATTTGTGTCTGTACAGCCAAATCCTATAGTTCTGGAAACAAGCTAATGCTACGTAAGCCATTCAATTGGATCCTAGTGAGGAGAGAAAACCCATGAGCTGTTCCTGCACGTGCTCATCCACAAGACACATTACTCATCTGAGTGTTCATCCATAGACTGTAGGCATCAAGCATTCCCCATAAGTGACGAGTTTTTCATATGCAAATATGTCTCTTCTAATCCTCTATTATTCTGTATTTGCATGCTGTTCTGAAAATGCCTCTACCCGCACCCCACCTCCCCCCCAACCTGCCTTTCATCATACAAAACAAAGGTGTTTACACGATTCAATGCAGCAACTGCTGCAAGATATTTGAGGCGCTGCAGAGATGCAAATTAGACACCAGTAAAATTCTGTAGCCACTAATCCATTTTCTATGCATATTCACACTGTGCCATCTCTTTCATAAATCAGAATAAAATGTCAAGACACGATAAGGCCTTGGCAGACTCATATGATTACCTTAAGCAGGACAAATTGCCATGAAAAAAACATCAAGCCATTATATTAGCAAGTATGACGTTAATTATATTACATGACATGACCAAACACACACGTAGATTATATTTAGACTCACACAACATTAGCTTTCACTCATCACAGTGTTTACACATCTGGGTTGCAGATTTGGAGTACTTGCAAAATACTTACAGACAGCTTTTTAGTAGCTTTTTACAATACTGGGAAAAGTTTTGATGAAGAGGTTCCTATTATGTCTGTGCAATGTGTGTGTGTGTGTGTGTGTGTGTGTGTGGGAGAACACCTGTAGTTTGGTGCCCACAGTGTTTTGTGGGGCCATTTGGCTGGACCCCACTTGGAGAACAACATTTTTCTGAACTATGTTGTTGTTATTGACAAAACTAAAATAGTCTAAGTATTTGTGTGGTGATGGTTAAGGCTAGGGTCAGGGTCAAGGATAGGTGTTTTTTTAAGTTATAGTATAAATTGTGTCTTTAGGAAGTCCCCACAAAGATAGCAACACATACTATGTGTGTGTGTGTGTGTGTGTTTGTGTTTACAAGAACGCAGATTATTTTTAAGTTATGGCTATTTTAGGTCAAAGCAACTGTTTGAATGGCTTTAATGGCTTTATATGGTCATGAAACACTGATGTTATATCACACTCCAAGATTAACTCAAGCAAACATTTTGTAAATTTAAACTTCCTTTGCTGCTTTCTGTGTTTGTAAAGTAAGAATAGATTTACTTTATCTAAAAAAGGCTTTTTATTTTATTCAACAGATAAATTATATATTAACATATAGTAACATTATGTATCAAATAAAGCATTCATGGTGATGGTATCCTTTTAACTTGAGTAACACCAACTGTAGAAACTGTAGAATACTTTTCTTAAACAAATGTAAAAATGGTGCATTTTATTTAAAGGATTATCAGCAAAAAATGTACGTAAAGAGTCAAAAGTAAAAATACTCATTCTGTGGAATAAGGGGCCTAGTTTTAAATACTTGATATACTATTGCAGTTTAGTCCAGTGGTTTCAAAGACACATGAGCCCATTTTTCACAGTTTTTTTCACACAAGATAAATCTGCAGGGTTGTGAAATGAGAAAAATGTAGTAAAAAGTCAAAAGAACAATATTTCCTGATAAAATGTAGTGGCTGTAATTAGAAAGTAGCATGAAATGGAAATACTGGAGTGAAGCACGGTACTTGAACAAATGTTCTTAGTTAAATTCTACCACTGGTGTCTCAGGTACAATGTCACCTGCACCACAGGTTCCCACACACACTTGGCTGTACACTCTGTATTTCATCTCTGGTGAATTGTGTGCATATATGTGAGCCTCTGAGGGCTGTGCCAACAAATGCACTCCTAATCAGTACAATATGGTGATGGATTGGCCTTAATTGCTCCTCAGTTCTGCTGGTGACACATTTAGATTTGATGATCCATTTAATGGCCCTCAAAAACTTGTGTATTCATTGTATGAGAAGAACATGCAGCCTGGCACAGAATAGGCTCTTCTCTAATCATTGAAATAATATCTGCAGTGCACAGAAATGATTTCATTCAGTTATATCCAAACCAACAGAAAACTGTTGCCATGTTTATATTCTCCCCATGTGTTCCTCAGCAGGTGTTGCTCAGCGTTCAGAGCTACAGCTTCCTGTCAGGCAGCTGAAAGGAGAGCACTTGACAGAAAGAAAATATTCACTCCACCGATTTGTTATCGTTCTTGCTCTACTCATCTGACTGGGATGAGGAAGAGAACGGGTAGCAAGGGGGATATCTTTGGAATATCTGTTTAACATCCTAATTGGAAATGACAAGCACAGTGGCGCGTTCAGCCCTGCAGGGGAGATCAAAGAGTTGGAGCACCGTGAGACACAGCAGTATGGATCAGAACCAAGCCGATCCCGTCACGCCTTGGCTAATTAACACCTGGCTCTTACTAATTAGCTAAATCTACCGGCATTCCAGAAACAGCACAAAAAAACTAACACTGTATAAGATTTACGACCCAATGTTGGACCTCAGATATATCTCCAGAGTCTCTACCTGTCTGCAGGAGCAAATGTAGGAACAGGTGTTCTCCTCTCTCTGCTGTGACCACACAGAGCAGCAAATCAAATTTAAGTGAGGTGTTTGGGATTTTCAGCCAAGTGTTTTGTATTGCTAATACTACCTGTTAAGTGGTCCCATTGGTGTTTTACTTGGCACATGATGTGTATGACAGTTCTAGTCAAAAATAATTGCTCCAGTCTCTCGCTTCTCCTCACTTGAACAATAACTTCATCAAAACATGTTTACATTTTCACGTCCAGAATTGACAGCCAAGTTCAGCAAACCATCAGAAGTTTCACCTTGAAGAAAATGATTAAACCTCCACAGCAGGTTTGCGGTTGTCGTTGCCTTAATAAATGAAACTGCAGAGTTTATTTTCACAAATTACGCTCAAACTGAATGTACCTGCATTGATTTTGCATTGTTAATCCAACACAGACTGACAAAAAAGCCTCAAGGCTGTACATCAGACAGAATGAGGATATTGGTTTGGCTGGCTTGGCAACAAGAAAATAGTACCGTATTTACCGAACTATAAGCCGCTACTTTTATCCCACGCTTTGAACCCTGCGGCTTATACGACGATGCGGCTAATCTATAGATTTTTCTTCGCTAACGTTTCAGTGACAGTTTCAGCGCACAGGAGGAGGATGAACAAAAACATTAATGACTTTTCTGTTTTGTTCGATCAGCCGTTTTACTGCCGTGTTACAGGCACCGTTTGGAAACAATTAAGTTATGTAAATAAACATTTACAAAATCTTTCTGTGTAAATATCTCATTTCACAACGTATATATCTGTGGCTTATAGTCTGGTGCGGCTAATATATGTAAAAATATTTTTTCTTTTAAAATGTAGTGGGTGTGGCTTATATTCCGATGCGCTCTATAGTCTGGTAAATACGGTAATTATATTAAATTAAATCCCAGCAGGGTGCTCTCTGCTGGTGCTGATAAATTTCAAGGTTGATCAACTCTGAAAAAAAAGATTCTGCCCACAAACACCTGAGCACAAGAACAAACCAGAAACAGAAAATCACTAAATCTAAATCTAACCTAATGACCTGCACTTCACCCCCCAAAAATCAGGCTAAAGAGGAAACACCTTGCAATAAAAACATCATCACTTTTGCCAGTTTCTCTCAGCATTCCTCTTTTTTCTCACAGGTGCTGATTAAAGTTAGAGATGTTTACCCAAGTGATGGAATTGACTTACCTTTCATTTGGCGCACCCAAGCTGCGAACAGTCTATCGTAACACTGACACCTCGGGTAATGAGTGAAAGGACAGTCATTCCGTTGGCTGATTACAGACAGTAATTAAGACACTCATCCTGTAATTAAGCGGCGGCAGGTATCTTGTGTTCGGAATACATCATCTTTTTCTTCCCAGCAGCTCTTTTTATCCACTTTTTCCGATTCTCATGACGGAGACACTTATATCAATATTGGAATGAGGCACTTACAGGTTATCAGGTTTGAAAACAACTCTTTCCCCCCCAGTGTCATGGCAAGATTAGGAATTTTGGCTGAGTCACTCTTTCACTCAGTAGCTTTCATCTGTCCCTCCATCCCCAGTCAATCTGTTGAGCTGTTTGTTTGTCTGTCTCGGTCTTGTCTGCCTTACTCTCCCACTAATCCCCCTTTCTCTCCCTCTCTCTCTATTCTTCTTCTTCCTCACTGTCTGTCTTCTCTGCAGTGTCCGAGACAACCTGCCCTGGCTTCGAGGGCTACTTGCAGAGGCTCTGCTTCATGTTCAGCTCTGTATTTTAGTGCAGAGCTAATTTTCATCCTGCACTCCATAATGCAAATAATTTCCCTGCCACAACTGCAGGGCCAAAACTTCATGCATCATTTCTCAGCTTAGTTGGAGCATATAATATGATGTGGTTAAATAAATTGTCAATCTCAACACAGTTCTCTGACAGTAGCTCTCTGCATTCTATAAATAAAGCCCCCCCCCCATCCCCACTCACAATTTATAGATAGTTAATAGACTGCTAGAGATATAGCTGAAGTGACAGTTAATCTAATCCAGCTAATAAAATATGATTAATCTTGTTTGTGTTTGACATTATATTGTTTATTGCTATACTTTTCAGATGTATTTATTTAGCTAATTGTATTAATTGATTTACAGAAGTAAATATGAATGCTAGCAGAATCATATTCATATCCAATCGAGCTACAACATGCATCTAAAAAGCAAGACAGTGTTGGGGTTTATCAAATGGTATGTTCAATTTGGCTATCAGACATAATTAATAATTATTAAATTAATGGAACAAGGAGGGAGTCCATAGTTCCACAGACAAAGAAACATGTGGTCTTCACCATGTGGCGAGGCCCAACAACAGTAAAAGCCACGTAAGTAGGGTGATTAAAAAAAGAAGCAGCGTGGACTGAGATATTTTCAATCTGGCCCAAATCCCTGATAACTGGATCCTTCATTTCCTTTTATGCAACTCATTCCTTTATTAGACCCTGCCTGGTAAATGCCCATGAGTTTCTAATGTGTCACCCCAAATTTGTGACAAGGGAAACATCCCACTTGTGGTGGTTGTGGGTAAAATGCACACTTGTGTGACATATGGAACGTTATCAGAATGTGAGGAGTGCTATCAGGGATAAGTCTGGTTATTGGTCTTTCCCCTCCATACATACAATATATGACTTAACTCATTTATTCATTGCTGGGTTTAATTTTATTTTTAAATAGACAAGAAGAATAATCACACAGTCACAATTAAGGTGGCAGTGAAAAACCAATGCACATACAGGAGCAGTGGGAGGTTTAAACTAATTAAACATTATCTAGAGACATGTAGGTCTACTGAACAAGACATGTTATTTTAAATAGTTCCTGCCTAATACTTTTATTAAGGAAAGGGATGTTTGATTGATGATTTCTCAAAATGATTTACAAAAGAACATGATATTTGATATTGATGTTGTCACATATAGATCAGTCTGATGAATAGATGTAAGTAATTAAGAGGCCCAACTGTGGAGGTTCAGCCTCCTCTATTTTAGTTTGTTGTTTGATGACATAGCTGTGTAGTTTTTGGATGGGAATCCAACATTTTGTGAACTTCTTAATATTCTTTAATTCTGTTTTGTCTGTCCTAAAATGAGCATGAGAACATTATTAACTGGACTAGTGTTGCACAATAGAAACGTAAGTCGTGCACTAGTTAACTAAGTGTACAGTGAGTTGCGTTCGTTTATGTGGGGCATCCTTCCTGATGGTTTTCTGCTAAAGACTGAAAGTCTCTACACCCAGGCCTGATGACATCATCAGGGTTATTTCGTCAGACTTAGGAAAACTTCCTCCAGGGCAACAACGACAATACAGGGTGTTTTCACAGGCTTAATAATACTTTGTGCAAAGCATAAACATAACCTATAAGCTGCTTCTTTAAAGTTGAATAATGAAGTTCTATGAAAATTCTAACCCTATAAGAGATTCAATTAAGGAACCAATCTTCCCATTGTTTGCTCACTGTAAGCTGATTCTGTGTTTTTTTTTTTATGCAATAAAGTAAGAGCTTGATATGTAGCCAGCATAGTGATGTAATGCCATTGTGCAATTAATGTGTGGATAACTTCAAACAGACTAATAAATCAGAGACAGCAGGGGATTGTATAATAACACAAATCATGTGAATTACGGAACAGTGGGTTACACCACCAGCAGAGCATTCAATATAAGGGTGTTTTGTATTGCTGCTGTGGCATCCAGGAGAGGGTATTATGGATTTGGACCTATTGTACTGCTGCGTTTTAAGTGTTGCTCATCGAGCGGGATTATTGCCTTGGTAAATGTAGCGATACACAAATGGTTCAGAAAGTCCATCTACAGAGAACAAGTGTACTGTCTGCTTTCTCCATGAGCTCTGTATACCATGAAGCTACAGTAATTGGAAAACCGAACATATTTGCAATCTGTGGGGTTCACAACAAACACAACAAAAGCTTATTAATCAACTTAGTCCCTTCGGAGTGTGATATATTAAGATATTATTTGCCTTGACGTCTGAAAACTTGTGAGCAAACTTGCATGCATTTTTAAATACATCACACATCCAGAGCTCTTTGCAAGTCAGGCTGTCCAAAAGAGAGCCTCTCTCTGTTTGATAACGGTGTTCTGCTTGAGCTTTGCAACTGCTTAAATGGTGAAGTGATGAGAGCTGAATTCTACTTGTTACTCTCCGGAGGCATGATTCCGTTCTTTAGAAGTTAGAGGCCTTGATGCAAACAAGAGCTTTACCAAAAATAACATGCCACAAACTTTCAAAGACAAAGTTTTTCTGTGTGTTTTTCAATTGAAGTTGAGATCTATTTCCTGCATTGAGCTCATACATTTTTAGAGAAGTGAGCTTTTTGATGGCTAGAAAGAAGAGAGGAAGAGCACTCTGGAGCTTTGTTGAGAAAGACAGATTTAGGACGATAGGGGATTTGAAATCTTTTGTGCCCTTGAAGATGACCACAAATGAGTTAGAGACGACTGCTGTCTGGAGCCCGAAAGGAGAGATCAGATGCACTCCATTGGTTTCGCTTTAACTTTTCATTTTTTTAACCGCATGACGATGAAAATGTTTCCCCACAATGGATGCATGTAGAATTTACACATCAATGAAATCTGATCTATTTCACTTACTGCTAAGATCTGAATACTAGAGGGGAAAAAACGGAATCCAATGGCTTCAAAAGGCCCAATGACATACTTTCAATCATCTATCAAAGGGAAAGATTAAACATATGTTAAGGGCACAACTAAATGCATCACTCCCTTCCTTTAGGGAAATGTACTGAATACAATTCTTATATAAATCTAATTCCCCATATTAAGTGAGTTTCTACAGTAAAATTCAATATGACTACTCAATCTGAGCTCTGCAAAAGTCAAGAGGTCAGGGGCGATGCAGCTTCCTCATGGTCTTTTTGATTATTTCCTCCCATCCGGCCATTAGACCCCCACCAGCAGTGTCCCTGCCCTGCAGAGACCAATGCGCCTTGATAAATTTTGCCTATTATGCAGGTAAAGTAGTGGCCTGTTACAGCTCTGCACTGCCCTATTTGGCTGGTGTCTGAGAGCAAGATGTCCGTCATTACCCTGTCTAAATGGTATGTTATAAGCCTATCTTCTCTTAACACAGGGAAAAAAAAAACAAGTGAGGATGGAAATGAAAAAGCTCCAAGTAAATTAGATTGACCCTCAGGATCGCATGCACTAGAACAAGAGTTTGGATTTGACTACATGTTCAGAGGGAAATGAGTCTGAAAAGATCTGCACATCGTACGTGTTCATTATCAGACTTGCTTGCAGTGTTGGGACTCTGTGTTTCAGCTTGATTACCATTCAAGACTGCCATGCTGAGATTCATTCATTCATCTTCATACTTGGCTTTTACCCAGCACGTCTGTCTTTATTGCCCCTTTGGGAAAAATAAGACTGTGTGACAGTGTCTGTGATAGAAATAAAACATACAGTAAATGAAGCATAAATAAAGATGTCCTGTTTTTAGTGTTGTGTTTTGCTGCTATTCAGTATTAAGCATTTATCATATTATGCCTCTGTATTGCCCACATACAGCTACAATACATATTATTCCAACAGATATTTTTCCTTCAGGAAATAAACTATCAACAAATAAATATGCTTGGCTCCTGTGGAGGCATTTCTATCACCCACAACACCATTGTTCTGCACTTATGCATATTTGTTAATTTCATGGAAGCAAATGAGTGTGCTTGTGCGTAGGTGGGCAGAGTGGCACAGCTCAGGTTGTGTTCATGTAGATCAGTAGAAATTTGGTACCAAATCTTGCATGAAATTTACTCATTTTAACCCAAACCATGATCCTAACTAAACCTTAAGAACTCCGTTTTCACATCATAAACCTGTTAACGGTGATATGTCAAGTTTGGAAGGTACATAAGGTTCATAGATAGATAGATAGAGATACTTTATTGATCCCCGGGGGGAAATTCATGGTGGTTTTGTTAGCAGTTTGAGACTTGAATGAATTCCACCAGATCAGGCTGGGGTCAGGGCCATGCTGTACTTTTGAGCCAACACAGAATACATGTGATTAACAGATAAATGTTCCATTTAAATGTCCCCCATAAAAAACACATCCTCCACAGCAAAAAAGGAAGTACAAAGTAGAAGGCATGATGTGTTGCCAGCCTTACAGCATATCAATTGCCAGCACTACATTTCAATTTCGCTGACATTTATTTTGAGCTTTTCTGTCACTTTTGCTTTGTTTGTGACACGGCTTTAGCCAGTCAAATGGCATCCTGTGTGCTTGAGATTGTGTGGGGGAGATTATATGCAATAATGTAGCTTTCAGTCAAACAAAAGTCCTTACAGGAATATTAAATGCCATGATAACTCTCAACTTTGAGAACACTGATTCAGGTTCATCTCTGGACAGAGTAGTAGTAGCATAAAAAAGCCAACCCACACATGTTGTTGCACAAAAAGTACTTAATGCCAAGGATAAATTCAAATTCAAAAACTAAATAGGTCTCTCATTAAATTCTCACCTTGTGGACCCAATTGAACTTGAGTTTCAGCTTTAAAATATTCACCTCTCTCTTGGGGCCTCAGAGAATGTAGTTTCATACCAAGGTCACAGATTTATCAAAAAGCCACATCTAAGTCTATCAAGTTGGGATTATGTCTGCTTCTCTTCTTCCCTCTACTCTTAGTCTTAGACTCTTGGTCTGGAAATTTCTTGGAGCAGGTAATGGTGTTTCCTGGTAAACTTTTATGACTGAAATGTCTTGTATAGGCTTCGCAGGTTTGATTAAGCTTTCATTACAAAGAGCTGCATGTAGGGCAATTTGAGTAATTAGCATAATAAGCTAATTAATTGACCAAAACTGGAAATAACTACAATTTTGCCTCCAGTAAACTTAGAAAGGTGAAGAAGAAGGTGCAGGCATGCAATATTTCCTCATTAGCATAATGTTCATATATTATGTAATAATTTGTCAAAATCTGAATATTTTTGCTTTTAGTCCCTTTTAGTCAACTTAAGCTCTAAACTGCAAAACCAGAAAATAACAATAGCTGTAGCTTTTAAAGACGATCTTAGTGTCTAACACTGTGTTTGGATGTCAGAAATGAATGTCTTGCACAATCTTGATCCATACGCTTTGTCATTATTTATTGCCAATCTTGAATGTTTTGTACCAAGTTGCAAAGATGATCTTAGGAAAAATGATTTACTCTCCACCCCCCTCCAACCTTTTCCCACCTGTGTCAACTGCTACTCCCTTTCAAATGGATGTGGATACAGATTGTGCAAGAGATTAATTTCTGGACATCCAAACATAGACTCTAAATATTCTTTTATCTAATCACCTTTCTAAAAAGATAAAATACAAAGATATAGCTATTTCCAAGTTCCTGTGTAATTACTGCATAACATATGCAATTTATGGTAATGTGGCAAAGTTGCATGATTTAGTTATGGTAACAGATGAATTTCTGGACATCTAAACATAAACTTAGACACTTATATCACCTTTCTAAGTTAAGCAAAGTTATTATAATTTCCAGTTTTTGGTGATTAATGATCTCTTTATGCTAATTACTCAAATTGCCCAATATGCATCACTTAGCAACTAAACTTAATCTCATCTGCGAAGCGTATAATCGGCATTTCAGTCATAAAAGCTCATAGGAAACAACATTGCTGGGTTTCATATTGGCCATAGGGGTTTCTTGTAGACTATCTCCCCTCCTGTGTCTTTAACCTTTACTGTTTCATTATCTGTAATGCAAGTCAAGTACCTTAAAGTCAGCTCACAGATGTATAAGCAACAAATATATTCATTTCAAGGCATTATACAGGAGACAAAAGATAAACCACAACAACACACACAGCCAATAAGCTTATGTCCTGTGCACCCAACCAATTCAAATGACTGTGACCATTCTTTCTATTTGGACTCTCTTTTCTTCCTTCTTCTCAGCTATGCTGCCTGTCCTCTTCCCCAACCTCTAACAGGCACAGTCTGTCTGAAGACACTGAACTATGGAAGATTAGACTATGTAGATTTAATATGTAATGTGGATACATAGTAAATAACAGAACTGCTCGCAGCTGTTCAGCAACATCTCGTACAATATCCTGCAATGCCTTTAATAAATATACACTCTTTGGTTATGTTTTATTTAATCAAGAATTCAATCATATGCTGGTAATACAAATTGGACATGCTATTTCCATCCACCTCAGACAGTTTTGTGGAGGCAAGTTGCAAACGTACTGCTGAAAACTGAGGCTGGATTATTGTGGTGGAAAAACATGGTTCCAAAAGGCAACAGGGAAGAGTTAATCCTTCCTGATGCATCTTTATGCAGTGAGCACAGTATTTAATTGCATTTATATTAAAACAGTACCCCACTGATTTAGCATTGCACAATTTATGATTTACTTAAGCACTGTACATGGCCGCTCTGAGTTGTGAGAAAATAATTATGCCAATCCCTCACCTGCATCTTATTTCACTGTACCTAGTTATGTAGTTGATCTGTGATATAAATTGAAAGCAAACTCTGAAACACAGATTATGTGTTATGTATAAAAGAGATTTATTTATGGGAAGTTTGAACCAGCTACAACAGGAAACATCTTTGTGTTATTCCACTTAAATTACAGTAAAAGCCAAATGTATCCATCCATTTACCCTCCCTCTAATACCCATTTGCCCCACATCAGAGCACTCTGATGATGTCTCTTGTTTTCACTTTCATGTACCACATTTTTGTTACAAATTTTACATCCCCTGCTGTTAAAGTGCTAAATGTGCTAAATTCACATACAACAGAACTCTTGTTCCAGCTATTCATCTACCATATTGGAGCCTTACTCCTCTCTGATCTGCTCCACTTTGCTTTGTTACACTGTAATGAAGCCCATTCCCCCCTTTCAATAAGGCCCTGTCCAGTGGAGGGTTTTAGTGCAGCTCCCCCTCAGTAAATTTTCAAATAATGCACATTCTCTCTCTCTCTCTCTCTCTCTCTCTCTCTCTCTCTCTCTCCCTCTCCCTCTCTCCCTCTCCCTCTCCCTCTCTCTCTCTCCCTCTCTCTCTCTCTCACAGTGTGTGTGTGTGTGTGTGTGTGTGTGTGTTTGTGTGTGTCTGTTCTACCTTGGGAGGCTCTGCATCAGGAAGAAGCACCAATTTAAACAAAAGTGGTTTTAGTCAGGTAAGACATGTCCAGTTCTGCAGAGTGATTGCACCCCATGAGAGGGACTAAAACCTCCACACGGGGGAGTTAAAGATGGTTTTATAGTGAAAGACAGGTTGAAAGCCCATGAGAGACATTGAAACCTCAGGCGAAATGTTCACCCAAGCTATAGTGAAATGAAGCAGATGTGATCTGCAACAACCTTGCCAGCAAAGAAAACATCTTTGTAGTAACAGTAGAACTGTCTGCAATTGCAAATTACTAACTACCACAAAACAGTCTAGTACTGAAGCCCTTTGTCTGCCCTACTTAATTTAGCTAAATGCTCAATGTGCCTCTATGGCAAAGGTGGACAAAAATAATTTATTCAGCAATGATGTCCTGAAAATAGGATTTTAATAAAACCACTGTGACTGCTTGAGAAGTCTGTACTGGAACGAGTCACATTGGGTGTAACAATACAGATTTCACTATGAAGCAGCTTCAGGAAGAATCCACTCAGTTACAAAAGTTAAAAGGACTGAACATTTTGTTCTGCACAAGTTGATTTAAACTTAGTGGTGGAGATGTTTTTTGGTGGCAGAGGAATTTGAAATATTGCAATACTGGAATAGAGTACAACTAGAAAAAAAACATGGCCAAGGACAGATGATCAATTGCCGAGTTTCTATGATGAGACAAAGTTTACAGCTCCAAATAATAAGAGTTCAGTAGTTATCCCTGTTAACTTTGGATTTGAGAGCAAAAGTTAATTTAAAAAATGAAACGAATAAAGAAAGATGGAACTAAATGCTAACTTCTATTATTCGACATGTTATAATAAGTTGTTAAATGTTGGAAAACTAATTTATTAGCAATTAAGATAAAGTTGAAGTTGCACAGTAAAACTAGCTAGCCTCTTGCTTCAACAAAAGTGAGTGCTAATAGCATTGAATCTTAATCTTTAGTTGTAAAGATTAGTTGTAAGCCAGGAAACCCAATGTCCCTCAGTGTTTACTCTGTTCCTGGCACTGTAAAATGTCATCAAATAAAAGTTTATTTTATCATTAAATATTGTTTATCTTTGATGCTGCTAGGTATGCACTTCAGACACTATTGTGAAGGACTGAAGGCTCTGAGCGATTGTAAAGAGGAATACTACTGAGTGTTATCAGCACAGCAAACAGCAAAACTGTCATGAATGCTGCAAAAATAAAACTGGACTCCAAGCACAAGTAAATATTTCATCATCTCAGAGTTGTGATAATGTAAAATAATGATAAACGACTAAACTTCAGAAATTGAATTAAATTGCCTATTCAAAATTGTATTGAAGTTTGTTGGCTTGAAATTGTGAGTTTTCTCAGGGCAAGGAAACCTTTCACCATCCTGTCATACGGACGCCGACTCCAGGCAACAGTGACAGTTTTGATGACAGTTGCTCATGTCACACCATGCCTAATGTATTGAGCCAAATAGACATCCACCAGCCGTGACACCATCATTTAATCTCTGTTTTTAGGGGGGGAGGGCTGTTTTCTCAGTTTTCAAGCACAAAGCACTATTTGCACATCAGTGAACCATACTCATTTCATGGCGTTTCTTGAAGCTTGGGGCCATCAAGCTCACTGCTGACCTTGAGATCATAAAGTCTTGCCTTCACACCATGTATAAATTTCACTCATGTGCAAAATGTGAACAATACTGACACCATATTCGACAACCCCTCTAAGTTTCTGCATCCTCAAATGTCTTCCCTCTCATTATGTGACAGTGCAGCGTAGGGGGAAGGCTGCCGATTTAGCTTAAGCTCATTTCCCTCCCATCAGGAGGCTGTGTGGCGTCCATGCTTTCCCCCCATTAGAGCCTAGTGCTCTGGCTTTCTGGTGAAAAGAAACATTTGTCTGGCTCAAGCGTTTCTTGAATAAAGATTTTGTTCAAGAAACTCTATTGACCTTGACGGTGCATCTTCAAATCTGTCTGTGTCTGAGGCCCAGCAGCCAGGTTTGGCTCTGCTATGCTCTGTCACAAGGGGATGGACTCTCCCTGTACTGAATCCTGTAATAGTGGGTTGTTGTGGTGGAAAACCCCCGCTTAAAGCTTCCCTGCTGGCATCTAACACTCAGCTTTTGCCCTCTTCTCCGTGTGAAGAGAAAACCTAGAGTTCCAACAACAACATCTGAAGATGTTATCTTAGCACACTTTAGTTGCTAACTATTTTTATTATTTTGAACAGAAAATTCTGTATTAATTCATCATTTGTAGTTGTCCTTTTACTATCCAATTGTATTCAGCGTTTTGTCATTTAAAAGCACGTTAGTATAGTTCAATGTGACTCTCTTCACAAATGGTTTCAATTTTGAGCTGTACACAGCATTTGAAGAAAAAGTAGTTTTTGTGTTGATTTTCTAGTTAGTCTGTCGTGTTGTGTACAGCGGTCACGAACAAAAATTCTATTTTTCGATTATTTACAAAGCAATCGGTTTATTAAAACATCTAAAACAGAATACAGTTATGTTGGGAAACACAGAAAGGCTGCACGGAAGCACAAAACCAAAGAGAACAAATAGAGCAAAATGTAAACTCTATTTTTAAATGTTGACTGCTCATTTCAGGTCAAGGGGAAGACATGGCACAGTCGGTAAAAGGAAAGTGCCAAAGGGAATAGGAAAAGGGCTCTCTTTGGCTTTCCGTGGAGGGCAACAATTGTGGATGAAATTTACTTATGGTGGCTCCAGTCTGTGGCGGGATACAGTTGAAAGCCAGTGTAGGTTTTATGAGGACAAGGCATTTTACATCCCCGAGGAGCTCCATTACTTACAGTGGATGTAGGGCTAACAGTGCTATAGAAATGTCTGCCTGGTTAGAGAGAGAGAGAGAGAGACAGAGAGAGAGAACATTGAGAAACAACCAGAGTGTCTAAAACCCATGAATTTTCCACTCCCTTCCAGTCGAGAATTTCAGCCCCACAACACCATCACACTGCTTTAAAGGTCACTGAGAATCAGACACTGTGTACTTACCAAGCCACCTGACCTGGCCAATCAACCACCAGCCACAGGCTTTTTCACACAGACCGATATGAGGTGGGCTGTGTGCAATCAGCTGAAAGAGTCTGACCCCTCAGCCATGTCAGACCTTTTTTTTAACCTTTCAGATAAGGTGTACCCTTACAGAGGAAAAGCTGGTACCCTTCCAAAGCAGGGCAATTTGGCGTATTCTGATATGATGCTGCTCGAAGCAGTTCAGTTCAGCGTATCTTGTACAGTATCCTGTAATGCCTATGATAAATATACACATTTTGGTTTCTTTTCGTTGTGCAAAAATAACTCAATGTTTATAATTAAGCTTACCGTAAGCAGTGTTGATTCATAAACCCTTCCTTTTCACTAAAGATGGTGTGCTCTAGGGTTAAAGTTAGCTTTACCCATGCCATTAGAAGTATCCATTAGCAGTTAACGAAAAACATAATGACCAGTGTGTCAGCTAACTAACAGGTACCTGGATACAGGTTTACATGTTTGATAAATAAGTGCTGAATAACTTTTGGATGTTTGTGTTGTAGTTAGTCCAGAGGGTGTGTGATCATTGGAGGAAAAAAGTAAAAGATAGCAAGACCTCATGTCCTGAAAACCGCTGTGAGCCGGACTGTGAGCGGGGCTGTCATGTTCCTCCAAAGCGGTGATGGCATGATGTGTGCATCTGAAATGACAGCAGGCTGAAGCAAACAGATCTCCTGTCTCTGTGACACTGACGGTACTTCTTCGCCGAGGGTATCTGGTTCACTCAGAACAAGTCAGCTACATTCGTCAAGTTTACTCCCTAAATGTTCGAACGGCAGCGCAGTCTCCCAAAAGTTTATAGGATAAACACAAACTGTGCCTCAGTTGAATGAGAGGCACAGGTACAGGGACATCATTGGCAACACAGAGGTGTGATGCAAAAGTCTTTGAGAGCACTACCTCATGTGAAAAAAATTGCTTCTGTGGCATCAGAGTTAGTTGAGCTCTGATAAAGTGCCTCAAGTGTATTAAGTCATTTAAGTACACGCCGGTTGGGGCTGAAGATTAAAAGTTTCAAAATGAAGCATATCTGGTGGTGTGGATTTGCAAAGAAGTGAGCTTATTAGATCTGTATAGCCCGCTCCTCATCTCTGCTTGAGGCTAGCAGCCCAGGGCTCCATTAGCTACTACTATATTGACAAACCCAAATCTCTGAAGAAATAAACAGTGGTCGAGTTGCATTGTGGATTATTTAGGCGCTAGGTTTTGAAAAAGAAGAACACTGCATGATGTCAAGGTATACTGACATCCTGTTGCAGCGCAGTGAAAACTCAGACTTCTTCAGCATGTATGAAGTTGCTCTTTCAGGTGCTTGTGGGAGCTGCTTTTTTCCACTTTTGTAGAACTTCAGAGACACTGATGCTGCATTTCTTCCTGATTGCATGTTCTGAATAACATGTTTTGAATTGCTACAGGTGTGATTTGTGTGACTTCATGTCTACTGCATGGCCTTAACTGGCTAATGAGTACTGTAGTATTTAGAGGCATACCAAACTGGCCGGGTGTATCTGCTTTATTTCCTGTTTTGTGAGCAGAATTAATGTGAGGATTGTCACATCATGTTACTACTAATTGTCTGTGTAGATTTAATTTACACAGTCAGGTGGTAACTTTTCCAAAAATAGAAAACAAAATCCACAAGGCGTACATTGAAGAGTTGAGGCCGGGGCCTCCCTCTGCCTGTGTGTCATGGCCACCTTACAGAACTGCTGCGGCCCACACGTGTGTGGTGTCCACAGAGACACTCTGGCTGCTGCTGTGCCGTCTGCCAGCCAGCCTATCTTTGTGCATTGAGTTTGCCTTTGATATTGGCCATCAAATAAAAACCTTGCTAACAAATAAAGGGATTCTGTTCACAGAAATGCTACAGGGCTTGTAACTTTAAATCAATAGTATATATATATATATTTTATTTTTTTTTCTTGTGTGTGACATATTCTACAAGTACAGACATTGAAACTATTGTGACATATGTATAATGTTGCTGGTATGATATCAATATGACATCCCAGCTCATTTTCTCTGTCTGTTTTCGCTGTGAACCGCACACACAAAAATAGGCTCCGGCTCTCTAAATAAGCGGCAACCAAGCTGCACCTGAGCCGCGCCACTCATGCGGGCTGTGTGGCTGCTCTAACTTGTTAACATGGAGCCAGAACAAAAAACCAACAGGTTCTGCGATGCACATGTGCTGTTCAGGTAGGCGGTGTGTCCCTGAGGTTAGCATGTTTTGTTCAACTAAGCTCAGGTGCATTGTGGAGTGGAGTAAAGCCCTTCCGTCTTTTCTGACTGAAAAGCTTTGTTTCTTGCTGAACTCAACAGCATAGACGCTACGGCTCACGGGATCCTTTGGTATGTGCTCCATTAATTAGCCTGAAGCACTGCTTCATCGTGCTGCAAGGTTTCAAAAACACCAGTGAGCTTTGTGGAACTTCTCAGAAATTACAGGGGAGGACAATCTCTCACCATGTGGTCGGTGTTTTTTGTTCTTATGGTGCTTTTTGTTGATCGTGTTGCTATTTCGAGGAAACCCCAGTCAGGCTAACCATAGGCTGTCAAAGCCTGCTGAGTGGGATTTTGCTCCCTCTCTGTGGACTTTGGATTGCAGGGAGTGAAAGGTACAGATTACGCTCATTGTAAATTTGTTTCGGTGTTTGGATGAGTGCTGAAATGTCTTGGACTGGTCAGCTACCAAGAACAATTAGGGTTAATTTATTTTTAGACCATGTTTTTAACCCTTTAACCTTCTGCTCAACCATATGGTAGAGCACATTTTGACTCACTATATCTTATTGAAAACATGTTTTACTTACGACATCTCAACCGTTTGGTAGAGGCCAATATTTCAAAAAATGTGGGGTCTGTTCTTAAAAAAACATTTATTTTTGTGATTAGTGCCCCAAGGAAATAAAATATATAAAGAATACATTTTTTCATTACTTTTTTCTTGGTGAGGACGTTAAAGGGTTAAGAATTAAATCTTGTCCATCACAATTGTGGCACAGTTTAGCGAGAAAATCCTTCAATAAGCACAGACAATTGAGAAGACAGTGAACAAAGAAATCAGGTCTGCAACAACTACAAGACATAGCACAGCCTTATCCTCAATAGCCCGAGACAGATTATCTGTAAAAACTTAAGCGTAACGTAAAATCCTGCAAAGGGTTCAAAAACAACTGTAGCATCAACTTTTGAGACAAGTTTATTTTATCAATAATGTATCCAGGTTAAATAATAAACAGCCAACACCAAAAGCTGGCATTATAAAATGCCTGTTAAAACAGTATAGAGGATCAGAAATGTAATTAAGCATGATTACCTTGTTCAGATGGATATTACTGCTCCAGTCCTCACTATGAAACATCTATTCTGTCTTCTTCGTGAATTACCTTGTGTTAATGGCTCAACATTCAATATGAAAGGAAATCTGCATGAAATTTTTTGTCCATGTAATTCTTTTGTTGATGATCAATGCCACTTTACCAGTGCAATTCCATGAATTGTGGAGGATTTGATTTTCATACAAAAACAGAGATGGCAGAGTTGTGGATAGTTGCATCAGTCGCAGTAAGCTTGCAAAAATGCCCCGGTTGAAATGTGAGACTACTAGTATTCTTGATAAATTTGATGGACGAGAATCTTGTTCCCATGCTTTAACTGACTGGTACTGTAACCGTAAAAAGGTCTCATTTGTCATTTTTTTTTGCCAAGCATCAAGAAGGTGGGTTTTTCCTAACAGGAGCCAGTCTGAGATGGATACATGAGAGTTGCCCTCTGCAGATGATGGAAAGGCGCAACTTTTTTTGCCGATATTTTGATGGATGATCAGTGCTAATCCTCATCCTTGAGGTTTTGTCATTTGTTAACCCTATATAAACTTAAACCAAAGCTGAGCTATGTGTGAGGTTGTCATAAAGGGAAGAAGATGCCCCTGTCCAAATTCTATCCTGTTACTGACAGCCAAAGGCATTCATTGTAAGTTGTGGCCTTTTACCGTATTGTAGCTGTTGCAGGGACAATCGCTAAAATTCCCCCTCACTTCACGATACAATATATTCAGGTAAACAAGACATCACAACTCCCATCTTTAGATGTTTATTTCTGATATCATCATCAAAATTTTTACAAAACATTTTCTGACAATAATATACTCAAAGAAGAGCCATATTTTTGCGCTTGGACCAGGTCTCCACAAAAATGCTTTAGGTCTGAATGCAGTAAAAAGAACCAAAAATCCAAATAAGAAAAAAAAAAAATCAACAACAAACCAACTACCAAAGAAAACAATGCAGCGCATATTTACACCCTACAGAAATCAATACTCTCTGTAGGAAATGGATGAAAGGGAGACAACAAAGATCCCCTGGTTTTTAATGGAAAGCTTTTTAAGAGGCAGCAATTTTGATTTGAGCCTGCAAGGAAACAAAGACTAATTCTGATATTGCTTTCTGTCACTTTCTCTCTGCTTTCTCCCTCACTGCACTTTCAAGCCAACAACAGGAGTCGAATGCAGCCAATTTAAATAAAAACCTTCCTTTCTTCAGTGCTCACATTAAATCCAATTAGGGGCGTAAACGGGCTTTGTCAGACAAACGAAAAAGTGTGTTTCCCTGACAGAGGTTAATGATCATGCCTTCTCTTTCTGTGCCCCCTCTGACATGAGCAATGGCAGAAAAACAGAGTCAGGACAATGCTGGTCAGAGGTTAAAGACTTCCTGCTAATGTGAAACAGCATGGAACAATAACAATCAATGGGGACCGGGCTGGCCTGAACATCAGTAATGGTGACGATGGTACAGAGGAGGTAGAGGAGTAGGTGCTGCTTTGGGTACACACACACACACACACACACACACACGCACACACACACAGGCCATCTGGGCACATGCAGGGTAGCTATCTCACTAGCAATGCTCTCTCTCTCTTTATGCCTTTAAGCATGACAAAGTTATTAATTCTTACCACTTTGCAGTCGGCACACACACTAACGACACGCTAACAGAAATAGAAACTGAGATTGGGAATCTAGAAGTGGCAGATGGGGAGCATTAGCTTGTTTTTTTTTTTTTTTTTTTACATTTTTTAAATTTTTTTCTTTCCTGCCTTACCCCCCCTATCAGTGTGTAGACGTGCTGACTCTCCAGAGTCATGACTGTGTGCTGTATGGGTATGCCCCAGCGCTGCCTGCGGGTAAGACACAGATGTATGGTAGAGGAAGAAAAGCTGCGACTCCACGTCTGGCTCGAAATTCATTTTTCAAATCTATTTATCAGGTAATGGATTAGAACTTACTGAACCGTCACAGATGGCCTTGGGTGAACTGGAATGGATGGGAGCGTCAAAACCTGGAGTAGTTTATTATCATTTATCAAGGCATGTGTTTTGCCTGTTTTCGTAGTTTTTTTTTTTTTTTTTTTTCATTTGTGTATATGTATTTATGCATGATTGCTCTGCAGTTAAAGACTGACATGGATAAAACGGAGTCTCGGTAATATAGAGTAAATTTCAATTTAAATAAAGTGTTGAAAGTGTGTGAAAGTTTGTCAGTTCATCTTTGTATGTGAGCATGCATAATACATACAGTTTAGATGCAAGTTGATTTGAGTATGCCTTTTGTTTTGTCTGTGTGTTCCACATGTAACTCTACAGAATACTTATGTGTGTGACTTGCTTGTGTTTGAGCTTGGCTGAAGCAGTTTGTGTCATTTCTTACAGCGGCAATAAAGCTAACTGGGACATTCAGAGACATCACAAAGCTTTCATTGTGACAGTATAAAATGTCCTTACACTTACCCATTTGCCCCTCAATATCCGCGCTATTGTACAGCATCTCCGCCCCCCCCCCCCGTCCCATCTCCTCTGCTTTGCCTCTCCCTTTGGAGATTTGCATTTTGCTTTCCCACTGTGCATGAAATATGAAAGTTTTCACTGCAGTTCTTCAGACCTTCATTCACCCCACCCGAAGCAAAAAAGAAAAAAAGAGGCAAAAAAGATGGGAAATCTTCCCAGTGGGGACTTGAGCCCAAACTCAAAAAGTGAAGGGGGTGAGGAGCTTGGGGTGTACAAAACCAAAAACAAACAAAGCAGAAGAGAAAATAAAGCCTGTTGGCATTGCGGGGCTAGCACAGACGGTCCTGGAGTTCAGCTCAAACATGCATCATTAGCATGCAGCGCCTGTGCTTCCAGCTCTCTGATGGCAAAATAAATGGACAAAAGACTAAATAATTACTGGCAGCAGGATTCGAACATTCCGCTGAACATATCTGATTTTATCAAGGAGGTAGTCATGATTAATCAATTGCCTCTTAGTACTTGATTTAATTGTGAACATATAAAGACTTTATTAGCACTTTCTAATTACACATGAAGGGCAGAGTAGCTTTGATCATCGTGTTTAGACTGAATTTAACCATTATCGCTGGTCTGAAAACTGAAGTAATTACTACATATGGGGTACTCGGCTTGGAGACTATTAAAGGGAAAGTCTTTTCCTGAAGTGAGTGCCCAACACAAGCCTCTTTCTCTATTTAACAGCTTATATAGTGCCAGGGAATTCTACTTTAGGGAGGGGCGTGAATGGGTCAGCAAACAAGTTGCGTTAAAAACCGTGAAGTTGTCCGGGACGCGTGCTGCTGGTTCTAGGGCACTTCAGACAGGAAATATCTGCCATTCTGTTTGTCTCTGGTTCAGCACTCCTCCTTAACTGGGCATAGTTTCCCAAAATATCAGCATGCGGACAGAAATAGAACATCATTAAACAGGTTCACCCGAGTCACCAAGAGGCAGACATGAAATTCAGGCCAAGGAGTTAGCAGGGGTGATATAGAGCAAGGCAAGACAATACATGGATAGAATTGAGAGAGCTCCCATTATAAAGACATTGGCACAGCTGCTATTACAAAGTAAACTCCACCAGCACTATTAAGCAACCGTACTGAGCAAATCAACTGCTTTTTATGCATTGTCCTGTACACGAAGGGGACGAACCCTTCTTATTCATGAACCATGACTTTTGGGTCACTTGTTGTTTTGGGGCTGGTTTTTGGTAAAACATTTAACAAAATAATGGCACATCAAAAAGAACATCCTTCACAAGTTAAACTCTTGGTAAAAAGAATAGCACACTTCTTCTCCCCGAGTAGATGGCAGATAGTGTTGAAATTTTTAAACAAGAGGTGGAGATTGGGATTAAACTAACGACACATCTCGTGGCCACCTCCTGCAAGATGAAACATGTCTGAAGTCAGAACAGAAAATATGGAGCTCTATGAGGTTTGACACTCAAAGTACATCATAATAACAGGGCTCCCAATCTTCCCTTCTTCATGTGATTCAGTAAAATGATTGGTTTTGAGAAACAACGTCAATAACACAATGTGTGTTTGGTTGTGTGTGGTAGAATAGTGTCGGGAGCAGATAGAAAAATATTTATCATTGAAACAACAGGAGCGTTTCAGTAGGAACCTCTTCACCGAGTCATCTTGGTAACAGATTCCCACTGGAAAGTGAATAAGGCTCCTCTTCTGTTCACAAGCAGTTTGTGTCTCAGAAGAAGTTAAGTTCATACTTTTTTTCATCTTTAAAGATTCACTATTTACACGATAAATAAGTTCTATTCGATTTCGTCCTTTGATTAGTCTTATAGAATTTCTTGACATCATCTTTGAACCCCTATAAAACGGTCTCTTTTGCTCCAAGCGAAAACGACAAAATAACAAAATAATACAAACCAAAAAAAATCCCTACTTTTTCTCTTATCGTGAGGATACACCCACTTTTGTGGGAAATTTTGGCCCCTCGCCGTTTCATCTGTGGATCAATCAGTTGCGCTGTGGGAGGACCAAACACAGTTTCCACAATTCTCGACAGTATGACCACTGTGGTGTGAAAAATGACCCCGGTGCACTGCTTGAATTAAGCCAGAGATGATTTGACAGGCAATCACAGCCGCATCTGAAGTCCTCATCAGCTCCATAAGTCAATGAGAAGCAGTGCTTGTCACGGTGGCCAAAGGGTTACCGAGTGCAATAAAGTCCCGCACTGGAGTCACCCTTTCTGGAAAAAAGGAGATGTCAGGCAATATTCCCAGTACAGCTCATGGGTTCATACGCAGTTCAAAGAGAAGTCAACGTGCTGGTTCAACATGCCCCCACTAGGCACTGTTGTTCTCTGTGATGGAGGGGAGATGGGAGCACATGGCCAGCGCTTTGCCAACCCAGCAAGATGGTGCTCTCATAATTGTCAAGTGTGATGAAAGTCAAACATTGACTCAACAATGTTTCAAATGACTGTTTGGGGCAGTGAGAGTGGTTTAACCTTCAGTAAAGTGGACCTTTTTTAAGAATATGTACAATACTTTGCATTAAAATGTACTTATTTTAACACATAAAATCCCCATTATTACCTCTTTAAAGCATAGTGAATCATTCAGCTGGGATATATTCATGTACAAAGACCTGCCCTCCTGCTGAGAAAAGGGTCCCTGTATGTTTAAGAAATTTGTGAAACATACCATAACATCTTCTTTAAAGTGATTCTGTGGTTGTTGTTAATAGCATCACCGAGATCATAACTACCAGTTGAACTGTTGTTGGGTGGAACAGATAAAATACATCATTATGATCAACATCTTTTCACTACCTCACTTGGATGCATCGCATGGTTACCTTGCAAATTTGAAAAGAGAAATCCAGTTCATCTGAAACCACCAGGGGATTTGGTTTTAATTGTGAATGTGAGATGGCAGAGGCTAGTTTAGCGAACTGACTGGCATTTTAAGAATGCCCTCAGCTAAAGCAGCTTATGTGCATTAAAAGAAAACATAAGTAAACTCTTTGGTTTGACATGCACATTAATGGAATTCAGCATGAGATCCCACACCTAAAGAAAATAAAACGAAAGAAGAACGAGAAATTCTATGTAATTACTTGTCTTGAGAAAAGAACTCATTTTTATGAAATAATGATATGGATTTGCTTTTCATAACAACTACTGAATAGAAATTTTAAGAATAATCACAGTAAGAAGCCCCTTGCTTGTCACATGATCTCCAACTCCACCACTTTTATCTTTCACGTTACTGCGCACACGTTTTGTGATTGAGAGCATGTGTTTATTGCACTTTCCCTTTCACTCCTAACCCAGCGCAAGAAGACTGCTGTCATACTATGAACAGATGACCCATGATGTTGTCATGGGATATAGCAAAGACCAGATTTGCAAACAAGGTAATACTTTTTAATGTATGCTGAATTACCTCCCATGACTCAGTAGTACAGAGTTTTCTATGAGGTGCTTTAGGATGAGAAATTAAAACAATCTGCAAGGATGACTACCCCTCTACTGTATATTGGTGAGACTGTGTGTTTCGGATGCCAAATCCTTTCAGGCAGAATTTGAAAATTTTGTCATGTAGTTCACATACTCGTGTTCTGAAAACAAGGCCCCACTGAATAACCAGCTCACCTGCCCCTTCATTTTAAAGTCATGGTAAATCAGAGGCCCTTGCCCCGCTTCTCCGCTCGCTAGCGTCCAAATTTGAGTGTGCCGGTGCGTTCGACAGGAGGAAAAGTGCCACTGCTGGGACCTTCGGTCGGAGGTCTGAGGGGTGGTGGAGGAGAGCGAGGCCCTGGCACAGGGGCACCTATGCTGGCAGCAGAGGGCACAGCAGGCAGTGCCACTGTCTGTATAGTGCCTCTATCACATGGCCCCAGGTCCTCCAGGCCCTCCAGGCCTTGTGGGGGTCCCTCATAGCCCATGTTGAGCCGCAGGGGTTGATGGGCCTGGCAATAGTCCACGATAGGCTGCTCATAGCGGTAGAAGGTCAGTGCACCTAACTGATGGGGGACCTGTTTAGAAAGACAGAGAGTGCAGAGGAAAAGACAGAAGGAAAAGTTGATGTAGAGTCGGGGTAGAGGACACACATCGGGGGTTTTAAAAGAGTGAGGAAAATACAGGAAGGAGAGATGGAAACAGAGGACAGAGGACAGAGGAGAAAAAAAAAAAAACATTAGCAACACAATTTCTTATCTAGCTGTGTCCTTCAGATATACCAAAAACAGATTGTTAAAAAAGATATGTTTATATCCCCAGACAGCCAAAAGTTGCTGTTCCCTTCTACAAGAGGATGCTGATCAATAATTTACAGTAAATAAAGTCCTCTTGCAGTAAATAAAACTACAAAAATTGCTGATAAATGTCTGAAATAATTATATACCAGAGTTAAGTCAGTTAAAAGTGAACACTTACTACAGAATACTTAATACTTGAGTTATGTGGGGAAATGAGATTTTCACCCCAATTTCTGCATGACTGATTGTTTTCACCCGATATCCATCAATATTTGACATTTAAAGGTTATATTCATGTCACAAAAAACCCTCTCTGCTCTTCACCTCAATTCAATAAAGGTGAGGTGAATTCCATTTGTGGTTCTCAAAGCATTGACAAATTGTATTTGAAAAGCTAGACTGCAAATTGTCTTATCAGAAACAATAATGATGGTGTCAGTAAAAACCCTTCAGATTTAATGGGGGCCATTTATTTGGTATAGTGTAGTTCCAGTTGTTGTCGTTTATTATGTGATTTGGATGGACCAACCTAAAAAAAAACAAACTAAAAAAGCTCTAGATATGCTTCAGGACTTCAGGTACAACAGCCACAGCTGTTTTCTTTTCATATACATATAAATATTATGTCTAAATATTACATTTTACGTTTCATTTTTCCAATGCAGTTAATTTGTCACACAACATTTCATTGTGCCTGTGTGATTCCAAGCCTACAGCACAGTTAGCTTGGCAGCTCACTGCGGGCCCTCTGTAATCATCCTCACATGGTGACCACCTGAGCCTCCAGCTACCCAAAACCCATTTGAAAATGTGTGCTGCAAAACATCTGCGACAACTGCTTTTTACAGATGTGAGAAGGACCTCGTGTAGTCAGAGTGCTCTTCCTGCCCACGACTTGTACTGTAATCGTCAGTGTGACTGGAGAACAAGAAGATGTGCATTCGCGTGTTTACATGAGAATGCATGAATGAATGACGCAAACCACGCTGCATATGACAAAACCAGACTCTTTTGTGCTCATCCTTTGGTGCAAGAGCTGGAGCAAATAGGCCCCTCTCCGGTGCCATGTCACTTGTGTCACGGCCAGAGCACTCGTCACATCTGGCTTTGTGTCTGGTCTCGTGCTCCCGCCACACACCTTAAAACGGTGCCAAAAAAAACAGATGAGACTCTTGTGACACTCTGTCTCCCTAAATTTAAATCACACACTTATGCACCTTAAAAAGGAGGCCAATTAAGAGATTTCTAACAAGCCATGAAAACAGCAGAGATTGCAGCTGACCTGGATTAGACACAGCAGCCTGGCAGAGCGACAGATCATCAGATCTGTACACACAGGCGACAAGAAACCCACAACAACAGCAGGAGCTACAGATATGACACCAACACGGAAGACATGAATAATACAACCCCTGACTCTTGTGGAGGCGTTGGAAGCAGAGCAAGTGTCACACTGCACCCTGTTTCATGCACACTCATGACATTTTATTTTTAACCTTAACCAGCGATGGCAACCAAATCCAGAGCACGAGTTTAACCAGTGCTTCGGAAAAATGTTTACAAGAGAGCTGATTAAAAATCAGTTCACCCAATTGACAAAAATACCTATTTCCCTAGTTATCTGGTAGCTTTAGTTTTAATCACCAATATTTTGACACCAAATAGATTCTAAATTATTAATTCTGCTCAGGAGAAGCAAAGTCACTTAAGTGGATTTAGAAATAAAAAAGGCTTTGCAACAGACAACCCAACAAAAAAGTGTTACCGTTATACTTAAACATTTATCAGACTACTTAAGTAATTCTGATTGGATGAATTTAGGACAGGATTTTTTTAAATGAGGACCAACTGTGTCAATGAAATGCAGATATATGCTGGCTGGGAAGGGGGAATAGTGTGTGTTTGTGAGTGTGTGTGTGCGTGCGTGCATGTGTGTGTTAGCAAGCAAAGATTTCAAAGTCAAATGGAAACAGTCTGGGCTAACGCAGCTTGGCAGTTCAGGAATTATCCTGAACCACAGAGCTAACATAAAGCCACTCTGAAGGCATTAACACCAGTTCAGTCAAAAAAAAAAAAAAGAGTTATTTGTAGCCTCAAGCTTTACTGTAACACTCCTCCAGTAATGCAGTGCAAAATTTCAATGCAGCAATTGCACAAAGTTGCAGTCATGTCTTCATATTTGCAGACATGAGAGCATGTATGTCCTGTGTAGCAGGGCGTACATTTTCAGAAAATTAGTCCTTTAGTCCTCCAACCTAGTTTTATTTTAAGCTACATTCACGCAACTCCAGAACCACCACCTTTCTTCTTTCTATACCTTCTCTCTCCGCAAATGGACTCCATTAAGTGAGGCTGACTCATTACATTATGAGCACTCAGTGGATTACTCCCCTCATTCCCCTTTCAGTTTAAACCCTTCAGCAACTGCCAATGTTGCCACTACACCACTCCACCACCACCTATGCCGCCGCCACCACCTCATCTCCCGCCACGCACGCCCCAGTCCACCTCAGCCCCGCTCGCAACTCCCTGCACAGGTCCAACGAATTAATTAACCAACATTAAGTCCTAACCGTTTCAGTGGATTCTATCAAATTGTCAGGGCATAAATCTGCCCTTGTGCAGCGTGTGTGTGAGTGTGTCTCTCTCATATTTGCGCGTGGGTGCCTGTCTGTGAATGCATTTGATAGAAGAACGTAACAAAAAATGTATGAAGTATGAAGAATTATGAAGAATCAAACAGTTCGTTAAAAAGATGTGCAATGTTGAAAGATTCATAAATATCAGACAGCCTGAAGTGGCTTGTTGGACGGAGTCATTGACCCAAAAAGCTTTTTACATCAGTGTCCATGAACAAAACGCGCTATTGATATTCACCAGCCGCCCATGTAGTCAGAAGGAATAGCCAGCTCATTAGGAATGCTATCAGCCTCTCTTTGTGCCTCTCAGCATTATGAAATTATTAATTCCTCACACTGAATAGTTTGTTGACAGTGGAGACAGCCAAATATGTAAATGGATAACATCTGGTCAGACTAACAAAAATACAAAATAGACACTTCAATTTATTTTCCAAATGTTCTAAAAGTACGTGGATTGGGTGGGAATGAAGTTAAGATGGGACTTACCTAACAGGCCAAACACTGAGAGAGAATTTCCTGCTTTCTCTCACAAAGAGCCAATTCTTCTTTCAGATAGTGATCTGTCCATTACTTAGCACTTTGACACTAATCTAGGCTCTTTTGATGTTGAAATGCCAAATTTAGACTTAATTGTATGCAGCAGGAGAGAAATTGGTATTGGTCGTTAGAGTTTTGAGAAATGGCATGTTATAGCTGCAAAGCATCTCACCAGACCTACCACTTCATATGATTGTGATCTCAGCATCTTTGAAATTGGTAACTGTAGATTAGAACTAAATTGGATATGAGATCCTCAGGCTCAGCTCTCCTGGTAGGAGGTCTAGCTTGAAGATGCTCCCTCCATTCAGACATAAAGATGCAAATAAGCAGGCTGACTCACTCACTATATAGATAGCTTACTGTGCTTGGTGGTGCTTGACAAATCAGATCTTTTTCCCCTGGTTGGCACAGTTTTAAGGAAATTCTTGCTTTATACAGTATTAACTTTGCAAAAGCCAGCGTTCCTTAAACAGTATCATAATGTGTTTGACATGGTAAGTGCTGCTGCTGATGCAGGCTGGAGCACAGTGTACAGCACAGGGGAAAAGGGTGAATGGGCTCATGTCACAGAAAGGCAGGAAAGCAACAGGACATTTGAAAACCAAAACAATGATCCTTTATGAATTATGTATTTCAGTTTAAGACAATAGAAGGCCCTGGCAGCTGGCTGTCGCTGATCAAATGTATCATGTATGTGAGAACGTTACCTGGTCCAGGTGCATCCTAAATTCTATCTGTCAGAAGACATTTGCATCAAGACAAAAAAATCTCCCCATGCTGCACTGCTGGATGGGTTTTTGCTACTTTGGATCTCTGCCACAGGTACCTGCATGTGCTACAGCTGACAATGACTGGCATCCTGCCTCCTCCTGGATCCTTATTTCCAAATGCCTTAGCACATTAGGATGACCTTAGTTCCATTTTGGCCCAAAATCTTTCAAACAATGTGCCCAAGGACATTATGTTTAATCTTTTAAAACTTAATCTGATCTAAACTTAATCTAACTCAAAAACTTAATTTGGCTCTTATCCAACAGACCTTTGCTGCGTTTGTTCTTGGTTGTCACTTTTACATGTTGAAATATTAGCTATTGTATTGTTATCATATTTTTCTGTTTAATGACACCTGTATGTGCACAAACACTCTGCCCGATGACTGCAAGAACCTGATCAGAGAACAGCAAAGCATTTACTTCTTCCATCTATGGACACTTGGACGCCACGTTACCTCCTCACAAAGCCTCTAATTTGTTTGGAGTCCCTTAAATAAGCCCCCAAAATCCCATCAATTCATCTTTACAGTATCCTAGTGCCCCTCAGAAGTGGCTGTTTTTTTTTTGCATTCACGCCTTTATGAGCAGCTAAGGAGGCAGTAACTGTGCCACAGGCAGACAATGCTAATGCCTCCCTGGGCTTTAGGAGCATTACGGTTCAAAAGTGCTGCTTTCCCAGCCAAACATTTTGATCCTCACAGTCACCACAGAGTGGCACACAGAAGCATAACTGAGTGAAGATGAGTGCAATGGACTCCCACCAAAATGTGGCTTGGACTGTTGCTTTTATTATATTCTCAGTTTTTATGTCTCTAAAACCATGAATTATATTGGGGATTTTTTTAGATATTGTATCATTTTGAGAGGGAAGTAATTTTTTGTCTCCTTCTGTGCACATCACACAGTACTCCAAAACTCTAAAAGATTCTTTTTTCATGCATTATTAAATATTATCCTCGTTATTGGCTGCTATTCTTCTGTAACAGGGTTTCATCGTGTATATGTTTCTCTACATTGTGTTATTAACTATAAAACAATTTCTTGGCTCACTATTCATTTTTGCGACTTGAACCATGACTGAGTTACTTGAAAATTACTGTCTAATTATTATTATTTTGTTTGTCTAGGCCTTATCCCTCTGGTCCTCTTTGTAGGAGTCTAGCGATATACTACCAGAATTCATTCTGGTCCATCTATATTTAAAGCAGGCTGTGATGCATATTTTATGTCGCTAAGGTCCAGTGTTTATGGTGTTAAAACTACTTCAGAATTACAATGTCCCAGTGCTGTGTTGTTTCACAAAGTACTAAGTGCAACTGACAATGTATCTCAGCTTCCATAGAGCACCTGCTTTTGGGTTTTTCATGCTATTGCTATCTAATATAATGTAATACTAGTCATAGTAGTAGTAGTCATAGTAATAATAATAGTAGTAGTAGTAGAAGTGTATGTGGTAGTAATAGTAGAAGCAGATAAAATAAGATTATTTTCATCTCAGACATAACCAACAATATAGAAATGTAACCACAATTCAGTAACACAGGTACAAAGAAAACAGCTATAGCTTATAAAATACCACAGGGTAAATAGCACATAGTGTTTTTAAGGTGTCCAAATATGTACATACAAAACATGAATTAACAGGTGCACAGGGGACCATTTTGCCTATGTAGATGTATGTCTCACTCATTAATGGTTTGTGTTGAACCATGTGAGAATGTGAAATCATAAAACCACGTTAACTCTAAAAACCCTCCATTAACTGAAACAACTAAACCATAATCATGTGTCCTCTTGGACTCAGTGACTCGCAAGACTGCGTGTGCACATCGCATTGTATGCCCTAGTGTGTTTGTGCATCCCCATGTGGGCGAGTGTTGTCTTTCGAATGTACGCTGCTTTAGCATGCGGGGGAAGTCGGCACAGATGTTGCTGGGCGGGCGTCGATGACACGGAGCCCACCAGTCAGGTTTTCAACAGAGCACTGTGCATGGACGTGTCTGAGAGGGTGTGAAGCTAAACAACATCAGTTTGTTTTCAGACAGCGCATCCCAAGAGGAAGACTTCCCAACTGCATGGCCAAGTGTGTGTAACAGACTTATGTGTGTGTTATAGTATACATCTGCCTGTGCGTTAACATCTGTGGTAATTAACATAATCGAAGGCTGCATGAAAGAATGTCTGTGCCTGGAAATCAGCATTCCCTCGCAACAACATAGCAAAGTGAATAATACAATGTCTGGATCATGGGGCGGCTGCGGCTCAGAGGTAGAGTGGGTCGTCCCTCAATCAGAAGGTCGGTGGTTGGATCCCCCAGCTATGAGTCAGCATGTCGAAGTGTCCTTGGGCAAGACACTGAACCCCGACTTGCTCCTGAAGCATGGATGTGTGTGAAAGAACAGTCTCCTCCAACTTAAATTTCTCCTGAATGAATGATTTGTGAATGGATGAATGAGGATGTGATGTAAAAGCACGCTGAGTAGTTGAAATGACTAGAAAGGTGCTACACAAATACAGACCATTTACCATCATATTGTGTGTCTCTGCATTATTCCTTTGCCCTTTCTCCCAGTAAAAGTCAAATATATTAATGAAAATCCATCTTTTTTTTCTCTTTAGACATCTATCTGAAGTCTCACTATTAGTCTGACCTAACCCACCGTCAAAGGCTTTGTCACAGTCCCCCAACTTGACTTACAGGCCTGTTATACTATGACACATTATAGGCTATAGCATACATTTAAGAAAACCAAGCTTTTGACTAACAAGTCAGACTGGTAATTATTCTTCCTGTTCCACATCCTGATAAAACAACACAAACAACAACTGTACAGCTGAATTGCTGTGGTTCTCCAGACACTCTCTGCGCGCTAAACAACACCCACTGTCAAGCGATCAAATCAATTGTTTCCTGAGACGATACCCTGCTCTCGTATTCCATTTCACCTGGAAATATGTCACAATACTGCTGTTTTACTGTGTCTTTAAGACCAACTTTAACTCACTTGGATTAAAGAGGCCTCCCAGGACTGTGCAAGTCATAGAGTCATTAAGGGTCAGTTAACTTTGGAGCAGAATGTACAACCTTGATATTCCCTCGTAGAGCTGTGTGTGAAAATGAGCCCACATGTCCGCATTTTAAACTAATTGATTCTCTAAACAAGCCGTTAGCCTCCCACTAATTCCTTAATGACTGGAGGTCCCTTTATGTGCAGTGACTCTTGATTACAGGTCTCTGACACAACACACACATGCACACTCACAAATAGACGGACACACTAACAAATACATACAGCACTCCACTCGATGCTGGTTTAAGAGAAAGGCAAAGTGAGAAAGAAAACAGGGGAAAGACAGAGAAGGAGAGAGTAGGATCGAGGCCCCCTTCACGCACCGATGAGCGCCCACCATTGGCTCATCGCAACCTCCCCCCACTCGACGGTACGTACAGTAAAAGAGCTTCTGCAGACCAAAGCAAATGGGCCGTGAAATGTTACTCAATGCTCAACACGTTCCTCAGCCCGGTTTGGTTTCACACACACACATCCAGCACAACACACAATTACCACAACTAATGAAGGCGGGGGCTGGGAATCTGTAGAACAATGGAAATGGGACAGAAAGCTTGCAGTGTGCACTGGCTCACTGTTCAGAATCTCACATTGGTTCACTTCAGTACAGATTAAGGCTGCAACTAATGATTATTATCTTTGCTAATTATTTTTCAATCATTCCTTTACTTTATAAAATGTCAGGAAAAAAAAAGTTCTGAAAGCCTAGTGGGGCATCTTTAAATAACTAGTTCTGTCTGACCAACAGTTAAGAGCCCAAAGAAATGAAATTTAAAATAATATAAAACAGCAAAGATCTGTAAGGTGTCTTTTTTTTCTTTTCTGTGCCAAATTGTGACTAATTGATTATTATTATTAATTAATAATTGTGGATTAATTCTCCATCAACTGACTAATCTCGTAAAGGAACACCCGGCTGGTGGCTGTTGCTGATTGTTCATGTTTATTTTTGTACTTAAATCTCACTTAATATTGTCCTTTTACTGTAAAGCTTCCATAATCCGATCATTGTTGATAAAAAAAATGTTTATATGATTATCTGAGTCGCCTCGAATTATCACTGTGCGTTCAAGCAATCAGCTAAATGAGCAGCAGCAAGCGCCCTCGTGACCTTTGTTGCCCTAATAAATAATAATGTGATCTATTTATATGTAGATAATATTCTCCCAAAATGCATTTTGTATTAACCTTTGTATTAACAATGCAAATGCAACATTACTTTGTTGTGCCCCCACTGCCAATTCAAACTAAACCCGAACACTTCACCCATTCAATCTGGGTGTTGTAATTTAACTTATCCATATAGCAGGCACCTTGTGCAGCTAAAACCATGCGTGCCCTGTTGTTTTTATGTTAGTTATATACATACAAATGATCAGAGACAGCATGCTGATGTTATTTCATGGCTTAACAAACACATTTCAATTGCATCGAGCTCCTGCTCTCGTTGCTAAGTGCCCAAATGCATATTAAGTAGGCAGAGTGGCGGGTTGTGTCGAAGGAAAAATTTGTAGTTTCATTTCTGCTGTCCCATATTGAATTCAAAGTTCCCAAATCTCTTGGCCGGCGATGTCTTGCATTATGTGCTGCTTCCAGTCGTGGTTGCACTGGCAGTGTGTCTGAGTAATGAGCATGACCCAACATAAACGCTGTATGGACGACTTGGCTCTACACTGGGAGCGTCAGTCGCACTTTAATCAGGGATATTGGGGAGGAGTGTGCCTGGGAAGGCAGGCTGAGGCTTTTAAAGACCTGACTAATCAGACATGTCAAAGGGAGCTGGGCAGTAGCCAGAACTGATATGCAGACCTTCTTCCTATCTGCTTCGCATTCTGACTCACCACGCACCCCCTCAACAGCATTCAGACACAGATGGCCTTTAGCAAAGCTAGATATTCACTGATGCAAACAAACAACGCAAAGGATCTCAGAGCAGCATGTGGCCTTCATGGTCAATCATTTTCTCCCTTTCTCTCTTTGCTCCCCTTAGATGTTTTATCCTTCCCTGACAGTTCTAAAAGTTGAGATAAGGTCTAGAACAACAGTTTTCCCCCCTAACTTTTTTTAAATAGTTCACCACACTTTCAGCTGTTAACATCCACATGTTTTGCTAATGAAATTTGTGAAATGTTTGTTTTACTACTTCCCATTTGCTCCTGTGTCTCTTTATGGTTGCACTACTAGGATGGCATACAGGGAGAAGCTTCACTTCGCTACATGTATACTTCTGACTGTTCTGTTATACTTATAATAATACTCTTCAATTTAAAGTAAAATGTGGCATTAAAGCTTTTGTACACTTTTCTGAACAAATGATAGCTGATGCTATACAATAGTGTATGGTGTATTATACTTGACAGATGATTGACTGTACCAGTGAAGGGATATAATTTCTTCATAATGATAACGTACATGCAGCTGCCACAGGCTTCTATATGGAGAGAGTTTATGTAGAAAAGGTAAGCTTATCTTACACTGACACACTGGCTGTATACTGGGTAGTATTACAATCCCTGGCTGGTGCAATAATAGATTCTTTAGAGCTGGTACTCTTTGTTGAAAAAAAAAAAAAACATATTGAAAGTGCAATAGTGCCTAGTAAAAGCTTACATTTGTTGTATTTTAACCCGTTTCTTTTATTTGACTACTTGCAGAGACGTGCATAAAAATTCTTGTGAGGCAGAATCACAGTCGCTAATTTAAATTAAAGTGATAACAACAACTTATTTGGCAGTAATTATGATAGATTGTGGAATGGTGAATTAATGAGGAGGCGTATGTTTTCATCTGAAAAGGTAATTAGCCATAGGGTTTAAGTAATCGCGAGAAAATCCAGGTTCGTAACGGGCAGTCCCCGAGGGGACAGTTTTGCATACACTCATTGCAGAGCAAATCCCTCAAGAGAGAAACCTTTCACTGAGAAACCTTGACCAGACAGTTCCTTTGAGGCTAGAACATATCTAGTCTGAATTTCAATAAGAAGCAATGCAAATGGAACTAAAATCCACGGCATTAAGAAATGTAGTCATCTGGCATTCACAGAATTTCTGGCAAATAACCTCTTTGATCACCTTACCATTGTTTGACACGAAGTGTAGTCTGGTGCCCATTTCATCTCTCTTCATTTATTTTGATACAAGGAATCTAATTCCACCTAAGACTATAAATTCATCTTTGTCTATGTCTCTATCGCTCTATTTATAGGATCAATCAATGGGTTTTCAATTTACTGCATTGCCGCATCACTAAATAATGTTATTAGAATAGAATCACATAGGCTTTGTTGTATTCCATCAATCATTTACCACTGCACTTTACATCTTTTCATCCCCTTCAGTTTTGATCTCCATTTTGACTCACAGCAGTCAGTCTTACTTGTGCTTACTTGTGGTGCTGTGTATTGCAGTTCTCACTTTGTATTTCTTGTACCTTGTAGCCTACCTTTTAAGTTCTTGGTTGTATGTTGTAATAATGTCTCTCTACACTGTAATTCTCTACTTGAGATTTTGCCCAGTCTCCTCATGTGAAACCTGCTGAAAAAGAGTTGTTGTTTTTTTTTTACCTTATTTGAACCAAGGGTCTGTGGATAAATGGTGTGAAGTATTCAAAAATGTGAATTCTTCAGAGACAAACTTATAGTACCAAACTGGAGCCCATTTTACAAAGAGATTTTAGACTGATCCTGGGTGTTAGATTGGTTTTAATGTTTCTCTTAATTTAGTCAAAGGCACACTTAACAGTTTCACAAAAACAAAGACTAACACACTTCAGTTTTTAGGGAGCACAGTAACCTGTTGGAAATATACAGCAGTGAGGAATTCAGAAGTACAGAGCTGTACCATGTTAAGAGGACACGGCATCTCAGCTCTTTGCATATTATTTATTTATTATTTTCTGTATTGTTACTCTTTTAACAGTAAAATGTCCTTGTGACTGTTCAATTCCTCCAGAAGCAAGTGTTTTCTGCTACAGTGAACAGAGCTGAGCAGTTTCCTATGTTTTGCAAATTGAAAAAAAAGTCTTGATATACCCAGAGTTCATAGCAAATTACTGCTCTGAAGATAAAATAGGCAGCCTCATGCAACTGATAAAATTAGACATTTATCTGAAGTCTCACTATTAGTTTGATCTAATCCACAGTCCAAGTCTTTGTCACAGTCCCTCGACTTGACTTACATATAGGCTTGTTATACCATGACACATTCTGGGCTACTGTGGCTTAAATTTAAGAAAACCAAGTTTTTGAATAATCACTCAGACTGGTACTTTAATGAGAACAAAAATCAATATGTTTCTTATATTAGTCAACCATGTTCCTCTACACGCAATGCACACCGAAAACAGAGCAAAACATGTCGGTGTTAGGCATTGACAAGCGAACACTGAATGACAGGTCTGATGGCGCCATAGTAAACCTTGTGAGATGCCTGTTTAGCAAATGGTAATTAAAACCGCCTGAATCCTCAAATCCCTGATAAATATTTCATCAGGTGGCTCTTGGTGATTGCTATTGTAATGGAGCAACAATATTCAAATTGCCTTTAGTAAAATTATTGCAGCACCCCCCCCCACAACCCCAACCCCCAGGATCCTCCCACCCAATCTCACACACGTACACTTAAACACACAGATGGCACTCTCTACAAACACAAGCCTGCATACACATACATGTATTGCACAACAACATTCACATACTCATACACAGCAAGTAATCACACTTTTTTCAGACTGATACCCAAACAGATATACACATTTGCAGGCACTGCTGGCCCCTGTTATAAAAGCAAATAATCACTGTTATTTTTATCATCTTTTCTACAATATCTAAATTTGAGCAAATGCATGTATAAATGCAATGAAGAAATAAACATTGAATATTTTTTTTGACACATCCTACACAGTAACATAATAATAATAGCATTGGAAAAACAGTATGTTTCTACTCAACAGAAGAACCAGTTTTTTCACGCAAATACATCCTTTTTTTTTGTTTTGAAGTTAAAAATGAAGAACTCACTTTTTATATTCACACACAATTATGTGAAAAATACATGCACATGATTCATTCCTTGCCTACTACCCAATGTATGCTCCGCCATGACTAGATAATAAGAATAAGCGTGTATAAAAAATGAATGTCACACACATGTACAATATGATATCAGTGGAAATAAAAAGCTACGCTCTTTTGTTGTCAGAGTGTGACAGATCTACTATCAAGACTCAGTTTGAGCGATCGCCCTCTCAGATCTGCAGCGCTTTTTAATATTTAACTTACACTCTCAGTTCCAAACTATAAAATGACTCCTGTGCCACCTGAGGAATTTAAGGCTGGGGCTTCCAGAGCACTTCTGTTAACAGATGAGGTTACACAACCAGAATAGGGTGGTCCAGGGGGGATCTAAACCTGACAGAGTTTTTCAACAGCAAAGTACCCGAGTCTGGAGCACTTTGACCAGCAGCCTGTCCAAGCCTACAGCAATATGTTTCCTTGCACTGTCAGGCTCCCTGTCACTGTCTCCCACCTCACTGTTATGCCTCTGAGTTGCTCTCTTACCTTGTCTTATTCCTCACTTTCAGGCCATCCTGTCCTTTCTCTTGTTTAGTTCAGGTTGTATAAATGAGCCAGAGACAAAGTACAATCTATAAGTATACGGAAAGCTTTACAGGCTAAGTATGAAGTCATGTCACCTTCATTTTTTTATTTTCTTTAAAGCAAAATTGACTAAATCGAATCCAAATGATTTATTTTTTCAAAAAAAAAAAAAAAACGTGTTTTGATTTGCTTGTTAGAAATGGAAATCTAATTTTATTTTTAACTTACCATAGGAGTCAAATAGCTTCTCATGTCATCAGATCCTTTTTTTTCCTGCCTAACTAATTTTATGATTGTTGAAAAATAGGTGAATTCACTTATTAAACATAATGCACAGGGATATAGAGCTGCTGATTGTGAATCCTTTGCAGCATAACTGTTCTGGTAATGGAAAATCAAATGGCATGTAGCTGCTCCACGGTGCAGCCTTCATATGAGGAAAAATGACTTACTGTGGAGCTGCTGCAGGTTGTGCTGAGTTACAGAGACTGGCCACTGTTTATTTACACAGGAGGTAGGTTGTAACAAGGCAAGAGGTTGGTCTTAATCCATAGTTCTCATTATACTTCAAATCTTGTTTTTCTTGATTTTGTTTCAAATCACTGTTTAAAGGTTTCATGTGAATGTTTTATGTACAGAGCTGCAGCTTCTTATTAGAGCTGAACCTCAAACCCCCAAGACAAATAACACATTTTCTCACATGCTCAAGTACACAAAGTTTCAAGTTGAAAATATTGTAGATGTTTCATCTGAGGTAAATCGTTGTCATGATTTAATTTTCACAGCTCAAAAAATGTCAGGACAAACCTGCCAAGGCTGTCTTCTAGTGACTAGCTGACTAATGAACTGGCAGACTGCAGACAACAACAGACATGTTGTTCAGAAATGTCTGATATAATAGGGACTCAAGTAAACACATTTTGGAAGATGTCATGTCTTTAAAACAATATCTTTTGTGCTCGGAAACAGTAAATGGTTGAGCTGTAGCTTGCAGGCATTTTACCACAATGCTCCCAGCCAAGTCAAGTGTCAGCCCAAACTAGCACTCCAGAGTCCATCTGGCTGATAGTGGCAGTCAGCTTGCCAGTGCACAACTGACTGGTTTTTGCTGCCTATGCAGATTTGACAATCAATCGCTCATTCAGCCCAATGGAACAGATATTCAGCCTTTTGTCTTCTGAGTTCCCGAAATGGATTTTGTATATTAATACATCATGCGTCATCTTTTCAGGTACATTCTCAGGCTTTGCATTTTCCCCACTGACCTAGACCCAGAACAATTGTGTTTAGGTCTCTGCAAAATTACATTTCAATGATTGGCAGAACCCCAAGCTAAACACACAGACAAACCAAGCGTACACAGGCATGCACTATTTGTATCCTGCCATGTACTTCAACAGAACTTAAAGCTGACAGAAGTAAAATAACCAGCCTGCTCTGCCCCGACATACTGAATCAAACAGCCCCAACATTTTCGCATAGTGCAAATCTGTGGGAACAGCACTCATAATGGATCATGGATGGTGACAAGTGACAGAAATTGGGAAGTAAGTAATAAAGACCTTAAGGATCCCTCTTGTCCTTGGTAAAGTCAGTTATCTTTCTGCTATGGCATCACCGGCAAATTCATTTTTATAGATGATGAAGAAATACAGAAATTCATTAATACAACCACAACTGTCACAGGGCATTTTTACACTGTACTAGAATATTAATACCTGGTTTCTTACTCTATTGAGACCCTAGCAGACTTTTCATAGAGTGTATTTGGATGTCCTTGTCAGAAACGTTTGTTATCTCTCACAATGAGGAAAAAACATGACACTTTCTTTTTGTATCATTACAGCAGTATGAGATGATTTGAGGGTAATTGGGTTTCAGTTCTATGCTAGTTCTTGTCCTGGTGTCGATTTCAGCACAGTATTCGAACAATTTTAACACAGTAATACTCTTTGTTTGGCTAAATATACAATAATTAGTATTTTGTATTTGTGTTTGATTTAGACGCTGATTTCTTTATGGCTGTTTCCATGGGCAACGGGCTCAATCTGGCAGCAGTTGTTGACCTTGATCTATTAAAATTGTACAAAACTTCTTTCTTAACTAATCCTACGGATTTTGTCACTCATATTACCATTATTTTGTTATTTCCATTTGAAATGAATCTGTTTTGAGTTTCTGGCATTACAGCTCCACCCTGAAAAGTAATGCTACATTAGCCACAACCATTTTCTGTGTGTACTGCAGCTGTAAATGTACAAAGTAAACCTAACTGCTTTTGATATAGAATAAAATTTGACTATTACAAGGCAAGATCTGAGGGAGTGTCATAAGGAGTCTCATTTTTATATGATTAATATGATTTACTGCCATTTTGTCCTCATAAACATCAAAGACATCAAACAGTGTAAAGAGTATGTTCTGCTGATCTGAGCAGGATACGTATGATGTTTGCATGTTCCAGTTTACTGAGTACTGACAGGAATGCTTGTGGTTTTGCATTAATCAGGTGCTGAGACATTTCACCATTGTGTATATTAGTGTAGTAGCTTGTCACCACCAATTAAACACTGATGTGAATGAAATACAGATTGAAGTGAAACAAACATACAGTAATAAGTTATAACGGTTCAGTCTGTGATGTGATAGCTCTAAAGACATATCTGAACCAATATCTGAATCAATTCCTTATCAAATGCAAGATACTAGCTGTATTTGAAGTGTAGCACACACACATACATACAAAAAAACAAGAATCAAAAGACTGAGGACATTTTCTTCAGTCTCACTGATGTGTAGCATAGAGCCATTGCTCTATGTTATACCTCTATGTTAGAGTAGACATGAAAGTGCCTTGATGGCTCTTGCCGTTTTACTGCATTTCTCTCAAGGTAATTGAGGTTTCTTCCTTACTTTTAAAGCCCCGTCAGTCTGCCCGAGCTAAATGACAGCCTAGTGGTAACTGAATTACAGGGAGGAGAGGGAGCTAAGAATCACCTTCCCCTGACTTGCTTGCTAAGTGGTCTAATTGCGTGGTCATGTCCCGGGCATTAAGATGACCGTTTCCATGGCAATTTCTCTAGACACATATCAAAAAGTTCTTTCAAGTGTCTGATGCAAAGTCAATTACATTTCAGTATTTTAGTTTCCTGCCATTATGGCAAATATGGATTATTTCCAAACCACGGCAGTGTCACATACTTCACCCAAACATGGTATATCAACTATCAGTTATTACCTTTTTTTGTTTACTTTAATGACATTGAGGCTGGAAACAGAATATTCTAGCTAAATGACAAAAGCAATATGTTCATGTTAAGAGTCTTAGAAAAATATGCAAAATTGTTAAGAGGGTTTTCACTGCCATCTTACTGTGATGATTTGTCTCATTTGTGGCTGTGAAATGCTGTTTGAAATCACAGAATGTGGCACCCCGGAGTAGCTGTCATTATTACACTGTTTATGCATTGCAAGTTGTGTAAATGTTCAAATTTCTCTGTGGTGTGCTTCTACAGCAAGAGTTTGCTGAATTTAATATTTAATATATAACATCATGTCTTCATATTAGCAGAATGATTTGGCTTTGTGTTTTGCTCAGAGAGGCAGTTAAGCTACATTCAGCAGCAGGCTGTTGAATGAAACGGCCTTAAAATAACTTTTGGATCATAATAAAACAGTTTTCCGTGGCGACTTGTTACAAAAAAAATTAAATACAGGGATACACATCATACTTTTTGAACTATACAGTATAAACATTACCTGTAATTTAATCTGTAATCTCAATATGGCCATGCACTAAAATGCCTGTGTTTCCACTGAAACAAACATGCCTATGAAAGAGTTTTGAAATCATCAGGCAATGCTTAAATTCCGTGAATATAAACAACGAATAAAATACAGGGAGGATGACCAATGTTCAGCCATTAGTGGAAGCCTAGCCAACCTTGTCAAACAAACCATTTGCAAAACTAAAATAAGTAAATTTTTCATGCAGGTTTTTAAATTTCTAGCTGTGGGCCGAGAAGCATCTCCATCATATCAGCAGTGAACCACATGACTACCCGCTATCCAATATTCCATGAAAGTACAACATCAGTCAAATATATTGGCAGCCTAACTATAGACTAACTCGCCAGATGTTTGACTCTAGATAATTCCACCATTGGTTCCAGCAGGTCTTGGCTGGCCCCTTTCTCCTGCTCTGAACTGTGTGTTAATGTTTTCAAAGCGTCCCTACAATCTGCAATGACAACAAAGCTAGCAGCACAGCTATGAGCAGAATCCGAGCAAGTTGATGATGGTAAACTGCAATTGACAGTTTGATCTAGCGCTCACAGCCTACACTGTTCAAACAATTGTTAAATTAATTACAATATAACGGCAGTTTGCAGGCCTGCATGTTAGTTCTTTACATTTCTTTTTGAGTGATAAGCTTTCTTTTTTCCCCTTCTAAGTAAAAATAAAACAGGTTCTACCATGTCATTACTCACTTCTGGTAAAACTAGAGCACACCAAAGTGGTGATAATGGACTGGCTAACTGCAATTATAATTTTTAGAGTTTTATTTGAATTGAAGTACTTTTAAAACATAGTTACAAAGTGCTTTACAGAGACATATTAAGATTAAAACATTTAAAGACTAGAAGAGAATACAGAACAGCCCAAAACTCATGAAACAGGTGTTGGGCTCACCAGAAATGATGAGAACTACACGTTTCTTTGTCTTTTGAACAAAGGGCTCCCTCTCAGAACTCAGTTTCCCAGAGTCCTTTAGTTCCACACATATGTGCTAAACACACCCCTGCACCCTGGGGTCAGTGCGTGACACATGACCCTACAACCTCAGGTCAACAAAATCAGAGTTCCCTCACTGCTCTCTCTCTCTCTCTCTCTCTCTCTCACACTTCTTGCCTGGACCCCCAAGGGTCCAGCTCTGTCTTCCCCCAGGCTCTGCTGGGGCCCAGCTGGGCCCCTGATGATCTAGTTACAGGCCTTCAGCTTGCTCCTCAAGCTCCAGCCTCAGTGCCCTGCCTAAACCAAGTTTCTCATACCAGCAGGTATGACCCAGTAAGCAAAAACGGTCTCTCTCAATTAAGCAATGCAATAATGCCGTTTCAATAATAAAATAATAATCATAAAAATAATAAAAGTGCCACATACAGTAGATGGTTTATTTCAAAACAGTGAAGACGGCTCTTCAAATGGTTTTTAAATTAAATTGGAGTGCAGCATTTCTAGACACTTGATAACCTGCATTGAAATCTGGGTCTGAGGTGGAGGGATGCTTCTTCCTGATGATTGGTGCATGATGAAAGATTTGTCTCTTATTATGTTCATGTTTCTTTGTGTCAAAGTCCATGTTTATCACAGTCACTCCTGTGTTTTGTTCATACTCTCTGAAGGACAGCAGCCATGACATATCACTGAGCGCTGATGTATCCTCATGAAATCCTGAACTACATTTAAGTGTCAGTCTGTCATGCCCCACATTGGTCCCTTATGCTCTAACATGTCAGCACTAACACTTGTCCGCCCAACAGATTTTGCTTTCCTGTCATTTCCATAGGCCGTATTTACTTTGAAAGCAGAACTCTAGTTGATAGCAGATGATGTGGGGTTTTGTTGGTATTTCATTATGCAGCCCATACTTAATAAGACTGTGGAGAATCAAGCAAAATTATGAGCAAACCAAGAAAACTGCAGATTAGACAAGCATGTCAAGAACAAAAGAATTAAATTCCAACAAAAGTGGATCATTTTGTTAATGGCTTTCAAGTGTTCCTAATGAGCAGTGACTAATAATCTCAATCTTTGTTGTTTTCTGCTAAAACAAACTTGTTGGGTATAAACATTGGTCATACCACATGTGGGTTAATGGGGGTTTCAAGTGTATATGTCCTGAAATATCACAATAGTTAATCAAAATGTACCCAAGAAGGCCTGAAAACCCATTCTAATATCTGAACTATACCAGTGTTTTGAGAAACAGTAAACCTCCCTTGCTTTTCTGCTTCATTTAGCATGTAAAGTCATGTGGAAATATGAATAAAAATGAGGATAAACTAGGAGGAAGAGATTGATATGCAGGGTAACACATATAAATGAGCAAAAAGTGAAGGAGATAAAATAAAGATAGATTAGGAAAGGTAAAAGGAGCGAGAGAGAGAGGAGAAAAGGAGAAAGGAGAGAGAACAAGAGGACACATGAGAATACAGTCATGCGCCTACTGAGCCGTAGCGCTCATGGCTGGGCTGTGGCACTCATTATTGATGTAGTAGAAAATTTGCGCCGACAGGAAACGAAGCTGCCAGCTGTCCCCCCCATTATGACATTATCTCAGAAGGATGGCTGACAGCGGTAGTGTATCCTATCACCCAAGCCGCCCCCTGGCATGTCCAGAGGAGAGCCCAGTCCCACGGTGGACACACACACTTACACATTTATACAGACAGACAGGGGCTACAACATGGAAAATCAAATACACATTCATTCACAGGTAGACACACACACACACACACACACACACACACACACACACACACAGGCTAAAAAGCAATGCCTTCCAACGGTATTATTATAATAATATCCAAAGATGATGAGCATATCGCCACCAAACAAACAATACATTTTCAATGACAACAAATTGTACTGTAATGTGGGAATCAAGATGGAGATGAGTATAAATCCATAATTAAAAGAGTGAGCTGAAGAAAGCAGACCTGGACATGTGGCACACAGTAGATTTGCTACGTCTAATGTGCTTAGTCCATAATGTTCCTTCTGTGTTCAATGGATATTGACCGTGAATTCCACGGTTGCAGCATTGTGCAAACACAGGAGGGAAAAAGGCAAAGTCACAGAGAATAAGCCTGGATGTAGGACCTATAATAAAGGGTTTTTTTTTAACTCAAATTACAAGACAAAAAAAAAACATATGGGCAAAAGTATGCGGACATGCCTGTCATTAGGGTTTGATCTAGGCTCAAATTAAGGTAAATGCTAATGCTAAAGCATATAATGACGAGTGTACTTCCAACTTTATGGCAACAGTTTTGGGACGACCATTTCCTGTTTCAGCTTGACAGTTCCCCTGTGTACAATGTGAGTTTGTTGTGGAAGACCATGAGTGGTCTAACGTCAAACATCATTAGGATGAATTTGAATAAAAACTACAAAATTAATTGTCTGCACAGACTTTGACACCTGCAACCTCTTTTCCACATTCCATTTTTTAACCAGCGTCCTACCAATAGTCAAGGCTTTCAACGTTTTTTTTGACCATAACTATGATATTTCCTAACCTTAACGGTCTTGTGGGTGGCAAATTTACTAAACTACATCTACACTGGTTGCTAATGTTCTTTCAGTGTTCAATGGATAATTACAGTGAATCCATGGTTGCAGCACGTTGGAAATATGAAAGGGAAAAGGGCAAAGTGAGAGAGAACAAGCCTGTCATCCAGGGATACAGCATAAGGCATTTCAAGACAACCAAACAACCTCTCAGTTACTGTAAACATGCTGCCACAATGTTTAACAGATAAAGGGGAAATTTACAACCAGCTTTACATGGACTGTGTCACAAGTGGAAGGGGAGTTTTAAGAAGTAGTTTTACCTACATTTGAATACTATACACATTGAATATATCGGCTGAGGAGGGAATGGTATGCACATAATAATACCACCTTGGATGGAGGGACAGCATACCATTTGTACATCTCCCTGCCACCTTATGTTTTATGCACATACTAATAAGCTTCCTCGTGCCGAGACAGTGCAGGTGATGTGTGTGTTTGTGGGCTGGGCTCATTAAAACAGTAAGAGAATGGACTTTTCTGATAGTGCCTTGGCAGCCTGTGTTACAATCCTGTACACTCCTATATATATATGTAGCTGACATTGTGCCGAGAAGGAGCCACCCCAAAATGCGTTGCAACAGACAGAAATAGATTTGAACTCTGCCCGGCAACCAGACGGCACTGCAGATCCCTGCACCAAGCGTGTGCCACGCTAGCGGGCAGACCCCCTCGGGGCAAGGAGACTCCACCAAGCAGGACAGATGGAACAGGACGGATGTGAATAAGACCTCCTCCGCACCAGCTTTTCACTTGAACTCTGCAAGTGCCACACAGATTAATAATTTTTCTAGACTATTCTTGACGTTCCTCCTGTGCAATAAGGCCAAAAAGGCTCACAATCATTTTAATTGAAATAAGGAATCCTTTTCACTGTTTCCTGTAAAGATATTGGACACAATGGGGTTTTTTTTTCTCCCATTGAATTATTTTTGTAGCTTTGACTTCGACTGAGCTGAATTATCACCTTGGGAGGTGAGGAAGCATTTTTTTCCTAATTAACATTTCTAGCTACATCCACGTAGTCATGTAGTGACTTGTCAAAATATCTCCACGGTGCTGCCTGGTGAGACCAGAGAGTTATGCTCTTAAGTGCAAAATCTCGTCATCACTGAACAAGTGAAAGTAGTTGCTGATCTCTGTAGTGTGAAGCCCTCCAGTACGACACAAGGCTGTCAGCCTGGCTCATACCACAGGAATCACAAAGACACACACTAAAATACCAGCACATAAAGATACAGGTCCCATTCATATTGTGTGCAGGGTGTTAGAAAAAGTTTACAAAAGTTTAGGATTTATTCAAGCTGTCACAAGCTTCAGTTTCTTCTTACTTCTGAACAAAATACCAGAGCACCTCCAAAGTCTTTTACATCGTGTTTCACTTTTATTGATGGAACCTGGCATTGAAGAGGCTGCTTACATTAATGAATTGCACTTACTGCCTCAATTAATATCTGTCTACGGTTATTTTATTCTGTGACTGAAACTATTTAAGAATGCTGTAAAGGCCAAAATCTAGAATTACAGACACTCAAGTAATTGAGGAAACTTCACCGCGGTCTGACAAGATCCATTGTCCTCTCCTTTTTAAATTAATTGCTTTCATCAAGTGATGCAATCAAGATTCGCCCAATATTAACCTCACTATACAGTGCTACGGCAGAACATACATCTGTGCTTAAAATGAAAAGTTTCTCTCATTGCAAGTGCAGGAAGCTGCAAGCGAGTGGCCAGCAACGTCAGGGCAGTTAAATTCCTTCTTATTCACTTTTTTAACCATGCTGCTGGTAAGACATTCATATTCCCCAGAGGATGAACGCTAATGACCTTCCTCCTCTATTGCCATTGTGACATCTGTCCAACACTTTGGTTTATGAACTTTTAGTTGCTGTACTTTGTGTTGAGTGCTCCAGTAGGCCGTAATGTGAGTGTGCTAACATGCTAAACATTATACCTGCTAAACAACAGCATGCTAGTGTTGTCACTTTGATCATGTTAGCATTGACGGCCTCACAGAGTTTTCTTTTACAATGAGAGTCTTTTCCACTGCATGGCATTTCTGAGTTAGAACTGTTTCGTGAATTCAAACTACATTTCTGTAACCTTTTCTCCTCCTCTTTCATCACCTTGAATTACATGTGCAGCATTCTTGGTTGCCTCCTTACTTCTTTTCAAGGGTATTAACTGCTTTGTTTGGCATGAAATGATACATCAATATGTTGCACGTGCACTGAATGTCGAGCACTTTTGAACTGAACACTTACAGTCTGGTTTTAGAGTGAATAAGGCAGTTTTACCTGCAGCAGCCAAATATGTGTTGAACCACAAGAAACCAATTGGCTTCATGTTAATATTTTCTAGTTTTTTTTGATGCATCCTCCATATTCTAGGACAAAAAAATACAACACAAATAGACCATTACAGCTAATATTGGTATTATTGCAGTATGAGCTTTAGTTTGCCAATGGATTTTCTTGAGGTAAATGCTGCATTACATGTACTGCAGATGTGTGTAATGGAAAAAAAAGGCGTGTGGGGGTCACATGTTTGTTCAGCAAATAGGTAATGCAGTATGCTCTTTCAGCCACTCACATGAGTATTTACAGCTTGCCTCTAATGGGATCTTGCCACAAAATAAGGAGCACGCTGATCAGCAGGGCTTCGAGCTCGCTTGTAAAAAAGAAACATTTCTCACTTTTTACCATTCTGCTGTCTGGGGAGTTTCACATGGACTGTTTTTGACTCTCTTTCACCCCCACGTTGCACAAGAGTGCATTCTGGAGGTCCAATGAATAAAAATGCCATGTCAACTAGGAAAGAAGAAAGAAAATCTCCACTCAGAGCTGTCAGTGATTTTCCCTTCTTGCCTTTACCATGGAAAGCTAGTAAAAAGTTCACCTTCCTCACATAAATTGGCTGGGAGATTTATTTCTCCCCTGACATTCTCTCTGGAGATGCCACTGGGAGCCTGGGCATCTGCTCTTTGGAGGGAGATGACAGGGCTATTGTTAGGGGCGGCAGTAGTGGAAAGCTATTCTCTAGCCTCATCCCTTCTGTCCCTTATTCTGTTTCTCTCTCTCTCTCTCATTCTCTTTCTTTCTCCTCATGAAGCCTTTCAAAAAGCGATGACAGCCACTTTAAAGGCAAAGGCCAAGGCTCACATCTGTCTATTTCACCTTATTAATTTCAATATCACTCTGCTTTATCATACTGAAAATCCTGTGAGACAATTCAGCCATATCATTGGTGTCAGGTGAGAATGTGCATTATGACAGCTGGAAAGTGCATCACTCCCTTGGGTTTAAAAATATTCTGGATAGTAATTATCTCACTCTATCTATCACTACCCCTTTTTTCTGACCTTGAAAGGAGAAAAGTGATTGATCAAAAATAAGAGGAGGAAATGGGAATGTTCAAGAATCGCTCTATTATGTCTATAGTTTAGGAATGCACAGAGATAAGGGCCAGGCATTTACTGACTATAAGCTGCTAATGCGATGCTATTGTATTCAGGAATCTGGATGACTGGGTCAGAGTGTGACTGCTGCTCCTCCAGGGCAGCAGAGGCCTCTGGGAAGGCGGCGTGGGTGTCAAGGCAACTGGGACTCGTAGGCAGACATCATTGGGGCCAGATTAGGGAAGTATGACAGGGCAGACCCCTAATCCATCATCTGGAAGATTACAGAAACATGACACAGCGCGCCACCAAATCCCTTTAATCATCCAAATGTTCCATTCTCAGCCAATGGTGCTGTTGGAAGAACAATAAGAACTCGGGGGAGAGGAGCTGTCGCAGAATATTTTCTCCCCGGGCCTTGCTGGCTTGCCTCATGACACTCACAAGCAGCTTAGGTTTCAGTAATATGGAAGAGCTACTCTGGATGGGGGCAAGTCAATTAAGCTGCAGTGTTTTTATAAGAGGGGATGTTAAAGAGACAGGGGATATAGGGATGAGCAGACGATGCTTGTCTTTGATGTCCCATGGGTTCTTACAAATCCCTCTGTGGCATAGTTGCGAGAAAGGGCAATTAGACTGATGAGGCGGGTGTGTCATCTGAGTCAATCTTATTACACCCTGAGAAAACAGACTGTCTCAATCATTTTCTTTCAAAAAAGATAAGATGTGTGTGACTTCAAAGTGAAGGAATGTGTGCCATGTTAAAAGGGAAACAAAGGGGAAAAAAAATAGAGACAAAGGCAAAGAGTTTGCTTTAAAATGAGTTTAAAAACACAAGATATCACATCCTGTATGACTCATACATATAATTAGATACACATATTTTGTGATCTACCATCCCTTAAGCAAGGGCATTTTGGAAAATTATAAAATTGCCATGATTAGGACCTAAAGTAGGTTTCAATGCTTATGACTAATACAGGATATATAACCAATCTAACAGCTAACTATTCTGAGAAGTTATTATACAATCACAATTTATGTTTATGTGTTTCTAAGTGTGTGTATTCCCAAATATGTATTCCCCATCAAGTGTCTAAAGTGTCGAAACACAACCATATAACAGTTAGAGTGAGATTTAGTTACTATGAGTGGATGTTGCAAGGAAAAGGAATGCTTTCAGTCTGCAGGTATGTTGAGTAGTAACATTTTTCAACTAGTTAAATAGGTTAATTAAAAAAAGCCATCTGGGAAGCATAACTTTTTCGTTAAGATGTCATTTTCGTTATAAAACTGAGACTAACTCACAACCTCTCAAGGAGAGATTTGGCTGGGGAGATACAGGGTAGCTCCCCTAGCACCCTGACTTGGGGACATATCTGTTCTACAAACTTATATCTGACACCCAAAAACTGAAATTAACTAGGTCCCAGTACCCTTGCTAGAGGGAGTGTGGATTAGTACTGGACCACTACCATACACCCACTGGCCAGTCTGGGAGAATGTTTAATTGCAAAGATATTGAGTACGAACTGGTTTAATGTCACTTTTCTCTTTCTGTAATTTAAATTTTTACATAAAATTGCTATGCATCTTTTAAATGTCTTCATAGCTGCAAACTAAAAAACTATCACTAAATGGTGGCTCCAGAGAACCCCTCCAACAATAGGCTTTTTCGTGTAGACAATATTTGCGCTCAATGGAAAAGATGACTTATACCCTCCAGCTACAGAAAGAAAATGGTAATAAATACTGAATGGAATAGAATCCTTATAATTTTCATGGAAAGTTATAAATACTGAATGAAATACAGTCCTTATAATGTTCATGGAGCGACTGATCATTATTTATTTCTATCTTTGTAATGTTGAATTCTATGGACTTGATTTCTTGAGGAATGAAGTAAACTTGTGTTTGTCAATGCCATTTGATCAGCCTGCCATAGATCACCTGTTTATTCTATGTTTAAGTCCTTGTATTGGCTTAAAATGTAACCGACAACCCAGTGTTTCTAGTTTTTCCAAGGACTAGACTTGTATAGGATCTTACTCAAGGCATAATTTATGACTCCACATGCATATAGTCTGCATTTTCAAATTCTTATGAATAACATACTTGTTGGAAGAATCAGCATGTCTCCTTAAAAACTGTGTTTTACTGGAAATGCAACCCGCGTTTTCAGGATTGTTTTAGTTCATCTCAGATAAGATGAAGCCTTTTTTCAATTGTCAATCATTTCTCTTTTCTCTGCTATTTTCCAGTATTCTGAATACAAAGTAACATGATGTTAAATATCTATAGTTTTTCATACTTACCTTAGTTTTATTGATCTTTCAGTACTATTTCCAACCTATTTCTGAGCATGTTACTTTCTCAGCAATTAAGCGTTGTGCTGTCTTTCATATTTAAAGCTTCTCTCTAATTCTACACCCACAATCCACTCCATTCGGCTACAAATGACATGCATTTGTGAAGCTGTGGGGTATTGAGCCTGTCATAAGGTTAGCCAAATTAACAGTTAATGTCTGAACATCATTACTTATACAGATATGGTAATCTTGACTCTTTTCAGTTAATTAATTCACTTGGAAACATATTCTACAGTACCTTTACCCGAGAAGGAACATAAAGAATACTCAATTGTCTTTTTACAAAAAATAAATGATTGTTAATACCAAGCACAACATACAGCATTTCAAATATGATTTTAAATTTCAATGAAATTGAAAAATAACCATGAGAGTTAACCCGTGATCAATGTTTCAATTAAATATTCAACACAAAATCCATCATATCATTGAAGTTTGACACATGGTCTAATATGTCTGTGGAGACTATGAGTATGAAATTAAATCTAGCAACATACTGCTCCTGTGTCCAGTGTTTTTAAAGCACATCCAAACTGAACTAAATTTAAAAACCGTATCATTATCTATTTTCTTCTTTTTTTTTTTTTAGATTCAGTAACCATATGCAAATTCCTGTACTTCACAAGAAAAGTAAAAAAAAAAATTAGCCAGCCCCAAGTGTTCACACAAGCTAGTTTGGACAAGCTTGAGTTTCAAGAACGGGCCGGTTTATGAAAGGTCGGACAACTCTTGAAGCTCTGCTGGAGGAAAATAGCATGCTGACCTGTACTCATGTACACATCTACTCTTAGTGATGAAGGCAATCTGTGTGATGGAAAATAATTGACTCAAAACGTTGCATGGAAATGAGAGAGACAAAACTCTAGTTTGTGTTTCATGTTATGAGAATGACTAAATATGGTTTCCGTAACCTGAGGACAACGTCACGCTTAAAATATGAAATGAGGGATTAACTCTTGGAAACATAACACCAGCACGTGGTATTTTTTTCTCCATTACAATAACTCATGTTGATTACCCACAGGCTGAATGTGTGCATCCTTATCTGAAAATATGTATAATAGCTATACCGTAACATTTCTTAAGTGATGAACAGTTTTCCACCTGAGTCATTCTGGCTTTCTAACAGGCCTCGCGTGACGTCACACTTGCCAGAGGTTATTTAGTCGGTACTGGTGACGAATCACATTTCTGTTTTGGATTTCGTCAACCTTACAAACACACAAATTCATCAACCTTAAAATAAATGTTTCTAGGAACTATACATCCGCTGCTTTGCACTTATTCGGCTCCTTGGCTGAGTCACTGCTTATTAGGGGCTAAATGTGCTGCTCAGAAAATCAACTTGACAGTGCAAATTACTTGAAATGTGTCTTAAAAAAATCACCTCTGCATATATCTTTAACCGAGATGCTGAAAGAACGACCAAGATTAAAAAATAAATAAATAAATAAAAATGCTGCGATTCCTAAATATGCTTAAATGCTGGTCACAATATTGTCTTGCACTGCTTTATATTGCTTTTTATTCATTTTCATTGTGAATTGGGATTCAACTAAAGCCATTGTATTTTGCTGTAAACATCTCTACTCATAAACTACTGATTGTAATCTACAAACAATCTATGAGTGATTATCATGCTCTGCAAAACAGAAAACTGGTATGTCTCTTAAATTAATTATCATTGGTTTTCATGTCAGTGTGAAAAAGAAATCTCATTTTGCATTTTTTTTTACACCTGCACATCTATAGAAATGCATTTATCTGCTGTGGAGCCAGAAGCACAATGCCAGATTATTATTTTTTTGTTTCCAAACACAGCAAGTGGTCTGGTGTCCAGCAGCGAGTCAAACTGCCTTGATGTGTTTTCTTCGAACTGTCAGCTGAGACCAACATGCTGTAGCTGCTTCCAGGAGTTGCAGTGCAAAAGGAGAAATATAAAAGATATTCAGTACCATATTTTTATTCCCCAGGAGGATAATACTCTCAGCGGCATAATTACCCAAATGATAATGGTAACTATCCAAAATCCATGTTATGACACGTTATTTTTTGTTCCTTTCATTATATTGAATTTTGAGTAGGTATAATGTGTTTCATTTATTTAGTCATATGTTACTGGGTGCAACTGGTTTATATACCGTGGCAGCTAGTCAGATCAGCTTGCTAACTCTGTGTCGTGTTTGTGTTTTGACTTGTATGACAAGTCGTGGAATCTATATCATGCAAAAACATACTGTTGAGGTTGTAGTGAGAAGAGTGTATGCTTGTGTCTTGTCACTTTAACTGCACATCTCTCACCTGCAGCGTGCCGCAGCTGTGTCAAATGAAGCATGTTAAAGGATAATTCTAGTTTATTATAACTTAAGGCTTATTATCGCACATTTGGCTGCCTGTTTTACCAGTTATGATAACGCTGTCCTCACCAAAGTCACTGCTGAGATCTGGGAACATGGTGTTTATCATAGTGAGAAAGAGGCAATGGCCAAAATTACTAAAATAAGACTCAAGTTGTAATAAACTGAAATTATTCTTTCAAACCTGCATTAAATAAATATAGCCTGTATTTCTATCTTTGGTATACAGCAGCATTCTGTGATTTGCTGGTAAGAGATTATTTAAGCAGTTATTTCTTTCTTCCATTTGGGACCGGCCACAAGAATGTTAAAAAATGTTGATGACTTGGGTTTCAGGCTGAGTAGATCAGAACAGAAATTAAATTTGGCTTGGTCTTAATGTACAAAAAGCTGCTAGAGCTAGTGAGGGAGAACAAACTGCTGGCAGTGAAGCACCCTGACCTGTTGACAGAGCCATGCATGCGCGGCCGTGATAGCATCTGGGTCCGTCTGCCTTGTTTGGGGCAGCTGGGGAGGCTTCGGATGAGAGTCAAGCCAAAGCACATTCCCATCACTAGTCATCACCATTCCCCTACTGTGTTTGTGCAAGACAGTGTGGTTATGTAGGCACACGTGAGAGTGTGGGTGTGTGTGAGATAGAGAGAGACAGAGAGGAGAGAGAAAGAAACAGACGGAAGGAGGGAGTGTGAAAGCTAGCCAGGTAGAAGAATAAAGAAAGGTACAGAGATGTGCATGCCTTCTCCTTATGATAGGATTTTGAGACATGTGAGGCAACGTGCTGCATCTGCCTGAAGTGACAGGCAGTAAGGAAGACACACACACACACACACACACACACATATTATATACATCAGTGTATATATTAATGGCCCAGTGGAGGGTTAACTAATGGAGAATGGCGTGTGTAGGCCCTGCAGTGCCATGTGACAGGGGACAATCTGCACACCTGTGCTCTCATCTGCTCTGCCGTGGGAGGACTGATATTAAGTCATTACTGCAGGCACTGCCAGCACACTCTGATTGCGCACATGGATGCCAGGGTGGGTGTGCTGTCATGCAGGCTGCGTTTTTCACCGTCCTGGCCTCCTGAGCAAACAATAAAGAAAACAAAACTGCTGTTGTGGGCGCTTACGCAGAGGCCATTTGGTAAGGGAACAGTCAAAGAAAAGCATAGGATGCTATAATATCCCCTTTCTTTATGCTTTTTTTCTTGCATGAATGGAGTAACAGTAGGGGTCCAGGAAATGGGAAGCGGATGAAATGTAAGATGGATTTTCAAACATACAACCAAGCAGTGCCTCGAAAATGGACAGCTTATTACAATCACTTGATTTTGACTGACTGACTCACCTTACAACCAGATCAAATCTGGATCTAAACAGGATTTTAAGGATTCAAAAGGATGCTCAAAACAGTGGAAAAATACTCAGTTGCAAGTAAATGCCCTATATTCAAAAAGCCGGAGAAAAGGGGAAAATAATTGGCATCTATAGATACTGTCGCCCATTTCAGAATCATACACACTGTACAAGTGGATTATAACTATTGGTGTATTAATGTCTTAATAATATTAATCTTACAGCTGGTGAAGTTGGAGCTTAGTTAAATAACTTTATATACTACTGAGTAGCTTGTGAATTCCCCTCCAGGATCAATAAAGTTCTCTGAACCGATGATAATATACCTTAATGTATGGGATTATATTTTGCATTATTAATCTGAATCTACAAAGTGACTTGTACTTCAATGTATTAAATGAATGGAGTGGAGTAGAAATTGTAACACTGCTTAGGACTCCAACTGGTGAAGCCGGATAGGCAAGCGAGACAGTTCAGTGGGAGCTGGCAGAACCGTGAGGACTGCAGCAGGAACAGTTCGATGAAGCAGCGGGTCCGGAACCAGGTGAGCACTGGGCAAGACAAATGAACCGGGAGGGAGCAGGAATAGGGAGAGTCAGAGGATCAAGAAGCCAGTCCAGGGAACTGAATCAGCAGCAGAAAGATCCAGAGAGTCCTGTGGCAGCGACAGATGAAGGCCTGGACAGCAAACTTCTTTCTCCAGATCTGGAAGGGGAGGGAGGGTTGAAACCCGTAGGTGCATTGGAACGGGTAGAGCCCCATTGCAGAGTTGGTCAGGGTGTTGTGGGCGTAATCTACCTACAGAAGCTGTTGGGAGGATGCCATGCAGTGTAGGCAGTCTCCATGTCCTGGTTCATCCTCTCTGACTACCCATCGGACTGGGGATCGAATCCAGAGGACAGACTGGCCGTAGCCTCATCAGCTTGCAGAACTCTACAGAAATGGAGGTGAACTGAGGGCCCCCCCATTAAGAGACAATGTCAGCAGGGAGGTAATGCAGCCGAAATATGTGCAGTAACATCAGTTCCACTGTCACCTTGACTGAGGGAAGCTAAGGCAGAGGCACGAAGAGAGGCATCTTACTGAACCGGTCTACCACCATCAGGCTGGTGGTGGGACCGTGGGACGGTGGTAGACCGGTGACAAAATCCAGGCATATTTGGGACCAGAGGCGACGGGGCACCAGCAAAGGGTGCAGCAGGAGCACAGACCTGAATGGGACGTACTGGGAGGGAGCAGGCAGAAGGAGAGTCAGAGACAGGTGGAGGATCATGAAGCCAGTCTGGGGAAATCAAAGCAGCTAAAAGCCAGGGGGCCACGAGCAGACAGGACCCAGAAAGGGCGGAGACAAAACTTGTCTGACAAGTTACAGAAGGCTGAGGTGATTACTGACAGAGACAAGGCCAGTTGGTGAGAGACAAGCTGTGTCGACAACAGGCAAACACGCTGGGAATGAGTGCTTGAGAGTCTTGCATCAAGGAGCGAAGAACAACCTGGCAGTGAGCAAGCGATAGGTGAAGGCTTAAATACAGGCCTAATGAGTGATCAGGAGCAGATGTGGGAGTTTGCTGATTGGTGGGAGTGGCTGGCAGGTGAGTGGAAAACTACTGAGAGGAGGGTTAACCAGAAGACTGACTGTGACTAAAGTAACAGAAAATGGAAATACTCAAGGAAAGTACGAGTGCCACGAAAATGCACCCAAGTACAGTACTTGAGTAAATGTTACTTTCCACCACTTCCATCGAACATAGAAGCAATACCACCCACTTGGTGCTCTCATGCAATGTGTCATATGTTAAGAGCACAAAACACAGCACTGGATGGCACACTTCCCCTCTGCACAAACACAGTAACACAGCAAATACCATGTGCTGCCCTAAGGCTAAAGATTTTGAGAATCATGATGACACCAAGAGGCTATTCCTCTTCTGTTACAGATAAAACCTTACACCACTGAGCCGTGGAAAAAGTAAATATTTTTCACTAAAGAGAGATATTAACACACTTTGTGATTATTTCTAAATGCTTCACATCTGTAAAAGACTTAATATTCACATGTTGTGAAATGAGCAAGTGAGCCAGTATTGTGAGCAATGACAGACATATGACATATTTTTGACAAGGGTTTAAAGGAAAGCAAACATACACACATCCACACACACACCCATTGTGATGAAATACATCTCCTATTGCCCCCATCTTCCCTTTAGAGAGGTGTACCTAGAGTTTACAATAATTGTGTTCCCTGCTTCCAAGAATCAACCTCCGGCCATTCTGATGGTTTATTCATGAGACCGATGGGGGTTTGGGGAAGGGATGAAAGAGAGAACATGAGACATGAGATGTAGGAAGAATTCCTAACTAGATAGGATGAAAAAGTAAACACAATCTCCTGCAATTTGACTATCAATCAGGCCAGCATGTCTCTGGGAGAGGGGGCCTAATTACGGGCCAAATGAACATTGACTGTTTTCTAATGGAATTATTCAGACAGCCTGTGTTTGTATATGCCAGTTCCTCATTTGCTATTCCCATTCATTAGAGCTGCACATTACACTTTGGTGGTCTCTGGCAAATTATATTTTTTCACTAGATTCAGAGGCCAGATTATGGTTTTCCACCACGTTGTCTTCGCCAACCCAGACCCAATCCCGTCATCTCCCATGTTTTCTTTTTTTTTCTTTGGGTGGCTTGGCCAGTCACTAATGTTATAAGCAGCCTCATGATTTGGACAGAGGATCATGTGTCTGTGGCCAGTCAGTACCCATGTGTAACAAAGGGAAACGTTCGTAGATGAGTGGGTTTTCATGATGCAACTGTGCTGGGGTAACTGAGGGTCATGCGATACAGTGCGACATGCTAGTCCCACGGAGTAGGATTTAAGTGTGGGAAATGGGGTTGAAAATAGACACTGAGCAAGAGTCAGGGGGCATGTTGGTGGGGGAGAGGAGGAACGGGAACAGGAACTATGCTGTCTGAACGTTAACGAGATGCGAGTAGGAGTTGCAATCTGGGAACTTCTGCCACTATCACTGTACATTGTTCTAAGGACCAAGCCCGGAAGAGAGAAATGGAGAGAGATGTGCATGTGCACACAAATGACAAGGAGAGGAGGAAGAGATTGAAATATAATATCCCAGGCCTCATTTAGGCTCTTGGACTCCTCGGGCCATTTCTGCAGACTGAGTACATCCATTGTGCTTACAGTAACTTCGCTCTGCAAAATGACCTCCATTTGAGTTATTTGAGGAGCAGTGGTATAGTTCAAGGTGGCTCGAGGCCATGGTCCAGTAAGTCTTTTGGGAGCGATGCTCTTCTAGTTGCAGCTCACGCTCATGGATAGTGAATTCAGGCTGGGGAGACATCGCAGAGGGAGCGACACAGCATCCTCGACGAGGCTTTGTGAAGCTTGATGAAAGTCATCATTAAAGTTGCATAATGCCTCTTGACTGCCAACGACAATAACTTATGACATCTGTCTCAGTGTTTCATGTTGGCTGTCACAAGCAGTTAACAGCCAGTTCTTGCGGTAATCACTAAGAAGATGGATTACTGGGGATTTTGGAAGCCACTCCTACATTGTTTGCTGTCATATGGCAGGAAGATTTAAATGTTATGAATAGAAAGGTAACACTGTCAGCTTAGTGAGACACTAATGATGGCAGAGTGTGCTAATACATTTTAAACAGGATATTTTCACACATTTGCATTTGATGCACACACAAGTTTTGCTTTCTCTTGAATTTGAGGGGGGTACACAATTGACTAGATTTAGATAAAGCAATACGGCAGGGGTCACCGCATAGTGGTTTAGAAATATAAATGCAAACCAAACTTAATGGCAACATTGAGATGCCAGAGGGGAAGTGTTATTAATGTGACACCTTGAATCAATCTGTCCCCCCAGTTTAGTCTCAAGTTAAGAAGAAAGAGGCAGATAGTCTGGGATGAAAGGCTCGATCGTGGAGGGAAAACATATGCAGAAAGGACTTTGCTATGGGGAAAGGTAAATCTATTTACAGCGGCAATGTCTTGGGAAATGGGGAAGAGAGTGGAAAAAAGGGCTTCAGGAAATATTTCACCGATGTACAAGGCAAACAAACAAAACAAAGAACACGGAATTGAGTGAGAAGTGGAGCTTCAAAGCTTGCAGGTTGATTTTCAAAAAGAATACCATTAGCATATTGTCGACTGAAGGACATATCTTAAAAATAAATAAATAAATAAAACGCACAAAAAAAACTATTGGACCACATGATAAAGCCAATTATAGCAATAGCGACGGCTGTAATGCAATTACCTTATACTGTAATGATAATGATGATTAAACAGAAGCCAGAGAATCATATAGCTATCAGTGAGAATATGCTGGGCCTAAAAACATGGATAACACAATTCATATGCAGATAAAGCACAGGAGAGGCACTTAGTTAAATCATTAACACTAGATGAAGAAAAGGCCTGTAGCTCATCGACTGAAATACAAATCATTCAGCTTCCCCTGGAAATAATTAAGGACTGTCATATCCACGAAGACAAATGGTACATAGTGATGCTGTCGGGGTTATGGCCTGAGACAGCAGCGTCTCTGTGCTTTCTCTCAGAATCAGCAGCTTCCCAGCTCTTTTGCTCTCCATGTCTGGGTTTTACAGGTCCTTATGTCTTGTTTTAGCACCTGTCAGATGTGTCGGTGCAAGTGTTGTAGAGATGTCCTCTTCTGTTGGTTACACATCCTCTTAACCCACATGGCTTGGTAAATTAGGGGGGATGAGTGCGGCTGCATGCAATTTCACTATGCTGCACCGATAAGAACCGGAACAATTGCAACTTCTAGCATTTCCAATCTTGGAATCAAATAGTGTCTGCTCTCCTCTGAAGCACCTATGCGAGGAGTGACTCTCCAAGCATTTGGGCAGATGTCTTATTCAGAATCTATCAGCGAGTAATATCCCAGAGCAACTACTGTATATCTGATAACTGACGGTGCACAACCCCTCAGTTCCTCCTCCATTTCCTGAGAGGAAGCCTTCAGAGGGAGCATTGCAGTGCTGATAAAACTCACACAGACCTTTATTTGCCAGCTAACAGATTGCCAGTGCAAAGAAGCATTGTATAAGCTGATGGCTTCTGCGGAACTGTGGCTGATGTGAGATTTCTTTGCTCACCTGAGAGAAGACCGGATACTGTTTTTACAAACCAGGTTGAAAATATAGGGATCAGATCCATCCCACTGCAATAGTTTAATACGCAGCAAGGGACTACTTACATATTTGAGAGTACTACATGCAAGAGATGCACGCTGCAGAAACGCAGTCAAGATACAGGAACATCTTTTGTATGCAATGCTTTTAGGTTCATGAGGCAGCATGAACATTAACAGATTTAATATGCATCCACTTGAATTGTTATTGCTGTCTGCTGCTGTTAACCATTCTTTGAGAGAGAGAGAAAGGTCTCTTGCAGAATGGATGGCAGTCGTCCGAGTGCACAGTGCACAGGAACCAATTTTAGATGAAAACCTACACAGGGCAAGGAGTTTTCTTTTTCTGTGTGCTACATTTCCCTTTGACATCTTAAAAGCCATTAGTTCAGCAATGCACACCAATGCTTTACACAATAGGACTTGGAATGCTGCCTTTTAGACATTATATGGGGACAAGCGACAGAGCACTTGCATAGAGGGTTGCACAGAAAAGACTATAAAACAGAAATACAGTAATTCAAAGTATGGGTAGGGTGGTGCAAGAGACAAAAGAGCAGAGGAAGTCGAGTTAAAAAGAGAATCTTTAGAAACACAAAAGCCTTGGAGATTTATCCTAGATAGCCAGATCCATTCAATTTTAATAAAAAGACCATTGCAAGGGCAATAAACGTCATGGAATCTGTAAACCTTGACATGGCTCACATTATTTTATGGTTTAACAAAGTAAGTTCATCTACCCACTAAATAATCTATAGATTCATATTTTTAAATAAAACATAATGATAAATGTGAAACACTACAGTATCTCACCATATTGACCATTAAGGTCAGTCAGATGTCACGGGTTCTTTTGACGGACCTACTTAGGAAACACATCAGTCGCTTTGAAGTCTCCTGCACCACACTTAGAATTCACTTCCCTTCAGAGGTTCTTTTCTTTCTGCTCTTCAACTTTCAATTGAATAATCTGTGGTTATCTTTCCCTCTTTCTCATTGTCTCTGTTTTGTCTGTATGTAAATGGAAGCGGTCGATACAGAAGCATTTGTTGTTCAGTTTACTGATATCAGGTTAGTCAACACAACACAGTGAGAACAAGGAAAGAGACTTCATTTGGTGAACAGTTATAAAATCCCCTCTATCTGATGTCAAAACACCTCCAATTGGTGCAGAACTGCTCTAGTCTCTGGGCTTTCCATATCATTATCCGATGATTTCAGGCCAGTTGCAGAATGATGAGGGATCAGGACAAAAATAACACAATAACCAAGATTGTGTATCATAATCAATGCTTCAAAATGAACCTTTATTTGTTTCTGTATTCTAATTTACAGAAAAAAAAAGGTAAATGAGTCCAGTTAGCCTAGAACTTTCCTATTTATGCCAGAACAGATGTTAACAAGCACTAACTGATATAAAATGAAATACAGTGGTTACAAAGTGAACATATTTAAAGAAGCAAAGCAACAAACAGAATGCAAAACACAAAAGAGAACACGTGGGAATAGCAGAACGTAGAAAAAGAAGAAGAGGTAGAAGAAGAAGAAGAAGAGGATGAAGTAAAAGCGGAAGGAAATATACTGTGACTATTTGGTATGGACTGTATTTGAATTCAGGGCATGCACAACTCAGCATTCAGCAACATTTACCACTACTGACCGGGAAGCACCGTTTGATCAGCACTTAATGACACTTAACGCAATCGCTTCAAGACAGCCCTGCTTATTAAGAGTGGAACAGATGTTTTAGCAAAGCGATCTTGCAGTTTTAATTAGCCATTGATACTAAATGCATTAGCACCAGCAAACAGTGCAGTTTGAAATATAGCCACATGCCACAAGAGCTAGACCCAATGGAACATGTGAGGAAGAGCGGCAGAACTGAGGGGTGGGGATTAGTAAAGGAAAACCATCAATGGCAGTTGTTAGGAGAACAAAAATTGTGGGGTGCTGTCACAAACAGTGATTTGACCATATACTCTTTCTGTCATTCGGGAGTTGAGCTGCAGTTAAGAAGATTCATGGCCGAATCTACAGCACTGAAACATCTGGTGGTTTATCTATGGAGTGAGCCTCATGCTGTGGCTGCAGAGAACATCTCTGGGAAGGAAACAATCATCATTTCTTTCCCCATATGACGCTCCTTAACAGCATAATATTGCACCAGCCATTATTCATTCAAACAGGTGTGCTCATGAGACTGGTTCAAAACTCAAGAGTACAGATGGCTGCAGTTGGAAAAATAAAATACAAGTATCATTAACTGCAGGATTGGAAACCTATAGCTCAACGAAAAACAATTTCAGAAACCCATGACACTATATGAGGTGCAATACACTCAAAACTATCAATTTACAGTGGAGAATTATTGAACGGTCTTATGCTTGACACCAGGACTTTTTTTTAACCACAACGAATTCTGAGGGGATTTTGCAATGGATGTCAGTTGAGGCCATAATACTAGTCCATCTATAACAACACACTGCAGCTCCCCTGAAAGCAATTCTCAATGCCATACACAATTCCATTCTCTGACTGATCCACCTTTCACTTGTACAGGAGTGTGTGCATCACACACACAAGCACATACGCACACAAACAAAGGGGGCACAGTGCTGATTGCCTTTTGTCCACTTCTGAAAGGCTACCCACCTGGCTCCTGCTCACCTTCAATAGGGTTCATTATGGTGGCCATGCACCCATCCAGCTGCTGCTTTTCACTAAAGACATGGATCTGTCTTTCTGCCTCCACTGCTGGCTCTCCTGTGCTCTTACGGCCCTAAACACCTCACCTTGTCTTGGCCTGTCACACCATAAAAGGCACAAAAGTGTTGTTTCTTAGCAGTAACCAACCTGCCTCTTGTTTCTATTTCTTCCCCCTAGGCCACATTTCAATAGCAGTTCCTCCTCCTCTAAAGATCTCATGCTTGGTGTCTGTAAGTTATATACAGCTGATGTGAACTGTTTCTCCCTTTAACGATGACAGAAATGAATCCCCTGTTAGAGATTGCAGTGGCATGTAACAGCCCTTGAGCGGCTCGGTTTAGAGGGTTTAACAAGGTTAAATTAGTGTGCTGGGATGGTTAGGAAACAGAGGGATGGGGGTTGACAGTGGGGGGCAAGAGGGAAGGGTGTGTAGGCTGAGATTTTAATGTCTGAATTAATAAAAGCATGATGATGCGTCATGAGCCTTTATAAACTCATAAACACCCCCGCTTGCACCACGGGCAGTAAAGGCAGAGCGACATAGGAACAACAGTAAATGCAACACAAACAGACTCTGGGCTGGTGGCTGTCTCCATGTAAAAGCAGACATAATAGAAAGCTTTTAATAGGAAATGTCCCCACTTAGACTTTAATCTATCTAAGCATTGTATTAACCAGACCTGGTAATGACTCAGAGGGAGTAATGCACATGGTGAAATCACAGCATGAACTGGGCAGAGGCTGCAAAGCTCCTCCTGTGGGTTCACTCAGTGGTTGATGCTCTGGCCATTGTCAGTATCTTTTTTTTCCCCCTGCTTACAAGGATTATATTACTTAGACTTGAGTGACAGAAGAGAATTCTGTGGATTTAAATTTGCATTTTCTCATGTGGTGTAAATAGACAACATATCTCAGCTCTCCTGCACAGTCTCACTCTTTCTTTTTACTTTGTCACAGTTTTATGCGCGCACAGAAACAGACACACAAAGAGAGACACAGAGACTTTCTGTCATTTTCAGTTTCTTTAAACAAATCCCTGAGACACCCTAAAATATTAAGGGTGTTTTCACAGTCCTTTCTAAGAAAACCGCACTTGTTCACACACTTACTGCACCATCCCTACAAGAAGACGAGGGGGAAACGAATTATCCCTCGTATGCACATTATCACTTGCTCTAAACAGAAACCATTCATGGTGACGTAGCAGATATTTCCAGGCATAAAGACTATGTAGTTTGGTCAAGTTCAATTTTAGCCAAGTTTACTCTGGAATGACTTAATAAAATCACCATGTTCCAAAGACCATCATGTTACAGACATGTACAGCTTTTCACTCATTTTCATTGCCAAAGCACCTGGAGTGGATGTCATTTTCAGCTCCAAGTACAAGCCAGTATAGCAGCAGGTAAAAACATTGCTAGAGTCTTGTTGTGTGTGTATATATGTGTGTGTGTGTGTGTGTGTGTGTGTGTGTGTGTGTGTGTGTGTGTGAGCATGTATGTGAGTTTTTCTTCACCAGAGTGAAGCTAAATGGAGATTGCGATTTTGTGTGTGTGTGTGTGGGTGCGTGTGGTTGATGGAGACTGTGATTGTATTTTCCTTTCTCCTGTCCCCTGAGGAGGTGACATGGTTGGTATTGTAATTCCACTCTCATTTCCTACGTTGCAGCGGCGACTGCAGACTTGTCACTCAGGAGGAGCAGAGAATAGGCCTGTCAATCAGTCAAGGACCCATTACCGGAGCTGTGCCTGAAAAGGCTGTGTTTGCCCCACTCCTTGTTAGCATAACTAAATTTTAACACTTTGTCCAGCTGCACACAGTATGATTAGGGGGATGGGCCACAGCAAAGAAATAAGTGGGAGCAAAAAGACAGTAGAACAGAGGCTCTAATGGAGAAAAAAATGTGTAAAAAGACTACCATTAGATAACATTGTCTTTGTTGAATGAAAATGGTGACGAAAAAGCACAGCTGAACTGCACAGAACTTTTAGGGAATGTAAAAGCCCAGTGACTAAACCCCAGACATCTAACATGTTTAATGCGGGAAGTGCAAATGCAGAAAGAATCACAGCGCAAAGTGTAAGACAATGACGGACTGTCTGCGGCAGACAGAAACACAGCAGGAAGACAAATAATGCCAAATGAGAGTGAAAAGCCAACAAATGGATCGAGAGCCAGAGCAAGGTTGCTTTGAAAAGGAGAGGCGGTAAGAGAAAATCCAGGGTGACGTGAGCAGGGTGCGGTGCATGACAGGTAGAGTGGGGGGTCCTGTCCTGCTGTGTGCCTTAAACAGAGCAGAGCTCTAACCAGAATACCATCTATCACACAGTCAGTCACAAGTGTGACATGACAGGCAAAACCGTTCCCTGTCAAGGCAGAAAAATGTGAAGAGAGAGCACAAGGTGGGGGTAAGCTAAAACAAAAATAATAGATTAGGAGAAAAGAGAAACAGTGATTGAAAGGAGTGGAGATGCTAAGAACAAACAGACAGACAGAGGCAATCATTGAAATGTGAAAATCTACTCTGGAAATTGAAATTCAACTTTTATCAAGTCCTTGAATGTAGATATTCCAACAAGTCCTCATACATAACAACATGTGTTTTCTTATTTTCTAACGTTTCTCTCGTATTTTTATTCTGAAAGTAATTTGTTCCACAAATCAATACATTTCCTATCTGAGGGTTTTAGCCTTTTAAGCATATTATTTTGAACTGCACCCGAACTAAAAGCAGAGGGGACATTTGACTTGCATTCAGCAAGAACATGAAATGTGACCCTAAACAAATGCACACGCTGCTTCCTGTCCGCTGGACATGTAGGTAACTGCTTGCGAACACATTAAGCATAGCATTTTTATAAGGAACCAAAACGTCAAGGGGGTGTTCTTCTTCCTCTTGTCGCTTTTCTGTGCAAATGTGCTGCATCTAATATTTGATTTGCATTCTCTGCGAGCACCCCTTAAGAGTGTCACGCTGCACGAGCCCTTCTTAGTTATTAAACCAGAACATTTTCTTTTTCAAGTGGTGTGAGCCAATGACCAATATCATCATTTATTTCAAGACTGGGCTCTGTTGGATATTACATAGCATCTATTCTTGCATACACCAGTAAAATACTTGTAAAACTGCTGAAATCAATTTAATGGTGGGTGTTTGGAATCCCAGACATCAGCCAGTATGTGCCCAAGAGAGAGGGAGATCATTCAGCCTGTAAGATTGTTATACTTTGCATTTTATCTTATGCAATTCTTTTCAAGGCCAGCAGTTTCCTTTAATGTCTTTATTATGCAAAACACAATACAATTCACTGTTTCTTACTGCCGGTTTGCATGTTGAAACGAAGCGCACCCGTGTTTATTGCTCAAAAGGCCACAACAATTATGATTTCAGCGCTACAATGAAGAGCAAGACAAATGTTGGTGCTATGAGTGCTGGACTGAATGAGGCCACATGTGTAACAAAGTCCCAGTTTGTTTGTGCTGTAAAGTACAAACAAGCTGCTGTTGGGATGAAAAAAGAAAAAAGGAAAAAAAATAAATAAATAAAAAAATCAGGAATCATTGTGTATCTCCCAGAGTCTTCCAGGGATAAAGTACAAACTAGCCGTCTTGAAGAGAAGCCTGAGGAGCCATTAGGGTGAGGAACACTTGCAGAACACTTAACCCTTTCATCAGCCAGACCTTATTCACTGACTCCATTCATTTTTGTATTCAGCTCCATCCTCGGTTCTCTCCCTGCGCATCATCTCTCTCTTGAGGGTTAGCCCCTCCTCTTTTTCTCTTTTGAATGCTCTTTTAGCTCTCTCTCTTTTATTTTGCTCGCTTGGTCTTGTTGTCACTCTATCTCTGTCTTACTGTCTCCCCTTCTCTGCTGTTTCTGGCACACAGAGCAGAGGGCTCCGCAGGGGACCAGTTATCGATTGAACTGAGTCAGCTATGTCCACTTTAATTCATTAAACCCCCGCTGTCAATGCCCATTGGGCAATTCCAATAATGTAAAGGGACGAGCCAGAGCCTATACATGTCGGGGTTATGCATAGGTGTATGTATGTGGGAAAAAAAAGTAATAAGGCATGGACACTGCTGCTCTCCGTGGCTCTAGGTGGGAAAATTAAAATGAATAAATCAAGACGTAGAACGGAAATCCAATAATATTTCCTCCTAACTTAAGGGGATACCAGTAATTGAATTGAAGTTATGCATATGGTAATTCACAATTTACCTGCATGTCCCTGCTTGCATGCCTGCACGACAGTTCAGACAGCTACTTGCGCACTATTAAAAACTGATTATTGATTGCAAACCTTTGGATGGTTAGAAATCAGCTTTAATGGAAAATGAGCTTCTATAGAGCGAACAATTATGCAAAGCAAATGAGTATTTCTTGACCAACTTTAGATGAACTGACAACAAAAAAAGTAAGAAGACGGAAAGTAGGAGCGGAAACAACAACACGAACACAGCAGAGTTAATCGGGGTGGATTTATCTTCAATCAGAACATTGCTCTGTTTCATCTCTTCTTTGCCTAAAAGGGCGAGTGGTATCACAACCACTCTGATCCCTCTCACAAGCTGCTCTCGCTGCTGCATGAAAAGGAGCCTCAAGAAAATAGAAACGGAGCTGCGTCCATGCGATCACATTACACACTTGTCAGCTTAAAAGGTCAACATATTAGTTTGGTCCCAACTGCGTGCGCGAGTCGCTCCAGTCAAGTCATCATACAAACTCAGCACTCATGTTTTCACTCTTGCTCAAAAAAAAACAAATTATATACAAATATTCTGCTTTTTCTGTATGACATTTAATGTATTTCCTGTTCTTGATCAAAGCAGTCTCAGAAGAAACACTGGGAGAATTGTACGACAACTGAACTTCCATGCAGAGATGCATTACGTACAAGTTGACACAGGATGTTGCTGAGTGTGACAGCAGCAATCCAATGAGTGCATCGCAGCATTGCCACCACTTCCACACTTCAGATCGATCTCAGAAGCTGGGGCAGTATGTGTGAACATTATGTATGACTCTGCTTTCATCTGCATTGGTCAATATGAGGGAGCTTTCATCTATCTGCATTACTCTTCACAGATGAGGCTCCTTTGCCTGATGCACCACCTCTGGATGGGACACTTTGTGCGTCAGTCGATGGCTGATGGGGAGCAAACATTAATACAAGCCCAATGCTATGTTTTGCCGCCGCTGCAATCTCTCTGTTCCCTCCTGTGCTTGACATGTCAAGCTGTGAAAGCTCTCTTGTATTCACACAGCCCACCCTTCCTCCTCTAGTATGGACAGTAATGGCATTACAATGTAGGGAAGAGTTTCTCTGGTGACTATCTCTGCTCGCTGTTCAATTTACCATATATAGATTTACTTTTGAAGTAATTTGATATCTATAACATTTTCACTAGTGTAGAAATGTAGAATAATGTAGACACCATCTATACACCCAGCACTGTTTTGCGTACACTAGCGTGCATACACACCCACGCATGATTTGTGCCTCCACCTCCCTCCGTATACTTTGTGTGCATGTGGCCGAAGATGTGTGAATGCATGTGTTTGGCTTCCCCGGGGGATGAAGCAGTGGTATTCAGCAGCCCTTATTAAAATGCCAGTCTGGCCTAACAGAGTTAGGGGAAGGCACAGGCGGCTGTCCTTGGTTTTTCTCATCACCCTCCAACCCCAACACACACCCATTCACATGCACCCAACCTTCACACTTGCACACACACACCCACACTGCTCCCCCCACGCTCACTTCACAGTAGGCAAAGACCTGATGAACTGTTGTTTTCTCTGTCCATCCCTGTCTGTCTCCTTCTTGCTCTCCTTGTCATTGTCTCTCCCTCAGAACAAAACAAGAAGGTCAAAAGAAGATGCTTGATGGAATTAATAGCCCCGTTTAGATACATTAATATACTGTATGTGATAGGCTATTGGGGTTTCATACTCAATTCATTTCATAAATTGTACATTTAATATCAATCCATCAGGGTGCTGTTATCTGTTATTTAGAGTATTTACCATTTATCCATCAAAAGTCTTACCCAGATGCAAGCCAAGCATTGTCCTGTCCTGGTGCATGGAGAAGCATCACACAGATATACATGTCTGTGCATATAGGATGAGTGAAACCGGCGAGAGGGGCTACATGCAGATTAATGAGGTACAATAAACACGTTACGGCAAAGGGGAGCCAGGACGACAGGTCAGAAGGGGGATATCATCATTAAACCTGACCATGCAGAAGAGGAGGATGGACTTTCCTGGAGAGACAAGCTCCTACACGGCATATACCACGGACAGATAGAAGAGGTGGCTGATATCATGGAATCCTACCAGTGGCTGGAAAAGGCTCGATTAAAAGACAGCACAGAAGCACAAATCATGGCAGCATAACGGCAGATCCATGGAGGCAGGGGTCTACCACACCAGGCTGGACCTCAGGTGCAGGCTTCGCAAAGATGCTCTTGAAACAAGTCCCACGATCAGAATGGGAGACATGTCCCAAAGTGGTTGAGAATGACCGAGCTAAGATTCTGTGGGACTTCCAGATCCAGACTGACAAGCTGGTGATGACCAACCAACCTGACATAGTGCTGATTGACAAACAACAGAAGAAGGCAGTAGTGATAGATGTAGCGGTCCCGAGTGACAGCAACATCAGGAAGAAGGAACATGTGAAACTCGAAAAATAACAAGGGCTGGAAGAGGAGCTGGAAAAGATGTGGGCAGTAAAGACAACAGGGGTGCCAGTGGTGAGTGGTGAGCACTGGGGCCTAACCCTAACCCACAAAGTGGGAGAACTGGGAGGCTGCAGCAGATTCCAGGTCCAACATCTGAGGTCTCTGTCCAGAAGATATATCATAGGAACAGCTAAGATACCGTGCAGAACCCTCACACTCAGGACTCTGGTAGAGGACCCAAGCTTGGGGAATTTATATATGTATATATTTCTATATATATATTACATGCGTGTAATACTCATACTCTCACTCATGAGATTGAGAGGTTTTTTTTTCTTGAGGAAAAGGGTTTTCACAGCCTAGTAGTTAGTTTTCCCCGTGGACCATGTGACTATTTGCTTGCAGGCTGTCTCTTTGAGGAAGTCAGGGTTACTGACCCATTGTTTGCTGTGCACATGAATCCTCAACAGCTGTCAGGAACATTTTTTATTTATCGTGGTCACAACTAAAACTTGCCACTGAATTGTCTGTTGTCATCCCAAATAAGTAACTAACATGGTGTGTGTGTGCATTTTTATTGTGTTTCTGTGTGTCAAAGGATAGATTTTATAATCCTGGTACTTGTTTATAAAGCACCACTAAATGGTCTTGGGCCCAAATATGTTTCTGATAGACCTGTACACCCAGACCCCTCAGGTCATCTGGTACAGATCTACTCAGTGCCCCCCCCCCCATGGAATAAGCTACCTGAACACATGAAGTCTGCTAATACGGTCGGTTCATTGAAATCAGGCCATAGCGCATTCCTGTTATTGTGGTTTTCCAGTAAATTAGATACATTACTTCCTTCTATTTGTAACTATTTATCCACATCCTTTTGTTTTTTATTGTCTTTTAAATGCAATTCATTTTTTAACTTTAACTATTAATTTGCTTGTTTTCACCTTTTGTTTTATTATATTTTTACATGCAATGTTAATGTTTTTCTATGTCTTACTTTTAATGCATTTTTGTGTCCTGGAAAACACTTTGAATTGCCCTGTGTCTGAATGGTGCTATATGAATAAACTGGGCTTCCCTTTTCCAATGCATAGTCATGAGCATATACCGCATGAATGATTGCGCTAGTACAATATATTGCACATTAATTAAAAGAAAATCCTTGGGCAAATGCGATGCCTCCACCGGCTCTTTCAGACTTATTCTGCATTCACTTCTGACACTCTACTCGTCATTCACTTATACGAAGGAGACAAGTACCTCTAAAACGCTGCATCCTCTCACAGAGAGCTCACCTTCAGAGCCTAATGAACACGTTGAAATTCAATGAATTTTAATTTGCCGTTATATTAGGACAAGGGATAAAAGTGGGGATTTTATTAGGAGGGAAATTGAAAAGAAAGGGCCACACTTCTTGATTTCCTGCACATTCTCCATGAAAAGAATAAGAAAAAGAAAAAAAAAACAATTAGCTTTGAAACTATAATCTCCATCTTAATGGATGGAGAGGTACTTAAGGGGGAGTCTTAGCTTATCTTCCTTACTCAGTTCTTCTCATGCCCTCTAATAAGTCTTGGTTTGCCACAGAGTATGGTTCCCACAAAACAAAGAAGAAAGAGTTATTCAATAGAAAAGTAGGCAACAAGATGTTGACGTTTCATTTTCTCCCGTGCAGGTTTTTCTTCTTGAAAGGATGTTTTTGGCGGAAAAATAAGGTCATGGAATGAATCTACAAAAGGCAGGATTTGACAAAAGTGTTTGCATCCTCTCATATATTTCCCATATGTTGCTGCACTGCTGAGTGTTTGTCTGTGCTTGTTTACCCGGTCTCTCCAGGTACCGCCCTTCTTACCTGAGTCCACTCAGCAATCAGGCCTGGAGTATAAAGAGCACAGGAAATGGCTGGTGGGCCATTTGGCACCATATCAAGCTGTGTGTGTTGTGTAGAACTGACTTGACTTGCTGTGTACTGCGGTCGGTAGTCTTACTCCCTTTTTTCCGTTTTTTTTCATAGAGAGGGTGTTTATTGTTTAATTTGACATTGGTGGTTGTTGAACTTTGCCTAATCGGTTGTCTCTTTTAATGGAAAACGTGCTTTCAATGTTATTTTTGAGTTTATAAATATATTCCTGGCTTCCTGTTTTTCCCGTTTTGCCTTGGTTTAATTCAATTGTTACTCCACTCATCCACTGAACCTTCTCAGGGACGGAACACCATATAAAATATAACTCTATTTACGTGTCTTGATTTCTGCGTTTGTGACTACTTCTGTATCTGTGCTACGTGTCCTTCCTTCACATTCTGGTTCTAATACTAGTTCCTGGCAAACCTAAAGTCATTTTTATGTGCACCTCATGTAATGCCGTTTCCATACAAACAGGCACAAAATGTCTACATATACACAAGTGCACATACCCCACCTTCGCTTTTACACACACATGCACACACACACACAGACGCATGCCTCAAGCACAGAGGTGCCCGAATGTGCGCTTGTGCAATGCAGCGCAGTTATAATTAACAACTGGCCTAGTAATTCTTCCCTGCAAGTCTGCCCACCAGGCACGCTACTCCTCCAACACAGGAGTGGAGGACTCCATCCATGGGTAAAGGAATTTTTAGAAACCAGCCTACTTTATCACTACATGGTAGCACTACTTAACAGTGTTACTCTATGGAAACACTGTCAGTGTTGCACAAGCGATTTTTGCACTGCAGAGGATATCAACCCTTATCCACGGAGAGGCCGGGCTGCAGGTAGTATCCTGTCGGTTGCTATAAAGCATGGCTTTGTCATTGGGGGCGTCAACATGAATTGTCGCCAGTGAGCCACATCCATCATGTGGAACTATCAGCCAGAGTCAGTGTCTCATCTCCCTCTGCAGACAACTTCCTGTGCTGCCTTACTGCTATTCTGGGGCTGAAGAAGAAAGCTAAGTGCAGGTAAAATGTACAATCTCAGGCATGTGTTCTCATAGTTACAGCTCCATTTGTCATTTCTGTAGAGAATTAAAAATCATTCAAATGACAAAGTGTAATGTGAAAAAGGTCATTCACAGTGAGAATTACAGGACTTCTAACCCAAGTCTGCAGCTCTATGGAGCTTTTTAGCTCTGATAAACTCACTGAATGCTACCTCCCCAGCACCACACAGCAGACAAAGTTAGATGGTGGAGAAAGTGGAACGTAGAGCTGAGAGCCAGCTACTGAGATAAAACAAGGACTGGCTATTGGACATACATCCATCATCACATAGATAGAAACTTGCATTCTTAACACATGTATATGTTAATCATAAGTCAGGGGTTATGTGTCTGTAGGCTTGTTGGTAAGTGCTTCTGCCCACTAGAGGCTATGAAATCTATTATTTCAGCTTTAAGTATAGTTGCAAGGCATTAATTATAGGGAGTTTATTGTGATCTGGTCATGTGGGACATTTAGCTGCATCCTGCACGTGTAATGCCTTTTTTATATATATTTTTGAAGTAGAGCAGCAGCAGTTAAGTTCTCTGCAGTCACCATATTATCAAAGTTGAAACTTCTGGAATAGCTAAAACTATGGGACTTCAGCAGGTGCACTTATTTTGCTGCAAGAGCAATAAATTAAAACAGGAGTGGACCTACAGCCACACCTGCACAGCTTCTCTACACTCTTCATACTTTGTTACATAAAAGGTGAATGGGTTATTTTGTCAAAATGGTGCAAGTAAAAATTGGAGAGTGCAATAATACCTGTAAAGTCTATTAGCACTTTTCTTTTCCACACAGACATTCACTGGACAAGATTTTAGTCTCTGCACTTGTTGGAGAGTAGCAGTGATGGCGGATTTTACAACAGAAACCAGTGCCTGAAATAGCTCTCTGCATGTGTAGGCTGTTTTATAATATTCTCGAGGCTGTCATTGTATTGCAACAGATACTGTATACTGTCACTTAATACTATGCTATGCACAGCAGGGGATTGCAGTGGCGAGAAAAAAGAAGACAAATGAACTCTTTAATCTTCCAGTACAGCAACTCCACCAATTCATCAAAATGAACTAATAAAAGCTTCTGAGGCAGAGTAAACACACAGCCAAAATGCATAATTCAGCAGGAGCTCTTTTACAAGTTAAACCTGAGTTTGTTTATAATCTTCCAAATGTCAAACAGATGGAAAGAAGAGGCCTGTAAAGAAACCATGATAATAGTAGGGATAATTGAGAAAAATTTACTGGAATGGCAAGTCTTTATTAAGTTGAAAGAGCATAAATCACATGAGACTATTTTATCAGACATGTTTTTGAGGCTGACATGTCATATCCCTCTGAAGAAATTAATTGCAAATAACTGATAACTACTTATAATAAGCAAGTGAGAAATTAATCATAATACTCAAACAATTAATGGCCCCTCGTGCCTTTAAAAACAATTATTTCTTTAAGCTGTCATTTTTTTCCTCTCCAGCAGTAAAAATCCAGCACTGTTTCTGTGGCAACTCCATTTCAAAGCATCAGTGCTGAATGCCAGACATCACTGGGTAAATGAAGGTTATGTAAGTCTGATGCCCAGAATTTTTTGCAAATTGAAAACTGGTGGGCAGAAAACAGAAACGTTTAAAGCAGAGCAGAATGTACCACTCCAGAGAAGTAAATGTAACGGAAAAACACACCATTCTAACTAACTTTGCACCTGCATTTGATTTATTTCAGTGGGGGTTGTGCCTATATGACATCAAACTCCACCTATATCTCATCCTTCTCCTCCTCCCTTCCCATCCCTCTTGTGGTAGGAGTGAGCCAGTCCTCCCACACATCACACACCCCCCTTGCCCTGTTTGCTCCTCACCCACTGGTAAACATTTCATCACTCCTCAAGGAGAGCCATAAAACACAGTCACTACTCAGTGGATGATGCACCAGGAATCCACCAGCACATTTATTTATTTATTTTTTTTTTTTCTTTAAAGGGAAAGTCTGACTAGATCGGCACTAATTTCAGGACAAAAATATGCATGAGCCCTTAATTTAAAAGTAAGACGGGGTGTTCCCTAGAGCGAAATAGATAAAGAGTGAGAGACAGAGCAGGAAAGAGAGAAATGGAATGTTACTGTATGTGATTTCTTGTTGCCTAGATACAGGAAATAGGGTGGTCATCTCATCTTATTGTTAGGTATCCAATGCTTAGATTGAAATTCACATGCTTTTCACAGCACATTCTTTTCTCACAAACATGATCTCCGTTCCCGTTTCAGAGATTTCCTCGTAAAATCAGTGTGACATTGCAGTTTTCATAAATGCAGTTGAGTAATCGAAATATACAACATCTCAGCTGTTGTGCTATATAAATCTACCTTTCTGTACCTTTTTCCTGAGATGTACGTTGTTCATCAAAATCCGGTGTAAGTCGCCCACATGGATTAACACAACTTCCCCAAACAAACAATCCAATCTTCCCCCAAGTCTCTCAATAGTACACATTTAGAGTGGGAGTCTGCTAGCACGCTGCTCTCACTCGTGTGTGAAGTGCTGATTTCTTGCTGCTGAGCCCAGAGGAGAAAGTAGCTCATTACGAACTCTGAAAGATTTACGAGCTATTACAGAACAACCCCAACTGTTCATTTACTTAGATGTGCTTTTATTTGTTTACTTCTGTATTAAAGCATGGATTAAGTGATTAAAACTAAACATAATGAAGGTTGTTGTTCCTCTCGGTGGGGGAAGAGGACTGCTGTGCACCTCTGTACCTCGGCTTGTAAGGAAGCGGGATGTGAAGGCAGCCCGACAGCTTTATGGTGGAAGTAAAGCTTTACTGAGAAAGGGAAATCATGTGCTAAGCCGTTAAATTAGCATCTAAAGTGGCCGGTCTTAATTTCTCGCTGTCAGATGGAAATGTCAACAGTGATGAGGCACGTGGAACCTCTCTGGAATTGACTTCTTACCTTGCCCACTTTGGATACTATAGCAATTGTTTGAATTCTTGTTAAGCTGATCACAAGCATCTGTGTAAGCAGGGACAAAATTACATTGTAATTTGCTGGTACAAAATTAGAGTTTCGATAAACTGCTTTCTGAGTGTCCAAGGGGATGTCCATTTTCATTTACTGTAATTGTTTCTCAGTCATGTGTAAAGAAACCAACTTCTAACCAGTCTTGTGGGACACCTTTTCAAGTACTTGGGCTGATTGGATACATATGCTTTTATGAAGAAAGTTCAAACCACAGAGGACGGATTTAGTAGTGAAGAAAAAAGCGAAAAGCTTGCGACAGAAGGAACAGAGAACTTTCCATTTCAATCAACTTGTCGAAATTAGATACAGTACAATCTATCTAATATAATGTCAAGATGATACAAGACCGTTTGAGGAAATTCAATTATGAATTTGATTACACTTGCATAAAAAAGACAATTTTTAAGTTCACAAATAAAACATTCCGTTTTTCTCACAAGCAAGTAAATGTAGGTCGTCTCATGAGATTGGTATTGTTTTGCTCTGAGCTCTGCACAGAACCATCTGCTGTCGGGGCGAAAGGAGCCTGGGTCACAACCATCCAAAGTAATAAAAGAGGTGAGGGGTGACTTGTGAACAATCCAAATGTGATAGTGGGAGTGAGTTGGGTTAATAAAGAGGAGGGACGGTGTTGCGGAGAGGAAAACATACATGCTGCGAGATGGAAAATGACATTTAAGTGAAATGAATGTTGAAGAAAACGGGGTGGTGAAATGAATGAAAATTCTGGTTTTGGCCATCAGTTATGATGATGGTTATGTCACAATCACTCATTGCATAGGAAAATTGTGTGCGCCCACAAAGTTAGGCTCAAAGGTAAGAATGGTAGGTCAAAGCTGAATAATGGGTAAGCGTAGGTTGATGTATGATGCATTTCCCCTCTTACGCAGTTGGACTTTTGCAGGAAATTGGTGAGTGTAATGCTATTACAACCTGTAGGAATGATAGCCATAAATATCAGGAATTCAAGTTGCAAGAACAGTGAATAGTGAAATGTATGTTTAGGGGTAAACAAAATTAGATTGGAAAAAGAAAACTGGAGCAGATGGGTGGAGAGAAAAGGAAGGAGTGAGAGGGGAGGGGAGGAAAGGAAGGGTGGGTGGGTAGAGAGAAATGTTATAACTCAGACCCGCTCTCTGGGGTAAGGTCTCTAAATTACAGTGAGATGTGGACAGCTTGTCAATGCCGAGGCCTGAGCCAGAGCTGTGGAGCAACACCATACACACCACACTCTTTTTATAAGCCCACTGCTTTATTACTGTTAGCCAGGACCTCTATCTATCTATCTATCTATCTATCTATCCATCCTTTTTTGACTCTAAACCAAAGTCTCCATGTGTTACTAGCAAAGCATGGCATTCCATACATACAGCTAACACCCACAGACATCTACTGAAGCAGAAAATTGGATGGCCCATCCAAATTCCATGCTGGCCACTTTCCTTATTTCAAAAAAGCATTCTCGGCGCATTAGCAAGGTTCTCCTGCCTGTCAACTCGGTAGTTACAATGACGAGTTGCTTGCATAAGAGTTGACTTGGAAGTTTTTATGGTTCATCAAGCCGTCACCTTAACAATGAATCTTTCTAGACATTGTTAAATCAAATATATCAATTTGTGTTAAAGATTCCATAGTTTGAGTGCACAGACATTACAATGACTGTGTCTTCTTGCAAAATCAATTTCAAATGCAACCCTCTGTGTATGGGTTCAATGAATGTCATTTTTCCATTGAAGTGGCTTACATTTAATCAATAGGATGACCTCGGCAGAGACGTAGTGTATCTACTGTGGATTAAAATGGATATTAGCTTTGGATCAGATATTGTTTATCAGCATTACTCAAAATGATACTTAAATGTATTGAAAAGGGGATGCTGCTGTTATCCTCTGGTTCAGAGAGTTTGTTTTAGAGTTTTGCATAGAGAATAAAAAGGAGACAGCCCTGAAGCAACATCAGAAAATACATGTCTTCATAGAGACATGTTAATGTTGTTGCTGCACAACTTCTACCTAATTAATAAAACACGCTGTCTTACAGTAACAGAGTGGTGAGCAGCAAAAGAGAACATAAAAATATGTTTTTTTGGTTCTATTATAACTTTCCAACGCCAACGTGGGCTTTTATATTTGGTAGATAAAATGAATGCAGTTTATAGCATGTGCACTAAATGTACACAGAATACAATACACATTTTTCCACTCCAAACTGGTTTATGTTTTTTTGATGTGACTTGTGCTGCTCTGACAAACTACAGCAAACTTTGCAGTAAGTGTCTCTTTTGTCTTGTTTTGTCTCACAGGCTCCTGTCTTCACTTCCAGTGCATGTGCATGTTCTATGTGCAATATCCATTATTTACTAATCATGGTCTTGTTAAAAAGAAATCTCCTAGTCCAATGTTGTAGGCGAGAGCAAATAATTGGAACACATAATTTAATACATGACTGATTCTGCTGCTGTGTTCAAAAAGACCACCAGGCCCTGCTGTCTTGCTGCAGGTATACATCTCTATTTGTTCAATAATTCAACCACTGAAATGCTTTATTTAGTAGACCCCCTTAGCTCCATCTAATTCTAATTTCTGCCTTTGGAGCATGGAGACAGTATTTATAATGGCAAAGAAAACTCCCTACACCCAGGGTGGCTCACAGCATCCACATACACATGTTTATGGAAAAGAGAAAGTGAGAATTGACTAGCTGAGTTCATGCATCTCTGCCAAAACATTCCAGCAGTATTCATCATTTCCAGGCTATCTGCAGAGAAAAATGGTGGTGGGCTGCAGGCCTGCCGTTTCTCCCGAAGCCAGCAATCAACCAGCTGGAAGACAGTCAATTAGCCTGGTGCCCCCCCTCTCAGCGGGCTGCTAGTTCCCTCAGTGTCAATCAATGTAGATGGCTGTCAGTCACAGAGAGAGTCAATGAGAAAAGAAATCTTGAAGAATCCCATAATACCCCCGCTGTGGCTCAAGGCAGTGTGAATGATTGGATATGTTGAATCGGAGTGTCTGGTCTGAGGCTTGTTGGCTCCTTGCCTCACCCAGCCACCGCCATTCTTTGCCCGCCCCACTCCCTGCTGTCTGATCCATGCTCATTTACAGTCAGCTTGTGTTGTTTTTATGTGATCCATTTTCTCCAACCCTGCCACAGGCTTGTGTGCCTCTGTCTGTCTGGTGTCCAGCTCCCTCTGAGAGGAGGAGCTGGAGTCGGATACCTGCTGAGTTGAGCAAAGCTGCTCCATCACCAGCCTGATGCACCATAAAGGACCACGAAGGACGCCCAGAGCCTATTAGTAGTCTCTCAGGGATCAGACTCTTGTTTTGACTAACAAGAAAGGACAGGGTAGAAAAATTCAAAGTGTGAAGAGATGGAAACAGTCTTGCTATGCAATGCAATTCTTTGAAAAAGTTTGAGCTTTAGGAAAAAGGATGTGTCAGATGAAAAGTGTTTGATCCTGTACAAGGTGCTAACTAGGTTTAGTCGTGTTAAAAACTAATGAAAAAAGTTATGAAACAGTCCTTTAACCATACAGAAAAAGGAGAAATATCCAAGCTTCTTGGACAGAAATTAGGCGAAAGACATCTGAATGGACATGCTTTGTTCTGTCTTGTTCAGCTACAAAGTACACAGTTGAACCTCCCATACATAAGTGCCGCCTAGTTAGCAAGTATCCTCTATTTTAGGTAACTCAATTGCTCTCAAAGCAGCAATACTCTTGACGAAGAGATTTGCTCAATAGCACTTACATTTAATAATATAGCTTCTCTTGTTATTCATTTACTTCAGCTACCTACAATTATTCACAGAGATAAACAGTCAGCTCAAACCTGGAATCTGAGCATTGCCATGTACGTTTTACTCTAATTCCTGCTGTGCAGTCATACCTCTCTATATGTAGTCCCCTGCAGTGTAATGGTTTAGTGAACACAATGCTACATAAACAATTTATATTTACCCAATATCTACATGTGCAGTTTGAACAGCATTCCAACCCAAATTCTTTGTAATTTCTTTCTGGCGTGGCCCTGGCTGTCCCAGAGTTAGTACAATGTACCCTATTAATAATACATGGCTTTACCCAGTATGTGGGAGGCAGAGGATTTGTGTTCACGGTGTAAGGCTACGTCCTAATTTGTCTGAGTTATGCTCTCATTGAGGCCACATGACCAAGGTGCACATAAAGTGTTAGAGGTAGACTCAATGCACTCATTTTAGTTTACATTGTTGTAGCAGACAACACTGGGCGGACAGATGATGAGAGACCACAGAAGCCACTTTAAACTCAAAAGCCCCTTTAAGTTAGTTAGAGTGTTAAACACACAGCATGCCAATGCTCCAACTACTCAACTATACATTCTCCTCCCTTAACAATTCTTTTTACAAAGAAATAAAATCCAAATTTCCAAGGCCCACTTCCATCACGTACATAAAAATACGCATGGATCTGTTCAGCTTTGCCACAATACAATGTGGCAGGAAATATAAATGAGCTCAGACAGAAAGATGGAAACAAGAGGGTGAAGATGAGAAGGGAGGGACTGCGGACGATAGAGGGAGCAACAAGGTCCCCCCCACACACCTCAAAGCATTTAGGCTAATGATTTACCACCTCCCGTACAATTACACACAATACATCTGCAGAATAAGAGCACCACTACAATCGTTGGTGAGCTGAGACTCTCCTTGCACAGCAGATGATATTAGGGAGGAGGGCAAGGTGCAAGAAAAACCAGGGGTCACCCGAGAGGTGCCACATTCCACCACAGCCGGAAAGGAAAGATTGAAGGGAAGTTGTTTGTTTTTCTGAAAGTTGCCAAACTAGATTTTATATATTTCAATGCAGAATCCAACACTTGGCATGTGAACAACACAAAAACACATACAAACACACACACAAAAGGTCTAAATTGATTCAGCCATGCCATAAACTACATGAGTAGGGAATTGTGAGTGAGTATTACTTTGTAGCCTGTAGGAGAGCTCACCCCATTCAGGTTCCTTTCAAAACGCGAAGAGTATGTGACACGCTTAATTTGTAAAAGTTAGATGCCAGAAGAGCTGTTTAAAAATGTAGTCTAGACGTTTCAGGTTAGTAGACGATCCCAGCAAAGTGGAGTCTGCCTGCAGCGACCACGTTGTTAGAATTTGTCTCCAGCAGGTGAAGAGGGGAGACGCTCCGTTCACAAACACAATTTACCAGGGGGCTCGTTAGACGCGCATCAAGTTTGAGCCTGTCATAACCAAGCAGTGTACACCTCTGTGGCGCTAGGGGCCTGGAGCCTACGCTGTTCACCTCACACCTCGCTAATGGCCATCTGTGGTCATTATAGCCCACCAATGAGTCATACCCACGCTCCTGAATGCAGCCTCTGCCCCTCCAGGGCCGCCGCTGTGGTTTTTCTACAACACTGCCGCCGCCAGTGCTGCTGTTGTTGCTTACTGTGGCTGTTGTTATTGATGTTTATTCTCTCCTTCTACCCCCTCAAACACACCATACTGACCCACCAGTATGCCTGCAGTCATGCAAGGCGTTGTTTATCTGCCAGCGAGATGGCTGAGATACAAACACACACACACACACACACACACACACACACACACACGTGCCAAATATGGACTCTCTAATGGAGGATCCTCTCACGCTGTTTCTCCTCGTAGAGTATATCCTTTTCATTCTGGTTCAATCCCCCGCTCTTACTCCACATCTCTTCTATTCAGCTCCTTCAATCTCTCTCTGTCTCTCTGCACTAGTATATCAGTCGGTGTCTGGGCCCAGCTGTGGATTAGATCACTGTGGGTAAACCCATAGTGGTGTTCCATCAGGCCTGAGAATGGTGGGCCGTTTCATCAAAAAACTCATTCCTCATGTGAGAACTAATGCACTGTAGGCGAAGTCCTCGCTGTGCCAGGGCCAGGATATGCGGATTCAGCTACTGCTGCCCCCAGATAAAACCCCAGCAGCAAAATAAAAAGCACAACCCATAAAGGGACGTGGGGGGAAATTTATCGGCTTGCAGCCCAGGCCAATGGCGACTTTATCTGTTTGTGTGCAGGGGCGGACAGCTACATTTCCACAATGTCCTGCTGTGTGAGCATGCATTTATATGAGTGTTTTTCAGTGTGTGTTGTGTGCATGGATCATAGTATCCAATCGTGTTTCAACATCAGTGCGTGTACATGCATTTTTTTTTCATCAAGTTTTGGGTTTTAGCGGCTATTGCGCACTGGCTGAGATGAGGTGGCATGTATTTCTCTTGCTCCCCGCTAGTGGGCAGCTCCCAGCAGGCTTTCAACAAACTATAAAATTCAGTGGCCTCCCTGTGGCTTCAGTAATTACACCACCCATCAGGACAAGGAGTGAAGCTGAATGCTAATGAGTGAACAGAGTGAGGGCAACAAAGCTGCCATAACAGCATGGACTCTCATTTATATGAGCGTGGACAAAACCTCGTCATCAGCCAGGAGCCAATTCCAAAGGATGAAACCACTCACGGCCAATGGAATATAACAGCTATTCCATACAAATAAAATTACACACTATTCAGCTATGGGAGGTGGGCAAGGCTAAGGACCCCTGCGAGGAGAAAACTGGATGTCAAATTAAATTTGACGGACAGACCTATTTTTTAACTCATTTATTCTGCACAGATTTCTCATCCCAGCTCCCAAATTGACAATTGTGGCATGTGGCCAATTTTTGGCAGTTGAAGATAAGGAGCGACGTTGCATGCAGGGTGACTGTGAGAAGATATTCTGTCACTCACTTCGGTTCAGAGGGGAACTATCTTCTGTTTCAGAGGGGAGGAGCAGCAGAAGCCAGAGGAGAATGATGAGGCAGTATTCATACCGAACGTCCATCTGGCTCTGCCAACTTCAAGCGCCAGGGCCTTTTGGGAGAGTGAAAGACTCAGCTCAAGTCCTCTTAGACAGGCCATTATCTGGACCAGATCCCCTAACCTTCAGGGCAACGCATCCCGAGGGGAGATAGCAAGATCGACAGAAACGGAGACACATTAAACATAAAACTCAGAGAGAAATGAGAAATCTGCATCCCTCCTTGGCAGAGGCTATACGGAGAACAAGTCCTGTGTTTTCATTGATAAATGGCTGCGGAGAGAGTGAGTGGGCATTGTGCCTCACTCTATCATCCAAACAACAGTATCTTTCTCAGGGAGCCCTTCCGCTTCCAAACTACCCCTACTGGCTTTGGCTTTGGACAGATCTGCCAAGCCTTCTCGCACTGTAACCGCCAAACATAGAATTATCCATTGCTTGCTTGCTCTTTCGCTCATTTCCTCCCCTTCTTCCCATTTCCTATCTCTCTTCTTCAGTGGAATGAAGCCACTGACAGGCAGATGGGCAGATGGGGATCGACAGTGTTCTTCGGGCCGAAAGCTAATTGGGAGAGACTGGTAAAGGATTTGGCGCTGCTGAATAGTCCTGACATGATGGGAAAATCAATGCACACTTCCAGTGTATTTGCATCATGCTGAAGTGAGAGACCACAGCCTAATGTTGTCTCTGCTGGGAGTCATTAAGAGTTTTGTTTCAACTCTGACCCTCCAATGTGACAACTCAGCTCAAGAATGATTGAATCAAGCACGACTGGTCTTGTGTTAGTCGGAGAGGTGACATAGCCATAATGTTCACACATTCATCATGACAGCCACGTGCCTGCGCTTAATGTAGTCTCTGTAATTTGAGATGTTGGACATCTCTCCATGCCAACCATCAGAAAATGAACATAACAGAAATATAATTAATCATTCTGACCACATGTACATGAATCGTGAATCAGACTTCAGACACACATGCTGTCTACTTATCTGGAGGCTGCAGATACTGAGAAGTCATGAGAGTCATTCAAGCTTGTTTTTATGCTTATGTAAAGTTTAGAATGCAAGCACAATTTACATATTTGCAAGTTTAAGTATTTTACCAGCGGCTTAGACAGTCCAATAATCTGCTGCATGCACTGTACTTCAGTTGTTTTCATTGCATTTAGTATTGAAACCAAGAAGTATTGCTGGAGCTGATAAAAGTGTCGAGCAGAGTAAAAGCTGCTTAAAATACATTGATTTCCATCCATATTGTTCTTCCACTTAAGGGTGATCGCACCCAAAACTTACACTTCACACAGTTTCATACTATTTTGCAGCAATATCATTGACATACACAAGTGTGGGAAATAGATTATGGTGGTCACACCACATACTGACTGGTTTTCTGACCCCCCCCCCCCAGATCCCCCCAATGAAGCAAAAGTGCCCATTTCAGAGTGGCCTTTTATTGTGGCCAGCCTCAGGCACACCTGTGCAACAATCATGCTGTCTAATCAGCACCTTGATATGCCACACCTGTGAGGTGGGATGGATCATCTCGGCAAAGGAGAAGTGCTCACTAACACAGATTTAGACAGATTTGTGAACAATATTTGAGAGAAATGGGGTTTTTTTGTATATAGAAAATGTTTTAGATCTTTGAGTTCTGCTCATGAAAAATGGGAGCAAAAACAAAAGTGTTGCGTTTATATTTTTGTTCAGTGTGTGTGTGTGTGTATATATATATATATATATATATATATATATATATATATCCACAAAATGAATCTGAAATACAAAATGCAATATATCAATATAGCACATAATAATCTGCTTCACTGAATGTGAAATGGACCTACATTATAACCGTTGCCCCAAGTAAATACATCTTTACAACAGTGAATGCCATTGTAGGTCTGTCAGTACCTTGGGACGAAACTCAAAGCCAGGAGGGGTTGGGAAATCTGGGCGCCAGAAAAAAAGCCCACCTGCAGCTCCCAAAATGAGAGATGGTGGGACATAACATAAACGTACTGCCTTAAAATCAGTAAGCCTACAGGGGACTGTTTCTCCCTGCATGGAGCAGATTGGCCTCATCATTTTCCAACTGCGTGACAATAGAAAAGTGGCCTCTGATTCTGCTAGAACTCCTGTCTTTTTTCTACATCAGGTCTGAATGAGCACAAGCCAACAATGCCTCAACAATACAAAACACAAAACACTTTGTATGATGTTTTGTGGGAGATCCTATCAAAATCAGTGCCATCACTGACTGCTTCTTTATAATAGAAAAGCCTCACACAAATGCTGACTCCAGTCAATGTGATGGTTTCCCCAAATTACAAAAGAAAGCATATTACCTTCCTTGGCCCTGGTGGTATCTAGGCATGTAGATGGCTTGTGGTTTTATGTGTAGCTGTTTTGGCATTGAATAAAAAAACTGCAATGTCTAGGTTGCCCTGAAAAATCTACAGATCTTATACTGAAGAATTTGAAAATCATTGATGTCTTATGGATTATCTTGAGAAGTGAATCTTTACTTTTTCTTCTTCTTTTTTCTCAAAGCTTTTGAGCACCATAAAGAAATCAGTCACTTTTGTTGTATTGGGTAGCAGCATAAACCTGAGCAAATAAAGGCAACACTATCTACATGGTCAGATAGCGCTATAGGTAAATGAGAAATCATCTTTTTTTGTAATTTAGATAAACCGACCCTTTACACACATGCTCTCTGTAATGATAACTGTCTGCAGAGTTTTTGGATGTTCTCTTTTTCTGTAACACCTATTAAACCACTAGGATGAACTGAATCACTGCTGCGTGTCAGTATGCAGCACCGCCTTATCCTGGATCACCGTGCTGATACATTTCATCCTGGGGATTTCATGGATAGCACAGGAAATGTCCTAAACCCAATGGGTAGTTGTTATCTTTATAGACAGCCTTGTGATCTTAACCTGTGCTCGTTGTTCCATTGGGTAAAGCAGAAAGCTCCAGTGTTTCTTTCTCCAAAACACACCTGGCAAAACTTGGAGTGTCTGAGAATCTGACAACTTCATTGTTTTGACTTTAGCCAAGATGTTAAACACAGATGTAAGATATTAGTGGCGTCACAGCACAACATGACTATAATTCTACTCGCACTGCCAGTGTCTGATGTAGAACAAGCAGAGTGACAATCAAAGGGCACAGCTTGATATGAGCAGAATTAAACAGCAGCATGGAGAAAAAAGATCTAAAGTGCAAAATGACAATGAAAAGAGAGGAAGATGCGGTGTTGTTTTTGTGTGAAGTGTTCTTCTCATTTATGTTCTAGAAGGGGTACCATGTCCCTCCTTAAAGACCTCATCCAATGCAACAGCTCAACGCAAATTGGTAAGATGGAGAAAAAAATCCTGGTTGTCATGGAAACATCGTCTGTCCTGGTGACATTGCCCTCATTGTGACAGGCACTTCCTTTACAACGACAGGTGAAATGAAAAACAGCCAATTCTCATTCTCTACCAGTCAGCCATTATATATGAACCCTGCTCTCCCCTCTCTATGTCTCATCCATTTCCCATCTTTTATTTGCTGCTCCCATCTCAGGAATACAAACCTCCATGTCTATCTCCTGTTCTCTCAAAGAAACCCCAACACAAACTCTGAGAAGTTGTTTATAGTGCACAGACAGCTTCCTCCTGGGGTTCTGGTGTCCCAGAAAGCCTTGCAAATGCAGTGGGAGATTAGCTTTTTGAGATTTTTTTCCAATCTTTTTTCCCCCCTAATACTGAAGAAATGCATGCAAATGTATGAATACCACTGATCATTTGCTATGAAGTTATGTATTTGACATTTCCATATGGACCTTTCTTTTCCATCATTGTATGGAACATTTTAAGGAGAGATAGTGGAATATGCTGGAGTTATACGGAGAATAGGACTCAGGTTGACAGGTGAAGATATATAGATATTTACATATAGGCCTATATTGCAGCATAGCTTAAAGAAAAAAAAAACTATATCTATATATATATATATATATATATATATATATATATATATATATATATATATATATATATTTATATATATATATATATATATATTTATATATATATATATATATATATATATATTTATATACACACACACTGTATCTCTGCTTTTTTTATTTATATAATATATCTGCATGTATGTCTATAATGCCTCATGTGTGTGAATGTAACTGCATGTTTATGGAAAACTATGCAAGGAGTATAAAGTGAGAAAATTAGTAAGAGGGTGACATTGCAAATCATCGCGCACCCAAATATTCTGAATGTGTTTTGAGGAATTCTAACTTCATAATAAGCACAGAGGAAAACAATTAATGTATTCGTAAGCAGGAACACAGATTCTTCTCAAGTGAAAGAGGCGCAGCTGTCTGCTCTTGACTAGATTCAGCTGTTGCACATCTGAAACTCAATTTGAAAGGTACTGTGACAGGTGGAAATAATCGCACCATATTTTATAGAAGTGACTGTTCCGAGACGTTAGGGAACCTGGACAAACTGCACGTCACAATTCAGTGTGTTCTCCTCGGCTAAAAAACTGGCGGGTAGAATCAATAACCTTAATTAGCAGCAGATGCCTTGGTTTTTTTTTTTTTTTTTGGTCCCTGTGGAGTTTTATGATAAAATGTGTGCTGTGTCCGTCACATAGTTTTTACATGGTTTACCCTCTATCTCTTTGAAATTCTTACTTCTACAAATAGCAAGTTTTCATTATTAGCTGATAAGGAAAATTAAAGGACGCAGTATTTTGACCACTTACCTCTCTATCTACAGTATGTGGTAGTGAAGCACTAAAATTAGTAGCATTAGCAGTGAAGTAGGAGTAGGAGTACAGATTTTATATGATTACTAAGAAGAACTAAGTTGATATAATTATCGTATTAAGTGTCACTCTTTTAGAACGATGTGAATTCATTTGACCTGGCAGAGGTGTGTGTGATTGCTTGGTCAAGATCCTGAAGGGAAGTATGGTCCTGGGTGCTATCACAGGCATTATAGAGATCAGGCTTTAAGTGGATCAGTTCATTCAGGAAAGCCCAGTGGTAGTCACGGCAAGGGAAGTGTTTACTGCTCAAGTGTCTACTTGTGGGTATTAACCAAACCCAGTACAGAAAGTAGGCCATGCAAATGATGCCGAGGAAGCCCTGGGAAAGAGAGAGCTATGGAAATAAAGGCACAAAGAGAACCAAAAACCCACACACAAGAAATGGGCCACACTGAACAGGGCAAAAAAAAAAAAAAAGAAAAATTGCACCAAAATATATTCTCAAAGAGGAGATGCAAAGCCGGCGAATAACAGCATCAAAGAAACAAGAAATGTGGGAGAAAGAAACATTAAATGAGAGCAGACTATACAGATTTACTGTATGCTCGGTGCTCAGGGACTGTGATGGTTAAGTTTGTAGACTGCAGTGTAGTGGTGAGTCACTATTCACCAGTTAGGGTGCAGAGCCTCGAAAGCTTCCAGATATCAGGCACACACACACTTGAAGTAACTTGGGATTACAAGCAGTGGTGAGGAGTTACAGGCAAACTTACCAAGCTGCTACACAGAAAGCTAACAACTTTGGCTTGTGTTTTGGCAATGTTCTTTCTTAGAGGGATGACGCTATCCATGGGTTTCCTGGAGCTCATCTGTGTGGTATGCCCCAACTCACACAAAGCCAAAACTACACTGCTGAAAATGTTCACATCTCAATTGTAAACCTTTAAGTTTCTGCCTGGAACCAAAAGACATACAATTTGAAATAATGAGAAGGATTTTTATCTCATCTGAAACCAAGTTCACTGCGAAATGCCACCAAAACCTCATCTAATATAGGTGAAGGTAATCACGACTAAGGTTTGACATTTGAAGCATTATTAGGAGGAAAAGGGATTTTTAGCTTCTGGAGTGTAAAAGACAGCTTCACCTCCTTTTCTGGCCTCTATTTCAGACAGTATGTTATACCAGAAATAAGAGATCAGAAGTGTATATACACACACATAGACAGATAGATAGATAGACAGATAGATAGATAGATAGATAGATAGATAGATAGATAGATAGATAGATAGATAGATAGATAGATAGATAGAAAACTGGCAAATGTTCTGTGGAAATGCAGCAGGGATGCATGACCTTGATACACAAATAGCCCATCTTTACAGGCATCATAATGGATTTTTTGGTACAAATATATATATATATATATATATATATATATATATATATGTGTGTGTGTGTGTGTGTGTGTGTGTGTGTATATATATATATATGTGTGTGTGTGTGTGTATATATATATATATATATATATATATATATATATATATATGTGTGTGTGTGTGTATATATATGTGTGTGTGTGTGTGTGTGTGTGTGATCCAAAAATAACCAAGAATCTACTGCAAATAAATGGATAAAAGCATATATTTTACATATTTTTTTTGTTTCTTACAAATTGGGTAGATTTTGCTTTGCTACAGTACTAATCCCTAAATTTGAAGTGGAGTATTTTACCTTTCCCACAAGAAAGACAAGCAAACCCAGATGAGTTAATCATGCGGCTCATTATAAAGCCAGCATGGTGCATGCGAATGTCAACACTTAGTCTTGATCAGTATTCACAGTGCAGTTATTTTGAATGGTCATGGCCACTGGTGGAATAACTGCCTCATTATTCTGGGCACAGAGTGAGTGGGCTGGGCCTCGGTGTTGTGCAGCGTCATTACAGTCTGCATCTTTGAACATAGCAGCCTTGGCCCTGGTTACAGCTACAGCCATGGCCTGTTATCCCGCCATGCTGGAGGGATGCATCCAGTGTTTTCCCGTGCCAGTGTTTGCAGATTACTGCCGTGATCCACACCCAAGTGGTGCAGTGCTCAGGGCACGGTGCCACCCAGCCGCACAGTGACCACCTGCATTGTAAGACGCACCGTATATCTCCAAAGACAATGTGGTGCAGGCAATTTTCTGCCGCCCACAGCTGGGCTTTTGTTTGGTCCTCTAGTTGTAACAGAGGCAACAGCACAGACAACGATGGCATTGCCTAAGCTGCCCTCTGCAGCGGCATGTGCTTGTTTATCACCTCAGAACATATTGTCACCATTCGGTCAAGCCTGGAAAGATGGCAAACCAGACAGAGCAGGAAAGAAAGGGAGAGGGAGATAGAGGAAATATAGATGGAGTAAAAAAGAGACAGGGAAAGCAGCGGAGGAAAAGGGAGCATTAGAAGATTGGTGAGTGCGTCATGGACGGGAGAGAGACTAATTAAGGAAGGCTGGATTAATTAGGCTTCTAGTCTGCCTGCCTCTCATACTCCCACTGAGCTTCATGCCAGTACAGGCCCCAAACAAACTCCCAAAAGCCAGCCCATCTATTGTTCCACAGATTTCCCATTCATTCATTGGAATTTGTGTTTCACCGTCAGTGCAGGCCACTGTAGGGTCCAAAGCTATGCTATAAATTTGCTAAATTACAATAAACATAAAAAAGCAGACATAACGATACATGGATAGATTGTGTTTGTATGTGCATGTGAAATTTACATCCATAACTGGTTAATGATGCTTAACTTTGTCTAGATGAGGGACATGGCCTATACAGTGCTTGTGATGCTGCCTGCTCAGGTTGTGCTGTACAGTGCACATTCTGTCACTTTTTAAAAGAAAACAATAAGTCAATTACAGAATAAAAAAATTGCAGTACAGACACTCCCAATGAGTTAATACGTGGTATATATTTCACATTGTGACGAAGTTCAAAGGCATAAAGCTAGTGATCTGCACAGTCTCCTCAGGTTACATAATTTTGATTTCTTCTTCCCCCATTTGTTGCCCCAAGTAAATGAACTCAACACAAGAGGCTAAAGTAGGTGAAGAGGGTGGTTAGGCTTGGACAGATACAATAAAGCTGCACCACCATATTCAAGACGATGGTGTCACTGGCTCTTTTCATCTTCTGCGTGAACAAAGTGAAATTAAAAGGCTTAGCAAAATATTCGAGTTGGGTGTCTTCATTTCAATCAGCCAAAAGCAGCCAAATAGACAAGTGTCCCTTTCATGCAGTGATCAAATTAAGCAGGGAGCCCAGGGAGAAAACCTTACATTTATTATTTATATTTTATTACATATTTTGGATGGAGGAAGAATAAGTTGCTTCAGTACTTTTTGGTTGTACTAACAAATCCAAAGCAAATAATTCCCCCTCAAAAGTCCCCACCCTCTGTTGATGACAGACATATCCCCTCCAGTTTAGAATGTAATTCAAAGTTGCCTTTAACTCTCCTTCACCTCATATCCTTGGCCCCATTTAGAGCAGAATATGATGGGATGAATATTTATTGTGGGTCCTGGTTTTGATGGGCCACATGGAGAGGTTAGAGAAAAAACAAAGTGGGAAAAAGCTGGTGTCGCCTTTTCTGGTCTGATTGACACTCCAGCTTGCAGCAAGTAATTCATTCTGAGAGGGAGGCACAAGTGCCCCTGCTTCTTCTCCCAGCACAAGTTTATGATAATCCTAATAAATTATGATGCGCTGCACCGACATTAAAAACTCTGATTGGCACTAAATCAAACAGGCTGTGCCTCTCAGGTCAGGGAGAGCTGAGAAAGTGACTGTGTGTGTGCTCATCCCTGCTCTCCCTTCCAACTATCAATTTCTTTCTGTCCTCAAATCCTATATCACTCCAGGTCCAGCTACCCATTTCTCTCTCTTCTGTCCTTTTGTCTGCCCCTATCTTTTGGTTCAACTTGTAATTTTCCATTGCTTTCCAGTGCCCTTTCTGTACTACAGCATCCTTTGTGGCTGACTTGATAAATTCAGGTGACAGCGTGAAATGTTCCCCCAGAAAAAGTCTGAGACATGCAGTAAGGTCCTCCCGTACCCTGGAAGTACGTGTTACTGCACCTTTCCTGTATTTTTTTTGCAATTATTCCCTGCATTGCTTTGCTTGTGTTTTTTTATCCTTTTCTGCAGGTGATATAATTCACAGTTGAAAGGGTAACCAGATTGACACCCACCACTTTAATCTTACCTGAGCACTCATGCGCGGTGTGCACTTTATTCTATCGTCATCAACTATAGCCGTCATAGGTCCAAAACATCAATTTGTAAATCCAAATCTGGTTAGCCTGATGTCGATTACTGCCATGCACTGGCTCTTATTACGAGAAAATTGAAAGAAAAAAATCCACCTGCCTTGATTAAAAAGGGTGGAGAAAAAAAAAATCAGCTTAACTGATTAATTTGTGGGCAGTTCACCTCTTTAGATTATACGGGAATGTAGAATTTCAATTATCACTGGTCAAGTCCACCAGTAATGGCTCTTCGCTCTCAAAATAGGACTCTGTTAGAGGTTGGAATCTCTCTTGAGACACATAAAGGCTAAGCTATGTCATAGTACAGATGCTGCATTGTCATATCAGACATGCATTTGCTGCAATCCAATAGATCAGAGTAGAGCTGAAGGAGAATGGCTGAGGTGATTAAGTTTTTTTTTTTATTTGCATTGATTGTGATGCACTTTGGAATACATCCCATTTTAAATGTGAGCGTAACAAAGAACATATCCTACCACTTGGTGAGAGCACCCAGTAAATCACATTCCCTGATGAATGTTTTAATGCTGAGGGTAGTGACCCCTTTTGTTCACAGACAGCATGCTTGTTAATGGTTATAATCAGTGGCACAATGGCAGTGGGGATCATATCTAAAGGCTGCATATCAGGTACAGTGAACGAATGAAATAACAGACACAGATGAGGGGTTGAAGAACAGTTGATTCAAAAATATTACATTGATACCACAATGATATAAACAGAGTGATGCAGCAGGTCCTCGCATTTGAATTGTGCAATAGTTGCTGTGTGAAAGACCGATAAAAACCATCCCAACCCATCAAATTATTCCAAACCAAATGACACACAAACAAACCTGGTAAACAACCAATAAAAATGATACATATTATATATCATAAACTGCTAGTGAGCTAGTTTTGAACATAACCCTGTCTCCAGACGCCCAAATAGCCCCCTTTGATTGACAGACACAGTGGCATGCTGAAAGGTGACGAACAATTATTCTTTAAAAGGAAACTGGATTCATATGCAATGCATGTGGGAGGAATGTGGGGGTCATTAGGGGCCAACAGCTGACTTTTACCCTGGGTCCCCCTATTGAGGGAACCTGGCCCTGTATTCTTACTGCTGTAAATATAACCATTTAAATAGAAACATAGAAAATGAATATCATTATCATTATGATTGTATTTGTTTTAAGATGCCAGTGACATAGAAATGTCAAGTAGCAGGTGTGATGATTTACATCAGGCACAAGGCTCAGGTGGGTTTTGAACTCTTCCTCATTTTATCTTTTTATGATCATCATTATCTGTGATCTTTCTAACATTTCAAGAGACGGCCGATGAATACAAAGAGGGGTCCAGGTCCCTAAATAGCCTCACTAGCTTCATGGTACAATCAATCCCCAACGCATCCATTGTCAGTTTTATCAATACAGAGCTTTTATTACCTTGCTAATATGATCGATAAGGAGGGCTGCACATTATAGCTTACTGTCAAAGATATCTCCAAATATATGACGTTTGCTACATGTATTGTAGAGCATATATTGCTTAGGTGTGTGTATTCGCCTGCTACAAAATGAAGTCACTTGCTCTCACCTGCTCTCTTTTTCTTTTCCCAAATGTCTCAGGGTGTCATTCTGTTCTTGGTGGAAGACCATAAATGAAAAAGTGCACTTATTCTTTGAAAATGTTTATATATGTTCTTTGCAGCTTGGATATGTGAGGCTGAATGCTAAAGTGATGCTGTGGGAGAATAGAAGTCATCAATCATGAGAGGAGAATTTTTTTTTTGCCGTGGAGGACAACCTGCATGCAGACTGATGCAGTGAGGTTACAGAGTGGGATGCTGTAGGTTGACAGAGACAGGTAATTAACTAAAAATAATATGTGCTTGACACAGTAGAGAAAGGGGCTTAAAATGGAATAGGAAACACGATGGAATGAAACCTCAGAGAATATCCTCGCTGGGGAGATGAAGGTTACTTTGTATGTCGGCATGAGTGGATGCAGCACATGCAGCCAGCCAGCACCGACACCTACACGCTGGAGAAGGATCAAACTTGAAAGGCATGGGAAATTTCATTAGATTTTCAGCATCAATATATTTCACTCACCCACACCCCTTCATGTGAGTTCTTTACATATATCCAGCATACAAGACTGGCAGCACATCACAGCAGTATTGGAATTTTGATGTCTGATTGCTTTTGCTACAGTGTTACGATTCTTGTTGGACTGGTGTAACTTGTTGAAATGTTAGGAAGGGCACCCACACATAGTTTACAAGCCCTTTGATTTAAGTCATGTATGTAACATGGTTTGTTTGAACTGAAAATCAAACTGAAGCTGCTAAATCATGTGTGTTAATTTGAATTTCTTCAGCCGGTGAAAATCCCACCAAATGCTCAAGAGACAAAGCAAAATCAGAGATTAGACCCAAAGGTTTACCATCTTTAACAAAACCTACAACAAGCATAAACACGAAATGTATTGGTAGATTTCCAAGCTACAAAGACTATAACTGAATATCCTTATTCCAAGTGTTTTCAATAGATTGCCAGTGTCCTGTAGTTTGCCATGATCATGCAAGCAAAGTGCTGCATTAATACTTAAGTGCAAATTATTTAGTCTATAAAGTGTTAGAAAAAAGGGCCCTCACAATTATCCGAAATCCAAGTTAATGTTTTTTAGAATTGGTTGGCTTGTCTGACCAACAGTCCAAAAAAAAGGAATATTCAATCTGCATTGATATGAATTGTTGTTGATTGATTTTCAATCTCAATTTATCATCTCATTTTTTTCAGCACTACAAAATGGACAAATAAATGGACAATGACAGTATTGCTAATGTGTAAACTACTGAAAATGAATACAGTGTATTTATCCGGGCCTAGAGTGTGGACATTATCAACCCATTAAATGGCTTGTTATTCGTTTTTGTCACTATCATTAGAATACTTCAGACGAGGCCAACTGCATCTATCAGTAGGCCAGAAGTTGCATATAATCCACTACTATCAACGTGTCTGCAGCGATACCTTCAGCAACGTCCAATCTTTGGTTAGGTTTGGGTACCAAAACTACTTGGTTAGGTTTGGAAAAAGGAATGTGGTTTCATTAAAATAACTATGCTACTTCAGGAAATGAAATGTATTTGACATTATTATCATCAGTTAGAATAAGTGAACAACCGTGGTCTTCTGGGTGAACGTCCTGTGTTTGACCTTATCCAAACATCCCGGCCTCCTCCCAAAAGGAGAAAAAAACTTTATTTCTCTTTATACTCTTTATCTCCTTAATTCCTCCTTTGCTTTGCTCCTGTCATAATTACTATGTAGGCTGGCCCCTCCACCTAAATATGGGACATTCCAGCTTACCAATACAGAGCAAATTAGGAGATAGAGTAGGGCCTTATAACTATGCTCACAGTCACAAATGATAACGGCCATTTAATGGACTGATAACACTGGAATTGGTTGTGCAGTGTAGATTCTGTTCCTTAGTGTTATTTACACAGTCTAGCAGTAAATACAGTTGTTTTTGTGTCAGCAAATTCAATCCAAGTTGCATAATATCCAAAACAAGTTTAACACAATTTTGATCAAAAGTGCCCTTTTAATTCTGAGGACACACACACACACGCACACCATCCCCAGCGCATTGCCGTTTTGATCTGACGACTGAGGAAAACATGCCAATCTGCTGGGCCTTGCTTCGGACTTATTATCTTACTTCAAAAAAGCTTTGAGCCGTCACCGATCAGAGGATGGACAGCTGTCCACGGACAAAGGCCTGAGTGTCTTTGTGGACGGACGCCTGCCAATCTAGCGGTCGAGTCTGTATGACTGCCTGATTTCTCTGGCTTTCTAACTGCTTCTCCTGTCCATCCGTAGGCTGCTCCATCCTGTTGAATGTGCTTCTCTGCCAGGTTCACCTTCCTACCTGTCTTACTCAACTTCAACCCACGAATGCCAGTCTATCATTTCTGCATGTTGAATCTCCTGAGCAGGATGACTTAAATGCTGTCAGGACCAATGCAAGCACAAACATCTCCTGAGCTCTGGGAAAGAGGGAATTTTCTTAGACTTAGAAAAATTACACATTGTTTTGAGAATGAATCCAATGTAATACAAAGCATTTTTTAAATATCTTCATCAGTTAAAGCATGCTGGATTTTATTTACAGTTAAGTCAGTAATATCATCTTTACTAATGTATTCACCTTTGTTCAAGGTGAGCTCTAATCTTGAATTTGTGCAGACTGCCAATACAGACGTTGTTGCACTTCGTTGTTGAAATGGAAACGTCGTAATTTTAACAACGTACAACCGTATTTTTTTTATAACTCTATCACCACACAACAAGCTGCATTGCTGATGTCAAACATCAATGTTCATATTCATAACTGCCTGCATCTGACCTGCGACATTACAATTTCAGGGCAGTTTCATCAAATGGAAGCCTGGTGACCTTGTGCATGTAGGTATGGTCACATTAAAGTCCATGAATAGAAATAATGTGAATTTTCACATCCTAGCGGGTGAAAGAAATCCAACGGGACATTCAGAAGGATGTCAATCATGTGCAGTGCTGAGAAGAGGTGTAAGCAGTAAAGTGAAAACACCTGAGGTGATGTACCAAGGATACAGAGCACTGGTGGACCACTACATAAACATGATTTCTGGGTTAGGGAGTAAGAAAAAACAAAACCATGTTGTTTTTCCCTTTTCCTGCATTTGCTTCTTCCTTGTTAAATACTGACTAGTTTCATAGATAGATATGAAAGCAGTATCGCAAGAGACATAACTGCCAGTGGAAAAATCATGTTCTTTGTTCTTTATTTGGGAAGAGATAAGAAGCCAGATAACAGAAATCCTATGGAGACACAGATCTGTGGTCTTTTTGACTCTTGGTACTCTATCTGCCCACAGAGGACTGCAAAGACAAGGCCTCCACCCTCTCTTTTTGGAGAGCACTCTTCTTAATTATGGTAGTTAGTTAATTAGGATGAGCTATAGAGTCAGATACCAACTCTTCCTAGAAGTAATGAATTTAAAGTTCAGTTCTTTAATTCTCAGTAAGTTTCTTGACACTAGGCCCCATGAAACCTATTAAATAGAAATAGAAAATTGACTTTAGAAAGCTAAAATATTTTCATGTGAGAGTGGCGTTATGCAAGGATGACAGGCCAATTATACTAGACTTATTGTCAATTCATTAAATAGCACATCATTTTCTACTGAGAGTCTGCACAATTTCAGCAGAAGTGCTTCATTCAACAGTGAGTGTTCCTATGATAACAAAAAGTGATTAAAATGGCCATCATAGGAATGGCTTCTTCGCCGTTTACTTCTTCATTTCATGGCAATTCAGGCCTGAACAGATATACAGCTGCATGTACTTAGGTGTTTTCAGATGCAGGTCCATAAATGAATAACTTATCTTCGTCTTCCTTCACTTCGGGCTAGATCCACACTAATGTCCTCTACCTTCCTTTAATATTACAAACATGTCACCCACAACCGACTATGAAAAAAATAAAATTATCCTATGAAATACCAGTAATTTGTTTCTTGAGAAATATGCTAAAATCACAAAACATACAGAAGACACAAATGTGGAAAATCCTCAGAAAGCGGATTCATGCTGGAAAAAAAGGCTGAAAACTTCTTACCACAATGACGGGTGGTTTCACCTGTCTTAAAAGAGAACAGCTTTTAGGAGTGACATTTTAGAGAGTGCTAGCTTGATAGGATGGTTGCTATGTGCATCAGGGAGGGTTTTATTTTACATGCTGCAATAAATGCAACTGTTGGACGCATGCAAATATAGGAACATTTTTGATTGCTGCTGCTGGAACAGCAACCGTGTAAAAAAAAAATGGCAAGACAGCTAGATACTGATCACTCTGGGGCAAGTTGTAGCTCTAAAGTAATATTACCCTTTCACCATTTGTTATGCCAGTGATGTGGGCTTCTTTCACTACAGCCAATTTAAAAAAAAAACTGTTTTTTATTTTTTTTAGGGTTTTCGTACATTCCCATGCAGTTACAATATATCATTCTACTTTTCTCATCCATATACGGGGCTGAGTGGAACGAACTGTTCAAAGCAGCGGTGCTTGTATCAGTAGGTAGTGAAGCAGGTAAGAGGTAGTAAAAAGGGCAAGAGACTGGTGTGAAACAAATCATGCAAAGCTTTGAAAAATTGCTTTGAAAGTGAACAGACCAGTAGGGGAAAAATAAAAATAATTGCTGAGTGAGTAGGTACAAAGTAACTACATCAAGTGCAATTGTAAAAGATTTTAGATGAGTATCTCCAACGGATAGAAAAGATAACAAAGGCTGTGCATCAGGAAGCTTTGCATTAATGATGCTCTTGGGCTGCACTGTGAAAACTGGAGAGGGAAAGAGTGTTGCCTCTCTTCCAGGTAATGTAATTGGTATATTGGTGATCTAACACCCTCATTAAGCATGGATCAAACGGAGGTGCAGAAAGCAGTGGCATGGAACCAGAGTGTGAAACAGACAGGATTAGCAGATGAGAGAGATGTTCTCTCACGCGCAGTGCATGTTTGAAGTCTCCCACATGGCTAATTGTCGACTGAAGACACTAGCATCGAGAAGTTCAGCCTCCCCACTGAATTACAGATAGCTTACTTGCCCTTGGCTAGCCTCCCAGTGTTTGTGTTGATTTTTTCTGAGCAATTAACAATCTGACACTATGACCTTGGACTGTAGAGAGAGGGAGAGCGAAACAGGGAGACAGAAACTGCCTCTACCTTAAGAAACAAATACTACTGTACAATGGTGCTGAACAAATTAGTACAACAATATTTTTACCTTCAAAACTTGACATCTTGACAACAAATGTGTGCACTTTTTCATTTCAGATTCTGTATCTCTGCCTTTGGCTGAGACAAAAAGTGTCGAATCTCAAATCTAGTAAGGCCCAAAGCAAGTGTTTTCTCATATAATGCACACATACAATAATACACCTTTGACAAAATTTCAAAAATAGACATGTGGGGTGGGCAGGGGTGTCATTTTGACACTTACACTAATCCTAAAAAATTGTTTGTGTTGCTTTAGTTTAGTTAAAGGTTCTCTAAACAGGATCTGAGCTTCTCAGACCAAAACAACTGTGTGGCTTACTGCTCCCCCTCCCACCACTGCAGCTCAATGACTGGGCCCGTCACTCGTTCTGTACATCACAACTGACTGCATTAGTGCTTTTCTTAGCTTTTCTGCTACTGTGTTAGCTCAGCAGCTTATAGCTGAGTCTGTCGCTGGGCAGCGACTCTGACTCGTTTTTTCCATGTGGTGTCACAGTGCTATGGGTTTGCTCACTGAACAATCCATGGACTCACATGCACTGACCTTCCTATTTTGTACAAGGAGTTTTGCTAATAATGAGTCGAATGTGATCAGCTTAAGAAAATCAGGTAGTGGGAGAACAAAAATATGTATATATAATATATATTAGTTAAGTTAAAGAAGTTATGAATAATTTTGACTAAACATGTCAAACAATAAAAAAAAAAAAAGAATGAAAATTGCAATCAGAATTTCCTGGAGCCCTAGGTGACATTTATAAATTGCCTGTTTTGTCTGAAAGACAGTTTAAAACAGATATTTCAAATGTACTGAGGAGCAGGAATGAAGAGATTTGCTTGGTAAATTAATTAAATGATTAATCAATCGTAGATGATATTGTTAATTGTTGACACTATAAATTTTCTGTTGACCAACTAATGTCAGCAGGCAGGTGTATGTGAGTCATTTCTCTCTAGACTGTAGCGAGTTACTATAGTGACAGCGATGAGAACAACCTCAGGATATTGCTATGTTAGACCTGTTCAGAAACATGGCTAAAGGGCAGTACATTCAGGGGAGGTGTGTGTAATTTGTCTAGTTTTTAGCATCACACAAGTGAAGGTTTCTTAAAAATGGGAACAACATTAATTAATTCAAAGATGGCTGTATGCAGTGTGACATTATAGCAAGTGGGTGGTTGTAGTTTGGAAAAGGTCAGCAGCTGCATCAGAAGAAGGGATGAGGAAGTAGAGTCAAGAGGGCATGTAACAGTCCTGCTGGCAGAATGAGTTTCAGGACTTTTCAGGACAAGCTGAGGAAGGTGAGAGGGAATAAGCGGTAGCACTACTGGGCAGTTGGCAGAGCGGCCCCAGCATATCAGCAAAATCCTTATCAAAGAACATTTGAGCCAAGGGGCAGGATACAATAAACGAAAAGATCAGAATGGAAGGTGGGAGAGGTCAGAGGACGATGATGATGATGATGATGATGATATAGTTGCTAGACATATGGAAATTGTATAAACTGAAAAGATAGAATGAAGGAATTGTTGGGGGGAAAAAAAAGCTGCCAATGTCGCCATGTGACGTGGTCAAGTTACAAGATGGTTTAGAAAAAAATGGCAAAGGATGCCAAATCATACATGAAAAGGTGGCCGAAGCCATGAGGGGCAAAGTCTCAAGTTCAGGTCAAGTCCACTTCTCACATCAGGCGTACAGCTAGAAAGGAAAATATGAAAGGAAGACAGACATAAACTGATAGAAATAATCCTCTCTGTGGGAAGGTTGAAGTGATGGCGGAAAATGAGGATTGCACCATCTTCAGGCAATTCACTAAAAAGGCTGCCAAACTCACAATCATGTCAGGTGGATCTGGGGGCTGATAAAGGACAATCATGTGAAGAGGTCCAGGGTGATTTATAGTGATGGCACTGAATCCGAATGAAAGAAATGGCAAGAGTGACACAGGAGGAATAAGCAATTCCCACTCAGGAGAGATGAACTTGAGCAGCTATGGCCTCAAGCCTGAGGAGAGGCAGTGACGCTGTGAGGTGGGGAGAGTGCAGCAGGTGCTATTGCGTTCTGTCGGGTGATTTATGTCTACACGAGAGCAACAAAATGTAGAAACAAGAGCGGAGCACATTCTGAGATGAACTCAGGACTTTGCGGACTGCTGACTGATAGTTCCTGTCTCCCCTCTACAATGTTTTAAGATGAGACGGAGGGACAGATAAGTCTAGGAAGAATGCATTTTCAAGGATATCTCAAGAAACAAAATGGAGGAGAGTGCTGAGTGAGATAAAAAGGAAGCTTGTGGAACCAGAACTGCAAATGTGACAGAAATTAGTCTTTACTCGGTTTTCCTCTATGAGATAACAGAAAGAGTTTTAACAGTTTTCAAGCAGTGTGGCTCCATAATATGGCTATAGCTACACAGGATGAGCTGTAAAAAACCGTAGGCCAAAATGTTATACTGTTGACAATAACGATCTCCTACAGGTGAACTGAGTTAATTATCAAATTGCTAAAAGCCGAGGAGGTAAGGACAGAGCAAAAAAAACAAACAAGCAGCGTGTGGAAACTGACCAGAGTTTCCATCGGCTGCTTGTTTAACCCTGACCCTAATCTGCTGTTGTAATTCTCATATATGCTCTCACCAACATTTCAACTTAATGGCGTGTCTGTTTTCATCTTAACCATTTCCAACAATACGGTTGCAGCATGTTAAACGGGAAAAAAAATTGATAGCAAATGTCAGCATCACAGCTGACCAGCCTCTCTGTTCTTCTTTTTGTAGGTTTCATTTACTTTTTTAATAATTCTTTTTGGACTATTTTTTGTTTAACTTTAACTTTTGCATCTATACTTATATCTCTGGCAGTCATAAGCCTGAAAGCTGATCGGCCGAATACTTCCTGTGCAGTTATTCCTATATGCTCAATGACTGTTTTATATATTTTTGTCATTTACTGCTGACTCGTCACTCCTCTTATCCACCTAGTAGGGGCCGCAAGTCTGTCTTAGCTTGACGTTGCATAGCTTAGGAGTAGTTTATATGAAGAAGAGGAGAATATCAGAATTGGTGAACATGCTGATGATTATGTAATCAAACTGTTGTTCAGGAAAACAAGAACTGCATATTTTTAAACATTCTACTGGGAGCCCTACTTATGTGTTACTGTGTTTGTAGAGACTCACTAGATTATCTCCTTAACCACATTCCTTTACTTATTTGATCTATTCCTGTTTTGCCTTTAATTATAAAAAGAACAAAAATTGTTTCTTCTGGCTCTTTTTCCTTGTTGACAGTTCCTTCATACGCTTGCTTGTTGCTGAATCACAAATGTTTCCTGTACCTTTTCTTCTGAGTTGTTACATTCTGCTGATTCTGTAATGTTGTTTTGGTCTTTGCCCCTCTTACTATGGGTTAATTCCTGTTTTATGTGGCTCACGGGATAAAAGAGTCACCTAAATTGCCAAGTTGAGTCAAGTCAGGACAAAAGGCTAATGGTAGATGCAATGATTAAACAGTGGGCCTGCTTCTATCTTACACTGATGGAGCGCCTGTGAGGTATTTTGTGTGGGGTCCATTAGAGTGGAAGTGGACAGCACTTTTCATAGATACCATCTCTTACAGAGCCTCCCTGGACCGTGCAATATCAGTCTGATTATAGTTTGGTCCAACTGGCATGGGGCATCTGGAATGAGAATAAGCGTTGGGAATGACAATCAGCCATTTTATCCCTCTTAATGCGACACAAAGAAAGACAACCAATGCATTTTTTTGGTTTGTCTTCACCTAGTGTAGTAGTATCCCCTCCTGCCCAGTGCTGTTACATCCACTAGTTTCTATGCATCTGTCTGTAGTAACATAAACCCTGTTAAGCTGCTGGTATTTTGGCCTTTCGGCTGCCGTTCCTGTTGACTTTCATTTCTCTTGCTTATGGTAGTTAGGGAGGTAACATATCGTAATTTGGTTTCTTTGTTTGGATTAGAGTTAGGTTATATGTATTGTACCTCCCTTTATTTTGGCCTTGCCCATCCTATACCCCATTCTCAGCTCTGTTTTTTTCAAAGCACATGCTATATAAACACTTAAAATGTTAAATCTAAGTAATCTCTCTCTGTGGCTGCTTTGAACTTTGGGAAGTTGAGTCTTTTTCATGTTGTCTCGGCCACCGTTAGAGTGTTTAACAATTGATTTTGCAATGTTATTTTACAAATGAGATTAACAGTTCTCTAAAAACATTGGTTCTGTATGGCATTAAGTCTTTAAGGTCTTATGGTCAATAATTAAATCAAACTACCATACCGTACACAAAAATATAAAAACTAAAGCAATATTTAGTTAACATTTTTTCTTTTTGACTAAAAGAAAATATGACTTCTCTGAATCATAGCTTCTTCTGAAACTTCATATTTATTTGTGGGGGTAGCCATCTCCTGCGGTGTACTTTGCAAATTAACTAGCTAATCATCTAAATTATAGGGTGCAACTGCAAGAACATGGCCTTCTGTATGAGCATATGAAATCTAAAACATCTTTACATCATTTTGAGGCATATTTGTGATGTTCTTGCAGTGGATTATACCAGTTTATCAAGTGTCTACATTCCATGTTCAATGTGCTTCAGATCATACTCAGTCAATCAATCATTCAATCAATTAATCAATTTGTATTTATTCAATTCAATTCAATTCAATTCAATTCATAGCAGATCTCAGTACGCTATCCATAAATAGCAGGTCTAGACCAAACTAGAGACCTAACAATTCAAGAAATTCGACATGAGCAAGCACCATACTGTGCTCCATATATACACAAATGAATTCACATTAAACACACAGCAGCAAATTAGGCTGAAAAGAGGCACTCAAAGCCTATGTGGTGGAGGGCAGGGCACACAACAACAAAATGGCAGCTCTAAAGTCAATCAGAGTGAAAAACCTGCAAGTGTTATATATTGTCAGGCAATCTGCTTCCTAGAAAGCCAACAGGTCAGCATCAAAAATGGAAAAGAATGTGGAGGATCGAGCACTCCTCCTTCTCTCCCTTACTACTTAAACCTCTGCATTTTCTTGCCATTCCTCCAGAGAGCAGCTGCCAGAAATTCATGCAATGGAAATGCAGAGAAAATCTAGCAACTAGACTGAGTATGAGTGGGCTGGTAATGTGAAATATATATAAAGCTTATCCAAAAATATGTCATATGCCTGTTGTGTTACAGCTTCAGAGTGTGGACTAACTGATCATCCAGATGGGCTTAGCCCATTTTAGCCCCCTGTTATAACAGTTATAGCACATCAGTGATAAGAAATATATTTTTGTAGGAGCTTTCTTTGTATAGCAGTATCTTAGAAAACTCAACAGTAGAATAAAAGGTTTTAGAACGGTATAGTATGTAATGTACACAAGAGTGTGGAGGAGAAAAGTGGAATTCCCACATTGGTTTGGTAAATACTGTTTTGAAGCAATTCACTCGTCTGTGTATGGAACATTTCAAAGGATTCCCGCTCCTTTCGGGACTATCGAACAGAGCTTCTTTGTATGGGTTGTATAACTGTATTTTTTTTTCATCCCTGTGCAAGTGAAAGTGTGGATGGCTGCTGCAAGTATGTATTTTGGTTTATTTGTGACTTATCAATTTTTGGTTTATTTGTGACTAATCAATTAAGCCAGTGAGCAAACATTAAGTAAATTCAGCAATTCAGTGTGCAAAGGCAGGAGTATGTCAGAAAGCAAGTGCTGTTGTGGGACTATGGACATTAAGTATTTTCCAACAGCTACCCTGACTCATAGCTATGTCAAGAAAAGTGTGAAGTCATCAGCTCAGGGGAAGCTCTATTCAGTGACAAGAGTCTCTATTAGCATTCACATCCAGTGTCCAGGAGAGAATCTTCCCACCATTCAGCTATTCTCCCCACACAATACTGCTCATCAAAAACTGAATAGCAGTAGAGCAAACACACAAAGCACAAAGCCTGTGATATGCAAGCAAAAAAAAGCAAACGAGTACCTAAACAAGCACAAATGTCTTATCACAAACAGCATAGCTTAAGCTCAAGATTATGCAGAATAGGAAATACAATCACACTCATTTATCTGTATTTCTGTACAATTCTGCAGCAAACCAAACATTTGCATCTCAGCAGAGATTAGGGTTTAAGCGAATATACAAACACCCATCTGAAAACAAGAGATATCTTGTTATAGAACGTAGAGATTCTAAATCCAACCTCTGCTTCACTCATTAATGATCCATGGGTAGACAGTATGTGCCTAACCTGCTGTGTAAGGCTAAGTAATCAAGTAGCACAGTTATCATCTATCGAAGCAGTGTAAATAATTACCTCTGGTCGCCTCGCTGTGGACAGAGTTTTGTTTAGGAGGAATGGCGGTGGTGTGGGTCATACCTCGCATTCTCGGGAGCCTGAGATGGTATAGGTGCAGGGTCCGGTCCCATTGACAAGCACATCCATGGCCTCAGAATTGGTGGGCTTGTAGTCCACATAGTACTCCTGCAGCGGAGAGCTCAGGGTGCGCTCCGTCTCTCTAGCTTTCTTGCGGCGTTTGCGGGCTGCTGCCGAATGCTCCTGAAGCTGCTTGACACTGCTAGGATAGCGCTTCCAAGACACATAGATTACCAACAGAATCATTGCAACAGATAGAAAAAGGGCAACACTTCCAGCCACAATCTTATGGAAGGACACAGGCTCCAGGTCTTGCTCTGGGGGAAGTGCAACAGGTGGGGTAATGGCTGACAATGTGGGGCCTCTGATAGATCCCTCTCCTCTTTTTCCAGAACCAGTAGGTGAAGCCAGAATGGCTGGGTAGTGTTCAGTCTGCACAGGGACACTGGATGGGGTTGGAGGAATACTCACAGTGAGTGTTGTTGCTGGGTTGGATTGACAAACACCAAAAGCTTCAACAGCATCCATCACTTTCTCCCCCTGAGCTTTCTTGGGGGAGGCACAGATCATGGTGGTCTCCTTTGCACCTCTGAAGTTTCTCAGCCAGCCCACCAGAGGACAGATGGCAGGGCCACAGTCCCATACATTACCAGCTAAGCTAATTGTAGTTAAAGAGATCCAGGCATCAACGACCTCCTGGGAGACATTGGTCAGCTTGTTGGAGTCCAGATTAAGGGTCTGTAGGTTGGGTAGGCATTGATAAACCACAGCGTCAACTTCCATCAGATCATTCCCAGACAGATCCAGTTTCTGGATGGAGGCCCAGGTCCAAGTCAGGCCCTGGCTCATTGAGCGAATGCGATTCCACTGTAGGTAAAGTGCCCGCAGATTGTAGAGGCGAGGGAAGTGAGAGAAATTGATCTTTGAAAACTGGTTATGCTCTAGATGCAGCTCAGTGAGCTTGACTAGGCCTGAAAATGCATTCCGAGTGATACTGCGCAGGCGGTTGTAACCGAGATCCAGGAATTCAAGATTTCTGCAATCTTGGAACAGGCGCACTGGGATGATTTTTAGAGAGTTTGAGCGTATGTGAAGGCTGAGAAGCTTCCGTAGGCCCTGGAACTGCCCAGGCTGCAAGGCTTGCAGTTTGTTGTATGAAAGGTCCAGATTACGCAAATTAGGGACAGGGTGGAATGTGGTGTTGTGGAGCGATGTAATCTTGTTGGAACTCAGGATTAGCTCTTTGAGTCTGCGGACCCCCTGAAAGGCCATTCCATCCACAGAGGCAATATAATTATGGTCCAAGTAGAGCCAGATGAGGTGGTTGAGGCCTACAAAGTGGCCCGCACGAAGACTAGCAAGGCTGTTGTACCGTAAAGACAGCCCTTCACAGCCTCCTGAGAGGTTCTTGGGGACATCACGAAAGGCGCTTGACTCACAGTAGACAATTTTTCCATCACAGCGACAACTCTTGGGGCATGGGCGCTCACTCAAAGATGGATTTGCCGCTAACCATACCTGCATGAGGAGTTGGACCACTAGCCAGCGATGCCGCAGAGCAGAGCCTATATGGGAGGGAAGGAGGAGAGGAAAATGAGAAAGGAGAGAAAAGTTAAGAAGCTCATTACAAACCATTAATTACTTTACCAAAAACATTTGATAAACAAATGACATGCTACACACTGAATTGGTTATTTTTTCCTTGTGTACAGTGTTGGAAATAATGGTATCCACCAACTGAAGATACATTTATACAAACCAAGACTTGACATATTGCCCAAAAAAGATGAGGCCCAGCAATCTTGGCAGTTTTGTTTACAACTCCTGAAGTGGTGTCCTGAGGCAAGCATCAAGTACCTGAGCTTCTACAACACTGCTGCAAAAAGTGTGTAGCTCATGTTCAGTGTGATGATGAATGTGTTTGCATTTCAATGGCAAGGACACAGGCACTTTTGCCCAAAACATAAAAATAGATAAATAAATAAATAAAAAGATAAAAGCATAGTCACCACAGCAATGTTGTAATTCATCCCTTTCATATTCAGCCTTCAAGGTTGTCACATACATTGTTAACACGCCTCCCGCCCTGGCGTATGTTCACCATCCCTACAAAACACTTATTTAGACACACATGTCACATATGTCATATCTGTACAATTCTACAGCAACTGAGGGGAATGAGCTCAGTAATTCATCAGTAATTCATCAAACCTGGTGTTTTCCAAACTACAGTATTTGCAGCTATAGTTATTTCTACGGCACCCCAGAGTGTTACTTCTACTCAGAAACTGTTGCCTTATAAAAACGGATGCTTCCTTAGCTTCCGTAGATGTGAAGAAATGTGTCATCTGTATTAACCAAAGTACATCTATTGAGCTTAATTTTTGCTATTGGATTAAACTTAGAAAAATGTCTAGAAAACAGCTTGTGACTGTGAATGCGATGACTCACCACACCCCAAGGCTCCCAACCATATAAACTATTAAATATATAGAATAGGGATTCTGCAATGCATTTCACATCAATTTAAGTATTTCCAGAACAGAAGGCATGTATTTGTCAGCTTGTCCGACACCAATCTGTTCCACATGACAGTGAGAATCATATTCAGGAGCATACAACATCACGACTTGTTCAGAACTTGAATGTTAAGTTCATGACTTGCAGCTCAACTTGACCTAATCACTGTGACTTTGGAGATTATTTAAAAACGTATTTAAAACAGAAAACCTCAGACTCACTTGTTAGCTGTGAATATTTTACTGGTTTCCCAATTTTAGAATTGGCTTATATTATATAGCTTATATTGTTTCATTTTAAAATAATAAATGACTCAGCCCTATTATATACAAATGGACCTTGCTTCTTTTAATCAATTGGCAATTTTATGTGGTCACAGTTTATATCCAAATGTACAGTAAAGTTACATTCCTATTGTGTGGACTGATTACCCAAAATGACATGGTTTTAGCTGCTTTGATTGATGTCATTTGTGGTGCTTGTTTACAATGAATACACGCTGACAACCAACATTGAAGCGAAGCAACAATTTGCTCAATTATATTTTTATCTGTATTTGTAGTCAGTCATCACATAAGCCATCATTGCTCCATTGCAGAGGCAGATAATTCTTAAAAAGGAATCCTATACAGAACAAATTAACATTCAAGAGCTGAAGGTTGTGTATACAATCCGGAGGCGTTTCATGTTTAACCAAACCAAAACAGTATAGGTTCAGCATGAATCACCACTTCTGCTTTCCACAGGTTCAAATAAAAATCACTATAAACCCTATGGAATTACACAACTCATCTCTTCTACAAAAAACAACTACCTGAATGCCAAAATGTGGTACGTCACGTCTGTGAAGAGCGACTACAAACTGTATGTGTGATGTTGATTTCTTTTTCGCGGTTAGATGCTCTGTTTCGTATACTATTTGAAAAGTGAACAAAAGTGGTCTGTAGCTTCCTGTTATCACTCCTTGTTCTGAGGTGAGACAGAGTTGTTTCCATTAAAATCGCTCTCCTTTACAGAGACACTAATGATCTGTCATTAAGATACATTGATTTCCTCTTGAGGGGGTGGTATGGGGGGATTCACTACTTATGTGTGTTTCTTCAGGCAATATAATCAAGTATGGTCTTTATTACTATTATTACAGTGAGATAAGACTAATATGCCAAGAGAGAAGTAGTCCATACTTTAATTAGCTTGCAGAATGTATGTTGTGCTGACAGGCACCCTGCTGAATTCACCAACTCATTAAAATGAAAGTGTTGTACTGTATGGTGATGTGTTACATTGATGATGAACGGGAGCTAAAACATATAATCTCTGGACTTTAAGGATACTTGAGGTACAGCTGAGTCAATAAAGATGGTTTCAATTTTCTAGTATTTTCCATAATCTTTGCGGCATTTGTCAGAAATAATTTCTTGACATAGAGAGGCTGAGAGGCATCATGCAGCATATGTTATCTAACATAGCTATTTCGCTCCTTGCCAAGCATCTGCTGATCCCATATGGGTATTGTATGTGTCTGTGTCTAAGAGTGTGACCAAGAGAGAGGCACCCTTACTGTTTGTTTTCAGAAGAATCTTTCATCATTTCTTACAGATGGAGGGAACCACGGAACTGTACAGATAATTTGTGCTGGCTATTGATTATGCCAGCAGATACATCAATCATGTTTCTTCATCTTGGCTCCCACAATTGTAATGCTTTCACATAAATACTGCGGAGAGAAAGATGGTGATCAAAAGATGTAGTATTTCTGAGTGCAGCCAATTTGTTGTTCTCAGGTTTGTGAATGTAACTTAAACTAATTTGCAGACAACACTGTGCCTCAAAGGCTTACAAATTTGAAAGAAAAAAAAAAAAGAAAAACAAGTAGAGACAACAGAAGAATGCTGTTATGGAACAATACCCATGTGTAATGTTATGTTCCATGTGCATTTAAAGTAATTTCAATAGACAATATTTTTGACCGGGGAATAAAGTGTGTAGGTTGTTAAACATAAATGTGTTTTCACATTTTGTGTTTGACTCGTATCCCAGGAAGAGGGGAAATCAGCCCCCCATTGCTTTTATTTCCCATGTGCATAATAGGCTTGCTTTATTAGAAGTGACTCTGCCATCTCTTTCAGATTGAGCCTGCCTCACGAGACACCCTTCTCCCCTTACTGACACTGTATGTGGTTTAATGAGCGCTCTGTGCGCTAATGCCTCTGTAAGCCATCTCCTTCTCCACTACTTCTCTAATCTTATTCACAAAGGAGCACAAGTCATCCTCTGAGGTGTCACTCATGGGGTTTGTGTCTCTATTACCTTTACCTGACGTACTTCTCACCATTACTGTTCTTATGTCGTATCTACTTAGATGAACAACTCTGCCTTTGTTTCATTCTCTGTCCTATTGAAAATTCGCTAGTTATGCATGTCCTTGAACCCTGCAGCCATCAGGATGTTTTTATAATGTGAAGTCTATTTTTATGCATGTGGTCAAAACCATCTCCTCAGCCCTTTCACTTCCCTTGTTGGTTTCCATTTTTGCTCCCCAACTGCCTTCCTTAGTTCCGACTTGTCTTCAGATTCAACTTTTAGGACGGACATTTTTCTTGCTTTCTTGTAAGTGTTAGGTATGGCAAGATACAGTTCTATGCTCCTCATTTTTCTTTGTCACCCTCTGCAGTTATCTGTGTAAATCTCACATGGACAGTAAGTCAAAGCTAAAGTTTGTCTAAAGGCATGTGCGTAATGCTTCGTTATGTAGCAGACAGCGCTGCTGTCCTCAGCACAAGAAGATAGCTATTTCTGCCTCTCAACCCTAACACATAGAGAGAGTAAGTGCACTTTACTGCTGACCTAAAATAAAACCAAATGTAGCTTAATAACTTGGCAAATGGACTCGCTAACTGGTGCACTTTGAGTGCACACAAGTGGCTCATTGCTATTTGCTGCCTGTCATTGACAAAACTGCTACCAGCCTTAGCCTTGACTGCACACAGAGGCTGGACAGCAGCCGAACACATAGGGAAGGACGTCCCCAGACCAGCCTAAGCCATCCTATTAGTCTCCAATTATCTTTGAGATGATAGCAAGGCCTGCCAAGTTAGACCCATTTCAACTGTGGTTGCAAAACACTGTGTCCTGGTGTGCCTGCTTTGTATGTGTAGCACTGATTAGGTTGAATACACACAAGCATATATATTGACTGTTTTGTTTTTCCCCCTTGTCTCATTCCTGATTTCCCTTGGTGGTGACAGTCCCATGCAGGTGGAGTGAGAGAGAATAACCAATCAGCCTTCACTGTACTTCAGTGGACTAAGCCTCTGACCCTACTAAAACTTCGGTTACTGTGACAACACCATAAATAGCTAAATCTTCCACATTTGTAAAACTGTTCAAATCTTCAAATAGGATTGCTGGCACAGTAATTTCAAAGGGTAAATGTACAGGTAAATAAACAGTAACCAGGATGCAGCGTTCCTCCTGTTTCTCATTATTTCTAAGTGAAACATTGCTCATTGAAATTCAGTTCCAGGTAATAGATTTCAGTTCAAGCTGGGTCGGAACTTCACACATCACTTTAAAGGTTGTGCTTTGTATCTTCTATCATGTCACCCCGTAACAGCTTAGATATCCAGGAAATGACCAGCAGTGAATCCACAGTGATGTGATTGTGACTGTCAGCGGACGACACAGCCCCAGCAAAAGGTTTCAAAAGCACCCGTAGTTCAGAAAGTAGAAAGAAATCATGTTGTGAGTGCTCGTCTATATTTTGTCTCTGAGGACCAAATTTGAGTTTTAGATTGTGAAAGTGAGAACATTTTAGAACTATATTAGATATTTTGACCATTCCACACTTCTTCAAAGAGCTGTTTGAGGGTTAAAGGTTAGGAACAGGGTGAGGGTCATTTACTAGTGACGCTTAACCTAAAGTTTGGATATTGGAAATGCATTATGTTAGTGAGCTTCCTTACAAGTATAGAAGTTTTGCACAGTGACACCTTTTTTTCTGCTGAAACTTTGGACATTAGCTGTTGTGAGGGTGTGAATGAACCACAGTTAAGCTAACCTGTGGTCTAAATTCCTAATTATTTCATGGTATATTTTGTGCACCAGTTAGTGAGTCCATTTTGCCTCTATTAGTAAATTAGTAAAAAAAAATTCTTTCTTTCACTGCAGCCGTTGTCTAACATTGCTTGACATAATGGTATTTTAGTGTGTTACTTGTAAACCTTTCCACAGTGTATTCAGCTTGTAGCTCAATGCACTCAGCCCCTTCAAACCTGAACAGGGTACACTTGTAAACTGTACATCATGGTGCTTAACAAGCCAGTGATTTTTTTTTTCTCTCAAAATAAAGAAATGCAAGTAACAAACAAACAAAGATATTGTCCACAGAGGGCCTGTTGATTCTCCTCCTCCCCCCATCACCTGACATTTCAACAATGCTGCCAATTGGATGCTGTAGGGCTAGCAGAAGGTCATCTGTTGTCCATACTGTGCTACTGTGAAATCTTGTGCAGTGGCCGTACTTTTGTTCACAGCAAAAATATGTTTTAAATGTAGGAAAAGTGTGTGAAATATCACTGGGGTCTCTAATTCTATCCTAAAGCATCTGCATTCCTGGCTGTGGCTTTTTATGATCCTCACCCTACCCTTTCTGCAAAGCAGAACTCTAATGTTATGGTCCATGAAACATAAGTGCATTGCATGCTGTTAATGAAGAGCATCACAGTCAGCTACAGTGGCGGATAACTGAGACTACAGCACCATGTAATCATCAAATAATTGCGGGCAACAGCATGAACTATATGGCTGACAAAAGTCGCATTTTTGGGCTGGTTTGTACACATGGACACAAAAAGGCCTGCATAAGAGTCTCAGTGAAACTCACTGCACCTCAAGCATGCAGGATTTTCTGACATGCTCAGGTATTAAATTAAGAAACAGGCCCATAAACTAGGCTTCTATGATTAACCATACATGGTTGCTTTGCAGTACACATAAATTGCATCTGAGCTCCCGCACGGCCTGCGCTGTATGGCTTTGAACGCAGTTGTAGCTTATATTGATGTGGTGCAGTAACCCACTGTGGGTCGATATATCATGCGGCCTCACAATTAATGGCACAGCACCACTAGTGAACTTGGCCATCTGTATACCGGTTAAGAGTGACTGAGGAGATTAGGCTACCTCAGACAATAGCATCAGGCTGAGGAAAGGCACAAGAGGGAGAGCAATCACAAACTACAATATCTATTTAAAATTTTCAGGAAAAAGGGGAGAGAGGGGGGGGTTTAAATCATACAACACAACTGACAGTTAAATACCAAGAGAGGTACACAGAGACAGAGGGGGCAAGAGGGTGGTGGGGGTGGGTTATTGGTGTATAACTGCGCAGGCGTAAGGGAAACGGAACGGGACAAAATGGTAAATTCTGATTAAATCTAACTGAGACGAAGAAAAACACGTGCACGCGCACACTCACAGAAACATAACCATGCATTGCTTAAGGAGTATTGAACACACACACACACACACACACACACACACACGAAGTATTGATGGGTGGACGCACAGTTTTATGCTCGATTTGGTTCCCCTTGATGGCAGGTGCAGAACACGACGGCTTTCTTGAATGAGAATCAGTCTGCTAAGCAAAATGTGCACGGCCGGAGCTTTCGACCCACAAGAGTTTTGGGGAGGCGACAGCAGCGGGCTGAAGCCGGACAATAGGCTCCGTGCGTTCAGATTAAGGACAATCAATGATTATGCAGGGCCACGCTTTATAAAGTTGACCGGCGTCCAACATTTACCGTGATTAGCATTTCAGTCCATGTCAATGAGCCAGCCAGTCTAACTAGTCAAGAAAAAAAAAAGGATAGCCCTCACTTACACATACGGGTTTATTTGATCATTTGCTGGTGATTTCAAACCAATCCTTTACGCGCAGAGGGTTGTAAAATACAGAATAAGTATCCTCAGTGTCTGAGAAGCCACACCGCCTGGAGATGGAGGGAAAAAAAAAAAAAAAAAACACATTGCAGCTCTGCGACTACGACTAACAGGCTACAGCACGGGCTTCAGCCACATTCCTCAAGCTTAACGAAAGACACCCAAAAAAAAAAAAAATCATTAGATGCTGCTACAGAACATTTGATAAGACGACGTTTCGATGCTGATTGAAAAGGATCGAGGCGTTCTGTGGTGTGTTATGGAGAAAGGAGGACAACTGGAGTCAATTTTGGGATCGAGCCACGCTATCAAGAAGATGGTAACATAAACAGAACTTACCCATATCCGCTTATCTGTCAGCTCCAGCCTACAGGTTTTAATGGCTTCTAGTGCGCGACATCCGAGTCCGCATGACGCGCTCTCCACAGACAGGTACCGTCCTAATCCACTAGCCCGGTCTCTCCGCGCAGCCGCTGACTCCAAAGCGCACCTGCCTTTTACTCTCCCGGACCTGGATGTGCTATCCGGTTTAGTTCTGCATCTATAACCATACAGCTGAACCGGGGCGAATGTCATTTACTTCCAACTCCAGATTAAAGAGCGTAATAGAAAATCCAGTTGCAGAACTGCCTTGCTTTCGCAGGGTAAAGAATCGTTCTCTGATATATATATATATATATTTTTTCAAGTTACAGCCCAACAGAGTGCTGCAGTTGTCGCAGACAATAACGAAGCCACATCCAAGTAGTATTCATGTCAGTCTTGCGCGCGAATGGAGATTCCGCGACAATCCTGTCCCCCCAAAAAAAACTTCACGAATGCATTCTCGTGATGCCAAAAATAGGACGTAATTTTCCAAAAGGAGTCGAGCAGCCCTTAGATTCCTCTCGCAAGTCAACCCCGGCGTCTCTTTCCTCAAGGATGCTCAGTCCGATCCGCGCATGGCGCACAGAGGAAAGTAACGCTCGGTTATCCACAAGTCTCTGTGAGACGCCGTCAGCGAGTCGTGCTGAGCAGTCAAATATCCAAATATCCACCTTTTTGTCCAAATGTGCGTCTGATTCTCGTTGTTGCCGGGTTTGATGTGCAGCATGACGCTGTCGTTAATCACGTCTGCATGTCAAGGCAACTTTGTCAGGCAGAATCGAAATGCCCTCTTCTGGTGAGACTGCGACCCAGGAGCTTGTCCAAGGGTGCATCGTGAGTTAAATGTTACAGAGGCACGATTTTAAGGGAGGCTGTCACGGACTACGCCAAAATGAATCCTCACATTGCAGTGGAACCTAAAGCGAATATTCATTCTAATGGTTTTGATGTTTGCACTATCGAAAGCAGCGAAACTGTCACCACAGTTCAGGAGTAAGTCTTTATGAATGCAAGATATGCATTTGTAGATAATAAGGAATTAATTAGTCCTGAATATGAAATCCTATTTTGTGTAGTGTGTGTGTGTGTGTGTGTGTGTGTGTGTGTGTGTGTGTGTGTGTGTGTGAGGACCAGTGTTAGACCCTCAGAGGGAAAAGATTTTTGGGAAAGTGATGACATTATGGGCGATCATCATGGTTGTTTTAAAGTTCAGACTCAGTTTTAGGACATGGGTTTTGTTTTGAGGGTTCTTAAAAGTACAACCCCCCCACCCCCACCCCCGCCACACACACACACACACACACACACACACAGAGGCTACACAAATCAACGTGTGTGACAAAGGCAGCCACTGAATAACTGTGAGCCAATAAGTGCTGCTGAAGGACGCTGTCCGTGGTGCTGAACCAGAAGTCATAAACAGAACTCTACTCAACATTACGTATTGGAAATGCAATGGTACTTAATCGACAGCGGCCTCCCTCTGCGTCACCCCAGCTGCCTTTTAAAGCTTCAATGTATTTAAGGAGGAAATAGGCATCTGAATTTTTAATGTGCTTTGCATCTGCACTGGTTTACTAATCTGAGTTGCCCCTTTCATTCAAAGTGGAGTACAGCGGGCTTCACGCTGACACCCATATCACCCATAAATAGCTTTTAGGTTCAAGAAAAATAAATAAATAAGTGTGGTAAAATCATAACCCTACAGTACATATCTAATAGTTCTTTATGAGTTTATGAAATGCCATCTTGGCAGAGGTGCTGGCACATAAGCTCACTAAATATATCATTGTGTAACGACCAGAAGCACGCCTCAGAAGACGGACTCAAATGCTCCACGCGAGGCAAACAGATGGTAAAAAGGTGCAGTTTATTGTTGCGCAAGAACACAAGACACAAAACTACTTACTACAAATACCACCTGATTAGACTCAAAAACGTCTCATAGGAGCCAGATGACACTCAGTACAGTAAGTGGTTTGACAAAATTTCATTCAATTAAATTTCAATTTCATTCTGGCCGAATGAAATGATTGCATGGATGAGCTGCCTGTCTACTTACGTACTGTCTGTGCACACTCTGCCCAAACACCTGCCTGGATCTTCATCTATTCAACACCATGTTGAATCGAATCGTTGTCATTAATTAAAACTTTTTGGTATCTTGGAGTGAATGTGGAGACGTTCCCCTCTTTTTCACAGTGAGCTTACAGCACAAAGCACACCCTCTGAGCTGAGTGAGTAGTAACTGTTACCTAAAGGTACTGTTATTTTTCTTCTGTATATATCTTCGTGGCATTTAACCAAAGTGTTTATGACCGACAAGTAGAGAGACGTTGTCAGTGTGAAAAAAAAACCTACAGAATGAATAAGGTGCCCAGGTGCGGAGCAGTCACAGCGGCGGCCAGCCTTCATTACTATCACGGATTCGCTTTCCAGCTGAAGTCAGGCGGTGCACATTCATGCATTTTGGGGGGGAATAGCTTTGGTTGGAGGACTGAATGGAGGGGGTGGGATTTTTTTTCAATTGGATTCTTTCAAAACCACTCTTGTTAGTTTCTCCAATGTTACAGACACTGCCTTTCAGTATATTTAGCAGCTTCATTCAACCAAATTGTTCTTGAAGCTAAATAGAGCATCATTGTGGGTAGGCTGGTATACCGTTCACTGTGGAAGGCAGGCCTATTTCAATGAAAATCTAACTTAGAAGCTTTTTGAACTTTAGTGCAGAGGTTATTCCAGGCAGCACCTCTTGGCACTAAATGCCCTTCTTCACTTGATCTGATGCTATGTTGTATTCAAGTATACTAAGCAGCCTTGTAAATCAGTGTTTGCTTGTGCGTCTGTCACATGAATGTCAATGACAACTCTGTCGCGTGTTTTTACAGTAATCCTGTCATGAGAAATTAGCAGTTTGTCATAACACCAACCCACAGAGTGTTTCGTGTTCCACCCCTTCATCTGCTCAGCGTTGGTTACCTGTTTTCAGCGCACCTCTCAAAATGGGGCCAGACAATCCTCCGACACCGTCTTAAAATCCAGCCTCTCGCACCGCAGCGCAGCCTCAGTATCTGCGCCCATGCAATTTGGCTGATGACTTTACTTCTGGAGTTGGTTCAACAAGCAGAGGCCATTCTGCTGACAGTGCTGAAACAATTAATACCCTGTGAAGTTATGGAGATACAGACAGTGCCAGCCTAGAGCAACAGCAATGATTTCTCTCCTCAAGAAATATAACTGTATAGTTTACCCTCACCTTTTTACTCCATCAATGAATTGCCCCTGACTGTTGGTTTTACAATTGAATGAGAAAAAAAAAATTAACAGAGAAATTTATTATGCTCTGTTATTGTAGCTGGTCACTGTCATGAGTGGCCGTGTCCTCCTGGAACAAAATGTAGTTTTAAATGTTACATTTACCAAAATACTCACTGCTGGTTGGAACTGTGTTTGTTGCCCGGCAACATTCACATGCTCAACAGTCTTTCAGGTCTCAAATGTTGAGGCCTTCAGTGATTTCAAAAGCACTTCGTTTTCAGCACTCTCAGAACCTAATCATAGAATCAAATGGAACATCCTGCACATACGAACAAATATGTGATATTTGTTGCGTTGTTGTTGTGAGATTAGCATCATATACATTCAGTTCTACACATACAGTTTGTGCGAAGACTGAATGTCACACAGCGTGCAGAGAAATAATTGAGAGATAGCAATAGCACGCAGTGATGTCTACGTGCAGTACATCATTGTGAGAATTGACACAGGAAAATCATTAAATTCTAAATCTAATAAATGTCTATAAAAGCCTATAAGTAAAGCTGCTGAAGCCAGATAAAGATACAAGTGTGGGCCCATCTGACCGGCTTACTGTCAGCCAAAGCACCGTTTTGATAAATAAACGGTAAAGTAAAAGTGTTTAAAAATCTTTGGATTTTGGGAGAATAGGAGAGACGATGCAACACGGATTAAAAAGATGGATGAACAGACTGCGGACGCTTTGATGACCTATCTGTATGGGTAAATATATGGCCCTAACCGTTGCATATGTTCTGTCTAAGTGACTCTGACAACAGAGGATATTTCCAGGCTATCTCCAGGGTGAGAGACAGCTCCGTTCTGTCCTTCCTGTGTTCACATTAGACTGGGACTTGTTCTCTCTAGTGTTCTTTTCTTTTTCCATTTCCTCTGATCTTAAGCCTGGCAGAATCATCTTAACCTGCCTCAAGGCAATTTTCAGCCTGACACTGAGTTTCTCGAGTTCACCTATGAATGTGAATCATCGAGCAAATATCCAGGGACAGCTTATACAGCCAACATTGTGCCGTGCAAAAATAAAGCTTTTTCTTGTTCCCCTTTTCTTTAAAAAGTTGTTGGTACAAAGAATGTTACGATGCCAAGGTTGCCACAGCAGATGCGGTAGTTGTAAATCTCTGTTTTGCAGGTCGCTTCCATTAACCTTTACCCCAAGCTGGTTTCCAATCTGGAGGGCTGTGTTCCACACACTGCAGCTCAGGTTGGGGCTGAGGTGTTTGGGCTTGGATGTACATGATGCCAAACATATGTAAAGTGTTTCAGACATGTTAAACAAGCAGGGTAAAGCACACTATTTGTATTTATCACATAGGGGCAGAGTAGATTTCCAATATGGTGTGAAGGGACTGCATCAGTAGTTTTGCATGTTTTAGCTGAGTGACTACATATCCCATACTACTTTGCCAGTCATGGTGCTGTGTTTTAGAAACGTGAATGCATTTCCACTACCATTCCAATATTAGTAAACTCTGGAAATACGATTGGGTTGTTTAATCCATCATGGTGTAGTCAATGTTCATTTTGGTTAAACTTATTTTTTGTTAACGGTGCTGTAATGCATTATTTCATGAAGCCTTCCAGTAATATTATTACTTTGTCAGTGATGAATAGTGTAACACTTTCTCACTTGTTTGTGGAATTAGTGGGGATTAAAGAGGGGAGTGTTGATATCAGTTTGGTCTCTCGGTCTGCAGTGGAGCGACTGGACCAGGGCATATTAGCTTAGCACAGGAGCTTCTACCAAAAAGAGGAGAAATGCAATGTCTGTTCTTTTTTAGCTGGCTTGCTAATGTTAGCCAATGGTATGCCTACATTCAGGAAAGTGGAGGAGGGTGTTTCAATAAGAGGATGGGACATTGGAGCACTGCGTGCAATCAACCAGGCTAATGTTATGCTTGCTATTGATAGTCAGTAAGCACTTCCAAATCAAAGGCTGGCTGCTTGTCAAACCACATGTCAAATTGTAAGACAAGAACATCCAATTTGTTGTGTGTATTCCAACAGAGACTCCAAATAGAAGTCTGATTGTATGGAAGTCTATGAGAAAATTATCCTACTGCTCTCTGGATTTTTACCTCAGTAAACACTTTCCTAATGACTTTATGGTCTCAGTCACTAGTTTCAAGTCTTCTTCAACACACCATGACGTTCATTTAGTAAATGACAGTCCAATTTAGATTAAAATATCCCATGAAGCAGGATATGCTTCAGGGCAGGACTACCTTGTCACTAACCAGTCGGCGGTCTTTGCGGCATGAACGTCATTTCTGACTCCAAAAACCAAGATTACAGGAGACATGAAACAAAGATGGCAACAACCATGAAGCCAAACTGGAAGTTTCGAAATGGCAGTAGTAGTAATAGAGGCACTCCTGAACATAAAAATGAACAAAAATGGTGAAAAACTGGTCTCCGAAGTCTCACATACGTTTAGCAGTCATTTTTCTAACATGAGTCTAGAAACAAATCACTGAAGCTGTTTTACAGACATCAATGGAACCTGCTTATCAACTCCCTGTGACTGGTTAGCTAGGATGTTCACATCCTCATTGTCTTCCACGTCAGCTGTACGCAGACATAAACCCAAAGGATAAAACACTCAAACTCATCATGTACAGTCAATGTACGATATATGAAAAAATTCAAACAGGATATTGTGTTTATTATACTGAAGATTTCCAAACCTTGGTACTTGTGGGCGCTGAAAAACTACAACAATTACCACATGTCTATGTCGTTCTCCTCCATCCCCTGCAAAGCGTGCAATATTTCTAATAATTCATCTGTATATAGATTCTGTTGCTGTCTTGCACTACTCTTCAAGTAAGTGGCAGTTCAGATTTCAGAGTGTATTACAAATGACACAAGCCTATACTTTCTGCCTAACTAAAATAAAAAAAAATAAGCTGTATGATTGGTGATGAAAACACATTTGTGTAGCCCTTTGGGCACCTTTTTTTTCTTTAATTACACATTCATTAGGTTCTGTACCCCATGTTAATAGAATTTAGAGCATTTTGAATCATTTCTAGTTGTAAATCCATTTGCATAAACAGGATAACACATTTCTAAACACAGACAATAATTGTTAGCCTTGTGCATCTGTGCCATGACAGCACTGAGGATATGGCATTTCGCTGATTAGACAACACTATCATGATAGTGGTGCCTTTTTTCTGTCCCTAGATTTTGTTCTCCCAACTGCTCAATTCCATGTCTGCTTCATGTGTTTTGTCTTGGCAAAGATTTGAAAGATAAGAGGTGGGCATCTGTGTATGGCAGTGCCTTGCCATCTGTCAACTGCCCATGGGGTCTCTGTGGACATAAGCTCACATGGGTAGAACATGGGTAGGAAAATTTCCAGTTTAGTTCAGGGGAAATTCAACACAAAACATTTTATTCTGGGGGAAACATTGCATAGAAATAAGCAATGACTAGAATGATAAAAAAAACTGCCCCCCCAAGTTAAGTTGTGTTTTCTCAGAGAAATAGAAATTGCTGTATTGCTGCTATCAAATAGAAAGAATTACATTGTATTATGTATTTTATTGCTATATTTCTTCTATACAGAGACCTTTTTCCAACCAAGTAGGGTCAAAAGTAAAGACACAAGGGATGTCTGCTGAAGCTCTTGTGAGACAGAAGACTTTACATAATGTAAGATGATAAGGATCTATAAACCCAGCGGATCAATGAGGTCCAATTACAGGCCACTGGAGTTTCTTATCTGCTTCAGTTTAACTTTGTGCTGCCTATGGTCTTCCACTTTCATTAAATCCCCAATGTGATTAGACTGGCTGATTGGCACAAGTTGAAGATTATCACTGAATGCAATCACTGTTTGCCTGCTTACTTTTGTGTTCAAAGACACAAGAAAAGCATCCTCAAGGACACATTTTATGTGGTTAGTGAGAAATAGTATTTTGTGTTTCTGTGGAGGCAATATCATTTATCCATTAGCATATTGTATCTCATTATTTTCTATAATTCCAGCAATGTTAATGACTCTTTTACTTGTGACCTTTGCTAAATGAACACGTGCTATAACCATGAAAAACAGGGTCATTTTTACGTTTTTGCTTTCTCCCCATGTTGCAGTTTTTGGGGCCTTTGGGACGGCTGTGAGCTATGGGGCTGCCCCTTTGTTAAAGTGCATTCACCTGTGAGAGAGGCAGAGCCATCCAAGGTTATAGCCAGGGGGCGTAGGGGGAAAAAAACTGATTTTTTTGAAAACATATACACACGCAAAGACACACCTCCACAGATTTCCAGATTTCCACAAAGTTCAAAACTCTTTTTTTCTACCGCTCATGTACTGTAGATTCATTTGTTTGTTTGATGTTTCTCATTTCTGACTTTGGTCTGAGCAGAATGAATAGTTTGTGACAGGTGAAGAAAAACAAAAACGAAAAAAAAAAAAGAAGCTTTTCATCCTCTCCACCTACTTTATTGTTGACTTGTGGATCACAGAGTCAGTGCCAGCATCTCTTTCTAGAGCTGAAGAGGAAGGGGAGAGAGATTTTTGCACATAGTGTTTACAGTGTCATGGTGACACGCCGGAGGCGCGCAGATTAGCACGGCTCTGAAGAGCACTTCCATGTGACTCAGCATGTTTGGCCAATTACTCAGCATGCTACCTGCTCCCTTTTCCTCGACACACCCACTTCGTGCCACATCCCGACAGTAGTGGTAGCTCGTCTGACTCTGTCGCCTCATCCCGCTCGCTCCCCTCATTCCTCTATTTTTGGCATCAGACATTCTGGGCACGTAGACCTCAGCACAATGTAAATTATTCAGCCTGGCTTGCCAGAGGCTGGGAGCGAATCATAAATCGCAGATGGTCTCAGGCTATTTCATACGGGTGACCGTGGTTAAACACCAATGCACAGAACCATTTTAAAACCCACACAAATATAAGGTTTCATTACTTGTAGGTCGGTGAGAGAGTATTTGATTTTATACTTGTGCGATATGGCCTTTTTGTTGTATTCAAATGTGCACCATTTGCTTGTGCCATGTGACGTGTACAGCACCTCCGATTTCTGGCTCGGCTTCAAAGAAGAATCCTGCAGAGGTTAATTAACTGTCGATGATGCAGGGTTTTTTTTTTTTACTAAATTGCTTTGATATTGTCTTCCCTTCAAGCCAGAACGAAACCTACACCAGAATTCTCTCACATGCATTCTGTTTTTCTACGTCTATCCATCTATCTATCGTAGTGTAAAAAACAGAAAGCACTATCAGTGTTAGTAAACAAAAAAAACATTCCCAGCACGTGGACCAAAGTGCTTATAAAAAAACTACTTTACTTTTATGCAAGCTCAGAATAAAAAGGTCAGCTACAGACAAAAACACAGACACAAAAACAGTGACTCTGCAGGACCTCCAAAATGGGAAACAAAATATAGACTAATTTTCACATTTATATTAGTGGTATAAATGAATCAGCCCCGTCTCAGCCAGTTTATATAAAACTAATTTGCCGTAGTGTATATGTTTTGAGGGAAACTACTGCTGACCGAATGACATGTTTCTGTCCACAAAATGAGGAAACGTTAATCAATGTACCAGGCAAGTTGGAAAAAATATTGATCCTGGACATAATAGTAACTTATCTAATTTGCTTTCTGTACTTTTCATTTGTTTTCATGCACTCTTCACCAAAATAACCATCTTTCCCAAATATCAACCAACCTTTTGGTTATCCACGCTGACCTCCACGTGACTCCACTGCACCTTTCATTCACTCAAAGAAACATTGTCTGTGAACATAATCCAGGTAGAGAAACAAATTTAGCTTTAGTAATATACTAATTTCTAAGAGAAAGGGTTGAAATGAATATGAAATATAAATCATACATTGGCATTTAGCTTGACAACGGCAAGGAAAAGGAGCTGAGAGAACTGAGTGAATACCACTTCCTCTTTCAGTGCTGTTGTATTTGACATTTTATGACATTTTTCTCAAAAAGTACATAAAGCTCATCTTCAAAGTCTGCTCTTTGCTACTATACAATAATAGGCACCTCGGTGTTGTGGGAGATACAATATAATGAGGCACTTTGAAATGTGTTACTTCAGGTGAAACAAACTTTTCTCTGTGTTTCCCAAAGTTCCTGACTCATAACCCTTCAGGTTGATGACACGGTGCAGCTATTTTCCCCTGGTTTGCTGCTGACTTCTTTGACAGTGAGAGGAGGGGCATGAAAAATGGGCGAAGGAGGCTGGTCTGGTGTCGGGCACAGATGCCAGAGTGAGGAGGCACGCAGTAGGGCAGCGTCCATGTTTGGTGAGGCAGTTTGCTGTTTAATTACACACTGTGGGAGTCACCTTCCTCAGACCTCGGAGTTCACATGCTTAGGCCAAGGGCACAACGTACTGACTTCTGTGACCTAGATTTGAATGGTATGGGAATACACAACACAGATGCACGCACGGAGACACACGCACAAACACATACACTCACACATACACACGAGACAGTTTAACACCTTAGAGGACGATTTATTGACTCACAGTCATTCACTGGAAGCCACTTTAACCTTTATCTGTGCCTAAACCTTTCCCTTAAACCTGCAATAACTGCTTCTTAGGCCTCTTGGGGCCAGCAGACACCGGCTGTAAATACAAGACTCACATATCATCAAGATTAAACAGCAAATTGCAGCAAAGAGTTGCTTATTTACAGATATTTACAAAAACTTACAAAAATGTTTGTGGCATATTCATCAGGTGATCATCGTTTTAATACACTTGAAGACTTGAAGCCTTGAAGCCATAAAAAGATGTTTGTTCTGTTAGACTAACGTGAGGAGGATGCAACCTGTGAGGGCAACAGTTAAGTGTAGCCTATAGTCAATTAAATGTAATGAATCAGAATATCCGAATCAGTATCAGTTTTAGTCTCTGAAAAGCTGTTTTCACTCAAAAGATTTCCATTCAAAACTCTGTCCTTCAATGTGGCCATAGACACACACACACACACACACACATGCAGATGACAGAAAGATTCACAGTCGGCGCATACAATGAAAATCATTTTCAAATTTCCACTAATGAGTTTGTCTATTCAGCATTAGTGGAATGTTTCCATCCATACTCAGTGGACTGCCTTGTCCTTGGCCTCTCATGGCCACATGTGGCTCATTCGTTATGGAGAGGAACATCTACTTAGTAAGTACTATTTGCTTTTTGCATTTTTCTTCACACACCATCCACAGTCACTCCATCCCTGTTCACGCTAATTTCCACCAATGATTAGTCAAGGATAAAGAAACGATGGGGTTTTTCACACGTTGCTAACAAGTCGAAAGCTCTCACCCCACAAAGATTAAAGGCAGGCTCTTTTGTGCACTGTGGAGCGAAGACCAATAAATCCTCATTGATGCTCTCGCAGGGTAATTATCAAAGGGCCCGGAGGCAGAGATCAAATCGCTGCATGCTATTGACAGTATAGCTTGATACAAACAGGTATGTTAGATCAGGCCACCAGAGGCACCACTGCGGGGTTTATCAGTTTGACTTATCAGTCCTTGATAGCTTTGAAACCTAACACCCCTCTTTCATCTACCTCTGCTGGGTTTTGGCATATCCAGTGTGGCCAATTGAAATATATGATTTTCAAATGTGGAGAGCAGATTCGTTGTATACACTAATCCAAAGGTACTGGGTTGGCTTAAAAGTAAAAGAATATAATAATAGCACACATTGTGACAGAGCAGGCTAAAAGTAGGAAAAAAATCCATTCAAGTGAAACGTGTCAGTCATAATGAAGCTGTGGGTGTATGGGAAATGGACTGCTCCTGATGCAAGAAACTTGCAACCCTAAATTCTTGCTCACATACTGTCATTGTTTGAATGATAAAAGTTGTTGTCTCGGAGAGTATAGCACTGGGTGCTTTATTACCACCATGAGGCATGCACATAGTAATCCCAGCTATTTTCCTTTAATACTATAGATTATTTGTAAAAAAAAAAACATGACTGAAAGGTTTTGAATGACAGCTTTCCACACAAATCCCAGCTTGATGGGGTTTTCAGCCGTGGAAGTGGAGGAAAACAAGATAATCTCTGAATGGCATTAAGTATTGAGGGGTGGGAGAGGCCAGGAAAGATAAACAGCCACAAAGACAGAGAGGCAGAGAGAAAAAGATGGAGAGAGAGAGATTCAATTCTTCCGTCCTCTCATTCTTCGGGTGTGTGGTGTGTCTGCTCTGTATGCATTTCCGTGCCTCCAGGACGGCCGGTGTTTGTGTGCACCCGCTGATGATTTTGACAGCCAGGCTGTATCAGCAGAAACAAGGCCTATAAATTGCAATGGTTTCAGATGCCTCATGCAAGTATTGACTGCTAATATCTTGGCTGGGCCTCTATGGAATAGGACAAGAAAAAAAAACCAGACACACAGAAATATCTGTTAGCTCTGAAAGAAGCTGTATGTCTACAGGCAAACATACGTGTGAACACAGGCAAACACAATATAAATACACTTCAGTGCACACGAGCACACTCGTGTTTACATCTTACTTATACAACTATCCCTTTGTGTACAGCATGTGTTGATGCTGTATGCCCTGATGCTTGCATCTACCGTATATGAATGAAAGTCTTCATCTTGCTGAATGTGACACTTTTTTTTCCCTGCACTTTTACTAAATATTCACCTAATCTGCACATTCACCAAGGCTCCACTGAGTCTGCAGAACAGGGAAACTTTGGGGAATGCTTAATAATAACCGTGTAAGGTAGATTCATTAATTCACTTGTACAGTGTTTTAAACGCACAACACAAAAATCAATCATAATTAAAAGAGCGATACAACAGCCGTTTAGATAAAGGTGGATGTTAGCAAATAAACTTATTTCAAATCATTACTGACCGTGTGCTATGAAGAATATATACTTAAAGGAAACCACACAAGGATAAACATGATGCCTGCCCCTGAGCCCATTTACAATGAATATGTGCTGTCCTCTGAATACACTGCCATCTTTGGAGAACTAGCCTGAACTTGCTGGAACATGTTGGTGAGATGAATCAAGTTATCAACATCTAATCAGGTGTGTATTAATGTGAAACATGTGAACTAAGCAGTAATGCTGTGTCCCTCTTGGGACAATCATTGTGATATTTTTAATCCAGAAATAGGTGGAACACAGAGGTGAGATGCATCATTCGCTATTTTTTTCAAAGTCAGGTCAAGCCGGGGGTGGATCTACAAAACCTACAAAAAAACCCGTTTTTATCTGATGTTCGCCGACATACACGGAATTTTTTAAGTCATGACAGGCAGTTGAGACAGTAAATAGAATGTTTGTTAATTAATTAGTGCATCATGCACATACAAGTGAACAGCTAGCATGGACAACTGCAATACTGTTGCAGTGGAGCAACACTTGTCAGACATGAACATGAGTTTGTACGTTACATTGCTAACAAAGAGCTTTGTCTCCTGTCCCATGTTCTACAAATACAATAAAAGCCGCACAAAATGTCCCCAATCTATAATGCAGCTCTGCGTCACATAAGGCTGAATATTACACACTAATCTGTTTTGAAAAAAAAAAAAAGAATAATATACAAAATTTGTCACTGTCACTGATCCAGAGGTGTCCAATTATCTTCTGGTGAGCACTGTACAGCTATGTATCAGTATGGCATCCCAGATCTTTAGGTAGTTTGACTTTGCTCAGTCAAATTAAATTAACCAAAGCCAAGGCAAGCCAAAGACACTGAGTGAAAATGATGACGATGAGGGCAATGGAGTAAAGTCTCAAAGAAAGTAAGTAAAATGTATGTACCTGTAAATCCAGTAAGACATAATCTTTGAGACTGAGTCAGGTTAAGAAGCTGTAGATCCCATCCATGTTGCAGGGATCACGGCATTCCAAGACATCCATTAATACTCATTAATGGGATTCACGGGGGCTTAAGGCTGAGGCTGATCTCTTCTAGGCGGTGTTGCTTTCTCTCCACAGCCAGCTGGGTAGGACCAATGAGTGGATGATGAAGCAAGAATACTGCCAAGGTAGTTCATCAGAGGCTTGGCCAGGATCCGAAATTTGTTATTATTAGACAGAAATACATCCTGGAGTTCATTTCATCAAGTAAATTTGGGGTATTACCGCGGGGCAGTTTGATTTATTTTTGAACATTTATTCTGCATAGGGAGACATTGGCACAGACTCCAAACACGGTGATAAGATTCCGTAGCGCCCCCATCCATCTGTATCTATCTGTGTATCTATCTATCTAAATTCATACTGTGGTTGGCTTCTAAATATGCAATCTTAAACCAAAATACAGTTGCTGCCCTATTTGTGTGCACAGCGTACTAAAGCTAGTCATTAATTTTCATTAAGTGCTGTCAGTAAGGACCATTAACCAGGCTAGAGAATAATCACCTCCCCAGAGTGGTGACCCGTTTATGGCACAGGTAAGGGTTAACAGAAACAGCCCACCTTAGATGTACCAACACAACACTCACAGCACATAGCACAGTAAGCATTCTGTAATGAACCATTTTGTATCAATAATACCAAAGCGTAAAATGCTTCTCTGAAAAGGGTAAAAAGATAAAAGAATGAGCCCGTATCTTTTAGGACCCTTTCATATGCATTGAGCTTTAAAAGTTCAGAGAAAATGTTCCTTATCAGACAAATGCATGGATCACAGACTTAAGTCCTACTTATCAAAGGAAATTATGTTTAGGGTTATGGTTTTTCAGGAACATTATTTGCATTGAATAAATGTGTCACTTTTGGAATACCCACTTTAGCATGTTGGCACATGTTAACGCCTATAGTCTGACCTTAATCTACTGGATAAGAGCATTATCGCCTGTATTTCACACTACAGCTGTGATCACTGGGATTACAGTGAGCATTATGTGAGCTTTTTATTTTTGTTTTATCGAATATATCTTTCAAGATTAAATGTCTGTGTTCGGCGATGGTTCAGAGAGGGTGATAGAGCCTTTTTTTTTTATCAGCATCATATTGTAAAGTTGGCGTAATCCTCTGGAATACAAGAACAACAGAAAACATGATTTCATCTTATACAGCACAAGCAGGATGCACAGCCTTCCAGTGTGCGCCTACAAATGTTAGCATGGAAACTAGTAACAATAGCGTGCCTACATGGGGCCATTAAGCTCAGTAGAGCTGATAACCAGCAAAAGCCTGCTCAGGCCGGCGAGGTAAAGCCAATAAGGACAAAATACAGCCCAGGCAGATGAGGTGTGGTGGGGGTTACACACAATATATTTGCTAAATGACGAAATGCATTCTTTGTAACTTCTCTTTTGAATGACAGATAGAGGCATTTAATTTGTGCCTTTGAAAACTGTTACTGATCACAATCAAATATAAATCAGTATTATGATATAGCAATACTGATATATTTCAGGATTGGTTGGGTTTAGGCACAGAAAAGACTTGCATAGGTTTAGGGAAAGATGGTAGTTCAGATTTAAGTAAGTACTCAGTTAGACTTACGGTTAGGGAGACATTTGCTGCCATAGTCAATAATAAAAACTTGAAAACCCAGACCTTGTCCCTGTGCTGACTGTAATAACATTGCCTGACTTCCTAATGAAATCATAAAATGCTGTTTTGGCTGAGGTGTTTCAGCTAAAGATGATGTTCATCAGACTTAGTAGGTACAGCTGAAGCTGACACCGTACAGCTGAGGAAGCCTTGCTGAAGCTGGTGAAACTCTGACAAAGTACAACTGAGGCCGATGTGTTGCTGAAGCTAATGAGGCTGACAAAGAATAGCTGAGGCTGGTGAAGTACAGCTGCAGAGGATGTAGAGCAGCTGAAGCTGGCAGTGTATAGCCAAAGATGTGTGCAGAAGTGCAGCTTAGACTGATGAAAGTTGAGTCAAGTGTGAAAATTTTAACCTAAGCCTGACAGCCTGAGTCTGAGATATCCTGAAGTACTTCTATAATGGTCAAAATTGAATGCTGTGCATGCAGTAGATCTAAGCTGAGTGAAATTAAAACAATGCACGTGGCACTCAATCATCAATCCTTATTTATACTATATAGCACAATTTATAATAAACGTTATCTCAAGATATTTTTCATATAGAGCAGTTTAAGACCAAACTCTTTAACCAAACAATTCAAGAATTTGAAATCAAGGATTTTAGAATCCCCACATGAGCAAGCACCAGGCAACGAAGGTGAGGAAAAACTCCCCTTAAACAGGAAGCAACCTCAGACAGAGCCTCGCTCAGAGCTGGGCCGCTTTCTGTCTGGGAACTTGTTGGGTGGAAAAGAGAGAGAAAGAAAGAGAGAGAAAGAAAGAGAGAGATTCCTGACGTAAATCGTCTTGACATAAAAATGTGTTTCCGCATCACGTCTGCATCCTGTCAGCAGTAGTGGTTCATATTAACATGAAAATACACCACCAACTGTGATATGGACCTGGCTGTCAACTCTCTGTATGGAGTGGCTGTAATAAAAGTTGGGAATATTTATCTTTTGGGTTTGAAACCTTGCAATCTCCAGCTGGGGTAATAGAAAACTCAGAGGAGAGACTGGCTGGGAGCGCAAAAGGTCAGCTCTCCGCGAGAGAGGAGTAGCATCTCCCAGTGACAGTCCTGGAAAAACAATAAAGTGAATTGAAAAATTCCACCTTTCAACATGTTGAGAGTGCAACTTGATCTAAGACAGTGGAAGTGAGCATAAAGATCACTTAACAGATGTTACAGTCTGGTAAAATGCACCCTTGAAGGCAGATAGATAAAGCGCACACAACACAACATGCATGACTCACAGAACATGATTTTCATTCCCTTTTTTTTCCAACTTGGTATTGCAGCTATAATACTCATTGAGACTGTAACTGTGTCTATAAGCTTTCAAAATAAGTTTTTAAATAATGTGTTTATGAATGAAAACATGCCAGGGAGATGTGGATTATAGGACTTTGTGTTACTGTACATTCATTTGCACCAACACATCCTTGAGCTTGCACACAGAATTCAAGTCTTGCTGTGTAAGTATAGATTAGTGGACATTAAAACCATCTATGAGTAAATCTCTTCTTCTTCTCTTCGAAGATTGCACTCTGGTATAAGCAGCTGCTTTTCAGTTGTTAGCATGGTATTGCATTGACACCCTGGGGTGTATCAGTAATTACAGGCTTTTTAAAATCACTCTAAATCCGACAGCCCCAGAACAGAAAATTAAACAAGAGGAAAAAGAAACTGCGAGAGGAAGACACAGAAAGAGATGCATATAGCATTTACTGGGTGTTCATAAATATAACTTATATTTTCAAAGTGTTTCATAAAAGACTTTCCCAGAATGGTGGAAATGTTTATTGACTGTAATGGGTCTTTGAGATAAGTTTCCAGCAACAACTCTGAGGGACATAATAAACACAGTGAGGAATCACTGAATACAAAGAACAGATTGCAGCACAAAATGGACTGTAGGTTGAATTAACAATAGACTGTAGCAGTGTCCTTCACCAATGAACACAGGAAATGAATACGCCACTCTCACCCATTCTTAAAGGCATAATATGAGCAATCGACCATTTCAACATCGGGCCTGAACTGTGACAAGCTTCTTTATAAAGTCTTTGAAAAAAAGCCAGAGAGAGAGAGCGCTAAAGCAAGGAAAGCTCAAGGAGCCAGGGGGAGCTAGCAGCAGATGTTTCACACCCAAGAGGGTAAACAGCATTTGTAGGGCATGAAATTGATTCAAAGCTTTTTGATGGGGAAAAAGAGGAAAGGAAGAGGAAAGAAACATTTAGGTAAGAGGGGATCCACTGTAAGTTCATTTCAGGCTAATTGAAAAGAAAATTGAGAAGATTTATAAAACATCTATATCTTCATTTACATCAGAAAGGATTTTCTTCAAACGATTCGGCTCAGTGAGGACGGTGAGTGTGGTGATGTAAGGTGATCTCAGCAGGCATCTCACCTTACAGTCTAAATACCCGAGGCAAGATGTGTGACACGCATATTGTGCAATTTTTCGTATAACGCCTTTCCTAAAGTACAGTGAGCTGTCGAGCCCGAGGCTGTGTGAGACTGGGTTCTACACCGGTGTCGATTCTTCTCCTCCAGAATCCTTTGAATGGAACTGAAACACAGCACCATTTATGAACATTGCTTTTATGTGTTTTTCCTTTATTTACTACAAATCTGATAGTGATTCAGAATAAATGATTAACATATTCTTTATTAATAATCATCTGTCTAAATACACAAATATTCAACACAGCCTAACATTTAAAAAAAATGGCAGCACCTCATGTTCAGTGCAGTCCACGGCAGCAGTATAAATCGGTTAATATTTTGTACGCTTAAGTTCAACCTTTTTCAGCCTTTTCAGTAGATTCAGCAGCAACATTGACTTCAGAGGCCTGGACCACCTAAGGCTGCACTACGAGCTCTCCCAGGCTAGACACTTAGTTCTCTCCTCAGCAATCCCTGTGTAATCCTAGATCAAAGGTCTCAGAAAATCAGGACAGATTCTCTTGAGTAACAGCTATATGAGTGATATGAAGTTGTATATTTTTTTATCTGGCTCCCGCAGGTTTGCTCCTGGTATGCTTGCAAATTGCTAGTTCTTTTTTTTAAATTCATATGCATATAAATATAATCTCAAAGTAAATATTAATAAGACATAATCAGTCCTACATATTCATTCTGGCTTTACATAGGATGTTTCGATGACATTTTAAAATGACTTCTTTTTCATCTGTATAATAACATTAAGAGTCTGAAGCCACGTGAGGCTGTTTAGCAGTGTTTTAAGCTAAATGCTTATGTTTGAGACATTTCACTCAAAACCACAAATGTTAACCTCTCGGGTGCCCTAGAGGAAAGCTCAGAGGATTATTAAAATCATTAGGATTCATGTTCTAGGGACCATGAATGTCTGTGTAATATTTTGTGGCAAGCTTAAATAAAAGTACTGGGCGAAAAGTCAGGGAATCACCAACCAGATCAAATATATTTGACCAAAATTAGTTAACACTACTGCTGTAATGTCTGGCAAACTTAACTTGGTAAAATTCCCATCTCAGTGTGTCATCAAATCTAGCCTACAGCCGATTAAATAACCGCAGAATCAATTTAATTTGGATTTGCTGTCAGTTTCAGATGTGGATTGGATTAAAAAGTGGCTGTGGACAGTTGAAAGTTGGAAATGTGTGAGTGGGTAGAGAGCAATGGCTGAGCAGACAGGCTCATTTGGTTTCTCACCAGGTCCTTCTGTGGCTCTGAGCAGATGTGCCATGCACAAGCTGTATTTCTTAGCTCAGGAAAAGTAATGTGACGTCCTGCACAGGAAAATCCTGAGCTTGCCAAACACACAAACAAGACCTAACACGCACATAGCACCAACCTACCACCATGGCTTGTTGTGTTGTAAATCATTGCCCTCTCACTGGTCTATTAAGATATGGAAAGCTCCACATGGGATTTATACAGTCAATCTATTTTACTGGTCTTTGGTCTCAGCACTGCCATCAGGTTTGTTCCTTAAGTGCCTTATCAGTTAAATGCAGCTGTGATGGACCATGCGTTCAGCTGAAAATGTGGATGTGACATTAGTATGAATAGAGAGCTACAGTATATTTACTGCATATACTAAGTGTGTGTATATATATATATGTAGAATACATATGCCGACATCATATATAATGTCCATTATTGGGTAACTTACGCAAAAATATATTGTTATTACACATTTTTACAGTGTTATGACATAATTAATCTAATCTGAGATCCTTTAGCAACATCAGTACTGTTAACCGTAATTATTATCACATCCAGCCTTGCATTGTCAAAGAATATAGAACATAACTCTAGATATATCCTCAATGCATCGGACTGCAAACATTGCAAAAAAAATGAAAACAAAATTTAATCATGTTTGTACAACTTCTCTTCTAAGAGCTGGTTGCATATCTGCATAATGTGAAATACAATTGTTGTCATCTCGTTCACATAGATGGACTATTTGAACAGATTTGATGTCGAGGGAGTCGATACTAATGTTAAATGGATGAGAAATGTAAAGCATCACCAGAAATACAGTCAGAGGAGAACAATTTTACCATTCTTCTCCTGTTAGAAAGCTGATATTTTCCACGCTGCATCACACTGTAGCTGCAGTAATAAAGATTATGCCATGGTCTGGGCGAAAAGCCTATTACACTCTGCTGTGCATTAGTGAAATATACAATAAAGTGAAGAAAAAAGGTACCAAAGCTAAATCTCATTTCTTGAGAGAGTGTTGCACCACTGGATTCAGATATGTATTTGTAGTTCCCGTAGGTTCCCATATTAACTGGGTAAATCCAATAAAGCAAAAGTGAGTTCCCAAGATCAGTTAGAATGCAAGATTACTTTAAATAGATTTAAACACCTGGGCATAAATATATAACCACAGTCAAAGCATTCGACTTCACACAATTATGAGCCTTCATGTCTTTAACAGCAACAGAATGAGTAAAGAGACAGGTGTCAGTGCCCATTTTACTCACTGGAGGAATCAATATACTAAAAATATTGCAATTGTGTGGTTCAGGGAGGGAGCTCTGTGTCCTTAGTGAATATAAGGTTCCACTTTTTGCAATAAGTTTTACAATCAGAAATCAGTTTATTAGTTTATTCACTTTGGAATGAAAATGCAATTATAAACCACTGTGGCATTTTAGGCATGCCTCGGTGTAGAACATTCTGAAGGTGAGCATTTCACAAAATCTTGCAGACATCACTGATTCAACAAATAATGTCACCCGGGCTGCTTTTCTCCTCCTGTCCTCTGCTGACTGCTCTGACCACAGCAGCTTTACTGAAGCATGACATTACAGTCTGTTGGATAACCGCTCTCCCCCACTCATACCAGCTCTGGTATTGTTCACTGCTTTTTGGACATCTTTCTCATTTTTACTACATTTTTGTAACACGTCTTAAAGTAGGCAGCTGATGTGCATTTAAGATATTTCTTTTTTTCCCCCCTTTTCTCTTTTACTTCAAGTGCCCAAATATGGCAGAAAAAACTAAGCACTTACCTATATTACTATATGTGAATATATTAAACATAATCTAAAGCCTTACATTAAACCAGCTTCATCCAAAAAAGCTAATCACCACCAACTAATCCATATAAAATGGGGCAGGTTTTGTAAGAAGCAATGACATCTCTGAGGTTTAAACTTGATGTATCATTTAGAGGTAAAGTCTGTAAATGCATGCATGCAGCTTTCAGCACAAACAAAACATGCTGGATGTGACGTTGCGCCACACAAGACTGGTATTTTATTGATGATCTAGCGGGCATCGATGAGACGCATTTTCGAATGTTTTACAGATGAAACAGACAGCGCTTGGTGTAAGGAACAAAGCAGGCTGAGAGCAGGGAGGAGAGAAAATTTAATTATTAGGATCCAGTGGAACAGGAGAGGTTAGACTGAAAATGGACAGGACTCTGGGCACAAAGGCAACACAATGTCATATTAATTATTTTCATTACACATCTAATTCACATTGGCTAAGTTTGAAAAGATATAATGGAGATTATGTTCAGTCCGTGTTTACTGACACAGCTTACTGACATGCAGAAAACTTAAGAGGCCTTGAGCCTTTGGGACCCTGGGATATTTTCTGACTGCTTCAACTCAGTTTTTAAATGTACTTTTTAGGGGGCATTTTGTCTTTGTTTCGACATTTGGCAGCTGAGGTAGACTGAAAACATGTGGGTGACATCCAGCAGAGATCCCCAGCTGTAATTGGTTCAGGCATTGTTTCCTCCAGAATGGTTTGCTGATTTAAATGAGCTGTATATGAACATAATTCATCTGAGACACAGTTGGCACACTACAAAAAGTCAGTGAGGGCTAGATTTACTAAGTCTTCACAGTGTTTATAAGGTGCGCTTATTGCATCTGCAATTAACAGGAGCTTGTGTATATAATAGATGGCGTTGTGTCAGCAGAGGTTGATTATGTTTTGGATTTACTAAAGCTGCTATGAAGAATATTTTAAGATACACAAATAACTGTTTATTTGAAAGGAGTCGCTTGTGGTAATAAACCCACATGCAATCATCCTTAAATATACATAAAAAAATGTCCTTGTCCTTGTTCTGTCCATTTATATCGTTTCAAGTGTAGCTAAATGCCTCTTTGCTTGTCTGGTAATTAGGTAGCCTAAAATCACAGCTACTAAATACACAGACTTGTCTCTCTTTGCCACTGGCATCTGAATGAAACAACAGGATGGAAAAATATCTCTGTTTGTAAGAGAAAAATAGGTATATTTAGAAAGAGTGAGTCAATAGAGTAGAATGGAATTCAAATCCAATCACAAAAGTGTAACAAACATCCCTCAGAGAACAGCATGTCACGTTGGAGCCATTGATCAAATTCTCCCATACTATGAAGTCAAACTTGTGCAAGTTTCCATTCCCGTTTTCTCCTCAGATGATAAACTGAGCTGGGGACAAACAGAACAGAGCGTGAATCGATATCTCTATTTACAACATGAAAATTACCTGAGAGGAGAGAGAGAGAGAGAGAGAGAGGAAAAACAAACCGATAATCTTCCTACAGTCATTCCCCTTGTGCAAGGGAAAATCAATCACTGGTTGAATTTCGTACAATGTGCACCTCCTATACACAATCGTACATCACAATAGGTACATCCCAGTAGTGGAGCATGACGGTAAACATACGCGCTTATGAGTGCGCACACACAGTGCAGTTCTTTTAGTTTTGTTGCGCTTCATTGACTTTCTGCTCTGTTCTGCGTTTTCAGAGAGCAAAGAAATCAAGAAACACGTTCTTCCTTCTTTGTGCGACACAGTCATTAAAAAAGTGCTATTTTTTTTGCAATTTCTTTTTTTTTTCGGTATGAAAACGATCAATATATAAGGGAAAATGTATCTGTCATCAAAATGGCACAAATCCAAGCCAAAAATTTAGGTGAAAGGTCACAAAATGACTCACCATGTCTCTCAATTTTTCTCTCAAGTGTTTGTGTGTGTGTGTGTAAACAGTAACATGCAAAACAAAATGTCAAGTGGAATTAAAAATCTTACCAGACACATTATTGTAATGTAATTACAAGCTTTCCTTCTGTAGCACATTTAATTAACTTTATTTAAAAAGAAAATTAAAGGATAGCTTTTGAAGTGGGGTTGTATGTACTCATCCATAGTTTGTGTATTACTTACAACAGACATCATGTCCCTAGTTTGGAGGAGCAGTTAGCTAAGTGTAGACAATATTTAGAATTTTTTTTTTTACTGCTTTGCATGGCCACCAGTTAGACAGAACTGAAACCACTCTCTCTTTCTCTTTGCTCACTTCACAGTCACCAAACTCCATTGATTGATCATATGCCTCGATGAATGAACTAACACTTAGTTTGGACCCTTATTAACACCAAAGTCACACAATAACACAAGCTAAGAAACCAGTCACACCCATGGAAGACGAGCAAGGAGAAAAAGAGAACGGCTTTAGTTCTGTTGCTGTCTGACAGCAATGTGAATTGGTGAAGATTTCCACAGCAGTACTTTGCGTTGCGTTTATGCCAAGGCTTCTCAAAACTGGGGACTTGCTGACCACTATCTGCTGTAAGTAATACACCAACTGTGGATAAGTATCTCATAATAGCCTACCTCAAATAATCCAAACAATGGGTATATTTTCATTCATCTCTTATGCTGTGTTAACTCTACACTGCACTGTCAGAACCTGTTCACACTGCACAGATCAATGTGGATCCACAACAATTCCAATACAATGTATTCAAACCAACGTAACTAAAAGGGATAAATATGAAAACATATCGAGGTGCAGTCAATGTGCCTGTCAGTGTGTCTGTTCAGTGAAAAAAAAATTGAGTTTAACATCACAGCACAGTCTCAGCTAAGACAGTTTGAGCCAAACAATGCAAAATAATATTCCATTAATATTAAAACAAACTAAGCTCGCTACAATTTACAAGAGATCTTTTGATAGCAGCCAAGTGGGAACTGCTCAATCTACAAGACAGCTGACCAATTAATCAGGCATCATGACATCCCTCAAAAAGCATGTCAAAAAACAATCTGGCAGAAAATTGGCTTGATTCTAAAATTAGTCAGAGGCAAAAATCTGGTTTAATATGTACAGTGTGTTTGACGTGAAAATATTTATATATTTTACTATGTTGCACTTCTGTTTGAGGTGAATATATTTTTGAACACATGTCACATGCATTCCACAACTCCACTAAACTTGCCCACTTCTTGCTTCATGGTGGGAGGTGTATGTGTGTAACTGTGTGTGTGACAGTGACGAAGTAGAGATCTCATCTCACTGTGGCCCGCTGCCCCGTGACTCAGAAACATACAGTGTCAAGACTTTGCCTTTAGGGCCGATGTCATCTGCAGAGCCAGGGGAATAGACATGGCACGCCAGCATCATACACCTCCCACATATCATGCTTTACTGCTATCTTATCTTAGCCTCCCTACGGATAACAACCATGCCCCTTACTGGACCACAAATGTATGCACATGTGTACGTGCTCACACACACAGAAAAGTGACAGAGAAAAGGAGAGTGTATAGCAGAAAGCACTTAAAATGTGTGCAGTAGTTCTTTTAGCAGTGGTCACATTTGGGAGACGGCAAGAGAAAATGCAAAGTAAAAGAGAAAGCGTGGCAAGTGATAAGAGCATTTGGAGTGCTAAAAAAACATCAATAATCTTCAAATTCAACAAAGTGTTATGAATGCCTGGGGCCATGGTGCTAAAAAGACATAAAAAACATAAATACGCAAGTCATGAGCCTATGTACAACAAAAAACTGCACATATAGTATAATAATACAAAATACAGTAACCAAAACAAGCAAGCAAATGTAATGGTGTTTAATACTTTGTCGAGAAGGACTCAGAAGAAAGAGAAGCGGTCAGGAGTACATTTTCTATGCCAGAGCTGTTCATGTTTAGCCCCAGCGCCACCTGTCAGTCATGTAATCCTCCAGCTTCAAGGCTCATGGCTTCAAGTGCTAACTTGAAGAAAATTTGAACATGCTGCAACAGCGGGCTGAGCAACCTGTGAGAGAAAATGTTCCCATAGCTTGGAGTTCAGGAGTTTTGTTATGTGCTGACTTTTCAAAAATGTAAACTTTCTATATTGTTTGTACGTGTTTCATGCAACGTTCCTTCCAAGAGGAACAACAGCATCGGTTGTTTGAGCAAAGCCAAAAAAGGACCATGTGTTTGCATTGAAGTGACAAGGCCCCCTAGCTAATGATAAATCACGTCCTTGTGATAGGGATGTCAGATCATAAAAATGTCTCCATCCATCCATCTATCCATTGTTCTCCCATTTCACGTACGGTGAGCGTTTCCTCCACACAAACATGAATTTCTTACCGATGGTGTTTGCTGAACAAACACGGTGGCTGTGACACTCAGCCTTTCTGTGGCCTGTCTTCTATTTTGTGTTTAACAAGGCAAGTTTGAGATATCCACTCCCCGCTGCGCTCGGAAAGCTGGGCTGAGGAAACAGTTCACAGAGGCTGAGGACGATAAGATGACATGCGGGCTGGCAAAAAAAGATGACAAGGAAGATAGCTTGTGGTGTGACGACGAATAATTACATACAAAGAGATGTCAGAGCCTTGACAAAACTGGTTTGCTAGCTTGTGTCTGTCACGGCCATGAGAAGTGTGATGAGATGAGTTTATCACTAAGGGCAGAAAGCAGTTTTGTACATAAAGGAGATGACTCTGTTTTTGCTGTTACTGTTTCTTTTTTTCTGAAGAGCATTTTGTGATGAATCAGTTGTAAAACACTTAAAACTTAAACATGGCTTGACATTTAGAATGCCATTTAAGGTTATTATGATATAATTATACAGTATGGTTATATTTTACTCTCTATAAAATTACAAACGGACAGCAGCTGCAATGACAGCGCTGAGCAATGAGCCATATCTAATGCTTAATTGGATATATATTTGTGTGTTAAATTGGAAATTCCAGTTAAAGGAATACTCAGAAACACTCACCTTATGTGAGCTTGAAAGATAGCTCTGCAGTTTGTAGCTTCGCAAAGAACAGCAGCTGAAATCAGCTTGGTTACAGTGGATGGTTACAATAGTGACCCAGATTCCAACAGTGACCCAGTAAAACAATGTGCATAAAACCATTTCCATCCACTCTTGCAGCAAAATGCACGTTGCTGTTGTGCATTGCTGTGTTCATACGTTCACATTTGTCATATTTCTTTCTCAAAATTTGTCATAATGGAACTATTTACGCAGCCTCTGCTTGCACTAACTTTGTAGCTGGCTGTTCATGTCTGACTGTTACAGTCCAATTACACCAATGCAAGGCCAGCAACCAATGATGGGGGTGGCAAATGGATGAAAGCACTTGGGAGCTAGTTTTCTATGTCCAGTAGGTGGCAATAATAAGTCAGAGTGCACCAATGAAGACAAAGACTGCTAGTGAGTAACATGTACGTAAACAATGTCGGATGTGAAATGCATTCGGCATATTTGTTACAGCTCAAGGATACACACAATCCACTAAACTGAACGTGAGCTGTACTCTTTCGTTTGTTTACAATGAAACTCTGAAGGATTTGAAGTAGTGTTTCTAATCATTGTGCGCCATAATCAAAGACGTCATCGTGGAACATTCTGAGCATACAAACAGATACAGCAGGTGAGAAGTTTGCCATAAGAACTGATTGCTGTTGAGCAGTAAATGGTGTAAATCAAAGTCGCAAACTTTTTGGAGTCACCTTGCGAGCCTATACAGGCAGCAAGCGTTTTGACATTCAAAGCAAGTCTTTGCCATATTTTTCAGAAGAGATGAGGTGGGACTTTGTGCAGGCTCAAAATTCTTGACATTACATCACGTTTATTTTGCTGAAGTGACTTAAATTGATCAACGTTAATCAACATTATATAGTGTGAGCTGCAGATTACTGATTGTTTGCTGGCCTACACTCCTACCCCATTCTTTTTCCATCTACTATCATTCACACACAAGTTCAAAGACATTGTAGCTATCATAGTATTATTATTTTTTTTTGCAAAGATTTGCATAATCATGACTTCTGAGGTGCGCAGTGAACTCCCCATTCCTACACAGTTCATATTTCACCCACTTACATCCCCATTAAGCCTTTTCCACCTGGAGCTCTGCATCGGGTTGACTTCAAATGTCAAACAGGGTATACTCCCCTTTAGAAATGAGGAAAACTTCCTTGACAGAGACAGTAGAGAAAGCTCTCTGAAATGGAGGCAGGCTAAATGTCATAATTAATTTATAAATAGGACCTGACTGCCTCCATAAGTCCATCAATCTCCCGTTCCTTTGACTTGCATCAAACAGCTCTTGTCAAAACAATAACCCTTTTATGTTTGTTCTCCTCATTGCAGTGCCATATGCAGCTTGTCAAATTACTTTCTAATAATGCTTTGTTCATTTTGCTGTTTCCTTTTTTTTATGCAGGCAAGTGCAAAGGGAATAAGTAAATACAGATAAATTGAGTGAAAAGAAGTCAGCCCAGAAGTTTTCATGCGTGACAAACCAATTATTTACATATAGCTTTCTTACCTGTATCCTGTTGTTAACACTTTTACTTATGTTAACTTACCATTTCATGTGCAATTTCCTTACTTTTTCATATGCTAATTGCCATGCATCTACTTGCAATATTTTTTTTTAGCTCTGGAGTACAGTATTCTCCCCTCTAATAAAAAAGCATTCAACTTAAATTCAGCTTTATGCCTTGACCATTACCTCATTGATTTCTGCTGGCAGTGCTGGACAGTGGACATAGCGAGAGCTGAAACAAATCAGCTTTACAGTCTCCTGTAACTTATATGAGTTTGCAGCATGCCAGGTAGCAGTTTAAGAGATGTTTGGTGCAATACACTGAAATTTGAATTATAAATACGCTTGCTTGCACTCTAGCCTCAATTTATAACGTCATATTCAGCCAAACTGCCGCCCCCGCTGTTGTACTCAGACTATCTGAAGACTTTTAAAGCCCTAAATGGAGAGGGATGGGAGAGTTGATCATGTTTATTAAGTCTGCTTGGCTTCAGAATCGTGGTCTGCAGCAGCCTACAGGAATGGTGTGGTGTGAAGCTGAGTAGATGTGAAATGTGGGCACAAGCTGTGGGCGAGATCTACTTCCTCTGTCTCCATAGAGATGACAGGGAGACAGGAAGGCCCTCTGCACGCTAGACCATCACTAATTCAAGATGGCAGCCACAGTCAGAGGAGCTGGCATCTAATGATAATGTGTCTGAGGAGGTCATTGCTGGTGACAACAGAGCAAAACATCTGTTTGTAGCAAGTATGTGAAATACCTTGTATCATTTTCTGCTTGATAGAACTTTGTCCGCTGCCATCTGCCCCATAATGTAACATTTATCACTGACATAGATTTGCAAAAAATGGACCATCTGTGTATGAGGGAAGGTCATATTCCTTTATTTGTTCTTTATGACAATGGTGTCTCACTGCATTAGTCTACTGAAACCGTCCTCACCTAAAAAAGACCAGCACTGATCTGGTTGAAACCACCCACCCCCCACAACTTCCTGGCTTTGGAATAGGAGAGGCTATCTTGGACAATTTTTGTAACTTTCCAAATCTGACAATCATGTCCAGTTTATGCAGCGACTGATGTGATGGAGCTGAGAGAGTAGGCAGGTTTTGAATTTCTCTGTCAAGATCTCTTTCTGCTGTCTGGCTTAGTGCCACTGTATGCCTATGACACTGATTTATTGAAATATGGTGCACCATAATGAACCAAAAGGTATTAATTTCATGTGATTTGGACTTTAAGGAAAAACGCCTGTGTAGAGACATACGGTGTGAAATCATCATCAGTAACAGTAACTAGTACCAAACTTTAAAGTCTCTTTGTGTTGAGTGTTTCACAGCATAAAAACCATCTAATTACTTTAAATAATTTTTCCTATTGCGCAAACAGTGAAAATCCAATGTATGAAACCCAGATTGAGCTAGGTACAATATACAGTTTACATTTCTTAACACTGGTGCTTTTCAGATCTGTAAAAATCATGCAGATGATGACCAGAATTGGAACAAATTCAGGGAATGTGAGAACAAAATTCAATCACATAGCAGCTGTTTGACTCAGAGGCAAAGTGCAACGTTCAGAGTCAGAAACCCCGCGGTGAACCTGGCTCATCATGGACCTGTGTTCAATGATAGGATTTCTACCTTCATAAATGGGCTTTTCCACTCTCACTTGTGCACCGCCAACCGTTCTCCCTGAGCTCTTCTTGTCTTTGTCTCCTGACATCAAAAGGCTACAGTTTTCTCAATAAGCTCAGATCAGTAAGTGTATGTGTTTCTTTGATCTCTCTGTGATTCCAGTAGGGAGTAAACCCTGGCCCTCACACTGCCTATCACCAGTGAGAGAAGTGTATATTTATGTGCTTGACCTTAATAGCTGTAATTGGCTAACCTCCATTTAGCCCTCTTCCAGCATCCTGTCAATAAGTCAAGAGTGAAAAGATAACGGTTTGACTGTTCTTGTCCAAAGAGGCCTACCACCGGGAATAGAGGAATGGAAAATGCTGTGTGAGTGACACATCTTTTACAAATCCTTTTAGTCAAAAAGCGCTTCAACATGAGTCATCAGGGTGCGTGACAGGCTCAGTCAATACGAAGCCAACATCATTCACCTCTAACTGGTAGAGCCCTGTTTTGTGATGCCACTCTTGCTATCAGACCAGAACAAACAAGGAGGCACACAGGAGGGAAGGGATCATGGTAGGCCAGAAGACCGGAGTTTGATAGGAAAGTAAAGAAGGAAGTAGAATGGAGAAGTGCCTGATGATGCTAGTTTCGAATCCATGTCTATTTTCCTCTACTCTAATAAAAGGAAGAAAATTGGAGCAGACAATCACTGAAATAATCATCTCCTCATTTACATCGCAAGCCAAATCAAGGCTGAGGGTCCTTTATTCCCTTTCATTTAAATTTAAGCTCAACATTGTGAATCTAATTAGCTTCTTAATTGAGTTGGTGGTCTTGCCAACATCTCCAAGAAATACAGGAGCTTCAACAGCTGTTCAATGCTGGCATGCCATCCCTTTACTTTTTCCATCATCATCATCATCATCATCATCATCATCATCATCTTTCATCTCCCAACACTTTAACCAAAAAACACTTTAACTCACATGCATTCAGGCTCGGCGAGGTTTTGTCGATACTGCAGAACATGAACAGACTTTTAGTCAGAGATGAGTCTGTCCAGTTTTTTTTTTTTTGTTCTTTGTCAGACTGCAAGCTCCTCTGTTCAGGCTGTTAAAAGCTTCTGTGGCTCAATCACCCAGTTTATGAGTCTATATGTTTTCGTAATCTTCATGCCAGGGTTGAACTGCCGGTTGCCATAGCAATTTAGCAACTTGGATTTGTTTTTTTGTGACTTCTTGATGTCATTTACATTCTTTATGTGGCCTTTTTGATTTACTTTAGATATAAACGGGGCACCTCTGTCCTCACATTTGGTCTACAATCGTTGCACTAAATTCATGAGAAATTTTAACAGATGTTTTGTAACATCAGATTCTTTTCACAAAATGTATGTATGTAAATGTATAGCCATACCAAATAAATGAATGATAAATTAAGTTAATAATTCTTGAGCCTTATTGCTACATCTCTCTGGCTTTATATGATAAATAATATCTTTAACAGTCCACTCCTAACAGATGTCTTCATTCTTCTGGAATTGGATACAACTGATAGAAATTAGATATGGGAGAGAGGGACAATATTTTGGGAGGTTACATTTTATCATTCTGAAGGCAAAGCTACAGTACATCATTTAACTGAGCAGAGAAATTTAAAACCATTAAACAAATATGGGGAAGCTGAAGAGGTTTATTTCTTTTTTCTCACTCTGGTATGTCATGACCGAGTCAGGTATACGCTGAATCAAATGTTTAAAACATCCCAAGCAAGCATTATAAAAGAACTCTCACCGAGGAAGGTTTTGTAAAGTGAATGTGATTGTCTGACAAAACGAGGCCTTGCTCATGTCGAGACCTTTGGAATCACAAGTGCACCTGCAGAAATATAAGGTTCACTTTCATTTGAATGTTATTACTGCCGCACGCTGTGACCAGTGTTTGTTGCAAAATATTGTAAAGAAAATTGGAAATACAATTTAATGTCGGGGATCCAGAATCACAGATGTGCTGCTCCATGTTGATGAGCAACAGGGGCAAGAGAGGGAGGGGGAGAGAGAGAGATGGAGTGAGTGTGTCCCACAAGGATAGCATTGCCGTTCTCCCTTCCTTTGTCTTTGTCTTTTACTCCTGCGCTCTATCTCTTTCTCTCAAATGCACAGTCTCCTTTGCTCCACGCAAAAGAATGAAAGAGCAAAGCACAGAGAGGAGGCCACACAGCGACATTTTTATCTGTGTTGTGCTGACTCGGCTGAACTCTCCCTCTGAGAAGCTGATGAGGAGGAATGGCCTTGTGGAGGAACCAACCGGGTGCATCCATAGCTGTCATCATCATCTGAATTCAGGACTGCTGAATCTGCAGCTTTGGCCCCCTACGTGGATGGGAAATGACCTGTCTGTGCTCGTCTGACACCCTCTCCGTCTACAGCCAAACCACTCATCCTCCGTCCACAACAACACTACCCAGCTCAACCGTGTCAGCACGGGTCGATGACTTCTTTCTTTATGTAAAGACTGACGTGAGTCTTGCATTAAACCTTGGACAACATTTTTCATCCATGCCCGTGCTTGTGACAGAGCCCATTTTGCTAAAGGAGGGAGAGACACAGGTTTTTAGAGGAGAAAAAACAGCCATGGTGAAAATACTGAATAACATAACATAGCCCTTCAAGATGGACAGCAGCAGATGAGTATTTTGTTCTGAGGTCCATGTCCTGAGTCTTTTTCAAAATGGATATTTATGTTTTATTCATTTGAACGCTGAGAGAGCCAGGGCTTTTACAAAGACCAGACATATTTAGTAGGCATACACACCAACACCTTAACAGATAGCCAAGAAAGAAGAAAATTCTGCCATTAATTATGGACAGCCAACCAGTGCTGGTGGTCTGTTCTGTCCAGTAAAACTATAATCTCCTGGACACTACTCATACGTGTGGCATTCTCCTTGTCAGACACCCTAGCACACAGTGCCAAGAATGGTTTGCCTTGACTTTCTCAATGGCAAAACCTCTAACCAGCTTAGAGATTAAGCCTCTCACCTGGCTGTTAGCCTAAGCTCCTTAGTCCACCTAATGATCCAAAACACTACTGCATCGCTGACATTAAAACTCAGGAACTCCGAGAAATGTCACAATTTATGGCTTTCTTTGTATGCTTGGGAGAGAGCTGGTCAATTAATTACATCCCTATGCTATCTCTATTTTTATCTCCATAGTGCTAGCTGCTATGTTAGCCACATTAGCAAGCATAAGGAAATTAAATATTATATAATAAACAATTCTGGCCACACAGAAACAATGTAATATTAAACAACTGCAGATGTCTGTTGACATTTTTTGGTTTTGCTAGCAGAATCTCATTGATTAGTCCATACAGAAACTTGTTGCATCATGCAGTGACTTTCAGAACGCATGGTGGTGATTTGCCTCGTCGTATCCCGGCAGCTCGAGTTGTCACAACTGTGGAAAGACGCGCTGCAACTACAAGCTGGACTGGACCATACACGTATCCTCCTCCCAGTCTGCAAATTTGCATTACATTCACAATCATGTCACTGTCCCTTGTCAGCTGAGTTCAGGCTCTGGAAACTCAATAGTGAGAGAGATCAGTTTGTAAAATCAGAAAAATGGACCAGACTTGTTGGAACCCAAACCAGTCTCCTAGAAATTACACATATGTACCATTAATTTGTTTTACCAATCACACTTTGAAGGAAATGCTTGAATGAAAAGGAAAAAAAAATAGCTATATTTTTGTACTGCACCCCAGTCAAAGGGAGCTGTCTGGGTGGATAGACTAGACTCTGAGATTCTGAGTCCACATATTGTTAGGTTTAGGCAAGAAAAGTCCAAAGATTGTGGTTTTGGTTCAATGTTAATAGAGTACATACTGTAGATCATGTGCTGCACTTTGTCTCTAACCTTAACCAAGCGGTGTGTGTGCCTAAACATAACAACAACAATTTTCAATCATGCTCGAGTTGCTGCGACGAATATTATATTGTCTTGTGTTTGGAAAACAAATTATACACGTTGTTGAACACTTTACTGATATATTCATTATGAATGCTTTGTTATGTAGCAGATACATTCGTAAAAAAAAAAAAAAAATTCTCATTATGTTGATAAAACTCTTCCAGATGGCATTTCATTACATTCTAAAAAGTGCTTGCTGTTGCAAATTAGCAGTATATAAACATAATTTCTATTTTTTTTTCTTGGATTTCACATCTCTCTACTTTGAAGATTAAAAGGTGCATTTCCTCAGCATCACTACAAAGACATCTTTGATGTTATATTTTTATGGGCCGTCTGTACCACAAAAACTTTCAGTTCATCTTTTCGGAGACAGGTATATGTTCATCCTGCAGTGTCCGGCACTTCTAGTTCTGAAGTCCATGCTGTGTGCAAAGCTTTCCACTTATCATTCATTCATCATTTCACACCCTGCTTGTCTGCTCTGAACCCTCCTTGCTCCACTGCTGCAATGCTCTCAGGTTACAGACAAGTGAATTCATTGCTTTTCTCTTTCCACATGCATCTTTTATAGTCATGTTGAGGGATCACACCCGCGCTTTTGCATGCGTTGCCGTGTTTACTACGTTTGATTTGAGATGTATGCTGCAGACTGCTTTGCCACTAGCTGACATTGCTTGTGTACTGCATTGCTTTCATTTGCTCATTGTGCAATTCATTTCTAGGAGTTGAGGGTTGGCTGCTGAATGGGACCATTTTGAATAAAAGAAGCCCAAATTATTTGATTCTTTGTCATGATGTTAAAATAAATTCTGCTTATTGCTTCCCAAGTTTGACACAACGCACATCATTAAGGCAATGCTGTTCAAAAACCACACAATGCTTTGGATCTCTGGATTTGGATCTAAGTTTGAGTGCAACAAACAAAGCTCACGTCTACACTTGTTGAAATATCTTCTTTCTAAAGCACTCTATGTTCTTTGTCTGCCCTTGCACATGTATCTCCACACATTTGCGTTTGATCCATGGTGCTTTCATAAACCCTGTTGGACTGAGCCTGTGCAAGCTTTCGCTTCCATCTGCTGTGGGCCGCGAAGCTGGCTGATGCCTGAGATCTGTGGGTAAGCAGGAGGTGGAGAAGACAGGTGGCTGCTTACTCACCTTTACGAGTGCCTGTGTGTCTGTGTAAATTTGCATTTGGATGTGTGTAAATGTGCACGTATTGATATCTATGAATGTGTAAGTACGTGTTTCTGTGACAGTTCTTTGCCTTTGACTATGTGTTTTGAGATGATATGAGAGCTTACACTGTGAAAAAATGAAAGGCACTGAACTAAAGTCTCCATTCTTGGGAAGGTTAAACCAATTTGGACTCCCAGGAAAGTGCACATCAGGAGAGTGTATAGACTTTGTTGCCATATAAATCTACTAAACGTATTGTTTGCAATGGGAAACAAGTATTTTCAACCCACATATAACAAGCTACGGATTAAAGCACTGCACATTTCAGCTGTACCCTGTATTAAACATGTAGATAACACATAATAAAGCCCATGAGAGGTCTTGCAAATATGCACATATGTACTGACAGCAGCAAAATAAAAATCCATGATTTGTGAATACTTTGATTGGAGTTTGAGTGCCCTATCCATATTTATGGATAGCTGTCAGCACTCCCCTCTGTCAGTATTTTCTGCAGAACTGTAAATCAAATCCTGTCATGTTGGAGCTCTTTGACAGAATGCTAAGTAAGTAAAAGGCTCTACATTTCATTGAACTGTGCTTCAATGATTTCAGATACACTGAAACAGTCAGCAGTGTGCACTTTTAAAGCCACCCAAAGTATATCTTTGCCATGTAAATTATCAAGTTATTTTAGCTGCAACCCTGCTGTGCAGCCACATCTTTTCTCAATGTTGCTTGGAAAAAACACATTTATTATTTTATTTATTATTAAGAAAAAACTCACTCACACACACTGATCTCACTCTGAACAAAACAATGCAAACATTTTTTGTATTTCTTAAATTCTTTGAACATTACAGAGAATTTTTTTTTTTTTAACTGATTAAATTGTAAGCCTCTACAAAATAGTAAGATACTGTATCTCAATTTTCTCCATTTATGGTACATGGCAGATTATAGACAAGGACCCATCAGCCTTATATTTTATATGCACCAATTTTATTGTCTTTTTTATGCTGTCACCGACTGCTGGCTTCTCAGTGTTGGCCGGTGGCAGGGGCCACAAGTGATCAACAGCTGCTTCAGTTTGGCATTGCATGAGCGAAGGCATTCCCAGCACTCAGCTATGCTAAATACAAGCTTTACTGCGTCTGCCACATTTTGACCTTTGCCATGGCTCTGACATACAAGTGGAACATCTGCAGACTCCATACTGAATTGTGCAGAATTCCAAACCAGATATGTTATAAAACACGTGCGAGCAAATGGACAATAAAGGTACTTTCTCTCTCACCTTATTTTTTATAAATACTCATCCAGATTATGGATTAGGTCTGGAACTCCATTCATTAATCTGTACACACATAATCAATAAAAATCTTACAATGCAAAGCACTATTCAAGAATATGCATCTGATAATCAAGCTAAAATTGTAATTATCTCTTTGCATATGGTAATAAAGCTTTGAAAATAGCTGAAAGCTGTTTAAAGCTTTTTGGCATCATTCAGTGCAGAAAGCAAACAAGACTATGTTACTGAGTAACAAAGCAATTGTGAGTTTCCCAAACCCAAAATTGCCAAGGATTTCCTGTCATCACTAAGTTTTACTCCTATCCTTTACAAAAGATCAATTTACAATTAAGATAAATTATTCAGAGCTCGACTTTAAGGAATAATTGCTGTGCTGGAAATGAGTTGGAAATGATATTGATCTCCGACTTCCCCGTTAATCCTTATCAAGCCCTTCAATTACTCAGCAAATCCTTTCATAACTAGCTGAAACAGACCCTTTGTCACCATGTGCAAAATATGATTTGGGCTTGGCAGAGAGGAGGTTTTATGCAAAGTAAAAATTTTGACTTAAGTTAAATTGTTACCAATAACATAGATATTGAAATCCTGTTTTCTTTATCTCACTACATTTTGGCTAATAATACAGGTTTTATTGGAACTTTAAAGTTCAATAGATTATTAAATATTCATAAAGTCTGAGAATTGGTGTGCACAGTTATGTATTATTAAAAGACGGGGTGTTGAGGATGTGGTGACTAACTGTGGAATTTACTACTTTTTAAAATCCTGCTGATATCTCTCACGGTCCTCGTCTCCACTAGACTCTATTGTTTGCAGTCTCAAGTACAGAAAAAGTATTAGCACAAGGGACAATATGACAAACTTTTGAGTCACCAAGCCTGCTCTTTAAAAGTTTTTCCGATTCCATTTTCTACATAGTTATCATCAAAGCACTGGTCTCAGAATGCCATTTCAATCTTACACAAGAGTGGCTTTGCTGCAGCACATACAAAGAATGGAGCCATTGCCTTGGATTCCTCCAGCAAGAGATATAAAGGCTTTGTCATTGTTTGTGTTACATTCACACACACAATATTTCACGGTGCATCCACCGCTCCAACGTCAAGGAAGTATGAACCTATTGCTCCTGACAAAACATATACAAGCAGGGGCTGAGCAGCGCAGGGATGCAAGGGAGACATCATCTCAGATGTATGACGAAAAATAAACATCATGACAGCCTAGCCTAGGAAAACCCAGCGTAGAAGCACAGCCAGCGTGTCCTCATCAGTTTCTATTATTGTGCCGTGGTTGCTGCGTGTTGTTGCCAGTGTTTGGATCCAGCTGCAGGGTAATTAATGACCCGGGTCAGACAGGAGCAGACGAAGGCCAGCCAGATGAATAAAGGTGAGAGATTGGCTCTCTGACGGTGCGAGATCGAACTGGCTTAAACGGTTATCAGCCCACAGATATTGATATATTTCACTCGGTCACAACTGACGTGAGATGCTTCACTCAGAGCTGCACCCAAGGGAGGCACACTGCGATTGTGGCTTTACGGACCGCAAAGCTAAAGATCTTGGAAGATTAACATTACCTGTGTGGCTTTGAACCATCAGAAGGGACACATTCCTGGTATTTCTATCATGGTGTAACACATAATAAAGCAGAACTAACCTAATCAACATTGTTTTCACTAGAGACCTGTCTAGACTGAATAAATTGACGCTTGGATGAGTCAGTATACGCCTTTGAAAATGCCATTTTTCATTTCAATATGATAACAAACTCAGTAATTTTCTGCTAAATATCATTCATGAAAAAAAGTCACATTTTGTTGTGTCTATTTCCTGTGTAGCTATCAGGATTTGTGTCACACATACTTATGAGGGACAGCTTGCAAACTCAATTTGTTCACTCGGAAATTATGTTTTTATAAATAGGACTCAGGCTACTGTTTTTGTAAACAAAAAAATTGAAGAAAAGCTGTTGTGAATGATGTCATGTCACTTTGAGTAGTGCTTGAGGCCAGAATGCTGTCAACATGTGGACACACGGTGTTCTTCTGATAAATGACAATCATATAAACCCAATGACTCCGGACACATCTTGAATCAGTGGCTCTCCCAGACTGGCTGGCCCATCAGCTGAATGATTGAAGTGATGTCAGTGAAAACTGACTCACCTCATAAGTTACATTGCAATTATTGGTCATAAATGCATTTTGGATTAGTTTTAATGCATATTAGAGAGACAGACCATTGATAGCCACCAGCTACCGACTGTATTTCAGTATACAGACGCAATCAAATGACTGAAATTATTGGTTGACAAATTGTCCAATGCTTCTTTTTGTTAGTGTAACACATCTATGACACTTCTCGAATGTAGCGTGTGGAATTCCGGTCCGTTCATTTCTGCACATAAATGGTTAATTTAATTGACTGAAAAAAGTAGCTGTTAAACTAATTTCCATAAAAAAAAAAGGTTCACACTCTTTCTACTCTTCAAACAAATCAGGTTCCCATTGAAACACTGAAACCAATTGTGCCTGCTGAAATCATTCCTATTGTTCATAATGACAACAAGAGATCTCATTCAGTGTGAGTGGTGGGGGACGGAATCTGCACTCCTTCTGTGCAAAAAAGCATTCTAAACTTTGGCTAAGAGCAAGTAAGAGTAAGAGTAAATGTTGTCAAACTCAAACTCTGAATGATACCCACTTGATTTGTCTAACTCAAACTGCTGAAGCCTCATAGGAATACATTTTCATACAGAATGAGGACTGTGGATTTCATCCCCCATCATTTACTTTAGAAGTCCTTTAGGAAGAAATCTCTTACAGTGAGAGTATGTATCTTTTGCTGAACATCATAATCATCTCTTATCATCATGGCCATAAGCTACAATTACAGTACTAATCAGTTGTAAATGCTAAAATGTAGCAAACCAGTAGCAGACGTAGAGATGAGCCATAAAGTCATCAAATAATGCATAACTTCCAGTTATACAACTTGGTCTGGTCATATCAGGTCATACTAGACTAAGTGAGGTTGTAATAGGAAAACCTCTGAGTGTATTGAATTTAGCAAGGGTTTATCGTTTTCTTTATGAATTTGACCTTAAACTCGTAAAACAAATGTGTTATTTCTTCTTTTATTTCTGATATAGTCGAGCTTTAATGACCAGGAGGAATTATTACACTGGGCAAAAACTGTTTCATTGCGTATGGGCACCTCAATACTGTTTTAAAACAGACTTGGAAAGTTGTTAACTTATTCTTGAAATCAAGGGAATTCATTATCAAATTGTCAAAGCCTGATACCTCCTCCCTATACGTACTGTACAGTGAAGGGTATTAAAATTCAAGCATTTAAATAAAATAGTCCACCTCAGGCCAGTTCCCTTGACAATGTCTGTATTTCACTTCAATATACTCACTGCTTGGAAACGAGCAATATGATTAATTAATGAATTCTGACTATTGAGTGAGCAGCCTATTTTGTCAGCTTTGCTTTCTCTTTTCCCTTGGTGCTTTGCAGTGATGGAAACAGATAAAGATGTGTGAGAGCGAGAGAGAGAAAGTGTGTTTGGAGGGTCGGGATTTCAATGACAACAAAAATAAAAAATAAAAAGGCTTTTTTGTCAGACGTATGTGATGCACAACAACTATTGTAGTTTTTCTGTGAATACTGTTCTCCTTCCTGTAAACATGTGGGAGGGGAGTCTAGCAGGGGTGGTCAGAGCTGCAACGGTGGGAGGTAGCTGTGGGGATGGAGAGGAGCAGAGCAGATGGTGAAGAATTCTAAGGGTTTATTTCAGGAGAGTTCAGCCTTTACGGCTCATATACTGACTTAATTATGAGACAGAGGGGAGAGTGAACCCCTGGAAGAAGGATTTAAAGACGCAGGGAAATCTTCATTAAGCCCGCAAGGAGAGAGCAGCACTCAATGAGATGACTTTGCTATATCATCAACACCACTAACATGGGCAAAAGGAGTAGTAGTAGTCGTAGTACAGCTCTCATTGGGTAGAACTGTATCTCTTTATGCCAAAAGATATGAACAAAAAGTCATGACACAATTATCATGTGAGACATTAAATGTACAAGTACAAGCAGCAGTTAATTATGTATTAATCCCTATTTTGGAGTTTGACTGTTAAATAAAAAAATGTAAAATTATAGAGATAGAGATACATTGTGCTCATTAGAGCTTTTCATTCAAAGTAGAAAATAATTATAAATTATAAAAGACAAATCAAACTTGAGCCTTTTTTGGGGAGAAGAAGAGCAATTCCAAAAAAAAAAAATAAATTTTTCAAAAGGAACATGCAGCAGGAGAATGTACTGTGGAGTCCAGAAGCTGTAAGAATGTCTATTAAGTAAAAGAGGGGAGGGAGAGGAGCAGGTCAGTATCAACAGTCAACAGTGGGCAAGGTCTCTTTCATCTGAGGAATCAAAGTTTGATACATGTGTGAGAGCTGGGAAATTGGATTTAATTGTTAAAAGGAAAGTTCATTTAAAGAGGTCAGTGCTGTCTCTTATGTTTCGCCAAACACTTCAGACGGGATGCAGTGAAGGCAGCAATCTTCTTTTATCCCTTAGAGCTATTCTTGCTTTAAGAGATAAATCCATCTGATTTCATGATTTCCGTAACCTGTGCATCTGGGGCAGGGGCTGATGCTGGAGGCTGCCCAAACTTTGCGTTATTTTGAACCTTCTCAAATGCAATTATCACCTCAGATGGGCAATTTGATTATCACCAGGTCCTCCTGTTGTTCTCATGATAACCACTCATCCTTTATCTCCTCCTCCAGAGAAGATACTGTTTGGTTAGGTCATAAGGACAGAAGAGAAAAAGCAGCAGCGCTTCAAGCCAGCATCTGCAATTTGATAATGCCATTGTATCTTTTATATTGCGCAGTAAATACAGCCTCTATACAGCCTCTTGGTTTGTTAATAGAAGATCAGACTCTTAACAGAGCTCTGCAAAGACTTGGAAATACATATTGGCAACCAGTGCTCTTAGAAACCTGTGGCCCAGGCCAAGGGCTAATGCAAATTAACAACATATGCACTGACAATTCTAGAAGTATGAGTATAAATTCCTTGAACTTATTTTGACACGAGTGTTTAAAACACATACCCTGAGGCAACGATATAACAAATACATCCTTTACAATTCTGCATTAATGATAAAAATCCCAATACCAGGTCTTGTATTTAATAGTTAATTACTTTATGGTTACTCTGCTAAACAAGCAATGCTGCCGAAATTGAAGAAAAAGACCGTTGTGCGGGAGCACAGAGTGCAGTGAAGTGTACCTGCTGACTCTGCTCTAAATGAAGAAAAATTATTCCAATCAGCTCAATCTTCAATAAAGGCAAACACATGGATGCATTTTGGACTTAATCATGTCCTTGCTGAAGAAGAAGCCTGAGCTGAACTAGACAATATGCAGCATTTAGAGCATGAAACATAACTTGCAGTTAATTTAACCGGCCACTTAGCCACTGACGTGTAGGTGTATGCAGTCTTTTTCTTTTCTTTTTTTATTTGAAAGAATTAAGGTAACTGCAGTAACTTGAAACATATTGCTGGCAGCCTAATTCAGTAATTTGTCTAATTACTATAAGACAGCTCAGAAAGGATGGTAATATTTCATTACAGAAAATGATTTCAAAACAGTGACCTGAAGTATAAAAATGGACTTTAAACTTTAAAACAGACTCTACCATCAGCAATTATGGGAGTCTTTGTTGAGAGATGCAGTTGGTGTCAACATACGCCATGATGACATCAGTCAGCTCCGCATACTGTTTAATGACACGTTAAAAGTCCCACCATTCCCAGATAAACAGCTCATGGTAAAGGTTGTTATTGATATACTCACAAATTCTGCAATGCTGGTAGACGCAGAAGTGTGAGCAGGTTACGTAAACACTTTACAGGTTCGAGGATGCCTGGATCAAGGCCCCAGAGAGGAGGATAAGCCAAATATTGATGCGGGCAAACAGCAGACTGGGAGCAGGTGCAGAACGCAGCATGCATATGCTGAACAGTGGTTGTGCAAGCAGCAAGGATTGGCACCTTGTTTGGGAGCTGCTGGGCCTGATTGTGTTGCTTTATTGGCCCTCAGAATCGTACTAACAATCACTTTGCTCCGGCCTTTGTTCTCCTTAGAAAGTGAAGACGCCAAACTTTACTGCAGCGCTACCTTGGATGTTGCACACCGGTCTGATTTTACAGTTTCAAATTTGATCCTGTTCATCAGAGAGAATAGAGCTGCCAATGATGTAACCTGAGTGTAATGGTGAAAAAGCTCAGAGGTGTACCACTTTATGATCATATCATGATTATAAGGTAGGGAGAGCAGAGCACTGCTGCCTGGCAAGTCAAAGAAGACTGAATTGCTCGTGTGATGGGGCTAGAAGCTGGTGTTGTTAGTGAGCTGTTAGCAGTTGTTTCAACTCTTTTGTCCTCCAGTGTCACTCTGATCGCTGATAATCCCTCCTCAAGGGATTTCAGTTTACGCCTGGCGCTCACCAGTGGGGGTGACCTGAAACCAAAAGGCCAGAAACATGGTCAATCTCTGCTCAGCCCTCATGATTCCAGAGTGCTGCTATAACCGGAGTAAAACTTGGATGTGATTACAGACACTCCAGAGACAGACGGTTAGTTCAAAAAATGATTTACTGAAAACCACACATTAGGGTACAAAGGAAAAAACAGCAAACACGTCTGCCAAGGCAAGACTAACAAGACTAATTACGGCTCTGCAGAACTGCCACACATGCAGAAACCAAACAACAAACATGACACTGACCTAAGGAAATCTATCCGAACAATTACTGAGGAAGTGATCAGTCCAGGTCAGACAATTTGCAAAATGAGCATGCGCTGTTAAATAGGGGGCCCAGTGGGTTCAAATGTCACCTGGCGGCATATCACAATAGACAAAACAATACAATTGTTACCAATGACATCCAAGCATTTAGCATCCGCCCTTGATACAATGTCTGCACTGGTGATGCAACTTCTCATAAATGAAGTTTACACAAAGCATTATTTATTTTCTCAACGGCAATAAAAAAAAGAAATTGAGTGATGTGGACCTCATGGTGATATGTAAATACTCTGATCATGCGTAATATAACACAAATTAAGGTCATGTAATGGCACTATGGAACGTACTGATGTGCTCAAACAGGAAGTCGATTCAGCTGGAGTTGGCTCAAGGAAACCTAATGACTAATGTTGTTTGACAAACAATCTATAAAGTGAATTCATACATATTAAAAACCAAACACGCTGAATTATCTATCTGAATGTATTCAGCCTAATTGCAGATGTAAAGGAGAGTTATTGTTCCATCACGATGGGACAATCTACATATGTATGCATGGGGCTTTTGTTGTTTTGTGTGATCTGAAAATGGAATATTTCTTTTTTGTGTATTGTCAAGGTCACCTTGCTTGAAGCTTGAAACTCTTTCTGATTTGAAAACATCAGTTTATTCTGTTTCTGTTGTATTTTCTATGCATGCACAACTGAAGCATCGTATAATGTTACAGAATATGTGCATAATTTAGAGCTACTGTACATTTCCAGCTAGGTAAATAAGCCACCTCATCGCCTTAAGGTAACCCTGTTCCTGACACTATGTATTGTTTTTTTCTTCTTTCACCCAGTCACTGAAGCACAACTACTGTTCATATAAAAGAATATGCTATTTTGTTTGCCAGTGGGCACAATCAGTGGTAGTATACAGACAATCCCTAAATTTCTATCCCTCCCCCACTCAAACTGAAGTGCACATAGCCTCTGGTCTCTTGCATCTCCAGTCTACGTCAGATAGTGTCCTAAAAGTGCTGAGCCTGACTGCCTGGGACAATTACTGTAAGTTAACAATGAAAAGAAATGGCTGCCTAAAGAAAATTCTGATGATGTGCTGAAGGACAGAAGAAAAGAAAAGCTAGCAGGAGGAGAGAACACTGAAAGATAAGATGGGACTTACTGAATAGATAAAACTCACGAAGGAGTGCTTTACCTCTGAGGTAACACAGATACGGGGTCAAACTTAGGGCAACAGTCTGAGAATCAATTGCGATATGATGGATACATACATAAAAACACAGGTACTAAAGGACTCACCTATTGTTGCAAAGGTTGAAATGGTGAGGCTACTTCCAAGTAAAGGGCTTTCTTTACGCTTTCACATTATTTTTTCACTGCAGCTCTACAGCGAGACTTTAGCTCAGTATTTGGGTTTAAGAAACATTTCTTGTATGGTTGAGTATCAGCACTCATCAACAGCTACGCCCCAATGTTCTAGAAACAGTAAAAAATAGCTAAACAAGCTCTGATAAACTCAAAGAATGCTAGCTGCTCAATACCAGGCAGCGAAAACGTTAGTGACTAGTGGGAGAAGAAAAGTGGCTGACTAAACATTTTCCCCTTAACCTCTAAAGACCTGGCGTACACATGCGTGGACATCACATTTTGGGTTATATTACCATAGTAGTTAATTCTGCTTAGCTGGGGCCGTATGGACATGTATGTGGGCAAAATTGTTGATATTTCATATTGTTTTTTGCACCGTGATTTTCAAAACATGTTCAAAATTTTGTATGTGTTATAAATACATGCAAAAGCAGTCAGGAAAAAAAACTGCTATGCTCAGGGTGGAAATAAAAGAGTTTTGCACAAAGGTGACTTTATTGTGTTTTCTGGAAATGAAGACCGATTGTCCACATATGTGGACATCATTTTTCTCTAAAACTACACCATGTAAAAAGATGATGCTTAGGTTTTATACTTATCAGGGTCCAATAAGGAGAAATAAAAAATGCATATCAAACAAGAGCTCGGGTCTTAAGAGGTTAACTCAGTGAAGACCAGAACAGGGCTAAAACATGAGTGACTGTTGCATTTATCGGGTGGCAAGAGCATTCAAAATGAATGATAGTGTTGCACGGTGTCTCTGCTGGATGCGTCTGTGGGGAGTTATTTGTTAACGTGTTGGCCATTGCACTAAGGCAAATGCTCATCCCAATAATTTTACTTTTGAAAGCTAATGGGGGCACTTGGAAACCCCATATGGGTGAAACACAATAAGATTAACACTTTATATATTTAAAGATGCGGTCTTAAGTGTCTCAAACAAAAACATCTTTAGCTGTGCTGATAACAGTATGAAGTAAATCTCAGTGAAGACTGAAGCAAAGATAGAGATTGTAAATGAGCTGTGCATGGATGGATCTCAGCGGATACACAGTGAAAAAAATATAGATGACACAACTCTTCTCAATAATAAAAATGTGACATTTAGAATAGTTATTTTACTTTATGAGCTTTTTATGGATGTTTATGAACTTACTACTTCCATTTGTGCTATGGAAGAGATTGTTTTTAGATTACATTTGGCCTCAGACAATAATGATGTAATGTTATATAAAATAAAAATTCAAGTCATTGCATAAGCAGCCTTTAAAAGTGTGATTTCATTTGAATAAGCTTGCTCTCACAACACTGTTGATTAATTTCTAATATGAATTATCATAATTATTCATTTGAAAGTTGCTTTTATTGTTCAGCATGTCAGGATTTCAAGCGATGTGTCTTGTTGGCATTTGTAACAGGTGGTGATGAAATTAGAGAGTAAATCAATTTCACAGAGACAATTATACCAGTAAGATAAAAAAGCCAGCCTCCGTAAAGCAGTGCCTGCCATCTCCACGCATGCATTCATTTGAAAAGTATAATTAATTGTGTCAAACACAGCATCACAGTCAAAACTGATACTTAAAATCAATTTGCATCAGAAAGAATGAGCTTAACTACAGTTGATTGCGTTCCACTGTGTTACAGACATCTAAAGTTAAATTTAATTATTCCAAAATGCTATAGATCCTTTGTAATTCCTTGATCTCACTAAAATATGTCTCCATTTAAAAGTCTTTCCAGCTTTCTAAACACTTGGCTCAATTTGGCTCCTTTGATCAGAAGCTAGAATTTAATTCTAATCAGCTTTTGGAATGAAATCTTAGGGTTTGGGCCAATTTGTTTGTCTGTCCTTCAACTATTTTGCCACCTCTCCATGTTGCAGCTGCAGCAAGGCAAGTACAGCCAAGACTGTTCTCTGGCAACAGATATATAACCGGATATCCAGTATGAGCATATTGTATATAATTTTAGTGTGAATGGATGTGGGCCGCCTTTATAAGTTGCTGCTTGGGCTCTCTATTTATCTATGGTTATTTTACAATGGAGGTCAGTAGAGAAATCATCCAAAACAAATACACTGAGAGTGTCTTCATACAAACACACTAGTGGGAGAGAGGGACCATTTGTTTCCTCAAGAACCGGACTCAAATAATATGTATTATGTGAGGCAGAGATTCCACACTGCTGAATCTACTCTCCCTGAGGAGTTCAGCAAGATGTATGGGAGCTCACTTTGTAGCAGAAAGAAACTACACTCATTTTAAAGATTTAATATCATCCAATAGCACTTTTCCAGTCTTTATAGTACAAGTAAGAAACTCCAAATTCTGCACTTTGCACATTCAAATGAATTTAAAGATGAAAACTCATCATTCCTTTACGTGAGGTATGTTAACAAAGAGTCTCAATCGAAAATGGCTGCAGCAATTAAAGTCATATTTTATTAAAAAGGCAGACTACAGTGTAAACCCTCATCAAGGTATTACAGTATTGTGCCAATAACTGTCCATGCCATCTCAGGGATTTTTATTACAATATGCTCAACAATGAACAAAAAAAAAACAAAACCCCACAGAGGATCCACAAAGACAAAGGCAGTACAAGAGATCGTAAGAGACAGAGATAGTGAGAGCAAGTTCAATGCCCTTATCTGTGGGAGCTTGAATTCTGCTCCATTATTTATCAAGCTCAGCAGACAACAGTTACTCACCACGATATGTCAGGTCAGTGGTCTCTTTAACTTCAGCCCTAATGCTCTTCAGCATGGCTCACTCTCTGTCAGGGCTGGAGTGGACACTTGCTACGCAGTTCCATTTCCCCCTGCTCTTTGTCCATCTCTCTCGCTTGCGCTATCTGTCATTTTTCCACTCGTGCTCGCATTTATTTAACACAGAGGCATGGAAGTGCACCACCCACTCTGGTCCGGCATTTTTTTTTGTCTTTAAATCTCAGAGGTAGTGGTTTTGACCTTCAGTACCAAAAGTCCTGCAGTGCGACAGAAATTGCACACAGCGCGCTCGCGTTGATGAATTTCATCATTAATAGTACAAGTTATCGCACAGGCAGAGAGGCAAAGTATCTTGGGCTGAGCTGAGCAGTTTGTTAAGATAAGTGCTCATAGGGTTTGGGATAACAAAAGATATTTCACAGTGTCTTAACTTATTCTGGCTCGAGGTGAAGCCTGAGGGACTGGACCATCATTTTGGTCCACAATAAGAAAACGTGGTTACTACTGGTCAGATTACTGCGGCATTTCATTATGATATTCATGCTCCCCATGGGATGGTTGTAATGATTCTAGGGATTGCTTTAACTTCTCTCTAGCAACAGGATTCAATTAAGAATTTCCTAATTTGCCCATTTATTGAGGAAGTGCATGGGTCCACAGAGGATGAGCTATTGTCTTATTGCTATTGTTATCAATTCATAAACTGGAAATATGAATATATCATGGCCCTATTATGTAAAATTTACCGAGCACATTTATACTTTCCAGAGGTTGAACCCTTTCCATAAACACTCCATGTAGCACACATTAGTCAGGTACATTGCAGAGCACATGCTCCCTATATATAGGGATATGTGTGTATATATCGGGGTGGATGAATGGGTCCAATCAAAAATCAAAGTAGTTATTTTAACCTAAACTATCTTTCCCTGTCCCCAGGAGCATAGACCGAACCTTAACCCTAGCATAGTCCAATCATAAGAGAGCCATAGTGTCCTGTCGATAGTGGTATCATATAATAAAGTGTTTATATGTGTTGTGAGAACTTGGACAACATACTTTGTTGTTCAATGTGGAGGACATTCTCTTTGGTTCTAACAATCATCGGATACATTTTGCATTTGTAGCCCCGCTAGTGGTAATTCTCTGTGGAAATGATCGTTTCATATCGTCAATTGTGATGAGTTTTACAGGTTGAAATTCAACAGTGGATGAATCAACACAATTAGAAAAAGACACAGGCCACTAGTGCAGTGTGCATTTTTTAAAATCAAGATAGACTCATAAAAAGTAGACTACAGTACAATGTCGTGTTCCTGTTTGCGATGCTATTTGAATAATAGCAGTATTGGTGCTGACTGTTTTGTAAATGCACTAAACATATACAAACATAGACAAAACTTTGTGTGGGGAAACAACAAAGTACTTTTAAGCGTGCCTCTAAAAACAGATCATTGTGACCTTATTTCACTAGAAACAGGAAGAAAATGTTTACCTTGACAACACACTATCTGATGTCCTGCTATCAGTTATCTTAAACTTGAACAAAATGCTGCCCTGTACAAAAAGGTGTGTTTGTGAGTGCCTTTAATGACAGAGGGGGCAGACAGAGAGAATCACAATCCTAAATGTACATGACTCTTCATCCCAAGATAATATATTTCAAACATGAAATGCTTTATTTATCTATTGACTACTGCACTCATTCAGTTGGCATTTAGAATTCAAATCACTTTCACTGTGGTCTATTACCCCTGAATTGATATGGACTGAGTAAGCTGGGCAGAGTCATTAAATAAAGAAAAAGTCATTAAGGAAAATTAGCTTGCTGCTGTAAATATCAGACCAAATGAAATGCCACAATGGGGTTCCTTTCACATGAAACAAATATAAGAGATAATAACTTGGCTAATGCTTTGCTGCACATGCACCTCATATATTTCTCAACTAATATCACTCATGCTCAGTACATGGCTTAAAAACATTTATGGTAATGAGGTGCTGTTTCTGTTTTTTGCATTAAAAAAGGACCATGGTTTCCCCTTTGTGTGTGCACATCCCAGGGAAAATTTAGACTCTGAATGGCAGTCTGATAAGTCAAGGTCACTGAGGTGAACTGTGCAATTCAACGGTGGATGAATCAACACAATTAAAAAAAAGACATAGATGATTAAGATGTACTTCCCGTGAAAGGCGACTGTGCAGACTTTTTAGTAGAGCATGCTTTTAACTCCAGCCATTTTGACACCTTTTAATGCAAGTGTGCCATACTTATTACCCAGGTAGTTACTGTTCGAGCATAAAATGCCTATCTAAGTGAATTTGATTTGCACTTAGCGGGGATAATCAAGTTTACTCTTCGCGACAACACTAAAAAATGCATGTTAACCGCATTAGGGCTAATGGATGAAATGGAAAAATATTTCTCTTTTATGAAATGTAATTTGTCTATAGTACTTTCAAATGTAACCTTTTCTTACAGGCCCAGACAAAGATGGCAAACTAGCATCACAACAGCTTCTTATTTCTTATTTGTATAATGCAGCGTTGTCTGAGGTGAGCAGCAGTTACATTTAGCATTTTTTCAAACTCCGCATACTGAAATATTACAGCAGTTTAAATAACTGAATGAACCCCATTTGATTATCCCTGGCCACCTGCTAAAAACTCCACATTCAAGTGTATGATGAAACCCATTTCATTATTGCATTTCATTACTTTAATTCAATTCATTATTATCAGTTTTATACTTTTTTAATTAGAAAATTCTGCACTAAATAAAGTCGATCAATCTTTTAAATCTCCTGTGACGCCACCATATGTGGCTCCTCCAATATTTTAATGGTGGTTTCTGTACAGCCTCTCTGCTCATGTCACAGAGAGTGGTTTCAGAGCAGCAGATCCAAACAATACAAAGCCATGGATCAGGGTTGGAAAAATGATTTTGATCTGATGGCATTTACTGACATTCTCTGACCCCATCCATCATGTCCCTATGACACCCACCTTCACTAACCATTTCTCATTTTAGTTTCATTTACCATTCACTCGAAGTGCACGAAGAAAATTGTATTTTTTGCAAAGTTAGGTTTATTTCAAGTAACTTAAGTAACACAAGGCTGAATGCAGAATAATAAAGGCTAAGAAGCCCCAGTCCAACAAAAGACAAAATAAAATACAGATAATCAAAAACCAAATAGTAAGAAAAATAAGAGTGGCAAAGATTTCAGCCAAAAATGCCTCGATACAGACATTTTGTTGTTCCATTGAGCAACAATGATATTAGATCTAGATCTTAGCGCTAACAAATGCTAAACAACTGTTGCATTTTATATCCACAAGAGAGACAATAATCATTGATAACCCAGTTATGTATGGGACTCATAGGATTTTTTTTTAGGAAATTGTCTGTGAGTGGAATTAAGCTTATGCACTCATGTACCCTACAAAGAAGTGGCTGGGGGCTTTATAGCATTAGTTATATACAAGGAAACAACAGTGTTTTTTCTCTGGTGAAGTGTTGCGGATATATTGATTGCTTGTTGTTATATCAACTAGTACAGTTGAGGAACCGGTCTCCCATTTAAGGGATATCTAAGGATATCTAGATTTCCACAATTACATTTACTATAGAGGAAAGTAGAAAATCTGTGTGTCTTTTTTTTTGGGATGTGAGAGTAAACAAGTCTGAGTTACTACAGGCTACAGTCTTTCACAGAAGTACAGATATAAATAACTATCTACATTACTGAAATTATCATCCACACAGCCTGAAAATACACCTACCCAATACACAACTGTTAAGAATTAAAAGAATATGTAGCTCTGAGGAAGAATTTGAGAAACAGGCTAATGACCTGTGTGTCCCATTTCTGGGAAAAGAATCATGATGAAAACATTTTAAAGGTATGTTTGTCTAAGGCTTGTGAGAAAAGACAGAAATAGCCTTTTAGCACCTAATTCTCCTCCTCTTAGGCAATAGATTATTGTCTTGTCTACTACCGTTTCACCTTTTTCTCAGTTAAAAGTGAAAATATTGGTATATACTGTCTAGTGACCCCACTGCAGCTATGAGTTTGTTACCTGTCCCAAACTTGCCGCAAGGTGATCAAGTAAATTTGAGGAACAGACTCTTCAGACAAATCTCTGTGTTGGGCTTAAATATTTTTAAGCTCTCGGGCCCCTGGAAGTTTTCCTGGTTCAAAGTGTGTGAATTGCTATGCCACGATCAAAGGGGACCATTTTTTTTTTTTACATCCTCACATTGGCAAGAACGTCAGTAGCAGAGCGACAGTAGGACCACACATGAGATCTATCTATTGAAATGGCCTTGTGGGTTTTGTTATGTGAGCCAGACAAAGAGGGAATTGAGAATTAGTATTTCTGAACTTAGCAGTAGCATCAGGTCTCCTGTAGCCAGACACTTTAATTCTGCTAGCCATGACTTTAGGCTATGGTTCATGGGTATTGAGGCTGTTGGGTCACTGTCGAGGTGAGAGAATAGGAAATGGAAACCTCTCAGTCTGTATTTAGTGTATCTTATTGAATACAGACGGACTATTCTGGGAGCTTGAATGATGAACAACTATTGTCTTGTTTATTTCATCAACACAGATGGACATTATATGTAGATGTACTGGTATTTCTCTGTGAGGGCTCTGCATATGATAACTTTTTACAAATGTACATTCATGTATTTTCCTATAGTTTCTTTCATTTGTCTTTTGATGATGCTTTGATTGACTGAAGGTAACTATTTTCTGTGTGAGTTTTTCACATTATGACTTTTCATATGTAGGCTACATATGTATTTTTATATTGTTGGCATGTAAGTCATTTGGTTGTTGCATGAACAGCAATATATTATAAATAATAATAACAATATATGTGATCTCATGAATGAATTTTTTCTCACTAATATTTGTTCTTTAATGGTGTTGTTCTGATGATCTTCATCAGCAGGTTGTTCCTGGGTTGTGTTTTACAGGGATCATACCCGCTCGCCCCTTTTCCCCATCATTGTTCCTATCCATTGGTGTTAATAAACCCATCTGTCTCCCAACCACCCAGTTCTGTGTCTGCATTGTGGGTTCAGCTGGTTTAGTTCCGCACAACAATTTGTTCATATCCGAATGTGTAAAATAGTTTGTATATGAGAACAAATGTGTAAAAAAAATAAATATGTATATTCATCCTATGTAGCTATTTACAATGTGTAAAACTATGTAACAGGATTTCTTTTAGCTGACTTTTGTCTGACTCTTGTGATCTGCCTTTCAGATGCAGTGAAGTACAGAACACTGATTGCATTGATTGCATAAAATCAACCCTTTCTGTATATTCACCTATGGTTGATAACAACTGTTCTCCCAAGTAGACACAAACAAGGCTGTATAATGTTGCCATAGCAACCATCTGTTTCAGTCTAATGTCTCTTTGTTATGCAGAGAGGGATTAGAACTAGAGTGACTCCAGGCAGGCTTGACTGCTTTTGTTCAGGTCTCACTACATTATGCACAATGGGTGCCATCTTCATTTGTTTTAACCTTGTAGACATTCTCTGACAAATCTCATAAAAGAGCAGACTGTGACGCCAACCTGACAGTTTACAGTGTTACTGGGTATTTAGTGACTGATCATGCAGGCAAAATATGGCACCATGATATCTAACGGTATTGAAGTACGCCTAGACACCAATGAGGTTATATCAGTTATGCACTCTTATTTCTGAGCTAGTGCAATGGTGGTTATTTAAGGTGGAATGTATAATATTATATAAATACTACTATAAAACCTCTCATAATGCTAAGCTGTTGATAGAATTACTAGCACGCAAGTTTAGACCATACAAAATTTCCAATAAATGTTATATATAAAAATAAAAAATGTTGTGCTGTTCTAATCTCAAGACAAGTGTTTACAATTTATGGGATAAATTCACATCAATATCTCAGCTGTTTAATTAGCTTTAATGGAATTGACAAAAAACTATTGGTGATGTCATCTAAACGATGACAGAAACTGCTGAAGAGTAGTCGAGTCAGGGTCATATGTGTGCGTCAGCTATTACCATGTTTGACCACCGAACACAGTCAACAAACGGAAAGATGCTATTGACTCATCTTGAGTAACCCAGGATTACAATCAGTGGCTGCGATTTGTCAGCGTTCAGTGCTAACATTTATTTCTTACTCTCCCTCTGGCATGGCAAATACAGCGTTGGTATGGTTAAGGCAAATCAAACACTATTAAGAACGGGAAAAAGGTCAAATATTAAAAAGGCACCACTGGTAGTGATTACATCACAAGTCATTCCACCAACTCGACCTCAACAGCATTTCTTTTCAAAAATATCTGAGTTGAATGCAAATTTGTCTTTCATAATCTTCTAATATGCATGTAATTGAAAAAGTAGTCTGGGTCAGCAGCCAACTTGAGGTAAATCATACCTCATATTCAAACATCAAAAACTGGCTACATGGAAAAATATGAGCTCCTGACAGAAAACATATCCTCTTCTGTGGAGTCTAGTGGTACTATCCTGACAGGACAGATTCATACTTACGTTGAAACTTAAGTAACCAGACATTCTCAGAGTTAAACAAAATATTGCGGTTCATGTTGGGTCTGTTTCTCTGACAGCCTGGAGACAGGGCTCTCGATCTCATCCTTCACTGGGAGGTATGTGACAGAAGAGAAGAGAGGGGAAGCAGACAGCCCTCAGAGGCAGGTCTCTCTGTGGCGTTCTTCTAGAAAGGTCACTTGTGCTTTCAGATAAATAAAACAACACCTGGCTCTTAGAGGAGCTGCCAGCTCCATGCCAATTCCTGCAGAGAGACAGGGGTCCCAGGTGCCAAGCACAGCAACCACTTTGAGCTGCCTGAGGCTGAACATTACACCCCTCATCCTTAGGGTGGGCTCACTGCGCACACACACACACACACACACGCACGCGATCTCCTAAGATCTAAGTGAAAATATAAAATAAACAACATGAAAAAAAATCATAGATACACAATGGTGGTGCACACTGGGGTCTGCTATTTAACTGAATAAAAGGTCTGCAAAATGAAAGAACTCATATTTGTCATTTTTTTTTACTCTAGATATTTGTCCTTGGCTGTTCCAGGCATTAGGTATAAAGTGTTCTTTTAAGCACCAAGGGTATGATACATATAACTTAATGGATCTAACAGCTTCTTCACCATCATGGTAAGGAATGCTTTCAGATGATAGAATTCACTTGAAACATTACCACGTTAAGATCAGCTGCATACATTGCTTACATTATTGCTGTATAATATCCGCATGCTGAATGTGTGACAATCCTCATTCATTGACAGAATCGTACGCAAACACTAGTCAGTAGACAGAGACAGAAGAAAGCAGGCGCATCATAAAAACTTATTGACTCCAGGATCAGAGTTGGACCAGGAGCACTTATCTCATCTTTTAAGACATACTTTAAATGTTGTTTGGTAGCATCTTAATTGCCTTCTTGTTTTACTACATCCATTCATTTGTTCCAGTTAGCTGATTTCTTGTTTAAAGGTTGTTAATATCTTTGCCCCAAGCATTCATTATCAAGTGATGTATTCATCCCACAGCCTTATTTTCAGTTGACACGGATGCTGTGGTAGCAGCTGCATGGACCAGTTAACCTTTTTTGATGATGACGATCAAAGAAATGTTTGGAGTTTAAGGGATGTTAGTTTGGTTGGTTGACTTACAACCTTACAACAACAAGCATGTACCAGTATTTGTAGCAATTAAATAACAAAATCATTTTGTTTGCTCAGAACATATCTCAATTACTTTCTTTCTCATTTGTCCCTGAATTTCTTTGGATCTCAGCATGATGTCTAGCTTTTGAGGATCTTTTGGTCTACTTCACTTTGTCAGGCAGGTCCTATTTAAGTGATTTCTTGAGAACATGTTTTAACAGGCAAACAGTTTTTTCACACAGGTCACTGCATTTTGTGTTTACTTGTGTTATCTTTGTCTTATATTTAAAATTGTTTGATGATCTGAAACATTTAGGTGTGACAAACATGCAAAAAAAATAAGAAATCAAGAAGGGGGCAAACACTTTTTCACACCAATGTATATGCATGCAAGTGTCAATACAGGAATTTATCAGTCACACAAGTTCACGAAGAGTCTCTGTACACTGCTTTGCACATTATTCTTGGAAAAAAGTACGAGTATAAAAATGCAGCTTTACCAGCTGTCACCAAGTCCCATAATGAAACCCTCAACACATGTCAACCTGATCAGCAAGACACTGATCACAGAGCCTTAAACATTCCCGCTCTTCATTAAACAGCCTTAAACACATAGTAACATTGCAAATTGTCTTACCATAAAATGGTTTCTACAGTTTTAGCACAAAACCATCCAAAGCGTTAAGTCCATGACTCTGACCAGATTGGTGGAGCTAATAGTTAATTCTGCACTGCGTTCTAACCAGGAGGCATGCTTCTTGGGGTAATGAACATTTTCCACCTGCTTTTTTTTTTTTTATTTGTGCAGTTTAAGGCAGTTCCTTTTCTGGTGAGCCCAGTCTTGATGAATCATACCATTATTCATTCAATCATGACTGAATGGTGATCTGAAGAGTCAAGCTCAGCTTCAGCTGGAAGCTTCTTGAACAACATAGTGGTTCTCAGACCTTCTTTTTTTGTTTCCCCCTCACTGAGGCTATCCTGAACTTTGGTTGCAATGCCAATTGGAAAATAGTTTCTTAGAACCAACAAAAAAGCTTTTTTTATGTACTCTTTAGAGTTGCAATTCAATGTACAAGGTAGCTGCATCAGGCAGAAAAATAAAATCCAAATAAGAGTAAAAAATGTATTCTTTGGGTATGTTCAAAGAACCAGTTTAACGCTTACAAGTTTCCAACACACTTAGCTACTGGCCTCCTGTACCTCAGGGAGCACAGAGCTTCAAATGGTTCCATGTTCAGTTTGAATGGAAGCTTTTCAACTTTCTGTCTTTGAAGAACGCCTCAGATTTTGTTTTTCTCTGAGTCTGTTCTTTTCGAGTTACAATTCAGTGGCCTGTCAGCAAACAACTTCTTGCAAATCGTTGAGATTTTATATCCACTAAACATTTATTATTGATGCATCTATGTGTTCAGGTCTTACACTTTGTATGGCATTTCATAACTAAGTTGGATGACTTTTTTTTTTTTTTAACTTTACATAAACTTACCACTGGGATAATGTCACCAAGGACTACCCCTAAAATGTCAGGCACTCATCACTCATCTCTCTGCCACTATGGTAACGTTTTAGTGCTACAATGATAAAGACACAGTAAAAATAAATTACTTGCGAATGCATGCAGAGTGTGAGTTTTAACTGGTGTGAGACTCCAAAATATGCAAGGAGGGAAGGAGGGAAAAAGTCAAGAGTGAAATGGAGAAGGAGATCAGACACATGAATTCAATTCAGCTGGTCTGTCAACCCCGTCATTGGAGCCACCATGCATGTAGAGGCATCATCCCTTTGTGCACAATCATTATTCTGGACAAGCCAAAAGCATTCAGGTAAAAAGAAAGAAAAATCTACTGTGTGCAAGGCAATGAATGGATAACGAGGAACAAAAACCAATAATAGCAAGCCGAGGGTGGCCTTGCAGAATGGATCATGAAGGACAGCATGTGTATGGAAGAGACTCTGTGTGTACAAGGAGGAGAGTGTGCATGTACAAGACGAAGCCTGCAAATAATGATTTGTATGTAAATAAGGTTCATCATGTATTTGATTGAGGTTATGTGTTAATATAGAGCTCAAGGCATTTGTAATTAATTTGATGGGAGGTCTTGGTCCCATGAAATTAAATGGAGATTTGTTTCCCTTTATGGGTTATAATTTTGGATTCTACCACAGAAATTTAATAATTCCTGTAATTAAAAGCAGCTCTATTTTTCAAAATCATAACTGCAGACTGCTAATACCATTGTGTTGGCATTGGCTGAAGTATGATCTGTTCATCCAAAATCACAATTTAGCATGTGTCATGTGGTTATATGTGTATAAATGTATGTTTAAATATATATATATATATATATATATACAGAATCCATACATATCTAAGAGCCTGACATTTTCTTTTAAGCAAGTAAACATTCTAACAAAGATAGTGGAGGAGGTCAAGAGCAACAAAGAGCGAAGTGTCTTATTTCATGAGTCAGGCTGTATACAGTACATTTCAGCCTTTGGCAATGCAGAGAGCTGCCAAGACGTTGAATCAGAATCAGAATCAGAATCAGAATCAACTTTATTGGCCAAGTTTGTACAAGCAAACAAGGAATTTGACTCCGATGAAACTTGTCTCTCTATGTACAGTAAGAAAATTAGAAATAAACTACAGCAATAAGAATAAGAACAGAATGATTGATGTTGTTGTTGTAAAGTGACAACCACATAAATACACACCTCAGACCCATGATACTGCCGCTATCTTGGTAGACCTTCAGGTTTTATATGGCAGGAGGTGCAAGGAAGAATCTGCTCCCTGGACGAGGAGGTGAGCAGCGCCTTCACCCTCACTTTACATGGTTTATATTCTTATTGTGCTCTGAACTGGCAGTTTATTAGATGCACTGAGCTACATCCAATACAACTGGGCTGCAATAAATTCTACCTACCTTCATGAGGCTTATCATATTCAGTTTTTGTTGACACTCTGTCATGGAGGTGTTGATTCAATTCTGTGGAGACTGTTGACCAACGTGGTGGACAATTTGTCTATGAAAGGCTTATAAAATCATATGTGGCGATGATACCAATATACGTACTGACACAAGGACATAAACCTACTCAGGCAAACCCCACACACTGAAGATGGAGATCTGATCTCAACTACTCGAGGCAATTCCACAATCAAATCTCTAAAGGCATGACCCCTCTCTTGCATTAGCCTTGTTCACAGAAAACAGACAGATGAAGCAGCTCCTTCAAAGCACACAATAAGGTCTTAAAAATCAATTCCGAAAAATGATTGGAAATGATTTCGAAAGTCCAACACAAGGGAGATGCAGTCACATTTGTTCATTTGTTTTTAGAGGCGGTTTAGCCGTGATTGTGTATACAAACTCAGTCGGCATATGCTGGGATATGTTGGAAAAACAAGGACAAATGTGCACCAACATTCTATACTGTCAATGACATGACTTCCTTTTCAGTTTTCAGAAATTAAACATACTGGGAACACGCTTGTCTTCGAGGGCTCCTAATTGCAACAGAAACTACAGCTGCTTCTAATTAGTCTCCTCAGATTGTACTACGCATGCTACATTTTGAGTGGGAGTTGCCACTGATTGTTTGTATAGTTCTCTTTTGCCAGTTGGTTTCTTTGTTGCTAATGATTTCAAAGTTATTATAGCAAAAACATAACATCACTGACTCGTGTCACAATATTCTAGCCGAGTATTTATGAAATGCTTAGATGATACATTCCGTCTATTTAAGGTCAACACGTGAATGATTTCTCAGCATGCTGGTCCTGTACTCACTTTGTTAGTGTATTTCAATGTCATTTTTGTCTGCATATTTAAAAAATGTCAATAAACCAAAGCACTTCAAGTATTGACATGGTTTGTTGCTGGTACATCGTAAATCTAGGTAGGAGCTAAACCTTACCTGAATGTATAAATATATCTGTGATAGAATTTCATTCCCTGAGTGCAAGATAACAGATCTGACACTTGGCACAAGGAATCTAAGGTACTTTTATATACAAAAAAAGCTGAAACGTATCATGTCTTAACATTATTAGGATATAATGGCACACGATTCCATCAAAGGTCCCATAAGATTAGTTTTTTTTTGTGTCCTCAACTTTGTATCCTTGGGTATATTCATCAACTCTTCAATTTTCACCCATCAAGTTAGACAGATATGCATTCTTATTGTATTTTACTCAGCTATGATGGAATAAGATTTCAAATTAAAGATTTTAATCTTAAATTGCACATGAGCCAACGCTCAACAGACTTAATATAGGGGTTATTTCTTGATGCCTACAGCTTATGCATGCATTCAGTTATAGCCAAGGTATAACCGATTGTGTTCATTTATCAGTTTCTCCTTGTTGGCCCGTGACTGTGAAAACCCAGGTTATTGGCTGACTGTGAAAATCAGTGCTCGATCTTATTGAGCCCCAATTCCCTCGGCCCATAATGTACCGTGATACTGTATCACTGGCCCAGTCCTGGTGAAAAGAAACAGGCTCAGCAGAGAAACATAAGAAGTAGTAATAGGTATGTCAATGAGGCAATAGTTCCAGCTGGTTCACTTGGGATCCAGCATGTTGTTCTGGAGAGCTATTTGTGGAAAACAGCACTAACATATCATAAGAGATTTTTTAGCACACAATGCAAAGCAGCTTCCAAAAAGACAAATATTCTTTATGATGATGCATTTGCGACACATGCAAGGCTTGCATTTGGGCCAGGGAAGGCTAACGCCAACACAAGCAGTGTAATTGGAAAGGTTATATTTTAATTTGTTGGCTTTGATAGATGGTGTACACATAATGCCTCTCGTACTGCACTGTGGTTTCAGAGGAGAAAAATAAGTAGGGTTTGAAATGATCATAGGCTGTGGTTTGTTAACATGTACTGTATCACTGAAGAATGCTACATCATAAATAATGCACCTGAATTTTAACAATGTGCAACTTTTGCCATGGCCTTCTAGGCTGTCTGATTTATAGCAGGATCCAGCACCAGGCCTCACCGCCTGCTGAAAACATAACTTTTAGTATCACAATTCACAGTAAACTTTTACAGAGATCTATGATGCAAAGGGAGACTGATGGTACTCCAAGCTACACCTTCTACCAGCGCTGCAGGTATTCAACATTCTTATACCATAACCATCATCTAATCTAACCCAACACAAAAGTTTGCAATGATAGTTTTTCCATTAGTCAAGATAAAAAACAAACTTAGTTCCATAAAGCCGACAATCAGAAGAGAAGTCTGGTCTGGTAACTTGATCGTTACTGATGTACGGCCCAGATTATGTGGTAATGTGAGGTGATTTACCAACCCAACCTTAAACCTGCAAATCTGCTCACAGATTCATCAAGTCACTCCAATTATTTCAAACATGCTTGATATTTAAGCTTCAAAATATGAGTAACGTCACTTCCCTCTCAGCTGGACCACAATGGCCAATGACAGAGACAAGTCTACTAGGAGACTGACGTCCCAGACTAGTTGGTGGTGTTGCAAAGCAAAGGTAAGCCATTATTTTCCTATTTTCATCTTGAAGTGTGTGCATGTTTGAGATTTGAGAGAAGAACATCAGAAGAACATTAAAACTCATGTCGGCAAGCCCAGCATAAGCTGCTAGTCTTAAAATTCCATTGCTAAGTGAAGTTACATTTGCCTAACGTAAGCCGATATCTTATGCAGAACGTTCTGCCAAGGCGTCTTACAGGTACTAAGAGGATGACAGAGGCAGCACAGTAGATTGGTTGACTTTGTCATGTGACCTTTCTTTCTAATGGCCTCTTACTATTATTATCATTGTTATTATTTTCTTTTTTATTTACACCAAGCACTTTGCAATGTGTGAGCAATGTGGAGTTCAACGTCGTGTCAGGTATACTTCAACTGGAAACAATACTCTTGACTGACATTACATTATATTACCTTAAACATCTATTCAACTCCTATCATTTGGAGAGCAGTGTCAGTCTATTATTATGAACACTATACATTACAATGTCTTTGCTTCACATTTATATGCAAGATAAAAGAGAGTACAGTAGCTATGGGCAGATGAGAGCACTTCAGAAGGTTAGTCCATACACAGCGTGAAAGTGAGAACATACTTCATTCCTCAGTCTTTTATGTCCTTCACACCAGACTGAAGAATTAGGGTACCAATTATAAAAATTAGATTAGTCCTTGGTGTCCGTGTTTGATTATAGGTGAAGATGACTGAGCCTGGGGACTGTGGCTACACAGATGAGGCAAAGCAGCTCTGTAGCTCGGTAATAGTACATACATAAAGAAACTATAACAGCATAATGTCCATATTTTGCACTATTTATACAGAATAAATAGATTAAGTAGCCTAAAGTTATCTTATTAGTGTCAGTGTGGTCAATATTGAGTAAATATTGGTAAAAGTTTGTTAAGCAAAATAACACAGTCCTTCCCATTTTGTGACTCAAGAACATTTGCTTCCCAAGCTAATGATTTACAAAGCCTGGTTCTCTATTGTTCACTGTTTTCTACTGACAAATAAGGTTGTACACGATGCCGTTGCTGATTTCCTACAGCTTCTATAGCTTCCCTCTTGTGGAATGACACAAACACAAACACACATTATGTCTAGTGACAGTTCAGACTTCAGGCATCATAAAATGTCCAGCTTGTTAGTTAGTTTACAAAGGCTAGGGAAAATAAATGCTCTAAGTCCCCCGAGTTCAAAGTGTTTACACTGTTATCTGTCTGTACATCCATTTCTCCTTCAGAGGGTTGCTGGGGGCTGGATTTCACTCCCTCTGACCTCAGGCGAGGGAAGACGTACACCCTGGACAGGTCGCCAGTCAATCACTGGTGGTTATTGTAAAGTTATTGGTACGATTTATACTCAGCACCAAACTCCAGAAACAAGTTAAGAAATGTTCTGATGTGCTACCCCTGTGATTACACATTGGTTAAACTGCGTGTATAGAATATCTTCAAGTGTTATACAATGTGTCTCTTATTCACCCATTCATACACCGATCAATATCATGCTACTTCCCTTTTTGCCACTGAGATTGGTATTTTTCATATGACTGAAAGACATATAGACTCAACACCAGCTGCTGACTGAGGGCAGAGGTCAACTGCTCTATCCACATACAGTAACTGGCCCAGTTCATCAAGGATGTAGAGGAGCAGTGGAGTGAAAACATTTCAGTCCTCTATTTCAGTCAACTTCTAAATGATAACCACCATAGCACATTACTAGAACTCATCAGTAACATTCACTAAATCACATTTTGATAGAAACAACATGTTGATTATTTGACGTCACCGAACAACTCCACACGATATGTTCTGGTATCTCAAATGCCACGTATAACATGCAGTACAACAACAAACAAATCCATAAGGAGTTTTTGTTGGTGGTGCTGAGGCTCTGTGGGATGGCAAATCACAGTGAGCACATCAATCAGTTCCACCCTTTCTGAATTTAACAATGACTTTATTTTTCACATCATGGAGGAGTTTCTGTATTCTACATCCACAGTGACAGTGATTTCCCCTGCCAATCCACCATACATAGTGGAAAGAAAACCATGTGATTAGCAACATGGCGGCGACCATTATTTGAGAGGGGGAGAAGATGAAGGTAAAGAAGAAGTATTTTTTGGGGGTTTTTTTGCTATAAAATCCCTGTTTTATTTGCAAAATTCCAGCCAAATATTAATATAATTTACTTGCTATGTATGGATTACAATGCACATGCTGATGCTGACCATGCAAAGTTAACAAAAGTCTTGGTGGCAACAGATGGAGTATTGTGTGTACACTGAAATGAGAATTATTTAAACAAATATTAGAAACGTTGTGACACAACACAAATATTTGATTTACCATCTTGAGAGAAGCTCAGACATTGTCTATATACAGCTGCGTTCCTAATAACAGATTATAGCATGGATTAATAATATCTAATAATTAGAAAGATGGGACAGAGACAATTCTAGCATCTAGAAGGAATTAAAAGAGTTGAAAATGAATAATGAGTTTTTGTTTTCAAAGGTGAGATATAAAGGAGCTCTAAGGGTTTATAAAAATGACAATAAAAGATGGGGGATCAGCTTGGAAGCGAGGGTCACAGGGTTCTTTTCAGGGGTGACTGTCAGGGATCAGGGGTCATGTAGCATTATGGCGGTTATGGTGGACAGGGTCAGCATAGAGATAAAGTGTTTGCCTTGGCTGTACAGGACAGTACAGTTCTGCTGTGAAGTTTTATTTTGTGAGTCCTGAGGGAGCCCCAGTGAAGCAGAGCTGTGTTCAGGGGCCGTTGGCAGATCTCCCAAAGCTTCTGCATGGTTGATATAGGGCCAGGCTATCTGCTGTGACAACTCCTTATTAAAATCTAGTGCGTTTGTCCTTTTCCTCCCTCCCCTCATATCCCCTCTCTTTCAGTTTTTCCTCTGTGCTCTCCCACCTCGACTATAGGGGGGTTGGGGGAAATGGAAGAGGACATAAATTCACGGAGCCGCTCCAGGCAAGGTCTTCATCAGAAGCTCATTTCTCATCATTTTACCTAAAGTCAGCAGTCTGCCTGTATAATTACACCAGGTTTTAGTGAATACATCTCAAGGAACCTTGCGCTCGCTCTCCATTGTAGAGTTATTTTGCACAATAAATTATTCGTTGGAGAAGAATCTCTCAGTTGATCTGTGACAGAAGAATGGTGGGTGCAGAAAATGAGAATAAAATCCGTCTCCACTGCATTAAACATGAAATGGTGTCATTATGTAAAATTGAAATGAATTATGAAGGCAGCATACATCTTCTATGTAAAATATACTTTAAATACTGCATGACCAACAAACCAATGAGTGTGTGCACCTTGGTGTCTGTACAATGTAACAAGCATTTGTTTTTACCTTTAAAAGAGACGACTTGTATTTGTGTGACATCTCTGGCTTTGGCAAATATGAAAGAAGTATTCAGGAGAATGAAAACTGAAATGTATGGGTGAGCTTTCCCCTTTGGAGTTGATGACTTTGCACTCACCCTTTGTCCTTGTTTCATTACTAATTATACAGCCAGTGAAATATTAATTTAGTATTTTTAACTAGCAGCCATTCGAGCTATGGTTTGGGTTATAATGTTCTGTCAAGAAGGTCAAATCAATTGAACAAATACTAATCGTGTCCAAGATAGTGGTTATACTGTATATGTTTGACTGATTCAGCTCTTGCTATAATGCACTTGTGTGTGTGTGTGTGTGTGTGTGTGTGTGTGTGTGTGTGTGTTGAGGTGTGACTTTGCAGTGATTAATGTCCTGCATCCCGACTCTGTGAGAGGGAGATAATACAGGAGGCTGTGGCCTTTGTGTTCTCAGTTTGTGTTAATGCCTGCACCTATCAGGAGACTTTACAAGGCCTAAAGAAACGCATTTGCCAGGATCTCTTCATGGATTGGCTGCAGCACGTGAGAGGAGAATGGGAAAAGAAGTGAGGACTGATGCACAAACGAAAAGAAAAAGGAAATACACACATTATTTATCGACTGAATCCACATGTCTATTTACTGCGTCTTATTGTGTATTATATTTGACAGCTATATTATGAGCATATCATAATAATATGCAGTGCTGCTTATGACAGTGCCATATAATATCCTTTTTTTTCTAACTTAATTTTGACTGTGTGTACTCTCGTCTTTTATAGAAGCAGTCCGGGTGCTTACCCAACTTCCCTTTAAAGAGTAAAAAGGATAAACTTGACCTTCTTGACTCTTGTGCAGATAATTTATGCTTTATCTTGGAGAGACTGTTAAATCATACCTCTGTGTTTTACCCCATGCACTGTGGCCAAGTGTAGTTCCCCTGTGCTGCACAAGCAAGCTAAATGCAAATCAATACAAAGGTTATTGGACAAGAATAATTAATGGAAAAACTGCCATTAATTATCCGCATGCTCGTATCCGTGCTGGTGGTTTTTGACTAGTGAAAGACAAAGTGAAGTTTCTTATCTAAGACTTTGTCCGACAGTGCCAGTATGCAGAATAAATATCTTAAGGTCCAGCTTGAGAAGTGGGCGTGCTTTTTTTTTTTTTTCTGGGTGTAAATTCCTTAGCACTTCCACCTACTGAAAGCAAGCACTTCTGCTTGCCTGACAAATGTGCATGAGAAGAAAAAGACAGAAAAAAAAAAACAGAGAAACAACAAATAGGATATCTCCCCTGCCTCCCCAGAGGAGTAGGAGAAGTGAAAACAAAACTGTATCTGAGACACACTCCATTTGTATTTTCACCACCATTCAACCAAGTAAACTGCACCACTAGCTGGCTACTGTGATAAAGAGGACATTAAGATGAATTGTGGATATGTGTAGAGCTGCAGCCAGGATTTTAAAAATATTGAAGTCATGAGTCAACAACCCCAAAAAGTTTTATTGACTGGGAGGGGAAACTTCTCTGAAAATCAAAATTTGCATCTGGTTTCAAGTGAATAAATTAAATTAAGCATGTCCAAGGGCATAGGTTTCATTTAAAAATGGGGGTGGGACATATTAAACAGAGAGTCTGGGGGGTCCTCATCAAGAATATTTTCAGCATCAAACACTTCCTGCATTCTCATGAATTGTTTTGCACCTATTATTGATGCAAACATTTTTATTCACGTACAGGAAAACACAAAACTCAGGCACCAGCTGACAATTCAAAATATAATTAAATATAACGCAGTAATGCTCTCAGACATTCTCATTGCTTTCACATATTTATTTACCTGTAGATCAACATTTCTTATTTAATATTATCCCTGCTGAGTCAACACACATGTCCTCCTGTCCTGTTTTGTGTGAGGAGGAAACCTCTTGAAATATGCATTTTGCATAAACTAATTCCTTTTATTAGTTAAATTAACTGTGACAGAAAAACGGGAAACAACCAATCATCAACAGGAATCAACTAAAATTGGTAGGTGTCAATAAAACAATATAGTCCATTATCCATTCATTATCTATGGCGCTTATCCTTAAGGGTTAAGAGAGGTGGAGCCAACCCCAGCTCACATTGAACATGAGGGGTGGGGTGGGGTACACCCTGGAGTCAAACAAAGGGCAGACACATAGAGACAGACAACCTATCACGCTCACATTCACACCTACAGGCAATTAAGGGTCACCAATTAACCTAACCTGCAAGCCGTTTATGCATGACTATGTGAGGAAGCCGGAGTACCCAGAGAAAACTCATGCAAGCACGGGGAGGACATGCAAAGTTCACACAGAAAGGATCAAGCTGACCGGCAGGCCCAAACCTGGAACCTTGTTGCTGTGAGGAGATAACCACTGCAGCATTAATATATGAGGCTAGCTAGCTACAAAGTTGCTAGTGCAAATGTTAATGTTACAGTGTTTACAATAACCATAACAGCTGGTAACACTGCTTACATGTTCAAGGTCTGGTTCAAGTTTTGTGGATATTCTGAAGATATACTCCCCAGCGAGTCGTGCATCACTCAGTGTCCTGAAAAATATATCTTTGTATCTCTTCCTCCTCTGCAATCATCATAAATTCAGCCATTGCCTTATGTTTCACAAATTATTTTACTTAGTATGGGCCCCCCTTAAAATGTTCAGAGGAAAATAGTTACTAAGGACCTTCCAGCAATGCAAAGGGGAAAACTAAGGGCTAACAGGAAATTGCAGACACTGAGAGATCACACGGTTTTCCCTTACAACATCTTATGGAAATCCTTATATTGGTTTTATGCAACTCATACATGTTTTTGCAAGATTTCTGCACAGTAGTTCTGTATTGCATTACTGGAATTATTTTGGTTTTATTTTGTGCACTTTTGGAACTACTCAAAATCACAAAATAATAAAACCTATTGAAGCATACTGCATTAAATCAATAAATAATGATGATGATGATGATGATGATGATGATGATGATGATGATGATGATGATGATGATGATGATAATAATAATAATACACAAATATATATATATATATATATATATATATATACACACACCATATACACAGTGATAGATAATTCAATAATACAATAGCATCTCTGATTCATCTCAGTGACGGCACAATCCACACAATAAAGACGTAGATTATAAGAGACTCGAGATGGCCGTTATACTGTATAATAGGTGTGTTGTCTGCTTCCCTGTTCTGCTCCTGTGTACAGCTCGATATGTTTAGACCGATCATCGCAAAGATGAAACAGCACTGTAGCACCTGTGTAATGACGTTAGAGAGTAACAGCCACAGACGATGTAAATGTGAGAGGAAGAGGGAGATCGCAATATGGTTTCAAGGCCAAAATACATCAGCACTGAACGGCACACATTGTCTCTATTATTGTCTATTCCAGTGTACTTCTATACAATGTTGGCCCAACTACAGATGTTATTTAGTAGTTAGTTGCTAATATTTCACTGCTGTTTACTATTTCACTTGTGCATGTATCTATGAGGCGCAGATTAAATAAATACACTTGCTCCATACTTGTACATCCCGGCTCCTCTAACAGCTCCATTTCTTTTTTTTCACGTCTTTCCTGCTACTATGGCAGCCCAACTTCCGCTCCGCACCTCTTGCTGTTGAGCGACACTTGACATGTGTCATATGACGCAGTGCTGCTGCAGTGTGTTTTCAGCTTTAGAGTGACAGAGACACACAGTGGCCCCCGTCACCCTAGTAACTCACTCTCACCTGCCTGCATGCACACTGCGTAAGAGGGGAGAGAGATTCGCTGCGCAGCTCCTGACAGAAATCAAATCCACCATATTTCATGCAAGAAATGACATTCTCAGATTGCTTAAACAATAACAGTCTGCAGGATGCATGCTTTTGTGTATATTCCAAACATTGCTTACTTGATCACACCGCTTTTCAACATATTTGGCTCAAAGTCAACCAGAGAGCCCATTTGCTGATTTCAAAGTGGCACAGGGCCCTCCTGGACTTAATGAGTGTTCATGACAATATCCAGTGGGATCTCATGGGGTGGCATATAAACAGCACAACACCTTTAAGGACATTTCCCGTGTCTACACATTTTAAGCTTTTTGAGTGTGATTCAACAACGTTTGCCTCACCTAGGCGTCAACAACACATCTTGACTCTGCAGCCAAGTTAGCAATAATAAAAATGCAACATGCAGTTACACTTTAGAAATTAAACTTGCTGAGAAACAAAGTACGGTTATTGATTGTAGTAATTTCTTTAGTTTTAGGCACCAAAACTATGCAAGTTATGGAAGTAACTTTCGCTTCCACATGGGAAATGAGTCTCCTGTGTTAAAATCCTGTGTTTGATCCATCCATCAATCTACTCTAACCTCCTTCCTATGCAGACCTACATGCAGTTTGTCATTAGGTTGGCATTGTTTTCTCTGTGTCACTGACAAATGATACACCTACTCTGAACAATATCAGTCAGTATAGATCAAATAGTGTGAAATGACACGCAAAAAGCTAAAAAAAATGCAGTGCAATAACAAGCGATGTTATACACATGACATTTGGTGTAACTAGCCTGCATAGTCTCTGTAAGAGTGGACACTGGAACTAGCCAGAGAAATAAAGGTGGCAGGAGACCGAAAAGTGAAAGAGACAAAGAAACCGGAAGAGGAAGACAAGGCAAATAATACGTTTTTTAGATGGTGATAACACTGGCAAAGAAGTTGAATTAAAACTAAATAAAACACTGATTCTCCAAAAGATTCTAAAGTTAGAGAGTTAAGGTGTAAGAGCAACAATTATTTCCCAATAGGGAGAGGAAGAGGACAAGTAGTGAATGCCTCAGTACAGTAGAGAAACATTAAGTTCCCCCAGGCCTCAGTCTCAGCAGTGAACCTAGTCTACGTTGCACCGACATAGAAAAGTACTTTTCACAGATTGTTGTACATGGAGTTCAGCTTGTACTCACTGTTTATGGTATTAGCGGTGTATTTAAGGTCTTAACAAGCACATATGTCAAATCTTAGAAAATGCAGAATCAATGCATGAAATCATTTGACCTTGTGGTATTTTTTTGCCAAGTCAACGATGACTGTAACATTCACACAGTCTCTGGGTAGGAGAATTTAATTCCACAGAGCTCCTAGTCCCAACTACATATTACAACCAATGTCAAAATGCGTTCTGCAGCAGGAAGTCATCATTAAGACAGGGTAGGGTGGTTTGGACAGCTGGAGGTTTCATAATGAGTTCTACTTATTTTACAAACATGGTTGAATTCAGAAGTAGGTTGAGCTGTGAATACATGTAGTTATATCATGATCTGCCTAGGCCTCTCCATATAAACAAGCTTTAACATTTGCATCTACTGTAGGTGCACAACAGCTAGTGGCAAAACTCCTGAGTTCTCTGCCTGTGATTTCTGCACTCTTATAATAACCCTCACAAATGCGTGCTCTAATGGAGATAAGTAGGCTCACTTATGTTGTTAGTGTAACAGGTCAACCAAAAATGACCTGCCACTCTGATTACTTATCCATCCTGCTGAGCAGGTGTATCATGGGACACAATGCTCTTTATCAAGCCTGACTGACTATTAACCAGTTTTGTACAAGCTCCTCAGCCTTTGTGCTCCAGGAATAGTTCCAACAGAGATTATTCTATTCATTTATTTATTTAGACATCCGTCATATGCTTGTGTTCAGGGACATAAAAAGGGAGTAAATGTCACCAAACTGACCAAAGAGGATTGTACAAATATTTAAAAATTAAAGAATATTTGTGTATATTCTGAATACAAATAGACTTCCTAGGATTTTTCTTTATTGCCTAGTGATGGCAAAGACAAAACTCTGATGGAATAGGCACACACCTATTTTAATCAAGGCAGATGCTATTTGTTAGTAGTCAACAAATAACGTTGACTAGTTATACCTGGGTGTATATAAGACAGAAGATATTTTTAGTGTTTAATGTACACTGAAACTCAATGATCCTTTCCTAAACCTAACCAGGTTGGGTTTTTTTTGTGTCTAAACCTAACTAAACTGAGACTGAAATCTTATAATAATGAAATAAAATGAAAATATATAAGTCAACAAATAAATTAATGCAACTTACTATTGTCCGCTCATGAAATTCAAACCCCATTCTTCTATATGACAGTCCTGTAACTTAAACATTCCACGACCACACCAACATTAATCCAAATAGAAAATTATCTTCACACTCATAATGTGCATGTCAGTGCAACCAGGAAATACTTTTGGTGAAGTAAAGCAAGGGTCCCTGGAAAGGTTTCTGGGTTCTCAAGACATAAACATTACAGACACACAGTGAGAAAACTCAATCAGCTCACCAGCTGACAGACTCAGTTGTAGAATGCTGGCGGTTGTCGGGACGGGTTTGCAAACATGATCACACTTGTTGGCAGGTGACCTCGCTTATGTGTTTTCAGATAACAAGCAGAACAGCAGTAGCGTTGCAGGAAGACCACAGAGCAGACAAAGAAACGGTAGCCTAAATGCATGTGAGAAACAGAAAAACAAAATAGTTAGAAAAAGATCTGACACAGCTGGGATGTGAGAACAGCATTCATCAGCCTGAACAGAGATGACAGAAAAAACGTTCCTCTGTTATCCATAGCTGCAATTCATCTATTATACTGCCAGGGTGTAATTTAGTCACACTTAAGATTTTGCAATCTGTAATCATTCCCATTTGTTTGAAAAATGAAGAAATCACTTAGGTTGGGGTACGTGAATGTGACATCTGACTAGGATGGATTGATCTATTTCAGATTTGAATGAGGCTTTGGCAAATGCAGTGTTTTTTGTGGCTTCAATGGACTGATGAAATATCACACAAAGGCAGGGGACAAAAAGCCAAATTGTATCAGAGGTAGGTTAGAGGCACTGAGAAATCGAGAGGAAGGGTAGAAAAAGGGGGTGAAAATCCCTGGGAGGATCTGTTGCTAATAGAATCTTACAATGTGATTGAGTGGAGGGGACAGTAACCAAATGAGAATTCTACATTGATCCTGACACACAAAGGCCTTATGGGACAAAAGACAGAGGGAGAAATATAACTCGCAACAAAAAAGGAGGAAATTAAAAAGTCATTCTCACAGGGTTGTGAAAGGCGAGGTTTATAAACCCTTGTCACATATTCCCAATAGGCATAACCCCATTTTCATATACAACTAATTTAATCAAGGTGACTTCTCCTTCCTGCCTCTCCCAGGATAAAGGCGGGAGTTTGCTGTTCCCTTGTGCCCACAAGCCAACATATGCTAAGATTTGCGTCTGCAGTTCATCCCCCCATATAAACTCAGAGCAGCACAATCTAATCTGCACTGTGGATAGGCTCTCCTTGCCTCTCCATATTCTCCTGAGGAACCTTGTTGTTTTAATGTCTGCCCTAAAACTTTCCCTTCTGCCATGTCCAATATTTCCAGTCTTTTGGAGGTCACAAAATGAGTTTGTAGTCAGTCTACTTCTATATTATATCAGCTGAAATATAGATACTATTGTTGAATATAACTATTATAATGCAAACTCAACTGAGATGATTTATATTTGGGATTTATGAGTGAAATAAAACAATGAGAATGAGATACTGCTCCAAGTGAACATTTGTTTTTTGCAAAGATATTCAGTATTGACAGACAGACAAAAACATTCTCTTCCTTGCAAGCTTTGTTTTAATTCCAACCTATGTCATCCATATCAACAATCAAAACTATGCATAAATCCTCATCTGTTCTTCGATTTTCTTGTCTGTGCTTTCCTGTTCAGATCTTCAAAGGCCTATTTTAGGACACAAATTAGCTGTGACAGAGTCAACCATGTGACTGAGAAGAAAGGGAGCAAAAATGAAATCAAAGTCAGCAGTGTCAGCGGATGCCATGATGGGGTTTGTGGTTTTGTACAATTAGCCCGGTAAACAGCTGCTCCTCGCACATCAAAGAACCAGCAGCGCAAGGTTAAAGACTGTCTCAGTGAAGAAGTGCAAGGATCCGTTTGTTTATGAGCTTACCCCGCCACTGGTGGGGAAATTAATGCAAAGTGATGGCAGCTTTCTGACCGGCAAACAACGCCCATCTACACAATGAGTACGAGTGTACACAATGATTTATTCTCTGTTGCTGGACTGGAAAGCAAAATGGAATTCTTGATTGTTGTAACACTTAAACCTCGTCGCAGAATATTGTGCTTTATGAAACTCAAGTTGAGTTACTGAGATCAACTGTCCATGCAGTCCCACTAATTATTAGCTGGCTAGTGTGTTACATTTTTAGCCATGTGAGTTAGTGCTAATACTTGAAATGCTAAAACATGAAAAACTAAAATGGTAAATAAGGTAAACATGTTGCTACACATTAGCATGTGCTTTAGCATTTTGTTCAAACCACTGCTGTGCCCACACAGAACTTCACAGACTGTTAGTCATGTTTAGGTTTGCAGTAAGGTGCCACATTGGCCTGAAGTATACATGGAATGACCACATCCTCTTAACACAGTATTCCATGGTGGTGGCACGTTATGTGTTAAAATGACATGCCACCGCCACAGAAACAATGTCAATGGATATCAACCCAGTCTCACAGACGTTTGTGAAATAGTCATGAAATTGAACTACTGATTTGTGTCCGTGGACACAATTTTCTACGTGTCAATGGCACAATTTACAGACTAATCATTCATTTGGATTATCTTTCTGTCTGCGTCATGACTTTGTCAGTGGGACTTCTGTAAGACTCTGGGGCTCAGAAGCTGAACTTTATCCTTGTTTTCATTTCTTTATTTTATCAGACCGCAAGGATCTGCAGGCGGCCTGTTGCTGGTCAAAAATGCGTGCTTGATAAATCAGCAATATGACCACTTAATGCTATGGCCATCCATTTTAATTCATTGCTCCTTCTATCCCGAATAATCATGCTTTTTGTCCATTTTTAATAGCAGAAGTGGCTCGACTGTTTCTATGGAAACAAAGACGCGCCACTTTTCCTCACTGTTGCCACTTTCTTGTTAAACATTTGTCAACATAAAAACATGACAGTTGGCCCCTAAACTACAAAGTGCTTTGGTACAATATGCACCAGATAAAAGACCCAGTGTTTTATCTTTAGATGACGAAACACTGATGAAATACTTTACAGTGGGGACCATAAAATACTGGAGCGCTGCAGAGTCTCTAAAAAGGCAAGCAGTAGTCACTGCTATTTATCAAATAGTCTTAAAGTCATAGGTCATCATGAAGTTGGAAAGTCTGAAATTAAACACCATGTAGCTCAATTTCAGAAGTTACCTTCACCTGTATGTCAGTGAAGGGTCTTTTCATTCACATATCTTTTAAAATAATGTTACTTTGAGAGCCAGCGTGTTGTCATTGTCGCCTCATCTCTCATCCTTTAGTGACATGTTGTCAGATACCATGCCACAAAAAGGATAGACTGGCATCCAGGAAGACAGACTGACAGATTAAATAAAATGAATAAATTATGTGCATGATTCATAGGCATGGAAGTTTTTAGCGTTCATTCTTCCTCCCAGAGGAAGGTGAAGACAAGTGCGAGATTTCACATTTGAGGCTTCTGACGTTCTGATACAGTTTCACCTCAAGGGAACTTATTAACCGATGGGTCACTACACACTGCACCCCTAACAGAACAGACTCCTGTGCCCATGCCAGAGCTTGTCTTGATTAATTATCAACATATCCAGCTGCTACCGGCAGAAAGAGAGACAAAGAGAAAGAGAACATAACTAACACTACTACTACTAATTAACTAATTTAACCCTCTGTTTTGTCCTCATGAGTTTCGCCTTCAACCCAGTATCAAGGCAGTTTAAAGAAAAAGTCTTGAAATTTAAATGATAAATTTGTATACGTAGACAACATGACTTTTCTATCTTTTCACTCAGCACACATTTCAAATATCTGTCTTGGCTGCATCCCGTTTTTTCTGTCAGTGGACACTCAGGACCACAGAAGTTGCATTTGTCTCCATTATTATTATTATTATTATTATTATTATTGTTATTATTATTATTATTATTATTATTATTTTTATTATCATAATTACACAAACAAAGAAATACTTGATTTCTCAGAAATAAAGGACAATCAATTACAAGTGACGGTCATAACATTAGTATTGTTAAGTTATCAAGGACACACATGTTTTTGAGTTGAGAAATGTTAAGGATATAATTAAAGTCGACAGTGACCGGCAGCATGCTCTCCAGTCTATCACCAGACTGATGTGGACTAGTAAAATTTAAATTAGGAATAAAAACAAGGATACAATTTAATGCAGGTTGTACAGTGTACTCTGGGCAGATTGTAAAGCCCTTCGAGGGTCAAATAAAATTTGACTTGACTAATTCTTTCACATAAAATCATAATGAACACCAAAATTCAAAAGTAGTCATTCAGTTTGATATGTATTTTTTTCATCTAGTCTAAATGTAGGCCTCCACCAAATAATTTAAGGCAGAGGTGCTTGCTGAATAGTACTTACAGATTAAATTCATACCTGCTTGTAAAAAGAAAAAAGTCCTTGTCTTTCGGCTAATTAAATACTTGCAGCTATCATATATTAGCAAGAAGGATATGTCTGCTCCATCTGTAGTCTCTATTTTGAGGGAAGCTCAGCTCAAAATGACTCAGAAGATAAATTCTCCGACACAGAACCAGAATCTATCAAAAGTGACGTGGGACCATTTTTGTGGCCCGAACGCTCAGTCGCAGTCTCTATCTCTTTCTGCCTGTGACCCTGACCAAGAAACACTGGGCGAAGCCATCCCACCCATTCTACAGCACCAGTGGTTCTCCAGTTTGATTCTCTGGTTGGCAAACAAGTATGAGGCCTTATTGAAGATGAATCGCCCTCATACGTGTTAACACCAGGAGCTCTCTGCCTCCTCCATTCAGCACTCTGTATCCCCAAGTGGAGCTGCTGACCCAGCTTGACATCCTCCTTGCCGCAGGCTGCACTGTCAGCTTCCTTCAATACTTCCCTCTAACTCTGCTTCCTCACCAGACCCCCTGCTCTTGCTATATATATCACTGATAATAACTGACTCCATTGCCAGAAACATCAGGGCTAAATCATCACAGCTAAATCAGCTGTCAAATCAGCTGTGTTTTTCCATGCGTCACTGTTGTGCGGAATTCCACTTGCTCTCTTGACAAATATCTTTAAGTTTAGAATATTATTGTCCAAGCTGGTACCTCCACCAGACTACAAAACTATGGTTAAAACCATTGCAAATGGATGTATTTAAGGTTGATTCCCAAATCTTTGTTGGGAAATAGTTTATTTTATCAGAATTTGTTTTAACTGCCACAATATTTTTTGGGCTGATTCTGAAATATATATGTCATCAGATTTTCCTTATAATGGTTCACCATCTTTGTTTAAGTCTTGTTTCAAGTGATACATTCTGGCATCTTCTATTCACCTGTCACCTGTTGCACCAGTGACTTTTATTTGAACTAGTGAAAGAAACAATTTCTGCGACAAGAGTCAAAGGAAAGAGTTTTTCCCCTCCACTTAACTCTTTAATGATAGAGGCTTTGTACAATACTCAGAGTTTGGTACAGTAGCAGTTAGCTTTCCAGCTACTGTAGTTTATCAACTAGGTGTGTGAGTAGTTCCTATGTCCCTCTGCATATTGAACCAAATTTTTCACCAACATCCGCAAATGAATTTCACTGCAACACTTTCTGATGTAACACCTTTTCCAAGATCACTCCCTATCTCAAAATGTAACGTAACACCTGCTGTTCAGAAATACAGTACATCAAGTGTTTTGTCAAGTGGAGACTAGGTGCAGTATGAACTGGAAGGTTACACGTCCTCCCAAAATGTCTAAAAATAAATAGTCAGATAAGCTGCAGTTCTGCAACAGTCAAGAAAAGTTGTTGACCAAAAGAGTCCAAAGTCTGTGCTATGCCCGAAGCAACTGATTCCTTCATGTAAGCACAGCATAGTGCTGTGCAACCAACAGTAATAAGTGTTGTTTACCTGGTGGTGTTGTATATTTATCACAGTTGCTCTGTTGGTCCACCGGCTGTATCAAGTGTATATCTTTAGCATGGTCAAATCCCACTGCATGAAGCTGAATTGAATCACTGAATTAATCCGTCACTTTCTGTGTGCTTCAGTTATTTAAAAGTTTAAAATAAGCACAAACAAGCCAGAGATGATGTAGGACAAGACTGCACTGATAAATTAACATAAGAATGTATTTAAGCTTGACAGACACCTGAAGAAAACAGGAAGCACGGCCACTTTCATAGGTACAACCAGATAGCATGAACAGGCGTATGTGAATGAAATGAGTGGAACATTGAGATATCTTCTTTAGTGCATATGCATCAGTGTCATGGTTACATTGTGCAAAGGGGAGACAACAAAAGGGTGTGGAACTTGAACATATTTTCAAGCTACCCAACCATTGTTGTTCTCATTGCATGTATTATATTATGCAGTATATTGCTATGCCACATCATGCTGACTAAATCCTCTATTTCAATAACTTGTAGCTCTCATTTGATTTCCACTGTGAGCCTTGTCATGCTTATGGAAATGGCTGCACATTATTTTTTCCCTGAAATATTTTCTTCCCAAAAGTATTGCCATTTACAATGACGTATTCAATCCCAGAAGACATAATTGCGAGCCAAATAGGAAGCATTATGTGCTGAGGTTGCTTATATATGCACTTTGTATGCATGCTTAGATAGAGTCTGACCTAAGCCATTACGTTCCTCTCTGGAGGACAGTTCTGCGAGATAGAGGTTGGCTGATGCTAAAGTAGGTCTGAATTAAATTGGGTGCTCTGAAACACGGCATAACAGACAGACAGACAGTCTCTATCAGGTGAAATTGTGAGAAGCATCCCTCTAGGACCTACGCAGCTGCCTCAGGCAATCAAAACATTAATAACTGAATAAATATACATGCATAACAAAAAGGCCACTAGTTTCAATATTTACAGTAGTAATGTTAGTTTCAATTATTGACAACAATAGTGGAAAAGAAAAGGCAAGAGTTAAGAGAAACTTTTAAGTATTTCTGGTCATGTGGCCATAGTCATAGTCATAGTTTGTAATATAGACAGCTCTATAGGTAGGTGAAATTTATTGGGAGACCAAAAAGTAGTGAGAGGTAAGTGAGATTTGAGCTGTGCGCTAGTGTTCTGTCATTCAATCTACACTGACTCTGCCTTCCATAAACAGCTGTCTGCATCTGGACCTCTGCTCCTGGGGAGCTGAGTAGCCAGCTACCCTGCCTTGACCAGGCTGACTGACAGCAGAATGTTACTGAACCAAAATAGTCTTTCCGTCAGCTCCATGGAAAGAAATCAACAGTGTCTGTGCTTAGCCCATTGATTTGCTGATTTTATTTCCCCTAACACCTAGCTGGTGTCGGGAATCTGCCCGTAAAGTTAATGAAATATACAAGATCAGAGACAGACTGGGGAGCCTATATCAGTCAGCGTAGATGTTAAATTTTAATTTAATTAAAACATTCAAAACACATATACAGTGTGACACATATATGTCACACATATCAATATCATATTTCTGTGATCTTTGTGTAACACCACAAAAACAGACCCAAAGCATTAAAAAAAATTAGCGGGGTCTGTGGGACACGCAGAGTGATGGGCACTGAACCAGCTTTGCTCACATCCATTTTTATAACTGTGGGTTAGTGGGATAGCATGAAAGCTTCAGCAGAAATATTTTGTCAAGTGCAAACATTGGGAGCTGAAAGATAAAGCCAGTGTCGAAGTGTGGAAGACTACAGTACCTCCAATTGCCACTGGAGGCTGGGTCCAAAAGTGATTCAGTTCCCTTAGACCCCCATAAAATGTTTTGGTTTCTATTGCCGACTTTCCTGCTCATGAAAACTGTATGCGGGATTATTTTTTATATAATTCATCAGACTGAATTATATCAAGGCTTAAAGTCATGCATAATATGGGGTACGACTGCTTTGAGTGACAGGTGGGTGCTGAGTAGTGGCTAATCGCTAGCTGTCTTCGCCTAGTGGCTCATTCAGAACCGAATCATCACAGACAAAGAGAGAAGTGTAATGTTATTGAAATATTTCAGATTTTAAATCACACCCCGGCATTGCTGCTCACAGTAATCACAGTCCACATCTCCTCTGCTCACAGCGCCAGCATCTCTCCCTCTCCTCATTGCTATGTGCAGGTAGGCAGTAGGTGCGGGGCTGTGGAGTAAACTAGTAACATCATCTCATGTAGAATTGCTACTCAATGCCAGCTCCAGGATATTTCGGGAGGTTTAACAGATGTTACATCCTCCAACTAGTTTTAGACTTTGATTCATCATCTTGGGGATTCTGTCTTATCTCCTCTCTGAAATCAATCTACACTTCAATGAAATGCTTCACATCCGTTGGGTGGGATTGCCAAAGTATACCGTTAACCTTGGTAGATATTGTTACACACTGTCATTGACCTCACCTTATTGCAATGCACTCTCAATGTCATCATGGACCATGTGATTTGGCGTTTGATTTAGATTTGTGATGAGCCGTTACCTCTATGCAAGATGCAAATGCTGCTTATTCATTTTAATGTAGCATATGAACATTTATTTAGATCCTCTCTAATGCATCACTAATTTACTGATCATTCGCTAAAATAATAAGCCCCAGAGATAACTTAAGGCGAGGTAAGATAAAAATAAGGTTTTATGATGTTTTAGCTACTAATCAAATTGTTGCCCTAGCTAAGAGAACTGGTTCAGTCAGCACATAATGATTTGTTCTGCTGTGTTGTTGTGACTTTAAGTACCCTTAACTGTCTGCCTTGGGCCTATAATTAGCTACCCATGGTGTACCTCACCATTGTGTGTTTCCTCCTTGTTCTTTCAGTGCTATCCTCTGTAAATTATTGAACCAACACTCCTGGCAAACATTGAGAATTATTCATGAGCTGCAGCACAATCAATGGGAGTAGGTGATGTGGTTGTGGGGGCAGTTTGGAAATCATCAGTTTGTCATATATATGTAATATATATATGGAATTGAATACACATGTGCCAGGTAATGACTTTGAAAGGAGCAAAAAGATATAAGGTGGTGAAGAAATACCCTTGGGTTCTACAACATCACCTTGAGCAAATTTCTAACTCCAAACATGTTGGCTTCAGGAACTGAAATGGTAAAACAGAATCTTGCCCTCTGCGCGCTACCTGCTGAGTAACTATTAGGGCAACATAGCCCTCTGAGGTTCACTCCAGCAGAGAGGTGAGCAGGCAAGGACTGAGTCATCAGAGATTCCACAGCTTGAGTGTGGGTGCACTCTTGAAAGGTTGAGAGGCATCCTAGGTGTGCTCCTATGGGTGGTGGATAGAGGTCTTGAGGGGGATTCTCCATGCACTGTTCAGCATGTCTGATCTCAGCAGGTAGACCTTGTATAAACATGTGTCTGTCGGCAGGGGAGGCAGACAGGCAGGAGAGAAAAGAGCAGATGAAAACCTTCATTATGTTAAGAGTGGCGTATGGTGATGAGCACAAAAACAACAGAGCCAAACAGCCAGTGACAATCCCTGGATGTCACAGACCACCTAGCTCGTCATATTTCAAAGCATGCCCTCCTCTGGGTAGTGATGGGGCACCGGGACAGTCTGGTAAAAGGCAACACAATCAATCAAAGCAGGCAGCCTGACATAAAACATAGTAGAGCATTTCAAAAGGGGAAATCACAGCCAAAGCAGTTTTCCTCTCATTTTGTCTCTGGTGTGCACTGGTGCGCAGCAAGCACACTGAGAAAAAAATCCCGCAAACGCACATTCACACATTTAATTGTTATAGTGCAATAGCTAAATTCCACCGGGCATGGCTGATTTGTGTCCTGGCTGAAATTCAGCCATACTCAGTGGAATTTAGCCTGATAGAATTTGGCTGATTGCAGCCTCTTTAGTTACTGCTTGTGATTCCACCAGAAGCGCTGCAGTGCATTGTAGAAGTGTCCCGGAAGCAGCTCCGCTTTGCTAAAAATACACATTTTAAGTGGATTTCTGATGACACAGAACTGGCCACACCAATCAGCACAGAGCAGCTGAGCCAAGCAGGAAGCAACACATACTTAGAATTCATCAATTTTCAAAATAAAACACCCCATGTGATTGTGTGCCCCATCTCTACATTATTATTTCGTAACCTGTTGCACCAGGCCAAATCTCAAGTGGTAAACATGAATGACAAGAGGCTGATCTTGGAAGTGAAAAGCCTGAATTACAACCACAGTGTACTTTGGCATTATTTCCTGCCTCCTACAACCTTCGGCTGAACCAAACTTTTCAGTAGCTGATATCAGTCTGACACAGACAGTCTCCTGTTGTGTGCATAGACTATGTGGTTGTGGCTACATGTGTGGGTTCACAAACTAAAATTGCAAAGTTGTCTGATCAAAAAGTGGGGGTGCAAACAGACACATTTGCTCCCCAAGGTCTAAAATTGGCACCTATGAGAGAAAGTGTAGTGGAATCTAAGTGGGGATGTCAGAATCATATGGTGTGTAAGACAGCAGGCCGTGGAGACAAAATTGGATGTTGATTGTTGATTGTTGTGTTTATCTTAAATGCCAAAGCAAGAAATTATATGAAATTAACCTTAACCGTAACGACAATATATTCCTTAAACTCAAGAAAGTATTTCAGTAGACTAAACCGAACAATACTTTTACCACATGGGCAGTGGATCAGAAAAAAACACCCATGTGAGTAACTTTGAAAGGCTTTTACAAATGACCTACTTTTTCATGTAAGACAAATTATAGGAGAATACCACCTCATGCACTCAAGTACAGAAAATGTGTTTCAACCCGCATCCTGCTAGATTGCTGGAGGGCAGCACACATGCTCTGTCTGGAAAACAGCTGTGGTGAGTTACTTTTGGTCTTGTGAGTAATTAGCATGGGTTAAAATATATTACATGCATACGCAGCTGACTTAAAGAAAGTAGATTGCTCGTGTTTATTGTGAAAAATATTGCAGACTCCCATTTACTTGCTAAAAAAAAAAAAAAAACGTTATTCTGGTGTTTGACTCAAAGATTGAGGAATGTACCCGCAGCTTTGCTCAGTAACTGCTCCCTGAGAGAGAGGAGGATGGGCAGAAAAACCAAAACCTATATTTCATCCTCTCCATAGCCCTGAAATTGCTAAACTCAAACCTATTGAAAAGATACAAGAGGAGAGGACGAGATAGGGAGAAGGATGAAAGAAAAATATTAAATGTTCTGAATGTATTACATCCCCAAAAGAAATTCATGGACCTGTCTTGATTGTGTGAATAGCCAGTACAAGTGAATTTATAGGCCTTCCTGTTCATCATAGCTTTTTTACCAGCTCCCAAATGATGCTCTCACAGCTGCTTGTCCCAACAGAAGGGCATCGTCATCTGTATCACTGGCTGTTTATTGGTAGCAGAACACACAAACTGAATACCAACTACAGCTAGTGGAATTAGAACCTTCCATCTCAAGGAGGCCTTTAGAAATATGGCACCTCATATAAATAGAATATCATTATCAGTACAGTATTGTTCTAAAAATGAGGATATAACAACTCACAAATTCATTCACAAGCTTGCGTCCTAATTTATGAAATAAACAAGCATCCAAAGCAGTGCGGCTCTGATTGCTTGTTTGCTCATGTTTTTGTTTGTAAACCTGGGGCTTCCCTCGCTCTGTCCCCGGCTCGACTGACAGCTGTTCGGCCCAGCAGGCCCCAAGGCGGAACACGAGGCTCCATCTGATGTCAGTTCGTCTGGTGTCAGCAGGGCAAGGCGCATTGTTTTTCTATAAGCACCCTCGTCTCTGGGCCAACTTCAGCGGGACACGATTTCAGCACCAGTAATGAGACATACTGTATGGTGAGAGGCGTGCATGACAACTTTAACAAGTCCATGAAGACAGTCACATAAGCCTTCACTTTCCCCATGTGCTCAAGGAAATTCTCTGCATTTCTAGCACACTGAGCTAGAGCTAGGATTAATGGGTCCCTCTTACATAACGTGTAGGTGTACTTGTCAATGACGCTGTCCGGGCACTAAGTGTTCCTGTCGAGTAGCACACAATTGTGTCACATACCACAGCCTTCAATTATAGTCCACACTGTCCTCAGCTTGGAAGTTTATTCAAATGGAAGGGTTGTGTACTCTCAAAAAGTGTGGTAGTATGAGGGGATGTGGATAGTTTGAGTGGATAGTTTCCTGGTGAGTGGGTTCTGTTTCTTTAGTTCACATGAGAACTCAAGTGATGTCCTCCAACAAGGCTTGTGGCCATATGGCCATATGCAGGCCAGCCTTATGTAGGAAGTTCAGTTTTTATTTGATGGGTAAATGAGTGGATGTCTCAGTTCTGACCCTTCAGTCTCTTCCTAAAAATAAAGAAAAAATAAATACATGGGGCTATGACGGGTATGCGCAAGCTGATAGCCAGGGCCAGAACCACCTGTACCAAAATTATTATTGTAGATATCATCAAAAAGTATTGTATAAAAAGCACAACTTAGTTAGCAAGATAATATCCAAGTAGCTGCTACTGGAAGTTAGCTGAGGAGGTGAATAGCTAGATAACATGTTTCTCAAAAAGTGAAAAGGGAAAATGGCAAATTAACTGATATCATATTATACTACTTGAGATAATCTAGCCAATCAGCCAGGACACTGACAAAGAAAATTAGATCCTGCAATGACAAATGGATGATATGATGTTAATTTGAAAATGGAGAGTGAAATTCAGGCTACGGAAATGGAAAAAAAAACATTTGGGCTGTTGGTGAAGTCTTAACCTCAGTTAGCTCCAGTGGTTCTAAGTTGAGGAAATATACAGTATCCCAGTATCTAATGAGGGCAAAATGCCAGAAACATAATCTTTTAAAAGATTCCTTACGAGCGTGGTGACTAGCTAGATGCTTTCAGACGCCCACTGTGAGAATCTTTTTTCACCGGCTATGTGCGGTTCATCATTTCTGGAAACTGTGACGGGCTAGCCTACACAGCATCGTTGATCAAAGGTAGATCACAGTAGGGTCACAGTCAAAAGCAGCATGTTCTCTTGATGCTGGAGGTTGTGCCTTGTGGGTCAGGCTTGGAGGAGAGGGAGCAAAAAGAGATTACTTCAAACTGGCTTCATGAATTTCTGCCAATATTGTTGATGACTTGATTCCATTCAAGTATTTGAAGAAATGTGTCATAATCATCTTGAAACTGTTTGTGAATCTAACTCAGTATTAGACTTCAGTGCAGAATTCAGTGTTTGAATATATGTTGAAACTAAAGTATTAAGAAACATACCACAACAATAGATGATTATAAATAAGACATTACGACACAAAATTGTCGATGGAATTCATCAGCTATGTATTTTTAACTGCTCTGTAAATAATTTTCATTGACTTTCACTTATTGCCTGTTAGGATCCTCTGACAGCCTGTTTTCCGGAGCTGTGGGCTCGTTTCCTGATAAGCAAGTTCAGAGATACTCGCCTGGAGCAAGGATAACGTCGTTTTTGATTAGAATCCTTGACACAAATCTCTCGTACCTTTTGAAGTTGCAGACCCTCTCTCTCATTTTTGCACCCTTCTTTTTTAGAGCTGCAGGTGTTTGGTCATGATACCGCCGGGGGGGTTGTGAAAAGACGTAGATACAGTAAAGCAGATTCATGAGAACTTTCATCTTGAAGTGCCGTTCAACTGTTAGATTCAATAAGCATCAATTTTAATGTTGTTCGTGTTTGTGATATGCCTTGATTCTCTCTGCTGCTTTGAGACCGACAGGTTCTTTGTAGTATGTACTTTTTAAGGAAAAGAGACATTTAGTACAACTTTTAAATACCTACATGTTAAGTTACTTTAAACCAATGCTGATTAACAGACTACATAAAAAGTACAGCACTCTAGCACTCTACAGTGAGTGAACACATAAATATGCTGTAGGGGATATTATTTGAGACCATTCTGTCTTGGCACAAGTAAAGATCACAGCCACATCCTTACAAAGGATGCTGGCAGCAAAGAGAGAAATGGTTCAGGATCACAGAATTTTCAGTTCGGTCCTTTGAGGTGTGATGGGTGGTATGGATTGATAATGCCAACCACATTTTTCACTCTCAAGCATCCCTTTTCCCCATGAACATTCAAGCTAGGAGTGGCACATGCAGCATTACACTGTAATGTCATTTTGCTGTGTTATATATGAAAGTGCATCTTTGTGTTGTGGTGGAAAAGGAGTGATTACCAGTAGGATCGGAGAATGCAGCCACTGCTGTAAGGATGCTTTCCCCTTAATGTCTCCAGCCGTTAAAGCCACCCAACAACTCAGCTCAGCCTGCAGCTTCCAGGTCTGATGGCTCCTCTGTGGTCATTTATCAGTCAGGAAATGTTACAGCCTGAAAATACAAGGGCAACACAGGGAAGGGACAACTCTGAGGAGAAGCGGCAAAATGATTTTTATCTCTCTGCCAAACTTTGAAAACAAGAAACTTGGACAGAAAAAAATGTCAAGGCCAGCTGATGTAGCGTAAAACCCTCAATAGACTATTATCATGAGTGGAGCTGTCATTTTATTTTGCACAACGGAGACAACTTAGGAGCAGATATGGTCAGGTAAGCAGCAGGTGAGTTCAAAGGTCTGGATGAGAAGCAGAACACAGAGCAGACTTCAGCGTTGCCACAAAGACTCTACAGATTCTTCTGCGCATTTACTCACTACATCAAGTAGAGAGTTTTTAATCATTTACTAAAAGTGAGGCGTCAAGTCCAACGTAGCAACATTAGATTTATTACTTGAATTATTACACAATTATTAGCAATTAGCGCTCAAAGTCAGATACATTCATCCCTGTTCATTTGTCACATTGTTGATTCGTTTATTAAATGGCTCATTACGTTTTGGTTTGACTGTGTAATATGTTTTAGGGTGCATCATTAGTAACATAGTAAAAGAAAAAGTATTTCTTCAAAGCGAGCGTCTAAACCTGTGGGGTACGTTCTTCATTAAACTGAATTGCATATTTTGCACCACTACCTTCATGTAGAGTACTGTGTATGTGGTTAATGCAAAGTACAAAAAAAACAACATGGCGTTGAGAGCATGTAAATAAACCAGCAAAATGTTACTGTGCTCAGATTCCTCAAAATGCATTTCCTTCTACCTCAAAACATTTGCAAAGCCGAATACTTGTTTAATTTGAAACCTGCAAAGTGTTTACATTCATGTGCGCATGCTAGCAGTGCTCTTCTCTGCCTATGTTGGGCCATTGGTTTGTTTCTTTGCACTTTACTGCCACCTGTAGATGAGCGTAATAGCATGAAACGAGGACAGTATATTATGGTGTTGACTATAAGCATGTGCACATGCGTCATCATGTACATGTATGAGACCAAACAGTGTGGTCCCTAGTTATATAGACATCGCTCAATAGTGCTAAAAACTGCACAGGATACCTTTAGTTAATAAGAACAATCAAAATATTTTGTAATACAGCTTTAAGATTCTATTTAAACTAGAATTTTCTTCAAAGTTGTATTTACTTGCAGACTTATTTTATTTGTGTTTTTTTCCTCATTAAAATGATTAAGGTTTAATTTGATTTTGATCAGAAACAAACTGGACAGATAGCAGGTGCAGATGGAACCTCAAGGCTAAGTGTTTTGTCCACTGAATATGCCCCAAATACAAAAGAACAATCAGAGTCCCACAGATTTGATTCATTTCCAAGGCAAAATAACCTCACAGTGTGAGGCTGGCCACTGCCAAACAATCCCCCTCTCAGCCTGATGATACAAAATGGATGCACCTGTGAACCAGCTGCCCAAATCAAGGTTGTTCTTTACTTCAAGTTGTCCCTCTGTTATATCTTTTCAAATACGTGGTTGAAACTGATAAATCCAGTGCATGTATGTGCCTCTTTGTGTGTCAAACGGTGTCACTGTCACCCACTGCCTCTCAATACACAATTCTGGTGCACAGACAGACCAAATATGCATAAATTCACAGTGCGAGCTCACAGATAGTACACAGACAGGGTAGTGTGCTTGTTGGCTAATGTTCAAACGAGGCAGGTGTAGTGGAGGTGGCGAGAGTTGTGTTTGGTATTGAGTGGGAGTGAAGGAGGCTGCTCTGTGTCAGAAATCACCAAAACATCTGTTACCTTCCACTTTCACCTGCACACTTGGTGAAAAGCGTTGCCTCTCTGATGGCACTGCAGGTATTATGATGCTGCTCTTTGCAACTTAGCATGAATTAGCACATTATTCTTTTGAGATCTGAATGCAGCCTCTGTGTGGTTGCTTGCCAAAGGATTAAGGTATTCAGAGAATCACTGTAGGTGCAGGTAAAATTAGATTTTATTCTTCACCAGAGGGCTCTAGGCATGTTGAGATTGGTCGGTCAGTTACTCTCACAATCGGATACTTTTCTGTTCTTTTATGTTGATATTTGGGAGTTAGATTGTTATGTGACCATGATAAATTCTAAAGGGGGCATTTCATGGTGTAAAAATCAACTTGTCAGTGCTCCTAATGCACTCAAAAGTCTTCGCCTCACCTCACCCCTTCGACCAAATAACTGGTTAATGGCAAAATATTTTAAACTATGATGCACAGATTTTCTTGAAATGAATTGTGGAGGTGCATGTCCCCCAGAGGATGAATTCTAAACTGATGTAAGAAAGCACCATTAAGCCTTTCCATTTTTTCTTGTTTCTCAGAGTTAAGTGTAATCTTGGCACTCACTATATTTCATAGCTTGACAATTTTAATATTCCCATGGCCTTTAATTCAGGATTAAATTTAAAAATGATTTAAATCTGAAAAATTAATTGCTTTAATATCCTATCCCATATTTTATATCTTATTTTTTTTCATGAAGATAACTAACCATAATGTTTTTGGGATACAGTCCAAAACAATTTCACCAACTTCGGAAAAGTAGGAAATTATTGCACTCCATTTGTTCACTTAAAGTGGATTTTAGAAATTCAGAAAGAAAAACTCAGACATAGACATAGTACTTTTACAAGATAAATCCAGTAGTGCTTGTAAAACAACAAGCTATTAGTAGTAAATGCAGAACATGTTATCTATAATCCAAGCTCTATTGGGGCCGTGGCTCACCAAGGTTAGATTAGACATGTAAAAACTGCCCTTTTATGAAGTCCGGGATTTTTGTTCATTCAGAGCTGCTGTTAAGGGCGACCGCCACAGTTATGGTCCTCATGCAAACAAAACCCCTCACCAAGAGCAGCATGCAGAAACAAAGTGGCTGAGCACATGAAAGCAGTAAAAGCCCTTAATATCATACTTGTTGTGCATGCTCACAAGGTTCAATTTTGTTTTCTTTGAGTAACGCTGTGGTTCACGGGCATCATCAATTTTAATCCATTTCTTTTCAACCCCGCGTCTCCATCACTCCGTCTGTAAACATCCCAACAAATATGGAAAGATCAAGTGAGGTTTTATCATTATCATCCCTGGCAATGTCATACGGAGCGGTGGTTTCTCTGCTAGGCCATTAGCAGTAAATCAAATGGAACATAAGCACACTAATGAACGGAACTGCAAACACTATTTAAACAGCATATCTGTTAGGACAGACCCGGTGCAATGATTTGACATGCTGACTGAATGCTTTTCAATGCCCTTTCCAAAGGCAACTATTCTCATTTTAATTTACGTTCGGTATTCCGTTAACCCTTTGTAACACAGCTTTACAGTACACAATTTCACACCACATAGATGTTTTGGTGTTTCTTTGTCCTCTCAAATTTAACTAAAGAAATGTCTTTTGGAGTTAAGTTGTAAGCCGAGGAGTTCAAATACCATAAAATTCGAACAAAGACAGACCACCCTTGCCCTAGCTGTATCCCAGCTGGAGCCTGCCTCAGCTCTCCCTTAATCTGACAAAAAAGATCCCAGCCAAGCACTTTTCTTGGGGTTAATTGTATGTGACATCCATAATACAGCTCTGGTCAATGGTTATCTCCACTTTGGGTGATGAGCAAGTTGTTTCATTCCCTGTAGAAATTCTTGAATGCTCTCTTCACTAAAGAAAAAAAAAAAAAAGTATATATATATATAGTTTTTTTTATATATATATCTCCTCATTATGCAGTTGTTTTAAGAGAAGTTCAAATGCGTAATTAATTTAACATAGGGAAAAACTGATTAATTTGACCTTTTAAAACTGATCTGGGACGATGACGTGGTATAAACGCCATCATGATTAACGCTGATTAGAAATATTTAACATAAAAGAATCATAATACATTTTGACATGAACTTGTTCTCGAATAAAAAGTGAATACTACTGAAAGAAGTAGGAAAAGCTGCTTCCATTTGTTCTCGGGAGGTGAATGGTTTCCTCACAAATATTTGCATCATGCATCGCTCTTCTAATGACCATAAAGAAAGATTCAGAACAATATGATCTGTTCAGTTAAAATAAGAAGGTGATGCTGCATCGGTCTCCATATTGTGCTGCTTGGCTGAACTGCTGCACTAATGATGAGGCTTAGGGAAGGCAAACTCCCACGGCTATCCGTGTCCCTTTTATTAAGATGGAGGGGGTATACAAATGCGGCCGGGAGAGGAACTGATGGGTTAAGCATCTTCCTCCAGAGGAACTTTATCTGAGGCTGAGAGCCACGGTAGTAAATTTTAATTACCACTCTCACACGCTACAATATAAATGCACACACTTGGTACACACCTGTTTTCTACCTATGTGGAATATTTTTGATATATAACTAGTAGGATCATGGTGTGCTGTAGTATCAGCTCTAATTTTTTTTTTTCTTTCTTCCTCTCAAAGCAGTAGCATAACTGGGTCAATTTCAGTCTCTTGGTCACTGTGGCTGCTCTGTAAACCTGAAGTATTACTCCCATTAGCTGCAGCCCTGTTCCCTTGGGCCATGGGGGACACATAGAAGGTAATTACAGAACATAATGTTATTAATTACTCTGAGCACTCATGCTACGGTTGGAGCTGAACTCTCTGCAGATGAGGTTCCTCAAAGCCAGGCGGGCCACAGCACAATGCCTAAGGTTAAGTGACCCACTCGTCCCTGTCACTGGATGCGGGGAATTGTCTCAACTCTTCTGTTCGTCTGCGTCTGAGTCCGTCTTCATGCCACTGTTGCTGCTGAGCTAAAAAAAGAAAAACGAAAAAAAAAAAAAAAAAAAGAAAGGAAGATTTATCCAGGGTGGTCCCCTGCAGTCATCTCTGTCCTTACAAAGAACACAGATGGAAAAAAAAAAAATCCCTATGACAGAAGGAAGTGGTCAGATGTCATTATGAGCTTCCATTTGCAAAAAAACCAAAAAGTTATACCAGGCCGTTGGTAAGAATTGTTACTATGGTTATTATTATTATGAGTGTTATTGTTAATGTTATTATTATGATTATGATTATGATTTGTCCTGGTGGGTAATGAGACCCCCCTTGCGTGACATTATAGTCGCTAAGCAAACTGCCTCCCCATTATAGGTGTGAAATTTCCCACCTCCAGCTTGTTTTCCCCATGATCCCCTCCTACATGTGGAGCTTATATATAGCATAATTTAATCTCATTATCCAGGGAGCCATATGCATCCTTGTAATGATGAAAATACAAAAGTAGGTGTTATGTTTTAGCTCTGTGCAGTACAGGGACTGGGAGGCTCAAACTAATTGGGGAAAGCCTCAAGCTGACTCAAAGTTGTTTGTCAGTTATTCACGCATTGTGTATTTGTAAAATATGGGGAAGTATTGTTGCAAATGCGAAACTGTAATGTTGTTTTTGCTTCAATGTATAATTAATTCCTAATGGAGTTTTTGCTATCATGGGTAAGCTTTACTGTTTGTGGGGTGAAATAATTGCACAGATTGAGATGCAAAATACACATTCCTACAATACAGTGGGTCACCAATCCTAAAAAGTAATATTCTTCAAATAAAGTCAACCGCTTTATTTGATTATGGCATGGCATAGAGTTCCTTAGAAAATACACAATTCTACCAGACTTAACTATAATATCTCTGCAAATGTCACAGCTTGCTTTCATGAATACAGTATGGAAAGAATATGAGTCCCCCTGCTATATATTAGACTTCATGGTGTATCAGCTAACACCCTGTTTCAGTGAATAGGCTTATTTAAATCCGTCCAATAATCAATAACTCTCTGATTTGAAATATGATTAAATTATACACATATTCTGTGTGCTTGATTTGCTAAATATCTACTATGTCAAGCAAGGCATCATATAAATGTATTGGTTTTTACTGAATACCAGGGCTTGGTCACATATTTTCAGTATATACTTGTGAAATACTGTTCGATCCTCCGGCATGAGCTCTGCACAGGAAGCCTGAGACTGGGAAAATGTCTTCAACCTAGTAAAATAAACATAAACAGGCTCGGGATTTGACTAGTCTTAACAGTCTTTTATTCTAAATCTACTTTGAGCCATTGAGATAATATTTAATGTGCGTGAAGTTGTTGCGTTTAAAATGAACCAGAAGCTGTCAGGAGCGTGAGGACAGGACTGTGCCAACATACCACATCAGCAGACAACCAAAGAATTGGTCTGATTCATATTACACTGATGTCACATTCAAAGCTGAACAAACAAATTACATTAACAGCTTGTCTTTGTAGTTGTATGGTCGAGAGAGAACTAAATTCTAAAAAGCAGGATGTTAACAAAGCCTGTGAAGGTCCTCCAGGAAGGAGGAGTTATACGTCCCTTTATTCTCATGGGAACCTTTTTGGCAGTTATGATACATTTACTTACTTACCTGAACAGAAATCATTTTCTTTCATCTCTGTTCATGCCTTACAGAGGATCAGTAAGATACATCTGTACCCTTTTGAAGTACTGTTACCTGGAGACACACTGCTGGGCTGCCGCACTGAGCTTATTTGATATACTGAATTTTATGTCAACTGTGGCAATCCACTCTATGCATCATGTCTAGTTTCAAGTGCAGTGAGAGGATGTAAGGACATGATAGCGCTATTCCTTAAAGCTACGGCTGCTGGACTGCCTATTGTTATGATGTATTGTCTTAGAGGTAGTTTACTGTACGAACAGTAGGCAGGGGGAGGGCAGGAAACCAACGGAGATAAGGTTCACGTTAGATAATCATCACTCAAGGCGTCATTGCAACATGACCACCACTATCAAGATCATTTGATCATCAAAACAGAATCAAGAAGCAAGCACAATATGTAGAAGCAGGGACTGATGGAAACAAGGGTCTAAGTTTTGTCCCCCAGTTAGCTTTATATTTGAGTTACCTACTAAAACATCTGTAAACAGAGTCCCCTTAGTGTTCACATAGAAGCTGCCCTTAAGCTCTGATTGCCCAAGCTTGTTGGTGCCATAGGGGCCTGACAGGAAGCAGACGCTACTCATGGATGACTAAATGTCCTCAGCTGCACTCTGCATGTTTTTGGAAAAGAATTGTTACATCTTCATTTGGATTTGGATACAGTGAATAATGTGTAATTTAAATATTCTCTTAGGACTCCTAGATTAAAGATACATGCAAGGCTAAGGTGGCAGAAGACATTGGTCTCCAAATCGTGCATGCTATAGCTCGTTTTACTATATTTCTCATGTTTATGTTGTAACTACACTCTTAAGCCTGAATTACCTGATATTTTACCCACTTGTAGGCAGTGGGAACAAGCTGTTAACACAACACTGACGTTTTATCACGGTTATAAACTCATTAGCAAACAGTTTACACAACAGACACACATAGCAGCATTTGGAGTTGCGTTTCAGGCCACCTGGCAAATGCAAATCCTATAGTCATTCTTCTTTTAAATCTAGTTCTTCAGCTTCTCAATGATCCACTGTGTTCACCAGCTAGTTGCTCACAATGTCGATGATGGGAGTGGTGGGGGTGAACCCGAGAAGCTGCAGTATGGAAATCCACAAATCATCCTATTGAGCTCCATTGAATTGAAAGAAAATGCAAAGTTGGGTGACACTTTTCTGTTAGCTGTTCATGTTTAGTGACCCTTTTCACATACAAGTAGTAATGTGATCCATCGTCAATATATAAAATATATCAATCATTGCTGCATTAAATTTCTCCTCACTATTAATTAGATCAAGTGTGGTTTTCTGTCAAATTAGAACATGAATTATGAATAATCTCTAACAACTTCTATTGTTTTTCTTGTTGGACTTGTTAGACCCACTGATCAAAATGTCCAATAATGTGTTATTTTCTTTGTTGATATGAATGTGTGTAAATGTACAATAGCAACCACACGCTGTTTTTGGTCGAGTTAAAACCCTTCACTTCATCTCCCCACTCATGAAACCAAACCTACGCCCTTGGGTAAAAGCAAGACTTAGCCTGAATCCTACGAGATTAGCTGCTGCATGTTCATTTTTTGTTCATTTGAAAATCACGTATTAGCCTGTGAATGAGATGTTAATCCCCTTGAGAAAACACTAAGAAGATAATAATCCAGCGATTGTATTTGTCAGTGTACGGCCATCTGAGCTGCCAACAGGTAAAAAGCACTTTTAATGTGTCACACTAGCACTTTATTTCACTGCAATCAAAGTGTCACATATTATCATCTACTGTGTTTGCAAACATTGTTCTAATGCTTCAATACCTGGTAGCAGACTACTGCTCCCCGTAGGCATGGTGTGTACCACCTCCACACAGGCATTATTTTTTCTAACAAAGGTGGGTGTTTAATAGTGTGAAAAAGAGGGATGAAAGACAACTGTGAAGATGATTGTAACACACTCAGGAACAGAGAGTCCTTAAATTGGATTCTTAAGAGGGTTCTCTCTCGGTAAATGATGTTTTACGCAGCTTCCCGTACAAAGCCTCCTGAAGAATTACAGTGTCAGAAATCTTATTTTGATGAAACTGCAAGGCCACAGGCTGCAAGGTCAGTGAGGCAATTAAAGGAGGCCGTTAAGGTGCTCCATCTCATTTCCATTTGTTACATAACATGGCCCATTTCACACTCCTAATGGATCTTAGGTGTCAATATTGTCTGCATATTAGTAAATAAAAGCATGGCTCGCCACTGCTTTGAGCCATTATTGGTGTTGCAGGTCCACTTGAAGGAACTGGTGAGACTCCAAAGGTCAGCCTGCTCTTGAGCTTTGGACCTCACTCCCTGGCAGGTTTATTCTCCGACAAAGGGCCAAGGGGAGAGTGGAGCACTCTCGGTGTGAGCCAATTAGGGCTTGTTTATTTTCCTCCACTGTCTAATAAACGTCAATTTCTAGTTTTAATGGCTTGGAAAGAGAGTGTGATTAAAATTCAGGCCCATGGTGTGACCAAACGTGAAACAGAGCCACATCTTCCAGGCCCTTCATCATGTGGAATGGCTCTCAGCGCAGCATTGTTATGGGAGGTTATGATAATAGAAATATTTATAACACCCTACTGACCCCTGTGTACAAGTACAACAACCACCAGGAGGACACAAATAAAAGCAGAGAAAACAAACACAGCCCTTTCAGGAGCTCACTGCTTTACTTATTCAAAGGCCAGTGCAAACCAAATTTCAAGAGCAAAAATGTAGAATTTTTTAACATGTTATAGTTTTATTCCACAACTTGTTATTGCCAGCTTAGGTTCTTGGACTGCTCCTTACTTTGAATGATGTGGCTTGGTTATTTGTCGATATCTTGTGCAATCATTTTCATTTATCTAATATATAAAAACATTTCATTATTTTTTTGAATCTGGATATCAGAAACAATTGTAAAAAGCTGCTTAATAATATATTGCTGACCGGTAAAGCTCAACAATTTACCTGCATTCAACGTTTCTGGCATGACTCCCTCCTCTGTGTGTCTAATAATGCTCTTGCTTGAAGCGCTGCAATCCAGTCTCATTATAATTGTTGCTGTTGTTGTTGTTGTTTTTCATCTGTGACATTTAAAAATGTCAATAGAATGCAACTGCACCTAAAACATATGATAATTTAGCAGATGATTGGCTCACACTTATTGGGAGTTCTCTATGACTCAGCAGTTTATGTTGTTTTGTCCAACTTGTATTCATAAAAAAAATATCCATACCCTCAGCAGATGAAAAAAAGTTCCTATCAATAGAATGAAGTGTGTTTTATTCTGTTTTTCATTCTTTATGATCCAGAGCCTCACTGTCATGCCTGATTTTTGAAAAGTAGGCTACCACTCCATGGCTTTGATGGTACTGGATAAAAGCGACATAAAGTGGCATAAACCTTTCAAGGTATCACACATTTATATTGGAAATGCAGCACTTTACACGCTATATTACAGGGGTGAGACAAAGTCATTGGTTTGCAAGTCACAGGTCTTGCCTATAAAGTCAAGACCAGCAAGTCCCAAATGAAGTCCTTCACTTCTTCCCCTGACTTCTGAACAAGAAAGAAACTTGAATGACGTTTGACATGTTAAATTTGTAGAAAATGTAGTATTCATTACTTTCTAACACATTTTAGAAGATCAAATGTAAAAAATGTAAAAAAATCAAATGTATTCCTGTTTCAAGGGTTGGGGCTCGAGAGCACGTCATCAAATCTGAAGTTTGAATCTCTCGGTGTTAGTAACAAAAGTTAACTCTTTTTTTTTCTCTTCAACCTTGTTACAACAAACAATGGAGAGAGAGAGAGCTATTACAGAGCTGGCTGAACTTAAACCCATTGATGGACTTTATTTATTTAGCCTGTAGAGAAGAACAAGTAGTAAAATAACAATAAAGACAATAGTGGCAAATGGACTGCAGAGTGTTTGTAAAAGCTCATGTTTTGTGATCAAAACAGAAGATAGTCTGGACTCAGGCAGCTTGTTTCGCCTGTGCCCACACTGAGAAGGCCCAATTACCCTTCTTTTCAGCCTGGATTCAGGGAAGACTAACAGCCCATGCCCAAAGATGCCCAGCTGTGATTCAAGGAATTAAAAAGGCCACGGATATAGCACAGTATAGTTGAGAACAAGGTCTGTACGTGATCAGTAAATCAGTTTTAAAATTTATTTGCAAGCAGTGTATTGTGGAAAAGCTAGAAAAGGTCCGACATGGTCACATCTATTAGATTTGGATAAAAGGCTAGTGTAGATAATGTGCATTGTTTAATTTCTGTGATTAAACGAACCTCCCTAAAACAGTTTCCAAGAGCTGCTATCCATAACAATGAGCCCGTGATGTACTATCTGCAAAATTAAATCATGGTATTGTAAGCCAGAGTGAAAATGACCTCAAAGTCAGAGTGAGAGCACCGCTGAATGCTTAATTAGGCAGTTAGTGTTGGCAAGCTTGCTTGCTAAATAATGGTGATGGTGTAGATCCAAAAACAGGAGCAAACATTTTGCAGAGCTCTCAGCTGTAAACCTTGCCGTGGCTGCCAAAGGGCTCTGTGTCCCAAAGAGTCTAACTGCTGGCTACAACGCAGCGCCTGTTACTGTACCACCCCCATAATGACTAACTATCTCCCTCTCTCTTTCAACTCAGATCAAGTCAATAAAGCTTTGCTGACATCAGGTTTTGATTAAAAATATTGCCAAAGCAAATGCAGATGAACTGAAGTCACATTAAAGGCAGGCAAACACATGCAGATGCTCTTTTAAAGGACACAGAGGGTCACTGATTGGTTTGAACATAAAGAATAATGTGAATTACATGCTGTGGCTGTCAAAGCCTCCAGAAACTCAGATAACCAGATTAACACTGGGCATCACAAAGGTTGTTATCAGTGGGAACGGTTAACTGGAGTTTCCAAAGCAGCTATGAGCAGAAAGGCAGAGTTCTAAGTTACAAGCAACAGCATCAGGAGCAGAGTTTTTACCATGATAAGAAATATCTGATTCCCACTGGAAAATTACAATAATTCAATAGAAAGAAAAAAGTATATATGTGAAACACATAAAATATGAGCACACAGCTAGAACAGAAAAGGCAGAAAATCCATATAAAAAGGGCTGAAGAAAATAAGTCGTTCTTGTACAGGGGAAAAAATGTCTTTTTTTAAATCTGTTTATTTCGTTTTTTAATTCTTACTTTTTATTTTTTTAAATTTCTACATCTTTTCATTGAGTTTAAAAAAAGATTAAATACTCACAAAGTTGCCTCATAGCAGCACTAGAAAAAGGGTATAGTGTCAGAATTTCAGCTGAGAATAAAGAAACCCAGCACAATTAATATGCAGCTGTAATGGCCACTATTTAGCTTGTTAGAGAGCATAGGTTACCATGGTGATCGACCCCAGTTAAAAGTGAGCCAACTGTATTACACCGCAACACTTTACTAGAACTGAAAGGTAGCGAACACACTAATTGTGGCTACTTTTTGAATCCGACGTTCTCAACCACCATGTCTTTTGGAGGGATAGTGTTCAATCCCCCCCCCAGTGGATTTCCACAGACGTGGAGAATCTATGACAAGGTGCACTGAAGTTCTAGAGAACGTGACTGAACAACACTTTCTTAAGACACTTTCTCATTGGTTTATGACAAGTAGCATTATATGCTCCCGCTATTTCTATCACATAAATGGAAGAATTAGAATAAGCTCTTTTCCTGAAAGGGAAGGATTTACTGCACTTTTGGGGAAAATTTTAATTCCATCTTTTTAATATTTTCACCATTTCATTCTCTGTCTTTGTTCCTGGGCACATCATAATTTTCCTCTGTCTAGGCGCTGCTTTTTTTTTTTGTATCTAGTTAACATTAGTCTGAGAATACAACCACCAACATTAGTGCTAACTGGCTGTGAGAGCTAAGGAGAGAAAGTATGTTGGTCTTTCCAGGTGAAAAAATGTATACATAGAAGTAAAGTTCGGCTGGTGTGTGTGTTTATACTTTAATACTGAGCTTATTTTTTACAGCCCACATGCTCCGTTGGGAGAACTCCTCAATATGTTTTAGTGAGCTGCTGTCAGCTGGCTGGAGCCTCCAGATAAGGGCTGTTGTGTGTTGTGTAGTTAGTGGTTAAGTATTGGTGTTCTCCACAGCTCCCCGTGTCACTGTGTTATCTGAAGGGTCCCAGCGAGCTCCTCAGGCTCAGCTCTCTAGGTCGCAGTAATGAGAGAGGATAATTACTGATCACACTTTGCAAATGGAACAGCAGGACGATAGAGGGCTTCTAATGAAGCCCCCCCCCCCCCCCCCACCGCATCATATATACACAAACACTGTTAAGAGCATGATAATGACAAACACTGAAACAACTACAGGTCTCTTTGGACCTCAGTGAGGAGGAACTGTGCATCCTATTATGCTTCAAGACTCAATATTTGACCAAGATTTAAATTGTTTCTTAACCCCCCCTTTTTATTTTTAAATGTGGAAATATCATCAGGAACAGAGATAAAGAAACTGAAGTAAATAGGTTGGAGTAAATGCTTTGCAAGTACGGTAATTATTTTTGATCATTATTCCGATCAGCTGCATTTTAATGAACACTTTAAATCACCTGACAGATGTTTATATGCAAGACAGACAGTATTCATGAGAGTCAACATTTCTATTAGCTGTAATTTTTATGAGATGACCCTCCCTCCCAAGAAAAATACGATAGGATCAGTCATTTTAGCGAGTGCCCAAAAACGGCACACTTATGTTCAAGTGACAAATGATGTGTGATTATGATGGAAGCGAAGGAGGGGGGGGGTCAGGTGGTGTTATTATTGATTATTTTAATTCTGGAGACTGCGGTTAAAAGAAACCCACACTGACTGGCAGCAGGGAAGAGGAAACTAACAGCAATCATTCCCAAACCATTTCCATGATCTCCCAACCTTAATAAAAGGGGACATTTCAAAACTAAATGTTTTTCTAAACATAACTAATACTTTATTTTAAGTACTTTATCCAAACTGTGATGTTTCCTTCACTGTGTGCCCAAACTTTAACCGTGCTGTTGTCCTTTCCCAAAACACATTCATTTTTCAGCAGTGATTTGTAATGATGTTGGGAAGGCTGAATAGTGGTGTTCTACTTTTAGGGGCATGATATCATAAAACACTGACATCATAAAATGCTGTGTCATTCTACAGTGTTGCAGTTGCATTATTAACCTGCTTTGGAGAACAAAGACTCCACGGGAGACATCCTGTTACATACATTCACTTTTGATCATCATTCCTGGAGTCACAAGTCTAGAGAGCTACCAGGAATGATCCTTTTATTTACACTGTTTTCTTTATATTAAAAACCAAGATTCACGCACCCAAAATGTCTCAATATTTGATTGTTCACCAGTCATCTAAGAGAACATGCTCTACAGTAATCCTATCAATAATGTTTGTAATGCCCTATGGACTCTTGTGTAGCTCTGATAACCCAATAAATAATGTCCAAACTGTGGAAATAGCTTTGGCCATCAACCAGGATATAAAAACCTGAATTTCACTTGAGGGATTAATTTCACATAGTGGACTATTTTACATGCAGTACTCCCTGCAGCCCCATATCCCAGTAATTAAGTTGGTGAGTAAAATATCATCAAAGCCAAAACTCTGATAATTAGGCCCGGGTTGTAAAAAACTGAAAAGTCTCATCTCATTATATTTAATTGATGATCGCAGTTGATGATAAAGAAAAAAGCTTGAAAACAACCCCTTTGACCTTGAGCTCTGATCCCAACCTGCACTCCTTCATCCTTCTCCTCCACCGGTTAGTTGAGGACAAACATTGTACCGAGCCAGAAAAAACAAAGGCAGAGAGGAGACGGAGCACTTTGTCAGATCAGCTAATTGAGTATTTGGCCCAAAGCAGGAGCCATTTATAAGACCCCTCCTCCCTCTAGGCCTGCCCAACTGACTCCCATTCCTCTGCCCATGTCCAGCTGTGTGCTGCTGTGACACAGGGCTTTGTCACCCCTGTTCCTGTATACCCCCCTGCCTCTTCCTCATCCATCATAGCAGAGTGATTCCTGGGTTTAAGAGCAGGTGATAAAGATACTTGCAGGCCCACTGTGGACACAGCAGGACCCTCCAGGCTAAAGTGCCCTGATCAATCAGAGGCTCTGCTGGGTCAAGCTGCCCTTCTGATATCAGACTTAAGGAAACAGTACCATAACCTGATAGAATACTAGTGAAATCATTTAAAGCTAGAAGCCATACCCACACCCTCTCACACATTGGCACACAAAAACAATTTTTCCACCCTTAAGTTTGTCACTAATCTCAGTTGTTGTACCCATTTTGGCCAACTCAACTCTTTTATTATGTTTGGTGCAGCAAGCAACTACTTCATCTTTGTCGAGGGTGACAATTAGGGGGCCACCAATGTGTAATCAGAGTCAGTGTCCCAGAATCACAATAAGTGTCTGCACTGTCTCCCACTCCTTCTCATTTGAACAGCTGTGACTCCAGCAGTGCTCTTGGCAGGCTTCATCCCCTGTTGCCTCATTTACTTGCAGCCTCTAAAGTATTTGTTTGGAACAGTATGTACCTCAAACTGGAGATATTTGAGATGTTTCTTTTTCTTTTTTCTGATTCCAGGATATCTAATAGCCACATTAGTCTTATTTCTCTATGCATGGTCACAATATTGTCTCAATAGTGTCACAACGTACAATGGACATTTATTCAGTTCAGTTGAAAACTACATATTCACACACATGACCAAGATATTCTAATGATGATATGATGTGATATTTAATTCTGCTTTGAAGTGAAGTTCTTTTTTCTATCAAAGAACCAGAGTGTAACAGTAACAGTAGAGTCTGACAAGAACCCAGATGCATGACTCAAGACATGCAGGTAAAATCAAAGTTCAGTTTACTGAGGTAGAGAAAACAAGCAAGGGTCAGAATCAGGAAATCAGCCAGAATAGGCAAAGTTATCCTGCAAATGGCAGGCAGGAAATCCAAGGTCCAGGAATCAGTGGAGAGTGAAGAGGACTGTAGATGGGGAACAGGCACACAAACCAAAGTGCCAATTTCCCAGTTTCCAACTTGAGAGGTAATTCCGTAGACCCTCTGGCCAGGAGGAAAGGGAATGCAACAGTGATTGGCTTTCCTCTCATAGCAGTGGGAGGTGTAGAGAAGAAGAGTGGTGCAGCGACAGACGAATGCCTGGACTGGAGGGATGTTTTCCTTGTTCCTGGTCTACGCCTTCATAGAGTTAGTGACCCAGCGAGCACTGCAAGGGAGACAGGCCACTTGCAGTGCTGAGAAGAGCGGGATGTGCTCTACTCAGATACGTTGATGGTATCGGGCTGGGAGGAGGCTCTTGGTATCACGGATACCCAGCAGAAGCAAGAGCCAGAATGCATTCAACACCACCATGGTTGCCCCACTGGAGAACCTGGGAGTGCGGACTACTATGCTGGTCACGTTTGTGACCTCACAGATGACCAGTTCAGTCAAGGTAGGTTATAAATAGGCTTGAAAAAGATAAAAGATGATATTGATTGAGCGCTCCATTGCTCCACACGGGGCACCTCTGCTTCCCCCTTTGCTGTCTGTATCGGTTTTGTGCACCCCAGGACTTTCAGGAGCATTGTTCAGCAACAAGCATTCATTCAGAAACAATTCCACTTGTATTTTCTATTTAGCTGAAAGCATTGGTTGTTATAGCCACAAAGAAGAAAAAAAAATCTAAATCTAAAATATACTACATCTAATACACTGTAAATCATATAATATTTTGCTGTCATTTTGCCAGCCATCAATTCTTCCTGTCATGTCAGAGCTTTCTCTTCCCTCCCTCCCTGCCCTGCCCTGCTGTCGCGCTCAGTATTGACTCCCACACTTACCTACATATCTGTCTCCAATCCCCTAATTGGCTCCCCTAAATATATACTGGCCACTTTGCCTCACTTCCCTACCAACTCATCTGCCGAGCATTCCGCCCTAAGACAGGTCAAAGCAGACATTAGCACAGTGGAATATATCGGTGTCTTGGCGCCGCAGTGACTCCTCACAGGGCTAGTTTTTAAACTACTGTAGCTGACGACCTAACGGCTAACGTACGAGCACAAGTCAGTCACAGTTAAGGGTAATTAAGACTCTAACAAGTCCCCAACAAGACAATAAGTTCACACAGTTTATTCAAAATGTGTTGAGCAGATTGACAGAGAAGGGTTAAATAACACTTAATGGTGCAACACAGCAAACAAGCTATGGCACTTTCCTCCATTTTGGACTATCTCATTATCTGCTCCCTTAAAGGTCAGTGCTGTCAAGATGTGCAGTGGAATTTGTGCAGATTTATTTTCGCTCCCAAGATCAAAACTACTGATCACAGAGATTTCATTATAATGAATTGATTTTGCCTCAAAGTTTAACATGTTTAATTCTGGTGTCACTGGGGTCTTCAGTGACTAGCCTTCATGTAACACGCCATTTTTTGGGACTTTCAGCCCATTTTGCTTGCCTCTGAGTCATGCACTTGAGCCATTACTTGCAACACTTAGCCTTTCAGTGCAACCTTTTTTAAAATACATTTTAATTACTTTCATTTTTTATTTTCATTTTTATTTTGGGTGGTTTGTTTAGCTGGTGTAGAAGAACCACACTGCATACTGTTTTAGAATCTCAAACTCTAAGACTAAATATGAAGTCATCCTCTCAAGTCAAGCTACATTGAACAATATTTTATGCTGAGTTTCAGACTCTTTCATCAAAGTGGTTCCTGCTGTCACTTTTACTACAAAATGTTTTCTACAATAATATTTGCGTAAATTCTGCACAACAGTCGATAGTGAGGGCTGGGAAAGACCTGATCAGCATAATAGATGTCTATAGAGGTACAGTCTTTCTGCTGAGCACAGCATCATGTTCACACCAGTTTAACTTTCCAGTAGCCCTTTCTATTTTCCCCTCTATCTATACTCCACTTCACTTAAGGCAAAGTCACTGTTCCTAGTTTTTTCCATTTTATATTAAGACCCTACAATTATGCTATCACCTAACCGAGCAGTTATGCTTACACAAATGTAACTAGTTTGCATGCAAAGCAAAATGCGGCATTTGATTTATTTAATTACATTAACCAGTCATGCTACACTCAGTCCACGGGGGCTAATGAATGGGAATGAGTGGAAGTTTTAGAAAATTATCCTTTTTTTTTGTTTTGGTCTAAGGCCCTCAGTCCATTTCACAGGCTAAATCTCAAATACCATTTGACAAAATGAGCCAGTAATCTTAGCGGGGAGATGCAGTGATAAGTCAGAAGAATCTGGATGAGACAATGTCCCTCACTTTTTGTGTTAAACTTAGAGTGGTTTTATTCACTTTTGGCACCCCAATGACAAAATGGACAGTTCTGAGCATGTCACTGGATCTATGTGGTCCTATAGCCCAATGCCAGGATTAGGAGCTTGGTCCACGAGGTCAAGATGCTGAAAATGCATGCACATTTTGCATATTGGCATAGTTAATGATATTCTAGAGATGAGCCGTACAAAGTCAGACAACTCTCGGTCACGTCGATGAAAACTACAGTTGGGAAATCTACTGACAAAATTAAACAAATACTGAGTAATGTATGCAAGTTTGTCCAATCACCACAATGTCTCTTTTTTAACAGCATCTTGAACTTTTTCATATAGAGCTGTGTGGTTCTGCAAGGCTCCAATAACAGGTTTGGACAAACTAACTACAAAAGACAAAAGAAAAGTTTTCTGCTGAACGTGACCTTTACTGCTTTGAGATGAATGTAGTACAGTATATTGTAACATTAGCATTTTAAGTTTCCAATGCATCTCTTGTAGAAAAAGAAACATCCAAAATGGCCAAAAGGAGACTGAGGTTTAAAGCTCGTCCAACAAAAGAGATGAATGTGTTCTTGTTTATACTGGCATCTGATGTCAGTGACTTCAATCTGAAAAAGATTACCTCTACATTCTTGGTTTACTGCTGAGCATGAGGTCCATCTGCAGAGAGATGGCTGGCATATTTTCCTATCTCATTAACACTTATTTTAGCAGATGTCTTTGCAGAACAAGAGCAGCAGCAGCGAGAATGCCTGTAGAGGAAAAAAGGCTTCTTCTCCTTGAGAACCCCGAGGATTTCCCGTCTAATGAAATGCTGTCAAGGTCCAGTGAGCTGGGCTGCCAGAAGAAAGCTACACAATGGAGAAAAGCCCGCCAAACAGCACAAAGCGAGAGGCAGATAGCAACCCCAACTCCTCATACACTTATTACATTTTAGGAACCACTGAGGCAGCTAACGGCGGGAAGCTGCCTTGCTCACACAAACAGAAATCTGTCGCCTCTTCTTGACCAGGTATATTATTTTCTATTTATTGTAATTCCAAACACTAATTTAGATAAAGTAATCTAGGAGTTACAATAATTTGCTTAAGAAACTATTGTGGAGTAGCAGAGGATAGAATTCCAAAGGTGTCGGGATAAAGATATTTAACAGTACAAGTTTACACCACCAGATTCAAAGCTTTCCAGCACATGACAGAGAATGTTTGCTGTCCTGTGCACTTACTGTCTATAGACAGGATACTTGGAATTAAACCATTATAGAGTTGGATGTGCAGCAAATCTTTACTGTACCCCCTTGCATCTATTACTTGTATCTGATGAGAAAAGTTACATGGAGTAATAAACAGTACAAATTGAGTGAGCTCACCATTATATAACATAATTCTTAAGGCGTGACAATTTTAGAGAACTTGTGGCCCTGGCTATCTAAATAAATGACATCAGTCAAACAGACCACCTTCCAAAGTAGCAAGAGAGCTGTATTTCATGAGTTCCTCGTCTCATGCTGACTTTTCCAGCTAATTAAACAAGAAGCCGAGACAGACAGAGAAAGATGAAGACTGCAAGGAGGAACTAACCTGCACAGGGTGTAACAGAAAGGAAAGATTACTCTGTCATAAAAGAGAAAAGGAAAGATAAGGTGATGTTATTTATAACCCTGCTTTAATCTATTGCAATTGTCTGGGAAGCATCCTTATTAGCTTTACACTGAGACAGCCAACGCCACTGTTGTAGCGGTTTGTTTTTCTGACAGGAAGGAAACATCACCTCCAGTCGTCCCCTCTGCACCCCTGTAACTATCAGCCCTTCCCACTGTTGTGCTTTTCTATTTCAGGTTTGTACAGATTAGAGAATAGCGCAGTATGGGGGGGGCCTGTGGTGCAATCAGTTTCATGGTTGGCCTGCGAAAATCACACAAAGAAGCACACATGAAAGCTGTTGATTCACCCACGCAATGTAATGATAATTGTGCAACTCAGTCGCACTTTCTCCCATAGCTTGTTTTGGAGTGTTCAGTTGTTAGTACTTCTGTGTAGAGTAAAAGGCTGAGCATTGTGTAATGAAAAACTAAATAAGATGAAGGTGTGTTGTGTTTAATTTAACTGAATGTTTGAGGATAGAGCACGATGGGGTTTGCACTTACTGACTGAGAACGATGGCATTGATTTCTAATGGTTAAATAGACCTATGTGACAAACTGTCATGACTAGCTCAAGTAGGGACAATAGCACATCAGATGCAACCACGTTTTTTTTATCATAATGACTGACTACCAGTGACCTCCGTCCAACACAGGAATTTCATGGGGGGCCATGATGGTTTGGCCTTATGCCCCTCAAAAAATGACATGCCCTGCTGCCACTGTGGCCTAGGTGCCTTTTGTTGAGGTTCTGCATTCTTATTTGGCAACATAGAGACGAGGAGACACACAAACACCCACAGAGCATAAACTGCATATAAAGATGGATAAAAAAAACCTCCCTAAAAGTGAAGCTAAAACGTTTTTGTTGCCCACTGGTGGCTGGTCATAAACCCTCCCCCATCCATGTTAGGGGATGGAGTATGGGCTCAGGAAATGGAGACTTGTCACCCATCTTTATACACAGTCTTTGACACAAACACACACACAAAAGTAAGACAAAGAGCGAGAGAGTGAGATGATATAGATCAGCTATGTGTGATCAGAAAAGAGCAGAGGAGCTTGTTGACCGGCGTGGAGAAATATGCTTCTGGTGTGAACACACTACTGCTTGCAGAATTGACACATCACTGCACTTTGCACCTTCTCTGCTTCGTCTGTCCTCCTGCGTAACAAACATAACTTTAGCAAACACTTTCTGGACAGTCATTAACATTAGCGGTACTTCCATTTATTTTTTTTCCTCCCAGCAACCATCATGCCAAACAAGCAGAAGAGGAAGAAGGTTCTATAGAATTCTTTCAGGACCCAACAAGGACTTTTTTTTTGGTGGATGGAAATTATGATACTGGGAGCAACAACATTGTTAGTTAGCTAACAACACACCATCATAAGTGTAAGCCAGTTATTAGATTGTAAATTGCTGTTGCTGTTTGCTGTTTAGTCCAGGGTTAAGCATCCATACACTTTTGAGTTAGACGTTGCTGGCAAATGCTGGTAAATGCTGGTAATTTGGAAATACAAATAAATTGTTTTGTGGAATAAACAGCTTGTGTTATTCATTTGTTTCACTGATAGTAACACTATGCAAGGACTGGGGGGAACAAGGCTGCGAACAAGTAAACACTAACACCATGCATTTTCCAAATTTTTACAAGAAATCAGTTTTGAAAATGTATTATGAGGCAGGATCTGCCATTATGGTAGCACACATCGTCAGGTGAGTTATAGAAAGTAATACACAGGGCTGTAATGCTTGAGGAGAGCAGTTTTATTAAGGGATATGTTTTCCTTCTTCTGTGTTACATTCAAAACAACTGCCATGGGCATTGCCAGCCAGTGTAATAAAGATTTACTAGATTCTATAGGTTTGTTTATGGTGGAACAGCTTGTGTCTATAATTGGTCTAACTAAACTAAACCAGAAATGCAAAATTAGATTAAGTTCAAAGTCTGGGGATGATAAGCATGGGACATGTTGTTGAGTTCTGTGATTAAGACTGCAACACAAAACCCCAGAGAAATGGATGGTTTTCTTCATCTTAAAGTTGCCTTCCTTAGCTGGATTGTCTGGTCCAGTGCATAGGATTATTACAGCTCTCATTAAGGATGGACTCGGACTGTGTAAATCCCAGGACAGTCTAGGGAACAAGTAGAACTGACAGAGCATGCTGGCATAATACATACTGTCTCTACTACAGGTCTCTAGAGTTTACTGCTGTGGTGAAGACACAGTCTGGTAAAACAGCTTAATTTTACTGCCTTAGCTTTTGTGCACGTGTGTGTTTCACTGTAGGGTTTTTCCCCACGGAAAAGATAATTTGTGAATGTGTTTAAAATGAGTTCATTTCTAACCCACATCACAATGTGTTCATGAGGTTTTATGAGCCATGTCAAAGTACAGTTTTAGTTTGCCTGTCATTAATATGCTGCAGGCATCGTCTAATTAGACTCATGAAAACTAGACTTCAGTCAGAGACACTTACGTCACGGTATTGACATTTATAACAAATGCTTAGGTTTGGCAGAAAAGGCTCTTTGAGGAAGCTTAACAAGAATCCAAGCAGTAGAAATGATTCAGCTGGGAAAACTAATTATCCATTAGTACACATACATGCACATTAAATCTTAATTAAATCAACTAATGAAAGTATCAGGTTATAATGGGCATGCTGTTCACATGCATGAAATAAATGAATGTTACTAGTCGGTTTATCGCCAAATAGTTGAAGTTAATACCTCATCTATACAACAATAATTCAGAATATTTATTAATATACCAGTATATTTTAAAAAGTGAATACATTGCTGTACTAATTCTAAAGTCACATTTAAGTAGTATTTTTTAAAACTTTTTCTATGAATAAAAACGCAGAAATGCTACACATAATAGTAATAATCATAAAAAACCGTAAAAAGAAAAATTACTATTAGATATTTGTCAGATGGCCATGACTCAAATGAATGCCAGCTGTTGTTCGTTCAGTGAAAGCAATAACACTTAATAAAAGGCTAGATACTGTCCTGAACAGACGCAGATGAGGTTCTGTTTGAACTGCATTTGATGTTTTATCATATATTTTTGATCTGCGTGCAGACATCTGCACATACATATACAGACACCCTCACGCACATGGGCTGTGTTCAGAATCGCATACTGATTTGCTATAAATAATAACTTTGACATCAGTCCTGGCACCAGCCAGAAAGAGAGCATGTACAAATGTGACGAGAGTTCAACCGATAATGGATTTTTGAAGGCCAATATAATAACAATAGCTGAAAGCTGACTAATTGTCCATATCACTCGCCCATTGAACCACCCCCAGGCGCACCCTGCCACACACAGCCAGGGTCTAAAAATGAATGCCTGTCAAAACATACAAGTATTTTTATTTTAATTGGAGAAGCTGTTTGAGAATTGATACAAAACTTGGCCGATGGAAACAAAATAGATGAACTCACATACTAATGTGAACACTGGAGTTAACGTCCATAATCTGGTCCGTGGTGGTACTGGCGGCGGACAGCCTGGGAGCCAGGCAGTTCTCTGGTGAATTTACAGGGTGGAGGGTGAAGTTGTTACAGGGTAAAACAACGAACAAGGGTTGGGTTATTGCCAGGAGTCAGTAAGCTAGGCTATCATGGACTTTCCCTTCTTCCAGGCAATCCCCTTAGGAAGGGTTCTTAGAAGTCACTTAGCCCGTCACTCAGGCATCTCACGGAACAGATATGCTTCGATTTTATCAAATGAATCAATCCGCACTGATCCCCCAGTGTTTTTATTGCTTTGAGAGGATTTTTGTGGCATTTATTGCACAAACAGCTGTTACAGTTACTTACAACTAGGTTCCCCAAACTCACCAGGTGGGTGGGGAAATACAGTCAATGAATCAAATCAATCAATCTTCCCATGGAAGTGACGAGGCTGGGTGGTCCAAAAAGAAAAATCAATAACTCTTCAATTTGTTAAAACAGTCCAATATCAATACCATGGATGAGGTGAGGGAGCAAAGGTCATCTATAACCCCACCAAACCTCTTCTACTCAGCCATGGCACCAACCCCTGCAGCAGTGGACTCTCCTCCACAGCAGACCAGCTAGCTCTAAGGGGAAACATTAGTTCAACTGGCTCACTTAACTTAAAGAGTTCCAAGAGAGAGGAGGAGAAGGAACATTGAGCAGAGGGAAGGGAGATGAAAGACCGAAAAAGGAGAGGAAGAGTGAGGGCACAGGGAGAGGAGGGACGGAAGTATAGAGAGAGTGGATGAAAAGCAGAGGCAGAGAGAAAAGACTAATGTTGCTACTACAAAAATAATTTTCCCAACTGGCTATGAGTACAAGAGAGAGACAGAAATGACATAAAAGTGAAATAAAATGAGTTACTTATGTAGCCATCACACCAGTAGGTACAGAGTAGTGTAATGTGATGCACTGAGCAAACATTAATCCCTATACTCATTACTACAATTGATCTGAGGAAAGGTCCATGGCCCAGACCACTTTGTTCTAATCAAAGTAAGGAAATTATTACTAATACAATTAGGCTACCATCTAAATAATAATATTAACAGTTAGGCAGATGGAAGAATTATTCATTTAAAATGCTTCATAGAAATGAAGTAGACAGCCAGGACCTTGTAAACCAGTACAACTGTGTACACTTATTCACCAGGGTTGGTTAACATTTGAAACTGAAATGAGGAATATCAGGCAATCCCCTGGTACAGGTTAGAAAAATAATAACTTAAAATTCATGTTTCTGCGGTACAGGGGGTCATTGGCCTCATCATCCTCTCCATCACCATTGCCACCTTTGTCAAGTTACAAAATGTCCCCGTTCCCCATGCAGAGGTTGTGGAGGAAAAGGAAGTCAATGTCCACAGACATTAACCCCACCTTCACCTATAGTGCTTTCAAAAAGATGGAATACACCCTGGTCCTCAGCATCCCTTGCCCTCTCAAAACACATACCTTGATCTGGACACCCTTGTGTTGCATCTGCCCTCAACAGCATTCTGGACAGGTTCAAGACATAGGGTTATCAGGCAAATGGGTTGAGCTAAGCAGGGATACCCTCTGTCATCCCTGAGCTGTCATCCTGGAGGTGGGACCAGCTGATGCACATAGGCTGCACCTGGGGGCCTTGTGCACACAGTCACGGAACCTCACATAGACATTGAGAAAGTGACCCTTATGGTCACAGATGGCTTGTGACTGGATGGAATGGAGTAGTTTGCTGTTAAAGTTGTTTGCCGCAAACTGTCCACTTAATACAATGTGAACATGGAACCCATCTATGCTCTCTGCCACATTGCTGAAAACTGAGGAGCCAGACAGCTGCTGGAACCCGGCCCTGATTTCCTCCGGCTCATTCCTGCTGAGGCAGTGGATGAGCCTCCTGAAAGCAGCATGGATGCCCCTTGGTGAACTGTGTCATGGCATGCAGCGTGACAAATGTCAAAAGCCTCTGACACAACTCTGTAGGATGTGCCCCAAGGCAACCAGTGCACAAATACAGGAACCTCAAATGCCTTCCCCCACCAATGGCTGGTGTCCCAAAGTAAACATATCAGGTTCTCCATTGTTGACCTTGAAAGACAGAAGTCCTTTTCAAGGTCCTCCATGAAACTGAGGAGCAACAGGGGAACATGAAGATTTACTCTGTAGTATGGCCCTCTTGACTAACCTGTAAAGGATATTCAAGAAACTATTTAAATTGACTATTCAATCTTATAATTTATTTACATATGTATCAATGTCTTTGATCAGGTAATGATTCATCTCTTTACATTTTGAAATGATGTTGATGTATGGACATTAAATGATCACTTAAATGATGAATTAATCCATAAGTCCATCAGCCTTCTGATGATATAATGATTTCAACATAAGAGTAAATTTCTCACTCTCTATCTCATCTCAGCTGTTCAAATCACATTAATATACTGACAGCCAGTGAGCTAACTAGACAATGCTAAGTGCTAACACTTACTTGTGAGGGAAATCCAAAATTCATGTACATCTGAATCATGTACCGCAACCACGTGCTAATTGCCTTCGTTGTCTCCACGCTGTAAATACTCTCACTCAGTAGCTGTTAAAAGGCAAGGGTGGATAAAATAATTATGAATAATGGCGAGTGACCTTGAAACAGGAGCTACTTGGAACCGGGAATGTTATGGTACAGTTGAGAGGATAAATGCTCACAAATGTATTAGAGTGGGAAGAAAAATATATTTATCACTAAAACATTTAAGAATGTTGATTTGTCTTTAAATATGCTGGAGAATATTACATTGACTGACAGGTTTTTTGTTTTACATTTATTACGTTACATTTTACATTTGTGATGAACAATTTTCATTCTATGGCAGCTCAGACCAGTAATGTTGCCATCGATACAGTCATGTGATGCGGTGACATAAATGTCTTGCTTGATTATACTTCAGTGTGAACAGTCTGCTGGTAATGGCATACCTAATTGTTAATTTAGTTGGCAGTGTGCAGCACATACTGATTCAGTATGTAGTAGGCAATGCATTAGTATGCGATTTCGATTTTCTACGGTCAGATGCAGAAAACATAAAGTATAGTAAAAGGACCATCACAGCTATGCTTGTGCTGCTGAGCCATATGTGAAGATATGTGCTCCTGTCACACTGTTTTGGTGATTCTCGCTACTTAGTGGCAAAGAATCCATTAATCGGGCTTTAAATGATAAATGGTATGCACGTTATTCTCTGAAAGTGAAATAGATTGAGAACAAAGATATGCTTTTTCCAAGTCCTTACAGTTGCTGAAAACTCTCCATCCAAGTGGTTCTTTGTTTGTTTTGAAATAACACCTCCGACCCCATTCCGCCATGACAGTAACCTGATACAAAGTATGGGAATTCAAGTATATCTTGGAAGTGTGTCTGGCCCACCTCCACTGCCACCCCACTGAGTCAGAGAGGACATGGTAGCTGCCCTCACGGTGACGGTCCATCTGTCCATCAGATCTCATTAACAGTTCAATTGTCTGCAGGGAATCAGTGGTAGTCAGGGAGAAGCTTGCTGGTTGGAATGCCAATTAGCATATGAAGGAAACACAGTGCAAATAAAAGTAGCCTTGGTAAAAGTGCCCAGAAGTATGCAAGTCACTGCAGACAATAGGACATAACTACGGCACACATTAATGGATACAAGAATGCACAAAAGGATAACAATGTCGTGGAACTGCACAAACGATGTGTGCAAAACATAGTTCCCCAGTTCAGTAGTTAGTTCAGTACTATTTTGCAGATTATAATTTACCAAAACAATACACATAAACAATCTCTGAGGAAAATGATTCTTTTGTTGAATCTAGGCTTGTTCACCTGCATTGGACGTCTATTCTTTAACTTCAATGACAACTAGACATTTCACAGAGCCAAAGGTTCTCAAGCAAGTGCATACTCTTGCTGACTAGCCAAAGCTCTCAACCTGCAAACAGAGCTGCCTGGACAGCACAGTGATGGATGATATTGCCTAGTAGTAGGGAAACTTGAACCAGTGTTGAGAGAGACTGTTCGCAGCACTATCGGACGTCCGGTAAAGGACATAACCAGCTACCAGTTAAGGTTGCACGTACTGTCTGACGTTCACAACAACAACAACAACAACAACAAGGATCTTCTGGTATGTAATCCAAAAGGTTATGTGAATGAACTGGAGCATCAGTCCAAGTATACAGGCATAAATGACTATAAATAACAAATCAACCACATTCCCATATCTAAAACAATGCACATTATTTTCAAATACTAAAGAAGCACAGTTATTTTTATGCTGATCATTTTGCAGTGCTTGGTGTTTACATGGCCAAACTGAATTTATCTCATCTACAAACAACATATGTTTTCATGCATTACTCACATCCATATGTTAATGCTTTCTCCAACAGCCTTGTTAATTTATCTTACGTACATCTGAAAGCAGATGGCAACAGACGAAATTAACCTGTCACAGAAAGGCAGATCCATTTAAAGTTGAACAAAATGAGAGTAAATCTGAGAGATATCTACGTTGTGTCATTAGAACACTTAATGTAATTAAGTTCCTAATGGCAGATTCTGAAGCACATACACTAGCTTGGTAATTCCTGAATAACACTTGACCCCTCTGATTCTCCCATTACTTTTAATAGAAAATTGCCTACTCAATTGCAGACGGCACAGATGAACCTGGCGGAAAAGCCACAATTCATGTGTCTTCCACACATAATATTACAAACTGAGACTGTATCTGATGTAGATTACCTATTTTCTAGTGTAGCTTATTTTCAAACTGCCATGCATTATGCAATTGCGGAAGTAAATATTATGCATACTGAGGATGAAATATTTTTATGCAAAGTAAACAAATTCACAGGAGAGAGCTTGCAATGAGGATCTAGCAACACCACTGAAGTGTACTTCAAGATATTGAATATAAGGTTACAACTGGGATTTTAAGAATGGCCTCATGGTAGTGAGGAATCTAAGAGGATAATTTGCTGTAATGGGTATCAAGGGTGCTCCAAGGAAAGAAGGGAAAGTCTTAACCACATCATAGGGTCTCAACGTTACTCTGACTTCAAAGCGATATAGTCCGACCTCTTAAGAATCATAAAACTATAATCAGTCGTAGAGAAATCAAAGTGGGTTTTACACAAAAGGCTTTTGATGAAATTAGAACTTTTTGTCCTTGCATATGTATGTGCTGCCAGGGTTCACAAAGGGTGCAGTGTCACATTTCCTTCTCGTTTCTTATGGCCTGACCGGTTATTGTGGCATTTGCTGAATAAGATATGGATTCAGGAACATTAGAAACCACTGGATGTATTATGACATGATAGATTCTTCTTGTTTAATTTGGCAAATTAAACAAGAAGTTAATTTGGTTTGAAGATATCTGAAGAGCTTATTCTGAAATTAGAAATGAAAACAGGAGACATAAAACTTAAAGGATGATGCCCCACACATCTTTTTAGACTAAAGATACTCTCACACAAAACTGCCCCCATTTGAAGTCCAGCTGGTATCACATTTAATATTGCATTTTTTTTTATTTTTTGGTTCTTCATATATTGTTAATAGGAAGGTCTGTGGGTACATACCAGAAGTGCTGCTTTTTGTTGCAGCCAGTTTGATTGACAGCAGCTGGCAGCCTGTGTACCGGTGTTAGACTGTAGGGAGCAACACAAAGACAAAGTACCTTTTAGAAACCATCAAGTCCAAGGTAAACAAAGGGGGTATTGTGAGTGCAGTCTTTTTTAATCTCCACAAAGTATTTGACACTGTCAACCATAATATTTTACTTTCCAAACATTATGATTTTAACTTCTTTTTTTTTTTTTGAAATGCTATTAAGTGGATGGAGTTATACTTATCAGGAGGAAGCCAATGTGTAATGATTTGTAATGTTTTGTCATTTCCAAGAATGAACATGATGGGTGTCTCTCAAGGATCGATTTTTTATGACCTCCCCTTTGTATATAATTGAGTAAATATTCACATGTAGGCTGATAGCACCATTATCTACACTCATGGAAAAAGTGGCATATGAAGTTACATCAGTAATGGAGGAAGCAGAATGGCTTTATCACTCCAGTTTTACCCTAAATGTGAACTGAAAATGTGAAAACTGTTACTATGTCTACATGCCAAGGTAAAAAAAAAAGGAAATTTAAATATTTGAGAGTTACTTCATATCAAACCATAACTCGAAAATGAACATATTAAAAATATGTCCATCACACAACTTTGGCATCTTCTCTAACATGGCCTATTGCACCACAAACTGTTCCCAGGCCAGCACGTCTACACTGAAGCCTGTTTACTCCATATACAAGAAATCTCCAATGAAACAAGAAACAACAACACCGCCACAGTAATGTTTTTACCATATTCAATGTCATTAGCCTTGGAAATTCATATATTTCTCTGACATACGATTAGTCTATAGGATCACCCACAGCTTGGCTCCACCCCCTTTTAGTCGCTTCATTAAGCTCTCCTCTGAGAATAATTGCAGGAGTACATGATTGCACAGACAGCTTTTTTCATTAAGGCCACAGATGAAGAAATGATGTCTATGATGTTAAAAGGAGGATTAGAGAGAATTGCAATCATCGATTTTAATCTTATGTTTCTCAATTGTTATCAACGGATGAAAAGAACCACAACTTTTCTGAAAATACAATATTCATCCTGTGACTATGTACACAGTGAAGAATATTCTATAACGTTTGTTGTGTTTAATGTGCATTCATTTTGTACTTTTGTTCACCTGCTTTAATTCAGTTTAATGCACGACATTACAAATATTGACATCTATGATTATCATACAGGATTACTGTAAAATAATGAATGAATATGTAAACTGCCCATGAAATTCAGGCTACAGGCCAGGACGGCATGTTGTTAGTGGTATTTAAGTACAAGGTCCTTGGCAATATCTAGCAGGACATTTGCCGGTACATTTATATTCTGTTTAATGTGCTGCCACTGAGCAGGTAATTAGTGCAAAGCGATGTTAGCAGTGCAATTTTTCCACTGTGAATCTCTGTTTAGTGGCTTCTTCAACAAGCTAAGGTGCAGGTGTATGATGTGTTCATGTGTGTTAGTTAAATAAGAAGGCTTTAAGACTTCTTAAAAAAAATGTTGCTGAGAGTTTGTGTGCCACAAATAAACACCTCTTTCCTAACGGATGAAGCAGTGAAGTCCACCTCACCTGCACTAAACACACCCATGCACAAAGCTAGCAGCTTTCCTTCTCCTGTTGGGAAAACTGTGGACTCAATCTGCTGACAGGTTAGAGTTTGTGCAACCTGCACAATAATTTACCACCATGATATATGGTTTAATGCTACTAAAACCTACTGAAAGCTCACCAACTCACTGTAGCAGACCGCTCAGACTCACGACCTCCTACTAATAGAGCGGACAGCGATTCCCTGATGTTACGTCATATGATGCGTTGTTGAAGAGCGTTTTTAGGAGCTTTGCAGAAAACAGCCATTTTCTCCTCTGAATTTCTGCCCTCATATCTTGTAAAACATATCAAATCCTGCATTTCCCTTAAAAATGGCCATTTTCAGACAAGGTTAAATATAAATGTACAACTCCAGTTACATTAATACTGCACTAACAGTGGAAGTCTTTGGTGATCAGGTCTTACTTCTTATTCTGAGTTCATTTCAAATGGGGTTATCTTGACTTGAGTGTCGGTAGCCACGCTGCTTTTTCGATGTAAATGTAGCTGAATCTATTGCAGGAGGACATTATAACCAGGCATAAAGCCTTAGCAGGTTTACTTCAGTTAAATTCCACCTAGTCTGTCTATAAGGCAAGCAAATATTTCTAGTTTGGTTATATTGTAATAATTTTGAGGTCTTGAGGATACACTAATGACAAAGGCCTCACTGAGTTACTGACTCAGTAAGTGAAACCAGGCCTGATTGAATTATTCTTGGTATTGGAAAACAGCCCTTTGCCCTTAATTTGTCACCTTTTTAGAACAGAAAATTGATTAGATTGCTCCACGTATAATTGCTTTCACTCCCACAGTCAACCTGGAATCTAGATGTAAACTTTAATCCATTTCGTTCCATTCCAGTGAGAGATTTCATTCTTCTCCTCTCACATTGTGATAATTCTTTTTTTTTTTTTTATTTGAGGTTGAAGGACTACTTATTTTCAGGGTGAGTGGAAGTAAAATATCAGACAAAAGTTGAGTAGAAAAGTTTTATTCCCATCTTGTTGTCAAATCTGCTTGAAAAACACAAATCTCAAAGGTAATGGCTCATTGTTATAGAAAACTTCAACATAATACATGATTGACTCAGGGACAGCGTTTGCCAACTCAATGTATCTTTAAATGTATCTTTATCTCATAATAACAGAGTTGAAGTGCTATGGGAAAAACTGCTCATGTTGAATAAGTGTAATGTAATGTGCATGATCTTGGTTTAGCTTCATCGCATGCTTACATTTGCCTATTACCACTAAACATAAAGTACAGTCTGACAGGAATGAAAATAGCTTTGCAGGTGTTTAATCATAAACTAAAGCAGAGGACAAAATAAAATGTCACCTTCCTGATGGCAAACTCACGGGGTCACCAAAGTCAATCAGATTCATCCTCTGGGGACCCTGGAATGTCTGTCCAAAGAAACTGGGTCTGGACCCAGTGGTGAACCGCCTACTTGCCGTCAGACTGAAGGACCAACATGGTCATCCATAGAAGCATGTCGGCTAAAAATGTCAAAATTCAATCAGGGTCACCTTGGGTCACCTTAGCCAGTTTTACAATGTGCATGATTTTGTTACCTTTTGAACATGCCATGAAGCAGTACTGTAGCACTTTAATTGGTCTGCATATCCGATACAGCTACAACTCTGACACGTATTTCAAGGAAAGAAAAAGGTGGCTTCAACAGATATCAAATCATGCCATAATTTGAGGCTAATAAGAATCCTAACATAAGAGTGCTGCTGAAGTGGGCTCTATGTTATTTTTGGCTTTGCTCCCATGTACTGTACTTCATCAAGAGTAGTGCTCCATGCATGGATAGCTGCATAAAATTAGCATATAGAAAGAAAAAGAAAGAAAAAGGCTGCCATGAGAAAGGATGAGCTGTATTTCATTAGTGGCTGATCCCACAGTTTAAGTTCAAAGTGGAGTAAGGTGCTCCTAATTTATGTTAATGAAGGGGCAGATGTCTAAATAATTTTTCAAGAGTTTGCACTTGTTTGTATGAGTAAGATGAGCACCTAGTTGTCTGCTGAGACTTGTTCTAGTGGCTATAAAATATTAAACAGACAACTTCTGACATTGGCTATACCTTACAACACCAAACTCTCGTGTTCTCTCAAAACTAAGCTGGCAGACTTGCTAAATGATATTACGATGCAGGGCAGGTGAGTAGGCTGCAGTTGGTGACAAATTAAACCACAACATTCCCTGAAGAGGTGATGATGAGTGGAAAAGAGGAAGTACGAGCATTGATTTACTTGGAGAGAAGGGTCACTTGTCCTTCCCTGTGCTCAGCTAATGTCCACTGAGAAGTCGAAAATCAAGCATGCCCTCTCACCTAAATGATACAACATATTGATTGGCCTGAAGGTAGGTTGTTCTTTAATGTATTTGTCCAGAGTTGACCTTGATGTTAGTGTAACAGTGTCTTGCCACAGGCAGACACACCACACAGAGGTAATTTTTACTTCAAGTTTACACGGGGGGCTGCATCACACAGCACCAACCACTTACCACTCCAACAGACGAATCATAATTCTTCGCGTGGTTGGTGCTTATGTTTAAAGATGTACTGAAGACATACTGATGAGGGATTAAGATAACTATTATTCCCACCGACTTTTGAACATGAGAATGATTGTGCTCAGCTTCTTATTGCTATCAGCGTCTTCTTATTGCTATCAGCATAGGTAAAATACTTTCCAGCTATAGGTAAAAAGGGATAATGTAAGCTCCATCGTGATAACACTGAAGTAAAGACCTTCCAAAACCACTGATGATGATCGCATGTACCAATCCAATCAAGAGGATGCAGTTCTGGAGAAAATTGCAAGAAGCATATCTTTCTGGACATCACATCAGACACTGCAGTTTCATCCCTACACAGCATCATATTTGGCACATTGTATTCCTGAACAAATGTTGCTTAAATCCATCAAGCAGCCTCAAGGTTAAATTAATAAACATACATTTGGACATGTAAACTTTGCCAAGCTGTTACTAACTTTTGTCTGTTCCCGACTTGCTAGGGTCACACCAGAGGGCTGCAGCACCGAGTCCAGATACTGTAATAAGGCACACATGCATACATCGAGTGGGTGGAACTGGTTTAAGACACTGTTTCATCTGGCTTGATGAAATGTACTCATCTCACAAGATGATAAGGTTCACGGGACTTGTTTATTGCATTTCATCTGAAATGAAAACAGCAGGACATACTCAGTGAAAAACACAAGTTTAATGTACTGTAAATAACATTCAATTCAATTTATACCCATTTTCTATATCATATTCTAAATATTTTACTGTGACTGCAAGGCATGATGATGGATCCCAATATTCACATAAGCATACAGCATGTATGCAAAATGACACAGTATGTTTGGTCAGAGATGTACGGGCCAACTAATCTAAGGGATATCAGAGCAAATGGGGGAAGAGACCACTGAAAATACGAGATGAGATGAAACGGTTAATCTGTCAACTGGATTTCATGGTATCATCAAAAGAAGCCAGTGACTCAAGGGTGACTTTGGTCTTTTGAAACAATAATACAACACACTAGGGCACAAAGTGTACACTTGAGTGTGTGGTAAAACATTATTTGCCAGATGCTTGATTAAAAACATCTTTATCCAATTAATGGCTTTGACTGTATGCAATTATACCCTTATCAAACTAATGGCAGTAATACTGTTGTCCTGTTAGTATTGTGTTGCTTCTTAATTTGTAGCCACCAAATGACACTATACACAATTACCATTAATGACAGAAACTGTAGAGTGTGTGAGTGTGTGTGTGTGTGTGTGTGTGTGTGTGTGTGTGTGCGTGCGCGCGCAAGTGTGTTAGTCTTACAGGCAATTAAGAGTGAAGCAACAAAAAAAAACTACATACACTGATAATATCATTCACATTTTTCTGATCAATTTCACCCTACGTCGCATTCCCCTCTGTTTTGGAGTCACTTTCATTCTGTTCAGTCCCGATAGCTGGAACTCATTAAACTGCTGAATAAAACACAAGCAAGGGAGGTCACAGTTTGTCTAACGGAACAATTATCAGAGGCAGACCACCCTCATGTGACTTATCACAGTCAGGATACCTTTTTTACAAAAGGCAAAACAAACAGTCAGAGCAAGATCTGGCAGTGCAATCAGGCATAGCTCTTTAATGTCCTGATGTCATTCGTTCCTGAGCGCAGAGGCTGTGGCACAAAGCGAGCTTTGATAAGCTCCCGAGCAAAATTGCATCTAATTAGATATGCTGCTGGCATGGCCTCTCAGTACTCATAACTGTATAGGCAGTGAACAACAAAACCAGTTTTTTCAGTGTGGTCTTACACAGTATGGACACAGTCCCTTAGGAGTGCATGAAATGAGACTCGTTTAAAATACAAAACGGATACTAATGGCACAATATATAACTTTCTGCACAAACAAATGTGCATCCAAAGTGTTGTTTGTGCCTGGGGATTATCTATTGTTTTAATTAAGAATAAGGGCACTAATACAGTTCCCTGTGGACAACAACTAGCCAAGACATTGTAATGAGCCCACTGAGAGTTACTGTGGTACTGTACAGCTTTGCGACCCTGCATCATTCAGTAGCCCAGAGGTTAGACAAACAAGTAGTGGCATACAGTGCCTATATCTATCGTGTGACCAAGAGGAAATTTAAAAATGACACCCAACTTAGCTAAAGTGACATATCAGAAGATGCTTTTGACAGATGAAGTGTATAGTCTGATTTCTGTGCTCTCCCTTCCAGTGCTCGGTTTGCTATGCGCAGAGGCAATCATACTTCTCTGTAGAAACTGCTTTTTTTCCAGGTGTTATTATCCTTGTTTGTGTCTCCATAATGATGACAATCGATGCACAAAATATGATTTTTATTGCTGGTAAGAAAACAATCTTCCAAAGCTGCAGTGGTGTGAGAAGTATTCAGAACCTTATGTGAAAATGCCAATATGTATTATACTTAAAGTACCAAAAATTAAAGTACTCATTCCTCAGAAAAAAACACAGTTTTTGTTTACAGTTGTTTACAGTTGTAGCTGGTTGAGGTATAGCAAGATGTGGCAGTAAGTACTAAACAATATTTGTCAGATAAATGTCGTGGTACAATGTAAGTACAATGTTTCCTTCTGAAATGTAGTGGAAGTACAGAGTAGAATAAAATAAAAGGCAAGTACAATTTTTTATTGAGATGTATTGTACTAAAGTGCTATGCATTACTAAATGTGCTTAGTTACTTTTTCCTACAATCATTTTTCATTTCACAAGGTTGTGAGGCAGGAAAATGCACCTGATTAGATCCTCCACAAACCTTTGCAGGAGTATGGACCAGAAATTAACATGACTCATACTTAGTAAAGTAAATGAGTATTTTGTTGGTTCCAGCAGAATAGCACAAAACTTTAAGAAAGTCAGATGGCTTGGACGATGGGATTCATTGTGTTGAAATATTGAATATATATGTGCGTACGTTTTGCTATAAAGCAAGAATACCTTCACTTCATCAAAAGGGCTGGGTTTGGCATCAGGCAACCCAACGATGCATTTTGTTACACTGTTATTTAGGTGGAAAAGAACATCTTCTTGAATGAAAGGAATATGTTGAAAATAAATATGACAAGCAACAGAAGAGATGCAACATGAAAAAAAATCAGTAATCGAAATATGTCTAATGAAGCACACCAACACTTGCTTATATATGTAACAGATACTGTGAAAAAGTTTGGTTACTAACGCTTATACCCAAAATTAAAGTTTTGATCTTGTCCCATGGGTGCCCTTTCATGACCCATATGTCCTTCATTTCCAATTAGTGCAGTTTCTCATCTTTCTTTAATATCCCAAGACCGGGTTGCTGTTCAAACAGCATCTGTCTTGCAGAGCTTTCCATATCCTCAAGGCTTAAGCCTATTTCTAATTAATCTGTCCCTCTAACAGCAGAGAGAGGAGGTCAGAAAATAGGCTGAAGGTGACTGGGATTTGGTCTAGGTCTGTTTTCACAAAAAACATATTCCTTCTGTAGGGAAGGCCAGGGAAATTCAATTTATTTTCATACAGTCGATCCATAATTTAAATTATGATCCCTGTTTAATTTAGCTGCTTAAAAGTGCTGTAGCCTGAACGACACTGGACATAGCAGACTTACACTGACATATTTTCTATATACACACACCATCACAGCACATTAGGCAAATGCCAATGTCTAACATTTACTTGCATAACTGACTATCATCAGTATTAACAATCAGTTTACCTAATCCTTAAAATAAACAAAAGTACCTCTACAGAAATGAGAAGGAAATGAAATAAAGCATATTTGGGTTTAATTTCCCTTGTTCAGTCTGTACAGCAAATTAATACATGTACAAAAAAACACAATTAATATTGGATAACTGTGATGATTGGTATGACAAGTATGACGACTACATTTACTCAAGTACCGTGCTTAATTAAAATTTTTATGTAATCATCCACTACAACTCAAACTTGTAATTTTTACTACAATGCATTTATTTATCAAGTATATACACTACTTACTTTGGTTTTACATACAAAATATATGATAACCCTTTAAAATAAAATTAATAATCTATCAGTAGTAACATATAACTTAAAATTTATATTTGTATGTACTGTATATCAGTTTATAAATGATTGAAAAGATAATTATTTGTGCCCTTAATTCCTGAAGTACATCATGTTCCATGAGGGTAAACTCTGCACAATGATTTTTTTTTTTAATATTTGATACATGTTGGTAAATGGACTGCATTTTTATAGCTCTTTTTTATATTCTGTTGTTTTGTACTTTTACTCAAGTACAATTTTGAATGCAAGACTTACTTGCCGTAAATTACTTTGCATTGTTGTATTGATTCATTCGCTCAAGTAAAATATCTTGGTACTTCTTCCACCACTGCCCTTTTTAAGTACTGGTGAGCCAGTGCCAACAGTATGATACCATACTTATAGTGGCCACTAAGGGTGGTGAATGGGATCTGTCACTTACGTCCTCCAAGAATATTGTAAGGTGAAGTTTGGCAAAAATTGCTATATCCTGCAAAACCGCAAACTGAGGAGATAAGAGGGGTAGACAAGAGATTCTTGGGATTCTGCTAAGCCAGCAGTGGTCAATGTGAGCAAAGTCTGTCTTTGGCAAGAGAGCTGGGCAGAAGATTCTAAGCACAGTCCGACTGTGTTTTAGGAGTTCGTTCAGCATTTGCCTCTTTCAAATATTTATACAGTGAAGAAACATTAGGGAGGGTCTTCCTAAGTGGCAGAGGAGAAAGAAGATGCTGGCAAAGCAGACCAAAGGCGGTGACCATGGCAACTCCTGACCCTGTGGTCTGTGTGAAAACTGTGCTTCACCAACCATGTTGAGGATGATGGGCATGACAGGTAAATCATTGAGGTGTAACTGAAGGAGCAACGCAAGACAGGTTCATAGCATGCGCAGATCCAAGGCTTTGTCCTCAAGGTAGAAAGTGTGATGGACTAAGACACTGTTAATGATCCATTCCTCAGAAAGAGAATCAGGAGAAGAAAGTAAGGGACTGAACTGATTGGACTCACTGTCCCATCGTAAACTGACAATCTTTGCTTCTTAATGGACAATACAAAAAGGCACAGAGGAGAGATTCCAGCTACCTTCTGGCAATAATGTATGAAACAGAAAAGCATAATTGCCCAGACCATGAAGCCCTTGGCATATGGCCCAAATCGTCCCAGTCACCTCTCTCACAGAAACAGGATGATCAGAGACCTTTATCACCTCAGCTGTAAACATGAAGTAATTAACACACAAGAGAGCTGGCTGCTCCCAAGCAGGCACGGCCCAGCTGAGGACTTTACCTGACATCAGAGTGATTATGCAGGCTGTACGGGTGCCCAGATGGTGGACACCCACATGGGCCAGATGATGGCCTTTCCTGGGTCTATCTAAGGATGTTATCTTAGGGAACTCTAAGGTAAATATTGCGCTGATCACACTGTTCATGTCTTTACCACCCGAGGTAAAGACGTCAGTACCTCAAAATGTGCTCCATATTAGATTTGTATAATTTGCAGGACCTTAGTCAGTATAACACAATGTTAGAAGACAGTTTTAGGAAATACATAGCCCTTGTCTGCTAAAAAATTAGAATACCTTTATGATGAGCTATACAATGATACAGTCCAGTATTCTATACCTCACTTTCACGTTTTTGCAAGTTTTGCTGGCAAGTTTCCAATTAAAGAAAATTCCTTGTCTCACCTTGACCTCAACTGTAAAACTTTATATTCTACAGAGACCTACAACTGAAGGCAGACCCAAGCACTGATTACTTGCAGACTCTTGCAATCACTGTATGTAGATTGACATACTATGTGAACCCATTATAGAAATGTATGTAAACGCTGCAGTGACAAGACAAATGTAGCTGGTGTGATGGGAAAATGCCAGATGCTAGTTTTGCATGCAAGTTCACTACTAGCAATCTTAGATGCAGCAAAGTCAGGGGAGAATGCTCAAGTACAGGAGTTAATTTTCTGAGAATGTCTGTATTGATCAGCTTGCTGATTTCTGAGTAATTTTTGTGTCAGATTGCTGGTGCGTGAGCTGGCAACAATTTGTCTCCTTTTTTGATGACAAAAATGTTTGTGTCTTACGTCAGTATTCATTAATCTACGTGCCTTGACCCTTTAAATCTGAACCTTCACAGAGACCTGTTGTGACAACTTAAAATAACTGGGCATTTTCTGGCAAACAGTTTCTATTTACCTACAGAGCTCTGAAAACTGACATACATTATGGAAAAGAACTGATGCAAAGATTACATGAAATGGAACATGCTATTGAAAAATGCCATCCCGTCTTTTCACCTCTAACAAGAGTGTATGTTGTTACATGTGTTTTACACATGCACTGTAAAATATACATGTACTGTAAGTCTGGAAATCAGCAGAAGAAACAACAAAAAAATAAGTCCATCAAATGACATATAATATTGTACCAGACTTAGGAAACAACATTACAATTCCTAACTTGACATCATCAAAAATGACTGAAGATGACTGGAGTTTAGCTTTGAAAATGACAAGTGAGATTATAAATCGGAAGCTGTAAGAAACAAGAGAACTGATTTGATGACACAGCATTGGGAGCTAATCACAGAGAATTATTAAGTATTAAAAGCCAGGTTAGTATCTTACTTTAGAAGCATTTTTTGTTACATCTGTTGATATTCTCTTAACAGCCCAACAGCAGTCAATAAATTGAATGGTTTGGTAAAACAAAGATGGCATTCGTGGCTGACCAATCATTTCCTTCTGCCCAAATGCAATAACTGAATGATCTACCTGCCTGTCTACATATGTACCCACCCACCTGCACACTCTCTGCCTATGCACTCATTGTGCATGACCAAAGGGGAGCGGGATTTTCTTTGGATGAAAACGTTCAAAATCTATCTTAGTCTTGCATCCCCTTCTTTAAGGTCAGACACAAAAATAAAGGTATTAGCAAACAAAGATAGATAAGATAGGTAATAATAGCAGTAATAAAAAGTGCACAAAGATGCCAAGCCAGGCTGATGAATGCAAAACAGCATTATAAAAACTACCATAAATACTAATGACTATGAATAAGAATGACTACGAATACTAATGACTACATCATGGATGCTGGCCGATGTATTACAGTGACTGACTGATCACACTAGTCCACACACAATGATTTTGTACATTGGACCTTTTTCACACATGACCAAGGTAAAGAATGCCCTCTGGGTATTACACTGCTCTGAGATATTCTACTGCACAGTTTGCATTGTAAAGGCAAGCACTGTCCTCAATTACCATCTTTAGATAATACAATTTCAAGACATCACTCATCTGAAATCTCACAGTGGACTTGGCCCTGTAAGTGAAAGCTTTACATTAATATGGATGTCATGTTAATCCTCCCAAGCGTAATAATGCTGTTCTGCAGCTAGAATATATCAGGATGACGCATACAAAGATGTGGTGAAGTTTCCCCCATTATATATTGTGTGCCCGCTGAACAGTATAATTGCTGCAACCAAGGGAGCAATAGCCAACTTCTGTCACTAAGTGTTCATCCACTCATATGAAATGTAACGGCTCGATGGTACCTGGTGCCATCCTTTCATTTCTAATTCATGGTATTAATATTGCTCGAGGCAAACTCTGGGGAACTTCATGACAAAGTGCGTAATGGACTTCTGTCTCAAACAAAAGTGTGGATGTAGAATATTGATTAGGCCTGTATCATCTTATCACATACAGAATAACAATCAAACGTTTTTATTCTTCTTTATTTTCCCTCTTTCCCTCCACACTTGATTGAATGTGCATTTCCCCAGATAATAACTTGGCTATGCCTTTTGATCTAACCATTTTTTAAAGAGAAACTGAAACTATGATTAAGCTAATAAAAGAATAATTCTCCCTTTGAAGTCGGTGTGCTGGTATATTGGAGAGCTTTGGCTAAAGATAAGGCAAATGCTGTTTGTATTTTGATCTCACTGTTCTAGATAAATTGTGTTGCAAGGCAACCTTTACAAATTTTGGCAACAAAAACCACAAAAAACACAACCTTTTGAGTGAATATGGGTAGACCTATCTCGGTGAATACTTGACATGTAATAGTATGTGTGGGTAGTGTGTTGACAAGAAAAATATTTCAACAAAATGTTACTACACTGTTGCCCATAAAGTTGGAATAAAATGTTTTTTACCTCTTCTCATGAAATGATTGTGACAATGTGATTTATTCTTGATAAATAAAGTGTATATCTTCCCAACTTTATTGATCAAACTCTTCCAAACATATCACAGTGAAACTTAAACCACAATTATCCTTTGCAAACTGTGTATTCAGGCAAAAACAAAATTGGGGGTATTGAACAATTATTCCAACTTTATGGGCAACAGTGTATAAATGCACGTTCTTAAATTCATAATGCCTTTATGCATTTCTGTAACAGTTATCAAACTTGTCATGTATTTTATAGTTATTATCAGCTACCTGCACAAGCATTAAGGATCATTTTCAATTGCATTTGACTTTGTGTGCTATTATGACCAAGCCTGGTATACTGCATGTATAATATAAGAGTAAGGATGTACCAATCAAGCTTTTTTACCCCAATCCACATGAGTGCTTTAGTACCGAGCAACAGCCAATACCAAGTCTGATCCAATATATATAACTAAACCTTATATATTTACCTGTTGATTAAATCTGGTGCATTAAAAGAACAAAAGTAACTGCTAAATTTGGCTTCACTTTTTCCAAGCTTTTTGATCCAAATACTGAAGGTCCTGGTTCAAAACTATTACTATTAAAACTGTACATCATCAACTTTCACTAGTTGGCCAACAAAAATGTTCACATTCACACCCTTTCATTTGTATTCACATATGCAGCGAAAATGCTTGCAATGTAGAGCTTGGCTGTCAAAGTGCTGCAACACATGCAGGGTGCAGTGGACAAAACACTGTCCAGTAGTGAAAAGATCAACATTTGATTGGCTTTGTTTTAGCTGATACCGATCCATTATGTCAGCCCTGATACTGATCCTCAGGACTGGATCAGGACATCTCTAATCTATTATCTAATTTAAAAAAGGATTTTTTATCAGACTGTGATGAGCTTCTAACATCAAATGACATAGTAGTTATTTTAGGTTAAAGATTGTTCCATTAACCTGAGATGTAAAAATCTAATTGAGATTTAGCTTTTAGAATAGTAATATATATATAATAGTATATTCTTTACATTTCATAAATTTGTTATGACAGAAATTAGGAATATTTACTGTTGAAGAGTAAAATATGTCATGTGCATGAAGTTGTCATGGCTATTTTGTTTGAGGCCTAGCAGCCTTGATTTGTCATGAAGTCAAAATATTTGTCTGTCGGTTTCAACCTGTTTCATGCTTTATTGCACTTTTTATGTTTTTGTCTGAGAGCCACCTAGTTTTTTTGATCTCTAACCATGTCTTAAACCTGAGGGTATATGTTCTGTCATGCAGTGTGCTGACAAATCACATCAAAGTGATCAGTAATACACTTGAAAGAGTTTGTTGCTATGGCTATGCCAGGTGCTGGAAAGGAGCCTTTGACTGATTGCTGAACCTCAGATCCTGGAGTAGCAATGCAAATTTTGTCCTGGCTGTGGAATATTGGATCGACTCAAAACCCTTGTAGGCTAAGCCATCTGGTTCTTATATAACTGAAGATATACATATATAAGAGCTGTATCCATATTCTAAAGAGAAGCACTTTTTCAATGGGTGTTGAGCTCCACCAGGGTTGTCCCTTGTCACCTTCGCTGTTTATAATGTTTGTGGATCTTATGGCACGGCCCTGGGGACGAAAGTTTAGGGACCTCAGAATTACTTCTGTGCACTTGGCACATGCTGTGATTCTGTTGGCTTCACGTCATCGTGACATTAAGTTTGTAGTCAAGTATGAAAGGATGGATTGCTCACATTTTTATAGTTGTGGTAAATCAAAAGATAGCATATAAGCTACATCTCAAATATCATATTTAAATAGCATCAGTAAACTTACTTTTTCAAAAGGAGTGTAAAAAAATGAAAGGAATGCTCTTCAAGTCTGCAAAAGCATGGAAGCAAGGGAGGAAGATGAGTCATAGGTAGATAACAGGGTACAGAGTCAAGCAGGAAGAAACAATGAATTGAAAGGGCACATTACTAAGAACTATTAGAACAGCTGTGAGGGAAGTAAGCTTAACATCTTGACCTGCTGACAGAGTTACACATTTGGAGGACTTATACGGCCCTGCACTGATCGATATTTGAAGTCATTCAAGCCGTTCAGATGAAGAAACTTTGAAATCTGCAGACTATAAGTGCAGCTATGACACTCAGCAGGAGGGCTTCATGTTGATGTGCGAGTGACGCAGAGGATGATCAATCATCTGCACAAAGCTGAAGTCACAGCCCAGTTTCAGGCTCTTTTTTATACTTGTAGCATCTGTACTTTTTTTTTTTTTACTTTTAGCTCTACAACATTTCCCACGCTGACTGAGATACAATTAAACAAAGTGACTCAAGAGCCAATACATCAATGTGAGAAGGAACAGAACTTTTAGCAGGGAGATTCAACTTTCCCACCATTTCTCTGTTACCATCGGATTGCAGCTAATTATTTTACACAGTTTAAACTCAGATTGTACCTCCTGCTTTTCATAGTCTCTTATTGTCATTAAAGGACTTTCCCCCCCCGCTTCATTTCAAAGATTCTGTCTTTTCTCATTCTAGTAAGTCAAGCCACAGGGTGCTGTTATACTCAGTTTGTTACATCTGAATCAAAGTTTGCAATACCATTACCATTTTGCCAGATTCAATCCATGCTGTGGTTTTCTGGTTGTAGGTTTTCTGAGAACGTACTCTCAAGAAAAACAACAAAAGGCCACAGTAAAACCTCGTCTTTCGCTGTTCACTTCCTGGTTCCTACCAAGAGTCAACACTGGTTTCTCTGACCATGACCACAGTCGTTCCCTAAATTGACAGAGTAGTTATTCAACACAAACCACAGTCTTTCGTGCTGGTGTTTTTAGCAGTTTTGTGGTAATAGTTTTTTTTGTCATGGTTTTGAAAGGCACTTTGAAAGGCACTGGCAAATGACACTGCCATACTCACTACACAAGTCAATGAAGAAGTCTAAAAAATAGTTTGCATTTGCTTTTTGTTTAAACAAACAGGATACAATATGAGCTTAAGAGGGTTTTTTTTTTCCTTTGGACTAGCTGTTTTCCCCATTTCGATTCTCTACGCAACGCTAATTAAGCCAGCTGGAGCTTCATATTTACCATACATACATGAGAAAAGTATGATCTTCTCCTTCATCTCACTGCAAGAAAGTAAATGAGCAGAATGTATGCCCACAGTGCATGGAGTCAGAGACGGTGTATGTGTTGCTTTCACTGAGTTCTAAATCAGACAAGATTTGAGTTGTTTTACTGTATACCAGTATAACAACTGATAGGACTGACAGTGTTCAGTCTCAGTTCTACTCATATTGCCAGAATGATGAAAATCTGGCAAAAATACATGTTCTACATCTATACACATAAATGTATACACAGGCAGAAGGGAAAACTGACATTTTGTGCAATATTTCAGCCAGTCCAAATGCTAGCATATGACAACATGATCTCATGGGATGGTGTATAAATACCGTACGACTTTAAACGATATTTCGGGTGTCACGTCTGCGCATTTTAAGCTTTTCAAGTATCACTTAAGGGTCATCTCCATCAAGTAAGATGACTACAACGATGTGAGCACCTACGCTGATGAACGACATTCTGTAAACAGCGGCGCTGAGCACGTACTGCGCGCTCCAGCTGTGTCAGGAAATTCTACCAAGAGGAGAGAATCCAACAGCTGTTACGAGAGTTGTCGTCTTTTGACAAATGTTATTTTTACTTTTGTTGTAGTCATCATCAATTTGACTGTATTCTGATTATACCCCGTCTACCTTCCTACACTCACATTGTCACTACACTATGACGTTGTGTCTGTGAAAAAAAAAAAAAAAAGGTTAGAGACTACATGTCATGAAATGACACATGAAAAGCAACACAGGCGTTGTGACAACACGCTAAATGATTTAAGGCATTGACGTGTTATTTATATGGTCAGTTGTCTCATTTGTTGAGATCAGCCTGCAGAGGAATGTTGAAGTTCTTTATTTCAAACAATAATGTCAGTTCTTTTAAATCTTCTCTTTGAATAGCGGTTTAAAAATTAACAAGCATAAAACCAAGTAGACCTCCATTAAAGGTTTGAAACTAACTATCTTGTCTGTGTCGAATACCTTTTTTCAATCTATGTAAGAGTCTACAGCCATGCTAGCGACTCCATCTTACTGTACTTAAGCACTGGGGTGCGATGAGCTAAAAGCTAATATCAGCATGCTCACAATGTTAAAATGCTGATGTTTAGTAGATATCATGATTGCTATCTTGGTTTTGAAAGTTAGCACGTTAACAGTTGATAATTGCTACTAAACACTGAGGTCAGCTAAATCGGAGGTGGAAATGTTTGTTTTGCAAGTATTAAACCAAAAGTCTCGAACACATTAAAATTTTGTCCTGGAGGTGGCGCTACATGAAATGCTGAGAAATAAGCAACAGTATTGCAATGAACTTATCCTGTGAAGAACATGAAAATGGTGGCTCTAAGGATAAGTTAGGGGGTATTTTTAACACAGAAAAGTTGTAATTCACCAATTTTGTCTGGAACACAATAACGGGGTTGAAAAGTAAGCTGCGTTTGCTCTGCTCTGCACCTCTACATGCTATCATCTCCCTGACATAAAAAGACTGGAAGCCTTCCCACACTTCTCGGTGATCATCACATCGTCAACCACCGTGAGCAAAAGCATATTATGATCAAAAAACTCAAAAAAGAAAAAACAAAAAAAATGAAAGACGGTTTGTCTCAGCTGAACTCAGAGCACCTCATTATGCACTATGGAGGATTTGGACTGCATTACTAATATGCAATCTACTGTACAGTATATTCCACCACCACATGATTCTGCCTAAAGGATGTAAACTCTGTTGTGGAAAAGAGCCAACAAATGAAAATGAAAGAAAACCATTTTTTTTCTTTTCCTTTTTTCTTTTTTTTATTAATACTATTTTTGAGAGCTTTTGTGCTTTGATGTCTGTGCATTTAGCCATGGCTACCTTACACATAGCCTCGAACCACCTACAGATTTGGAGCATTTCCTGCTCTCAATTAACCACACTAAATAATTAAAATCTTGCTGGATTCTCAGTGAACAGATTTGCGGGAGAGGAAGTGGATAATGTTAAAGACTTGAGGAGTGTAATCAATTAATTACAGACAGTGTATAATTAGGAATTGGTACCTTTGTATATCTCATGCAGACACACATACTGTATCCACCCATTTTAAAACTTAGTGTGATCAAGAATGCTTTTCTCAAGAACATTCTGATGGGGACATTCTTGCTGCTGCAGGAATTTGAAAGTGTGACCGCCATGCCTATATGGCTACATGTCTTTGGACATATTTTGTCAGTGCATTAGCATCGCAACTGTGCAAGATGCAGGCATTAAACTTTATCAATGTATCGTTGAGATCATAATGAAGGCCAGGTTCTATATTATCTATTAATTAATCTATTTATTTATTTATTTTTGTTAAGACAGTTATTTTACCTGTAACTCCAGTTTACTGCTTTTTCAACCAGATTGTTACAGTAAAAGAAAATGTTGATGAAAAGGGAATTTACGTGTTTAATAATGTTGATAAAATTCAATTATTGTGGAAATCATTTGAAGGCGGAAGAGGATGAAGCCCTGGTGATATACTGTAGCTGTAGTGCAGTAACACCTCTATGGTCAACTGCTAGAAAGTGTGATTTGCGACTTGTTATCATTCAGATAACCCTTTTTCTGGAATTTCTCTTTCTTTGCCTCCTTTCTATTTTTCTCTCACTATGCTCTTCTCTCATCATTCACCCTAACTATGCTTTCACGAGAGAATTTGTCTTAGGCCAAAGAGGAACGCAGCACTGCTCTATCTGTGGAGACAGCAGTGGGAACATGTCCAGTGAAAATGGGTGCAATTAGTGTCTCGGAGATGGTACAACAGCTGCAGGACAGAAACATTCTTCAGAGTTGTCACCCAAAGCCTGAGCATCACAAATCTAAAAAAGCACAGTGGGAAGGATTTACTACCGGTGCAATTGATGCATCAATACAATTACAGTGTGATTATATAGACACGTGTGGATCACAGTGGAAAACAAGAGCTCAGGCACTCGTTAGGATGATCATCCCTGAGCTGCTCGACTGTTGTCTGTGTGAAAAATGAAGTTGGCACTCGGTGCGACAGAATCCATTCCATGTAGTTTTCTAAAAAAGACAAGACTAGATTAACTTGCAACTACGCAGACAGGAGGGACTCCGAAAATACAATGAAATGTGAAGCACAGCTTGAAATTAGGAGGTAAATGTGTGTTGCCTGTGAAAAGTGTTCACCAAGGCTTTGTAAAAAAAAAAAACAGACCTCAGTTGTAAGGGTACTTTCAAGGATGATACAGAGCATGAAACATAAAATGTTACCGTGTCAGATGTTTGCTGCATAATTCTTGGCTTATTGGACAATGTATAGATTTTTACAAACTAAATACACAACCTTTTCAAGACTTCAATGATGAAGGTTTAAAGTTATTCATGAATTAAACTTTTCGTTTCATAAGTCGGTGTTTTGAGACGTATATCCACGAAAATATTCATGTACAGTTGCACCTTTCACTTTCACAGATACAATATGTATGTGGCATGCTATTTGAACAGCTAACATTGAATGGAATATACAATATACACCAAGTGCATATTTAATTGATATTCCTCCATTATTTCAAATAACCAGTGTTTGAGGTTCAACCCACTTCACAGAAGTCAGCTCAAAGGAGACTTTTGGTAGAGCAGGAAATTATTCATGATGTCTGGTGTAGTAGAAAACTAGCAGAGAAGCTTCCCCCTTCAGCATAATGGGGATTTTATTAGAAAATAAAGAAAAGGAAAAAATCAGTTTCCTCTTTGAACTATGGAACTGAGTAGCCTCAATTTTACCTCTCCTTCTGTGCACTAGCATCAGATATTCCTACACAAGAGACTCCCTGCTCTTGAAAACACCTACAACTCAGCTAAGAGCACTGTTAAATATTGTATCAATAGTTTAAAGGCAAAAGTTATACCCAAGCTATACCCATGAGAAACATATATTTACATTATGACCAAAGCTGGCAAATTTGACAGTTAGACAGTTAGCTAGTAGTATTTAGGTCTCTAAATACATATACCCAGGACAATTTCAACTTGAATGAAAGTGGTAAGAAGTGGTAAGGGCATGGTCGTGGTCCTACACAATCATGGTACTCAATTTAACAACTGCTCTAAATCAGGGCACAAGGTATGTTAACCTGCAGGCAACCACAGCTTGGACAAAAATGTTCAATATATTCAGGATGTTGAGCAGAAATGCAGTGTGTATGATGATTGCAATGCAATCAAAGCTTGGTTGTCAACAGGTGGGCACCGGTTATACCAGTAATTGAGCTTTGACACAGATGCAGAGATTGATCTGACCTTTTGGAGCACATGTGACAGAGGATCAACAAAGAAGTTTGAGTAAGTTTCAGAAAGAAATCAAGTCTGCTGCTGCTGCTGCTGCTGCTCGGTTTCAAAGCAAAGGTTTCTCAGCTCTCAGGTACTGTGTATTTCAGACTGGGGTCTTATTTTATTTATTTTTTTTACACTGTAAAATGGATTCCACAGCCGCACTTGGAAATGTGACCTCTGTGTCAGAAACCGCTCGTGAACACTGTGTGTTAAGTGTTAGGGAGTTGATAAAACACAGTTGGCCTGATACACAGAAAGCAGAAGCTGAAAGCTGATAATGTTCTCACTTGCTCTGAGATCACCGTTGTAAGATGAGTCTGGATAAAGCACTGAACCTAAGTGAGACGCACTGCAGCAGAATAATAAACAACAATGACATTGATGGAGTTGCAGCTTTGACTGAGTTGATGACAAAGTACAGTGGGTGATCTAAAAAACGTCCCTATTCAGCCATGTGCCATCTAAGCAGGCAAATGATAGACATCAATTGACGTAAGTATGATAATTAATGCAACTGAAAAAAACAATTACAGGGTGCTTATGGCATGAGCATACATGGACATAGATCTAAGAAGGAGAGACATAAATAAAAGTGTGTTCAAACTCAAATTCAAAGCAATGGTTTTTGGCAGTAATACATTGTATAATATTAATTCTGTATGTACACAATATTTATTCAGTGTAATACATCAATGCTAAAAAAAAACAATGTAAATATGAATAATGGCAGAGCTGTTTTGTTTGTAGTCATTTTGTATTTGTTTTGCGTCACTTTGTGGTAGTTTTCTGTCGCTTAGTAGTTGTTCTGTGTCATTTTGGGGTGTTTTAGCATTACTTAATGTTGATTTTGATTCTCTTTGTGGTAATTTAGCATCACTGTGTGGCCATTTAGATATTGTTGTGGTCATTCTACATTTCTTGGTAGTCTGTACTTTCTGTGCGCTCTGAGGGGATTAAGGGGACGTGACTCTGGCAGTGGAGTCAAGAAAAAAATGTCATGCAGCTTGGTGTTAATAATGTCATGTTAGGTAAATGACAACTAGGAACATAGTTTGATGCCAACACCTATATATCTAGGCTCAAGATGTCATGGCAACAGGTTTGAATGTGGATGAGAAGCCAATGACTAGTATATTATTAGACCTAGATGGTGGGGGCAGTGATTCAAACAAGAGGGAGAAACATGCTAGCTAGCAATGTCGTTTCTGTAGTATTTAATTCTAGTTATAGCTTCACAACCCTGTCTCCAAAAACCTTTAGGCGTTTTTTTTTTAACTAGGCTTTACCAAGTAATTTGAGTCGCTTAGACATAACCACAAACATGCTTTAATATCACAATATTGTAGTGGAAATGCATGAAGTATGTTGGCATGAAGTATGTTTAACATTTTGCAACTTTGTAAATATATTCATTAAAAATGTTCTTTGATTATGTTTAGAAAAAATTTTTAGTCTTTATCGTCATGGTTGCTCATAGGGTGTCACAGGCTTATTGAGTAAGCAAATAGAAGCACCTCAAGCAGGCAAGGGAAACCTCCCAAAGAGAAAGATGAAGGGAATTCGGAGAGGATCACCAGCAGGGAACCCCTCTCCCACGGCAAAAAACATAGACTGGAGTAAGCAAAAGCACAAAAGCCTTAAAAAGGTTTCAACTCCATAATTGTAATATTAAATGCAAATCTGTAAAGTAAGTACTCCAAAGGCTTTCTACTTTAAGTGTTACTCAGCAGTGTGCTGATAATTCCTAGCATCCATTTGTCTACCGTCCAACATGTGAATACAGCAGGGGAAAAAAAAAAAATGTAACAATCAGGTTTTTTTTTTTGCAAGAAATATACCCTCACCACTCATTACAGCAATAAAAACAATAGACAATCTTGGCACATTATTTAGCTGAATTAACGCCAATTGCTGGACTGTCTTTACATCGTTTAGAACATACATTATTTTTCACACTTAGTTAGTGTAGTTGTAACCACAAGAAAACATGCTGTATCAAATGGATCCTCACCAACACCAAGAGAGTTTTATTTCTACAAAATAGCAGTCTGCTGAAACTTACACACTGCAGGCCAGAAATGTCTAGAGGCAGGCGTTACTGCCCGCGGTAAACTGTGTTAATGCCTGCATTCACTGTAGCATCGCAGCCACAATGATCCATCGCCACATACTGTGTATTCAGATTTGTAGAAAATGCATTTTCTCACTTACTCAACAGTTGTAAAGTGAAATGCCATTTCTGAGAATGGTTATTGGAGATTTTATGTGTAACAGAAAACAGCTAAACTATTGCACTCTTAGACCAAGAAACTATTTGAGTAGCACAGAAAAAGTAAATGCCCAAGTGAAATTCTTTTTTTTTTTTTTTTCCATCTGCTACAACATACATTATCACTTGTTCTCTGTTACCTACCAGCCTAGATGTGTTTTTTCCTGACCATGCTGAAAGTTTTATTTTTTTTAAATGTATTTATTCTTTTAAATCGGCTTGAGTACTGCCTCTCCCTGCATGTCCAGATTGTTCATTTCTGCAGCTCCCAGGCTGCTTGGTTTTGGCGAGGCCGTGCTATCTGGTTCTTTGTCTTCCCTGTGGCTCTGTCTGTCTCCTCCAAGACTCCTGGTGTTCTCTGTCTCCTTCCATCTTCCCAAAAACTTTTCTCCTCCTTTTTCCACTCTTACGGTGGCCCTTATTATGTCTGAATCCAATTCTACTGTCCAGAAATGGCCTGTATAAAAGCTTCATACTCAATACATACTAATTCAAAGCAGGTTTTATGTCTGTATATATTCATACAAAAATTTTGAAAATATGTCAGTACGCTTAACAATGGAGTGTCATGACTGACGTTTTTCACGGCGGACATTTTGACATGTCATAGGAAGCACAGGTGTTACTAGTAACACTAAAAGAGTAATCTTCTGCTCATTTTCAGGATCATACTCGTGTTTGGGGGTTCTGCTATAGAATACATTTACATACTGTAATGCTCAAAAATCAAATCCCATGCTGTGCATACTGCATATGGCCCTTGTCAGTCTTTCTGAGTGCTTCATTTTAGCCACTGTCTAGTTGAGACCTCTATCCAGAAAAGCTCAGTCTGCTCTGATTGTTCAGCTCACCAACTCCTGCGTCAGCAAAATATTCTCACAACAAAAGATGGCGCATTACAAGTCGTGCCAAATGGTATGAAAGGTTATACACTTGCTGTCTCCTGAGTGGCCGTGATTGCTTCTTGTCACGTCCTCGTTTGGAAGTGTTGTGAATGTTGTGTGGATGGAGGAAGCAGATTGGGTTGTGCAGCGCATGGATAATCTACCATTGATCAATAACAAACCATGGTTTATTCTGAGCAGTACCTGTTTTGTGTTTTAATCTTATTCAGACTTTTGCTCTGTAGGTTGTAGTTAGACAGACAGTCTAGAACAGTGCTCCCAACCAGAACTCTGGTCTAGAAACAACTATTGTCTGTCGTTGTTAGCTTGCATGCTGACTATTTTTTTGTTAATTAGAAATTGCTTCAAAGTACACTGAGAACATTTACTTTAATGTTAAAACACAGAAATGGTAACAGCCACCAGAGACTGATCAGAGATGATATCTGTGGTGCCTGATCTCGCAAGAGTATGTTGCTGAGACAAAGTTAGTTTTCCTCTGATTTGTGGGTCTGAAAATTGCAAGTTTAATGTGAGAATGTTCAGAAGATATGCATGGCTGATGAAAAATGGGTCCAATATTTAGTTCAGTGACTATGGGGCAAAAGAATCTGTCATAATCCTTGCTCATGTACACTTCTCCCATTGGAATGAATGGAATCAGGACTTCCAACTAGTCTCCTCAAGGGGTATGGCAATGGCAAAACCCATGACACCAATACAGGGAAAGACTCTTATTTGGGCTGTCTCTTTTCTAAACCGTCTTTAGCATCAGCTCTGCTGTCCCCTGGGGGGAAACACATTAGCTGAGCAACACAGTCCAAGTTCAACAAACTAACCTGCCAAATAAGCAGCAGCACAACATAAACCATGGTAAAATGTGAACAGCTTCCATGTCTCAAGTTGGGCAGCCAGTATCGATCCATCCTTGAGCTTGTACCTCGATGGTCTTTTCTTATAGTTTGAGGGTCTCTAAACACACCAGGGACACATATTTACACTGAAAAGACATTAACAAGTGCATTTTTGCAATTGCTCTGTTGAAATGTCTCAGTAAGCTTTAAACTTTAAAAAGTCAAATATGTTCTCTGCATTTTGAGGGAGAAACAGATTATCTGCCCTTTGTTAATTATGAGTATTTTAAAAATCAGGTCTACTGAAATGCTTTGGCATTTACATGAATTGCATTTTTGCCTGTGAAAACCAAAAGATTAAGTTCAGTAATGTCTCAACAATACTACTAACAGCATACTATATAGATTACTACTGACATGCTGAATACTATTGATGCGAAGCTCACCTGTTGCTGATTTCCCCATCAGCCACACCAGCTGTACCCCATCAGCCTGTTAGTCTCTGCACAGTCCATATATAGGGCTTTTCCCCTCTGATCTTATTTGTCTGCCTGCCTGCCAGCCAGCCAATCAATCAATCTCTTTCCCATAAACTTAAGTATTTCAATGTCTAGTATCAACATTTGCATTCTGCAAAAACAGTGTAAAGTAAATGCAAACAACTGCATTAACTGTAACTGTATTTTAAAAATGCAATATATAAATTATTTATGTCGTAACACACTGATTTTTTAATTGAAAACCACGTGAAGCTCACATATTATCAAATATCCATTAGTTGAGAAAACATGTTTTCTCGTGGTCAAAAACTACCATCTGCATTGTATCCATACAAAAGTATTCAGTGACCTTGGGGGGGGGGGGCCTATTAAGAATATGTGCTGTTCAAATTTCAATTAATTTGGCTTCCTTCTCGAGTCATAACTGCACTGCTCCCCTCACAGGGTGACAACCCAATTTATCAGCCTGAGAGCACGAGGAAGAAAGTGATTACATCATATGCCCATGAAGATAACACAAAGACATTGATGGGGCTGATATTGAGAGGTGATTACTGCCAGCATTCGTTTTCAGTCAGACCTGATTTTTTTTTTTTTTTGCCTTTCATCAGTTCACTCATGTCCCCCGTGGGTCCCTCAATTTAATGGAAAACAAAGGAATAATCAATCTGAGACAGTCTGTGGTCTTCTCTTATTTGAGCACAAAGAAATATGGATTGAGCTTCTTCCCGTGTAGAGTTTGTAGAGTTCAGCAAAGCAGAAGCATCCTTGCATTTTTTTGTAAAACTTATATTTGGGAATTCACCAAAGTGGTTGTGTTTTCCGTTTCTTTCTTCTTTGATTTGTCAGCAGGGCATCTAAAAACATCTATTTTATTTCATCTTTAGATTCAAAACTCTTGAGCCCTGACACACAACTTATTATTTCCTGTATTGCTATATTTCCTGTAGCGTTTTACTTATTTCTGGATAAATTCAGCAATGTGGGTCACACCCATTTCTGCCAAAAAGTTCATTCATACCATTTGCCCGTCAATGGTTCCAAAATTGACGAGGTTGTGCCAAACTGCCCACAGGATTTCGGTGACACTTTTATACCACGGACGAGAGAGAAACAATATCTTATTTTAGAGTTGGATTAATGAACATAACAACATAATTCAGTGTCTTTTTAGAATTTGGTGCCATTTAGTCTAGTAGTTCTACAGTAACATGACAAATTTGTCTAATTGGCCAAAACTCAGAGCTCATGACTCTGACTCATTTTGCATAAATCATCCTTGTACAAAGCATTAATGTTCCTTAGGTATTCTACAAAACTCAAATCTGGATTGTGCAGCCTGGATTGCAGTTGTATTGTTTTTTTCTTAATATTGTCCTATTCATTTTTTATTTTTTTTTTATCTGAATAAATGAATGTCCCTTGGAATTACACCAAGGCATTTCAGTCTTCACAAAAGTAATCTGTAGGTTTTGATAACTTTATTGTACTTTTTTTTGTTTTTCAAACTGTGAAAGCACCTATGTGAGGTGGAGGTATAAGTCATGGTGAATAATAATGTTTGCAGGTTTAATCTATGACGCCTAACCACAAAAGCAAGAAGGAACAGCTGTGCCTGTTACTCTATTAATTCCAGAGATTGCTTGTGCAAACGGTGTGAAGAAATATGTTGAAAAGGCTATTACAGCAGTGTTTTCCAAACTTATCAAAATGACAGGAAATGATTGAATATTAGCCCATTCAAGTGAGTCTCTTTGTTCAGCCGTGTGCACTGGTTTACAGCTTTGTCTGACTTATTAGCTTTTTAATACTGTGCATAAATCCATTTATAAAGTGAGTGAGAGAGAAAGAGAGAGAGAGAGAGAGGGGACAATATCAGGCTCTTTCACCTATAGGCCTGCAAACTGTGAGAGGAAGAAATAAAACTTAAAATGTTAAAAAAAAAAATCACATGTTCAGTGTATATTCAGTGTCTCTCATGCCAATATTCAGTGCATGGAAGTGTGACCCACTTTATGTAGAGAAGCAGACGATACATGTGCAGAGGGCCATGTGGTGGATGGGCGTGGAGCTTATCCAGCTTTTGTGTGAGAGAGTTGGCATCGTGTCACTAACCTTTCAAGCTTGTAAACTATAGTTTGTCTGCCGTGACCATGATCTTTCTCTAACCTTAACCACACACGACAGAAACAAGATTCTACAACCTTCAAAGTGAAGCTAGTGATGATACAAATGAAAAAACTAAAGCCCCTATTACCCTTAATGGATTCCCCTGTTTTTATTCATTTTTTTTGCCTGAAACTCAGTTTTTCATAAGAGGAAAGTCAGAGACACGATAACCCAGCAATCCAATCCATCTGTATGACCCTTTATAATAAATATAAACCCCATTTTTTTAAACTTTATCTATGAAGCAAACATTTTGTTTTTCTATTATTTGTCAAAACAATTGCTCGAAAGAGACTTTAACTTATTGGCAACGTCTAGACAATAATTTTCCAGCTTACTGGTGAGACATTAAACCCATGACAGCCTGAATTGAGGAACTAATCATGGAATTAATAAGATGTGATGTGGGGTGCTTTTACATCGTTGAGTACCGAACAATCTGTTTAGCAGACCAAAATCACTGTGTCACAAGCCTCCTCCTGCTGTTTACTTATTCACGATGTTTGCACATTGACAGCAGTTGTGAGATATACCCTGACTCACTGATTCTCGAGCATGAAGCTTTAGTGAGAACTAGGCCTTGTAACTGGGCCAATTCTGTCAGCTTCTACACTCAGGGCTGTTAGGAATGCATATCAGTTGTTCTCGAGGTTAAGTTGCAATAAAATCTCAATAAACTTGGTGTTGTGAATTTAAAATATATGCCTTTTGCCTGACTTGTGAGTTAAGCCAGTGTTAATCTTTTTTTCTCAGAACTGACCGATTTAAATGCTGCATGTCTGCATTCTCTTGAGAAAGTACATGAAGGTACATTTACTCTGAGTCTGCTAATGAGACAAATAGGTAATTTGAATTCTAGGGAATACCAAAATCCAGGGTAAGTTACACTCAAATTGGGTCCAAAACAAAATATTCAGATCATATCAAACCAGACTTATTATAATCACTGTTATCTATTAATTTACTTACGGAAAATGGAGAAACATTAGGCTGTGTCAGATGCCACCATTTTCATTTTTGTTTCTCTCAATTGCATTATGTGATTATTTTCACCGAGTGCGGTAGTCCTACCTGATAATAACAGTGCAGTCATATTTCAAATGTGTATAATAAGTGAAACAATAGAGGGCACAAAATCAATCCAATGACCTAGATGCATTAGATCTGTGCTTTTTACCACTGATGAAGATCTATTAGTTTCCAATATAGTGAAGAGGGAGCAAAGCCTGAAAGTGGAGCTCTTGCTTTACTAGTTGATCTACATTCCCACCCAAAATAGCCAAAATAATTTTCCTTTGCAGGGTGTCTAGGGCTCACCCTCAGGGACAGGGTGAGAGGCTTAGACATCCAGAGGGAGCTCCAAAGTGAACCGATGCTCTTTTTCAGTTTCAAAGAGACAGATGAGGCAGTTCAAGATGCCTCCTGGACGTCTTCCTATAGAGGTATTTCAGGCATGTCCAACTGGGAAAAAACCCCAGGGCAAACCCAGAACAAGCTGGAGAGATTTTATATCCTACCTGGCCTAGGAATGCCTTGGGACTCCCCTTGAGGAACTGGAGTTGGAGCTAAAGGACAAGGCTGGGGAGAAGTACGGCTGGTTATCCTGCTGCTATCATAACCTAGACCCAAATAAGCAGAAAAAAATAGCACTAGTACTTTAAACGGTTGCATTTACTTTTAATAATTTATGATAATTATTATTATTGAAAAAAACTCACTTTCGCTAAACGACATGAACATGTGTGCGTCTGTGTGTGTGTGTGCATGTTTGTTTGAAGGGTAAGTGGCTCAACGGTGTAAACCTGTACAAACAACACACCGGATTTAGATCATTATTCCCTTGGTAATAACATTATTCGACAGGATTAGTCATCTGATGATAATGTTTATCATCTGTTTATCCGGATTAATTCTGGCCTGGAATGATACCTATTCACATCTTCTTGATCAAAACAGGTCATGAATGGGAATGAATTGCAGGGTTTCTACCGTGGCTCTTAAATGACAATTATACAGATCCATGCTGCTAAAGCACATCCAAGTTTCAATCACTTTCCTCTGTCCAGACACTTGGAGCATCCTCTGCCCTCCTCTCTCATAAAAGGCAGGTATCTTGGCCATGTTTTTTGCGCTGTGAGGAGAGATATCTCTCCCTGAGTGCCCAATACATATGTGGGGGCTTTATTCTGTAGTGGCCTTTTCTTCCCTAGCTTCCCATTGGTAGTTCTTCCTGGTCGGGACAGATTGGTGGCAGTGGCTAACAAATCTTATCTCCTTTTCCTATTATCTGCCATGCTGTTGACTGTGTGGCCCTTGATGGATTTTTAGCAGGAGGGCGGAACTGCAGCATGCTCATGGAGCGGATGTCGGAGCAATGCTTTTTTTTTTAAAGAGCAGACTGTGTGATACAATATGTGTATGCATGCATGTGTGTTCGTCGTGTTGGTCAACCAAGCAACATCCTGGCCTAACCTGGTCTTTCAGAATCATCGCTCACATCTCTAATTCTGACAGTTGCTTCAGGGGTTGGGGAAACTGCTGACCAATCATGGCTCTGTACGTGAGATTAAGAATAAGGATGTCATTTCCCTTGGATGACAAGCTTGGATGAGATTGATGCAGCTGCACAAGTTACTGTAAATTAACTAAATAAAACAAAACAAGTCTTTCGAATGACATTTGACTATTGTGAAAAACTTGCACTTTTCCTATGAGACCATATTGCAGCCTCAGTTTACTGAAAATGACATTAGCTGGACAAATGTGTGACTTGTTTCTAATTGGTTAACCACCTGTATCAAAGAGATATCACCCAACATACACACAACGTCAAGCTGAATAAATAACATGAAATGAAACAGCAGATGAGTCTGATTAACAGGCTAGTCCTGGCCTCATTAGAACAGTACTGTAGAAATCAGACTCTGATACTGCATGGAACAGTTCAAATGAGGCAATTAGTGGATTGGTTGTTAGTTTGACCTAAATCCTACAAACACTATGACTGGTCATTCAAGGAGTCTGCCATATCGTCAGGGGAGGTGGTACATGAGGTAGTTGTACATTATTCTGAGAGATTCAGAGAGGCAGTACCATTGGTTCCTGGGGGAAGGGTTTCTTCTGGACTATTTCCTCTTTGTCAAGTCAACAAGACAAATGAGACACATTCTAGATCTTCACCCGCATAATTGGTTTCTGTTTATTTATGAGCCGTTGATGGAAATTTGCCGTTATTTATCGCCTCCCTATTAAATTGGTCCCATTGTCATTATTCCACTTGTTCAAGTGACTGTCTGATGCTCAAAGCCCCATGTGCAAACATCAAATTTGCAAATTTGCTTTTAGTCTTTGTGCTGCAAAGGCTTGGATAATTAAAACTTCACAAAATTGCACCCATTGGTCAGTTTAAAGTCATGATTACAATCTACTCCGCTCTTGAATGCAACTATTTTTAACTGTTCTGTTGTTATTAACTTGTTATTTTTCTCGTCAATTATTTTATGTATGTATTAATTTTGTCGTTCGTTCTGTTGTGTGCTCTCGACGTCATTGAATATGAGCACTTGTCCTCACTGATACCTTGAGATTTAATTAAAGGCTGAATGAAACAATGCCTGCAATGTGTGCAAATGTGAGGTTGTCACTTGTTCATCTATGGAGATTTAATGTGACAAGCATGTATTGTGTGCTTCCAACTGTACAGGTAAAAAAAAAAGTAGAACAGAGGATACTATTCAGCCTCTCAATAAAAATGCACACCAGAGGAGGTTTGTTGCCCAAGCCTGTTTTGGTTTAGTCAGTGCAACTGTAGCCCCCACTACGATGACTCTACAGGTATGTGTGTGACAGATGGTAGATTCTGTAGGGTTGCAGAGGATGGAACACAAAGGTAGAGAGCAATAAACCTACACACCATATGGTTTATCATTTCTTGCCCTTCCATCTTATTTCCCTGTCTATCAGTTTGTAGTGACAGGCTGATGATGTTGTACAGGGCAGTATCCAGACCCACAGGAGAAAGCCTGCCTGACAAAGACCATCTGGCATCCCATCATTATTCAGAGCGACCCCCAAACCCTCAGGACAGAGCCTGCCTGTCACGTAACACTGAGTGGTATGAAATCCTATAAGAAAACAATGCTACATCATTTGGCAAATTAGAAAAATTAGTGTTACAAACCACAGTGATCCTGACTAAAATGGTCTATTTAATGTAGAAGTTTCATCTCTTTCTAAATTCACCCACCAAATTCTCCAGTTTCCAAAGAGAACATTGCAATTTGCATGGATAATATATGAGACTGTAGTGATCCTTGAGTTTCGAGGATCTCAGCACCCCACATCATCAAAACCAGTCAGTGAAGAGCTCTTGCAGCAGATTACAGTTAGCACTCCGTGCTCCATACCTGTAGACATCATATACATGTGTCCACATCCTCCGTAACAGGATTGGTTCCTCTTCATCTTCAAGAGCAAGAAGCATACTCTTGAACTTCCTCTGTCCATTTATATTCTCAACATTCCTTTTAATTCAGGTTAGCAAGCTAATTTTAATTTAGATGGCACTTTGCACTTTGCTGTCAAAAAATCCAGTTGCATAGCAACAAGACTGGCCTAATGCCGCTCGCATTCTTTGATTTCTTGCTCTCTCACTTACTTTTAACGTTCACAGCTGTGCTTTGCATTTGAGCTGGAGAAAAAAAGCCCATACAACCACAGCCTTGTGGCTGACAGACTCAAAAACAGACAATAGGAGGGCAGAAAAAGAACAGAACGTTCCATCTGATGGCAGTGTGTTTCAATCATTATCTCCGAGGGGACAGCTAAACCCAGATCGCAAACAGTGATATTATTAGAATGAAACTTTGGGAGGTAATTTGCAAACTCCCACCTGTTGGTTTAGTTTTAGTCAGTGACACATTCAAACTTACGGAGGTTGCTCCGTAAGTTTGAATGTGTCACTGACGTTCAAGTATACATTATCTGACCTACCTTTCGTATTCAAATTTGATTTGAGGATAAATCATGTGGAGAACGTAAAGTATGTGCTTTAACAACTGGATTGATATTAAAACCAAGGGGAGCTTACCGTTTCAACTAGACCGACTGCTAGAATGCAGGTTGCAAGTAAGAGATTAAAACACAATCGATGGTCTCCTTCCTGTGTCCTTTTTACACAGACAGGTTAATGGCGCACGGAGGGAGACTCTAGCATTAGTCCCCTCGTTAAAGACTGACCTGCACTGATTTATCAGGGGTGTGAGTGAGGTTGATGAAGCAGTGAGATTTAGAGAGGGATTAATCACTCGCTCAATAATGTTTGTAGAGTTTGGTTCCAAATCTTAAGGATCCCCTTTTACTGAGCTCCATTGCTTGAGATAACCTAACTTTGAGCCGAATATTTGACACAAGTCTCTCAAACATTGTACCGTCTTTTGCCGCCATCTGACTCAACTCTCCTCCTCATTAGCCATCACTGTAGGGATTAATGCAGAGGCATGGATTTTCTTTCATTGTCTTCTACCCATAAAAGTTCTCAATGTGATTTTGTGTTTTTTGTCATTATTCTTTAAATGAATAAAGCAACTAGAATGAAAACTCGTATATTCTTTGGTTTCACATGTGACGTTATTTCATGTTACTCAATAGTGACATTCAAAATCAATGAAGAGCTGTAACCTTTAGACAGAGAGGCAGGGAAATGACATGAATTGAACTTCATGAAGACTGATGCTATTGTGTCCCAGTTCCAGTGTGTATGGCAGATGAGGTTAAAAGAGCAGAGAAGCTGGAGATGATGAATCTACTTTGATCAGGAAGCGCAGACGTTCTGCAGCAGGCCAGCCATTTACTTCACCCACCCTTTTTATCTCCGCTGTGCGTGGGAGGAGGAACACAGTTGTGCTTGCCTGAAACTTGTGGTGAGAGGCTGTTTGCATGTTGAAAACATACATTGACGAACTGAAAAAAATGACGCAGGTTAAAGGCACGCACATCTGACCTGCAGCTACCAATTTTGGAGATTTGGAGACATTCGTCTAAAGCAGGAGGTTCAATTTGGTTCGGTCTTGAAAGCTACGCCGATCAATATTTTTATATTACCAATAGATCAAAAGACTATGTGTAATGTGAAAGCTGCTCATAATGATAAACTCTACTATGCAGTCTTCCTCAGCTCTCCTCAACTCTATGGAGCGTTTTATTGTCTCTCAGCACATTGTTTTGGTTTATGGCCTGCAGCTTTACTGTTCTGGTTCAGTCTCAGCACGCTCATCAGCCTCACTTTTAGCTGCAGCACTTTTCACGGCAATGCTGAAATGGGAGTGAACATTGCACTTGTCAGATAGCCAGAAACACAACTCGAAATGAATGCTAGTACTGGCAGATCTGGCAGATGTGTAATTGGGTTTTGCTGACATGCTAGCTACACCAACTTTATAAAGTGATCTTACGCCAATAATAATAATATCTAATTTATTTATTACTTAACAATGTTGAATAGTGCTTTACAAAACAAAGTAAAACCAAACAAGAGGATATAAAGTAAAGACAACAAAAACAATAGAAATACAATTAAATAGCAACAGTACAAATAAAAGCAGACCAAACATTACCAAAAGTTTTCAGAAAGAGCAAAGTTTGAAGATGATATTTAAAAGGGGGCAAGAGACTTAGTTCCATGGTCAGAGAGTTCCATAGCGTGGGAGCTCTTATAGTAAAAAAAAATGGATCATCAACTTATCACCAACTGTGACCTCAGAACATCCAGCAGGACACCATCTGCTGATTTTAATGGACGGGAGGGCAAATACTGGATCAGTAGTTCAGACATATATTTAAGACCAAGGCCCTTTAAAGTCTTAAACTTAAGTTTTAGAATTTCAAAGCCAATTCAAAATCTAGCCCAGGCTGATACCTGAATAATGTGCAGTCAATAATAAATAAAAGAATAAATAAATCATTTGGGATGGAAAAAACAAGACTTTTTTCAACATTTTTAACTTGAATATCAAGAAGCACAGTGCAAACCTGCAAAGCGTATGCCAAAGCTACCTCATAAAACAACATAAGTTGTTAATAATGTTACGTAAGCGTAGCATGAAGCATGAAGTACATCAAAGCACCATCCTACCCATTCATCAGCAGTTCACACATTATCACCTCACATAAATCTTTTAAACCTTTGAAATCGCTCTTCTGCTTAAAATGTGAGGCAGCTCGGGCAGTTTAACACCAATGATCCTACTGGCCACTTTAACTGTTATGCAACCTCCAGTAACTGCTCTTCTTCCTCCCCAGGCTGAGGAGGCTCAACATGGACTACAGGACACTCTGCAATTTCAACAGGTGCACCACTGAAGGTATCCTGACTGCCTGCACCACTGTCTGCTATAGCATTTACATCACGCTCAACCATTACAGAGGGTGGCGAAAACTGCACAGCACATCACCAGGAGAGATTCGCCTTTACACCCAATGGTGCATGGTCAAAAGGATCAGTAGTTTACATAATGTTACTATATTTTAGCTGCTGCACTATTTATATTTTAGATTGTAATTGGATTTTGTTCCACTGTTTTTCTACATACATATTTTCTATACATGTATAAGAGCACCGTTGGAGGGAGCCTGAGATTTAAGAATTTCATTGCCAACGACTCCTTCAAAGTAACTGACAGTACAAAAAAAAAAAAACTTGAACACCTGTGGAAAATTTTTCTCCATTTCTTTGCAGATTACAGCGGCGTTATCACAATGTCAGTTGATTATAGTACAGGTGCTTTATTACTTTTAACCTCTCGACTGGCCGGTCCTCTGATTACAGTCTTAGCCAGAGTATTGTGCTTTTAAAATGAGCGCATTAGTTTTCATTACAATAAGTTGGAAGAATAAATAAATTAAAAACCAAATGAATGTAAATAGAAAATAACCTTCTGATCTACTGCAAATTGAGAAAAAGGCAAACAGCCCTCCTATTTCGATATTCGGCCAGAAATTACACATTTATATTTAGATCTCATTACTCTTCAACTGTTTGACTGTTAAACATTAAAACTGGTCAATGTTTTACTCTTCAGTGTGTATATATGTATATATATATATATATATATATATATAAATAAATGTGTGTGTGTGTTTTGTAAGTGAAATAGAGTAAAACTGAGTCAGTGTAAAATCAAATTGCCTGAGGCCTGTAAACTAATGCTGACATCCCTGCCCGCGGTACATACTATGAAACTTAAATGGTGGATTGGTGAACAAGTGACTGTGCAGACGGGTGTAAAATATATTGTGAGCTATTAACTTTGCTTGTTAGTCTCTTCCTAAATCATAATTTCTTTTGAGAGCTTTCCCTAAGTGTCTTTATTGCCTTAAAGCAACTGAGTTTGCAAAACAAGATAGAGCATATAAAGTTTGTGGAAAAGCTACTCACATAAAAGGGAGCTGAATACATGAAATACCTCCAGCCCCAGTGTCCAGAACATCCTGCCCCTTCTCTCCACTTGGGAAACTAAGCAGGTGTTCCTCGGTTGTGCAAGTGTGGGAAAATAGGGTTGCCCCGTCCTCGACCCGGTGCTGTGAATGATCGATGTTTTAACAGAGAGGGCAAAGGTCAATGCTGAAGCAGGTCACAGAAGATCAAAGTAGTTCTAGTTAACTGCACAGGTTTGCTCTTCATCAATTTACTCCCCTCAACTCACTCTCTCCAAGTGAAATATGAGGACATTCCTGCATACATTTCTCTGTCTTTCCCTTATTCCCCATTCTCTCTCAATCGTTCCCTCTCCATCACTCACTCAGTCTTACACAAGCACACAGGCTCAAACAACTCTACTGCAGCTCCCCCAACCGCAGGTGACCGAGTATGGGTATTGTATTTCTTCTGTTGTGCGACAGCCCACTGCTTTACTTTTGTTTTAATTACTGCGAGCACTGCAACTGTTTCAGGTGGTTTCCTATAATATTGTGTATAGTGTTGATTTGTGTGCATGTGAACACTTTACACTTCATACGCAGATCAGACTGAAAGAGGAATATTGTGAATCTTGCAGTAGGATAATGAAGGAACACATGCAGCTGCCTCAATTATATAAATGATGGTGTCCACACCACTGAGGGCCTGACCAAAGATCACTGACTCGAGGCAAAGCCGGAAGTGTTTCACTTCAGGCGCTTGAGGAATATCTGGGTTTCGCCTTAAATACTGGTGAATTTCTACTCCTGCAGTATTGAGGACGTCGCTGCCTGGCACGGAAATGCTGCAAGAATAAGGCAAGGAGAATAATCACGGATCCCAACTACCTGGATAATGGCCTTCTCTCCCTGCTGTGGCCAGGAAGAAGGTACGGGATAAACCGGGCTAGCATCGAGAGACTCAGGAAGAGCTTCTACCCTCAGGCCTCTGGGATCATACTGCCCATGACTGTGGTTGTGTTGCCTGCAATGACAGACACAGCTCTATGTCTCTGGCGGTTGATGCAAAAGTCACCAGACATTTGCCAGCTCGGTACAGACTGCAGACTTTAAAAATTGGACTTTTTACATCATTTATAATCACAACATCCATCATTTTCCAATATAAAATCATGTATAAAAACAATTGGGATTGCAATTACTACAAACAGAAACATGCTCATATTGACTGAGAACTCTTGTTAAGCGAATGTTGATACACCTCACATCTGACAACGCGTAAGCTGCACATATGTCTTTCTGGCTGTAAAACATAAGCGATCAATACTGTCCAATTTTCAAAGAAAGAGAAATGTAAGTTGTCCTCTCATCAGCAGGAGAGATCCAGTTTCACAGTGCCTGCAGCTTAACTTTGAGCGGTCTCATGTTTGTTGAGGAGGTGGAAAACTTTATGGACAGTATGTTACTTATACTACGTGTTATATTTGTACATGATTATAAATAGACGGAATGCATCTTTCCAGATCTTTCTGAATTTTCATCAGTATGACACATTTTTGACAGCACTCTTCAAACAAGATTAAATAAACTTCATATGTGATGAAGTCAGAATTTGTTTTTTTATCTCAAATCTGAATAAGGTCCTGAAGCCTGTGACCTACATGTGACTGTATCGTTAAGCTCAAATTCTAATTCATATCACCATTGCCATGTCAGTGAGCAATGAGGACTGTAGGATGGATGTGACATCCCTTGTCATTCTTACACTGCGCAGGCATGTCTTTCTGACACAGCTGTCAGGTCACATTGGTATATGGGTTATATTCTTGGACAAATAATACCACCTTTCAAAACAACTTTGATATAAACATAGATTTCGTATTTGGTATGAATGCCCCATGGTGTGAAAAACTCCATAACCAAAAGATTGCATTTCGACAAACGGAATTAGAAGTGTCTCACAGTGGTGCCAGGTAATAAACTCCGAAGAGGGACAGTGCAGACAGCGCGTGTCACGGCTGCACACTTTGTTTGTGCAACTGCTCTCAATGTTCCACCTCTCTTGAGATTTACACACTCCAGCTCCACTGTTAATGAGAGTGCTAATCATCCAATGCACTGGACCAGTCAGACAATACTTTATCTATCCTCAGGGTACAGACATGAGAATAAGGACTCATTTACTCAGGTAATGTGATTAAATCAATATTTTCATTATGGCACCCTACACCTGAACTCACCCTTTAAGAGCAGCAGTTTCCATGTCCTTGTTTTTGCCGTTGTCACTTAAGATTATTATTGACATGTCAAACTGAGTGTTTCCCTTACATCCTTGCATAGAGTCTAAACATGATTATTATCCAAGAGAAGATCTCTAAGTGGGGCTTGAAAAAGCTGCTTTCAACCTTTGAACTATTGTAGAGAACTTTTTTTTTTTCCCATTTCAGTCGTTGCCAGTGGTAACATGCATACCTTCATGTATCTCTGTCTAAATGTCTGATGGACTTTTAAACATGAGTCTCTGCTACGTCTGTTTCATTTGTTTGTTACGTTTGTTGTCATTCAACAATTACAGGAGTGTTATGGATCTGCAGGGCTTGCAAGATATATTTGGCACCTTTTTCCGGAAAGGAAGCACTGAAGGAATTAATGACCATTGTGAGCATGTGGGATGCTCAGCTTCTAACTAATTGATCCCTTTGTAAATTTTCTCATCAATTTCATCATCATCAACAAAATGTTCGCATTTAATGAAGCTTTTCTCCTTTCTTCTTCCCCATTGCTGAGTCCCCATTCATAAATTCTGAAATCACCATATCGGACCAATGACCTCTCTGCCCACGTTCCTCGAGTCAATCGGTCCTTGAAAGCTCTCCTGTACAAATCATTGTGATCCTGTCATTCTGTCCATCAGACCCACTATTGTGCAATTCACCCTTGTTAGATGGCTTTTCCTGACATTTTGTCCAGCTATTCATGGTGCTCAGAGAATTAAGTCTACTGACTTTGGTGATCCCAACTTTTCATTGAACTCCATCATCAGGTAAAAAAGAAAAATAACATGACCAAAACTTGGGTTCATGACTAAATAACTGCAGTCATATTTGCAACTTTTATCACTTCATATCTGCATTCTGTTAAGTGATAATTAGCAAATGTTAGCACGCTACCACCAAACGTTATTCCTGCTAATCTTCAATGTGTTAGTGTTGTCATTGTGGGCGGATTAGCATTTATCTCAAAGCATTATTACATTTCAGAAGACTGAGTGTGCATTTAATACCTCTCAGAGCATATTTATCCATGTTTGTGTAGTCTTTTAATAATTGTGATGGTATTTAAATCAGACATAGCCTTTGTTGAAGTGTTACTACGTCAGACTGACTAAAGTTGCTATATGACTTTCTCTCCAAGGTTAATTTGTAGAGGAATCCAGATAAACAAACTTTCACAAGTTCAATTTTCCCACATTATCCAAACCCGGACATCCAGCTTACATACAGCACATATAATGATTCAACTTAAATCTCACATAGTAAACTAAAAAATAACCTCTCCCAACCTAAAAATAACTATAAAAAAAGAAGTGATAAAAGTTAGAAGCAGTTACTTAGTGATGATTCTCTCAGGTTTCTCAAAACAGGAGAGCAAAGGGCTCCAGTCACTGTGACTGATTGACAGAAGTTAATGAGATTAACATGCAAAATTGCCACTGTATGTGTAATATAACCAGTGTCTAAATGGGGCATTTCATAAAGGCACATGAATATGCCATATAATGCAATATGAAACTCTCATGCCATTTAGAAACATAAAACCAGGGAAACATGGCAGTCCTCGGGGAAGCTGCATGGATGAGTGACAAAATGTTATGAGGATGTATACGCGAAACTGTCGTTCCCTGCGGTGGAATAACTTAGTGGCTCAACATGAGGCCGTCAGTGAATGACACAATGACAAGGACACAAGAGAGACCTAGTCCACTCCATCACACCTTAGTGAAGCAAACAGTCCTGACAGAAGCTTCTCATGGCTGCTTCATCCGGCTTCGAAGGATATTTGCCCTGGAGAAGAAGGATACTCCAAAAAAATCAAGGCGCCAGCTATGAAACGAGACGTTTGAAGACAGCATAACTGAAAGATACCTGCGCGCAACAGTCTGAGCCTTTGATATTAAACACAGGGAGGCTTAACTGTATGTGATAGACATCTGCATCCACCTCCTTTCTCACGTCACTTGGCTCCATGGCTCCTTAAGTCAAAGAATAATCAAAGCGAACAGCACTGGCTCTTATATCAAAGGCTTGTCATGTGGTTGTGAATATGCATTCACATACCTGTGAATATACATTTTATAAAGAGAAAGATAATAGTGGGGGAAATCCATCACTTCGACTGGCTGTGCCCTTGGCCCTTGATGTCTCGGGTACAAGAAGTGTGGATCTGTCAGTCCCACTGCCACTTTCCCTGAGCATCTGTTTAACTGAATGAGTTTTTTCAATTCAAATGCCACAATACCTAGTTTTTTATTATCTCAACAGCCAACTCTCTTAGACTTTAGAAACACTTCAGCCAGAAAAAAAAAGGCCTGGACTTAAAATATAAGAAAAAAATGAAATTAACATAATACTTTATTGATCCCTGTTGGGTAATTGTCTGTCTGCTGCCCCCTCTGCACGCTACTAAGAGGTACGAATCAGCAGCAGAGCAGAGCTTCTGCAGCTGCTAAGGATTCAGTATCCTGCTCAAGGACACCTGGATGGCTTCTGAAAGGAGTTTTTTTTTTTTTTAGGCCCCGATTCTCAATGCTCCCCACAACATCCTGCTATCTGGATCTGTGGGTGTGTTAGTTTACTATTAAGTGTTGTGGAAGTTTCACCTTTCAAAAGTCCCTGCACACAGAGTGCCACTTCTACAGCATCAGATGGAGAGTCGGGATACAGCTGAATAGGTGCACTGGCGCTTGGCTCTGTAAAGGGCAACCTTTAAGGATCACCAGACATAGCATTTGTCACCACACTCACTATGCATTACAATGGCTCTCTCTCGGAGGAGTGAGTGTCACCTCATGCTTCTACATGCAGTGCTCTGTTTTGGAATAATCAGTTTTGTTTACTGTACCTATATTGCTGACATACTCTAGAGTGGATTTGGAAAGTATTGAGACAACTTGACCTATTCATGTTACACATTTTACAGACATTATCAGTCGGCATATACACATAACAAAGTAAAACCACAGGCAAATAAGTTTTAGAGCGATGGCCATGCCAATCAGTCTGTTGGTCAGTCCAGACCTCAACAACTATTAAATGGATTGCCAGGAAACGTTGTGACATTTATGGTCTGGAGAGGATGATTTTTATTTACTATGGTGATCCTTTGACTTTTCCTATAGTGCCATTCTGAAGATGACATTTTTGGGGTTTTAGTGAAGTGACATGTCTCAAAAAGTATCTGATGCTTTTCCATGAAATTTGGTAACACACATTCATGTTCCCTCAAGAATGAATTGCAATGACTTTGCTGATCCCTTCACTTTCCCTGCATCACCGTCATCAGATCTCCTGCAGACCTTATGACAATCCCACCATCCTCAGTAAACTTTGAGATTACTGCTAATTATCAAAATGCCTGCTAAACATCAGTATATTAGCGTTGCATTCAGCTCAAAGCATGGCTAGGTTAGGCTCCAATAGACTACGTTTTATTGGAAAGAGGTTAAATAATGTTGCTGCACTGGCATATATTTTCATTTCTTTTATGAAAAGAGTTTTAGGACTCAATAGGAGACAACATACTTGATGAGTTGGAAATGTTTTAAATATAGAAAAATCTCATTCGTATTAGCATTTTCAAGCTTTGTTGTTCACCTACACGTTGGTCTAGGGTGTATCCAACTTAGTTTGATGAATCTCTGCTTTGAATTTGAGTAGACTTGTGGCATCTTAATTGATTATGTACTGCACTTATGCACATCCCCCTCCTTGGTGCTGAGCCAAACCACAAATATATAAATAAGGAAAAGCTCACAACCCATTACACTAAAAAAATACATTCAGACAACTTGTCATTAATGGTGCATGAAGGGCCTTGTTAAGAAACATGACTGAAAGCCCAAAGGACCAGCTTCAGAGCTCCTCTGCAGAGATGGCGGAACTTTACAGAAGGACAGCCCCCTCTGCAACACTCCATCCATCATGCCCTTATGCCATTATGGTGCAGTGGCTAGACGGAGTCCGCTGCTGAATAAATGGCATATGACAGCTTGCCTGGAGTTTGCCAAATGGCACCTAAAGGACTCTAACAGCATGAGGAATAAACATTCTCTTCTGAGACAAAAATTGAATTATCCGACCTGAATGCCAAGCACTTCATCTGGCAAAAGTCAGGTAGCACCTATAGCATGCTTAATGTCAACTCTTCGGTTACACTTATAGTAGGAGCAACGTGCTCGAGGGGTTGAGAGAGCATTCAAAACTGAGGGAATGATGGAGAGAGTGGAAAAATGCTTGAAATTACCTCTTTCAATAAACCAAGACAACTGCATTTTTCTGGAATAAGTATCTAACCGTCCTTGAGTTCCAATAAAAGACCTCAATGAGACCTGTGAGACTTGGAGTTCTGTTTACTGACACTCCCCTTCAATCAGAAAGAGCCAAAGGGGATTTTAAAGAAAAACTGGTGTAACAACAAATATCACAATATATAAAGCGGACACAAAAACACCTGAGGCAGTTAATGAGCCTCTGTAAAGTATGAAATGAAGAGTGTGAAGAGAGTTTTTCTTCTTTTTCTGTTTGCTAAAGTTTGCTTAATTAGGAGCCGCTGTGTACGGGTTCACGAATGATTGTTGAGTGACTTGTCAGGGTGGCATTAAATAAATTACTTTCTTAGCTAGATGCGATATATATACTGAGAATTAATTGGTACAAAACAGTCATTTGTTCATGTCTGCCTAGCACTAGTCCTGATAAGAAAATCTGACTTGGCACCATTGTCTTCATTTTAATCTTTTTGCTTGTCCTCATTTCTCCTTTTGCTTCAGTTATACTGTACATACTCCTCCATATGCAGTGCTACACAACACACTAATCTGGAGCAAGTTGACAATTAAGTCGTGTCTTTTCTAGGCATTAACTAGTGCATGCATACTGCACTCTTGTTTTAATAAACCCCATTGAGTAAGCGGCTTTCTGCACAATACTTCGCACCTGCAATGATTTAATACAAATGAGTTTGCTTAAAAATGAGCAGAATCTGTTCCATCCACACTGTGTGTCAAAGCAATTTTGCAGCTGGTTAGCATCCAGGAATATTTCAAAAACAAAAGCTTTAGGAACGACATAATCATTTAGCTGATACAGGATACAGTTATTTCAGTAAATGAAAAAGGAATATTCCCCTGCTCTGCTTTAATTAGTTCATAGGTGGAACAAACAAAATTGTGCACTCTGCAAATGTGCACTGATAGCGTTTACTAAATTAAACAACATATTCTTGATGGTGCTTACTTGAGCTGACATTTCCCTCATGGCTGCATGCCGTGTAATATAAAAACTCAAACAGGACACAGAATCAGCTATCAGTGAAATTACAACATTGATTTGATCCATGTGGCTCAGTGCTGGGTTCTTCTGGGACGTCTAGAGAGATTGGGCCTATCGAGAATACGGTATGCACTCACACTGCTATTCAATATATTCAGGTTTGACAGCAAACAAGCAACTGTGTGTGTGAGATATTCCTTTAAAGAAAAAGAAAATGTTATCCCACCAATGTTCACATATTAACAAAGGCGTAAATAATGGGATGGGTTGTCTGTTCTAGTTTTGGGACGGTGCAATATTTTTCTCCGGATGCAGCAGGTTGGCTTTTTAAGTCTGCTCTGAGCTGATTCAGTGTTAATTGCCTGAAAATGGCCTCCAGAATGTCGGTGTGTGTGCAGTTCATTAAGCTGCATAGATAAGCTCATCATAATTTTCACACTGAACAGGGACCTTTTTGTGTTTCCTCATTTATATTATGGTCTCATAGTGGATGATACCACCTCAGCTCATTTGGTTGAAAACAAAACATGCAATCGTGACAATAACAGCAGCTCTTAGCAGCCTAGTCAATATGGTATTCTGTTAGGCTTATCAGATTGGTGAACAACACATAATACAAATGTGAACCTCACCCTGCTCCATGAGTGGCCAAATGCCCTGTGCTGCTCTCCACACCGGCAGCCTAGAAAAAGGCAAGGCCAAATATCAATTACAGGACATCTCATTCGTCCTCCTCCATATCTCCTCCACAGTGGACGCGACTATTAGCTGGGAGGTAATTAAAAGTGGCACAGACATATGAAAACCTTACTAATGACTCCACAAACCTTTCATTCTGGGACTATCAGTTACTCGCCCAAGTGGAAGTAGCTCACTGTGCCATACTGTAAGCACTAGAGCTGGTGAGACGGTCATACCGCTGCCCAGGAGACAGGATGAAGGATTAGTAGTTGTAAACTGAACTATTCAAAACAGTAATGGAGTGCTGCGAGGATGAAACGGAACCCTTTTGCCTTTGAGCTGTTTTCTTTACTTTAACTGGAAGTTGGATATACTTTAACCTTTTTTTTTTGTCAAATCTCAAGCAGTTCTTTAAATATTCTAAAATTAGACAGGGAGTGTATGTAGCTGAAAAAGAGCCAGTCAAATTGAATCTGCCTATAACCAGTTTAATAATGCACCATGTTTTTTTCTATGTCTGGAGGCGACATGTGCTTTTGAACTATTTGAATTACTTATATGAACAATCTTTTTTCAAAGAATAATTCAGAACATTCTCTCTTGACAATGACAAATAACTGCACATCTTCAAACTTAAAACGTGCCTGCTGCCAACTATTACTCAATAATAAAACAAATCAATTAATTAATGGGGCATGATCAGCCAATCATGCTCGTTATTCCGAGACCAACGTCACTTGTATCCAGGTGCTCGTATCTCACGCTAAACCAATTACGATTGGTTGGAAATGTCACATGATAAGAGATGCCTTCAGAGTTCACAAAACCTGTATGGCAGATTTGAGCAAGGCTGATTGGAAGCACACGTTCCCGAAAACTGTCAAATTATCGTACTTTTGGCCTTTTTTTGGATTATTGATCGTACATCATACAGAGGGCAAAATTATCGTACAAATACGATAATTATCGTACACCTGGCAACACTGCACATCACCGAAACACAAACCTATCGCCAACTTCCGTCCGGAGTATGTCAACATCTACTCCAGCATGGACTTTACCTTCAGAGAGTAAAGGTGTCGACATATTATCATATTATAAAGACGTGTTTCTTCTTCCATGGCTGTACCGGACACACATTACGCATACAATTGTAATAAAATGTAAATTGTTCTGTTTTTTATGAGATTTTATTTCTTTTTTTTTGTTTGTTTTTTCACCTGAAAACAAATGTGAAAACAATAATTGTTGGTTGTTTTATAAAAAGAAAAATATATGCATGAAAAATATGCATAGTTGAGATAAAAAAAGATAGTAGATTGAAGATATTTCTATTTCTGTGTAATAGTCTAACTTTTTTGGTCTTGTTTTTCTGGGCTGCACATGTGAACATAGTAAACTTCTGCACAGTTATTTGTTGTGGAAAATGAATAGAATTCAAATTCAAATTCCATTTTACTTCTTGGCCTTAAAACCTTTTGTAATGCCATGCGATATCACTGCAGCATAGATATACAAATAACCCATGTTGTGGGTCGTGCCTCACAGTACTGAATTTATACACGTTTATATATTGAGAGGGTCGAGGCCCCAGTAACAGCAAGAACATGGCTCAGACCCCAGAGGGTTTTTGGTTCATTTTGGAACATGCTTTTAGTTAAGCAACATTTCCAATGCAGTGACGTAAGGGTGTCTCACATACCTGTCAGAGCCAACAACATCAGTGAATACTGAAAAGGTATAAGACAGAACACTTAAAGCATCTCTGGTCTATTCCATAAAATGTGAAAAAGATATACAGTATGTATCTATAGTATAAATATCTACTCCTCACTGAAGACACCAAAAAGAAAAGAAATAGTCCATAGTATAGTACATGTAATTAGAAGATTACACCTGCACTTGAAGAAAAAGAAACTCCCGTCTCCACCTGCACTACACTGTGTGGAACATCACTTTGGCCAATGTCACACCACATGTATATAATGAAAAGTGTACAACTGTTGCGCCTTTCTTGATGTTCTCATTTTAATTCAAGTCTCACAGCTTCACAGAGGCAGCCAAGCCTATAGATGCGATCTCACACTTTAACCATTATGGAGTCAATCATTTTGCACCTCTGTGTATTTCAATGGGCCAACGCAGCCAGAGCACACAGACTGTGCACACATTTGCAATCCCGCTATTTGGCCATTAGTGAACTTTCTATGTTGTAGTTGTGTCACAAAAAGCTTGATATCTTCTGTTGTTTAACTAAATCTCCAAGGATGTGTCCTTCAGAGTATAACATCCCTGTTATGCCCGTTGTACATTACAACCAAGGTTGGCTTGTTTGGTCTTCAGAATGTTTTCAGAATACATTTGTTCAATCCAAATCCCATGTTGCCAGCTTTAAGTATGCAGCATACTGGATACTGAAACATGTAAAATCACACACATTTCTGCCTGACTGAAGGCTAAACTGTGACCTTTTACTGGAATAGAGGGTGGTTTGAAATGCTCATTACTAGATATGCTAACAGTGTGCTGGTTGGTCTAACCACCACTTTGGGCCTGACTGAAATATCTCTGACTGAAATAACTGAAATTTGTACTGTTCTGCATTAAACGTTGTACTTCGTCATTGTGATTACTGCCTCACTGTATTTGTAGTCTTTGACAGCAATGCATCTGAAAAATAGAGCAAAACTGTAAAACCAAATTAGTTGGAGAGAAGTTTACAGCCAGTGTAGACAGGCGTGTGGGGGTTTGCCTGATTGGACTATCCTCACTGTAATGGGCTATATGAGCAATTTACACGATACACGAATATCTGAGACCCATAGATTCTCTTAAGTGAGTTAACAGCGTGGGAAGTGAATAACAAAGTAAGTTTAGAATTGCTTTGCAAATGTAAAAGAGAAATTGCCCAAAAGGTCTTTGTAAGTATTTGTGGGCATCATATTCTCATGCATTAAAACCTTTTACATGTACATTGCCCTCACACGGTAGTACAGACCCAGTAAAGACTTTATTTTCAGCAGGCATTTGAATGACATCTGTTGCTTTTGCATTCCTTGTGTCAGCAGATGAGTAGTTTACTGTAACCCCATTATTGGCTTCATTAATGACTTCATTTCAGAGCTGTTGGTTTTAATAGTGCATGTGATGAGTTGACAGTAGAGCAAATTTGTCTGTTCAGCAATCAACACAAAGTATTTGCTGCCAAAGAATTTGGAGTTTAGCATGCCAGTGAAGCAAAGAGCTCATATGCTCCAGTGTAGGAGTAGCAGTGAACTGGTGCTGAAAACCCATTTTCTTCCAAATAAAGGGAACAGAAAATCGACAATGTAGAAAGGGTAAATCATGTGCACCTACTTCCCCTATTTATTCAATTTACCCCTGACCAAATGTTATATTGCACTGACCCCTGCATTAGTGTGTAAAGCACACACCTTATAGTACAGATAGTATATACAGTCACCCTGGTGACTGCCTCTCCTCCAATCAGTCACATAACCTCGCTGTTCATGCTATGTCTCACTGACAGACGTAATGCCAACCTTTGTGTGCAGTCTACCTGCCACAAATAATTGATCCTCTAAAGATGGGGTGTCATCAGCAGCCTGCATGTTTGGTTGTGCCATGACAAAACAGGAGCAACAGTCGGGCTATAAATAAGAGGAGAGGAAAGCATCAGCCATGTAGCCAAAGCAGCATGTCAGCAGCTGCATATTAGCAGCAGCTGCAGTCCTCCATCAGTGTAAAAACACACTTCAGGTCTGAGTTACACACAGAAAAAAAACACGTGAAACACGAGTGTGAAAATTCTAAGAATATTTCGCTATGGCCGTCCCAGTCACCATATCTCAACCTGAAATGGGAGAAGTTTTACACAGCACTATCCACCAGCTTCATCAAAATACCAAATGAGGATATATCTTCTGGAAAATAGTGTGCAATCCCTCCAGTGGAGCAGCGTGCCAAACAATAGCACAAGAGATCTTTTAGAGAGACATCCAAAGTATTCATTTACATAATGCCTAAAATGATTTAGTACCTACTGTGCAGAATGTCAGAAATGCTAATACTGTAATCTTTGCACGCCATATTCCCCATTCAGATTGTACCTGTAATCTGTGCGTACTGTATATGTGCTGTGGATGCAAACAATCCTTTGTGAGTGATTGAAATACAAAGTGCTGTGCAGTATTGGTGTTTGGTCGTGAAGGGGTGATCCCTACTTCACAGTCAGAATTCAGCCAGGTTCTTTGATTCATAATCCCGTGATTGATCATGGCACTTTAACCTAAAAGGCCCTGCTGTGTCCTCAATCGACCTGCAGCCACCTCCATCATATTCACTTAAACAGAGGGATCCTCCTGGTGTGAAAAATGGAAGAGTGTTAGAGGGAAGAGAGAGGTAGCCCCTGTGCCACTGTGCCTCACACAGTGCACAGGAGTGGGTGTAAGCTATAATGGATGAAAGTGGAAGAAATGTATTAAAGAGGAGATACATTGCTGCTGGCGTTGTTCAGTCGCTTAATAAGTTGATAAGTGAAAAGGCATTTTTTCAGAAATTTCCATCCTGCTTTGTTTGCTAAAGTGTTAGAATGCACCTGTTGTGTGTTATGTTCATATTATGTCCTCTGCTGCTGTGCACATTGTTTTGTAAAGAGCAAATACAATTTCATCCAATCTGTGAAGTCATTTGTGCCCTGTGAAAAGGAGAAAAATAGTCATTCTAAGGTATGTTAACAGAAATTCCTATGGTGAAAGGAGGGAAGGACACTAAGTCTAGTCCTTGTTCAACAAATAGCGGATTGAATAAGCTGTACTTGAATATCTCTCTGTAGGTCTGAAGAATAGAAATCTCTTTAAACACTAATGATTTCTTTTTTTTTTTTAATAGAGTGGCTGGAGCATTGTTCCTGTACTTCTTATTTTGCCTCATTGCTCACATGGTTGTGGTCAACGTGATTAGTTTTCAGTGGGGCATGTTAGGTAAGCTCACTGCAAAAGACAGATGCTGAATTATCTCTCTCCTTTTCCTATTCTTCCACCGAGATCTCCAATTTCACCACAGATTTTAAGCACAGCCTTAATCTGTTTGCCTATTTCAAGATCGTTCTCGTTTGAAAAGAATGCTTTTTTATAGGCTATTTGAACTATGAGCTGAACTACACTAAAGACTGGAGGAATGATATATTCAATAATTATCTATACACATCTAACGACCTTGTTTCATTGAGTCCCATGTCCTTCTCTGTGCTGTTACATGAAGTGACAAGTACTCACAAGTTCTTCATTCAGCTCTTTGCTGGTGCTGGATATTTTATGGGACATATTTTGTCATAAGGTGACCCAGAGCTTGGCAGGGAAAAATAGTTCCTCTGATTTACCTTTTGATTCTCAAATTCCCTCCATTTCCTCCTTGTGTAGGGAAGCAATCTGGATAAACAAAAGACAAAAGATCTGGGTGCTCTTCTAAAGAAGAGCCATTTTCCTCCGGTTGCTGGGGGAGGATTTGGGTGGGTAGGGGAGTTGAAAGAGATTCACAAAGAATTTTCAATCATCGCGCTTTCACTGAAGTTGCTCACCTAAGAACTGTGAAATCCATGCAGTCAAAAAGGGCTGGCAGGTCCTGGTGCTCCTTGTGCTTTGATTAGCATATAAGGAAGAAATTCTTGAATCTCCTGCCAGAAAAACAACAACAATGGTTATTTGGCCAAACACTAAAAAGGAGCTTTTACTGTCTCGGGACCTTTTGTGGCCATGTAAGTAATGACTGTTGTCTATAACAAGCACAGGCAGAAGTTGCATAGTGTTGTTTTTTATTTTAAGTCAGCCATATCTGTGGATGAAATATGTGACTTTAAGATACTGCTATTTTGGTTTCACGTATGCGTGACCATAATCTTTCCCTGAGCTTAAGGTTTTTCCTTTAAACAAGTACATTTTCTCTTTACATTCAGTGTTGATCACCCAAATGCTTTATGTGTATCCTGAAGGCATGACAAACTTTTCAAATGCATTTCCTTCCTCATAAAATAACTGCAAAGCTGCTGGTGTTTTGAATATTTTGTGAATTTGTTATAAGTTTAAAAAGTAGTAGCTGTCTTCTTTATTGCCTTTCTTGAGCACTACTGCCACCAACGATATCAGTACTGTGTCAGCCACATGCAATCCACAATCAATGCCCTACTTGTTGTCAGAAGGATACCTTTAACCAAGTGGTTTAGCGGCCTAAACCTGACCAAACCTTAATAGGGGTGCAAAGGGGTCAAGTTATTTTATTTAGGGTTGTCACACTGAAATGTGTTGACTGTGTTTCTGGCAACGCAGCTTCCATGAGGTTGAACTCCAATTTGCATTTATTCACTGCCACATTGGAAGAAATATACATTTTTCTTACCTCTGGAAATCAAATATTTAATTGTGTGTAATCTATCGTTTTAACTTAAAATGCTGGCTTTGCATGCAGCATTCATGCACTCACAGGAATCGTCTAACAAATGTTTTTCTCACCTCACACTTCACAGTAAAGATGTGGGGGGGGGGGGGGTAAAGGCATATCAAGTAGAAGTACAGTGTTTGGGAGTGGAGTACCAGGCAGAGATCGTCTGTATCAGTCCTTATTCTGCTTGCTTTTCTCTCTCCATCTTGTGCTAGTACAAATTAATGTTTCCTTTTCACTGCTTTGACCAATTTGTCTGGCATTGTATTTCCATAAGAAGGGCCGTTGGTATGATAATGATGGCACCATTATCCAAGGCCCACATTTACATTCCAGGAAAGGAGCCAAGATGATGCTGTAAAATAAAAGCAGAGTTTAGGCACTCTTTCTTGCTTATCATTTCACTTGGACAACCAAAATACCCCATGTTAGATGTGTTGCCCCTCTATCATAACACTGTCCCACAGGAAACTTGTTAGCAGCGTGTTCACCATGGTAGCTGGCCAACAGCCCACTGCCAGCCCTTCTTTTATGGTGATTTTTTTTCCCCCTCACGCTCAACAAGTGAATACAGGCAAATTGAGTGTTCTTCATGGACACAGATAACTATATAATGGCTGCTTTGAGAGTTGTTACCATGGTAATTTTTCTTCACACCAAGGCTCTTGCCAGGAGCACTTGGGTATGGAGTAATGTGATAGAAGACAGTGTATTTAACAAACTTAAAATCTGGTTATACTAGCCAGTCAGAGTTAATGAATTACCGTGATTTACTTTCATAGAGAGGAGAGGTTTAAAATCAGTGTGACTTCAAGCGACATGGAGAAACGTATGTACAGGCCTAAAAGCTTACTGTCAGTGAAATAAAATGTATATCTAAATTCCGAGTCTGAAATTTTGCACATATGTAAATTTGGTAAATAAGCTCCCTCTAAACTGCCATAAACAATTATTCAATCACAAGTAGAGAACTGGTTATTATCATGCTGGTATTGTATCTAAAAATGGCTCAAAAAGGTCTTTGAGAGGGCTTGTTTAGTCCATTAACCAGTCTAATGGACTATGATTAATTCAGTCCTCACCAGGTTTACAGTTCTGTGTTAGTTTCACAAGTTTCAGAATTTGAGACATTATAGAGTTATTGGAACTTTTACCTGTATTCATTATTAGTCATATTTTTCATTATTAGTCATACTATTCATAATAATCATATCTATGTCATTACATTAGTTCTTATTTTTGTTGCCGTGGATCTGTTAAATGTGTATATATATATATATCCACGCACACACACACATTTTTGTGGTGTTAGAAGAACCACTAATTCTCTATAAATCTCTATAAAACAGCCTTTGAAACAGAGGGGTTTTATCCCACTGCTGGTCTGTGATAAGTAATTGTCTGTCATTACTGAGACCCACCCCTAAGGAGCTCCCTGGGTCCGCTCAGATAACACTGTGACAGGTGAAGCAGGGGAGAACACCAATTCCAAACCAGTAACTACACAATGCACTACACACTACAACCCAGTACACATCTGCACTACACCTAACAGTCCTTATCAGGATGCTCCAGCCAGCCCTCAGAGGTATGCTAAACACACATCGTGCAATACTCCCTACTGAATTAGTACACATGGGAATACACACATGAGCCCAAACTAACCAACACCACTAATGTGCATTTGTATGGTGGAGACTTTCTAATTTGCATTTAGATTTCAGAATGTTATTTGCCAATTCTCTTATTTTATCCCGGTCTCCAAATCATTTTGCCCCATCAGCTCTTTTAAGATTTCTCCCTCTCCTGCTGGAGCAAAGTCTGACCCAGCAGGTACTCAGGTGATGCCTTGTGAACTTAGAGTTGAGTCCTGCGTAATGTAATGGACTGCACATAATCTGCATGTGTTAAACCCTGACCAAACTCTGATTTGGTCTCCAGTCCAAGCACATTTAAAGACACGACAGGTGCATAGGGTCAACATTTTAACTTAAAGATATCACCATTCTCCAGTTTATTACTTACATCAAATTATTTGTGTCAAGTTTTCTGAAATGTTAGTTTAATCTATTTAAATATGCACTCATTAGCAATCACTTCTAGAACAGAAATTCTGGACAGGTAAAAAAATCCTGTTTCATTTTGTTGACATGCTATATTAGAGCCAAAGGTTTTTTTAACCGTCATAACAAAACAATTTTGACCTAGTGTTATATAAAGCGCACTGAATAATATGTGAACAAACCCTTACGTATAAATATAGATAGGAATAAAACTGGGAAGTTTGGCATGTGTAAGTGCTACTGAAATGGAGGTTTCTGGCTCAGAGGATAAGAAGACAGCCTTTAGAGATACGTATTGTTCAAGTCCATACAGATACAAATAGACAAAATGTAGTAAAATAAACATTCACATCTGTCTGAAAGAAGACGGGATGGTAGAAAAGTGAAAAGACTAGAGAAAAAAGACTAAAGAAACGTCAAGGGATCCTCAAAGTCAGTAAGATTAATCATCTGGGGACCACGAATGTCTGTACATAATTCCATAGCAGTTGATTCAATAGTTGTTCAGATATTTCAGTCTGGTCCAAGGAGATGGAACAACTGACCAACAGACAATGCATCAATATAAAACAACATTACCATCCCGTGAGCCCTCCCTTGTTTTCGCCTGCCATGTCTTGCCTTCAGAAACATGGAAAACAGACAGATTCAGTGTTTGCTCAAATGATAAATGATTATTAAAGTCATTATGTTAAAAAACACATTAGATACAAATAACAAATAAAATGGGAAGTAATTAATTTGATTATTGAAATGACACAAAACTATTTAACTGAAGCTATAAATTAACCCATGAAGCCAGAAATAATAAACAAATGGGTCATTTCACCTCTGCAGTAATTGAAAAAATAATATTGCTGCTTACTGATGTGTAGATGACAACAGATATTAATAACTCAACAAAATGAGATCTTGCCTCACATACTTTACCTCTGAGTATTGCACAAAAGAAAAAAAGAAGTTACAAGCTGTCATATTAGTTTTAGTAGAATAACCAGACATTGTGTGTCATTGGGAAATGTACGGTATGTTTTACAAAGCATTGTACATTTAGATTTAGTCGTAGTAGATTTGGTTTAGTTTTGGTTCAGTTGTAGAGAATTTTACCATCTTTCATCAACGTCATTAATGTTTTTTAGCCATTTTGCGCTAGAAACATGGCTCACTGGATGGCAGTGTTGGTCTCTTGGTTAGTCATTCCATCCCATTGGTCCGAACTGAAATATCTTAACGACTATTTGATGGATTGCTATGTAATCATGTACAGACATTCATGGTACCTAGATGATGACTCCCACTGACTTTTGTGATCCCTTGACTTTTCTCGAACAGCATCACAGACTCTCCAAAAAATATATGGGAACACACTTCATATAACACAGCCTGCACCTCTAGGTTCAACTGTAGTACAGCCATAGTGAGGTTTTCAGCTCTTTTGGCTCATTGTTTAGGTTTGGTCATTTTACTACTATGGTTATGGTTATTGACTGTCCTTATCAACACCATTTCCAGCAGCAGCAGGATGCTGTTTACATCAAAAAAAGCTTTTTTTTTTAAAAAAAACCATAGGGTACCTGCCGAGCAACAAACAGCAGGCAAAGATAGAAGCTAGCTGGTGAAGAAAGTGGAACATTTAGCAGCTAAAGAGCCAGATAGTTTTCTTGGGAATTGGTGCTGATCAAACCAGGGCTGCAAGGAGAGCAAATATTGGACTACCATTCATCAGGTGGACAGCAACACAATACAAAATGAATGATAACTTTGCTATGTGTGTGCTGGATAAGTGTCTGCTGCAATTGTAAATGCATTAACCACTATACGAGGGGAGAGAGATTGGGGCTGTGTGCCGGTCAGGTTTTTGTGGAGTTCTTCTACCCCCTGGTCGTCGAAATTGATCAAATGCAGCTTTAAATAAATAAGGAAAGTTCAGTGTGCCCCATCTGCACCAAACTTTTCTCTACATCTCAGATGTTTAGATTAATCCTCGTTTCATTATTATAGACTTTCCAAAGCAGTGCTGAATTACTCATGTTTACTCAATTTTGGCACTATTAAAAGTAATTGAGGTGAAATAACATGATCACAGTAAAGGTACATTTTCTCTTTGGCCTATATTCCCCCCTCTCTTCAAATAAACTGCATTGCTTACTGAGGAATTTATCTTGACTTGAGTGACTGAAATGAAGTTTAAATATTCCTGACAGTAATTCTTGCGCTCTCAAAGAAGCATCTAGCTTGCGTTGCAGAGACCAAAGTCTGACTGTAGATAGACAGGGCAGTTCAACAGATCCATGCCTGCAGGCTGGGATAATGCCAGTGCCGATTGAAATCTTTGACTCAGATCCTGGCCCTGTTTGAAGTTGCGTGCCCTCTCACTGCGCTTGCATTTTCTCTAGGTTGCAGGTGTCTGGTCATGATACCGCCCTACGAACGCGAACGCAGATAAAATGAACTATTACCTGCAATTTGATTGAACTGTCAGTCCCAGCACTCTCTCTCTCTTTTTTTTGACAAAACTGACAGTGTTATGTTTCTTTCAGTCTATTTTATGTCCCACCAATAGACTCTTGCTGTTATAGCCTCAGGAATACAATAAAAACAAGGTTGATTCCTGTGCCCTCTATTATTTATTCATTATAAAAACATGATTTAGGAGCCTTGCTCTTCGTTTGTAGTGATAATGTCTGTGTTTTGTGAGTAACCCTTGAGTTAAGCTGGTGGATCAAAACCTCCTCGCCATCATATAATTAGTTCAAATGTAATTGTTTTCTAAAATAAGCCGTGTGTTGTAACAGTATTTAAGAGTGGAAATGTTCCACTGATTTTAAAAAGGACACTGTTAAGTACAGTCTCACGGGAGGGGATAAAGCCACTAGGAAAAGGAAATTATGTCGAAGAGGGAAGACAGTCATAAGACCACACATGCATTCGTCTCCCCAGCAAGATGTTTGCTTGAAGTCTGAAGCAAAGCCTGAAAGCAAACAGATCAACATTTTACACATTCAGGTGCTGTGTGGTGTTGATGCCATTAGCAAAGATCAAACAGCCAGTTTTGTCACAGTGGTGATTGGACGTTCCCTTAGGTCCATCTTTTGGACTGCAAGCAGAACCATCAAAAACCTCCGGAAAGAGTTTTGACCTCCAGACAGATGGAATGAATCAATGTTCTTGTATATCTGGATACAGTTTGCTGTTTCGGTTCCCTGCAGCAGGTTGGTGTGTTTCACTCTTGGTCAAAGTGTGTGTCTGTGTGTGTACTCAAACAGCTCACTTCGGCAACACTGCTTAAGCCAGAGTAGTTTGGGGTTACATACACTCACTCATACAACTCTCAGTCTCCTGCAGCGCTACAGCCAGACAGCTCCATTCATCCTCATTCCCAATTCAGACCTGGTGCTCTGTTTTTCCATCCCTTCATCTGTAAACATCACAGTAAATATGGAACCCCGCTGCGAGTGAATTGATTTTTACAATCTGTGCAGCTTCGTGCAGCAGTCTTCAAAGTACAGAGTGAAATTGTTCTGCGATTAGTGATTTATTCAGTATGATGCACATGTGCAAGGAAGGTCATGCTATTTATAGTATGTGAATGTTATGTCTGCGACATAGTCTGAAATCCACCAAATGTGATAATGAAATTCCTTGACTGGCATATTTCTCCACGGTGTCTCCTTCTGTTTTTAACTTGTAGAACCAGCAAACTTAAAATCCATCCCTCCAAAATTACTAAGATTGTAGCAGCAGGGAACAAGGAAAAGTTGTTCACAGTAGATAGGCTATGTATGACCAAACACCACCCCAGGAAGGAGAGCACTTGAGTCAAGTTTCAAAATTAAATCACTACCTCAAGCACCACATAATTTAAATCCAATTGAGTGTCACCGATTTAAGCCAAAATCACTTAGAGATAGGTATACTCGAAGCTACACACACGCCATAACACCCATCCCGCAGATGGGAGCAACTGTGTGATAACTGTTGTCAGTTTTCTGCTTATATTAATTCCTTTTTGACTCAATTTGATGACAGCTAATTTCTTACATGACCATGGGGTCTTTTTAATTACGAATGTGGTTTTGGGCAAGTCACAACCAAGCTTGGAGACAATGTTGGACTGCTTGTGTGTCTGCAAAAGTCTTACAGCAGTTCTTAGGCCTGGAGTTTATCAGTATAAATCTAGTTCATACCACTGTTGGAATGTCTTTTATCAAAAGTAAATATTGTCCCTTTTTTCTGTTCTTTTAGATTATTTATCATGGCTGTCAGATACAAAGGGTCAATGTTCCATGTGTTTAATTTTCCCCAAATTTGTCAATTTAAAGTCTCTTTCCTTCCAACTCTCTTGTGGCATGCACTTGTCCTTATTCACATATTGTATGGTGATATCAATAAATGTGAATAGACACCTTTTTTATATTTAGCACATTCACAAAGTCTGTAACAGTAAAGTTCTGACTTTTAGCTTTAAAATCCCATGAAGATGCTAAAAAAGCACAACGTATTAATCTCTCAATACTTTTCAAGTTTCCCAGCCTCCCCGCACTCAACAGGAAGTTAATTAGTTCCTGCTTAAGAAGTAAATCTTTAAAATAGGTCACAAATATATGGTTATGTTTTTAGAAGGTAATTCTCATTACTCAACAGTGTGTTGGTTTCAGTCTTTTCTTTGGCATCTTTTGAAAAAAAATAGTATCTCCAGACGTTTCCTGTAATATATATATATATATATATCAAAATGAAAAAATCTCATTCAATATTTGGTCATAAATCCTTTAGACTCAGACAGGTATCCTGTTGATGCTCTGCCAGGCCTGTACTTATTTCTTGCTTGTTTGGGGATCTTTTCTCCTCCAGTTTGGTGTCCCAACCGATAAGGTGTTTAACCCTTCAGAGTCTGGGGTAAAACGGCGTTTTTTACTACTTTTCATTTTACCTTAGTGTTTCCCATTAAAACTGCTTAGCTTGCCTTTCTTTGTGTCTTTCTTTTCAGCTCAACCTCACCTATGTGATTCTACAAGTATTTATTTATTTTGACATAATATATGGACACACTGTATGTAAAAGTGCAAAAGAAACACAAAATCCGAGTAGGAACTAGTTGGATCTTTGGAGGAGCGGGGGTCTGCGCGGACACCTCCTCTCGTTCGTCTTCACACGCAGCATCCACTTCATCCTCTGAAACTGGAGTCAGAGTCTTCCAGTGGAGGAGTCTTCCTCAGAATCAGAACGTTCTTCCCCAGATTCAGCATCTTCTAACTCGTAGAAGAGCTGTAGTGCGCGACTTCGGCTCTTCATAAATTTAGTCTTAATAGGCCGATCGACAAAATTCAAACACTTGTAAAAAGTTTGAAGTGTCCGCTTTCCAACAGTCTTTGAATTGAGCACCTGCGTGCTTGTGTCACAGCTTTACGTTTTCAAACGTGCGACATGTGACTTTGACGCCGTGTGGCGGTCCTAAACTCCGAAGGGTTAAAGTATAATACAAAACAAGAAAAGAAAAACAGGAAACACTCACATTTGAGAAGCTACAACCAGAAAATGGCCTGATTGTATATTTAATAGACTGAGGTCAGATTACTTACTTAGTGAGTCAACTGTGAGGCCATAAACAAATCCTGGTTTACTCTGTAAATTGGAGATGAATTCCCATTGTCCTAGAATTTTGGAAATATGCATTTAAGGTGCTATGAGTCCCTAATTGTTGACCCAGTATGGATGCAAAAACCCTGAAAGTCACAATTTGACCTGACATTTTAAATACTACTTACTGACTACACTGTTATTTAGTACTGACATTGTCAACACTCAGATGCATAGCTAAAAGTGTAACATATTCTCATTATGTATGTATGTTGCAGTGCTTTGGTATATAATTATATTACCATCAATATCTGATTGAATTGCAAAACGTACAATCAAAATCTAATCAGACTGTGAAATCCTGTCAATTCCCATACCCGTAGTCACTTAGGCGTACAGCTATACATCCCCATACATTGGGGATTTAGCCAGACAGCATCCAACATCCCTGAATTATTTTAGGCAAAGGCTCCTTTACTCCTATTCTATTGTGTCTAATCCCCACTGGAGCTTTGCCTAAACCCCCTGGTCTAATAGAAACAGAGCTCTGAATGACACAGGGGACTGACCACTCTTCTCAAAGTTAATTGAATGCTACAATTATAATACCGCAGTGCTCAACCTCTCTCCCCAGCAAACACACACACTTGGGCATGCGCACACACATAGACACACAGCTGCATGCAGGCATTAACTGGTTAGAAATACAATCAAAGATACACTCATATGTGATTCTCATAGTAATTATCTACATAGACACTGAATCCATTACACACAGTTTCAATGAGCAAAACTACTTTGGTGATTTATTTATTCAGCCTGCTGATTGTTAAAAAAAAAAGCTGGTCTCGAAATATCTTCACGTCCTTAGTTAAACATGTGAAACCAGTTCTGGAGTTAAATGTTCCCGTGGTTGTGTTTAATAAAGTTGGGGAAAATCAGAAATATGTGCCTGAGGGTGAAAATTATGATTTTCTTTTTCGGGAAGGGAATCTTATCAAACTTGTCCAGCAATCTGTGTTGTAATTGGCCTCAAGACACAAACAAACTCCAAACACATCTCCGGGAGAGAGAAAGAGAGAGAGAGAGAGACGGTCTTCGTAGAATTCACTTGTTAAGTATATCCAGAGGGTGTATTGAAATCCCGAAACCATCCAATAGTGTGTCTGTTGGATATGGTGATGGCAATACGAAATGCAATATATCAAATACTTACATGAACTATTTTGATTTTCCTCTGATTGGTCATGCTGAACATGTAAACCTTGATAAAGAGCAGTCTTTTAGCCTGCAGAAAATAGTATGTATGCATCAAATAAAGTTCATTATTTCCAATGAGTTTAGTGAAGATACTACAATGCGGTTGAAATAATGGTCATGAATAGCTTGGCAATAACATGTTTTCAGCGACAAACTTTCATTGCGCAGCTAACTGCACCGTTGCCGTTTATCACTGCAGTATACAGACATGCACATTTGGCCTCTTGCTTCTTAACGTGTGAGACACAATTGCAAATGATGTGTATTATTTCCATGGCCAAAGTGAATATTAAAAACTTGTTCTTGTGTTCTTCTTGCTGCCCAACTTCAAGATGTGGAAAAAAGGGGAAAAAAAGCATGTATGGTTTGACATGAGTAATACAAATCATTTGCACCCTGCTGAGTGCCGCTGGCGACCATAATGATTGTATCACAATTTTCTCCTGGTACCAAGTGAAGTCTGTTTCCAACTGAATTTGGTAGATAGCTTTCAAATCTCACTTCTGAGCTGGAAGAACAAACCAAAATTAAACAAAATTACACAAATCTGTTGCATCTCATGCGACCTACTGCTAAGTCAGTAACTCCAGCATTTGATAACCGAAAACTTCCATTTCAAGACAAAATCCATTGTACATTATTATGGCTCTGACTTAGATACCAAAAGCTTTATCACCACTTCAGATTTCATTGTTTCCATGTTGCTCTACTCACATTTTAGACTTTTTATAAAATAGCTAATGTTTGGATATAAAAAAAAACAGTTGTGTTTCCACTGATAAACTGATCCATGGTCAAAAAATAACACGCTCATGCATAAACAATGTAGCAGTTCACCAGCAAACACCATAGAGGTTTTTTTGCCAGCTGGCATGGACATAAACAATGCAGCTTTCAATATATTCAAAAACTTGGCTTTAGAAGTTATCTGGAAGGAAATGCATTCAGACCCTCTGTTTGGCCTCAAGGATACACACAATGCATTTTCAAAGAAAACTGAATGTAATCATAACTGTGTTTGTTTACAAGAAAACCTCATTGGGTACCTTTAAGTCATATCCAAGTTCTATAAGCTGCCTGTTTTCTTTCAGTTGCCATCAGGACAGAGGCTGTGAACACATTTTGTAGTGGAGAATGGCAAGAGGTGTTTGGGGAATCAGTGGGGATTGACAACCATAATAGGGACAATTTGAGAACTAGTGAACCTCTCATGGGAATAGTGTTTCATTACTGCAATCATCAGTGTATCATGATGTGATCTTGTCTCGGAGGTTTGTCAAAGCTGAGGCTGAGACTACATGGAGACTTCCAACTAGGGAATTAAGTTAGACCTCAGCTTGGCTGTGTGAGAGGAAATCATAAAAAGGTAGACTGTCAATTCTATAGCAACTACTGGAGAAGCTGTGTGCTGAACCTATATATATATGCAATATACAGAGAGTCAGTTAGGATTTCACTGATGCTGTGTCATGTGTGAAGTATGGTTTTCAGTGATTTTTAATGAACCACTGATCAGTCTATCTTTAAACAGTATGTGAGGAGTAACACACCTCTAATATTGCTGCTAACAGCAATCAGTCATGTACAAAGCTGTGCTTAAGGATCTAGACCCAGGGGTCCATGGGTCATTAACGGTCTTTCAGAGCATCTGGTGGTTCGTAGCACTGAAGGCAGCAGACAATGGGTATCAAGAAGCAAGTAAGTGTGTGGTGTAAGTGATTAAAGGTAACTCAAGACTTTTGTTTTACTGTTTTCAAGAGATTAGGAAAGGTGGATGAGAGTTTTATGAATAATAAATAAATGAATGAAAATACTTACTCAACCCACCAGCAGTATAAATGGCCTTAAGTTTCCAAAGCCTCTCAGGGCAGTGTGCTTATACCCTTAGATATGTTGTCTTATCTGTTGATTAGACTGATGCCTAATTAGTTGATGCCAGCAAACTATGGATGGTGATAATACAACATTCATACAACAGACTGAAATATTTCACCATTATTATTGGACGGGATGCCACTTTGTGGTGATGTTATTGCGAAGGTTATATTCTTTGCTTTTAGTGAAATGTCTCAGCAACTGTTGGTTTCATTGCCACATAATTTCATACAGACATCTACGCTCCCTTCAAGATCCCAATGCATTTGGAAATCCATCCAACAGTTGTTGTTGATGGTTTAATTTTGTACAGATATCCATATTCCCCAGAGGATGAATCCCAGTGCATTTGGAGATCCCGTAGTTGTTACTCTATATCCACCACCAGGTTGACATTTGTGTGCCCAATTTCTTAAGAAATGTTGGATGGATTACAATGGATTTTTGTATAAACATGGTGTTTGTGGTCTTTGATGAGCCTAGCTTTTCATCTCCCTTCAATATCAGGTCAAAAGTTCAGTTTGTCAAATGCTTTGGTTTATCTATCCAACAGTTCAGTGTTCTTTGAATGAGCACAGCAGCCTCACAGAGCTACGAGCGAGCTGAATCATCTTAAGTCTTGTTCTTTTAGATGATGTGACTGAAGTTTGCTTGCCTTGTGTAGGTTTTCAAGGATTTTGAGTTATATTTGAGTTAGACAATAGATCAACCATCATCTGTGAAAGGAAAATAGACAGTTAGACTATAGATCAACATTTGTCTGTGGAAGAATATAAAAAAAAAATAAAAATGGTGCTTTTAAAAGTCTGCTTTTATGACCGACTTCATTTTCATCAATCATGCCCACTGTGGTTTTTGATTTTGAATTTGTTTGTTGCGTTGCCTTGATTCAAACAGGTTCAGAAATCCAAGGGTTAACTGGGAACAGAAAAACTTAAACCACAAAGGTCAAAGAAAGATGAGCCATTGAATGGAGTGTCGCAGTCATATGCAAAGGGGAATGGAGATAGATATTGCAGTAAAATCAAGTTGAACTTATAGTACTGTATGTGGTGATGTTAACATGACATGGTGATGTACAAGCAGAACATTTTCTGGAGCTGTAACTTATGTCAACGATTACATTGCCTTGCAACATCAGTTAGAGAAGTGACAGTGAGTTCTTCCAAACGATGAAATTAAAGGTGAATGTGCAGAGCAATTCAATGGATGAAGACTACATGAAAAGAAGTAACTTTTAAACATTTTCACTTTTATAATGACAGATTATGCAATCGTCCTTGATCTACAATAATGACATCTCTTTTATTGGTATTCTTCTTCTCTTCCTCATGTCTCAGTTTGAGACATTTTTTTTCATCCTGAGCTGAGAATCTCACAAATAAAATAGTGTGGAGTGAGCATTGGGTTTAGCACAAGTTTACTGCATTATGTCATCTGCAAAGTCTACATAGCTTTACTATTGAGGTAATACTTTTAGGTCCTATCAGGACACAATGTGTAATCACTACAAGTTACTGTTTTTGGCTTCATTTGGATCAAAATAGGGAATATAACCTATTGTAAATGAAATTTAAAATTTCAGCTCATTACTTCCATCCTCACCAATATTCCCTGCTACGCCTCTGACTTTTCCAGGTCAAATTATGATTGTTCTGAACCATGGATACCTCCATGCGCACATAATTATACCTCAGTTCGAATTTCTGCTCTTGTCAAGGCCAGAGGGCATTGCAGCAGCAGGAGCAACTAGGTGCTATCTCAAAAATGGAGTCACAGACCTCTAACCCATATTGCGCATGTGGGTATCGACCTCATCATGCTGTGAATCGTCCAACGGATCACAGGTCACAGGACGGCTCTTTTAAACTCGACACTCAACCTGCAATTCAAGGCAAGTGAATATCCTTGACAACTCACATCTTTGAGTAATTTGTTACTTGCAGTGTATTTTAGGTTATTCAAAAATAAATAAGTGCTTATGGATGAATGACAGATTTTCTTTTTCGTGTGTGATATATGATCAGTTTACTACTTGTATGCCATGTTTGGTTTAATGTGAAATCAGTCATAATTACTGTATGTATTGTACAGTATGTACTGACCTTCGGTACTTCACACATAAGTGCCATTTTATACTAAAGAAATTAACTTTTTGATTTTTATTTCAAAATATAAACGAAAAAAGGTCTTCATCATGCACCTTTTGCTTAGCCAGATCATTAACTGTGACACTGACAAATCTTTTCTGTATTTTACATAGTCAGTGTTAAAGAACCTCATACGTGCACGGAGATTTTAAACATGTTTCAGACCCTGTAGAAGTATACACAACTTTGCTCTATCGCTGCATTAAGTGGATAAAAGTAGGTGTACAGGCAAGCTGTGCAGTATCAGGTTAGTACAGATAATAAATGTCACCGTATTTAGTCTGCAAATAGTCAACAGTGAAGCTAGCACATAGAAACAGAGGCATTTACAGAGGAGAATTAAGTGCATCACACATGTCAGTGAAACTGGTATTCAGTTTGTATTGTCTGCTGATCCAATGAAAAGGTAGAGATACCAATCATGGTGTCATGGCATGCTTCTGTTACAGGGTCATATAGAAGCTAGGAAATAGACTTAATAGCTCTATTCTTGACGGTATTATATATAACCAAGAAATACAAGTACCCTTTTGCTATATTAAGATATAATTCCATACAGTGTTTCCTTTTTGTTTAAATGTGCTCTGATTTCTTCCTCAGATGAAGTCATGAATACCAGATATGTCTATTTCACTCACATTGACTGTATTGTCACAGCTCATTGGGCTATAACATTTTGTCATTTTCCACCAGCATCTCTGCCAACTTAACAGCTGCTTTAATGGTGGAATTTATATTCTGGGGCATAACTTGTCATACTGAATGTTCATCTCGCAAACAAAAGCAAATGTGACACGAGAGAAGTTGCAGTTTAAGACCAAAGGATTTCAAGATTTCCCATCATATGACAATATTCAGAAATTTGAAAAAAAAACTTGATATGCCCATTGACCATCAGTGTAGTAAAGCTATGTGTCGTTTTATCTGAATGCATGTGTAATATCTGGAGTAGTTTTGGTTTTCTTTTTTAGATTAAGTGGTTATAATCACATTTAACAACTGCAAGATGTTCATTGAATGAATGACTGTCTTAATTTGAACAGGGACAATGTACAAAGAACATTAACCTTATTTAAAACAAGGAGAGATGCAAAAAAATGCTATCTTCCACCCCATGCCCATGGGCAGCAACAATAGTAAGAATATTTCATATGTTAGTTAGGAGTACAAAATATTACGACTGTCTATAAAATACTAAAAAAGTATGCAGTCAAAATCAATCCAAATATTATTTATGCAGCTTATTTAATCCATTTAGTCAATTTAATCTGTGTCACTGCTGATACAAAATATACACCATTCAAGTCTTTGCCTACGTCATCAGCAGCAGTATGTAAAAACAGATCCACACAGAATACAGCAAAGCAGCATTCAGATACTCAAACACAGACTAGCGGCACACTAGTGGCACAGATGACACATTGTAATCCAGGCAGATTTCTTACATCTGTATAATGTCGCTTTTATGTGGAGTCCGTCGCCGTTGCTGGAAAAACACTGACACTATTTCTAAGACTTAATAGCCCCACAATACATAACACAGTTAAGTGTGAGGTTCTGCCTGCTGCTTGAACCATGTTTTATGTTATTTCATTGTGTAACGCCATGTTGTTTGATCATCAGTTCTGCTGTGAGCACATGAAGAAAGGTAAACTGCTTTGTTTGTGAATACCTATTATTAACAAGTGTAAAGGTGCAGTAAATGTCATGTTTCCATGATGAATTCCTCCCAAGAGCAAAAACCCCATCAAGTCCTTCCCAGAAGGTTATATTTTCCATGAAAGGGGCCTGAAGGAGAAATCAAATTTCAGGATACTGAATCCCATAGGTGCTGTGGAGACTGTCACCTACTGATTAGTTCTTGTGTCTCTGTCCTTAGTGCCAGACGATATACTCCCTGCTGTGAATAATTAAGGTTTGTGGGCACTCTGTTCCCTTTTTCCCAGTGCAGGATCACTAGACGTGCCTTTAAAGAAGAGCTTCTCTGCATGTTGTTAGAGGTTTTTACATGCTGAGATCAGATATGTTAAGAGATGTCTAGAAAAACAGCTTTCGTAGCCACCCTGCCGGCTTTCACTTAGAAGATTTGGCAGAGGTCTAAAGAATCATACCTTTCCCTCTGAGCCATTATGTTACTCTGACTGACAGGATGAACAGACTTAGCAAAGCAAAGACAGGAAAAACCTTATATCAGTACATTTAAAATAGGCCATGTCCTTGCGAGAACACAGAACACAGAACACACTGAGTATAATTGAGCTGGTAGGTGGTGTAGGGAAATGGGGACGTATAAAAGAATTTACTGAAAAGACACCCTGAGCATCTCACTTTTTATCCGCTCTGCGCACCTTGCATTTTTTGGAGAAAAGCCCTTAGCACTCTGTGTTTAAAAATGTACAAGTAAGAGCAGAGAGAAGCATTGAGTCATTGCACGTTTTTCATCGCTCTACAGTCAGATGAGGTTCTTCTGCTGTTAGATTTGTCAGAAGTAAAATGGAAGGCTAGTTGGTAATAGTGAAATTCTACCCGACCCTTTTCATCACCAACAGGATAAAACAGGATCATCATAAAAGGCTTTAAGCGAGTGCTGTGTGTTATTACTACAGCATGTTCATTAGCCATGCCAGCTAAATGACAGTTTACTTTGTTGTTGCCTGGTGACAGAAAAGCCATGTTTCCATTTATTCCTGTGCTATCCTTTCAAAATAAAGGCTGCATGGTGCATGGTGGTGTTTTCAAGCTTACAGAGATATCACCACTTAAGGCAAAACTGTGCTAAGCTATCATAGGCCCTCTTTACAGAAAGTACAAGGAAAAGCATATGAAAACAGACTTCTCTACCGGCAAAATATTCTAAGACTGTCTGACGGCTCCCCACACACAAGAACAGGAGAAAAGAATTTAATCCTCCGGCTCCTCTGGATGTTCCAAATGTTATTGGACAGAACGGATTCCCAAACACAATCATTTTTCAAATGGTTGCCATTTTCAAATTGATTGTGTATGGGATCCTAAGATAAACATGGGAGTTGTAATGCCTCGTGCGACCATTATATCAAAATCGCCTCCCAGTCCAGGATCATTCCTGGAGGACTGGTACGTTCTCTCTCTCTCACTCACACCTGGCCTATGAAATTCTTTAAAAAAAAAAAAAAGAAGGTACTGCTACTAATAGTTGCACTGGTGATTTTAGCACTCATACCAGCCAAATGATCTTCTTGGAAGCAACACTATGTGCAGGAATTAAAAATCAAATTTAGAGAAGGCTGACAACTTTTATCCTGCTTTCCCCACACAATTAACTTAGTAGAAATAAATCCTCAGCTTCACAGACATATTGGAGGTTTTTAGCGTGTGCAGTCAATGCCACATTCAAAGAGTACTGCTTTAATTGTTGTAAAAGATATAAATACCTTCATGGGAACATTGTTTTATAGGAGAGGTGTATTCACACATACAGCCTTTATCATAAACTTAAGAGAAGCCTGCCATTAAGAGGTTAGATATCAAGAGTGTGCTAAGTTTTGCGTCACAGAAAACAGAACACTCAGATGTACAATGCCTCTAATTTCTACGACCAGAACACTTTTACTGGTGCATGAATGTCACATATGTAAAAATACAGAAGAGTGGCAACTTGTGCCAATGACAGAAGCTGTTATCAGAAGATGTTACGGTTTGCAGTAGCTCTTTTTTAACATTGTTCATGCTTGCACTGGTCACTGTGAAATCAGTTCTGTATTCCATTTTCCTTCTGCTCACTAGACTCACATAAATCAGTCATATGCTTTTTTTTCTTCTGTATTTTCAGAAGGGGTACAGCGGCTTTCTTTTCAAACCTTCAAAGGTTTACTGTATGAAAAAGTATAAGACACATGTCAGAGGAAGAGAATCAAAGTATCCTGTCAATAGAAACTGTTTCTGTGGTTCGTGTTCTTGTTTCGATTATTCTACAGTACAATGCAACTGCTTCTCAGACATCAAAAGGATGTAAAGTGGGTGAATCGTATTAGAATAAGGATGGGTAGAGCTTTGTTTTTACCCTAGATCGAGAAGAGGAGGATGGCAAAGTCACGGGAGATTTACAAGCCAGTGTTCACTGCTCTTAAAGAGGATGCATAAGGAAGTGTGCTTAATGATTTATTACCTCATGCCACTGTGGAAATCAAAATGGATTTTTAGAATCTGCTCAACTCTCAAATCTAGACCTGGAGGAATGTGATTTATGAAAATGACATCAGGAGCCTTGTGTTTTCCACTGTGTGTCTTAGCAAGCACGTGTGAAACAGCATCTTGGCCTCATTAAGCACATTCAAGTTATGTACAGTGGAGTGCATTTTTTTAATGCAACTGTGTAATGAAATGCTGTTTTCCCGACTGTGAATGTCTCATTATGCTACTTAACAAGGTTGAATCAAAGATATATCTCCCTTCATATCATCAGTTTGGTTAATATATAACATGACATAGCATAATAAAGATGAAGTAAAAAGCCAGAGTAAATAGGTTGCAGATCATGGTTGGTTGCGCTAATGGTATTTCTTATGAGAGTAGAAAACATAAGCATTATTGTATAGTGTTACATTTGATGTGAGATTTGGTGCTTTTGACAACTTGATTGGAAGTAATAAGGTTTAAACTAATATATGAATAAGATAAATATTTGTTTCAGCAACAATCAAGAAGTATTTCAGGAAAAAAAAAAACTTTTTTATGCCTGAGTGAGGAAAGAAAATCCTGCAAACATGACAGCTGCGAAGACAACCCATTCATGGGGCAAATCTACCTCTCGAGAAAAATCAAATATTTAATTAACACAGTGCAGAGCATTTTCCTTTAAGTCCCCCTCCCTTTGAGGTAAACATTCACCAGATGGTGTTCAGACACAAGTCAAGCATAAGTTGAGTCAGTGTTATTAATCTAAAACACTGATGACTCCCTGCAGATGTATTACTGTCTTTTTTTGTTTCCAGTGGGACGGAAACTGTAAATTTGCCCTTTAAGGCCCCATTCACACAGGTGTTGTCACCTATTCTGCCTGATTAGAGGCTAAGAGGCTTAACAGTTGAGGCATATAATAAAAGAAACACTGACAGAATTCCCCAGGGCAAGCTGGAGAACGTGGCTGGGAAGTGGTTGTGTTTGCTGCTGTACTGTCACCGCAGCCCTGGCCCCGATAAAGTACTTTGATGGATGGATGGTTGAATGAGCAGCGTGGTGACGGGCAACAAAGAGAGAGAGCCTAGCAGGGGGGCACCGGTGCATGCTGAATCCACATGTACGGTACATCACATTTCTGGTGGTGAAGATAGAAGTTGTGTGATTTAAAACTGGTAACCAACACCCATACAGTATATCTGCTAGTACTACATAAGGTCACTGAAGCAGGATATGAGGACATAAAAATTCCCAAAACCCCGAGATGGATGTGGATACATAACTCATGACGATCTACGCACCACTGCGTTCATAAATGTTATTGACAGACACCTGCCAGATCTGGAGAACAGCCGACTGCAGATATCAGATATGCACGCATTGAGGTCAGGCAGGCCTGTCGTAATTAGCAACTCAAATGATATCTCTGCCAGGCTGCTATTCCATTATCCCAGAAACGTGACTTATTTTACACCATTAAGCATCATCTAATTAAATCAAAATAAGTGAGCTGTGTGTACCAATGTTAAATGGATGAGATCTACTCTACCACTGGCTGAAATGTTGGTGTCACGATAAATTCAGTAGTCTGAAGCCCCATTGTCACTGAATGCTAGTAAGAGGAATATAGCGACAGAATGTAGATTGTACAGACAGACATAAAAAGAGACGGAAGCAGCTGTGTGTAAGCAAGGCATAAAGAAATAGGATGATGTTCAGAGTGGCGCTGCTGTGCAGAATGCTGAGCAACCAGTCATCCGGCAACTGGAGGGAAAAGGTTCTCTGACTTTATTAAGCATAAGGAAACAGAATCAAATTTCATGTGTGGTTTATTCAGCCTCGTCGGTCCCTGAAAATTGCTTCAACAAAACGAGTATGTTTTTTTCGTTTGGTGATTGTGCATGCAGCCTCCAACCGTGGAGAAGGAGGATCTGCACAAGGAAGAGCGGCAGGACAGTTAGTTGGTCCTGCTGTTCTCCAGCAAGAGAACATGCACTCTATCATCACCTCCATCTTCCCTGCCATCCATCTCGTCACACATCTTTTTCACCCAGAGGTCAAAAAATAGAATTTAACGTACTTGATGAAGCCATTGTTGAGCAATACTTTCTTCCCGGTTTTCTGGGACCTGGGATTCTGTGGTTCATTTATTTGTATATATGTATTTTGATTTTTTTTTTTTTTGCAGAAAAATGCAGAGGAATACCTATTCTCACAGTGTTTATTCAGCAATTATGCTTTTGTAGCTACGTAAAGCAACCAGTGTTTATGGTGGGCAGCATGAACATTTCAGTGTTTGGAAACACTGCAGCTTTGTTTGTGCACAACAGAATGAACAGACGATATTTAGAAATGCAGCTTCTGGTTTGCTACTGAAAAGCCACTGCCTGGATGATGATTGATGAATATGATGATGATTCATGAGTATCAAATTCATTCAGTTATTAAAATGATGAAAATCTACACGCATTAACATTAATGTAACATACGTAATAGTCCCTCTGGAAATGATTTTATTAGGGGGGGGGAAATTCAGACTACTAATAATGACAATGCTACTACTACTACTACTACTACTAATAATAATAATAATGATAGGCTTACTTTTTACATAGCACTTTTCATGTCAACAGTTACAAAATGCTTCACAGATTATAATAAATACCTAAAAATATATTAACAAGATAACAGCAATTAAAATACAGTGTATAAAACAGAAAGAGACTTGAACCAATAGGAGTTGAGCGATGACTTATAAAAATGCCAGTCTACACAAGCGGGCTTTTAAAAGTTTGTGGAAAAACTGGTGCCAACTCAGATGTGCTGATAAGGGGGGGGGGGGGGGGTGATTCCAGAGAGAGGGAGCTAAAATGGAAAAAGCATGCTTCCCCTATATTTGGAGCCTGGAGTGAGAGAATGATAAAAGCAATTGCTTAGAGGATCTCAGTAGTATTGTGTTATGACTTCAAAACTGCAAAAGGGAGTCATGACATCAGGCTTTGCATGTATCCAGGAGGATCTTGAACTGAATTCGGAAACATGCAGGAGGTCAGAGTAAGTGCCAGAATGGGGTTAATATGTTCTCTTCGTGTTCTCCTAAGTGATTCTGCCATAATTGATAAGCAAATGGCTCCACGCCAGAGAATTGGGAATCAAACACAGCTCCAGAGTCAGTTATTACTCTCACTCTACACTACATGTAAACTGTTTTTTCCACCTCCCACACAACAGTACAAATGAAAAGTATGTTGAAGAGTTTGCTCAACAGCTCGGATCCTCAGATTCTCTCAGCAATTTGCTCCTTCGCAACGGAAAGCTAGCATCCAAAAATTGCCATCCATTGTCCCTTTGATAGAAAAATGCCAAACTGTTACACCAGTGGACTCCAGAAGGCCAGGCACACAATGTATTACAATAGGGCACACTGAAGTAGTGTGAAAAACACATAGTGATATACATTTCAAAATCAATTTAAGCATCATGGTCTTTTTCCTACTGTAGATTACTGTATTTATAATAACAGGCCACAAACACACCCATCGACATGCATTAGTGTTAGCATTCATGCCTTCTCTACACAGCATGTAAAACACTCAGCGTGAAACAATCTCATACTGAAACCATATAAGGAAAATATCAGAAACGCACCATTGATTAGCTACAACATTGTGTGTTATGTGAAGATCTATCAGAATTAGAAATGTATGGATGAATAAAGTCCTGAGGCATCAATGTGATGGTGCCGATACTGTAATACTAATACTGATGATAAAGAAACGATAGTTATGCATGAGGAGTAACAATAATACATGAGGAACGATATTGGGAAAAATGTCAAATATCATAGAGATGCTTCTATGTAAGTATGTTAAAGCTTACTTACTCACTAAAGTCACTAAAATAGTTTCTTTCAATAGTTAATTTATATATTTTCTGACGAAAAAATAAACCCTGAATATATAAAAGCCAAAGGGTATTTTGGATCGTTCTACAATTCCACAGGACATGTCGAGAAGTGCATCTTCACCAGAGTACACGGATTAACTCGGCTTTAATGGACTTGTCTTGATGTTTGTGTCCATAATTAATAATTCCACAGGCAGGCATTTAGTTTAGTGAATCTGCAGGCTAGATTTACTCTGACTGCACCACACACTCCATTTGTACCTCTCTGCATCCATAATTTACTAATTTTTCCTACAGACTGTTCTTGTGTTGCCTTGGGCACAATTACCCACTCACAGGTGTATGTCCGTGTGCAGACTCACACATTAGCCCACACAGATGCACATGCTCTGGCTCTGGCCCTGTTTCTGAAAGTTTCTAATGTCCTTGTTTTTCTCTTTTTTGCTTTTTGCACTCTTTTATTTCTGCTGTTCTTTGGCAACTTATCTCTCTCTGAAATACTTTGTGACAAACTGGGACTGGCAGGGAGGAGGAGGTCAGGGTGGATGATGGGAGTACAAAGTGCAGAGGTGTCACACCGGAGTCCGGAGTTGTACACACTCTGTGGTTTAGGCACAAAAGCACTTTGGTTAAGGATGGAGAAAGATCATCATTGTGTTGGCGAAAACAAATGAAGCATGTATGAAATGAAATACAGAAAACAAATGGAATACATGGTGACACGTTCAGTAATATTCATTTGTTCAGAACATTCTGCCAGGTATGTTAATCAAAAACATTTCCTCATTGGTTTTATTTTTAAAAATTGCTATTTGAAATCAGTGCCTCATAGGACCTCATTATTTACTCTGTCACTTCATACACAGAAAAGATTGGTTATGAATGAAATCTTATGAAATCATTACAAGGCTTGTTCGTGGTACAAGGACAGAAAGAGAAGCGGAGATCAAGGGAGACAGAAGAATTTAGTGTGAGAAGGGATGTGTCTAGTAATTTGGGTTTATTGAGATCATTAAAGGCTGCGATGAGAAAATTGCAGACAGAATTTCTGCAGTGGAGGTAATGTTGAGGTCTCAAGTGCAGGTAATTACTCAAAAAACAAAGAGGAACAAACTAACTAAAAGTAACAAAATGTAGGCTGAAGCCAGGAATGGGCAAAAATCAGGGATCATGGACAGGAATGAATACTTACATTTTTAAAATTCAATATTTAAACCTGTTAAAGACTGTATTTGCTTTATCTATTTTTTTATGTTTTTACATTCATATTCATTATTGTTGCTTATTATTATTTAGTCAATAATTCCTCAAATATTGCCTTGGTTTTGGTACTGTAACTCTTCGAACGATACCCAGCACTGATGAAATACTGGCTTTGTACCATCTTTAACCTGCCAATGCTGCGGTCCTGTTTTGTCATGCAACAGCAGGAAGTGCATCGGAAATTTCTCCTGTCTCAGTCACTGATTTGCGTTGTGTCCCTATCCAGACTATCTTGTTGCAGCCCTCCAATACAAAGAGTAAACAAAGTCTAAGTCACGGTTTCCATTAGTAAACAAGTCAACCTGGATGCCATCTGGCTCCCTATTTACCACTAGCTACACACTTCTATCACTCAATTCCCAGGAAGGAAAATGAATCACTGGCTACATCAGTTGTGCAGATGCCAGTGAGTACTAAGCCTATAGATATTCTGCAGTGGCTAATCAGCAACAACAAGCAGCAGCAGGAGGCTACATACATCGGACAACGGCAACAACAATAGGATTTGCTGCAGGGAGTAAATTATATTCAGATGACAATACAATTATACACAGCATACATAGAATACACACAATTCAAGCAGGACCACAAACAACAAGGCGAGGCAGAAAGTTGATGTAACAGCAGATCCCAGCAGCTATACCAATTACCCTTGAACTAAACTGATGATTAGTTGAAAAGAAACAGTGAAATAACTCATGCTGGCAGTCGAGAATTATAACACCTTAAGCTGACATGCAATTTCTGAGAAACTGCTGGAGTGGATTTGTTAACCGACATGTTCTGTCCTCACAAAACGAGGCTACAGAGGCCACACACTGTACGTCATCTGCCTTTGAATGTGATAGCCTTGTCAACCCGATGTGACATGGACTGTCTTAAACTGGACATACTGGAGGAAACGTCCTCAGAACTGCTAGTCAGATATTTGCAGATATTATTCATCCGTGTTTTCTTTTGTCTTTTCTTTTTGATGAGTCCATTTGTACTGTAGGCCTCAATAAGTGATGAGGCGGAGGGAGGAGTGTGGAGGAGTTCTTGCTCCAACTATAGACAGCTCATGGTCCAACGTACATGTTAACCTACAGTTCAGATGCACAAAAGATCTGCAGTCAAGGTTCTAGCCAAAACTGTTTTCTGGCTTATTCTTAGGACACCCTTCAAAATTGTGCAACTGCATCTGAATTGCACATATAAAGACACCCAGAGGATATTAATCACAAACAATGGAATGGAAACATCTGTGTCCACAGAGGACCTTAAAGTCAAAGTACAGAGACTTTATCTGACAGAAACACATCTACTTTTGAGCAAATATTTGAGATATAAAATGATTCCTAGGGTCTTGTGAGTTCAAAAAGCCCCTACATTTGGGAAAAAATGTGAACTTTATTCAAAGACGGGGAGAGATCCTGAAAAAAAGCGTTCACTGAACCTCATGCAGCTTATTACCAAATAAGTATGTACTGAAGATCGTGAGTTAAAGTAAGCCTAAAACAGAAGTTTGGAGACAACTCTGTCAGTTATTGACCAGCGTATGAAAGATTGTTATCAAATATAAAGACAAACTACAAGCTACCGAGCTGAAAAATACCAACTTGACACGGAAGGTTGCAAACAAACTGAAATATATGGCAGGGAAACAAATGAACACATCATCCTCCCTGCCTGCAGGTGTGCTTTTACTCACAGTATTCTGACATGCAGAAGCACCCTATCAACAGAGGAGACACTTTCTCAGAGGAAATCCCTCCAATAAGAGTGATTTTCCTTTCAATACTGACTCAAATGGTTCTTCTCACACTGGCCTTTTTTTTTTTTTTTTTTAGAGGGAGAACAACTGAAAATGCCAAAGAAATGCAAGAGAGGCAAGTGGTGGAGAGCAGTCTGCTGTCAGGCATGCAGCTTCAAAAAGACACTAATTAAGATTTCTTGTAAGGAATCACTGACCAGTCGCCCTCTTGTCCAAGGGTCTGTCATTTGTGCACACCAGTAGAGTAAATCATCCTCTCACACATGTTGTGCACATGTGACACTTTCCATGTGTGTTTGCATATGTTGGTAAAACTACCATTGTATAAGAAACATGTGAATGACAGCTATTATCATGTAGTGTTAGATTTCAGATTCAGTTTTGGATTTCAGATTATTTTTGGTCTCTCCCATTGTCTTGTAAAAAAAAACCTGATGAAGGCCTCTGTATCAAAATCTTGTTCAAAATAAATCTCCTTTAATTGCAAGTGTAAAGAACAGTGTGTTCTTCTACCACATACTGTGATATAAACATAGAGAAAGATCAGATCCTCACATTTAACAAGTTTTAAACGGACATATTTGTGTTATAATTTACTCAGTAATTAATCATGAATTAATTATCTGATCATTTTTTAAATACTTTTAAAGGACAAGTCAACAAATTAACCACATTTTTCAGCTCATGTGATTTTATTTTAATACTATTTTAGTAAGCGTACACAGCGTACAGTTATGAAACAAAAGTCTTACAATACCTTAGAGGTCATATACTGTAATATGCTTCCATTGACAAAATGAAAACAGTCTGCCATTGCAAGATTCATACTGCACAACATTTCCTCGTATTTACAGTCAAAGCTAGTGTTGGTTGTTAAGTGCTAAATTACAACACAAAGGCCATTAAAGGATATCATCTACAATCACAGAATGGCGACATGGGACATTAATCACTACAAAAGGGTATGCAGCACCTATGCAGAAGCACACCGGCATGAATAAGTGAACACACAGGTGTGTGTGTGAGGAACCGAACGTGTGTGCATGCAATTCCAGTCGTACATTTTAAGGGAGGAAATGAATGCTAAAACACTATCGTATCACAAAAATCACAGATAAACGTTTCGAGCGCATAAACGGTGTAGAGCGGTAAGAAAACCTGTGGTGTTTGGCTGTTGTAAAAATGCAAGGTTGTCGTTTGCTGTGACTGTATAAAAATGACAAATTGCTGTTGGTGGCATGTGTTTAAATCCATCTACAAATACCCTCAAAAGCCATTGTATCTGAGCATGTATTTCATTTAAAATGACTTATAGTATTGACCTTCGTGCCTGTGCATTGTAACTGAAGATTAACTAATGACTACTTGTTAAATATCCCCCAATTTTCCTTGGCAGGATAATTAATGAAGTAATTAAGCACATGGTATGAGTGCAGAATCATCAAAAAATTCCAGATATTATTCACTTGTCTCTGTTTCTGTCCTCTCCTTTATTGTCTCTTTCTCTGCTTTACATCACAGATTATTTCCCCTGTGTTAGCACTGAGCTCGCACTCGCCAATTGTGCTATTACTGTCCAACAAATCCATTAATTTTGCCAGCCCGTTGTAATAGAATTTAAAATAAAACAGCGCCATTAGAAAGCATATGAAACACACTGAAAAAAACTTAATATTACTCTCTCTTCTTATTTTTAGCTACAGTTTAAAAAATGACCAGAGGACATTTGCCTGGGGTGAAACAGAGCCTTACTTCACTACAAGCATCCAACTGATGAACTACATGAATCAGACATCGCTGCTTGTCTGTAATGCGCAGGTTGTATTAAATGTAAGGGTGTGTGAGGTAAAAAAAACTAAACTGAACTAAAACAGGGGTTTAGTGTCAGAGCCACTGTAAGGTTTCCTCACTTCCCCACCTCATTCAATGGGATTTGAATCAAGGCACCACTTCACTCACATTAAAGATAACAACCCAAGATCAGGCTGACAGGTGTGTTAAGTCATAAACACGACTAATACACCATTTACAACTGGCATTAAAATGCAATCTATGCTGCATCTTGATACATTAACAATGTAATGAATAGGGAAAAAGGCTTATTAATGCCAGGGGTGAATGCACACAGGATGCACTGGAGTCACACTGTCAGCCAATCCACATTTGAGGATGGTCACTTTGAATTTCTATTGTGATTTGATCTCTGCCACAAGTGAGTCATACACTGTATATAAAGATGGACGACGTGTCTCCACTCACCCCCCCCCCCCCCCCTTTCACAAAACCCCACTTCTGTACGAGACAGAAGCCAAAATGTCAGAGATACGGATGCTGTGGTCTTGCACTGGTGATGTCATGTGGAGTCAGTCTGTGCAGTGGTGATCAAAGAGGAGCCCCCCCCCCCCATACACCCACCCAACTGAATCGCAAGCACAGGAGAGCAAGTCAATTTGTCGGACAATCATGGTCACGCACTTTTAGAGAGAGTATAGCTCTATATGAAAAATTAAAGGATCACAAAATTCAGCATAATTCATCTTAAAGGTTACGTGCATGCTTATGTGCCAAATTTCATGGTAATCCATCACGTAGCTCGTATTGTATTCTGTTTGACTGAAAATTATTATCCAACATCGTTCTATTTTGTAGGCAATTCTCACCGTTGAACATGATCCTCAAATTAAATTATGGCTATTTTCCCAGATATTAGCGTCTATTTTAGGGAAATGAAAGGCTTGCTATAGCATTGCGTGTATAGTAGAAATCAGGGTAACGATGTTAAAAGGTGAAAATGATGCACAAGTAATAAAATGGAATAATTTCATATTCATGTGTTTTGGATCTGTCTTTGAATCACCATAACTACTGTGTTATAATATAAAACACAAACAGCTGTCATCTTGAATGGTATTGAAAGGAAGCTTGATTCCACATTTCTCACCTCATGTATTTGCATATTTAAAAATACTAATAAAAAAATCTTTTTAATAATTAACTAATTAAATTGGATTGCTAATAGAATAATCAGAATTAGATATGGGTGTTTGATTATGCTACTGTACACTAGATAACTTATTGGGCTTTGAGCATTTTAACATGCCTTTGAAGCAGTCACACCTGTACAAAGCGTTTTTTTTAGCCACGTCCTGTGTAATTATGAAGTTAAGACTGCTGACTTTATGTAAAGTCATGAGAAATGAGCTTGTGATGAAGACCTTGCCTGGAGCGGCTTTGTGGATTTATGTCCTCTCCCATAAGCAAACCACCCCTCCAAATACCGTCAGACAAGGTAGAAGAGGGAACAGAGGGAATAGGAGCGAAAGACATCAAGGAGGGGAGGGAGAAAAACATGCTAGATGTTAATAAGGAGTTGTCAGAGCAGATAGTCCGGCCTTATATCAGCTATGCAGAGGCTTTGGGAGATCTGCCAGCAGTCTTAAAAAAAACCCTGGTCCACTGGGGCTCTTTGAGGTCTGCTGCCTGGGTATTTTCCTCTCCTAGCACACCAAACAATACTGAAATTACTCACTCACTACTCAACTAAAACTATCATAAATCTCTGCTGTCCCATGTCTGGCACAAATTCCGACAATAGGGACATGACCCTCCTCCTGTTCTATGCACATTTTCAGTTTTAAAAAGAGGCTGAATTTCAAGAAAATTAAAGCCTTTTGCATTTTTCTTTTCAGTTTCAACGCAGTACGTGTGTTTCCGTACACTGTAATTCTACTGCTGCTACTTCTGTCTCCTCTGTTCTTGACGTGAGATGGAAAACCCGCCGTATTGATACAGACAGCAGCCGATGTTGACTTTCCTTGCATTTCCCACTATGTAAAAAGCAGCAGCACCTTACTTCTACCTCTTGTTACACACACACACACACATCCTCACACACGCCTCACACATGCTAAATTGAGAATAATATTGTTAGCAGTTGTTGACACCTGGGTGCAAATAGCATCTGCCTTAAATAAAAACTACTATCCTATTTCCTGAAGGGTACCTGAGCATGTACAGCTCTGAACACCATTGTGGTCATATAGACCACAGTTAATGTACCATACATTAATACCATACTTGACACATTATTTATTCTCTGATAGTCACTTCCATGTTGTAGTAGATTTCTAAATATGCAACAGGAAAAACTTCACAATCACGTGTGTAAAAACAACACAGTGGGTGGAGACTTCTTTTATAAATCTTCTCCATCATCTATGCATACTGGGACATTGTAGTCTGCTATATGTGGTGATGGAGCCTTCCCTCTTCCACAGACTGGGATTACATCATTGATCATCAAGAAGTTATCCATTTGTAGTAATACTTTGTCACATTAAACACCATCTGCCAGTCCCAGACACATTTATACTTCCTTCAGCGACATTTGGAGGCTATAACCCCTGCTTGCAGTCTGTGAAAAGTTCACTCTTCTCTGTTGGAATTACAAAAAAAAAGGAAGTGATAACCCTCCATTGATCTAGACTTCTTAGAAGCAGGCCTTTAGCTACCAAAGGAAGAAAGTGGCATCAAAAGGTTGTCTTAAAGTAATAAAACGTAATAATTTTGCACATTAAAAGATTTTAGCAGCGATAGACCTAAAACTACCCTTCAGTGATGCTTTCCTTTTGAATTCATATTCCAAATGCTTAGTTTTAATGCTGCTTCACTTTTTACTCATCTGGCACTAAACTGCTGTTTTAAGTGAAAGTTGGAGGAATTTGATTGGTATCTTTGGAAAAGGCTCATCCTGTGATCTTACCTCTTACCCCTTGAGAAAAAAAAAAAAAACATATTGTGCCCTTTCAACCATCCATCCACACATTCATCCATCTGTGGTTTGTAAGGTCCTGACTGACACTCCCCTTTGTTGTCTGAGATATTAGATGATATCGAATAGGTAGTGATGATATAAAACTGATGTGTCATTTCATTTCATGAAGCATATAGTAACTTATCCTCTCAGTAAGTCTGGAAACAGCAGCAGCAGGAGGAATGAGAGGAGGATGAGAAGAAGCTCATATCACAGGGAGAAGATGGTGATGGAGATTACGTGGGGGAGAGAACTACTGTAGGTGCTGAGTGTAAAGTGATAAATCCTGCCAATGAATGCCTAGTAAGCATAGTTTTGCTCATGCACAGACTGTCATGAGACACATAATCAAGCTGAGCTAAAGTTCAACCAGGAAGACCCTCTCTCACCCTCTCTCTCAATTACTGTCTTCCTGCTTCAAACTCGTCAGCTGATGGCAGGCGTTTCCTCTCTTGCACTCGAGCCAATCATATTCTCCCTCACGCCCTCACGAGCCAATAATCTCTTAGCTGTCAAAGTTTAAAGCTGCGCCCTGCTCTCCTCTCAGCGCTGCCAGCTGCTGATGATGATGTTGCAGGCAGAGCAACCCTTCTTCACGCTGCCCACCTCCAGTCTTCATCACATGCAGCAGCCATGGGTCCTTCCATTGTGTCCATCACAAGTCAGCTCCACACTGCTCGTTTCTCAGCATTACTCATAACTCTTACTCATATTATACATATACACATATCTCATTTGATAGTCTGACCACCAAATACTTTCTATTTTTATCATGCGTTTGTCAAAAAAATGTGATCGCTCTTCAAGCTCTAGTGTCAAGTCTGTCCTGGTTGAAGTACTAGTGAAATAACATGTTGTTTGGTCAAAGCCAGGGGGGTCCAGACTGTTTTCACTGAGGGCCACAGACAGAAAAACATCCAAAGGGCTGGACCACTCACTAGAAGTGAGCTATATCGCTAACTTTAAACCACTAGAGGTGATTAAAGCATCAGCATCAGAGAGGGAAGCTTGAAATAGCCTGTGCTAGAGCCCTGGTGCTCAAAACAATAGCCTTACCTCCACTTTATTGCCCCTCGGCGGACACCGTAGATTCCTTTGCGTTCGCCTGTCCCAGCTGGAGCTCCATCCGTCGTGCCTCCACACAGCTCGTCCCATTTAACTCCGATCATGCCAACTGCATCTGGCACAGCTTCAAAAACATCCTCACCCGTCCTGGTGCTCTTTAGCCTGCTAACATCAAGCAGCTCCTCCGCAATGCAAAAGTAACCGTCATTAGTTATTAGCTGTGCTCTCATCGCACACCGCGTCTGAAACTTCCTACACTCACTTTCCTTAATTCTGCCATTTTGGGTCACCTGTAGCACATTTCTTCTTCTATTACTCATTTTATAGAGAAGCTGCCTCGGTCAAGACAGTTACTCCACCTAGTGGTGAGGCTAAGAAGTACAACACAGTCCAGCGCAGGTTCCATGTGTGGGCCGTGTTCCAATACATTATTAGAATTTCCTGCGGGCTAATGAAAATTGGACCACGGGCCCCAGTTGGCCCGCGGGCCGTAGTTTGGACACCCGTAGTCTAAGGGATTAATTATCACTAAGACTTATGGCTGTGCCAGCAACTATCCACATATGCCATATGATTTTCAACAGACAAAAAGGTTGCAGGCCTTATATATCTATTCTCCCTCTCATGTAAGACCCGCCCTCTTGGGGGTGGCTAAGAGTCAAAGATGGCAACCTGTGACAATAGGTAAAAACACATACAATGATTAAGTTACAATTTGGGAATATTTCATTAAAAGTGGAACATTGTTTCAGCAGCATCTAAAGAACTATGTATGAACATGTAGCAGGTGGCTTACACGGCCTGCTGCACTGAAATGTAGGCAATGACATTTCAAAACCAGCTATATGCCGCTAGCCTTTATTTTTTCACCTCAAAATCAATTAAACCAATCTCTGGATGCACTACATGCTGACAAGTGGTTTCTTATTTTTGCAGTCTAAATATTTTGGCATATTGTTACTGAAGTCAAGAAAGTGAAACAAGTGGGCGTTGAGCTGTGTGGTAAAACGAGTGTGACTCATGGAATCGACTGAGTGGGCATAATATGGACATCTGTACTACAGACTGGCTTGTATTAGATATGATATTATACTCTACCTATAGAGCAAATTTGCCAAATTTTTTATGTATATATATATATATTTTTTTTGTGTGTGTTTTCAATTTTAGTTTTAGAACATACAGTAGATGTTAGACAATATGCTTCACATTAAGTATTTTGGATTTATAATATTTAGATCAGCATCATCTAAAGGAATTTACAGGTTTATAGATTATACGACTAACAAAAGAGAGTATTGGGGCTTGTTTTTGTGCCTTTGTGCATTGAAAAATTTTTTTTTTAACTATCTCTGCATTTGCAGTATGTCTTATTATCGAAATCTTCCTCCTAGTCTCACTTCAAAACAATCGGGTAAGCTCATGTTCAAACAAAAATGTGGACACACTGATTTATACATGTTTACTCTCCACTGCATCTTTCCACTGCACACACTCACTTACTCTCATCCAGTCCCTGCCTGGAAGACCTCTGCGGTTAACTGGGCCTGTAAATCATCTGCACAACATCAATGGAGAAACATTTGTCACCTCCAACGCCAGCCTGAGTCAGCATCTCTTTAACTGTCATCAAGGAACAACGGCAAGGCACGCAGGATGTCGAAGAGGTCAAGGGGTGAATTTTAAAGGGAATGATCAAACTACCAATTCTGCTGGCTGCCAAACGGGATGTTATATGAACAGGGGTGACTCGTTATGTCAAGATAGAAAATTTTGAACCAGGGTCCACAGATTTTTTTTTTTTTTTAACCAGCAATACCCAAATGATATAAAATATAATGGTTTTCTAAATTGATTCCCTCTCAGATTTTTTTTGTCCAGAAAACGAACACAAAAATTGCATTTTCCATTTTGTCCATTGATCATCACATAGTAAATAAGGACTTTTCACAAGGTTAGGAGCTCAGACAATGTTTACAGTAATAGAAAGTGAATGGAAAATTTGTGAGAAAGAAGAAGCTGGTAATTATGTAAGTGGTGTTTAGTGAATATTGGCATTTGCTGCACTGCAAATGGTTTTTCATTTAGGTAAAAGTCATTTTCCTTTTTTTTTTTAAATTGTTATATCCATGTTCTTTAAACTTAAAGGACCAAGGACCAAGATTTTGGTCCGGCTTATTTTACAAACTCTTTCTACGTATATAAATAAGCTCCCACTGGTGTAGGACCAGTGTTTAACAAGCACAGTTAAAATCCGTGATGTTGAGTGACCATGTATACTCTAAGTGGATATATATAAATGGATGCCAACAATACAACCCACATGGTTATGTGAATCCATAACTGAGCTCAGTGCCTCTATGATAGTATGTCTATTCCGACCCCACAGTCATTCCCCATGGTAAATCCATAGATGTATGCCTCCGCAATTATCCCTCTTCAGTTCGCCTGGGGCGACCCAAATGTTTGACCCACAAGAATCTCAGGTAAATTGTCCCTATTATGCGCAGGCTGTCTCAAAACCCACGAAGACCACTGCTTAAATCCCATGAGACCGATATAGACGTGCTGGCTGTGACGCTGATTGTCTGCTTGTAATAAAAAATAAGCAATGAAGTGGAAAATTACTGTGTGTAAATAATAGCCAGGCTGAGTAATGAAGCTTGATGAAGGATTTTAAATAATAAAAACTACCACATGCCATTGTTTATGGATTCTCTGTAAAAAGTAGCACAGCTGTGTAGATAACGTAAATGATGAATCTTTATTGATCACCATTATTAGCTTCTATTTGCCTGTAGGCCTATACAGTCTTGCCAATTATTTGATTTTACTGTTTGCATCAGTTTCTGAGTCAGTATATGAAGATAATGAGCTGTAATTTGTCAAAAAATATCGAATTTGAAGGTGAAGAAATGAAAAATATGAGGAGCTAGAAATAGCTCGTCACTGATTTTGGTGCTGAGGAAAGGTAATAACTAGAAAAGGTAGAAATTGTATGAAGAAAGCGTATGTGTGGTTGCTTAACCCCCGACGGACCGCGACATCAGCCAAAGTCTACACAGAACTGTACTTTGGGAACAGCAGAAGACACAGCCATATATTTAGATATCAAATATGCAAATGTTAAAGGATTGTGACAGATGAGGAAACAGAAAACGTTGCACAGATGAAGTCTCACACTCGTTTGACTCGTTTGATGATTATTCCAAAGCGCTGACTTCATCCCACAGACCAGACAGCCTTGTCAGACTGTTAGTTTTATTCTAATAAATAATGCATTTTAAGCCGAGAAGCGTTTGCTGCTTCTCTTCTTCTTTTCTTGCAGTCCGACACCTCAGCATTCAGGTGTTCCGTTTTTTTGCCACGCTTTCTTCCAGAACTGGTTCACTGCCATCGTGTGGTTTGTGAGATGATCTGCGCACAGAGGTCACGTTTGCCCCCTTTTTGTTCAGCTCTGCCCCACATTGTTTATCTGTTATGTTCAGTCTGCCAGTGTGTATCATAGCCCCCCACCCCCACCCCTTCCCACACTGACTGTCAGCAGCCTCTGCAACAACCAGGGTGGGAAGTCTCTAATTAAACATTGGTGATGATGAGAGTGTGTAAGGGGGGTGTGGAGGGTGTGGAGGGGGGCGCACTCATTACACTGAGAACAGATGCTTTCACCAACCCCTGCCAGCCTGCCCTGGTGCCCACAGTATGAATACATACATATAGATCTCTCTGTCTGTCCTCCACTTTAAGGCTTAGTGGTCAATGCCAAGGCAGCCCACAGCCAACTGCCGCATGTTCACTTTTCCTCTCACACTGTTAATTTCTAGGTTTTGCATTAAAAACATTTAGAAGTCTGTCTTTTCTCTCACACATTATTATTCCACACGGTATTCAATGCCAACCTACTTGGTTAGGGCACTTTTTTTTTCTTGCCCAGAGTCACACCCACAGTGTGTGCTGCTCTTGCATTTACATAAGAGTTTTGAATGCTAGTGAGCTTGTGAAGTGGAAGACAGATTGAGCAGCCAGTGTTACAAAATAAGGTCAGGTTAAGTATGAAAACTAATTGAACCTCAGAAGAAGTGTAGCAGAGGCCACAGCATGTGTATATGTTAAGGGATAGTTGACCGCCTGAGTCAGGCTGAATGTAGTGGTAGGACGAAAAAAATATCCTTATATTCATAATAAAAATCTCTGATGCAACAGCTTATGCAATAGTTCTCACATGAAGTTAGAAACTGGGACAAAGGCCTTCATTTTGCTTTGATTAAACAATCGTTCCAGCTTTCGTTTCTATCAGTTATGATACTAATGAAGATGATGATGGCCGTCCTGAATCCTCCTTCCCTCTCCTGCCTCATTCTAGATATCTGGATCTGGATCTTCATCCTCCAGGAAATTCTGCCTTTCCTCTTCTCTCTCTCTCTCTCTCTCTCTCTCTCTCTCTCTCTCTATGTAAGTCGCCCAGGTCTGTCAGGTTGTTTGTCTTCTTTCCAGGTCTCCATGGTAGAGAGGAGGTCATGTGGCTGAGGTCCTTTCTGTTTGGCAGCACCTGAAAGTTGTCCATACTGAATTTTATAGTCTATTCTGTACACACATCTGTTGCATGTGTCTGCATCCTGGGAGGGGAACAAATTTGTGAATTGTGACATTGGTTATATAAATGAAACTGACTTGACACTTGACATCACATACAAGCTGTACTGTATATCCCATTTTAAATATGAAAATGTTGATTGAAGAGAATATGAAGGCAACATTGAGGGTGAATGGAGATCTACAGTACGCACAGTTACCGTTTCAGCATCAGTGGTAGAGGCTGCACATAGTCCTCCTATAAATTCTCACTGTTAACATCTGAGCTTTAATTTATAGCTTAATGTTGTCATCAAGGGGCCAAGGTCTGCGCTGGCCCCTGCCATCAATCTGATAGCCTGCAGGTAATGGCCAAGTTGCATATTGTCACAATTCCAATACATTATTTACTATGAGACATTAAAAAGTAATGCGTATTAATAAACAGGCCCAAGGCCAGAGGGCACAACCACATTCCATTCAGTCGTATTTCTCCTTGCTTTCATCAGGGAGACACTTTATAATAAACGTATGGCCAAACCAACACTCAAGGGCCTCTCCTTTTGCCAGTATTGCTTTTCATACTACAGTGGCCATTGTGATCACATTTAATGATGGGAAATTTTTTTCTCATCATGTCGTTGGTAATTTCTGACTGATTTTTCACCACTTTCCAATGTTTTAACACCGTCTTCACAAATTAATTGGCATCAAAATATCAAAATCCCAGCCAAAATTTAAACACCATCATATAACAAAGAAAATCCTCAAATCAAAAAAGGACTAAGATCATAAATAGTCACAATTCTGATCATTCTGTTCTCAGTGTCACAGCTGTTGATATCCACAGGCTCCACCTAACATTACCTTAGCAGCATGAAATTTTAGTAACACATAAAGTTAATGGTAATTGCACGTAGTACACAGTTTGAATATTAATATCTAAAGCCGGTTCCTGGAAATGCTACTGGGCACACTAGTGCAACTCATGCTGTTTTGTTGAAACCCACAGTTCTATATTTAAAATTCCACTAGAGATCCAAAAAAAGTAAAATACTCCTGCTCAAGTCAATATAAGCATCAGAGCGCTTCAGTGAAGCGTGAGAACAAATATGCTTATGGATTATACATGTAACACTCATATATACTCTGTATCTTTAAGCAAACGTAGGGAGAAAATCGAAAGTTTAAGATTCTAATTACTTCTCATTCGCTTTTCTGCTCTCACTAGCCTCTAAATCACTGGCCGCTGGCAAGAGTGCCAGCTTGAAATCCCCTGTGTTTCCTGGATCAATATCAAAATAATGAAATAGACCACATCAAACATCACTGGGTTCCACCACCGTTTTCATCACATTAGAATTTCAATAGAGATAGCTTGTTATTGAATAAGCACATTAATATGCATCAGAGCAGATTGGGAATATAATTTGGGTTCATTAGCATTCTGGTATAAATATCATTCTACAATGACATGAAAAATGCATTTTTATAGGTGTCAAATTCCTAACAGGGTGGCCAAAATGAAATTTCTATACATTTCACTGCCCTTTTCACATGCTGATGATTATATGGACACATCCGCCATTACAACTAGATGGTGAGGTAAGTGAAGCAAAAAGATAAACAGATGCTTTCTTGCTTCAAAAAAGGAAACATCTGTGTCCTTGTTACCCTCCGCTTTATGTCATTTTAATGCCGGTCAAGTGCTGTAAGTGCTCCCACATCTGCTACAGTTTATATAAGATGCAGATGCATCATCTGCCGAGGGAGAACCCCCCCATGGCTGAGTTAAATCCTCTCATCATTGATTCATGCTCTTGAGGAAAACTGACAAATTGGAACTCTTGCTTCTGTAAGAGGACCTTATGGATCTTTCCACGTGGGGAGCGGATGCAGTCTGAGTTCACGGCCAAGTCTGTGGAAGCTCAAATCTCTTCACTTAGAGGACACACAGGGCTGAGTCGTGCAATGTTGTTGTGTCTGTGTAAAGAACGTGAACATACACGTGCGTTACTGCACGTAATGTACACAACTTTGTGTTTTCATTTTTCCCAAAAAGCAAAATGGATGAACACACAAACACAAAGAGAAGCACCCACAACAAAGCACAGGTAAAAATAAAAGAAAGCAAGAAAGGAAGGAAACTAATCTTGATGTCTCGGTCAGCCAAATGGTCAGGAGAAGCAAACTGAAACTGAAAGCAAATAGAAACTTACCAAAAATATGATGCAATGTGTAGCCATTATAGTGGCTTCATTTGGACATATTTGACTAAGCAAAACAGTCAGCACACTTGCAACCCTTGCAGCATAGCTAATTGGGAACACAACACACTGCAGAACGAGGTGCAAAAATCACAGAAATAAAAATGAAAGAACAATCAAATGATTTGTGCAAAACAACAAAGTGGATCAACAAACTGGATGATTATGAAAAAGGTCATAGAAAGTGCCAGGTCGCTGCTGCATGAAATATACTATATATATATATATGTATATATATTTCCTGAGTTCTCCATAGCTATATGTGAAGGCATTATGAAGAAGTGGAATATGTCAAAAGCAGGCTTTCACTTGGAGATGAATTCAGATTGACAGTGAGAAAGCCACAGCTGAGTTTGCTGAGGTTATCCAGAGGGTTCACTTGCTGTTGAGATGCAGACTGGTGATGCGTAGCTGCAGTGGCAGTGCAGGTGAGTGCGTCTGGGTGCTCTGTGAAGTGTGACACACCTTTCTCCTGAGGCGATGCAAAGGAAGATAGGAGAGGGGCGGGTGGGGGGGGGGGCAGATGGAGTAGCAAAACCCTCTGACTTTTCACACACTGCTGCGCTGCCACGCACAGTCAGCATGAGGATCTCTTCATGTATGGTCCATTTATGACGTTAAAATGTTTCCACGTCATTAATTATTCATTATTTCGTCCGTAGAAATAGTTTCTTACAAAACAGTACTTATTACAGTTATACAAAGAATATATATACACGTATATTTATATATATATATATATATATATATATATATATATATATATATATATATATATATATATATATATATATATATATATATAAGCATCCATCTTGCATCCAAGATGGAGTACAAAAACTTTAATCAAAGAGGAGAAATTGTATCTACTGTATTCAACTGTGTTGAACTGTATTGCATCATTTTGTGCATTGTCCCTCGTGTGGTTACTAGTTAGCTAAAAAGCGGCTCCTCCTGCCATGCAGTCGTCTGGATGAAACTTTATTGTGACAGTGAGTGGAGGTCCCCAGTGACTTCCTGTCCACTGATGTGTTTGCTGCGAGTATCATGAGTAACGGTGCTCAATTTCCATGTTTTGACATAAGAGGGGACATTTGATAAATAGTTGGAGGACCTGAGCACATAAATGAGGCATAAATAATGCATAAATTAAGTGCCATTTTATGGAGGGATGTCAGTGCGTTTCTTCAATAACGGGAAGATTAATGACCTGACTGTGGAGGGGGAAATACTGCATAGGAGAGCAGCAGAAAGATCAAAGGGATGAGTCCACACTCTGACTGTTTTCAATCAATATACTCGTGTATTTACAGAGACTGGATGGATGATGCAAGCAAAGCAAACCTCAACTGAAGTTTCTGGGAGGAAGAAAAAGTAGTCATTTAGTATGACAACTTACTTGGGATAAAATGCCCTCTTCCTCCCATAGCACTAGATATATTTTGCAGGTTTTTGGACCTGACAAACCAAGGGTAGTTCATACAGCTCAGGTGTTGCATCACCTCCTCTTTTCTGTGAAAAGATGCAGGTTAACATGCTGCAAGGACAAAAGCCAACAGCCAGCTGACTGCCACCATGCAAGTACATTGTATATGTGAAATAACTAGTGAGTAACCTGTAGTCTAGGGACAATGATGGTGAAATGAACACAACAAAGTTGCCAAGCATTGTCACTGAGAGTGATTTAACAATCTCATCATCATGCTTGCAATACAAATTGGGAAAAATGTACTGCAGTGGTGTTGTCAGCTGTAGTCTTTTGCTTGTAGAAGGAGAAAATAGAGGTAAACGAGATGGAAAATAATTGATTCCAGAGGTTGAGCAGTCAGTCAGGGAGCTCTAGCTTCTCACGACTGCCTCTGCTGCAGATTCAACATGGTAATTTTGGCCAAAAGGTCTCTGATAAGGGCCCACTATATACTGTCAGTTCGATGGTCAACCACACACAGCTCAACTCAGCGTTGGATGAATGGTTGGATGAACTCTTGCTCATCCTTTGAGATTTCATTAGGTCAAAAATTTAACTTATCCAAAATTTTTGTTTCATGACAATTAACTGCATAACAAATGCCATTGCTAGCCTCAGCTGTGTTTTCTGTTTAATGCTAATTAGCAAATGTTATCATGCTAATATACTAAACTAAAATAGAAACATTATACCTGTGTAGCATCAGCATGTTAGCTTTCAGCTCAAAGCACTACAGTGCATTAGTACAGCCTTACAGAGCTGCATTGCTGTAGACTCAGTCTTAGTCTAATTGGAAAATCAATGGGAAAGAAACCCATGGGTCCCATACGAGCATAATATGTCCGTGTTCAATGACTCCCATCTACCACTGTAGACACATCACCTTCCTGAGGCCAATGTTGCCTCACATGTCTGTATCACCTACCTATAGTTCAGTATCATTTCCTCTTTGACAACGAGATGCATGTCCATGCAAGTCTGAAGGTGGTAAGACTGTCACTCATACTAATGCCAGCAGACAGCTATGTGTGTGTCTCTTAGCCATTTCCTGTGTGCCGGGGCATTCAGACATCGGCAGCTGTCCTCTTCAGTTTCTGTCCCTCGAGCACAGAGAGGACCTGACACTGTGCCTCCCTGACACAGAAACCTCTTGCACCTCTGGGCTGCTCTGTGGCCCAAGAACCAAAAAATAAAGAGATATCACTAGTGGAAGGTCATGAAGAATACCCCTACCATCACTCAGAGCTGTTCTAATGTTCACTGTGGCATAACTGATGACTGATGTAATTGACATTGCATAACTAATCTTACATATTCCACAGAGGCCGATGATAGTTTCCCAGCAGATGAGCTAAAGACTTAAGAAAGTCTGAACACTGGAAAAGGTGACCTGCGGCTCATCTAATCTAAATAGGGGGAATGACACTTAAAATTCATGGGGACAATCTCTGCAGTCTTGTTCATTTGGAGTTCTCTCTAATTTGCCAAGGAGAAAGGGGATGATGGCAAATTGAAAATAATTGCGGTGATTATGGCAACATCTGTAATGTTCCATAAATGTAGGTCAAGGGCAAATATCATCTTTGGAGGAAAACTATCTTTGGCGCCACCATCTTTCCCAATTAACTTCAGGGTGCTTGGGAGTATAATCCATTCTGTGTCTCGTCATTTGAGGGAAAAACAGATCAGAGACGTACTATATGTGGGCATTGTCAAACAGGAATAGTTTTTTTTTATAGATTACAACAAAACATGATGATTTCAGAATCATCAAAGCAAAAGGCTTTTTGTCTTTTATTGATTTAGTTTTTGTTGTTGTAAATGCTACCTCTCTTTATACTGATCAATATTCATCTTACAAGGTGACCTGCCTCCTTGCATTATTTTCAACAAGGACTATTTTTTTTCCTGCTTAACAGAAATAATTCAGGTGTCCCACATTCCACATATTTTTTATTCTTTTTTATGACATGTTTGGCTGACATGACAGTAAAATGCGATATACTCCAAATAGCACTTAGAGAAGATCAGATATTCAGAAATAAGACAGCAAATTCACCTGCGTTTCTACCTGTCAGGGTATAAAGAAAAAAATGTGTTTTGATTATAAATTTGATGTATTCATTTATGTAGAGCTATTTTCATTTATCAGTTATCAGATCTGTATAGATTAAAACAACTGTGTTAATATTATACTTCAAGAAGCTGAAAAAAAAATCCTTCAAACAGGATTGCATGTGAACTGTGTCAACAATATATCTGCATTTCTACGCTGTTTTAATGAAGTTATTATAGCGAAGGTTCAGGGACAAAACCATGCCCCCCTCCTATTCAATCACCTGTTCCTCATTCATTTCAATCACCCGAGTCTTTCTAATTCACCATCACCTGTGCATACCTACATATGTGTGTCTAACCCCTTCTCTTTTGTTCCATATCCAACCAAAGATGACATCCGTGGCTTGATTAATGAAAATAGGTGCGTTAGTAGATTAGAATCTGCAGGGTTATTAAAAGGCATTCATGTGTGATGTTCCAGAGGCTCCCTGGTGTGAAGCTGAAGGTGAATTGTTGAGAAAAAGTTATCTTCAAGAGTAAGGTCACCCGACTGAAGAAAACAGATAAAACAGATAAAAAAAAAGATTAATAATAATAAGATTGATAGCATTGCATAGAGAGGAGCATTTCATGATGACGAGACATCATCAATCAGAGCAGGTATGTAACAGCTTGTTTGTCCTTGATTACAAACACCTTTGTGGATAGAGGCTTGTAATTGTTCTAAGTGATGTCAAGCAAAGAGAGATGAATTCTTGAACAAACTTACTGTGCCGAGGAATTCTTCAACAACACCGCTCATGTGAACAAGCAGCTGAAAACTACCGTTCGGAGGCGAAGCATGAAGTGATGTGATGTGAGGTCACCATGGATGTACGCATCCGACTTTAAAGCTAGGAGCTGCGGTCTGTGGCCCGTCGCTCACCAAAAATCTAAACTTGAACCATCTGTGTTGCAGATAAGACATGCTCATATGTCATATTTTGAACTGTCATGTGGGAGGCACCGCTCTCTAAAGTGGTGTGGGAGCAACCGCCTGAATGGTGATAAGACCCACAAGATGGTGATGACACACTCCACCCCCATTCTTGGAGAGGACGTGGAGGAACTCATACATTTATTCATTTATTGCAACAATTCATTATCACATCTATTATATTACTGATAATCCTGTTCCCATGGTGTCTGCTGCTTTATTGCAATTTCTGGAAAACTGTCTGCGTATACTCACCTGTCCAAAAGTTTGGAATCATCCGTCACAAAAGCTGGATTCTGTACAGTCCGATGGCTGAGAGGATTACTCCATATTTTGAATGATCTGACATGCTTTTAGTGGTGTAAGAAGTGGTCCAAATCAGTGGACCACTGTAGTTGGGTATGAAGTTAGCTATCAAAGCTTTACCTTTACATCTAAACAGTCATGAAAGAAAGACTATAAGCTAGACGCAATACATAAATGATTGAAATAGCTAAAGTGATGGATGAATGGTTGACACAAAGATATCTAGAAGTAATGGATAACTGGTTTAAACGTTGAAAGGTGATGGATAAATGGTTGAAAGGTAAATAAAAAGTAATGAATCAATATTAGGCTGAAATATTATCCAAAAGTCATGGTTGAAAGTCCAAATTCTTTCACTTCAAATGGTGTTAGTAGGAAACTTGACCAAACCAATCTAGAGAGCTCAGTTGTGTGAAAAAATATTTTTGAAATATCCACTTTTCTATGATTAACAGTGATATCAAGTTCAAAATCTGTTCAAATGAATACATTTGGAACATGACACATGGTGCAGATGAAGGGACATTTGAGCTTTCATTTTAATTAACTTTATTTTTTATTCAAGTTCTAGCTAACTTATCTATCTTATGTCTGCCTGCCTACCTACCTACATACATACCTACTTACATACATACATACATACATACATACATACATACATACATACATACATACATACATACATACATACATACATACATACATACATACATACATACATACATACATACATACATACATACATACATACATACGTACATGTCCTTTCCCCTTTGAAACCCACTTTTGAAAAAGTTATCAAAGAGCAGTCATGGCCCTGTGGTAAAAGTGGTGGAGCTGACAGCCGAGACAAAGCAGTCACTTATGAAGCTGACACCGAACCAAAGGCCATTCCATTCCATTGAGCACCAAGACAGCTGCTTTTTACTCAGGGATGACAGTGGTAGATTTGTGAGGGAAACATACGGCACATTGATCTGTGATGTCATCCCGCCGGCTTAAAAGCCTTCAACGCCTTTAACAAGGAGCGGCACTTAGAGCTTTAAGACATTTGTGGGCTTCCTGCTTCTGAGCTGGAGTAGAACTTATGCGAACACAACGCGAGGTCTGAGTGTCTTCGCTCCTGGCATGACACGAGCAGTGTAGGACACATGTAGAAAGGCAAACTATGAGCCATCTTTTTAATGAAAGCTGCTCTAATGAGCCAGCATTCGAGGACTTCTTTGATGACTTCAAAATCTTTGATACAGTGTAATAATAGCTCGGAGGTTCTTTCAAGCACTTTTTCTAAGGCCTCACGCTGAATATGAGGTTTTATCACACCAAGACCCTCTGAAACCATCTGAGAGTGCTGTGATTCTTAAAGCATTTACAACAGATCCTTCTCATTTAAAACTAAAACGCAAGCAACATACAGATATTTCTCTGCCCTAATCTCTCCCCTCTAAAGTTGAGGCGTCTGCAGATCATTTGTGAACTTGATGTTTACAGCATTTTACACTATTTAAAGTGTAAATTGGAGCAACTGTTTCAATTCCCAGAGCGACAAAGAGCTCATTTTCACTGCTGTGAGGGCCATCGCTCTGTTGCAAATGGTGCCGGGAAAGAAGTGAGCTTGAACAGCAAGTGGCTGCGGCATGATACATTGTTTTGTACACCTCAGTTGTGGGACAAATCCAGTTTCTATTCATGAGTTTACTGCAATAGCGAGCTTTTTCCCACAGTATGTGATGTTGAGCGATAACCTTCAGTTTATGATAATTCAATGCTCTTTTTAGCATATAGTTTGTTGTGTACAATATAATGTGAGGGTACAAAATAACCAATAAACTCTACAGGATAAAATTACACCTATCTTGAAACTCTGAAACTCCCTCTAATCGCTCTCACTTGTAATGTATTATACATACATGAAAAATGTATGAATGCAATTACAGGATATAGTGGAAGCCTGGCAGGAATCCTGGTATATATAACCAAGATCACAGCTATGAATGTTACTGGTTAATATCTACCGGGATCAATAGGAAATGTTTTCCACGCTCCAAATACTGGGAAAGTGCCCGACTGAAAGCAAAAATAAACAGAATTTGTGGAATAGCTGAAGATAAACTGGGGTGGTACTGTTTTTTTTTGTGTTTGCTATAAATGGTGGGGGATAATGAGATATTTGAGAAGAGCTTCCAGGGTTGCTAGAAATTCATAATGTGATCATATCCTTTACCTTTTTTAAACTACAGTAGTAATCCCTGCCTGTGGGGATTGATGAATACAATTCACATACAACACCTGACAGGGTTGAATTAAGTCTACCTCCAAGACATCCCTGATTTTTTTTTTTTCCCTCTATATGTTCTATTTCATAATGTGAGTATTATATTCCCATGTGCTTTATCACTTACAGTTTCTGTTATGCACTGTCAGAGTTTCAGCAGGTTTTTAGGAGCAGAGTCATCTTTATCAGGGACCCTGGATTCTCCGGATCGTAATGAAGATTTCCCTGCATCTTTAAATCCTTCCCCCAGCGGCTCACTCTCCCCTCGGTCTCATAATTAAGTCAGTATATGAGGCGTAAAGACTGAACCCTCCTGAAATAAACTCTAAGAATTCTACACCATCTGCTCCTCTCCTTCCCTCCACTGCTGTCTTCCAACATCACAGCTATCAGCTGGAATTGTTGTTACTGCTAGCATGATCAATATACCAACGTGCACCCAAAAAATGCATTAAAAAGTGTGTAAAAGTATTTGTCAAGACACTGTAACTAATAGATGACATTTTTACTGATGAATTTCAGGTGAAACAGGTCGGCCTAAGTCTAAAAATTCAAACGTTTTTTGTGTTTTCTGCTGCGAGAAAAACACAATGTATCCTCCTTTATGTACATATAACCATATGAACTGTAAATCATGACTTGATGAAACACAAAGTAAAATGTGAAGAACATGCAGTGCTCTCAATCAATATTAAACATTAAATATTTAAAGTATTTTTTCATATTTTTGGCAGTGTTGTATTTAATGTACACTGTTGCCCATAAAGTTGGAACAAAATGTTTTTTACCTCTTCTCATGAAATGATTGTGACAATGTGATTTCAATAAATAATAGATAAAGTGTATATCTTCTCAACTTTATTGATCAAACATATCACAGTGAAACTTAAACCACAATCAACCTTTGCAAACTGTGTATTCAGGCTTTAACAAAATTGGGGGTATTGAACAATTATTCCAATGTTATGGGCAACAGTGTAGATTTGAATGTTTTTTGACATAAAACATGAAAAAACACAAGATAACATAATGAGGCTTGAATAGACTGCGAAGTGAGGGCAAGTTGAGTCATTCAAAGTATTTTGAATCCTGGCATTTATATGCAAATCCAGATTTTTAAAAACACAATCAGTTCAGTCCTCTTAGTGTAGAATGTTAAAATATACAACGACGTTTAATTTTTTTCCCCCCTCTTCACCTGCCCCCCATCTCTTACGCCCCCTCCACAGTGTCTGTCATTCTTTTTCTCCACTTTGTCTCTGCTTTTGAAATGGACCAGAAACTGAAAGCAAGGTATGAATGAATGGGCTGTCTCCCACATAATTGGAAGCATTCATTGATTAATGATTTTGTGCTGCAGGCGTCAGAATTAGCAGCTCCTGCTGTGACGGAGGATTCTGTGTAATCAGCCGATTTGCTCTCATTCTCATCCTTTTATGAGCGCCGGGCTTGTCAGGTTGGTACAAACTTGCATTGTTTAATGTAAGACAATCATTCCAGCCGTGGTCTGCTCATCAAAAATAAAGAACCCCCACATGTTACATAAGACCGAATCTTTTCCCAGTGCAAGATGGATGTGAAGCTTCTCTGTGTTGCAGCGAAACTCATTTAGATCATCCCAAGGCACAGTAGTAGCATACTAATGTCAGTTTTCTATCATGGGAAATTTGTGTTATCGTGAAAAAAAGACATCAAGATTTATATCAAATATGTATCAGAAGGAGAGAGCCACGAGGGCTCAATCAAAAATGGAACCAAAACCAATTTACATGTTGTATTAATCAAAGGAAAAATCATACTTTATATGCACTGAAAAATTTCACATAAAATTAAATTGTAATTTTTCACACAATGACATTTACATTTACAGGGTTTACAGTGAAGTATCTTAAACCTGCATTCTTTCTATTTGCCAGCAGGGGGCGAAGCCACAGGCTTCAAAAATAATTCCAAATGTACTGAAGTCAATGAGAAAGTGATCCTATGTCACACTTGATTGACCCTTGATCCCAAGGGTAAGTGTGTTTTAGGTCCCAGAGTTCTGCCCAAAATCGTACAACCTAATCATCACTTTAGTGGCCATTGGCAATTAGCGCTAACGTCTGTGACAAAGACAGGATGGTTTTATCTGTAGCTGCTTCCCAATAAGAGTCCCTACATGCTTGAATGCTTTACATGTGAAGCACAACTAGTCTGATACCACCATGTGAGATCTACCTGTACACGGGGAAGCTTGCATCAACGAGATAAAATGATAACATGAAAATGCATGAAGATGCATTGTTTTGCTGGGTATTACTTTGGAAACTCCTTCACATGTACATACAGGGGTAAATACAGAATGTAAATACAGCTAATGGCTATTGCGGATTTATGTTCTCCATAAATCAAAAATGAGTTTGAAATAATTGTGATATTATTAGGCTTCATAGTTCCTTTAGGTGCATCTTGGGGAAGCGGCTCATTTACACGTACCAAGGTGAAGTATATGCAGTCTGATGATGTAAACTGTTCTCATCACTCTGAGCTCCAACTGTTACTCACCGGGCCATCTTCCTCCTGCTCCTACCTGTCCTGCATCATTAACTGTTCTGCAGCCAGATCTTGACAACAGCATCTACACCTCCCGCATAACAGATCCTAAAGCTACAATATGAATTCAGGCTAATCACGGTTAAGGTATAGAAAGGAACACAAAACTTACTGGAATATAGTTTATTTTATCCAAGGTCCCTTCAGCGATTTCCAGCAGAAGGACAGCAATGCAATAAGATAAAGTTGCGAAGCAATCCAGAAAGTGTTGATCTGCGTGTTTTGGTCCAATGACAATCTGCTGGCAGGTATTCTGTGTCACATTGCTAAAATGCTGTTGTGGGAAATTCTGCAAAATACCATCTGCCAAATGCAACAGTGACTTTGTCCAGTTAAGCATCTAATTAGAATCTGGGTATTTACAGTGCAGGCGTGTGTGTGTGTGTGGGGGGGGGGGGGGGGGGGGGGGGATCTTTGCAATTTAACGTGTAAGTGTGTACATTGTGTCCACGTTAGAAAACATGCATTGTGTTCATTAAGTTAAAAGCCCCTGAGCTCAACAGAAACAAAAGACAAAGTGTACTACAGGCCAGTTCACAATTAACTCCATGGTAGATATGAGCACACTTTCACATCCGTCCCCTCATTCCACACACACAGTCCTTAAGGCCATGTATGACTCATGTTCAGTGTGAAGTGTAACCATAATCATTTGCGTCTAAGCCTCTATTGTAAGGGGAAAATGTTGATGCCTATTATAGCAGAAAATTATGTGGTTGAGAATAGTAACACTAAACAGCACCTTCTAATGTTTAACCTCTCCATTCATCCGTCAGTGTTTATACCCACAGTGGAACAGATGTGATTATTCATATCTATCTATCTATCCATCTATCTATCTATCTAAGGCTTTTGCTTAAGGATTTCACTCCGAGTTGACTTGGCAGCACTGTGGTTACCGTGGCAACATTGAGTGTCATTTAATACTATAGCGAACACTCCTTCAGCAGCTACTTTGCTGCAGCCGAACAAACTCATGTTGTTTTAATACATGTCAGTCAATAATCTGCCTTTTTCCACCACGTCATGGTCAACCGCAATCGTCCACGCTCCAAGCAGCACGCGTCGTTTTCTACCGGCCACAGCAGAGTTGGTTCCCCTTGCTGAGGAGCTGGAGGTGAGCGACCCGTCCCCTGTTGCTGCAACATACCTTTTCAACACAGCAGCTCTGTGGCGGCTCATTCTTGTTCCATTCCTCCCATTTAAAACTGGCCCACCATCAAAAAAAAAGGAAGGAGCAGTAGGATGGTCCCTTTGCATTAGTGGTAATTTAACAGAGCGCTGTATAGTATAGTATAGTGTAGAGTGATATAAGTAGGGAGATATCATGATATAAACACTGGAGACAATACCTGTAAATTCTTGTATTTGAAGGCAACTTGAACCCGGCACAGGAATCACATACTCCATCAATAACTTAAAATACTACATCGAAGTAATTACTGAATGTAAATACACTGGATTAGTAGCACTAACTAATAGTATAAAAAATTGTTGATAGATTTAAAACATTGAAAGAGGATTCTAACTTTACTGCAAAGGTAATTTTCCAGTTACAGTAATTTAAACAATTCATATTTATATGCAACTAATTTGTAACAGCAAATATGTTATATAAGAATTGTGATACTACTTGAAATATGTTTCTGTTAACATAGTGAGGAAATGTTAATTAAGATATCTGACAAGTTGCAAAATGAAGATACTGAACATAGAAAAATATTCTCGGACAACATCATACTTGATCTAGCGATACAATATCTGCTTAAGGCAACTAAAATGCGATTAAACATTTTTTAGCTATAATTAGGTTAAAGAAACATCATGGTCTTGTTTTGATACAGAAAACAACAGTTACTTGAAGTAGGGCAACGGATGCAAAGTGGTGTCAAAGTCCTGCATAACAGTAGCACTTCATTCACTGAGCAGCAATCATGTTTGTCATCATAACATAGTTGGCAAAACAAATCAGATGTGTTTAAATGTAATTTAAACTGAAACCGCTGCTGTGTTACAGAAATATTTGCAGTTCTAAAGGGAGCTGCACAACCAGGGACCCCTTTTTATTGGAAAATAACATATTTGTTTCGCATTGTTAACATAGAATATCTCATTAGAGAAATGCATCATTAATAAACAGTTGCTGTTTGAAAGTATTATTTACAGCTGACTAATTTCCATGTTTTATGAATGAGATCCAAATAGGATGTTAACACCACCCTTGTCTCTCCCTCCCCATTATTAGAGTACATGTTTACCAATTACATGTTTTATAATTTCCTCAGTCACGTTATTAGAATTACAAAGAAACTGTTCATAATATTGCAGCACATTGTACCGAATTGTACCATATTGCACCAGATGATATTGCAGGGAGACATGAGGGCTGAATCAAATCATATCGATCTGTTGTCTGCTGGAAGCGCCTCAGTGGATGAGGCGCTCACCCGCGCACATTAGTGATACCTCCCAAATCAGGGCAAAGCTTTCAACTTTAGGTGGGAGGGTCCCAGTATTCAGAGTTTCTCCATGAATCAGAGGAGATTCATGGTTTATATATACATATATACACTACTGACAAAGAGTTAGGGATATTCGGCTTTCAGGTGAAATTTCAGGATGAACCTAAAATGCATTCTAACCTTTCCAGGTGAACTTAATGTGACCTTCTCTAAACTTTTGAATGCACATGTCCAACTGTTCAGTGTTTCAATACTTTTTGCACCAGTTGCTGTTCTCTAACAAGAAGCTTAACAGCAACATTCACAACAGGTTTGATCCATGAATCCACCAATACATTTCCTGCTTCAGTTAGAACTGGTATTTTAAACAGTCCTCCTCATCCTGCTGTTCACATTCTGACATCATGAGACCAAGACGACACCTAACTATTGATCAGCAGCACCTCAACACTGGAGGCTTCAAACAGGAAGTCCTCAGACGGAGGTGTTCACTGAGCTTAGAGGGTCACAGAGTGTCATCAGGAGGTTGGAACAGTGATACAGAGTGACTGGAAGAGTCACAGAAAGGAGAGGAGTGGACGTCCTTTGGCCACATCCCAATTTATTGAGACACTGAAAATGTTTTGTTGTGGTATACCCACCACTGTTGTTAGATTTTCTTTCAATAAATTGTTTAAGATGAATAAAATTACCAGTGCATGCTTCTACTTACATGCCCTACTTTCATGATATAATATCACTGTAGCATTCACTTTTTACATTTTCCATATATTTCACCTGAAACTCGAATATCCCTAACTTTTTGTGAGTAGTGTGTACATATATATATATATATGTATATATTTATCCTACTGTATATGTCGTAAGCTTGGTCAAGCTGTTGGTAAACAGTTTTCCACTCAAACATATGAAGCTATGTGATGAAAAGCATGTCCTCTTCTCTCTCAATATCTATACACATATCATGAAAGGCAACATACCTGTGTGAAGAGGTTCACAGGTATTGTTCCATCCTTCACACACAGTACAGTCTAAGCTGCTGCAAGGAAGCAACTTAGAATCAAACATAAAGTGATGAAAAAGAAATTTGAAGAGCTTCAGAAGGATTAAGAAACAGGTTTATACAAATCCACAGAACTCAAACCTGAAGCACAAACAAGGCCAAAACCAAGACCTGGTAAGTATGCCAAGTGCTTTTGATATCATAGCTTAACAAATGACATTAGTGTGTTGCCACCACCCCACTCCCACTCCCACTCTTTAATCTTCCCTATTGCTTTGCACTCCTGTCTTTGTAAATGAGTAGAAATATCATAAAAACAGTCAAAAAGCCACAGTTTCCGATGTCATACCAGTAGTTGTTCTTTTAATCTGTTCAGCTGCTACTTGCCTTTTGCACTCCCTCTTTACGAAAATATTTTTCTGCATATTCATTCATATTCATGAAATCTTTACCACTTCTGTTGCCTTCCACCATGACTGAACTCAAAAGCAGAGAGAATCTGTTTTCTCTCATTCTCTATAGCTCGTGATGCTAAAAGCCTGGGAGCTAGTGCGCTAACCCCTGGTTAGCAACTGTGCAGGCCCAGGGTGTAGTCTGTCGTTGCACTGTTGTGTTTTATTACATTGATTATTTACATGTTACCTTTGTCAGCCAATGAAAAATGCCATTTAACTACCATATGAAAATAAAAGACCATATCTATCTATCTATCTATCTATCTATCTATCTATCTATCTATGTAAGCTTCTTGCTGCATGACTAGCACATGAAAACTCCAAATGGATTAAAGACAAATGTACGATTCATGTCTGTCAGGGCTTTTTTCCCCCTACACTGCCAAAAGATAGCATTTCCCCTTAGATCTATCATCCATATCCACAAGCAAGACGAGCGTGCTGACAAATCAGCAGGGTTCTGCGAGTTCTGTGGGTGTTCTTGCATGGATGGCTTTTCTTTTCTTTTTTTTTTTTTTGGATTGCACTCACTGAAGCTATCTCTGCCAATCACCTTTTCTATGGTTCTATTTACAAAAAAAAAAAAAAAAAAAAAGGCTGTGTGAGGCAATGCTACAGTAACCTGCTATATCCAAAAAGAGCATCCAGGAATAAAACTGCGAAGATGGTGCATACAGCATTGCATTTTGACATGTGAATTGAGCCATGGCAGCAGAACACTGAGCACAGAGAAGACATATGCTGAAGAACAATCCCAAGTTGGCAGCGAGGGAATCTTAAACTAGGCCATAGAACCAGACATCTAATTAAAGTGTCTATCTGTAATTGCGCTATACTGCTCCTTGTTTCTGTGTTGTCTTTGTTTGTGTTCCGATTCACTGAAGTGAACATGTTTTCTGGTCTTTAAATTGCTGAGCGAACTTTTGATACTACAAATGAGGGTGATACTTCCACAAGTGTGTTATCGTCAGAAGTCTCTTTTGGATTGGAATATATCTTTGATGGTAATAATGAATATCATGTTAAAGCTTTTTGTGTGTTGGTGGTCAAGCTGTAATCAGGGGCTTTACACAGATGACCTCAGACTGCCTTGGGATCCCCCAGGGACAGCTGCAGGGGCTACAAAGATTGCCCCATTCCCCCTGTGCACCTGACCTGGATAACTGGCAAGATAATGCATGCATGGATACAAACAATGTTGTGTTTTTGCACAAAAAAAAAAAAACCTTGCTTGCTCTAATTCCCATTTATGCAGCCCCAAATTATTTTCTGTCAGACTTTTTAAATGATACTACTGTGGCTATTATTACTTATACATAATAATCCACATTACAGTGGCATCAGAGAATTTTATTCACAGAGAAAAAAAAAAGCTGCCAACTGCAGTAGACAAAAAGCCTGAAGGAATTGCTCAAGAAATTCAATCTGTGACGTTTTGACCAAATTACAAAATAGAGTAAATGAAATATTTATTTACATTGCACTCATCTATTCTGGATGCCTTCCAGTATTTTGTAGACTTTGTTTTCAAAGTCAGCAGCCCTGAGACTAAATAAATCCTAATACTATTAATCTTTGCCTTTTACTGACAATCTAAAAACAGTTTCTCTGTCATGTCCACTTTTAAAATAGCTGCTATTGTGCAGTTGCACTGTCTGTCAAGTGCCATGAGAGTTTTCGACCCAACATATCATTTTTATTCTAATGTGTATGCGGGCCACCAGTCATGCATTTTTCTAAAATACAGATCCTCTCACTTATTCAGCATTCTGTCAGAGAGAGCTGCGTGGCAGAATTCAATTTACTGCTCTGCTCAGCCTGCTGAAGGCAAAGAATGCTGCCTGGCTGTCGCTTATAAATATGGATTTGGCCCACACAAGATGCTATCACAGTATTTCGGAAAGCCCCAGTTTCCCTTAAATGTAGAAAATGTCATGTGTGTACTCATAGAGAATCTTGGCACATTTGAAATTGCTGGTCAGAATGATTAAGAAACCACAGATTACTCTCACACATTTGGTCACACTTTCCCTCATGCGGAGGGCATTTTTCCGCTGCACATGAGCGTTACTGGGGAATGCCAAAAATACTGCATCACTGACAGGCTTGATGCCCGGAACATCTTTACACGATAACTTCCTTCTATGTACCACATGAGCCCAAGCCAGTTTGGCAAACCCGAGCAGATGGAACTGGATACTTTCATGGATACACTCCCGCTGTGTTTCTTGACAGCATCGTGGATCAGGCACAACAGGTCACGATACAATGCAACTGTGTTGCAGAGCATTTTCCGGAGACGCCAGACTTTATATGCAGAAGGTCAAAAGGTCGGGGACAGCTTGTGTTGAGGAGGGGTCTGGTCAGGTGGCGACAGAGAGCGTGCCAGGTAGATACAGACAGGTCATTTCCCATCCGCTCAGGGGGTCGAAGCTACGGACTCTGCAGCACTGGATTTAAATGATAACGGCGTCCCACGTCCCCCACAAGGCCATTTCTTCTCATCAGCCTCTCAGAGGGAGAGTTTAGCCGAGTCAGCACAACACAGATAAAAACGTCGCCATGCAGCCTGTGCTATACTTTGATTCTTTATTCTCCACTGTGGAACAAAAGATATGGCTTCTGTCTCGTGGAGACCAACTACATCCTTTCTTCCCCTATCATCTCACTCAAAAACAATGTAATGCAGTGCAATCTCCTATCCCTACTGGGGAGTCCCTCCACAGGTAAATACTGTATAAGACACAGTGCCGTATTCTCCCCCATGCTGCTAAGCACATTGCCATTCTTGGGCTTGAGTGATCCTTTGAAATACTGTCGACAACAAAACAGCTAACTTCCATTTGTGTGCCCCTTGATTGATGATGTGCACACAGGAACTATGCCCGGAGATGAACTGTTTGCTTTACTTTGTTTGGCCGAGAGCGAAAAAAAAAATGCATTAGTCGAGAATCAACCCCTCCTTTTGCCCTCTCCAAATAAGACAGATCCAATATATGTAGATTAAATTATTCATTTCTATTTTATTAAGGGGGTACGGGCCCATTTTCTGAATGACAAGGATGATAGAGTTCTGACATGATTGTTTGAGCTAAGGACAAATCTGGCTATAACACAATATTAAATGGATGAGGAGCCTGGATTCGGTGTCTTGATTTGACATTTGATATGAATGAGGAGTTAATTAGCTGTCAGTGCAGGAGGCTGCTGCTTCGTTGTCAAGGATTCTGAATCTGACTAATGAGAGGAAATTAACCAGAGGTCTCTCCTCTAATTTCATGATTTTTTAGCAACTTCTCTTCTCCTCTCTTCCCTTCCCGCACCTTTCCACTCCTCTCCCTAAGGTGCCGCTCACGTAACCAGACACAGCCCTTGACTTGAGTAACACAGGAGAGTGATGAAGCAAGACACTTCCGTATTTGATCCATCCTGATTGCCAGATTAGTGCCACAGAACAGGGCTTCCAGTTACAGGTGAGTGATGCTGGCTTGGTATTGACTGCACCTGTCATACAGTCTAATGACTCCTGTAAAAGCACTTTTGAATAACAGGATCCATCAAAGATATGCCACTTCAAGTGGTTTTCCATTCCTTCAGCCCTAATGGTTGGTCACTGTGAATGAAAATGGTCAAATCACTGTCTCCTCAAGCTTGATTTATTGGCAAGTGGATCTGGGTCTTGTATGGGTTTGTCACAAAATAAGAAACAGACTTTTAAAGTTGTTTAGGGAGTCTGTGGATAACCACACCAATATGAGGCCGGACTTATCCTTCTATTCAACTGTGGAGGCCTGTTTGTCCAGCTGACTCTTGAATTAACAGTAGGCTAATGTGCTGGAGAAGAAGGAGAATCTCGCCCACAGCTTATGCCCACATCAAGTCAGCCCTGTCATCAGCAACACCATCCCTGTGGACCATAGATGTATGAGTTATTGTTAAGCCAACAAGACTTGATGAACTCTATATGCAGCTTTTTAGCTCTTCATCTACGCTGAACTTTTCTGATGATAGAAGATGGGGGTGGTGGCAGTGGAATATTGCTGGTAACACAAAACTATAAATTTGCCTTTAATTGCCAGCGAGAGTACATTTACAGTCCAATTTTACAGTAGCGCCCTTAACATCTCTTATGGCAGTACGTGAAGCACTGTGAATTTAGGTGAGTTAAAGGAGATAATAAATGTGATTTGTTTTGCCCCTTTCATGTCTACAGTGCACTTCTTTAAGTGGCAGAGTAAGAGGAATGACCTCTCATAAAATCCTAATTAAGGTAATGTGTGAATGAGCAGTGGAGCCTTGTGGATGCTGATGGTGATAAATGTCCGTCCCTTCAAAGCCACACTGAAGGTGAAAGTTGCTCTCGAGTTCAGGTTGCCCACTGTGCCTTATTATTCCACAGACAATAGAGGAGACACTGAGCTGATGCTTCTCCTGTAGAAAGAAACAGTAATGAGCTACCAAAACGGTTTGCTTTGCAGCCAATCTTCTTTTGTGGAGAAGCAGAAGAGTGCCAAGCATTTGATGAGATTCAGAGGAATACTCTCAAGCAGTCACTTTGACAATTGATTCCCTTAAAGCCAAAAGTAATGTTTCCATTTGTGTCTAAGAAAGACTATCAGCTTTGACATTTGAGCTGTAATTCCCATGGAACAGCTTGTCTATTCGCATCAAGGGCATGAAAAGGAGTGACTTTCAAAGAACGTTGTGCTTTAATTTGACAATACCAAACATGTTTCAATGCAAAAACCGAAAGCGGGATAGTGTGGGGATCTGTCAGATTTATTTCCTCTCTTCACACATTCTGGAAAGGCCTGAAAATGTGCTTTGTTCACAATGCTGAATCTAGGCCTCTGCAATTTATCACAAAGCCAAGATTTCAGGCTGGTCTATTTAGTACTGTCCAGGTATCTGAACACTCGGCTTTATCAACACCCACATTCACAAAGGGCAGGTGATTTAGGAATACACTCACTCATCCATGGCATCCATGTCATTATCTTTCAAGAATGTACTCTTTTGATGGATTTGAGCTCGCCCCTTGCCTGAATGCTCTCCATGTTGAGCAGCTAGATGAGTTCAAATTTGCACCGAAAATACTATCAAAGTGCTCATTAATTATTTCTGTGAGAGCATCAATAATTCTCAATCCAGAAGAGGTGGGAATTAGGATGGAATACAAAAAAAGAAAAAACAAGGAAAAAAAAGATTTCACTTGAAATTACCAGACGACTTGTGTGTTTGAAACTTGGCAGATTTACATGATTCCTGAAACATCAACCTCCATTTTCATAGATATTCCATGAAATCATGACTGATAGACGATCACAGGGTAATTCGCATTAGCCACCTTTCTCTCTCTTTGTGTCACTCTTTTTTTCCTTCACTGCCAAAGAACCACCACCCACAACAGATCATTGTTTCTTCCAGGGCAAGAAAACCGCTGTCAACCTCAGTGTTCTTCCCTCACTCCCTCCTCTTTGTTCACTTCTAATTAACTGAGATTTTGCTTGGCTGAACTTCAAAAGGCCATTGGAGAAAGCAGCTCTGCTTGGCTCTGAGTCACTCAATCTTTCATCTGAATTATGGGTTTTTAAAAGTCAAGGCATTATGAGATTGCCAAATGGCGAGGATAAAATACAACAATGTACCAATTATGTGAAAAATTGGAAGTTATGTGACGTGAGTTTGCAGATATAAGGACCATTCGAGTGCAACTCATGAGTATAAAACCTGTTGTGATTCTACATTTGCATAATTGTAAAGAGAAAATAACTTTAAGCACATATCTTATCTACATTAAAAAAACATTTATTTAGTAAAATTACTTAAGTCTACTTGGATAAAAAAAAAAGATTAAAGACACAACACTGAGGAAATTAATTATGATATATTTCCTCATAACTAGCTGCCAAATTACAAGAAACTTTCCTCGTTGTACCACAAAAATGTATCTCATTAAAACGACTAACTAACTACTCTCTCTCTATAACATGATAAGTTGATTTGTTGTCAAAACAAGAAGATCAAGAGATTGTAACCTGGAGGCTGATGGTGGAGGTGGATACATATATTTAGCACCTAATATTCAATTTGCAACATGCACTGAAATATATGGCCTCATGAAATACAGCATGTGGCCAGGAAGGGTAGTCAAGGATAATTTGGTAGTCGGAGTAATGAGAAAATATGTCATAATAACATGAGGCAGGAACATGCAGAGAATCCATGGAATGAGGTAAACAGGGTCAAACAGGCAGGTATGGTAATACAGGAGAAGAGAATGCTGGAGAGCTTGGCAAAAATATGGACTAATGGACTAGTTTATATACTGAGGGACTAAGAGGTAGACTTGTCATGTGTCGTGTGACATTCAAGGCGACACAACTTTATCACATTTCAAACTGAGGGTAAATTCAAAGTAATAAATTGACTGACAAAGCAGAGGGACATGGTATCACTTTGTGTAATGTTTACAGTTCATTAGGTCTGGCAATACGAGTCCACACATACAAACATTAAATTATCAAGTTTGAATCTGATCCAAATCGTAATCTATCATTGTTTTTGTGATTATTTGGCAAATAAATCTAAAATCCCCCGGGCCTAAAAAAAAAGAAAATAAACAGAAAAGGAATGATAAGCCATTCTTTTGAAAGGCTCTCAGAAAGTAAGAGAGCCATAAGATCCAGCTCTCCTCAAAGAGCTGAAGTCCCTTCACTGATGGGTGGGGAGAACCAAAGGACTTGTAATAGCTGAAAAAGCACAGGTGGAGCTAATCCGGTTAACAACGGCTGAGTGCGCCAGGCCAGTGAGCAAACACGCTCCCTAATTGGACCCTGAAACTGACACATCCAATGGAGTACAGCCATCATTAATGTTATTAATTACACCCATGCCTCCTTTCCTGCTATTAGACAACAAACCTTACACGGTGGAAAAAAAGGCCAGTGATTTGAACACTGAACTTGGGAGAGATGCTGTAATGTCAGACATTTTCACGCTTATGTTTGCATTGTCTGAGAAGCTGGTTATTGAGATAAATAAAGACGTCCAAGTGAAACAAACAATGTGAAAACTTATGTGTAGCTTGCAAACATCATGGAGGTAAGTTTTATTAGCTGTGTGTAGTTTTTTCTTTTGTGCAATGTTTTATATTTTAGTGAAGCTAACCTAGACTACTGCGATGTCACAACATAGCTGTGAGTCTACGCTCTGCTTGATATTGGTGAGGTTCTGCTGACTGCTATGTTTCTATTGATGGACTGCATTTAAATTGAATTGATTGCTCCTGGTTTTTTTTTTTTTGGTTGTTTGGCATCATGTGTGCCAAACAGGTGTGCTGCTGCATATTAGGTGGATGGCTGCACTTGAGTTTATTTATCTCACTTCACTAGATGGCATATTTCCTGTATGGAGGTTCTCTGTCGGGGAGTGGCCACACGGTGGGTGGTATTCACACCGATTTCACATGACAGCTGGTGGTGCCCTCTGTATGTGTTGAAGTTTTGGTATTTTATCACCACTCTTCAATGTCCGCTGTGCAGAGCTAGGTGTTGGCTTACGGGAAGTGATAAGGTCAGAGCCTGGACACCAAATATCAACTCCACACGTTCTCTGTACTTGCCTACATAAATCGGTTCCGCGTGGTTTGGCCGACTGAACCAACTCCCTCCCAGTTTTGTGACACTGTAATTAAGGTATTGTCAACCTGCTCCCATGCTTGGGGCGTGATTAAGTCACAATCTGTAATTGTCTTCTGGTTGTGCTCCTTCTATGATTTCCCTGTTTATTTTCAATTTTGTTTTGTCACAGCTCATTAAATAATTGCTGAAATTAATGCAGAACAGGATGGTGCATTGCAAAAACTCAATTTCTGAGTGAGATAATATTATATCTGGATTTAAATTAGAGTTTGACTTGTTTTGAGTATGGATTAGATTATCTAAAACTGATTATGCAGGGCTGTTTGACTAAATTCAAGTAAATGGCACTTGCCTTGTAGTAATAATTCATTTGATCCAATTTGGTATTATGTTCAGATGAATACAAGGGTCATATTAGCTAAATGGCCTGTAGCTACAAAACAACAGTCTCAGAATAACCATTAGACCTAACACTCTTCTCTGATGATTAAAATTGTATAAAAGTATAGCGCATATCATACATTTACAGCAATGATGACATGTCATGGCACAGACAAAATGATGCAGACACTTCATGAAAAAGGACTTCGAAAGTTTTACAGTTTTTACAATTGATCAATGTTAAAAATCAGGAGATGAGGAAAGAGTATCTCAGAGGGTTTCAGACTGTGTGGAGTGTCGACATACACTTTCCTCGGATATCATTATCTCCAGTGTCCGTTGTGTGTCTTTAAATCCATTTAGAAGTTAAGGTTTCTTCAGTATCAAAATAATCAAGTGCGGGGGCATGTTCAGAGTGTGACATGTGGTAGCATGCGTCAACCTTGAAATCCATCCAGGATACTAGTTAATTTCCACGTGTGTGTGTGTGTGTGCGCATGAACACATGCTCATGTACTTGGATATGTATTTATGTCACCCCCGCTAAAGTTGGTGCCCAACTTGGGCAACCTCACTTACAATTGTCTGGACTTCTCCAGTGATGGTTGTAATGAGCATGTTTCAAGTGGAAATTGCTTATAGCTTTTATGTTTTTAATTCGGATGGTACCAGGTTGCCACGGTGTTGTAGCCCATAGCTAATAAGCTGACTTCATGGAACATTATCATTTCTGCTTACTTCCCCAAAAGCCACCAGTTATACTTTCCATAACTAGTGGTGTCAAAGGGGAAAGGGCACACTTGTTTTGACGTAATCTGGGTGTCTGAGTCTGAAAACCCCTCTTGTGGATAAAATATTTCAAGAATTCCCCAATCCTGTCATGTCATGCAGCAGAGTCGTACGTGTGGTGAACCTTGACATATTTGATTGATCCTTTCCTATTGAAAACATTCTGCTGGAGTAGTGGTTTGTTGATCACAGGAAAAGTGTTTCGTAGATTTGACCTTCCAATCAGAACTGTACTCTTTCAGGCTTTAGGCAACCACTGCCTGCAAATTGTATAACAAGCTGTAATTTCTCCTCCTTAGCTACAGTCATGTCCATATCCCACGGCAAGTGCTTCAATCTGCCACCACAGCACTCTCATCTTGCCTACAGGGCTAAATCAATGAATCAAGTGAAAGGATGACAGGTGGGGAGGGAGTGTGTGCAAAAGACATCGGGAGGAAAACAGAGACTGGGAGGTTAATCCTTACAGCTCAATGTTACTTCATACCTGCTGCAGAGCCCAGTGAAGGAAACCCTTTCTCTTAAGGCAATCTAAGGACACATGTTGCAGCTTTAGCTGTAGCCTGTCACTGAAGGTCATTCGGCTAATGCCATTGCACACACTTGTCCCCTGCTGTTGGTGCCTCCTGCACTATGCCATTTGTCTTAAAAATCCAGAGTTTCAACATTTCTGTTCTGCTGTCACTGCTACCCAGTAAAATCATGAGCATGCATAAAAACATGGACGTACATGCAAATGTGTATATGGCGGATGTGTAAAGACAGTCATGTTATGCTGGTATGTTGCACTGCTTTTAACATTTGTGCTAATTTCTAATGTACAATCAAGACGGCAGGGTGGAGCAGCCAATGTGGCAATCTACACCCTTTTGTATGTTGGAAAGGATATATTTTGTTTCCCAACTTTTTATATTTGTGTTTGACTTTATTTTTTTTAACACAAATATGGTCTTTTTTCCGTAAACCTAACAAAGTAGTTTCAGTGCTTAAATATAACCAAATTGTGATTTGAAGAAGAAAAGATCAAAGTCTGAAAATGAATGCCTTAACATTTGGTCTGACACAGGATTCAAACCCTGGTCTCCTGGGTGAAAGTCTTGTGTCTGACCCACTTGGAGGGGAGGGGCCAGGTGCCTGCTTGGGGGGGCTAGCACAGCTGAGTAATGGCCATCTGGCTATTTATACCCAGATGCAAACAAACTCTCCAAATCAAGAATGTAAGCTGTGTTTTCAGTGTAGCTAGAGTGAATGTGAATTTACCCAGATCTGCTCCTTCAGTCAATTTGTGCATACTGAGAAACAATTATCATGCCATCTATTTCCCTGCTTCTAGATTATATTAATTTTTCACTCACCCACTAATGATATCCAAAGTAAATGTGAGATGAGATGACGGTGAGTATAGTAATCTAATCGACAGGGATGTGTGTCTCCTGGGGCATCGTAAATGCCTCAAAATAATAAAATGTGTTATTTTGTGAATGAATCATAGACTGGGGTGGAACACGACCTGGAAGAGCTCATGGAGTTTTTCTACAGATTTCACTGAAATTGACACAGCTCCACATAGTCTATCGGTATTGCCAGATTCCCACTAAATTACAGAGGGTCAGTCTCAGACCAGCTGGCACTTGCTGCAAATGTTCGTCTAAGGAAGCATCATAGCTACATATGGTATGGGAATGTAACAGTTCAGAGGTTTTGGGTGCATGTTTTCCACAGAATTAAACCTGCATTGAGACAAATCCAGAGTTGGTGTTCTCTCCTGACTGTCTAATCAACATTATAATAAGTGGCTGGCTGGAGTTAATGCAGAAAATGCGTGTTAATTACGACTAATAGTTACGACTAATCTATATATTCACTTTAAATGGTCTTTTATGTTGTAGAAAGACGTCTTTATAAATGTTTTGTATGTAAGAATTGCAAAAAAAATGGCTACTCCAACAAAACAGGAAAATGATCAGTTAACAGCCCTCTGCATCGCCTTGGATGTAGGGTTGTGTAGCCGGAGAAACCAATGGGACCGCAGAAGCTGACTTCTCCTCCTATTACTAGACTGGGAGACCGTTGGTGGAGGATCCAAAGCTATCTAACAGTTAGTTTTCTGAACATGAGGGAAGATGATGTAAACGCTTCACAATTAATTGCTCATGCAGGATCAAAACATTGTCACAATTAATTTTTTTTTGTGGCTTGGAGCCTTTTTGCAGGCGTATTTTTTTTTTTTTTTTTCAGAAGACTGATCATTCCCAACCTGGTGCCGGTGTTTGTTCGGTATCCTTTTCTCTGATTGTGTCAGATCTATACAATGGAACATGCTGTGAAGTGGTTTTAGTCCCAGCCAGAATCCCTCAGTTGATGTCTGCTTACTTCTGCTGCTGTTCTAGGTAAAAGCCTGCTCCACCTCAGCCCATGCTTGCAGTGGCTATGCTCTGTGTACGACTTGGATAGTGTTTGTTTCTATGTAACACCCATGGTTTTGTTTTTTGTTTTTTATGACGCACCTCCCTCCATGTTTTCCATGCTGATGTGCTTTATTGCCCCAGCCAGAGCATCCCCAAGAATAGACTCACTATCAAGTCAAACTATATTTGCCATCTCCATTTGCTATGTGACGTCCGTGCTCTTCACAGAACTCTGATCGATGTGTAAATAGCGTGTCAATTCCTGCAACATTGCCTGTTCCCGAGGGTGACAAGTTTAGAAACAAAATAGATGAAGCAGACATACTTGTAAATGAAATGCAAAACATCTCCCATGGCTACAATTCAGCTCCACCTGACAACTTATTTTGATATCTATTATTCATAAAATAGTTTTGTTTATTATTAATAGAGCCCTGTAAATATTGTATGAGTTATGAGGAAATAAAAATGGATTGGACACTCGAATGACTCACTAAAAATGAAACCTCTTGCAGATGCGATCCAGACAGAGTAACTGGTTCAACAGACGTGTACTAAAAAGTGATGCAAATATGGAATGCACACATTTATACCCCCCCCCCCAATCCCACCATCTGCGTATGCTGCTATAGGAGATCACACAAAGTGGAGGTTGAGACCATACTCAAGTCCAGGGTAGTACTGCCTGTACAGATTAAACACTTAAACACTACCTGTCTCAATCATCTAATGGCTACGTTCATTTCAACCCGTCTGCCATTCTGTGATCAGCAGATTATCCACCACAGGCAGAAAGAAACATTTCTTTATGCTCAAAAAGCACTTTTTAACAAAACATTAAACACAGTTTTGTAAGTTTAAACTCATCCTTGAAGTTAAGTTCTGTTGTTGAATATGCTGCTTGTCTTGCGTGGGTATACGTTTTGTCACATCACTAGTTTCCTCCTACGCACTGCAGCAGGAACACTCATACGTATCTTACCTGACTGTAGTGCAATTCTATTTTATACGATTTCATTCAAACGATGGTATTGATTTACCCTTTTGAGGACCCACTTGTCAGAAATCACATCTGTGATAAAAGATGAGAGGAAACGGTGTTGAAAAGATGTTCTGTCAATATTAGATTTCATGAAGGGAAAGAGGTTCTTGAACTCATTTACTTTTAGAAAGACAAAGCTTCTTCCAGCAGAAACTGATGAACTCATAATTTGCTCAATTTGAAGGAAATTGTTGAGACACGTCCTTCAAAGCCTGTCTCTCTGAATCCATTTACTTAATACTAATATTTTTGCTACTGTTCTCCACATGAGGTTTTATGTAATTTGCATTTGAATGCTGGAAACTGCAGAACAGTTGATGCTGCCGTGTTGTTCAAATTGATAATTTTGATTCAGGGCAAGTTTTATGTATCTGACTTTACATATCTTAATAATGATGGCAGGTTCAAGCGTAGGTTTACAGATTGTTGGGGAGCTGAAGCAACAGTTTGCAAATTTGTCTTTTTAAAAAGTTTTGAGTCCATGGGGTCGGCACTGATGGTGGAAACCTGTAAAACATTTTGTTTAAATAAAAAAAAAAAAAAACCCACTTTGGAGCATTTTAGCCTTTTATCTGAAAGCAGGCAGTGGTTAGTCACAGGAAATACGAGGTGATAGAGAGAGGAAATTGCATTCAGGTATCTTTCCAGAATCAAAGTGGGGATATTATAATCACAAGATATGATATACATTTTAACAACTGGACCACCAGACAGCACTTAAATAACTATCCATTACATTAATTGGTAATCTGACATGCTAGAATATCCACGTCAATTTGTTCATAATGCTAGGGTTCACAGTTCGTCTCTAAGTTGTTAGCAGCCTGGCGGAAGTGATACCGCCTGCAGTGGTGAAGATGTTTTACAGTGTGAAATTTCCTGGAGGTGTGCTAATTTGCCCTTGCATCCTGCCCACATGAAGCAGAAAATAGTCCCACCCCTCTGTAATGAGTTCTCAGTTCTGTAAACAACCAGGTAAGGGAGTTCGAACACAGGAGACAAATCCATGCAAATGAAAGATTATCACCTAGTATTAGCAAAATCTGTTTCAGTTTCCACACAATCCATACACTATCTTTATATTCTGTGTCACTAGTGTTTTTCTGAGTAGCGTCTTTGATTTGAAAATTAGGGTTCATGTATAGTCCTCGCAGTGAAATGGTTGGAGTTCTTTAAAATGGTGTCAACTTTTTTTCCCCCCCTCAGTTTTCATATTTGTCTATATTTGAGGGGGCTGTGGGAAAACATGAGGAAAAAGTGACTGATGTTTTATTGAGTCTGTTTGCCTTTTAGATTTGTCTGACTCCATCTGATGTTTCCTGTTGCATTTCTTTTTGTCCTCATACTCCCCTCCATCACTTCAGATCTGGCTGCCAGTCAGCCCCTCTGATTTTCAAAGGCTCCAGAGCATGAAACAGAGACTGTGAACATGGGCCAGATTTTCATTCTCTGATCTTCCCTTCTCACTTCCCTCTATCTCAGTAAGCCTCTCTGTTTTTGTCCCATTCTTCTTTCCTGATAGTCAGAGTGGCATACAGGCATGCAACAGACATCACTGGATCACTGTACCACTGAAAACATAAAACATCTTCGTGCTAATGATATGTGTTGCCTGAAAAGTCTTCTTCACAACAATAAATACAACTTGGTTAGGTTTCAGGAAACATTGTGCTTTGACTTGGAAATGGGAATGGAACGGTTCAGTTTTTTTGTTGAAATGTTTCATTTGTCTTTTCAATCTTTAGCCTATACTAATGGTTAAACTTTGTCTAGAAATCCTGTACCAAACAGTGCGAGGGGTTAATTCTATGTATGACCTGAATCATAGCGATGTGGTTTGTGTACAAAGCATCGGACTCTGACACTGATATCCAGTCTGTGCTTTGCTTTAGGCAACAAAAGCACTTTTGGTTAAGGTTTGGGAGACATTGTAGTTTCTGTAAAATATTTTCCAGTGAGCTTTTTTTTTTAATAGTCACATGCAACTCTCTATATTGATTTCTCCTTTGCAGAATAGTTCAGGCAGTTCTCTTTACCAACATGCCACTCCGCACTACAGTTAACCCCACATCCAAAATGCCCTAATACAGCACAGAAGTACAACACTTCAAGTCAACCCTGCTGTATGAATTTGGCCACAAGTTCTTATTTACATGGTAAATGATGTCCTCTTTTGCAATACGTTTGGGAAAAGATCTTTGTGCATGTTTGAATCATCCCTGGTACTCTTCTGCAGATATCTAGAGGTCTGGACATGCTGTGTGTATGAAGTGTTGCTTGGTTGCATTTTGGATGTGAGATCAACTCTCGTCCTCAGCTTCATGTCGGTCAAGGGAACTGTGGGAAGCGTTTTGAAAATGTGAAGTTGTGAAAAATAAAAATAAAAAAACACATATCCAAAATGCACAAATGCAAACAAAACCCCTCATACACATCTTAGAACAGTCAAAATGTACGACTAGAGTGTCTCAAAATTGCACAATACATGGTTACATGTAGTTACTTTCCGCCACCAAATATTTCACTTGCAGTTAGTTAAATGAGGCAAGTTTTAAAATGTAAACTTTTGGGACATGGACAAATAAGTTCTTGACAGCTGCTTTCATGCAAGAATTAGCTTTTGGGGGGAAATGTGGAAACATTTGAACACTCGTCGCTGAAGATTTAAAGATTTTGCCCAGAGAATAACCCTGTTACTCACACTGCAGTGGACCTGTTGGAAAAAAGATGATACAAGAATATATTTCTTCAGTTTCCTGCTATTGACAGTACATTGTAAAGCCATGTAAAACAAAGACTGACATGTACAGGTAACAGCCACTTTTCTATTACTTCTCATAACAAACGCCAAGCTCCTGATGAAACATGATGGTTGGGATTATATTCCAAGCAAATACTCTGGCAAAAAAGACACTGACTTGTGTCTTGTCTGTTATAGATTAGGTCAACATTAAATACACATCAATAAGGTCTGCTTTATTAAAGTCCTGGTGAGTTCTGTGTGACACCTCCATTCTTTTGGAGGTTATTACCTGCTTCTTTCTTTATCATGTGCTGTTACTCTGGGGAGCATAAAAACAGGGGACTGAAAACAGACATCAGACAGCCATAGAGGCATCAGGGCCCATCGGCCTGTGTTCTGCTATGAACAAGGCCCATACTATCATGGCAAGGTCTATCTTTCAGTGCACTGAGTAAGGTAACCTGCAGGAGGAAGATAAAGAAAAATGGGTTCAATTTCTTCCATCTGAGAAAGTGTGCTTGTTAGAGCGGAGAATCCATTCCCGTTTCCCTGGGACCTTTGATCTGGGATTACACAGGAAGCTCTAAGATGAGAGCTCTACGTTTGGCCTGGGAGAGCTCATGATGGAGCAGCCTGAGGTGGTCATGGCCTCTGAAGTTGAAACTGCTGCTGAGTCTGCTGTGAAGCAAGCTTGCATGCTTGTAAGTGGATTATTACATGATTGCCAATTTTCATCAGTAGAGAACAAGAATATTAAAAGATTCAAACTGCTTGTAGCAACAACTGATCCAAGAGGAGGCTCTTGTCAATGTTACCTGTAATCAACCAGATGAAACATTGTTCATTTGGTTGTTAGACCAGAATATATCTCTTAATATTGAAAGGACTTCACTCATAGTGTTGTTGTTCTCTGAGGCAGTGTGCTGTGAACGGTTATGTGGAAGCTGTTCATATGAATAAGCTTTTACAAAACTTGGTAAATGTGTCAGTTAAAAGTGTAATTACTTGACACTAGTTAGCTTTTGCAAGTTCTGGGTCTGCCCCGGGGTCTTCCCCAGGAGGGACATGCCAGGAAACCTCTAAGTGGAGGCACCCAGGAGGCATCCTGACCAGATGCCCAAACCACTTCAACTGGCTCCTTTCGAAGTGAAGGAGCAGCTTCTCTATTCTGACCCTATCTCTAAGACTTAGAGGTGCTGACCCTCATCCTGACCGCTTCACACTCAGCTGCAAACCGCCCCAGCACATGCTGAAGGTCACGGCCTGAGGAAGCCAACAGAACCACATCTACATCTGCAAAAAGCAGAGGTGCAATTCTGAGGTCCCCAAACCGGACACTCTCCTCACCTCGGCTGCGCCTTGAGATCCCGTCCTTGAAAATCACGAACAGGATCGGTGATAAGGGACAGCCTTGGCGGAGTCCAACACCTACTGAGGGATTATATCTCTCATCTGGGAACGCCTCGTGATCCCCCAGGAAGAGCTGGAAAGCGTTGCTCAGGAGAAGGGCGTCTGGAGTTGTTAGCGTGACTACTGAAATTACTTAGTTAGGGAAAGACTGTGGTTTTGTTAAATGTTGAAAAAAAATCAGTGACTTTTCCTTGTTTTGAACATCTAACATAACCATAAAAACAATTAAGCTTCATTTGCTACACGGAAAGCACATTAAAATACTATACATTGTTGGTCTATGTTTTGCAGATATGTTCAGTATGAATATCTTCAATTCAAGCTTGAGGATTTCTCATTATTCTGATAAAAAATGCTAACATTTCTATTTGGATAATGGGAAGAAATCACAGTTCCAACTACTGTTTGACTTCCTTTCCATTTTCAAAGACTCCGTTGTGTTGAAAGTCAGTCAACAGAAAGGACTGCCAGAAACCATCCTGCTGTGGAAGACGGAGCGTGCTGCCATTCCTCGATGCGAACCAGTCTACCCCAAGAGAGCTGTTGTCTGCAGACAAGGTGGTGCAGAGGATGCAAAGCTGTGTTTTGTAAATGGCCTGAAATCACTAGGAATTTGGTGCTTCACCGATAGCAACCCTTAAATACCAAAATAACTCCTTTTCAAAATCCATTTCCTCATTGCTTCACAATGGGGCAGTAGAATAATGTCTGAAAACCACTATACTCCCAACTACAAAGTTTATACATGTATTTATTCAATTGGTACCTTTCTGCCTCTGTGTGTCTCCCCCCTCTCCCCTCTCCCCATACTCCCCTCTGTGGATTCATGTTGTGATCTTAACATTATAAATGGGCTCTCTGGCAGCGCTTAGATTAGATTTGTTTCTATGAGATTCATTCCAGTCCTAACTCTGGTCTCTGTGCTCATGTGGCTTGTTTTCTTGATGAATGCCTCCTGCCCTGTCAACAGTCATTTGCAAGATCTCTTCTCATAAACTCCTCCACAGAGGGAGGCCCAAATCCTCTATAATGAATCCATACTGCATTTCCTCTGTAAGCATCTAACCTTTTACTAAGGTCATTCAAGAATTCACCAACAAAATATACATGTCTGAAGTCTACATAATTATAACAATACTGTTAAGACAAAAACATTGTTCTATCTCATGGGACAGCTGGCACGTAGCCTCAGGATTTGTGTGTATGGAGTGGGCGTGGGTGATTGGAATTTGATTGATGTGTTTGCTCTTTTCCTAAGGGAACAGAGAGAGGAGTATTTAATGCCTATTGCTTCATACAGGCTGAAGTATCGATCGTTTGGGCCTCCATCTTGCCTTTGTCACACACCCTTAGGCTTGACAGCTCCCAGTGCTTGAAAAAGATGTCATTATATCTTGGTCAACAGGGATCATTTTCAAATCTGATAGTAGCATTTGGTGTAGTTTGGTCAGAGCTGTATAATTACTTTAAGGATAAAAACAGCATAATTTTTTCTTCTTTTTATTATTATCAACAAATCCCCCAAAGAGACTAAACCCAACAATGAATTTATCCTGTTAACAAGTACTGCCTGAGTAAGCACAGCTTGATATAACGTCTGTGCACAGTGTTGTCCAAAAGCTATTAAAAAGACATTAAAGAGACTCGCTGTTACATTGGGTGATATAGGCTTTTGTCACAATGAACACAGTCAGTGCAGTACGTTCTGAAAAAAGTGTGATTGCAGTTTCGGCCTCTATAGACAAGCTGTATGCACTGAGCATGCATGTTTATATTGCTAAGAGAAAATAAAAATGAGCATGCTATTGTAGTTATAAGTGCGACTCATTTTAAATGCATTTTGGGTGGATTCAAGGGATACTTATCATTAAAATGTGGGTAATGAGTAATGTTTAACTTTAGACATTCACCAGCCTTAGGGCTGCTGTTTGTTTGAATAACTAACTTAACAAAATGATAGTTATTTTACTGTTAAGTTTGCCAGTTCAAAATCAGCAAAATGTCTCCTCCTTTTTTAAACAAGAAATATAGCCTGTCTGCAACTTCAAAAGGTGCCTTGTGGAGAATTTGTAATAGTTACAAGGATGTTTTACCAGTGGTGATTTTTCTTTCCAATGTGTACGTGTGGTTTTACAAACGTACATCTTAGTTCAGTGGCTAGCATTTAATGCTTAAAATTAGTCAGTATTTATTATTCTGAAACTCTCATTGCAGAGTTTAACTGAGAAAAACGAAGAATGTCATGAAGATGGACTTAAAATTAGCAAATGCATTTTAAATAACCCTGTTTTACATTTTCACCTACCAGAGCAGGGAAAGCACTAGTTCAACTAATAACACTTCTGCAATGTGAGAGTCACAATACCAGGATCCTGAAACTGAAGCAGCTAAATAGAATTCAGCCATCAACGATTTTATTATTTCCATAAATTATCAAACTTAAAATTGCCGTATTTAAATTTACATTCTACATTATATTAAACAGGTAAAGGCACTAAACTACAGGCTCAAGCTCCTAATGTTTGAGACACTTGGGTGAAGAAATGGCAGTGACCGACTTTTAAAACGTTTTGTTTTCTGAGACAGCTTCTACACTCTTCACCTCTCTCTACTTACTCACAATAATGTTAGCAAATCACAGATTGAGCCATGTTGTCCTCTTTTTGACAGCTTTGAGCAGGTGGAGTTGATTGCCAGTTGTCAGCAAGTGACAGTGATTGCTACAACAGAAACACAGCTCAGAAAGTTGTAGTGTGGCAAACTTTTTAAGCCTGAAGTTGGTCAATTGTGAAAAGTTTAACTTGCTTCAGACTGGTACAACTGAGCAGAACTATGATGGGTTTAACTATTTAAGTCACTTCCTTTTGTTATTTTGAATGGCCTTTGTTCTTCCTGTGTATCATGTTGTATTAAGGCTGACAACATCTGCTTTGCTTTCACTCTGACAAATAAGTAACAAGTAAGCTTAGAGATTATTGGTACAACATACTTGCGATAGTTGCAAGCAAGGACAAAGAACGTGGGGAGTGAAGGAAGAAAAGAATAGACAAGGACTAAAAAAGCTCTCAGACAGTTGTGTAAAAAAAAAAAAGACTCTTTGCAGCACCATGGCAACTAGTAGACAATGTCATTACATCTTGCTCAAACACAAATCCAATGCACACAACACAGAGGCAATTCTATGGTCTGCCTGCTTTAATGTTCCAGTAAGACGGATAAAGAATTCAAACCTTAAGGTGAGAAATGACATCTTTGATGAACCACATGGTGTAAAATGATGCCCTATTTCAGTGGGCAGAAAAAAAGATAAGCATGTGTTTATGGCCACAGAGGTATGATTCAATCACACTCGCAGAGCATAACACATTGAAAGGCTGACAATGTGTTTTAATTTTATAGAAAAACCCTGTTCAGTGTGAGGCAGCCTGATGTGAGGCTGTGCTGCTGAGGGAAATAGTGGGTATTAACACAAGAACAAGACGTATAGAAGATTGTCTTACGTAAGTATACTTACGTAAGACAATCTTCCATTGATTGACACCTTTTTGTTAAATTACTTAAGCTGCATTTCTATTTTAGTGGTCAGCATTTGTCACAATGACACCTGATGATAACATGCAGATCAGCCAGCCATTACATAAAAGGAAGTAAGTGTAAGAAGACTTCAATAGCTTATTTTTACGTCATCTAGAACAGCTATACAGTTTAGCTGTGCCAATTTACATTACTGCTGTGTGTATTTACCCATATTGATTGATTGGGTTTTTTGTAGTCGTTTCGTTGAAGCTGCATCAAGTTGACTCCCAAAACAAACAAAAAAAGCTTCTTTCAAAGTTCTTTTCACTCTGATGGCAGGAAATGTAGCCCCTCTCCTGCTGATCAATGTTATCACCCTCGTGAGACTTGGGAAATGCCAGCTTCTTTTTTTTATTGTTTTTTGACCTTTTCTTTGTCAATTTTTTTTTTTCTGTTTTTCCTTGTGGCATGTGCCTTTACCATTAATTTCATGTTTCCCACAAAATGACAGAAAATTAACCAATCTTTCATTTGTCACAGGAAAACAGTCTGTACATTATGTTTGAGTAATGACTAGAGATGCTCCTGAGTGTGATCAGTAGGTATTTGTTACAAATGGCTCGCTAGTGGTCATTAAATTTACAGATCAATGACCCCAATGACATTGCAATGATTTTTTTTTTTTATAGGCTCTAAAAAAAAATGTTATGCCATCTGTAAAAGTTATTATGACATGAATATCATGATTCAGTCTCCCCATAATTTTCTGTTATAATATATGGATTGTTATGAAGAAACACCAACTTAATTTATTTCTGGAAGGCAAAACACACAACTTTAACAATCAATGTAATTGTTCTAACTCTTTTTCATAATTTCATAATTGAAACACAGCCTTCCATTTGGAAAAAAAAAGTTAGCTTCTAATCAATGCAGTTTTCACTAACATCTAATTAGTCCCTCAGCAAGTTAAAAGGCACTCCAAACAGGCAAGAGATGTATTTTTTTAAAAGCACAATCAAGCTAATGTGTTAATGAGTAATTGTTCACTGTCTGTTAATAATGAAACTGATATGCAGCTGCATTGCTTGTAAAAAATTCCACATGTGATAAGTGGACAGTGCATATGTAGGGCCATCTGCTGCCATAAAGCAGCTACTAATTGATTTAACCTGGATACATATTCATATATTGTTCCAACTGTTGGTATCATTAGACTTTCCTTGAGTCTGATCTTGTGTCCATCTTATTGGAAAATAACCTAATCCTTCTTGTAGCAAATATTTCAATGACCAAGTAGTATTTATTGTACCCTCCACTCTATTCATGAAAATGCATGCACTGAAATTAGAACAGACACATTTCTTTTTTAAATCAATATTTCCACCAACTGTCAGGCATGTGTGAGTTGGGTGACTCAAACTGGGCCAAAACAGGTCAGTGTTCACATCAACAATATAACTGCATCAAACAGTCTCATACATTTCAATGTGAGCATTGTGCTAGTAAAACAAGGGTGCACCAACGAAGAAAAATGCACCGTCATCAGGCACAAATCAATCCTGGCTCAAGTTTTACTACAGTTTAATGCAACATGATCTCCAAAGCTAACTGTGTTGGCCAATCACAGATGTGCAGATGTACATCCCTATAGCCTGCTTTATGAGCTGTGTAGCATTGTACAGACAAAATGAATGTTAAGATAATGTTCCACACATGTAAAATCCTAATATAATATGTAGTATCATAATGTACAGTATGATGTTGTCTGATAAATATTGAAACTTAGGAATGTTATACTCAAACTGTCCTTCCTGGAATCGGTTTCATTTTCTCACCAGTACCTGTGCAAACATGCAACACAGCATTAGCACGGCCCCATGTGGTCAAAACGCAATCTCATAGATTTTGACAAAGGTCATTTCCTCCACTCCAACCAGTCTCAGCTCATCTTGGCTTCTCCCTACAGTCATGATTGTATTCCAACCACCTCGCTGTTTGCCACTGTCAGCGAAGACTTGCCATTAACCACAGAAGAGGACAGGATCACACTGCTGCGTCTACGAGTCTTTATTAGTTTGCTCAAATAGGGAGTGAAGCCAGGGAGGTCACTCATCAACACAGGGAAAGCAGACCAGACCAAGATAGTAACACTGAGGTGAAACCCTTAGAGAGTGAAGGAATCAAGGTCTAATATGGTTGTGTCCCTAGGCCAAAGCCATCTGGCAGCCCTAGAGTGATCGGTTTGCTAAGGCAATCATACATCACTTTTCACCTGTATCAAACCAATTGGCTGGCCTTCTATGGACAGCTGCTCCCCTGCACAGTGTTTGACACATTGATGGATAATGGATAGACACAGCCTCCATATGGCAGATACAGAGCAGATTTAGGCCATATAATCCTAAACCCATTTTCAACCCTCACCAAATGACTTGGAGAGTATGTCATATACACGGGATAATCCATGCACAGACTAGTGAGAAGAAAGTAGCTAACATAATCCTCCAAATCCAGTCTATGGTGAATTTTCTGCAACTACAAAAATCCCAACTGTCAAGTGGGCTATTATTCTAATCACCTGCAGCGGCAACAGTGCCATCAAATTGCTTGTAACGATAGCTATTTAGTGGTGATAGCATGGTTGCAATGGCAGCTATTCTGTGATGATAGTATAGTTCTGATGTGACACTTGCATGCTTATAATGTTGCACTTGAGTTGTATAAGACTTTCTCTGCATGTTTTACTATGGTGCACGCACTGCCATCAGGGACAGACAGCCAAGATAACAGCCAAGGGAGTGGTACCATTAGTGATTCACACGTGCTCCCATTTTAGATGTCTTTCTATCCACCTTTTGCCTTTTTAGCTCTGTTTTCGTCTCGACAAAACTCCTGAGAGAAATGTCTTTCTCTATAGCTGCTAGATACACTGTAGGCCCCTTCATTCACCAGCTAGGCACTAACCTCGTCTTTCTGCTCTTTAGTGCTGGACAGCTAATGTACAGCGGGATTCAGAGGGTTTTCCTCCTGCTGAAAGCAGCTGCGTGGCAGTGTTTCTGACAGCAGTGAGATTGAATTATACTTAAGATGTTCTGTAAATCCAAAATAACATGCTAAAATCTGCAGAGCTGCAACGTTGGGTGATAATTCTCAGTTCCACAATTACTGTAGTAATTTAGTGTTTGGGGGGGGGGCTTTATTTCATCTTAACTGCATAAATAATCCAACAGTTAATTGCATAGTTTAGTCTGGCAGCAAATACAGAAAACATAGTGGGTAAAGCTGTGCTTGGTGTCAGTTCCTCTAAAGTGGGTGGTCTCACTTGACTGTTTCATACATTATAAAGTAAAGAGGGCCATGCAATATTTAATCACATCTGGAAATTGAGCTACCAACCATGATCATGCTTTTCTAAAGAACCTTTGATTAGCAAGACTTGAGTTGATTTAATTTGTCTAATAGGCAAAATCTTGCCCCAAACTGGCACCACATTCATTATGTCATAACACACGTACACAGAAACAAATCGTAATTGTTTGCACATTCAGAGAAGTATTTTCCTGTTTGGCAGTGATGCAAAGTGAATGTAACTAAATGAAAATGAATCATTACACAATGCTTGCTATGGTGTGTGTGTGTGTGTGTGTGCTATGAGTGTTATGTCACTAACTGTTTCTATTAACCCTTACCTGTGCCATAAACAGTTCTACTCTCATGGGAGGTGATTATTCTCCAGCCTGGTTAATGGTCCTTCCTGACAGCACTTAATGAAAATTAATGGCCAACTTTAGGACGCTGTGGACACAAACAGGAAGGCTACTCCCTTCATCAATGTGCATTTATTGCCATTGTTTAACTAGCATTCATTGTGAGGGAAAACGATGATCCACACTGTAATGCAAAAAAGAATTATGAAGATCCAATTGCTGCTCTGAAATGCTACCCGGTTTGTGTTTTGTCTATGGTGATGAACATGGCACCACCTCCATTTAGGAGCTGCGTCTCTTTTAATGTGCAGGAATAGACTATAAGGACATTTAACACACTTCATTAGGTTTCCATTATATTTTGCTTTGGGTGATCGGCTGAAAAGAGCGATCAGATTTGGCTATTTCTGTCAGTGATATACAGACAGCAAGATGACATGATTAAGGGTCATTTGGTTAATTGCACAATACCGCCAGAATGTCGCAGTCTTGGAAATGAAATAGGTGCCAGGGGCACAGTAATCCATGCGAGTCGTATCATGAAAAACAAGCTGAGGAAGTTATGATTGCTTTTAGTCCCCACCTCTTTTTTATTTTGTTCTCTCTGTATGCAAATGATTATTAATGTACATGAAGAGATGTGCATTAGTTTTCATGCTGCCTACTGCATATCACACAGTGACTGACGGGGTAGCATAGAGGGAAAGGGAGAGAGAGAAAAGATGGAGGCATGAGAAGAGGGGTATACTATTTTTATGAATTTATCACACATTTTCAGTGGCTGGTTTGATTTTAGTAAACAATCAGCCACCTGGGCAAAGGGCACAGAGGTTGCAGGCGCATGATTGTGTGACATTCGGAGTGCAATCAAAAGGCATTAATAATGCAATTAAAGTGAACTCCCTTGTAAGCCTGCAGATAAAGTGGTCCAAGGCAGGGGCACACAAATATGCCCACCCACCCCTCACTGCTTCATCATCTGTATGAAACCAGCCTTCAGGCATTATGCCCTCTGTCTCATGTGTTACAGCCCCTTTAATCCCCGCCGTTCACACACTCTGCCCTTCCGTCCGACCTCCAACCCTTATTCCCAATTCATCCCTCTCACACCCCATTCTTTTCATTTCTCCCAAGTCTGAGCCATCACTGTGGCAAGACTGCCATCTCTGGTCGGGACATAATTTTCTTGTTGCTATCGCCTCCCCATGTGTCTGCCGATGGAGTCCTCTGTATCCCCCGGAGTGTCTTCAAAATCAGCCAACCAACGGTGTAATGAAGCTAGACTGCCATCTACTGCCTGCTGGGATTTTACCTCTGCCTCACCGTCATGCCCTCCTGCAACAAAGACAGAGCAACATTGCCATCTGCTGTGGCTGCAGATTCAATTAGCCAGATAATCTCAGTTTCTTATTGTTTTTCTTCAGTTTCTTTTTTTTTAAAAAAACCTTTTTGTTTTCACGTTCCCTAGCTAACTGAGCAGAGGCTTTTTGATCCTATGGTTTAAAGCAATTGTTTGTCATTATCTATATCTGAAGACAGCCTGTCGAAGACAAAGCATGTCTAAAGACGGCTCTAATGTAGTCGTGATTGTCTGTGTCTCATCTCTGTCCTCTATTGTAATGTTTTGTCATCATCAAACAGCTCAAACTCTCATAGTGTCAACATTCATTTGTGCCAGGCAGAGTAGAATAGACTGAGTAAATGCTGCCTTTGGCTGGACATGGCACTGAAGGATGATGAAGAATATACTGACATCAGACCAAGAGACATCAATCAATTTTTGTATTGTCTATTGCAGATAGATTAGGTTTCAGGTGCATAATCAATTAGCCGGTTCTGCCATTTGTGCTACAAGATTATTTCACAGTGCACGCCAATCAATATTGCAATAAATCCTCTAGAATACAAGGCATAAATGTCAAGTACTCGCACATCCTCTACATCTCAAAGCATGTCAGCTTGAATTTTTAGATATTGCTTCCTTGAACAATTGTTGCTTTGGCCAAAGAAACATTTGTGCCAGGGGTTTTTTGATGCATTGTCGCAATACAGAAGTTTTCACTGTTATTCATCTTCTATCACAATGATAAACTGCAGTTTGTACTGTTCAAGGCAAAGCTGAGTTCAATCAGCACAATATACTGTCACAATGACCCCCACTATTTCTTACGGCTTATTAAAAACATTGTCCTCTCTTCAGCTTGCACAAATAAGGACACTACACACACACACACACACACACAATTCAACAATTGAACAGAGAAATCAAGGTGCCCCTTGTAACTTGTAAGTGATTTGAAAATGTTGCCATGGACCTGCCTCTTTTCCTAAAAACATTTCATATATTTTGCCATATGATTGGTAGCCTTGTGAAGTCAGCCCAGTGAGCGCCTCATATCTGTTGTGATGTTATGATGTATACCTGGCATTAAAATTGCCCTGTCACTTTTTTCTCAAAAGTGGTGTCAGGCAAGAAGTACACCACGGGGAGCAGCGGAGGAAAAGGCAGATTTAAGCAATGATTGTCAGTATTATTGCTACTTCCATCAGACCAAAATGTCAGCTTCCACCTGGGGTGAGAGAAATAGTTTTTGTGACACTTTTCTGGTTAAATGATCTTTCTTTCAAAAGGCACACAACATTTTGCAGAAGCCTTTTTGTATACGGTCGCTGCATTTTGATGGTTGCACCTGAGTAATGACATACATTTACGCCACAGTGTTGTAAGCAGCAATCAATGCATCATACATTGGTGTTTGTGAAGTTAAACAAATGTCCAAGCCTTTTACTGTCGATATTCCTAGAGATCATAGGAGGAGGACACATAGAATTGTCTCCATGCCATGTAAGCAGCAGTGGCTAGTATCTAATTATTTATTTATCATGTACCATGTATTACGACAGCTGAAACACACAATATTATTCATTTCCCTTTTACCTTTACTCCTAAGAAAAGCTGTCTGACTTCCTTCTTTGCTCTTGTCATGATTCCTATGCCTGCTGGAGGTCTTTGCCACTTGAATGCATACCCATATTATTTTGGGACACTGGCTTTTCATGAGAATACTGGGATACTGGGAATCATACTGTGAATGTGCCACGAACCAAGACAATGAGTTAAAAGAGGTTAAAAGGCCATTGGCTGACAATTCTCTGTGAGGTCAAAACTGTGAGTAACCCTCTTCCACATCACAGGTAGTCATCTGAAATTTGTACCTTTTTAATAGACACTCCCTATTCTCTCCCTATTTCAGCACTCCATCCTTTCTGTAGCTTGGAATTATTACCTGGTTTGCACAAGCACTTCTTGTGTGAGGTTTGTGTTTATGCTTTTATTTGCACTGGATGATGGGACCAAAAGCATCTCTGATCACCTCGGCACAGCACTGGATTCTCAATGTATGCCAGCAGCCTTTACACTCAGATGTTTATGCAGTTAAGCGTTATCCAACCCAACTCAATCACCCAACATGCATTTTACTAGCAGATGTGTCAGGGGGTTCATTTTGTTAGTTTTTCACAACCATCATAATGCCAGCAGTGTGTGGTTATCGTATTTGTATTCATGAGCATTATGTGTTGCCATGAATGCTTTAGCACAATCACAAGTGCCAGAAATGCTTTTCTGTATTTCTTCCGTAATTATCACTTTGAGTTTTGAGATTGCAGTAATTATATCTGTTGAAACAACAGATTATCCCATATGTTGAGTATAGTATATACACACCATTTTAGCTGTGATCAGCAGCTCAAGGGACTGAGAAGTTTTATTTTTGCACTGTAACATGTCCTGTTTGATATATTGGTCATTATTCGTGACCAACCTCAGTTATTGGTTGAGAGAAGTGAATTTGCATTCAAGTGATGTGTGGCAGTTGAGGGATATAGGACCCAAACGCAAAAACAAAGGCAGGTTTAAGCAGTTCACAAGACTTGAAGTTCTCCAAGGTAACCGTGGAGCTGAAGGCAGAGACGGTCGAGCTGAATTGTAACTAGAGAGCTGTAAATGCAGAGCAGGCAGCTGAGGCAGGCTGGCAGCAGCCAAGCAAAAGGGTAAAGAGAGGCTAAAGCAAAACCTGGTTTCAAGGTAAAGAGATGATCAAACAGTACCTAGCAAACACTCCTACAACTGACACTGAGAAGAGGGTCAGAATAAGCAGGTGGGGGCGGACTGCATGAACTGCATCTGTCACTGTGTAGCCTAAATTATGAATGCTGACAAATGCTGCAGCCCTACAGCACCAGAGTGCTTCATGTATTTCAGAACCCAGAGACAACATTTCACATAACCCTGTTATTTATGCTGTCCACTGTTTGTTTTTGCCAGATCAGATCACATCTCCTTAATGCTCAAACTCTGTAGCTTAGCATAATTAAAGAAAACAGAAAATAATCAAAGAAAACACTTGTGTACTTCGTTTTACTAACCTTTCTATTTACTTCTATTTCTATTTATGTTTTTGTTTTAGTTCTCCTTATTAAAGTCAAGGTCAAAGGATCAATCAATCAATCTTTATTTATATAGCGCCAATTCACAACAGCTTTATCTCAAGACGCTTTACATAAAGAGCAGGTCTAGACCAAACTCTTTAATAAGAGAGACCCAACGATTCAGGAATTCAAAATTAAGGATTCAAGAATCCCTACATGAGCAAGCATCAGATATTATATTGAGCAACAGTGGCAGGAAGAACTCCCCTTTAACGGGAAGAAACCTCGAACAGACCCAGGCTCAATGTGGGCGGCTTCTGTAGGGGTCCGCATTGGGTGGAGGTTGGACAGAGAGAGAGAGAGAGAGAGAGAGAGAGACAGAGAGGGGGAGAGACAACACAAACAGCAACCAACGAACTAGCAGTGACTATAGCACTAACAATAGGAGTGTGACTAAAAGATTAGCAGTATGATATTATTGAAAAACATGACGAGTGGCCGACAATCCGCAGCAGTGATTCATGAAGCAGAGAACCACATCAGCAGGAAGGCTTTGACTTGTCTACGTTAAACTCTTCAGGTAATTCCAGCTCTGTGTGTCTTGAAAATGTAGAATAAAGACATTGCAGTTCAGGCTTTGCCCACAAGAAGGTGGAAGTGTATCATCAGGCGTCAGACATCCAGCTCCGCTCTCTGACAAACGGAGCTGTGGCTCTGTTTATATCTGTGGGAAACACATCACATGTGTGTATGTGGACCACTGGCTTTGAATGTGGTCACGTAGCCACTGATGGAATGTAACTACGTACACTGAGTCAATTTTCAGGCAAAAAATATTTCATGATTCCAGCTTCACAAATTTGAGGATTTGCTTGTTTTCTTTTTAATTACTTCAATAATTTTAATATACTTTTCAGTCATTTCCAGGTTTGTGGCTTTGGGCTCTTTGGGCTCTGGGTGATTGTGATGGCATTTCTGACTATTAACAGATTTTTTTTATAAACAACAGTTAACCAACTACTGGAGAAATAATATTTATTTCATTGATTTAATTATGGATTAATCTAATCAGTAATTTCAAGTCTCCTCTAAACAGAATAAAGTAGTTCCACCCCAACCAACCACGATAGTTAAATCCTACTTTAATTGTACTGTAAGAGTAATAATAATTGAATGATAAAATAAATGATAGTAAATGGTCACAAGGGACATTTTTCTGCATTCAGTACTTTTACATTTAATACTTTAAGTACAACTTCCTGATTATGTAAATATACCTTTACTTATGTATCATTTTCAACACTTGTATTGTTAGGGTGCAGTATTAGTATTTTTCTTACTTAAGTATAGGATGAGAATAGTTTCTCCACCACTACATGTGGCTCTCTGTAAGATCGTGTGCTGCTGAAAAGAGCGTTTATGGCAGCAAACCTTCCCATGGTTAAAAATCGAAATGGTCATTTTCAGTATCATATAAGTTCCACACATTCTGTTCAACATTTTACCTACTTACCTACCTAACCCTAACTTTATGTATGATCCAACCCATGTGCTTAATGAACCTGACCACAAGATGGCTCTCTTTACCAGTTAAAAAAAACTTTAAAAAAAACAAAACTGGAAAGTGTGGTGACTGTAAAGCTTGAGTTTACCACATTAGTCATTCAGAGTCATTAGTTATGTTCATAAATTATCCTGCATTATGAAAATCTTATTTTTGGGGGGTCTGCAAATGAATCAAATATGAATATTTCTTTTTCCTATTGTTGTAGAGCAAATTGTGTATGTCAGAAATAAAATCTGAACATTTCAGTACTATCCTAATCAGGAAAATGTCTAAAATGACAAAATAATGTTTACAGTTTATAAAGCTCTTGTGGTCTTACAGGTTGTGACTTCATTCTGTCACAAGCAAAGGCTTCTTTTAACCACAACCATTATCTTTGCCATAACAAATGTGTTTTGGAAGGCACTGACAAAGAAGCTATGTTTCTCATTTTGTTTGGAAGACTTGTTGACGACTTCTTCCACTCTGTCATCGGTATTCGGAGCGTTGCTGTAATGTGTTTATTTGTGCATTTGTGTTTAGAATGTTATTCATTACTGTCCCAGACACAGGATAAGATGTGAAATATATTTAAATGGGGAAATGCGATTCCATACTGTTTCAAAGTCAAAACAGGACGGCCTAAAATAATCTTTCATGGTACTTCTGTATGAACATATGGCTACAAATCCGTGTGTGTTTTCTGTCTCCTGCAGTGGTGATGGCCTGGTGATAGGCTTACCCCTCCCCATCAATCACTGCTTTTCCTTTAGCTCATTAACACCACCGATGATAACACAGAGCTGGAGGGATGGAAGGGAGTTTCTGAAAGAGCATGACTGAAAGAGAGAAGGGTAGGAGAAAGGAGAAAGAACGGAGGAATGATAAATAGGGCCCTCATTAATGTTTTTATATTATTTATGTAAGAGGCAGAGTGAGTTGATGGGCAGCAGCTCCTCTGCCAGCAGAGCAAAGAGCAGAGGATTTTCAGAGACTTGCAACAGTAATATAAATCTCAGGGACATGTGGGAAAAGTATCACTTGAAGACTGCTGTAAAAATTATGACTGACTTATTGTAAAATGTTCATGTTTCCATTCCCAGATGGCATAATGTGAACAGCACCATTGGCTTACTTTAACATACTCACCCAGTCTGTCCAGCCTCCAGCCCCCCCCCCCTGCGCATTTCCCTCCCCTGCCCCATATTTTGGAGCCCGACTGTGAGTTTGTGGCGCCACACTTACAACTGACAGCTTAATACTGCAGCAGAAATTGGTTTCATGGAGTGGGCAAAAATGAGATGAGATTTTAAAAGGCTTCTTTTCGGGTGGGCTTTGCTGTGCTGTCTTCCTCATCATCTGTCATATTTGCCTGTATAATGATGTTTAATAACAGAGTGAGGCACAGCACACAGAGCAAAACACACTGCCAACCATTGTGCCCTCGTCGTCCTGATGATGACTTGAGGTAAATGTTATGACGCAGAGGAGTATTTCCATCCACTGGTAATATTCTCTTCAGCCAAGTTAACTGTCTGTCAAACGATCCCAGTCAGGACGCAGCGTCTCATCAGCGAAAGTATAGATTTTATAGGTCGCAGTTACATTTCCATACCCTGTGTTTGTATGTGTGTGAAACTGCAACTGCTGTGTTGATGTAAAAGACCTTCAAGCTTGGTTAAACTAAAAAATAAACGAGCTGTCAAGCTAAAAACAAAGCTGCTTTTCTTAGTTTCTCAGAAAGTTGACATTGTGGAGATAGAAGGTTTCCCTCTTCAGAAAGGACAACTGTTTTTAGTGTGTGTGTGTGTGTGTGTGTGTGGTCACACATGTATATGCATGTGTGATTGAGTGTGTGATCTCCTTATACGCATGCCTGTGTATATGATATATGAATGTGCTTCTGAGAGAGAGAGAGCACATGTGAATTCATGCCCTTCAACACTCTCACAGTTGGCTCTTTCATTGTACACAGCTTGCGTCACACAGCCATACAAACCCTTCACTTTTCTCTCCACAATATAGCCAGGAGCCAGAGCCTAGTTACAACTGAAGCCTTTTAATTAAAGCTAGTCACTCTGTGCCATTCGGGATGAGGCCTGTGGGTGCATTAATCATATTACCTAAAACTGATCCAAGACCAGTCCTATCATGTAAATAAAAGCAGCTTTTACACAGGTCAGGAAGTGTGCAGACAGGTAGAGCTTCCACATCATATTGTTTTTGGCAGCGGGGCTGCTCTGTACACAAACCCTTCTTTGTCTGACTCAGAGAAATGGTACTCGAGTGGAAAGTGGTGTTTGCTCAGAAGCAATAATGAGGTAGTACAGTATCTGCCTTTTCCATCAATGTCAAGAGGAAGCTTGTTGCTGATTGAGATCTTTATGATTTAAAATAAATTTTGCCAGCAACCCCACAGCTCTAATTTCTTCACATCACAATTGTTGTTTGCATGCTAGAGGTACTGTCTAGAAGCAAAAGGCTCTTTTGACCGTCAGCATCTACAGTGGGGCAAAAAAGTATTTAGTCAGCCACCAATTGTGCAAGTTCTCCCACTTAAAAAGATGACAGGCCTGTAATTTTCATCATAGGTATACCTCAACTATCTGAGACAAAAGGAGAAAAAATATCCAGAAAATCACATTGTCTGATTTTTAAAGAATTTATTTGCAAATTATGGTGGAAAATAAGTATTTGGTCAATAACAAAAGTTCATCTCAATACTTTGTTATATACCCTTTGTTGGCAATGACAGGTCAAACGTTTTCTGTAAGTCTTCACAAGGTTTTCACACACTGTTGCTGGTATTTTGGCCCATTCCTCCATGCAGATCTCCTCTAGAGCAGTGATGTTTTGGGGCTGTCGCTGGGCAACACAGACATTCAACTCCCTCCAAAGATTTTCTATGGGGTTGAGATCTGGAGACTGGCTAGGCCACTCCAGGACCATGAAATGCTTCTTACGAAGCCACTCCTTCGTTGCCCAGGCGGTGTGTTTGGGATCATTGTCATGCTGAAAGACCCAGCCACGTTTCATCTTCAATGCCCTTGCTGATGTAAGGAGGTTTTCACTCAAAATCTGACGATACATGGCCCCATTCATTCTTTCCTTTACACGGATCAGTCGTCCTGGTCCCTGTGCAGAAAAACAGCCCCAAAGCATGATGTTTCCACCCCCATGCTTCACAGTAGGTATGGTGTTCTTTGGATGCAACTCAGCATTCTTTCTCCTCCAAACACGACAAGTTGAGTTTTTACCAAAAAGTTCTATTTTGGTTTCATCTGACCATATGACATTCTCCCAATCCTCTTCTGGATCATCCAAATGCTCTCTAGCAAACTTCAGACGGGCCTGGACATGTACTGGCTTAAGCAGGGGGACACGTCTGGCACTGTCAGGATTTGAGTCCCTGGCGGCGTAGTGTGTTACTGATGGTAGCCTTTGTTACTTTGGTCCCAGCTCTCTGCAGGTCATTTACTAGGTCCCCCCGTGTGGTTCTGTTATCATTTTGACCCCACGGGGTGAGATCTTGCGTGGAGCCCCAGATCGAGGGAGATTATCAGTGGTCTTGTCTTCCATTTTCTAATAATTGCTCCCACAGTTGATTTCTTCACACCAAGCTGCTTACCTATTGCAGATTCAGTCTTCCCAGCCTGGTGCAGGTCTACAATTTTGTTTCTGGTGTCCTTTGACAGCTCTTTGGTCTTGGCCATACTGGAGTTTGGAGTGTGACTGTTTGAGGTTGTGGACAGGTGTCTTTTATACTGATAACCAGTTCAAACAAGTGCCATTAATACAGGTAACGAGTGGAGGACAGAGGAGCCTCTTAAAGAAGAACTTACAGGTCTGTGAGAGCCAGAAATCTTGCTTGTTTGTAGGTGACCAAATACTTATTTTACCGAGGAATTTCCCAATTAATTCATAAAAAATCCTACAATGTGATTTCCTGGATCCTTTCCCCCCATTCTGTCTCTCATAGTTGAAGTGTACCTATGATGAAAATTATAGGCCTCTCTCATCTTTTTAAGTGGGAGACCTTGCACAATTGGTGGCTGACTAAATACTTTTTTGCCCCACTGTAGATGTGTCTATTGTCGCATGGCTGCATACTGTATCTGCTTGGACAGTAATAGGATTTCACAAACACTTTAGTTTTCATCGGAGCTTTGGACACAGTCAAGGCTTATAAAAAAAATAAGAAAACAATGGAATTCAGCGGAACAATTTGTCCTTGAACAACTAACTGCATTACAAATGACACTAAAGTGAGTCACAAAATAAAACAGTTTTTTTAATAGCTCAATCACAAGGATTTTCATTTTTGTGGGTTCAATCAAAACGAGGTAGCAGTAGAATGTGAAGTAGACTATTTCAATCAGTCGTTTTAAAGCCTTTTTAGTGATGGCCTTGCAAAAGACAGCCTTGTCTGTACCTCCTATTAAAGGCATAAAAGAGGTGAACATTTTAAAAAAATAATTTATTTTCTGGTTTTCTCATTTGATTTTGAGAGGCACTTACAGGCTGTGATGGTTTAAAACCTTTAATAAATATAGAGGGAATGAGAGAGCAAAATGTTATACCAAACAAACATTAACTAGGGGGCAAAAAAACATAACTAGCCTCTTCTGCGGTTTCCACATATGCAACCTTCTTTTTTTTAAAATAAATCCTTCTCATTTTTAACAATGATCCAATATATATTAACATGTAATTAAATTTTAATTATTGTCTCTGTAACTTGCTGACACTGTCTACCTGGTTGTTGTTTGCTTAAAAGGCACCCTTTGCCTGGATGAAGACGGGTTAAGACGATGCATCTATGTATAATAATGCAGCCCTGTGCTCCTTTTAGGTTTGAGATCAAAGAGTGATGAAGGCACAAAAACTGGGATACTGCAGCAGGAAACAATTATAATACACACACATAAAAACTGAAGAAAAAACACAATTTTCCCTTTGATTCCAGTACAGTAAAATCAGCTGTCAGCAGCAGGGTGCCTGAGCTTTGCAGGTGGCAGTATATTCTGATCCTATATCCTATATTGAGCTGTTAATTCCTTCAGATTATTTATATATCATTACTTCATTTCATTTGAGTGTTATCTTCCCTTCCTTCTTGCCCATAAGATCTGACAAATGGCAGAATAAGACAATGAGACTCTGACAGGGTCTTCTTTTAATTCATTTTTAAATTTGGGTTTGAAATGGAAATGAGGCTTTGCCAGAGTGGCTTCTTCGTTTATGTGGCTGCCTATCAGAGATACTGCACCCATGCCTTGTACTGGTTAAACGTGTAGTGGGATAACCAGTTGTTTGCTAGGATATCAAAAGGTTACACAGACAGATGATTTTTTTTGATTTAAGCATAAAGCAAAATGAAATGAAATGAAAAAGTCAAACTGAAATTCTCCACACTTTTTGTGTGTTATGCAGCTATTGCACATAATCTAAATTTTTCATAAGAGGATAAAAACAGTTTTGGATGTATTAGTGGAAACAGATTCTTCCCTTTAAGTGTCTGGTTGGCATTGTTTGACTGACATTTGAGGTCCAATGTTGCAATAATATAGTTAAATTTAATCCTCTTCATCATCAGTAAGTGCCTCAATAAGACAACAAAATAAAACAGACCAGCCGTAAAATCAAGGCAATATGTTGTCAGTTTCCGTAGTGCTGCACTGACTAGAGCACATCATGACACTGCAGTACACAGACACTGAAACAAGATGTGATTTTTTTATTTTATTTTTTTAATTTTTTTCAACAAGCCTGCATAGCACTGGTTACATACTGTTAATGGTGTAGCAGATTAGTCTTTTCATAATCAACATTTAGAAGAATCCATCATGCTAAACCAGATTCTATGCTTGTTTGGCACAGTTGAATATAATTGTCATGTTCATAACAGTTTAATTTAATCCACTGTTTTTTGAATTTCTACTCCATATAGCGGGTTTACTCCATACAGCATCTTAACCTGTGTTCTTTTCATGGTCTCTGAATGCGAACCCTCTTTACCTCTTAGGTCAGGTGAAACATTACAGACTGATGTACATGTACCCAATCAAAGTGGACGACTGTCTTCTGTCCTTCATTTCTTTCCTTTTCCAACTACTTGTGCAGAAATCAATTCAAATAATAACTCTCAGCCCCTTCTGCTCTTTTGAGAAGGCAGAGGGTTGGAGATAGAAATAGGCAAAGAGATCTGAAACCACGGTAACTAGCTGGTGTTTCCTTGGTACCATCCTGGATCAACAGGCTTGTAGTCACACATCATTAGACCTACATTGTGTCCACACTGCATAGTAGGTTGTTTGTGTTTCCAGGGATGGCTGTGAACTGCTTGGTTCACCATTTGAGCATTTTCAAATGTTGTGTAGAATGTTTACAATGTCCTCCAGTAGTTTCCCATCATTAGCATGTAGCTGTTTAGCTTGTACAAGGTCTGTAGTGGGTGCTGGAAAACCACAGCAAAGACCAGAAGGGAGAGTGGAAGGAAGCAGAGCGTAATAGCCGTCCAGTGGGAGGACTTATCTCAGCAGTCCACATCCGTTGAGTCAGACTGACAGGCCTGTAACTCTTGTGGCAGGCCGCTGGCTGTGGGGTTAACCTGAGGTGGCAGCAAGCCAAATGCTCTGGAGTAGATGGGTTCAAGTTTAGGCCCCATGACCCTAAAATGATAAGGTGAGGGGTCGTGGAAAAGTCAGGAAACCATTGTTTTTAGAAATTCCAATTATTTGGTTATTTAAGTCGACTGGGTCTTGTCGCCCCCACCCCGCCTCCCCTTACTGCACTGAGAGGTCTGCACACCATCATCCCATTAACCACATGTGTGCTGGCCAGAACTGTGCACTGACAGAGAATGGGGAAGAAAATAGGGCGATGCATGGAGAAAGCGGAGGAGGTAATGAAAGGGTGTTTGAGACGTAGCTCAGGCCTGGAACATAAGTTATCAATTACACAATACAACATGGAAAGTGTAGTAATTTAGTCACTGTTTGTGAAAGACAGAAGTGAAGTGATTTTGTCAAGCAAGATGTCTTCCATGCAGGACCGTTTCCCTCACTTCCTAATGACAAAAATCTACAGTTGTGGGCCCACTATGTAACTTGATAGTGAAGGATTTAAGCTTCACGGCCTTTTTCTACTCTTATTTTGTGTTCTGCTGACTGAGTTGAAAGTGTATAGTGTAAACAGACCATAGCGATCTTGTGTTTATTTTAGCTCAGGTTATTCTACTTTCCTGTTACAGAAGACATGATCAAGGCTGACTTTTTGTGTACTCTCCTGTGAATCCATTATCTCCCAAAATGAGCACTTTAAGATGCTACCCTGTGTCTGACCTCCTCCTGTCCTTAGTTCCATATGTGCTGATAAACATGTGAGCACTGAACAAGCATCTCTTTAAGGATGTGCAAGTAAACAGGCAGTTCACTCAATCGAATTTGCAGGAAAATGCATGTATTAACATTTGACTTCTGATTGACTTCACTGCCTCACATGAAGACATTCAGACTCAATTCACTGTGTTTCGGTAATTGGTGTGTCAATAACAGGAGGACACTCAAACCTTAGCGTCTGTATAATCAAAAGATTTCTCTGCTTATGTACCTGTTGTGGCTGCTTATATTTGGAGACGCAAGGACTCATTAGCACCAGAAAGTACCAAAAATTCTGAAGAACACAAGAAATGAACAGAGGAAGGCAGGGAAAATAAAAGGTAGCATATATAAAGGAAGTGCGATGAAGGGATTGTGATGGGCATATCGATGCAACAGATCAAAAATCACAAGAGCACAGATCTACAAACATCACTGTTTATCAAAGAGACTGGCTCTCCCAGAGGTTTCAGCTGCTGGTCCCCATGGGTGTCAGTGGCAAATTTGGCCTGACCGCTTGCCTCCCTGCCTCTCTGGTAGCTTTGCTGGCATTTCTGAGCAATTCTGACCTTCCTGCGTCGAATGCTGCCACACCGAGAGCTTCAGCGCCAGGGGCTCATTTACACACAATAAGTCCCAAACAAAAAGTAGGAGTGCATTAATGCAAGAGGGACGGTTTTTCATCTGGAAAAAAAAAAAAAATCTTTTGTTCCATGCCACAATCCAAGCGCCTTGTAGTTTAAAAAAAAACAAAAAAAAAAAACACAACTTTTTATGTAATTCCTGAGGCCACATTATGAAGTGGGCCTCTTGTTGGAAACACATGCTTTTCAGTGTTTTTTACCCCTGGCTTTTGGACAGCCAGTTCCCATATATACCCTTTCTTTACTCTGCCAATACCACAGAAACCTTTTCCTTCCATTTAGATGCCTGAAGTCAATACAAACCAAAGAGAAAAGAGGCTTCGCCAAGAGTGAGGGTTTGCAAAGAAAAGCAGCATTTGACACTAGAGGAAACTATAAAAGCATGAATATTTTGATCGTAGCAGCGATGAACGCAGCATGACTCTCTCCTCATAAATCTCTTTTTATAGAGCACATTTCACTGTCATATCGCATAACGATTATGCGCATTAGTTCCATTCTTATTGTTTAAATCATCCATAAAGTCATCTATCACATTACAACGTCTGAACAGGGAGTGTGCAGTACTCTGGCGAGGTGCTTTGCCATGCTTTTTTCTCCTCTGCCAGTGTGATCAATTGTGGTATATGTGGCATTCCTCTTATCCACAGCCATGATAAATGGAAAAGTGATTCTGCTGCATATGTCATTTTCAGTCAAATCAATACTGCATGTGAAGGAATAAGGGAGAGGGGATCTTCCCACTTTTTCCTGTCTTTCCATAAACATTTTGCATATTGTAAAATGAGATACCTCATTGTTGCTTTCAGGAACTTGTCTAAAATGAAACTTCAAGAATTGGGGGAAAAAGTAATTTATCAACACATAGTGGCACCACGTTAGCGTGGCATTCTCAGTGAGTGTAACTTGGGATAAAAGTAACTTAACCCAAGTTAACACACCCCCTGGAGATGATTTTGAGATTTAACCAGGCTATATGATGATATGAAATGGTGAATAATCAAGTTTCATGGAATTCCAGGACAAAGAAATGTTTTTCATTCATTTTTCAGGGTTTTTATGCTGATTAATCAATCAATCTTTATTTTATTTAATCATTGATTGGGGCCCAACCCCCTAACGGTGTATTAGCATGTGGCCTGTTTGTAACGGGATGTTCTTCAGGACCAGATCAGGCAGCAGTGATGTTGCTCCCTGTGGTGTCACCTGGCGCTCAGGTGTGTCTGCTCTGCTGCACCCTTTGAGACAAAAATCATCACTTGGTGCCATGAACGCATCACGATGGGAGCGTGTTGCAGTTAAGGGACAAAGTTTGTTTGTTTCCTGGTTTTTCTGCTCTAATGAAACTTCACTCTCAAATTAGTTTAAAGACCAACAGCTCAGGGAAGTATTAATAAATCAGTGGTTTTATCTTTGACTTTCAAGATGACGAAACATTTTATTTAAGTAAACACAAAAATGGTGACCGACCACCATTTCAGCAGACCTAAGCTGGATTCAAACCACATCCCATTTGTTTACACAGGTTGTTTACACTGGACCAATGGACCATTTGTCACTAAAGTTCCCTGCAAAGCTGTATTTTCCATTTCTAACCACAGAGCTGTAGGATGATGCATATATATATATAAGGTGCTCTGTACAGTATACTTTTCTTTCATTATATGGAAGGTTTAATTGTTCTTTTCTACCTTATCAACATACGTATGTGTCGGTGATAACTCATTGGTTAAAGCTAGCTGAAAAACCCCACAAATAGACAAAACACAAGAGACCCTTGTAGATGTCACCCTGCTCTTTATGACCATTCGCAGCTGATAAAAGCACAACAGGATACACGTGAATTAGAAGAGACAGATTCATTGCAAAACTCATGCGCTTTTTGATTTATGATGCATGCGCCAATTTTATTTTGCTATAGCTCCAGAATTTCATTGAGAACTTTTTGTTATAGAAATGACAACGGGCTCTCTCACTCCCTTCCTCACTTACTCCAAAACGCACAGAGCACAGTGCAGGGTTAGGAGACACACATAATAATGCCAGACAGACACACTCTGGATTTCTATGAATGCTAATTATCCATGCTCCTCCTTAAGAGCCTTAGCGGGATGTCATTTTTGAATGCATACACACACACCCCCACCCTCTCATGTGTTTCATGCATTTGATTCCAGTGCTTGTAAGTGCAGCTCCGTAGGGGGCGTGTGCCACCCCGGGTGGGCGGATGTAACCCTTCCAACATTCTGCCCTACATTTGCTGGGAAAACAAACATTTACCATGGGGAGAGGGGACCTGTCTGGGAGGCATAAGAGGGTGGGACATGTAAAGCAGAATGATGAGAACTTCATCAGTGTCAGCAGGTTGGTTCCTGGAAGAGGATGGATGGAAGTTAAATTAAATGAAAAAGAGGAAAGCAGTGGGACATGATTAGTAAGCTCCTTCGTGACAAAAAAAAAAAAAACATCAAACGTGATTATTGTGGATACAATTAGCCAATGAATGAACAAGTTGTGATAACTGATCAATCATTTGTCAGAATTTGGCGCTTTTTCTGGTTTATATCTTTGAAAATTTAATTCTTAGGCCTGAAAATTGTGTCTTGCTTTTTCCATTGTTTTCTGACACTTTCTAGAACAAATGCTAAATAAAAAAAAAAAAAAGCCTTCAATTGGCTACAGACCCCTCCCCTTCCCTTTTACTGCCTTATAAGATTATGTAGATTTCTTTGATCTGCTCTGCTCCTGTGTTTGGCGCCAGTTGTTTTTTACCTCATGCTGTGAGACAGGGTCCCAGTGTTGGCCAGCTGTGAGAGTGATCAAATTAGAACCAACAAGGACAAAATAGCCTCATTCTGGACAAGACAGCTTGTAATCTCTATTTGAGATAAAAATGATAAATGGGAAACAACTTACACTCTGTGGTGGGGAAAGGTTCCCATAGGTCTGTGGAAATTGGTTTGTAAGTCATTTCATGCACATGCCTAGGTTGTGAATTTCAAGTTTAATATGGAGAAATGTTTTAGGGATGTGTTCTCATGTGCACTTCTAAGAATTAAAATATAGAGCTAGAATATAGTGTGAAGCTTTTAAACTAAAAATGCTCTCACATTCAATAAATGCTTTTTCAGCAGAACTGTTGAATTGAAATTCTGCAACAACCTCATTGTAAACTGTAATAAGTTCAAGCAGTCATGTGCCGAAGATACAAACTGTAAAAAATAATGTCTAGGTGTTGTGTAACCGTACATTAATCATTATCTCTGTGTAAGCCCAAAACCTGCTCAAGTCTCTGATACATGTGTCAGCAACTTAAACCAGCTGTATCATGTCAGAATGACATATTTAAATACATTGAATAATTCACAGCAACGTTTTACCAATCGTTCCATGTTGTGCAGGTTCTGAAACCATGATAAATCACGGTATGGGTTGCTCAAAAGAGCATAAAAGGAAACATTGAGATGTACATTTTCTTAACTAAAAGCATATTAGCACTTCAACCCACCAGCATCTGACTGTAATGTTGCATTGACTGTATTCTATCAAGAATAACTGTAAACTGCACCATAGAATGAGACGCAGGTGATGGTGCAGCTGCAAACATCAGTCCTTTGTCATTCTGGTTTGTGTGCTTCAGGTAAAATCCTATATAAGAGAGGTGGAGTATGAAAGGCAAAGGAGAGATTTTACACCCAAGTGAGTTAGCACTTTATTCACATATTCACCCCACCTCCCCAGCCCCCTTTGTTAATGTTTTTTTTTTTTTTCAATCACTCTAGGGTACTCAGTCTGTCACAGCAACAGCATGGTAGGAATGAGGTTTTTCTTGGCAGCTTTTCTCATCCCTCTCAGCACATCGGTCTCACCCTGCCATCAGCTGCTCCAGCTTGTCGGCCTTTTTTATGTCTGCCTGTTTGTATGTCTGTCGATTTAAATAATTCAGTTTCAATATCGCTCCATGTATGCACATTGCAGTATTTCATTATCATATACCTTCAGCAGCACAGCCGTGTGCAGAGAGAAATGTTCTGAATGGAATGCTAACCTTGTCCTTTTATAAATCACCCTCAGATTAACCATATATACACTCTGCCATCTTCTTATACAATCACCTCTTTAGCTTCCCACCTTTTGTGTCTCTTCTCCTTTTGTATGGGCTCTACCCCCCTCTCCTCCTTGAATATAATACTCTCTCATTATCTAGCCCATTTATTTTCCCTGATTCATCATTGAGTAACCACACCAAAACTACAGGCTTGTAATTGCTCCTGTCACACTCTTGACATCATCATTTGAAATTATTATTAACATGGATGAGAATAACCATGACTAAAGGTTTACAGCAATATTAGGGGCTCCGTGAGGCTTTACTGAGGCACAGCGGTGCTGGGAGCTCACTGTTAACATCACCGTGCAAACACGTGCATGCAACAGTGCTCATAATTTTAGTTTAGTGTGTTAACATGCACACACTTACTAATTTGCTTAAATGCAACGTACATTTGAGGCTGATAGGAATATTTGGTCATGAACATTGTGGCCCTTATTGTGGTGGGAGATGAAAAGGGATCGCCAAAGTTATAACAATATACACACAGGAGCAGTGGTGCACTGGCCATGTGGTATACCGGGACAAATCCCAGTGGGCTGCTGCATCATTGTGTCGGTGGACCGTCAAAAACAAGTTTCTACCAGCCGTGGGGCCCTGTCTGTCTCTTTACCAGCTCTCTGTATGTGTATGTGCGCATGAGAGCATGTTGCATGCATGTTCCATGACCCAAAACACTGACACTAGATGGCACTAGAGGAAAATGTCACACCAGAGAAAAAAAGGATCACCAAAGTAAGTAGGCTTTTTCCTCTGGGGACCATGACTGTCTGCGGAAAAATTCATGGTAATACATACACTACTAGATATTTAATAGATTTTTCAATCTGGACCACATTGAAGAAAAAGGACTGATGAAATACTAAAAAAAGTGGACTTAACGATGCTTGATGCTTCATGTATGTTATGATTCATTCAATAGGCCTGTTTCCATTGTACTTGTTTGCAGTTTGCTGTGATGGACACACCAATTTTTGCAATATTTTGAGTTTTACTTCAATTTGACCTGAGAACAGAATTATTGAGACTAACTGGGCCAATACTGACACCTTTTAGGAAAAAAAAAGAAAGAAATCAGATCCAACTTGTGGCCATGGTTACGTGCTGACTCATGAGCATGTTTCAAATCAAATGATTTATTTATATCCCGAAACTTGGAGACAAATGTCTACTTGAATGCCAAAAATCACCAGCCACAAACATTAACTGCATTGGATGACTGAAATTTAGAGAATGCAGATAAAAACTCCAAATGAAGTCAAGGAGGACAACAAATAACCACACAGAGAGTGCAGGTTGCATCTTAAAACTACGTCGTGTGAATTTAAAACATTTATGAAAGGCAGCAGCCACTCCTCCACCACAATGCTTACTAAGCACTTTAGTCAGTGTTTTCTTATTGATAGACAAAGGGTCTAGGTAGCACTCAGGCGAAGCGACAGGATGAATTATGCTGTAGCATAATGATAAACTCTTTCCCTTTGTCCTACATTTGTATTTTGTCATCCCTCTGTCATTTTCTACCTCTGCCTGGAGCTGGAGAGAGTCCAAACCTTCTAGAAAGCTGCCTGCTTCACATGCAGAGATGACTGTTGGGGTGTTTGGGAAACAGCAAACTGGTGACGGATTAAGAGGTTTTAGAAGTAATCTTCCAAAGAGGAAGCGCCCCTAGTCATGGATATGCTGTCATCACTGTTATTAATAAAGATATAAGGGATTAAATCAGCAAAAGTTCGGCACACTGTACAAAGCATGCAGTTGTTCAAACAGTCTCCCCACCCTGAACACAGTGTACTATTGTGTGTCAGGTTTTTGCTTCCCAAAAGAAAAATGTTATATCTTATATTCTGTTGCTTCCAGTTTAGTCATAGCAGAGTGTTTGGTAACTTGGTTGTATCTGGTTTGGTATTGTTCCTTATAATGGTAATGGAAAGTTACTAGAGTATCATTTGTTTTTTGCTTTGAACATATCACTATGTAACCATATAAACTAATAATGTTTCATTGTTTTGATGGTTTTTTTTCTTGATGAGATGAATCTAAGGACACAGGAAGCAGCATAGGAACCAGACCATTTGGAGAGCTATTTGTAGCTCATTATATGTTCATTAGTGTTCACTGGACTCATCATGGTGTGCCCCAGAGGAAAATGAAAGATTCACAGAACTTTGGCAGATGTTGAATTTTAATCAGAGATGTCTAGACTTACACCATGCAAGAGGCCCGAGCTCGAAGAGGGAGTGGAAGACGAAGTATCAACGCTAGTGATACTAAGTCATGTTTTGAGTATCAACAGTAACATCAATATGATAGATGCCCCACATGTTTCTTGAGCTGAGTTTACTGTAATGAGAGAAAAAGCCAAAAGGTCTGGCTTTGGGCATTACTGGGTCGGGAGCCAGCGGCTCGAATTGATACAGCAAATTGTTGTGGTTTGGGACCAGGGTCCTCCACAGCACTAATCTCTGCTTCTGGGGATCCTGGAGGGGAAAAGACATCCACCTCGAAAGAGCCCTTTGTGCATAAATGCCTTGTGATTCAACATTTTTCTCTGGCCAGGGGATCGTATCACTGAGCGACTCTTGTTTCACACAACCCCTCAGCCACTTGCCCACTTTTTTAGCATTTATTGCAAATATGCAGTGTGTGGAGCTAGACTCAGACCTAGAGGGGTAAAGTTACATTTTAATAGTGAAAGTAAATGACTATATTTGACACATTATTGATGGTAATTAAAATAAGTACAAAAGTAGCCTATTAATAATTCAGCACAAGGAGATATTGATAAATAAGATATTCAATATCAGTGATAGATTATATCACCCAGCGCTACTCTCTGCTATGCTTGGTGTTTCTGAGTGAGACCAGCAAACCTTTAGCATTAGAAAGGTTTAGTTGGTTGAACGTTAATGTCAAAATTTCCTTTACTAGAAGCCTTCAGAATCACATAGCATATTTTAAAGATTTTTTCATGATCTAAACTGTGGGATGCTGTAGTGCACACCCCTTCCTCTGATGGAAACCACTACTTCCTCTTTCTCTTTATTTTATCTCTTCTGTGTATCTGTTCTGGCTTGCAGCATACAGATTGAGAATGACAGGTGATTGTGCCCCGTCTTGAAGTCAGGATGAGGGCCATTACCCAGCTGTCCTTGGGTGGGAGACATCCATCTCCCATAAGAGGTGTGACATGGCCAAGTGAAGGTGATGATGTTATGTATGAGGCTGGCTGGCAGCACAAGGTAAGGGTGGCCACTCTGTCACTCAGGGCAAGAGATGACAGGGTCTTTGCACAGACAAGGAGACAGGCCTTGGGAATGCAGGCAAGGTTAACGTGAGTGATATCTGGAACTGATAGGAAACTGACCATACTCGGGAAGGACGTGATAGATGTGTGAGGCTGAAGAAAGTATGTGGAATTCTGACAATGCCAGGGCACCTGTATGGTAGAGTGACTCACTGACGGGCCAATGTTTGTTTCACATTTCATACTCCGGCTATCAACTATTACAGATAATTGGCATGTGGAAGAGACAGTAAGTAGAGAGATATCCTTCAGCAGAAAATCCTATTTTGCTCTGATGCCTCACAGGAAAGTAGATTTCAGTCACAGCCAAGCAGCGTTTGATCTGCTATGTCCATTCGTTTCATCGCTTCCTCTGCCAGGGGAGCTTAGATGAGCTAAACTGGTGATGATGCCACAGCAGGCCGACGTTTTTCACCAGCCTGTCCTGAAGAAAACGGCCAGCGATGGAAGCCATCTGTGCAAGAAGGGGTTTATTCACCTCAGCAGCAGTTTAGACCTACAGTAAAACTGTATATTTAGGCCATATAGTAGAAGGAATTAGATGTCAAGAGTCTGCACTGTCAAACACTGAGGACATGCTTTTCCTTCTTTCTCCTTCCCGTCAGATGTTCAGCACTCAGGTCCTTTGAGGTTGCTCTGCAACAACTGAATGGCTGTCACATGTTGGGTGTGGTGGATGGAGGCTCATCAGATGCAAAACGGGCAGACGGTGCCTGATTCTCTTTTCAGAGAGCCTGTGGCTGATGTAATTCAAGTGGGCAGAGTGAGGACGGGGATGATCCCCCCCTCACAGAGACATACTCGTCTCCCCAGCTCTCCTTCCCTCTGCCAGGCAATAGAGCTGTCGAGTAGTGAGTCTACTAATGGAACACCCAGCTGGCTAGAGACTTCATCATGCTGCAGTGAATTATTCAGCTTCCAGAGGGCTCTCCCCAAATAATTTAAAACCTTGCTTTGGCGCTCAGAGGAACAAGGCAGGGCCCCAAAGAAGAACTCAGAGTTTGACTTTTAGGTTTCTGTGAGTTTTACCTATATACTCTAAGGCCCAAAGCATGGAAGACAGACCACCACTATGCATATTACCTGAGCACTGACACATGCGATCATGTAGTTGGCACTGTCTGAAAAGTTTAGCACTTATTTCAGAAAGTGCAGTTGCTTTTCAACAGAAAACGAACAGAACTACAGAAGGTAGTTGAATCTTTATTACAGATACACCACTGCCTTAGCGTTCGTGTCGTTGCATTTGAATGATGTAAGGCACTTTGGGGAAGGACAGAAACCAATCTGCATCCATTCATAGTGAAATCCCTTTTCTAATGCAGGATGTGAGACAAAGTTTCATCCTGTTACAGAAGACAGCCAAGATTCATCAGTCCTTCTGGGTAGGTGTCCTGGCAAGGATGACTGATTGGTATTCCATGTCCATATACATCACACTCGATCCTCGTCCACTCAGCAAAGAGTGGATAAATCACTCTGTCTGGGCCGTCCCTCAGCAGGCCCCAGAAAGCCTTTAATAACAGGCTCAAGCTGCCTGCAGTGCCGGCCCCTGATTGTTTTGAGTGAAAACAGATGTGGTTGCTTGCTTCACAGTGCAGCCTGCTTGACGGAGGCTCTGAACAGACCTCTGTCACAAGACCCTCTCCGCCATGTTGTCTTACTAAAACATCCGGCACCAATAGGAGGCCACCTGAATTCCCTGCCCGCTTCCTATGGCCTCCGTTATTCCAGCACCTCCCCTGTGCCGCGCCCCGTCGCAAGAAAAAAAAAAAAAAAAAAGTATTTCAAACACGGTGGAAACAGGCTTCCCTCTGCACCCTCGTAAAGCCCACTTGAGAGTCTGGGCGAACACATTCATGCCCTGAGGCCCTGATGAAATAAAACACCAGCGCCATGCCCTTTATGTGAGCCAAAAACACTGGCCATGTTTATTACATCTGACCATCTGGATTTTACACGTGCATGTCTGCTGGACACAGCTCCACACAGCCGTGCACTCACACACAGGTCAGAGGTCCTGCCTTATTAGCTGCATTCGACTAAAATGCTTGATTGCCATATTTTCAAGAATACCTTTATGCTTGGAACAATCAAGCAGGTACTTTCCTTCTTCTTGTATTTAGAAACCTCTCTCTTTCTTTGTCTCTCTTTGTCTTTGTCTCTCAAGGGGAGACAAATGCCTCTACAGCAGGGGAACAAACCAACAGCATCTCCCGCAGGGTCCTCAGTGACTGATATTCCTCACTGATTTGTTTAAACAGTCTCAAATGTCCCCCAGGAGTCCCCATCCCACCCCAATCTCCTACCTCCACCCTCCCCCAGTTGCACATGTGGTGTGTGTCCTGCCGGAGCCCCGAGCAGTGGTCCAGTTCCCCTTCAGGCCAGAAGTTTTAATTAAAGCAGGATGGACCCGTATACTAACCCCGGCTTTTAAGATGATGGACGTGTAGAGGCCTGGCTTGCCCTAATTCTCCTCTCCCAGTGGCACACATACACCCACCAGCCAGCCTGTAGGTCTCCTTTATTCTCATCTTGTCTAATTTGTTTCTTACACCACGTCTCTTTTTCTGAAGCAGCCACTGGAATCCATGACCAGTCTGTTCCACCCAGCTCAGTGTGTTTTGTTGAATCAGGAAGGAAATATTTACCTAGAGCTGGTGTGAAGGGGTTGTGACCTCAGGGTCAAACTGGAGGTCAGGATGTGGGCGGTATAGGTATGGAAATGTTTAAACACGTCACTCATAGGGTGGCATAATGTAAGCAACAGGTTAGTGGGTGGACTTATAACATTCGTTGTGGTATTCTCAATCAGTGTACTTGTACATCTATCAGTGGTAATGGCATTTTTATGGTAATTCACTTCATTGGGAGGATTTGCTACGGAGGCTCCTCTATAAAAATTCTGGAAAAAAAAAAAAGATTCTGTAGCTGAGAGAATTGTCCAATCAATTAGTGAAATGCATCGCTGCTTTTCCAAAATAAGCCAATAAAAAATTAAAAAAATCTGAAACACGTCTCATTAAATCAACAAGGCATGGGAAGGATTATGACATGGTAAAAATAATATCATTTTTTATTAAATTCGTCTTCATTATATACATATTTTTGGTTCATTTCTGTATTGCATATAATGAAGCTACATTAAGTGATGAGTAGTACCTCTCCCTTATCGTATCCCGTATCTATCTTTACTGGACTCATACAACAGATCTGAACCACATTCGGACAAAAGAGAAACTTCAAAACACAAGAAAATTGGTAAAGGGTCACGAGTTCTCTTAAAGGAGTAATAATATGTGCCACTAAAGAACGAATCCGCTTGTGTGAGTCTTTCTTGCAGGAGGCCCATCAAGCCTGATAACCAGGCCGTTAGAGGCTGAGTAATTATACTGACAGTTCAAACAGTCAAGGTCAGAAATACAATTCCACATGTGACTCGGGATGTTATTCTATGAGGATTTTTAAGACACATTTTCATTAGACTTTGGCCCAATTATTTCTCTCTTCTCACAGATCTGGAGATTGTTTCTGACTGTACAATCATCCTAGTGGAAATTTCTGGCTGTGAAACCATTTCTAGCTATATTTTTGTTGAATGTCATAGGTTCTTTAAGTAGCGTTACTGCATAAAGTATGAATTATTTTCGGGTTCTCGCATGCCAACAATGCAACAATGAATGTGTGAACTACTTTTTAGGTTGTACAAAATGTTGCCACTCACTGGTCACCTAGAGTGTTCAGTGGCCAATCATTAATTTATCATTGCATTTTTCGGGGGGGGGGGGAATCTCCCTCAGTGCAGAAAACGAACAGTTTAGCAATGAACATGGGCATGAACTTGCTGAATTGGCCTATTACAGTGCAAAGACTTAACTCCTAACCCTGAGATGTCTAAATATCAAATGGGTTCAGGTACTGTATGTCCATGGCCTCATGTCACAGGGTATGTGACAGAATGATGTTATAGATCTCTCCTCTCCAGAAGCTCAACACACTAGCAGTTGCCTTTTGTTAGTATTAGCTGTGTCTTTTGATATAGATCTGATTATTATTATCAATCGAATAACATTTTTGTATAGAAAACCAACCTTGAAAGTGGCAGAATGATGTGAGAAGTACTGCAAAATGAGAAGTCACTCATTATGTTCTTTGTTGGTATCCTGGACTAACAGGTGTGTTGTTCTGTCTAGATTGGGTGCATTGTGTCAAATGTCACTGTGTGCATTTCTATATGATGGCGGAGGAACATGGACAGCTCCAAGAGAGGCTGTAATGTTTCACTGATGTGATGTGGTTGTCACACCGACAGTATTTTGACCAGGGTCAGGTGATCGTAACAGCATCGAGTAAGCATTAAAATCTTCATTACATGCCTAAAGCAATAAACTGTGCCTGTAATTGTGTTTTCAAGCAGTAAAATATATAATAATTTATCACATCTGTTTAGTACTTTTCAACTTTACCTTTCAATAATAGCCTTTTCTATGCATTGATGGACAAGAGCAATAAAGGTGCTCAGTCAATAAAAACAAAATGAAAAAGAAACAGTTTACTATACAGGATTAATGCTCTGGTTCGGCTGATTTAGCATGTGCTACCTGTGTGTGAAACCCTGATAATATTCATATTCCTCATATTGAATGATACCCTACAAACACATTCAGTCATGAAACAAAATGGTGTTGAAAAATTGTAAAAACAACCAGAAAACAAACCCCTACTTGCAGCGGCATTGTCCTGAAAGGTACCAACTGCATGAGAAAGTCCTGTTTAGGAGTTCAGCCATGCACTGCTCTCTTTTGATTGCCTCACAACCAAAGAAAGCCAGGATTTCCTAATGCCTAGAATGGAGAGGTCTTAACAGATTGATCTGCAACGGGGGACTGTCCATTCTTTGGGAAGCGAGCTGGCCAGAAAAAAGAAGCAGAGTTTGGTGGGAGCACAGTCTGAGATAGACCTCATCTGATCTCCAGGGCAAGTTGCACCTGACAGGGGAAGAGATAAATCTGTGGATCTGTCTGTCTGCCAGTGGTAGCTCAACATGGATCCCTTTTGTCTGGACATTAGCATGGGTGAGTCAAATGCATGTTTTTTTATTGTGAAATCAAAAATAATTCTACTACATATTACCCTTAGCAGTCTTTGTTTTATTGTGGGCAGCTGTGTTTGTAGCTTTGCAACAGTGTTAAAGACACACAGTGCAGAACACAAGTGCGCAGCTCTGAAGCTAAATTGTGATGTAAACCTGATAGTAATTCTAAAGAAAGTGAATCTAAATCATTCTGTTACTGAAATCGCTAAATGATTTGATCCGTATTAAAGCTGACAGCACGCATTTGTTTTGGCACTGAACCATGCACAGTTTATGTAGTTTAAAGCTAATAGCCAAGTGTTGTAAAGATTTGCAGCTACTGTGATATGACTCCACTATATTCATGTTTATTTGAGATGACTGAGGTCTGGTACCATACGAAGGCCCTGTAAGCAAACTCGTGGATTTGTAAAAGAAATAGAAAAAAAAGATTAAACCATGATTCAGTTTTGTACACAAGTTTCAGTCTTGACAGGATGGAAAACCCTCGTACCACAGAGAAGTCCTATTGTGTTTGTTTGTCCAGCGGAAACTGAAGATTATTGATTTTGCAAGTGTGTGTTGTCTGACTGTTTCTGTGTGTGTTTTAACGGGGGGCAGGCACATTTCACTGAAATGCAAGTTGCTGTTGCAACAGCTATGGTGATTTAGAGGGCAGGCAAGGCTACACCCACCAACTTTCATGATTGTACTTTATATTACCACATACGTATTGAGCCCCGGTAGAGATTTTGTCAAGGGTCTTTTTTTTCCCTCTTTTTTTGCAATACCTGTCATCCATATATGTACTGTTAGAAGTGAAAAATGTCACTCCGGTAAAAGCCTTTAATGCCATTTTAGCCATTCATCTTATCATAAGTCTTTATTGTTCATTGTCATGTCTAGATGGTGACCAAACATTTGTGTCTCTCAGAGGATTTGGATGCATTGTTTCTATCCCTAAACTATAACCACTTAACCAAGTTACATGTCAGCAATGCGTAAGCATTCTGTCACCCATCCACACTGGCTCCATCCTCCATAAACAGCTGCCCGTCAGCAGCAGCTCCTGGCGGACTCACAGCAGAAATGTAATGTACCAAAACGACTGTCACGCGAGCTCCTTGGGAAGAAATGAACAGTTCTTGTATGTTGCCTATTGATTCACCGATCTAGTAAGTGTGACAGATCTGCCTGTAAAGTTAGTGAGACATACAACTCACAGACAGGCCGGAAGCCGTGATCAATCAATGCAGATACAGATATTTGTGCGATTTTAACAGCTTGTCTGCAAGTGATAGAAAAAAATGATTGATTTATGTGGAATACCCGTAGTAAAGCACTTAACCCAAATCTCAGCAGAATTTTTCACCATTAACATGCCTTCCACTTAGACAGTATTAATATACGAAATGGACAAATATTCACATCTTCAGATCTAAGATCTTCAGATATCTAATTGGAAAGTTTTACCCATTGATCACACAAAAGTTTGCATAGGTCTGGCCAACATCCTGGTCTTTGTGAAATGAATCAATAGAGTGGTGAGGGTTCAACTCTGCTGCAATGGTCCCCACAGACAAAGAGATACATTTTAACATGGAAACAGGGTTTTAATACTGATTTGGAGAGCTGATCCCAGGCTGGACAGATTCATCAACTTCAGAAAAAAAAAAGACTTGGCTTTGTCTGGTTCATTCCAGAGAATCAGAGAAACATGTAACTCAAAGTAGACAACAGAAAATACAGCTCAAACTTTAAATGACACATTTACTGCTTTCAGTATATCTATGTTATCTGCAAGAATACATCCATGTAAAATCTGGTAAAAGATGCGCAGTATGGTGCGTGTAGCTTCATTGTAGAGTCTCTGTGCCAGTGTGTCCTAAGTTGATAGCTGTATTTCAAAACAGTTTGGAAACTCTTGTGTGTTCAAGTTCAAAGTTATAAAACATGATCTGTGCAAGAGTTGCTGCAAGAACATTTGTTAGCCGCTTCAGCTGATGACAGAAAATAAATGGTCCGTCTGTGCGGTGTCATAGCTGAAAGACAGTTTTGATTTGTAATTAGTGGAAATTTGTTGAATTCATTCAACTGTCAATCTGAAGTACAATTTACTCTAGCAAACATGATGTTAACAAAAATTAATACGCATTGTCACTAAAAACATAATTTTTTTTGCTCCTTGCTTGCTTTCTCTGTGGCCATTTCTGATTAAGACTGAGAGAGAAACAGGAGTGTGTTGCACTAACACACTCTGTCAGGAGGCTGTGAGGTATTGATTGCAGGGGTGTATGACGATGATGGGCTTTGACAGCCGGCTGTGCAGACCTGAGCTGAGTCAGATAGGAGCCTGCCCCGTCTTACGTCTGTGAGGGCCCAGGGTCACGTTTGCGAAAGCCTGCATCCCTCTGTGCGCATGAATACCCTCGAACACAGGCTGCAAGGCTGCAAGGAGACGAGAGCAAAGGAGAAATATGGCTCCAATCTTTAACATTTAGATAAGAGCATCAACTAAATGTCGACCTTGCACAGTAACTTACAATGAAGTAGTCTTATGACTTAGATATCAGTTTTTGATATTCAGTACATTCAGTTTTTGTTACAATTGGTTATTTTTTCTTCCTAATGGAGGTCTGTTGGTGGCCATATTCACCTGATTTTACTATATCTCTCAGTATCCTGTTCAATAGCCCTTACTGACAAAGACCCATTGGTTTCAATATAGGGTATGTCAAAAATAGTAAACATGCCCATCACAATTTCCTAGAGCCCAAGGTAACATCATTAAACTGCTTGTTTGCCTCCAAACAACAGTTCATAACCTAAAACTATTACATTTATATAAGGGACATTTGAGATGAAGAAAAATGTCCTGCTTTCAAGGTCCATTGTAGATTCACTAGAAGTATCTCAACCTCATTGCCTCTGTTTGTCCAGTTGTCTGTGGAAAAGAGGAGAACACACCACAAAATAACTCGGTGCACCCAGACTTCGCCTCTGTAAACAGTTTTAATGGATTTTCAGAAACATTGGGAGCCCTCAGTTTCTGGGAAATTATGAGAGACCTGCTGTTGACCAGACATTAATACAATTAACATTCTGACTGTATAGATGCATTAGGGTTTGAGCTGTTTTTGGCATTAACAGGAAAACAGGAAAAAAAAATTCATTAGTTAGGACACAGTGTCTCTCCAATGACCATGTACAGGCCATAAGCAACCAATGAACAGTTTTCAAGATTCAATGTTGGTAAATGTGTGTCCTGATGAAGTGTCTCTGTGCAGGACACTGAAACGCTCAGTTTACTTTCCAGAATCTGTCCCACTGAAGATCACAAAATGATATTACCATTGTTGTGAAAAATTAGATGACTGATAGATGAAGCAGTAAGCAACAGAATGATCTATTGTCTGTGTCTTGTTGCAGGAAAGCATTCATTTTGGATTCAATTGTGGGTTTTGCTGATCCTATTGTAGTTTGTGAACAAGCTCTTATCCCTAATTTTATGTTCTCTCTCCTTTTAAAGTATATAAACTCACATAAGAGCCCCTTCTAGGCTCGCAACAGACCACAATAATTTATTAATAATAATAATAATAATAATAAAAGCAAAAATAATAGAAAATCGCTCATGCTTAATCCTGATTTTTGCTTTCCATAATAAAGAAGACATTTAAATTAGATTTTTAAGTGGCAAAACAAAATAGGAAAATATCTAACAAAACCTTTTAAAAGAGCTTGTTGTGTCATTGTAGTATTTCTGAGACAGAGAGCTGATGTGGACACGTGCTCCTACTTCTTTCTGGACACATTAGGTCTGCTTTAGATTTGTGTTTCTACTGAGTGATTTATGTAGAAATAAACGAAAAGCAAAACTCCTTGCATTGGCAGCTTAGCACAGGCTCTCAGTGACTAATCTCAGAATGTGTACTATCCAAGGCCCAAACTAATGAGCTGGACTGAATGAAAGCTTTCATCAAATCCACTTTAAACACTGTAAGCAGTGTTTCAGCCTGTAGGAGTCACTCAGCATGACTGGCTCTGTAATGACCTCCAAATGTGTTTTGTGTGATTGCTGCCTTGCAGCCGTGGTCTCCCTTCCTCCCTCATTTCTCTCACACCAACCTGATCTCACAGGAAATTTGTACTTATTTGTTTGGAGATAAATGCTGTTAGGTTTTCTGACTGATGGGTTCATGAAAAGTGGACCCAACCAGGGTGTTATTTTTTTTTTTTTTACATATACAGTAGAGTGTGAAACCGTGTCCAAAACTTTATTTTAAACAAAAACAGTTTCAACTCAAATCCTGAGCTTAAACAATTAGTAAATTAATAGCAAAAAGAAAAATGTAAAATCATTTTCAATATCAACAATACCAACATGCATTTGTTCCGCAGGTATTACTGTATTTCATGTTCAACATGTTTACTTTTTGGTGATTTGCACTAAACACACACTTCAGCTGTCTAAAGTATTGAACACAATTTTAACCTGAAGATGACGCTAGTCAGAAAATCAGTGAAGTTCAGTTCACACTAAGGCATGAATCTCTGTAGCAGTTATTTCATGGCAAACTGTGGCGTTAAAGAAAAATTCAGGAGGAAGTCATTAGGATACAACATCTGATAACGATGAATGTCTGAACAAACATTTGTGCCAATCCATTTAGTTTGGCTTCAGATATCTCAGTAAGTACGAATACACCTAGAAAATCTTTTTTAGTAATGCAACAGCCACAAGAGTCAAATCTTATTTGGATAACAGGTTATGTTTACAGGTTACAGATCATTATTTAGTCCACAAAATGTTAAGCCATGATAAAAGAAAATCTCTCACTGCCTGTTTTGTCAGACTGTCAGTTAAAAACCAAAGATACCTTAAGCAACAAATCTGAAACTGAAACCAACAAATGATCTTGATGAACATATATTATATCATAGCTGCGAGCAAACTCAGTCCTCTGCAGTTCAAACATTTCCCCAACATTGACTCATTCGAAAAGCAACTCCGAAATCCTGCTTTTAGACATACCAAAGCAAGTTTAGTCTAAATGGCATTTTCAATAAAGCTGCGCACTCAAGTAGAGTGTTAGTTGTTGACAAGGTGTTACTGATCCATGAGCAGCTGACATCGTGACTGCTGCATCTAGCTCCGCTGAAACCACCACTTCAAGGCCAGAGGACTCGCACAAGTCTGCTAGTGCTGTAAGTGATTATAAGCAGCCGTGGCAAGTCGGGCAGAGAAGAAAAGAATATCGCTCCAAACTGACAGCAATCAATGGCAATAATGGATGTCAGGAGAAGTGAAGGACAGGCAGTAAATCGTGTCAATCAGCTTGATGAGGGGGATGTTTATTAGCTGATTTATATCTTCAGTCTGTTGCTCTTTTTGTGTTTTTATTGGAATAGTGATAAATAATGCATTTTAGAAAATTAGACTGTGTCCTTGGTTTCTTCAAGTCTACTTTTAGCCAGCTGTCGTCCTGGCCAATGCTCACAAAAAGGCCCAAATAAATTCTATATCGCTGTGCAGCTGTAGACCAAGATGGGGTCAGTAACATAGACTTTGTCCTGGCAGTCACTTACCCAGCATTCAACACATTGTTTGTTTAAATGGATTTTCTGCAGAAAATCTAGCTTTAGTTTTCTATCAAAATGCAACATTATACACATAACCAGGGATGATACATATTTCTTTATGACAAAACCCAAAGGGTTGGAAATTTTTTTTCCTAATTTATCTTCCCCTCACATCAGGAACATGCAGTGAGGTTGGAAAGCTTTAAACCCACGACAAGAGAGAGGCATGAGGGTTGTTGAAAGGGGGAAACTTAGCACTGAACAAGTCCCATAGAGATTCTCTGTATTCCCACAGAACCATAGACCAATTAGTTACTGCTCATTAATGACTACAAGTCCCACATGACACGCCCCAGCTGCCGCTTTACTATTAATCCAATCTTTATTTGATTTAATATCCTGACACTAGAGCAACATTGAAAATTCAGAGCATAGCAAGGTGGAGAATTTTCTGAGGGAATAATGTGTGGCAGCACGAAAAGGGGAGAGGAAGGAGAAGTGGAGGATTTCTTTTTTTTTTTTTCAGTTTGTAACCTGACAGCTTCCATCTACAGCAAAAGCCTATAAACTATTTAGAAAACAGTGTAGCTTCACAACAAAGATTCAAATCGCAACAAACAGAATAGGAAAATTGATCGATTGAGCTTTTTAATAGTGGCCAACTTTTAGCAACAACCACTGAAGTTATCAAACTTAAGTTTAGAATTTTTTCGTCTGTTTTACCAGAATATTTACAGGCCATGCAGTAGATATTTTGAGAGAGTTCATTTGTTTGGCCACTCACTACCCTAATACAGGACAAATTCGCAGTCCTTGTTATGTGTAAAATGTGTTCTAAAGTTCAGCGAAAGCTAATAAGAGCCGCAGTCTGAGTTATCTTCATCCTGGTAATTGTGTCAGTTATTGCCAATGGTGTGTCCAGCAAGAGGGAAGTTGGCACTAAAAGAATCACCACCTCATCTGGCTAACATCAAATGTTGAAGCCCCATATTAGCTTCTGTATCTTTAACACCGGACTTAGACAATGAAGCAATCTCTTCATGGCCAATATGGAGAGGAGGAATGGTTGACCAGAACTCTCTTTCTCTTTCACTTAATATCACTGCAAAGGTGAAAAATGAAAAAGATATCAAACAATATCACTGCATTTTATCCAATGTTTGACTCGTTCCTTTCATATGGGTGAGACTGGTACATAGTACAACTGTATTAGTTTTGCTAATGAGCACTTTGACTGCTCTTTTTGCACTTTTGTACCTCATCCAATCTCGTGTCAATGAAGCGATCCCAATGTGAGAAAAACAAAACACAAACACATACTTGATCTTGCCACTAGCTATTTGTAATGACACATATGCAAATATATCTAAATATATTTTTTTCTGCAGAAAACACAATTTCTCATAAATCTTACGTGGCTTTATTCCTGTCATCATCTGCTATATTAGAATAAACTGTGCAGGACCACTTCTGCTAAATAAAGCAGTCCAAGCCTTTTAAATGGGTCACTTTGAAAGTCCCCAGTTTTGGTACTTTCGCTTTTCTCCTCAGTCTCGTGGGTCCTTGTGGCCTTTTCCTTTGTGATCCTCTGTGAATGGAGCAGGCAGCAGGACACATGAGCAGCTCTCCAGAGATCTACCCCCAGCGCTCTCAGGTGATCTGCCTGCATGGATCCGTTTACCAGCTGAGCAGCTGCCATCAGAGGTTTGAGCCCTCTTAAAAGTCCACAGCAGGCTATGGTTACAGTCTGCCAAGTCTGAGGCAGTGGTGGAGAAAAGGGCCAGCGTAGGGACAGGGGGTGCTGTAGACCTCCTGCCGTGAGTTCAAAGGGAGGTCCCCAACAGCTGTGGCTCTCAGGAGGCTCAGAGGGTCATGCTGGCAGTGAGGAGGTTTTAGGGTCACATGGCAAATAAATCTGTATTTGTCTTGATTTCCACATTTTTGGTAGAAATATACCCTCCTTAGATTACAGTTAGGCTCTCACATGAGTGCAATAGATTTCATAAAGGTGCTTTTTGTGAGGTTCTATAGGGTTTGCGTATTACACACAACAATTTGGACAACTAAAGGCTGCAAGTCAAATGGTTTCATGCCACTTAAACTTGGGTGACAGAGAATACGGTTGGCTTTGGAAGGAATTCAGTCTTGTATTCAGTTCCATCCGTTTTCTTTTGGAAGTGTTTTAATAGTGAGGAAACTTTAGGGAGAAAACAGATTGCACTAAGCACTTCATATTGAGTCATAAACTTGTACAATTTCTTCATTCCGTCTTGAAATGTAACATCTGAACAGTTCAGAATTACTTGAAATACGTGTGAGGATTTGCTCTGGCATTTATCACATTAATGATGCTGGTTTGGAAGGTTGAGGTTGGAATTAATATACAACATCCCCATCAAATGAGGGCCGGCAAAGAGATGCCCCCTGGAGGACTGTAGATGTGTTACTGTTAGTAGAGCTGTAGATCTGCCAAAAATATGAATCAAAAAGTGGGAACATGACAGAATTACAACAGCCCAGACTTAAGGGAAAGTTTGGCAAATTACAACTGGTATTTTCACAAATGTCTGTATATTAGTCGTTGTAGCTTTTCTGTAATACCAACCAGTCTTGCCAATATTCTCTATATTGCTACAGTGAGATGTGTTGATTGTTGTTTATTTCTGCCAATCTCTGACATAAACTACATTTCTAATAAAATGTTGTAACATTTAAGTTTTAAATTGGATTTATATGAGCTGGAGTCTACTGGTGAGAGACAGTAAATGCCACCCAAACTGCAGTCACGATTCTGCAACCAGCCGCAGTGCCTGCCAGTGAATGTGACAAAGAGTTGCTTAAAACCTCCTTAAAGAAAAGCAAAAGAAATACTGACGCCAACAGGAATGAGACACCCATTGATGTGTATATACAAATAATAGGTGACAAATAAGAGGAGAAACCTGGGTAAATTAGTGAAGAAACGGAACACAAACAAAAGTTGTCTCTGGATGTAATCCAGGCAGTTTGTCACCACTAATTAATTATGAAAACTATTTACTAATATGCAAATGTATTTCTTAGGGTTGGAAATCCCACAGTCCCTCCATGCAAAAGTGTATTTAAAAGTTTGTCGTGATTCAGAAAACCCAATTGCAGAATCACTGGACGGATGCTAGAGCAAAGCAACACAATAGCTTTGCTATGGGCAGAGACATGCACAGTCCATTCCAGAAGCCAAAACCATAAATCCAGGCAACCAGGCAAAGGTGCAAAGTCATAGGGTAGAGAAACAAGTCAGAGGACGGGCACAGGTCAGATGATCAAAGAAACAGACAGGATATGAAGCAGGCAAAACACCAGCAACAATCGCAGACTGACTGGTATAAATACCAAGAGAGAACGAGCTGGTCAGCAACAGGTGAGTGGCAGACTGAGCTGGCAGGCAGCTGATTGGTGCACAGATAATTCAGGGGAGTGTGAACTGGTGGGAAAAAGCTGGCAGGTACATCCACTGTAAGCTCAGATGAACATTTTGAATATATTTTTGCGCATAAAGGGACAGTAGATTTTGTTGCACATCAACTACAATCAGAGGAGAGATATTCAACAGCCACTACAAACAAGAGGAAATATTCCAATAAGTAAATCTGTTTCAGTGTCCATATGGGCACCTAACTGTTGTTACTGACTGAAAAATTGTGACTCGTTTAAGATATGGACCAAAAAAATGCTTGTATGGATTTTGGGTCACTGTTTGTGGTATGAGTCCATGATATTTGCTTGAGATGTGCCAAGATAATCCATCCCACCCCCCCAGTAAAGCAAAAGTGCCCGTTTCAGAGTGGCCTTTTATTGTGGCCAGCCTCAGGCACACCTGTGCAACAATCATGCTGTCTAATCAGCACCTTGATATGCCACACCTGTGAGGTGGGACGGATCATCTCAGCAAAGGAGAAGTGCTCACTAACACAGATTTAGACAGATTTGTGAACAATATTTGAGAGATAGATAGAAAATGTTTTAGATCTTTGAGTTCAGCTCATGAAAAATGGGAGCAAAAACAAAAGTGTTGCATTTATATTTTTGTTCAGTGTACTTATATTGCAATATGAATATGAATGCTGAAATAGAAAATTTTGCTCATCTCTTTAATATTAACAATTTTTATTGAAATAGTAAATGCATTTCAGACCAATATTTCCAAAATAGCATTCCAGAAATACCCTGCTCACAGTATAAGAAAAAATAAATATTCTTAAGCGTAAGGAGCCCGTTTCATTATTGTATTTCCTGAGCTTTGATCAGTGAATGATCCAATTGTAGATCCTCAGATAAAGTCGAAATGTAGTACATGTGTATCTGACTTTTCAATCACCCTGCCTATTCTTGTCTCCTCTAGTTAGAATGTTCCAGTAACCTGATACTGTATAAATATTTGTCTGACATAACTGCAGGCCCATTCAGCTGATCCTGTGGCTTCAGCTCCGGCACAATGGCCCCTTATCCCAACCAAGTAACTCTACACTCCCCTCTGTGGTCATTATTGATGGCCTAGTAAGTGTTACAGTTACAAACCAATTACTCTACCATTAATGTTAGATGAGCTGCTCTACAAGTACAGCTTGATGCTTATCAGCTTTCCTCTATTATGTGCATTTTTACTTTCACTAAATTGCACACCTTCCCCTGCTCTTGGTTTCAGTCTCTAATAAGTGGGAGGTGAGAGTGACAGCTGGCAGTCCTAGCCTTATATCAGGGGAAATTTCTCTCAGTTCAAGAGGTAAAGAAGTCAAGAGGTGAGCAACATGTCCCCTCGATCACGCTGGGAAATCTGGTGACCCAGTAAAGTGATATCACACCACCAAAGAGGAGAGACAGGGAGGGGGAAAAAGAACAGTGGAGAGGTGTAGAGATCGAATGAGTTGTGCTGCCACCTCCACATGTGGTTTTTAGCGGCACACAGAAACGGTGCGTCTTCAAGTCAGTGAAAGGTAGAACATTTAAGTGACACACACACACACACACACACACACACACACACACTCAGGCACAAACAGCCATTTTTCCCCCCCAGATGTGTGTTTGAGATGTGCCAGACAGGTTTGTGTGGAGGAGGGAGAGGAGAGACAGTTCACAGATCAAGTCAACACCTTTCAGATCTCCATCAACAGCATCTGCTGGGAGACATCTATTAACACAACTTCTCAGTAACAGTTGTCTTTCTAAGAAAACATAACATTTTAAATCATGAGGGCCAGAATTTGGTCGTTTTTTGCTGGCATCATAAACATTGTTAAGCAGTCCACCCGTTTTTTTTTTTTAAAGAGAGACACATCACTACATGGACATGCATTTGAATCCATCTGGTTTAGCTAGGTTAAGAAGCAGGAACATTCTTTCAACCTGTCAAGGAACACTTAATAGTGCAACTTTTGCTAATTAGCACTGAACACAATGTCAAGCTGAGGTTAATTGGCTTGTCATTGGTGTTACAGGTATTTAGTTATGAAACAAAGATTACACAAATTAAAATTGTATCCAATTCAGCAAAGTTATTACAGTTCAGTCGGGATGCAATTTATTTGGATTCATATGAATGTCTGCACCAAATTTCATCACCCACCTAGTAGTTGTGGCATTTCAAAAAACAAAATTGTTCATCTGATTGTGGAGCCAGACAAAAGTCTTTCACAATATCTTGCGATACTTCAATCCAGAGAGGAGGACTCACTGACTGACCAAGGGGCTAGCACTGTCTTCATTAGAGCCAATCCACTAGCAACTTAAAAAGCAACAACATTTTTAGAAAAGAACAAAAAAAAAAAACAGTAGCTCCAGTTAGAAAAAACACAGCTGTGTTAAAAATCGCTGTGCTAGTAACACCCCAAAACTCCCCCGCACTTTCCCAACACCGAACAGACAGTTTCACTCTCTTTCACACACACACAGACACACCTATGTCTCCGTAGGTGGTAGTGCTGAAGCCATACATCAGCAGCTTTGCAGAGGAGCATGTCCTTAAGAATATGATAAAGAGGAAGCAGGCATTTCCTCCTCAAGAGGGATGTTTTCCGTTGCACGTCCTGTCTGATTAGTGAGACCAGTGCCTCTTCCCCTGAACTGCACCACTCAAAGCATCTACAGAAAAAAAAAGGTTTCATGTTGTACAGCATGTTGTGAAAATGCTCTCCATTGCGTTGAGATGGAAAGTTTCTCTATAATTCATAACTCTGCTTTAGCTTTTGCTCTATCATGAAACGATCATGAGACGAGTCCTTGTGGCTTTGTATTGACTCTCTGTTGCTTCATTCATCATATACCAGAATTTCATATATGGAAACACTTATTAGAAACTGTTTGTTCCAGTGATATAAATGGGTAAAGTTCCCTACACCAGCAAAGTCTAAGGTCCTAAAAAACATTTTTCCGGGCAACAAAACCTCAAAAAAACATGATTAACCGTGCCCATTAGCATTGTCAAAAATTCTTGCACAGCGAATCTTGGCCTTGACTGCAACGCTGAGACGGGGCTGCTCCGTTGTGGGAAATCAGGAGATCGACTCGTCTCCTCTGGAGTCCGTCTGGGGGCCGTTGAGGAGGAGATGTATTATCTGAGTGTCCAGAGAAAGTGGGGGGAGAGTGGCTGGCTGATGTTTATGGAGATTTATGGCTCCTTCTCGAGGCCTTAATTGCCTCCTCCTCTGTGGGTAGTCCTGGGAGGCCCGTGGTGAGCAGTGACCAGCACCGCGGCTCCTGCAGGTGGGCCCACCAAAACACTGTTTACTGAGACTTGTTATGGAGACAAATGGTGTCGCAGAGCGCTCCAAAACCAGACGACAATGACGAGGAAGAGAAAAGTGGAGAGACGGGCAGCTGGTCACTGAAAGGGTTCAGGACTTCAACTTGGCCTTCAGAGACACAAAAAGAGTTATGGGAGCCTTTACTGGTAACCATTAAATATCTATTACTGAGGAGTGCTGTGATAGAATGGTGAAGGAAAGAAGCATTTGGACTTGATCTGAGGACATTAATTTTGAGAAGACAAGTCCAAAACCAGAAAAATGTCTTTGTCTTTAGATTAGGAATCTTTCTTTTCCTTTATTCAACCGGGTAATTGTCAGCATTAAAATCTCTTTACTTTATGCTGCCTTCTAGGCCAGGCCCTTCTCAAGAAAGAGTAATAGACTCTTGTGAAACAACAATTTCAACTCCTTCAGTACACTGTGCACATCTTAGACACACTGAGAACTGACACGTGGAAACCTTCACAAGACCGCAGCTAAATTGATTTGATTGACATCGTTTTAAAACAGGCCTCCATATGTACGACTTGAGCATTTTAATATTTTTACAGCATTTGGCTGCATACGGGCAGTTTGGACACGACTTAGCAAAAGCAATGTGAAGTTTCTGAGCAGGTATTTCATAAATATATATACACACACACACATACACACAAATAAATAAGGCAACACACCTGTGCATAGTTGCATTCCTGTTTACAGTTATATTCCAAGGACAGCAGTCAATGTCTCATTTAGTTTAAAATTCTTGTTGAGCTTGTTTATTGACATCCTCACCTCATGGCTGAGGTACGTTTTATAGGTTAAATTAATAAGAAAATGAGGGAGTGAGTCAATGCCTTATAGTAACCAAAGTAAGCTGTGTGCTTTGCAGAGCAAACTGTTGTTGTTAGCCAGAAAAAATCTAAATAATTTTCCCCAGCATCAATGATTTTTCTCCTTTTTTTCCTATCTTGCAATGTTCAGAGTAACAACCACTACTTTCTGTGATATATTCCCCCTTTCAAAATGTACTTATCTTAATAAGATTTTGATAGCACCTCTCTCATTTTTAAGGAACCAGTGAAGAAAAGGTGATGGGTTGCGTGGGATGTCACGACTGTTGGAGATGACAGGCTCATGTTTATTGCAGGGGAACACGTCTTGAGTGACTTGCTCTGTGATGAGCCTCAGAGTGAGACAGCAGAGAGGCTGTAAGTGCACTAATGACAGCAAACAGTCTGGTCACTCAACCTTATGAATATTGGATATGTATAGGAGCGCATTTACACCACCCTCTTCCTGTTTCCTGTCGAGCTGAGGCTGCCACTCACTGAACTGAGCTCACCTACAGAACACAGGGGACTCATGTTGTCGCGAGGAAGGTGTGAGGAGAGAGAAACCGAGGAAACTGTGACTGTGTAACAAGTAAGAGGTGAAGCAACAAGTACTGTTTAAATGCTCAAACTTAGATAAATGCTTTGCTATCAGCTTCAAGTTCAAGATTCAGCTTCAGTTTCAAGTATTAATAACCATGCCCTTTTTCCCAGTGATTATCAGCATTACTTTTTATCAGCTTTGTTCTCCTGCCCATTAAAGCTTGAGCCCGGCAGGAACATCAACTTATCTTGTGTTTGTGTTTGGATAATTCAGTAGAGCAGTAATTACGAGATTAACCTCTGCTATTTTGTCATGATTGTGCAAAACCTCAGACCAGGTACCAGGCAACAGGCCATCATTAATAAATGGAATAGGTTCTGTGAGCCATCTGGATACTTTTTTCCATGCGCTCTAGACTGGAGAGAGGACTGATGCAACTCCATTATTCTGCAGCCATTATTCTGTGGCTATCTTAGAGCATCATCTCTGGCTCATTTTGTCAATGACTCACCAGCTACAGGAAAACACAGATTGTTATTCTTTTGTAAACATGGAAAAAGAACCATGGTATAAGACCCTTGGTTATACTGCAGCAAATATACCCAAGTCCTATTTATGCTGATATATGGAATTGTTTCAATTCAGTGTCTGGTCTAATGCTCCTGCATGTCTACAAAGAGTCCAAATGATGTGGCCATCGCTCAGTGTGACATTGATTTGACTTTAGCCTGAGCTTCATCCACTTTTTTTCACATATTTTCTGGATTATCTGGGCAAAAACACAAAAGAACAACACTCATCACACCACCTTGTATGCCCTTTGTTTTGGATGGTGTGTACGACTTCCTGTATTGGTTCAGTTTGGATCTAGACCAATGGTTCCATTGGTGTGTTCAGGTGCAGTTTTTATTGATTTGCAGATTTTATATGTCTTGATCAGGTCTTTACCATCGAAATGAGTGTCCACTGGCACAGGTGGCACTTTCTGCTCACCTTTGGTGGTATTTAGATTGGGTGGACACATTTGTTTTCAGGTTACAGAACATACTCGATGAGGTCAGATGCATCCCAAACCACCTCTGAATGTGGCGTGGAAAAACGTGTTCCTGACATATTTGTGCAACCACACCATGTTTATAGTTTGATAGTGTTTTGAAATTTGAACCCCGTAATCAAACAAAAACTCAAAAACTTTGCAGATAACACATCTGAAGACGACTTGACCTGAGATCTCATGCTCAAAACCAAATTTGTAGGACATGCAGCACAGAAATTACTGCACCATTGTTACATAGCAAGGTTGGATGGAAGAGGGATGTTATGTTTTTTTGTTTTTTTTTACCATGACCATAATTGTTCCCATTGGAAGGAGTTATTTTAACTGAAACCACAATATTTCCCTAACCGCAACCAATTATTTATGTTAACCCACACCGCAAACTTTTCCTACACCCAACCAAGTTTTTTGTGGCTCAATCACATCAAACCTTAATCATGGCAATGTCATATCAGAATAAAATGGCTTTTGTTTATGCAACATTGACTTGTATTGATTTTTTAAAAGAGTTTTGTGTTCACAATAGTTTGGTCAGATAAAAGAAACAAAAAACGTTAATGTGGTCCCGTGGGAGGCAATTACAGTTCCATTGATAAAAGATGGACATAAAGTTAAAAGGTATGATGTTTCTATAATGATAACTGTGTCTGATGATGGTCACAAACTAGAATGCCGTGCCAAAGTTTGTATTCGTATCTTTTCCTACAAATCCAGATGTTTAACCTACTTGAATGGTCTTACCCTGTTCATGTTCAGATTACCCAAGACAGTCTCTACTGCCAAATATAAACCAAACCTGTATTTCATAAGATATATGAAAAACAATGGTGAACTGCTATGAATCAGGGCCCTTAATAATGCAATCATGTATGCAACAGAGTTGCCAGATCTGATGAGTAAATGCTGCAGCTTCACTCTGCCTGACCCAGTTGCTGGGAACTGAAGCTCAGAGCGCTGCAGTCCCCATGGTGAGGAACCCCCTTGCCTTCCCCCCATTCCTCCCTCTAATGAAGACCAGAGGAGAGGATATCAGGCCCTCAATCAGCCACAAGTCCACTTCACATATGTTTTGATGAATCTCTACTCATGTGCCGAGCCCTGCAAGCTCAGGGGATCGTGCCGCCGAGCCTTATCAGCATTCCTCAGAGGACACAGTCAACAAAACCACATGGGCTAGCACTGACAGACGACGCTTTGACACAGACAAGCAACACCTCAGTGTTTGATCGTGTGATATTCTGGGCAGCAGGGAACTGGATTGTTTGTGCGATCATGATCACATGCTGTAATTTGTCATGAAGCCTGTTGAACACTCAGCTGCTGCAGAGGAGTTAACTGGGGGCTTTTTCAATTGGGGCCTTAGGAAGTGATTGCACTCTAGAGTGAAGTACAGCGCAATATGCAGCTGACGAGGGTTTTTTTTCCCCATCAATTATCCATTTCTGTATCATGTTTACGGTCATGTATATGACTGCTATAGAACAGCTTATAGTATTCAGTTGTATGTACAATATGTAGGAGTGTGTATATGTCTAAACTAGTACTAATTCTCTGATTCCAGCTTCTCCAACGTGAGAATTTTATGTTTTTCTATGACTTATACTAAGTAAATTCAATATCTTGGTACAAGGCTGTACACTTTTCACAACTCACTAACATTTTTTTTTTAATTCAGTGATTAGTCAAATAAAAATAACAAGACCAAAAAAAAAAACTTGCCATTTCTTTCTGCAGAGACATCTGTAGGGACTACTGCCACGTGTTCACTTGCACGTGTGTTTGCTTTTGTGCATGTATATGTGCACGTTTCTGTACTGTACGTGTGTGTGTCCATTGCAAATTCCAAATTCACAAGCTAAATATATCACTTGAAATGGCGGGAAGGAGGGAAACTAAAAAACAGCATCAGCATGGACACACATTACAGGTTGTACATCAATAGCACACTGGAAAAAGTGAACTAATACTACGTAGTCGAATGTTTTCATAAAGGATTGAGAGTTTGCTTGTGTAGGTGTATATGTCCAGGTGGTGGTGGGGAGGACTTTTAATTCTTTAAATCTTCAGTCTGTCAGTGGAGATTTTTTTCACAGCTATATTTATGAAAGAGCTGTTTTCATTTATCTCCAGCTTGAATGTGCAGCTAGTTTACATCCAGATGTTAGCTATGACAAACTTTTCATTATATCAAAATACTTACTGTGTGATCGAGTCTTTCATAGCCTATTGACTGAATTCATGTTTCAAATGTTTCATTTTAATCACGTAAACTAATATTTTTGCTTTGAAGTAGCTTCAGAAATATTTCATATCACACTGCACTTAACATCACATATGCATTCTGTGCCTGCTTGTTCAAACACTTCATTGAAGCTTGATGCTTACACAGTGCTGAATGAAATGTTCAAACATATGTTTTATGCCTGCACCATTACATCAAATAGAAATAGTCTGGATGTTGTGAGCATTTTATATACATTGCCTTGCAACCCAGTGTGACATGTTTGGTATCTTTTGAAACCTCTGAACTTGACAAAAAATTCATAATAAAGTTTTGTGGATGTAGATGTAGTTATGCAACATGCATTTTCACTGAGATATAGAGGTGAGAATGTGGCTGCATAGAGAAATGTGTGTTTCTCTGCTTTTTCATGGAACGAGAGGAAGCGAAAGCAGGAAAAAAAATTAGCATCATAATAATCATAATAGCAACTTTATTTGTATAGCACCTTTGAAAGCAGAGTTTACATAGTACTTTAACAGACAAAGCAAAACAGGATACAAGGACATCAGAGAGCCGCACAGTGAGGCCCAACAAAAGCAAGGATTACAATGAATTTAGAACAAGAGGAAAATAGGAAGACAAAAGCGAGAGACTAGGAGGGAGATGGAATGCATTAGAGCATTAAAAAGCAAATGCAAATATGAATACCTACATGCCAAAAATACGAGCAATAATAAAAAACAAAATGAAATAAATGAGTGAGTGAATAAAAGAGACCAGCACTGAGTAAAAAGACACAAAAGACAACATCGAAAGTCGAGGGGCCGTGATGACAAAAGCACATTCACCTTTAGATTAAAGCCTCGACTTTGGAACAGCCAACGGGGCCTCGTCTGAGGATCTAAGGCTATATAGCGTCAACATTTCTTTAATGCAGCTTCAAATCAATTCTAAAATGAAAAGGGAGCAAACGAAGAGAAGCCAGGACTGGGCTGATGTCATGTTGTCTGTTAAAACCAGTAAGAAGCCTATAGCTGCTGAGTTCTGAACTAGTTGGAGTTGGACACCACCTGAGCTAAGCCCACAAACTTCCACATTTCTGCTGTAATGGAGGCATAATTGATAGGAAAAGAGTGCTATTAGAAGAGCGACTGAGGCAAAATTAGAGGACGTGAGGAACATGCAGGTTATAACGTGCACTGCTGCTTTTCCTGGAAACGCTGGCATTTTCTCTCTCGTGAGTTAGTCCATTTATTTTCCAGCCATGTGAAAACACAGTAACTTTAAAAGCTTTTGACAGTTTTCAGAGGTGCAACCTGCTGAAGCGCCACCAGAGAAGCACCAGTATACCTTTTTCTTGGTAGAATGAAGTGGGGGATGGGGAATACATGCATGCTTTCGTTGTTGGTTCCAAACATACCTGGAAAAAGTGGCATTTATGTGAAATACCCAATTATTTTTTAGCCAAGTAAAAACACACATAATAGCTTAAAAGCTCTCCGGGGTGCATTTTGTTAAATCAGCCATATCACCAGTGCAATCATATACACTAGAAATACTGTTTTTGCTTCTACTCTCAAGTAGCAGGCACCATGTGAGAAAACAGGAAGTTAGCCAGCTGAGTGGTTTCTTTCTTTTGTCTGCACTGCACTTTAACCCATACACGGAAATAGTGATATGGAAAGTGTGACTTCTACCACAGAAAGACGAAATGTTCACAGCAAGTAAAAATAGAGTAAATTGGCAACCTGCAAACAAGCAGCACGTCTGGTTTGTATCACCAATAGAAACTGACAAAGGGCAGCTTTCCTTTTGATACAGAATATTGAGAGGGGGAAAAAAAAAAAAAAAAAGATTCAAGGCGTTCTACATCTCTGTACACATGGATGAAATTCCACCAAAAGAGGAGAACTGAAGCGAAACCGCTGTCTCCAGCACTCTGCATGACTACATGCTGTTGTGCAACAGACGTACACTATTTACTTATGTTTCCTCTGCCAGCTTGTTGTTTTACACTTTCAACATCCTGCACATGAGGTGCCACGAGAGGCTGACGGTGCTGTTTAAGTACCATTTACAGTGTTACGCTACTTGCTTGTGAAAAAAAAAAAAATATGGACAGAGGAAGTAAAACATGCTTTACAATCAGTTTTATTCATAGTAACGTGTTGTGTTTTTGCTGCCATATGCAATTATTGAACACGGAGATCGCAATTTGATGACTATGTAGCATAATGCAAATCCACCTCAAGCATGAAACACACATACACACACACTGGGATAACGGGGATGAGGCTTAATGGAGAGTGAGGGTCCAGAGAAAGGTCAAAGTCTTCAGTAAACAAATGGCTGTTTAACCATAAACAAATCATTGTGCCTTATAGCCGGAGAACTGAAGGATGTTACCTCAGGTGACATGACTCTCCAAGTTGTGTTTATGTTTCCTCATCAACAACAAAGCATCTCATTATCTATCATCTTCTTTTGTCTGTAATGTAGACCCCATTTTTTGACTCTGTTTGTCCTCTCTCTATTACACTTTACAAGGTTCATGATTCAATTAATGAGAGTGACATATTGCTGCAAAGTCTGTTCAGTCTGTCCTCGCTAGAATAAAACCTCCTTTCATAAAATTGCATGTAGCTATTTACTTTCAGACTGTAGAGAGCTGCAGAATCTCCTGCATAGCTTTCTGAAACATTTATGGTCTGAAGTCACAGCCAGACGATTGCAATGATCTTAAAATAGTATATAGCAATATCCTGTGTCTTCAGGGGAGTGGTAAATGCATTGAGTGTCTCTGTTCCATCGTGTTCCACAGATGATTTTATCTGCTGGCAGGATTTATAAACGCGTTTTCAGCAGTTGATTGTGCGTGAGCGCATTCACGGTGGTGGGAGTGTGGAGTGGAATGAGGCAGCGCTGGTGGTTTTTCTGTGAATGGAGCAGTGAAAGGTTAACGCTCTAAGTTGTGGTTTCAGTGTGTGTTTGCTGTTTATTTTGTTCTGCCTGACTTGGTGGACTCCTGGGTATCAAATGGGGGCTGGGAGGGCACAGGGTCAGGAGGTCAAACAGAAAAGCAACACCCACAGAATGTAGTTCAATCCCCTCTTTGATTCTGAGGATATACACTGCATTCATATACCATAATGTAGAGTGGACTGTAGTGCTTTGCTTTACTGTGTGTCAGAAATTATATTTTGTCCTGTGTCCCACATTACTGTCCAATAAGCCATAAGAGGTCCACTGATTTTAGAACAGTTAATACGGCTTTGTTTAGCTAAACAGGATTACTACAACAGTAGCAGCACACCATTTCATTTCTAAAAAAAGAAAAGAGGGAAAACACTTAGGCTGGCTGGTTGCTGGCTTGCAGGCAGACATCAAATAAAGAGAAAGGAAAACCTGTCAAGATCTATATTTCAGCAAACAACCTTCTTCAGGATAAGAACAGTCTCCTAACCAGCATCGTACTCATTTGGACAGGTGTTAAACATCAAGGCAACTTTAATCTACTAGCAAATATTTTGTGCTTCAAAACAATAGGATATTAGATTTGATTGATTAGATTTGGAAAGATTCCAGCAGGCTAAACTTCTCACAGTGTCCGTATCGGCACCTGACTATTGTTTTAAGACAGATCTGAAAAATTGTGAACCTATCTCCAAACATATCCTTTTAGTAGCAGCACAGATGTCCTTTCCTTTTTAATTCCAGGGCATAATAGACATTAGAGTGTATGTGGACTCCACATTTTCATTGTGACTGTGTTGTATTGTCGAGCCTGCTTGAGCTTCACATGCTGAACCCATTATTTTGACCTCGCGGAGGAGGAACATAGACTGAGTACACATCTACAGGAAGTGGAATATGTCAAGCATTGCAGGTGTATGCAAATTTTAATATTAAGGGTTAAGGTTGAGGCTGGTGAGGGAAGAAAACTTTTCTCTTTATTGTTCATGAGCTCAGTAGAGTTCTTTTAAGTCGCCTACCCGTTGGAATCTGTTCATCTGTGCTTGCATTTAGTTGAGTTTTATGCTCAAAGCCCAGATTTGTCGCCTTTAATTTTGGGTAATCATATAATATTTATATTCCATAAACCAAAACAAAAAAAGGACAACAAACTCTGAGAGCCCACCCCTGAGGTGTAGAATTATACAGTAAACAATGAAAAATGCAATAATCATGCTTCCTTCAGGCAGTTTGCCAAGGCAGGCTTGGTGTGCATCCTGCATTGTCAGGTGAAATGAGTGGGACGACACCACCGCTGATGTGAGCATGCCACAAGTTTTGGAATCTTACAACAACATCGTAAATCAACTGCAAGAACACCGGACAGTGAGAACTGTTGTCTACAAATCCCACTCAGCTCCAGCTAGCGCCTGTTATGTGTAAAAATATGCGTTGCTCATGTGTGTGGGAGCCGTGAATCAATGCATCTGCTGTACTGTCCAAAAGTCTGGGGGATTTTGTTGTTGTTGTTGTTGCTGCTGCAGAAGAGACACTTCGCTTGGAATAGTACAAAAAAAAAAAAAGCTCTCGTGAAATGCCATGAAATGAGCATGTGGCTTTGACATTTATTTCCAGGATATGCTTGAAAAGAGACATGCCATGCAGAAAAAGACAAATTTTACTAGAGACGCAACAATTTAGGCGATAATCAGCAGCTATTTTAATGATTGATAAATCATGTTAGTAATTTCTCCCCCAAAATTCCAAATGTTGACTGTTCCCAGCCTCTCATTTGTAAGGATGAACTGTTTCTCTGTTTTATTGTATCATAAACTGTGTGTGACACAAATGACACTCTGGCAAACTGTGTTTTATTTAAAAGATTCTTTAAAAATAATGAATTAATGCTAATGAAAATCATCATTAGACGCAGCCCTAATTAACATTCATTTTTAGATCACAGTCAATCTAATTTATCCTCCTCAATAATAGGAATGCCTCAAATCCCAACCCAGTTTCCTATAAATTATGCTCATATTATTTTTTATTAAGCAAATATGCTTTCCACCAATGTCATGCATAATTGCAGAAAAACAGCTTTTGCAGCCCCCCCCCTCCATTATTGTTTATGTACTCCATTGTGCCAATGTCTGCAGTGTGTGGATATTCTGCAGTTCATAAACTTCATTACCATAATTCAGGGTTTATCCAAACAGTTTTAGTTTCCTAAACTTAAGGAATAAATGGAAGACACTGGCTGTGAATGTAGTCGTAGTGGCGTCGCATTTTTCCAAAAATGTAATTGCTGAAGCAAATCAGTTGCATATGAATGTAATTTGTTCAGATACAGTTGCGGCTTTCATTGTGGTATTTTCCGTTGCACCTAAAGAATTAGGTCAGGGAAAGCTACACATGAGCAACGAGAGAAAAGTGAACTGAGCAGAGACAAAAGTGATTTAACCAATATGACTTCATCAGGAGAAGGAAAGTTGACTGAGTTTTTTGATGCTTTCTTTTCTTTTTTTATTGATGATTCAACCCACCAGAGGGGCATTTTCATTTCATGATACTTTAATGTTCCTGTGAAGTGTGATTTTACAAACAATTGCACCCATTCAGATTTGCATTCTAAATACTGTGATGTATTTCCGTTGGTGCAGGAGACTTTCTAATAGCAAAACTGTCCCACACTCCAGTGGGACATTTTCAGCATCCTTAATCAAAACCCAAAGAGGGCATTTAACTTCCTGCCAAGAGTCTCTGAGTATTGTTTGAGGCGGCAGTGCCACGTGTCAGAATGAGGCTGAATCATTAAAATAGCAAAGAAGATGAATGGAGGTCAAACAAACAGGTCACAACCTCTTAATCATTCTCTTGGACCATAAATCTTTTCAGGAAAAAAAAAGAATAAGACAAAGAGAGTTTCATGTGTCCATGTGATTTTTTCAGCAGCAAAATGAGTTTTCCAGCCTAAAGACATTTTAAAGATGAATGAAGATTATAAGAATGTTTATTCAGTCATAAGAACACACTTTTGTAAAAGACAGCTGTTTTTCATTCTGCCGGTATAATCCAGGCTTGTACACATTTGAAGACTCTGTAAAAACCTCAATACACAGAGTTTAAGATAAGTCACAATTACATAACCAGAGCAGGCTTAAAGTCTGCTCAAATAACACTGCATATGATTGGTTGTTTTCATAGCACCGGGCTCATTTCTGAGGGAAGTGAGCTTCACATGAAGGTAATAAATGGAGTTTCCTTTTTGAAAGCCACTCTACGCCAACCTGAGTGGATGACAACCCCTGATAAGGTTAAACAAACACCATGGCCTATCCGCTTCAACCCACAGAGCTACTGACTACCCTACAGTACACACACACACACACACCGAGTGCGGTCTGCGCTGACTGAGCCTTCATGTGCCCTCATCTGTAACTGGTCGTATTCATCCCTACTTTCTAAATACTGCTCAAGTGCTGATAGTCATCACTGTTACAGAATATTTAAATCCGCAGGTGCCTTACGAATTGTGTGTGTACAAACAAGTGAAGACACCCACGTGGAGACTAGTTCAGTTTAGTGTTGCACTTATTTTAATCAGATTTCTTAATTTAGGTATTAATCAAGTTATGTACGTTTTGAGTATTAAGTTGTCAAATTTCAGATTAAGAATAATATTAAAAAATGAATAGTTTGAAAAGTAAAAAAGTACCATCAACTATACAAGCACACTATAGTCTAAGGATTATATTTCTTACTTTTATATTCTATTTACTGTAAAAGAGGATTGTGGCTCATAATAAGTCGTATCTTTTGGATAACCAGAAGAAAGCTGCTCTTTTTATGATCTGATGGAAAATCTAAGGACACGGCACCCTCCTTAAGAAGAAAACAAACCGTAACAAGTGTTGGTTAAGTGAGTTAAAAAAAAAATTAAATAGGTCGGTATGGTGAAAAGATGACAACGGCAATAGGTCAACATGTTCATCATTGTAGTTAAGTGTGTTAGCATTCTGATATTTGCTAATTAGTACTAAACACAAAGTACAGCTGAGGCTGATTAGAATCATTGGTTTAATTTTGCAGGAACGAGACAAAAAGTCATGGGATTAATATGGTGATTACAATTCTCCTTGAAGGGGACATGGATAGGTGTACAAACTTTGATGAAAAATAGTTGTTGAGACGTGTTACTGGACCATAAATGTCAACCTGCTGGTGGAGAAGCCAGAGGACCAATAAAGTCATTAGGTGTGCAGAATTCTGTGTCAGTCCATGAAGTAGATGTTGAGATGCTTCAAAATGTAATGTTCAAGTGTAAATGTTCACATGCTGGTGGCGCAAAGAAAAGTCAGGACATCAGCTAAATCATTACAAATGCAACCTCTGTTCTAAATGTAATGGCGATCCAGGTTATAGTTGTCAACGTAATCCGCTAAAAACTGAGAATGTCAATCTCATGGTGGCGCTAGATCAAAAAGCAGCAGATCACCAAAGTCAGGAGGATCTATTCTCTTGTACAAAATGAAAAATCACAACAAGTAATTGATGGATTAACTTCATTTTCACCAAAATAACAGGCCGATCAAAAGGCTGATACTGCTATCCCTACAGCTATGTCGCTAGCATGGCCAGAGATGAAGATAATTCATTTTGGTTTGATTTACTTTCAGTTTTGTGTGCAATAGGAGCAAAAATCTGGAGTCATTTCCTTTGTGTGATGTAAAATGCTTGGGCAGATGCTTGGGAATGAGAGCTAGCATGTGGCGCCAGACAGGACGGCAAGCATGAAAACGTGCAGGGTTTAGGAAGCTGGCGGTCCAACCTCTTCCCACCTCCTCCAGCCCTGCAGCCTCTTTTATAAACCATCACACCTTGTTGAGAACCGCTCTCCGAACAGGCAAAGGGAAAGCTAGAAAGCGGAAGGGGGTGGGTTGGAGGGAGGGGAGGCTGGGCAGAGGCTTCCTCACAGAGCCTAGAGCTGTGACTGTGAGAGAAGACTGTTACGCTATCTTCACAGAACCCCCTACACCGAGGAGGGATTTTATCTCTCAGTCCTCTGGGACTGGAAAAGGCAATAGAAGGTTATTTCCTGAGAAGTGAAGCAAAGAAGAGCCGAATGTGGGGGGAGCAAGAAAGAAATGTAAAAAAAAAAAAGGGGGGGAGAAAGAGGTGGTTGAGTCGCATTTCTGAGTTTGTGGGATTCGGGGTGAGAAATGAACGGGAGGAAAGGAACGACCCAAAGCAACAAAACACAAAGCAACAGCAAAACACAAACACAGCCCATCGCGGTAACCCTCTGTCCCACCTTTTCACACTGCGATTTCCACAACAAAAACATCCACGCCTCATCTGAGGCGCCTCAACAGTCACGGATACACAGAGCGAGTCTCAGAGAAAGAAATACAGTACATAAAACATTTCAGCACTTTAATGTCCTGCCTCCTTCATACGCGGCATTTTCCTTAGTCAAAGCCACGCAGAACAAACAGCTATCAAAGAGGAGTTGGGAGGCAAGGGCATAACTCGGTGACTGAAAGGGAGAGCACGGAAAGACAAAGTCTTCAAAGAGACCCGTGCAAGGGGACCCTGCTTTAGATGTGGGCCAGACTGGGGTTTTCTCCGTCTTCTTGATTAATCAGTTCATAGAGTTAATGGATTCTTTTCAAAAACCCATGGACTAGTGTCCCCTTGTGTCTTTCCCTTGACTTCGTATGCCACCGCATTTCTTCTGAAATTTGCCTCCCATTCAGTGTGCACAGGCTTTCAGAGTATGGCATTTTATCAATTTTAACTCATTGTTGGAGATAATATATCTCCTCCAGGTTTTTAGTAGAGCTTTGCTTGTCTGATTCCAGCAGGTTAATGACAAGACAAACCTGCATTAGTAACCTGTTATGTGATAAAACATAGAAGATAGAATCATTTATTTACTGCTTCAAGGTCATGTTTTATCCCAGAAATACTCAATTGACATCATAAGTGGAAGCGTCTCGCACATATAGATGATGTTAAAGTGCAAAGAAACAAGGCGATGTCCAGCTTTTGATGTGAGTTCCCCTGTTCTTATCACTTCAACCACTTTTTATTACAAAGCATGCTGCATACTCCATGTCCTAGGCCCAAAAGATGCCCTCAAAAACTCCCTTTTGAAGAGACAGAAAAATAACGTTAAGCTTCTGTAAAGATAATGATTGGATTTAAACTTCTTGTGACTCATTTTGTCACTTGATCTTAGACTGTGCCTGGTCTGTGGAACGCTGTCTATCTCACAGTTTATGCTTAATGGGAAACAAAGAAATACATTTACTGAGAAAGAAACTCTACGACATTGCCATCATTTTTATTTAGTAGCCCTGAGCAGCCCTGTATATTTCCATGCGGCAGAACCTACAGCAGTGTAAGCTGTGCGTCTATGTGAACGTGTTGGGTGGGGGCGCACCTATCGAGTTCACAACATTCCCCCTTCTGTCTCACCACACACCTACCTTTGCCATCTCGAGGCGAGGGGGTGACTTTGAGCGGGAGATTTACTGTTGCCGCCGGTAGCGACGCAGCAGATGACAGGGCGCTGTCTCTCTCCTCGTTCATCAGAGAGAAAAATGGACGGGAGCAGTTGGGCGCGGACAGGACTAAGCCATCCATCTCGGCTGTAATTATGCACAAAGCCGCTGACATTTCTTGTTGTCACACTCCCTGCTGTGCTGGGACCAGGACTTGTGAGATGGACCGAGTTATGCTGTGGTCACCTCATTTCCAACACAACATGAACTCCCTTCTTCATAACTGATCAGTCTTTAGAGAGATAATAGAGATGGAAAATGGGTATGATGAATGCATCTCAGCTCAAATTACCTGCCCTCAGATCTATTACAAGGTGTATTTCAGATTTCATTAAGGGCTGCAACCAACTACTATTTTCACTACAAATAATCTGCCAACTGTTTGCTACATAGCATGTCATGAAATAGTGAAAACATGATAAACACTATTGAAGGGCTGAGGGTAGCTGCAGAAAGCGACTGTTTGACACTTTTTGCTTGATGTATCACTTAAACTGTTCAATTAATCCAATTAATATTTCTTTATATTTTATCATATGAGAAACATAACACAAAACACAATCCTAGACCATTACTCTCCTGTGACATTTCCCTTTCTCTGGCAAATCTTTTTGTCACGAGGAGATGTATAGGAGCGACATACAAAAAAAGTCTCCTCTCTGGCCCCCCCCTTCCCTCATGTATACTGTACTGTGTGTGACAAGAGGCTTTAAACACTCCAGGATGAGCAGTTTTTACAAGACTGAGACACTGCACAGCTTCATGAGGCCTCTACCTCTGCACACACTGCCTTTCTGTGGGCTATTCATCGGTGCTGGCTTACCAGCCATTTACATGTCTTCTGTCACACTTCAGAGGAATTTTCCATATGTGCGATGTGTGGTTTCAGTCCAGAAAAGACAGAAAGGTCCTTTCTACACAGCTGCTCTGTTTTACACAAACTCAGTCTATAGGATGTAACATGTGAACAATGAGCTGACAGACAAAGGCCCTAGTCAAACTGTATAGGAATTGAAAAAGAGCAATCCCATAGGATCCGTTCTCTGTTCTCCCCCCCCCCCCCCCACACACTAAAGCACTGTGTGGAAAGAGGAGAGCAGGAGAAAGAAAACAAGTTAAAATTCTGCCATGTGGTTCTGCTCTCCATCCCACTGTGGAAAACATGATTAGTTTTTGTCCAAAAGTCCTTGTGCATACATTATTGTTCCTCTGTATTATGGCTAAGCTCCTTTTTTCCATTTCCCACCATTCTTCCAAGACATTAGAACAAAGGGAGTGTGATGTAAAAACTGCAGGTTTTTTTTCAATTTTGCGCATTACATTTTGTGTTAGAGGACTCTTTTGAAATAGGAAGAAAGCTATTTTCGGGGAAGAGGCCACAAAACAGGTGAAAACATGTGCCAGGTTTAATATCTGGTGAAAAATACCAGCTTATTTTCCAACTGAACCACGTAGCTGGGAAAAAATGTGGATGTATATGCTCTACACTGCATGTCTTGGAAGAAATGGGTGGAGGAGGGGATGAAAAGGCAGCTATAGGCTGTAAAGTTTTGAGTCATCATGTATATGCAGAGAATAAATATAGAGAACCAGCGCAACCAATAAAGAGGAAAGTGCATGTTAAGAGCACTGTAAGGAACCCATAAATCCATTACAATACATGTATTTTGCAGCACATAAAGGCTATATGAGCATGAGCCTCTTGGTGGCTGATTAACATCTAGTATGCAGTGAGCCTAAAAACAAAAATGGGAATATATTAGGCAAGCAAATACAGTTGTTGGTATAGCAAAAAAGAACTACAAAGAACCTCATCCCCGTAGTATACCTCTACAGTCTCTGACTAATTCCATTGTTTCCAGACAAACGAAAACAAAATAAAAGAATAAGTCCGGCTCCCTCCCATGTGCCCACAGCGGGCGAGCACAAGCAAAACAGCAGCGAGCCGTGGCCTCCCTGACACTTTTTTTTTTTCATCTTTTAAAATTAAATATTCTCTCTCATCCTTGGTGTGGAGCTATAAGCGCTTCAGGATGGGGGGGGGGAGGGTCAGTGGGAGAGAGCGTGCTTTTTTTTTTTTTTTTTTTTTTTTTTATTCCCCTCTTTAGGAAACTAGTTATATTTAGAAATAGGCACATTAAAGAATAAACCCCCCAACACTAAAAGCACGAAGAGAAAACTCTAAAGGCAGAAATCCCACCCCTGATAAATCACATTATGAGAAAACAGTAAGAGGAGAGAAAACTAGGAGAGACGCTTACACACAGATGGAACAGTTAGTCCATAACTGTTGAAATACTTAAAGCAAAGTCGGTGCAGATGGTTCAATTATGATTTGTTCACTGAGAGCCTCTGACAAGACCATTTGTCATTTCTATCACCTTGCTACAGCGTGCATCTGCAGATAACTATTCAACGCTTGTGTTGAAATCATTTCAAGGTCACAATGCAGTTGTGTGTAATGGATACCTGACTGTTTCTCTGTTGGCCTGAAGTGACTGCTGAAGATTTGAAGATTCAAGTCATTGTGCACATTAACTTGACACCAAAACACATTAATCCACTAGCAGGGGGCAACCTGCTTCCATAGAAATAAGATTACATTTGAACAATTTTGGTGCTTTTTATAGTTATTATAGAGTATTATTTCTGTATATAACGAATAAGTAGTATTTGATACTATGCCAACTAGTACAGACTACAGCCAGTCTTTCTAAGGTTCTGTAACAGAGCTCTGTCTGCATTTGGTCTGACCTGGTAAAATAACGTACAGGGGCAGAGTGCTTTTTAGGGGATGCTTTGCGAATTTTCATCCAGCTTTGTATCAAACCAATGTTGGTACTATATGCAAATGAGCTATGTTCATCTTTTCTATGTGTCACCTACACGAGAGCTCCCCGCTCGTCGTCCAGCTCGTTGCCGCGTCATCTGGCGGATATTTACCAGCTCCAGGGCCGTTGTTCAATTGATCAGCTCACATAACAATAGAATTATTACTGTTATTTTACTGGTAAGTCAGTTATTCAATCGAACAACAGCCCTGGAGCCGGTAAATGTCAACGGCAAATGCTGGACAATGAGCTGGATGATGAGTGGGGGGCTCTCAGTGCAGGCGACACAGAGGGAAGTTAAATATTGGTCATTTGCATAGACTACAGCCATTGTAATAGTACAGAGTGGTTTGAAAATCAGCCAAGTATTCCATGAAGCAAAAACTGACTGCAATTTGAAATATGTCCCTCATACTGTTGAATGAAAAGTTTGGTATTTTTATCACTGTCCTTTAAAAAAGCCATCATGACATTTTCAGTTACTGAATGCAGTTGTTTCTTTTGTTACTGTTAAACTGTCACAGCCAACAAGTTCAAGAAAATCTGTCAGAGAAAATAATATTCGCTTTTTGATAAATGAGACATGCACATATATGTGTATATAGATGGATAGACACACAGAAAGATATAGATATACACATATATTTGCTCACTTTGTCCTCTGGCAGCCCTTATTTGCTTTCTATTAAAACTCCAGCATCTAAAGTGTGGGGAATGACCTATCACATTACATAATTCATGCATAGAGCTTGTGAATAATGAATGTTTCTGCCCCAGTTGACGTGGTGCCAGAGGTGGAACAGCACTGCTCTATGTACAGCTTTGCATCTCTGCCAACACCCCAAGCTCCGAACACTGATGCCACAGGTTGTCTTTCTCTGTTTTTTGGAATTTTTTTTGTCCTGCATGCTTGGGTTATACAGCGCAAACACTAAATAATGAGACATCAACATGACAGCATGCTGTTTTTCATTAATGTCTTGTTATTTCTTTAAAGCTATCTTTTTCCCTGTGCAGACTTTCCCCCCTGTAGTGAGAATTTGTGAGGATGAATTTTGCCTCGCAAAAACTGAGTCATCTTTTAATCTGTGCTGCTCCTCCCATCGGACCAACTGTCCATGTTAATGTTTTATCAAGCCTTTAAGGCCCATTCATCACCCTCCTTTGTGTGGATGCCAATGAGGCATCAGGCCATGGGAGCCCACTGTTTCTAAAGAGCCGGCAGCTACTTGCTGCTGGTGACTGCATGAACCTGAGCTTTATTAATAAACAAAAGCTGACGTGTTTGTGGCCTGAGAATGTGCAAGTGATGAGACCCACGTTAGAAACATGCTAAGGCAGGAGTTGGAGAGTCAGAGCCACAGTTGGTGTCATTAGCAGTGGAGCAACAGACCTTAAACTAGCCTGGGGCTGCTCATCAGTACTTGTCACCAAGCTGGCTTCATTAGTCACTGTCCAGATGACAGGGGCTCTTGTAAAGGATATCTCACCCCCTGTGGAGAGCCAAGTGTCCTCGCAAATAGGGTGCTGACCTCCAGAGCGTCTCTGGTCCTGAGGGAGCAGAGTGGGGGAAGCTGAAGATGAGGACAGGCCAAGAGTAGGATGAGGGTGTGCAGACCGCAGGGCATGGCCAGGCCAGGCCAGGCCAGGCCAGGCCAGGCCAGGGCCTCTCCTTTCTGGAGAATCCTGGGAGCTGACCTGCCCCTGACCCCATCTGTACAATGCAGTTAGCCAACTGGTGACTCCTGCATGCTCTGATGAAATGGCAGATTCCCCAGAAGAAGAGAGAATAAGGGTGAGAGAAAAAAAAAGTCTGGGGCCCCTCTGAAGGAGAATGGGATACCCAGCAGTGACGTGCTAATCCGCTTGGTTGATGATTAGGAGTTGGGGGGGATGGAGAGGCTGGAAAGGCAGAAATGACGAGAAAAGAAAATTCTTGGCAGCTTTTTGATGTCTCTGCCTTTTGATTCTGTCTCTCTGCTGTGCTATGTAAATGACAGCAGCTCTGTCAGAGTGGAGGTATCTGTCCAACATGTGGACGTGTGACGGGTGATTATGCTTTGATGCTGAGGTTCTGCCTGGATCTTCAGTGAGACACAATACAATACGCTTTTTGATATTCATTTAATGCACCTCTGTATAAGCACATTCACCGACATTGAATAGGAAACACTTTGATGATCAGATAGAATCAACAGCTTTCAAAGAGAAGTGGATTCGAGTATGCTCACTTGTAAATTGTAAATCTAATACCAATACTCATTCATAACATCCCCCATTTTTACAACAATACTAGAAAGGACTGGGGATTAAACTGCAATAACATTTGAGTGCTGATCAAAATGTTTCCTCGGAGCAAAGTATTGAAAGCTGTCCAGTAACAACATTGAATGCTTAGTCAGATTTTGATGACGAGATCAGGCATCTACGCCTTTTACTGGGGTCACGGGCAGATTAGGTGATTGTGATGCCTTCAATACCTGAGACATTTAAGACTACAGGCTGCACTCTGACCAATCACAGTGTGCGCTCTTTCACAACCTAAATGAAGTGCAAAGGTGATGGGGAGAAAGGGAACAGAAACAGAGAGAGAGATTGTGCATTATTATGTACAACACTGCAGAATAATCATGCTTTCTTTATGGTTGTGTTTAGGCACTGGCAGACTTGGTTAAGGCGAGGGAAAGATCAGGGTCTGGTTTCACACAGAAAAAGTCTGTAGTGACTTGAAACACACGTATATTAAATTCTATCTGAAACGATCTTTCTCTAACTCTAACCGAAGTGCTTTTGTTGCCTGAATCTAACCCCAGAGTGGACTTGGGATGTGAACCCCAGACTTTGGAGTCAAAGTGCTGCACTTTGAATGTTCACCATCCACCCCAAAAACCTCTGTGTGATTCTAGTGTACGGTGAAAGCCACCTCCACTTGACCAAGTGTAATTAAACAAAGGGAAGTATGAGCTTGACCCTGTATTGATGGATGAAAATTTTTGAAGGGGCATCAAATTTCTCTCTTTCATACATTGAGGGGGGGGACATGTCCCCTGTGGCAATTATGCATGTGCTTTGAATACACTCTTGGAAGCGATTAGGTTTATTGCCATGATGTAATTTGGAAAACCAATTAGGGATATACATATGTAAGTTCTGGGAGACAGGGTTGCATTTCAGTGTCTTTCAGGTCTTTTGGTTTAGTTTTCAGGCTCCATACTGTTTTGATCCACTCTCGCTGCTCTCATCGGAGCTGTTTCCAGATCTGCCCGGCTCCAAACAGCAGCAACAGATGAAGTTAGCAACTAGCTGGTGATCATAGTGGAGCATTTTACAGTCACAAGACATTTTCCTCAGGAGTTGGTGCACACTGAAAACAGTAAAAGCGTCAATATTTGATTTACAGTATATTCAGCACGTGGCCAAAAACACAACTCCAAATAAATTTTCTGTATCCGTTGGATATGTAAATAAGTCACTGTTATTTAAACAGCTCAACTTGTGTAAGATAAGATATTAGTGTTGTGTTTACGGCTGGATTCTGCTGCCCACAAATTACCATATAATCAGTAATTGTAGGTTTAATCTATTCTGCTTCCAACTTAAGTCGCTGCCCTGATAGGAATTTGTGAGTAGGGCTAAATCTAAGCAAAGAAAAAAATGTAAAAAAATATTCTGAATGTTGGAAGTTGTAATGGTGATGACTCACAAAGAAGATATCTATCTAGAATATTGTACTTAAAAAGACATTTTCAACGTTTCTAAACATTTAGAATGTTTCGACTTTTTCCTGCATGCTGGGTGACTTGACCAGCACCCGTATTTGCCAGATGTTAAAAAGCAGGAGGGTGTGAAGCAAACAATGGGGAGCGAGAGCAAGAGTGGCACAATATATACAATAAATACCACATGTTGACAGCAATCCATTAGATACACTCGTACATCACTACAGCACAATAGCTGACTTCACCCACTGAAGACTTCCATATGGCGTGTGAAATCCATCCACACACACACACACACACACACAGTAGACTCTACTGTGCAGAGTAGACTGTACTCGGCTCATGAAGTAAAGCATGCTTTAATGTATCTACTCTATGAGCCTGGGGAGAAGAGGGCGAGCCCAGAAAGTCCTCCTGATTGTTTGCACTTTAACTCCAAACCCTCTCTTATTCATGTGCCCCTTTGTGCTCACCACAAACAGTGTGCTCAATCGCATTATCATTACAGAGGAAATCAGTCATATTAAGCCTCTGCGCTGTCACTTGCCCCACAATCTCAGCTGTGCACTGCCAAGAAAGCGTGGCAGGACATAAGATGCATGTGAAATGAGATTTGCATAAATAGTGTTGCTCCATCATTTATTTATTTTCTCCCCTCAGCCAAAAAAAAAAAAGGATAAATAAAAGAAGCCGACTGCTTGCTGAGTGTGTCCCCGAGGGTGCATCAAACAGGTGTTGTTACCACGGTTGGGACTTCATTGATGACATTATTGTAATAATGACATAATGACCTCATCATGCTTTAAGATGTAGGTACAGAAGGGGGAGGAATTGGGGGCAAGAAGAGCATGGGAGCAGGTGGCAGCTCCATCGTGGGTCTTTCTAGTGTAAATCATTATATGGCTAATGGGCTCATGACACCAGTGTTTTTCTATTAGTGAAGGAAAGGTGGTAAAGACGGGGGGGTGGGTGGCGAGTCTCAGCTGAAGAATGTCTGATCAAACACTGAGGAGCTTGTCTCTGCCACCCACAACGTACAAAACCAAGACCTGTTTACAAAGGAAACAGGACATTGAGATTAGTCATCGTCATATCTGTGACACATAGAGTCATTATTGGCTTTCACCTACTGTGTGATTGTTTACTTTCTATTTTGGTACACTATTAATATCTTTTTAGCCTTGAAACATGGAATATTGGATTTGCTGAAGTGCAGTCATTAGGGTTCTGCAGCTGTTTTCAAAGTGGTGTTGACGTGTCAACAGAAACACACTGTACTTTCTGTTCTAATACTAATGATGTTGTTCTGAGATCATCAGCACAAGTTTATTCTGGTCAGGGCATTAAGTAATACCCAATACTAGTACCCACATAAAGGTTAAATATATGTTGCCACATTGTTTGTTTTGCTTAAACGTCATCGTCATGTTACATACGTCTTATTATTTTACGCACAATTCTTTCACCTTGCATCATGCAGGTATTTTGATTCAACTTTATATAATAATAAATAAATGAATACAATGATAATAATGATAATGCAAGCATATCAGCAAAGCTTTACAAAGAAAAAGAACTGCAGACATATCAAAAATGGATATTTTGCAAGAATGGTTTGTTAGTTATATTATGTTATGTTGTATTGGACAGCATTTAAATCAGGGTAATAGAATATTAGAGTAACTACTAGTAAGAATCTAACATCTAGAAGTGCTGTGCCAATTGTACTGTACAGCACTGTATATATACTGTATACATCCCTGTTCCATCTCACAGTATATACATGATTTCCCATTTTCATGTAGGCTACAAATGCATCATCATTCACCAGAGATGAAAACACAACTGTCATAAAACCTGCAGCTTGACCTTTCATAATATCTAGAATATAATCCCTCGTGTTGGAAATATTTCAAATTCACACATAGTTCAGTATTTCCACATCATGCATTGTGGAAATATTACAATTCTACTCAATGCACCATTTTCATAGATTATTAACTTGCTTGTAAGCAAAACATTAGGTGAAGTCAGACTGTCAACGAGCTCAGGAAACCGCAGCAGCAATGCTTTATTTAGACTCTGCCGTGAAATCAAACCTATAAACATTTCTAGTCGTTCATCAAGTCTAAAGGTCACAATTCAAAAAATGGTTGCCCACATGGGTTATCTACATCGCCCACATAGCTCCTGCGTTAGCTAAATTGGCATCCTATTAAAGGGCTATTACTGTACATGAAAGATTGTACTCAATTTAGCCAGAATGTCTTTCAGTAGCTATATTAGATAAAGTAGTTTACCAACCAATTTATTGACCAGAAGTCAGAATTTGTCATGTTATACAAACATCATAACAAATCATTGACGAGCCATGCAGTCATGCCACTTGGAATAATTTAGCACTTGGCATCGAAAAAGTCTTTCTTTGCTACGTCAACCCTCAAGAATTTTCGACTGGTTTGACTTGATCAGCCAAACTAAAGCCATTTAAAGTTTTTCAAAAACTGTTACATCTGGTGTCCTCAGCTGGAACCCAGAATAAGAGCCTGAATGACAGCAAGGAGATCAAGCATATGTGTGTGTTTCTCCTTGAGTAATGAGTGAGTGTGTGGAGGCTTTTCTTCTGCCCATGCGTGTGTGTGTGTGTGTGTGTGTGTGTGTGCACTTCAATGTGTATGCTTATGCTTGAATCTGTCTATATGCAGCATGTGTGTAAACAGTAGACAGATACAAGATTACAAGTGTGTGTTTATGTGTGTTTTAAGTGTGTGTGTGTTTCCTCAGGGTGGGAGCAGGCTACAGACTGGGGCCTCAGCAGAAGGCACATGTTGTAGTCTGTTGCCCCAGTTCAGTGAAGGAGAGTGGGTCTAACACTGACAGCACACCTCCCCCCTTTTTCATCTGAAATTTCATAGATGCATTCGGGCAGCTCAATGACAACACGTCTCTATTCCTGCTCTAAACCTCCCAGCACCAAGCAAACTTCCTTACTAAGCTGCAAATTGGCATGCTGGGACTATCGCTTCACTCATCTTGAACAAGTCTTTTGTGGTTTGAAAGCCTTTTGAAAACTTTTTTCTTACTTTGTCATTGGGAGAAGGGAGGCACTTTCATAAAAACTTAAAGGAGAGAAAATGCTAGCTTTTATACTTAGCATATTGTGGAGGAGGAATACTGTAACTTCTTGCATGACCTGTTTTGTTTACCTACACCATTTAGATTTTTCTACATGCATTCTTTAGTATGGGTTATATTTTACTCCTAATTTCCTGTGTAGGGAGGGAATGGTAAATTTGGAAGGTTCCCTGCCTCTGAGGTGTGAAGGAGGTCCTGTTTTTTTTCCCCTGCAGCATGGCCTCTTATTGGGGGAAGGAGGTTGGAGGGTGTGCGCAGGAGGTTGTGGACAGAGAGGAAGAGGGTTAATCATGTTTGCAACAGGACAGGCTTCCCCTTGAAGTGGGAGACAGTGCTAGGAAGTGTCCAGATTTATGGTGCTTCGTAGCCGGCTATTGTAGCCGCCTTCACCGTGGCAGTTGACCAGCAGACAGAAGGGGAGAGTGTGAGAGGAGCTGTAAATCACGGCGAGAGTGTGGCTCAGACACACACACCCACATACACAAACACATGCAGCCCTATGCTCACAGTTCACAGGCAGATAATGTGTGAAAGAGGGGCGGCTCTGCAGAGCTCTGCTGACTAGATAGAGCTGTTCTTGCTTCTGTTTTTCTCTTTTTTTCTTGCTTTTCATTTTGGAAACTGTAAAATCCAAAAGATCCTCAATGTTTTGACCAAGTTTCGTGATCCCAAGGCCAACAAAATCCTTTTAAAACGCAGTCTTTCATTTAAAAAAAAAAAAAAAAGTGAATCCATGAGCACCCATTCAAATAAAAGAACTAACCCAGTACCCAGAGTGCCTAGTTCTGCCAAAGCCACACAAGTTTTCTATGGGATTCATTTTCCTGTACCTGGATCTGCAGCTGCATCAAAATATGAACATGACCATACAGATTGACGTCTGGTTGGAGAAAATCAAAATCCTATCTGGTAAAATTTGAGCTTTGTACAAGGATGAAGTGCATTTTTTTTCTTTTTTGCAGTGATATGTGCCTGTGTCATCAAAATTAGTTTTTAAAGTATGATCATGATCACGCCCTTACCTTAACCACATTTATTACTGCAACCATGAAGACAAAGCTCCCCTAACCATAACAAAGTATTTATTTTAACCCCAATCATTATCTTTCCCTAAACATAACCAAGTCATTGATGTGCCTAAACCTAGCCAAACCTTAACCATAGCCTTGTGATGTGTGACATTTTTCAGCTGCGATTTCTAATAATTTCTGATAATCTATGAATTGTTTTTTGATGTCCCGCTACCTAACAGACAAACAAACAAAGGTCTGAATGCTACAGAAGATGAAGACGGTAAAAGTGGGGTGTCTAGCTGGCAACAGCAACATGAGCTCTTGTGAGGAGGGTTGATACAAGACAAATAGCATCACTGTTACTCCCTGGGCTAACTGGGCCTTGCACACACACTAATATCCCACACTGACAGGCCTCTTTTCACATACAGGAAAAATGACTTTGATTTCAGCAAAGCAAAATGTATTATCTCTATCACATCCACCATGTCTGACTCACAGAGGTTTATTATTAGGTTCAGCCTTGCGCGCATGTGCGACTGTCACTGCTGGTCTGTAGGTGTCCTGTGGGTGTCCTGTTACTCCACTTCACTCTAATGTTCCTCTCAGTGAAATGACTCTCTCTGTCTCTTTCAAGCACCATTGAGTCTATTTCCTTCACAGGCGGTCTGAGGATCGCGTATCACACCAGCGTGCGCATGTGTGCATCTTTGCAAACACGTGTGCACATAAGGAGGCAAGAGGTGTGGAAGCTCCGCTTCCACAGCCTAACCCAAGGTCGTATCAGAGCTTAATGGCTTCAGCAGATGGGGTGGTCTCTTGTCATATTCTGACTGCTGTGCCCACATGGACTCTGGCCTGGTTAGACCATCCATCCTTGTGGCGGCTGTGAGGCCCCTCGCTGAACGTGCGCTGTGCCCTGTGTGTACACAAGATCTCTGGCCTCAGTGGGGAATGTTTACCCAGCTGAAGTCCAACAGTGTCGCACTCTCTCCCAGCTGTACTGAACAGACTGGAAAGGAAGTCACTTAGGACACATCTATTGAACAATATCAGATATGTCGATATACGCTTCCCTGGGATTTATAACTGTATTAATGTGCCATTTGAAGAGGTAAATAAATATAATAATGATATTTTTACATTTTCCATCTTTATTTAATTGTAATTGACTGTAATTGTTTACATGAGTAATGCTTCCAAATCTTACTGCACTCATTTTTCCTGGATGCACACATTTGCAGCTGATGCATATTAAAGCACATTGTAAAGGAGGATGAAACAAATTGACAAATACAAAAATAGACACTTTATCCAGCCAGGCACTTATACTTCTGCCAAATCATTCAGTCTATATAAGTAAACGGGGACTGCCGTTTTGTTGCAAGATGCGCTGTGATTGCAAGTCACAACGCTGCAAAGCAAATCGGGATTAGGAAGCAGGATCAGCAACAAAACTGGAAGCCAAAAAAAAAAAAAAAAAAAGCTCTCTGTGAAATGTAAATGAGTGACTCCAGTGAATGTAGTGAGTGATGGTTAACACTTTGACTGGTTTCCGGCACATTTTGGCCACAAATTTCTGCACGATCAGGCACCCAGGTTCTCAGTTTCAGCTCACACACATAACTCACATTAACTGGCTAAAAATAAGTGTTCCGGTTGGATGGATAACTGATAGAAAAAAGGACATTTGGAAGAAAGAATATTTTTAATGTTCTTTCAGCACAAAGTCATATTTTTCTACAGATTTTGTCGGAAACTCATCCTAATCTGAAAACAAAACTGAACTGAAAAAACTGTATGCAAATTATTGATCAGAAATTCAATCGGTTACGTGAACACAATTTCATTCTTAACCTTCCAATATGTACTTACACCACCTTTCCTCTTTCAACTCCAGACCAAAAAAAAAAATGTTTGACTACACCTTCAACCCTTTGCACAGCCATAACTCACCCTCTCAATCTGTCGGCTCCAGCAGCACACTAGCTCCATCATCGTGCAATAATGCTGGACTCAATCGTAGGTAAGAAGATGATGCTCTGCGGGGACGGTGATTCTCCCTTCCAAGATAAAACCAGCTCCTGCCAAGTGCTCACGAGATTTATCGCCATGTCTGTTTAAATGTAGCCAATTTCACTTTCATGTGATATTAAAGAATGATGCATGCCTAAGCTTCAGATGCTGCCGTTGAGGGGGTCTCATCTGCCCATGGCAGCATTCAAAACCCTGCATGGCAAGTCAGTGATACAGCTGGTGTAATGTTCAATATTGATAACAGCCCTGAGCGGAATGGGCTCTGATCATTTACGAAAATATTGTGCGTTTTTGTTTTTTCTCTCAAACTACCTTTTCTTGGCCGTGCGCCTGGATTCCTCCCATCCATCAGTTTGATTTGATGGGCAGATATCTGCAAAGCTCTCATCACCTCCAATGAAATGAACTCTGTCTGTGAAAACAGAGCAAAGCAAAGTACCTCTGTGCATACGAGGTCGAAAGTGTGTCGTTCGAAAGCAGGAGTTATTTCTGATATCTTTGTTTAACAGGTTTATGTTTTCATTTTACTTTGTGGGATGAAAAAGAAGCCCTGAATGAAGACGTGCTCTAAAACATGGCCGCTGTCAGTGCTTTGTGCTCTGGTGGATAACGCTGCTTCTGCATGGTTTGGCCCATTTAATACAAATCACTTTAAAATGATTTTGAAATTTGTATTTTTTTCTCTTTACATTCATTTTTGTACAGCACAAAAATCAATGGAGGTAATACACTGCAGTTGTTTTGTTTGAACTTGATCAACGTCTAAATTATCATTAGATTTTTTCACAACTTGGGTCTTATTGTCATGGATTTAGCCATCATACCTATCAATGATAATAACGTAATAGTCAGCAAGTCAGCAATTGCTGACATTTTGGGATCTGGCGACTGGAAAGAAGCTTTATATAGACAATGAAACACTGAAATGATTGGAACTGTCATTTGCAAACTAATCAGGCTCAAATGTGGGCTAAGACTGAACAACGTGTATTCAAAAGTGGTCAGCAACAATGTATAGCACCAGTAGCCTAAGTGACTTGTACTCGGGGCACTAAAACGGCATACACCGGTATGCTGCTTTTACAGTTTTCTCCACTATTAGACAAAATAGCCATGTTTATAGCCATTTGTGTGCCTCTGTGTGTGTGGTGGTCCCTCTTCCTGCCTCTGTGTGCGTCTCCAGCGTTCAGTGTGTCAGCTCTTGTTGATTTCCGCAGGGGAAGTTGCCTCAGTGCTGTCCTCAGACAAAGCCCTGACCCTGGGGTTAAGGAATGTGAACCCGGGGCTCTGACGATCAAGACCTTCCCTTGGGGCGGACAATGCTGAACACCTCAGCAAACGCCCTAATGATCTCACATGCTTTTGTCTTCCTCATAGCACACCTTTTTCCTCAGCCCTCAGTCATGTTCACATTAAGTGGAATTTCCTCTATCAAATTAAGAGGCTTGGCTTAATTGGCTTTTTTTTTTTTTCATTCCATTGGTGATTAAACAATAAGTTGATGAATCTACAACAGTTTTGATAAATTGTTAATTGTGTGTGTCATTAATAACACAAGAAAGTCACGTTGATGATGATAAATTGAGTATGTTGGAGTTTTGGACCATTGGTCGGCGATGACGTCCTGTTTTGAAACTGAACGGTGAATTAAAAAAATTGCAGTATATATTTATCTGTACATTCCTCGAGATTGGAAACCATTGTCACTGCCACTGAAAGAGGCTGTAATCGCTTTTACGGATGAGCTTGTTGTGAATGGTCAAAGAACAAAGGAGACCAAAAGGCCCTTGTCTCATTTATCACCCACTTTAAGAGAGGGAGAAAGAGGAGGAGGTTAGCTGTCAAAGCAACCATAGCAGAGTGTATCGTAACGGTGGTCTCCCTTCCCCTGAGGCCCAAACACATTGCTTAAGGTGGAGAAAAACATGGCAAAAGACAAAGAGCGAAAGAGGAGCAAGAACTGAGCCAAGAGACATTGCATTTAAGAGTTAAGTATAGACTTGAGACCTCTGCAAGCAGACGGGTGAGTCGCTGAGGAGAGTCAAAACAGCCTCCAGAGAATTTATATGGATGGAGGTGAAGGGTCAGGCAGCTATTAATCATGGCCCAAGTTGGGGATTAAATAGCTTGGTGTAGCGGGCAGATGAGAGAACCCGGTCTGACTGAGGTGTTTAAGAAGACCATGCTGTGTCTGTCTTCTATTACAGAGCACAAGCCCGAGGCGAACCAGCCTTCTGAACCAAGGACAAATAGGATGTCCAATCACTGCTCCTCCCTCCCTCTCTCCCCCTGTGATGAACATTTACCCAGCCATTTATGTCACTTAACATCATCGTGCTAAAATGACACTGTCTGATTGATAATTGTTTACTTGGAAGATAGATGAAGGAAATATTCACACATAAGCGAAGCCCTGTGCTGTAACAATCAGCCATCCGTAGGACTCATTTTTTTTCTCCTCACACCCACAGAAACTCACACACACACACACAGTCTCTCTCCTACACACTCACACAAACACACCTTGAATCAGTGCCCAGTCAGACTTAACTTTTCTCTTTTTTTGCACAACTGCCTTTGATCTTTGATGTGCCATGCATTGCATTAATTATGTATCTCGCCTCAGTACAAACGTGGTGAACACCTTCAAGTGCGTAATAGGAGCAGGCTCATCACGGGGGCCTGGAGGATGGCTGCAGGAGGCATGTGTGTGTGTGTGTGTACCCTCCATGGCTCCTATATGCACTGCATAGGAGATTTTACAGTATGGGGAACGTGCAAAACCTGCATCTGTGGTGCTCTCTTTCAATCTGGGCCAAAGAAGGGACATTTTTCACTCACCTGGAACATGTGTCACCTCTATGTGTGCAGGATTGAGCGTTGAAGGGGGAGAGGGGGCACACAAGATGCATGTGCCTAGAATTAGGCGGAAACCATCATGGCCAGAAACATATACAGTAGCGAGAAGAATGACAGAGAACTAGATCTGCGCTAATGCAGTGGGAGGTATGCAAATTGTGCACGATGCCGTTTGCTGTAAAGCGAGCCGCAGGAGGCTTGTGATCTGCAATAAATTCATGGATTTTTTTTCAAAGGTTTTTTTCATTTTTTCATGTTGGCAGAATTTAGAAAACATTAGCCGATGTAGAGTGGGGAGCTTTGACAAAAAATCTTGACATTTTAGATTGCACTGGACTAGATCCCCTCCCCCCCTAATATAAACACAATATCTAGGAATTGGTTGTCATATTTAATAATTTCATTGAATTTAGTTGCAAGTTGGTAAAAAAAAAAAAAAGATAATTTGAATTGAGTGTCAGGTAACTTTCTCTCTACATCGGAATGAGAATGTACGAGACATTCAGGTAAAGAAGAAAAGAAGCCAATATGCAGGCAAAAGAGTTTGGGGGTCTAGAAAAGTTTGAAATAATTCAAGTTTACAATCCAGTCTTCCAACTGGATAAAATGCTGTCAAACCCCAGTTGTACAGTGCCCTGAGCGTGTCTTTGTTATTTCTTTGACTTGTGGCAGCTTAGGTAAAGATTGGCTAATTGCAAAGTGCAGTTGAAACATCTACTGGATCTCCTGAGCCAACAGTCCCGGTTCAACAGATGTGACCAGGTTAAAATAACAGCAGATAAGCAGCGAAAAGAGTAAGTAGCTGCAGCTCAGCCGAATGGGCTCCACCCGGAAGAAATCTGCGGGCTTTGTCACATCTACAACGAAACGCACGGCACGCTTTTCTGTCTCAAAGTGTCAGTGAAGTTTCAAAGTTCGGCCTCGGCGTCTGTCTGTGGCGTCGCTGCAGCTCGGCGGACGCTGGTGGGAGTACCCCCTGCGCGGGTCCCCTTTGCAGCGCGGATCCAGTAGTTGGAGTTGTTGTACGAGCGAGCGCGAGAGGGTGAGAGAGGAGAGAGGAGAGGAGCAGCTGAGTGAGCTAACAGAGGCAGAAACATTAGGTTATCATCCGAGACTATCACACAGCGACCTGTCACTTTTACCGCTTCGAGCCCAGTCCCGTCTGCTTGCAGAGGACCAAAGCAGCAGCAGCAGCAGCAGCGGCAGCAGCGGCGCCCTGGTCCGGTCTGCTCCAGCAGCCGCCCGTGAAAAACTCCCGACCGCGGTCGTCTCAGCTGGCATGAGCTAACCTACCAGACAGACATGGAAACCAAACCGTTCTTGTCATTGGGTAAGTTTGTTTGTTTGATGACACAGCCCGGCGCTGTGTGGAGATGCGGAGGTTAATGCATCACTCCGATCAGCAGATTGATGCGAAACGTGTCTTCGCGCTTGTTTTCCTCTTTTTCTTTTTCTTTTTGCCCCCTTTTCCCCTCTTTTGACAGCGCGTGGAACGAGTTGCCAAACGCATCCAACACGCCGAGCTGCTGACGAGCCGCGGCTCCGTCTTTAACTCCAACTAACGTGAACTCGTGCTTTCCAAACGAAATTAAACCAGACAAACATCCTCCGTGTTGAATATTGCAAGCAACGGCGCAGTTGGAGCGGATGACATTGCGCTTTGATACGTCTACTCTTTGGGCACATTGTGCGCATTCCACGCGTGCGCTGCAATCCAATGCGTGAAACTCCGTTTAAAAGTTTGTGGGAAATGTGCGTCGGTTTATTGAGACGAGATGTGAACGAGCAGAGGCAGAAACGCATTTAAAGTGAATGCAACTGTTCACTTTTTTCTTTTTTTTTACTAGTACAACACGTGCTGTCTGTGTGTTAGTGTGTGTGTGTGTGTGTGTTTTCATCTGGTAATTCGTTATGCTGTTTTTCACGTGACTTGGTCTAACTTGCGGCTAAAATGACTTCCGTTTGACTTTGGATGTGTCGCTGGTGGTTTGAAAATGAACCCAAGCAGCGCACGAATCGGGCTTCAAACTTGACTCGGAGTTACCTGACTCAGTAAGGAGTTTGTCTCTTATGACTGTGATCAGGTAAAGATTAGTGCCAGGTGCGCAGGTGGACTAGCAGTAGTGTCTCTGTAGTTGTTGTCATGTCTCAGGTCTGAACACAAGCCTGTTTTTTTTTTTTTTTGGGGTGGTGGGGGGTGAAAGTGGACACTTGGTAAAAGGTACTCAATTTGGCACTCAGTGTATTTTTCCAGAGGGAGAGTGGCAACTCTCTCATTAATGGTCATTCTTCATACTTCCAGAAGGTAAAAACACAGGAAAAAAAGGCAGCATTTACACATGTAGTCAAATACTAACACAGGATGTGTTTTATATATCCTGAAGTTCAACAATAATTTGGCTTGTGTTACTCTGTTTTGAAGCCATTCATCTTAAATCCAAGTCTCATTTTTATTTAGGGATTAATTTCCACGTTAAACACACATAAGCACACCACACTGTAAATGATTAATGCCGAACGCTACTGTGAGTTTGTGTGAGTGAACAGAGCAGACCCTTGTCCCCTACAGCAGAGATACAGCACAGGGCTGTAGGCGAGCCCTCTTATTGTGTCTGCTGCTCTTTCATGAGGGCGTCGTGTTACACCTCGACACGTATCATCAGCCGCCTGGATGCACCGAGGAGATTCACGGGGACTTCTGAGACACTGGGCTGCTTTCTTCTGTTACAGGGCCCGCTCGCCGACACTGTCGCCACAACGCCCTTTATGTGGCTTCCCAGAAATACTCTAAACCGCCAGTGTTACACACACTGACAGGCTGTTGTTACAGGTGCACCGTATTGTGTGTCCACACTGAAAGTGCTTCAAGTTTCACTCCTGCCTAAATGTACACTAGTGCAGCTCGCACAGACACTTGACAGCACATACAAACAGCAAAGCCTTATCTGAAAGCGTCTGTGGTCGGTGTAAGGCTCGACTCCTAATTGTTTAAATGAAGAGGAACACTTTCCCAGCAGTGTTGGATCTCCTCTTTTCCTCGCAGCCACACTACATGCTGCATCAGCACCTCCTTCACCGCATATTCTCCTAATCTGTTGGTCCTCGAAGTCGCCATTTATATTTAAACTTGCTTCTTCAAAGGTCCACTCTGAGCGCTGATTGTTAATTGGCCACTTCAAGGACGCCGCTATCTGTGAAGTCCTTGAACGTATCGATTAGCCGCTCACTCAGTGTAATTATCTGTCGTGCTGCATTAGAAATTCTGACATGCAACTGTTAGAAATGACAGCCAGTACATTTCACAGTTATAGATTGGTTGTTGGCTGTGATGACGACATCCCCCCTCTGGCACAGAGTCCTCAGTGCTGTATGCTGATGCGCTGCCTGATTCCACTATCAACCCCCCCCCCCCCTCCCCTCCATATCTGACTTTAAGCTATAAAGACTGAAGGGATGACATTGAAAGGAGAATGTGTGCTTCTGTCAGAGCCATAGGAGGCTGTCAGTGATTTAAACGACGTGACTGTGAAAGGAAAGGAGGGCTTTGAACAGTGCTTAGACAAAAAGCCTTTTCCCTATAAGTCAGGTGATCTGTAGGTATTGATTTCCTGTTCTGGTTGACTATTTTGTAGCAAATATGTCAGCACCTAATTAGTTCTACATAATGATATTTCACCTGCTGGGTGTTGCACTTGTGTGGTTTTATTGAGTTCTTCCACAACGTGAGGAGGTTGACAATAGATTGTGTTGTATAGTTCCAATTGTTTAGCTCTCAGTGCCAAATGTGGGCTATTTAAATGAAATAGACTTGAGTACAGTTGGATAGAGGCCCATGTGTGAGATGCAGATGTGATTTCTAATGAAATGATTATTAAAACAGGTTATTTTCTTTAAAATGACTGAGAGTCATGAATACAAACATAACAAGCTAGCACATGTTTAATGAAAAAATAAATCTAAATTAAATATCTGAATAATAAAACGAGAAGACTTTCACTCTTCTGTTTTTAATAGAATTTCTATTTGCTGAAATTTGACTGAAAACCTGACCAAAGTCCTCATGGTTTACAGCTCTATCGGACAAAACTCCGTCTTTTCATATATAATTAATTGAACACAATTGAAAGGTACCTGATGGTATTGTTTTACCACCTGCTAACGGGGTGTGTGCTGTTTTTCCTTAATGCAGTGGAACTAAACTTTCTGTTTGGGGGATCATAAGGTACCCCCAGCACACACAAGTTCATGGTCTCTGATGAGAAAGTGAGATTCATGATGGTGTGTGTGTGTGTGTGTGTGTGGGAGAGACTGACATTCCTTTTCTGGCAGTAACTCTGGAACAAAGGTAATACAGGGAGAGTAGTGTCTGCTGGGAGGAAGGTGTGTGTGTGTGTGTGTGTGTGTGTGTGTGTGTGTGTGTGTGTGTGTGTGTGTGTGTGTGTGTGTGTGTGTGTGTGTGTGTGTGTGTGTGTGTGTGTGTGTGTGTGGTGGGACTGGGCTGGTGGAATTACACTGCCAAAAGCATTTGGCCAAGTTTGTCTTTTTACGGCCGTCCAGTTTTGTGTTCCTGATGTGATGCTTTTGCTCCCCTTTTGAGAAAAGGGGCTGCAGCTGTCATTTTTATTGGAGGAGTTTTATAGCGAGACTTAATGGCTTAAAGTGACAGCTCTCTCTCCCTCTCCTTTCTCTCTTTTATTTTTTTTCTCTCCCAATCTCACCCACGAGGCCTTTAACTCAAGCAAATCAAAGAAAATTTGCTCGCCGTCTATGTGCCCACCCTCCACTTTCCCACCCCTCACCCCTGCCAACATCCAAACCAAAGTGTACCAGAGAAAAAAAAAGATTTATGCTCCAATTATGAACACAGAAAGAGTGTGCTTTTTTTTTTAAATTACAGCAAACTGTCGTGAAGTATTGACCAGTGTGCTTTTTTTCCTTCATGGAATATCTCTGCTGCTCAGTAGAAAGCATTAAGAGTTGGCTTCAGATAAAACAGTGCATACTTTTAGCCTGTCAGGCTCTTTCCTCTGCAGCCCACACTTGTTTATGTTCTAAACATAGTGTTGCTGGAAGGCTTTTTGATGCACAAATCATAAAATGACTCAAGGGCTCGTTAATTATTTGTGTAAAGAGCTCCTCGCTCGCAGGAGGTCTTTATTAATAATGACCGCACTGAACTTTGCACCTCAAACCTTGACCTTTGCTCCTCATATGCTCCATCATTTCAGGAATTTGCCTTAGGCATTCAATCTGTTGTTTAAACTGTTTAAGACAGTAGCTTGTAATTCTTTCTTTTTACATTGTCTCTCTCTCTCTCTCCCTTTTTGATTCTTTCTTTTTTCCTTTTATGCTTTGTCACTCCGTCTTGTCTAGATTCCACAATTTGCGATCTGTGGTGACTAATATTAATGCTGCAACCAAGGATTACTCATAGTGCAGTCTATAAACTAGTGAAAAATGGCCTTCATAAGTTCCCAGACTCCAAGGTGATGTGTTCACATTGCCTTTATTCATCCGATCCCAAAATGTTCAGTTTACAATAATACAAAACAGCAGCAAAGTCTTTCATTTCAAAAGCTAGAGCCAGGGAGTGTTTGGCAGTTTTTGATAGATGCCTTAAATGATATCAACTTCTTCTTCCCAGAAGTAATTTACACTCAGTTTTGAATTTGTAGAAGCTTGGGTGTTGCTGTGAACACTTTCAATACTCGGTCTTGGAATGATCCGAGCACCATTAGTCTCAGGGTTTATTGGAGGTCCTCCGGGTGTCTGAATGGCTTTTCTGTGGGCTGGCAGTATTCAGGGTGCGTACAGCCACTCTTTTGAAGTGGAAACGTGGTCTCTGTGGGGATTTGACCAGATCACACTCATAATTCGCATTGAGAGGAAGGTCGGTTTGCCCTACTCTAGCCAGAGCTCTCTTCTGTGCTCTGTGTACATCGCCACGCATGATTACTAGCAACTACAAAAACTAGTGACACTGAGATAGAAGCAATATGAATAAGAAAGGAAGAGAGAGACATAAAGAACACGGTATATTGTAATTTGTACCAAGAAAACAGCCTAAAATAAAAACAGTAGCAATCAGAGGCTACCTACCATCTCAACTCCTCCATAATCCTCAGGTTGGCATGTTTTCCATAATAAAAATAACTGTCGACTCTTCCTCTGTGATCGTAGTAAAGCATGAAAATATCTTGGATGTTTGGCGTGTATGATGTGTTTTTTTTAATTAAGTTATGAGGCTTTGATGGGTATTCGCTGGAGAGGATGAAGAATCGAATGAACGCTAGATATGTTATGCTTCTTCATGTCATTATATTTCTTGATGCCCACATTTTTTTTTTCCACAACCATTCTAATTGGCCCCAATGAGAACAACAGTTTTGGAAACAGAAAAAACCCCCAAAAATGTTGGTTTATTTCAGTTGAACCAGTCGTGTAGAACAATGCGGGAGGAGTGAATAGAATTTGATGGGTCACAAGAAGATTAAGCATCATTGCTTTATGTGTCGTAATAATATGGATCTGTTACACTGGTTGCGATACCATCAGTGTGTAACATGATCAAAAGATGGACTGATGTGTTTGATGTTCGTGCACCCCTCAGAGAAAGAAAAAGAATTTGATTATAGACTCCAGCTGTGAGGTTGCTTTTAGAACCTTTACATTCAGGTGTATACAGTGCGCTCTCTGTCTTTTTCACACACACACACACACACACACATGTACTCAAAACACCCCATGTGTGTCTGTGTGTATGTACATGTAAACACCCTCCGCCGCAGCAGAAACAGAGCAAGGTAATTAAGACTCCGTCTCTCGCTGCGCCGTCACAGTTTCTTTTTGAGGTCACAGGGAGCGAGAGGAGGTGTCCCAGTGTGCCTCACGCCCTCCTCCCTCCCTAACACCACCACCACCGCTGCCGCCGCCACCGTTGCCCTTATGTTTGTCTGTCACCTTGCCAGATGCAAGGGGGGTGGGGCTTCCACGCATTGCTGGGCACATGGCCACGGAAATCCCACAGCATGCAAAACACCTTGGTTATGTTCTGTGTGTGCATGTGTGACTGTGTCAGTGGGCGGGTGTTTGGGTGTAAGCAGAAGGCGGTGGTTTTGAGAGCAAAGGGTGAAGGTTATGAACATTTATGCCTGCACGCCAACAAATACATATCTTGACTGTGATCAAGTAGCTTCAATATCCATATTTTTGCATATCAAATGAATTGCAAGGCACTGATTTAATATTATGAATGTTAGCAAAGTAAATCCTGAATGTTTTTATATTTATTGAGGAGAGAAGATTTAAAAAACAAAGAGGTTTGCCAAGATACACCTGAAACTGGCTAAGGATATCCCCCATCTTTCTTTCCCCAGGCAGATGGAGGTTTGCACTGGCATTAAAATCAGACCTGACCCCAGTCCTTCCGCCTCAAGCCGCCAAATTTGATAGCTGAAATGTAGTTATTTCTTTTCCAGAGAGAGAGAGAGAGAGATTCACTTACTTTGAACACACAAAGGCTCTCATACATAGCGAAATAACTTATTTGGGAACAGCCAGAATTTAGATTAGACTTCGACAGAGTAAGGCACAGTACAGGCTTGTACACAAATAGCTTTTTAATAGCCAGTGACTCAGTTCTCTAAAGTTATATTTATACACTACACAGATAAACCTGCAGATCTGATGATAATGTTACCTGAAAATGCGCCTATTTCCCTTTTCCCAGTATTGGCCAGATGAACGTGGCATAATCGTAGTTTGTAATTTTCCTAAAATCAATATAATTTCCTTGAATAATTTTTTCCAAAGTTTGATTTATTTTATAAATTTTTGACCATTAGTTTGATATACTAACGCAAGGCAAGGTGTGTATTTCTGGAGGGAATTGAAATGGCATTGATGACATAGTTGTGTTTATTCATTGAATGAGTAACCGGAGCTCTGGTGAGGTCATGTTCAGCTACTAATGTCATTGAAACTGTCGTTCCTTTTATTCATCATTCGTAAAACTTTCCCCCTTCATCAACTTCCCGTAGCTATTTTCTCACTGCTTTGGAAACTCTTTCATCACGTCTTAACTTTAGAAGCTCTGGCTAAGATGCTTTGTAAATTGCCTTTATTGGGATTTAACCTTAAAAATTCTAAGAAACTGGCATCGATCTAAGAATTTCTTTTCTTTTTTCACCACCATACCAATCAGAGCATTAGATTTTATGCGAGATTGTGAATGCTGCTCCTCACCTCAACAATATGACGCTGCACAGCAACATACCATAGCAACGGTTTCTTGCTAAGAACAAATAATCTAACATGCCAGTTGTGTCAGAGCAAGTGTGTTGACAAATGTTATATCGTATGTAATAATGGCCACATTTTGTGGCTTGAGAAGCAGTCAGTCAAAACCATTGATGTCCCAATGTAAGCTCTGCTAACCTGCCAGCCTGCTATTAATGAATGAAGGCCTTAAATATCAACCACGAGTTCAGAACATTGTTACATTTCAGATGATACCATTTGCCCAATTGACACCTTTTATCAAGCTCCTGTTTCTACGACTGTTGTGTTCAGCATATATTTGCACAGGTTTTAAAGCACACCAGGCTTTCATATTGATAGTAGCTCTACACTATTGTTCAGTATTCCTCAATATCCATTTTTAGCATAAATGTTAGTCATTTTCCTCTGTTTTCTTGCAAGTTGCCCTTAAAGCTCGTAGTTTGCCTCGTTTTAGCAGTTCTTCAACTTTCAGTTTCCCTTCCTCTGAGTCAGCCCTGCAGGGAAAGTTGAAGCTGTTGTTCAACCAGATATAAAGTACTAAAGTACTTCCAGTATTTCCAATAAGAGTACGTTCCCCAGACGCAGTGCATTGGGAAGTTTTATTTGACTTTCAGGTCCTTCTCATAATAAAACAACAGGATTCAGGTTTAACTTTGGTGAAGTCTGTAAGATTAGAGGCTGCAACTGCAATTATGATAAACACAAGATCTATTAGGTGACCAATCCAGGGAGTACCCCGCCTCTCGCCCCAAAGTCAGCTGGGATTGGCTCCAGCCCCCATGAGAACCTTAAGGATAAGCAGCGTAGACAATGGATGGATAAGATCTATTACAGGAGCTACAGTCTGGATTATGGATGAGATAGAAGATACTGAGGGACATTAGCAGATACAAAAGTACTAACACAAGTCTTCTCAGAAATGAATATAAAGCATAACTACGTACGTGCTTAACGGGTTGTAACTTTCACGTTATCTCCTCTAATGACAATGTATGGGAGAGACTGGAGAAAAATAGATAACAGGGTTCCTTTGTGGGTTTTTCCTCTGCCTGCTGTAGAACAAAGAGTTATTAACTCTTTGTTGACGCCTGCAGGTCTAGCATGTTCATACATCTGCCCCAGACGGTGGCCCCTCCACACACACACACACACACACACACACACCTGTATGCATGCGTACACTCCCACAGACATGTGCACAGATAGTCTGTACAGAAGTCTGGAGGGCTTTGTCACCTCTGGTTAGACACCTTGCTGCAGCCGTCTGGGTTTAGGAATGTTCTCAACAGGCAGGAGGATAGAAGAGTGTTAAGAATAGAGGGGGAGGGGCCATCTATCTTGAAAAACAACCCCGGCAACGCTGAACCTATTTCTCGCTATATTGACAGATGACCATGCTGCTCCAATCATTCCATCTTGAAGGGCACAGTCAACAACAAAAATATACAGCTGGATTTCTACCCCTCCCATTTATAACAGAGTGAAGTTCAGACTCATGTTCCCTCCCTTCCTCTGCCCACAACATTCAGGCTATTTGAGTCAAGTATTTTATTGCCCCTAAAGGGAAATTTGCTTTGCAGACAGGGTTTGCAGTAAAATCACGCAGCAGAGTCATGTAATACAAAACAATGAATGAGGCCGCATTAATATTAGACAACAATGAAACACATAATAAATATAAACCCACCCTGACCATGGCAAGACCAGAGTTTTGTTTTTTTTTTAAACTGTGCACCACTACTTAGTCACTGAAACTAAGAGGAGTGGATGAATGCAGAAAGCGCCTTAAGTGGAGACAGAGTTGAATGCACTCTCATATGGGCTATAGAATTTGTTAACCTGCTTATTAGAGTGAGAGAACACTCGCACTGTGCCACCAAGGAAAATGTTCTCGGAGTCATGTAAAAGGATTATATACATGGCTTTGTATCATTGTTCCATGACTGTATTTTTTTTTTTTTTCTTGACTCTCTAACATAATGAATTTAGAATTCAGTCCCAATGTAACCCTACCGGTCTAAATAAATCTGCTGGTTGTGCTATTTCGGAAGAGAAAGTTGAGCAACCAAGTTTTTCTTGACAGACAGAGACAGGCAGGCGCTGGCCATGTCTTTGTCATCTGCATTCTGCATACCAAAGTGCTGACAGTTGCCTGCGCAAACAGCTCTGACAAGTTCAAGTGTCACATTTAGGATGCTTTCTTCTGTTTCAGCTCAGAATGGGAAACAGGAGAAGGCAGCAGATTAAACGGGACAGATCTGAGCTTTGAGTTGTTGGCGGAACTGGACTGTTATTGGCAGGACTGCGTGCAGCTGTGTAGATTTATGTATTTTTGTGTTGTGTGTGTGTGCATACACTAGTGCTGCAGCTAACAATTACCTTTGTTATTTGAGTAATATGTTTTTTAATCAGTTATTCTCTTAAATCAGAAGAAAATAGATGCTTGAACCGGAGTATGTTTGGTATTTTTTCTAGTTGCATCACTTAAACAATGATGATCAAAAATGAATCTTAATTAATATCCTGGTGATGAAGTGAATAATTTATCGACTTATCCTCACAGCGTGAACATTTCTGTTCGAGTACCAGAAGGGGTATGTGTGCATGCATACGTGTGCCACGTTCACGACTGGCTGATGCTGCGACATGCATGCGTTTAAGCGGCGGTGGTAGCGGCGGGGGGGGGAGTCCCCAGCACACTGATTCATAAACTGGTGCATCTAGAGCAGTGTAGAGTTGAGCTGCTGAGAATCGGTGCGCTGTCTGGGAGAGGGAGGGTCAGGGGTTGTGGCTGGGTCACGCTCTGTGGGAGAGGAGCAGCCTCAGCAGACATGACAGCGTTTGTGTGGAGGTGAGGAGAAGGGGAAAAAGGGATTTTAAGGGGGGAAAACAAAACCGGATCACAGTGGAGGACGGTAAAAGGAAGCAGGAAGCATGTTGTTTTTATTTAGGTCTTGCTTCGCTCAGTGCATGGCTTTTTTTTCTTTTTTTTTTTTTTCTCCTCACATCAGTGCTGCTATTGTTAGTAACAGAGTTAATTGTTAATTGATCCAAAGAGCGATAAAACTAGGCACCTAATCTCCCTCTCGCTGTCTCACACACACACACACACACACACACACACTCTCTCACACGTGCTGTAGAGAATGAGAGTGGATGTTTATTACAGGATCTTGGTGGATGCTATGGTGCCCTGGGGCCTATTAAAGCCCTCTCTTTAAAGGCACTATCAGGGAACACTGATGTGGGCTGCTTAAAGGAGGGCAGCGTAGAGGGGTTGTAGAGAGAGAAAGGGAGAGCAGAGGAGAAGAAGGGGAAGAAAGAGAAGTCTCTGGAACAGCGAGCAGAAGGAGGGAATAAACAGAGTGAGCACATCTGGATTGCCTCAGCAGAATATTTGTGCAACATCTGGAAAAATTCCCTGGAATTTAAGGGTCCCCTCCTTTCGTTTCAGTTATTTTTTTTTCTCCTTCTTTTCACTTCTTCACCGTCCTGTTTTCTGCAGCTTCAAAGTCTCTTACCCTGGTGCGGCAGGCACGTAAATATTTCTGTAGTAATGCATGTTGAGCCCTTGCAGACTTTATAGTGGGCCAAATTGGGCCCATGTGACCAACTCCCCTTTGTGCAGGGCCAGGCTAATTAAGTGGCACAGGAGTAAGAGGGCACCCGGCTGTGGACCCAGACCTCGGCCAGTTGTGGGCCAAACGCAACTCCTCATAAAAACCGGCCCCCAAAAAGAAACAACAAACCCTCTACTTCTTACAGACAGTAAACTTTAAGTCATAGCATGAAAAATAACCTCTTTGTTTTGTTTTCACCAGAACGTACAGACTTTTCTTGTATGGCACGAAAAAGCCACCGCACGTTCTGACGGAAACGCAAACAATCCACCTTTGTGTTATTTCACAAACAAATGTGGCTTTTTCATGTGTTAGTTTGTTGTCATTGAAAAGGACGTACAAAGACTGTGTCCGTGAGTCTCCTTTTGAGGTCTGAATTCCCAAGAGGGAAAAGGAAGCTTCAGTATTGAATCAACACCTTCAGTCGTTTCTTTATCATCATCATCATCACTCTGCTTTCACACAGTGCACACAGTTGCGTTCAGCTTCGGGGGCCCTTGCAGAACATAAGAGATGCGCGGCGAGGCTTGTCCGCCTCTACAGTGAGATCACAAGCGCGGTTCTCTCCCCTCTCATCAGTGGCGGAGCGAGCCTGTGTTGATTAAGAGCGATTAAGATTCAGACAAGCTCCGACTGCCTTCTGTCTTACCTGGGCGATGCTCCTTGTGGGTCGGCGCTGCTGACAGGCAGGTAGCTTACTCGGAGCAGAGGGGGGAGCGCAGGAGAGCGCAGAGGTACATGCTAATGTGGCGACTGCGCTGATCAAAAGAGATGCATCGCAGTCTCCCTCCGATGGGCTTACTGATGCCGGTGCCCCCCTGAGAGCTACAGTGTGCACAGGCAGGAGTAGGGCAGTGATCAGAGGGAGTGAGAGGAAGAAAGGAGGAGGAGGGGGGAGTCATACTTACGGAAATGAATGACAGTGAACGGAGGGAATGGGAGAAAGCTGAAGAGAGAAATCCATGGAATATAATGCCATCAATATTGAGCATTTCACTTATTCGTCAAACAAAAATACCAAACATTCACACGTTTCCTTCATTAGCGGGTCATCGGAGTGAGAAGGACATGCCATTCCAGTTCGTCAATCATCTCTTTCTATGAATACACTGAGCTGATTTTTTTTTTTCCCCCTCCATCTTGCTGTGCCGTTGGCCTACATCCTTCTGCTCAGATGAACTCACAAGTTGCACTCCTTTCTAGGAATGCTGATGTTGGTGATATAGCACACTGTATGTGTTTGTGGGACATTAGACTATGTATGCAGAGCAGTGTTGGCATGCTGATGTGCACGAGGGTGCGCGCTGGTATTTGTGCAGGTCAACTGAGTCAGTATGCGCTGGCATGTAAACAAGAGGCAATTACTTCTTTCTTTTATTCAGACAAAAATATATTTCCAAAGAGTTGTAGAAGTATTGTTTGCAACATTGTTTTACTTGTGTCTTCTCGCGTTTTCACTCGCTGCGTGTGGTTTATTACTGTGCTGTGGTGGTAATAGTCTTGTTGCAAGAGGGAGCACAACAGTGTTTGGACGAGTGAAAATCCAATCCTGTCGAAAAAACAGTACAAACTACTCCTAACTAACTAAACCACTCCTTTTTTCTATTTTTTTTTTGAAAAATTGAAAATGACGACTTTCACTTGAGTTCCAGAAACTGATTTATATCAGCACATCTGTGGATTATTATTATTTTTGTGATACATTTGTGAAATATTTAGTCAATAAAATGCTAGAAAATAGTGAAAAATGGCCATTACAGATTTCTGGAGCTCACGGTGATGTCCTCAGCTGACCTACAGTTTGGACCAAGAGTCCAAAACCCAAAGATATTCACTTTACATGATAGAAAACAAAAAAAAAAAAAACAGGAAGAGGGCATTTTTACATTTGAGAAGCTGGACGCAGGAAATATGAAGAATGTTTTCTTGAGACTTTTCTGGACCATTATTATGTTAAATTAATTGCTTCTCTCCAAGCCATACAAATAGAAAAAAAAGGATGCACAATTCAATTCAGATGCATTCAGGATTGTTAATAATAGCATTGTTAGGAAGAGGTATCTCACTGCCAGGCTTAAAAATAAGATTATGACAGTGTGGGTGCTTGCTACCTTTTTAAATGAGAATCGTAGAGGCTGGGGCCTTGCAGTACACAACTACACCGGCCTGTAGTGGGTGGGAAGCATTTGTCCTGTGCCTTTTGGTTATTGTGTATGCGGACATCTCTATGTAGCCCTGCAGAATGACCTTGCTCTTGCTTGTCCACTTGCCTGTCCCTTGATCCAAATTAACTCTGCTGTTTTGGCCCCTACTTTTTGAGAGGGTGCACCATTGCTCAGCTCTAAGCTGATCTGACGGTCTGTCTCTCTTGGTCAGTAATTGTTATTTGAGATAAGAGTTTTTACCCTGGAAGGCAGATTTTGTATTTTTGGAGCAGCTTTATGCTTCGTTGGCTCATTGCATCTTGCGGTGTGTGCAGGTAGAAGTACAGTGATGTCATCAATGACATTTCCGCAGAAGGAGTCCGCTGCAAGCCCTCAAAAGGTGCCTCACCTGTTGACCTGACCTGGACCTTGCTATAGAATCAAAATAAACTTGATTCTTCTTGCTATACTTATTTTATTTGTATGCGGTTGAGGTTTAGTGGTCTCACTCCTGGTTTACACAGTAAAACTGGAAATACGCCTCTTAAGCTTAACCAAAGGATTCCATATGAACTCATAATTGGCTCTAATAAATACCAAGTTTACATCTGAGGCAAGAAAATTGTCATAAAAATGAAGTTCAGAGACTGCACACAGAGCAGGATGCAGACCTGCGGAAACATAAGCAATGTCTGTCCATCAACAAAATTGCTTGCATCAGGTGAACAACTCTATATTTAAAATAGTCAGTATCTTGGTGTATGTAGCTAAGAGAATAAATACATTTTTTCATACTTGATCATGACTAATTTCCTTTAAAAGTCCACCGTCGTTTGACCTCTACCACTGAAACATACCGTTGATACATACAATATTTTGTACTAAAAGGTATTGTACAGTCAAGACTATTACATTTTTAAATAAATTGTTTTGTAAACTAGAAAGATTATATGTTAAATATTGAGGCTTACTAAATAATGCCTTGCAGTTTTCATGGTTAAAAATCATTATGTCCCCATCAATTTCTTCATGTGCACCCATACCGTAGCATGAGGGATGTTGATGCCTTATAAGGTTGTCTGTGTATCATTTCTTCAGTACTTAAATCTGTAAATCTGATTCTTCGTTGCAGCAGCTGCCTGGTTTATCTGCACACAGTGGTCTAAACGCGCCGTGCTGGGCCTCGTGACCCTGAAAGCCTGGGGGTCAAACCGATTGGAGAGAAGAGCCACGTGGTGGTCTGGGTCGTCAGTGTCATTACACCACATTGATTGGCTCAGATCCGGTGGCGAATCTCCAGTTAGGGTTCACTTAGTGAAATTATGAGTAGCTAGCAAAGGATTTCAGCTCGGTGTCACACACATACCAGTCGCTCCGCCTCAGCTGACCTCGGATGAGAATGAATGATTGATATTCCACAGGCTGGGCCCCAGGGGGATTGACTTGAGTTTTTGACCAGCTTAGCCTGTAGTCCTCTGCTTGATTGGCAGCAATAGTTTGCTCTTTCAATTGAACAGGGTGGGTGGCGGGGGGGAGGGGTTGATGGAGTACCAGTGGCATTTTGCATCTCATGACATGTCAACCTGCATTATGCTGTATGTGCATCTCAGTCACTCATTTGATAGTCAACTCAGAAGGGCATTGAGTCACAGTTAGAGTGCATCATTCAGTGTCACAGCTGAAATGTCTCATTGTGAGAGGGTTTTTATTATTAGCTAAAGCCTCGCTTATTTTTAACTGATGACTTTTTATTGTAAAAATATTAGCTTTTAATTTTAACCAGTGTGGTAGCTGACTTTTATACAGGGTGTCCTTTAGCGTTAAGCTAACTTATGACCTTATGACTATGGTGTACTGGTACACATCATTGTGTTGCTGCACAAAAAATATGTTTTTGTGTAAAAATGAAATGATAGAAGCAGCGTCATGATCCTTTTTATGTGTGTTTATTGATCCGCTGTAGTTTGCAATTACCAAGCTACCTGTGTAACGTCTTCAGCAGTGCAGCAAAGCCTACCTTCTATCTCAGGTGACACTGTTGTGCCAGATTTTTAAGAAGAGCTTAAAGCTTCAACAAAAAGACACTTTGAGGTTTTGAAGGCAATTCAGCGAATCCCAAATCCTATTTTGTGTACCTTTGACATCATGCGATCGTGCTGTCCAGACATTAGGGCACACTTTTGCTGTCACTTTGCAAAAAGTTGAAATATGTGACATCTTTGTTTTTTAACATTTCACCGTCCTTTGCTTTTTACTCATAATAATGGACAATACATGATGCAGCCATTAGCTTGTCACAATGGAGCTGTCTCACGCTGGAACTGTGCTCCCTCCTGTTATGATCATTTTCATGCTATCTGAGGCTCTCACTTTGTTTCCTGTCTCAGAGGGAACGGCTCGCTCGAGTCTTTAATGCTCTGTTTTTGTGCTCACTGAAAAGCTTCGCTTCTACCCAGAATACAGTGCAGCATCACACTAACTATGCTGAGCCTCATCCCCCACGGAAGAGAAATAATTTATAAAATGAAAACTACATTTGTTGTGTAAATGACCACATGCTGTAGGATATTTAATCCTGCCTGCAGTCGATCCCAGTCATGTGACTTGACCTAGTTTTGCGTGCCTCCCTCTGCTGTCTCCCTCTTTTTCTCTTTCATTCTCTTTCTCACTCTTTCTTTCTCCCACAGTCTCCAACCATTGCTCTGTTCGCCCTGCATCCCTTTTTCATTCTTGTTTCTCCCTCCTTGTTCTCTCTCTCCATTATTTTCCCTTTTGTTAGCCCCCATGCTGGCTGCAGTCTCTTTTGGTGTTTCTTTTTTATGAAGGACCCAAAGACTTTTTTCCTCCTGGGGCGTCCACGGTGGTGTCTGTGACTATATGGCCAATAAAGCTTGATTATGCACTGAATACCGGCCAAGCTCAAAATTAAGACATCTGTCACATGGAAGAAGTAAGTAATTAAGTACTCACTCTGTATTTTTTCTAGAGGTTTTTTTCAGTGGGGGAGTGGGGGTTTTACTGCATAAACAAACTTTAAACATATATTTGTATTCATATATATATATATATATAATACCTCTTTGACCAACTACTTAGGGGAGGGGCACTGTATATTAGCCTCAAGTTTCATCTTCTTGGCCTTTTTTCTTGGCCTCACTAACTAAAGTGACGTTAACTACCTATCGTCCTCATGGACATCAGTAATTTTTCGCCTCTTGGAGAAATATTTTAACAAACTCCTGTGCAGTGAGGAATTTTACAATATAGAGTTCATGTAAACACTGGGAATTATTTTACCAATGTTTATTGAGGTAATGTCACCAGTATTATATTATTAATATTAATTCTAATAAAAATTCATTGTGGAGGTTTGTTTAAACTGTAAAATCTAACTTAACATTAGCATGTACCTTATTCTCTGCTAACGTGATCCTATTCTATGCCTTGAGTGGCATTGCAAAATGTATACAATGGAATCTCACTTACAGAATGAATTTTTAGGAATCTGATAGAGATTTTCTCTGTATTTTTTGTTGTCTTCCCGGCTTTGTACAGGCGTACTTACAGTGGCCCTGACCTGTGAGCCAGGACATTCTTTTCAGTCTGTTCACTGTTTTGTTGTGTTGTGACATGGTATATTTGTTCCACTATTGCTTCCTGCAATTTAAATCTCACCTTGCCAGAGTCAATAGTAGGAATTAATATAATATAATATTATACTGTAATGCATTTAAAGATGCATACTTTTGATTATTTAAATGATTAGGTGCCAGTTTTGCCAGTTCTTTTTTTGAATCGTATTATGAATTTTTATTATGAGTAGTAAATAGAATACAACATGTTAGATATGAAGATAAAATAGTGTTATTTATTTAAAATTAGTGTTGCACATTTCATATTTCACTTTGACATGTGGGCCTTTGATGGCGCAGACCAACTTCTTGCTGTCCTACTACACAAATGAATAACCCACCAAAAATTAAAACAAGCTAACAGGGCTTATCACTGCCCAAACATTAATATAATACATCCAAAGTAACTGTCATCCTGTGACTTCAATTGTATAGTCACCCTCAAAACCCTGTTTGCTGCAGCCACCTGCAGTTTGATATACACTGCTGAAAGGTCAGAGGAGCCAGGACTTTCTTTTCCCTTTATATAAGCATTTGTGACAGCAGTGTTTAGTTGAAGAAAGGGTTGAAATATGTGAAATGATTTGCAAATATGGCCTTTAAATTTTAAACCTGATAGAATAAATTTATAGGTCATTTGCCAGATTGACGTCCTTGTATGAGCAGCAGCAGCCTGCTTGGCATAGATTGAAGTGAAACAGTTTGATTGCCTTTTGGAATGCGTGCCATACTATCTATTCCTGAAGAGCACAAGACATCACTCAGGCTTTGGAATATTACTGTAACTCACAACAAGCCTCAGCCTTTAGCTAATGTAGTGAGCATTCTACACTGTGTGTCAGTGATTTTACACGTTTTATATTTGTCTCCATACAAGCTATTTTCCGTCTCCCCACAACAAGTGGCTTATAGGCTATTACTGGCTATTATCTTTCTGCAAATACGAACTAATGATGCTGTCTGGGTTACAGCTTTCAATGTCAAGGCTTTGAGAAAAAGAACCCTTTGGTTTTAGTCAGTGTGTAGCTGCTATTTTGGAACAAATTACAGCGCAAATGTCATTTGTTTCTTGTCTTTCTAAATCCAGAAAACTGAACTGTGGCACAGAACGCGTCATGAATCGCACACAGTAGTACTATATGCAAGGTATTAGTTTCACAGCTCATGGCTGGATGCTACGTTATCATGGAGAGGTGAAGTGTTTTCCCACTTGAATAGTATTCTAGGAGTGATTATAGGAGAATGATTATTCTTGTATAATCACTCCTGTTGAGTTTTGTAAGGTGAGACTCATGAAATTTAATGAAAGTCTTTCATCATGAACCATTTTGCACGATTGGCCCATTTAAGAGTAATTATTTTAGTGCTGACTCTGAAGGTTGAGCAGGGTCCAGCTCTTTAACCTATGTCATAATTTTTACATAACATGCACAAAGAGCCAAAGAGCAAGTTGAGATCCTTAGCCAGAGCTTTCCTGGACCTTGTCAAGACTTTGCTAAAGACCTCAGGATTAATTAGACTTTTGAACTACTTCAGATGTTAAGTTTGGGAAAAATCAATGTCATCTCCTACGTTTTTTTTTTTTTTTAAACAACTTCTTTATGGATGGAAATTTATGTCATAGTCTAAACTGGATTTCATTAGTTCTCTAAACACACTGGCCAAATTCATACAATACAAAAAAAGAACCAAAAGAACAAAATGTGTTTTCAAGATGTGACTTTCAGTCTCACACAAATAGAAGTTATGTCTTGCCTATCAAAATTTCCTTCACAAATGGATTGCTTGGGGATTAGATGCCAGGTGGAAGTATGTTTATTTTTAAAGAGTCACGAGTAAGTATGAAGAACAGCTCCCTCTCAAGGTGCAGCCGTCTCAAGTCATGTCATTAATATGGGACCTGAAACATCAATACTTGAGGGTTCGCTCAGTGAGAGAGCCCTGTTGTCTCCATTCATTATCTTGGCACAAATTCTTCATTCCAAAAGTTGACTTTGCTCTGTAAGCACCATTTTCTGTCCAAGTCTTTCCCAGTCCAGCTTGGCTCAATGTCATATAGTGATACTAAATCTGAGGTGTGCACTTTACAACCAATTTACTGTAGATTTTAAATCCTGGACAGGATTATTTCAATATTTTTCCCTTCTGGAGTCTACTCCCTAATGGAGCTTTACAGTCAGCAAGCTGGAATAAACATCACTGGTTTTAAAATCCCCCACTCATATGTGCCTCCAACTTAAAGAGGCATTTTAGCCAAAGAGTGCACTTAATCCCTGTTTTTAAAGCTCTCCTACAAGTGGTCTGTCTTGTGTAAGTCTTATTCTACAGTATTATAAATTTCAGTGTTTTTATTGTTCTGGTTTTGAGTGCACACCCATGCAGAGCAGCTGCAGCTCCAGATGTTTTTGTTTCAGGTTTTGAATTATGTAACACTTCATATTAATATGTTTCACATAACGGGCACACTGCAAACACATTGTCTCCTATGACATGTATGTGTGGCTTTTTTTTAAATCAAGTTTTTAAAGTATTTCAAATTCTTGATATTTGCTGGCTCTGTCTTTTTAAATGTGTACTTTAAACTGAAAACCTCTGGAGTTTGGATTGTTGTCAGGATATTGGGATAAAAAACTATTGAAAATACTACTTATCATGCATATCATATATTACGTATATTATATTATGTATAGTAAATGTTGTAAACCCTAAAAAGAAAAAAAAAAAAAAATTTCAGTGTACTTGAGTATCAGAGTGTTGGCATATGTACATGTGCCATGCCAACTTGAGCGGGGCAGTGGGTGCAGAAGGCCTCATGCCAAAGGCAAAGGCAGAATAAGTAAATGTTAATGCAAGTCGTGACTTAAGCTTGCGTCACCTTGATTGGTGAATCTGGGTCAGAGTTACAGAACACATTGTTCGTCAGAAAAGAACAGAAGACGTGGGTGGCAACACAAGTCCTTCCCTCTGTTGTGTCCTTGGGTGATAATACAAGTTTACATCCTCAGTACGCGGATTCAAGATGTACTAGACTGAGAAAGCAGGAGGAGGTTAATAGGAGATTCTATGCTCCTGTAGAGATGGAAGCATGGGTGTGTGGAGTCAATTTAGCAGGCTAACAGGAAGCGTGTTCTGGGACCTTCAACAAGGACTAAGGCAGGCAGAGAGTGGGGCACAGGTCGCTGCGCTGTACCACACCTCCGTTTCGGCCTCACTGCTGTTGATGCATTCAGTTTTCCCCAACAGAATATTTATCTCCATACTGTGAAGCCAAGCTTTATTTTAACATCAGTTGCTGGAGGTAATTCTCTTTGATCAGTCTAAAATATCAGCTATGATCATGGAAAGTTGAAGCCATGAACTAAGGCCAGAACTGTATCCAATTCCAACCATGAATCATCAATTGCAGTGCAATCGAGGGTGAATCCTACAAAATACTGGATGAATTTACACTAGTGATCCATTAAAGGAAGCACATAAAACAAAGTTTTGTCTCTGCCTTTCTGGTGGTGATATTTCACAGCTGAGAGAGGGCCAGTGTGCGTTCTGCCAAGGGCTGTTGGCACTGGCAGATAGTTCGTCATGTGAACAGCTACTGTAAAGATCAGGAAAGGGATAGTAGATTTTTAAATGCTTCCTTGTGACCTTTCCAGGGTGAAAGGAGCCTTTTTTACCCATGCAACTTTTTCTGAGTCCAATCACACAAATTTGATTAGCGTCGTTTGCCCAAGGAACTGCTCTGGCTGCTGGGCTGCAGTGAGGCCCTTGTTCCTCAATTTGCCCTGCAGAAAGATTCTGACGTTCACAAGCAGTCTTTGAACTGGCCCCTTCTTTTCTTCCCCTCTAACCACATTTACCACACTCTTTTAGTTTCCCCCCCGGTCCCCCCTTTCTGTCTGAGGCTACTCACCAATGGGCTGCCTTTGGCTTCATCACGTCACAGTAAGTGAGACATGACTGTTATAAATTATCAGAAACTGCTGCTTTGGTGTCATCTAAGCTTAACCCTGGCACTGTGTAATGTTCTATACAATACTTCGAGAGACTGCAGTACATCTCCGTGGGAATGGTGAACCTGAGAGACCGGGAGAAATGGAGCCACAGTCAAAATACATCCATCTGTCATTCAGTATTGAGTCATCCTACAACACTTTTTTCATACCTCTCACAGCAGTTATGAATGCAGGTGTACTCTATGTCTGAAATCAGTCAAGTTTGGATTTGGTGTGTGTGTGTGTGTGTGTGTGTGTTTTACACCAACCAATCCAGAGACTGGAGGGTGGTGGGGTTGGTTATTTGCACCAGAAGTTGTCCACACTTTCAACCAGTTGTCTCCAGATGTGTTGCTCTCTTCACAAAGTGACAGAATTATGTCTGGCTCTGTGAGCGTAGTCAAAACCCTGATGTCGACAAGGGCAGTGGAGCAGGAGTGCTGTTTAATAATTACTGTTGATATATGTTGGTGTTTGTTTTAGACTGAGGAGCACACAAGTCAAGGTTTTGCAGCTACTCAACGTTGTATTGAATGGGGAGAAAATAGTGTGAAGGTGATGGCGTGTGGAACAATATTTAAATTCAGTTTTGACTATGCCACCTATGTTACTCAAAGCTACTAAAATCCAGCATGCATTTACAATAAGCACAAAAACAACCCCAGACAATAGAATTAACCATTTTATTTCAGTTAGTATTTTATTTAAATAAGTCGAATCACACCGTTACTTGGAGCAATCCTTAACCACCAAGCCTATCTGCGTTCCATAGAGATCTAAAAAAAGATTGTGGAGAACAACTCAAAGTAAAAGCCTATGGTTTGCAGATAGGCATGTGCTGCTCAATAATAACGGTCCTAAAGTTACAGTTTTTCAAAGGTCAGCTTTGTCAGTTCTACCTTTTCTACAGATGCCTTGCAGCTTCAAATGCCACACCAGGGCAACTGCCACTTTCATTATCCTGAGACTGTGTGAAAGTGCAGCCTCAATTTCAGACAAAGTAGGAAGGAACTTTTTTTATTTTTTGAAAGAGCTGTCGCTACAGAAAGGTGCTGTTGTTCATTTCAAAAGCGCCTCAGTTTAGATCTCGCAAAACACAGTGGCTTGAGAAGTCATTCAATAAAACTGTCCAGTTAAATTTTTTATTGCCGGTCCAGACCTCAGTGGCGGTTGGTTTTGTGACTCACAACTTAAGAAACAAATGCAAGTTGCAGAAATTAGTCACTTTTGTTTTCCAGTTAAGTGGGGACTACTCATAGCGTCAACCTCCTCGTCATTTTGTTAAAGGAAGTTTTGTCGCAAGTGCCTTGGTCTGTTTTGGCTGAACCTGAGAATTATGTCTCCCGGCCAAGGTCTTTATGGGTATCTGTTTCTGCACATTTTTTCTAACCTTCCAATAGGACTAAAAGAAGCCCTCAGGTGGCTGATGTTGCCCTAATTCATTCAAGGCACAGGAAATTATGGCTCTGAAGAATCTGTAGCTTCAGCGAAAAGTGTGTTCGCGTTCAGTTTCTGTACGTACAAACCGCTTGTACCTTGATACAAGGACATCCTTTTATAGGTTTGACACAATATTCCAAATAAAATGTGCAGTATACTACAGAGGCCTGTAAGTCTTTTCAAAGCCAAAGCCCTTGTTTGTCTGAGGGGTCACCTTATGTCCTCATAATCAGTTCGCCTGCTCCCGCTGACCTGTCCTGTCTGTGGTTTCGCTGCTCAGGGACCCTCAAGGTTGCAGAAATGGGGTCTAACTTAGGTTGGGATGTCATCCCAAAGGTAGTGTTTCTGAAACTGTAGGAAGTTGTAATGAATCCAGATGTACAGAGACAGGTGTAGAAGTGACAATATAAGGTTTGTGTAAAATACGTCAAAGCTATTTTTTTAAAATTGAGTATAATAATGTGGTCAGCATCTAGGTGTATTGCCTCCAGTTATCTTTATGAGGTTTGCTTTGTTGTCGTGATAGAGCTGCTCAGGCTTTGTTCTCATGGAGATAAATAAGAGCTTAGAGGCATGTTTAAATGTGGCTTTTTCCCTTCAAAATAGGTATCATCTAGGGGGAGGGAAGACAGTTTGCTGATGTAGCAGACATGCTCAGGAGCAGGTCGGATGCCTTCCATGCTGATAATCGGGATCGGAGAGAGATGCAGCACTCAGATGAGAAGTGTTTGATTGTCAGCTGATGGGTGCTGTGGTGCCTTTTAGCTGCTCACAGAGAGCTGAAGCTAAATGTAAAGTTGTTTCAACACATAGGCTTTGTCACAGTGGTAACTGTTGGTGTAATGAGACTGTGTTGCACGGGGTTAGCTCTCCTTAGCGAATTGCAAATGGATCATTAAGTTGTTGCACTTGATACCTTTCATTGATACAGCATGAAACACAAGCACAGAATGTGTTATACACACTTGCAAAAAGCCTTGACCTAGTGGTGACTAGGCCTGTACCTCAGAATTATTTTCATTGTTGACTAATCTCTGAATGATTTTTATTCATGTAGTCTTTAGAATGCTAAAAAATGAGAAAAATGTCTGACCAGTAGTCAAAAACACCAAAATATTTAATCCAGTGATATGAAACACAAAAGCAGCAAAAGTAACAGGAAAGTAAGGGAAAAGGATTTAGTTTTTAATCAGTTTTCTAAATTGAATAAAACACTTACACAGTGTTTATGTCTCAGCATGTGAAAGTGAGTACTGTATTCTTATAGTTAATTTATTAATGCTTAACAGTCATTACATTATTCAGCGCTCATTCACAGTGAAGTCTTCTTCCTACAAAATAGCATGTTGATGAAACAGTAAATCCAATAAAATAGATATCTGAAGGACATGCGGGTAAACGCTTGATAAGCACACTCGAAAATCAAGGCCTGCGTAGAGGACAGAGGATGGGGGACAGCGTAGAACTTGGCCTCTCTTGCACAGGTTTTCTCTTCCTCATGTGGAGCTTTGAGCCATGCTGTAGAAAACCTCTGAAGGTGAATGACATTCATGATGGTAACTGTGGCGATTGATGACTCCTCTGCTGGTCTGTCCTTCTGCACGCTCTACCAGGACCTTATCCCCTGGAGTACCACATGGGAAAGGCTTTTTTTTTTATTGCACCTGGGAGATGCATTAAGGGCCCAATGAACTCTGACCTTGGGCTTGATCACCCTGGCAACACGAGACATGAACAATTGTTACGCTTGAAGAGAACTCGGCTGCAATCCCTTAAACTCTCATAAATGCTTGAATGTATTTCATTCAAAAGACTTGAGTTTTGTTGGATCCTGTAAAGTCTGGAAGCACTTTCACTGATGTATCTGTGATAAATGAGCGTTGTCTGTTAATGAAAATACTTCTGCTCTTATCCATAAGTTTAGTTATAATGGAAGATTTACACACCTTTGTTTCATTAGAACCTTGTCATTAAACTTTTCTTTTATTAGCCTTAAATCAATAAAAACCCTTCTTTCATTAGTGAAACATCTCAAAGGCTTGCCTTCATTAGCACAAGGTTGTAAATGCTGCATGCGATTTCATTAGCAGCCTATCTTTAATGAGGAAACCCCCAGCGTGTTTACACTGCTCTGATCCCCCATGATCACCAGTAAGGAAAATGCTGATTGGCTGCTTTCATTTGAGCTTGTTCTCCCGAAGATTGGATGATACAGTTATTAAAGCCAATTAGATCCTTGCTGCTTAGAAGTGAAAAGCAAGATCAAACATTACTGCAATCAAGGTCCTACTGGAGTATATGGGCCAAGATGGAGAAGATTTAATGACAAGACATGCACCAACCTTAACACTCATGACAGCAGCTCCTGAACCTGCACATACATGTCCGAGCTACCGCCGCACTTTCATCATTTACTTCAAGGCTGGAAAAGTAAACCCTTCACTGAAAATGATTTATGATGCCAACAGGAAAAAGACATGAACATGCCCCTCCAGTCCTTTAGTATTTTAAATGTTTTTACAACTGTCAAGTGAAGGATTCATCATTTTGAATTTAATTTATCTGAAAATGACCAAAGTTTGATGTAATTCGTACATCTGTGTATTTATTTTTGAAATTAGTAATTCTTTTTCAGAGAAACTGAGATCATGTTCAAGGTCAAACTGATTTGTTCAATCTTCTAGAAATTCCAAGTGTTTGAACACCATACTTTAGCACTACTCTGTCCCGTGGGAACCTTAGTCCAGAGGATGGCTTGCAGTGTTGGCCTCTTTTTGTGGGGGAGCTGCTGTCTCCTTAGTTTACTCTAGATTTTGGAAAAGTCCAACTTGACTGGGAGCCTTGGCTCACATGTTAATGCCTTAATGTTCAGTGACAATGCTCAGAGCTCTATACCATGTGCCATTGTTTGCCCTTCAACCCATTTGTACAACCAGGAATATGCTGAACTGTAGCAGATGGAGCAGGACTTATTTTAATCAAAATTTTACAAGATTCCTCCAAGATTTTTTTTTTTTCCTTACACAAGAGATCATGCACCTCATCCACAAGTACTGGAAAAATCCTTCTGCATTGAGATTCTTGGTTAGGAGGAGTGCTTGGTAGAAAATAGTTTACAGTGAAACTACACAAATCCTTCTTTGAGGATAACAAAACATTGTGATGATAAAGATGAAATGGCTAAAGTATTTTATTAGTTTTTCTTTTATAATTTACAATTACATATGTTTTATCTTTGTCATTATTTTGTAGTACTTCTTGTAGTATAATGTGAAATGTGGGCACTGCACTACATTCCAGCATTGGTTGTATATCATTGACATAATATTAAATGATTTCATCATCACCATGTTCAACAAAACCATTAAGGTCTTGCATTGCAGTGATGATAGATATCTCCAGATTTTGGCAAATGATGTGAAAATCTCATTTGATAGATTGCACCCAAGCTAAGAGGAAAAACATGTTTGATTTCATTTTGGGGTGAACTAATCCTGCAAGATTGACAACAAATGTACAACTTTTTGTACAGCACACACACACACACACACACAGGCAAACTAATTTCTTAAGCTGTTGTCATGTGGAGTCACCAACATAAATTTTATTATTCATTACATTTTACTCATGCCCTTCCGACATGCCTTTCTTATTAATGATACCCATGAGTCAAACATCTGATAACAATAGCATTATTGTGCTCAGCAAACATTGAGATAAAGCTTATAAGGAGAAACATGTTGACTTTGAGTTTAATGAGACCGCCAAAATGCTCTGGTCGTCTGTTTTATTTAATGCGTGATGTTCGGGTTCATCTCGGTCTGACTGTGTTTGTTCTTGCTGGTCCAGACTTGCTTTGTCTTGTCAGTCCCTGCTTCACCCGTAATACTAATCAAAGCTTTGAAGAATGCATCGGGCATGAAAGCCCCCCCTTCCTCATACATCCACATAACTGCACATGCACATGGCGCACACTCAGACTTGCACACACTTATAAGCAGAACATATCAGCATCCCAGGCTCACAGCTTATCAAGAGGAACTAATTCAATATCCCTTTGCCTGTTTTAAATGTCATTCTCTGAGCTCATCCGGAGTGACATGTTTTTCATGGTGGCAATAAAGGGGCTTTATGGGCTCAGAACACAATGAGAGGGGAGGGGGGGTGATCTTGGTATTTGCCGGAAATCTAAAGGTCCTCATGAGAAATAAATAAAGTTTGGATTTGCAGTGATCTGCCCATACCAATGTGATCTGCATGAACTACCCAGTCGATAAAGAGCGAATCCTCCTTTGAGTGAGATAAGTAAAGTTATCGGGCTTTGGCTAGAGGCTACAGTGTCAATCATGAAATTAAATGCCAGTCATATGCCACTTTAAATCTACAAATTTTAGATATTTAGGAACCAAAAAAGTCATTAGTGTTATGGTTAGAGCTACAATGTTAGTGCTTTGTACATTTTCAAGTTAGTGCTTGATTTCTGGTGCATTTGGCTCCAACTTTCTCTTGCATTTCCTTATTTCTTTTTACATTTTCCTCCAATTTCAAATATTAGAGTGCTGTAGATGAGGAAATGTTTCACCAAAATGTTTTACTGTAGGTTTTGTTGCTCTACCTCTTTGCTGGGTAATGTCAGTGATGGGTGAATGCTGGTCCAGAGGGCATGCAGCCTGCTCAGTTGCTTTATTGTGCCAGATAATGACTTCCCTATTGAAAATGACCTCTTTGACCCCAGAGACAGACAGTAAGACCGCCTCAACCAGCCCCTCGAGGCACCTCTGCCTTATCTGGCATTTTGCCCACACAGGGCTGCTAACCTCTGTCCCATGCCCGACTGCTTTTGGCGTTCCTCTAGGCCAGTCTTACCCAGTATTCTGCAGGCTTTGTCTGTTTTCTGGAGCCCTCACCTAGGGTACAACCAGAGTGACATGAACAGTGAGATGTTGTGGTACCACTGGTGAGGAGGTAAAGGTGAGGGCCAGTCAGCTGTAAATGTGAGAGGTCGGCTAGGTCGGATGGTGGCACGGTGCTGGCAGGAATACATATATTTTAGTTTCTTCACTCTTCACCCCATGAGCCCCTAACAAAGAAGCCCTAAAGGCACATTCTCAATTTTGGCATTTGCCTTTCCAGCTGAAGTAATCCTTTGGTGTTGTATGCTCAGAAGACTTTCATATATCAGCTACTAGAAGCCATTTTTTTTTTGCCATTTTATCTTCTCTTTCTGTCTCTCATTTTTCTTCACCTCTTTCATTACAGGGTTCCTGAAGCCCCAGTGCTCGCTGGCTCCTCCCATGCAGCGAGGTCGCTCAGGCGAGGCTTGTTCCTGTTTCAGTGGCATGTGTCCCCTCCATCAGCGTCGCCTTTCCTCAGGTAACACTGACTGTTTAAACAAACCTGTTGTTACTTGGGTTCTTGTCAGTTGTTAGGTCAAATGTGGGTGAAAGCACAGGTAAGAAATGTATTGGTGTTATTTAAAGGGTGGATACTGATATTTTTCACAGGCCAAGATGAAGGTTTATGGTTACCGTTTTATTAGGTTCAATTGAGATAGTTTTGTTTTACCATATTTGCGTGTTCTGTGTTTAACAAAAATAACAATATTTTTTTAAAAAATCATCTCTAAACACACAGAAAGGTTTTTCTTAAGATCTAATTTTAGTTTGCATGTTAATTAGTTTTAACTGGTTTAAGTATTGCACATATAACGTACAGTCGGAGGCAGATATGGCCACAGTGATAGTCAAGGTAACAGGATAGAGTTGCGCTGAAAATCTGAGCACCTATCGAAGATTTTGGACCAACGCGTAAGATAATGCTCTGCATCCCCATCTACATTAGATCAATTTGTAAAATTTAAACTTTCATCTTCAAATCTGTTTGGTGATGTCTGATTGCCTCTGATGCTATATGTCATTTTGTAATGTTTGGCTATGTTTACTTGATCTCAACAAGATTACCTGATTTAATAAAGGTTGTATATATAAATGAGGGTACATCTTGTGGAGGAATGGTGTTCAGCCCTGCAATAGAGTTGCACAGACACTTGGCAAGGAGCACTGAAGCTGTTCTAGAGGCTTGTGGTTGCCTGACTCAAGACACTTCATGTTGATTTTTCCTTTAATTTGTCATCCATCTGTATGTGTGTGTACACAGATGCAGGTATATACTGTATATACAGACTATCTTCTAAGCCCATTTTTGGCCAATTATTTTTGGTGAATGTAAACATTTGCTTGTGGAAAACAAGTTCTTTCCTTTTTGACATTTTTTCTTTAGTCTCTTTGATCTGTTTTGGGCAGCACTACAAATAAATCAGACCTCTTTGTGGTTTGATGAATTGAATTCATTTGTACTGTACTTGAAATGCTCTTAGCTACATTTAGTGGACTTTGTTTGGTGAAACGGTTTAGTGGATTTGAAAATGTTCAGGTAAATATAATTAAATGTCCTGTTGAATATCAGTGAAATGAAATTTCAGTTTCCCCAACCAGGATAAGTTAGGCAAAACACTTGTTTTGTTCAGCAAATGTGTGCTGTTCCCTTTTAAGAGTGCAAACACAACCAAATTACCATATTATAGGCATATATTCTAGATATCAGCAAAAATGACAACATCTCTTTGATCTACAGTGAAGTGCAATCTGAATTTGATAAGCAGAGAGAAAATCTGTTGTTTCTTCATTTCTCAGCTGTATCAAAACTGCCTTGAGGTCTTTCCGTAAGTGAAATCATCCCATTATATTTGCCAATAGACTATCTTTAAAAAAAGAAAGTATGATTACTCCAATCAAGTCCATTACTGGTCACATTTCCTTGTCTTTTATTAGGTTTTTATTGTAGTGAAAGTTTTGCCCTCAACTGTCAGAAACAAGGTCATCCTGAATAACCTCGGAGGAGCAACAGAAAAGAATGGAAACGTGACAGGACAGTGTACTGTTGTATCATGTTTGAGACCCAGACAGTGAAAGCAGTTTTGGTTAACATTTCCTGGTTGTTATGTGAACTATTTTGTAGCTAGAAAGTGAAAGTTCACAGGACACTGACCATGCAGCAAGGACACAATTCCCATCTGCCCCAGTGGTCTGACATCAGAGAGACGGGGGCTAAGCTTGTGTAACATTTTTCAAGAAATTGTTTTGTCTTACTGTATTTTTGTCCTCTTAAGCAAAAAGAGAGTGTAAACCCAGATATCTTATTTTGCTCTTTGGAAACTCAAGGATTTCTTTAGTGTCTCAGTGGAGGCAAACTGAGAACCCACTGCCCTCTCTTTCACAGGCAAATACTTTTTCATGGACAAGTTTCAGCACGATCGGTGTGGAGCACACTTTTTCCACCAACCTCACCCCCATCTTTGTGTATGTTGCAGAGCTATCTTGATTGATTGCTACATTTTTTACTGTCACAGCCTGCAGTAAGGGTGGACATGTTTCCTGAACAATTAGGAGCATCTGGATTAGAAGTGTAGTCTTGCTGAACTATGTCAGAGGTTTTCCTTCTTCGTGTTGTGGCTATTTTAAGACACGTAGGGCACAAGGATACGCGGCACATTAGATTATTTTGTCTACCTCAGATTCAGGCGTAAATGGAGAGGAGCGGAGGAGTAAAAAGTATGAGAAAAAGATGGATTTTGCTGTCTTAACTTTTGCTGTTGTTCACTACAGGAGATGTTAAACCAATTCAGTGGTGTGGTGAAGGCTCCCTAAGCAGCCAAGAGCAGAGTGTACTTCTAGAGAAAATGAAGTAACTGTTAAGTCATAGCAGCAGATGTTGGACAGCCGCTCTGGAGTCTAAAGTTTATAGACCCTGTAATAACCATGGGTCTAATTATGGAATGTGTTACTATAAATCCAACAGTATACCCAGATCTTCTGATTGTCCTCCAATCTCGACGTTCCAGCCGCCCGACTACGGCCACAATGACAAGCTGCTGTGGGAGGTGCGAGGCATGTAGCGGTGACCAAGCAGGAGGTTTCTGGGAAGACTTGCGAGCCTCGCCCGGGGAGCCGTATTCAGCAGCGATCTGTTGAACTCCAGGCTCCACACTGATGTGGCCAGGCTCCGGTTTCAGCGGTTTTACATTGTTTGGGCTTTTCAAAAACAAACTCTTACTGGAAAGGGACTGTGAGAACCATAGTGTTCAGGACCTTGCTTTTCTTCAGGATCATTTCAAAAAAGCAATCATTTAGTGTATTTTTTTTTTTTTTTATGTGAAAAAGAAGTCATGATGGGAAAAAGGTTTTTTTTTTTTTTTCTTTGGAATTGTGGTGTATGAGGTGAGAGAGAGGGAAAGCATAAAAGAGAGACAGCATTGAAAACAGGGCTTTTTGAAAAGGCCCTCACAATGCAGGCCTTGTGCTGTGATTTGGTCTGTCCTCACCGAGCTGAGCAGAGGAATGGAAAAGATTATCCACAGGAATGTCTGGGGTGCCCTCAAACGGAGCGGGCCGCGTGACTGGCCAATAGGAGCGAAGCCTGCAGAGCGGCGGGCTAATTTTTTCCTGATGAACTCAGCTGCCTGCTCCACAATGCAGTCTGATTGCCAGGGCTGAACCCACATATGGTCTGTGTTTGGTGGGTCCAAATGACAGGACCAATTCTGCCTGGAGAGTAAAGGGGGTGGGGGTGTTGGATGTAGATGATTATTACTGGCTCCCCCACTTTTTTATTTCATTAGCTTTGGATGTGGCTGAGTGGTGTGCCGGAAACGCACCAACATGATCTGGTTGTCCCGCCCTCAGGTTCTCACTACCTGCTGAGACTAACCCACCAGGTGTTACTGTTAGCTTTTCATTCATCGCTCTTTATTGATTGCATTTTGTTCAGATAACAAGCAATTATGCCCAAAGCCAAGCCACATTAGTGTTCACGGCAGTCCCACTTCATTTCAGTGCCTCAGAATTATCTCACTGCCTCACAAATCCTGCCAATTAATTTGGAACCTTTCAGTATACTTGGAAAGAGGCTCCATTGCTCCTGAACATAGAACGGGGCCAGAGTAGACTACAGGGAAATGCAAGTGACACAGCTCCATGTGTGTGTGCAAGCTCATTGTTTTTCTGCGTGGTGCTTTTTAGCATCAGTGCGGCAGTAAAAAGCCATGTGGTGGGCCTCTGGAGAGAGGCAGCATGTGTTTGTAGACCTTGTGGTCACACAGCAGGGTTTGAGACTAGAGGTTGGGGTAGACAAAAGAGGCTAAAAAGAGAGAGTGGGGTGAGTGTGTGTGTGTGAGATAGGTGGGGGTGGGGGGGCGGGCAGTGAAAGTGGCTTTCGGCTCCTCATATTTCTCATTGCGGGGTCCTGCAGAGGTGAGGAGGGTCACGGAGAGGGAGCTCGTTAGCCTCAATGTGCTCCATGCTCCCCTCACTCTTAATTGGCTGGCCGGAGCCAGTGCTGTCCCAGGCTGCTTCCTGTTAGGTCAGGAGCCAGAGAGGCTGGAGGACGCCAAGCTGCCGATTATGGGCCCTGGCCCCCATTCATTCAGAGTACACACTACAGGTTATTTTTGATACACAAACTCCAACTATCCAGACTAATCCTAAACAGCAACCAGCTAATCTCTAATTCTTCTAATGGTAGGGGGTTTACTTGAGGCCAGAGGACTGGGGTTTGTCATAACTCGGATAAGAACTGCCAAACTGTTCAGTTAATTGGCCGTTTTCATTTGTATTAAAGTTAACAGATACTGCGAGATATATTGGCTTTGGTTCCCAAGATATACAGACTGCTCATGCTGCTCTTGAAGATGATTTGAAGTCTGTGACATGTGAAGAAAAATCAAGCTTACATTAATTGATTTTTTTGGCCACCTCTGAGTAGAGCAAGACGTTGTAAACACATCTGACAAATTAATACATCGTAAAGTTGATGTGCGACTGTAACAAACATTTGCTTGTTCACACATCCAGCAGACCTGGAACAAGTTAGAGAATCTTAGACAGAGAATCTTACAACTTACAGAGTTCGTTAATCACCAAGAGCGACACTTTTCAGTTTAAACACAGTCACTTGATTCACCAAAATAAAAGTATTGATCAACTTTTAAGAACTTTGAAAGACTGACTGAACTATCTCACCATTGCTGTACTACTTTCCCATTACGTTCTTTTTGTGTCTCTTTGTACTGCTTTCTAAGAGCCATTATGCTAGCCCTTTTATCTAATGGGGATTCTCTGAATATCCATAATACCTGTCCATCATGTCTGCCAATGGGATTCCCCCAAGTGACATGGCCCCTGGTGGCCAGCTGCCATGGTGGCAGCAGCTAGGATACATCTGCGTATGAGGCCTCCGTGCTGGCACAGAGTGACGGCAGCCATCCACGGCGGGTCACTAGAAATCAGAGCGACTAAGCCTTTGATAACTCTCTGAGCCTATAATCCCCCAGCAGCACCATCAGAGTGAAATGCTATCTCATTGTTACAGCTCAAACTCAGTGGCGAGCAGGCAGCCAGGGACACGGGGGACAGACAGGAAGTGGCCGTATCCCTGCTATCATGCAGTCATTGTCATTTCCACAGTGTAATCGGGGGTTGTAGAGTTGAGGGTTGAGAGTTGAATTTGAATTTTTAAGTGAGCTCAAATTCTCAAAGGCTATCATTATGAGTTTAAACATGAATCATGGTAGTGCAAATGAAACAACATTTAAATTTAAATTATCAGGAGTACAGCATAATTTAATGCCTAATGAATATTTGAGTGGAATACAAATTTATCCATTGTTCCTTCTCCTGTTAAAATCAGAGAGAGCTCTTTGTATTGTTTCTAGCAGAAAACAGTCGCTTGTGTTTTAAATACATTTTTCTTTTGCATCCCTCTGTATATTTAGCTCGTTGATAATTTATTCTGTCAGAGGCAGTTTACACAGATGTGGTGAAATCTTTTTTCTGCCACAGATTCCAGCTCTCCTTGGAGTTGATCCTGACCTGTTTAGTGAGGTTACAGTACAGTGTGTGAGGCTTTGCAACTGGAAAGAAGAAGAAAAAAAAAAGAAAGAAACCCTGCATTTTTTATTAACATCAATTAAACATGAATAAGCAAGTTCTCATTCTTCAGGCCCCATGTTGCCTAACACAGAACAGTATGTAAATCACAGTGAAGCACACTGGGTATACTGCTGAAATATATGGGTAAATGAATGGACGACATGAATACAAATGAGCATGTACGTCGTTACCCTGATATCTCGGTCCTGGTTCTCTCTCTGCTTATCCGTGATCCTGAGTTCCATGGCTGTGTTGAGGGTCACCGGCCTCCTCCAACCACCGATAAACATTGGAGGACTGGGATTAGAATGAAGTGCATGAGTGTCACATTTGCAGAACAACAGTTCTACTTGGCTCATGACACATTGTGCTCCACTGTGCAAACAAACAGTGGGAAATGTGTTATTTGTGTACAGAAAAGTACACCGCAGGCAGGGGTAAATCATGGCAATAAAATGGAGGGAAACAATTATTTACTCAGTAAAAACAAAAAAACTGCCATATGTGACGTGATAGATGAACACGATGAAGAACTAGAGTGCAAAGTAAGATGTGATTTTAAGAAATGCCATCAGTTATGGTGCCTCCTTTTGTTTTTCCTCTTCTCACCAACAAGTTTTTGTTGAACATCTGGATCAGCTAACAGCAGCACGGCCAGATATTTTGGACAAGGCCAGACCAAAGGAAGAGGCCAATTTCTGTGATTTATTTATCAAGTCTTATTTTCCCTTGAAACCATGCATTTCCTGGTTGTTGTGCTTTGCTTGCAACATCCGACAACACAAGAATGCAGGAACATTTATCTTGGCTTTAGCAACTTTCTTATTTTCTTTTATTATGTCATCTCCCTCTAAACCATAATGAGACTCACCATAATGTTACAGCAGTTTCTGCATGTCCTTCTCAGTCCTCTTCTTGTTTGTTCATTGGCCTGTGTGTTAAATAGGTGGTAAGGGAGCTCAGGTGTCCTTTTAGAGTGGACTGGGAGCTCGATGTTGTCAGCGGCGGTTGTGGCTGTTCCTCTTCTCACTATGGTCAGTTGCCTCCGTCCTCGTCGATGGAAGTTTGAAGGGCAACAGGAGCTACAGATCATCAGACTGTGTGCGTCCTGCCGCCCCCCCGGAGGAGGAGAGGCAGGGGAGAGAGAGAGAGAGGCAGTCAGGGATGTTGGGGGATGGAGAGAGAGGGTTGAGGAGTTAGCAGAGGAGAGAGCAAATGGGGGGCGGAGTGCGGGGGGACGCTGTCGGTATTTTGACGCTAAAGTGATTCGACACGCTTGGCATTATAGCCAGACTGGTGATGGGGGGAGGGCGAAGTAGCGCAACCGAGCGCTTGATCCGAATGTCACCGAAGCCGATCTCATGAAGTGGAAGGTCAGAAACATAGCACCTGCCGCCCTGTTTGCACAGGCTCCGCCCTTGTGCTCCCGTAAAGGGCAAACCAGGAATCGAGGGTTGTAGGGTAGAGGGCGAAGGGTCGGAGAGGTCTGTAGAAGATGTGTGTATGATTATGGTGGGGGGAGGCAGGGTGGCAGAGCCCTGACCTCCCAATGTCACATGTCTCTGCTGCACAGCAACAGGCCCACCCGAGTGTGCTAATGCAGGCCAGTACATGCTGGGATGTGAGAGGTTGAAGTGGGGGAGAAGTGTTTGCAACTCCCACATGCGCTCTCCTCAGAGAGTTGTTTCTTGAGGTGCATGGAGAAAGAGAGGGGCGAGTAATGGTAATGCAGCGGCTAATGGAAATATCTTGTTGGGACTTGGTGTTGGTCTGAGAAGCTGGTGGCCCTAGAGAAGTCGACTGTGGCTGCAGTGGTGACACTAAAGCCTTAGCCCCTGTTTTACCAAACAAACAGGACAACAATTGAGAAGCAGGAAGTCTCAAAGTTTAAGTGAGGACTGTAGTGTCGTGAATCATTTGATTGGCACTCGGGTCTTTTTGTCATTGTTTTGGTAAGAATTTCTAGCGGTTATGACAACATTGAACTCACCAGAGTAATTGCTGAGCTCATACCACAGCAACAAAACACAGTAATAAAGTCATACAAGTTCTAAATAAGACAGCAGGTTAGCCAGATTACCCAAGCCACATAGTACTGTAACTTGTTAACTGTGACAGATGTTAATGATGCACAGTTTGTAGTTTGTAGGAGTAATAATTTTCCCATTAAGTTTGGCTAACCTTGGTAAGTACAAAGTACAAGAATGTACAGAAATATTGGCAAAATCTGTGAAAATACAACAGGCGTTGTAAGAAACTGGAATTGTCCTCTTAACTCAGCCACACTCTTACCCACTCTCCATGGGCTCTGGGCGCAGGAAGACCTAGGGTGTTAGTGGGGGAACTGTTGCAGAAAGTTGACCTTTAGTGTCCGCCCAGGCGGCTCAGTCAATGGGACTGTGTGATAGAGTAGAGTCTGTGTAAAAGAGTGCACCAAACACCACAGGGGCATCATGTCCACAAGTCGCTTACAATCACTGACATTGAGCTAATTGACAAACGTGGTCGTGCAGCAGTTGCTGGCATGACTTTGAAATGAGGATGGAGAAAGAGTAATATCCAGAGAGGGCCGTGAAGACCGCGAGAGACTGCAAACAAGGAGGGGGTAAAGTCAAAGTCAAACCCGATGGCTCAGCATTGACATATCTCTGGTTGTTATTTATCAGACGGTTTTGGCTGTGTGGTTCAGTTAGCCAGACCTTTATGAATCATACTGATAAGATTTCCCGGTTCACAAACCTTTGAGAGGACAAGGGGGGGGCAGCATGTTTTGAAATGAGAGGACAAAAACTAGTACTTAACTTAACCATGTGTGGGCAGGTGTTTATGTAGAGCGTTGCTGAAATGATTGGTAGGAAATCACCGATTCTGATAAAAGAGTTTGATGATTGTTTACATCATTTATGAGGCAAACGTACCGAAGGATTTGCTGCTTGTCTCATTCTAAGTACTTGTACTGATGGTCAAAACAAGATAAAGCAAGCAAAGCAATTTGAAGGCTCACTGTGAGCTCTGTGAAACAGCGACAGTCATTTTATACATGTTATGGATGTGCTCACACTCTTACCTGCCTTGTTGGCTTCTCCCGCGAGGCAGCGGGAGGCTCGCCCAGGAAGGAGTTAGTCATTTACGTGACAGTTTTACACTAAATATTATGAAACCATCCACAGGCCCTGGAACATTTAGTCCCTGTTAATGCTCGTCAACTAAAGACCTCCTCTCCCGTGGCGACATAAGCATCAGGACAATCACTTAATGCCAGAAAGAAAAACCCGCCACGAAACTAATGCCTTTGCATTCGTCTGTGTTTGTGTAGGTGGCTGTGTGTTTTGTATGCATATATGCATGTCATGGAAGGCTTTAAAAGGTGTGATCCTCATCTCTATCCTGCCAGCTGTGCTTGATATCATTTTAGATTTTGTACCACCCAGCTGAGTGATTAGGAAGAGCTGAGCCACTGCGTTGTCCAGCCTTCCTGAAAGTGACTTGTGCTGTTGCTCCTCCGCTGTGATTTGTTTTCCACCCTCCTATGTGAACAGGTTCATCACGGTGTGATTGTATAGAACATCTATGTCAAAGGCAAAGTGAGCAGCAGCAGCAGCTGCGTGTAACCCAAGCTGATTATGAGCATGTATTTGTGTTTATTTAACACCCTCCCTGCCATCTGTTCCATGTATTGTGATACATAGGCGGGGCACGTGTGTATGAGCCTGATAATTACACAATAGCAGGGCTAGTTATGCGATGGCAATGTCTCACCCGACACCAACGCGCCGCCAGTTCCATTATTTACATTTTGTGGCAGAGGCAGGGTGCGCACATTGAAACGTGACAAGCATACAGACAGGATCTAATGTCGAATACACATGTGTACTTTCAACACAAAGAGACACTGAAATATACGTGTTGTTGATGTCCGTACAGGCGCACAGACCACTTAGAGAGAGTCGTGATTAAGGCGAACTGACAAGCATACGGAGAGGACGGTGTCTGTTGACATCATTACGCTTAACACAACAAGTGATGGCTGTGTTTGCCAGCCTTCCACCTGCCTGCCAAAGATCATAGGGGTTAAAAGACCATTTAGAGCTTATGGAAAAACAAACATGTCTATTAGCACTGATTGTACCTCGATGTTATGTGATAATTTAGCATTTGTTGATTTTACCTCTCACTACTTGTCTGAGTAATCATTATTTGTAGACCCAACACATTTAGCATGTGGGAGTGCAAAAATGAATGCCGGAGCACAGCCACACTTCAGGTTACATAATGATCATAACCTCAAAAGTACCCTATTCTCTGAGCAGTGTGCTAAAACAGTATTTATAACACAACTTTACAGCTCTTTGTTATCTGACTGCGTGAGTTATCGCTGAAAATGTTGATACTGTCTGAAGAAGAGACATGCAAAGTTGACTTTGGCCTGCTTTAATGGCTGGGAAAATATCTGATTGATCTTTTATCTCTCCGCATGTTAGCTAATGTGTAACCCTAGTGCCTGGCAAGCTGTGTGTTTGTATGTCAGCAGAATTCAAAACAGAGATACAGATTTTCATAAAACTTTACACAACCTGTGGGTATGACTGCTATGTTCAAGACAGGATCTTGTGAATTTCCCCCTATGGGGGATCAATAAAGTAAAGTCTAAGTCTTTATCCCTCATTCATCTGTGTAAACGCAAATTTCGTTTGACTCTAAATCAAAGGAACAGAAGTCAAGATACCCTGACTTACAGTCTCTTCCAACAGTCACATTCAGAAAACATTAAATCCAACAACTCCCATAATGCAGCAGGGTGGTGCCTTTCAAATTGGGTTGATTTTGCTTCCCAATGGTCTGTGGTCACACAGAATTACCACTGAGTGATGTACAGTAGAGATGAAAATGCTTGGTTGATTAATTAGTTCATTGACAGAAAGTTAATTGGCTATTATTTTGAAAATTAAATAACTCTCTGATTTACTTTTCAAGCAGAAATGCCAATGCCTGTTTATTAAATGTTAGGATTTGCCGCGTTTCTCTGTTTAATGTCATTGGAAATGGAATATCTTTGGAATTTAGACTGGTGATCAGACAAAACAAGGAGAGTTATCATCTCCTGGTTTGATCTCTTCCTTCTCAATCTACCTGTGGCATGCTTCGGTCCCCGCGAGAATAAAGTGACGTACATCAATAGTATGGCTGCCAGATCTGAAACATTCTCCCATTGGCTATCAGACATCCAAAAACAGAATTTGACAGCTGCCAGGACGAACACAGCAGTAGAAAGGCATCAGGACAAGCAGAACCACGTAATGTCAGGAAAGAAGGGTCTGAAATGTCTGAATACACCAAGAAATCTACAGAATATCCCATGGATTTCAGGTTTGGATGACATTAACCACAGCAGGGGTGTTTCACAGACTCTGCCATATCAAATATTGAAAGTTTCCAGGAAAGATTCGCATACAAGAACATGCAGGAAGGCAGAGCATTGTCCGGATTACTGGCAGAACAGATTTTGCTGAACAAATAGACAAAACCAAGTCCCAACATGGGTAAGAGAGCTTTCTTGAGTCAACACAAGTTGTAGTGCGGTGTGTGGTGATGTAAGCAAGAGAAGAAGCTCTCCACTATTTAGGACCTTTCTCAAAATACTCTTCAAAGATGCAACACATGTGGAGCAGTGGCTTCAGGAGGAGGAGATCTACATGAAAGTGACTGTAAACAGCATCCCTGATTTTTTCCCTTCACACTGGGGTATATTCTTACACTAATAAATCCTTCAAAACGTTCTATCCACTACTTCGTACTGTACATCAGACTGCACTTACAGCCTGAATGATGCAAGCATCTTCCTCTCTTTCACCTCTGTCGGAAGAGGAGGAGGAGGAGGAACGTGTGGGTGACTCCTGTCTAGTATAATTAATGTAGAGGCCAATTTGTTATGCAAGTATTGTGTGTGCCTTACTACAACTGGGTCTGTGTTTAATTCCATGATTTATGCACCACAGGATCTATATTGTGTTGTTGATTATTTTATTTCTAATTAAGCCGAGTCTCAGAGACACCAAATGTCTCCAGTTTATGCATTTTGAATAGTTTTCACTTTTTTCATATTTGCTGCTGCTTCCATCATTCAGACTTAACTTAATATCAGTGTCTTGCAGTTTGTAATCCAGGATCAAACTTGTACCTGTGTGCAGGATAAGATAGTGCAAGTTTGTATTTCCTCTACATGTTTACTTCCATGTTCTATATTACAACTCCCTAAGCGCAACAAACCAGGAAGACAAAGGCCTACTTGCCTGCTTTCCTGTTTGTGTGCTGCCGGGAAGTCAGGGGGAAGGCACGGCTAAGGAACGAGGGGAAATTAGAATCACACACATTGAGCATGAGCGTACGAATCTCCAATCATACATGACAAGCAGTGCATTTACACAAAGTGCTTTTATTTACCCTCTCTCATACCCTGGATGGGACAGATAATAATGTTTTGACATCTCTGAGTATCATTTTTGTGAAGTCTGGAGTGTTTGATATTCCGTCCAGGTTTTTCCTCTTATGCTGTGAACTGAAGAGCAATTTCACTGGAGTGCTGCTAAGGATGCTGTGTATCAACCAGACCACATGCCTCCTATCTTTCTCTGTCTGTGATTTTTCTAGTTATATTTCTATGAAAATATTACCTAAGAAGCACGCTGCAGTCACCATTATGGCATTTTATCACTTTTCTGGCATGTCCACTCTGGGGTTTAATTAAAAATAGTGCATAAAAAGAGATGGATAGAAACATCTGTCTCAACTCGCCTCTCGATCCTTCTCATCCTTTCTCTTCTTTTCTTTTCGTCTCACTCTGACTCTTCGCTCTGTCACAGTTGTCTTCTCCCTCCTCTGCTGCTTCCTCTTTTCTCCAATGCGATTAGTCCCGAATCACGTTCCAGGGGATGTACTTCTTGGCCAACTACGCCAATAAGTACGGCCTACGTGATTGATCCTTCTGCCTGTCTTGTTTACACAGTGTGTGCTCGCCTGCGCCCAAAGGAGACGTTGACCTTTCACACACGGGGCAGCTCACCCTCTTTATCTCGCATCATTGTGCAGCCGAAGAGTCAATCTGAGTCGATCATGTGGGAAGGTTTCACCGACGAAAGCAGAGGAAAACACTCTGGTCTGTGTGAGTGAGGATGATGAGGGGAAAAAGGGATGTTTTCCTCTGATGTTCACGTCCATATAGTTTCATCGCCCCTGGCGGAGGGCTTATTTATTGAGGGAGCCGTGTGTGGGAGACAGAGGCGGCGTTGTGCAGCCACCGTCTCATGAATCAACTGCTCTGGTGATCTTGTGACCCGCTGCTCCCCCTGTTCAACTCTGCAGTTCAAAGGTTGTCTCTTAAGCTTGTCTCTAATCTGCACATCAACATCACAGAGGGAAGGTGTAAATTGGCCCTCTATTGGCAGTAGATTGGACATGCATGTCTGAGATCTGCAGTCTTTGTAACTTAATGAGTTTTTACTTTGATTCTAAAAAAACATCACTACTTTATTTTCCAGCTGTCTCATTCCTTTATCCACTGGTGTTAAATGTAATGCTGTGATTTGACATTTTCTGGTTATAGCTTCTCAAATGTAAGGATTTTTTTTTTGGTTTTTTGTTAATCATTGGAAGATGTTTTTACACTGTTTCCTAGTCTATAGTCAGTTAAAAGCATTATTAGTAACGGTTGTTAGATGCAAATACAACCAAAGTCTGTCGTTATTCCGCGGCACATGTGTGATTGTATATTTGAGTTCTGCGGCAGGACAGAGCCAGTGTTTTCACTGAAGGATAACTGCGGCTGCTGTGCTGCTAATGTGTTGCCTTCACTGCACGACCAGTGCAGAAAAACATTTAATCTCTTTCATCATGTGATGCCTCTTTCACCATTCTGTCGACCCTCAGCACAAGACAACAATTTGACCTGGTGACCTTCGGCTGCCCATCCAGTTGCCCATCTAGTGCTAATCTCACCCTCCATAATGCACTTTTGTGCTTGACTTATTGTGACCGCAAGCACGACTGGATCTTGTTTGCGGCTTTGCTGTTAGGCAGCAGAGTTGTGAAAGGAGTTGACCCTCCGTCCATGGCCTGTCCATTAGCATGCTTGTTCAGCTATGTCTTTTTTACCATCCTCCTTCATGCTCTTCCTCTTGTCTTTTTTTTTTTTTCTCCCAGCGCTATCCCTGAGGTATGGGGGAAACGGAAGGAGGGAGTGGTGCAAAAAACAAAAAAGAGAAGGAGAGAGAGCTGAGATATTCTACAGGGGATTGTGGGAACCCACTGATAAAGGCTTGCATCTTAATCCATCCTAAGGCCTGTCTTACGGTGTACTATGAGCCTTTATGTGATCATTAAGAGTGTGTGCCCACGTGCATTTCCATGTGCACTCTTTAGGTATGAGTGTGTATGTGGGTTTGCGTATTTGATATGTTAATGTTCTCTTTTAGTGCAATCACTGAAGCAGTAGTTTAGGCCTTTGAATCTTGTGTTTCAAGGCTCTTACAGATCTTCAAATATCTCCAGTAGGAACACACTACACCTCTTCACTTTGACAACATGGCAACGCCTCTACACAGTTAGTGCATAACGACTTGTTTTACGGCTCATGAGTGTATTAAAAGCACTAATTAATGCACCACAGCTCTCCCTCTAATGCAGTGCACAAGGTAGGGATGTCTTTCTTTCTCTCTCTCTCTCTCTCTCTCTCCCTGAGCTTATGCCTTCAACTCCCTCGCTCCTCCTTGAGCTTTAGCGGAATTTGGCTGATGTTCACCGAGGGGAGGAGAGGAGGGAGGCGCTCATCTTGTTTCAGTGCTTTATGAGTCTGACGTGTACGTCTGTAATTGCGGTTATGGGTGATTAAACTCCCGATGCCCCTCAGGATCCACAGCCAGCTATCAGTCAGCGTCAGGCCAATCTGCACAGTGTTGCTCCGCTCTGAGTGTCTGTCCCTCACATGACGCTGCTGCATGTCGCTCTGTACCACATTCCATAGTGGAGCTGCAACCATGATTATTTTCACAATCAGCGAGTCTATTGAAAATGTTTAATTTCCGGAAATAAGGAACAAATGCCCGTGGTAGTTTCCCAGAACCTGAAGTGTCGTCGTTCAATTTGTTTGTCTGTGCGTTTTAGACGATTGATCAGTTCTTGATTTTGATAATTCATTACCTGCCGTGTACATTCACTACGTCCAGCTTCTCAAATATAAGAGTTTGCTGTTTTCTGTGTTACAGAATTAATGTTTTGCACTCTTGTACTCTTTGTCAGAGAAAACAAGCAGTTTGAAGATATTACTTAGTGCTCTTTGAAATGCTTTTACTATTTTCTGACATAGTGATTAAATAACTAATGGTAACTAAATTAGTTATTAGATTTGTAAAACAGTAGATTATTTTCCTCATAATTGACTATTCCATTGTATCCTCCATGGCGATTTGTTTCAGATACTTGGTTATAGGAAGCGAATGACAGGCAGATCACATTCATTAAGTCTGAATATGTGTATATTGTGTGTGGGTGGATGGAAGTGGATATTGGAATGAAGAATTGGTTGATCATTTCATGGTACTGTATCTGCATGTTTATGCATTCATGCCTGTGCGCAATGTGCTTTCATGCATGGCGTTGCATCTGTACGGTGTGTTTGAATTCTCTTTATGGCTAAAAAAAGAAGGGAGGCCTCGAGGCCTGCTGCTTCTTGGTCTAATTGGCATGTTAATCATGTCTCTGTGGGTGGGATATGTGTGTGTGTGTGTGCGTGTGTGTGTGTGCGCGCATTTGTGCGTGTGTTTTGTGAAAGATCCATGACTTATCTCCAGAGGCAACGTGTGACCGCGGGAGTCCTGTACTCCTCACTGCTCCGACACTCCCATGGCAAGAGGAAATAGTTTCTCCCAGCTAAAGGGAGAAAGGCAGTCAAGCCAGGAATCTAGTCTATCACACGGGGTTGAGTCCAAATAAAACACTTCAGCGTGTGTGTGGTAATGAGGAGCTGTGCGCTCTGTGTGCAAGTTGTCTTTGAGTGGACTCCTCCCACCAGTTTGCTGACTTGGCTAAGCCTTTCTCCTGTGTTGATGTTTGGATGTTTTCTCTTGTTCCTACCCCCCCCACACAGTGCCCTTGAAGGCAATAAGGAAAAGAAGAGGAATCCCACACCCTCTTTACCCCGAGGACCCCTGTTAGTCATGGCAGAATGACTTCATAGAGGAGGATGCGGGGTCACAAGGGCAGGAAAAATAAGTCAAAACGCAGAAAGACATTAAAAGAGGACAAAGAGTAGAAGAGAAAGGGAGAAAAAAAACAGACTAAATAGAAGTAGCTCCTGTTGCACCATGTTTGAGGCCCTTGCCTAGACTTGACTGAGGCAGAGTGTCTGGGTCAGCCCAGGTCAGCTTTGCTCTGTAATGTAAAAGGCTCAGTGGAAGGGCAGTAGGATGACAGAAGCTAGGAATTGATTAATGTGTGACAGCCCACGTGGATCATAAACAGCATGAACAAACTACTTCTTCACGCTGCCATGCTTGTCTGTGCACGAGAAACATGCATTGTCCCACAAGTTTTTGTTTCTCTATAGAGCAAAAAGCAGCATTAGAAGTCAGTTTGAAATGGAAATGAGTCCTTAAATCATTGTTTTCTTTGTTTTTATTTTTATTTTTTTCTTTGACTATCATCTATGACTTATTTGAACATAAAGAAGTAAAAGCAGAGGACAAAACAAAATGCGAGAGGGAGAGAATAATTACATGGAGGGCGTTATCACTTTGTGTATGAACAGAAAGAATAATTAATATTGAACCAAACACAAACACACACTCCCACATATAGTTGCCGTTAACCCACTTACATGCTTGCATTTACATTTATACTTGTGTTGTGGCATTTCTCAGAGGCATCAGAGTAGATCAGAGAATTGTTGAATATATTTGTTGAACTATTGAACTGTAAAAAATCTTTTTATTTTTTGTTTGTCTAGATAATTGTGTAATTGATTTGTCATGTCCAACCAGTGTAGCTGTTGATTTCTTTCTAGTGTTGTTTTTTAGGTAGTAGGGCTATTATAACTTATATATCCAGATCTATCTGAAGGGTATAAAAGAGCCACACACATAATAGAGCCACACTAGCCATAGAATAGTTATAGTATGGTGATTATTCCTAGAGTGTGGAGGAGGTCATCAGTTGTGTTTTGCTGAGTAGATAATGAATGCATATGTCTAATGTAGTGAATTACATTATGTGCATCATGTGCAGCGTGATGTGTGCTCTGTTTGTATTAGCCTAGATGTTAGTGGTCCTAGACATACTAAGGATGGCATTAGAGGTTTTATTCCAAAAGTGGTTATTGGTGTGGAGGCTGAAGTCGTTCCTCCATCTGTCTGTTGGTTTCATTAAACAAGTGCAGTAAGAATTAGGAGTTTCGTGTTTTTTGACTGTGGTACAGCAAGCAGCCTTGTGCTTTTTCCCAAGAACAGAAAACTGTACACCCTAGCAAATCCTTGAAGAAAAGAAATATTCTTTTTGAAAGGATGTTTGTTTCCATTCTTTAGGCTTGTAACTGTAGTTGCTCCAGTTTTAATATAGTATAGTAACAACTGATAGTCCCTGGAAAAGATCAAACACTTGACACTTAGGCTTTGGATGACGCTCATCATGGTCCTCCATTATCTAATCAAGACAAATCCCCAATTTTAGAATGTATAAAAGCATATACACAACCCAGATTTAATAATGTATTATATAAATATGTGTACTTAGTCTATTTTGAACCTCGATGAAGACCTGCAAAGGTCAAAATTGAAGCTGCACAATATATCGACTCAGCGTGGACATGGCGATCTGCACATGGGCTCTTGTCACCTTTTGTGTTTAGAAAGACAAGTTAACTCAAAGAATCCATGCTACAATTTGATACAATGGAAAACTCTCAAAGCTCTCAGTATTTCTAATTAATCTACAAAAAAAGTCAGTCTAGTATTACATAAGTCTTATTTAAAGGTTGATATGCTCCCAGTGTGCTCCAGTGATGGAGTGTACTTGTTAGATTTATTAAACAACCACAGCAGGCCCCTCTTGTCACCTACCTCTGATCAAATGCATCCCTTCACCAGAGTATAAAGCAAACGGATCGCTGTGCACGCAGATTCTGCACATCACACGACGGCTACCGTCACAGATCATGTTGCCTGGATGCCAGATGGAGGCGCTGAGTTATGGTTTTGGTTCTGTGTATTCCCATTATCAGTGGCACCTTGTCCTGATGCTGGTTGAGATTAAAAATACTGTCACGATGCAGCTGTGTGCCGTACTGTAAGAAACATTTAACATACACGACACATACACAAAACTTGCAGTATCCAAATCCATCTGTTCTTACATCATGCTGGCATATAGATAAGTCTATTTGTTGCTTGAGTTTGAGAGTTTACCATCCTCAGCCATGCTGGGGGGCCTGTTTATCTTTAACCACGCAGATTAAGTATTCATTTGAAGATTGAAGTACACATGAATAACACAGCTGTGACACACTGCGACAAAGACATCAATTTTTAAAGTTTATTAACAAAATGTGTTGTTATTCCAAAAATACCTCTCGACCTGTTCTCTGTTTTAAAAGTAGAGGAGGGACGGAAGACGGCTGAACCATATGTGGTAGAACCCATATGACAATTATTTTATCATATATCTGTACATGAATAAAAAACTCACTGGCGGCGTCTGCGTCGCGCTCTGGCTGCGCCGGAGCAAATCACACCCACTCTAGTCAATGCTTTAAAACCCCCCGGGAGCGTCCCATAAGCGGCTCAGCGCACCATGTTCAACGGGAGGTTCATCTTGGATGTGGAAAACAACAATTTTACTTTCACTTTAGCTGCTTACTGTAGGCTACAGCACAACAAAGCACTAAATACACACAAGAAACACACAAACAAAATATGAAATGTAGCTTGTTTGGACACGTTAGAAGCAAGAAATTCACGGGAAAAGTCAGCTAATCAGCCAGGCAGAACGCTCTGCGCCTGACACGCTTCTGAAATGCTCCTAGTGAGTTTTGCAACCGCGGTGAGGACGGAGCTGAAACCACTTGTTTTCCAATAAGCTATATAACTACTAATGGCTTTTTATCATAGCTTCAACATTGCTCCCGCAACTGCACAAAAGCACTTCATTTAAAGATTGCAACACTGTTTTCTTCTGCAGCAGTGTAGAATGTAGAGTGCTTCCCTACTGTTTGATCACACCATTATCCTTTTAGCCTTAATCATGATTTTTGATTATTTTTAGTGTTTTTAAGCCTTTGGATCGACTTTCTGTTTTCACTGGGCAGAATTTAAAAAAAAAAAATCTTCCTTAACTTGGTGGAAAAACCCAAGTTGAAGCTCCTTTTGAAAGTCTTGCTGGATGGTGTGTGTTTGTTGGAAAGCAGCCAGTGAAAATGCAAGAGAGGGGAAGTCAGCAGACTGGCTGTCTTCTGTTCACTGTTGTTCAGATTGACTCTGTCAGGCCAGCCTTTGAGGCCTGTGATCCAGGTGGTCTGTTCTCTGCGGCGCCCTGTCCCCCCCATCACCCTCCCCTCCTCCGCCTCGGCCATCTCGTGCCCACAAACATGCCCGGCATCAGCAGCTTCCTCCCAGAGCGGTGGTGTCTTCCCTCCACCAATCACAAGCCTCTGCAGCTATGGGCACATCTGTGTGAGCCAATGAGCAACACCTGTTTCTCTCAAGCATGGCTGTCCATGCCAATCATAACACCCACTTTATTTGGCCTCTGTCGCAAAGCCAATCCCAACACGTAATTCTCGGGCATCCAGGCCATGAGAAGCACAGGCAAAAAGAAATATGGATTTTATCGCTGGGGAGCGGACCTTCCAGAAAATGACTTTCCCAGCACAAATGTCACAGCAAATGTGCCTTGCATCATTGCATCATCGGAAAAAAGTATCTTGCAGTAAAGCAACCTTTTGATAGGACTGAGGAGTCATTGTTCAGTGGTGAGACTCTGGAAAAATGACTCATTTTGTTGCTTTTTTTTAAGTGTGAAAGCTTGGCATTGTGGACAGGATCGTATAATCTTTTCCTTCATACATACACATACAGTATATGTTGCCATACATCATTTATTTTAAGTGTATTTTGATTGTGTTAGAAACATAATAGGAGCTGTCAACACCCCAGGTGTCAGAATAATGTCTTCTTTAAACGGGCTAAACAGTTAGATCACTGGAATCTATGAAATTCTCTGATATGCTTCTGATGGGGTGCTGTTTAATTTACTTGTCATTTAAACTTAGTTTACTGAGCCAGCCTATGAAGATTTGTCATAAGGTGTCGCATTTAAGCACCTGCTTACATTTGTGCATGTGTTTGCAGTGAACATCAACAGCAGTTGTTTATAAGTGTGTTTTATAGTATATTCTGTTGTGGTCTTATCTAAAGAATGTGTTTAGATCACCTAGCTAAGGCTACTTTTTACTGGGCAAGTTACACGTCCAAATCATATGTATAGAGACAGAAATTGGCCCAGAATTCGTTTTGGAAAAAATTCAAGTAAGAGATTGGATCACCAGGACACAGAGGAAGGCTGCTAAGGTTTACATAAACTTACATGAACTTCTTTTGACAAATGAAAATGTTCTTTATGAACACTCTTGAGTCAAAATGTTTTAGCCACAGTGTAATTCTGTTGTGGGGATCCACAGTCCTCTCCTCAGAAGCATCCAGAGCGTATAAAAGACTAGAGCTGCAGAAACTCCAATGCCTGGAGATGGATCAGCTCCCAGGTGTTTGTGTTGTGTTTGTGCTGTCTAAACACAAGCAAGTAGTGTGAGTCATGTACCCGTAAGAGCCGATGGGCTCCACAATGAAGGAGAACATTAACATGGGTGAAAACACAAGTACAGTAAATGAAATAGAGGGGAGAGAGAGAGAGAGAAAAGAGAGACGGCAAGCTTGGGAAGCTGACGCAGGTATCTGTAGAGAGGAAAGGGAGCTGGCAGCATACTCGCCAGCGTGTCTTCCCAGGACATGAAAGACTTGCTGCTCCGATCTGGGATTATCCTCCTCCTCTGGGGAATCCCTCTGATGAGCAGAGAAGGCAGAAGGAAAGATGTGGAGAGAAATTGAAGGAAACAGGGACAGAGGAGAGGGAGGATAGGAAAAATTAAACGTGAGAGCACAAGCACTTGGGAGAGATAAAGAGAAGTACATCCATCAGCTCTCATCCGCACGGATGCCAACTCCACTTAACGGCCTGCTGATGCTAACAACGCTTCAGCTGACCACCTTTGTGCTTTTCCTTGTTTTTCAAAATGTGCCTCCAACCCCCTGAAGAACGGCCCATGCTGGTAATTCACCAGAGAGCCATGTGCTTGTTTGATCTGACTCAATCCTGAAAATCATCTGTGCAGGCTCAGACAATCTGAAACAGTTGCGATCATTCCTGTCTGACAGGAAATACAGATCTGCATTTCAAAAATCTACCATGTACGAATGGATTTTTTTAAAGAATTTTCTGGCATTAAGTGTAAATCTACTCTGACCTCTTTCAATAAACTTACTCTATGAGATTTAAGTTTGTAGTAGATACATGTTTAGATTTTTGTTCTCTTGGTTTAAGAAAACAGGAGTATTAAAATTCAATAACATACTAAAGGTTTTCCCAGTGTAAAGAGCTCATTTGAAACCTGCCAACTGAATTCTGAAATATGCGTTTGAAACAGAGCGTTCAGTGGAAAAACTTTTACGCTGTTGACCTAAGTTGTTTGAGTTGTCCATGCTTCTTATTTTGTTGATAATGGGCCAAAAGTTAATTGATTTTGTGTGTACTGGACAGACTGTCTGTGTACAGTCGAGCCGGAGGAGGGGTGCACGGGGGTGTGGGGGCAGTGAGGTCGGGTCTCATCAGTCAATGCAACTATATTTTCATGATGTTGTTTATTTACCTTGGATACGGCGTCCCTCCAATCCCCCGCCTCCGCCCTGCAGGATTCTGTGATATTTGTTTGCTGTGAGTTGACGCACCGATCCAAAGTACACTCCTCCAGTGACAATCACACATGGAACACACACATCTACATACTCGTCAGGACGTACAACGCCCCCCCCATTGAGGCGCGTGTGTTCCCCCCCTGCTCACAAGGCCTCTTCCTGCAGCACGTACACACATAGTTTCCCATTGCCCCCCCCCCTTCATCTCATCCCCTTCGACTGGCCCCCAGGGTCTCCAGCTTTCTCTGAGACTTGTTCACGCTTTCTCTTCCTCCTGCTCCCTGTGTGAATCTCTCTTATCTTTCTATGAATCTCTCTATCGCTCCTTCTATGTGTCCATCTATTGATCAATCTATCTCTCTCCACCCCCCCCCCCCCCCCCCCCCCCATTCCCTTTATGTCAGGCTTCTTCCCCGAGGGACAAAGCGAGGGGGGGGGGGGGGGGGGGGGGGTGCAGCTCCAGTTTAGGGCCAGGAGCCAGAACCTTCTCCATTTGGATTTCATTACAAACAGACCAGCACGTTACAGAAGAATAATAATCAGAGGGGAAATAAATGAAAGAAAGAAAGGAGGTGGGGGTAGGGTGCTCAAAGGCTTGTAATGTAGTCAATAAAATCAAGCTTTCTTCTGAAAAAAAACAACTTCTGATATTATTTTCCTGTCCCTTAATGCGAACCAGCTCATGTTGTCTTATCCAACTTTAACTAAAAGGGATCTGTTATCCTAAATCACGTATCACGCTTCTTTTTTTTTACTGCCTCTCAAACCCAGCCAGTGGGATTGGACATGCCCACCATGTTCACAGTTGCCTTGTGCCCAATCCAGGTTTCACACAGGATCAGACACACAGTGCTCAATTTTTGATGTGTTTCAGTGTGCTTCCTAGATACAAATGGAAATTGTACATCACCTCCGCCGCCTCTGAACATGACATCAAGTGGCAAATTCCTCTTCCTGATGTCACCGGAGGGAAGGGACAGTTTGTTTTTCCTAATAGTAATTGGCATAATTATTCTCCATAGACTGATGGCTTTATGAGTCATAACAAGACACTTTAAGAAGCAGACAGATGCACCTTGTAGATTAATTTGTCCTCTACTACTCCGCATCAGTGGCTGTTCTTTCTCTTCCTCATTTACATGAAAGTGGAACTGTTCTGTGGGCTTCACCAACAGGCTCCCCAGGAACCGGGCAAGCACATAATGATGTCATTTGATGTTAAGAGATTAACGCATTATCATTATTATTCCTCACCTGTGATGGCTCACTCTTCATGTTTGTCATAGATAATTCCAATAGACTTCCAATAGATTTTTGGCTGTTTTAGCCAACTGGTAGCAGAAACTGTAACAGTGACAAGTGATTGAAATATTTTAGCTTTGCACAATCAGTTCTTATTCGTGCGTCTGTGGTGTTTGACCAATTTGTCAGAGGTCTTTTCATGCTTAGATCTGCTTAAGATGTTGTGTCTCGTGCCATTTATGTTTACTTGACACACACATTTTCTAAAGCATGCCTTAAAGAGTTTATGAATGTGCCTTTCCCTCCCTATCGCAAGAGGGAGGGATTCCTTTCTTGTCAATATAGAAAGGTAATCTTGCTTGAGAGAGGTAATGCATCATCATACTTGGTTTCATTTTGTCAAACTTTGTGATATATATGTTGTTAAATTACACTCAGCGTTGTGTTTTTGCAGTCAGGCTGTTATATCTGTCTGCGTTAATGTATATGCTTGGCCATGGGACTTCAAGTGCGTTTTGGCAGTGAGTGAGCCAGATAGCGGCCTGTGTTGTGATATTCATCACCGGGTGAAATGAAAGAGGAAGCTCAATGAATCATGGCTTCCTGGCTGCCTTGCATTTTCCCAGTTACTTGGATAATGTCACTATTGACATGACAGCTCAGAGGGCATTAACAGCAAAAATATCAGATTAATTTTAGTGGCATTCATAATGGGGAAAAAAAGAAAGCCAACCCATTAACACAATGGCAGGGGTTCCACAAGAATAAGGAGATGAGCGAAGTTGAAGATCTGAACTTAATTGTTAATGTGTAAACTTCAAATGTTAGACTTAGGACGTCAATCTCTACTTAACCAGGTTAAGGTCATTCAAAAAGACATGCTAACTTAGTGTTCCCTCGCTACTTGCTGAAAATGCAACGAGTCCTCAAAAAGAGCCGAAGAGCATCATTGGTAATCTTCCTCTCCTGAAGGCAGCTCCACAGGCTGCAGTGGTAATTATGGCTCCATGCCTCTGCTATTGTAAGTTGCCGCTGCTGATATAAGCTGCCGACCAAAGGATAACCAGCACGATGCATTCCCCATGCTGTCTGTCATTCATCTGTATTTTCCGTGAGCTTCTCAGTAGTCTTTTTGCTCTCTTTGTGTCTGTCCCTCCACGTGTCTTGACAATTTCATATAATAAGCATCTTCTGTATTATCCACCTGCATGATCGGTATATTGTTCACCTGATAGTTTTGCCAAAACATGTTTGAATACACTAACGCTGTCACAGCTTTAAAGCATACAGGAGGAAGGCAGTGCTAGTTTTCCAATGTTTAAGCATACACACTGCATATAAGTTGATTCCTTACACTACTTCATTTGCATTTTCTTAACCAAACTTAACCACATTCCCGTAGATCAATCTTGTCTGTAAGGCTAAACCTTGACAAGTAATATGTCAAATACTTTATACTGAAGCGTTTCCAGGCTGCTACTTTCAGCAGCATTTCCTCAGCCTTGCCTTGCGCTGCCCCGCTCGCAAGCTGGCTGGTGTGGGAGAGATGCTATATCACCCCTGAGCAAAAGAGAACAATTAGGCCATATCAGCAGATCAGAGTGTTGGCAGTCGGGGCACAGTTAGCAATAGCGCCAGTAATCTGTGGTTTAGCTGGCTCCTGGCCACGGCCAGCCGCGGCTCCACGGCCTCTTCAGACACTTAAGAGTCACTGAGGGCACCGGCATGCCCCAGGACCTGGCACTTTCGTCCACATGCTATCAGGGCAATGAATTGAAATGTGAGGAAAAATAAAGGGAGCCTGCAAGAGACAGAATAGAGTAAAAAGGAGGTGGGAGGAAAAGAATTGAGTCTTTAATGAGGGCAGTTGTTTCAGCAGGCAAAAAGAATCGGGTTATATCAACACTGTATCAAATGGTTGTTAGAGGCCCACCTACTGTGAAATTATGGGTGGCCTGTTTTGGGTCCTTTCTGCCACTTATCCCACATTAAGGCCCTTTTCTTTTGCTCTTACATTTTCTCTTTTAGTTGGTTCATTGATTTCAGCAGATCGGGGCATTAATAGACGGTGAACAAAATGGTTTGGATACTTTTGATTTGCGCTGTCACAAAGGTGCAGTCGCTGCTGCTTTGTGTGATCATATCTCGCCATCAGGGAAGTTGCTGTTAAAGCAAACGCCCTCATCACTGCATGGCTTTTTGCGCCTTCCTCAAGCCCTGTTTACATTAATGAGGCTGTGGGATTAGAATTAAAAGATTGATAAGAGAGCAGGGGAAAACGTGTAAACATAGTGTATTATTTTCTCCTGTAGTGTATCTTTAATTGTGCAGGGATTATAAAAAGCAAGTCCATGGGGAACAGATGACTAAAAACAAAACCCTTTTTTCCGTCAAGGGTCCTTTGTGCATTAAGTAAGGCTGTGATGTCTTTTGCTTCGTTCCAAGTCTCAGAGGTTCTGATCAAATGCGACTGCCTGCAAGTATTCATATCGTCTTGGATGGTAGGAGCATTGTTTTGCACCAGTCCTAGGTTTGCATATTCATTTTAAAAAGTGCACTTTCCATCTTGCTGTCATGTTGTCATAAATGTGATACTCGGACAAAATAAGATATGACAAGAAAGCCAGTATCAAGTCACCACTGATTTGAAATCACACCAGAAATGAGACATCAGGGCCTCAAAAGTGTCCAGCTGTTCAATCCACAACAACCCCAACCTGTGTGGCTAGATTGTCCTCACTACACTGACTAATACCAGGAATACCACCCAGATTACTTGTCTGTTCAATGGACCTCAAGTAGGCCACATGAAAAGTATACAGGTCATAAAATATCCATCCATCTATCCATCCTTTATTTATACTCCTTATCCTTAAGGGTCGCGGGGGGGCTGGAGCCAATCCCAGCTGACATTGGTCTAGAGGCGGGGTACACCCTGGACTGGTCACCAGTCAGTCACAGGGCTCATCATGTTGCGCATTACCCATTGACATCATCAGCCAATTATGGCCCCGCCTCTTTACGCCAATTCCTTGCCACCCTAAGCACACACACACACTCCCCCACACACACTCACACACTCCCTCTATCTCTCCCTTTTCCATAGAGTAAACACATCAGACTGAGATATTTACTTTTTGGACCTCAACTGAAGGGACCAGATTAGTCTGTTTATATAGTGGAAAACAGTAGACCACCATTCCCTGATTAATGAACACACACACACCTACACTTACATGCATCACTCAGAACATGTGGACTGATGTTTGATATGAATCACAGAAGAATAGATGTTGAACAATAGTTTGAACTATTGAAGAATAGAACTGGCTGATAATTGTCTAATTGCTGAAACAAGCATAGAAACATGGACACACACGGCATCATGTAAGAGTAAAATATCAGCCTGCTGTCATCACAGTGATATAGACATCAGCGGTAAAAAGTATAAAAATGAAGCTGTTATACTCCTGTGTTATTTTGGGCTCTGGGTTTGTACACAGCTGAGTGAATCTCTTGGGTTTTTTGTTGTCTTTTCCCCATCTCCTCTCTTCCTCCTCTGAACACATCTGGGGAAATGCTAATGACTAGCGCTGCATCCTGACTGTGCTCTGGCGCTTCGTGCTGCTTCAAAAACTGACTCACCTGCCTCTCCTAAAATGTCCCTGTGAATAATAAAAAAAAAAAAAAGCCTCAAATCAACAGATGACAAAGAAAAAAAAACAGAGGCTGCATTATTGTTGCCGCAGCTTCATCCAGTTTTCTCTTTCTGACGAGCAGCGGTTTACTAACGTGCCGTGGTGTTGGTGCAAGTGACTCATGACTGCTGAACTCAATCCATGAAATAACCTTTTTTTTTCCCCTGGCTGCAGTCTCACCAAAGGCATCATCCCTCTAATGAACATTTGCCAGCACAGAGTTGTGTAGAAAATAAAAAGGGTCTGTGCAAGGATCTGCATGGAGCCTAGTTTAAATATTTTCTTTTGTTTATGTGTATATTTTTGTGTGTTTGTGCTGTAGTGAAAGATCGAATGTCGTCTCAGGAGAGTGTGGGATTGGACAGAAGCTGTGGGGGTATTAACCTAAAACTGGCACGGCTTTATGCATCCTTTTGTGAGCACAGACTACACAAAGCGATGTGATTTCTGCCGATTGACAGTCAATTCCTCTGATTGTGAGTGAAAAGATTTAAAGGCAAAATGGCAACTGGACATAAAGTACGTGATTTACTGAGATTTATGAGCTCGCCCTCTCTGTTTTTGCTGCATCCCACGCCCTCGTGTTCCACTAAATCTCCACTGTGCCACTAGTAGATGAATAATAGAGGAGGAGAGTTAGCTGAGGAGTGAAAAATGAGCATCTGCCTGGCTGTGCATAAGCACATGCTTATGACTGTGAAGGTGTTTAAAAAAGGACAAAACAAACTGGTGTCCAGAAGGTAAAGAGACATTGACAGTGAAGACATATCAAGCTACGTCAGTGACTTGTCAGAAAACAGGCCAGAGAAAGAAAAAGACAGACTTGGAGGTTTTATCTGCTCTTAGTATTGTTCAGACTATTGTGAGGAGGGTATAAGGCTGTACTTTCCATCTATAATGCATCGTCCCTTGCTGGTGGCAGAAGCAACATGAGCTCATGGGCTAAGAAGAGAATGCAGCCATTTGTTTTAGCTCTGCAGCCAGCTGAGTCATTTGTAGTCTTTATAAAAGCTGTGTGGAGCCAGTGGTTGCTAATATTTTGGATTGTAAGCCCTCATCACAGGTTGCATGAATGTGTGTGACCTGTTGACACATCAACAAAAGGGTTCCTTTTTCCTTCTAGGTTGTTTTTATCATGATCCTGAAGGGATCCAGTATATTGCGAGGAAAGTTCAAGTTGATTCATGAAGTGCTCGAAGAACAAAACATGTTTGTGTCCAAGTCCCTGCAGCTAGGCTTCTGTACCTCACACACAGAAACCACAGAAAGAAAAGATGGGCTGCTAAATAGGCCAAAATAAGCACCATGTTTTGGAGCAGTGATATACCTATGCATCTTTCCTCTTTTCTGTTAATCATTGCCCATCCCTTAAATTATATCTTGGGACTCCTTGAGCGGCGTTGACCCAGAATTGGCAACCACTATCATGGGAAGGACTAGAACCATCTCAGTCTCCATTTCAATGTGATAAGGCTGCAGAGACGAAGCAGTTGTGTCCACTTCTGTCAGCCGTGCCTTGTGTCCCACTTAACTCGCACGGTTGACAGAGGCTGTAAGTGAGTTAAGAAGACATGAGAAGTCAGGTAGCTTTCTGTTACAGAGGCCCTCTCAGTCTGTCACCTTTCTCTACAGCGTCTGTTCAGCTGACAAATAGAGCACCCTCTGCTGTGTTGCTTCAGGATATGCTCCCCCTTGCCAACAATTAGAGTATCAGTGACTCAGTGTAAATTGCTGAGACCACAGAGCATCCTCCTCTCCTACGCCACCAGCTTTTCTTCGAAAGACATAAATGGCTAAATAGTTTGTTTGTCAGTGACTCAGTTCTAAAAAGGATTCATGTTTTCTTATCTGCGACCTCTATATTTGAGGTTAAAGTCAGGGAATGGGTAAAAGAAAAACAATATGGCAGTTGCAAATGTGATTTAAGGCGTATATTTAGACTAAGCTTGAATTAGATGTTAGCATCTCTTTCTTCATTAAAACGTTTTCAGCATGGGGTTTCCTGCAAATGGTGCCTCCCATACCGGACCCATCTTTCCATAGCAGTCGTGACACCTTTAAAATTCCCTTCGCTTTCACTCTGAACAAACCTGAGCAACATCACGGTGTCGTTCCACCTTTCCTGCTGAACAAACGAGAGCTGGTGTCATTTCTCTGGAAAGGACGGTCTTTAATCACAACTGCATCAAATCAGGTTGCACCTGTCAGAAATATGGAAACATCATTTGTTAAAGCGTTTGAAGGAGCCTCCGTGAATGTTCGTTTTTGTGTTGAGCATTGTCTCCTCTCATCCCGTCATTAATTGTCATCTCAATCATCCATTTATCATATTGTAAATGTACAAGCCAGCTACAGCCAGAACACAAATTGGCAAATTTCCTCTGTGTAATCACACCCAACGGCAGAACAAAAGAGGGAGAAAGGCGAGAGCGAGGGAGGGTAGCGTTGTTTAGAAATAGGAGATGCTTGTATGGAGTACAGAAGTGATAAGTGGAGAACCCTGTATGCGCCTGCCAGTAAGATGGGCCCTAATTTGCTTATTTGTAACTGTCAGTTATGCTTTTGTGTGCCCGACGACCGAGGCCTATTGACAGGCAGGAGCTGGAAACGCTCAGAAACACTTTTCAACTCCTATCTAAACATGACTCAATCTTTTTTGTATATTGGCACTCGGGGAACCTGAATGACTGCAACCCATTGCTTGGATCCCTTAGTGCTTTTTCTTCCCCTCTCATCTCCTCCCCTGCCCTGCCTTCCCTCACTGATTTGCTTCGTACACACTCTTATCTAATCTTGTGAGCATGTTTATTTTGTGCATTTTGCAGATAGTGGAAAACGGTCGCCAGAGCTTGCCATGTGTTCTCACGACCGCTGGCCAAACATGTTTCATATTCCAGTGCAACAGGTTGAGATGAAAGCAGAACTTGAAGAAATACAGACGGGAGTGTCAATGTGGTAGTTAGACTCTAGTCTCTCCCCTCCTCTCCTCTCCTTTACCCTTTTCTTACACTGTCCGGCTTCTCCTTTCTTTTCCTCTCTCCTCCTTGTATGTCTCTCCTCTCCTCTCCTCTCCTCTCCTCTCCTCTCCTCTCCTCTCCTCTCCTCTCCTCTCCTCTCCTCTCCTCTCTGGGGAGGATTAGGACAGAGTCCTTTTCATCCTCCTGTAATCCTACACTGGCAACCCAAACTTCAACAAGAATAAACATACACACACACTCTCACACACACACACACACACACACACACACACACTCACACACACTCTCACACACACACACACTCACACACATTTTACTGTGAGATATCTGTATGTTCACATACAATATGAGCACATAGCTACACAGTTTGCTTCATGTGAACAAAGAGCATTAGAGAGGATGTGGTTAGATTTATCAGGCAATTTTCTTCTGTAAGTGTTGTTGTAAGGGAGAGAGAGACATAAGAAATGAATGAGAGTGGGAGAGGCATAAAACGTCCGATCTACCTCCCATCCTGTGTCTTTCACCCCCTTTGAGGTGGGGCCTTGCTGGGACTCAGCTGAGCTCCCCCCTGCTGAGACCAACAATGGCAGATTGGCAACCCTAATACCACAGCTCGCTTTATCTGCCTAAATTAAAACCCAACTGGCAAAGGGTTATGGGAATTGCTGGCTAAAGGAGAGTTTATATTTGTATTTTTTTTATTTTTTTATTTTTCAGGAATTATGTGTGTGGGAGCATTTTAGGGAAAAAAAAAAAAGAATGAGAGCAAAAGAAGCTTGAGGGGTATCAGTCAGAGGATTAAACACTGAACTAATACAGCTAGATGCTGAGCTGTTGTTAGCCCTTTATTAAGAAGGATGTGTGTTTGTTTTCAAAAGGATGGGGCCCATGTGTGTATGTGTGTGAATGTGCTTACAGGAAGTCCTCGTGAGGCAAGCAGGATGTGCAGGAAGTGTTTGGCTTGGCTGAGCTGCCAGCTAGGTTGCTGCCCTGAGGACTGCTGATGCAGGGGACAAAAGACACAAAGCTCCTCTTTTCTTCTTTTTTTTTTTCTTGCACTTACAAGACATATTACAGCTGAAACACACCTCACAGAACCACGTGCCCGTATACTCAAAAATTAAAATCATGCAAAGTCGGTTGGGACAGAGCTGAAAACTGCTGCGAACAGGTCAACTCATTGAGCCATCCATCAGTTTTATTCCACCGCACGGAAACAGAGGAACCTGGCCACTTATGAAACGTGGGAGTTTGATAGACGAGCCACACTCCCACTTATTACATAACCAGTCTATGTCCCCGATGCAGAGGGGGGGGGTATGTTAGGACAAAGGACTCAGAGGTGAACCAAAGCTGTATATGTCAGCTGTAGGGGTGAACAATTTGAATAAATGAAAAAGTTGAAATGTGCAACAATCAGGTGGGAATGTCTGTTAAACACCTGCAAAATGACGGCGCTTGATCATGTTTGAAAAGAAAGAAATACAATAGTAGATAATCATGAATAAACAACTAAGGGAGAGCAAAAGGCTGTGTTGAAAGATGAGGCGGGAGGGGGGGGGGCGGCAGTTATCAGTGCATATACAACCCTGTCGCCAAATTCTCAGTGACATACCGCAGTACCTTCTATCTTTGCTCGCGCTCCTGCCCGTCCCATATCTCCTGTGTTGACAGCTGATGGGAAGATGGCCCGCTCAGTCAAGGTAAAGAGCAGGGCTATGTCTAGGAGGGAGAAGAGAGGTTTTATACGGTACACATGACCTTATCTTTATCGGCCCCTCTAATTTCAATCTTGCTGTGGATTTCCCCTCAGCTCTGATTGAAGGTCGTATATTTAATTCTCCTGGGCCCACTGCTCCACTCATCAGCCACATGCATTATAGATATAGATCCTCTTTTTCTGAACTGCACTGGTTTTCAACACTCTTAATGTGGATCTGATTTGTTGCATCTCAGTGGACAGTTTTTTTTCTTAAAAAATCAAAAACCACAGAGGTCATGAGGTCATGAGTTACAGCAACAAACCATCAAGATTTAATTCAAACATCCCTCCTTTTTTTTTTCTGTTTTTCTGACCAGACTCATCAGGGCAGGTGACCTCCTCCCCACTGGGCTCACCCACATCCCACCGGGGAATGCACCCGTCTCTGCTCAGCCCAACGTCCATGGGGCCCTCCAGCTCTCTCCACTCACCCATCAGCACGCTGAGTTCGCCCATGAACGGCCTGGCCTCACCCTTCTCTGTCATCAGCTCGCCCATGGGCCCCCACTCCATGAACTCGCCCGGAATGGGCTACGGCCCCAGCGTCAGCCCCCAGGTGAGCCCCGTGACAGACTCAGAAAAAGAGCGCAGATGCACACACGCCGTGCTGAAAGTATCATTACCACAACTGCACATACAGGCATTGTGTCTTCAAGGTTACTTGCTCCCTCAGGAATATTGAATCGGTCTATAGAACATACTGAATAACACTGAGGTAAAGTATGTCACAAAGACGAGAGCAAATGCGTGGACAAACCGTGAACCACGTCGGTGAGATGATTGCAGTTATTATGCTGATATCTATATCACACATAAACAACATGTATCTCAAGAAAAGCAACTGCCAACGTTTAGATTCTTTTGTTTTTATGAGACCACCATGAAACACAAAGTCAGTTTGAGCCAGTTTTCATCTACTGTCCAACAGTTATTTGGCGGGATTGAGAAATGACCTCAAATAAAAGTCTCTTTACGGCACACATGCATTCCTCATTATGGACAGAAGGCATGTAGGTTAGCTTTTAGTAGTTAGTACACGTGAAGCTGTGTGTGTTTATGTATATCTATGCTTACTTTTCCAGTTGGTGGAATCACCACCATCAATATAATAATTAAGAATAATAGAGTCGAAGATGTCTTGATGATTTGTTTGAATTTCAGCTAGAAAGTAAATCTATTCTCTGAATTACCCCAAAAGTCTTAAAATAAGCAAAGAAGAGGTTACAGTGTGTTTACATGCATAGCCACTAATATGACAAATTCAGAAACCAGCTGCTCTATAAACTGACCAGACAAACGGCTGTCTATTATGTCTTACAAACTGTATTCACATTTCTCAGAAGTGCAAATTACAGTCACTTAAACACACACACACACACACACACACACACACACATATCATTTTCCTAAGCCAAGCCTTAGCAGACAGACCCCAGCTTTGACCCCATGCCACAGTTAATCAAGGCCTATTCAACTGGGATTCCACAGCACTTCAGCTCTGTCACTCTTTCCTCTATATCGAAGGCACATTTGTCACTCTCTCCCGCCACATATTGCTTTCTTCTCTATCCCCTCATTCTTCTTTCTGACTGTCCTCTTTCCTCGTTTTTCCCCCTTTCTTTTTTCTTTTTTTTTTTTAATTCCATGTCTCTTTCATGCCATCTCCATTTCCTCTCACATCCTTCCTCTGCGTCTTCGACGTTTTTGTTCCATCAATAAGCCTCAGTTTCTTTGGTATTAAAAAAAAAAACACACACACACACAATTAAGACATCAAAGCCTGCAGTGGCCCAGTTTCCGTCTGGAGCCATATCTGAAATTAAAATTGTTTCCCTCCAAAATGCAGTGGCTGCCCTTTTTTTGTGTTTGTTAATAATTGTGTTAAAGTGCGTCTGCAATGTGATGCTATTTGGAATGGGCTCTCCTCGCTATTGTTGGGCTTATCGGCAAAGTGTCCCACATGTAATGGAGTTAAGAGTGGATTAGGGGCAGTTTCAGAAAGCGGCCAGAATCTTCCATTGCTAGAAAGCTCCCTTCCCCCTCCCCGCCGTGCTCCGTCTGATTCTTCTACACTTTTTAATTCCAACACTTTTATCTGTGCTGCTGTTTCTGTCCCGGAGCGGCGTACTTTGTATGCAGGTTAGATGTTGAGGTAGCAACGCTGTCCGTCTCATTTGAAAAAAAAATCTATAAGAGGAGCTTCAATGGTTATACAGCTCACGTACGTATACACATTTAACATGTAAATACGTATGCATTATGAGTATCATGAAAAGTATCATGTGCTTATCCTTACTGCCTCAAGTATCTGCCATTTTGGCAGCTGTAACAGCAGGTAACAGCTGTTTCTGTTGGTGGCGACAGCTTTAGTACTGTACGTACAGTAATTACAGCATGTACCTAACTTGTGTTATGGCTGGTCTCCAGTCTGTAACGGTGCTGCGTTGTTTTGGATTTGCTGAAACAGCTGGTACCAGTGTGATTGGCTCCAAAACATGACTATTCCCAACACTGCTTTTTTTTGCAGTTTGTACTGTTTACATTATATTCCTTCAGTTGTCAAGTATGGACACACATGTGACAAATGGGTCACTGTTAGTGTTTAACGGCAGCCGGTGAACTTGGAATGAAAATGATACCACTTCAGATATGATATTTGAATATTGTATAACGAAACGACATCTTCCTTTGAGTAAACACGCTTTTTTACAAAACCCTTTTTCTCACTGAGAGGTCGGAGGAGCACCACCCTCTTCTTTAAGGCTCTCCACCCGTTTCGAGATGCTAGTGTGTGGTCAACACATGTAAATGTAAAGCAGTATCCCCTCACTCTTTGGGGTCAGATTGAGGGCATATGAAACAATTAAAAAATTGATTCTACATTTATGTAAATTGATTCTACATTTATGTTGAACCACAATAGTTTTTGTTCTGTAACATCTGAATTGTGTCTGCAGCAGACAGCAAGTATTGCAAACTGTCAAATAATTAAAGTTGCCATTACAGAATTTTAATATATTTCATATCTTGCTTACTTTGTTTATTTTTTTTCTCTTCAAATATTGTTTGATTTTAATTCAAATTTCTGAAATCTTAGACATTTGGCTTTTGTTGCTTGTGTTGAAGCAAGTAAACATTAAAACTGACGCAATAGTGTAGTTTGGCTGACTTTATTTTTATCACAGACACTCTACCTTTAATATCCCTATTTAGTATTTTACAAATAAGCAGTATAAAACATTTAATGAATGGTGTATAATCGCTATAATGTGGCTGTATGCAGATATAAGCACATCTTAAGTGTTTATTAACAACAATTATTGATTCTCCTATGAGGACATATTTTATGTGTCACAACTGTGTTTCACTGTATTATGATTCCTATGTTTATAGAGGATCCTCCACTTGTGTGTCCACAGGAGGTGTAGTTATTGACAAATGCATTAATAAACACTTTAACTGCATCGTCGTACATATATATATTGATTATAGTGTGCTGTGAACCACTTATTACAGTTTATAAATGCTAAATAGGGGGACCTGAAATGACCTAGCAAAGGTAAATTGTCAAAAAACTTGTTTCTATTAACAAAGTAAGACATAGTAAAAAGTATTGGTTATCCTACCAGAACCATAGTATCATATGGGTGTCAGTGATGAAACTTTTCAAATGGTACCCAGCTGTAAATCTGACAGGGAGGATTTGGGCCGTTAACTGTGAACCTTTGCATAACTGAGATGGTAGAGGCTGACTGTTGCTCAGTGAGGGTGGAGAACGGCAGTTTGATGTGAGAGCGCGGCTTAGGGGTTAAAGATGGTGGCAGGGCCCTGTGGTTATGAGGCGCGGCACTTCTGATGAGACGAGATTTGAGTCAGATGGCGTATGCCACTTGCTCTTAACACTCGGCTGACTTGCCGTTCTCATGAGCAGCTGACTGGAACGAGGTCACAGCTCAGCCTCTTCCCTACTTAACCACCCAAGGCCAGTACAAGACCCACACCTATACTAACCACACACACCCCTAAACGCATAGGCATGGACACACACTCACTGTAATCTCACATACCTGTGACTACACAGATTTTGCATTTGTTAAGATGAATTCTTAAAGATGTTACTTGGACATACATGTATGTAGATAATAGAAAAATGTGGTTGAAAACCTGGTTTGAAAAATACCACTTGCAATGCTAACAGTGTAGTTTTACTTTCTTTTTAATGGGAAACAAAACATTTAGATGGAAAGATGAAAACCAGGTGGAAATCTTATTAACCCATTGTGGCCCTTTTTAGAACCTGGGTAATTTGCAATGAAAATTGGTAAAAACCAAAAACAGCGAGCCTTAACTTCCCTACATCAAAGACGTAAATGACAACATGATGACAGCACAAGACTAGATGAACAAAACTCCCATTCTCACTGGAATCTTACATCCTCCAAAAGCCAAACCACATGTAAAGAGTGAGACAGTCCTTTATCATCAGCCAATTCTTACATCTCAAACAACAGTGCTTCCCCTTGAGCTCTGTCCCAAACATCCAGACAAACTCACATATTGTGGTTGTCCTTTTGTTTTTTTTGGTTCGTCACATCTGCTCAATGCATCTTGGTTATCTGCTGCGTATATTGTTGAAGATCAGAAAAGCATCTGCATTGTTGTGAGGAGGGCCGCACACACTTCTAATAAACATAATTTGACTTCGCCTGCAACATGAAATGCATGCTTTGTCTTTCGTTAAGTGGTTCTGTTGTTATAAAAGGTTGTCGTCTCTTGTATTCTGGAGCTGTATGAGGGGAGAGATGGCAAAACTTTTCCCAGGGTCTCTGGTCAGGGGCGATGCCAGACCACAGCTATGCCCAATAGGATCCGACCCATCAGTGGTCATGTCTGTGGGCTTGAACTCACTGACAATTCAGACCCAATCGCAGACACCACAACTCTCCAAGCAGCTGGAAGGGATTATACGCAGGGTTGGAACACATTTTACACTTCCAGTGACAATGGCGAGAGTTGTCTGGCTGTTCAGCAGAAAAAAGATGTTCTTTATCATCAGACCACTGCAGACTCCCATTCTCCATTTTTTTTGCGGCTCGGTCTGTACCCTTCTAGCTTCCATGCTCTCCCACTGGAACCTTCTTGAGAATCCTAAACCAACAACAGGCCTCCAGTGTCTCTCAATATGCCTTAAAAATACATATAAAGCTTGAGTGTTTCTGGAGACGCAAAAAACACTAATGTGAAAAAGGTGTAAATGTTTTACAAGAAATGGAACACGCACTTAATAAGTTATAAATGAGCGGCGGCGGTGATGTCAGACACCAGTTTTAGGTACGTTGTGTTTAGGTGAGGGTCGCTAGGAGACTGAAGCACAACACACGAGGGAGGGAGGGAGAGAAAGTGGACCTCAAGCCCTTCCTGTGTGGGAGTAATAAAGGTCCATTCCGCTGCTCTGGTCTTTGATGGACCTTGCTGTAGTCACTCTGCATGACATCATGGTTGCATGGCTCTAATGGCCGCACAAAGGGGCAGTGTGTAGGGTCCCAGGAGAACAGTTAAGGCTCTCTAACGTCAATCAACCCTCAAATGGATGAGGGGAAAGATTTTTTTTTTTTTTTTTTTTTTTTTGCTAAAGCTGTCTCCAGGTAGCAATTAGAGGCAGTTTTAGAGACCACTTTTTTCCCAGCAGTGGTAGTTCAAGGAAGTGTAACTAATGTGTAGAATTAATTTAGTTGTGCTTCACTAGAAGTTTAGTACACAGTTCTTTAGTTCTTTGTTTCTAGTAGAGAAAACCTTGCAATGCTGAATTGAAATGCTTATTTCAAATTTGTTCTGTTACATGAGTAAACTTACTCATATTTTAGTAAGAAGTTTCCCATTTGCCATGTTAATTTGCTGTTGCTGCTGTTAATGCAAATTTCCTGCATGTTTTTCTCTCCACCCCCGCCTGCTTGTGCACGTCTAGCTCAAGGAAAACTACAGTCTGAAGGCTATGCTACATGCGTTGATTTGACTAGGAAAAGAACATTGCTACAGACAGTGTGTCAACCCTGGTGGCTTTTTGACAAGGGTGTTGACAGAGAAGTTGTTTTTGTGTTGAACAGTCTGTTTCCAATTGACTGTTGAATTATTGCATTTTGACTATATGACCTTAGGGTGGTACATTCCCAAAAATATGGCAGTTATATCACATTTCATATCGTGGAGCTTTTAAAGAAGAATTTGAAATTGTTAATGACAGTCGTCAACACATAAAACCAACGATCTGTTTATCTTTATGAATCAGGAGTGGATAGTCAAACAGTGATATAGCCACCAGCGATGGCTAGAAAAGTTTAAAATTAAAAATGAAATTAATTTTTTTTTTTTTTAGAGGTTGAAAGCACAGACAAGGTTGAATCATTGAATAAGAACATAACAAACTGGTAGCAACAGAGTGGTGTGTTGATGGAAGTAATGGAGTGGAAATGCAAATTGTGAAGAACACATATTTATTTGGGACTGTCGTTATTTGTTCTGTTCATTTGAGAATGGACATTATATAGTGTGACGTCTCTGGGGTGTGTGTGTGTGTTCTGACATGTGTGGGGCCACACAGGAGATCAGCCGTTGGGGGGTGGCATCAATAAGGGGTAGAAAAAGTAACGTTAGGTTTAAGTTTCAGAGAGCAGCCTGCTAATGCATGATCTAGACGCTGCGGTTTAAATGCCCTAGGGCGCATATTTATTTTAAAGCTTCAAATAATCCCTTTAGGGCTTTAATTGCATCTGGTGGTGTGATCTTACAGCAATCCAACACTGTTTGTGGACAGACATGTACACTGCGGCATGCCTGTGAAGTATAATGGCACTTACTGTATGACTAATTCTTTTTTCACCACTGACACACCTGTAAAACTTATAGCTGTGCACAGAAAGTTATGGACATAATTCTTTCTCAACACAATGCATGTCATGCTGTAGCAAACCAGCATAAAGATGGAATAAAAGAGGCAAACATAGGTCAGAGTTTCGAAATACTACTTCATGTACCAGATGGTTGGGTTTTGCCACGTCATCTTTATTTAACATAAAGTGCTTTCATGTTCTGCTGAAAAATAAAACTGTGTTTGACTGAGGTCTGCAGTCTTAGCTGAAACCATCTCAGAAATCTGTAAAGAAGAAACTTTTCCATATTCATGAAATGTGTGCACACCAGTCCTAAAGAGCAAAATATGAACGCACAAATGAAAAAGCTGTACAAATGTGGCTTGTTTAGTCAGAGTACCATTTATATTAAAAAAAAAACATTGCTGAAAGATAAATGTATATGTATATAAAAATATACTGACAACACCAGACTGACCTTTTTCATACAAGTAACATAAAAATAGACTAATAAGATCAAGTAAAAGGTAAAAGCTGATCATCAAACCAGAAGTGGTGTTAGTCAGCCCCCACTTCTTGTTGGAGTAACACACTCTATATCACTGATGGGAACATTTGTCAGCAAACTAGGTTACTTGTTAGTGGCCAGGAAAAATAGCAGTGAACGATTGCCTGCTTGACATGCCAATGAACAAGTAAAAACACAACTCTATTAAAAACAGGACGACTTGCTAATGGATTTATCAGTCTGTTATCTGCTGGATGGTGGACAATGGAAATACTACTGAATGGCTTGCAGGATGTAATCAATCTAAATGCTGTTAAATTCAGTGGTGGCTTGACACTGAAATACGATTTGAATAAATGCTGGATTGTGTGCTAGTTTCACAAAAGAAGTACCAGGCGGTGCATGTTCATGTAGAGTACTGTAGGATGCTCAGAAGATCACGATAAATGACTTGATCATAATGGACACACCAGAGAATTAGTCACTGCGTAGCTCTCGTTTTGACATTCAAAATACTTTGTGATATGTTTTACAATGAACAGATTTTCCGGTGACTAGCTGGAGGACAAACCAGTGGACAATGGAAACACCAGTGGGGTACTCACTGTTTGATTAACAGTTGGAAAATGGAAATACTAATTACTTATTTGACAAATGAAATAGTGGACAGTTATAATTACTGGTGGAGGACTTAGTAATACAGTTCAAACACTTAGTGACAGAGAGATGAGATACATGAGCATGATCACATCCATATACAGGCTTATTATGCAGTTTGTAGACCGTTTTGGAATTGCGAAACTGGTTTCCACACATGGCAACGGTCAGTAAAATGAATCTATAAATTTTCATAGCAATTTTAACTACTCAGCAAGCCAGATGGATCCAACTTAGAGAAAAAACCCAAGCAAAAGCAACCCTGAAACATGCGTTTTAGTAGTGGAAACAGCAAAGGAGAAGGAGAGAGGGTTGTTAGAATCCAAACACCCTACTGAGTGGTGTGACAGGAGTATGATCCCAGGGTTGTAAGAGCTGATATGTTGCTGATATGTTGGGGTCCACAGACCTCGTCATCATCCACACACACACACACACACACAATGCCAAAGGACTTAGTTATACATACATGTGAAATCTAGAAACACACTCCTGCAGGCACACACACCTGAAGCAGAAATGAAGATATACACATGTGCGCCAAAGATCCACCCCTATGTGCGCACACACAATCCCACACACGCACTGATACTGCCATGCTGAGGTGAAACAACAGTTGAACGTCACTCTGCGTATTCCCACCTCACTGCTGTAAGGCGTGCTGCCTTTCATGCCATTGATAGTTTTAATATCCTTTCTTTCTGTAACAAAAGTTTCTGTCAAAACACATGAACACCCAACCCCCCCCACAACCACACACACACACACACACACACACGAGCGCCAGCAGTGCTTGCGATGATTCATTTCATCTATTGTGGCACAGCATGTGGTGAGTTTTGGAAACCTCCAAGCTGTCTAGAATAATGTCTCCTTCTACTAAATTCTATCCACTGGGAGAGAGCAGAGAAAGTAGTTTATTAGAGCTGAGCGACAATAATCACGGAGCTATTTTACTGGCAGACTTTGGTAGGATTTATATGTTGTCACTGAAGGCTTTATTAATGGTTATCAAATAATTTATGTAGTCACTTACTGATCATTAATAATCCACTAATGCATAAATTTGGATTGCCAGGTTGTGAGCCCATATCTAAGTAAAGGATCCCTTTCATTCCATTATATCCTCTGCCAACGATCTTGAATTAATCCAAAAGGCTGCACAGCATTAAGACCAAACACAGTTTCATGGATTGCCCACATTAATAACATTTAAAAAAAACATAAAATCATAAATAAAATGTTGTTAGTAAGGCTGACATTAAGGACAACAGTCATTACAGATTGGCTTAAGAAGTGGTCCAGTTAAAGTAATGCGAGGATTGGTCAATTTAAGTCACTGAGTCTGTGCTGAAAAGGCAGCAGAATCTACTGAAACCTTTTTATTAAATATTACTGTGAAAAAAATAGTTGTTTTAGACAGTAAGAATACCTGTAGTGTTTTTTAGCAGTGTCAGGGAACTGTTTTTCCATGAGGGGCTTCCCATTTTGTTTATTTTCTGCAAACGCATCTCCACGGGGCCCTCTAAAGTCACATGTTGACACATGTTATTGTGACTAAAATCCATCCTTCCTTCCCGTTTCCTCAGTTTGACTTTAAACTTACAGTGACATGACGGACCTGCGGACGACCCCTAAGTTCATCCGCAAATAACTGAGCTGCAGTCTGAGCTACTCTGAACTGCTACTGCTGTCTATTGTGTGCGTGCCACCACCCACATGCCTGTTGATTTGTGCTTGTTTGTGAACTATGTGCTTTCAAACAGGTGTCTTTCAAAGTCAGTAACAGTGCCGTAATTGATCCCAAAGGGTGTCTCACCGTGAATATACCCTTAGGGCAACAGAAGAGCAGACCCATTAACACACACACCCCTGCGTGAAACCTGATCCTCTCATCTCTGCCGATACGTGTCCAGATAACACTCACACACTCCCACCGCAGGGATGAGAAGAAAGTTCTTGCTCATTCCTCCCATACTTTGCTGGTCCGCTGGGATAAGTTTGCTTTTAGAAGGAAGTGATTGTCGCGAGGTGTCAAGAGGTGAAAGGTGACACGGGGTTATCATTAGGTTACATCGTGACCTGCCCTGTCCTCGTCTCTCAGGAGGCAGCTGGTCGGATGTTGTCTGCTGTCCGCTCGCACCTCCTTGCTCTTCATTCTATTTTTTTGAGCTCATTTTTAGTTTCTTACCTTAAAACGAAAATGAATTTAAGCCACAGAATCTAATTGTGGTCTAGGGGCTGATACAGTTGTGTGGAATGAGATCTGCGAAGTAGAGTGTTCTATTCCTGGCTGTGAAGTAACACTGCAATAATGGGAAGCCTTATGAAAGAATTCTGTAAGGGCGTATTGAAAGAATACTGTGAAGATAACTTTCGCCGTGTTAGAAAAGGTGCCCTTGAACTGGAAAGCAACTGAAGTTCCGCATGAGGGTTGTGCAGTGAGGAGTGCGGCGCGAGGATTTGATGTCTTCTTTTGAAGTGTCTTTATGAGCAAAGTCTGTGCTCTGACTCGCTGAATCGAGCTAAGCCCGTCTTAAGCAGAGGCCTCCACTGTCTCCTCTGTTCACTCGAGGGACGACTCCTCTCCTTTTATTTCACCACCGTGTGTGTTGTCATAGCATACTAATAGTTTACGGGAACCTGCTCTGCTGCCAAGATGAGTCTTTCTATTAAAAATGAATTAGGATTGAGAAACGCACCAGCCAAGCCAAGTTTTGATGAGATTCTATCTAGTATTTCTTGTGTATTGTTACAAAAAGACACTTGAACCGATTGCTGATTGTTGCTATATCCTTTTGTACTTTTGTCCATTAATATGAGAGCAATATTTTATTAACCATTTGCCGCTTCCAGCTTATTAAATGTCTCTTTCTGCTGTTTTATGTTGTTGTTGTTGTTAATTGAATATCTTTGAATTGTGTGGCTTTTTTTTTTGCCTTTTCTGGATGAAAAGATCAATGGAAAAATAATGGATACATTTATAAGGATAATAATCATTAGCTGCAGCCTCAGCTTACAGAAAACAAGGTTTATTGAACTGTGTTTCTGTGATCCAAAGACACTCACGGCCTGATCTACGAATAATGCGTCATCTCTTAGGCCTCTTAATATGTCTCTCCAGGCCTAACACCCCTTTGAGGACATATTAATTCATTCCCTTTTACATGTTTGGATATTGCAGCATTATGCTGAAGCCAGTGGATGGCACAGGGCATATAATCACATCTATCAATTCTGTGCAGAATCTGACACCCACAAGCAGACAAAGACCCCCACTGTACTGGATGTACCAGTCGAATGTCCTCCACAACATGTTATGTAACATCAGCAGCACATGAAATAGTGTTATTCAGCTGGAGCGGTTCAGGCTCTCATGTTGTACATTGCACTGCAGGGAATCTTACGGCCCACATTTCCAGTCCTTGATCTTAAATATCCCTCGTTTGTTTCTGTCCCTCAGTTTGGAAAACTTTGGAGCGTTCTACTCCAAAAAAACAATAAAACAGACACGGTATGTGAGGAAAGGATCGTCAAGGGGTTTCCCAAGACGATATGGCTAAACACACAGCTGGCATACCTCCCCGTGGAGGGTCACATGTATATGTTGTAGGGGAGGGCGCATGTATTCTATTTCCAGAACCGGTCCTGAGCCACTTTAATCCCCCGCCTTGCCTCCATTGCCAGGGGCAGAAGAGAAAGAAAGGCCCCCCAGCTTGCCCACCCCACCGTGGGGAGCAATGTTGCTGAGATTGAGTTGCAAGTTTACTGAAAATAGATTGTGAGTGGAAGAGTCTTTTCTGTCAGGCAGAGGGTTTGATACAGACATATCAGCAAAGGAGACAGCCCTGGTAGCGCTGCACTGCAGGGGAAAAGACTAGACTCAGGTGTTTAATTGAGGTAAGACCTCATGTTGTGTGTGTGTGTGTGTGTGTGTGTGTGTGTGGCTGAATGTGCTGAGATGATGGTGTGTGCATGTGCTGCTGAAGCTGGTTCCAGACAAATGGTGCAGCTGTGTTTGTGCTTTTGTATCACAGTGATGCTCTCAAAAACCCGTCTCATCCCCTGCAAAAAAGGCAGTATTTTACCAACATAAAGTTGATAATAATGACAGGAATTAATGGGTGCGTCTACTCTTTTATCAGTTATCATTTTAATAGTGCAATTTATATTATATATTATATAAGGATTACAATACTTGTTTGAATTCTGTGTCACTATGTGTAAACTATGGCCACGATGATGGTATTCTGCAAAAGATTTCCAATTTTCTCTCGGTTTTAAAACTGAAATAATGTATAAGACGTGACACGGAAAGCTCTGCAGGACGATAGCCTTGAAAATAGCTTCGTGTGTGTTGCATTCAGTGTGTATTTGTGTAAACGTGGGTGTGAAGTGCAGGCCGGGAATGTGTGTCTGGGTGTGAATTGAACATTTTCATGTGGCAAAGGGGCTCTAACCTTTTCACCCCCACGAGTGGATTCATCATTCAAATGCAGCCAAACATTTAAACCCACATAAGCTTTATATTTGAAATTCTAGTCAGGTTCCCAAGTCAAGTTCCCATGACACCACATATGTCATGCTGAATTATGTGAAGGAGACATTTTGAATTTTCTGTTTGATGTGATGGCAAAGCACCGTGGTTTGGAAGATTTCGCTCAATGAGAGCGCTGTATACTGTAGCTTCAGGCGAAAATGTATATGGCATTGCTGACATTTTTCTAACTTTGAAGCTATTTAAGAGGAATCATGTATGAGAGTGTGTGGTCAAAGAAGATGCCAGTAGCCACGGCAGCGAGGTGTGTACTTGTCTGTGTGTGCCTGACTGTGTGTGCACTATATGTCAAGTGCACATTCATTTTGCATAACTGTTTCCATGTATGTGCAAGCTTCAATTTTGATGAACTTGTGAATACTGTGTACTTGTGTGTCAAAGCAGCTGCTTCCTCGTAATAGACCTTAAAGGCTGATAGTTCCTCATACATCTTAACATGCTGCGGCGATGGCAACGGTTTTGAAGACTTTCCTCGAGCGATGCATTGGTTTGTTTGTGCAGACATTAATGACACGAAGAGCTGATGCTGTGTGCTGACCACGCAAATTTACAAGTTGAGGAAAGCATCTAAAGAGAGATGCTATTGAGTTGCATTATGGGAAGTGTAGAGCAGAGTGTGACCTAGTGTTGTTGGGAGCTTGACCCACACAGGGAAATACTGAAGGTGGGGGTATCTCAGCCTCTGCTGAATGTTTTTACTATTGATTATTGAATATAGAAAGTCAGAAAATAGTGAAATATACCCATCATAATTCAGCTTGATAGAAAATTTAAGCAATAATTAGTTTGTGGATCAGTTAATCAACCAGTTTTTTCAGCTATACTCCCTGTCACATGCACAACTAACATGAATGTATACCAAATCCAACTCTTGTTTGGTCTCTTTAAACACATTAAAGCAGTATTCTCTGCTGCTTTCATGTGTTTTTTTTTTTTTAATAGTTTTAATATAATCTTTAGTCTTAACTTGACTTGATAGAAAAATGATCTGTACAATATTCAATTCTTAAAAAAAAAAAAAACCATAGTTGCAGATGTAGAGTTTTGGAGCCACACGCCAACATTCATATGTGCGGGAGTATGTTAAGTTTACACACTGCATGTTTGAGAAAGGCCAACATCTGCTGTGGTGTATACATCCTCTATGTTCTTCCAGTGCCTAGCTAATGTACTCTGTCAGATCACTGTAAACACAGCCAATGACGACAAACTCTCATAAATGTCTCGTCTTTATAAAAACAAAACGGTCCTTCTGTTTTGCCGATTGCTGCAGACAGGGACAGGGTTTTTTCTGCTACATTGAGCTAAATTTAGAGCCTAGAGGTGCTTCAGACATGTCTCTCATGTGGTAACTTAATGAAAACATGTCTGGCTGTACGAGCCCATGTGGCTGCTCTGCAAACCCTGATCCGTCTCTCACCCCTCAGTTGTGGGTGTGTTTGTCGGAGATCCACTTGTCTGAATATGTTCCATATATTTCCTCCTTTTCTTTCCCCTCTCTAACGTTGTTTTAGCATCAGCCCAGACCGGTGGTTTTACTTTTTACCCATTTTTTCATTAAATAGTGCTCATGCTTTGCTAGCTTCCGTTCCATCCCGTGCGTATACCTTTTTAGGATATTTTATATCCTGCCTCCTAATATCTCCTCTGGAAACAGCGTGGTGCCAGTTATGATAATTAGTCTCCCCTTGTGCTCCACTTTTAGCAAGAGGAGAAGAAGGGTCACTTTGAGATTAATTTTTTCAAAGCTCTCTTACAGAGAGGGAGGGAGGCAGCGATCGCAGTAAGACTCAAGGCTGCAGTTGCACTGCTGCTAAAACAAATGCTGTCTCTTTATTCCTCTGTACTGTTAAATTTTGCAGTGGAGTTATGCTAGTGCTGAACATTCGGGCAGCCAGCGGGGCTTGTTGAGAGCATGAATAAAAGAGTTCCTGGGGTGGAGTGGTGCAGGATCCTGCTGCGCCAGATTTAGATCTGAAACAGGAGGGAGGAGAGAGACAGAGGGAGCAATGAACAAGCTGCTGCTAAGGGCTGCTGACCATCTGTATTGAGTATCAGAAGTCATAACATCCCTTTCACTTTCTGCATTTAGCAAATTGTTCAGGACAATCTACTATGACATAACTCCCGTCAGGTTTATCTTCCCTGTTAGCATGTGTAACCAAGCCTTTTTCTCTCTTTAACAGAGCTGGACCTTGCTCAGTCGTTAATGTCATCGGCTAACTATGCCACACCAGCTAAGCTATGTGGCCGGCTTGTGTAACGGGGAGGTATGATGTTGCCAGGTTTTGAGTGCAGGAGGGCTGCTTTGTGACCTGTCAGTGTGTGTGTTTGTGTGTGTTGATGTTCCAGCTGAACTCTCCAATGAACTCAGTCAGCAGCACGGAGGACATTAAGCCACCGCTGGGCCTCAACGGCGTGATGAAGGTGCCCGCCCAGCCCTCAGGCACGGTCCTGTCACTCACCAAACACATCTGCGCCATCTGTGGCGACCGCTCCTCAGGTGAGTAACATCAGACTGTGATCAGCACCCACGTATGTACGCTCTGCACAGGAAGCATTGCTATCGCTGTGCAAAATACTAAAGTCAGAATCCTTTATTTCAATATTTTAAATAAAATGACATGACGTTATTCTAGGTCTTTTTTTTTTTTAAGTTGTGTGAAGTTGCCTTTAGTTCATTTTCTACACGTTTGGCCTTTTACACACTTTACTTTTAACACATCTTGTGATTGTTTGTGTCTCATCTGTGTAAAATGACCCATAATGCTAAATTTGGTTTGACAGACTCCTATAAATACATTAAAATTATAAATATGAGATGACTCAACGTAAATTGATCGGACATGACTATTAACCATGCATGAGTCAAAGCCTAACCAAGACATCCAGGGAATTGTATGTGTAATTAAGGCAAGAATTGTGGGGAATGGTCTAAAAATAATTTCTCAACAGCCAAAATTACATAACACTCCATTTTTACCAAATGAAAAGAAAGTGGGATTACCCAGCATCTTACTAAAGCTGGTGTTCTGACCACACTGAGAAACCTCCAAAGATGAACCTTGGTCAGAGAACAGCCCACGGACCGCTCTGGCAGAACTACACGCTGCAGCTTCATGCAGTGGGAAATCTTCCTGGAAGGACAACAGTCAGTATAATTTTTCACAAATCTGGGTTAAATGGCAAGAAGACCAGAAAGAAGCCACTCCTGAGAAACTGCATAGGAGAGCAGCACCATGAAAGCACATAAAAGAAACTGAGATCATGAGGAAAAAGATTGTACAGTTTGATGAAACCAAACCTCAGTTAAGCCTGGACTGAAACAGAGAAGCGCTGTGTCTGATCCCTTCCTTAAAGCTTTGTGACGCCACTATCGTCATTTTTTTTTTGTTTTAGAAATTTGTCACACAAAGTAGGAACACGGCCACATCTCCACTGGAACACTTTCAGATAGCCCTGTAAAGATACATTCTATGGATTAGACAGGTCGGTCTTGTTACGTGTCGCATGTCAGTATATTGAAATATATGAATGACACAACAGTTACAACCTTCTGAGAACCTTTTGAAGTTCAGTTCAAATTCCTGCCACTTTCATGTCCCCAGAGCTGAAAATCATTAAGACATGACTTGGTGCAATGTCTTACTAGAACTTGCAAAAACAGCTGCAACATCTAACACTGTTGAACCTACTTTTATGTTGACATGGCTGCACATGTTATTATGTATCTTGGCAGTTGTCGTGTTATTGTCTTCTTTCACTGTATCATTTATGGAGATCCAAAATGTTGCCTCATACTTTGGATTTAAAACTAAGGGAAATGTCTCTGTGTAAAGTTCAAACTTGCAGGAAATACCATTATCAGTGTTAATTCATTGACCTTTTTGGCTTTTCACACAGCACATGCTCACTTCTTAATCACTGGCTGTTATTTGGTCAGAATTAACTTAACCACTTAACCACAAGGACATTTACCCGTGGCTAACTGTCAGCCCAAGGCTAATGTCTTAGACAGCAGTCCTCTTTGCTGTTGTCAGATGCAGTCAACAAATAACCTTGTGTTTAAATGTTTTTGGGGGGATAACCATGAAACGTTTTCAGGCGCAGGATGAAGCTGGGTATTTTATTTTTTGGACAGTTTTAGTTTCATCCTGCGTCATCACTGCTACATGGACCCAAGGGGGAAAATCAAAACAAAATTTAATAGCAAGTCATGCTTCATTTAAGTGTGCTTGGAGGCTTTATTTATCTTCTCTGGTGGTCTGACCAGCAAAGAGCTAACAAAGAAACAGTTTGAGCAACACTGGAGAATGCAAATGGCCTCCATCCCTCCAATAACAAAAAAGGAGCTGTTAGGAACAGGGATGTGAGAACAGTACCGTAACGCAAACCCGTGAGGCCCCCCTGCAGCTCACATTCAGTAGGCCTCAGTTTTCTTCACGCCACCTCAACATAACCCGCAAACACACACTGTTCACATTCATAGGTCTTTGACCGTAACTGCTCTTTTGCTGCCTCAGACGCTTGTTCCTGCATATGTGTGTTTGCATGTCACTGTAAAGGTTTTTGTTCTTAGATCTCCTTTAAAACCTTCTATTAAAGTTGCAGTGCGCTCCATGATTGTTGCTATTCCGGACGAGAGAAGCAACTGATGGGTCCGTTGATATCAGGCTGTCACCAAGCTGACAACCTAATGTTTCAGTTAGACAATAAGACACTGAGACGGACGAGAAAATATGACGCAGGAAAGCTGTTGTATTCTGTATGCATTAGACAAACCATCTCCTCTCTGTCTCTTGTCTCTCCTCAGGTAAACATTATGGAGTATACAGCTGTGAGGGCTGCAAAGGTTTCTTCAAAAGGACAGTGCGCAAAGACCTGACCTACACCTGTCGTGACAGCAAGGACTGTGTCATTGATAAGCGCCAGAGGAACCGCTGCCAGTACTGCCGCTACCAGAAGTGTTTAGCCATGGGCATGAAGAGAGAAGGTACAGCACATACCGTTGAGGATAAAGTCCCACTTACCCATTCCCTCAAATGTGTACTAATCCACAAAGACACACATTTAGACACAGATAATGGCCCTATTTTAGGAAATGAGGGAGCAGCGTAATGAATGGGATGAACATATTTGGTATTTTTGTGACCAGAAACACAGAATCTCTGTAGTATTTGGTAATAGCAGCAGGTCATACCTTTTAAACCAATGCAGTTTTCACCATTGTGTGCTGACCATTTTCTAAAAGGACAGGAGAATCTGCATAGACTGATTTTATTTCTCAGTACACTCAAGCTGCCGTTGAATGTGATGCTGTCTACTGAAAACATAACATTGGAGCTGTGGACTTCAGCTTCCTGAGCATCTTCCGGATGTCACCGCTTATGCTCTTGTGCCCCCAGCCTACCTAGTTATTGTGGACCAGCTCGTTTTCACAAGCACAAAGATTTGCAGTGTGCTTATTTTGCAGGACACCGAATGCTCCAAATTTTATCAGAGTGCTCAAATTGGATAATGTCTTGTGATTGCACAGCACCATGAAAACGTGCACCACATTCTGGAAATTAGATGTTAGGAATGGCATGCACACACCGCTCCTCAAATTGTTAGAGAGATTTAATCAGTTGCATGGTGAGGACAGACTAAACTTTGACCTTAAATTCATATTTTGTGTCCTTGTAAATGCAGTTAAAGAATAAAATTAACACTTAAACAGGCATCAATAACATATACATAATAAGGCTTTATGTCATGTTTCGTCTCAACTAAAGGCATAAAACTAACAAAGAGCACGACTGGCCTGTGACAAACTTTTTGTTTTTTACTAATGACACTTAAGACAACAACCATCGCATGTTTAGCAACCTACTTCAATGCATCGTTGAACGTTTTTTGGGAGGGATAACATGTCATCCTGATGTAGACAGGACAGGCTTCATTTTACCATTAAAGGATTTATTCAAGATACAACTATCAGACATTCCTGCAAACTTAAATCCCCCCCCCTCCTCCAACACAGAAACCCTGTCCTCTCTCAGTAGAGACTGGGGATTATAGAATTATCCACGGTAATGTTTACATGGTTAAGGTTTGACTACCATGAATGTCATTCCGAAGTCCTGCTACTTTTAGCTTCCACAGTGACACCACATTTAAACTTCCATTTGCAGCTTACATGCAGAGTCGGTGGGGTAAAAAGAAACGCATTAACAAGACAGCATTTTGTATTGATGAAAGACGCTCACATGTGAAGTTTCCAAAGCAGTTAATGTGTATGTGTGTGTATATATATATATGTATGTATAAAGGCTAAAGCATTCTTCAGACAGACATTCTCTTTTAATGGATTAATGGCTTTTCATATTCACTCAACAAGTGAGAGTGGTTCATGAATGTTGGCATTTTTTAAACAGTTACCCACCATGTGCGGTTGAGGGGCAGTACAGCAAAGCGCCTTTTGAGGAAAAATTGCAGAGCAGTTAAGACCAGGAAGAGCTGGGATTGTGCAAAGGGGGAAAAACAGGCAGTGAGGTGTGAATTTTAACACTCTGTGAGGGTGTTAGAAATATTAGCGCTCTTAGCAGTGCTGTTAAGCAGTCTTTCGCACATTGAACAAATCAATTACTGCCTCTCACCATTACGGTCACCACGGTTACAGAATACAGATATAGAGTGCGTGGATTATACTGAACGATGTACTGTACACCCAGAGCTGTGGAGCAAGGACGGCAGCAGGTGTTAACCAGGTGTGCACGTGCAGGTGCGTGTGTTTGGGATGTTGCTTCATTGTGTAAAGCTGAGTGATCAAGACGGATCCGTGTTTTTTGGATAAATGCATTTTGGATTTTATTCTATAATTTGCCAATTTGTCTTGACCTTTACTTGGCCTCTCCTCGCTCTAGCTTGTATTTATATCATTGTTGGGCTCTTTACTCCTTTCAAGGATATTATCATTTACTGCCTTTTGCCTCACTCACAGTGCTCCCTAAGCCTCCCTCTGCACCCTGAGGGCTGTGGTTAGAGAACAAGGCAGCAGTAGCCCAAAAGGCTAAGCGAATCCACAGAAAAACAGGATTAAATGAATTTATGCTCTCCCAGTCAGGAGAGGAGAGGAGGAGGGGGAAAGAATAAAGCTAACATGATTTCAGCCCTCCTCACCTCTCCCTGACTCCAACACAAGTATTCTACCCTTGGGCTGACCTCCACCACCAGACAGCAGTTCCTCTAAAATGGGGCCCCTTTCCCTCTCCTCTTCTAACAACCACTGCTTCCCTTCTCCACCCCCCCCCCCCCCCCCCCCCCCCCCCCCCAACAAGACCACGGCCTCTGATTCAGGACTTGGAATAGAAACCAGAGTAGGGGAAACGTAAGAAGACAGATCATCCTTGCTAACCCAGTGTGTGATGTGTGTGTGTGTGTGTGTGAGGCAGGCCGGCTCTCCAGGTGCGCATGTAAGCTTGCATGCTGACAATGAATTTCCAAAAGCCCTTTATCATTCGACACATTATGTCCGAAACTTCTTTTATTAATCCACGTGTGGAGGACAAACTTGTAAAAAGCCGCACTACTTTTTTCTGCGGTGTCTTGAATTAAGTAAATTATAGCCTTTTGAAAAGACAAAACACACACACATGCATCTTTTCCATCCTCACTTGAGGGTGGAGGTGCGGTTTCCCTTGCCTCGGCCACAGTGAGTCTCGGTGTCTGCTCAGCACACAAACCATTTCCTGTGTCTCCTTGCCAAGCCAATCAGATGGCAGAACCAACACGGTCTTGCCTCAATCAGTTTTTTTATACACGAAACAGAGAAAAAAATTTACGATACAAAGTCTTCATTGATTTGTGCTCAGGATTTTTTTATTTAAACTGTTCTGGCAGGCATGCACTGTGTAAAGGATTGACATGTGGTACATTATTTATCTGTCTATAAATGATTTGTATATAAAAGGAGCCGGCTGTTTGTCACCGAGCACTGCGTGAACATCTCTTTGCTCAGGAAGCTGAGAAAGGTCCTTGAACATTTCCACGCTGCTGCATTGTGCATAATGTAGGTCTAAGGTCATACATATATTCCATCCACAATGTAGAAGCAATTATTGATGATTGAACTGTCTTGGATAAGTTTACTCGCATATTACATTCAGGGTCATGTACTATTCATTGGCTTACCAAGACACACCGAGTAAAGCAGGCACTCACACACGCAGACAGTGTTTATGGGTAAGCAAACGCACATTCAAGCATGTACACACATATTGTACGTCAAAGTGTGTGGAGATACAAACAAGGGCCAAACTATGTATTCATTTTTCTGATGTGTACCAGAGTATGTAGAAGAACAGTTTGTTTTCTCAAAATCAGCAAGAATTCAGGCATTTAATCAAAGGCAAGATTCAGTGTTAAAAAGCTGTCTCATCTACTTCTGTGCAACTGGGCCTTATCTAGTCAGTCAATTCATCCTCAGTCATTTTTCTTCCGAGCAGACAAAGTTATCTACCAGTGTGGTTCCCGTCATTTGAGAAGTCATGTTTAGCATCTCAAAACGAGGCTTGGGTAAGGCAAGATTGTTGCACTAGAAATGACATAAGCTTGCAATCCTGAATCTTTCTTTTAACATGCATGTGCTTGTGAGTACATGCTGACATTGTGAAAACACAAAACAAAAAACAGCAGTAGTGACCGGAACCAGTTTTGTTACATGCAGCGGTTCAGGAGGAGCGCCAGCGAGCCAAGGACAAAAATGAGAACGAAGTGGAGTCCACCAGCTGCGCCAACGAGGACATGCCCGTCGAGAAGATCCTAGAGGCTGAGCAGGCAGTGGAACCCAAAACTGAGACCTACATTGAGACAAACCTTGGTGTGCCGTCCAACTCGGTGAGTTGATATTTTTATACATTCTTTGGCAAACACTCGCAACAAGTTATCACTTTGTGTGCATGTTCATGCCCATGGGCACGCACACACACACACACAGTGGGTGAATTGTTCATATTTAACCTTGGGGCTGGTAGGTGGCATTTGGCAGCCAAATGGTTACTATTCTCCATTCTCACCCACTGTAACCTTAACCTGATTACAAATTAGCTGGAAAATATGGATGATGGTCTCAACACAGCTTCTTTTTTTCCGCTGTGATAAGCGGCCATTGTACAGGCACAGTGAAACACTAAAATGTATGCCAGACTACTTCTACTAAGACTTACAGAAGGGAAAGCAAAATGTTTGAGGTCTTATGACTTATACTCCATGTCCGAAATCTTCCTGCTCTGCCACTGTCCAAATTTTCAAAGAAGTGTAGCCGCAAATGGCTCCTATATACCATTTTTGCCTTGAATTGCAGTGTCCAGAATCAGCACACTTTACAAACTGACATAGTGACACGTTTAGAGCATAGTGCTTTTGTCATATTTCAGTGTAAATATAGTACTCATTATCCAGTTAGAAGTGCCATGTAGACTAGAGTTGAGGTATGCTGATTTGAGAAGCATTTCTTTTCTCTCTCTCCTCCAGTAAAGCTGTTGGTTGTATTTGTTGGAGTCTAGGAGGGTTATCAACACCCAGCTGCCCACTGGTGATTATGTTGAACTTTTGGTATGATTAACGTTTGTCCTCCCCATTTTAGTCCCTCTGGAGGTGATTACTTCTAGTCTAGAGCACTGGTTTACCTGCTCACCTTGCACCAGCTACTACACTCAGCTGTGAGTGTCCTCATCTATCCCCTCAGTATCAGCTGGGCACTGTGGGCTGCCTTTGACACAGAGGAGACTAAGAGAGATGAATAATGCAACAGGCAGACTGTTCCTGAAAGCATCCCACAAAGCCCCAGCTTTCTCAGGAATCCTACTGGAACATAAGAAACAGCGGAGCAGTGCAGCAGCCTACCAAGGGAGGCGGTGGTGACGGAAGGAGGGAGGGGGGGGTAGGGGGGTAGGGAGGGCTTCTTGTGGGATTCATCTGCTGCAGGGGAGGGAAATGTCCTCTGAAGTAAAGGTAGAAATGCGAAGGCTGTTATGTGAGTAAATGGGAGCTATTTTGGGGTCCAGATGGAAATGTAGGAGATGAGCGTTGACATTAGGGAGAGGGAGACGGAGTGGGGAGTCACGGGGGAGTGGCTGGCAGCTCAGACACACTAATGCACTGAGTGTGTTTGGGCTGAGCCACGGTGGGGTCCCTCGATGCCTGCTGCCTGCCTGACACCAAGCAGAGGGTTTTTTCTTAAGAACTACAATAGCGATGAAAGCTCACTGATATACAGATGCACAGGGCTAAGAATCGTATTGTTAATCAGTTTAAAATGGACTAACATCAGGATTATATCATGTTATCAACGGACTACATTGTCCCATTTCCAGACCTCTGCAATCTGTAATGAAAACAGAAACATAGCTTAACTTGTAACATCATTTTACGTGCAACTTTCACATATTCACCAGAATTCCTTGCCCTACTTCGGTATGTCATTTGTTTGGCTCACCTATATTTTGCTAATTATGGCTTTATGCATGAATATCTCTTTTGATCCATGTTCAGGTTATGTGTCATGCTTTCAAGTTAAGTGAAATTAAGATTTGACTTTTCAAATGTCATTTTTGAGCAGCACAGGGTTTTAGAAGTAGTATCTGGTGACACAGGCTTTAACTGCCCTTCCACCACGACAAACACGTAAAGTTTGGTTCTCGATATTGGCAGGTAGCTGTTCTAACAATCACAAGTAGCCATGTTGGGAAGGCAGGGAGGGTTAGTAGCGGCTCTTCCGGGCTGGATATGCCTTCTCACTGATGTTTACTGATGGCAGGTGGAAACAAGTGGCTCATTACACCATGTGTCGTGGAGCACATGACTGTCTGTCTGCAGGCTTCCACAGCCCAGGAGCAATGCTGGCAGTGACACGGACAGCAGTGCCTAGGAGACTGGGCATTCCAAATGGAGACAGCTGGGGGGAAAAAAAGTGAAAGTAATGAATCTTAGAGACGTACTGTATCTAAAACCTGGGCAAATAAAACTGAAAGTATCTGCTAAGAATAGAAATCACAGATTGAGCTGACCCTTTAACCAAACTGGAGGCCAGAATGTGTCGGCACGCAGGCTGTCCTGACCACAAGGACTCCCCATCTCCCTGAGTTCTGCCCCCCCCCTGCCCCCCCCCTGTGAGGGCACCATTGAGAGGCGCTGCCCCGTGCTATAATTGATCACAGGGCCCAGGCCATGAGTGTACGCCATGAATAGGCCACTGCCACTGTCTAATGGCCGGGGTCTGGCCAACCTGAATAAAGTGTGTTTATCTCATGGTGACCTAGAACAGGAGTTAAACAGGCGTTAGTAATTTGCCTTCAGTCAGACAAAGAGAGGACTTCTTTTAAGGAGGGGGACAGGAGAAGATGCTATCACAGACTAATCCTGGGAGGGTTTCTTTACCTCTATTCTATGTATCCTTCTATATTTTTCTGTCTGCATAATTTCTGATGGCTTCATTTATACAAAGGTTTATTTATTTATCTTTTCCCAAACTTAAACCAGGAAGCATTGCTGTCATTTAGAAGATAATTAGCTGATGATTCACCCCCCCCACCCCGCCCCAACTGTGAGGACAGTTTCTTTTTTTTTCACTCTGAAAAAGTGGGACACTTGAGTAATTCATTTTCATTCTGATCTGTACGAGTGCCCAATTTTCTCTCAGTTGTCACGCTAGTATAGTCTGGTTCAAGCAGAATAATGAAAAATTGAAAGGCAAATCTTTTTCGTCTCCCTTCCTGAAGTGATGAAAATTTCATAGGACAGTATGCAAGCCTGGCATTTCTCGAAGTTGCCGGGATGATCGACCACGGCGCTGGAGCAAACACGGCTTTTGATTTGCTGGGAATGAAGACGGTGGTGTTTGTGGCAGCCGTTAAAAAAAAAAAAAATCTGCTGAAGGGGCTAAAATCCAGTCGCTTAAAATTTCTTCTCTTACTTTCTGTCTTAAGTTTCAGTTTTTTGTCCAAGCCTGCTCCTGCTTTTTTGGCCTCCTATTTTCAGCTGTAGAAGAACTGGCTAGAAGTGGTATTGGCTCTTACAGTTGAGTTGCGAGGTATTCCCAGGTGGGATATTGTACTTTTGTACACGCAGGTTAATGTTACTCCCTCATAGGTCACTGATAACAACCTAAATGCTGTTCTGTGACTTGAACAGTAAGTACAGTAATGTGATGCCTGAGGATTGTTGCAGGAAAGTGTAAGCTCCTCTCCCCTGTCATCTCCACAGACAGAGGCAAAGAAACCAGGTCAGTGTAAACATGGCTAAGATAGCCATACAACATTCATGAGGCTTGCCATGTTTAACGAGAACCCTGGGACTTGTATTCTTATGAGGAGCGGTGGCTCGACAGCGGCGCACACTGAAGCACCTTTTTGTTTTTTCTTTGTTTTGGCTGGGGCTGCCCTTTGGAATGAATTAGCTGAATCTGTTGATGTGTTTTTTAAGAGGAAGTGCAGCTCACAAAAAAAACTGTCGCGCTGAGCCGCGCCGTCCACGTCTCCCACGGAGATCAGATGCTGAAATATTCATAGGATGCCTGTTTTCTTTCTCCACCCCCCGAAGAAAAAAAGGGAAGACTTTCAGTTTTCAAAACACTGTAGGCTTTGTGTCTCGTTTAAGTTTTTCATATGTGTGATACTCTGCAGTCAGTGTGAGTTTCACACCGTGGGGAGGGAACGTGGAGGAGAGGAAGGGATGGTCTTTGGCCTGCGTATTTTAAAAGGAGAATGTGAGCGGAGGGGCTGTTTTCACCTTCATCTTGAACTAATCTTCTCTTGAGAGCTGCAGTTGATGTAAGGATCCTCTGAGCTTTTAGCATCGATCGGTGGGATTTGGAGAAGGAAGTTGGGGAGAAGTTGCTGGCTGTTTTAGTCGGAGTTTAAGGATGTTTACTTGATTTATAAATTATGCACAAATGCGTGTGCACAAAGTCTTTGTTTATACATACATATCAAGGCTATGTACGCCTGGGATGAAATTACTCGTCAGAGGTTGACAGTATTGTTTGGAGGTTTTTTTTTCCCCTGCCTAGATGGATTTACATTTTAGTGTGTTACTCATACTGTATATGTGTTGCATTAGTATTCCACCACTGCTCATAACTGTCTGTTGGTGAAAGAACAATGCCTCCCAGCCTGATGTATCAGGACAGTTGAGGAGAAGTCCTTGTCTTTTGACTGGTGCTGAAATTGCAGTCAGAATGTACTTAATATTACAGACACAGGTACAGACTACACCCTCGGTAATTTTTTCTGGGAATGTGGAGATTCTGGCCACATTAATTGCGGTTCTTGTCTTACTATTTACATATATCCAGTTTCTTTAGGATGATACCAGTTATTTCTAGACTAATTTGCTTGAATGTTGACCCTTTATAGGGCAAGGTTTATAAAGAAAACACTAAATGAATAATGCAATAACTCAGCAATTTTAACCCCCAGTGCGTTTTTTTTATTTGTATGTTCTACAGACTTGTGTGCAGCATTCTTCACTGGTTAATGTGGGTTTACTTGATTCCAGGGGAGCTGTAATCGAATGTAAATGATTGTGTCAAGTGTCAACAGTCAACAGTCCCTGTCCCATGTCCACTGCACTTGTTGAGATGGCACTTACGTTATTTAAGCCTCGAAGTGAAGAGAAGTGAAAAAAAACGTCGGTTGTAGCATACATTTAAATAATAGACACGTCCATATCTCAGAGTTGTAAGATCCTTTTGCCGTTCCAGCTTATATGTTCATCTCTCGACTTAAGTAGATCTAATGAAGTGAAATGAGGAAAAGGTATTAGCTTTCTCCATGGTTCACCAGGACCCTTTTATTTCGTGGAGGAACTATTCAGTGCTGCTATTTTGGGCACCACTAAATGGACAATATACAGCAGCAGCCCAGTCCATTAGCCTGGCCTGCTTTTTTTTTATCATCTATCCAAATGGAAGGTATTTTTCCTTCTCAGAAATGTTGGTGGGAAATTAGCAACAATCAGTCTTTTGAAAACGTATTGAAAACTTCTAAGAAAATTAAAAAAGATATAAACTCCACCTGGCTAGCAATTTATCTTAGTATTTGATAGGTAAGGACACAAGAGTTCTTGTTAGTGTATTTTTGTCTCAGTCATGTGAGAATACTCATCATCAGTTTTTACTGTATGTAAACATAAAAGAAATCATATTACACAATCATGTGCACATTTTCCGAGTTTTATAAAATCCTCCCCAGTCTGGTAATAAAGTCCCATTTGAGCTTTTGAGCTCTCATTATGTTGTGAAGTGTCAGTAGAATGTCTGGTGGGGCCTCTTGAGCTCCACTAGCTGTCCAAAAAGCTGATTTGTGTGTCGGCTAAAAGGTCCCCAAAGAAAGAGTCTGCTTGGTGAAAGTCGTTTTTCTCACCAGCAGCTCTTTGTAGGTATTTCCTCCACAAGCTGTGACAGAATCACTGTTGGTTTTGTCTTCCTACTTGCTCCTCTTTAGAGGACATTATTCATAGCATAGTGCTCGTAAGCCTGAACGTGCGTGTGGTGGCTCAATCCGACATCAGGCTCTTGGCCAAAAGAGGCACGGACTTAAACGTTAACATGACGCCTATTCATTTCATGCATTGCCTGAATTTCTAACTTTCAGATCTGTTTCTCTTTGTTTCTTTTTTCCCTGCAGCCCAACGACCCAGTGACAAATATCTGTCAGGCGGCTGATAAACAGCTGTTTACCCTGGTGGAGTGGGCCAAGAGGATCCCCCACTTCTCTGAGCTGCCACTGGATGACCAAGTCATCCTTCTACGAGCAGGTATTGTATTTCAAAATGTGCATAAAGAAGCAGTGAAATGAGCGTTTGCATCTAGCTGTATTAGTTGGATGTCTTTGATACCTAGCAGTTTTCAGTTGTTTTGCCTGATTAGACCACTGATAACGGTACAAGCCAAAGGTGTAAGATGTATTGTAAGAGAGTGAAGGAAATGTTCATCAGTTGTGAGAAGAGGTTAAAAATGAATATGATCTACTCTCAATAACAAAATGTGAAGACCTTGTCTCTTAATCAAAGATAAAACAGCAGTTCTTTTGTTAGCCACAGCATTCACATCATGCTGGTGTCTAACCAGACTCATACAATATTGTTGTTGTAGATACCCACTGATGTTAGAATATACACAGAAAACCCCAGAAACATGGTTTGTCTGCTCAAAGAAACCCTCTGTGAGAAAACACACTGAATTATAGAGCCTAGTGCCTAGATGTCTATAGATCTCTATCTAGGTAGAACAATCTAAGCAAAACAATAGACTAATGTGGCCATGAATAATCATCTTGGTCATGTGACTGAGACTGACTGAGATCACAGGAGCAGTGACGTAAAAACACAGAGTGAATCATCCGTCAGTTCTCCTCCATTCACTAATATCACGGTTTTCCCAATACATTGCTCTTCTTGCTTGCCTGTCGCTCCAAATTACACCATTCTATTCTAAATCCACATTAGAATGAGCAAAAAAAAAAAAAACGCTATTACACCTCCTCCCATCATTCCTTATCCCTCACACATACAATAATGGAGAGACTTCAGCAAAGCAGAGAGAGACGTTATTCCGAAGAGCTCGTCTCTTCTCGGTTCTCAGGTTTTCTATAAATAACCGCTTTAGTTCTGCCGTATCACAGATAAAAGCATCCCGGCTCCTCTCATACCCAACTCAACTCTGGGGAGAAGAAGCAGTTGCCAGGCAGAACAGTTAAAGGAGCCCTGTCACTCAAAAGGCAGCGTCTTGTGTCTTCAGTGCTCTTGTGTCAAGCCCCTGCTTTGGCACATCAAGCCTGTTGTCTTCATTGTGATGGCAGGCGCAGTTCATCCCTTTTACACGCTTGTCTCTCCAGAAAGCATGATTCAAATGTCTTAGTAATAACTTAATGCCTGTGCTTGAGAAATCTACACGCTTTTACTGCGCAGCTTAATTGATTCATTGGAATTCCCCCCTTTGTTGTCAGTTTCATTTTGCTTGAATGCTGTGTGAACTTTTGTTCTGGGATTTGCTTGTTTTTTTTCTTTTTCCCTCATACTTTTCCTCAATCCTCATCTCTACCGCAGGTTGGAACGAACTTCTCATTGCATCATTTTCACACCGTTCGATAGCGATTAAAGACGGAATTCTGTTGGCGACCGGGCTGCACGTCCACCGCAACAGCGCCCATAGTGCCGGAGTGGGAGCCATCTTTGACAGGTCATTATTACCATGCTACTAAACATGTGTTCAAATGAGTGTAGGTGTGACCTGCAGCTACCACTTTTAATAACACTTTCTATTGAAACGTCTTTCATAAACGGTTTATAAGTGTAAAAAAAATGGCCTTGTTAAGTCATTCATGAGGACAACTTGGGTTTATTAACATTAATAAATGACTCATTATCTAGTGGTAATAAATCATGTGTAGATGATATATCAGTCGGTAATAAACATTAATAATGGCAACTGCATGCTTGTGCTTTATTTGTGGATATAAGACAAAGCATCTCAAGCCATCACTGCTTTATTACTGATCTCTAAAGAACTAATGAATAATAACTAAATAACTACTAATTGAGCATTTTTTAAACATGTTACAAACTATAATATGCCTGGTTTCATGATTTACAGCATATGACATTTATTTTTCTATTAGACCTAGCCTGGACCTAGCCACAGGAGCTATTGATTGACTCCAGTATATCTGTGTGACCTGTATCAGAGGTCACACAGAAACACCGAACTCCTCAGAAAATGTCAAAAAGAAAAAAAAAGAAAAAAATCCATGCCTAAGTCAGTGTGTGTGAAGTCAGGCGTGTGCAGGAACCATCCTGGTGACTGTTATTGACATTCCAGCCGTCCGACAGACTGAAATCTCACATGAGTCTGCGACGTCTGTTCAGCGGCATCTCGCTGTGAGCTGAACTGAGATACACAGTTTGGACAGTTGGAAAAGACACAAGCGAGACACTTCTATGTTTTTATTGATCGATGTTCCTCGTCAATTCACGCCATCAATTAGTCGGCCAGATCATTTATTTTGAAAATGTCATCAGACTCATATTAACAGCAGTCTGTCTTGGAATATCCATCTCTTCTTCTTCTCTGTTTCTCCCGTCTCTGCCACTGTGATCAGCCGCCTCTGTGCTCAATCTTTGGCGTTCACACCCGCAGGACATATTCCATCTCTGGCATTAACTGTGGCGAGCATTAAGATACAGAGAACTGATAATGTATCTTTATCTAGTCCCCTCTCTATTCACCATCCGAATGAAGAGACTGATTAACTTCAACACTTGAGGCTTTTCTTTTCCCTTTTTTCTTTTTCCTTTTCCAGCCCTGTTGTTCCTCCTCGGAGCAAATTGAATTAGAATGAACTAAGAGCCACAATTGACTTTACTATCCGAGAGAGAGAGAGAGAGAGAGAGAGAGAGAGAGAGGGAGAGGGGAGGGTTGGGAGAAAAGAAACGGAGTGAGAGGGAAAATACGGAGCGCCGAGGAGAGGGTGTGATCGAGTCAAAGAGGGGTGAGGAGTTCGAGTGACTCCACGGAGTGACACGCCCACTAGTGATGTCGCACACAGACAGTGGGGGAGTGCTGGTGTTCGATTACAGCTTGTGTTTACTCTGTGGCTTTCCTTTTATGAAAACCATGTACTAAATATAATTGCTTTGCAGGGTAGTAAACTTTTCCACTGATCTAACTGCGCCTATGTGGGCTGAGAGTATGCTTTTCTCTATTTGTTTTAAATAGATTTGAGCCGGATAGTAGTTATAACATATTTTTAATGTCCCAGTCTGGATCTGGATAATTCACATGAAGTGTAGTGTGTCATTTACAAAAATGTACCAATGAGCCTCAAATGGTTTCCTGTGATCTTAACTTCTCTGGCACCCATTAGGTGTCCGGTATGACATGAAAAACTATATGACAAAAATAGTCTAGTAGCCGAGAAGAACTACACAAACTGATTTTGAATAAATCTCATCTCTGACCTTTTTTTTTTTTTTTTTGTCTCTTTTGTGCAGAGTGCTCACAGAACTGGTGTCAAAGATGAGGGACATGCAGATGGACAAGACAGAACTGGGGTGCCTTCGAGCTATAGTCCTTTTCAACCCAGGTAACTGTCGCGACATGGAAGCTGTCATTTGCTCCAGCTATTGGAAGAAGCTGCACTGCTGTTGTTATATCAAAATTACCAAGCTAATGTTAAGCATCCACAGCTCTGTTTCCAATGTGTGATCACTCTGAGTGAACAATCACAGCTCAGTCAAGTTCAAAGTGAATAATGTGCTGCTGATGTTTTTAGCTACAACCATATATAGAATAGAAAATGACTCATCAAGGACTTTGATTCCAATTTTTCCACAGCAGGAAGGAAAGTACCAAAACATCCATAGAAACTTCTCAAACCACCCCTGCAGCATAATCCACCTCTCCTCTGTCTATTGGGATGCTCTGTGTCCTGCATGCGTTCATATTTGCACCAAAATATGAATAAATACACCACTTCAGGTGGAGTTTTATAGCTACGAAAGAGATGATGGCGGGCGACAGAAGCAGTGTATTCAGCTGCATGTTTAGAATTAAGATATGGATGGAGAAGAGGATTATGCAGCAGTAAAAAAAAAAAAAAAAACCCCGTCTCTGTTGGGATCCTATTTAAACACTGAATCTAAGGTTATCTCCAGAGTGAGGAGACTACATATGTTTTACATCGGCCTTTCAAGCCAACTGAAGAGGTTTGGGCTATCTATCACTTAAGCTTTTGGACTTGTGACTTGGCTTGACCTCATTAATGTAACTTGAGAAACGGGAACTGGCTTTTGCCTTTTCTTTCTTTTCTCTGAACTTGACTTTGGACCTCTCGTGAGAAATTGAGACTTGCTTGTGACTCGTAAAAATGATGTGCTTCCACCTCTGCATAGCACTGAGATAGAAAGCACAAAAGAAAAGCTGATACTTGTGCGTACATGTGATTTATGAATGGGCTTAAGGTAAACCAATAAATTCCAATTAATCTTTATTTTGTAATATTACATCCTTGTGCGATTTTCTGGCATTTTCCTGCAAAAATCTGGCCAAACACAGTGAGATTTTCTTAAACCGAGGCCCGTGTCTTGCCAAGGCATGTGGTCACTGCTCTGTCTTTAAACTTCATCCACGTGACACTGACGTATACTAAACCAACTATGAATGTGACCCAGGCTTTTAATGATTCAGTGTGGGAGCGTCCCTCTGTCCCTCTGGGGCCACTGTGGATCTGTTCACCACAGGCACACTGATCCTCTGTGTTCCATATTTTGTTGAGGCCACATCCAGGCCTGCTGGCCCTGGTTCACTTCTCGGCCTGATTCCTTGTTAATTAGGGGTTCACTAGACTGGTCTGACTGAGAAAGCAAAGGGTGGGGGCGATGGAGGTGGGGGCGGCGAGGCTAAAAAGGCCCTCAGTCCTTCTTTCCCACACTATGAGATCGAGTCCAGCAGCTAACAACAAATGTTCATTCATTGTTGATCAATTGTGTAATGCTGTGTTCGTCAGAAATGTTAATCAATGACGTGTTTGTGTTGTTAATAAAAGATGCGTCCTCCAGTGGAGCTTAAATTAGCGCAGCTTGGAAGCTGTAGTCCTAATTGGTCTAACCCAGAATGTGGTGACCCACGTCACACAATGAGCCTACGAGGTTAAAACTCAACTTGTAAGTTAGTAAGGCTCTGCTGTCCGTCGTTAAGTACTGCGACGTGCCCTTGAGCACCCCTTCACTCCACCCCCATCTGGCTGCAGACACGGAACACTTGCATGTTTTAGCAGACTGTCTGTCCTCGATGCCATAGCTGAAGTGTGTAGCTTGCAAATCTGTACAAGTGTGTTTATGCTGTATGTATATGTATCTATGTTCTGGAGGCAGATATATTATATAGTTGAATGACTTCCTCAATATATATATATATATATATATATATATATACACACACACACACTGTTGCCCATAAAGTTGGAATAATTGTTCAATACCCCCAATTTTGTTAAATCTGAATACACAGTTTGCAAAGGTTAATTGTGGTTTCAGTTTTACTGTGATATGTTTGGAAGAGTTTGATCAATAACGTTTATTTAACACTTTATTTATCAAGAATAGAAAAACATTAAAAACAGGTAAAAAACATTTTATTCCAACTTCATGGGCAACAGTGTATATAGTATATATATATATATATATATATTGAGGAAGCAGTACAACCTCAGCTGTGCACACCTTGGGTTGCTGTTATTGATCATTTATTTTGTCGATACAATTTTTGTGTGTGTGTCCTCAGACTCTAAAGGTCTGTCCAACCCAAGCGAGGTAGAAGCTCTGAGAGAGAAAGTGTACGCGTCTTTAGAGGCCTACTGCAAACAGAAGTACCCCGAGCAGCCCGGCAGGTATGAATACAAACACACAAATGACTGTGCTCATCCCCCAGACTGCTGACTCCACAATCCACAGACAGAGAAAGAAAAACTAAGTATGGCTCGCAACTCGTAAACATGGCGGCTATTTTACATCCAGTATCCACATAATCTACTGTATCATTAATACGGTAGATTTGGGATCACGCTGTTATCAGATGGAATTGATTGCCTGCACAGATGTATTTTATGTACACAGTAATGCTTTTTTTTTTTACCTGAAAAAGATGTGTGTGTATTCTAATAATGAATTTAATTTGATACAAGCCCTGCTCTTCCTCACTTGCTCTCTCTTTTTTTCTCTTAGATAAACTTCTTGGTATATTCAAGTTTAAAGATTAGAGCCAAACCTTTTTGAAGTTATCTTTTTTACTCATTTTTTTTATCTGTTTGTTGCGTGTTGTTTGGATGCCAGAAAAGGCCTCAAAGTAAGTGAACACAAGGGCCACGTCCAGCACTGCTGTGCTCCTCCCTATTTTCTGTGTGGTTTGCTTGTTCCAAGTCATATTTACCAAACTCTGCGACTGCACCAAATTCTCTTAAATGACACCAACTTGACAGTGGCTTTGTTCACATGAGTGGCATGAGGGCCAATCAGTGCAGTTTGTTCCCAGATGTTTTTTTTCTGCAGGATCATCTCCCTGTCCCCCCCCCACTCCCCCCACTCCCCCTGTCACATGTATAATGCTGTTTTGGTCTAGTGTCCAATTTCCATCTTATCTTGTGTTTGTGACAGATTTGCGAAGCTGTTGCTGCGGTTACCGGCGCTGCGCTCCATCGGCCTCAAGTGTCTCGAGCACTTGTTCTTCTTCAAGCTCATCGGCGACACACCCATCGACACCTTCCTCATGGAGATGCTAGAAGCCCCGCATCAAATGACATAATAGCAGAGAGGGTTGAGCTCCTCCTCCCTCCTCACTCCCCCACCCACCCACCCACCCATCCCCTGTGTCCCCCTCCGGCCCTGGATCGGGAGCCTTTTTAAAAAATCCCGTCTCCAGCAAGGGACAGATCACGTGATGACTTTGAATGGAGAACCTCACCCTTCGTCCCTCCCTCCCCCCCCTCCCCTCTCTCTCCTCGGCTCCATTTGATGGGTTTCAAAACGATGAATCCATCATGTCTGTGGGTCTGTTTTATACCTTGTAAAAATATATAAATAAGAAATATATATATATATATATGAAAATCACACGGCAACACGAGTGACAACAGTGGACTGAAATAAGGTCGGACAGAGGACAGAAGAAACATATTGAGCCATCGTTCTCATCCTTGCTTTTCCTACAACCTGATGAGAAAAGCGGAGGTGATCAGGTTTTTAACACCCACAGTTATGCTTGCAGGTATATATAAAAAAAAAAAAAACAGCGGTGATGTCATATTTGGACACTCAGCGTTGTGATCGGGACAATCGTGGACTCGGAGAGCCTCAGGCAGGCGAGACTTGGACCTGAGCCCTCTCTCTCTCTCTCTCTCTCTTTCAGGACTGAACTCACCTCGGGGAGGGACGGTGGTGGTGGATGGGGGGGGGTTGATACTCGTGTGTTCCTGCGTGACTCGACGGGGCACTTCTTGCACTAGCTGTTTTTTTGAAGTGTGAGCTCAGACAAGACTGCAAGTGCTCAAAAACCTCAGGTCTCTGCCCAAATCCAACAAATCCAACCATGTCTTACTCTATTAGCACTGTGCAACATCGGAGAGGACGACATGTTAGCTCACTAATCAGCCCTGCAGCTAATGTTGATTGATTGAACAAGCATTGGGGGGGGGGGCTTGTTGTGTACAATCTGTGCCGTGCTTCTGCACACAGGAAGATGCAGGCTGTTATAAATCAGCCACACGTTAGCTTTATGCAATGTGATGCTCTGAAAAGGCTACCAGCAGGCGCAGGAACAACTTTAAGCATCCTATTTCAAACCATTCGGCCTCTGTTGCGGCCTCACAGGTGATCACGGCAAACCTCGATGGCTGGAAAGCGAGCACGCAGTCTCATCTGTGTGGGGGGAAAATATTGTTGTTTTTTCGTCGGCGGCCTGTGAGCTCCTTTTCGTCCCTTCTCCAACCTCTCCGCGTCTCATTTCATGTGAATTTCAGCACACCTTTTACTGCCTCCACACTCGGCACTCCCTCCGCTCAATGCGGCGGGCGTCGGCTCATCGGGAACACCTCATATATCTTACCTGTACAGAAAGTTACAACCGTACACAGTATTGACGTTATGTTCAGTTTTTTGATTTCAACAACAGCGATGCACAATTTACCTCCGTTTCCATCCCTTTCCGACCTTCGGTTTCTTGACACTCATATAAATATTCCCAGTGTGCGGGAGAAGAGCTTGTCGTTGCAGCAGAGCCGTTATTTGTTTATTTGTTTGTTACTTGGCACTTAACCTCATGACAGTGGAGTTGGGCTCCCAAACGGAGGGCTGATGTTGATGTAATCGACCTCTGAGGTGGAATTTGGCCCAGGCCCAATCAGGAACGCCCCAATTGTTTTCCTCCTCAGAGGGACACACACACACACACACACACTTGCTCTCTCTGCACTTCTCTGGACAACGAAGTGTCATTTAAGTCGAGCTGAAATGTTAAATATCTCCATGTTGTTTATAAATATGCTTTATGCCCATATTCTGCTTTTTTTTCTCCCCTCTTTTTCTTTTCTCTAAATGCTGCAGCTGCTGCAAAACTATGCATCAAGTGCATTTCCAAAGATTGTTCACAGAGCGGGTGCATGTTGATATGGCTTCAACAGGTCTGATACCGTTTTAAACAAGCGTTTTAAAACAATATATTCTTGGACCGGAGTAAACATCTCATTTAGGTTATTTCCCTCAGTATTCAGATATTTGATTCATTCACCCTGACTGCAGAAAGCAAACAGCTATCGGCCCTCATGCGAAAGTGGAGTTAGCAGACTATAAGGGCATGTTGAGTCGTAGCTAGTGCTGAGTGTGATATGAGAAAAGGACTAAAAGAGAATTGAATCAAGGATTTTCTTCCTATATCTACATATTCGCCATCAGCTCTTTCATAAGCACCTTGACGCTATTTGGACCTGAGAGAAAAGCAAAAAAAAAAAAAAAAAAAAGCAACAAACAGCACTGTGTTTTCATCCCCTTTTGATAAACTGAGATGGTTAATGATCTGGGATGTAATGGAGTCTTGAGTGTGCCGATTCAGAAAAACCTTTTTACTGTTTAATCACTGTCAATTAGATTTGCATTTTAAAAATGCATTGAAAAAAAACAACACTGATTTTGACTTTCTTTACATTCTATGCGACTAGTTCAACCCACAGATCAGCAACAGGAGCTTTTGCCTCTGATCCACCTGCAAAGCTCGTTCCTTTACTGCTTTTATTCGTCAAAGTATTCAGTGAGGATACTTAAGGCTGAAAAAACTTATTCTGGGGGCACCGTCAGGACTCCAGGGTGCGTTGACTCTGAGCACGACGCGAAGATACAGTAACCACGTGTCAAGTGTTTCATCATGATTTAGGTCCGCTCTCGCAGAAGGGCCTCCACTGGGGATGACTTTGCAGATGTTATTCCACCTCTGCGAAACCGATCCCCAGTTGCCCGACGATATCTTTCCTCGTGAGGAAAAAGCAAAGTGTCCCTTCTGAAATGTCACATACTGTACTGCTTCAAGCGAGACGCCGACTTTAGTTCGGAGAGCAGTTCTGGATGAGAGAGAGTGAGGGATTTAAGAGCCGCGAGCGCCCTCCAGTGGAAGAAAGGCAGTGCTGCAAACATTACTTGAATTTTAGTGTTAAACCAGACAAAAACATGGCACTTTCTCACAGCGTTGTTATCATCAGTGGCTCCTTTGGGTCAGACAAAACCTCAGTGTCAGCGCATGGTAGAACTGACAGAAGTAGCAATAACTTCAGTATGACTTATTGGCTTGTTTAATTCTTACTCTACAGCTGAGGTGGCCTGTATTAATACAAAACTATCCAGGTGACAGTATTGACTGCCAGTTTGAGCTCCGTTTACAGTATTTATATCTTGAGGAAAAAAAAAAACACCTGTTTGTCTGTTAAAACGAAAAAAAGTTTTAAAAAATTAAGTTTTCAACACAACCGTGACAGCAAAGACTAACTTAACTCTGGTTAAGATTTGTCTGTAAAACCAGGCTGGATTCACTGTTTTTGTTTTTAACCGATTTTAGTCAAGACAAAGCAGATAGTAAACAATTGAAGCTTGGGTGAGCCAATTTTAAATGAATATCCTCCTGCGTTTTTAAGTCTGACGTCTCCTCCTCTTAGCTTATTGTGATTGGTGACCGCAGGTATCTTAAGCCATAAAGTGGACGATGTGCGAGATCACTCCCTTGCAGGAAAATGGCCAATTTCTTGACTAGATAAAGAAAGGATCACCCAGATAGAACGATTACCTACACGGACGCTTTATAACATAAAGCTATATTTTGTTAATATGTATATGTGTATATATTTATAAATATATATCAGCAGATCTGTTCCTTGAGTATTTCCAGCATTGGAAGAGGGAGACAAGTCTTTCAGACCAAACTGTTCCACACCAGGTTTTCTTCAACTTGTTTTTTTTTCACTAATCTGAAGGGTGTTTTTGCATTTGGACCTTGACTTTATTAAATAAATCCTGATCAACCAGCAGAAACGCAGCAGCTCAAAAACTCAAAAGAACCAGCTTCTCAGCAGTTTATGGGGACCTCAAAAACCATGAAAGAGATAATAAAAAAAAAAAAAAAAAACAAAGGTTAAGACTTAAAAACCCTCCAAAATGTATGTGTTGCTTGGCAATTGTATGTTCAAAAAGTGTAATCAGGAAAAGCTGAGCTTGTGACACAATCACTGCTTTCATTGTTGCATAGACAGTAAAATGTTCAAGTGTAAAAAAAAAAAAAAGGAAAAAAAAAAACACTTGGGAAAAGATCTATTTTTGTACAAAGGTAATTTTATCCCTTGCTTGTGTACTGTTCTCTCTTCTTCTGTGGGCTGTTGTATACGTTGTGCTTCAACGAGGCAAGAGACAATTTTCAGATTGAAAATTTAAGGTGAGAGGAGTAGTTGGCTTTGGCACCTTTGGTAACTGTGTCGCCTATACTTTGCCATTTTCAACCCGTCACTGCAAGACGGGAATGTCTTTCATTATATTTTTGTCTATTTTTAAGGAGATGGAATTTTGTCATCTGTTCTTTGTGGGTTGTTCTCTGATGTTCTATCTTTCATGGACAGAAAAAAAGGTTATTAAAAAAACTTAAAAGTGAGCTCGACCTGATTCGCCACTTGATTCTTTATGTTCAGGGTGCATGAAAACACTCAACATCACGCTCACTCACAACTCGGTAACATGAAACATACAAAAACTGGTTTTATTAAGTTGCAGGTTATAGCTGTCAAATGCAAACATGTTCCACAAAAATCCAGGTTAACAACAGAGAACAGATGCTGCTGGTTTTGTGTGCAGAACTACAGGATGAGCTAATCAAGCAGAAGAGAACGTAAAAAAACAAAGACCGCTAAAATAATCAAATCACAATACATGTCGATGTAATATGTACAAAACCTAGAACACAAAACTGCCATTTGGTCACCGTCATAAACTCTAAAATGTTAAAGTTGAACATGGGAGATGGGGAACTCCAATAGATCTAAAAAAAATTTTACTTTTTGTAGCTGTTAAATTCATGACATCATTTTCTTGAGGCATTTTTGACTTGAATCACCCAACACTGACTTCAGTCCTGTTTTTTTGCCATAATGATCTGCACAGAACTTACAAATATCCGAAAATATCTTATGGCACACAGCGCTTACTTGACAATATTAAGAAAAAAAACCCACACTAATAGTGGTGCCACTTGAATAAATAACAGACATGGATCCTTTGAAATCTTCTTTTTTTTTTTTTTAAACCCAAAGCTTGATGTCAAGGACACCTCTGCACCTTGAAGTAATTTCGACAATACCACACAATTACACAGACAAATTAAAAGGCAAAAGAAATCATCGAAAGGCAAAATAACCATGGCATTTATTGTATAAGACCAGAAATGCATGTGAGTTGGTGCGAAGCAGTGACGCCAGGGTTAACGCAACGTCAGGAATACTGAAGCACCAGAATCACTAAATCAGTATCGGTGTAACAAGAGTCACCATCTTCCCTGTGGAGGCGACAAAATGTGGCACGTTAACAGACGGATGGAATATCTCAGAAGTGACAAAGGAAAACGCGTCCACTGCAGAACTGACTTAAGCTGATGCTGTGAGTGGCTGATGTGTCTCATTTGGTTCTCCTTGTTCAATTTCATTACCTGAAAGCCCTCTGCGTCCGGCAGGAGCTCTCTGTTAGAAAACGAGTCCTCTTTTCTTACAACAAAATGTAGAAAAAAAATTCATAAGAAAAAAAAAAAAAAGAAATATGAATCGCCCCGAAAGATCCGGAAGGGCTTAGCAGTCGCTTTTCCATAGCTTGATGGTTTTGTCGTTTTCTAAAGCAGCGGATGCGATGATGTTCTCTGTCGGGTGGCAGGCAGTCGAAATGACAACGTCTGAGAAGAGACGAGAGGGAAGATTGAAAGAGCTGCGTGAGGTTTAGGAACATATTACACCCAGAACACAATGTATTTACACAGAGACACGGATACCAAAATGTCTCCTGTAAGGTTCCACGGATGAACTGCATGACTCTGTATTTGGTTAAAGGGAAATTTCAGCACTTTTTATGTGGATGTAAATGTGGTCAGCTGAAGCATTAAATACCTCAGAGTGTCTTGACCAAGAAAAGCTGGAAAAGCTGTTGTTCTTCCAGGTCACCAGCAGCGTCATTTGACACAGTCGGTGGTCCAGAGGAACTTCAGACTACACCAGCTCTGACACTAGTGTGGGTAGCCGGGGGCATGCCTGATGCTCTCTTTGCTTGTATTGCAAACTAGCTTTGTTTCTAACAGTGAAAGTGGGAGCCAAACTCTGAGTGCAGAGGACGAGGATACAACTGAAGGTGAGTCACTGTTGAGTTCATAAAAGTGTGAGCTAAACCTTCTCCTGTTCATTTTACACACTGTTAGCACAACTTTTAGCCATGAGCGTATTTTTCAGTTGGTTGGTATCTGTGTGTTCACATGATGTCCTTTGTACCTCTGTACTACCGAATGCTTGCTGGGTAGTGACTAGTAGTTTGCTATAACTGGCTTATTACACGGCATTACTAGCCTTTAGCTCTGTAAGCTAGCAGTTAGCTGTGTAAATGCCAATGTGTGGCTTAAATTCGTCTTTGTGGTGCAATGAATTTCAGTGTGGGCGGTTTTTGGTGGATGCTGTTGCTGGCCCTAACATTGAAAACATGAAAATGGAGCAGAGATGATTGGGGTGATGGACATCAGAAGCTTGCGTGCAATGCATCCTGGTATATGTAGGCACTGCCGGCACAACTCAGCGAGCAGGAGAACTCAGCTTTCTCTGTCACTATAGCGCGCATCGAGGTATTTACTGCTTCGAATAACTACACTCATCATCAACACTGATTGGGCATCCACATAAAAAGTGTCGAAATTTCCCTTTAACCAGTGCCTGCGTCAGGACACAGTGATTTAAAAAGTGTGCTTTCATAAACAAAGACACGGTGCGTCTACCGTACCTGTGTGGCCCTGGAGTTTCTGCACGATCTCCTTCGTCTGCAGGTTCCAGATATAAACCATGTTGTCCTCGGAGCCGGACACAATCCACTGCAAGAGAACAGCCACTAAGCTTCAGCTGGGAGTTACATTTGGCTGAATGCGTCAAAGCATGAAATCTAAAAGATATGAACTGTGCAGGCGAGGCGTTAACTACCAGGAGGAGGTTTACTAAAGCGATGCAAACCCAAAGGAATAAATCGACCATAGATAACCTGTGCGTCTCGTCAAAGAGCTGTAGAAAAGAAAAGTTCTTACCTTTCCACCAGTGACAGAGAAATTGGCAAATATGCAGTACTTCTCATTTTTATGGCCGGTGTACGTTTTCAAGCACTGGAAAGATGGAAGAACAATAAAAGGTTAATTCTGTATTTTTTTTCTTTCTCAAAAATATAACACATGCAGCAGAAACTAGCGTTACCAGCTAAAGCAACTTCACCTGTTTAAAAATGCAACCCTAAGCATTACACATATCAAACACTACTATCAGTAATAAAAACGCCACAACTAGTTTTGTCAAGTTAATTTAGACTCTCCCAATTTAAGATATATAAATAAAAAGGGACATTTGCTCATAAAAAAACTGAAAAATGGAAGCAGGCATGCAAGATGAACTTTGTATTTGAGAATAAACAAATAGTTTACACTGAGTGAAAAGGCTTACCTTTCCTTTGCTGTAGTCCCACAGCTTCAGCGTGCTGAAAAGGAAACACAAACACAGCAACGTGTCCGTTAAACTACTAACACCAGAACAACCGTCTAAAACCAACACTCATTTCACAGACACTCCGTTTATGGACGAGTGCAGCTGAGGGAAGCTTAGTGCAGCGTTACACCACCCTCTGCTGGTGGACACTGGCAGATTAACAACAAAATAAACTTGCACAATAGGAAGGAGCGCTGACTTCACTCTCCTGCAGGTACAGAGTACTCACTTATCCAGTGTAGCAGCCAGGATGTACTTCCCGTTAGGAGAAAACTTCACGAATGACACCGGAGGGTTGTCGTCATCTAACAAGAAACACAACAACAGGAGCATCGTCAGCGCAGCAACAGGGGGGAAATAATATCTTCACACCCGGAGCAGTATCCTCAGAAACGACGTGACTTTCTGTCACTAAAGCAACTGCACCATTTTACTTTTTACCTGTAATATATTAAATGAAAATTAGGTGAAAATCTGCAAACATTTCTACAATGTCAAGGGAAGTGAAGACGGCCTTAGAGCACCGTACATGCTGTGTAATCTTACCTATGAGTGTCTTTAAACACTGCCCCGATGCCGTGTCCCAGATTCGGCTGGAATGTTTAAAAATAAATAAATTATTACTTAATTTGAGGCTATTAAGACATTTCATTGTTATGTAACATAAGCAAACAAAAAGGACGTGAACTGGACACAGAATATGTATTGGAGATGTACGCCATCCACCGCAGCTTCATGTTTTTTTTTAAGAACTGTCACAACAAATCACGCTCATGTTTAGTCTCAAAACGCTTCCAAAAGCCGTCTAATTAAACATGTTTTGCTGTTGCTGTCGTCTGCAGGGGATATTGATGTCAAACATTTATTCCTCCGTGGAGCAAAAACTTCTCCTGGATCGAGTACAGCACAAATATGTACGGGGAGGAGGGTTGGCCAGACGGACCAGACGAGCTTGCTTTTTTAAAACATCGCTCACAGTGACTGAACTGAGTCTGGAGAGCCACGACGGCAAGTCAGACACACAGACAGCAACAGGCTTATTCATTTGGCATTGCAATTTTAATGAAGTGAAGATGCTTTGTGTAAGACAGCGTCTGTGACGACAAATGAAAATGAGCACAATTGATATTTAACTTTAGCAAAGCTGATGTTAAAAACTTTTAGCCGTGTCTGCATACACTTATACTCACATTTTTATTCAAGCAGCTGAGACCTGAAATCCTTTTCTTAATTTGCAAGTGCATGCTGTGACAAATTACTTATAGGACCCATTAGGTCTCAAACTGACCAAGTAGGTGATGAAAAAGGGGGTAATAACAGGAGCTTGTTCTCACCAAAGACCGTCATAGCTACTGGACACAATCAGGGAACCGTCTCTGTTGAAGTGAACCTGCAAGCAACACACATCGTCACATCACTGATGCTGTGTTAATTTAATGTTTAGGATATTCCTAAAAAGAAAAAAAAAGAAAAACTTACAGCAGAGACAGGGTCAGAATGAGCCGGCAACGTTTTCAAACATTTCCCCGTCTTCACGTCCCATATCCGTACGCTCTCATCAAACTGGAAGCAGAAACAACAAACGTTAATCACTTCTTCAAAACCACGCGGGGACGTGCCTTGTAATGCTTCAGCAAAAGGTCTCACATCTGCTTTCCATTTACCGCTTGTTTCATGCCAAAAGCTTCGTACTCACCGATCCCGACACGATAAGATTGGACTGGGGGTTGAAGTTGCAGCAGAAGACGTAGTTGCTGTGACCTTTTAGAGTTTTTAAACATTTCCCCTAAATCAAAGAAAAATTTGTTGAAATGTCACGTTCAACTAAACGTGCAACAGAAAACACTTGTTCAGCTAGTTAATGAAGGAAGTGACTGCAGCTTTAATGGTGACAAACATTTAACACCAACAGTGAGCACAGATATGAATCCTAAGTGGACTTTAGTTTCATACTTCATGGATGTATAATATTAGAGGACACTGCTGCAGTCTATGTGTGTTTGAACTTTTATATATAGTGGTGCGTGTTCACTTAAGCAGCATTGCTAAGCAGCACTGGCATGATGATCTGACTGTGCGGCCAGTGACTGAATAACTCACATCAATTAAGTAAGACCTTCTTAGATTTCAGCTGTGACACAAACACGAAAGCCGCGCAGTCGCCCGAGTTCACCCGCTCTCTTACCGAGCTGACGTCCCAGATCTTCAGGGTTTTGTCATCAGACGCAGACACCAGGAGGTTGGAGTCGGAGGACCAGGCCACGTCAGAAATGCCCTGCACATTCATGGGGAGCAATTAGGAACATCTGGTTAGGATGGCAAAGATGACACCACTGTAAGAAAAGTAAGTAATTGAACCGTGGCTCGCACCAAAGTACAGGCAATGGGGACTGGGAATATTTCATCGATACCAATGCCATCAGAGAATCCGCTTATGAGTCCGATTCACTATAGATTCCCTTATTGGTTCCTGATTATTATTCTGTGCAGAAAAAAAAGTAGGCCTACACAGGTTTTGAGCATCAAAGCAGCTGTTTTATCATGACTGAGATTGAACAGTGTTTGTCATCATCTGAAGTGGATGAAATAAGGGAGTATTTACACAGCAGTCGCTTTTATTTAGGCTTTCTCAGTCAAACAACAAAAAAAAAAAAACCTGCTACGCTTGCCTGCGTGGCTCTAATGTAACAGATGTGCTGGTTGGTATGGAAACAGTGGCTTTTGTGCTCAGCTTCCTACTTCTAGGCTGGCCTCCTTCTCTTTTTCCAGCAGCTGCAGGAAAAACAACGTATAGGAGCTTTACATTGTTCGTGGGAGGCTGCAGCCTTTATTCTCAACTAACTGAACATTTCCCGCTCTGCTTGTATTCAGCGTCACTTTATCTGCCGCTCACTCTCTCCACCACTCAGTTACCATGTGCACCTTTATACACTGCCCCATCCACATCCTTACTCCAAATGACCATTTAACAGACATAACTAGCACTGCTGCAATCCGTCTTTGTGAAACGTAGCCATGCTTTGGACCGTTTCTTCCTCTCTGCCATGCCTTCTTTTCCAGCAGCGTAGACACGTGACTTTGAAATCATTGTTTAGCGATGGGCAACTGTCCGCATCAGTGAAAGGAAGTGATAAGCTTGGGAGCGTGCGACTCCCGTGGAACCGGACAATTTGGAGTCCGTTTTCAACTGGAAGCGGTTACACCGAATGCATTAAAAAAAATAAACATGCAAATATAATCCCACTTTTCAAATCGCAAACAAAACGCATAAACACTGCAGCAGTAAAGATGAGAAGCCATTAAACTTACAAGTTTGTGCCCAGATATGGTTTTCTCAAACTTCCCATCATATGCTCCCCAGATTTTGATGAGTTTATCAGCAGCTGTAAGGACAAGTAGTTGATAAATAGTGATTAATATCAGCAGAAAATTGTTGGCTATATTTAAACTGATTTATCGTTTCAGTCATTTTTCAAGTAAAAATACCAAATAATCTCAGCTTGCAGCTTCTCACATGATGATTTGCTGCATTTTCGTTTACATTTCGACCAAGCAATTAATTGGCAAATTATTCAACAATGAAAATGATTACGTGTTTGCTCTGGCTAATATGCAGTTTCATGAGAGCAAACGGAGATGGAACTCACATGAGCTGGCGAGCCATTCTCCACTCGGGCTGAATTTGACCGAGGACACGGCTTTGGTGTGGCCCGCTAATGTGAATTTCAGGCTGTAGTTAGGCTTGGCAGGTGCAGACTGTAAATGAGAACAAAACATGACATTTAAAATTCTCCCTGATGTCTGACACATGTGCAAACATCTTTTTATCAAAAAATTCCCCAAATCCCATCACTGGATATTTACCCCATCCAGCCTACTAACATCTGTGAGGTAATTACAGAAGTGCTGAAGTTACAATAGGATAGGAAGCTGCAGGAAACACTACAGATATATAAGGAATCCAAACCTTGCTTTGACTGGCAGATGCTGATGGGACAACTGGAGGTTTTGTGTCGGTCTCTGGTTTTTTATCTTCTGTTGCCATGGTGAGGAAATGAGCATCTACTGAACACACCCCTGACACAGAGGAGAAACAGATACTGAAATAAGTTAAGATCAAATTCGTTTTAAGTTCTGATACGCAAGTGCTGCACGATGGAAAACAAACCACATACAGTCTGAGGGTTTTAAAAGACGGAGCGCAACATGCAGGGTCTAAATAATTAACATTATTCAAATAGGAATTAAAAGGTGTGCATTATAAGGAGGCAGACAAGTATTATGCAAGTTGTAAAATGTGTAAATGTGATTAACAACAAATCTTTGCATTGATCAGTCTACATAATAATTCAGACTGTATCACTGATTTCTTCAAGGGATGCATGAATCTTATAATTCAAGTGATGTTTAGTCAATTAATTGATATTTATGCAAGTCTGTACAACTATACAGAGGAAATCATTCATAGCCATGCAACCACTGTGAACAATTCAGTAACTCTCAGTAGATGATGCAAGTAAGTCTATGAGGATATGAGGGTTTTTTTTTTCCCCCCCGAGTATTTATTTGTTTAAATGCAACTGTGGCAGCTGTCTCCTCAGACTATGAAGCTAGCTAACGTTAACTGGCCTTGTGCAGCTTAGAAAGACTAAACAGAAACATGTTGAACAGTCAGCGAAGATTATAAAACCGTCTGGTCTAAATTACAGAAACGTCCATTCGTGTTTAACCCCAGTCAGTAAGTTGTGAAAGAGGACATATCAAACAAAGGGCCTCCGTGGAGAAGTTCAGCTCTGTCAGAAACCATCATCATACTGTGGATATTTATCTAAGCGTGTAGGATATGAAGCCCGACAGAAAGGTAGAACAACACAGTCTTCAAGTCCACTGCTTTTACACGAGAGCTAATGGCAGTCTGGTCGTGTAGCCCCCCCCCCCGCTTTAAATGCATTGATGCTGTTGACAAACTGGCTGAGCTGCCACGGAGGGGCCCTCCATTCAAACAATGAGGAATTAGTCGTACGTCGATACTCACGGGGATGTAGTGCAGCTTCGTGGTCAGGTTGTTGGTCCTCGTGAAGTCTGGGAACCGAAATTGGCGTGTTTTTTCTGACTCAGAGGCTCATGGAGAACGTATAAATCAAATTGCCTTGCTCCTGGATGCTTGCCTGCGAAGAGAAGCGGGGAATGTGGTGCGGTGGTGTTCCTTTGCGCATGCGTGTTACCCTAAACGGCAACGGCAGCTGACGAGGGACAAAAAGAGTTTTGTGTGGTTTTGTGTTTAATGCCGATCAATAATGTGTACTTATCATAGACTGACTGCACTCCAGAAGAGACTGCAGAGGAGTGCAATCCTAGGAACAGCTAACGCTAAGATACTTCGTAGAAACCCTTAAATTTATCTGCCAGAGGAACCGAGCTTTTGAGGCAGAGGGTGAGATGTTGATTTTTAATGTGTTTACATACACAGATAGTAATTATGTGTAGATATATATTAATATATACACATGTTTATATCCGTTTACATTAATATACACACTCCATCCACTAGGTGGCGGTGTCCTCCTTGGATTGTAATCCACGAAGGAAGCTAACGAGGAAAGAAAGTCACTGCCACAGGTTTGTTTTACCAAGAAAGTTTTCAGAGTTGCCAGAAGATGCGCCCCCGAGTGAACTGGGCCTGTTAATTGTGTGCCGGCTGTAGCCTCTTATGAAGCAGAGTAGCCCCTGAACTTTCCTCCCTTCGCACCTTCTTACGAAAATGAGTCAGTAAAATATTCAGTAGCTCCTTTTCTATGTGTTTCTTTGTAACCTGTGAAACTCCCCGTTATGTGAGGGACCAGTTAGCCTTATTGTCGGGCCCGTTAAGCCTCACTGTGGAAACTTACTGCCGAAACTTCGCCTCTTTTAAACAAAGTAGGGCATCAGTCGGCTAGGCAGTGTGAGTTCTTTGTGTTGTTATGACGAATTGTGTCTTTGAGTCGATGGTACTGCCCTTGATAACTTTCACAAGCTAACGCTAGCTAAGTAAGGCTAACAGCACAGCACGGTTAGCGTTAGTTGTAGCGTTAGCTGACCTGGTACCTCATTTATCGTACCGCTACCTTTTTTAAAAAAAAAATATATAAGTACTTTGGTGTGTGTCCAGCGTTAAAAGTTAGCTTTTGTGCTAACGTGTCGCTAGTAAAGTGAGTAAAAGCAGTAAGTTCATTTATTTTATAAACTTCAGTGTAATGACTTTAGCTTAACTCTTAAGCTTACAGGTACTCAGTTCCCCTGTCAAAAACCCCCATCAACATTATTTTGATGACTTATGGCCAATTGTATTTTTAAAAAATGACTTAACATCCTAGAATTACATTCATATAGTACATTTTTTTTTGCCATTTAAGTAATAATTTAAAGTATAACAAGCATTTCAGTCACCACTAACACCAGTACTCATTGGCTTGTCCAAGAGAATGGAGAACCATCAGAGAGATTTATTCATGTCAGCATCTTTTCGCCCTACATGATGTGTTATGGAACATACCTAGTGACTTTTTGACTCCTTCCCACCACCTCCTTCCTTCAAATTCAAAACTAAAGCAGCCATGGTTGTATTAGGCTACACTGTCAGTAGAGGCTGCTGATTTTATATATGTTTGATATCTGACATATAGGAATAATCTCTGACCTACCACATTCTCATAACTCTGTTTTTATGTCAACAGATTGCATCATGTGGCATGAAAACTATGAACAAAGTGCGCTGGTGTTCCCTCAGAGCCTTTGATGAGCGGACAGACAAAAGCAACAGAATTCGCAGAAGACCAGTCGCCTCCAGTGCCCATCATCATGTCAGAAGGCATGAACCTGGACCCACGACGACTTGTGAATCCCCCGCCCCCTGAGGTGATCAACCCCAACAAGCCAGGACGAAGGACCAACCAGCTGCAGTTCATGCAGAACGTAGTGATCAAATCCCTGTGGCGGCACCAGTTCGCTTGGCCGTTTTACCAGCCTGTTGATGCAGTCACTCTTGGACTTCCAGTGAGTAGCTTACAAATGTGTTTTTCAAATTTTTAAATATACTTTCCATGCAGATATTATTATTATTATTATTAGCATCATGTAATTATTCAATGTATCATTAATTTATGTGCTCATAAAAACAGGGAGGATTGTTAATATTCAGTCCTCATTAGGAATTCCTAACGTAGCTAACCACCTGCCCTTATTTTGTAAGTTAAAAACACATCAGGAAATAACCCTTGAAATAAACACACATCTGCTGTACCCAAAGTTGTACATCTGCTCATTGTAATATGGTATTTTACTCACAGACATTGTGATTAATTCATCCAAGTTAAATGCAGTTGTACATTTGCTACCAAATACATATCCTTAGGCTCTGATGTACAAAAAGAGAAACTATGTTCTTAACAAACAAATTAAAGTGGCATACAGGCTTTGGATGCCTGAACCCAGTGTGTTTCTTCCACCCCCAACCCCCACTGTAACTGTGTGATCAGTCTAAAATGTCATATACAACGGTCAAAAGTTTATGCACACCCGTGAAGAACAGTCTTGAGTTTCCAATAATTTCTACAACTCTTATTTTTCTATGATGGAATAATCGGAGCACCTACCTCTGTCACAAGACGTTCATGAAGTTTGGTTGTTTATGGTTCCTCTGAAAATGTGACCAAAACTGCTGGGTCAAAAATATATATACAGCAATGCTTATATTTTGTTAAATGTCCCTCTGCCTTTTTCACCTCAGTTAGCTGCTTTTGGTGGCCATCCACAAGCTTCTGGTTAAACCTTTGACCACTCTTCATGACCGAATCGCTGCAGTTCGACTAATTTTGTTGGTTGTTGGTTGTTTTGACATGGCACAGACCTGTCCACGTGATCAGCAGCAAACTCCAGTTGAGCCTTAAGGTGCTACTTCAGCCTCAGCTCATGTAAATTGAAACACACTTCAGTGTGGACACTGACACCTGTGTTCCAGCAGCTCCTAATTCCTCGCAGACCTGTGTGGTGATTCTTGGTTGACTTTTGACCATCCTGATCAGTTTTCTCTGAGAAGCAGTTGATAGTTTGCGTTTTTTCCTGACCTAGGGATCTAGGGACCCGTGGCTGCTATGAAATAGCTCTAAGTGACGTTTCTGACTTGTTCAAGCTGCTTTTTCAGATCTGTGCTGAGCTCCTCTGACTTCCCCAATGTAGCATTTGAGGCCAAGTGTAATGAGGGTATCAAACAAGCCGGGATTCCGGGAAGTCACCAGTAGCCAATCATAACCACTAACAAGAAGAGACCATTTGCCACAAAGAATATTTGATTGACACAACTTTCTACATTACCAAAAGTGATAATTCAAGTTGCTGTCTGTATGTTTTCAGGAGACCCATAATAAATTCATAAAAGACCAAACTTCATGAATGGTTTTTGTGACAAAAAGTATGTGCTCCATAGGAATATAAGAGGTGTAAAATTATTGGAAACTCAAGACTGCCCTGCCATCCGTTTTCTTTATAATCGTATGTAAACTTTTGACCACAACTGTGTTTGTCTTACCTTGTGGGAAACCTTTTGCTTTTCTCTTTTCTTTCACTGAAGTAAAACTGCTTCTAAATCCTTACATCTCCTCCCGTCTTTGGCATTCTTTCACTGCAGCTGCTGATGTTGTTGTCGAAGTTTTGTTTATCTTTCTTTCTTGTTTCTCCTTTGGTTTTGATTGCCTCCCCATGCACACCCCACTTAAACGACACAGCACAGTGAGTATAGAGACACTGGGGTGCGGCAGTACACTCTGTCTCAATCTTATCTAATATTTGCAGCTTATACCCATAGATGAATCATAGCAGCCCTCAAATTTGCTGAAATAACCTTGATTTTACATTACTGCACTTTTAATATGTCTATACTGTACATGCTAGTCAGTAATTAATGACTAACTAATTTGAAATAGATGCTTTAGTTCTGGAATTAACTAATTGAGTAACTAATTACTCTATTAGGGACAATTTCTTAAGTAGTCCCTTTTAATAGTTCTTAATTAGTCCCTACTGTAATTCTTAATTCATCCCAATTAAAGAGTGAATTATCCGGAGTAACTGAGACCAAGTGGCATTTAAATTCCGTTCACCTCTGTCTGGGTGGATGTAGAGAAATCTCTGAGAGGGAATTCTTAGAACTTGGGCAAAGAAAACTACCTGCATGGCATGCAGGTACCTTGTGAAAGAATAATAACAGCTTATTACAGCTTGGGTGTCGTTTACATAGTGTTGGCTGTCATTTGTATTGGTAATGATAACACAGTGCTCACTGAAATTTGCTGAGATGTGGGAACATGGCGACACAGCTACAGTTCTTACAAGGTAAAAAACGTGTGGTCAGATCAGACAGGTTGTAAACAAGACAGTTCGCTCACAATGTAACCGCAAGTTTGCCAAACGTGGGCTTTTGTTTAAAACCTATCTGATCATCTGGCCAAAACTTTGACAATGAGGTCCAAATTGTAGTGAACCGGGGTGATCTTGGAAGTGAGACACCTTTTTAAGCGTTGACATGCAGGAATGGCTTTTTTTGATCCGTCATACTTGAGCAGATTCTTTTAAAGATACGGGATAGAAACAAAAAGCTTGTAAGACTGTATTCATCTGACCCGTTGCCTTTTTTTCTAAACCAGGATTATCACACGATTATAACATCTCCTATGGACTTAGGAACCATCAAGAAACGACTGGAGAACAACTACTATTGGAGTGCAAGCGAATGTATGCAAGACTTCAACACCATGTTCACCAACTGCTACATATATAACAAGGTGAGGAGCTTGATGATTACGAATGCCCCACGTCGTGTAGCCTCACGCAAACTGAACCCTCTTAGATTGTCCTCTGTCCTGTAGCCTACAGATGATATAGTGCTCATGGCCCTCGCCTTGGAAAAGATTTTCTTGAAAAAAGTTGCCCAGATGCCACAGAGGGAAGTGGAGGTTTGTCCTCATGCTGCCAAAAGGAAGGGCAAAAACAATACCACTGCAGGTAATGAACTTGTTTGAACAGGCAATACGACTTTAGGCTACTTCACATGTTCCTTACGGTAAGTGGTTATTAGAGATAACAGGAATTTGGATGTGTCTGATTGTGACATGTTTTCAACAGAAAAGCTGAATGAAAGAGAAAATGCAAATATCTATTTTAGTATTCTTACCAAAAGAAGAAGGATATGAACATTTAAATCAGCCATTTGGTCCTGTTATTACTCTTATTTTATTTTTGTTGTCCATTTGCCAGAAAATTCATTTTTTGTTTCAATTAATAGCTTAATGAATATGTGGTTTATCTCAGTATTGTGTGAGTCAAAGGTTCCTATTTCAGCCTTCATGAACATTAGTGTCAACTCCAATTCAGCAGCAGTGACTAAGTGCATCACTAACCTAGTAATCTTTTTTCTTTCTGTTTGAAATGACACTGCTCAGTCCTCCAGACTATATACTGGGTCCTCTACTATGGTTTCATTTTGCAGTGGGTTTCTTCTCAAGCATGTTTTTTTTTCCTGCACAGAGCAACACAGAAAGATGTGTTATTTATTAAGTGCAAAGTACACGACAGCACAGGACGTTTGCCTCATGTGGTCAGAAAAGACAAATAATTTAGTTAGAAGTGTGTGTTTTTGTGCTTCTTTTAATTTGCGTTAATGGGTGCACACAGGTGGGCAGGATGGAACAGCGACCACATGTTCTTCAGCCACATCTCCACCAAGCCTCACCGACACATCCTCCATCTCATCCTCAGTGGCCAGACAGTCATCGGAGACCGCCACAAAGGTGAGCCGTCATCAGTGTCTCTGACCCTCAATCACATTGTTTTAAAATCACAGAATGTGACGACAATTTGACCTTATTGTGGTGTTTCTCTGTGTCGATGAAGCAGAAAAGGTGGAATGAAGACATCAGTGCTGATTTGTCCCCAGGGACCATTAACAGTGAGTCATCAGCATGCAAGAGGAGACGAGGAAGCGCAGGTCAAGTCATCAGTCCCTTCAAGAAGGACTCCGAAAGAAAGAAGTGGTCGCAACAAGAAGCTGAACAGGGCAGACTGAGCGAACAGCTCAAGTATTGCAAAAGTATCCTGAAGGAAATGCTGTCTAAGAAACACGCAGCCTACGCCTGGCCTTTCTACAACCCTGTCGACGCCGAAGCATTGCAGCTACACGATTACCACGACATCGTCAAACACCCGATGGATCTCGGCACTGTTAAAGTATGCACTGTATTTTTACATATACAAATACATGTTCTCCATGGTTCATATGATTTCCGTGATGGATGTTGTCTTGATAACTTTTTAATTTCCAGAAAAAGATGGATGGAGGAGAGTACCACGATGCACAAGGCTTCACCGCAGACGTTAGGTTGATTTTTTCCAATTGCTACAAATATAACCCTCCACATCATGAAGTCGTCACTCAGGCCAGGAAACTTCAGGTATGTCTCGAATTCTTAAATTTAATCATTGAAGGATTTCAAATGCTTTCGCTGGTTCTTTAGGCTCAGATTTCTATTTCGCTGGATCCTCCTTTCGTCATTGTGCACATGTTTTTCTTCAGGGTGTGTTCGAGAAGAGATTTGCAAAGATACCAGATGAGCCAGTGGAGCTGATTTCAGCAATGAGTGCTGAGAGTGCAGGCTTTAGTGGGATAAGTGTCGACAGCTCCTCTAACTCGGACAAATCACACTTAGCAGAGGAGCGTGCCACCCGACTTGCTGAGTTGCAAGAACAGGTGGGTGCAGAACAGGTGGGTTTCTACACAGATCTCAAACTCATAGTGTTGTTATTTAACATCGTGGTCTGCTAACACAAAAACTCTGCTCAGGATTGTGTTATAACATTACCAAAATATTTCTTATTATCTGGCTAACAAATATACAGCAGGGAGAAACGCATCCATAAAACATTTCATATCATGTGTTTTTCCCTTCTCTTGGTCCTCCCAATTGTTTGGAAAGGATATTGGTGACTGATAAAATCATATGCTGAGCCGGACTTGGCCGAGCAGACAGCGAATCACTCAATGAGACTTCCTTGTTTTTATTCTTCCACATTATGTTGCAGCCCGCCAACTTACAACAGAGAAAAACAACTCTCTGGCTCCCAGAGAGTTGTGCTCAATCCACCTCTTCTTTGATTTCTTTGTACAGCAATTTTTCTTTGCACTTATTATTTTAATACCGCTATGTAGCACCACACTAGTCCATCTCTGTTGACACTCTACCCAGCTTAAAGCTGTTCATGAACAGCTCGCTGTGCTCTCCGAAGTCCCTGCGATTGAACCAAAGAAGAAAAAAGAAAAAGACAAGAGAGAAGACGGCTGGCAAAGTAAAGGCAGGACCATTCCCAGCACCAGGTAGGACGTTTTACACAACTGAAGAACTCTGTGTTCATAGTGTGTTACTTTTATACATCAACCTTTGACCGCTTTGCACTGAATTTCAGACGGCCTTGGAAGAGAAGCAAAGACTGGGAGTCGGATGATGAGTCTCTGCCGATGACGTACGATGAGAAGCACCAGCTGAGCCTGGACATTAACAGGCTGCCTGGCATGAAGCTGGGCCGCGTGGTGCACATCATTCAAACATTAGAGCCCTCAATGTGCGACACCAACCCAGATGAGATCGAGATTGACTTTGAGATACTGAAGCCGTCCACGTTACGTGAGCTGCAGCAATACGTGAAGTCCTGTCTCTACAAGAAGTTTAAGAAATTTCAAAGTAAGTATGAGACCTCGCTGCTGTCTTGCTTCGAATTATTTGATATTAAGTTGCTAATTACCCCCCAAATTGAAATGCCCTCAGCATCTGTAGCATGTAAGAGGTAACGGTGCCTGCTTTACTCCCCTTCATCCAGAAAGAGGCAGCCAAGCTACTTGTCATCACACTGGCTGCAGCAGTTCTTCACATTCTTCCATCAGCAGCTCCAGTGACTCCACTTCAGAAAACAGTGACTTGTGACAGCTGTAATTTTTTTTAATTTATTTCATCAAAACTGTTACATGGACTTATTTTTGCATTTGGTATATGTTCGATTTGTGGAAAATATAACTCGTCTTTGTATTCAGTGGGGCTTTTCTCACTCCTCTTTGATAGACTGCAATATCCGTCACTGGTGTTTCTTATCAGACACTATAAATTCACAGCGCAGCCAGATGGCATGCTGCCGGGGCTGGGGCCCATTTCATAACATCTGACTTTCAGCCAATATCCTGTCCCTGTAATTCACTTTGCTCACACTGTTTAATTACAGCTCAGATCTTTTTCAAATGCATCATAGAATCGCAGTTATATTCTATTATAACGTCCAGTGTTTGCAGCTCTCAACGGCTGCTAGTTGGGTCATTTAGCAGCAGATTATCTCTTTTAAAAATATGTCTGATTCATTCAAATTCATTTCTACCGTAGCATGATTAGTAACAGATAAAAGATAATGAGCAAACCTAGGAATTCGAGAGAGACTGGGCTCATTTCAACAGTTGTATGTCAGATAATGGCCAATACTATGTTTTTATAAGCCATTGTTTGTGTAGAAATGAACTGGATATCATGCTGAGGCTTTTTAGGTCTGCATGGTCAAACGTGGGTGGAGGTTATCAAGGGTTCTGACACACACACATTTCAGTGATACTGGCTGAGTAGCTTTTTTCATACTGTTTAGCATTTACTGAGACAATTCAAGTTCAACCTTTTATTTTTGCATCTAAAATACAGATTTCCTGACCCCTGTTTTGACTTTCATTCCATGAAGTTTCTTTTAACGTTCATCAATGGCTATTTAGAACACTAAAATTCTTTCTGATAAACAGTTTAGTAATTCTGCTGAATATCATTTGTAGGGGGCCACACCAGTGTTTTGCATGTTGTAGTTCATTTACTATAAATTACATTACGGTGAATATTCTCAGCATGATGTAGCGTTTTAAATGTGTTTTTCTCTTCACCCAGGCTTCTTTAGATTCTGGTATAAAAGTCAACTTTCAACTGATTTCAGTAATCCATCAAAGTGAACATCATGTCCATTGATATTTATGTCACCCACAGTTCTGTTGCATGGCGGAGTGCAGGGCTTTCCAATCAGCGTGCTCCTGTAACCATGTTACCATGCAACAATAGATATAAAAAATAAAGTAAGAAGAAGATGATGAATGGCCTAACCCGTGTTTCAAATCTCAGCAATTAGATTTTGTATTCAGTGCGAACAGAGAAACAACCAACTGGATGTTTGAAAATTCTGAAACTCCAAGAAAAACAGCCCAAACACCAGAAATGTAATTTGCAGTAAATGGACCCCTGTGTGAAAAAAGAAACACTGAAATGGCCCCTTAGGTTTTTTTTCCCAACTATTTTGAACTATTTGGTTACTGTTAATACGAAGTGACTCAGTTTGTCTAGCTCAGTGTTCCTATCTTTGTCATGTTTGCCATCCTTCTTTGTGGTGAATGACAACTTGTATGTTTGTAAAACCAAAATAGAGAGTGAGGCAGTTATGTCAAGTTTTATTTTTTTTGTTAATAAACGTAAAAGCACAAAGGTGGCCTTGTGTTTGCTCGACAGGACAGGTGCAAAATACCTTTTAATATTGTGCTCTTTAGTGAACAATGTGCACCACAGTGAGTAAAAGCCCTCTCGCCTGAAGCATTTACTCCACTCTCAGCTGGCCTGCCAACTGCTCTGGCACGCGGCCAGAGCTGACCAGTTCAAACAGCTGGTGCCTCCATCGGCTTATGCTCCATCGGCTCTCAGCGCTTAGCTTATTTGAATGTGGGCTGGAAGCACCAGAGATCTGTATTTGGGGTTGTTTGTATGCGAGGACTGTGGTACTAAATCACGACTCATATTGGAGAGAGAGAGGAGATAAGAGCACGCAAGGTGAATGTCTGTGCTGCTTGCAGTTCAGTAATTAACCAGGAGATGGCCATAATGTACTATGCCTAGCTTTATTAAGCTTACTTTCCATGGCCTCACTTTTATATTGAAGTAATTTACTGCAGCTGGAACTGGTTACACATGCTGTGCATTTATTTTCCATCATGATTTGTCTGTTTAGTCTATAATCTCATTAAAGATGCAGCTCAAAGAGAAAACAGCTGAAAACTATTTCACGAACAGAACAGACAGGATGCATCCTCTAAACATTTTTTATGAAACATTGTAATACATAAGTGCTTCAACACAAAGTGCTAGGTAAAAAGAAGAAGCCCCAACTGCACACTGTGGAGCAATTCATCATTTACCCCCCCACACCCCCACACCCCACCCATGTTGCTGTCCTTGCACTGTGCATGTTGCGGGCAGACGTGCTCTTTGTGACCTGCATTCCCACTATACCACATACCCCCGACTCTCAACAACCTTTGGGCATGATTGATCAATGGCACAACTTTAATGACAACTAGTCATTTCTGCCACTTCTGGCCATCACTCACGACACATGAATCCAATGTTTAAAAAGCTACACACATGCAACTCTCCAGACGCTCGACTTGAGACTGGGTTTGCTTTGATTAATGGATCTCTGGTTTTCATTTTCTTTTCGCCACCTTGTAGAGGACCATTCAGGAAACAACAGAGACTCAATGAACATGGCCTCACATTGTCAATTTGAATCAAAGCATGTAGAACGAACAGCACACGCACGCACTTCTGTTCAGTAAAAGATTTATGCTAATGTGACGTTCTTCTTTAGTATGCTCAAATTGTACCAAAGTATATGACGCTTATTAACCTATTTTAAAACCATAACTTGTCCTAGAAGATATATTGCTGAGTAGCCTGTGCTATTTTGAAGCATTACATTATTACTGAGGTAATAAGCTTTCAGTCAGCACTATCTAAATATCAGGCTACTACTGCCTGTTACTTTACCATTAATGTTCAAGATGCCCCACGTTCCCTGTGTTTGTTTGCTGTATGTTTTCCTTGAATGCTATCTGCCGGCTTTCAGTAAAGCACCTGGAGGAATATCTGTTGTACTAACTTTACAGAAAAATGCCAAAATATGATATTCCAGCAGCACCTAGTTGAAATGTTTTGACCTTTAGTTATCTGTCTGCACAGGATTTACAGAGTATATGTGCTGTTTTCTTTTTACAACAAAGTTTTTTTCAAATAGGTCATAGGTGAGCGCTAATCCATGAAACAGCAGTGTGATACAGTAGATAAACGCAATATTCCTCTGAAACTGTCAAAGGTTAAGATCCATTCTTCAGATCTGAGGACATGTACGAGCAGCGCACTTTCTCCACGCTCCCTTTTTTTTTTTTTTTTGGTCGCATTTTTTCAGCTTGCTCTGGAACTGCTGTGAGCATGACAACATGACGCAGCTCCCTCTAGAAAAAGGCCTGCTTAAAGATTTATAAGCCATATTTTAGGCTGATGGTGGCGTTCAAAAGGTCTTTAAAGGTTAAGTGATCTCATGGCTCCGTCGGCCAAACTCAAACACCATTTGTTCATCACAGAATGTGTTGTGCAAAGGGCATTTATCAACTGCCATTCACCCAGCACCCCAATTTTTATATGCCTCAAGATTGCAGGGTTTTGTCACAGTTAGGTAAAGGCTTCAGTTAACCAGTAAAAGCCCGGACTTGGTATAATCTTAAACAAACGCGTTAAAACACAGCTTCCACTCACAGTGACAGTCAGTGTCATTTTTGTCTGCTTTCTACACACCTCTTGAAGACTGGGACCAATTAAAGAACAGGAGCACCAACTAGAACTGGTTTTAAGGGTCCCACAAGGGATGAAATCTCCAAACGCCCCTAGACTGCATGTATATGCTTTGTAGATAAGGATTGTTAGTTTTAGGGGGCCTTAACATCCAATGGCACCCGTGGAAAACTGATCCCTTGGTGAGTCCATGACGACTTTTGGTCAGCTGGTAGGTGATGTGATAGCCTGAGGTGAATTGGAGGATACACAGCCAGTAGTCCTGAAAGACCAGCCGCATCCACATGGCTGTAAACTGTAGAAACACTGCCTCGGGCTCCCAGACAGTCTGGTGAGGCAATGTGTGTAACTACAGGAGGAAACCAGGAGTCCCTAGCTGAGGTTTGAAGTCCACATGGAAATTGCTGACAGTGTCTCTATAAGGGTCATGGCCTGGTATTTTATTTCTTCCACATCCCTGCAAACTCTGCATCTAATGGGTAACGCTTCTACGCAGGTGTAAAACCCTGCAATGTTTGACCATGAATTAATCAGTTACTTGTATAGGCTTGTGATTAAACTGCAGGCTTTGACCTCTGAGTCAGAAATGATGGCCGGCAGCCGTCGTGGAAACAGTTGACGCCTAAGTGAAGCTGTGAACAGTCAATAATATTCTTAGCCTGCCGTAGGAGGTGTCTTAGGGGTATCAGGTGTACCAGAGAGTGGGGTCATGGGCGATGCGAAACATCAGCTTGTGCTCTCATCAGCTCTGCTCTACACTTGCCATTAGTTTATAGGCCCACAGCCCCTGACTGGTGTGTGTTGGCGGCAAAAGATGGTGAATCATTTGGTCCCAGTGGCATCCAACGGAGCTGTAACATATTAAAGTGGGAGGCCATTTTTCCTGGCAAGTCCCAAAAAACATGTAGCAAAGATGGCTGAAGATGACAGAAGGCAAAGACCTGAAAGTGGCTGTTTGAATCCTTTCTTAAGTTATACATGAATGATTCCAGTGCATCCACTTGCACATGGTCTTCATGTAGAAATCCGGTTTTCAGCTCTCAGGGACAAACGAACGATACAGAAGAAGAACCTTGCTGTGCTGATCTATTTTATGCCTGGAGATAAATTAGCCAAATGCATTATGTCCCTGTGGAAATGTGAAGGTGGGACGATGACTGAGTTGAGAAAGTAATGAGACATGACAAAGAGGGTTTAACAAGATACAGGTGGCACACTGATGCAAATGACAATTAAGTGATTAATTGAGCAAGAGAGATGATTTTATTTTATTAACAAGGGCTGACATTGGGAAGGAAGAGGAGAGGGATTAAGAAAGGAACAAGGGAGGTGCTGAAATGTATACCAAAAAAGGTGTAGTGAACGAAGTGTATAGCAAAAAAACTGTTGCGACCGGATCAGTATTCACGGACAACTTGTAGAGGGCAATCTGGGATCAAGGTGTGTGTAATCACATCTAGAGAGAACGAGAACAAAGGCGGGAAAATAGATTAATTTTCCATTAAAGCATGTGAAGCCTTGACCTGTTTGCCCTAAGATGAAATATTAGCTTACACTTTAATAAATTAATGGCAACTTGGGAGCAGCAGAAACGAGCTGTAAACACGACACTGACATCACCTTTTAAACTGATGCGGTGAGCTCGTCAGAAAGCGGGTGCTTGTTTTCAAATCAAGCAGATGGGAAGCAGCATTAGCATTCACCTGAAGTCCAAGATTCACTTTCTTTCTGGTCAACACCAACTCGGTCTGTCTGCCATTTGGTGCAAGTTAGAATAAAAGTTTATTATGAATAATCAGGGGAATGCATTGAACAGTTGGGTCATACAGTTTGTGATATTTATGAGAACTATAGGATTCTTTTTTTTTTTTACTGTTAGTAGAGTGTTCTCAGAAAAATCTTCAATGTCACCTCAAAATCAAATCAGCTTTGCACTCTCAAGCCTGCTATTAATAATTGTCCGTCACCTGCCTGTGCCTGCTTACACTCAGTTAAGGAATCTGTCTGGCACCATCTACCGCTATCCCTATCATCTAGCTTATAAATAAAGGTTAAATACGTTGTGTTTAGTTTAGGCCCTAATAAGCTGTTGGGTTAATCATTCAGGCACGACCCATCAATCACTTTATTCTAAGTTGTTTGTAGACTTGAGGGTGTTTGCGTGTGTGTGTGTGTGTGTGTCTGTAATGTTGACACATGCAAGAGGCAGCATTCAAATAAAAAACCAAGGAGAGGCTACATATCACAAATTTCATTGTCTAGTAGGGGCCAGTACATTTCCCATCATGCAACGTGATAGCATCTTTTAGTTTCCTGGTAAACTTTATGTCTCCAGTTTGTAAAGTTAGCCGTCTGGTATAAATTTGGCTCCACAGCACAGTCTGTGACTAATGAACGGATTCTGACATATGAAGTTAGTGGACTGCCCTTTTTTATTAAAATCCAAAAGTAGTTTTAATATAATGATGTAAACACTCTAATCTAATTCACACTGCAATTGATGCACCAAAGGAGTTTGTTTTTTTATTTATCTGTTTATCTATTTATTGATTGATTTAAAAAATAAATAAATAAATAAAAATCAGTCCAATTCACACTGCAATTAATGCACCAAATTAGTTTATTTTCTTTGAACTGCCCCTTTAACCCTCTTCTTTCACTATCCTTTGCAGTGCGCGCTTCATTCGTCAGAGGGCGCATCCGCGACTCCCAGTTCAAAAAAAAAAAAAAAACATTCCCTGAAAGTCACATTCTTGTGAGTATGGAGCCACTTGGACAAAGTGTGGACTCGCTGCTCAACTCGCACCTTCGCGCGAGGTAATCGGCACGTGCAAAGCGCGCTCCACCGCGCTGGTTCACCGTCGAGCTTTGGACGCTCTCTCCTCGCGACTGTGCAGCTCCGCTCTGGAGTCGGGACCGCAAAACATCTCCGTCCGAAAGGGAAGCGAGGAGAGAGGAGGGAGACGCGAAAGAGAGAGAGAGAGAGAGAGAGAGAGGGAGAGAGAGAGGGAGAGGGGGGACATGAGCGGAAGGGAGGCAGAAATCACTGAAAAGCCAAGCTGTGCACACGCGTAACGCTTTTTTTTTGGGGCGTGCGTAAAAGCGCCAAACAAAGTAAGAGGATAAATGATATTTTTTCTTCCTCTGGACATGTTTCGGCTGCCGAAGAGCGTTGTTTAGACTGTGTTGTGGAAAGATAGTGATCCTGGCGCGGCAGAAGAACTGCTCTCTGTGTTATCTCCTTTTCTGTATTGTTTGCTGTGGAAATTACGGGAAGTTCTTGTTTTTGACGTTTAACTTCTGAGGGAACGTAAAATGCAAATGCGGTAGGTGACTCCCGGCGTCGGTTCGTCAACTAAACAGACTTGAAACGCTGTTTTTCCACGTTGTGTAGCAGGCTGTGCTCTTTGGTTCACTGAAATGTGAGACACTAGTGAAGTCGACACATGACAAACCGCTGCATCCAGCTGTTTTATTAGCCGCTGTTGTGACCCTTCATTCACGCCTTTTTGGGTTTGGATATGCTAAGAAAACTTTTTAAGAATGAAGAGAAGAAAATTCCCATAGCACGCCTCTGTTTTGTGGTCACATCGCCGCCGTCCGCTGAGCTGGATCTGTTGAGAAGGTGTTATTATTTTAGTCCTTTTCAAGCTGCTCATTTCCATGTTCTGGAGACAGCAGAGCTGACATGTGTCCGGAATGGGGATGTGGTACAGTGACCTGCTACGATTAACACACAGTTGCAAAATTGCCTGAATACTGAGCTGATAGTGAATGAGTAAGACATCCGGAGCAGGTAGGGAACCGACCGTAGTGCCTGCTTGTGCGCCGTGAACCTCCGCCTTCAGCCCGCCGCGAAACAGTTCGAGGACTCGGTGACTCTGTGCGAAGTGTCTCCGGCGCCGACATGGAAGAGTGGAGACAATGCGGGCGGTGGTTGATAGACTGCAAGGTCCTGCCCCCGAACCACCGGGTCGTGTGGCCCTCGGCGGCCGTCTTCGACTTGGCACAGGCCCTGCGAGACGGAGTGCTCTTGTGCCAGATGCTGCACAACCTCTCACCGGGATCAGTGGACCTGAAGGAGATCAATTTCAGACCCCAGATGTCACAGGTGAGTCGGCCTCTGTGTCAGCTCCAAACCAGCAGATGATGGGTGGTTTTACACCCCCAGGCTATGTCTTGTGATTGCACACACAACTCATTTAAATGCATTGCCCCTGCTCCTCTTTCACACCATGGGACTGCCAGGTCCACTCACATGTTCCGTGCATTGTCTTCATTGTTTTGGAATGCTGAATGACACTTCAGGTTGATTTCCCCACTCAGTCTGCAGATTTTAAGCAGAAAACTTCCTGTCACAACAAGCCCACTTCTTGGCTACAGCCGCCAGCAGATCATCTGTGATAATACAGCAGTTTAGCAAATGTGTATGTTGCATTCAGTAGCTGTATTAAATAAGTGGTGGAATTCCCACCCTGCACACAAGTGGAGGTTACCTACTGCCAGACCTCAAGCTGATCAAGTCTGTAGAACTGTGTGTCCCTGCTGGCAACTTTTGTACGACTTCTCATTATCAGGTTATCAGGAATATGACATGTGCCACATTTTCTTTCGGTTACAGGGTCTTAATCGAGTGTAAGGCCCCAAAGATCGTAGAAACAGCTTTTTTAAACTTTACCTGACCTTACTGGGAGAGCAGACGGGTGTGGCGGCTCAATATAAAGTTGAACAAATTGTTGTCTTGTTTGTTGGTTCCAGGGAAGTGTAGGTGCACAGCACACCACCTGCATGCTGGTTGCAGTTTAAATCCCAAATTGAGGATGATTTGTTTTCAAATTGTACCCACGCTGTAGCCTATAGCAGAATAGTGGGAGGGAAAAGACAAGTTTAAGTCCTTTTCGGAGAAACTCAAAGAAGAAAACCATCTTGGCGTATAGCTGGACTCAAACGAAACACATGTCTACGTGGTGCTACGATTAGAGGTTTGGATCGTACATGTCGCACGCCTCAGTTTATATAAAGCTCTCTCACCAACTTCAGCTCATTCGCGTTCCCAAAGCCAATATGTGGAAGTGTCGGGTACCACAGGAAGTTTACATGACCACAGCGGCGGAGTCAAAGTGCGCTGTGGCAAACGTTTCTATTGACTTTTATTCACCCTAAAGTCTGGTCTTAAGTACAGCTGAGCCTCCGTTCCATTACACTGAGCGGTCTGGGAATTGGCACTGCGAATAGATCACAGTTGGTCGTATACAGGATATATTCGGTTATTCTCATTGTCATGCCCTCGGAGGCCGAAGCAGCTATCATAGCAGAGCGATTGCCCTCTGACAGCACATTTGTCTGATGTTCTTGGCACACCTTCGTGACCCGTTTCTGTCATGAAACTGTGTGAATGTGCGTCTGTCTGTCTGTCTGTCTGTCTGGCCTTCAGTCTGCGTTGTTTGTTGCCTCTTTCTAGAAAATATTCCTCGCTTTACCTTCATCTGTCCAGAAGTCAGAAAAAAATGAATCGGCAGCAATAACTGATAACAGATCAACTCTGAACAAGCAGCAGAATGCAGATTGAGAGGGTTTGTCACATGATTTGGGAGAGCATGCAGCTGAACACCCACAACACTGATGAATTATACATCACTTAAAAGCACAAAGCCTTATGAGTGAATGAAATATGCTCATCGTATACAAGAAAGCTTCTGTAACTGTGGTTCTGTATCAATTGGAGGCTCTGACTTTCTGATATTAAACTCCAGAAGAGAATGTAAATAAAAGTGTTTTAAGAATAGGAACCATTTACTTCAAGCTTTGGGCTTGTGGGCGCTTGTTAAAGATTGAATCACTGAAGACATTTACCAAGGAAATCGCCAAATGTTTTGTACATCCTGCTTCTCAGATGTGAGGGTTGACTGCTTTTCCCTATCTATATAATGCTATAAATTTAAAAATCTTTGGGTTTGTTAGACAAAACACACAAATGATGGGCTTTACTTTTTTTCTATTTTCTTAGACAAAACACTTAAAAAAAAAAAAAAAAAAAAAAGGCAGATAAAGCATTGAGAATGTCAGTTGTAGCTGTCGTCTCTCCCTCTGCCTGGTAACCACGAGTAGCCTCGACTTATCAGCTCCAGAGGCTACTGACTTCCATGATTACAAGGCGAGAGAGAGAGGCCTGGATGGCATGCTTTGATCCGCCCACTAATCCCATGCTCCCAGTCCCACTGTGTGAATCTGCAGAGAGGATGGAAGGGGTGTCCTCGGTGACAAATTGGGTTAAACAAAATCCTGGCAGCAGAACAGTGGTATGTGATTTATGATAAGGAAAAGGTCAGGGCGCGTGTGCTTTCACACTCCGAACACACAGAGTCAGTGGCTTAGCCAAATGAAGACGAGGTGAAGCCGAGTGATTACATTATTTGCTCAGGACAAAATTTCCCTTCACCTTCAGTGGTTCCACTTGCACTGTGATTGATTGTTCCTAAAACTGAGCGTTCTCGCCATTAAACAGTCCAAGTATCGTCAAATATATGTGACACGGGGAGTGTTAACAACATGGGTTCTCATGATGTGTGATCAGCGTCAGAACGGGGCTTTTGGTGGAAGAGTAACGTTCAGTCGAAAGGGGTGTGCTTCTCTTTTTTTCAAGTGACCCACTAATTCTATTCAGTTGCTGCTGTTAACAGGCTCTAATTACACTAATACTTTAGACTTTGGCATTGATCCCAGTTTGTGCTCCAGTGTATTATCACTGTGTTTTAGCACATTCTGTAGTGCTGAAAGGGAGGTCAGCACAACACTGTATTGTTAAAGTTGTTGTTGTTGTTGCTGTTTTGATGAGTGTACATAAAGTGTCCATAAAAGTGGATATGAACGGTCACTCAGGGTGTTTTCACAACTGCAGGCGGAGTTCATTTGCTCTGGTCAAGAACCACTTTGCCACCTTGTTGCCTACAGTTTGGTTTGTGGTCACGCGGCAAAATGTGTGATGCGTCAGGAAACCGCTCCGTGATTGGTCAGAATACTACCAGAAGTAAACAAAGAGTAAAAGAGGAGCGGGCTCCAGTTGTTCTGTATGAGAAAGAGACTAATGTTTTGGAGTTTTTGTGTGTTACTTGGCTCAAGCAGTCCCTCGAGGAGATCCTCGGTTCAAACCCAGTCACGTCCAAAGGGGACTGTCTGTGTTGCAGTTTTCCCTCAGTTCTATATCAGCGTACATTGAACATCTTTCTGTTTTGGACTGTTAATGGGACAAAACAAGCAATATGAAGTCGTGATCTCTAGGGACTCTGGGAGCATTTGATAGTTTATGATGACTTTTCACGATTTTGTTGCATTGAAATGCAAAACTAATCCGTCTCACTTGTGGATGTCCTTCAGGTGCTCAGGTTTCCCTCTATAGTCGAAAGAGTTAGATGAAGTGGCCCGGAAATGGTGTGAGGTGTACAATTAGGTGTGAGTTTGAGTGTGCTTGTCTTGCTACCTGTGTCAGCCCTTTGACAGCCCAGTAACCTGTCAGACTTGCTGCCTGTCCCTTTGCCCAGTGCATGCTGGGATCAACCCAGCCCCCTGTGATGTTTTAACAGGATAGAAAATGAAAGAATGGATGTACCTGGGATGATGTAACTGGGAATACGCCACAGGATCAGAGTCAGCAATTCAAACAGATTCATAAACGTTCAACATTTGGTATTAAGAAGTGACAGAAAATAACAATACTGCTCTTGAACAGGAAAACTACTTAACACCTAGTTAAACAAAGCTGGAAGGTGACTGACTGAAGTCTGCGCTTCACTTGCAGGTGTGAATGTGTCTATAATAATGGCATGAAAATTAGGAAGGGAGCCGCACATTCAGCACTCGGCAAAGTCTGACTGAATACATAATGGCTGAAAATGTGCAGCCAAGAGGCTGAAAAGTGAAATGCCCATTCATGCATCCCTCCAGTTCACGACGAGGAAGCACTGAACTGTACATACATGTAAAACAGTAAACCAAACGTGTCCGACATCTGAAGTAGCAGTGGGAGTGTGTTTCTGTAGTAATATGGAAGAAATGAGTCCACACATCCACACTAAGCAGGCACAAAACATAGTTCCGTTATCCCACTACTTAGTGAAGAAAGAATTGCAAACCATAAGAGGGAGAAGAAGAAGACATTTAATCAGTTTAATGTTTTTGTGTGAACAATTAACATTTTGAAAATTGGGAGTTTTCTCATGTAAACCGAGCTCAGATTTATGTCTCACTGTGGGCAGGAGATGAGGCGAAGCACCTCTTGCCGCGAAGCTGTTAAGATGACCTTCATTTAGGTGGTCAAATAATTGATTGGACTGTACTGATTGTGTTTTCGGCCACGGAGTAGCTCTTTACCTCAAGGTCGTAAATGGATGTTAAATGAGCACTGGTGTTCGGAGATGCGTCTGAGCTCAAAGTGTTTGTATCAAGAATCCAGCGCCTCAGGCTGCATCTGAAAGACAAGACTGAGCCGTGCTCTCTGAAGCCTTTTGTGTGTTCTGCAGTCTGTTTTTTTTTTTTTTCACTCGGCTTTTCTCACTCTTTTTTTTCTGTTAGTGAGGTAGTTGTGAATGCCTTTGGGATGACTCAGGCGGATATGTGCGCTGCTGTTCTTTTGTTTCTTTGTGTATGTGCACTTGCTTGTAATGTGTGTGTCTGTACGTGTGTGTGTGTGTGTGTGTGGGAGAGCGTTACAGTACCTGTGTTTAGACTGAATCAGTATTGGCTGAGCCCAGAGCTCTCCTGGAGCTTCTCAGTGCTCCACAGGGCTCCAGATCTCACACACAGCCTGCCGCTTCCACTCACAGTAATTGAGGTTCTCTCTCTTTGTCCAGCTCCTACCAGAAATATTGGCTACTGCTGGCAAGTAACAGGAGCTGATTTGAATTAGGTTTTTTTTGTTTAATTCTGCTGTTCATACTTTGGTGATGGGTATATACATAAATGCCTACTTGTTGGAGTCTTGGGAGAAGCAAGTGAGTTCGGCTGAACCAAATTCACCTTTCAAATCCACACATACACTAATCTTGATCAGTTTTAGTAATTTTAAGTTTGCAGGCCTGTACATAAACATGAATGATCTATTAGTATATTCTATAAGGTAGCATTTTTAGCAAATTCTGGAAAAGTTGCCATCCACATAAGCCAATAAAAAATGATCAAAGCCACAGGAGCATCATTGCCTTATTAAGTAGTTTTTTCTAAAAGATGCCAGGTTCTTTAGCTTGCTAGCCCTTCAACTTTTTCATCTGAAGCTAATTGCTAACCTTTCCTGTCTGCTGCTTGATGCTGTGCAGGTAGACTGCAGTGAATTCACCGCAGCTTGTTCGCTTGCTGAAAACAGGTGCCTGCTTCTGTTTGAAATGAGACAGGAGAGGCTGAACAATACAGAAAATGTACCCTAAAACGGAAACATAGCAATGTTTTAATTGGTTCATGTGTGTATGTTAAAGGAGAAAAGCACAGTTAATGGTGTGTTTGAGGTATAAGCAATGTGTAATTTAATATTTGAATATTTCTCAGTTAAAGCGGGTGTTGTTTAAAGACTTCAGGATTAGGAATGGATCTCCACTGAGTGCATAACTGCCCCTGCATGTAACAATGAAAGCCAAGTCGTAAAGAGCTCTGCAGGGTTGGAAATGAGATCAGAGAGAGTCCATGAACCAGGGAACTACATGGTAAATGCCAGCCACCTACCATTCTGAAATCTCTCTGACCGGTGTGGGGAGGGGGGGTGGTGACAACTCTAGACAGCCACCCACCCGTGCCTCCCTCAGGGGTAATTTAATCTCAGCGTTTGGTCTAGTGTTGACCCCGTGACCCCAGCGCTGGCCGGATGCAGGTAATACTCCTAATGGAGCTCGTTAGGGACACGTCCTGGGTTGCACAGCTGGGACGGTGCTACTGGAAGCTAATGGGATTGGCAAAGAGGGAATGGGCCTAGGCCAGAGTTTTCTAACCTGCAGAGTGAGCTAATCCTACTCCAAAGTTCATGAAAAGCACTTTAATTCTAACTTCTGATATTAGTGTGCCTTGTGTGTTGACATTTCCACAACTGGCCTGTAAACACTGTGTCATTTCTTGAGGGAATGGAAGTAGCCTTTGTCTCAACCTGCCCGCGTATTTAACTAAGAGATAAGCAGTAATATGTATTGTGACCATGGTTCCTGCTCATTATCAAACTCAGAAGAGAAGGTTAAGGTAAATGTTAAAATTGATTTGTAGTTTTTCTTTATAGTTACACTACTGCTCCAATTATGTTGTTTAGGCCTAGATCGTGTAACTAAACTGAAAGTTTCACCATATGACACTGTTTCTGCAGATCACCAATAATGCAAAATGAAATCACAACCAATAAGAATGACGGCCAAAGCTATGAAAATAAGACCCAGGTTGCTAAAATGAATAATTAATGTTCCTTTAATCCCAGTGCATATATCAGAGGGTATCGCAATGTATTGATCTCTGTTATGGGGATCATACCTCTTCTCACACTGTGGTGAGATTGCATAGCTGAGAACTGAGCAGTATTCCCGGAGCTGGTAGGAATTCAATGTCCTGTTCAAGGTCACTTCATTAGGGAGGATGTCTTGCAGCAGGAGGGAGCTTAAACTTTGCCAGGTTGAAGGACTGTCTTGGTATCCACTTGGCCTAAAAATATACATGACCTAAGAACCAGAAGTGATACAGAAAAAAAACAGTGGCTTGAACCATGTACGGCCAGCTTCTGTTCAACTTATGGCATTTGATTGTAAGCCAAGTAAGAATTTATCCTCTTGAAATACAGTTTACCAAAGTTCACATGCCTATTTCCTTTTCCTTTCCGTCTGCTGGCACCAAGGAGCGAACATTTGTCTCTTTTTAAAACTGTTTGAAAGCTTTAGAAATATATCATGATGAAGCACAGGGAGTACATCATGTAATTCTTCTCAAAACATGATTGTATTTCATTTCTGTGCGATGAATGCAGAAACATCCTGAACTTTGGTAGGAGCTGGCCAGAAAAGTTTGAGAAGACTCTTTAATGCTTGATAAGCAAGAATGGAAGATGAGGTGAGTGCATAAAAGAAAAAAAAAAAAAAGGAGTTCATGGACGGTACCAGAGATTAAAGTTTGATATACACTTCAGCAAATTAAGCTTTCTTATTTCCTTGTTCCTGGTTATTTAATGCTGTTAAATCTTGCACTAGGGGACAAGGAAATGTGACTTCTGCATAAGCACATTCCTTAGAGTAAAATGATATTATGTTGGACTTCACACTTCATTGCTGTTTATTTCTTTTTTTACTTAAGTACTTTTCCCTCTTAATATACAGTCAAATAGTGCTTAACACCTTGACCGCCACAACAACCTGCCATATGGTTGCTATGTTTTGGTATATACACAAGTGAAAACAAACAGGGCAATGCTGTTTTACAGCTTTTTTTACAGGCTGAAGCCTGGGTTTTTATTTCCATCGCCACACAATGCATGCCATGTTATTATTGATTTCAAATAGAGATGTGAGAGAGAAATATTCTTTTTAGATGAAGAGGCTTGCTTCTAAATGCAGCGGAACGTGAGGTTTCAGCGATTTTGCGCATTCATTAGTGGTATAACATCTCACACTGTGCCACAGGCTTTCATGAAATAAATAAGTATGAGGCTGTGAAGGCGTACGACCTGTGGTGTTGTGCGAGGCGAAGAATGCACAGCACAGGCGTAAACAGGGAAACAGTCAAGTACTTGTATAATGCAGCAGTTGAACGAATCGCATAGGAGCTAAGGTCGATATTCGTTAAGTGCAAATGAATGGTCACGCATGCACTACTGCAGCTCTGCTGCTTGTGCAATGGCATATAGAAACAGGAAGTTAATTTGGAATTCAAACAAGCCCCTTTTATTTCTGACTTTCCACATACAGTGAATGGGCATGTGCTGCATGTAACAAAAACCACAGCTATCACAGGATGAGGCACTGAAGCATACACTCCTGCAGCACACTTAATTTCCCCTCAAGGGATTGCATTGTGAATAACCCACTATTTAAAGAATTGAAAATGTAGATTTGAGCGTGGATTATTAATCACCAAATACTATAAATGATTCACTTATCATTAAATAATTTAAAAAATTAAATGCGAAGTAATACAGTTGTTATATCTTTAGTTGGTGACAGTTGGTTTGAATCCAGTTTTAAAGCCATGGTCTTGATTGGTGCACAGCTTAATGCTTTCCACCCAAACCACAAGAGTCTAAATGGACTACATCCAAATGCAAGTGAGCACTCAGCTGCACGGGCCCCAATGTTGAATGTGGACTATGTGGACCGTGATGTGACAGTTCAGGCGTAAAAGCTGCTGCAGAACAATTGGGGGTTGAGCATTTTGATTTAGAAGTTCTAAAATCACCAGAGGGCATGTATTGTAGGGAGGTGACCCCGTGTTAATCTCACTGTTCAATTTGAACTGCGAGAGGACTAATAAACTGAAAAATGTAGTGCCGTGGGTGGAGTTTGGAGGAATTTAAGATTTGCTCTGCATTATCATCTGACATAATGTGCCTCAGCACGGTGCTACGATGTACAGTATACGATCCAACAAGATTTATATAATACAAAGGCCTGTTCTCACATGCTGGAGTTTGTTATCAGAGAAATATCCTACCCAGTGCAAGTATTTGAAATAAAAAAATAAATATAAGGGAGCTTTATCAAAAATGCTGTGTATCTGTTTTGGCCTCAAATATCCTGTTTCCGTCGGGGTTTAATTGAAACAGGATTGGATTTGGTACGAATGACAAAATTTGCTACACCAGCATGGTAGGGGAAGAAATTAATTTGGGACCAGGCAAGGTTTAGAGAAAATGTCACTCCTGTGTTACTGGCTAGTAATGAGTTTTGAATTTTTTAAACATCTAAAAGGAAAACTTAGCTTTGGTAGCAGCACCATCAGTACTGACACAGAGTAATTGCAGCCACAGCTGATAAAGCAAAGCGTCTCTGCCCAGTGATGCAAGTTTTCAAACCAAATTGCAATACATCACATCATTATGCATCATCTCACGCTCTTTTTTTTTTTTTTTCAGCTGGTTTTTTTACAGTAGTTTGAGCATGACTCAGCTAGTCTGTACAGAAAAACCAGAGCCCATGCAGTATATCATGTGTATTTAAAAAACACTCCCCCACGTAAATCCTGTGGAACATTCATCTGCCTCCTCTTTCTTTCTCTTGTCTGCATTCCTCTGGGGAGGCTGAAATGCGAGCGCTGTGTTGATGCGGGGAACTCCACGTTGACCTAATCTTTCAGACTGAGAGGGAGATTTTAAGTGATGTCATGTAAAGACAGCTTACAGCAAATGTATTAAAGAGCATTTCAATGTCAAGAGCGGAGAGTGTTTTTTAATAACTGGCGCTACAATTACTTGAAATTCTTGCATATGTGAAAACATCCAATAGAGACGAGGATCAATCTGTTACTATCCTCCTGTAATCTTACCTAACTAACCTCCGGGGACACATTTCACTCTGTGTATACCGATTTACCATGACAACATGCTGCCAGTTTTGCCATTCTGTTAGAGGAGGACAAAGAGATCATGGAGCCTTATGGACACCGTCTGATTTCTAAAGAGGCTCCATCTGCATACGGGTTGTTGGGGGTGATTAGCATGGGCATGCAGTGGAATGGCGCCTGAATCTTCCCAGAGCCAGCTATGCTCTGCTGGACGCCATCACTCCACAGAGAAATGAAAGAGAGGAGGCCGCGGCCCAATCTCTGTAGCGGTGGGCCAGATGGCTGAATTTCTCCCCTGCAGTTCTTCTCAAACAAGACCAAAGAAGATCAGTTTTTCTTCTTTTTCTTAATTGATTTTGACTCTTTTAGTTGTTAATCAGTAGTCGGTTTTCCTTTCCAGGCCTTGACTGGCATCTGTCATCATCCACGGCTGTCAGTAATGGCACTCTTACACGGTTACATGCTGAACTGTTGTCAGAACAGTGCCGTTGCCGGAAGTCTACTTCAAGTTGTTGTGGTTGTAGTCTGACTGTGGCTGTTTCCTGTGGTAGAGAACAGATTAGGATCTGGATTGTGCTCCGGGGAGACACAGTCCCCCCCCCCCCCCCCCCCCCCCAGACACCTCCAACCCCAGCTGTATACACACACACATACACACACAAACACACACTCTAATACATTAGCAGCCTCTTTCTGGGGGAGAGATAAACAGCTTTATATTTTCTCTATCACTTTGCCAAATGAAACAGATAATATGCACCCCTGCGACGCGCTGCGTAGTAGCTGCTAAGTATAGCAGGAGTGTTTATATGTCGCAGTAGCCATGGATTTTTCAGGCCTTTGCCACAGAGTCGCCACACAAAGCGCCAATATCCCATTACTGACGTGTATTGATCATATCACATAATTGGCTGTGGAATAGGAAGGGCACAGAGGTAGGGTTACAACGTTAGACTCAGTCCCATAAAAGGCCAGCACTTATCGATCCTCTCCACGGTTCAGTCTCTTGTTAATCATGCAAACAAAGTGGAAGTGTGCTGCGGGTTACATTGGGCGGAAGAGATCATTTCCGCGTGCTCCACCTTTAGCTCAGGCCGTGCTGCTTTGTGATTTGTAATTTAAACTCTTCTCAATTGTAGTCTTGGTGTTTTTATTACAGTATCTTTCAAACATACTTGTATTTATCAGCATTATCTTCAAATACATTACATTAAATCATTTGTTAGACAGTTCTAGCTTCACATCGCTGTTCTGATCAGCAAGTAAGAAAGCTCAATGTATTTATTACACAGTGAGATAAAAACAAAAGTAAGCTGGAGACAGAAGGTGTTTTACTATTTTAATCTTGCAGTTATTTAAAATGATGAGTCAGCTTTTTCAGCATCAATAGAATTCATAGTATGAACTTCTGTTGTTGGATTTAAACACAGTTTCCCGCGCATGAAATTAATCAGATGGCCACTCGTGGGCTTAGAGGAACAGTCTCATTGTTATGTCATGAGGTTCTTGTGGAAAATACCCTTCCAGCAGCCCCAGTATCTCACTCACGGACACGTTGGCAAGGCAGATCCTCGTCAGCAGGGACTAAACCCAGGTTGCTCAGTTGAAGGTCGGCCTCTTTAACCGCTGGACTATCCTGACACAGACAAAACAAAGCCACCTTCTCAGTCTTAAACAGACATTAATTTGTATTCTGCCAGTTTCAGAGCAGCCCTGAAACTCCTTAAAATTCTACATTGTACGTTTTTTTTTTCCATTAGTGTATCTGAAATAAGCTGCCCTCCTGCATAGCCTACCAATGAAGTTGTAATTGTCACTGTTAACAAAGGCTTTTAAGCTTTTATCTGCTTTGGAAGTTATCTCGCCAAATTTTCCAGCAATTTAAGGAATCCATTCTGGACAGGAGAGATGAGACAAAAGCTTTGAGGAGGAGAAGTAATAAAAAGGGCCACAAAAACGGCAGTTCTGAGAATGCAGCGATTATATTACCACTATGTAGGGTGTTGCAACACTGAAACAAATTTCTGTATATATGCAGTTGGGTTTATATTTAGTCTACTGATATTCAGCACTGTGTGAGAGCACCAGCTGTCTTTCATCATGGAGTTGTTGTCTCACTCCTGCATTGTCTCTGTGGGACTTTGTAGCCCATTTGTACTACTTGAACCTTTTAAAAAAAAAAAAAAAAAAGAAGAAGAAGAATGAACATAGTTTTACTGATAGCAGTTCCCTTTTCCACATTTGGAGTTGTTGTATGGTTGCAGTTATGAAAATGAGTTGATCTAACGCCAATTACAGCCTACTTATTTAATGTCCATCTCATTTAGTGTCCCTGTCAAAGCTGCTGTTGCTTCAGCATTTGTCAGCGCACTCACAACTTAAGACGTATGATTCATCTGCTGAGAAAAGCAAAGGGTTTTCTTCTTTCAGACAACATTGACTATCTCACTGGTTTTCTGTAACGCAGAGAAGTTGTCCTGCCTGTCTGTGATTGATGATATTTCTAAAAACCAATTTCTCATAAGTGCCAGCTACAGGAAGGCAGGTGAGCTTCCTCAATCCCATTTCCTGTCTAAAAAGGTGAAGAAAAACATTAAAGCTGCCACCAGTTTGGTGTTAGCATAATGAAAGCAACCGAGTGTGAAGACAGGAAAGCTAAACAATTTGGAATTAATGGCAGAGGCTCCTGGGGAAAACAAAGCGGGGAAAACACACACGCACACACAGGAGGGGGAATCACAGAGAATCTGATTGAGAGAAAGCATTGAGTGGCTTTCTCCTGTGAAATGGAGCATGCCCCTCACACTGACATACACCACTCATCCGGTTATCCACAACTAACCCTCCATTAGCAGGCAAGGATTTGCCTCAAGTACACAAGGCCATGACAAAAAGCAGGATTTACAGACACCGTGGTGATCTCTGGCTCAGCAAACTGTACAAACAACAGTGGGCCTGGTGCCTGATGTTTTCCTCTTTGAAAAATGTACTTTCATCAGATTGTTAATTATTCATACACTTATTAATACACATTGATTTCCTTCTGACCTTTGTTAGTCTTCCACTGATTATAACCAAACGAACTTTGATCAGTCTCATTGTACTGCTGTAGATTAAATGGATTAAATAAGCAAAAGTGTTCACAATTATCAGTGGAAGAGGCATGATAGCTGTTTCCCCCTGCTTCCATTCTTGATGCTATGCTAAGCTCAGTGTCTGGTGGCTCTAGCCACAATTGTTTCATGGATGCCCCTTCGTTTGTTGGCTTGGCTTTTCTTTTGAGAAAGTTTTAGAATGGGTCGTTATGGTTTAATAATCCACTATGCAAAGAGTAATAATTGACATACCATTCAATGTGTCTTCTCAACAGTTAAACAGACCAATCCATTACATATAGATAGTGATCAATGGGAAAACACTGTATGAATGACAGTATGAGTCATCTTTCTCTATGTGATCATTCAAGTTTTCCCTTTCCTTTTCTCAGGACTCTCACAGCTTCCCTCGTCCCTCTTAGCATAAAGCACTTGGTGGGTTAGAGAGTGAGCGAGAGAGTTGTGTAATCCCCTCCCCTCCCTTCCCCTGCACTTAGCCAGACAACAAGAAACATCTGGACGGAGAACAGAGAGTTCAGAACGCACCCTTCCCCACCTTGGATGAGTCCAACAATGCTTGGCTCAGGCTGTGCACTTGGAGTCTGGACACCCCACTGTTATCCCACCAAACCCTGTGCAAGTGTTGCATTCTTATCGTGACTTTGCTGGTTTCTGAGAGGAATGCGTGGGTGTATTCTGTTGTTGGGTGCTTGCTAAGTGTGTCATTTTCTTTCTCTGAGTGGGGTAAAACGTGTTATTTTCCTCTCTACGTTTCTATCCTGACGAGCTGAAAAATGTTTTCCCTCAGGTTTTAATGTTGTTCATCTTTAGGTTGTCAAGTGTCGTTTCTCAGTAATTTTCACATCTCAAGTGGCAATTCACGTTAGTCCTCTGTCATTTAAAGGATAACATTTTTTTTATGCCTGTGGGTCACAGGCTTTAGATCACAGTAAAACTACTTTGCTCACCAGTTTCTCCATTGCTCGTATTACAAGACTTGGAGCTCATCGTTTCGGACAGAAAGCTCCTGATACTCATTTGACACACGTTTTTTTTTCTACATCATTGATCCCATGTGAGTATGTACTGCAGGTGTTGCAGCCAGAATTAGAATTGTGGAATAAAGCGGGCTAACTTCTGCTTTTACAAGACTTTTATATTTGCCTTTTCATTCAACTGTGTCTGTTTCAGTTTCCGTTCTTTCCTGCCCGTGTTTGCGCAGTAAATTGGCACAGGCAGGCCCATCTGCCACAAGACACGGTGGTTGGATGAAGAGGATGCGTTCCCCTGAAATTCATACACATAATATACGTTCCCTGCCTTAGTGGATAAATGTGGCGGTAGATCAGTGGTACTTGGCGCCAAGATGGGTATTTATACAAACATATTTTATTCAGAGCATACCTTATGCACAAGGCTGAGCTATTAACCATTTTTATATCGAAAATGCAATTTGGAAGGGGCCAGTTTTTTTAATTGCAAGAAACACAGTTTTAATTATAATGTACATTATAAATCTTAACAAGCAGAAGCAAGTAAAGGTTTAAGCTGGTGACTGACTCCACACATCATAATGGGAACTCTCAGTGGCAAATTTTCTCAGCTGTAGCCAATTAATGTTAGTTCTGTTGGCAAAACAACAAAAAAACTTTTGGCTGTGGTCTGCTTGATATGCTCTCTCAGTGCCAGTGTCTTTGGTGGTTGATGAAGGTCCAATGGTCCAATGGTTTGGTTGATGAAGGCGTAACATCCCATATATTAATACATTTTGATCTTTGAAGAAGTAAGGGTGAGAGCAGTGTGTTTTTCATGTTTCACACAACATTGTGAGTGAGTGTATTTCTACAGAAAACAACCAAGGTGATTGGTCACCTTGGTCAGTTTCAGACATCTTAACGTATCTACATTTTAAACAGGTAGCTAATGTTGGCAGCTAGCTCGCTAGTTGGTGATTGATGGACAGAGTTGTTGGAACCTCCCACTCTTAACGGGGCTATAATCAATATTTTTTCCTTTTTAATGATGCGCCGCGTGACAATGTGAGAGGAGTTGCTAGTGGTGATGAACCACGATACTGAGCTCATTTTTGAGTTTCAGTTCATTGTTTAGTGCTTTACACTCTCGGCTATATTTGGAGAAAGAGTCTGAGCTGGTAGAGACCAAAACGGAGCTAAAAGGGAGAATTGAAAGAGAAAATGAGCAGCTTTGTAAAGCAATTGTTAACAAATTTGCACTATTGTGCTCAGAACTCGTTCCTGCTTGATTCAGATCAATACATGTATAAATGGGCTTCAGGTTCGAGTAGTGGGTGTATCATACTCATCAGGCCACAGTAGAGCAGGTTATGCTAAAGGCTTTGAGTGGAAGTAAAACAATTTTCCGTAGCAGTTGATTATTCTGTAATGGACTGGTTTTAAAAAAAATAAATAAATAAATAAAAAAAAAATAAAAAAAAGAGATCTCAGGGTGGACTTCAACAACAAGCTGCCGCAAAATTTTATTTGAATCTAGTCATCCAGAAACAAGGTACATTTGGTGTAAAGTACGATACTGTTTGATACTGTGTAGACCACAAATACAGGCCAGTATTTCAATTTGTAGATTAATTGTGATTTGCAGTCGCAATTAGATATTTTTGGCACACAATGAAAGTCTTTCCTTCCCTTGTGTTTTCCACCATGTATTCATTTAACTCTTTGACAATAGGTGCCTCTCCCAAGATCAATTTCCTTTTTAATTTATGAAACCCTCTACCGTCTCCTCTGTCAGCCACTTTTATTGGTTAGGTTGTGGCATATATCGAGACATGTGGATGTTTCCACTTTACTGGCTAACATTTAGCTGAGGGGCTGAACGCATGTTGAGTTTGACCTGCTTGTCTTTGCCCCTGGCAGTGCTCTTTCATTTCTCTCATCCTTACCTTGTTTTTCCAATGTGACTTGACCTTGACAGAGGAGCATTGGGGGGAGTACGGTATCGCATTTTCCCTGACCGCCACCCTCAGATGATCTGAGATGATGAACTGCAGGGCCAGGTGACATTCATCTTTCCCCACATGCACCTCCTCATCTCTTAACAGCTCTCCACTCACCTCCCTTTTCTTGGTTTTCTTTGTTCCAGCGTAGATGGGGAGGAAATGAAAACCTTGCAGTCAGAAAATAATTAAACTCTTTAGAGGTAAAGAGCTCATTGTTCAAATGCATTTGATTTTAAACTCTGTATAAAGACATAGAAGAATGTTTAAGAAAAACCTATGTTAGTGTCGTCTTCTACTAGCCTGTCTCCATGCATGTAGGACAGTAGAGCTTGATAGCGGCGACGCATCCCATTAGAGATGTCTTCCTAGTTAATCCACACAACATATTGGTTTAGAGGCAGTACACAGACATATTGCATCTCTTAGGTATTTAATTGTCTTTAAATGTCAGCACATATGATGATACCATTGGGAGATCATTACAGGCCTCGCTGGCTTAAATAAGCTTACTTCTGGCATGACAACTGAATGGCACTGATGATTGGCAGAACTGATAGATTTTCTCCTGCTGGAATTTAATTTGTAATCGTGGAGGAAACCTTTTAGAAATCTGCAGCGTCGTTGAACACTAGTTAGATATATAATCACAAATCTGCTCTGGGCCCTGGCCTGTCAGTTATGCTCCTGTGCTAATGTGAGGGAAACAAAATAGCTGACTAATACCCAAGTAGAAGTGAAACACGTCATTGTCTTTGTAAAGGATGATTTTTATTGATAATGATGAGGTTGATTGTAGTTTAATTATGACAGTTGGAACACAGAGTGCCTCAAGGCTCTGGTGCATCTTAATCTCATTATGTAAGAGTCTGTGAATGTACGTGTCTGGACCACTTGGTCATGTAAATGATGATATTGTCAACACACAAGAAATCCTGTATTGAGCAGCATTTTTGTAATGTCAATGCACAGGTTGAGTGCTAGTAATCAGAGGGCATCCCGATCAAATTCAAATCTTTTTTTTTTTTTCTAGCTTGTTGGTCTTTCAGATGTTGCTAGGATCAACTGAAGTACTTCAACAGCTATTCGATGGAAACTACAGATTGTGCAGCACATATTGTGTGTGTGTGTGTGTCCCCTCAAGAAATGACGTGGTCAAAGGTGTGTGGGTTGGTGTGCGTGTGTGAGACATTGTAAACGTGTTGGATTAACTCCCTGAGGAGGTTTTGGTCGAGGTTGAAGGTTCGGCTGTCACCCTTCATCCCAGTATCACTACAGGAGCTACGCGTTGGGATGGGGAGTGGTGGTGGAGGAGGTGGTGCTGGTGGTGCTGAAGGTTGTCAGGGTGACAAAAGGAACTTCCTCATGGAAGAAGTCCATGAAACCTGACAGCTGAATGTTAGAGGCCTCTGACCCCTTACACCCTGCTGACACTCCTGTCGTCTGCGCTTCCTCCTCCAATAATTTGAACAGGTCTGGCTTCCATTTCTGGCCAGTAGAGGAAAGACTACTGAAATATTTAACTCGGGTACAAGTATATTACCTCTGATTAAAGCCTTCTAAGAGAATTTAAATACACAGTTTTCCAATCTGAAGTTACTGACGAAGACAGATTTATCATTCTTACTTGATAGACTGATGACGAAAGGTCAATGAGTCAGTGGCTTGGATTAAAATATGAAATGGATACAATTTACTGTTAAATGTTTCATTTACACTTCGCCTTGTAATCATTCAGTGCTCTAATGCGAAATATTTCTTTTACCTTGACTCGTGTGTCAGTGTTATTGGCTGTGAAGTCACCATTACAAAGAATACAGGTTCGAAACAGCTTCAATAAATGGAAGTGGCGCTAATGCAACAAACAACTCTTAGCAGTTCCTTACAACATCATCTATTCGTAACGGCTGTACTTTTATCAAAGTTATGAGACAACAGAAATAATCTGCCCTGCTTTGTACTTAATTGTGATACGGAGGTTAAAACACAATGAGAGAAGTGTGGGAACACAAACACTTAACAGCAGCTGTAACCTTGAAGCACTTACTTATAATTAAGTAATCTATGAGGATCTGCGAGCAAACAGAATCCTGCGCATAACTTTGTCTTCAGAGGCACAATCAAACGAGCGGAATAAACAGAAGACATTTCCATTTTCTCATCTATTTAATGACAGGTTCCTAGTGCCTCAGGACAAACGAGAGCGCAGTAATGAGAAAAACAATAGCTTGCTAGTCAACAAAATGTGATGGGTGCACAGGATTCCCTGCCATTTGTTTTATACTGAATTTAACGATGCACTTGATTAATTGGCAATTTTGTTTTAATGCACTTTAAGCTGCACCTTCTATTGCAACGCCCCGGGGTAAAGCAGCTTAAAACTTTTAGCTAACAACTTTAGGAGCGCTATGTTGGCTCGTTTTTTTCGACAGCTGTGTTGCCAAACAGTCGACTGAGTCGGAATTGACCGGAAAGTTTTCTCCTGCATGACTTTACTCTTCACTACAGCATCTGCATATTGAATTATTTAACTGCCTGAGATCATTAGGCCTGTTTCTGGTTTGCACAGGAGTAATCACAGCTGTCTAAGTCTCACTTGTTATTGAACGGCATGCGGTGAGGACAGTGCACATTAAAGACGGCCCAGTTTGTAGCTTTATTAATGACTACACACACACACACACACACACACACACACACACGTCATTCCTGTTGTGAGAGTGGTGTGGCAGTTTACCTTTTCAGGGGAGCCACTCCCAGTGAATGGGGTACACCCTTCCAGAGCAGAAATCTGAATACTGGATGAAGCAATGTTTCAAATTTCTTGTTTCATTTTGTTGACACATTAGAGGCGAAGGCTTTTTACAGATATCTTCTTTAATCTGAAAATTGACCAGAGCATGAAAAAGCTAACTGAAATTCACCTGATAATGAGTTGAACTGATCACATACAAACATAGAGCTTCCTAAAGACTCTCAGACGGTGTTTTTAATTGCAATTTTTTTTTGACTTTACATTTTGGGAAAAAGGTAGTGATCTTGGCAAGAACCTTAAAAACAAAACAAGTTGATGTATTCGTTCCGTCTAGCCCGCCCAAGGCTTCAAATGAGCTTACACAGTGCTGCTCCGACCATAGCGGACAGCCAAGTTGTTTAAACCTTGTCAGAAGAGCTCAAGTCAAAGGTGGAGCGAGATTCAGTATGTCAGACAGAGAGGAATTTAAAGTACAAGCTGTTACCCTCATGCATCATAGTGGAGAAAAAAAAACAGAAGACATGGTTTGTGTGTCTGTTAAATTTAACGGGAAAGGAAGTGCGACAGTGCAGCTACTGCTTCAGCAGATGCACATAATGGTTGTTGATTGATTTCTGTCAGACAGTTAATGATTAATGCTCGGTTAATGATCTGGGTTGTATGAAAACGTGTTCTGTGTGAAAGGGCTGTTTGTTCTTTGAAATACGAGATCAACTTCCACATTTCGCACAGAAACCTGATTGTTGGAGGGATGAGCGATGGGCACTGAACCGTTGATGTTCACTTACTCGACATGTACGTGCTTTCAAATATGTCACATCCAGCGATTAAACGTATCATTTATTCACAGTGGGCTGGTGTAAACATATGACTCATACAGGAGAGTATTCTAAGGTGACTAAATCTACAATAAACACATAAACATACAGCACCACAAACCACCGCCTGGCTTTGCAAATTGTACAAGTCAATACTGAATGTGTGCCGGCTGGATAAACTCACAGCACACACTTAGATGTCGATTTCACCGTTCAAAACGGTAAAATGAAAAAGGGAGTTACAACTGCCGATAAATGTGCACACTTTCAGCTGTCTGGGCTGAGCCGTTGAGAAGACAGCTAGAATGGTGGCTGAACTAAATGTGCAAGGCACGAATGCAGAACACTTGAAACTCAGCTGTTTTTCACACCCACAGTAAACACACCTGGCACAAACTATATAGAGTGATGCATTGTTCAATACTTTTCCGGATCCTCTTCCCTAACTTCTTCATAATGCCCATCTCAGTACTTTGTTTAAGGCAGTCTGGAGCCTATGGCAAATCAGAAAGCGTGGGCTGTCTCGTTTGCATTTCTATCTCATTTGGCCCATCCAGAGTGCTCGTGTGAAAGATCCGACCGTTCATTTGCTGAATATTAAAGCCATCTGTTGGCTTTTGCTTCCTCCTCGGGACATCCCCCCGATGTGTTGTGTGTTTGCCATTCATTATAGGGCATGTAAAGCACCCCGACAGTCCAATTAGATTAGCACTGCAGACTGACAAGAGAATGTGAGCACACACATTCGACAGATCAGCAACAGAGGGTGGGAGGACGGGGTTCTGACGTGCTCGGCCATGCACGGAGAGAGTTGTGCGCAAATGCAAATTTACATGCACGTGCCATCTGTAAATCTTGACTCTAGTTAACAAGATGACATTTACATTCTTTATCCTTTTCCTACCAACTCTTATGCAGTTAATTTTACTTTTGTCATAAGTCTTTTTTTTTCATTCAGCTTTAGGATTACTCATTCAGTAAAATACAACCTCCTGCAGCAACAAAAACATTGTAAACACAAGATGGAACAGTGGATTTAAAACCACACCCTTGCCATTCTTTAACATAAGTCGTTTTCAACAGTATGCCGAGTCATATTTACAGACTATTCTTCTCACAGCCATTTGCATATATTGCCAGCTTGTGATGGATAGTTTCCAGGTTGAAAGCAAACATGGTGATTGGTTGCTGCTGGTGGAAGGAGGGGAACGTGTGAGCAGGCTGATCGCGGCACTGATACGCAGAGAAATTGACCAGAAAAGCTTGTGCGGGCGGATCTGGCTCAAGGTTTAATGAATAATTTAAATGTGGATGATGACTCAGCGCTAGTAGCTGTGTTTTCCTCTTTGGAAATGTATACAGTAAAATCCAATATAGTGTGTTTTGTTTAGGGGTAAAGTGTTGGAAAGGTGGTGAGAGTCATGCCGATTTCTGGGTGAAAATTCATCCATTCCCTTTATCCCGTGACGCTTCTGTGGAATTTACACTAACTTCCAGTAAGTATAGCAACATGGAAGTTAAATTGTAAATCATTTTTGCAACTTCCCCAGATTGTTCCTCTACTGATAGGAACCCAGCAAATGTTTAGTGAAATAAAAAATACTTTATCATACTTCATTCTGACAACCGGATGTTTTCTTCAGCCTACAAAAATGTTATTTATTATCTCTGAGCCAGATGTTGTAGGAATGTCTCTGTCTTGAAATAGGCCTATACCTATTCAGTGTGCTGTATTACATTGAAAAATAAATCACCAGCTTACATAATGCCTGCATGCGGTCAGTAGACAAAGCAACTTGCCCAATACTGTCAGAGCTGTCCAGAGCAGCAAGTAAGTTCATTAACAACTAAAAACATCATTCTGGCAGTTTCTTGGCCTGTAACGGTGCCTTTAAATGACTCTGCCTGTCTGAAAGTTTTCTGTGAATGAGATGGACTATTCATACACGTAACATATTCGATCCATAAGTGATGAACTCAAAGTAAATCCACAATAACTTTGATAACTGATTAATTGTTTGAATCATGTGTCAAGTAAAACTTCCCCAAATTACACACTTTCAGCTTTGCAAATGTAAGTTTTTTTTTTGTCACTTAGATTATTAATTTGGTCTGTTTGTAGGAAAAACAATCTGAAGGTGTAATTTGGGTCTCTGGGAAATTTTACAGACTAACCCAGCAATTGGACTCCGAACAAATTATACCATATATGTATTATTTGTATTATCGGCAAGACATCACTGCGACTCAAAAAAGCCAAGACTCTCTGCTCCGTGACAACGAGGGGCTGCAGAACAATAAAAAGCCACTTTTTGTTTTTCAAACTTTATTTAACAAGTGAAGAGAACGTGGACTGCGAAACTCAAATTGATTGTCACAGTGTGACAGACGACGGTGCAGCTAGCTTTGTCAGCAGTAACCTAGTAGTGTACATTCTGCGAATCAATCTAAAAAGCTTGTTCAAAGGTGGCCAAATGTTGGATTTCGTTGAATGCGACAAAGTACATTTCAAGTCTTTGGCAGTTTATTTTCATGAATCTCAAGCTGATGGCTGCATGAAAGTAAAAACCAAAAAAAATAGAAAGAAAGAACCTCACAACAAAACACTATGCTATGCTCTGGGAAATGTAACAACAAAGGAAACAAACAGTTGTCTTATTGAAAACTCTCTTAATGGACATTTTGAGCTTTGTATTCGAGTACCCCCGGATTCAGGAATTAGTCAGTCAATCAAAAACTATAATTTGCTGATAAATAGATAATGCAAACAACCATTAGTTGCAGCCAGATAATGCGTCACTCTCTTTGTTTGATTCTTACAGACTCAAAAACAGATCTGAGTATTTAGAAAAGGAGCTTGAAGCACCCATCACTGTTCCTTGTTCCCAGCATTAGGTCTCACTCAAGGTCTGACAAGAGTAAGATCCTTACTAACAAATGCAAGAAACCTCTCTATACTATTATGAGCTATGAATTATAGAATTCCCAATATGCGTCTCTCTCTTTGTAGCAGAGTGGCTGCTCTGATTAAGTGCTAGAGGCTGTTAGTAACTACTTGTCAGTCTTGTCCTGGCCAAGTCTCTAATGGATGTGGAGGGAAAACAAGCTTGTCTATCTAATGGCCAGGCTTCTAATGTAATGCTAAAATAATCAGGAACAGGGAGGCGGGGTGGGGGTTTCCGGTTTGTGGGGTTTCTGAGGTTGATGTGCCGGACCTCGGGCTTGGAATCTGGGAGGGACGACCTCCAGAGTGACCAAAGGGACTGTTGACCCCGCTGGGAGGAAGCTGTGATGTAACTCCTCTGGGACGAGCACTAAGATTAGATTAGAAGCAACGTAGATGAATATGGTCTTGATGTTTCATTACGGGAAAAGAGGATGAGAAGTAGTTTTCTGATGAATAGATTAAACCAGACACAATATGATGAAGCTGCGCTGTCTTGTGACACTGGTTCAAATTGTGGTATTCTTAAGTGAAATTTGGTAAAAACTAAAAAATGATTAGCACTAAATATGCATCTTGTCTTTTTCTTGAGGCGATCATCCAACCTTTACCCCATCTTCAGGAAATGTTTAAGGAAAAAGTCAGCTCTGATAAGTAATACGAGCCCTTTTTCTGACCTTATATTTCAGAAGTTTATGGGACTCGTTAGGTGCGACAGCACCCAGGCCACGCTTCTTTACAACCTTTTCCTTAGAGGTGAGGACATATTGGCACTATTTGACCCTACTTGTTAACAACAGCCCAACTTATGGTGATCTTTGCTCTTAGATCTGCTTTTCAGACATGATTAACCAAGCTTGTCCCCAACGTTATGTAACGTTACTGCTCAACTGTGATTTTCAGACGGGTCTTTGTAATGCCTCTGTTGCATGGGCGCAGAGGAAGTCAGGACAGAGGGCTGTTTATTTATAGGGCAGAGAGGTCTTTCCCTTCTCTGTGTAACTCTCAGAGTCAACCAAACAGCCAGAGGAAGCCTCATAAATGATTTCATGTCTAGGCCTGTGACTAATTTTACAGATTCAAATGCAGCTAGTATACTAGAGTCATGCCTGTAAAAGTTAGCTTTGCTTCCCCGCTCCGGGAAAACCCCTTTTACAGCTGAGCTCATCAGCACTGGCTGGATTTTCATTTGTGTTTTGTGATGATTTTGTTTCTAGCTGCTCTGGAACTGCCTTCGTGTTTTTTGTGTTTTTAATGATAAGGAACTTTGCTCTGTTTGCCATTACACCTAATTACAGCAATGATAATTGAAGGCCTCACGTGAGTCTTATTAAAAAAAAAAAAAAACATCCGTCTGCAGTAATACGTTCTGCCTGGGACGGAAAAAGTGCCACATGGCGAGCGAGTGGGCTCAATTCTCGTTTTCAGTCCTCAGTGATGAGATCAGGGAGTTCACGCTGGCAGTTCTGTGCGTTTAAATTGAGGTTACCACATATGCAGTCACGCCTAGAGAGTACTGCTCCCACTCCTGCAACCATCACCGTGACAACAACACGCTCTGTGTTTACAATTAGCATTCAGTCAGTCGCTGATTAGCAACATGATGTGTAGTGGACTGCAGAGACCCCTTGGAAAAAAAAAAAAAAAAAAAAAAAAATGCCTGAAAGACAGACAGATAAACTGATACATCTGCTGAAGAGGTTTCTCAGGTGAGATTTATTTCCCCTCAGGGTATTCCAGATGATGTGCACTTTACTGTATATTAACAATAATGCAGGTGTGTATCATCTGGGCCTATAAACCAAATCAGGCGGAAACTATTTGAGCCACACTGGCCTTTATAAAACCATTTGCTCTGCTTTACTGCTCTGCTTTATTGTGCAAACAAAGACGCACACACAGGTGCACACCTATCCGGATAGTAACGCACATATAGGTGCGTGCACATACACTAAGGTGCAAACACTTTGTTGGCACTCCTTGCCTATGGGCTATAACGGATGATATTTACATAGCAGTTTGGATAAGAGAGTGGTGCCATTAGCAAGATGGATTGTCGCAAAGTGGATGGGGATTTATCACAGAGCTAAAGCCCTGTGTGAAAAATGAGGGATGTCTCTTTTCCAATCCTCGTGTTTCCATTCATTCTCTTTGACTGTGTGGGTTTGCATATGCTTGTTCTTCCTGGGCGTGGCCTCTGCTGCTCTGTCATGCCTGAGCTCTCAGCCCTTCCTCCAGCAGATGGAAAAGCTCTTCTATTATCACAGCTCTCCACCACACCTCAGAGACTTCATCATCCCCATATCTCCTGCCTCATGGAGCTCTCGCACAGCCGTGTGTTGTGCAGCTGCCAGACTCTTTGCATCTTTAAGATCCTGCATGTGTGTGTGTGTGTGTGTGTGTGTGAGGTTATCACCCTAATGCTTATCTGGTCGTTTGCATTATCTGGGCACAGGGGCTGCATTGTGCAGGATTTGCTGATTACTGGTAGTGAGATGTTACTGTTGTTATTCCACATGGATGGGTACAGTGCAAAAGGACAGGGAGGAGGAGGCACAGGGAAAGGCCAAACCACTGTTATGGATCAAAGATCAAAGATTGTCTATGTGATGATGGAGAAGAAGTAAAGGCAAACAGGCGCATGAAAATTCTGGGAGCAGCTTTGCCTTGCCCGAGGCTTTGAGGCAGTGTGTGTGTGTGTGTCTGTCTCTGTGTGTGTGTAAGATGCATGGTTTTTTTTAAATGCTGCTGTATCCGACGTTTTACTCTTTGTTCAAGTCCTATTTGCAAGGAGTGAATGGTCGATTGTAGAGCAGGCTGTTGAAAATGGCCTTCATACCCATTAAACTTTGCCTAAATCGATGTATTCAGTTACATTTCATTTAGTACATCCTTACAAAAAAAGGGAAAAAAAAAAACTTCATGTGCATTATTCTTAGACACTTAATAATGTTGACTCTTGGGCCTGAATTGGTTGCTGACGCTGATCCACCACCTTGTCAATATGTGCACTGATAACAGTGAAAGCAGCTCTAGGGTTAGATCTATTGCTATTGATCAGTGAGTTGAATAGAGACACAGCAGCTTCACCCAGCAGGAACGGCAAGGTGGAAGTGGTGAGAATATCTGTTGTACTCAACATGTTTGTCTCCACCTAATATGACTCAGCTTGAAACAACAGAGGAGGTTTGGCTGAATTTCTCAATTACTTGCAAAATTTTAACAACATGCTGCTTGTCCAAGATATGGGTCCTTTTGAAAATGTATATAAAAAAATAGAAAATTAAATGAAAATTAAATGATCAGACCTAATGCATTTGCCCATCGACAAACTGATAAATTAATAATATCGAAAATGAAATGATGAGGCATGTTTTGATGATTGAGTAATTGTTTTTAGTAATTTCCCAAGCAAAAATTCTAAATATTTGCTAGTTCAGTTGGTCAAATGTGAGAGTTTGTTTCTTTTCATGCAATATAATTAACCAGATATTTTAGGGTTTTGGACTGTCGAAAAAACAAGCAAAGATGATTTTAATCATCTTCAACTTCGGGAAGTTGCAACTTTTTTTTAATCAAAAACCAACTGAGAAAATTATTGGCAGATAACTCGATAAGAAAAGATTCATTAGTTGCAGCCCAACAGTTGTTTGAATCCTTGATCGACAATTACAAATGTTTGCTGGTTCCACCTACCAAATATGTCAGCATTTGTCTCTTTTTTTCTGCCAAAGCCATTCAAGGACATGATTGTGAGCTATGGTAACACAGACATTGGCAACTGTCATTGATTCTCAGACTAAATGGGTTAAATTTAAAAAAAATCATTATCATGACAAGTCCAATTTATTTATATAGCCTAAAGCCAGGAAATGAAATGACAGGAGATGAACCTGTACAACTTCTGACATTCTATATCCTCAGACCCAGGGTTGCTATAGCAATGGCTTTCCTCTTTTCCTTGGCCCAGACTGTCCTCTTCACTCATGGCCTCTTTTTGAGGAATCAACTCGTCCTATCACTTAGACAGCAGCCACTAAGGAGCACTTGGATCTGTTTTCCTAGTTGTCAGCGCCTTCCTGCATCCGTCATTCTCCCGCTGTCTGCTGGTCACCTCTCCAACCCTGTGGTGTAGTCCCATGCAGCAGAGGGAAAGGTGTTGCACTGATGTTACCTGAAGCACTGAATTATCCTACATGTGATTGCCATTTTCACCCTTCTACCCCCCTCAGTGTTTCTGTAGCCAGAGCAGAACATGCTGCTGCCTTTGACCAGGTGGGGAAACTGTTTCATTAGGTTGACTGAAGAGCCTGTTGGGAATTCTTTGTAAAAGCTGTCTTGGGTGAATTGTACAAACTCGCCTCGCTTCCGGAGCATTTTTGATCTGAAAGTGGTTAAATGACAGGGGTAATTTTGAAAAAAGGATAGAAAAAAAAGATATAGGCCTAAAACGGAAGGGCAGAACATTCTCAGATTCTCAGCTGAACCCAATGAAAATTAGCTATTTCTGCTGGATGACAATTGACCATTTAAAATACTAATCACTTCAGCACAAAATCAATGGGCATTTCCACTTGGGTAGTCACTTGGGTCAGTGACTTGCTCTCAGACACTTTGGCTTTATTGCGTGCCTCTCATTCTACTGGCCAGTAAATTTCATCTGTAGATTCAGTTTGATAACCGTCTCATCAGACGACCTTTTGTAAACCTCTTGAAAATATCTTTTATATACCTCTTAAAAACCAAAGTGGGTGGAAAGTGCAAGCACTTAAACCTCCAGCAGAGTAGAAGTAATGGCAACAAAAGCACTAATGTAATGCAGGTAAGTTAGATGTACCTGCGTTTGACCAGCATGTTTTCCATCACTGGCAGCGTTTCTTTTTCTCTCTGACGTAGGACAGTAGCAGTCCAGACGTGTGCCAGAGAGAGATGTGGAGACACACGGAAAGAGGGAAGTCACGGCAGTGCACACGGCAATTTAAATTTTAATTGCCTAGATTTATCTTCCCCATACAGTGTGACGGGCTGATAACTAGTGGTGATAGCACAGAGAGGCTGTTTGTTAAAGCTTGGCAACATCCAGATATCTGGGCAGGAGCCACAAGAAAGAGCAGAATGGATTTACTGCAACATTTCTTAACCTCCAACAAACACCCACATTCACAGCACAATGCACAGTTCAGCCAAGGCTTAAGTGCTGAGTATACCTCGAAAGCCTAGCAAAATTGGCTGATTTCAGTCCATCTGTGACACTACATCACCTACACTCAGGAACCCAGTATATTGCTTCAACACTCAGCTCATAAAGTGAACGTGTGGAGTGTGCTAAGGGAATATTTCCCCAGTTCCTTCTTGAACAAACATTTAGCAGCAATGCACGTGTTCTCGGTTTGTCTGTCAGTACCACAAAGTATCTTACTGTAACTCATGAATGCAATTTCTACTCGCGTAGCTTTTCTGCTCCTCGGGAAGCTAATCATAATGCAACTCGTAAATCATTGACCCCCCATTAAATGACACTCTTAACGATATAACACAGGTTGATAATAAACAATAACTTCACAGAAGAAAAATGGCCTACACCTATTTTAATGGGTCGCAGTAAGGAACCTGGATAATGAATAGGGGGGCAGTGGCCCAAAAAAGGTTGAGAACAACTGGTGTAGGGTAACGCAGTTCAAAAATTGTTATCTTAACAGAGCTAGCTTGTGTCAATGTTAGTTAAAAAACAGGATATTTCCCTAAAAGATAGCAACAGGCTTTGTAATTATCACCAAAATGTTGTCATCCAGCTTTAGTTAAGCTAGCAATAGGTTGAAAATATCATTTCAACTCAAAATTTATGCTGCTGGGTAGTATGACAAAGATATATAAATATAGAGGCATAGTAATGAGGAAAACCTCCACTGCTAAAGCACACAAATGTTCTTTTTTTCTGGTGAATGTTCAGTTTATTGTTGTTGTGATAATGCCATTTTCAGCACAGCTGCTTGTTCTCTCCTGTACAAACCGTCCAGTTAATAAATCATTTACACTTAAATGTTAATGAAACATTGAGACATTTCTCAGTTTGGATTTTTTGGTTAAATCATAAACATACAGTACTTTTAGCTGTAACCTTTAACTTTAGCACTCCTGAGTCCATGTCCAAGCCAGCTGCTTCATTTTTGACTTACGTCTCCTACGTCTTCTCAGATGAAGTGTGATTAAACATTAAAACTTTAAAAGTTTTCAAAGTTTTTCAAGTGCATATTGGCTCCGCTGGCTTACTTAAAGGCATAAAGCCTATTCAGTGACTCTTTCTTGAAGCCCTGAGAGCTTGTTAATACGCTCATGCCGGTGCAGATCCAGTTCATAGTTAAGAGAATGTTGCCATGAAATACTGAGAACGGGAGGTATGTGGCTTGTCACCCAGAGCAAACTTCATCATTTGGAACCCTCCCCTTCTCTCCCCCCCATCTCTTTCACACTGTCTCTCTCTTCTATCTCATCCATCCATCTTTCCTTATCATCCTCTAGCCCCTTCTCCAAGCTCTCCATGCTTCACTTATTTTTCCACATCTTTCACCACACTGTGAATCTCTACACGTCAGTCACATTTTATGAATCGGCATCAAAATAAAGATGCTTGACCTCCATCTGAGCATTTTTTTTTCCCCCCTTTCCCCTTCTTTCCATCTGTTAATGCTCTATTCCCAACAGCCATTGAGATTCATTTTCAGGCAAACTCGCATCAACAAATGCAATGAAAGTGTAATTGAAAAATTTTCTTATGGGACACAGCGGCATAATGTGTAATTTCCTCAGTAAACGCTGTGCCACCATGCTGTTTTGTAATATGCTCACTCAATAGGCATTGTGCCCTGGAGTTGCATCTCAAATTGCACAATATGAAACAACAACCCAAGTGGGCGATGGTGAGGAATATGTACAACCGAGTCTTTTGTTTTTCTTCACATTTCCCCTGATTTCCTTCCCCTCTTGCCAATATTCCAACAATTAAAACCTCACAAACGTACTTAATTAACTACAATAACATGTATTTAACTGTCTGTTATTGGAAGTGTAATGAACCATGTCAGCGATCCAAAAAAAAAAAAAAAAAGGAACAAATTTGAGTTCAATGCATCAATTATCTCCAACTTTTGCTTCTGGGCAGCTGAGGAAAAGGAAAGGACGAAAGGAGTGAAGAGCGAGGGATCGTGGTTCATTTAGATGACAGCAGCGTGAGCTTGTCTGTTGATTGAGGGTTCATCAGGTAGTTAATTTGCGAGTGAACGTCGGGACTCCTGTGACTGATGCCTTTTGGATGATGGCACAACACTGAGCAGAATAACGACTGTGGCTGAATACCTATCTGTCACTTGATGGATAGACCTCATTTCTAATTAGCATCAGGATAGGAATTTACAAGACTTTCTTTTTTTTTTTTTTTTTTAAAACATGGAGAATGTTCGTTTAAAAGGGTGGTTTTTGTTTGTTAATGAATGCTACTCGCTCACTTGATGCTTGGAGTTTTACTGGCAGAGAAAAAGAAAGGTCTGCAGGATCGACTTTATGAGTTCAGCATAAATCTACAGAAAACATTAAGCTTCAGCCATGAAAAGATGTTATAGTGGATGTATATTTTTATGTTGCACATCAGTAGCAGGAGTCCCAGGATTGCTTTAGGAGTGTAATCATCAAAATTTGTTGCCTTAATCCCAACCATAACCCTCCTATTGCTCTCCCTCAGCACACACATCATAAACACTTAAATCACTTTATGAGATTTTGTGTTTGTGTCTGTCTTAAGGAGAACAAACTCATACAGTAGAGGTCTCGGTGTCTCACTCCCTGCCGTGTGATGGATGGATGGACAGGGGTATATGTCTAATTATCATTAGCCTCCTGGAGAGAAAAGCCTGTTGTAATGGGGACTCTTATTACTGCAGCGCCTTCATCAGCAAATAGCTGTTCTCCCGCTGTTATGTTAAGCCAACGTGGAGATGACCGTCTGTCTTTCACAGACGTCCAGATACAAGCTTTGCAATGCCGTTCCTACGATGTCCGCTCACTTGTAAACCTGTGCGCAACACTGCATGGAAGGTATGTAAATGTTTTTACTGAATAGCTTTTGCCAAGAAAGTCTGGAGAACCTTTTACGTTTTGAAAATATCGTCATCGAAGATCACAAAAAAGGTAATTCTAATGATATCATAGATAAGAACTTTCCAACAAAGTCACTGCAAACCCTAATTCAACTACACAAAACATGTTTACCACCAATACAAGGCCACGTTTGTAAAAGTCACTTTGCACAAAAGCAAAAATGTGCACATCCAGTTACGCATAAGTCATGAGTATACTTCATCACCATGATAATTTACAGAGCCACCTCTGTCAACCTAGCTCCTGCCATTCTACTGTTTGGACGATTCATGAAAATCAGGGTTGTGGCCGCAGGAGTAACGAGGCATCTCAAAGAATTCGCGTGTGTTGTTTTTAGCTTAGTAATGTTGGAAGCTAACAGCATTCACAGACACAGGTGCTGGTGATAGTGTTAACAGGATGGGTTGAAATTCAATTTAAACCGAAAGAAAAATAGCCCTTTCTTTGCCTGTATTGGGCTTGTTGGAAGTGTAGTGCAAAGAATGCTCGGAGGTATGCACGTTCGCATGGCCCATTCTTTATAAATAGCATTCTTTGTACAGTGGGGTGCATGCAGTCTTTTTATGTAGACACGTAGGCTACATCTGGCCCGTGGCTGCGCTCTGTTGCTTTATACAAAAGGATATCAAAGGGGAGGAGGGACAAAAATCCTCCTTTGGATACAGCATCTACTTGCTGCTATTTAGGAGACAGTTTACATCTTTTAGTTGTATTGTTATTCTCACTGTCTTCGCCAGAGACATGTTGATGCCTGGTTCTCTACCTATGGGGAAAACACAAAATACTCTTCACTGTGTCAGGCTCACTGCTTGTGTATTTACATGACATTTCCCTAAAACTCTTTCCTTGTGTAGTATTTCCACATGACCTCACTATAAGCTAATGCAAATATCACAGCTTTCGCTTCAGTTTGGAATCGTAGGGACCTTTTTACAGTATTGTACCTCAGGTTTTACCCCATTAACTATCACAGTGAGAGCCATAAACCAAGCTCTGTGTTCAGCATGCCAGCTCAGCTCACCTGAGTATACATGTTCCTGGTATATCGACCATTCTATTGAGTCATTAAAGAGTGGAGTGGGCCTGAAGGCTGTGTCTGCACTGTGTGTGTGAAGGGATAAAAGTTTGTGTAAGTGTATTGTGTAACTATATTAAGATAGTATCAAGGGTTTATTTGCCTTTTATATATTTTCTCTTAGTCAGCACGATAACTGCTTCGATAAGGCTAAATGGTCTGTTTGTCTCTTACATTATCTCACTCCCATCAGAATGGACACACACTGGACACACGCGCACGGACATGCATGCACATACGCACATGCAGCGAAGGCAGACCAAACACAGACGCGCACACATGTAGACATACACACATTCAAAGATACTGCTCAATATTTGTGCTGATAGTGCTGATTATTTCACTCTGGCAGCCAGCCCAGTGAAATAATCAGCTGTACAACTGACTGGTAATACATCAGACCAAGATTGTGGTCAAAAAATGTGGTCAATCTCATCGATTTAGTTAAGACATTTGTGTGCAATTTGTTTATCATTTTGCATTTTGATCTGGAAAAAAGGATACGCAAATTTGTGTAACCCTGTCTTCTAAAACATGATCTTATACGAGTTTGTTTTTTTAACAACATGACAAGGAGATGAGAAGTTTACTTTGTCGCTATTTCACATGATCTTTCCTTACCTTTTTAAAAAAAAGTGGTTTAGTAGCCTTGGCCTGCACATCCCACTCTCCTATACAACATTTGTTCCTCCTCTGCCATACTATACTTCAAAACTTAAACTAACAGAATTCTCTTAGTTTAATTTTTGAAGTATTGTATGGTGCTAGCTCACACAAATGTTTTGTATTGATCCAACCTGTCGTCGTGTGTGTGAATCACTGCACATACATAATAAAACAGACCTGTAGGCTGCAGACAGAGAACTTCTACCGATTTTGGTCAGAAAATGCAGCTGTGTGTTCACATAAGGGGTTGAGCAGATAAATGAGACACCCTTTTTGTACTGAAAAGCCCGAGTTGAAGGGAAGATTGTACTTTATTGGCTTTATCTGGATGACCTCATATTACCTGGATTTATTTACTGGATATTTTCTGTTAAGAGTTTAACGAATGACCGTCAAGCTTAGGTCACTGTTGAGGACATAAATACGATTATTTTACATGTGCTTCTGCATCAGTGCATCATCTTGAATACATCTTCTTTCCAACTTAGAGATTTGGATTTCAATCATATCAGCCCTTCATGGAATGGGTGGATCTCAGATGTCATGTGTCTGATTGGAAGAAAGCAAGCTTTCAGCAGCTCGGGAGCCAAGAGCACAGTTGAGATGTTTCTGGACAGCTGTCAGCCTGACACATATCTGCAGGAAAGAGTCAGAAACAACTTGACTTGCTCTCTCCATTCCACAGTTTTTAACGGTCTTAAAATGCCGCAAGCTTGCTTCTTATACTGTGAATCTGACCTGGGGAAAAGTGTTATTTATTCCATCATGTGTGTTGTATACTGTGTCAGATTTGTTTTTTTTTTCTTCTCTGCAACACCCCATGTCAGGATAATAATAAAAATAAAAAAAAACATCTGACTTGTCTGACATCCCCGCAGTGTTTGAGCTGTTGTGCATTTGCACTGATCAAATATTCCATTACTGTTCAGGCTCCCCTGCATGTAATAGAGTGGACCAGATCCATGTCCAAATAGTATTAGACTCTCAACACTCCCACACTCTCGCAACAGTATCCAAATAATTACCTCTCCCAACATCTGCTCGCAGCAGCTGGCTACAGTCCTGGCTGATTGTGTGACACCTAATGTGCACCGAGGGCTGATAGAAATGATTGTTTCATTGTGGTATACTCACACAATGCCAGCATCCATCTGTCAGAGCTTGAATAATGTTGTTGCTTTGCACCAGATTTTTTTTATTTTTTTTCTATTTTTCATCATCTGTGGATGTTTAGTGGAAAACAAGTAAGATTTCATTGGAAGCTTCTGTTTCTTGCTGAAACAAACATAAAAGTTATATTGCATGTATGTGTGGAGGGCGATGTACATCGTGATGTTTTATTGATCTTCAGAGAGAAACTCTCAGCCAGCCCCAATGGAGGGATCAGAGGTCAGGGTCATCTACAGCTAGGGCTCAAAACAATGCTGTGGGTGAATATCGGGTTTTAAAAATAGCATACAACGCTCTGCAGTTTAACTGTTTCAGTTCAGTCTGGCACTCTGCCAGGAAACCTAACCTCCTCATTTATTTTAATGAGGCAACTGTTTTGACACAGATGTCTCCAGTAAAGAACAGCAATGGTGTCTGGTAAAAAGTTGAAACTGGCTCAGCAGTTGACACACAGAATGCAACATCATACAGTATCATTCTTCACTTGCCAATGAAACATCTACAAGTCTACATTCCTAGTGGAATACATGCCGACAGCGTAAAGCCCATTACACGCTTCTCACGCCGGGCTCTGCAAACCTTTGAAAGACAAAATATGGCTGGTGCAGTGTGCGGCCACACCGACAACATGCCTTTCCTTGTTGATGATTGGTTAGTTGGTCTCTAGCAAGTAAAAAAACAAAAACACATGCTGTAGGATGAAAAGTGGCATTAAATGGGGCTTGAATGTGAGTCTTATCTAATCTCGATGCCGCCAAGCTGACCATAGCTGCAGGTTTACAAACGTGGCTTCATTCACTGCCTGTTGGCATGCCTCATTCAGCTGGCTTCCTCCTCTGTACTGAGGATGAGTGGTGTCCTGGTCGTGGGAGATGGTTTCGCCGTGTCACAGGCTTGTTCGATTACTTCGAGAAGGGAGTTGACTGAGCTCCGTCGGTCCACCTGGAGACAGACGAGCTTCTCATTTGCTCCTCCACCTCTTCCTTCGCGTCCGCTTCCGTCCATCCACCTCCTCCTTCTCTCTCCTCACTCTTCCTGAGACACGCTGACATGCTTTAGTGAATTTCATAGACGAATACATGAGGAAATTCCTAAATGGGTGTCAGTGTTGATACCTTGATATGGACACCGTCAGAGGAGCTAGTGAGCCTGTAATTCTAGGCTTACAAAAATGCCTCAAGGACGCTCGTCATGATGGCTGATCTCGTGATTAATGATTGTCCTTGAGGACATCTTGTTTGTGATATGATTTACCAAACTTGCATTCGCCACACTCGCAATGGGCTTGTGTGTTAATTAATTACAGATAGACTGATTGCAGTTGTGTTGATTGCTTCACCTTGCTCCGCGCTATAGGAACAGCTTTATCAGCGCTGTGTGGGGTTGTTAGGTCTTTATGGCAGCACTGTTTATTGCCGGCAATTTCTCAAGATCTACAGGGAATGTTTACATCATAGTATAGAGATGTATCTATCCTCAGGCCTATTTCTCCATCCCCGCCTCCTTTTATTTCATTTCAGAAAATGTCTTTGATTTATACTTGGATCTCTCACCTCGTAAATCCCCCAGACAGGCTTAGATGATAAGTGCCTACAAGGGAAGTGTGGATACACAGATCGATGAAAGTTTGGGCAGTGAGTTCCCTGCTTCACAGAATACCATCCTTTGACGATGCTAACCTCAGCCGCACAGACCAACGTCTAATAGCAGTAAACTCTCCCAAATAAGCCTCTAATCTGAATTAAAGCGCTATACCTTTTTTCTTAGGTCACCACACTCTCCGCTGCCTCCTCCATCTGAACCTGTCCACTCTGTTATTCAGCAGCTTAGCTGATGGCCCTCCCTCCAACCCACTCTACTTTTTTTGCCATCTGCTTTGAAATTAATGGGCATGTTGGAAAGTAGGCTAAATCCAGAGTGACAGCTTTTCCTCCTTCCTATTTTTAAAGAGGTGCTGCAGGCAGTGTCCAACTGCATGGGAGATGGAGAAGAGAGAGCTGGTTTATCAAGCTGCTTCTGCCTCTTAGATTTTCTCACCTCTGCCCTCTAGGATGCTCCTGAAACCGCAGCTCATAGCATCGCTTAGCTGTTGATAGTTGGCTGTGTTGCTCTTTCACTGATCCTTCAGCTTGTCGGCCATGTTGCTGTCATGGCTCAGTCATTGTGACAACAAACTGCTCCTTTTTTCTTCAGTTTCTCCATCATCTTGTCCATTTGTTTATGATAATTGATGATCAACATTTTTAGGAATTTGGAGAGAGATGACAACAAGCTCCATAAATCAAAAGGTTAAATGTAGTTTCTGATACCTGGTTAGAGCAGTGTCAAAGAAGCTTACCTGAGAACCAAATTCAAGAGAAAGAAAGCGTATATTCCTCTGTAGTCTTCAAATTAAACACACAATAAAAACACACAGTAAACACACAATAGCTTGTCTGGAAAAAGGATATCTGACATATCTTAAAAGCTAATGCTGAATGTTTGATACAGTATGTGACATATCTATTCAATATCTAGATGCAGTACACATGTTCTTGACATATAAAAAGAAGGATAGCCCTGTACTATACTGTATGTCTTTGCACTTCTGCCATGTTGTGGATTTCAGACATTGTATGTGGGCTAAAACCTCCAATTATAACAGGCACAGTGTTACATCTGAAAGGCATAAGCAGCTACATATGGACACACACACACACACACACACACACAGAATCTACACATACTCTTTCCATGCTTGAGGCTGGGGGCTCTGATCTTTCCAAAGGTTTCCTCCTGTGGCCCGTGTGCCAGACTGTCTGGAGAGCTGTGGAGAGGCTGGCGTCTCTTTGCCTGCTGGATAAAAAAGCCAGTAACATTTGCTTTCTGTGGCACAGCAACCAGCCTCTCCTCTCCTCTTCTCTCCTCTCCTCTCCTCCATTCTTCCCCTCCTGCCTCCATCTCCCACCTCCCCTCCTTCTCCTCTCGAGGAGGATTACTGGCAGAAACTGGACGTTTGATCCTGCCCTGCTCTCCACCGCTGCTATATCCGTCTGACAAGGCTCTTTGTATCTCTTTCTCCACCAGACTTCTCTGTTTTTCACTCTGACTGTCTTTAAAAAAAAAGATAAGAGTTAAACCTTTTTGCAGTCTGCTATTTGATGTCTGAGATTTAGCACTAGTCTACCTGGGTGCAGACAGGACAGCTGGGTCACAGTTATGTGAGAAGTTAATTCAATTTCATCACAAATGTTGCAGAGAAAATCATAGAGACACGTGTGGGTAATTCATGACTGTTCCCTCAAATAATGTAGAAGGACCGATGTAAATTGATAATTAAATGTCACAAAGATGAAAGGTTTTCACAACCAATACTCCCTCTACATCTTTGTATAATGCTCATAAATGCACAAAAAAAATCACCCTCCCATGCCTCCTCTGCTTAAGGTTTTTCTCTTTTCCACTCTGCTGTGACGCTGCTTTTATCTCAACAGTGATTAATTGCAAAGGAGAGTGCCAGCAAGCTCTCCATTCTAATTTGCAGGGGATGGATAAACAGGAAGTCTGCTTCCGATGCATAATGTTGTCGACTGTCGCTACGGAGGTTGACAAGGGCTAAAGAAATTGTGACAATGTGATGCAACGTGACAGAGGACAGTATTCACTGACCTTAAGCTGTCACGCTGAGGTGTAAACATAGTTGCCTCATTTAGGCCACACTGTTGATGTGTGTGAGTGGAGGGAAGCCACCCAAAAAAGAATCACGCCCCCTCGATACAGCCCTTAATTACTGGGTCGCAAACAGCCCTGGAAAGACCAGCTAACTGTGACTCATTTGTACTGACATATGTCTCATCACTGTTTAGTGCACCTAACAGCCGCTCTGTCAAAAATAACCAGCTCACAAATATTAATTGGTCTCTTATTATATTCTAAATGATATTATATTTTCTAAAGTTATATATTCTAAAGTTATAAGATGAGGTGATCTTAATCAAAGGAGCTGTAGGTAGTCATAGAATCAGAGTACAAATACATTTTCCACGGCTTTACTTTGAAATATACCAACAATTTTTTTTTCTACAAAACCTCTTTTTTATTTGACAAAAAAAATCTGGCCAGACATTCGATACCAGCTTTCAATTGCTGTGGACACATTCCAGTCTGTACTAAAGAAGTATTTAGGTTCAGTACCCAGCCCTAAAAGAAGGTCAAACTATTATAATTATCACTATTCATCATATGTCATATGATTTTAACAGACAGCCAGCCAATGGGGAGTATTTTCCTTTGTCATTGTATGAAAAAAGTCAATACTTTGGCTGCAATAGAACCATTAGTCTTCTGGCAAATGAACAAATCTGCAGCTGTCACTGATATTTAAGTGCTCTGTGCAAATACGATGTCATCAGAATGAGCAGTGTGCAAACATGAGTTGTTGACTATTCCCAGTGTGTTTGTTGTTCAGGCAGCTTTACATGAAATCAACCTGCACAGCACATTTACAAGTGTATTGCTGTGGTTTCATATTGCATTCACACTGGTTGAGTGCCCGTTTGAAAGCTCTCCACTGTCCGGTGCACCACTGAGTGGATGTAAACTGTATCTCACAGAATCCACCCGTCCAATCACTTAATCTGTAAATTGGCTGATTGCTGTATTGCGTGTCGCAGCAAGGCTGTGTGATTGAATAACTGTTTATCCAAGCTGTGGATATGATGATTAATGCAAGCTGAGCTCGGCCCCAGAGCCAGTTGGGTAATTAACAGGCTGTTCTCCATGTTAATAGCATTAGTCACCTTGGAGATAATCGCAGCCATCAAGAGCACAGAGAGGCAGCCCCCTGTGCACCTGATAGCCTCCTCAAACAAAGGACTGACAAACATCCAGCACTAACAATGCTCTCAGGTTATGGCTTTTTGGCTTTTTTTAATATCGGTTAATGTGGTGATTAACTTTTTGATTGTTTGTTTAGCGTATAAATTGTCAGAAATTTCAAAAGACATTATGTCACAATTTTACCAAACCAAAGGGAACATCTTTAGGCTGCTTGTTTTCTCCAACTAACAGCCCAAAGATACTCAGTTAATTATTATAGAAGACAAAGAAAAGCAGCAAATATTCACACTTGAGAAGCTGCAACCACAGAATTTGCTTGAAAAATGACTTGACTGATTGATTAATTTTCTGAAAATGTTCTCATTAATTCAGATGAAGTCTCACTCCCTGTGTTTGTGTGTGTGCGTGTTTATAATCCGAACTTCATTTGTCCTTTGTTTTGGTCGTTGGGATGGCTGTGCGTGCATGTTGGTGCACGTGAGTCTATTAAGCGAAATCGTAGCACTGAGTCAAAAAGTGAGTGAGAGCCGCTGCCCAGTGACAGCCTCAGCTAAGCTCCTGAGCTAACACAGTATCACAAATGCTAAGAGTCAACAATAACGGTCATCGATTGTGCACAGAGCGAAGTGGGGGGGGGGGGGGGGGGACGAGTAATAAACCTGACTGTGGAGCCGCAGCGCAGGTGAGGGAGCGGGTGGTGCAAATTTATTTAGGAGTGAGATGCTCATATAGAGAATTCGAGGTAGCAAAAGTGGAGGGGCTTACCATAAATGATGTCCCTTTCAGTATGTCAAAATTATTGATTAACCACTGTTAATCTTCATCCTGCTGTATATACACTGTTGGGCACTCCTTACCAATTTATCATATTTTATGAGTTTATGTTTTGTGTCTAAAATGTATTCAGTCAAAAGGCATATTTCACACTGAATTATACTGGAGAGTGAAATAACTTAATGGATGACAAAGTTGTAATGTATAATTTTACCATATTGAGAAACATAGAAGAGGGTCAGTTTGAAGGTGTAGCCGGAATTTCATTGCTTGAGTCTACTGCTCTCAATTTACGGTAAGACGCGGGTTACACGAAGTTAAATTTCATTATATCCATATAACTGTCTCTGTGAACTTGACACAACAGCATAATTTGGTTTGGAGGCACTTAGGTGTCAGTCTTTTTGATTAAGTCATGTAAGATGAATCTGAAGTGTTAAGTGAGTGCTAACGTTTATGTAACTCTACTGTCAAACACTTAAACCTGTTCAGATTTAGATTTTTTGTGTGTACAAGCCCCCGGGGCGAACACGGCTCTGCCAAAGATTATTTAAAACTGTGAGACGTAATGTGCTGTGAACGTGGACATACTGTGTAAAATTAGGATCTTTATCTAACTAATGTATAACTTATGACACTAGCATTTGTTTTGTGTAGGGGAGAAAAAAGTAAAAGGTAACGTATCCTGTGGGGGATCTAGATCACCACAATGAGCCTTAAGTTGTGAGGGGAACTCCCTGGGGAAAAAGATAGATGCACTCCTCCTCTCCCTGGTCTGATGTCATAAATTACCTGGCCATTGATCCACGGGTGTCTGGGATTCTCTGTGGGCCTTCTTCTCACATTCATCAAAGCTTGAATCTGCAGCTAAGCCTGAGTGGAAATGCCTGAAACACACACTCTTCTCCAGAGTCTCTGCACCATGGCCTGTTGCTTAGATACAACACAGATTTGTATTTACATGAAGAATGCATTGAAGCTGAAGACGTTTTGACATATTGGCCATTAGATTTTTGATTTTATATTGTCTGAATGCTTTTCAGATCTGGGGTAAAAGGGTTTAAACAACAACTGCAGTCAAAAAAACAAAATCAAAATGCATGTACCATATTCTCTCTGACCTAAGGCTGATAAGACTTGAGACTCCCCCCAGCAGCAATCTAGGAATGAAACACAGGACAGCCACCAGGGCATCCAGATGGATGGTGATGATATTTATTATAGGTGGTTGTCAAAACCAGCTGCCTCTATTTCAAAGTGCAAATGGAGATAGAGGCGGTCATGCAAAGGTGAAGCCTCTATTGCACAAAACAAAAACACCAAAGAAACAAAAGTAGAAATCTTTCATGTCGTTTTTACCACTTCAGAGGAAAGAAGCTTTATGAATTATTACTGGTCCACAGAGAAAGGAGAGAATATTTAAGGTCAGAAGAAATAGAAAAATCCGGTCAGGTAGAATTAAGATGATGATAGCGGAAGTTTTTTTTCTTTCTGCTTTTGTCTTAAACTCGCTGTTGCTGTTCTTCATCTCAAGCGTCCGAAGCTCACTCAGACACACACCCATCCTTAGACCAGATTCACATGACCGATGCATTCAGTGGTGAAGTTGTTAGTGCGCAGCAACAGTGTTGACGTTGATCAGGATGGACCTTTGGAGCGATAACTGTAGGAAGTGTTTTCGTTTAGGCTTTGAAACTAGAAGGGGCAGATTGTGAAAGAACTTCACACTGGACGCTGCGCTTTCTTGCCGTGGCATAGTTGCACCCCCTAGCAGTGCTAGAGTATACAGGTCATTTGGGTGTAAATGCTCACATGAACATTGCATAGCCTCAATGAAGCCCAAGCCCCATCAGATCTCCATGGATAAGCCCCTGATGTTATATATCACAGTAGTGCGAGGTGATAATGGTCCCTGGAGCAAGCAGGCAAACTGCATTCAGAGTATGTGGACTATCAGCTAGTGATAACTGGCACTTCCATTTATACAGCCATTCTGTAAGCTCAGCTTATGTCAGTATTTATTGTTCAAAACAAAATCTAAAACAACAGATGGTAAACTGTAAATGTAACATGCTACTTAGCACTCCTGGCTGGCATTTTAAAGCAGCTGCACAACTTGAAAACCTTAACCGTCTTCCCCCTCCGTCCACTCTCCGGGAGATTCTTTGTTCCTCGCTTTGGCTGTTTCCGCTTCAGTAGAGAGAGGAAAGAGCAGTACCTTGAAGACATATCACTTCTCTTTCTTTTCGTCATTCTGTTTCACTCTCTCTCACACAAAAGCTTTTCTCTCTCAGGAAGGGGTCTCCTTTCTAGTTAGCTTCAGGTCCACTGCTTCTCTATTCTCACGAATGACCTAATATGTGTCCATGTGGTGAGCATGTTACTGATGGCATGTTGCAGCAGTTCAGCTAATGCTTTCTTCCTCATGCTGTGCTTCTTATCTCAGGCTTGCCCTACATGCAATTAGAGTGTGTGCTTGTGTTTTTACGAGTAGCCAGTGTAAAGGTGAAGGTGGACCTGACTTAATTATGTTGTCATGCTCTACAGTCATGGTGACTTTTTCCCTCCATAGTCTCTGCTCTCAGCTGAATTATCTTCTTTTGTAATGGAGATTAACCTCTCTATAAACCGTACTTAGCCTATTTAACTTCCATATTTTAACATGAGCCACGTGGGCCTCGCTAACTATGCAGTTCTGCCTCGTCTGCGGAGGGTTGCACGAGATTTAGAACTGTGGTCAATCCATCCCTGCTTACAGGCTTTTAGGGCTAATAGGATAAGATTAACACATTTGCATACTATTGCAATGCATTATTCATGTGGCGTCCCCTTCTCTAATTTGCAGGAGCAGGGCCTTTCTCCTTACTGACTCTAACATCTGGGTGACCTGGAAGCGTCGGAAGAGCCCCAGCGCTCATTAATCCCCTCTGGGTGTCACCCAGCACATGCCACCTAAACATTTAGTAGCCTGGTACAGAGGGGCGTGCATGGGCCCACGCGTCCAAAATTCCATTATTCATTTTAAGCGAGTATAACTCCAAGTTGTATTCAGCACAACAAATGATTCAACAGTATTTACAACCTTTTTCTTTTTTTCAACACTTGCGGCTGTGGAAACTCAGTCACACATTCAGATATTGATTTAAGATAAAGCAAAGATCACAAGGGAGGAAGTCTGTGCTCTTGAAAAATATCTGTGCTGATTTATTTTGCATGTTTTCAATAGATACGTTTCGACTGAGCAGAGAGACCGAGTGTTTCGTCCATTGACTTAGTTATTGGTTACACCTGTTTGTAACTCGTGGGACACAAAATCAAAGCTAAAGATTATAAGTTGACTCTCATTCAGTGTTTCACAGTTTGTGTAATTAATACCAGCAACAGCAAACACAAACAGGACTATATTTTCATTGCACACCAGACTAAATGAAAACAAATGAACTATTTATGACCATTAGACCCCCAGATTGATTTTGGACAAGTTTTCAAAATGTATTACAGTGCTGGACTGGTAGACTACCTAAAAGGAGGAGGGTTTACTTTCGCATCTTCTTTCCAGTTAAACAAAACAACAACAAAAAAAATATCCTTGAGCGGCAGTTACGTATCTAGCGTTAGAAAATAGATGCAGTTAGGATGAAATTAGGTTTTGGTTTCCATATTAATGGAAAGAGAAGAAAATTAGAAGTTTTGTATTAATCTGTGCTCTGTTTTTAATGCACTAACCCGACATAATATGTTCAGTTTCCCTGATAAGATAGATAAATGTGTGTGTGTGTGTGTGTGTGTGTGTGTGTGTGTACACCAACAAAATAGGGCAGCCTCTATGTAGCCTGAACAAAGCACACGCTGCACCTTTCACAGCTGATTAAGTTTATAATAATTGAATAACTGAAGGTGACTCAGGTGAATGTATCAATATTTTGTCAAGGTTTCAGGTAGCATTCTTTTTAAAGTGACTGAAAAGAGTAGAGTTTAATCTATCAACATGTATTTTATGTAAAGGCAGGGTCTGTAATTTATTGTAGAAGCATTTCTTATCATTTATTTGTTGAAATTCTCATTAGAGCTAGATAGCAATCAATCAATAAAAAAAAAAAAACTCTGTCTCTGGCTGTCACAGGCCTGCAGTAAGGCTTATTGCAGGCCTGTGACAGCCAGAGACACAGTTTTTTTCCAATCATTTCATTTGGACCAAATAAAATGATTCAATTTTTAGTACTTGGCTGTCTACCTGTGCGCACTGTGCTCATGTACTCATTCACATAACCGGAGTCTTCCACGTCGCTAAAGCGAGTGAAGTAGTGTTGGCAAAGAAAGTGCAGCCAAAAACCGAGTCCATAGAAAAGAGGGTCCGTAATTCATTATTTAGTTTGAAACCAAAAACAGAAGAAGTTTTGCCTGTTGTTCCAAGAGTGGAGTTTCATTTCTGTGCTGCTTTTAGCTGTTTAACAAATATGTGTTTTTAAACTGAGTGAGGTGTTCCCAGGCTAGTTTAATAGACATTTGCTGCAACGTAGAGCATTTGGATGAGGTTCGTTTGGAAAGGTTGAGTGCTGATCGCCGCACACAGACATAAATCTCTCCTTACCAGCAAGCAATCAACACCCTGGCAGTGGGATTATTAACCAAACCCAACATGCATATTGTGAGTGTGTACTTCTGTGTAGACGTGTGTGCATGGATTGTCGGAAACAGCTCAGCCAGCCTTTTTCTTGTGGTCATTTCTCACCTGCTGGGAGCTCCCCTCCTGTTGTACCACGGGTGCCGAATGATTCAGTGTCCTACACACAACATGAGGGTATTTTCTGTGGATGACTATTTGCCTGTCTCACAGTTCCTGAACAGACTTCAGTCTCTTTCATTGACTCCAATTCTGTGACTGGCTGTCTGAGTATCTGATCATCTGTCTGACTCACCTCAGTCTGCTGGTCATAAGTCTCTTCTCCTCTCCTCTCCTCTCCTCTCCTCTCCTCTCCTCTCCTCTCCTCTCCTCTCCTCTGATGATCCATTTGTATTGATTCATATATAGTACCCTGACACACTCAGTCAGTTTTCTATTAAAACTTTTCATTGTCCTTACCCCCAGGTTGGCTTAAAATGTGATTGAAAGAAACAAAGGTGGATAGAGAGCAACAAGTTAAGCGAACCCTGGCAGTACATCGCCCAAACACTCATCCACCTACACTGGCTTCCAATCAATTAACCTCATCAAATCCACCTTGTTGTTATTATTATTGTTAATTTACTTTCTCAGGAATGTAGACTGCTCTTCATTGATTTTGTCTGCTGTAGCTGAAGATACCATCTTTGTTTGGGTTATAAGTTCAAAATTACATGAGAAGTGGAACTATTCTATAAGGCAAAAAATCTGGAATGGTCTTAGGTCATAGATCGGGAGGTCAGATTGCTGTTCAGCTGTTGTTTGACAACAATAGGCAGCAGAAACGGGCATGAATCGCTCTTCCGGCTAATTATTTCTCTTCTTAAAGCACCTGCAGGCTGCTGTCCTGTTTCTCCGGGGACTGAGGGGATGACTCTGTCAAAAATGACACTCTTTTGATGATTTAATGCATTTTATTAAATTAAACCTAACCGCTTATTTTGCAAGACAACGGAAGTATTATCTCTGCTGTGGGATATAAGGTGAGCCTAAGCCAAGTACATAGTGTGTATGAACAACTTTATCTGCAAGCCACACCTTAGTGCTCGGATCATGTTTAGACTTGTATTGTTTGACCAACTTTCTGCATTTGTAGTAGCAGGGTTACACATGGCAGAAATACAGAGGAGCTTATTTGGGTTTTCTCTACCTGCATAAACTGCCTGGCTTCCAAGGACAAAAAGAAATGTGCGCCCTTTAGTGTTGGATCGTGTTGGATAGTTTTCATCATGTCTGCAAATCAATAGCAGGTAATTGATCCAGAAAACTGATCAGATCAGTTGATGCAGATCTGAACGGGCTCCTTTAGTTTCTCAGCCTCAGCTGCAGCTTCCTCCTCATTTCCTTTTTCTCCCCCATGGGTTGTTTTCTCTCCCAGCTTTCCCCTCCTAAACTCCCCTATTCCCCTGACACCAAAGAGCTTCAGTTTTGGCAAAACAACCCACCTTTCCCTCTTCCTCCCCCTCCTCTCCTTCCCTCGATCATCCATATCCTCACACTTCCTGCATGTTTCTTTATTTTGCTGTTGTTCAGGTTTTTTTTTTACGAGGAAGCTCTAATTTGTATCTCCTCAGATATGAGTGTGAAGGAGTGTGTGCAGATAAGGGCCACCCTCCCAGAGGATCAATGCATTATTCCCTGTGTGATGTAGCGTAGTGATGCGCTAGAGGGGCTTGCCAGGGATGTGACGGGTCTTTGTTACCTGACTCTTTCCTCTTTGCTGCTCTTATCCCTCCTGCTTCCTTCCCTCTTGGCACTCGCTCCTCTTCCCCGCCTCCCTGACAAACAAGTCTGCCTCTTTTAAGAGTTGTTTGCTCTTGACTGAGAAGCCAAAATCAAAGCTGTCGCTCCAGTGGAGCAGGCAAGCCATCTTGTAAAATGTCTACTGCCGTACTACAGCCGAGACCACCTACAAGCAGTGTCTCTCTATCTTTGTCTCTTTAACTCCCTCGCATCTCCTCCCTTTTCCTTACGCACTTTATCTCTCTTCTCTCTCCCTCTTTCCCAACCTTAAAGGGATTTTTTTTAATTTGTAAAAAGCCGGACTTTGTACACTTACTTACAGTGAGGACTGAACACTGAATGAGTAAACTTGCTGCTGGGACTGACACCTTTGAGAAAATGCTTGAAGCTAGAGATAAACATGTGTGAATGCACGCGCAGGCATGTGCAGTATGTATATATATTTTTTGGTTGGGTCTGTATGGGAATTATGTCTTTATAGAAAACACTTGGTCTGTATTTCCACCTTTTATTCTATAATTTTTTGTTGCCTTAATCAGGTTTTTTGGCAGCCTTAAAAACGTCTCAAAGGCGACAGGTGCGCAAACAAAGAATAGGTTATGTAATTGTCAAAAGAGAACAAACACTGGCAGGCTGTCTTCACTTGCAATCAACTTTTATTGCAATGTTGTAGCCGTCAAGCCATATGCAGGAGTTAGTTTCTCTTTGTTGCTTGGAACAACTACCACAGTGTTCCGGAGGAATGAAATAGATTAACAGAGTATTGCAGTAATGTTCTAATCTGTAAACCTGAAAATGAAAAGTTGAATCCTTTGCAGTTACTTTGATAAATGAATGAATATGGGATGAAATCACATGTTCTTTCTTGTTGGAGCAGTTAGAAATCTTTTTGAAGTAGGGCTCCAACAAATGATTCTGTTCATAATCTTTTAACAAATGTAACAAATGGATTTTAAAAAAATATATATATATATATTTATCACTTAGTGTATAAAATGCCAGAAGATAGTGACAAAAGCTCATCACAGAGTTTCTGGAGACCAAGTTCACATCTGACTTTAAAGGCAGAAAAGCTGGAAATTCACCAGCTAATGTTTGGCATTTACTTAAGTTACTTGAAATAAGTAATTTTTAGGGCAACTGAAACATCTATTTGTTGTGGTAAATAACTGTGTTTCCATGGTTTATGTACATGTGTATACGACATTGCAGTCTATGTAGCACAGTCAGTACAACAGTACGCTTTGTGTCTTGAGACTTTTGTGTGCATGAGGTGCACTCAATACTGTGAAAAATGGAGGAGTATCTGTGTGCCTAGCCTTGAATGTGTTGCAGACCACAGTGAAATAATTCCAGATGGATTGTGCTAAGGCCAGCCTCAGCCTAAGGAGATGACCACGGCCAGTTTATTCCCAGGTACACTCCACGAGAAATGGTGTATTTTTCATCAAGATCATAGCAACTCTACCTAGCCCTAGCTTGGCTCTCTTATCATCAAACATACATTAGAATGTCAGACACATCTCCCCCCTCCTGATCCATATCTGCAGATCCTCTCTCTCTTGCTAGTCTCCAAACCACTCCAGCAAATGTTACTGTTTCATATCTGGGCTTGGAAAATAAGCTTTTTTTCCCCCATTGCACGTGAGGATCTGCAGACACGATAACCTTCGCTGCTGAACTGCAAATGTCATTTCAGCTAGCCAACCAATCACATTTCTTTTCACTGGCCAGTGCGGCTCTGTTATAAGGGTTCACACCCATGACACTGGGACTGAGCAGATGTGCACACATGAATGAGAATGAGTCAGCAGGGCTCTCAGGTGTGGCCAGGAGAGGCAGGCTGAAATGCCACAAAATACCAGGAAACCATATCTGATGAAGTCTGCTTTTTATCTGAAAAACTACTGGAGGGGTGACAATAAGTTGATTTTTTTCCAGTGTTTATCCAAAGCGTGAAAGCTAATTAGTACAGCAGGCTGATGCGGATGATGGCTCACATGGTCAATTGTAGCAACAGGAAGCATGGCTATGGCTCATCAAGCAGCAGCAAGGTTTAAATGAGAACACTGTATACTTTTCAATACCTTGGGAGTGCCAATGTTCTGCAGCTTGTTTCTATACCTAAAAATGTAGTGGTGCTGTTGTTGCTGCCTTTAAGGCAGGCTAACGTTAAATAAAAATGAATTGCTTAGTTTTATGCAACAGCCATTAAAAGGCTGATGTTTCTTATGAAAGCTTTCAGTAGAAGAGGCAATCAGATATTTTGTTCCACATAGGCTGTCTCACTCAGATCTCTTTTATTGTACATTCTGCTTCCACGGCCATCAGCTCATATCGCCCACGCAGAAAGAAATAAAAGGGCATATCTGAGCAGCATCTGGATTTACATGCTAGGTAATGTGGTCTTCACACACAAAGATGGGAGGTGGAAGGCAGTTATGCTTATCATTAATATTTCAATGCTCTTGTGCAGTTATTGGTCCGTTTCCCAGCCCTCAAGGTTTGTCTGTGTGATGGCATATTTTATTTTAGGGACTAGGACCATCAATATTCGTGTGCAGAGAGTATTTATTATGCAGTTTATTATGAATATTCTTGGCTGCTGCTGGGCCCCCATGATCTCCACCATCCCCCCCCCCCCCCCCCCCCCCTCCCATACTGGCTCATATCAGTCTCAAATGGACATCAGTCTTTATTTGCATAAGTGGATAGTGGCCATTTTTGAAAAAACAGATGCCAACCTGCAATAAGCTAATATTAGAAAATATATTTGGCCGGCCATTTTATCTGTCAGGCTCTAGGTCATAGTTTCTGTCTGTTAGACCTGCAGATGAGACATATTTGTGTTAGCCTTTGTAAATTAAGATATTATATTGGGGTTATATCGAATGCAGTATCAAAAGTTGAGATGAGGAAAGGGAATGCTTTGGTAAATCCCCCTCATCTGGTGTTGAGAAGAGGTTGAAATAGACACTAAAGAATCCTCTTTAATTACTGCCTGTGACCCTCTTCCCTCTGTCACCGTATCTGTATCTCTGAATGTCCTGAAGTGATCGGCTCTTGTTCCCTTTCTTGAAAGTATGAAACGTGAAATCAGTTTTGCTCGCTAAAAAAGATCTTCACTGTAGTGCTTTCCTTAAAGACATCACGGGACACGTGGCTGTTGTATGTAGGATTTGTGACCTGTGACCTTTCAGTGTGAGACCAGTGGCTCAGTCCAACAGGCCACCTTTCCTCCGGTGCAGCTCTTTGCCGGTGGGCTTGTCTGTGCTCTAATGTCAGGAGACAGGCTCTTCTGTGGCTCTCCTTATCTGGATCAGAGAGGCAGCCCATCAGCCTGAGGAGCAGCAATCAGCCTGCTCACCTTCTGGTGCTGAATAATTACACATACAGCAGGAGAGGTTGGAATGGACAGCACTGTCAGTCATCAACCAGGAAATTAAATATTTGCTAAAATGCTGTTGCGTTGATAGGGGATTAAACAGTCTGGTGGAACATGGTTCTGAGGGCAAATATTCTGCTAGTTTAATCACGCTATTATAATACTGGTATGAATCCAATATGTTGGCTATAAACTGCCACTACAGTTGTGTATGTAAAATTCAGTTTAAACATGCATTTATACAGTTTTGTCTTCCCTCTTTTTTGTAGTTCCTCTGTTTGAAGAACATCCGGACATTTTTGAAGGTGTGCCATGACAAGTTCGGCCTGCGCAACAGCGAGCTGTTCGACCCCTTTGACCTCTTCGACGTCAGGGACTTCGGCAAGGTGAGTTAAACATTAGACATACAGATGGATGCTTTTCTGCTTCCAAAAAATGCACTGTGCTTGAACTGACAGATTATAGCCTAAGGGTAGCATCATTTTTGCTCTGATCACTAACTACAGCAGGCGTTAGAGACATGACGCTGCTTGTGCAAATGACACTTCTGTTGTCCAATGGAAAGCCAAAAGAGGGAATCTTTTCCATGATCAATTGTTTTTAGATGGGCTTCTATTCTATAGTTTTATGACTCTTCCATTTTGCCTTCATTATATCATTAGAATGATATGTGTGTGTGTGTGTGTGTGTGTGTGGTTGAAGAGCGCTGGCACGTGTGAGTGCAAAGTTGTTTGTGCGTCTACAGTGTAGCACAGCTTGCCCTTGTAATTTGCTTGGGTTTAAATGTAGTTCGAAGTCATATCTGTCAGTTGCATTAACTTCACTGGGGTGCAGAAGAGCTCAGATGAGTATTTGGTGTAACACTTCAGGGTCAGCAATCTTCGTCTCATGTCACTGAGTGACACGAGTTAAACTCAACTCTGCTTTGCAACAGTCTGCTGTTGGAATACGTTGTGTGTTGGCTCAACCTTAAAGGTGGCTGACTCACTCGCACATCATATTAGCTTTATCTGGAGTCTTTATGGGATATTCAAAAGGATTTTTGCATTTATTAAATGGATATGGTCATAAGGCCACTGCCCGCAAGGGGTTGGTAGGTAATCCATAGTCGGCATACCCTGTTGGCCTCAGCTTCTGAAAGCGCATTGTTTCTCTTTACTTTCTAATCCCTTAGACTGTGGTGTGTGTTTGTGTCTGGCTACAGCGAAGTGGGGGTTGGGGTGGGGGCTTCTTTCTAGGCTAGTAGGCTGGCGAAATAAGCAGCAGGGATAGTAGGAAGTCATTAAATTGATGATGACAGCTGATGCCGTTGTGTCAGGACTGGTGCGGTGGGAATCTTAATACTGTAGCTTCCCAGCTGATGGAAGGTACATGTAGAATTCTTACTCCAGCGGTGGCGATTACTGTAGAGAGGAGATCTGACTAAACTGTATTACATCTCGCTGTGATCCATTACAAAGAGGATGCATTTGCGGAAAGCCATCTGCTCATTAATCTAACATATCTAATTCAACATATCCACTTTCCCTGCTTTGGGCTGAGAAGAGGGGCCGAAGAAAGAGGGAGAGGGAAAAGATGAGAGAGAAGGAAAAGGAGACAAGGACTCGTTTGGCAGTTTGTAGATAAACCACAAGACGATGTCTGAGAGTCAATGAGCTCACAGTGAACGGTATTAAAATCCAACAGCAGTCAGAATCAATCACAGAGGCCCTCCATATGTCAATTTGGAAATTGCTTTTGTATGGTCTCAGCGGTGGCGGGCTTGTCTCATCATCGATTCTCCATTAAGGCCAAACATCACATTATAATATATTGAATTGAGTAGATCCCTACTAATGTGGCATACATTTAAATAGTCAGAATGCCTCATAAAGGAAAGATAAAAGGAGGGTCTTTTATTCCTGCAGTCAGAGTATCTTTAGTTCTTTTTTTTTTTTTGCAGCTCATCACCGGATGCACTCTATCCCCTTTTGTTACCTTGATACAAAAGTTTCTTTGTGTGCACATCCGATAGCAAACAAAGGGAATTCCAACTTCCATCATATATATCACAATACACCATCATTCAACCCCCACCTCTCCATATCATTCTTTTATCCATTCCTTTGTTTTCACCTTACACAAAGAAAAAAAGGAAAATGATTGGCAAAAGGATTTAGACAATTACAGTTTGTTGAAAAGCAAACCAGGCTTTGCGCTTGTGCGAAGTTTGATGAAAGGATGCATTTGTTCAGACTGACAGTTGTTCAAAAACATATAAACATGTATACATATATACAGATCAATACCTCGTTTCTATGAGCAACTGCTAAAACAAATCTATTGATAGACATGTTAATTTCACTCGCTATGTGTTCATTTCCTCAGTTGGTTGGATGTGCTGTTGAATGACAGAAGATTTCCCCTCAGCTTCCTTAGTCTTCAGTTTTGGGACTTGTGGAGAGAGGTGCAGTCAAAGACTACAGTCACATTGGATGCCACTTGTATGATCCATCCTTCTAAAGGAATATCATCTGACAGGTTTTTTTTCTTCAGTGCATGCAAAGGGTCTCTTTTCTTGCGTTGTGGCTGGAATATAAATTTTTCTGGAGATGGTGTCTGCAGAGCGGTGGTTTAAACAATTTGAAAATGAAATATATTCAATTTGTCCCCATCGTCAGATGACATATGAAGACCACAAGATACGGTTTCTAAAGCGGTGTTCTCTCTTCAAATGCTTTACCTCTTGTGAAGAAGAACAAATCAAAATGCTCAAATTGAAGGAGGAGAGAGAAGGAGGAGAGATTTCGTTCAAGTTAGAACACCCATTATGTCCCTGGGGGCAGTCCTTTTGAAAACAAATGGGCTGTTTGCAAAAATGGATTTGATCTCCCTTGGAAGAGCAGAATTAAAAAACTATAGGGAGCAGAGAGAACAGAGCTGCCTCTATGAACTTTAATCAGTCCCTATCCACGTTCCATACCTCCACAGTGGCTGTTTGGGGCCCTGGAGTTCATCTCCCCCTGGCCTCTGATCACCATCCCTCCCTCTAATGATGCCTTTTCCCAGGTCACATGCAAATGGAGGCTGGGGCCAACTGGGCCCAATGCTGAAAAAAAAAAAGTAATTGCCCCTTAAAACCTTCCACGACCCTTTCCAGTGGGGCTAGTATTGAAACAGATGGAGCAAATACCCTGCACGATGCCCTCTACTGACTTTTATTTTCATTACTTACCTCATTTCAGCCAGGAATCCCCTATGCCTCACACAACATGAGTTTGGGCTCCCTTGTTGCATTCTCTGTTTGCAGGGGGGTGAAGGTAGCTGTATGGTTTCATGCACACATCACCACACGTCTCTTCTTTGCACCCAAACCCATCCCCCATCATTAGAAATTCATTATGACATCATTAAACCAATGAAATACAGCTTATTACTGTAGCCCCCAGAGAAAGCTTTTATTTAAACACCTCCCTCCTTCGGAACCCAGCCGCCTCGTTTCCTTTCTCCCAACCTATTTTAATTAGCCACCAAAGGAACATTGCTGTCATTTAAATGAACATGGCAATCAGTTTATTTGGCTGTTGCCATGATTAGCATAATTAGCCTGCACCTGTTAACCATCTATCAACAGTTTGGTAATTTTCCGTCTGTGACTCGAGAGCAGTGAAGGAAGGAAGCTTTCTGACAGATTTGCCGTCTTCATTAAAGGGAATAGCATCGTTTGTTTGAAATGCGGGCCGTGTTTCTTGCATCATTTTCTATCTCATCCGAGCAGCCTTGGAGTCATGACCGACTGACTTGCAAAGTGTCAGAGCCATTCAACTGATGCTCATCGTCTTGATAGTACAGCGTCAAGGTGAATGGATTGTATTTGTGCGCTGCATTCGAATGGAAATTGGTCCCTCGATGTGAGCTCATTGTTTACATTAAACAGCCATCACTTGGTAGGTGGTTCAGGTGACTGCAGGCAGATTTTCCAGCACCCTCCATGATGATGCTTTGTAAGCATATATGTGAACTTTTGCACTCCGCAGCTAAACTGTCCTCCTTATAATAGAGAAATTGAAGTGATACTTTTTGCTTAACATGCTTACCTGTATGTGTCCTTTGGATGAAACCAGAAACTATTGGTCTGTATCACATCCTACAATCCGTTTACTTAATATTCAATAAACAACACACACCTTGAAACAGATGGTTGAGAGTTGTAATGCGAGGGAAACACGCCGATCCCCCAATTTAATTTGTACCAACTGCTTTTCTTTCCTTCTCACTTCCCCCATCCATCTCTTCCCTTTCCTCACTGTTCTCCTCTCCCCACTCATTCATCTCACTCCCACTCCACTCTCAGTGCGACTATGTTGTGATAAGACTAAGCCAGCGGCAGGCGAGCCACCATTGTGTCAGAACGGCGTGATTGCCATTGGTCGGTGTTTGATTACCCTCTCTGCTGCTCTGAATCCTGTGTTTCACTGAACTCTGCTCCTTTCATTTCCTTCCTGTGCGCTGCAGCTAAAAATAGCTAGTTGCTTAGCATCCACGCCCAGTGCTAACATCTGGAACGTGCCTCAGCCACCGTTGGCCTGCCTGCCCGAATGCTATTTACTGAAGTGGGTTTTGACCTCGGTCAGAAACCCTCAGCCTGTGCTCGCTTGCTCAAACTATGAACATTTTCAACCATTCAAAGTACATTAAATCTTTGAACCTTTTTATGTCTTTACTTAGTTTTAAGGTATTTACTGGGTTATATCTCAGCATGTCTAAGTAAGCACTGTCATATACTGTTAGGATTAGTTAGGCTACTCAGAAATACCATGAATAATAGGATTTCAATTTGGCTGCAGGCTACATCTGAGGCCTATTTTGTGTAAAGTTGTTCACATTTTGGCGAATCTACACCATGGAAAGTCATTCTTATTCATACTCGCACAATACACCTTGGCACGGTCCGAGCACGCACAGTGGCTCAACGTGTTGTGCGCTGCAGTAATTTTCCAAAAAGCCCAAACAAAACCGTCTGTGAGGGAGGCAAGCAAAACCTAGCTTCATGCTGCATTAGCTATTAGTTTGCTCTGTTTCTATTTGTACACGGACAACAATCAGCTGGATTACTTTTAGTCTGAATTATATTATTGTGAGGTAAGACCTGAAGTTCTAAAGGAATGAATTGGCATTCATTCTGAATATACTTTATATAATAATAATAATAAATAAGGCTACTGAACACTGCCCATTCACTGCAGGAGGTTACATGCTTTGTATGTAGGTATTGGTATCATTTCACACAGTGCTTTTTGAAATGAAAAACATCGCCTAGCTGTTGAAAAGGTGGTGATTCATGCCTGTCAGACCCTGGTTGGAGAGGCGATAGTAAGTGGTGGAGGGAAGTTTAAGGGTCAAGCAGGCAGGGTCACTCATTCAGGTCAATGTGTCCCCTTCTATTTGTAACCACGTCCTCAGCGGCAGTCCTTACCTGTCATGGCCAAGTGGATTTTTAAAGCTATGGTTCTCTATGTTACTTTGCCCTTCTGGCAGAGGTGAATGGTCTGAAGAGATTCATTGCAAAATATGATACTGGAGCTCTTGTGTTAATTGAGGTTGAATACAATGAATTTGAAATGAGGATTTTTGTCCAACAGTTTGATAGAGGACCGTGAGGACAGTTTATTTCACTATGTACCACATTAAATTATTTAGTTTTGTTCATGTAAAAGCAGAATAATAAGTATGTTCCATATTCCCAGCGATGGAAATAACTCTTTCCATCCACTGAAGTACTACACTTGTACTTTATCTGCAATGCTACTTGTCTAAAAAGTAAGTAAAGTAACAGTTCCCCACATGGTGGTCCTTTTTTTAATGAATCAGTACTACAGAAACTATACTCACAGTAGAGTATCCTTATATTGTGGTATTGTTGCTTTTACTTACATAAAGGATCTGAATACCTCCTTCTCTACCCTTTATCCCTTGATCCAAGATTACACTCAGGGTTCCCCTAAGAGAGAATTTATCTCCATAACATTCTGTGAAAACGCATCCTCCTGCCTCAGCAGACAGTTTTGCGAGCGCTTCTTCTTTCCCTGTGCCCTCTTACTTCACACCCCGTCCATCAGGACCCCCCAACTGCAAGTTTTTACATAAAGCTTCCAAGACATAATCAATAATTCATTCCAAATGCCACAGTGCTGATGATAATTCTCCTGACATGAATTATAAATGGAAAATTCCTCCCCCTTCCTGTGTTTAGACCCCCTTCCATCTCTCCCCGCCATGCTCCACTCCCACGACCTCATTATTCCTGTGGCTCGTTACCTCGATACCCATGGAAACAGGTGGTTGCTGAGCACTAGGTTGTCGTACGGGGACACAGTCGGTGTTGGTGCTCGGCTCAGGCATGCTGACTGTTTGGAGGCGTTCGGTGAGGCCGCTACGTATCTGAGTGAACGCTTCCGGTAACAAAAGGGATGAGATGTGATGGATTGATGGCAACACCCATTCTTACTCGGCCCAAACAGTCCACTGTTGTATCTGGTTTGCGTGACAGATGAGCAAAAGCTTCAGATTCGGATGACCAGAAATGTGTAGTTTGTATAAAGTCTTAGTGCCATCTGGATTCCCCCCAGCTGTTCCTCGCCCACCTGCTTTATACTTTTTTTTGTTGCACATGAATGTCCCATTTTGTGGAAACCCATTCCGGTTAAAAAGGAGAAAACAACTGGAGACATTTTCTTGTAACTGTGAATTATGTAACCCATTCATTTGACTTTGCATCCAATAATTATGAGAAATCAATGGCATTGGTGCAAGATCTTTATGGTGTAATCATGAGATCTGTGCCGTTGAATTTCAAATTCAGTAGAATGTCATTATGATATCCGTATCTAAAATGGAGATGTGTGTTAACAGTGGGTACATTTTTTATATTTACAAGGTTATGGTTTCATTATCATGTGATTATGGTATACTTCTCACGGGCGGTATGACCAAATCATCTATCACTGTGATGTTATATCACGTTAATGTCATATATCACAGTACAGTAATTGTTGGGTTCAATTCAAGTAAGAAATTCTTTTAAAAAAAAACACACCATACTTCATTACATTTGATGGTCGCTCAAGACAATACTTGATTTAAAAACAAAACAGTAAAACTACCTTTTTTTTTTTTCAAAATGGAAGCTTTAAGGCTCTGAATGAGAACAATAATTTCAAGTGTTACAGGTTAACAGGTGTAATTACATACCAGCCACCTCCTCCTGTTCTGTGTTCACAGTTTCACTATCCTTCTCCATTTCTGCCAAAATCACACAACCTAGTCAGGCAGCTGAATTCCCAAGATCACATGAGGACAGTGAAATCATGCGACAATCGTGCGGTATCAAGGTCATGTGAGAGCAGCTCCTGTGGTGGAAATGGCATTGCCAAATCTCTACTGGTGGACACATTTCTTCCGTAGCATACCATCATAATGCCCAACACTAACGCTAAGTCGTAATTATCACAGCAGAAATTATGACACAAGTCAGATTTGAGAGATTTTATTGTGTTTCTGCAGCATTCTTTGCTGCATTAAAACTATTGTCCTGTGGTAGCTGGAAAAAGCACCACCCTCCTAAATCAGTGGAGACATTTTACTTTCAATAAATACTGTCTTTATTCCTCTCCATTTTCTTTTAGTACACTTTTCCCTCCGACAGCATTCAACAACAGTGTCATTTGAATCCACCGGGGGAGAGAGAAGAAGAGCGAAAGGAGAATAGCTGTATAAAAATCATGTATGACACTTTTAAAGCCCAGGGCAGTCTGAATCCTGTTGTGGAAATAATTGGCCTATTTTGTTTTGGGTGTCAGTGAATGCTGCAGTGTTCTGCTAGACAAACTGATAGACAGACACAATCTGATTTGGTCCGGGCTCAGGGCTCAAAGCTCAGCCTGGCTCTCTGGAGTTTCGCCGCTCACTATTGTGCAGTGCAGAGGACCCAAAAGGCTGCAGAGGTGCGATCACAACCGTCTCTCGCCTTTTGGATCGTGAGTCAATGGTCACTGGAGGGCGTGTCCCTGTTGTTATGGTGGTATCTTTGGAGCGCTGCAGGACTAAAGTGGGCGTATAGAGAGGAAGAGCCCCTACAGAGCGGCAGTCTCTGAATTCCTTGCAGTCGGCGTGAGCTCTCATTATTTCTCCTCCCCTGATCCCTCTTTCCGAGGCCCCACAGGCACGGCTATGATGGACAGGTACATTCTCAGAGGAATCACTGGCATGAAAAAAGAGGAAAATCACCAAAAAGGGAGTCCATCCTCAATCATCTTTTCATTGCACAGGGATTACTCTCATATGGAGCTGAAAGGCAAACCACTTTGCTCATAAATCATACTTATTTTGCACAAATTTGAATGTGCATTTCAGTGTACACTTTGGTTATGCAATGATATCCTATTTGCTTTCAAAATGAAGATAATGTCCCTGTAAACAGTGGAAGAAGACTTTATTTTGAGACATTTGGCACAGAGAGCCCAGAATGTCAAGGTAGCTTTGCAGGATTGTACGAATAAGCTGCTTTTCAAAAAGCATGATTTAATCATGAGAGTTTTCAAATGGCAGATTGTGTCACATAAAAAAATTATCTGTGTTGACATAGGGGCGTCGGTTGGAAAATTCCTCCACACCTCAAGAAAGAAATATGGGCCATGTCTTCACTGATAGCACTATCTAGCAGTTAGGACTTGGATCATAAGAGAGCCAAATCACAGATCTCAGCCATGTGAACAGTAGTGTAATGTTTCAGTTGTAATATTTCAAGAGATAAGACATAGCATCATGAATGCATTATACCCCAACTCCATACTACATACAAATTATGACAGTGTTTTGACTGTTTAGTGACTTTTCATCAGTGTAAAGTTCACTCTGACTTGTTTCTTTCATGTGTGGTGTTTATGGACATTATTGTCCCACAGTGCAACACATACATGGAGCTGCTTCTCTCACCAGATAAGAAATAAGGAAAATGCATGATTGGTGTTGTGGCAGCTTCAGCAACACCTTGGGAAATCAAACCAAAAAAAAAGCAAACTTTCAGGTGGAGGAAGTAGAGCTGGGCAGTAACTCGGGATTTTCACCTCTGTACTGAAATGAGTTGTTGAAGTTTTCTTATATGAAGTGTTTGACTTCATGTACTATGCATTGCTGTCAATGTCAGGTTGATTATATTATATGTAAGTTGTCATATTATGATAGGTATGGATATACCTACATATCAGATGTACTGTTATACTATTTTTTTTTAAATCGTCATCTGCAACAAAGACTTTTTGTGACGTTTCGTTAAGTTAAATTTCAGTTCAGTATTGTTCCAAGGTTGTGGTTGATAAATGTCAGAGTACAGTACCACTTCCTGTCACTACAAAACAGTAAAGTACATTGATTTCTGGAATACTAGTTGTCAAAATTGTACACTGGCCACATTAGTACATATTATATACTTTAGCTCAGGTTCCATTTAATCACAAGATGTCTGTGAGCAATAAACTGAAACTCTACAAGCCGCAGGGATGCCCTGCTGAAGCTGATGTTGACCTCTGACCCCTGGGGACAAAAGTGTAAATGTGCCCCACAGGGATCAGTAGCATATCAAAACAACAACAAAACAAGACCCACAATCCATGTCCTCTACAGGATTTAAGCTAACCTTACACTAACCTTTTTCCCCATCCGTCCAATGGCTTTGGTCGGGCACATAAACACGGGATTATCACATGTGCAGACCAAAAATTACTGTGTCAGATGTGCATGACCGTAGAAGTGGAAATAACCACTTTGCTCAATTGGAACATTGACAGCACTGTCTATGGCAGCCATTAAATTTGTCATTGCATTTTATATGGTCCAGTTCATTAGCAGGGACACATGAAAGTGCTTGGTGACACACAGAAATATACATACAATGTGGCCAAGGGCCATAAACTCTCTGTTGGAGCCAGTGCTCTATGATTCCTCCTATCAAAGGGCTGTAAAATGGAAATTAGCTTGAATAGATGACACGGTCTCTCATTATCCGTGGCATGTCTTATAGAAAGTTGTAGCAACACATTTTACTCAGATGGTGATGGAGTATATTGGCAAGATGCTCCAGTGCCACTTACTTTTTTACAGATCCTATTATTCCACCCTCTTCTTCCTGCTTTACCACCTTCCTCTGCCAGGTTCTGCATCATATGGTCAAGATGTTCCCCACTGCTTCATTTTCCCACCCTTTCCTCTCATCGTGCTCTCATGGTGTAACTCTTCCTCCCACCAGGTTTTGTGTTCTTACTTTTCTCTTTCACCACTGAGCCCTTTTGGTTTACGATTATTGTGTTTTTACCTGTGGCTGTGGCTTGTGTTTGGCACGGCACATGGTAATTTGATATGGCCGATAAAAAGCCAGCAGTCAGGCTCCGTATTGTGCAGTGTTGGGGAGCTTGCCAGGTGTTATAAATGCCCCCCTGCAGCGGCCACTAAACTGATGCCCACCTCCGTGCTTCTTTTCATTTATTTCCCTGCAGGTGCCTCGTAGCAGGTAGTAATGATGCACAGCCCTTATGTGGCCAATGGGGAGGACTGGCTGATGTGTAGGTGAGGATAAAACCTTCCTCACTTAAGGGAATACTGCCTATATTCTGAGCACATGTAACATTAGCACAGGAAAAATAATCATAAATTGCTACATTTGTATGCTTAGTGTTGAGAAACAGTACTGTTCCAAAATGCAAAAAAGCAACAGAAAGGTAGAAAAAAAGAAACGCAAGACAGAAAATGGAAAATGTAGCTGTTTAGATGACTGGTCAGAAAACAGAACAAACAAATAAAGAAATATAACCATATGTATGCATCCTCATTTTAGATTTTTACTAATTTGAGAAAAATAAAATAGATTGTTTGAAGCTAATAAAACAGCCTGTGTGACACCGCCAACTATCGACCAGCAGGATAACGTCAAACCAGGATGGCAGGAAAGACAGGATGTGAGTCGCGCCCCATGGGTGCTCTTGTGTCTACATGTGCATGCGTGAGCGTGTGCGTGATACAAAAAAACATGGAGACCCACTTGTAAAGACTCTATAGATCTACTAGTGCTCAAAATCTCAACAGGGCACCTTTAAAGCCAAATATACATAGAAATGGTCCCAAAAATGCGTTCATTGCTTCAGCTTACCGCTCTCTCACCCATCTTGACTTTTTGTTTATGTGCCAGCACGTACGCCAATAGCAATATATCTGTGATAACCTCATATTGCCCCATTATATCCCCTAGCCCACGCATTGGTCAGACTGGACTAATAGATTGGCTTGATAGAGTTTTACCCAAATGAACCACTCAATAAATGAAAAAAGTTGCTCAATTCTACAAGAGTTCACAACAGTCCACGGTAAACGTGGCCAGAATATGCTTTCAGTTACAGGAAGTGAAAACAAAATGGGAAGAACACACACACACAATCGACCATAGTCCCCTAAAGTCATGAGAAATTACTACATAGTGAAAGAACCGATTATCTATGTTGCAAGCATTTTCTTAAAAAACGATAATGACCACTATTTATCCAAGGATGGGCGTATTCAGGAGGAGAAGAGTGACCATTTCTGACATTTTCTCCAGCCTCTGACTTGGTGAGACTCTCCTGAACACAATACTTATGCTTGGCTTCATGTGTGAGTGTGTGCACATGCCTCGCCCCCATGCTGTGTGCGCCGTCTGCCTCCGCTGCAATTACCAGTAGAGAGAGTGCCCATAGCTACCTGCTCATCATCCCAGAGCCAGAGCCCAGCCCTGGACAAAGCACATACAGCAGCTCCTGCCAGAGACTGCATTATGGAGATTAGGGTGAAAGATTGACAAAGAGGTAGAGGGAGGTGGAGGGAGACGGGCTCAGTGAGAGCAGCGAGGCTTCGGGGAAGGGAAATTAGTTTGCTTCTGGATGATCCCCTAAGGCTCAAAGAGAAGGGGGGAGAAAGACAGAAGGATTAGGAGAGGGGAGACTAGGAAGACAGGCAGAGACGGAGGGACAGAAGCAGACTAATCTTGCTTAGTCAGATATCGGTCTTGTCAAGCCCACTGTGGTCTGGAGCAGCGCTGAAATGATTAAAAAACTAATCAACAATTCTGATAATCAATTCATTACTGAAGACATTTAGCAAGCAAAAGGACCAAACATGTTCCGTTTTCAGCCTCTTAAATGAGAGGCTTTGCTGCGTTTCTCTGTTTTCATTATGAATTGAATATATTTTGAACTTGGAGATGCTTCCTTTGGCCCCCGAGAACAAAAATGTGATATTTTATGGGTCAAGTTATTAATGGAATAATTGGAAAATCAAATGATATTGATTATGTGACCATGCAAGATTAAGACATACAGACAAAGAGATGAAGTGAGGGAACACCCACAGAGGTGAGGTGACAAAGGCTGACGCCAAGACAAAAGCACCAGCCAAACAGAGGTCAAGTGTTTGACAGGGAGAAAGAATGCTGGACAAGAAAAAAGTTGGAGGGAGAAAGAAAGAAATCCAGACAGGAATGGACTAATAGCAGAAGAAACAGGAGCTTAAGAAAAAAGGATAAACACATGCTTGAGGACAATGTGGATGATGAAAAGATGTAGAAAATAGAGTGACATTGCAGTCATTTCCATCCTAGTTGGAGTGTGCTCACTCGGCTGGACACCTTAGTGCCCTTTGTGATGAAGGAGAGTGGTTTCAGTGCAGACAATGGCTGGGAGGAGAGCGAGCTTATGGCCAGACTAGGCCTGTGTTAGCCTAAATGGTAACAATCAATAACCCCCTCAGTCAGTTTTACCCTGAGAGGGCTGGAGCCTGAGCTGCAGTGATGCACATGGCACTGAGGTGTACGTGTCTTCATGTGTCAGTGGTTTCCTGGTTATTCATTTTGTCTTTATGCACTGCATATATATTTCTTTATGTTTTAGGCCAGTGGTTCTCAGCCTGGGGCTCAAAATCCCCAAAGGCATCACAAGATGAATAGGAAATATTTTTCTGCTACACAAAATTTGATTCATTTTTTTCTCACTTTTCATTCATCTTTGCTTTTTTCCTGAGAAATACTAGATATTTGTGCTAATACATGATGAAAGCAACAAATGACAAACAAATTGTCCTTTGGTCATTAACTCATGCAAGTTGGAACAAAAGGTTTGCAAGTAGACTTTAGGGCTGCAGTTACCAATTATTTTGACTCTTGTAATTTATACTATTAATACTAGAGCACAATTCCCATAACAGTTTCCCAGAGTCCAAGGTTGCATGTTTTTGATTTTTTATTTTGGCCATCCAACAGCTCCGAACTCAAGGATATTCAACTTGAAATTATATAAAACAGCAGGAAACTGTTACCAGTGTATCAGTTTTAACTCTGCAGTTAGACCTTCACTAGTGTAGAAATAATTCTTGGAGGGGTTGTTTATGTACTCCAATTTCCTCTTGGAAAGAGAAGCATTTGTTGTTGAGCTCAGCCCAGTGGGATCTGCACTACGCAGTAAAAGGTGCCAAGCTGTGCACGACATTAAAGGCCAAAGTAGAAATCGCCGTCTGCCCACACCTGCAACACTGCTCCAGTATGGGGCTGGAGTGTTTTTTAGAGTTCCCCCACACTCACACACTCAAACACACACACAGTGGAGACTTTGTTAGCTTCCCGGTACAGCATGTTTCCACCCTGACTGGAACAGTGCGGCCGTTGTGCATGTGGTTGCAGCATTGTGCGGACACATGCATGCAGCCAGTGGCCACACTGGATTGTATTCATTACAGAGGGATAATTGTAGAATCGGCATCACTCAGCATAAATCACTGTCAATAGAAGAGTTATGTTCTAAAATGTGGTCTCAGACATTGAAGTAAAGTCAGTTTCACTTTCAAAATGACTATTGACTAATTTAAGATACCTTTCGTATTGTATTGATTACATATCAACCCAGGTTCATCACAATATCATTTGCATCAACAACAGTAGTTGGTTGAAGCAGTAAAAAGAGAACAACAGATTTTTGTCTTCATTGGTGCATTTTTTTGTTTCTGGCTGCTTCTTTATTTCTGGTAAATAGTAAAGTCTGAATTTTAAGTTCATTAATGCTACTTTATAATGCTTTTGAAGTCTTTGAAATGCCAGTCTGAGAAAAATGAGCAGGAAGACCATCCAAGCCCTGAAAGTTTAGTGTGACATGGAAACAAAAGAAACTTTGCTCCAGCACTATTTGGCCCTTTCATAAAGCAACTAAAGGAACTATGGAACTTCCCTAAAGCCAAGTCTCTGCCACACACACATTTTTTCTAGAAAGAGAACAAGCGGCTGTGCTGCACTGTTCTGCTGGCAGTTTAATATATCACCTCCTCCTTCTGGCTTTTCCAATATCACTTGGTTCTGTTGTTTTCAAAAGGGTTTCTGAGCTCATTCTGTGCTGCACTGAGGGATGTTTAACGGCATCTGAAACGCCTGGATCTTTTTTTTTTCTCTTTTTTTTCCATTTCAGGCTGTTATGGGTTGAGCCTGCCTCCCAGAAATGGAAAATTATTCTTGTGCAGAAAGCCTTATGGACCACAAAGAGTTGTTTCCTCTTTCTCCCGGTGTGAAAGCCCCGGCATTGATCTCGCTCCCCAGGTGTCCGCACTGCACAAGTTGTATCCAGAGCTGAGGCAGGGGGTGACTCTAGCTGGCTCATAAATTCGGGGCTCACACACACAGAAAGCACAATACCACACACAGAGACATACTGTATACACACTTTATCCATCGGCTGCATTTAGTTTTATTAATTTGTTAACACAGAAACACACAACAGCACATGCAGGCATGACCTCACACGGTCACCCTCTGACTTTTCATTGCAAGTGTGTGTCAGTGTACGCGTATGTCCAGTGTGAGTCAGCCAGTAGTGGTGTGCATTGAGCTTACAGCCACAGTAACAAGGGGTTGAATGGTTTGCTGTTCAACACCATGTGGCAGTTTGCAAGAGGAAGCAGAAACATATGAACGAGGACTTAACACGGATATTATCTACTGACTGAAATAACAGACTCACTCATTTGATTAATTATATTGTGGATCCTCTTCTCGAAAATGTGCCGCCATGGACAATAATACAGCTTCCTTTTCTTTGATTTTGTTTTATACACAATAGAATGAAGCAAAACCTGTCAGTGTTTCATAGACAACTTTGATGATTGGTGTCTCCCTGGCTTTTTGTTTCTATAAGATCACCAAGCGCAGACAAGAAATTAAGAAACACAGCGATCTTAAAAAAATGTATAATTATTACTCAAAATCTTACTTAAATGATATAATATGGTGAATGGTATTATAATTCAACAAAGGAACAAGGAATTCAACAAAAAGGAGCTATGGGGAGAGAGAGAGGGCAGGTGGAGATGGAGATGATGTTGATGGTGTTGATATGGATGTTAATTCTGAGGTAAATGTGGTCAAACACACTTGCATTTCTTAACAAAACAAAGAAAATTTCATTTTGCAGCCTGTAGTGATTTTATAATTAGATTTAAACCACAGCCTCAGTCCACTGTCTGTTTGTGTTAGAGTAATCAGACATTCTGCTCATTAATTAAAGCCCAATTACTTAATTTGTTCCTAATAATAAGAGCTCAGTTATATACAAGCCCATACTGAATGCATGTTTCTACTACAGTCTTCCTTGTGGCTTTGTAAATTCCATCTGCGCTGTGTTTAGGCGTGCTTTTAAGAGTCGGAGAATTTCCCCTGCAGAACTGAAAGGCACTTTTTTTTTTTTAGAACAAATGTAATTCACCGAGCCCTGCAAAAAATGGCTTCAAATCCAGCTTCTTGCTTAAGCCTCCCCGGGTTAGTTTAAAAACAAAAATGTCTTCCATTTTATGGAAGAGTTGGGTGAATTTTAATGGTCTTGTATCAAAGTTAACACAAGTCTGCAAGTGGCTTGAAAGTATGACAAGATGTCCCTGTTTTAGAGATAGCATCAGGAGGCTGGGTTGAGTTTGGTCCCTAGGCTCCAAACCCAACCCCAAAAATCTGTTATCTCGGTGTTCATACCCACAAGCCCTCTAGAACAAGTTGACTCATATCAAAGCGTTGCTCTGCCCAGCTAAACATTTTAATTTGTCCTGAACAACAGCCTCGGATACCTTTGTATTACTCAGCACTTTGATGTAAAATGCAGTGATATTTCGCCTTATATGCTGAGGCAATGCGAGTGCAAGTAATGAGATTTATGAAGCCCAGGGAAATGAAGAGCTTTCAGGTCCTAACGTCTTATTCTTGTGTTTTGCCACCTCCCCCCCTCCCTCTGTGTTTCCTGTATATTGTGTATAGCTCCCTCCCTCCCTCATTCCCCCTCTGCTCTGCTATAATGTGTGCCGCTGTACCAAAAAACAGTCGAGTGAGGATTTATTTATGATGGGTTTTTGAGGCTGGCTGAGACTTTTTATCCTTAAAAGACAGTCTGTTATCTTTCTTTTTAACAACTATAGCGGCTGAATATGGAGATGTCTTTTCTCTCAGAATGTTTTTCGGCACGATCGAATGGACACAGATCATGCATGCCTAAATGTTACAGCTGTTTCACAATATAATTTAAACCCCTGTATCATTAGATATTGCTGCAAAGTCATTATGCAGGTAGATGGACAGGGGGCCAACCTGGGTCAGCTAATCTCAGATAATCTGTCTGCATGTTGAGCCCGTGTACAGAGGTCGGGACCCACTGCAGCTCCACCCACGTGGGGTGCTGTGTGTCAGGAGGAGTTCAGACAGCGGTCTCTGCACCCCTCATGTGACCTCGACACACTTTCTGACTCACCTGCATATCAAATTTGATGCTTTGGTTTTAAAGCAGCAAATGAGCCAACGTTTTGATACATAATTAATAATGTGTAGAATGGGTGGAAATGGTACTTTACATTAAAAGTGAGCCTATCAGTGTTTCACCCTTTTGGCCCAAATCTCTTAATTTTGCTGTTAGTAATGTTGAGATTAAAACACACAACTGTTAACATAATGAGGACACATTGTTAACTCATTTAGGTACTTGGCAAGTAGGAAAAATGTTGACACTGAACGAATCAGTCAATGTTGACTGACAATGTGTTTAATTTTTTTCTGTATTTCATTTTATGCTTATTTCATTAGTTTTCATTTGCTTTCTGCCAAAATAACTGAATGACGATCTTTCCTAACCTTAACCAAAGTGCTTTTGTTGCCTAAACTTAACCACAGTCACGCAAACTCTGCACTGTACTGCAGTCCTGCAGTTTGTGTTTCATTTCATTCAAAAAAAATGTCTGTAAACGTGATCCAGGTTGGAATAACGTTTGTCTGCAAAGCTTAATTACGAAAGCATATTAGTTGTTCTTGGAGACGGGGTCGGATATTCCCTTGTTCTCCCACCAAAAATACGATGCAGGGAAATTTGTTTCTTCAAAGAAAAAGCTTGGATTGTTCATTTTTGCTTAAGATTGATGTCTTCCCTAGTTTCAGAGGATATTAAATTAAGTTTCATACAGAGCTCAACTTATACTATATATTTGAGGCTGGCACATTACAATACTATTTTGAATAAGAATTCCTTAAATTATTTATTTTTTAAGAATTCTGATTAAGCTATATACAAACAGATATATAGATATGAATTATCCTAAGCACACACCATATAACTGCAATGTCCCTGATTCGATTCCTCAATTGTTTCTCATTACCCATCAGCTGACACACATGGCAGTAATGTATAAGGTAGTGTTGGATGACTAATCGAGGTGTAACACATGTTCTCCAAATACTCATGGAGGAGTGTGATTTAATGGCCAATCACAGAGGAGCTGAACATGTACAACTGACAGGTCTGGACACATGAAGACTGTGATTATCTCGCAGTTACTTTGTCACACAATGATTTCCAATCATGATTCGCACAAGCATCTGCGTCCTGTGCACAGAAAACGGTGCATTTTCAGTTTTTTCTTCCACATTGTTGATTTTTCTCCTGATGAAGTGTACTGCAGTTTGATTTTAGTACCTAGAAAAACCTTCCTGAGATGAAAAGTCATTCAGTATTGATATGAGAAAGGAGAAAAATGAACTTCTCTGGGCTTTATTGTAGGTGTATGTTGTGATGTGAGGAATGACTCACAGCGCGGTGATCATTTTTCACTTTGTGGCGAGTTTTTAAAATTTAAGAACTTGGAGCATTTATGCAACATTTTTCATGTGTGCTACAGGGATAAATACAACAAATGAGTCCGATCCTGGCTTCATTTTGGTTCGAATATTTTCAATCCATGCTTCGAGTAAAGTTATAAATCCAAATAAGTCGTGTTATGATACATTACCCTTTTAATGGCAGCTAATATAGCTCATACAGCAACTTAAGATTGGCAATAACATTTGACATTTTCCCCTTTTCTACCAAAAATGTATCAAACACTTAAACTGATGCACATATTAAACAGAGAATAATGTTAACCTTAATACCTCCCAGTCCCAGCATTTTCTAATTATGGCAGTGTTTCAGCAGTAGGAAATGGATTAGTAACATTTGCATGTTGATACACTGTAGAGTCATGATGTTAATGATGTCAGCTACTATCAGCTGTTTCAGGGTGATTGCTAGGAGCAGTTCTGTCTTGTTGAGGATGTTGGGTGTTGCAGAGGACGGTGACACAGGCCCGGGCGACGGTGACGAGAGACAAAGAGACAGCACATGTCTCAGACCGCTGCAGATTTACATTACAGTTTCCTCCACTTCTTCTCCTCCTTTTAACCTCTCCATCTCCTGCTACCCCGGGCTCCTGACCTTAATAGCAGCCTCTTTCCTGTATGACTGGGAGACACATAATCCAATAAACACAGCACCCTGCCTGTGGCTGGGCCCAGCACACACGTACAGATACACTTTAAGAAAAAACCACACACATGTTCACGCAAACAAGAGTGTGAGCTATCTTCATCAAGCGTGCGTCAGCGCTGAGTGCTTTTTTAGCAATGTGTACATGTCACCTCATGTGAATGCGCTGCACATGAGGAAAGGCTCTGCACGGAGATGTTTTGGGGGCAACTTATTCACATTTCTTTGGGCTTTTTTAATTCGTGCAAGGAGCTGAACAGGATGTTGTCATTGCTCATTTGCTCATACTTTCTGTCTAGGGATAAGGGTTTACTATTTATACAACCTCTGGCCTCTGCTGCTTTGTATTTGCCCCCTCTTGGTCAAGGAAATTCTTAACCTTACAGAGCCCTCTACCATTTTAAGGCCAACCATTTCTCACAACTTGTCGGACCCTTTTGGAATCATCAGGGGTTTGGTAAGGTCCCATCCCCCAGCTGGAGATAAATAATGAGTCTCTACCACTTTTTCACATGTGTGATTTCATTTATTGGCCCATTTTGCTTCACTTCTCTGATCTGGAAGATGATTTTATTTTTTAAATATATATGCACAGGTCCCAGCAGATTACCTCAGCAGGTGCACAAGCGTCAACATAACGTTTCTGGCTGGTCAAGCAGCACTGCATTAATGCCTGATTTCCACAAATGCCATTCACCCTTAGCTTAACGTCATCTGTGTGAATGGAAATGCACCTCCAGAGGCAGCCAGAGAGAAGCAGGGGGATGCAAGAGTAGAGAGAAGTAAAGACGAGATGAGACGAGGCCAAAAAGAAAGCAGGAGAAACTAAAGGAAGAACCCACCCGCTCTCATTCTCTCTCTCACACACACATGCATGTGTTTTGTCTCGAATGCACCCATAGATAAGGTCTCCAGTGGGTTGTACTTGACACAAATGAATTCAATATCAACAAAAGCTTTTCTAAAGATGCTGGTTGTGGAGGTGGCACATAGGTTTTTGTCTTTGTCTTTCTGACAACCTCTTTCCTCATGTGAACAGGTGCCAGTAGAGAAAAACAAACACCTCGTCAAAAAAACAACCTTGTCTGATTTATTTATTTTTTCATAAAGCCAGAAAAGATTGAGGTGCTTTTTGCACCAAATTGCTGAGTCCATTTGAACTATATTATCCCTGGGTTCTTATTGAAAGCATTTTTGTAAGGGTAATACTCTCTATATCTACAATGCTTACATAGCGGCATCAGTAGCAGCTGTGAGCTTTAAATCTAATGTGCTCTGAAACAGCACAAACAATAAAAGAGAAGAAAATGCCACAGTGGGACATTGGTTTACAAGGTACCAAACAGCAGCAATGTGTGTGAAATGGAGCGAAAACCAAAGATATCTCAATGCTGCAGTAATCATAAGGCACGTTATTAAAACCTGCCCTGCCTAATTTCAGCTAATCTGGCCTGAATTGGCCAAGTACACTTGGGAATTGGTTTGTTGAGCCTGGGAGCTGTCCCATAAATTGCAATGCTAATGGCGGGGCTGAACAGGCTCCTATCCCTGATAAAGGCAGATTTAATGGAGATATTTCACACAGAATCATTTATCAGGGACTGACAGGCAGACTCACACCCCCCAAAAGAAACTACACACACATGCACACAAGCACCTTGATAGGCATGGGCCACGTCCTCCCTGTCAGTGCTTGATCCATGACGATACAACTCTATCTGCCTGCAGCAGATTAACTAAACTCAGTTTGTTGTGAAATTAGACAAAATAAAAAAGAAAAAGTCAAAAAAAAAAAAAAAAAGCAGAGTGTATTTACATCATGGTGGATCTGAGCTCATTTTTGGCACTACTGGTCCATGACTGTGGACAGACAGAGAGGAAAATAGGCTGTGAGATTTTTTTAAACGCTAGAGTGGATGCATCTGAAGCAAGTCATAGATCACTGATAAAATCAGACAGTACAATACAAATATGACTGTAGTGGAACACAGAGGCATTGTCATGCAGGGGGCACACGTGTGCACTCATGTTGGTGGCAGTAATAGCCTTCATTGCTAAACAATGTCATTTTTAATGCTGCTGTGTCTTGTGAAAGTTTTAAAAAATATCCATGTTGACTTGTACAAGATGGCTGCTTTAGCATTTCTGTGCTTGTGAAATAAATAAATAGGATTTAATGTGATTTAATATGAACAGAAACAGTGGTTGGATATTGTAACCCCAGTTCTATGATTACACTGATTACACCTGTGAGCACAGCCTCTTGTTTCTATGTAACTGCATTCTAACATGCTCTGCTCATCATCCAGTGTTCATTTTGGCACCTGAGAGTGATTTAATTGGCAGAAAATGTGTTTTATTTTTATTTTAGTTTCATTTTCATCATGAATTTAAGTTTGTCAATCAAAACTTTATTAAATTAACATTGCCATCATCATCATCATCAGCCAATACAAGTCTACAAGGGCTCTACATTTTAGGTGGTGGCATCTGTCTTCCTTCAAACCACCAGTGTCCACAGGTCAGGTTAGATATAATAATCAAAATGGTGAGGATTTAAAGAATACTGCAAATTCTGCTTCACAGGGTTTTCATATAAGATAAACTGAGACTTATTGGACAGAGCTGTCACGGTTTGGATTTTACAATTCCCAATGCACTACTACTGTACACAACTATTACTCATAAATTGATACTGCCTTACAGACAGACCTAAGACAGAAAAACACACCAAACCGCACTTGGCAATGACAGCAGCTGACTTCAATAAAGTATATATATAGTTTAGATACAGGCACTTCAGCGTCCATTGTAAATCTCTCACATAAAAATAATGAACATGCCGAAGCTAGATGGACCTTACCGCTCACTCTGACTGAACTAAGATGTACAGCCAAGAAAAAATATCTTTAACCAAGTGGCTGAGAACTTTTTCTTTCTTTTTTCTTTTAATTCTCTCTCTTTTTTTTTAAATAGACAGCTATCCTGCATCTCCCAGCAACACTCATAACATACTTAATCATTATTATCTCTGAAAATGTGAAATGTGAGGGGATAAGCATGGCATTAGTATAATATGAAACTAAAAACAAAAAAATACCTGAACTGAAATAATGTGCTGTAAATAATGTGGAAAAGAGCAATAAAACAAGGGAGAAAAAAAAGGAGTCGACACATAGCCTTTCTTTAACCCGTCATCAGGCGGGCTGCTGGAAGCTTTGGGCTAAATAGAGCAAAGGTTGGATTACAGTCAGTCTGTAAGGAAGACTTTGAAATGGGCAGCGGTGTCACGTCTGATGATGTCTTTGTTGTCCTCATCATGACCTCACCTGACCAGAGCAGCCATGTAGCTCTTTGTTCATCTCATCTGTCTGTTAATACTGCTCCCAGGGGACATGACTACTCTATGCCTCTCTCGCTCTCAATCTCCTCTCTGCCTCTATCTCCCATCCTTTGTTCACCATCCCCCACTCCATCTATTCCTGGAACTGGTGATTTAATGAAGAGCTTGGTCACTATGAATGACCTCTCCCATCATCAGTGTCCCCTCTTTTTTTGTGTGTGTGTGTGTTTGCAGTCATCAGATTAGACTCAGCGAGCTGCAAAACTTCAGCTGTGTGCTTTATACTTTTGCGCTTACTGTTGCTGCAGTCAAGCATGAGCTTTGTCTGTTAACCCTCAGCACTACTAGAGGCAAACACAAGGCTCAGTAGAAAGAAAAAAAAAATCTTTGAACACACTCTCAGCTTGTTTCCGTCTACTTTTCCATCAGAGAGTACAAAAGTTAAGATATCAATAGCTGACATATTTACAGCACTATTTCCAGGAGAGCTCATTTAAACAGCCCACAAATAGTCCTTTCATGGGCTAACATGTTCGGCAAAGTGATTTCACGCTTAACAAAGCTAATGGGCTAACTAATACCATCTATCTGCCCTCCTTTGTGTGTCCTTTGAAGCTAGCTGGGCGGTAGTTTTATGTGTAATCTAACAGTGGAGGGGATTTTGCTATCCTGCTGTCAAGGTAATGCCCTGTAATTGGCCTTCTGATTCTGTGGGATAATGAGACTAGAAGCGGATGGCAGAGGCTATGCTGCTGTATTTACCTGCAGAACCAGACAATTAGTACACATAATGCTAATCACAAGCTGGCAGGTGGACTTTTTTAATGAGCACAAAAAAGGATTTGTTCCCACTGTCCAGTTTCACACTGTTATTAATGTTACAATGGTGATTATTAATACATATTTTTTGAAAGCCACTCTTAAAACCTGAGCAAAAGAGGTCTCTCACATCATTACTGTGTTTATGTATTTTTAGTAAAATATACTTTTATATAATTAGCTATGACCATGCACTAAAACACCATTACAGATTTGCATTCATACATGTAACTTTACAGGCTAAATTTCCATAATAATTAGTACAGAGGCAGCCATCTGGAATTGCTGGCTGGGCCATGACAGGGCCCTGGCAGGTGCACGGTGGATCTTCTTCAGGTTCCACTACTTAATACTACTACTGCACACTTTAAATCCTCCTCTATGACATAGTGAATGTGGCGCCCTAACCCGAACACGCCCTGTTAGGAAAGAGGAAGCTCCCAGTGGCTAGGATATGGCTTGGAAAAAGTTTTCCTCCTGGCAGCCGAGATGCCTTCAGTCTGGAGTGGCTAACGTATCAGACAAATAAAAATTCAACCAGTGGATGGCACTAAATGAAAAGCCTGGACATCGTTTCATTTATTACAATTCATCCCAAGGGGAATGAATATGTGTACAAATTTTCATGCCGATGGATTGATCAGGTGTTTAGATGTTTTAGTCTGGACCAAAGTGGTGGACTGACCGACTGACGGCGTGTCGGTCTTTCTCGAGCAGACTACAGATGATAAACCTTTGGGGATTCTCAGAACTACCCACCCTCAGAGGCTGTGAGTCTCTCAGGTCATTCAACACAAGGAAAGACGTGTGCAGATTAAATTCAGGCCTTCTCGGCTGTCAGATATTTCACTTAACACCAGACCTTGTAAATTGCCTGTTACAGATCCTGATGTAGCTGTCTTTAACATTTCCAGCAATTCATCAGCTGGGATCCCTTTTGGTTTCTTTGCTCTAAGGAAGGTTAGAGTTGGGTGGCAGGATTTGGATCTGCAGCCTAAAGCTGAGAGGAGAAAGTGGAAACAGTAGTAGGAAGTTGTGGGTCTGTCTGGCTCATTCTTACACCAGAGGCAAACAAGGACAGAGTGAAATGACAGGTGTCTCAGTGGTGTTCTGCCCTCTGGACAACATATGTTCTGTCTGATGCAATTCCCCATATGGGCAACCAATTTTACATGACGTTATGCACACGTGCACACAGCGATATACATGCGCATGCATTTGCATATTGAGCAATAATATACACACTTGTATGCACAATGTTCAGTCTGGTTCAGTCACAACATGCGTTTTCTGATGCCCGTGCTTTTCCTCCTCTCTCGTATGAATGCAAGTATCTCTTCCACTCATCACATATGTGCAGCCGTGCATTTGTCTTGTGATTCAAGACAGGTAATCAGGGACCAGGATGCTGTGGGAATCACACAAAGTGGAAAATGATAACCATCAAAGTTTTCACACTATCGTATTGCTTTTGCTTGTTTTTAAAAATTCCATTTTCTAAATTTAAAACCACTGAAAGGTTGAAAATGCGTTGTTCGTTGTAAGATGCCTGTTTTTTTTTCATTAGAATCTTAAAAGTTTTTATCTTTTAAACCTTAATAAACCTTAATTTTTTCCTCTTTTATGACAATTTGGGACCGCTAATTTCACTTGTCACTGCTAACACTCACTGATTGCCTGGATACGGACATCACAAGTTCCACACATCCTCCAATACACATGCAGTCCACAGCTCATTTAGTCTGTTGTTCAAACAAAATATTGGCAGATGACACTCTGAGCCATGGGAATTAGCAGTGAGTGCTGGTCCTTGCCAATTGATTAATCAAATGAATAGATCAGTCAATAATGAAAATGATCATTGGCTGGAGCCCTAAAATAGACTTTTAAACTTTCTATTGTTGTCTATTCTGAATTATGCAAATTGTTATTATGGTAATTATGTCAAATGGTGATTCAGAGGTTAGAAAGGGGAAGTCTTTTACAAATGGAAACGTCAATCCCCTATAACCCCAAATGTCTCCTGAGTAAAACCCTTAATCTCCCACCTTCTCTCTGAGCGAAGTCTCTCTGGGATGTATGATTTAGTTCGATATGTCACATCAAACAGTTTTGGGCTTAGATGGCTTCGGTTTTCACTGGCCAGCTCCAGACCTCTTTGTCTTTCATAGAACCATCAGCTCTTGTGGGCTTCAGAGCTGTGCTTATGAAGTCCATCACTTAAATACTGATTTGATTGGACACCCTGGGATCTTGGAGATTATTAGGACATGGGGCAGGTCTCCTATCTCTGAGCGTGGGCATGAATGAATTTGTGTCGGCTCTTTATTTGTTGGCGTGTGTGAGATTGTGATTTGTGATGCTCCTCTCGGGTGAGGATGAATAGAAATATCTCCCTGTGAAGTAATAACCTCAGGCTTAAACACAACACAGTGGCAGCATTTGTTTTCGTTTATTTTATTTATATATTTTATTTGTCGCTGAGAAAGGGAGCCTTTGTCTGTGCAGGGCCATAAAGTGGAAATCAATGACAGGCTATAATTCGCAGCCCCAAGAAAAGATCCTGTTAGATCAATCTTCTTTCTTGGCATCAAGACGTGCCATCCAGACATTATTAGAGGACACGACCACTGGTTGGATGTCTGTTTTTCCTATCTTTTTACATCCATATCACACGTACTGATTGTTTAACACATTTCTTAAAACGTGTTAGAATTAATTCATAATGCATGAACATTCTTATAGCAGCTAGACGAAAGCCAACAAAATGCATATCATTTCAACAATGCTGTGCTAGTTAAGGTGAGCTTGTGTGTATCGCCGGTGCGTATTCACCGGCGACTTGGCATCAGTGGAGCTGGCCATTCTTTGTGTGAGCACAGCATTAGACTGTTGATATGTAAACTGGGAAACTTTTTGAAACTTTGACAGTATTTTATTTAGGTAATCTTATTCATTTAGTGCTGATTCAATGAGCAATTTAGTGCATTGTGTGTTTATGTTTATGCAAATTGGTTGTTGGATTCTAGGAAGTTTTGGCAAATCGGATGTTTAATTCCTCCAACCTACAGTACACCATCATATACTCCCTTCTTTGTATGTCATAGGTTTCCCCATCGGTTTCCTCTAGAGCCATATTTTTTTCAGATTTTCTAGGTATTCGTGTTTCTGTGAACACATGGTTCATGCCCTAGTTATGTCTGTGAAAACTATACTAGTGCCCCAGGTGTACAGAAGGTTATTGCCTCACTTGGGGCATGTCCTTGTCAGGGAAGAAGTACAGAGGTCAACCACACTTAGCCTGCTATCTCCAGGGAAACAAACTGGCACAGTCTGGGCTGTAGGATCGACTATGCCCTTGTCACCCCTGTGTCACTCCTGTCGCCACCATCACTGTGATGGTCTCTGATCCTGGCTTTTCCCAGAGGTCCTAATGTGCCATCATCGTGCCATGTGTAGTGACGGCTTTTTGTTACTAATGGTTGGACTCACACGGGAGCCAAACTTGTGTTTTTTTCCTCAGAATGTCCTGTTTCTAACGAGGCTGACAGTGCCATGATTGCAGGCTGGGTGACTCACAGTGGGCCTTGGGCCTCATCAGTTCTTAACCCACTTGCTGCAAGACTAAATGGGGCTCCTTTGTCACACATGGGGAATACATAAACCTGACGGTTATCTGCTGTGGCGCCAGCCTCTAATCTGCACAGAAGAAGGCGTGTGTTCCTGCTGAGAGCCGTGAGAGCTGGTTATTTACAGACATCCCATTTTTCATTGGTTGTCACATCTCTGATGTTAAAGGAATACCGAACGGAAACCTCTGCTCTGAGTATCAAATACTCCCTAAGCTTTAAAGGTGGCTCTGAGAAGTCTGTATCTTGCTCCTTCAGGGGTCCTCCCTGAGGCAGACATGTATAACCCGGATCATGGAAATCACTACCCAAACACACAGCGACATAAATACAGACATAGAACCATCTGTGAACCATTCCTGTGAAATATCTACTTCTACTTGAAATATCTACTTCTACTAGCGGTATAGGACTGGAGCAAGATATAAACAAGATACAAGCAAGATCCATCTTTCAAGACTCAAAACAGATTTTTTTGTGGAGTATTTAAGCTGTTGGTACATTTACTGTAAAAAGCCTTCCTGGTGAACTGCATGACAATGTGCTCAAAAGTGGTTAGATGCAATATAATGTAGCTAAAAGCTAAGCTTCCCTTCTGTGTGTTAGTAGAGTAAAAATGGCTGCAGCATTTATGTCTGTGAAACTAGTCAAGCACTGCATTCATCCTAGGCTGCCTTCTGCCCATTGACTGCGTGTTCAGTCTCATGTTGTCTCAGGATTAACAGATAAATGACCGTCTAAACGTACTGTAATGTGGAATAATCTCTTTGACCTATTAGAATAATACAGCAATCGAACAAACACACTCGCAGAAATGCTGAAACACACACAGTCACACACACAGCACACTTTAATTGATTTGCTGGGGTTATTTGCTTTGTTGCATGCTTGTTTAAAAGGAGAGGATGCTTTGTGTGCATGCAAAGATGATAATGGACCGTGGAGATCATATGTGTCAGTAAATGTTTCGATAATTGTATTATGACATTGTGTGTGTGTGTGTGTGTGTGTGTGTGTGTGATCTGGAGAGGGGGAAAAGAAAAAAAAAATATTTTCAGGGTTTAAGCTCTTCATAACATGAAGCCATTGCTTCAAAGAGTAGTGGCGCAGCACCGCAGTAAGTCACACATTCTAATGTAATAGAATATAGCTGCAGAAGACAGATACAGCAGACAGATCTTCAAGTAAGACAAACAATCTCAGACAGAGTTGTGAAGAGATGAACAAAGCAATGTTGCGTCCCTTGTACAGCACTGAGGAGGCACACAGTTTTAGGTTTAAAAGGAAAATTTGTCAATTTTGAAGAGGAAGTCAGAGGCAGACACAAGATGCTTGATTGGAAAGAGTGAGTTAACCGAGCTACGCCTTTTCTTGTTCTTTTTAAAGACGGTGTGATTAGGTGTTTAGAGCAGGGACTAATGTGATTGTGTTTCTGTGTCCTTCTGGGGTGAGCTAGTGGAGGGCTGGATTGTTTCCCATTAACCGTAAAGCTAACCAGCCATTACAAAGGAGATTATGTCGAACTAAGAGGCACTCTGCTGGACTCGCTTAGCTCTGGCACGGATTCAGACTATGTTGCCCTGATAATCAGGAAGATTTGATCAGCCACCGTTCAAACTGCAAATTTAATGCCTTTCCTAGTTTCTTAATTCCCTTGTGGTCTATACCTTTCTCCGATTTCTCCCAGCACACGTCCCCACAAGTAGACACACATTTATTCTCCTGGCAAATCCATTAGAGTCAGTGACTGGGAACTATTTGTCCAGCTAAGCAGACACAGCCAGTAAGAGTGTGTACAATTTGATCTGTGATACAAACCTGATCCTGACTGAGAGAGGAGTCTTTTCGATGCTGTAAACTGAGTCGGAGCAGTGCGCAGGAGACTTTGAACGAAGCCAATTTGTTCCTTTACGTTATGATAGGCTGGGGACTCCTTCTCAGTTTTTCATGACCTGAGATATGATACCGTGTCAGAAATAGCAACCATGATCCCTCCTCTCTCTGACACATGGCCTAGTCTGGAGGAAAATGCTGCTCTGTATGCCTAAGGTGCAGACACACCTGCAAAGATCTCCTGAAAACAAATAGTCCATGGGCACGTTTTTCAGTTATTTATTCGTGCAGAACTGTGGTTTAAAATAAATTTATTTCTAAATGCATCATTTAAACTAGCTGTCTGGGGAATGCATTTATGTAAAGTAATGGGTATACCTATATGACACTGTCAGTTCAGGCTCATTAATTAAGACGCTAGTCATATGCAAAGTCAGATGATCATGTTTCTCCGATGTTTCTCTCCACGGTGACTAGAAATTGGTACAAGCCACCAATCTACCACTGCAGAGAGAACTATCTTCAAAAATAATGACTCCATTAATTACCGAATGATGTTATTGCGTGATGGCGCTCTCTCTCTCTCTCCCTACACTGCGTTAATTGAATGAACCAATAATAGATTTACAGCGAAGTCGAAAGGCGACAACTGCTCTCTGAGCTGTCTGTCTCGGCCTGTCGTGTTCGCCTAAATCAAGTCAAATCGAGTGTCAGGCGCTGTTGTGGTTAGACTGCGAGAGATGAGAGAGAGGAAGAGAGTGGCTGCGAAGATGGAGGGGAGAGAAGTCAAACTAATGATGGAGCATAAAACAGGCCATCTATGTTTGATGAATGTTAGCGGAGAGACTGGAAAGTGAGATGAAACAAAGATGAAAAGGAGAGAATCTGAAGAGTGCAGTTACACAGAGAGGATCGGCTGATTAAGAACCTAAGATAAAAACAGACACGCGCAAACAGATTGTTCAGACAAACAAGACAGCTGTCCCATGATTGTGGATTCCCCCCCACTTTTGATGTTTTCCTCTACTCATTTAACATGTAAACACCAGTTTTTTCCACTATATTCTGGTAATTTCAGGACTACGGGATGAATCACTTAATTGGGAAACAGTCAATAGTTTAATTGATAATGAATATAGGATGGCTATGGCTCAGGAGGTAGAGCGGGCCATCCACTAATTGGCAGTTCCATCCCCAGTTTCTCCACTCTGCATGTCGAAGTGTCCATGGGCAAGTTACAGAACCCCAGATTGATCCTGAAGGCTGTGCCATCGCTGTGTGAGTGTGTGTGTGTGAATGAGAATCAGATTTGATCCTGATGATCCCATATGAATGAATTTGAATGGCATGTTGTGCAAAGCACTTTGATTGGCTGGAAGAGTAGGAAGGTGCAATATAATTGCAGACCATTTACATCCATTTACTGCTTCCAGTACTTGTATCTCTACTTCATATACACCACATGGCAAAGTAAGTCAACACACAAATATTAGACCCATAGGTGATTGTTGAACATCTCATTCCAAAACCATTAATTTGCATGACTCTGCTGCTACAACAGCCTCCACTCTCCTGAGAAGTTGTGCTGCAGTATTTTGGGACCCGACGCCCATCCCCACCCCAATGTGACCCTTTTAATTAGTGTCAGTTTCTGTAACAGCACAAATTTTGCATTTTGTCAAAACCTTGAACAGGTGGATGGGAATGTGCCTTATGATGGCTGGTTCTCCACTCACCCTTTGAGCTGTTTGAAAACTATAAACAAACTAGATCGCTTCCAGCATAACTCTGCTTTAAAGATTTTCAATGGAGTCGAGGCTGCCACAAAGTTAGAAGCCCATTGTTACAGAATAGAAAGAAAATAAAATATCACTGTGTGCTGTATGTACCAAAAGCATGAAAAACAAAAATGTTATCTATACAGCATGTATGATAGTAAAACCTGACCACTGGCTAGGTAATAGCTCCAGCCAGCCAATATAAGAGTTGGCTCTTTATGCTAAATTAGATTTAATGTAGAGTTCAATGCTGCTTTCAGTTTTTTTTAAGCCACCATATAGAATCAATACAAAGTGTGTAGTCTCTAATCTAGTAAGTATTGCACAGCTTGTTCAACAGCACATTTTGCCCAGTGTGAAGATGTGCTACATGCCGTCTTCACAGTCATTAGTGCTTCAGCACAGGTGCTAATGGAGTGGCTGGCCTGCTGTGTCGCTTCAGGCCTGCTTGAAAGCTTGTAAACTTTTTCATTTCACTACCTCATTTTTCTTTCACCTCTCTCTCTCTGTTTCCTGCTACTGTAGTTGTTTTGCTGTCCTCTCTCTCATCCTATAAGCCATTTGACTTTCAACCCCCTCTGCCTCTGTGTTTTCCTCTCCCGTGCGTCAGCGTATGGCAGGATCAATCGCCGAGGGTGTGTCCTATAAGATGCAGCGCAAGCTGTCTGCTGTCTCCACTCACTCACGCAGAGATGAATGTTAATCAATGCTATGTGTGGAGGAGGAATCGCATCAAAATCTACCGTGTCATCCTCATTCGAGATGTGTTCTATCTTTTATCAACACACACCTGAAGATGCACATTTAGTGATATTGCTGCTGCTCCACAGTTGAGATTTGAATGAATTTGCAGCTTTCGTCAAACACCAAAGGTTAATATCATGTCAGCTCCACTCAGGAAGGGAAGGATGTGTCACCTTTTTAATCAAAAATTGATTCATGTTGCACAAGCAAGGACTGTTTTGAAACATCTCACGATTGACGCGTTCAGGGACACTCCAGCATGCAATGTTACAGTTGGCAGCACCTTTAAATGCAAGAAACAATAGCATTAACATTATCACCTGTTAGTTTACTTTCTTCTAGGTCTGAATAAAGCATAAATGTATTAACATAAAAATGTATTAACATAAACGTGTCTGCATATTTTCTATTTCCTAACACACGTAAAGACTAGTCTTGCTCGAAAGGGTCTTGTTAGTCCAAAGACAAGGTTGTTCTCATCGCTGAAGCCTTTTCTCTCATAAAAGTGAAACCCCACATTTGTGTAACTTGTCAAACAGTCCCACATTTCCTGTCAGACTCTTGGAAGTAGTCTCAATGATTTTTTTTTTTTTCACCTCAGCAGTTGTCAGACTTTTTGCCACAGAATGTCACGATGAGAACATCATGACATTTTTTTTTTTTATAATCCTTGGCAGCTCGACAGATGAATAGGCCTGTTCAATAGATGGATATTGATTTGAGGTTATACTTGGTAACCTAAGCGCTTTTCGGGACTACTAACTAGCTAACTAACTAATTAACTGAGTAACTGTCACACTGGCAACAGACTGCTTGCTCGTCTCAAACTGATTCTCTCCCCATTCTAAAGGAATATCTGCTGTTGTGAATATGTAAATGTCTGGATGTGGACTATAACATGTCACCCACTTTTTCAAAAGTAATTCCCTGAAAAAAAAGTGTAATGATGTAACAATCAGAGCTTTTAATATCGGTCTTGCTTGCAGATGCTCTACCAGGCACAAATTACGTACTGTGACTAAACTAAATGCTCACTGTGTTTGAGTATTACTTTCTACTAGGCTTCAAGCCTGCAGCTTGAGTATTAAAGCAAGAGTCAACTGATGGCTGCTGAGACGCTAGGTTACCAATCAAAAACATGACAGTATGCCTTGAAGGCAGAATTGGCAATTTGTAGTTCATTGCCTGAAACATGCAAAACTACTATATGGTCCTTTTAAATCTGAGAGAAAGACAATTTAATAATCTCTTTCAATCATGATGCTCTTTTTTCTGTTTTCTTTGTGTCTTTTCCTCGCTTTCACCTTCTATGTCTGGCTCATTTGCGCATCTTTCTATCCCGTCTCTCCCTCCCTTTTCTTCTTCTTCTGGGGTTTGATCCATTATAGATCAGTGATAAAGTTGCGATTCCCCAGTCCCAATACCAGTCCAAGTCACACCTGCTCTTCTCTTTCTCAGTCTGAAGAAGATCAATCTCCATAAGTCAGCCAAACAGGCCTTCAGGGTACCTTTCACCGAGCAGTTCCACCAAAGACGCGTGAAACTCTGAGAGACTTCTCAGCCCGCCATCTTCTGTCGCGTTTAGCAGCCCTCGTTTCTCTGAATCCATCTTCCCTCACAGGCGAAGACAATATTTTCACCCAGTGTGAATTTATTGAGAAGAGGCTCATTTTTGATTTGATCTTTAATCAAAGCAAAGGTGACAACGTGAATGTCATCACACAGTGGGAACAAAAGAGGCCCTGACGGCAGCTGTATGGCCTGGCCATTAATGGATGCTAATATAATCTACAAGCGGAGGACACAAAGTGATACTGCAGAGAAATGAGTTGGAGTCGTGTTTGATGCAGACACCTTTCAGCTTCATTAACCGACGCTATTACAGCTCGTGCCTCATGTGGATCAGTGCTCATGTCTCTGGGCCCTCGTTAATATCACACAGTACAGGTTTTACAAAGGTATTAAGAGATTATGGTGGCAGAATAGATCACACTTTACAAGTGCTTTTATCCTTTCACGCACCTCTTCCAATCATTGTCATTAGGATAAATTCCTGGGTGACAAAAAAAGAAAGAAAAAAAAAACACAAGGGCCTGAATGGGTATTAGAAAATGATAATCGCGGATTATCTTTCTTTGTTTCTTTCTGTCTTTCCTACAGCTTATCTCATATTTGGCAGTTTTAGTCATTTATCAAGCTAAAATACTGACCATTCTCCAGTTCTAGAGGATTTTGATGCTTTTCTACGTTTTAAACAAATAGAAGAATATTTGCACATGGAGCGCTACGACTTCTTAACCAGCTCTGATGAGCATTGCTCCATGCTATGGCAGTCATTGCTAAAGGAACAGACTTTACTGAGGGCTGTCAGTGTATCACAGGTGTAAAAACAGGCCAATTATACAGACAGCACAGACAGAAACTGATGTGCGCCGCTAAATTCACATTACATATAATGTGAAAGACAGTAAGGCCTAATGGGCCGCTCCAGAGTCAGATGTAATGCAGCATAGAGGACAGGACACGACATCAACCAAATACAGCAGTGAGACTAATGCAGCATCACATCATCACATCAGACACATCAGAAGGACAGCATGAGTCATGAGACAGCTGGGGGTCAGTAGACAGGAAGGAGACAGAAAGGGAAACTATTGCAGTGACGTTTCTGAGGATAGATAGATTTTTCTTTAGTATTCAGCATACATCTCAATGAAAACGTAGGAAGAAGAAACAAAAGAAGCAACTGAAATGAAGAAGAGGAGTGAAAGAGACCACACAATAGTTTTTCACACATTGGATGGCATTGTTGTGCTAAGGAAGCACTTTGTACCCCGAGGGTTGGACTATGAATCTCTGGCAACACGCCAGAGTGCAGCAGAACGATGCCATCACCACCCTGCTGCCTTCTTGATGTTAGTTGGTGCAGGATGGCAATGTGCAAAATACTATGGAAAAACAAATCAATCAGCACCCGTCTGAATTATTTCCTCCTTTTTCTTTTCCTTCTCTTTGCTTTGCTCTTTTTTTCCTTCCTCTTTTGTCGGAGTTACACTGTGTTGACCCTCTGTGTCTGAGCCAGGGTTTGGGTGCCAAGTAGCAAAGACTGGCCTCACAATGTCTGTCTTCTAATGACCTGCTTCCACAGTGGCTAATTGAGCCCTGCATTATGTGAGCAAATATGCAGATCAAAATATCAGGCTTCACACGGGAAAAAAAAGAACAGGAAAAAGATTTTCAATTGGTGGTCCTGGGCAGCATTTTCCTTGTGTCTTTTGTTTGAGGATTAATTTTTTTGAAGGGTCATTGTGTTGAATTATTTTAACTTTTCAAACTTTTATTCTTTATGCTGACACACACTCTACATACTGTATGTTACATGTCGTCTAAATCCAGGGAGAGTTTTCCAGGTAAACACCTGCCATCCACCTCCAGGCAGTGGAGAACAGAGCTTTGACCTGTCAAGGTTGTGCACAATGTCCCGTGTGCACTCTTGTCAGTTTGAAAGTGCCAGTGTCCCCTGTGCTGCTTCCCATGGGGATTACTGGGGATTCACTGGACACGCTAGAGTTTACTGGAAACTGTCACTCCAGACTCCAGGGAAGATGTACCGAAATCCACAATGTGTCCATGTTTCTTCCATATAAAATAACATTACCAATAGGACTTATTCAATTACCATGTCAATAATACGTATTAGCCAATTGTCAGGATATGGAGTAAATATTTCTTCACTCTCTTGCTTTCATTCGTCCCATGGTGCTTCAGTTTAACACAGTGTGTTAATACAAAAACACATGAGCTTGGCTGTTAGCACAAATTATGTTGAAAATATCAGGGAGAGAATGAGTCCCATTTGGAATCATTTTGGACTAAATAATGTAAACCCAGCAACGCCCAACACAAGTAGTAGAGAAAAATCCATTTTTGTTATGCTGGTCTGTGAAAAGCTAACCCTGGCATCAGATAAGTACACTGATACACGATGATTCTTCCAAACCACTGGTTATTCTTTCCCCAGCGTGCCAGCGTTTAAAAAGTTCCTTCTTTCTACGATGTCTGCATAATATCTTGGCATTGCATTTAGAGCCAAGAGGAGATGTGTTGGGTCAGACTTCTGTCGTTGTCCATGTCCTAACAACATGTATGTACCCATGTTTGGCATTATGAAGGCTTGAGGCTGTCTACATCTTAACTGCCAAACTCAAAACATGAACAGACCACAGAGTTCATGCAGGATGAGCCTCTCAATGTGGAGACATCGGGCTAAAACAGCTGAGGTGAATGTCAAAAGTAGATGCATGATGTCCATCAACACTGATGTCACTATCTAATTCTCGTGGCTGATTAAGATGACTTAATTAATCTTCATTAATTATAACTCATTGGTATGGCAAAGTGTCGGTTGCAGCACAATTAGTGCTACAAGAACACAGCTTGCCCAGTCCCCCAGCACAACGCTCATTTTCGGTATCCTACAGTTGATAGAAATAAGAGCATCCCCTTTAAAGTTGAAGAAGACAGTGAGGGAATTCTCTAAAGGGCCTGCCAGAGGACAACGGGTTCTATTGAACATTGTTCTATTTAACTTTCTACTGTTCACTAGAATGTCTTAAGGGGATCGGCAATATCTTAAGCCCTGGGGATGAGGTATATAGAATAAATATTTTTTTGACAGTGCTTAATGAGAAAAAAAAATCAGAAAAAGGAATAATGTGTAATGTTGCACATGTTGAAGTGACAGAGCGGAGGCTAAAGTGGCTGAGGCAAATGGAGAACGTCTTCAGAGAGTAGAAGTAGATAAAGTGGTTTTTAGAATGACTAATTTCCCTTATGAAATCCATCCTGTAAGACCTCCTTTATTGCATGATGGGCTGTCATTAGACTCCGACTATAGATAGCCCTGGAATCCCTTATAGACCTCGCTAGCCTACATTAAGCTCATCAGAAAATGTGACTGGAGATTTGAGCAGATTCTGCCCGCCCCCCCAATGGGCATACCTCCAACCTGCTTGTTTACACCTGTGAAGGTCATGTTGGACTTTCTCATTGGATTGCAGCTCTGTAGTTTTTAGTCTTAGTGTGACCTTGAAGCGCGGCTGTGCTTTTTTTTTTTTAAACCTGCATGTATATTAGCTCAGGGATGCTTAAGGCAGAAAAACAAAAAATACAACATGGATTTGTGGATTTACCCTTCTGCTGTTTTCACTGTTAATCCTAAAGACTACCTATGCTTCTCTGCCCGTGCCCTGTCCTTGAGTGTGGAGTGGTGTTTGTGTGTTTCAAGTAGGTGTGTTTTTGTCTGTGCTGGTTTCCAGCTAGACAGGAACCTAAGCGCTACCCCACCGGGGCAGGAGTAGTTCCGTCTCCGACCCCAGTTATTCTCTCCTCTCCCCACCACTTTACGATCAATTCCTTCACGCAGCCGGACTCCCCGCCTACCAACCACTACACCGTCCCAAAAGGCTGTCAGAGTCTGAGTAAGGGAGAGTAGGGGGGAGTAGAGGCAGTGAAACAAAGAGAGATGCTCATAAACAAAGAGAGTAAGAGGGATGGATGCTAGAAATAAAAGATTGAATGATAAAGTAATTAAAGTAACAGTTTTCATCGTCGGTCGCCACTTTCTGTCATTCAGTATTTATCAATCAAACAACATTCTAATAAGCATTTAAGGTCGAATCACAAAAAAGTACTGATCAAAGTCAGGGTGATAAAAAAAAGAAGAGTTAAATGAGGTTAACTTTTAATTCATAAAAAACAAAATATATGCATATTACATGAATGAACTAAAATTTGAGACTAAAAATAAACTAAGTTTAAGCCTTGAATTATTAATGAGTTAGTAGATGAACTGAACTGCAGTAGCCAAAGATGTAGTGCCTTTTCAAATTGAATACAGATAAAGATGAGTAAGTCTTAAGAAAGTTGGTCAAACACATCCATTTGAAAACTTTTGGCTAAAGTTAATTGTGAGGGGCAATTTGTTAATACATCTGATTTTAATACAGGAAACAAGATTATGGAGTAGAATAAGTGACAGGAGCAGCAAATATTAAAGCATTTACAGATCATTGGTTTGGCTCTTTGTTTATCCTAAACAGTCTAAATGCTGCAGGTACACCACAACATTCACAGCACACACACCAAACCCTCTTGTCAGCAGGACCTCCTCTCTCCGCACACACACACACACACACACACGCTCACACAACCACACCTGCCTTCTGACACACACTCCCCATCCGTCCTTCCATACCTTAATGAGGAAGCTCATTATGGACAAACAAGCTGCCGCTCCTCTGAATAAGCAACGAGGACAGCTCTGCTGTTCAGCTGAGTGTGGCGGCGCCGGCTGAATATTTTATTGATTCTGCAAGTCCAGCTGTTGATCTGTCTTGTGTACTCGTGTCATTAATATAGTGTGTGCAGAACAAAGCCTCGTGTCCTATGAGTTCATCAGGTTGCAACACTTGTTAATCGGCTGCTTTAGTGTGCTGTTTGCTGCTTGTGGGTCAAGACTGTGTGTTTCCATTTAAAGTATGAGCTCAGCCAATATGGATGTCTGTGTCTGCGTGTGTGTGTGTGTGTGTTGCTGTCCTCTCTTCACTTGTAATGCTGATCGTTTATGTCGCAGCTAAGTGTGACTTGGTATAGTATACCTGATATCTGTGTGGCAAGATGGCAGCAGAAGGAGCAAGGCGATGAGAAATGCATCAAAATAAAAATTTCTACAACCATGGTTGTAGTATAAGACCTAGATATTAACCCCAAAGATGGCGCCTCTTCAGTCCAATAAGACTTGTTGGACTGGCACATACATTTCTGGAGAATGCAGTGCACTGAATATGTGCAGCAGGGTTGATCCCATCACGACCCGGGCACACCTGGGCTGGTGAATGGCTCACATGACCATGGTGACATCATTCAGACAAGAAATTACTTTTCTGGGCTTTGGAATAGTTAGACAAATGGTTTAAAAATATAGCAAATCATAGTAATGGGCCATATTTATAGCTGCTGGTCTTCTGTCAACAGTTTCTGATTGTTTCACCAGTTTGTGTTGCAATAGTGTGGCAACAGGGTAAAATTGGAAGCAAGGCTAGGTCTCTAGTTATCTTAATAAACCCATGTCTTCAACAAGAATACTTCTCCTGTAGAGCAGGAAGTATTCACCAAATGACCTGACGTAGTCAGATACTTTTTTGTGATACAAAGATGGGGAATCTTTTCATCTTCTACCATCCACCATCACATTTAATTGCTGTTCATTCTGCAGTTTATTGATACCATCAATATCATCAATACCAGCTGAAAGGGAGCCATTGTTGATGGTCATGACAAGTCAAAATGATGTCTTTGGTAGAGGTGTTGTCAGCCGAAGTCACTGTACTCTGGGTGTGTAAGAATGCTCTCTCTTATTGGCTTTTAGTTTTTGTGTCCGTTTCTTTTTTGAGGAGTTGCACCAATTAGTTCATTAATCAATTACTCAATCTACAGACAATGACTCTTCCAGCCTCTAAAATGCAGGAATTGGCTGCTTTTCGTTGTCTTAAGTTATAGTAGATTAAATATCGTTTGACTGATAGGGCAGAGCCACACAGCAAAGAGGTGTGTGGTGCAGTTGTCTCCAGTGGTTTCAGTGATACTGCAGAGGTCACACCCCACATGCACTTTTCCCCTGTGACTCTTTTCTCTTCTTTTCTATTATTTCATCTCCCACCTCCGCTTTCCATTCAGTAAACAGTCTCTTATCGAAGAAATGTTGCTTCAGTGATGAAAACAAGACTCCCACTCGCGTCATCATAGATTTTATGCTTCTATTGTTTTGAAGTGAATCTTTTACTGGGCAACTTTTCTAGTAACAGTCACTTTAAGGACTTTTTTTAAAGGATTTTTTTAAAACATGCAGTTGAAATACAACAACAATGATTTCAAGGTGCAAAAAGCAATCTGAGAAAGAAACAGGAGGTGCCCATAATGATATATTACAATAATATATGTTTATTGTTGTGCCATACATTTGAATTCCTGGTTTAAAATATAGAGAATGTTATTTTGTGCAATTTTAAGTAAAAATACTCCTTATTTCATATAGGTTACAAGCTTAAAACCTAACTCAGTGTATTTGATAAGTGACAAGAATTCCCATTTTTCTTTGGAGACCAGGAACATAATCATGTAAATGAGCAATGACATGAAAGTAATTACCTTAAACGTATGTGCATGTTTCTGCAGGAACACTTGTGAGCTGTTTATACATGAGCTTCTCAGGCTGAGGTGTACTGAATCCGAGGTCTAGCTAGCTAATGAAGTTTCCCCCTCTAATATAATTAATTACAGCACTTATCTGACCAGACAAAACCCAGCTCGATGGATTATATTAGGATGCAACATCTTGGCCCAGGATGGCCGACTGGGAAATGGATCATGATTATCTCGCAGTTAGAACAACAGAGACACACACCCGGGCCCATCGCCTCATATCAGATCAATTAGCAGAGAGGCTCTCTCCCCTGCAATACTCGATATCACCATCCAGACTGCAGAAAGGGACGACTTTTCTCTCTAACAGAAGCGATATGTAGTTTGTTCTTACTTAGATTTGGGATAAAAAGGAAATGTCATGAAGCCGAATGTCAAAAAAAATCAATCTGGCTGTTTTGGATTCTTCAGTAGAATCTTATTTGATTTTATACGGAGTCAATAGAAAGACATGAGCCGAAGTGAATAGATGTGAATCTGCTCTAGAAGCTGCAAATTGAAGTGAACACCATCCGCACCAGTTAAAAATGTTTCAACCAGAGCAAAAATCAATTCTGAGTTCATGAACGTACAGAGATATGAAGAAGAATCAGAGGAACGTCAGAAAAAGGAAGTTGGGCTCTTGGTAGGTTTTGACATCACTCCAAGTGTGAGCTGACGTCTGTACAGTCACCTCGCCTGATCCTGTAGTCCAAGCACACAAAGTTAAATAATGTCCTATTGATCTAGGTAACCCTCTACATTCTCACTTAAAGTTTACAATTGTAAGGTGGATAGGTTTCAGTGCTTCACTTTTTTCTTGTTGTCTCTGTATCCCCAGAAAGTTTGATCACACACTGTCTGTTCTGTGTCTGTTCATATCTTCTTGCTTCTTTATATTCACCTTGTACGCAGTCACTCCACCTGTAAAACTTGCTTTTTCCTTAAGGCAGCTGTGGTCTGTCACTATTTTAGTCACATCCCGTCGCTAACACATCCCTTGACAGTTAGTAGGTTGAAACCGTGTTGCATAGTCTCTGTAACACCCAGCTGCACTGACACGACGCCTTATCAGGTGCGATGTTTGGGGGTTTTAAGACTTCTAACAGAACATTGCTTAGCAACCAAAAGCAGCTTCTCATGGTGGCAACCAGAGCCTGTCTGAAAAGGCACTACCATCCATTTCTCCCGGAGGGGAAGAGGCTCCAGCATCTTTATCTCCCACCGGCTGATACTCTCCATATTCCGTCACTAAATTACTTCCTCTGCCTCTGTGATGGGGAAGTAAAAGAAAACGATAAGTCTGAAGGCGTAAATATTGAATTTATATACTGTATAAAAGGCAGTTTCTGGTGACAGCCTTTCAAGCAGAGCTTACTGACAGGCCGGAGAAATTACTCTTTAGAGCCCCGTGAGCGCCGATAGGAGGAGACGGATCTGCACAGGAGAGGAATGAGAATGTAGCATACAGCTACTGTTTTCATTATGTTATTTTGTCGTACAGCTCACTTTGACCTCAGTGTTTCAGTTCAATAAGTACATGCAGTACTGTATACAAGGGGGGTTAAAAGAACAGTAAACAAAATATTCCCAACGGCACCTCAGACGACCTGATCTACTGTAGTGTGAAAATATTTGTGTTCTGTAAACATCTCCCTCTGTGCAATGTAGCTCTTTGAAGCCTCCACTCTCAGCACACCTCCAGTTATAAAGCAAAAAAAAACAATTGAGCGGCACCACAAACTGCGGCCTCCAGAACAACCATACAGTTGGCTCAACTTTTGTTGCTGCTAAAAGGTGCAGCGCAAACTGAACATTATGACCTTCATGGTGGCAGGATTTATTGCAGGACCGTTGTGTTAGACTGCACTAGTTTTAGCTACGTGTGCCAAAAGAAATAATAACTAATAAGTAATCAAATTCCAAAGCAGTTCAACGGAGAATGATTTTACTAATTGGATTTTTCTTGACTGTGGAGACAGCATCTATATTAAGTAAATAAATGTGAAAACCCAAACCTAATTTAAGGAGATGTTTGATGCAAATTGAATTAGAATCTAATTAAATTGCCTAATATAGTACTGAAAGCCAGATTAAATGGTTTGGTGATGCGGATGGACCTATCTCTATGCACTTGCATATAATGACATGTATTTACAGTGACACTCGTCAGAATGTAATTAGTACACTGATGATGCGGTCATTAGCTTATCCTATCCTTTGTTGATTTCAAAGTCAAACTTAAGCTCTTCTTAGTCAGTAAAGAGAATTATCAGATGTCCTATATTAGAAATTGCTCTTGTCTTGCAGTAATGCGTCATGAAATGGAGGATTTGGTGTTTCTGTGTGGTAGAGAGCACTGACAACCGTAAAAGCTGATAAACGTGTTTTATTACAGCAGATGCATAAAAATGAAGTGGAGAAAATGTAAAGTGGCTCCTCAGTTGTCAGCCTTACACTGTATTCTGTTCTTGGCTTCAAATTTGCGGATATATTTTCGGCTACTTTCAGTCATCTCTGGCATCGTTTCTCTCCGGCTTCCCACACGAACACCGCCGTGCCTGAAAAACAATGCAGTTTTGAAAAATTCACTTTAAACTCATTGTAAGTCACCCAACCATGTACAATGACGAACAGGCAACTGTGTGTGTCTAAGTACATCCCGGTGCCATTTGTATGCATTTTCTTTGCTCTTTGTTTGCTCTTTTCAGGGTTTGTACAGAACGATTTGAGCTAATCAGCTTTGACGTCACGACATCAAAAATCATAGTCTAACTTCCGGGTGAAAAACTCCGTCCTCCCGCTTCAGATTAAGTGCAATAATTCATGTGACTCTGCTATCACATAAACAAGCCTTTTGAGTAAGTGAAATATGAGCACGATGTCTCAGTGTGAGGCATTTTGTCAAACTGTGTTGTTTTATCTAGCAAGAATGATTCTGGCTGCTGCAACGCAGTGCAACTATGTATATCATCAACGGCAGAGCAGACTCAAAGCTTTCGTGCACGTGTGTAGCATTCAGAGCAGGTTCCTCATCTTCATGAGGAACGTGGCCTGTTGGACGCTGATTAGACAGATCCTTCAGCGTCATGGCAAGCTTCTCAGATGCATTTGCACCCTTTTATAGATTTGTGCCAGACTGTGTAATGCAAGGATGAAAATCGTTAGAGTAGCTGGCAGACAACCAGAAATATCAAGTATCTCTTGTGATACAAGGAAAATGTCATATTACCGTCAAAATGTTGATGTGTTCTTAGTGGATCACTTCGTCTTTCTTAGCAGACGATGTAAACAAACCCAGGAGTGTATTGTTACTACAAAGATGACAGAGGGTATCGCATACTGTAAAATCAAACTCTTTTGCTGTAAATCCATTTTCACACTCAACCTGACCTCCAGAGATGGCGGTGATGAGGAGCAGCTGCCTCACCGTGACCCCTCACTTCTGCTGCCGTCTGTCCGAGGTGGTTACTGCTGGTCACCACCTTCCTGCAGATGCATGCACACAAAGGTGTGAGGTGTAGCATGCTGTGGGCGACTGCCCCCACCTACTCACATAAATACCAGCCAATGTGGCCTGACAGGCTCTACCTCAGCCTTTAGGACGCCACAGCAGAATCATCAGGAATACAGAGCTTAAACATCCTTACCTTGTGTGCACCACTCATTGAAAAAGATGAGATACAATTTTACACATGGGAACTCTTAAGCCCATTTCTTTTGGGGGCCATTTTCCAAAACAGTGCGAGTGGGAGAGATATTAATAATATTAATATTGATATTATATTAATAAATAATTTTTAAAAATGAGTCTATCATATATACATATCATCTTCAATAGGCACAATCACTCATACGATTCCAACCAAATTCATGTTCATTATTACAGACAGCACTTTATGTGTGCAAAATATTTCGGTTAAAATTGGACCCCTTAGGGCAGGGGTGTCCAAACAGGGACGACCAATTTTCATTGGCCTGCAGGAAATTCTAAAAATGTATTGGAACACGGCCCACACATGGAACTTGTGCTGGACTGTGTTGTACTTCTTAGTCTCACCACTAGGTGGAGTAACTGTCTTGACCGAGGCAGCTTCTCTATAAAATAAGTAATAGAAGAAGAAATGTGCTACAGGTGACCCAAAATGGCAGAATTAAGGAAAGTGAGTGTAGAAAGTTTCAGACGTGGTGTGCGATGAGAGCACAGCTAATAACTAATGACGGTTACTTTTGCATTGCGGAGGAGCTGCTTGATGTTAGCAGTCTAAAGAGCACCACGACGGGTGAGGATGTTTTTGAAGCTGTGCCAGATGCAGTTGGCATGATGGGACTTAAATGGGACGAGCTGTGTGGAGGCACGACGGATGGGGCTCTCTACGGTGTCCGCTGAGGGGCAATAAAGTGGAGGTAAGGCTGTTAATTCGAGCACCAGGGCTCTAGCACAGACTATTTCAAGCTTCCCTCTCTGATGCTGATGCTGATGCTGGTGCTGGTGTTGGGGTGGGGGTGGGGGGGCTACTCTACCATTCTCATGTGCACTGGCTAAGTTGTGGCTCTGTGCTGCAGCGGTTTTATTCCCTGAGATCAGAAATCGACTAGTTTTGAAGAGAGAAGGACCTCTTCATGAGCTCAGTGACCCTCTCTGGTTGGCATGTTTAGTGGATCTCACTGATCACCTGAACACACTGAACAAGAGCCTACAAGGCAAAGACCAGCTTGTACCACAACTAATAAATGAAAGCCCACTAATGGAAAGGCTGTTTTTTTTTTCTTGAATCATATTCAGTTATCAAGCAGAATTTACCTACATTTGATTGATCTTGCCAACTTTAATCCAGTAGAGGTGAGGCGATATACACCACCTCTAGTGGATTAAAGTTAGCAATATAGCTCACTTCTAGTGAGTGGCCCAGCCCTTTGGATGTTTTTCTGTATGTGGCCCTCAGTGAAAAAAGTTTGGACACCCCTGGCTTGGGGCATCATCAGAAGCTTGGATTTGCTTGTTGTGTCATTGACAAGCTAACTGACTGAAAGCTCATCAGCACAGAGAGCTTTACTTCCCCTCTCCGATAACTTCTTTTGAACAAAGTGAGAGAGCTTGGACAGTTCTAACTACCCAGTGACCTACCCTACCCTAGTGCCTTAATTCTGCCATTCTGTGTTCTTTCTGTGTTCTCTATTCTTTATATTTTACAGTATTTTGCAGTTCGTGCTCCTAAACTGTATTTCTGCTTCATCACATTTACTTTTCCCTCACACAATGATAAATGCTAAGTCTTTCCTTATACAAATGAAGGCAAGCTCAACCAGAAAAACAGCAGTGACGCACCTCAACCTCAGCCAGACACACCATGACCTCATGAAGTTCAGTGCTTGGAGCATTTTTTATTTTTTTTGCTTACCTGTACAGCAATAAGCCAAAGCTTCGTCCTCCACCCCCCCACCCCCCCCCCACCCCCCCGCGGACCCTACCAATGTCACCTTACTTCAACTGCTAATGCATGACCGAGTCTAGGTGGTTATGTGTGTCTGGTGTATTTATCTATGGGGACAAGACATCATGGGAACATGCTGCTTCCCACTTTGCTTCATTTGAGCGGTTAAATCCCCTCAGAGGCTCTGATGTGCACCTTCTCTCGCCACACAGATGGCTCAGTGCTTATATGCTAGTCCTAAATTACTCCCCAACACTCACCATACCTCCCTGACATTGGATATGCCAGCAAATTTAAAGCAACAATAATAATCTCCCTTCATTTTGCTTCAATTAAACTCAATTACCTCCCGCAGAGACCCACTACAGGTTCACAAAGCAGATATGTGTGTGTCTTTACATTTCTATGCAGATCCTCAACATGTGAGAGTCAATCTGAGATGATGTCTGATAATGCTGTGATTAATATTGCATGGTTCATCTCACTTGACTATTAATCTATTCCTGCTCGCTTGTATGGTATCTCTGCGGTCCATCTCTCAGGCGGTTCTGCTTGTTATGCCGGTCCCGTGTGTGTTTGTATGTGTGTGTCTAAGGGTGTGTGTGTGTATGTGCTCAGAGCCCACACACGGCAGATAAGAGCTCATTCTCAGGCCCAGTGTGAGTGGCAGTGAGGAGACAGCAAGAGGGATAAAAGAAAACGATGGGCCACCCCCTTCTTTCTTATCAGACACAGAGGAAAGAGGCAGCTGGATAAAGTAGACACAATAGTACAGGTATAGACACAAGTCAGTTCTAACCTACTTTATCGAAAATGTGATTCTTTGCTTTATTGTTAAATCCACATACTCTTTAGAGTCAGTCAGCTTTTGATTGGATGGTTACTGTGGTTTGGTAATAAATATACAATTTACATACACAGTTAAACAACTTACTTTGTTTTTAATGGCTCTAAAACCTAGAATCAATCACAGATTTTTAAAAGTGCTATTAAAACTATCTGTAACCATTACTTGCCATTCACCTACAGTAGTTATTGTTACAAAAGCAGCTGTTATTCTCTTGAGGGGGAAAAAAAAAGAAGCCATTGTTCAGCTGGAAGCAGTTGTGTCTTAATTATGTTCTTTCTGCTGGAAGTGATGGGTGCAGCCCTGCTGCATCCAGCAGTCTGCACGAGAGCACATCAGCGCTGAGGGAATTGTTCCGTCTTGACACCCCCTGTGGAGCAGCCGGGGATGAGTGGAGGGAGAGCAGAAGCGCTGAGATAGGCAGAAGCAAACACAGCGACGGACGTAGGCCAGACGCCCCTTACGGCTGTTTGGGTTCTCTGCCATTCATACAGATGCCATAGTTCACCGACGCACACACTGGATTGCATCACCAAGTTTGAGACTGTTCGTAAGCTGTTTTATAAACTGCATATGTCTGCTTGTAAAAGTCTGAAAAGATTACATCATTCTTAACTCAAGTTCCCTGTACTCTTTCAGTCATTAGTCCTTCTAAGCCGTACCTCTTGGCTCCTTTTACCTCATCAGTGGCAGATCGAACAAGTTCCCCATGATTGCAAAGAGGTGGAGGAACGTTCGAAGGGAGGGTTTTGATTTTGGATGTCTCGAGCTAATCTGACCAATCCAGGCATTTTCGATGGATCAGTCCCTGTCTGATTTAGTGATCATGTTGTTTTTTGTGATGTCAGTCAATGTTTTAGAGGGACAGCTGTTACAACTTGTCATTTTGCATCAATTCTAGCAACATGTTCTCAGGTAAACTAACGTAGCGTCTTTATATGAATATGTGTGCGTGTTTAGTTGGATGGAGTATCATATGGAAAACATGTGCCTTGGAAACTGTCAAAACTCTAACTCTTGGCTCTATTCTGGGAAATAAAACAAAACCCAATGTTTTTTTACAATGAATTCAATATTTCTCATACCCGGATCTGAAATGCACTTTCTTTTTCTGAATAATATGTTTTATTTGAACTCCAGCTGCTCCGGAGCTTCTCCTGAGAGAAACTGTCCTCTTCCAGCGAGGAGGCCACTACTCTGATTAGTGCTTGAGATGGCCTCGGATATAGTGCCTCCAGAATGATTTCCTTTTCCACTATATAAACCACACAGCTGATACTGGAGTGTGGAGGTCATCAGACTTTTTCTGTCTTCTGTCCTCTCTCTTATCCTCTCTGGTGGTAGAGGTCATGATCATTATGATTACTATTTTGGCCCGGTGAGACTTGAGTTTCTGCAGGGCAGCAATATGCCTTTTGCTGCAGTTTGCAGCTTGGAATCTTTGGAGTATTTTAATCTTTTAGTTAAAACACACTGAACTTTGTGTGTGTGACACTGGAGTGACAAATGTACATTGACAACTCACACACATCAGAGTGCACAGTGACTGAAAGATAACAGATACTGACACACAGTGCAGTGATAGTATATCAATTGACATGTGACACCTTTTTGTACATCACTCAACATAAATGCATTAAACATTTTATAGGTGTGATATAATGATTTTTTTTTTTTGTCGATGAGAACAATGATTTGAAGTGACAACCTGTGAAAGCTGGCAAGGTATATCCAGCTATCCAACTATTTTGCAATCCGTGAGCGCAGATGCTACAGGCCACTTTTTCTACATGTCACAAGAGTCAGAGATTTATACTGAAAGGATTCATTTCTTTATGCAAATGAAAAAAAAATTCAGTCAGCTCAATGAAACAAAGCTTCCATCTTTCCACCGCAACACCACAAGCTATCTCCACACAAGAATAAAATCCGTCATCGAGCATTTTCTCTCCCTCGTGTCCTCCCTCCTTTTCTCGGCAAACTGTTTGATCAGTTTGATTTGTTCAAACAGAATACTGATCTCTGTGTTTTCCAGGCAAACTTTCCACTCCACAGGTGGCGTATCTCCGTGTACTTTTCATTTATTTTTAATGGCAGGCCCTTCAGGCATTGGACTCATGAGTCCTCTTCCTCTTGCTTACTCTCTTCTGCTGTTGCACTCTCCTCCTCTGAGGGTTCTCCCGAGGGCAGGGGTAAACGGCTTGAAGTTGAGGTCGTCCTTTCGTTAAGCATAATTTACTGGCTGCAAAGGCTGCCATCTCTGCTTTGATGGCAGGATGTCTTGTGTCGTCTGTGCCCGCACAGCAGCAGGGCTCTCCATTGAAACGGTGCCTAATAGATACAGTGAGGCTAGTAGAGCTACCTTTTAACTTCCCACTAGGGGTAGTCAGATTCACAGATTCGAATCAGTGCATTGGCATAAAAGTTCATGCCCCGATGGGGAAAAAAAAGAATAGACCGGATTCAATTTCATATATCATTAGAAGATCATGCGTCTGTGTGTGTGCATACCTGCACCCATCTCTCCATCCGCAACTTTAAGAAGAATTTATGTCAAACTGAGATCAGAATTATTACCTGAACCCCTGCCGATGTGACCACAATTTTTCTTTTAGATGGACTGACATGAATGAATGAATTTGGCACAGGTATCCAAAGGCCTTCTCATGATTTTGGTGATACCCTGACATGTTGTCTAGCAAACTTTACTTATCTTTACTACACTTATCATGACTTATGAGTGTACTGTCTTGATGACTATCAGATGGATTACCATGACATTTAAAACAGACAAGTCCCCCTGAGGATGAATTGCAATTTGAATTTTTTTTTTTTTCTATTTTTAATCAGGCACTCATTTGGTCTAAATGTCAGTTTGCTCAATACTTTTGTTAATGAACAAATATCTGCAAAACTAAAGATATTCTCATCAGCCTCGTGTGCACTTTGAGTTTAGTGCTACTCTAAGTAGAAACCTTAACAAGCTAACATGCTTAACTACAATAGCAAACATTGCTCAGCTTGTTAACATTGTCTGTTTCTCTTGTTTTTACTATGCATCTTCCGCTAAGACTTTTATTATTCATTAATATTCTGCAGTACTGCAAAATTGGTGGTTGTAGGGAGAAAAGGCGAACAGGAAAACAGAAGAAATGAAGAGTAACTTAGTCCATGAATGACTGAATAAAACACTGCAAAACAACACTTCCCTGTCCTGATTAGCTGACACGCAGGCACAGAGGCCTGTCTTTTTCAATACAATAAGGTGTCCCAGTGGAAGCGCCAACTGGTGCAGCTGCCTGCAGTACATGAACTCTACATAAAGTCAATACTTTAGCCACACACACGCACACACACACAAAGCTGCCTCTGTCTGCTGCTTTCTCTCTGCCAGCAACGGATCCCCAGAGGGAGGCAGGGGGGGGGGGGATCTGGTGGCCATAGAGATGTCATACTCGTATGTTTGCACATGCACACTAAAATGTTTTATACACGGGTCACTGATATACATAGCAGCACAGTAGCTCTTACGCCTTTTAGCTGACATGCACACAATGCACATAGTAGGAAGCACCCTCCCGGGTGCTAAATATCCATATCTGTGCGTATACGTGTGTGAGTGTGTTTGCCAAGCTTGCAGTCAAAGGCACAGAGGTAGAGGCGTGTGAAGTTGGAACTGAGACAGTTTTCTGTGCTGTGCAGCCCTGTTCACAGCCTGCTGCTGCATGCTCGCCTGCCTGCCTCAAAATGAGCCTTTTCCTCAGGAAGAGGCCAGGCTTTATGAGTACACTGCTGAACGCTCAGACCTGCCAATTAGGCAGAGCCTCTCCGAAATCTGCACTCCACGGTACTGCTGTTATTACATCCCTTAGGTTTCACAGCAAGTCCTTACCCCTCACAGACAGGAGCTTTTGCTCCAGCTCTTTTGCAGCCCAGTCGGGATAACAGTAGTGGGTTAGAAACTAGCAATTGAGCTTTGGACTATATTGTCAGGTAACAGGGATATATGTATGTATCAGACCTTAAACTAAAGGAGCTTTCTTATGCTATCATCATGCAAATGTATGAATAAGGCATGGCCATGTAGCAATTACAGAAATGTACGTGTTTTTCCATGCGTAAATTACTATTTAGTCAGTAGAGACTCACACTAAAAACCCACTGGTCTTTTTTTTTATTGCTGTTCTTAAATCACAATATTTCACTATAAGATCTGATGTAGGAAAAGCTGCCTTTATAAAAATGTTTTTCCACAAACTGCTGTTTGTCTTTAGACAGCCAATTTAACTGTCCCTCAACTGTACAGCCAGATTTAGAGGATGAATAAAATTGATATAGAGTAAATTGAGCAATGGATGAACTACCCTTTTTGGAAGGGTCTGTTACAACAACTTGGCTGTGAATACAGTTTTCCTTGTTGTGCAGATAAATGATTTCACTCTAAACTCTGTAAAGCATTAAGCATGCTAAATCTATCACCAAGCACACAGCAATGCTCACAAAAGCTCTAATGATTTTCAGAGTAGTTTTTTTTCCCCCTGTTATATCCAAGAGTTTTTAAACATCACTTAATTTGAATAATTTAGATATCTCCAGAAGCTATTGGCCAGTTGCAAAAAGCAGAGTCACATTTCATAACAGTCCTAAAGCCTTTAATTGTTGAGCTTTTTTTAACTCAGTAATTCAAATGAGTTTTTAATATTACAACTTTGGTGTATTATCTGAACAAAACCACTGTGCTTAGCTCTGTTGATAAAGTTGTTTATGGCTTGGAGAAATTGAACAGTAGGGAAAATGGCCTCATGAATGAATTAGTCGTGTGAAACAGATTACTGCTGCAATAAAATGGCATGTATCTCGTTTCGACCTTAGCAACCATAGAAAAGCCCTGTTGTCACCTTCAGAGCGAGTGGCGCATATTTTGAGCTGGATTAAATCTGCTGTGTTGCAGTTAATCCTTTACTGGTATTGAGCAGAAAATAACTAAATTGGGGTGTGGCAATGCAAACTTGTAAACTGGATAGCCAGTGACTCTAAAATAGTTTAAAAGTTGATCAGGGCTTTTTTTTTTTTTTTTTTCCATGTTTCCTATGGCACACAGTGATAGATTACCTTGCTTTATTTACCTCTCAAAGTACACTTGAAAATGGATGTTTGTAGCTATGCGGTGAAGGAATGTAATATTAATACTTTGAAGAGTGAAGGGCCACAAAGGTAGAGCAGGGCTGATTCTTACCTTTCATGTTTCAAGAACATTTTGAAAAAATACCAATTTTTTTTCTCAGCCTTTGGTGGCTATGGTAACATAAGCATGAAGGTTGGACGCTGCATGAGCAAGTCGTGGGCAGAATTGCTCTGATTCTAGCTAAATCACATCCCTGTACCCTGTACCATTCATGTGTGGCTGTGCGACTAGACGGGTCACAGATGGTATTACAGATAGTCCAATTACGGTATGTGTTTACAGGAGGCTGAGATCTGTTTTTGCTCGTCTCCAGTATAAAGCCACCCATATTTCTCCTTTTATGAGTAGTTTCCAAAGACCCGCCACTATAAAGAGTCACCAGTCTCAACTGTCAACTGTCTCCTATTAAAGCACAAACTCTGAACCATGTGAGGTCCCTGCCTGGAGCAGCTGGCTGTGCACTGTAGGTTTCTCTAAGGAACAGAAATGTCACCAAGTAAGAAAAGCAGCAATCATCTTCTCTTGCCCTTTCTCTGTGGCTTTTCCAATATTCTGTGAAGTCCAGGAAAACATGTAAGGCAGTGTGCTTCCACATGTCTGTCTCGGTCACGTCCATCCTGCCATGTGACTACTTGACCAGTCCCATTTCCTGGACTGGGTGTGCTCTGTCTGATCAGGATGCACCATCTTCCATTAACAAAAGGGTATAAAACAAACAAAACCCACCAACTGATTTGATCTTTTCTGGTGGGGAGAGGGAAAGAAGATATGATGGAGGATGAGAGAGGACGATAGAGAAAATAGGATGAGAAAAAAGTAATTGAAGCAGCTTGTAGCCCAGTGATCTGGAAATTCTATATTATTGCTTTTATGTTTCCCTCCATCTGCTGTTCCTCCCATAGAAATTCTGCAATTTCCTCACACACACCAACCCCCCTTTCTTCACAGGTACATTTAGGCTAATGTGCCATTTAATGAAATCAAAAAAAAAAAAAAATTCTGCATTGTCATCATGTCCTTGACCGTAGCCATTGTGAGCCATTCAAACACTTCATCAGTAGTCAAGGCAGGAATTCCGTGTGGAACGACTGAACAAAACATCCTCTGGTGGGGCAAATGTTCGTCTTTGGTTCAAGACAACACATAGGTAACTGAATGAACTTCATATGCAGAAGGTCACAGGTCTCCATTCTTACTATGTCTCTGTAGGAATCTATGGGTGCCTCGCTTGGACAATAACAGGAGAAAACACATTATTGTAATAGGTTCCCCTGCCTTTTAGCCTTTGTATGTGCTCCTTGAAACATTAAACAAATTACCCCTTATTCCACTAAGGTAAGGCTTTTAAGAGATGCTTTTCAGAAGCCGAAATCAGCTGTCATAGAGGCATAATGTGTTCAAATAGTGGTAGCTGGAGATGGTGGGGCACAGGAGGACTTTTATGGTTAAAGAAGAAGACTAGGCATAGACATTTACTGCATTAAGGTGCCTACAGGTACGGTAATGTGATGGACTAACCCACAGCAGGGAAATGGCATGCAAATCATTGATTCAGACCAGTAAACAGTAGAAACATGTTTTTTTTTTTTTGGTTTTTGTCTTTTTTTATTCTTATTTCTTCACAGATTTCCACTGAAAATCCTACATTTTTTTGGCCACAGCCCAGTGATTTAAGCCAAAAAAGTATATTTCCTGTTGCACGAAGTAGAAGAAACATGGTCTTGAGCACAGCACAACCCTATTATTCACGAGCCCTGCCTACAAAGTAATGTGCTGTGACAAACAGTTGTTTCAACATAATGTGATCAACTGATATATCACTGTAAAAAAAAGTTATGGAGAATTAATCAGTTCAGCTTTTAGCCCTCACTTAGAGAAGCACATATTAGAGATTAGCTGACTTTTGCTCATCATCAAGGATGCATTAACACCTCGCTGATTGAGGAACAACGTACTGAACAACCTGCTCTTACAATAGCCTACATAAGGCACATGCTTTTATGACTTGAATTATTCATTTCCCAGTGACCAGCTTTGCCACAGCCATGACCTTGATCGTCCTCACTGTTTGCCAGAAGGCTCATGGGAAATGTGTTTGTCTGTGGCGATGGTTCTGAGTCATGGGACAGTTGTCTTGCTGAGATTTTGGGAGCAAAGGCATCTGTTCAGCCACACTCAAAGGTAGACGTCCAACTCAGGAGCTATACATGGCTTTTTAGCTGGCACCATTATTGCTACAGTCAAACAATACTGACACCATTTTTACATAAACATGTTAAGAGACATGTAGTAATAATGTAAAGGAAAGTTACACCATTACCCTAATGATAATCATCAAGTAAAACATTTTTAGTTTAGGCTCACAAAATGCTTTTAGCGAATCTTGCTTTGGCAGCATACTCACATTTTTGGAGAATTGCATCAAGTTAGGCTTTAATTTTCAATCAAATCTCTACTGAGAACTACTTCCAGTACCTTTGCCCGACCTCTCCATGGTCTTCTGTGGTTTCCTTCATCCCCTCTTGTTCCACTCTTTTTTTAAGCAGTGGTTTTGGAGCACTGGGGGTGCTATGTCTAGGCTGCTTGGTGCTCAGCTAACGTCGGTTGTGGTTGCCAGATCTGTCCACTGGTGTCATGTTAGCCGCCTCGTGGCCAGATTACATCATCCTGAGTGCTTTAAGAGGCGACTCTTCCCTGCAGCAACGATATACATAATGGGTCAAGGAAACACATACAGACAACACACCACCTAAGATGTGTGCAGAAATACACCATGAATGCATGTGCGCAAAAGTGCACAGTGACACGAAGAAATCCATTAGGAAGGACCTGCTCTGATTTAGGATTAAACAGATAAAAGGCACTTCCATGCTTGTTGTGATGCGGTGGTTTTTTCTCCAGAGATTGAATGAAAAGGCTGGTTATAGCCTTGAATTCAAGTAGCCTCCGATCCCCTATAGATGACAGGACTGCTTGTCCAATTCCTCCGAGCCCCTTGGATTCAGGGTTATAGAGAGTGTCACTGTCTCTTTCAGTTTGTGTGTGTGTCCTTGTGGTTGCGCACTCATGTACGTCTCACTAGGCCTTTCTCTGTATGCTTCTTTTCTTGACAACTTTTGCGCTCCTGTATGATCTTTGTGTATGTGTCTGTACTGTAGCTGTCCTGTCCACTCTAGGTTGTTGTGATTTGGGTTACCGTGTTAGTGACAGACAGGTCAGTGCTATCTTCTGAGGGACGTGCCATCACATCAATAATAAAAACCAGCTGTCAAACTGAATTGTTTGGTGTATGAGAGTAACCCACTCAATGAAATTCCTGACACCAGTAACACCATCATGGTGGCAAAGCTGAAGTGCAGGATATTGCTCCGATATTGGTCTGCGTTTACCTGCGCGTTTGATTTATTCTTGGTGATTTTGAGAAAGATTCTGAATGAGGTGCTCTGACAGCAGCGAGCAGGTGTGTTCAATAAAATGGCATCAAGTGTACATCAAGAGCGTGCAGAATAGGTACATGGATGAGGAGAAAACAAGAGAGACAGGCTGGTTTTCACCAGTAATATCTGTGTCAAACACTTTAACCATCCTGACATGCAGAAACTATACGTGAGGTATGAGAAATTGATGCTGTAAACCAAACAAAATAATCTATTTCATGAGATTTCTTTCCAACCCGTGCGAGGAAGTGGGGGGGAAAAAAAGGCTGGCTGCTCTTCTTATGGTGGCCCTGCTGGAAATTGTCTTACATTATTCAGATGTGTGTACCTCTTTGTTGCACTTAAATGGTACAGGGCAATAGAAAGAGGTCGTGAAAATGGCCTTGTGATTCCATAGCCTTTCTCTTCCCCTTTAATCACGCTGGCTTTATTGAAAAGAGCATGATTTAGCAATAACATTAGACAGGTGAGTCATGTACAGCGCTTTCTCAGCTCTTTGTGACGACTGACAACTTAATGGATTTCCCTGGTTTGAAAGCCCTGTTTAAAATCCCCCTAGCGTCATTGCAGGAGAAAAGGCAAAGCCACTGACTGAGCAGTGAATCTGCCTTTCTGTTCAAATTTCTGTCAACATACAAAACTTCAAGAGTCTTGAGAAAAGAAGCATTTCTCCCTTTTTAGATGCAACCAGGCTGGATAGATGGTGACATTATGTCACTGATGGACAGTTTCCTGTATTTTTAGTCCGGAAGAGGAGAGAGAGGATGAGACCAAGCATGACGGTGGGTCCCATAAAGAGACATTCACTCTCATGAGGTCCCAGGAGGGAACAAGTGTTCTGAGGAAAACCCAGAGTTCACCTGTCATCAGCCTGACATGTCAGTGTCGGTGTCAGCTTGAGAAAGGAACAAAAAAAGTACCTAATGAATAATCAAGGGCTCCTCTGGTGTCCTGACCACCAGGTTGACAACATCTGCCTCACTGGAAGTCTTAACTGCTTTTCAGCTTAATGATTATTTTATGATAATGAGGTGTCCATGCTTGAAGTTTAAGGCATCCTGTGGGATTTTCCATTGTCTCTGACCAAAATGTGTGCATGTGTGTTTGCAAAGCCCTTTTTTTTTTTTTTTTACATGCTTTGAAAGATCTTTTTCGTTGTGTTCCTGACATATGCTTGAATGTGCAAATGCTTGTGTGTAAAGCGCCACTACTGGTCAGAAGCTGAGGTAGATTTGTGGTTCTTTTGACAGTGATGACGGTGCCTAACCCTCACAGAGCACTAAACCAGATGTTAAAGCAGCTTAATAATTTTATATTAACAATAGTCAGTGTTGAGAAGCTTTATCGTGTCCTTTAGCGTTATTGTTGTGGTTGTCAGCCCCCAACTTCACTGTTTAAAAACCCACCATACACTTCTTGCTCAGCACCAACGGCGTGCTTCCCTCTAGCAGCTGGATGTGTAAATTTGCAACTGTGTATGCTTTCATGTTCACCATATCACCTTAAACCTTAGATTTGTTTTGTCATTTAGGTTTGAGAGATGTTGTTTTTATCATCCATATAGTGCTTTAAGTGCCCGTCAGAAAAGTTTGAGGGTGTGAAAGAGGCGTAATGGGAAATTTATTGCAGCTGGGTTCCACATTATTAACTGTAAAATCATTGAAATGCCCAAATCATTACTATACAAAACTTCCATCTTCTAGCTGCCTTCTGTACCACTCTTTTATCGTTGTCTGGGATCCACCAAGGACTCCTCTGTCTGCATCTTTTTTTGGAACTAAGAAAGAAATCCTGATTGTGGATCCCCTTCTCTGTATCTTCCCCCTCCCCCAGTCTCTTCCATGCATGTCTCTGGTGAGACATGCTGAATGGAGACCCATAATGAGCCTCTGTCTGTTCCAGCTGACACAGGGAGCTGTCTGAGGCTGTGATATGTCACTTGTGCAGTGCCTCTCCCTCTGTCTGTCTGTCTCTCTCTCTCTCCCCCTAAAGGGATTCCTCCCTAGAAATGCTTCCAACTGCCATGAGACGATGGAGGAGATTCAGACCTCTGTCAGCGAGGTCCTTTGGCCTAAACTTGTGTTTCATACTCGATCGCACATCTACGCAACAGTGAAGACTGTTTATCTCTGAGGCTTAACCTTGCTCTTTCTTTGTTTGGAGGACTGAGATAATGGGAGAAAAAAAACCTGTTTAACAATTTTACATCACTCCCGTGGCTGCTCTACATCACTGTAGGGATTGCATTATGAGCTTTTACACTCTTCAAAACATTCACGGCAAACATTCTAGTTTGTGCCTCTGTCACTTTCCGCATCGTCGCAAATTGCTTAATTCAGACTCTTCAGTGCATGATCCCTTGGTGCAAAGTAGAGTTTGTTTTTCATTAGGGTAAGTGAGGCAGTTGGCGACAACGTGCATCTGGCAGCAGCAGCAGCAGGAACTGCAGCCTGACAGCCCCTGTCTGGAAGTACAACGTCTGCCTCTACATCTGAGGCAGAATACTGATGAACCTGGCTGTTTATATGTGAAGTCATGCAACTCTTTGATACTGAGAAACATTTAAAGGGTCTGTGATATTGTAAAGCCTCGAGAGGCAAAGTTGTTTCTGGAGAACATTGGTTTAAATCCCTCCATAATGGAGATAAAGCATTATGCTAACTTAAAGACTATTTTCACACAGGCTGATGGAGGCCCAGTGCCATTCTCCACGAGAGTTTGAAATATTAGGTGTCTTGTGAAAGCTGGTGTTGCTCTAGAAAATCTGGTGTCAGATCTGTCACAACACATTGGTCGGACAAGCTGTGGTGCATGAGGTCCACGCCAGGTGTGAATGGCTGTACGCAGGTAGTTGATTGGTGCATGACACATTAACAGAGAGTTTTATATGAAATGATTTGCTGTGTTTATCTGCAGTGCGATCACCTTGCAGTGCCAAATGCTTTTGCACTAAGAGCACAGAACAGCAAAGTGTTGTCATGGATACGTGTAACACAATCAGTCCACACTTTTGAGCCATACTGATGTGTAAAAATGCACTTGAAGTAATGAGACTGCCTCCCGGATCAGTTAAGAAACAAACCTGATATATACTTAATTATCAAGGCCAAGTTCCCATCAAGCAATATTTGATTTCCTCCATTTAAGCAGCAAGAATGCATAATGGATTTAAGTGGGGATGTTTGTGGTGTGTGGCCATGCTTAGAATACCTGCCATGACACACGTAGAAGTATAAGCTAAGCATTTATTTTCATTGATGAGCTCTGCATGCACAGAGGAATTGTTTGGATTTCTGCTCCTGTAAGGCTTTTGCTTGTTCAGATAATGATAAGTTCTCATCAATCATTCATCGACCAGGGAGAGCATAGTTATTGTTCACTGGAGCACCCTGTATTTGCTGTGTTTGATGTATTGTAGTATCTATTGATCATACACTCAATAAATGACATTCCAGGACCCTGGACAGCACATAATTTATGGAGAATGGATTTTTATGATAGCATGTCCTAATGCCTTGGACCTTTTACATCTGCTTAGACATTCGCTCCAATGTATTTAATGGCATTGCAGCACTGTTCAAGACCTATTAAGTCCATGTAGTAACAATTGTGGGAACTGTAGCCGAGCAACAGTGGACACAACATTTAAGAGCAAATTTAAAATAATCCCAAAATGCCAACATTGACTCATTTGTATTGAAAATAAAAGCAGAGCATCAGATTTTCCTTTTACATGTCACATTTGGCCTGTTTTTTTTTTTTTTTTTGCCACTTTTCTGTCTAAATGTGTTTTCATTTCGGGTGGAGACTGTGAGTGGTTGACACGTGGTGATCATCCCCAGGAGATTTGTGTCTTCCGGACATGTCCACTGGCAATTTTATCATCATTTTGGTTAAAACATGAATGTTGTCTTTAGCACAACACACATCATTCTTCTTTTTTCTGAGCAGGCCCCACCCATCTGAGATTGACAGTCAGGCTGTGGTGAATCCCCTTTCTTCTGTTTTCTTCTCTTAGGCACACAAACTCAGAAGACACACACACACACACGCTCATATGGAAATTTTCAAGCAGACATCACACATGCTTGAGTGCATGTGCAAACACACGTACACACACAGAAGTGAAAACACCAAAAAGAAACGCTTCCCACATTCTGTTTAGAGAGCCCCTTCCAAACCATAGCGACTGTTTGCATTGCGACCACAGAAGCCGTTTGAAGCCTCAGATTCCTGCACTTACTAAACAACACTCTGCTCGACCGGGCTGCCTCCATCTAAAAACACAGCTAAACCTTGATACAACATCACTTCTCCGCTGAGCTCCGCTCCAAAGCGAACGGGGATCAAATACAGTGTGGCAGATAGATGTGGCATGCTCCTTTAGCAGCAAGCTGGATGTTGATTTCGAGTTGGACAAGACAGAAACTAGTGATTATTTTCATAATCTGAAATCTTTCCAATTACTTAGATAATCGGTTGACTAATTTACCCAGAGTAAATATGACAGAAATTAAGTCGGTCTGGTCTTTTTACAAATGAACAATTCCTTGGGTTCCTTGTAGAAATGAAACCAACAATTAGTGGGTATCTATGTTAAAAGTAATTAGATTTAAATGAGATCATGAAAACCTGTGGCTCACGCTGTCTTCATGCATGTTGTGGTATGTGGTAGCTAAGCTTGGACCAGCCTACATGACATTGCCCCAGCTAATGCCAAGTTAACGCCACGTGGTAGTTCTCAAATTAGATTCACTATAAAGCAGCCTGTTTAGTTAACAAATAGATTATTAACTTGGTAATGCTACTTTTGAGATGACTTTAAAAAATTTGCGGCTATCTCTAACTAAGATGGAACTTCAAGTTATACAGCTACCATGATGTGAACGTGGCAAAATGAATAAATGAATAAATAGATAAATAAACAGTCCAGTGCTACCGCGCTAGTTGCTGCTTCTGTGCTAGCATCCAGCAGCATCCACGATCGCGGCCATTTTCAAATTAAAATGTTCTACAAACTTTAAATAATTGAGATGAAGCAAAGGTAGAGCAGAGATCTAAGCTGAACTGTGGCAACAACAAAATGCCTCTGTGTTACTGAGTGACATGCTGGCACTGGCAGGGGCATTAACCAGCATCATGAGAGAGAATTATTCACCAGGGTGGAGCCATACAATGGTGGCCACCTAACTTTCAAGCATCAGCCCAATCTTTCTGCCCCCCTCCACCCCTCATCAGCATGCATTATTCTTTTTTTGGTGTCTGTTCACATTGGCTGACGAGCACAGTTTGGTTGGCATAGCCTGGAGGTTGAACCACATCATACAGTGCACACATTTCCCTCGCTCTCGCGCTCTCTCGCTGTCGCACAGGCTGTTAACAGTGTTTTCAGAGTCAGGGAATGTGAAAATATTCAGCGAGAAGCGGGGGGTAGGACGAAACAAAAGAGGGTGTTGGGGGGGGGGGGGGGCTTGGAAGTGCGACGCTGCACAGACTGCCAGCGTTGGCTGACGTGTCTGACCATGGTGAAAGGTTAACAGGCACCAACCTCCCCTCCGTCAGATGTGACATGACACTCTCTCTACTCCCAGCGCCCAGTTTGATATGTCGTTCTTTCACGGTTCATGAGCTCAGGGCCATGAGAGAGATCCTTCACTTTCTGTTGTGTAGGACATCATATAGAGTGGCAGCACAAAGAGGACCCAGTTTATTATTTTCTGGAGTTTTGCCCCCTTTTGATGTGTCACATGCAGACAAATGCATGTGTTAAAGAACAAGCAGGCACAAGCATGTGCGCATACGGCCGTAAACACACACTCATACACATGCGCTCCACTCTCACACACAGCATAGCGGAGCTGGTCACCCCCCTGCGGCAGACATGCATTGTCTCCCTTCAGAGAGGACATTAATAAGAAATGAGTCCTTTTGAAATCTGGCTATGGGCTGTCAGATCTGAACCGACATAATCATCCCCAAGAATAACACCTCCTCCCACCTTTTAACATACACTCCCCCACATTCAGCCTCCCTCTGAGCATATGGGGCACTGTAAGGAAAACTCTGTACCCAAAGGTGTCCACTTAACGTGTCATCCAAATGGACGTTATCCAGTTAGTGAAAACACCCTGCACCCCAGCGCTCCTGTAAACCTTTGTAGTGTTATTTTTTCCAACTGCACGCACTTTGGCTGAAAAACAAGGTAGCAGCGCTTTTGTTTTTCCTCACATTCCCTGCACCCACTGCTCCCTTCACTTTGAACCGCTTGATACACGCACACAATATCAGCAGAATTGGGAGAAAAAGACATCCATGTCAACCTGGATGTAAACAAACCAAGTTGGCTATGGAACTTCCTTTTTATTACCCGTATCATTTAATTGTCAAATTATTGGGTATTATTTTTAGTGATCTTATTGTTTTGAAGCTGTATTGTATCCAAATCCCCTACATCTCAGACTCATGTACAATTACAAAAGACTGATCCAAATGTTTTGGGTTTTTTTTTTTCAAGCTTGACTAATTGTATTAACCAGCTTTATGATTTGACCTGAATTCAGTGATATCCCCACCCAGAGTTCTTATTGTTGTACAGCGCATGTGTGTGAAGCTCAGTCTGTCAGTTCAGTACCTCCGTTGATGTGGAGCACCGCTGACACCTCCTCGTCACCCTGAACAACAATCCCCCCACACACTCACACCACAGACCGGATCCTCAGTAGCATGCTGTGAATCCCTCCCGGTGTGATACAGTTGCTGGCCCTCACTGCTATTTTCTTTTTTCATTTCCATGCCTTCACAGTGTGATTAGGGGGTGAGGGGTTCTTGTCAGGTCACAAATTCAGTTGTTGCTTCAAATCAAGAACTGATGTAGCAAACCTTTCATACAAAAGGAATTAAATGCAATAGTTGAAGAGGGGCCATGGTTTCCTTTTTTTTTTAATTCATTAATATAAATATTTGAATTTATTGATATTTTAAAAATAGGTACAATTTTCTAAACTAAATTTCAGAATCTAAATCTAATCATTAAAGACATTTGTAGCATAAGCGTTGCAATGAAATGTTTTGCTGGTGACTAATGACCTGTTAATTTCGATTTTTTTTCATCATTTCTTATTACAGGGGACATAGAACCCATGCATTTTTCATCAGATATTTCATTCAAATCAGTAAAACTACAATTGCACTTAAATTATAGTGCAATGTTGAGTTTTAGTAAAAAAAAAAACATGCATCTTGACCAAGTTTGCAGCAGTTCAACAACAAAATAAGTCATACATGCAACCCCTAGGACATTGTCAGAAGACAGTGGATTCAGAGAATTGCCTCAAAGACATACTGTGTCCACAGTATGTCACACCACCCCATCTATCTCGTGGATGAAGTCGGACTTGGCATCTCTTTCCCCTCCCCTCGGACCCCCGGCTCCTTTCACACTTCCCAGCATCTTTGCCTCTCTGCCAGGAATGTGTTAGACTGGTGGGAAAGATGTCCGTCCTTCTCCCTGTGCTGTAGCTTTTAGATTCACTTCCTCTCTTGCTCTGACTCTTTGTACCGAGTGTGAGGATGTTGTGGTACCACCCGTATCACTATGTACTTAGGGAACCTGTAATTATCAGCACTTCTCTGCACAGAAGCCAGTGTAGATGGGTTTGTGCATCCATTTGTGTGTATGTATGTTTAGAACACACACACACAAGTACACTAACGTGCAACATGTGAACATGCCCATCTGTAGGCACAGATGGAAACACACTTGTTCTCACACATACTGTATGGGCTATACAACCCACACACATGAGAAATGCTTTGTTTTGGAGTTGATTTATTCCCATGAGCCTTTACTAAACTTAATTGTAACATACAGTAAGGACACAAATTATTTCACTGTTTATTTCAAAGTGTGCCTTCTTTAATGCACACATGTAAGCCTGTGGTATCACAGTGTTACACATTCACTTCCCCTCTGACAGCTCCTCAGTGTGGTTTCTGGGGAGAACAGCTCTCAAACAGATAGACAGGTCGCATTACTCTGCTCTGCTCCTACGGACTTCCTGTGACTAGACGCTTCATGAGGACCCGACTGCGATTGACACATTCTTCATGCTTGTGGACAGTGACTGTTGATCCTGTTACATCGAGCATGTACAGGGCTTTTACATAAATGCTTTCACGTGTCAAGAACACACGGCCCGCTGACCTACACTCATACAGTGAAGGCGGATGTGACCTATGTGGTTAGTGTCTGTGGTCTATGGATACCCACATCCCTTTACATGGAGCCATGAGACAAACACATTGTACACAAATTCTCTCATCTCATGAATAATTTAAAGGCGAGGTAAAGAAGATTATTTGTATGTATATTAGAGAATGGCTAAGGCCTTGAGCTGCTTAAAGGTAGTTTAAATATTCAGTCTTTTTTTTTCATTACATTTACTGTGTTTCTTTGAAAACAGCAGGTCTTTATTCATGATTTTGCAGCAGCATGCATTTCTGAGTAAGTGCATATATTTAAGAATGTCTGTGGACTCATTCAATGTCTCTGCACGTCTCCAATTTATTGTGTCTAAACCTAATTCAGACACAATTTAGAGATTACTACTATTACTACTTTAATTAGAGACTATCAGTAGCTGAAACGCAGCACATCAGACTCAGACTGTTGATCGTGGCCTCTCGTTTGGCTGTGATGGTCTATGTCGATCATTCGTAAATCAAACCGCATCTTAACTTCTTGCACGGTCCTTTTGCAGATGTTGATCATGTTCTTGTGCTCATAACATGATTCCATTTGTCAGCTCTTTGTGAGACTGTGTTTGGCATTACTCTTGGCACAGAACTGTAGCCCTCAATGATAAGTGACAGTTCCACGTTGCTAAAATCCCCCTTTTAGCTCCCTCTTGTGCAAAGTCATTTAAGTCTGGAGGATTATGATTACAGTCTCCGTGGAGTAATATGGCATAATTCATGATAATTAAGTTCCAGTGAAAGAGCTTCCAATTTGTGAGTGATTGGGCTTCATGAATACACCCTTCTAGGTTTGATTGAAAACGCACGCTTCTGCTTTTTTGAACAATCTGGTTTGAGATTTTAGTCTGAATGGTTTTTATTGAATAACTATTTTTTTGTATTTTATCAAAATCAAATAAGTATTTTCTAATTTGTGTAATAACGGAAAGCATCTGACTGACTCAGATGAAAGTAAACTGCCATGAAAAGTATATGCCTATCAAATAAAAGTACTAATATTTCATGATCATATCTAAATAAAAACAATTTGAACTTGTACCCCACAGCAAGAACAGCACAGTCTCTATTGTACCCGGTTTCGCCTTTGACTTTACAGTATTTAGACACTGAGGTGCAGCAGTGAATGCGATCGGTCCTGATAGTTTAGATTGCTCCCCGTTGCCTTGTGCTCCTCTTCATCTGTCAGCAGCATTAGGTGTCCCACAGACAGGGTCTTAATAGTAGCAGAGCGAAGGGGACAGGGCCTCTAATGGAAGCCCTTTGTTCAGTTGTCACTTTCACTGCTCCCATGGAAACGTCCTGCTGGCCAATCAGACAAGCCCTCTAGGTAGTGGCCACTGCGCCTCTGTCAGTGCTCGACTAAAGGCATCAATCACACTGAGCTATCTTAAGTTTCTCTCTTCTTCTTCCCCTCCAGCTCTCTTTTTCTCTCACTCAGCATTCTCAGTTATTCTGTGGAATATTTTCTTGATTACTTGATAAGTTGTTTTGCCTGTTTAGTGCCAGAAAATGGTGGAAAATGGCGATCAGTGTTTGCCAAAGCCTAAGATGACATCTTCAAATGTTTTGTTTTGTCCGCAACTCAAAGATATTCAGTTTACCGTCATAGAGGATTAAAGAAGCCAAAAAATCCTCACATCGCTGCAGCTCTATTCAGCACTGGTCTTACCTATCAGTTACCATGTTTGACAAATGCTAAGTCAAGGGGAAATGTGCTTTTCTGTCAAGGAAAAGTGGTATTTACATGTTGACCCCTGAGTATACAAAACCGAAAGCAAAGCTGTGTTGTTGCAGCGCCGAGATTTGCTTTGCAAAGCATGGAATAAAAGCTTTATTCCCTTAAAATTCCTTCATATTTTGGGTGCCAGAGTTCCCAGCTTATTCGCTCCCTGAAGTGGATATGAATACCTCCCACTTCACTTTCTATGAGGTAAATATAAAGGTGGGCCCCGGCTACATGCATCTCTCCCGCCGGGTAAACGCTGTGGTGTGTGATAAGGGTTTTAGAGAGAAGGGAATATTGGCAGAGTTGAAGTAGAGGGGAGGGGGGATCATCTGTATCTCCACACAGCTGCAGCCAGTTGGACTATAAAGCACCAGTGGGTCGCCGCAGGATTCATCTTCCAGAAATACTACTTCTCTAAAGACCGGGGAGCGGGACATACAGTCAGACGTGAGAAAGTCGTCCACTTGTGTGTGAAAAAAGACACCAATAAGCTGTGCACTCTGGAGGGGCTGCAAGAATTTGGAGAGTAATTGTGCAGAGATGCCTGCTGCTGGCATGTGCGCGTAAAAATTATTTCCAGAAATGTCTCAGTTAATATTATTTTGCTGATTAGTGAAATATGAATAATGGTAATAAAAATCCACTATGTAGTATCAGATTGTTTCAACTAGATTATTTATCATACAACCCCCGTCTGTGGATGAATATGCATGCATGGGTGCGTGTGACGCGTATGTATGTGATTGTGTGTGTGTTGTTGTGCTGTGTGTGGAACAAGACATTGCATTTCTGCATGTTTTTGCATGTGTAAACTCACTTATTCAGCCGTCCAGACAGTGTATGTGTTGTTTAGGTGTCTAGGGAGATGTGTACAAGATAAAATCTGTAAAATGTACAGACATAGGTTTCTGGGTAGGGCACCAAAATAAAACAAGCAATTGTGAAAACACTTAAGATGCTGAGTGGAATGAGAGATTTCAAGGATTTTATTATGTCATCTGAAGTTAAAGTCATGTGACGAGAGACCATAAGTGTTGAGTTAGAAAGTGGCCAGGGAGACATGATTATAACAGCTGCGCAGTTGTGGAAGTACACCAGTGGGAGAGAAATCGATTTCCATTGAAACAGTACAGTACTCCATGATATGTATGATCAAGGGACTTTTATGATGTAGGAAGACCGATTCATTCTGTATAGAAATAACTGTTGCTGTTGAATGAATGAACGAATGAATGAATGAATGACCTTCTGAAGAGCACAATAAGACTTTGTAGATGTGGGTGTAAGTTTTAAATTATTCAGTAATATTGATGTATTAGTTCCCTAAAAATGAAAATAAGTTAACTACATTTCCCATAATGCAACAATCATCATCTTTTTTTTTTAGCCTCTCATCTTTCAGACTCAATGACCTGAGTTTATAATGCAGGATTTCTGTGTTTGTAGTCTCCAAGCCCAAACAGACATAACCCCTGATGACATAATTGGGGTTATTTTCCCAGAGGAGCTCCTCACTGGGCGAGTAGTACATGAATATACTGCCTTTTTATGTAAAATTGGTGCTTTGAAATGAGCTCAGATGTTTGTATGTTGTGACACTTCATACCCCCCTTCCCCAATTTCCTTATCTCCTCCAGCAGAGGGGTGTGGGCAGACCTCTCTCCCACAGACCAGCTGGATTACGCATGTTGGTCTAATCCTGTTCTCTCAGTGCTCTGTGTCAGGCCGACATGTACTGGACCATCATATGCCCAAGTCACACACACACTCGCATACAAACACGCAGGCTCAGGTGCTTGTGTCTGATAACGACTATGTGGAAGTATTAGCCTCATCAGCCCAGACCCACAAGATCACGGGAAATCCCGTTTCCTCCCATGATCCCCAGTTTGCCCTTATCACCACAACCTGCTCCAAAGCCCTAAACCCTTGTGTCACCATACGCCCCAGCAGCTTTGTGTCAGGGATCATCTCTGATGTACACAGTAGGGCGGCTAAATCTGAGAAGATTTTAAAGCGTTCAATGGCTACGGTAAAATATCACAACATACATCTTTTCTTCTTCTGCACCGCTTCTTCTTTGGTTCGACCTCTGCTTCCTGTATGATCACTTCCTTTGTGTTCTAGTGTCACATATGAGACAATTTTTATTATGGTAATGGGCAATACTTGTGTCACACCTTTCTAGTCTTTTTGACTAATTTTTTTGACTGCTTTCACATCAGCCGCATACATCTGACATACATTTTAGTGTCTGTTATCAGACATCCCAGTCTGAAATAATGGAATTGATCACATCTTGGCAGAATGCCTGTCTTTGATAATGAAATTAAAAAGTCACACCGAAGGGCACATTGTGGAGGAGGCAAAAAACCCTAAGAGCTCCTCTGTCAATCTCTCAGCCTTTCTGATTCATATTAGGACAGGGCACATTTCTAAAGCAGGAAACTTTAGATAGTCAATATTCTGTGTATCACAAATCTCTCACAGAGGAAATAATGATATGATCTTAATTCCATCTGAACATTTGACAGACATACCGGTTTTCTCATGGATTCGGTATAAGATCCATCGATCTATTTGTCTTGTAGAGTCTTCATTAGAGCCTGTTTATCTATCTACCTCTGGGCAGGGAAACCCTTTCATCCATCATCATTTATTTCAGCTATGAAAATGTCATCCCAAGTATCTGGTGCAAACAACAGTTCTACATAATGTTTGACATCTATAGTAAACATGCGGCAGATGAGCACCACCTCCTTTGTATTTGCATTTGTTTAAACTATGTAGAGAGAGGGTGGGTTTTCTTTTTCTGTATTTCTTGCGAGAGAAACTAACTATGTGAGACTGAGCGCGTTCCAGTATATTTATTCCCCTGACAAGAGAAAGAAATAGAGATGGGGGATGCTTTGCTCAGCCCACCTTTCTCCCAACTATCACTTTTTCTTTTGGCTTCTGCATCAGAAACTGTTTTTAATTGGTTACTTTATCAGTATTACATTTCTTTTTCTAAATATTGGACTGCATAGTTTATGTCTACTGGGACTTGAGCTTAATCATAATAGGCTTTATTTTCACATTTTTTACTCGTGGTAACAGCAGTTTTCTTGCTGTGTTAGGCCACCGCAGCTGAAAAATGGGGAGTAAAGGCTGGGTAATAACTAATGGATTGGCTGAGGGCAGCAGCTGTTTGCTGTTGAGATGTGAGCCAGACAATGTTGTATGGCAACCTCACCGGAACTGCTCCGCAAACAGCTAGCAGACAAAACAAATTATAGGTTTGACAAGCCAAAAAAATGCTGCAACATCAGGATATTTGACACACAGGCGTGGTGCAAGGCATGAAGTCACATTCGTACAAATTCTCATGCCAGTACATGCACGCACAAGCATAAACAGTGCATGTCCCGCGCAGGCATATACATATGCAGAAAGCAGAGAATAAGAGTGTGAATTTGTCTTCTTCTGTCCCCCCGAGCTAAAGAAATAAACTCAGTTTTTGCTGGTTTGGCTTCATCTGCATTATTTGTTCTTGGAGAAAACATATTTTCCATCTGCGTCCTTGTGAGAACAGAAAGTTGACTCAGCAGTGGAGGACAATAACTGTAGTTAACCTAGCATTGAACTTTAAGACAGACGAAGCTTTTGAGAAATATTTGAGTGCACTCAAATTGCAGATCCATTCAAAATGTAGCCTCCTGATGGAGAGCTGTGCAACAAAAAGGGGTTATATATTTTGTGCTTACCTTCTGTGTTACACTATGATCATCTGTATAACATTTACCATAGGTCTCAATCTGTACATTGTGACAATCAATCAAATGAAATATTGAAATATTTGACAGGATAAGTGAAAACTACAGATCCAGGTTTTCCTTTACAGCAATAGAGCCCTAAAGCCACAATATAAATATCTTTGACTTCTTAGCTCACTTTTTGACTGTCATCCGGACCAAATCAAGGCACATTGCGTCACTGCACAAAATTACCTCTTCGCTTCATTCGCATTCATTCAGCGGTTTGTATTTCAAGACTCAACTTAACCATTGATGACATTAAAGCATTATTCTTAATGACACACTCCGTCATAGATTGCCCCGTACGCGCCTTTTAAACGTGACGCTGATTAAAATGTCAACGATGGTCCAGTAGGTTTGGACAGTTCATAACAGCTGATGAAAGAGTTTGAAACGTGGCACGCCACTCGGGAAATTTTCATCTCAGCAGGAGGTTCGGTCATTCTAGCATGCAAATGTCAAACACATGTTTGGGAAGACAAAAGTGGGCCAACCAAAACAGGCACGCAGTCACAGACAGATACACTCCTGCTTGTGCACACATACGCGTTTTCTCATTTCCTTCTCTATTTTCGTTTTAGAGGAGGCTTTTCAGCACTTTGAGGAGGGGTGTGATTTCTCTCAGCAGCGTGTTGAGATCATGAGTAATAGTGCAAGGAATTGACCTGCTGGTTTGTTGGAGAAGCAGCAGTGGACAGATTGCATGTCTGATCTCGGCTCATTTCTAACTGCAGTACAACGCGCATCGAAATGCTCCCAAATTCCTAACCCATCCTGTGTAATGGCTTTATAATGAAAGGAATTGTAGTCATTTGTTTATTTCTTTTCTTTTGTTGGCTCCGCTGAAATCACAGTTGCATTTTCAGCTCATTGTGAGATCATTTCATGCACTGTGTTCTGCCTCTGTGTTTTCGCGAAAGGCATCAGCTCGATTTGGCCAAAGAATTCTTCTACAGGGGAGGGGTTGTTCTACATCACTCGTTCACACTGTTCACTGTTTTGTCAGCTGCCACCCTGTCCCTAAAGAGCTGTTTTGTTCACACACGTGTAAATGCAGGCGTCATCCATGATTTGCAGAGTGCAAAGTTGTCCTGTTGCCATCGTGCTCGTCATGACGCCCCCAAAGGCAGGTCAGGCGCCGTTTGCCTGCAGGATGAGATTAAGAGACCAAGTAAAGAGTGCGAGGGGATAGATGGGGTTATTTACTCACTCTGATTGAACCCTTTGGCCTTCCTTCGGCCAGACGTCTATCACATCTCAGCCACACCCAAACCCTTTATTAACATTTAATTGAACTCTCACCTAAAGAATGAAATGAAGAAATGAAGAAATGATTTTGACATCTGTCGGGAGGGGGGCACACACATTCATGGTTGCTCTTTGTCTTGAATCAATAGATGTTTTTCCTTTTCTTCGAAAGAAAATGTGAAAAATAACCAAGGTGATGTCTTCAAATTGTTTGTTTTGTAAGACCAACAGTGCAAGACCCAAAGATTTTTCACTTTCAATGGTAAAAAAATAGATTAAAGCAGCAAAATTCTCACATCTGAAAAGCTGGAACCAGAAAAAAATGTAACACGTATCAATATTCCTTATACAGCAAAAACTCATTTCAGACCCAAAACCAACCATATCTCACATTCCAACAGTTGTCATAGTGAGAACTATGTCTTGTGCCGGCTTAGCAGAGCTCCTCAGTGGAAGCTTGTTCTGACTCCTGCTGCTGAGTCACCAGATGCCTGCGAGATTCTCTCACCACCCTCTCAATCCCAAAAACAACCCACCTTCTTATCCAGCCGTGAGCCCAGACACCGCTTCCTCATTCATAATGAATGGGCTTGCTTTGCAACAGATAATCACAACAAACAGGCGTTAGTGACCAGATACTCGTGCCATTGACTGAAGCAGCATCTTTGCTGTGCTATTGTTGTTTGAGCTCAGCTAATTTTATCAGGATTATTAATGCTGCTTAGCTCAGGCAGCTTAAATGTAGATTTACTCATCAGTAAAGCGGAGCTGTTCAGGCAGCTTTTCTGTCAACCTTTTAACCAAACCAGCGTGGTTAGCTCGGCTTACAGTGAAAGGAAACGCAAATATACAAAGAGAGTAAATCTGCTGCTTCCCTGCATTTTTCAGTGCAGTCAAACAGTATTAAGAAACTGATACGTTTTTAGTTGTTTTGACACTGAACTTGAAATCAAATAGGAATTTTGAGGTTTAAGTGCTGACTTTCACCCTTCAATGGAGGGTTAAGTGGGTTAACAGAGTCGTCATCACATTAAATATTTGTTGTCACATTATTTGCAGCTGTTTACTGTCTGAGGTCCTCCACCCACAGGCATCAGTAGACACTTCTTTGATCATTCTCTTCAGCGGTGAAACACACCAGTCAAAAACATTCCACAAATTAGCCATCAAACTCCACGGTCTGTATTTGTAGGATCAGTATCCCGCTGCATTGTCCTAAAATGTGGTGTATGACAGGGCTGAGTCGTCCAACACTGCCCACCAGATATGAATGCAAATACCACCAAATGTCATTAGAGGTGGAAGTCAGCTTGAGCCTCATATCTATTGCCAAAACAAAGAAAAAGAATGACTGTACTAATATGCTTTGACTGTATCGTTCTTTTAGTCCTGCTTTTTCTGTTGCTTTTTTGTTATTTTCATCATCCTTATCTAGACCTTAGACACCTGGATCAAATTCTCTTAAGCTCCACCTCTACCGGGATCCGTCTTTTTCCCAATATTGCATGCTCTATACGGGCTAGTACACCATTGATCTGCATGTGGCACATGTGAATACTTTACAGCTTTGGTGTGTACGTGCTGATACACACATCCTCCTGTGACACACAGGCGTGTCACGCGTAAGTGAGCAGGGCCATGTATGGTGATTTAGCGTGAAAATCGGACAGGTCATGGACCTGGCTGCAGCACATTGGCAGGTGTTGACCGGGCCAACGCGATCTATGGAGTACAATTTGCACATGTTGCCCTATTTCCTTCAAGCAACACAGGTTCAGATCAAATCAATACTCAAGGTCCGAAAGCTAAATAAGCTCTAAAATTGACCTTTTAGGCACATATTCACATCAATAATTCATTATTGATGGTTGTAGGAAATGCATCGAACTTTTCCAAAAGGCTTTAAAACCTTTAGCATGATGTGCATTATGTTAAGCTAACCCACATTTTCAATCAGTGACACAAGTAGTAACTGTACATTTTGTGTGTGGGCTGAATGCCCTCTGTAGGCTCACAGCCGATGCGTCTGGCACTGCTGGTAAATGGGGTCTTTGGGTCAGCCGCAGCTCTCTCTCTCCTCAGGCCAACCCGGAGGCTTTTCTTGCCTGGACATAGCAGCAAAATCCCCTGTAATCAAGCAGCTGGAAGGTCTTCTTTGAGGGGATTTAGTGCAATGTGGCAGGTGCCAATCTGACTGCAATCAGGATTTACACAGACCCACCTCCTGATGGCATTCAGCAACTTTTACATGAGCTGATGCTCGGAGACTAATCACAGTCGTTCATGCAGTTTCTTGCACAGCACCCGCCTTAGATATGTACATGTGTATTGTTGTTTGGATATATTTTATTTACTTAGCTAGTTAGTAGTTTACTTACTTAGCTAGTTAGTGGTTATGTGATATTTATTCATTTCAGAATCAAGAATTAATGTCTTTATTCACCACTCAATGACTTTGGCGAGCTGTTGTCATCATTGTACATATGTGATTGACTGCATGTTTTTCCTGCCTGGCTCCAAGCCAAATTAACAAGGCTTTTATCTGATTCTGTTGTATCAAGACTTATGTTTTTTCCTTTGTACCATTTTTATTAATACCTTTTATTTGTTGCTTTATTTTTAAGTGTATGCTTACCTACAGTGTGCGAAACAGGGTAAACAAATTTGAATAAATCACAATTCCCTGTGGCTGTAAAGTTAAGCTCAAGTTCAAGTGTATGCATATGAAGGCCTAATTCTTCAGAGGGAGCACGTTTGCTGCATTGCATGTGTAATATTTCAGACATTTATGTGTGTGAAATGCGTGTGCAATACAGAAAAAGAAACTGTGAAATGGAGAGAAGAAAGAGAGGCTCAGCTCAGTGCACAAAAAAGACGGAGAATAAGAGAAGGTTTGTAAAAAGACAGAGACTCCCGGAGGCAGTGGGACAGTGGGACACACACGGATGGGCTCTGTCGTCCCTCCTCTGTCTCTCTATTATTGATGTCGGGCACGCAGGGTTCTCACTCAGCCATCTGTTCTCAGCTCTCCCACTTCGTGCCCCTTTTGCTTCATGCCTGCCACTTTGGCAGGATGGCATAAGCGGAGCAGTGCTGTCCTATCAAAGTGTGAATACTTCATGAATATCTCACACTTGTGGGGAGTTGGCTGTCGGAGGAGAGAAATGAGAAAAAGCACAACAGTAATGTGATGAATTTTTCATTAATTCATCCTCTTTGTTGGATGACTTCCAACACATGCATCGATTTGCGGTGCGAGATATAATCATGCCATGACTGCATCAGATATAAACAGAATTGGCGGTGGGGTGTGTTTTGTGATGGACTGTCAATAGTCCTCTTGTGCATGTTTTCAGATGTTAATCACATCAGAGCCCCGCCCTCCTACTGTTAATAGCATATGGCTGCAGGTTTGATTTGATTTGACTCGTAATTGATGACCATGCATATATTCAGTCAAACTCGGTTGCCAGGGGTAACAAGGTCCTCTTGGTCTTCTGATTGGCTGCAACGTCGTCACATGAGGCTTCACTCGGACCCAGCTGGGAGAGAGTGTGGCCACATGTGGCGAGTCTGGAGATGTGTAAGGGTGGCGTGTGTCTGCAAACACTTGGCTTCGCCTCCAAGTTAATCCATAGATGCAATCCTTATGCCTCCCCCCCCTCTTCTGTGGCCCTGTCCTCACACACACACACACATAGATAAGTGAATACAAACTTCCTATGCTGTAAATGGATTATAAATGTTGCATATCAGTCTCGTGCAGAAACTACTAGCATCACTGAGGCTTGTCTGACTTAACATGTGTCTTCAATTACATCCCCCTGACTGACAGGAAAGGGTCAGATGTGGGTAAGGGGATGCCAGGGGCTGTGGGGTGGTGATTAAGGTAAGATATTGGTTTGGAGATTCAGAAAGCTAAGCTATCACTTTATCGTGTGACTTGTCTTTTCCTTATTCCTGGAGGGGTGAAAGAAGCTTTATTCTCTGGCTAGCCCCAGAGTTAAGACCCCCTGGGGAGTACGAGATGAGAGGGAAATTAATAATGTGTAGAGACTCAAAGGCTTTGACTGAACCAAAGGATCAGAGGAGGGTGAAGAGAGTGTATTAGAGGCAGAGAGGGAAACAGAAACATGGGCATAGAGAGGAGAGCACAATCAGGCATATGGGCCACCTTTGAGCACGGGCTGGAAAGTAAAAGGAGGTGCATTATGAGACAGATAAAAGAGGCCAGCTCCAAAAATGTCGTTTTGAAAAGATCATTAAAGGGATACTCCAATCAAAATCAAAATCTTGTGATTATCACTCACAGCCTCTAGGCTTGAGAGGGGGAAACTCCTTGATAGTTTTTTATTGGAGTATTCCTTTAAGTGGTTTAACAAAATCAAATATTACCTTGTATTCAAATCTACAGTAGTTTGTCTGCAGGGAAACTACATGAATAGATAAATACGATATGCAACTGTAATTTTATGCATTTCACATCACAATGTAAGATTCACGTCCTCAGCTGCCCCAAAAACAGATTGCAAATTAGCATTTCTTACTGAAGCCAGAGGGAGTCACGAACTGCCAGCACTCCCGGTCTTGATACATGTTTTTCACATTACGGCGTGTGAATCTAACACGAACTGAAACATTAGAACAAACTCTTTAATGTTAAGGGAACTCGAGATTTAGTATTAATAGGGTTTGCCCTGTGATGTGTGGAAGTCATACTAGCATGCTCAGTGTTGGCACACTTCTGCCATGTCTCCCCAGGCCAAGCAGACTTTGGCCCTGCTGTGACCTCTCTGGCTCAAAGCCAGCTGCTGTGCTATCCTTTGAACCTGGACAGACCTGTCTGAATCCAGCTGTGATAAGCCAGATCTGACCACAACCAAACATCTTTAAATATTAATCACTGTCAAACACAGAATTTTCTGTATCTATACATCAATTAAAAAAAAAAAAAATCATTTTAATTGCACTGTCTGTCACCCTTCCACAAAGACAATATAGGCTAATTAGACCCCAAAAAATAGAGCTAATAATGATGGAGGGGCAGTATGCCATATGTGATCCCTCCCTGCAGCATGCCCAGGTGGGCAGCATGCCACCCAGCAGCACAATGGGTTTATCCACAGTGATATATTAAACACCCTAAACATTGGCTAAATAAGCAATGCATTCTTCTTCACTCTCATTTCCCTCTTCCTCCATCTTTGTCTGTCTCTCTTTTCCACTTTGATCTTTATCTCCAAAGTGTAGTTAGAATATAAGGAGGTCTGTAATGGTAGACTAGTCCCATATTGGAGCCATTGAGCATGAACACGGCTGCCTATTACACGGGTCTTTAGCAACACAGAGAAATAACCTCTTATCATCCTGTCAAGCAGTAGCCCCGTCGAGGCTTCCCTCTATAGAGCAGTTAGATGTAAATGAATGTGATGCATACGCACTCCATAACAATGCTCCATGTAATCCCTCCACTCTCTACAACTGATTATGTTAAACAAGAGAACAACTCGAACAGAGAAATTGAACGGTTTTGGTCAACAGTCCTTTTAACACAAGTACTCCACAGTCCTAAAGTGGTATTCTCCTCTTCACAACAGCCATTATCATTGGCCCATCTTGAATGTTAAATATCACAAGCGCTGGGATTGCTGTATTGTGTGTTTAGAGAAGAGGGAGTCTGATGAGAGGCTGTCGATGACACACCTGCCGTAGAAGAGGGGTTGAGATAACAATTTTCTCCTCCCTGTCGAGGAGACATCTGGCATTGCCACGGCGTCGAAAAACCGAAATACACCCAGGAGTGGGTAATGAGGCGTAGGAGACAGGGTTTGTGTTTTGGTGTGTGTGTAAGTGTGTGTGTGCGTCACAGGATGGTGGTTCCCTCATCTCTCCGAACTAGCCTCTGTAGACCCTGCAAGCTTGCCATCTGTAGTCATCAGCCATAAGCCCACTTGCATGTGACTCACAAGCAGCGTTAAATCAGCTTAAGTACAGGCACACGTTTAAACTTTCCTAACTAACAAATAAAAAGGAGCAGGGGAAAGTATTGAGGTAAACAAACAAGACAACAAGATAAAAGGGAAAATTAGAGGACATTTGAGCGTGTGTGTGTGTGTGTGTGTGTGTGTGTGTGTGTGTGTGTGTGTGTGTGTGTATTATCCAACCAAAGTGGTACCCACCCATCCGTGACGGTGCACCACATGTCTTTGGATGTCACCATTAACGTGGTGGCCTGCATTATGTTTACACACAGTCCTGTGTGGTACTGCATTATGCCTTTGAGGGGTTGCTAAGAAACACACGAGTAATTTTCAATCACTCTTGAAAAGCAGCGAATGTTGAACTGAAATTAACTTTTTTTTTAACATATGATGCAATTTGGCAGTTCGCTCTTCCTGCGTGGAATTTAGGACTTTTTGTTGTTGATTTGTTGCCTCTGATGATCTGTTTTGTACTCACTTTGATGGCTGATTGCTGTCATTTTACATTTGCGGCTGATCATAATAATTTTGCTACTATTGTGTTTGTGTTGTCTGATCCCCATTAGCATCCTCAGTGTTCAGTAAACCTGGAGTCTTAATGAAATAATACAATATCACAGTACAATAACCGTATCAATGAAGCAAGAAAAGCAGAAGAAACCAAAGAAAGCAAATCATAGTCACACAAAACAATCACCTGTACTTTTTCAAAATTGAGTTTTAATATTTATCTCTTGTTTATTTCAGGTAATATCCGCTCTGTCAAGGATCTCCCACCACAGCATTGCACAAATCAAAGGCATCAGGTATGTGTCTCATATGTAACTCTCTCATTTGTTATTTGAACAGCCAAAGCACTCAAGAGTGTCGCTTTCAAAGAAACCATTTGCATGAATGTATTCCACATTCACAGAGGCCTATATTAAGATGGAGTTGGCTATTAACATCTGCTGCTCATTTAAAAGGCAATTTACATTTTTAGGCAATTAGCTGCAGCTTTCAGCCACTGTTATCTTGCAGGGAACAAAATAATCCACAACCCGTTTCAATCTGTCACTCAAACAGCACTGCAGTACACTATTTATGTTGAAATGTAGTAGTACATCCTAAGCATTACTGTCTAGTCATTTTTCACTTCAGTGGTGAGGCTGAGAAAATCCTTCACTCTACTTTAGCAGGTCTGGAATGGGCTTCTGATTTCTCTTCGTTTGTTCTATATACTTGGAGCTTGGTGGCTCACTGGCGCCACATAAAAAGCTATTTTGCCCATCTGAGTAATGAGTTGGTGGACCTCGGCCATTAGGAGCCATGCCAAGAAATGAAGGGGAAAGAGAGAGAGAAAAAAAGGGAGAGTGACAGAGAAAGAGCAGGTCCCTTGCCATTAATAAACACAACACAACCTGCTGACTGCTGGCTAATTCACTGCCTGTCCACGCTGGCCATTTTGTCGTGAGGTGTCAAAATCAAGGCTCATTTGACCCTCTCACTCTGGACATTCTGTTCTGGTGTTATTTGAATCCCAGCAATCAGAATATTGATTAAGTGTTAAACAATTATTTGAAGTTTAGATTCTCAAACTGTGGGATAGAGGTGGCAACCGAAATGGTCATGAATCCAGCTCATCACAAAAGTAATCTGCAATGTGTTTTAGTGATATGACTAACTGTCCTTCACCTGAAGGACAAGCACCCAATCACTGAAGTGTCCTTGAGCAAAACGCTCTCAGCCCAGAGGGTTATTCTGACCTATTACCCTCCTTTTGAGGTGAACATAAAAACACAACAGCCTTGTCGGAATCAATAAACTACGGCTTTATTAAGTAAAGTCACATTTGGATCTGGGTCTGAACAAGGTAAGGCCATTAGATGGTATACTGACCTACATTCTCTCAAGGAGACAAAAACATATGAATGGTGTAGTTTGGATATCTTGGCCAAAATGATCCTACAAACAGTTTTATCTTGAGTGTTAGTTATTGGTAATCAGTCATTCTTAAATTAAAAAAAGCTTAATTTTCTTAGGTTTTACTTATGCACAGGGGTATATGACAAATGCGTAAATAGGTCCGAGGCCATGCACTGCTGATCCAGCATGAACAGGGTGCTACTATGAAGCAGAACACTTGCACAATATGGATGTTCACTCACCCCACTTGGCCTTTCTAAAGGGTCTCCTCAACCGGTTCTTTGTAATTCCTCTTATGGCAAGGTCAGCTGCATTTCCAAAGTCCAAGGAACTGTCAGACGTCTTCTGTCTCGCTTCAAAGCCCCATGTCACCTACGTACAGGCCTGACAGCAGCTCTCACTCATTCTAACCATAGAGGGCACATAAAGATGGATGACATGACCGCTCCTCAAAAGTCAAGCCAAAACATCTCCATCGCCCCCTGTTGGCTGGCTGCAGTGTAGGTCGTAAGTCCACCCCGTCCATGTTAGCGGATGGGACATTAGCCAAACTAAAAAAGTCAAAGCAGAGTAAACAAATAAAGTTTCTTTCATTTTTCGATAGTTGTGTTCAACTGTTCATTTTTTAGAGTTAAGTTTTAAGTAGTTGATGCCATTAAAAAAAAAAAAAAAAAAAAAAAGTGTGATGTCATGATTGACAGCTAATCTGAACCAGGTGCATGGAGACCCTGGCTCCAAATTAAGTTTCCAATGCAATATGGCAGGGTCTGTATCCAGGATATTTTGGCTCTTATTTTTGTTTGCAGGAGGAAGTGAAGACCATCCATGTTTAGATACAGTCTATGACTAAAATACACACTATACCGTACATGGAATTAGTGTAGCATATACACAGAATGCTTATGTCCTCCAGGTCTCTCCATACAATGGCACGGCCATGTATAGCGCCTTTCAGAGTAGGGCTGCAACTGAAACTACAGATTTTGAAAAACAATTTCTAAGTCATTTAAACGCTGTTACCATGTACAGTAGCTTGGCAGTGCACATTTTTCAAATTAAGGAAAACTCAAACATAACAATTCTGACATTTTCTTTTCCAGCTTTTTTTCTCTTTTCTTTTAGACTTATCTTGAAAGGCACTTGGACTAAACAGTGGTGACAGATGTTGAATACCAGTGACATGTGGCCAGGTGCCTCCTAAAGTCAGTTATGAAGCAGCAAACCTTCAATGCCTTTTCTTAAATTGTGTGCCTCTTCTGAGGTTATAATAAAAGAGATGGTTCAGGTGGCGAAAGCTCAGACCAGATAGAGGAAAGAGATGCACTTCTCCTTCAGTTTCATCAGAGTTTCTGATAGGTATTTCAATATTCTTTCCCAGAAGCAATTAGGAAAAAATAGGAAGCACTCCAACAGTAATACGAAAAGTCAAATCTTGGTAATTCTTTAGAGCAACAACTGAAACTTTTTCATTTCACCTCCACGTCTCACAGGATGTTTTCTTTGCCTTTTGTACGTGTAAGAAGCTAATAGAGAAGGACGCATTATACAAAGGAAATTGTGATTTAGAGCATCAATTCCAGCTTTAGTTCACAGCAGGAGGTCAGACAATAAACCCATGATTTCAAATGCTTTTCAACACCACATGCATTGAGTGTTAGAATGGCTGGAGAGCTTCTCACTGTGTTAAATCTCCGGGTAACATTGCCACAGGCATGTCCATTGATGATATGTTGAATCCCATTGATCTTGTCTTTGATGTCTGTCCGCTGTAATCAGCATCGATAGTTCACGTCTCTGTCACTGTGTCACCGTTCCAGCCCCATTTGGAAACGACGCCCTTATTTTGCATGCTGGTGTGCATGTTCAGAAATACACTGGACACAATCAAATATTCATACGCTTGTCCTTCGTCCTGTCAGCATCACCACGCTACGTCTGCAACCAGCCTGAATTCTTCTCTCACATCGTCTGGTTTAAGAGAACATTGTAACATTTCAATGTTATTCCCCACTTTACATAGTCTCCTCTTCGGAGACTGACAAGAAGCTTTTCAGGTTTTTCCTGATTTTATTTTTAGATTTTTATTACTGAAACCAAACCTGCTTTCTTATAAATGATTGAAACTTTCAATGGAAAACCACAGCTGATACCAGTTTCTTCTCTTTTTGTCCTAAACCCTCAATCCTCTTTGTGTGGAGGCCTCGTGTTCCCATCTCTTTGTGTGCCCTGGAAGTTGACCTTGTGTTTCTTACAGCTTATCTACAGTACAGGCCTGCGTCATCCTCTCTCCTGTTATTCAGCCCCCTCCTTCCTACTGTTTATCTTTACTGTCCTCAGCTAACCCCATTCTAACCTTCAACCCGCTCGCAATTCACTGTCCTAGTTCGTCACTGATCCTTGCTGTTGGAGTGTGTCTGGAGAGCTCCGGGGATCAGGGTCGCAGAGTGCGAGAGACGTCAGCTCGGCATCAAGACAGAGAGCAGATGACGAGGGGTTTGGATAATGATAGTCCTTTAAAATCCTTCAGTTGCACATTCATATGTGCAGTATACTTCCCTCGAACTTGTTCTATTCTTTTTCTGTGGTAAATCTGTGTGTTACTGTATGCTTTAATGGTCATGAATGACTCTTCAGATTTAGGGGTCTTAATCTTAGAAATATTGAAAAACAGCATCACAATTTAAACGGAAAGAAAAAGACCATTTGTGACAAGGTAGTTCTTGTAAGGTACTTCAAGTATTAAATATAAATAGCAAATAATAATCAGAGCAATTTGCAGCATTGCTGTTGAGAGATATAGTTTACAGATGTTTTTACTCGGCTATACCAAAGACGTGCTGTGTTCCTACAGTGTTTTAATTTTGAAAATGAAGCTTCAGTGCACTGCAGGAGTACGACGAGCAGCCACCGCATCAAGAATCACTGTTTGCACTTCCCCCCCCCCCTTCCTTCTTTTTTTTCTCATCCTATAGATACAGCTCTGCTCCCTCATGCCACTGAATTACATCTCATTACTTTACATTAGTATGCAGTTATCACACTGCACATCCACTCCTCATTTTTCATTCATGCCATTTGGATGCATCGCGTGTGCTAATTTCACACGGAAATTTGTGAAAAAAAACTCGCTCATGCTAAGAAAAAGGCTCTTAGTCGCATGTTACTTTACACACACACACACACACACACACACACACACACCCTCCCCAGGCAAGAGCATCCAGGAAATGAAACTAGGTTTCCATGTTTAAAGGAGGACCAGGAGGGTTTATGGACAGGCATGGTACTATAAGTGGGAAAGTGCACTCGCTTGCTTGAGCTCTAGCGATTTATCGACCCTGCAGAAACAAAGCCGTGTCCTGGGACATGAAACTGCTTCCAGCGCTGGCCATTTGAGCTGCGTTCACACCTAGTGACTACAATGTTGTTTTGCTGTTTGACAACAGTTGATCAGTGGGACAGACTCACTGCAGCTTTATCCGGCACACATGTGCCAACAATTCAACACTGGCTTAAGGACAGTGAAGAAGAAATTAGGCATGACACAATTGGAATTGCAAAAGCAGCATTCTTCAGTGTTGAGTTATTGTTAACCTTTATTTAACCAGGAAAGTCTTGCTCACAGATTTTGTATCTCTAATCAAATCAAACCGCAAAAGAGACAATAACACTAACACACAACAGACAGGCACACATCCAGTCCCTGCTGGCCCTCCCAAAGCCCCCCCCACCCCTACACAACACTGCGAAAAAGGTAATGCATGAGTTAACCGGTGCATGACTTCCTAGTAAGAGTTTCCATAAAAGAATGTAATTTGGTAGAAATTATATGGAGAATACACTGAGTGAAAAAATCAATTTAAATCGAAGCAATTATTCATTCATTGTTTTTGTTTAATTGATGGATTCTTTTTTTCTCTGTGTTTAATGTTGTGCTTCCCTGTAGATACATCTACATTTTCTGTTTTACATTTTCTGGTGCCCTGTGCACTGTTCTTAGGAAAAGACTGTCTAGATTAAACTTGTAATAAATTGGAAATAATTAACCAGGAGTTTACAAATCAAACACGGTCTCTGTTGTGCTGGTCTCTTAGTCTACTTCCAAATTATCAGGGATGATGAACCTGCAAACTAAATAAAACAAAGCATGCGCAACTGAGTTAACAAAACACAGAAAGTATGATGCAGCCCATCAAAAATGGAGAGATATAAGAGTAAATGAATAAAAGAAGGTTAAAGGAAGAAGAAAGATGGGGCCACGTTACATCAGAAGATTAATCCTTTCGTAATTCAGACTCCTCTGACAAATAGTTAAACAGAGAATTTCTCCTTTAACAGATGAAATACAAAACACCCAAATTAGTGAATCAGGGAAGGCTTGTGTGCAACATCAGTGCCAGGGGATGGTAAAAGATGTAAAAATTAAACAAATAAACTTTGCATTCTCTGCAAGTACCACAGCATCCACTCTCACCGCACAGCATGTGGACCTGAGCAACATGAAGTAAAACAATTGCAGGAAATAGAGCACTGCTGAATAGCCAAGAGACGGCTCATCATTGGAGCGCTGATGAAATTATAAACATAGTTCAATTACACCTGGTTGTATCATTTAAGCAAAATGAAAACGGCAGCATTGGACAGTGCTTGGCTCTGCAGAACAACGCAGAGGTGATAGATATGAGCCCATATCTCCACAAACTACAGTGTAATTAGATTTTGCCCTGCGGGACTCCATTTATAACTTATAATATAATGCACATTTCATTGGAGGGGGCCATCAGATGTGGGTGTGTTATTACACTCTGGAGGAAGCACCCTCTGCGCTGTGTTTCTGCTCATAACAGTGAGAAAGAAACGTTAATCAGATGAGGAAGTTTTTTTTTTTTTTGTATTATTATTTCTTAATAATAGTACATGTAATTAGCTCTTGAAAATACTGAGATTTTAATGAAGTCAACCACTTAAACATGGAAAGTTAATAAATCAAGACTGTGGAGGCTGAGTTTGCAGGATTCTTGGTGTGTGCGCGTGTGTGTGTGTGTGTGTGCATACTGTATGTGTGCGCACATGCTTGAGGGCGACCATATGACCTTTGACAATCTAGCTGAGCATTCATTAACTTGATGGCTGACACACTCTTTCAGTGTGACCACTGCTTAATTACACAAAGGCTAACTGGCAGTGTCACACAGATGCACACAGCCTGACACACACTCGCAGAAACAACCTGCAAGTATACACAACAAAAATGCTAAGATTAATTATATTATAAGTTTGACTTGATGTGTAAAGGCCAAATATCACACAACAGGTTGCTGCTGTCAGCTCAGGGTATCATAATAAAATGTCTCCATCAGCTGATCATATTTTGGGATTGAACTAGTTCCACACACACACATGCATTCATCAGCGTGAAGTGCTTCTATGAGAGCTTTGAATGTGTGGTCTCTGACACTGTACACCATTCACATGCACATCTTTTTTTTCCTGCTACAACACATCCCCTTGAACCTTTCCACACGGTAACATCCATTCATTTATACCAAGGCTGCAAGTCACATCAACCACCAGCAAATATCCTCACACATAATCCTGGAAAAAAATGTCTTTACTATTTCAGATACAATATTTGCATATTATTTATGAATGCAAAGTTTGGAAATAGGAATTGTTGTTAACAAATCTTGCACTCACTTCTTGCACACAGCTCATGCAGGCTTGGAAACACAGGGATCTGTTGTTGAATGGGACTTTTTTGAATTTGGTATGTCCCAGTTTGTACAATGGGTAGTGTAGCTGCTTGAATAAATTGGTTTATTATGCATTCCAGACACACTGAGGATGCAGCTTCTCTGGTGACATTTCTGATTAACAGGCTAAATAATGCTTTGTTTTATTCTTTTTTGTACATTTTTGGGTTAATCAAAAAGTAATAAATAACAAGCCAGACTTAATTATGACAGCCCCGACAGTGTGTTGTGAATGGATTTAATTTGTTGTTGAGAGTGAAACAAGTCAAATCCACAGTCCTGAAATGCGTTTTAACTGATAACTAGTCACTCTCCTCCCGCCCTCCCGCCCTCCCTCGCTCCATTCTCCATCCCTTTATGAATAATGGTGGAGTGTTTTTTGTGTGTGTGTGTGTGTGTGTGTGTCTAGTGGCTCTTTGACAGTAGGAACACAAATCATGGGTTCAGTAGTTACATTATACAGAGGGAGTCAAGGTCAACCTTACAGGGCTGTTTACTGTAGCAGAAACCACTGCTGGCTGCTGCTTTGTGTGGGATTTATTGATTTATTGCTACAAACACACACAAACACACAAACGGGACTAAAAACTAGGAACAACCTTAAACTGATAAATATCATAGTATTGAAGCCTTTGAGTGCTTTGAAAGCTGCTACAGACCAATAAATTCTGCCGTGTATGTTCTCATTTTCATTAAAAAGAATCTCTTAAAGTATCTCTTATGCTTGTCAGAGATACCGTGGATTAATTTTAATAATACAGGCTATATCTGGTTCAGTAACGATAGCGTGCTTGATGATTAGCGCTGATCATGACCTCACTGATTTTAATGAGCTTCAATTGTGCGTGGCATTAAGCTAATAGTCTATAATTTGTAGCAATCAGCTGTGGTGACAGGAAAAATACAACATCATAAACACGGTTGGCCAATCGAGATCTAATCACGCACTTCACAATAACGTTTTGCAGAGAGCAGATATCTTTAAAAAGATTACAAATAAATCCTCCCTGTGTAATGAGCTAATTGATTAGTCATCCATTTTAATGCTCTGCCACTTCCTAAGAGTACTGTGTGTGTTGACACTGTGTGAGCAGGAATGAGTGATTAAATTATTGGGATGAATTTTCTATGATTGGCTAACATGAATGCTTTTATTTCCGCTGCTGTAGCTCATAGTCATTATGTTTTATGACAAAAAGGAAACTTTCTCTAAAAGCTCCAAACTTGTCATTTTCAATATTTTATATTGCTCTGCATTATCCTTGAATGCTGCCTAACCCCCCCTTAGTGGATTTATTAGACACCTGGCCATTCTTCTGAAAAAAAGGAAAAAAAACTGAAAAATTGAATTCCTGAGAAAGTTGGCTGCGGATGCCAGGCATTTTATCTGTCAGCAGCAGTGTGTCGATGTGTTCTGACGATGTTGTTTGTGACTGATGGGATCCTCTGCTGAATACATCCTGCTGTTGTGCTGCTGAAGTGACGGAGCCAAGAGTAACACCGTGGCAGATTGAACATGCACTTTCTGACTGGCTATTTTTCTACCTGGGACACTGTGGTGTCTGCAGTAATAAATAATTGTGTATCCTTTCTCACCCCTTGTGTCTGCGTGTTTTTGTGTGTGTACCAGGCCCTTTCCGTCGGAGGACACAGCTCTGAATGAGGATGATGTGTACCGGAGCCTTGAGGAGCTGGCAGAGTAAGTTTGCATTCCACAGCAAACACCCAGACAAACTTCTCTCCTAAACCACAAACCTTACCTTAGTCTTAAACCTTGACTTTACCTAATCCTACAATAATACCAAATACAAATCAAAAGCTTCACACTGAATCAGTCACCTTTTGGGAACCATCTTTTTGTCCCCAAATTGGAGGCAAGGCCCCATTCTGTGTCACTTTTTTTGTACTCACAGCTTATACTAGTATATAGGTACACAGGTACACACACACACACACACATTGATGATTGTTGTTTAGCTAATTTGTTAAGCTAACCAAACCTTAGATTGTTTTAAACACATTTTCATCTGGATTTTGTGTACCAGCAGATTAAAAGTTGTCGATGCCTGCTGCAAAGTTTTTATTTTATTTTACAGTAAACAGACTCCTATTGTGAAGGTAACAGCTCAGAAAATGCTTTTAAACTGGGTAAAAATGCAAAACAGCTTCTAATTATGCTGCAGACCAGCCTGTACATCTAAGTAATACATTAATGATGACACTGCATTAGCACTTTGCACTTTTTGCATTATTGACATTTTGTATCTGTTTTTTTCAAGTGTTTTTATTGTCAAAATAAATACATTTGAACACCTAGCATACCTGCATGCAGAGCTACAGCAGCGTAAATAATGGCCATAATAGATGTAACACACATTAAATGTGTTAAAGTGAACTGTGATTGCCATATTTTCCACTTTCTTCTAACTGCCTAATTACATAAGTGTGTAGCCCTCTGTCACTCTGCCCGTTGCCATGGTGACATCGGCTCTGCTCTGACTGCTGGTGGGGCTGGCTGCCCAGTTTGGTATTTGTTAGGTGGGTGGGAGGGTTTTGCTGGTTGTCAGAGAGAGTTGCAGAGTCTCAGAGTTGGCAGCTGGTTCCAGCGGTGACAGCAGCCACTCAGCTCAGATTAATGGAGAATAATTAGTTAACCGCTCTGAGATGGGTGTCATTCATCACAGAAAGATAGGAGGGAGGAGAGCGGGAGATAGAAAGGAGAGCAAGCGAGCTATAGATATATGCCCGCTGACGCTGAATGCATGATTGTGATGTTCTGTAGGGGATGAGGAATGTGCTCTTGCTAGAGGAGAGGAGTTCCAGCCAAGCAGGCTAATACTGGATTAGAGTGCAGCTTAGCCAAACATGTAGCCCTGCAAGCTTGGAATATGGGCCCTTACCTTGACAACTGAACTGAATAATGCACAAAACGTGATCTTGAAGAGAGTAGAGGAATGACTGTAAACATGTTGATATAAAGAAAAAATACAAAAAAACAGACAAACACGTTTTTCTTCTGTATCAAAAAGGGGAGAGATCAGACTTGTCACGCCGGTCCCCATATTTACTGACTTGACTCTGAATGCATCAGTGTGGCTAACGTTAGCTTCCTTGTTCCTTATTTGACTCTAAAGCCATCATAAACAAATGTCACCTATATAGAAAAGTTAGTACTTAAATATGTAAATTGGATCCAGTGGCTGTAGGAGTGGATGGTATCTATAGCAACAAGCATCAACGAGTCCACCAGTAAAGCAGGCAGGCAGACAAGTAAGGTTTCGATGGCTATTATGTGGCGTGGTATTGTCATATCTAGCGGTTATGTCTTTAATTCGCCTCAAAACTCTAACCTACTAAAATCCTTAATGGGGTTCGGCCTTCCATAACCCTCAGTGAACCAGAAGCTTCAGTTCATCTATTTTTTTCCTGAAATGGTCAGTGGTGTTGTAACACGCTGCTCTTTGTGTAACCTATAGGTGCAGAGGGCTGGGTCTTATTGAATTAATCATGCCGCTCTGCCGCACAGCTGCTCTTGACCTTTTTACAAAGAACATGCTTGCATTTCGTTTCATCAATGGACAGATGCATAATTGATTCATCAGCAGGCCCTGCACCTAATACAGTTGAACACACTTAGCACATAGGCCACACTAGCAATAACCCTGCTCTCAAAGACTTATTAATTAGCCTGAAATATTGATGCATGCATAATTTACAACAAGTGCTTGACTGAACTGCAAGACTAAGGCAAAGAACAATGATGATCTTACCACAGTAATAATAGTCAGTTTTTATGGATGCAGCACTCAAGAGCTCCCCAGGGGAAGAAAATAATACAATGACAGGACATATGGTATCATAAAAACAACAGCATGTAACGAATAAAAGAGCAACATTGTCCCCAAAAATGTTTAGTGTGAGAAAATAAAACTGAATGGAAGAGAAAAACAGCATTATAACAGCAACAATAAAAATCAATGAAATGGCATCATTAGGTTTAGTGATAAGACGACAAAGGATACCAACTGCTATGGAAAGCAATCCATAGAATGGATTTTTAGGTGAGAGTTTAAAAACTGAGATCGTGCCAGCAGACCAAACATTAAACGGCTACTGTCCCAGCAGCCTGTGCGGCAAAAGATCGATCTGCCTTTCATTTAAATCGCAGGCGGCCAAAAGACTTGGGGGAGCGGTGGACTCTCACAGGAGCTGGAGGTTCACTCATCACTGATGTAATGATGGCACACTGCATTTAAACATGTCGCTCATTTCTTAGATATTTGCAAGACTTTTGTAGGTGATGTAGCTATTCTGCAGCAGCTACATTTGTGGTGGAGCGTGTGTCATTTTAGAGGTTTGGTAGAGGTCACCACCTCGCTGGATGATTTCCATAGATACAATATCATGTCAGAAGTATTCGTGTCGAGTGAGGTAGATTGAGGCTTTAGGTTGTCAGTTTGAGCTCACTTGGAAATGGCCGCTGTAAATGACAGGCGTTGAGATTTTATGATAGGTGCAGGTATACATATTTGTGAAGCGTGTTTGCATTCTGTTGGCAGGAGTGTCTGAGTGGGGAAGAGGCCCGTCTCTACCTAATTGAGGTCTCCCAGGTTAATATGGCCCCGTACCTGTGGTACCTGACACGTACTTCCTCTTTCCTCCTTTGCGATGTCAAGTTTTTGTCGCTTAACTCTGCATCTGTCTGGAATAACTCCATCCTGGAGTTGACAAAGCATGAAATATGGGGGGTGGATGTAGGAGGGGGTAGCTTATAGTCGCTGAGGGACTTTTTCCTCTGTGGAAGACGCACATAGATTTCCATTCAGAATCAAACAGTGTCACAAACCCTCTGTGTCAGGCTTTTGCTGTTTACTTTGCTCCATTAATCCCTCGGGCAGGTTGACATGAAAAGTCAATAGCTTGAAAATGGATGAAGCTCAGCAAAGGTATTATTTACTGCAAGATATTAAGTCACAGATCCTTTAAATTCAAGTCTGTATTGCCACATGACCACATTCAGAGTGAACTGTATCTTATATTGCAACTACCACTGACAGGACTATATATTAGAGCCTCTCAACAGTTAAGCAGTTAAATCTATCTATCCAACTTAGATTCCTCACACAAATGATGTGTGAATGGGTGAATGAGGATGTGATATAAAAGCGCTTTGAGTAGTTGAAATGATTAGAAAGCCGCAATATAAATATAGACCGTTTGTCTGAGTGAATCAGTATGTGACAGGAATTATAGCTGATAATGTTACGTAAGTCTCATACACCAAGGAGTAATTACATCCACAGTTATCTCTTCCTCTGACCTAGTTTGTATATATTGTGGTATTTTTCTTTTTAGTAAATTTGATTTTTGTCAAATTCAGAGTAATACATCTTGGCTGGCTAATCACATTGCTTGTGCAGAGTGTAGTGTTTACTCCAAAGGGATCAGCTTGTTGCACTTTGTCATGCTGTTAGCGACAGTTGGCCAGTCTGTCCTTTAAAAATAAATACCTTGACAACTACTGAGCAGATTGCTGTGGATTTTGCCACTGCCTGATATTTTCTGTAGTGCCTCCATTAGGCCAAACTTTCCATATGTATGTGTGGAATAACAAAATGGAATGCCATGGGAGTTTACTGGGCACATTTATGTTTTCAGAGGAAAATCCCTTTGAATTTTGATGACTGCATGACCTTTTCTGTAGTACCACCCTCAGGAAAACCTTCACAATTTAGCTTCACTGATGAGACTATATGTATAGCAAACTCTGTATGCTGTCCCTTTCATTCACCATGTTCACATTGTAAGGTATAGTAAAATATGCAACCTCCTGTGGACTCTTGTAGACATTTCCTTTTTTGTTTGTTTTTTACACAGTATATCACAGCTCTACCCAAACCAACCTCCTATAATAATATTATTTTAATAGAAACTTGTAAGGCAGCACAGCCTTTAGGGACATATGCACAGTTGCTCTGATATAATGACTCATGCTCTGTCCCTGCTCTAACACTAACTCTATGGCATTGAGGCCTGCAAGCAGTGGCTTGCAGGCCGATTACGTGCAAACACACTGGACACCCCCTGGCCTGTCACTGTGTAATCAGACAGAAAATAAGACCTAATTCATGAGTCCTCGGGACTGTGCTCCCACTCTTTATCTCACTGATGCATTGTGATGCATACACAAGCACGCACTTTCACACACAGACACAAGGGCATTTGAATGATTTATTAATGTCCACTAAAGCCCAAGAGACCAAGGGATCTAAATGGTAAAGTTGAGGTGCGGCAGATTTATTACACTGGTAAGAAATATGTCCCTGACTTTTGTTACTCTTCTCTTCTATTTTATAGCGTGCACACGCTCACATACACACACATGCTTGTACTACTAAATGTTAACTATAACCATTAATACTACATGCCCGAACCCCAACCTTAACCCAGTCCCAGCCTCGAACCTGAGGTCTATAAAACAGACAGAATTGTGCCCCGATGCAATTGTGTGTTTCCTGTGAATCTTTCATGCATGTAATGGCAATTTGAATCCCGCACAGGAGGGGCAGACTCGCCCATCAACAATGAAAACTACTGTATAGCAAAGTCTTAACTGAATGTAAATATAATGAATGCCTATTGCTGAAATAAATAGCATCAAAAACTGAAAGATTAAAACCATGACTATTGCTTGTCTGACCCCATAGCTTACCTTAACTGCATAATATGTGACTTCACTATCCAAACTGGTTTCACTATCAAGGTTTAAAGCTTAAATTGGTCCTCAGGACGACAGAGGCACAAGACACACATTCACTTGCATTCTTGTCTTTCTGTAGTTGTCAGGACACTCTTTGAGATAATGCATTGTCTTACTTACCCTACTTACTTACCCACTTACCCTAACCTTAACCCTAGAACACTAGCCTAACAGTTAGTAACACCATCACGACGTTAGTGTTATAGGGTTAACCATCACAGCTAATTACCTAACCCTGACCCAACCCTCACCCTAATCTTAACCTAATTCTAACCTTAAGTCTGAACCCCTTAAACAGCCCTTTGAAGTTATGAGGACCAGCCAAAATGTCCTCATAATTCAGGAGTGTCCTCACAACAATGGTTTAAAAACCAAATTTTTTTAATAAATACACAAGGACATGCATACACTCTCTCACACACACACACACACACACACACACCTTGAGCTCAAGAAGTGTTTGGTTCGTAAAGCAAGCATGTGATTTTTCATTAGCAGCAATCTTTTTGGTTTTACTATAAGTAAGTCTGACACGTTACAACACTAAGATCTTTGTTTGGGGTCAATTAGTTATTTGACTTTAGGATCAATGCATATTGATTGATGATTGATCAATGCACACTAAACAGCCGGTCACTCAGAAGTTCATTAATGACATCGGCAATTAAAAATCTGAAGGAGTTTTCGGAATCTGGAGACCTAATGATGACCTAAAACAATCATTAGGGTGAATACCGATACTTTTGAATACTGAACCCTCCCTCTGGCTAATATGTGGAGAAATCAATATAGATGTAGAATGCGTTAAAAACAAAAGCAGATTTGGCAAAATGGCAGAATCGACATCCAGTTCTCTAAGATGTGGATGATAAAATCGACGATCAATAAGAGGCTCTCTTCTAATGTAGCAATCAGTCAGTAATTCTTTGCATTACAAATAACTTAAATTGACTGATTTGAAGAAGGTATGACTAATGTCAGTACAAGTTCAGGATCAATAGACATAGATAACAAACACCAGCACAAGGTATTTTCATTCAGTTTTTCTGTTTTCTATCCAGTGGTTATTCTTATATTTGTCTGTTCTTAGGCCCCACTCAGACTGCCCCCCCCCCCCTCCATGCTCTCCCTGGAGAAGCTGCTGCTCTCAGATCTCTTCATGGGTCGTATTCATATCACTGCACTAGGCTGCTGCTGTATAATACTCTCTCTGAGGGATTAGAGAAAATGAAGTACAACATCTGCTTTCAAAAAACTTCCTTGGCATGCAACATATCAGTCTCTGTGGAGCTCTCAGAGTTCAGAGAGGAGACGCTGATGGGACAGTGATGGCTGGCCGTTGTCCTCCCACACATCCTCCTCAGTATTCAACATGAGCCACTTTTACTTAATGAAGAAAGAAGAAGCACAGTGGTGACAGTGAACCAAGCCACCTCAATTAAAACTTCAAACAAGTCTCACGACGACAAAGCTGAATATTTGATTGAGGGCAGTTCTATCTCCTCTGATTTCTTTATCCGGTAGTCACACAGGCAGTGAAAGCGGGGATATTTCAGCAATCATGTGAGATGCAGAAGGTTGCATGTAGCCACATCACTGTGAAGAAAACTCAACAACCTGTATTTTTTTTTTTGTTGACCTGTGCCCATAAATCTTGCTTTAGAATATTCATGAATTACTAAAGTATATAAAATCCCTCCAAAATATCCTATTTCGGGGACCTTAAAGTGAAATTAAATTTCCTGGTCTGAGTCTGGTTGGTTTGGTGCCAGGTTATGGCCCCCATTTGGCAAGTAGGGGTTAAGTCTCTTCCTCAAGAATACTCACATAGGGAGGTATATGTGCTGGAGATCACACAGACACATTTGGGAGATCACATACAAACACACGAGGCACTACTCACTCTGGAAGAGAAATGCTGTTTTTGCTTGCCGCTACTCAGCCGGGTTGAAGCACGATACAGCATTCGTTGAGCTGGCAGGAATCAAGTGTTCAAGGACATTTAAGCAGGGCAGTCACTTGCCATGCTTGAAGGAGTTTTGTAAGCATGTGGAGGTTGTAGAAATTGGCAACTTGTATAGTGCAAGTTATTGTTGTCAGGCCTGTTGTTTTGGCCCTGTTTCAACACAGTCGGAAGTCGGAGCTGCAGCACTTGTGACGCACGGTTCATGGAGGCGATTAAGGCACTTATAAACCCTTAGAACCTGATTGCCACAATTTGTATCAAAAAGCATAGTCCTTCTCAGAGTCCTAACTCAGTCAAATCAGAATACACAGACAGGGTGGCTCGTGCTCTCAGAGGATGTCATTATCTCCATCGACAATAAGTGTCTTTAAATCCGCTTAGAAATCGTAGCAAAGATACTTCTTATAAGTCCAGAACTTGCCTGGGAATCATCCAGTTTTTGTGTTTTCTTCAGTATAAAAGTAGTCCAGTGAAGGATGTCTGTACATCCATGGGTGCATTGCACACAGGGACTGCTTATAGCTAATTGGGCATATTTCTTATGGCGCCAATTGGCCCAAATGTCAAGTAAAAAAAAAAAAAAAAAAACATAGGACAGTGTAACTCACTCAGTTCTTGGCAACATTATACATAGGCAATTTACAGCCTCCACCTCAATACAATGGAGATAAGTTGAATATCGTTTAAACAAGCAAGTAGTTGCCAAGCTTTTTAACCTGGTCCTCCATTAATTAGCAGGCAGCTCTTACTACCTTTACTTGTTTACAGCATTTAATCATTTATTTCCTTTTTGGCGACCTAAAGCTCCCTGTTTATTAACCACATTGACATGGGCCTGTTGCCAAAAGGTATTCCTGCTGAGGCTTCTCCACTCCCTCAATAAGTTTTCCAAACAATAATTGCTTTTACAGAAGAGGAGGTACAGTGTGCGCTCTCCTCCACGGTAACTGTCTGTGCTCTGCTGGCTGTTTGCCTAATTAAAGGTCAGTTAGCTAGCTGGGTGCCGGAGCAACACATTAAAGGAAAATGCAACTCAATAACACAACCCAGTGGAGGTTTGTGAACTCGGATACTGTGTCCCCTTGCCTGAAACACCAATGTCAATCTTCAGGGCTCATGAAAGATGATGTGCTCATACTGGTTTGACTGCTCAGTGCCTTGCAGATGTCAGACATGTTTAAAGTAGACATAAGAGCCCTTTTGGCAGAGGAAAGGGATTCAGCCTTTGAGTTCAGGTTGTGTTCTGATACAGCTGCTCATCTACTGCGGCTTGTGTTTGTCTGTTTCTCCCCAGTGAGCATGACTTGGGTGAAGACGACATCTACGACTGCGTGCCTTGCGAGGACGACGGGGATGATATCTATGAGGACATCATTAAGGTGGAAGTACGACAACCCATGGTGAGATGTTTGTGTCGCAATTTCTGCCCTTTCATCATTAGGAGTGCTTAAATCAATTATCATTTATTTAATTGTAATTGTTTCAGGTGTTCAGGTCTATCATGATGTCTGTCTACCAGGTGTCCATTAGACAATACTCAATTTACTCTAAATACCCTTATTACACGTGTAAATCTAAAATGAGTGCATGGAAATCTATTCTGTATTACCAGAAAGGATTAAATGAATACAACACGCTAAGGCGAGGAAACACACGCTTCCTCCAACTTAGCTCACATTATTTTTGTGACATGCATTTGTATGACGTATTTCTAAACGCAGTTACTTAACTGGTGATTAATTTGATTTGTGACTTGCACTGCTTTGCCTTTCCCATGCTGCAGATCAGATACATGCAGGTGAGTGTCGCTGTGTTTGTGACTCACCCCACCCTGTCAGCTAACTCCTATCTATCACCACTTTATTTAAAACAAACTCATAACATCCCAAGAGAGTGAGCCGCCAGTGAGATTACTGACCCGTGCACAGGGCAAAAGGAGACCCCATCTGGTTCAAAGTCTGACTCAGGGCCCAGTGGAGACAGCTGTGACTTCAGCGCGATGACTGCAGTATTAACTGACATCAGAGAGGAACACCAGCTGCCACATTGAACCTTAAAGCATGAGACAAATAAACGTTATCCTGCTGGCTTTGAGCCGTGATTCTGATTGGTTGATTGCACGCTGGATTGAGGCCTGGACTAGACTTGCATTTCTACATTGTTAGCCCCAGTTTTTGTATTATCAGCTCTGGTCATCAAAACCCAAATCTGCCCCAGATGGCTTTGTTAGTTATTCTACAGTCCTGCTGCTCATGTCACCGCCACAGCATAGAAAATCTGTATGGAAATGAGGCCTCTGTCTGCGTGGGTTGTTTACCACACTCATTTGTGTGAGTCACTCACAATATGCATTACAGTATATTGTTCTTTCAAAGAAACACGCACATGTACACATGTCCATACATGGAAGCTTACTCAAACATCAGGTCCCATTAGAAATGCCAGATTCCCCATCCTCCACCGCCCCCTCACAATGTGTCGTCTTGCATGGCTATAACTTTAAAACCCTGGATTCATCTACATATACATACATATGCCTTGTTAAGCCAACCAACCCACACATACAGTGGCACACAAAAGCTCGGTAGCTCGCACGCCTCCCTCTCTCTCTCGAAGTGAGGTGGTGTATGTCATCACCAGCTCACTTCATTGTAGCCATGCCAGCAACAGCAGCCAGTCAGTGTGGGTGAGCATTTTTGGGTGGTTCAAGTTGATTTGGAGTTTTTTTTAAAAATGTAGAACACAGTCCAATCTGAAGGACAGTTACAGTTACTGCACACCATGTTTTAACACAGACTTAGATTTTTGTATTTTTCCTTTTGTTCCATTAAATTTCAAAATGTTGAAAATCAATTAGCAAATCCAATCAATTTCATACTCAATTTTCATACTACTTTATTTCCTGCATTATGCTGGTGAAATATAGTAAGATATAAACTCTTACCTGTTTGAGTCATGCAATCCATATGTCTGCATTCATTTTTATCAATGTTACACGACGGTTGTGTGGGAATGCTTTTTAAGTGTAAATTGACTGGGAAGAGTCTGCATTGCATTATCTCTTAGATAATGCGATTTGATGGATTGCACAACTCAGGCAATTTTCCAGTGTGCTAATAGACTGCTAATAGACCTGGAACAGTAGAAAAGCATTTTGAAAATGCAGAGGCAAGGTTTGCAAAATGCTTAGGTGTGACTGAAACAAACAAACAAAAAGATCTCACTAATATAGATAATTAATGTGACACTGGGTTTTTTTGGATATGCATTTATATAGTAAGAACTAATAAGTAATAAGTAGAACTCGTGATCCTGATAGTTCTGCTACAAATAGTAAACAGTATTTGCAAAGAAGAAAAATGTTCAAAGATAAAATAAATAGATCAATAATCAATAATCCCAAATTGTCCTGACTCATCATAGTTCTTTTTCTCACCATAGAAAATGGGTATGACAGAAGATGATAAGAGAAATTGCTGCTTGGTAGAGATCCAGGAGACCGAAGCAAAGTACTACAAGACTTTAGAGGACATTGAGAAGGTGAGTGTGTGTGTGTGTGTGTGTGTGTGTGTGTGTGTGTGTGTGTGTGTGCGTGCATACATTTGAGCGTGCTGACAGTTTTATCCTGTCTCAAGAAACGGTGTGTTACAGTTGCTTTTTGTCACTCCTTTTTTGTCGGTGTCTCAGGCCTCTGGGCCGGGTCACAGCATGGAAATGTCAGCTATTGGCAGATTCATTGGGGAGCACAAATGTCACAGGAGCTGATCGATATGGTTATTATTGGCTCAGGCTGCACAGGAGACACTGATCCCTGTGGCTTTAAGCATAGACATGGCCATCGCAGGCGTAAGGACTTACACGTGAACACACACACACACACTTAAGGGCAACAAGTGTTGGGGAAGTTCTCCAAAAAAAAAAGGAATCCATTACTTATTAAACATGACGCATATAATATCAACAACTCTCTCAGTGTTTTGTTCACCTGCCCAAAATAGTCTCTTTATTTCTGTTTCTGAGATTGCAGTGGCGGTGTTAGATTAGACATCACTGCTCTCAACACTGCTACCAACAAACACCAAATTGTGTGCGCTGAAAGAATTAAACTCTCTCTCTCTCACTCTCTCACACACACACACACACACACACACTTGCTGAGTGAGATAATGAACTATTGTTGAGATCAGTGCTGCTAACACATCAGTTTCCGCGTTGACAGGTTTCATTCGCGATTTGATGGAGTGCCACAAATCACCCGCTCCACTAATTTCATTAAACAAAATGTGTATCCTGTGTTTCCCGCGTCAGACCAACATGAGACTAAATGAGAATAAATAACCTTCTTATGATCAGAGGACCCGTTAAGCTTAATTGAGTTGGGGTTAATAAAGCCTGTCATCTCTCCATTGCTTCTTAGTTGATATATTTGTTATTATAATTTTGATGGAATGTGACAACCATAAAACAATGTTAGCGTTCTTCGGTAAGCAGAAGTGCAGCATAGAGAACACTTCTGTACTATCTATTCATATGATTAACATTATAGTGGCTCTGTCTGGTACAGTATTAGTGTTTACAGTCTTTGTTGCTGCGGTATGTTTTTTTAAGAGGCACTTTAGTTATATTCAGTCTTAAAGAACACATTTTCACTAATGTTACTCTTGTTTCTCTTTAGAATTACATGATCCCATTGAAGCAAGTCTTGAGTCCACAGGACATGGAAGCTATCTTTGTCAATCTCGAGGTGAGTAACCGCTCAAGCGAAGAAAACGATGTCTATACAGCACGCCTCGATGTGTCGCACACCAAGTGAATAATTCAATATGTGTATGGATGGCTGAATTAATGACAGGATGTGTATGTGTGTTAGGGGTGTGAGGGGTGTATCTGTATGCAAAATTCACGCTTCGATGTGCAATGAGATTTCAGCGTCATGGTTCAGTGTTGTCATCACAGTAGGGGAAACGACAGTGGATCATGGGCTATAAGTCTTGCTCTACAACATGGTCAGTAATCAATTTACAAGAATACAAAAAGCGACATTTGAGTATTGCAGCAATAACTAAACTGTGAACTATTATAGTGAAGACTGTGTTGAGTCCTGTAAATGTAAATGTGCTTGGTATGGCACGCACTGTGTATCCAAAGCCCAATATGAATCATTTCTCTGTGCCATAGAGCTCCATTGTTGTCCAAAAACTATAAAAGCACATCACAGGCATACTCTTGGCACAGGGTTACATGTTTCTCTCATAATGAACACAGCAACTGTAGTTTAATTTGAGGTGTCGGGGTGATTGACTCAAATTCTGTCTCTCACAGTAGGCAGTGCATATAAACATTTGGCACTCATTCAGTCCACATTCAACAAGCACAACAAGCCCTCCACCCTCCTCGCTGCTTCACTGCTGCCTGCTTTCAGAAACGTAACACCCTCAGCCTCCCTCTGTCTCAGCAGCCAGTCATTTGTGAATTTGTTTTTGTTGTTTTTTTGCGTTTTACATGGGTTCATGTTCATTAAATGTGATGTATCTCCGGCTCTCTCATGGGGGAGCTTCAAAAATGTACATCCTCAGTAGGACCTAATCTACAATATGGATAGATCTATCTATGTTTGTGACTCTGTATAAAAGAGAGGCTATGGGTTGACTATAATGTTTATTGTGATGCTCACTCAGGATGTAATCAAAGTCCACTTTGCCCTCCTGCGAGCCATCGATCTGAACATGGTCAGCGGAGGAAGCGGCCTGGGAAAGATCTTCCTTGACTTCAAGGAAAGGTTAGTAACCTGAAAGCATGTATGTGTTGCCGTTCGACGCGCTCGTTGTTCTTTTTGGGGTGATGTTATGTACAAAAAATGCTAAAATCCAGAAGAAGCTCCTTCCTTTTTCTTCCCTTTCAACCTCAAGAGGCTGCATCAAGTTGGGTATCTACTGATCAGACGGAGGATTGCTGGGATTAGTCTTCAAAGAATAAGTCAATTAAAACAAAACATGTTAGAGGAAAAGGCTGAGAGAGCATGTAGTCAATTGTTCCCCATTCAACCAAAACGATCAGAGTAAATCCACTCAGGACTGCAGTGACTTGTCGCAGTTAGCCTCCTGTACAGCTATCAGTCCTCTTACACTATGACATCATTGTCTTTGTTGTATTGGATGTCCTTGGCTTTTCTACTTCATCATCTTTAAACCTGCCTCAGGTTCTTCACATGGATTTCACTCAACTTTTAAAATGCATTCTTCTCTTATATCCAGTAAATTTTGTCTGTAGTAGTTTCGTTTTTTCCAATTCTAGTGCAGCCACCTGCCTCTAGCACATTTTATTGGAAAACAAGTTGAAGTATTCTTACAGCACAGACAGATTGTTTCACTTGTTTTAAGAAAGTAATGTATTAGGACTCTATTCTAGACAGAAAAGACTTGATATGTAGGACTTTTCTGTGGTTTGAGGAGTAGAAACCCAGTAAACCAGGAAAACTGAGGTTTATTGGTGAACAGGGTTTTCTCTCAGATGGATCTCCATCTAGCCCAGCTGCTGAGCAATGTGTGGATAATTTGCATCCCTGAGGAGAGCAGTGATTTGTCCCCCTGCTGTGCTGAGTGTGGCTGCTTCATAGGTAATGGTAATGATGGCAATGATAGGTTCTGGCCCCGGTCATGATTCCATACACCGCCGTGGATACGCCACTCTCCTCCAATGATACAGCCATTACTGCAAGAGTGAGTCACACACTTGTGTGTGTGTGTGTGTGTGTGTGTGTGTACCTTTTCTTGCATACATAATAATGTATTTCAGTCCTCTGCACAGTAATCCTGATAACACACGTACTTTTTTCCTTCCAGCCCGGACCAGGCAGTCACAGTATTTCTTTGGCTGACGTCAGTTTGCATAGGTAATAGGCTCATCGAAGACCTCTTCCTTAAGCCTTAGGGGGCCATGTAACACAAAGTTAGTGTGACACTAGAGGCTCTGTTCCTGCTAATAGATAGAGGCAGGGACATACTCTTTCCTTCTACCTCACTTACGCATGCACACACTCCCACATCCTCATTTAGCTCATCTGAGCCAAGGACTCTGACTGAGCAGTGGTTGGAAATCTAAATTTGCACGCAATCCCAGATAAGGTCCAGCTTGCCAACAGTCCCTGTAAAGAACTCAGAAGATGCGCATGGAGAGACAGAAAGTGAGGAAATATAGACAGTTAAACTGACATCGTAGGTTCAACAGTCAATTTTACTGGTCATTGAGATTTTAGTCCCATTTTTTTAGGTGTCTCTATACAAAAAGGATGGAACTCGTATAAGAAATGTAATAAGAAATCATATAAATATAATGTAAAGGTGAGCTTGTTTGTTGCATGATTGGTTTTGCAGGATGTTAAAAGAAAATACAGTCAGCCTTACAATTCATCCCAAAGGTTTTGAATGGGGGTCCACACAAAACTGGGAAGACCTGTTTTAATGAATATTGTGCAACGAGACACTGCAATGTTGAAGTATGACTCGTAAACACTAAACTAAAATATTATTAACAATGAGATTTCCCTTCATTGGAATTCAAGGGGCCCAAACCTTGAAAGCGAGCCCCAGACCAAAGGTGCACAGAGTCTACCTGGTTGTTTTGTAATTGATATAACCTTCTACGTCTGACAGAAATATCTAACGTTTAGCTTCTTTTCATAACCAAATTTACTGATGGCATACCGTTCATTAATATTTACCTTTAGCGACATTCAAAACAGTTCATTAGATTTGCAGATTCTGTGCGTCACAGGCTTTGATTCCCTGCATGTGATTGACACGTTTACCTGCCTCATTATGAGCCACTGTAATGTCCCGTCTCTCTGCGTCGCTAAACAACAGTGACCAGGGGATTTGGACTCACACAGCCGCGCTCTCATCAGGCATCTTGGCGATTTTCCTCAAGACCTGGCTCGGCATAATTAATTTGGTTATCTATGCTTGTAAGTCCCTGTGACCTTTACAACAATGTGCTCGTATTTATTTTTTTCTCACGTCGGTGCAAAAAATGAAAAGCTTTTTTTTTTTCTTGGTTCTATTTGTCATTGAACTGAATGCCACGTTGAAAATGTCACGGTTTATCTCGACTACTTCTCCGTTCTTACACAGCCATAGCTGGACTGAATGGAAAAGTGCACTTGGAGGAAGCTCTATAAACTAAATGGCCACCTAAGTACCCTCTTGTTGATATCCTCATTTGCAACATTCTCCAACTCATTTCCAGAGTAATCTGGCTCCCTGATATCCTAGCAGTGCCTAATCATGGCTGCACTATGAGCCTCTTTATTGGAAGTCCTTGCTCTATGTTCTCCTCCATTTGCTGTGTGCTGGATGTGTTGAGTGGAGGTGAGGGGGTCCCAATGCCATGTGTCAGAGAATATTAGCTGGCTCCACAGCCTGTCACTTCTGGTTTGTTTGGAGATTTCCTCAGTCGCCCGGCACAGCTCACAGGGTGCGGGTGAAGGCCCAGGGCACAGTTACTCAAAATTGCATTTTCTGTGAAATAACATGCACGACAGCATCCTCATTATGAAAGAGGCCAGCAAAGCAGGGCAATATCACCGCAGCTAAAGAACACAAACAGCAGGATTTTACTGCACCAGCAAACTTCCCACCCAAAGGAAAACTGTCTCACACAACTCTGCAGTCCAGAGGTTTCTGTGCCGCTTCTCCTTTTTCCATATAATCAGGCCTGTGCAGACGCTTTTCAGTTTTATAGTGGCACAAAGGAAAACTTGCTAGTGGCTCTATGAGGAGAAAGAAACGTCAGTTATTAGTTGCAAGTAAACTTAAACATGCATGAGACCAGCAAAGGCAGGGAAAAATTGCACAAGTTGGTTAAAAACTGTGTATGTGACATATAAAGGTCTTATGTCTATGTCTTATGTCTAAACAATGCAGGATTTAGAATACTGAAAATCAGTGATGCATATGTTATATGAGAAATAAAAAACATTCAACTCTTTTGTTGGATCTCAAGGATAAGCACATATGTTTTGTTTATAATAAAACTCCACAGGGCACCCATGGGCCCAGCCTGCGGACCGAGGGGCCCAACAACTGTTTTTGTTGTCATGTTGTGCATAGAATCCTCCCACATCAACTGCATATGAAGACAAAGAATGCATAAAACGCTGTGATGAACACAACACCTACATCAAACCAGGCAGCATTTGCATCCATATTGGATCTTTGGACGCTCAAGTGTGATTGTTTGGCTTTGGAACCGTTTGAATATTCTGCATGAGATGTTTAGATGAATATGTCGTGATCATTTTATTCTGCTCTGAAGCTTTAAGGATGTTCAAGGTTACTTTAGTTGTTTTGGAAAATGCTGATATGGAGCTTCAATAACTTAGACTAGTCATATTACTGCTTGCAATTAAATCAAGAATCCTGAATTCAGAGTTCAGATGTAAATACAATTGAATATTTTCAATCTAACATACTATATGTTAGATTGAAAATATTCAAGCAGAGACAATAGGGGAAAACAGGAAGTGATGTGTCCTTACTCCCACAGCGATGTGTCAAGACATGGTGTCAAGTAAGGAGAGTGCTTATCATCGTGTCTCAGACTAATTATGGATGATTTGGCCAAGGGTGGATGCTTTCTGCAGTGTGCTTGTGTGCCATGATCCCTTTTGTTCCACTGCCTGTCTCGGTGAAGGCAACAAAGCCACGGACTGGTCTCTGAAGTCTCAGATGAAAGGCTGTTATTAAATGTGTAAATATATAACTTGTTTCCACACAACATGGCGTCTAAAGATCCAGTATTTTTTTGACAAGTTGGTTGTGAATTATTGACCTTGGGTGTGATATTTTAGTGTCAGAAAAGAAAAGAATGCCTTTCTTGGTATTTTGAGCACTGAAGATGTTTTTTTTTTTTTTTTTTTCAATCCGTGTCATTAATTTTCTGTGTAAACTACAAAATACTGTATTACTTTCCATACACACTGTACTGTATATTTTAATCTACTTTTCCTCCATCTTTCCACACTTGGTGGAGAGGAAATGAGCAAGATTACAGTTGTACTGCGCTGAACCCTTTTCATTACCATACAGGACCATACAGTACCATACAATAAACCCAATCTGCAACCTTCAAGAGGCTAAACAGGTAATAATGCCTCCTTATTACAGCGTCGTGCCGCTGGATGTGTAGTTGGACGTCTGCTTGTTTGTTTACTGCAAGTGGAAACTTCAGAAAATAAACCCTCAGGAAGCGGAGAACAAGCTGCTTGCTCCAGGCACATTGTGGTAAACATGAAAAGACAAATATTCACTAGCGCACACACACACACACACACACACACACACTCTAAAGGATGGCCTTGTTTTAAACCCTGCCAGATGAGAAAACAAATCACTCTTTTAATCATGTCCATTCACTTGGCTTCGCCATTGCTGTGAGAGAGAAATAATTTTGGATCTCTTTGAGTACATTTTTCTTATTAAGGCCACACATTGATGAATATAAATGAGCATGCAGACAAACGTCTTGAGATCTAACCTTCACACGTGAACAGCACGGCCCTCAATAAGATCTCAGAAGTATCTGCTTCACCTTCATCTTGTCAATCTCTACCAAGTTCTCTTTAATATTTCTATAATCTTTTCCTCTCATCACTAATTTCTCATATCACTTAAACTGTGAAACTGCTATTATTCCCACATTCACACCAGAAGCATGAGCCCTTTGCATTTTTTTTCATAGAGCAGTTTCTTGAAAGAAGTCCTTCATGTCCCATTATGTCCTGATAACTTACTATATGATGGGTGTCTCTGCCCCTGGATCCTCGCTGCGCTGCCTAGTCCGCCTGCTGTCTTATAATTGATCATGGACCCATTAATCTCAATCACTTTGTCGTCCTTGAGGGGCGGGAGCTGAGGGGAGCTGTCTCCCAGAGTGTGGATCAAGTCTTAATAAGGGGTTTGTTAGCCCAAGGCCAGATAACCCATGGTAGGAGCCTCACCGCAGGGGGGCTGTAGTCCAAACTCAGCCTGGGCTCCAGTGATCTTCAGTGGTGGATCTTTGATGGCACAGAGGGCGATAGACTGCTGAACGACTCTGATAGAAATGCTGCTTTGAAGAGGAAGCTTTAGCTTCAGCTCAGGCAAAACATGATGCTGAATCACAGACTCAAGATTTCATTTATTTGATTTGTTGAGACACCTTTTGTTTTAATAATGGAGTTTCAGTTTGTGATAGCATGTTGTAGGAGCATTTGCATAATTGGCACCTTATTTGTGTTTTCCCTCTCCAGTTAGGGTCACTTCACCACAGTGGACTGTGTCCTCTTGCAGCAGGAAACACAACTTATGGACAAATGAAGCCTTAAATTGAAAATCAATTTGATCCAATGCACTGCTTTAGATAATAAGGGTATTTGTCAGTGAATGTATGCCAAAAATACAGAGTCATGTGTATATAAAAGTTAGAATTAAGGTGTCTCAGTGCGTAGAAAGAGCTTGAACCCATGTGATGCTGTAGCTTTGTTTCCTGTAGCGGCTCCACTGTTCCATCATGCAAACTTTCCCTTTTCGGCCTGTTTGCGCTGCTGCTCTAGTCTTCGTCACAGATCTATCAGAGGCATGATTGAACTTCAAGGTGCCAACTCTCTGCACCGCCTCACCCGCTCGAGATTCAGACTAAGAGACCAGAGTGCCAACTCTATGGGGGGGGGGGTTTAGCGGTGCCAATGCCCTACTTTGACTCAGTGAGTGAGCGAGAGGAATGTGTGCCACGTGCAGTGGCATCCTCCAGGCAAGATGACTTTGAACTTCCTCCCAGCTGAACCCACAGATCTGTGTCATGGTCCCATTGTAATATCTAATGAACACAGCTCTCATATCCTTGCTGCTGGAAATTAAGAGATTTTTTTTCTCCTCACACGCTGATTAAAGGAACTCTGCAAAGCAGCTGATATAAAGCAGCATCTTTCATTAGTGCCCTGTGATTGGAGCTTATTGGCAAGAGGATGCCGTCCCTCCAAATATTGCCCTGGGATCAGAATCCACTCATTACTTATTCATGGTATTCACATATATTCCCAATCATAATACATGTATTCACATGTTCATTTATCTGCCCCCATAGTGCCAAATGACTCTGAGGCTGACCTCACAAATTGTGTTATTAATCTAAAAATTAATGTGTGGTACATTTGCTAAAGGCTCCAGGACACTTATCAGTTCACAGCTAATTGTGGACTCCAACAGGAGTCTCCGTTGTCTCTACGTTACTGCAAAGATATGATATATTTCCAACATTTTGAAAATTAAGAAGGGCCTCATTAGTCCTTATTAAGCCCTTGAACAGGTTTTGTGAGCTCACAGGTCCTCAAATGTCCCCATACTTGCTGAAAAGAGGCAGAAATTATCTGAATCAGAGCCATACATTTCTCTTAACAGATGTTCATGTTTCATTGTTTGGAGCTCAAACAATCCTACAATGTGTTCAGCTGCAGAAGGCCTTGAGGGACTGAATTTAGCTTTCTTTACTTAAAGGAAAAACCGTGTTTAGTTTCATAGAGAGTCTCCAAAGGATGATAGGCAATATGCTTAAGGTGCAAACTTAATGTGAAACCAAACTTTGATAATATGTCTTTTTGAGGGCACAATGTGAACAGACCTGGCAGAAGGAGCCACGGTCAAACATTCATCTACAATTATTTGGTGTGTTTCATTGTTCAAAACGAGACAGCGCCCCGAGGAGGAAGGATGACGAGCTGTGACAGTGTATTTAGATTAAAGGCTGTTTGTCGTTGGATTGTGTCCTTCGCCAGGTTGTTGATCTACGGCCAGTACTGCAGCCACATGGAGAACGCCCAGAAGACACTGGATGAGCTAATAGCAACACGAGAGGACGTCAAGATCAAAGTAGAGGTAAACTCCACCACTCACCACAAACAGATGCCAGGGTACGTCACAGAGAAGGCAGAGAACACAAGCTCAAGTGAACAATCAAAAATACCAAACATTTGTCAGTTCAAGCTTCAATTTGATGTTCCTCTTTGTCATCTATTGTTGTAAACTTTTACCAGTCAATTTGAAGATGTTATAATAGGTAGGGATACATTTCAAGCATGCTAATAAAATCTGTAAATACACTAGAAGTTTGACTCTCCTTTACACGACATGCATACAATAAAAACATACAATACTTCAACAAAGACAGAAGGGGTTCTAAAAATAAAGAAAAACTTTAAAACTAGACAGCCGTCTTCTATAATAACGCAACCATGTTCCATTAGCAAACATGCAGGTTTACCAGTAAAATACTTTGGACTCTGGCATCATAAAGAAAGTTTGAAAATGAAATCATGAAAGTAAAATTTACTGTTGAATAAATGGTTACATTAAATAAAACACTGCATAAACATGGTCCAAATGTGCCATTGTCATGCACAAATTGAGATGAAATCAGAAAGGCAAATAACGTAATTTACAAATACACCCTCAGAGCTGTTCTGTCGAGTTTAAATTAACACGATCCAACATTACCCCACTTATAGGCGTCTGCAGTGTTCATAGAAGAACGGATTTGTAGTGACGGCCTCCAAGAGCTTTATTTGGGAAGCTTCTTGTTTATCTTGTAGTTGTCTTGTTAAATCTACTTGTGTTTTGAAGACAAAATGTTATTAAGCATTACACTTATGAGTTTAATCTGGGTGATATTCAGAGTCCATTTCTGCTGCAAGACCTTGTCTTGCTGAGCTATTATTATTCTCCGTCCTTCTCTAACCCAGGATTCTTTAAAAGAATCTGAATAGATTCTGAATGAACACCCTCCTGCGATAGTGGGAGAAATGGCTTTTGGAAAAAAAAAATAGTCGACTCAGAGATAATCTCTCTGAAAATAGAAGGGCTCTGTAAGAGGGTAAAACAGCTCCTTACTGTCTTTTTACACAAAAACCTTGTTTGTAAAGAGGGCTAAGCAGTCCTTGTTACTGCACAGTTCTAGAAACTGAATAAAGAAACGCCTGCACAATCCACTGTGAGACAACCTTATAGGATGATTCTAACAAAAGACAGTCTCTTATGCAGCCAGTGTGGAGTTTATAAAAATGTATTCATTAGGCAGAGGTATTTCCAAGTCAGAATGCAGGGTAGCCGTGTCACAAACGGCTGGCACGACCACAGCTTTTGTGCCCCGAAAGAATAAATTGGCCTCATTGTTGCTAATGGAATGCACAGTGAATGTGTGGAAGCAATCACAGCTCTGCAACAAGACACAATGAATTATTGAGCACTGAATGACTGCTTGATAGTAAGAAATGTGCAATGCTGCATTGTGCAATGTGTAATAATGGCCCTGCTGCTGCTTGTGTCTATGCTCCACAGGAATGTACTATGAAAGTGCAGGAAGGGAAGTTCAAGCTGCAGGATCTTCTGGTTGTTCCCATGCAGAGGGTGCTGAAGTACCACCTACTACTGAAGGTAAGAAGCATCTCCCAACATTTCTTCACAGTTTAATCCTACAGCGGGAAGGTAATGTGTAGAGCATTCAGAACTGATTCAGTCCATCTTTGAATGCTTTAGGGCTCTTTGAATGTCTGTGGTCAGATGTTGGGTCTTAAGGACCAGAAGTCTTTGATGATTGAAGCAGATGGAATGGAAGCTGCTATTCTGCTATTTCACACTTTACGTTCCATCTTTTTAATATCAAACACTGGCTTGAAAAGCGGCACCGAAAACTCTGCAGCTTGCTTCTTCGCGGAGGAAGCCGTAGTCGGCTCTGATTCGCAGAACAATGTATCTGAACAGTGGCCCAGTTTCACTGACAGAAAAGTGTCAAAACTTCCACTGAAATTCTTGCAGCAAAGCCCACTTTACAGCGTCCTCGTGGCCTCAGAGCCCCGCCACAAGTAGCATGCTTTCCTGGCACTTCTAGGTTAAACATAGAGACATGATGTCCAAAAATAAGAACTGTACTTCTTTCTGCATCCATAAAACAAATGCATAAAACAAACAGTTTGACACAGCTACAGAAACTACAGAAATATTTAAACACAGTATAAGGTCCCTAAATGGCCATGCAAAGCAATAGTGATTATAATACGGCTACACTTATTATTACAGCACATCCTCCACCATGTTTAACAGTTTGGACCAAGCGTTGTGGGTCAAAGGCATTGGTCAGCTTGCATAAAATGTCAACATTTCCAAGTGTAGGAAAATAAAACATGAATGACTAGAACTTACGATTATTCAAACTCAAATGTCAAGGTTTTCTTTTCCACACACCGTTATATAGATTTTTGTTAGATTTCCATCAATAGCAGGCTTAAAACTGTCCTGCATCGAGTGTATGTATTCTTGTCAGTGAGCTTTGACTGGTGACAGTTGCTCCTGTGTTTTTGCCTGTTTCTGTCATAATTTCCCAGATTTTTAGCGTCGCTGCATGAAGCTGTGTTTGTTGTTTTTCCACCAGTCCAACAGCAATTTGGGCACCGACTAGTTTGCCCTTTTGGAAACTGTTACTTACACTTCAAAAAGTCACTGTGGCAACACTTACTGCTACTTGGCATTTACCCTAACGCAACTTGTGTGTGTGTGTGTGTGTGTGTTTGTGCCTTGGTGCTTGCGCTCTGGTTCAGATTTGATTTTCTTTTATTGTCTCTCTCCCCTCTGGTTCAAATATGTACAGATTTTTAACCCAAAATAGCAACTGAAATTGAATACACTAATTCAATCCAAAGTGGGGATTTGTGCCAGTGTCCCTCAGTAGTACTAAATATCAGTGTCCTAGGTGTTTAGCGTGGCACTCTGGTTACTGGTTACTAATGAATCATTAATCCTTATTATCAAAGAAAAATGCCAAACGTGTAGGATTTCTGACGCTTAAAAGTTTGCGCTTGCAGCTGATGTTCAGCTCATTTCCTAATAAACAGAATTCTTTTAGTTTTCCAATTGTTGGTGGGAAATAATAAGCGACTGGAAGCTACAATCAGTAACTGCAGCGCTACACTGATGCTGTTTGTCCCGATATGCAAATGTGTTAAAGCACAATTTCTGACCACTCACATTGCAGCCAATATTTCTCCCCCTCCTCCCGGTGTTCTTGTATAAAACAAGCCGACCACTGTAATATTCCCCATGATTAATTGACTTTGCATTTCAATTATGGATGAGCGTATGAGTTTATGATGCGGTGTTGTGCGCGATGGACTGGAGTGGGAGCGAATGTTCATGTCAGGTGATTGCAGGAATACACAGAGAGTGCTGGGACTTGTCTGTTAGTTCGAATCGAACCCCTGCAGGAGTCTCAGCAAGACACTGAGGTCAAATCAACCGTGCAGTAATCAGATTAAATGCAACCCATTTCACTGCTTCACACAGCTTTGCAGTAAAACGCTGCTGTATGCTGGAGCCTTGGGGCATGTTAGACTGACAAGTCCTGTTTTCGTGCCCGGTCATGCCTAAGGGCACATCTTCCCTTGATTTTCTGTAGATATCATCGCAGCACTGTTTCACTATTTGGTTATGGTGTGAATACCCAGATCCCCTCATCTTTTATGAACTAAAGCTGGACTCTGAATCAAGTGAATTCAGCACAGTCATCATAAAAGTAATTCTCCTCAAGCAGGGTTAGAATATTTAATGAATTTACAGTGTTGCAATGTTTTATTTTTGTTTTTTCATTCCATATCTTTCATCTAAAGCTGTCATGCTTGCACAAGTAACGGACAGTATTGAAAAGAGGTGCTGGGTTAAAACTAAGGTAAACTGAGGCCCAATAGCATCACTTTGATCTAGGTTGTGCTGGTGCTGCCACGGGTGGGAAGCCAGTGAGGGATAATGTCCTTGTTGCTGCACTAATGACTGGTACTGGTTGTTCAGGGTGTCTGCACAATGAGGGAGGAGCTGGCGGAAAGGGGGGGGTTAGTGTGCAAAGCTCATTGCCAGCACACAGGAGAGTTAGCGGTGACAGGAAGTACATTGCAGAGAAAGATATTTTGATTTGTCATAACAGGGAAGGTACATTATAATGAATACTATTAAAAATGGCCGTATTCCTCCTAGGTTTCCGGTTCCAAGGCCTTGGTATTGTGCGGTATATTACAATTTCATCTGTCATTTACCTGCTATGACAAGTCCAAATCTGCCAGTAAGAGGTCTATTGAACATTCCAAATAGGTAAAACTGGGAAAACGTCATAGAAGCAAATCTAACTGCCAAATGAATGTTGCTATAATAGATGCTACACTCGTCTGTCGCTGTTCTAAGCTCAACGATATGAGTCCCTCCAACTGAGTGATGATATTTTTCAGATTTGGATTCAGATATGAAATTTAGAATATGAAGCATTCATGCACAGCTCTGCCAAGATGTCCTGTGTCGTCTAAATACGTGCTTCAAATGGGATTTCAAGCAACTGTGTGACGACAATAAAACATTCTTGATTATGTGTCATTATGGAAGTTAGTTCCTTCTGTTTGCTTGGATATTTGTTTATTTTGTTCATCAGTCTGGTGCAACATGTCAGACAAAAAAGAACAGCAGTTTTGTTTATTCATGTGTCACACATGATTTTTAGGACACTGCTGTGTGGATTTTCCAACTGGTTGGACAGCTGACACAATTCCATTTGTGTTCATAAAACTATAAAACATTTGATGAGACTTGTTTTTTGTCATGAAATACACCGTATGTGTCCACGGCTCTACAGCATTTTATAAATCACCCTAATAAGCCAGTGGAGGAGGCAGGAGGAAGACAATCACAAATCAAAATGATGCAACACATTTGTTATTGATTTGCACAGGACAACACATTTTCTATTAACTTGTTACCACAAAGTACCGTTAGACCTGCAGGCTAGTTAGTAATCCGTTATGTAATATGCTGTATTCCTCTTGTATTATATTTTATGTATGCTGCTGTTGATGGTGCTCAGCTTAACCCTTTAACCTTCTGCTCAACCATATGGTAGAGCACATTTTGACTCGCTATATCTTATTGAAAACATGTTTTACTTACGACATCTCAACTCTTTGGTAGAGGCCAATATTTCAAAAAATGTGGGGTCTGTTCATAAAAAAAACATTGATTTTTGTAATTAGTGCCCCAAGGAAATAAAATATATAAAGAATAAATGTTTTCATTGCTTTTTTCTTGGTGAGGAGGTTAAAGGGTTAGAGTATTCTCAGCCACAATCTTGTCACATCCATAATCACAGTAAAGAGCATTTATACATCTCTCACAACTAACCCCTCTCATTACTCAGTGGTTGCATCAGAAATCAATAAATGTTTGTTGTTTGTTCAGACTGTATGTCTAAAGTTGTCTGTTGCTCTTCTGATGAATTTAGTGTAAGATGACATCTAATTTAGATTGTTTTTTAACACGTTATTTTCAATGTATTTCTTTGCAAATGAATAATAATAATAATGCTAATATCCCTCCACAGGAACTTTTGAGCCACTCAGCTGATCGACCAGAGAGACAGCAACTAAAGGAGGCTCTGGAGGCTATGCAGGTTATTCTGCATTTACATATGTTCAAAAGTGCAATTTTAGAAAATCTCACATAATGACATAATGTCGGCCAAAGCTGTATAAATTATTCCATACAGCTACTGTGGCTCAAAGGACTTTAAGTCTATCATGATATGACAGATGTCAGAGAGGTTTTCAGCTGAAGGCTGAGAGACCGTTTGCTTTGCCCTCCCAGGACCTGGCCATGTACATCAATGAAGTCAAGAGGGACAATGAGACACTGAAGAAAATCAGCGAATTCCAAAGTTCTATAGAAAATCTTGTAAGTACTGTGACGTCCTCTCTCACTGCTTTTTGTTTGACTTAGCCCAAGTTTACATTCCTGGAAAATGTTTTTTTCTTCTTAATCTTACGATCTTCTTACAATAGATGATGGGATCCTACGTGCTTTTACCTGCCAAAACTTATTGGTTAAATAATTGGCTATATAAATACTGATTGTCTCACGTGACAGATTTCCATATTAGTTTTTTTTATCTGTGCTGCAGCTGATTATGTTGGCTTAGCACAAAGACTGGAACCGGTTAGCCTGACTCATCCGCCATCGAGCAGCTGTAAAACTCACAAGTTGACATGTTACATCTTGTTTTTTTAAATCTGTTCAAAAGCTGAAGTGTAAAAAGAAGTTAAGATGTTAAGAGGAATAGCAACATCCCAGGAATCTGCCGTTATTTCATCGTAACCACTAGAGACTTCAGGCTGGTTGCCTCTCATTTCCCCATGCTTCTGGTCTGTATGCTAAGCCAAACAACTGCTGGCTGTCACTTCATTTTTAACAATTTAGATCTGAGAGCGTTATTGGTTTTCTCATCTTTACGCTGTAACAGTGCTTTAATGTCTCAGTTAAAGATGTGAAAGCCTGAAGCAATGGTTTCACTTATGATCCAATTTTCCGGTCTCTGTTGTCATTTATAAAACTAGATTTCACATCTTTTTAGATATAAAAACCAATACACTGGTGCTAATGTTATCACCAGGCTGGAATTTAAAGTTTGTCAGTGTGATTAGTCACTGAACATCATAGAGCAGTAACCCATTTTGTTTCCTCTGGTAAGAACACTGGCATCATCTTGCTTCCACTTGTCACGATCTTTCATTTTTAGAACGTTCCCAATAACACATTTTGTACTGCAGAACACGAACAAGAGAACTTGTGTTCACTTCTAGACTGGTGTTCATTTCCCATAATATTTCTCACAACAATCTCTTATTTTCTCTCTCTATCTGTCTGTGACTATTTCCACTCATACTTTCCCCCCCCCATCACTCTGCTTCTGTTGTTTCCTGCTGTGATGCAAATAGTCACTCAATTAATTTTGGACTTGTGCATGTGCCATAGATACCGTCAACAACTTGACATTTGAATTAGGAGTATGTAAAGGTAACCAAACATGGAATGGATATTGTCCAAGTTGCATGCTTCATTGTGTATCTATTTTTATTTCTGTCTGGGAGAGTAGCTGAATTATGTATGGCTGCTCATTAAATGTAGAAGTTATTGTATGCAGTGGACTGACATTCTGTGTGTCCTTGTGACCCAAGCAGCAGGTGAAACTGGAGGAGTACGGGAGGCCAAAGATAGATGGAGAACTGAAGGTGTGCTCCATCGTCAACCGAACAAAGCAGGACCGGTGAGTCTAAACTGTGCAGAAAAAAGCCACCCAAAGGACACTCTCACCGGGACATTAACAATGAATGTCCGTGTGTGTCTTCAGGTATATATTCCTGTTTGATAAAGTGGTCATTGTCTGCAAGAGGAAGGGCTATAGCTATGAGCTCAAAGAGATCATTGAACTGCAGTCATATAAAATGTCGGATGATCCCATGAACAACAGAGACATGAAAAAGGTAAGAGTCGTCCCTCCATAATGAGAACAATAACACAACAGAATCATTTCTTCCGCTTTTGTGAAGGCAGCTCAGTTAGTTCAGGTGATGAAACATTCTGTGGAATCATTACAAATGTTGCCCTTGAGCTGAAGGACCTTGTTGATTGTAATTTCAGATATGGAACTTATGAGTAATGCATTGAGGTGTCCCATAAGCATTTTGTTCGTCCATGCTTGAAAGACCATGTAAATGCAATGAAGGTCATTTAGGATTCATGAAAACAGTGCATTGCGCCACCGGTCTAACATGGCTTTTTTTTTTTTCCCGTTTTGTTTTGAATCTGCATGTCTGTCCATGTTTGCATGTGTAACTGGGTCTTTCTCTGGTGTCTTTCTTTTTGCATGCTTACCAGTCGAGCGGAAAAATGGTAAGCTCAAGTGACCCCTTTATTTAACTCATCTTCTCATAATGGCTTTTTTTGGCAGTGTTGTTTTTGGGTGTCATGCCGTGATTGCACATGCACCCACCGGCTCTGTGACTGGCCCTCCAGCTTTTGGTCAGATGCATCGCTAAAGCATGTGGAGCATCTTTTAGTTCATAGTTAAATGCGATCATATTTACTGTACGTTTTGCACATATTTACTTGAAAATGCAGGAATCACAAGCCTCTTTGCTTGTCTCTGTCATCGCCATCAACATTGTCTCTCCACCATCTGTTCCTCACTCACTTTTCCTCTCCAGTGGTCTTATGGTTTCTACCTGATCCACCTGCAAGGGAAGCAGGGCTTCCAGTTCTTTTGTAAAACCGAGGAGACGAAGAGGAAGTGGATGGAGCAGTTTGACATGGCCATGTGAGTACGATTCGACACTCTGTTTGGTGAAATGGATCAAATCGTAGTACATGTCATTTTAGATTGTGAGATGTGAGTTTTAATACTGTAATTTTCCCAGAAATTCAACTGAGAAACTGTCTGTAGATAAAATAGGCAGATGGGAATGTCTGTTTGCTAATCCTGTGAATTAAACTCCAGAAGCTACTCCATCACAAAAACAAACCGTCTCGTTCAATCAGTTCCTCTCATTCATTATTACCAACTTGCAGGTCCAACATCAAGCCAGAGAGAGCCACAGCCAATCAGCATAACTTCCAAATGCACACATTTGATAAGAACACCAACTGTCGAGCCTGCAAGATGCTGCTCAGGTAACTCTGATAACTCCAGTGCCGATGTGCATAGCGGCACATTCATTCTATGTGTTGAATAACAGATGCATTTTCTTCCAGACTTTCCAAGCACTATCAAGTACCCAATAGAATTCAGCGGTAAAAGAGATTCATTTTTCAGTGTTAGCTGTACTATCTGAGCAGACAATATGTGCACTTATGTAAAAAAGGTGTTTTATTCACCCTGACATCCATGTTTTATGTATTGGTGGAAGAAGCAGTCGGATCATTTAATTAAACAAGCTTTATAACAGACTAATAAATAACGAAATAAGCAACTGTAAAAACAGTCGATTGCAAGTGAAAGTCCTACACTGAAGATTTTACCCAAAGGAAAAGTTCAGCATTTTATTCATTCATTTTATTTACTTATTCACTGTCTTGCTCAAAGTTACATTGTAAGATTGATTTCGCTCTCATGTCTGAAGAGTAAAATATGACTATTATATAATAATATTATACATGAATATTAATATTAATTAATTAATATTAATTATATAATATTATATAATTATGACTATTATTAGTCATTTATTTATCATTTTCTCTAAAAGGCCACTTGTTAGTCCCTTGTTCCCCATAGTCTTTTTTTCTTCTGCTGTAACTACATTAAAGTACCAGTATGAACCTTTAAATATTGTATTGGCACCTGAGTCATACAAAAAATTACACTGTAAATCACAGGCTATATTATGCGGTTTTACCATCACTGTAATTGTGTGTACATGATGTAATGTCTGGCAGTCATATTGTACAACTTAATTATCTTATTTCTAATAAAATGTTATCCTCCAGAGCTGACAAATACTAGTGCTATCGTACTGCAGTAAAAAAAGTACATTATTTTCTTGTAAACTGGTGGAGTTAAAGTATAAAGTAGCAGAAAATGGAACAATTATACAGTACTGAAGACTGTCAGTAAATGTAGTAATAAGCAAAAGTAGTGTTCAGTTTAAAACCTGCAATCAAGAGCAAACAAGTGCATGAAGAACCAAAGTGCTAAACTGAAGGATGTCAGACACGTTTGGTGAGCAACGAGCAAACAAACAGATCTAAATCACAGAGGAAATATGTTTTTGGCTAACGTAGCCCCTCATTAGTGTAAAAGCAATCTCTGGGAAATATTCTGCTAAGTGTGACTGAGGCTGACGGGTGGTATTTTTAAACATTCCCCTTTCCAACACAGCCCACTGTGTCCCTGAGCGCACTTCCTCCCATGTGAGAGTGCTGCTCGACTGCAGCAGGGATAACCAGCGTCACTGAATCACCACTTTCACCTCTATTACAGTCAGCAGTCTAAACTCCACTCTGTGTATTGACCCACAAATTTCCTGGCTTGGCTGACCTAAATTCACAGAGCCAGTGGTAGCAGGGACCGGCGTTCTCACTCCTGCTAGATGCTAATTACTGCTGCAGCCCCAATGGATCCTCTTGTGATTTATAGCACTTCCTATTCAACATGGCAGCGTGTGATGCACGCAGTGTTACAGTACCTGTAACCAACACAGTTCTCGCGTACATGCTCTTAAATGGAGCGAGGTGACTTTGTTATTTTAGAGGTTCGCAGAGAGGAAATGTTGGAGCATATGTAACCACATCGCTTATTGAAACAAGCAGCAGCTCCGCCTGTGTGTTGTACTTACTAGAAGTTAATTTGTGTCTGAGACGCTTCCTGTTTGCATTACTCGTGTGTGTGTGTGTGTTTGTCTCCTCCAGGGGCATCTTCTATCAGGGCTACTACTGCTCTCGCTGTGGAACAGGAGCACACAAAGAGTGTCTGGAAGTCATCACCATCTGTAAAATCAGTAGGTGTTTCTTTCCTTCCATTGGTGGGTCGATGATGCGGCTGAGTTATGTTATTCCTCATCAATGTTATGTGACGGAAATCACTGACACTTATGAGACCAACCAAATTAATATGGATTTGTGAAATTTCACTCTGTCCACAAGTATGAACTTGCTTCACCGAAGATTGTGCTGCAGCAAAAAGAGTTTCTGTGGGACCGTGGGACTACCCCATCATGCCTATGGGTTTTGGTACTAAGAGGAAAACCACAATTTAAGAGTCAGGAGGTCAATTACCTGCCAGTCATTTGTTACACCCCAGCCTTTTCAGCAAACACAGCCCTGATCGTTTAGAGCAGTGTTTCCAAGCCCTTCTGGCTGTTCCTCTAAATTGTCTCATAGTCAACCTGTTCATCTCAGATTTATCTTGTAATGACTTGAAATGGTTTTAAACTCCAACTTGAGCCACAGATTTACTCAGTATAAATTGGCTGTTTTCTCAAAGTGGAGTCAGCTCAGTACATCTGAGTGTGAAATGTTTTCACTTTAAAAGCCCTACACCTCCTACGGTTCTTTAGGTAAAATTACACCTTAATGCTGCAGTTACTCAGTGTGAAGAATTAATCACTCTGGACCGGACAGAACTGTGTTGGCAAAAGTGTGACTAGTTTGGGATGGGGCCAGGCACTAGGAAGGCAATTTGTGTTTGATAGTTTGCATCAAGCATCTCGCTTTTTATGAGAGTTGTTATCCTCAAATGTTCGATCAATAACGGCAGCTAGTTCTGTCGTAAACCCTCCCTGACTGTCACTGTTTCTTTTGTCTTGTTTCAGACCCTCATGACTTGGTGAGTAGATCCTCTATTGGTCAGCACATGGTAGCAGTATTATCATTATTATCATTATGCTATAATTACCATTTGACCGTAAAGAGATTTTGTCATAAAGTTATTCAAGTAAGATTTTTTTTGGTTTGTAAAAGCACTGTTGAAAAGCACTGTTGATGAATTATTTGCTCTCGTGTCTTTTGTAGGAACCTGGAATATCAGCAGGTAAGAGGACCTCACACTCTGGGATGTAGCTGGATGTTCCGTCAGCTGTCATGTAACAAGTTTGTTTTGAGTAGAGCTGATGATGAGCTGCGCAGCTCTCTACTGCCATCTAGTGGACCACATTGCAAATGAGCCCACGGCAACACAATGCACACTGCTTTAAAGAGATGCTCTACATGTAAGACATTCAAAAGCTTCAAAAGCTTTGACATTGGAGGGGTATCAGTTGGTCTGCAGAAATAATAAATACACTATTGACGCTCTGGAGAGGATGAGAGGAGGCTTGAAATATAGTTTGAAATGACAAAGTTGCCCTTGGTAAGATTTTCTCTATAATTTCTGCCCGATGATAGTAGACAGAGAAAGGGAGAGAAAGGGACAGCATGCCACTAATATCCTTGACCAGATTTGAACCCAGGATGCTGTGGTTATATTCTGTGTATCTTAGACCACTGCATCACTCAGCGGCAGGAGTTTTATGGAAAAACAGTCCTGCCTTTATCAGCCTAAACTACCAACTGCAGTGAGCAGCACTGTCCACACACGATTAGATTCATTGTCAGCTCTTCCCATCTTGTATCCCTCGTCGTGAACTTAAATCTTACCCCCACTTAGTCCTTTGATACTCACTGCGGACACTTGACTGTGGTTCCAGGTCCCAAGATGGTGGCAGTGAGGAACTACCACGGCACACCAGCCCCTCCGGGGAAGACGCCGCTCTGCTTTCAAACAGGAGATTTTATCGAGCTGCTGAAGGGCGATCCTGACACCACGTGGTGGGAGGTACAGTCGTCAGTCACTTCATACCCCACTTTGACTCATTAAGTGTGAATATTATTATTTACACAGTTAATGTTGGCTCTCTACTTCAGGAACTTTTCTCTAGTGGATATGAAATGAATCAACTACTATGAAGTGCTGGTTTTCAGTTTGAAACATGTTTGAAGGTGATCACACCCATACAGACTAGGACTCTTTTGTTGGTGTGTGTGTAGAATGTGCTGCAGTTCCTACACTCTAGCCTGGCTCTCTCCAGAGGTAACAGAATCAGACTAGCAGCTCCTCCAAAGCCCACAATTAACATTTGGTTTGTTTAATCCTTACAAAAAAAATCAACGTTTTTTTCTCGGCCTGGGTGCAGCGATTTCCTGGAGTCTTTTCATTGCTGTGAGGTTGCCAGGCAACCAGCGGAGAATCCATGAAGAAAAGCGTTACTGAAACGTTAATCATCTCATCACTATCATGCACAGCATCCTCATTCATCAAAACATTTATTCTGAGCAAGATAACTTTGCAGGAATTTGTGGACTTGTGGTCACTAGTTAATGAACCACCAGCACCAACAATATGGTGAAATCTTAAATAGATCAGCATTAGATATCTTCATGTAGAAGTCTAATTTCTTGTTATGAGTCAGCATATTTGTGTAGGGAAAATATGATTGCTCTGATTCTGAAATTAGATTTTTAAAAAAAAAGCACTGCCACACTTACAGCCTTGTTGAGACCCAAGCGAGTTCTTTAGTTTTGCTGCCTTTTGACACATCACACCTCCACACACCAGTCCTACAATCAAGAGGGCAGAGAGTGTCTTCAGTCCGAAATCAGCAGAAACTATTGAAACCTTCCTTTTTTTTTCTTACAGCAAGTTGAAGGCTTCTATGTATCTTTACATCTTTACCTAACCTCTCTTGGCTGAACATCAGTGCAGCTGTACCTGCAAACCTTGAGCTACAGGAGTGCAGTTAATTAGTCTCCATAACAGTAACACTACTGGTTCCAGGCACTTTTGACTTTTGACACTCCTGCTGAATCACTGGCTCTTATACACCAGCTTTTCCCACAGCGACTCAGGGCAACTTTCTGAAGCCAGTCATTTAATTTCACCCATTATTTTACCCCTCTACGGCATGCCAGTTAAATCTCTGTTTTGTTTGAATTGGCAGAAGCCAGTCCTGAAGAAAATTGGTGCAGTCTGTGTTCCTTTCCCCTTTATCTCAGGCATACACTGCTGTCTGCCAGTTTTTAGTATTATTTCACCATGTTATTTAGTAGTTTATTGGTTTGTTTTGCCTCTATACAAAGTGACTTCTTATCTATGAATTTAATTGCCTCAGTAATGATGTTCAGTGTAAATAAACCAGTCTTTCCTTCATTTTGCAGGGAAAGCTGATTCAAACACAAAAGAGTGGTTTCTTCCCCAGCACATGTGTAAAACCTTATTTGGACCCAAAGGTAAGCCAGCAATATACATGTTTAGTACTGTAGGCGCACATTTGAAGAGAATCATTAGAGTGATTTCTGAGGGCACGCCAGAGCACTAACCCTTTTTTTCAGTTTCAGTGTACCTCAGTGGGACGTACATATATATGATCTACTTCTGCGCCATGGTTTTGTTCTATTTATACGATATTTAATGTGCAGTGTCTTTTATTTGTGACAGCCCTTCCAGTCATTATCCAGCCGGCAGTCCTCAAGGGAAGCAGACTACTACGGATATCCTTGGTAAGGCCCTTAACTCAAGGTTGTCATATTTTTAAAGCCCTGTACACTATATGCTACCAATATACTGGGGTTACCATCCTTTAATTATTCCAGATCTATTCGTGTTAGTACTAGTATACTGTTAACTCCATGTACTTGCTCAATTTAAAGCAGTCGGACTCAAAACATGATCGCAAACAAAAGATTATTAACTTCATAGCTGTTTGATGTCAATAACTTGTAAAGCCTTTTCAATGTCATTCATTTATAAAACCTCTCATGTGAAGGTCACAACATGTGTTCTCTGGTCCTCTGTAGGTTTGCGGGCAACATGGAGCGTCAGCAGGCCGACAACCTTTTAAAATCCCACAGCAGCGGGACGTACCTTATCAGAGAGAGGACAGCTGAGGCAGAGAGGTTCGCCATCAGCATCAAGTGAGTGTTTCACACAAATCTCAAGGGAAGCTTTTTATCCACATCTCATGGGGAAAAGGAACTCTCACGGGAAGCGCCAGTCAGCTTTTCCTATACATCTTTTAGCTCCGGCTAATTACCATTTGGTAATTGCTTTTTTTTTAATCCTGTTTTTTTTTTTTTTTGTGTGTGCATTTCCTCTGAGAGAATGCAACCAGACAAGAAATAACATATGAGCTCTAACTGTAGCTGTCATACAGTGATGTAGTGGCAGAAATGCTTTTGCACATTTGTCTTCAAGTCGTCCAGACAGGTGTGAAGAGGCTCGAGGGATCAGTCTTTAGACGAATAATTAAACGACTCTCACAGTTGGCCTCAACTTGTGAAAATGACTTCATTTTAGTCCGTCAGGTATACAACAACATATTTGATGTTGACTAGAGCTTTCCCAGTGGCACATGACAGTGAGAAAATAAGTAAAAGTAAAAGTTTTCAGAATTTAATCACTAAGAATCAAATACATTTCTTTTTTGGTGATTTCTCTGTGGTGTTTGGTTTTGCAGATTCAATGACGAAGTAAAACACATTAAAGTCATTGAAAAAGACAGCTGGATTCACATCACTGAGGCCAAGAAGTTTGAGAGTCTTTTGGTAAGTCAGGTGTTCAACTAACAACACAAAACACCCGCTACTTTGATGTCGGTGTGAAAAAGGAGATTAGCATGGTCACATTTTTTAACTCTTCTGTCCTGTTTGTTGCAACAGGAGTTGGTGGAATACTATCAGTCCCATTCACTGAAAGAAAGCTTCAAGTTGTTAGATACCACACTGCGATACCCATACAAGTCAAGAGAACGCTCACTAACGCGGGCCAGTACGCGCTCTCCAGGTAAGCCTTCCAAATATTCCTCTTCTCCAGTGCTTTTCCTTCACCGTGTGCAAGCAGCCACAAACACACAGTAAGAATGGAATGATACTTAGTCTGCTATCAAATATCAGCCAATACCAGCACACAAGCCTGACCATAATAAATCTTGTTCTAAAACAGCAAGCAAGCAAAATAACACTGCATGTAGCACAATCTGCAAGTCACTCAAAGTCCTATGATTTCCTACAGTAATGAGTCACCAGAGGTCTGTGCTACAAAGCAGGTTATGGAAGTGATAGGAGAGAAATACGTGCAAAAGCCCCACCTACTGACCAATCAATTCTCTTAGAATTGATTACATCAGATCCTGTCAGAGTGTCTAGCATATATTATAATATATAATGTAGAATTGTGCCCTCGTGATGGGGCAGTGACATTATAAGCCCATAAACTTACACATTCAGACAGTCTGACTTTTTTATTTCGTCCTTTGTTTCTAATTTATGCTGCTCAGCCTCCAGTCCACTTTTCCATGTTCGCAATTCACAAGTTGATAATAGGTGATCACTTCTACTGATTGTGGTTGTTAGGGTTAACGAAACCAGATGACGAAAAGAAACCCTGGGTACGTTGAACCTGCTTTCATAGTAGAGGCATCTGCTTAAGTGAGCTCATAATACAGTTGAGACGCTCTTTGGCAAAGAAAAATGCGAGTCCAAACATTTTAGTTTAAATCAAGTGTTACTCACCAAAGAACCGTGTGTGTATTCTTAAGACCGAGCCGAGCACTTCCTTCTTTTAAGTCCAGCATTATTTACATGCATATTTACCAGCTTGCAGTCTTCCTCTCCGTCTTTGCAGGTGCATATCTTGGTGTGTTACCACCACCTGTTGATCACTCACCCACACGCAGTGTAATGTGCCCTTTTGCTTGTGAACAAAATAAACAAAACAGGGATCCACTCATAGAAAAACAACTCCGTAGCTCTGCTAGAGGTCTAAAACTACACAGGGAACCGTTAACATGTATCCTGTTTACTTTTGAGTTGTTGACCTGCAGACCTATATGTCTGAGTGGCTAATTGACAAGTGGTTGAGGTAGAGATACGTCAAGGCCATTGACTTTTAGAGAGCACCCACCTAAGGCAAACACCCTAGACTGACGTTGGTGTGAGTATGGCTTTGGAGAGAAAACATGAAAGATGAAGTATGCACTGTGGTCTGGAAATGAAACAAATGAATAATGTTTTGATCCAGTGTTGCAAGTGGGGGACCCACAAAGTGGCAGCTCTGTGTTGTCGCTGAAACGGATCAGATCCCTATGGGTATAAGCCCCGTCCTTCTTATTACAGTAAAATTTGCTTTTTTTCCTCCTCATTAGGGTTCTAGAATCACTCTTGTTTCAACAATCAATCTAGATTACAACCCTCACCTGCGGTCATTTGATTAACGCCCAAAAGATTTGATCTCAGATAGAAGTGTATGAAAGCAGTCTCCTTTGCAGGGCGGTTGAGCTTACCCCTAGAGATGGGCTGAGGAGCTCAGACATGTTGAAGGAGCTCTGAGCTGAAGTGCCCCTCCTCTGCGTCAAAAGGAGTCCGTTTAGTTGATTCAGTTGGTTGGGCATCTGATTTGGCCTCCCAGACACATCCCTGTGACGGTATTCAAGGCATGTCCAGCTGGGAGGGGACCACTGGGTAGACCCAGAGCACACGCTGGAGTAATTACATACCCAAACAGACTTGGGAAAGCCTCAGATTACCCCAGGGAGAGCTGGAGGACATAGCCGGAGAGAAAGACGTACTGACTTCCTTGATTAGCGGTGCTTGCCATTGTGAGCTGGACCTGGATAAGCGGTGGAAAATGTGTGGATAGATGTTTGGCCCATCAATTATATATATCTGCCTGCTTCTATGAATGAGTATGCCAGTATTAATTTGACTCTGAAGAGACATTATAATGTGCTGGCCCAGTTACAATTTTAATCCTTTGCCATCTTGGCTGTGAATTTAACAACGAAGGGTAAAATAAATGACAGACAACCTCTCACTCTCTTTGTCTTCGCTGGTACTCCCTTCCACCCCAGGGCAGTGACTCTCCTGACTCATACAGAGAGGGATGGAAGAAGCCCAGAGGAGAACAGGGCGAAAAGGAGACTAGCGGTGTGAAATAGATGAAGAGAGACAGACAAAGAAAGAGTTTGTCAGCTTACTCAGAGGCCTGTGGACTGGCTGTCTGAATTGGCAGCCCTCTCTGTCCATTAGACTGTATCAATACTGGCTCAGGCCTCGCACTGGCTCCCGTCCTACACTGGCCCGTCTTTGTTTAAACTGCAAGGAGAACTGGCCACTACAGCAAGATTGTTTCCCTCCTGTTTTGGCTCAATTTAAAAATGAATGAAGACAATTGAGTCTTTGTTGATGATGGTGTTCTCTAGCTCGTTCTTTGTTTTCAAGCGCACCCCGCATGTGCGCATGGAAACATTGGTGGGATTAAGAAATCTCTTCTCTGATCATACAGTATATTATTAGTGGGTTCGTTCAGGGGCTGGTAAAAGCTATGGCCAATCACAACTGCTTTAAAAGCTCGGCTTTCTGCACCATTGTGCACTGACAGTTTGGTAATGGACGATCATTGTCTGCGAGGCTGCACAGAGTAGTAGAGATACAATGCAAAGAGATGGGGATGTTACTTTTTCATTAAAGTTTTACACGTTAAAAGTCAGGCAGCCATCATGTTGTCTGAATGATTGATGATTTCACACAATAAACACCACTCTATATAATGATGCTGTTGAATAGATAAATAAGATGGAATTAGTATTTTCCAGCTTGGTATTCTACTTGGTTTCTTCCAAATGATAAAGTCAATAAACAGTAAAGTCACTACTGCCAAACCTTGAACAAAACATGAGACTGTAGGCTTTTACATCAGGACAGCAACTGACAGTTCCCATAATAACCCCCTTTTTAAATTGTTTTCAGTCAAACCTCAAAGGCAGCAAAATCTTGACAGCAAAAGCACCAAGATTAAACATCATGAAAACATAACCCTGTCTTTAAGAGACGGGCAGCTTCGATGCACAAGCTCTTCTTTTTTAACTCTGCTTCTCTTGCTCCAGCTCTGCATGCATGCTCCTCAAAACATTTTCCAGCTGTATTTCCTCCTCTGTCTCTTTCTCCTCTCCTCTCAGCAGCCAGCTGTGCCTCCTACAACTTCTCCTTCCTCAGTCCGCAGGGCCTCAACTTCTCCTCTTCTCAGAGCTCAGCTCCCTTTTGGTCAGGTACTCTTTTTTTTTTTCGCCTTTCTTTTCTCGCTCCCGTTGTCTTCCCGCTCCTCATCGCCTGTAATTTCATATTAAGCCTGTGTGCTCCCAACCTCATTACCTCTTCTCTGTGACGCTCTTTTCATTAACAAGAACATTTTAGTTCTTCCCAGGATGACACTCCCTCATTAATTCACGTAAAGAAAACCAATTTCCTCTCCCATGATGAAAAGACTTGTTGTCCTCTCCCATCGCACTCATTTGTCATTGTGTGACTACATTGTGTCGCGCTGAAAACTTAACTGACCATCTTCCTTCTGATCATTCTTCACAACTAATTATTAACACCATGTCCATTATGACCTTTCCCATCTCAACCACCTCCCCTGATGCACAGAGATGGTTATTTATGTCTGATACCAGTGAGAAATTCTTAGTGTGAATAGATTGAGCGCCCATTGTTTCCATTTTCACAGTGTTTACTCCTCGGGTGGTCAGTACAGCAGTGGCCAGGTATAACTTTGCAGCAAGAGACATGAGAGAGTTGTCACTGCGAGAAGGAGATATTGTCAAAATCTACAGCAAGATCGGGGGAGACCAGGGCTGGTGGAAAGGAGAGGCCAACGGACGAGTGAGTAAAAGTCTATTTTAATTTCATTAACTGATGGTTCAGCTGATCGAAGAAAGACAGAGACGATGTTTCGGGGGCCGTGATCTGCTGCTAGCTTCATTGAGCTAGGGATGCGCATAAGACAAAAAAAAAATATTTAGGCACTGTATCTCAGTGTACAAGTACAGCACTGGCTTTTGTGGGCACCAAAGTGACTGCATTTAACAATGTAACCATGGAAGTTCTCCTAAAAGCAGGTGGTTGGATGAGAAAAGTAAAAACCTGGCTCCTGGGATATGTGCCAGTTTAATAGGCTGGCAATAAAACTAGATGTGATGTCAGCTTTTTATTCTGGAGATGCTCCCCATTAGGCTGTAAATGTGACAGTGTTAATGTGTTGCTGTGGAGCCAGAGCGAGTGGACCCACTTAACTATTGTAGTGCACGGTGTGATCTAGCTTTTACTCCAAGAAGGAGTGAAGGTGGAAATATATTTTTAAATGGCGGTGTCATCTTTGTCACCAAGTGTCCCCAAACCATCAACACTCTGTTTATGTAATGATATTATTAATGTACAAGATTCATTGTGTGTGAAAAACCACAAACTTTCAAAAAATATCTGTGGAAATCAGAGAATTTGTATTTATATCAGGTATAAATTCCTCATTATTGAATGGTATTATCCAGGTAACATATCCAGATACAAAGGGGAGTCTCAGTGTTTTTGTAAGGCCGTATACTGTTTGAAGAAGAAATAATCAGTGCTCAGCCAAGCTGTCGACACGCAGGCTTGGAGGAGTGGGTTATTTTTCAAAACCACATGGATCAGAGTGCATTATCCCATGTTTACAAAATGATTAGTTGCCAGTTATAAAAATATTTTCTATCTTCTATCTCTTTAAATACATATTGTGTTGGTATCATGTGTAAGTTCAGCACCGGCTTACTAGCACTACGAGGAGGAGAAGTTGTTGCCTAGCAACAGCTGAATTAGTATTTGAAGTATCTCAAAGTATGAGCGAGGCTGAGGCTGCTACATCAGAACTGTGCAGTTATCTGAAAATAATGCACTTCCAATCCACTACAGCCAATTAAGAGAGGCCTTGCTTTAATGCGTTCATGCTGCACATACATTAGATTCACTTTAGTGTTACCAAGTGTTAATCTTCCTGCATTTGCAGATAAACTATAATAAAAGCATCCGAATGAACTCAATTAACATCCCTTGTTTACATCTGCTACTATAAAGGAGTTTCTCTCATTTCTTTTTCAGATTGGATGGTTTCCTTCAACCTATGTGGATGAAGAAGGAGTGCAGTAAGGCTTGGATGTTTGCTGGCCTGGCTCCCTTTAAATCAGGAACCACCTTCTATCTACTGTTCTCAGAGAAAATTACCCGCTCTCTCCAGGAAAATAACACCAGGAAAAATAAAACTTTTTTTGTTGTTGTTTTTGCTGGATACTCAATTTTCAGCAAGTGTTTCTACCCTGTTTCTCTATCGTCAGTTATGCATCAGCTTAACCCTTGTTTTGATTCTTTTTTTTTTTTTTTTTTTGGAGAAAGTCCTGTTTAATTTCTGTACAGGAAAGAAGAAAAAACTGGCTTGTTGTCTGTCAGCCTTGGTTTGCTCTGCAGAGGCTTTATTGAACTGAAGACACAGCAGAAACTGACTGGATAGCTTTACTTTGAAAAAGGCTCCCTCCTTTGTTGCAGGTCTATGCGAGGTGAAATAATTGTACAGTATAGATAATTTATTGAATAGAGATTATCATTACTAATGATTATTGTGGGGAAGTTGATTTAAGTAACAGCAAAGGATCAGATGAGAAAAATGAAAATGAAAAAAAAAAAAAAACAACAACAAAAAACACAGATGCTCTGTTTCCATGTTGGGAGATTTTGCCTTAGTTGTCATGGTGATGCCTTGTGGGCTGACACCAGTGGAGGGAATCGACTTTTTTGACTGGTTTTACTTCTCCATGTATGCATGTGCCCATGTGTGGCCCACACACACACGCACACAAACACGCACGCACACACACAAACACACCATGTACAGTACGGTGCCTTTGAAGAATGGTCGTTGCTTACTGAACCTCAACATCAGCCAGTAAAGAACATTGCCGTCCCCTAAAAGACAGTTGGTCCACATGCAGAGGACTTTGCTAAAGGAGGGGAGAGGCACTTGTACAACATACTGAGGACGGCTCACCTTCTGAGCCATTGAAAACAAGATGGTGAAGCATTTAACTTATCCTAACTGGTGACTGGATGGACTCACAGAAACAGTTGGAAGGTTTTTATAGCCAACAATTACGTACACATTTCACGCCAGTCTTGGCCTCGCAGGTCCACGGGTGCAATCAGCTGGATGCGAAAGGGAAAAACATCAAGACATTCCACTCAATTACCACTTCACATAATCTCTGTGTCCATTGTTTTATTGTTTGATCTTTTGCACAGAATCAAGATTATTTTTTAAGTTCTGAGAACTGGACCAACAATGTTTTATTATGTTTTATTGTTTGAAGCCACATTCAGCCATGTTTCAGTGTGGATTTTGATCGATTTTCTGATTTTTGTATCTTGCCTTATTTTTACAGATGATCAGGTGATGGGATTTTTTTTCCTCCTCAATGTTAAATCATTTTCCATGTGCTAAGTCCATTTTGGTGCTGTGCAGACTGGTGAAAATTAAACAGTGTCAGAAGATATTTAAGAATGAAAGAAAACTTGATGTGCTAATTATAATGAATCCGCAGAAGGAGCCCTCAAAAATGTTGTGATCGTCTAGGGGTGCAGTGCTCAGTGTTTCCTTTTACTTCCAGTAGTTTTCTCAGTGCCGTAAATGCTCCTACAGATTTACAGCCATTCAGACTGGACCGCAGTGTGTTGGCTTACATCAGGTTTCTACTGAGGGCGTAGATGCACCAGATGTTATGCAGACTTTCAGATGTATATTGACCCCGTCAGCTCAGTTTTCTTGAAAAAGTTAGTTCAAATTTTCTTTACATATAGTTTAATATACAGTATATTGACCAACTCTGTTTATGTGGCCTCAACGTTAACCTGCATATCTTCCACCTACACATTTTGGTATTGATATATTACTTACTTTGTCTTTTTTGTTAAGTTTGAGAATTTCACAGTATACAAAAAGGGGGAAAATATAAAATGCTTTAATAGAAATTGGATATTAAATCAGTTATCAAAACAATCTGAAGTAGCCCTCACTGCATTCACACACCCCACTGAGAAGTAAAGTGCAAATGCTGAGCACGTCAGCTCTGGCTGGTTCACAAAGACTTATGGAGCAGAAGATGCTGATATGTTTAGTTTCTAAACTTTTGACTGTCTATGATGTGTGTTATTGCAAAGGCTGACTGCCCCAAAAAACACAAAAGTCCTACCACTGTGTGAGGGAGATACACAGGAGGCCTCAATGTTGTCTAGAATGAAGGGGGGGTCTAGTTGCTGTTTATGTAGTGGACAAAAACCCATTGCATGTGGCTATTGGTATTTGAACTCCTGTCAATACATCGAAAAAATAAGTACTTAATCGTGTACATTTTTTTGAATGGTTGAGTATTTCCAAATGAGGTCTATCATGAAATAAATATTTCTCTTTTGGTTTAAATTTGAGACTGAATCATTTGGAATTTTGAGTTGTATTTTGAGCTTTGAAGTCTGTCTCTATGTGTCGGCCCTGTGATTGACAGGTGCAGGGTGGACACCGCCTCTCGTCCAATGTCAGTTTCGGATGATGATGATGATGATTAGATGATTAAAACACGCAAACTTTAGCCTAAAAACTCCAAAAAACTGTTTGAGTGTGTAGTTAAAAATGAATGTAAGAACAAAGAATAGTCTTTTTAATAATGTTTATATATATTTATACATTTTGAAAATCCTTTACAGAATCTGACGATGATAATGCTACATTATCTAGTAGGCTAATAAAAGAAACTGCCTATGTGCTAAGATTATTTTAAAGTAATTAACATGAACAATCACACTGCACGGCTTTGAATTCAGTAAATGAAATGTTCATTTTCAAGTGTCCAAACTGTCTTGAAGCTTTTATTCAAATATTACAATGAGAGCTAAATGCTTTCAGTTCAGCTCTGTTGACCGTCAGACTTCATATCCGTACTTGCTGTCATATTGGACTGGTGCGTATTTGACCGGTGTGTGGCCATGGCTGTTGCTGGATGGAGTGTGTGTGTGTCCGTCAGTGAAAGAGCTCACCTCGGTCGCACCCACCGGACAGTAAGTAACCTGTGGGTGCTGACTGGTGCTCCGGCTCGTACGGCGACTGACCGGGCGGCTCTCTGGAGGAGGAGCATCCTCCCTGTTTGATATCAGAGCAGAACAGAGGGAGACACACAACAAAGTTAAAGGATTTTAGTACTGAGGAAATTATTTCAGTTCAGTAATTTGAATTCAGAGAATTAGTGCTGGATTTATTTCATGGGGGAATGGCTTTGAAGGCAACCATAGAAGCTGAGTCTATGGACTGAACTTTCATAGTATGAAATCAGAACTGTAAAGCTCATTTATGGAGCTTTGGGGTAGACCAGCATTGACCGTCACGTACACAGGATTTTCTCTGAAATTGGCTCCGTTCGTGCTAATTACTATGGTTGAAAATGACAATTCATTTTCATATTCAATTCGTATTCATTGTTAAGTTTGTAAAATGTCACAAAATAGTGAGATTTCCAAGGGGGAGTCCTCAAAACAGAAATATATTCCATTCACAATGGAAAATCAGCAAATCATCACATTTTAAAAGCTAAGACCTGCAAATGTTTGAGCGAGACAAAAATGCCAAACTCATTGTTTAATCTTTGCAATGATTAACAGATACATTGACTGAGACTCAATCTCCTTTCACTCTACACCCATGAAGCTGCTGCTGGTCTGATAGATAAATGAGAAGTTTTGGGTGCCCTCTGCATGCTTATATCCATATTTACCACAGTAGATGTACAGTATTAAGCCAAACAATGCTGCCTTGAAGGTGAAGAGCATAACACTTTGTTGTCTTTGCCTATTTGGAGGCTCTTCCCAAGAACGCCTACTCTCACCAAGACCCTGCTTTCACTTTTGCTGAAGGACGAAATTCACTCTGGTGCTGGTATCAACCAGCAAATACTGACAAGAAGCACTGCTGCCAACATTCAAGCTTAGAAGCTACTTTGCATTCTGCATTTATGTAACTTTGCCATAGCAGCAGGGATCTGCTCCTCTGTCAAAGATAACACCCGCACAACTGATCGACTTTGGCATTTTCTGCTCCTTTGGAGGCCAAGTGCTCCATTTTTTGTTGGTAAAGGGAATACATTTGCTTTTGTTAGAGGGTAATGGGAAATAATGCCTCAAGGCTGTGATTCTCTCTGTGTGTGTGTGTGTGTGTGTGTGTGTGTGTGTGTGTGTGTGTGTGACCGTACAATAAGATAAGACTGCAGTGAACAAATCAAATACAATCATTTAATTCAAAACACCACTTAGGCATCCAATTTTTTAGGACACTTCCATGGTTGTTTTGTTCTGCCAATGATGTTATTTGTCTTATCTGTTTACAGAAGATTGTTCTGAAAACGAAGAAAATTAACTCCAAATCTTTAATGGCTGTGGCTTCATACTGAATTTTGTTGTATGTTACTATACACTGGTTTCCAGACAGACAGGCTGTTTGTTATTACTAACCTATGTTGAAAAGAACTGTGCCCTAGCCCTGTGGTTTATACCTAGATAATTATGTCTTTAAATCTGCTTTAATGAATATTTATATTAATTACATCTCTAAAGCATCTATGTAATGAAGGTTTTTATGTTGGCAATGGATCAAATGATTATGTGTAACGTGAAAGTCAAGGGTGATAGTGACAAACCCACAGATACAGTAGTAATTACAAGTCTCTATAGCTCCCTGCAGATTTGCAACGCTTCAGCTCTGTGTTGTTGCTTTTATGCCCGACAACTTGTAACATTTTAGTTCAGTCTTGCAGTTCTCGTTAGTGTTCTTTCAAGATGCAGCAGGCAGCGGTTTCCACAGGAAAAGCTCTGATGAACCCACTGTAGGCTACCTGCCCCACATCAAACAGCAGAGACACAAAGTTAGCGAGCAGCTAGTGAACTGGCAGTAGCTAAAGGCACAGATATTTCCTCTCAGAAGTGGAAATAAGAGCAAATTACACATTGGTGGGGAAAAGCACGAATCACGAATGAATGCTAATGTTGCTGCACATTTGCATATTTGTATGAATACACAATTGCTAGCTCATAAGTTTGCCATCTCATCTAATAAGGTGATAATATATTAGTGTTGTCTCCAAGTGGCCAAACATTCTGTCATTGTAGGTTTAAGATAAGCTGCCACACTCTTACCCCAAATTCAAACCAGACCTCAGTCTGTTCAATCAACACGGACTTCAACCAGATAGCGGCACAGTTAAGGTCCAGAGACGGTTCAAAAACACTGCCTGTGTGGACTGTCCTTCTCATTAAGAGCAAAGCTGTCAATATCAGGAATCTTTGTTGTCATTATACAAAAGTACAACGAAATTGTATGCAATCCCAATATTATATGGATCTAACAGTTTGCTCATCTGTCTGCCTTTCAGTGTGCATTTACATGTTGCACTTGTGCGGTGAGTCTCATTTTTCTCATTGTATTTACATGGTTTAGATGCAGAAGATACAATACTTATTTGATTTGATACTCTGTGTGACTCATCTCTTAACTTTTCCCCCTCATTCAAGCTGCAGTGCCTACTGTTTATATTGAACACTCGAGTAAGCAACAGATGTGAGAGGAACTATTGTTGTCGTGATTCAAATGAGCTTTGCCATCTCTCCTCTATGAGCTGTTCACTTCGATGCCCCTTTCATGTAATGAGAGTTGAACTCCTGTATGTCACAGATATGCAGAAGCTCGCATTAGCATTGTGACTTGAAGTGCTTCTGTCTCTTGTACACGGCACTGTCCTCCTACACTGACGCTGTTCCCATTTCAGCATCTACTTTGAAAGCATGTGGGCTGTTTTCAACTGCGAATGAACCATAACTTCCAATTTTTTGGGGAAACACTGTTTATTTGCAAACTGAGAAGCTCTCAGAGATGTCAGGATGGGATGTCATCTGCAGAACATCAGCCCTGTGGCAGCTTTGCTTTCTTTGTTCTGATTTCTGTCATCAGAGGACCAAAAAAAGGCCAGAATCAGACCTTCTGTTTGAGACAGTGTACCATGCTGCTCTTTTTAACTGGTTACACAGTTTGCATTGTTCCAGCACAGGAGAGAAATCTCAACTAAAATATTACCAGCTCCAAAACATACAAGAGAAAATGTGCAAATTGGCTACTTGAGCATGAGGATTGTGGAGTTTTGTCCCAAAATAAAATGTTCACAATTTGCAAACTGCGAGAATATTCTTACAAAATGATTTGAGCAATTTTCCACTTGGTATTTTTCATTTTGTTATCTTGTGTCAATTGTGTCAAGCTGAAGGCCAAGTTACAAATCAGCTTCAGCAGCCACATCAATGCAGTAACTAAATAATCACATTTATTATCTAAAGCAAACTGCGGGCAGACTTATGAAAGAAGAAATGAATGTCCTCAAACTTTAGATTCTTAAATTACAGGACAGATGTGTAGGATTTAGAGGGATCTATTGACAGAAATTAAATATCATATATATAAATTGTGTTTTCATTACTGTATTACACCTGAAACTAAGAATTGTTGTGTTTTTGTTAGCTTAGAATGAGCTCTTTATAGGGAGCGGGTCCTCTTCCATGGAGCCCAATATGTTGCACCACCGTGTTCCTAAAGAAGCCCAGAACCGACCAATCAAACAATGGCTCTACAGAGGCCTTTCGCATTTTTATGCTGAGGTGGCAGCTTTAATTTGATGGCATGAATGCACTGTTTGGAAGACGAAGAAGGATGAGGAGGAATATGTTGTCGCTGGTGCTGGCTAACCTGTGAGATACAATAGAAGTAGCTACTAGCACCTGAAGGCCACCATAGGTTCTCCTGAGTGCTTTGAAAGGGCTGGGTTAGGGGAGGGGTACTCAGTCTGCAGCCATGCTCGGCAGCTCTGTGATGGTGGTCATACAGTAGGCACAGATTTGAGCTAAATGTTAGTCAGCTAACGTACGCACTGTAACATGCTTACAATGACGGAACTAACATGCTATTGTTTTGCAGGCAGTGTTTATCGTGTTCACCCTCTAAATTTACATTTGCTTATTACAGTTTGTTAGCATAATAACATTCGCTCAGTTGTCTATATTTTAGTTCATTTGGCCCATTTTTTAGTTTAGTGACTACATAAATGTCAATGATGATGACAAAATGTAAGACTAATTTCCATCATCATGACCCTTTAGCTACTGTGATCCAAAGGTGGTGAGACCTGATACTCACTGTCTGGTTGTTATAAAGATTCCATACTGAGTTGCAGTTGCATGGCTCTATCTTTCAAGGGTAACCGCCTGAGCTGTTATAATTGCTGTTTCCCAACATGTCCTCAGTTTCAATCCCAACACAACTCTAATATGCTATTCCTAGAAGATCTGTCTTCTGTTAGTCTTCGATCCATAAACAGATAGAACAAATCAGCAATTCATTATTGAATATATTCTGCGCCTTACTATTTTATTTCATTACTTTAATGTACTTAATGCTATTAAATGTGTTTTTCAATGTTGCACGATAATGATGATGCATTACAGAAAGCACTTTGAGTGTTTGAAAGGTGCTTTACATATAAACTTGCTCCGCCATAAATAATTGGTGAGTTTTACAGAATGAGGTTTTTTTCCGCACAAAAAGAAATTATTCTAGCCAGTTTTTCCCTAAACAACAAACCGCAGTACATTTAGGCATGAGATCTGTTGATCGCTACCATCTTGTTCTGAGAGGTACTGACTGCCATTCATATGCATTCATTAAATGTTCTTTTTATATATATAAAAGCCTGTATACTGTGAATCAACAAGGCAGAGGGCAAACTGTGCTGCCTGTTTTAGAAAAGGAAAATAATAACATAAGAACAGATACAATAGGACTATATGCCCTCTTACATAGTTCAGTTGAGTCTCATATGTCAAAGATTCTATGGCACTCATTTTCTTACTGAAGGTGAGAGACACTTTCATTCATGTGTGTGCAATGGCACAAATAATATGTATCATCAAAATATTAGAATGATGTATTCCAAGTCTGTCCATGAGAGAAGTTCTAAGATTTCATTTTCAATACATGCAGTTTAAAATAAAGATTTCATTAAAGATTGACCTCCACTGACACTGAAGCCACAGAGGCATCTCTGTCGGCTCCATCACTGCATTACTGATTTGTTTTTTTAAAAATCATGAAAACACTACAGATTTTGGGCAATATGCTTATTTGCTTTCTGAAGGAAGAGTTAGCCGTTAGCTTAGATTTTATGAAAAGACTTGAAACGGGGGGGGCTCTGTCCAATGATAATAAAATAATTAACAAGTTATATCTCATTTGTTTATTTCATACAAAAACCAAAGTGAAAAAACAACAATCCACCGTTGAATGGGGGCTTACGTACCACAATACTTCTTCACCACACACAGCAACTACTCAAACCTCTGGTGCTTGACTTGTAACTATTCATAGCCAAAAAACAACCAAGCAAGCGACCCTGATGAGACTGACAATTGTTGTACATTTTGCTGTTTGTGTGGATTAAAGAAACGAGATGTAAGCGAGCTTTAGAGGTGCAGGCCAGCGGATTTTGCTAAAATCTTGTGACCAAAACGGATCGTGTCTTGGCAGAAGCTTCATATTTAACAGACAGACATGAGAATGTTATCAAGATTTAGCCATGCTTTCTCATCGTTTCTGCTCCTTATAGAGTTGAACTATTGAAAAAGTTGAAAAACTGACATTCAGTAGCTGTACGCTGAGACTTAACAAACTGTATATCGACGCTTCAAGTCTAAGAGAACACCCACGAGTGTTTGTTGACACTAGAGCCTCTCATGTTTCTAAATCTAAAGAAAGATGGAGAAGATCAACAGGAAGAGAGTGCTGGCAACTTTTAATGAATCAGGCTTTCAGATGAAGCACGTTGGAACAGTTATTTATAATGTCAGCGGTTGTATTTGCATATTATACCTGCAGAAAATCAGTTTGTTTCTGCACTTGTCAAATAAAACCTTAGATATCTAAAGGATTTAATCAAATTGTTCTGCACAGTGTGAGGCTTCACATGGGATTTTAGATGTTTCCATTCACATAATTAAGTGTATACTGCGGATGAACATTGAAAAATGAAATAAAATCGCAACATTTGGAACCTGCCTGAGTTTAGACATGTGTTATCTCTATTTTTCTCTGTCTGTCTATTGTTTGGATTTACGTTTCTTTTCCGGTTTTATTCGATTCTAATCTGAGCAGTTTTGATTGTGTGTTCTTTTATATCTTGTAATACACATTTTTAATTGCCTCTCTGTCTCTCTGAGTTCCGTGTTCTGCTTGTGTCATGTTTTTGATATCTGTTCTTGCTCGTCTTATTTTTTTTTTTAATGTTTTGTGTTATGACGCCAAAAACATCTTATCTGTGCAAGTGCACACATTAATGTTCTATCCAAGCTGACAAAAAAATACTCATCACTCGCAGAGGTAGAAGCTTCTTACTCATGAGACTTTGGTGATAAATGGACATTAGCAGAAACTTGCCAGACAGTGTGTATGTGTCACTTGTCTAACCGTCAAGCTGCCAACACCTTTAACTGTGCCCTGTTGTCTCTGCAGTGCTGTACAGTACCTGATGTCATTGGAAAACTCCTTCTCATGGCGATGTCTGCTTCTCAATTTCCAGTATAGAAGCCCGATGAAGACCAGCAGGATGAAGATGAGCAGCAGGGAACCCACTACGGTGCCAACTATCACCCCTGCTCTGTTTGGAGCTGTAAAATCAGTATGAATAACAAGGAATTATTCTCTCAGAGGTTCTGTGGCAGAGAAAGAACAAAGTGTGAGGAATTCATTATACTGTATTATTCTTATTGTATAGTGTAGCGGTTCCGGGCTTTTTGGGCTTGTGAGCCTTTAAAGTTAAGTAACACCTTCTCACAACACATTAAAAGAGATTGCACTGTCACTGTAAGATGAAATGAACTGAATGAAATATAAAAAAAACAGCCTCATTTTAAAGGAATAGTTCAACATGCTAGGGAGCTGTGCTGTATTTTTCAAGCTGAGGGTAACATATGAAGATCAATGCCTCTCTCATCTGTATGCTATGTGAAGCTGTTGCCAGATAGCTTAGTTAAGCAAAAAAAAAATGGAAACAGAGAAAATACCTAGCCTTGCTCTGAACAAGTAACTTGCAACTAGCACCTCCAGAGTTGACCAATGAACGCTACTTCTTGTTTGTTTGATCTGTACCAAGTGTAAAAGCATCACATTGTGATTGGATGGCAGATTGTGCTCTTTTGTTCTATTTTTTTGGTCAGGCACAGTAACTGTCAGGAGCCGGCACTGGTTGCCCGGCAACCTCAAAGTGACAAAAAACGTCGGATACATGACTCCCCTATTTTCTTTTTCCAGGGAGCGGTATTGACCTTCTCATCAAACTCTTGGCAACTAAGCATGATAATAATATTTCTATATTTTAATTGACTGAACCCACAAAGATTGTAGAGATACATATATATATATATATAAAAGTCAAAAAAGTAAACAGAATTTCATGCAGCAACCTTGAACTAATTCTGTAGAATATCTTGGGCATAAGGGTTGAAACCTCTGGTCTTGGACAGCACCCCACACTTGAAAGGAAAATGAATGATTTCCTGCCTAAAGCCATAAATCTGAGAGCCAAGACTGGAAGTTATGCACTCAACAAGATGTAAAATGGGGGTCTGCTCCACAGATCACAAGGCACACAAAGACAAACTCATTTTATGGATCCACAGAATGCGTAGGGCTTGTTTGAGTCTCAACCCAGAGATGATTTATTCTATAATGGGTTACTGAATCACTGACTATACTCCCTACTGGTGCGCTCGCCAGAATTCATTCCCTGTATTTATTTAGTTTCTGTCTTGTTCGGAGGTGCTTTTAATGAGTCCACTTATTTTCTGTCGCTGCCTTTTTCTTGTTTCATTTACATTTTATAAAGCTAATAGGAAGTGCTGTAATACAAGAGCACGGGATCATTTCAGCATTACTCATGTGTGACAATTTGATGGCAGTCAGTGATGAAGAGCGGACGGCCAAAAAGGTTTCATCTTCTGTAAATAAAGCGACTGTTTGCCATCAGCTGTGACCTTCCCCTGTCATCATTAGACAATATAATTAAGATAACACACAAATGTTGCAGAGCGCTGTGGTTAAAAGTGAGAAGCAGAGCAGCGAGGAGATTGTTGCTCAACTACACAGGGAGAGGACTTAAGCGGATGAAATCTAAGTCTTTCATGATTGCGTGTGTGCGCCATGTGTGATGTACATGAACATTACGTTTGTTTGCTTTCAGAATGATCCTGCAGCGTTCAGCTCCAACAGCATTGTTCACCTCACAAAGGTAGAGTCCTGCAAAGTTCTGCGAGTGGTTGCCGATTTTCAGCTCCCCAGTCACGCTGTCTGAGAGAACACACACACACACACACACACAGGTAAGCAGACATTAAGACATGTACATGTGTTGGACATATAAGAGGCTAATGAGGATACATCGTGTAGGAACAAGTTGATGGTTTATGCGTCTGCATCCAGTCAAAGATTGTTGTCTCCGGCTGCAAGAAGACACTGATCAATGCAGTTTACAGTAAACAAGTTGAGAGTATTTCAGGAAATGTTTCATGTTTTTAAGAGTGAAATGAAAATGAGGAGAAAATGCAAATGATCTGCTGATTAGGCACCAGAATCCCTCCAAGTAGAATGTAAACTCTTCAAGCATTCGTCATTTTCATATAATCTTAAAAACTCTGAATAAACTGGTAGATCCTCGATGGCTTTATCTTGAAAACCAAAAACCAAAATAAGCACGTAGCGTACATTCAACAAAAAGGGGTTTTCGCTGAGTTTTGTTCACACAGAATTAAACACTTAAGCACCACCTGTCTCCAGCCCCCACCCCAAAACACACACACATACACACACACACACACACACACACGCCCGCACACGCCCTCTCTTTGATGTGTAGTAGCATCATGACGTCAGCAGAGGTCACACTTACTCTGTGTGGCCGCAGCAGGGATGGGGCCCGCACCTTCCCTCCTCCACGAGTAGTTTAAAGGAGTGGAGCCTTTCGCAGACTTGCAGTGCAGAGACACGGCCTCGCCAACCAGCTCCCCCCCCTCCACCCAGCATTTAGGCGCAGACGGCTTCGCTGAAATCAAACAACAAATAGATAATTTCACGCTGTCGTTTCCATTCCATTTCTTGAAAAACAGTACAGCTTCATAGCTCTTGAGAAACAGTACAGCTTCATAGCTCCGGGATGAATTGGGAGGAACTCTTTCGATTGTGGCTTTAATGATAGATGCACACCATATAGATGTGTTACACCAACCAACAATACATACATGTATGTATATATGTATGTATGCATGTATGTGTACACACACGCACACACACAAAGAAAAGACCTGAAGAATTGTTTCAACCATAATAGTTGACACATTTAAATGTGCTCTTCTCAATTTACATAAAACAACAAGGAGTACTATTTATGCATTCATTCATGCATCTAAACCACTTATCTTGCTCTGGATCACAAAAACTATCTGATCTAATAATTAACTTGTTGCCTCTCAGGATTGTCTGTGTTGCTGTTGGCATGAAAACAGCTTTAAGCTGTCTAGTGATATGAGGTTTTGCTACAGATATTTATTCAACAATCTGCTAGTTTCCATCAAGGCAGAGGTGATTTCATCTTTTATACCAAGATTCAGCTTTTATACACACGCTCAGGGTAAATAAATCACAAATACTTTGGGTCAGACAAAGAAAGTCACACTAGGTTGCTCCACAGACTCCAACCTCCAAGTCTCAAACACGTGGTGGTGAGATCAGCCAGGCTGAGCTAGATATAGATGCTCTGGTTTTGTGGCTGTTCAGGTCATTTTAAAGCAGAAAATCACATCATAAGGTACATACAGAGAATAACCACTTGCATAGAACAGATTTAATGGAAAATGGAAAATTATTTTTGAATCACTGATGCTTGCTTGGCAAGGTAAGGGGATTTGGGCAGACATGGAGGAGGAGAGTGAATCTGTAAATACAGAGCAGACGGAGGAGGCAGGAGATCAGGCTGGCATCCATTTGTAGATGTTGACCTTAAAACCCGTAGCACTTGAAATTATTGTTCTCAATCTTCCTTTCCATTTCCTCTCAGATTTTGGGCTCTGATTGTGAAAAATAATAAGATTGATTTAGCAATTACTTGAAATTCTAGTAACTGTTTGCGGTGTGAGCTGGCTCACATCAGATGATTTTTTAAGAAATTAAATGTTGAATTCTTAGCAATATTATCATCTGGTTTCCTGTGGCTCAGTACAGCATCCTTTGTTTAGCTAATTGCAGTAAGTGATTAAGTTCAGAAAAGTTTCATGAAGAAATAAAATGAAATCCCTGCTCCGTCCACTCTGACTGGTTACCTAAAAAAATGTTGCTTTGAGAAAATGTCCCATTAATCAAAAATCAATTATACTTTACAACCAGCTGACACTGTACTATCATTGCGATTTAGATTCCACAAGACTCCTGAGGGAGTTCTTACTTTCTTTTAAAAAACTGGGACAATTATTTTTGATTCATTGTGAGAAGTCATTTGATAGCGTATCCAGTCTAAGAATCCTAATAAATACATCTGCCAATGAGGGGACCTCCTGTACCCCACTCTCTGCTCACGATCTTCAGACAACATGAGGAGAATCAAGTAAATTATTACGTTGTTGTTACGTTAAATGGCGACTCTAAACTGCTCGTAGGCGTGAACGGTTGTCTGTCTCTATGTGTTGGCACTGTGACTGACTGACAGCCAGTCCAGGGTGTATCCCACCTCGCGCCCAGTGTGAGCGGATTGGCTCCAAACCGTCCGCGACCTTTAAGGGTAAGTGGTATAGACAATGGATGGATGGATTTTATTCTATTTTGGATTAAGGGGTTAAGCACTGGAGCAAATTGTTAGATTTGACAATGCTCAGTTTAAATTTAGGAAGAAATTTCTCACTGAGGAAAGATTTTTGCTTTTACATAACAAAACCTGACAGGTAAAAGCCTTTTAATAACAGCAGACACTGAGAAAGTCATTATCTTAATACTCAATGACTTCCATGAGATCCGCCACAAACTCCTAATCAGGGTTGAAATAACAAGTATCATTTACTCTCGTTAAGTGAATTACTGGAACAAAATAGTTTTTTTTGTGCATCATTTTTAAAAATCAATAACTCTACTTGTGTCTCAAGATTTGGACCTCATTACATGTCTAGTCACATCAGTTACGGAGACAGGACAAAACTCACAAGAGAAAATAATGCTGTGATGTGGTGTGAGAATGGAACAAAAGAAAGGACCCAAATCAGCAGCTGCAGCAGAGAGGAAGCAGGGCACTAGGATTGGCCAATTTGACGTTATACACTGTGCAACAGTAGAAATGTGTAGAAATCTGGCTTCGCTGTTACCAGCATGGAAGCCTTCTCGCATGGACTCTCACAGGGTCTCATAATTCATGTGTGTTCTTGGTGTGAATTCTGCTCAGATGCTTTATTCTGCTTTTAAAAAGGCAGTTATCTGATCTATGTAACTTAATACTGCTGGCTGCTATGACTGGCGAAGTGAGTCATCAGAATCATTCATTTGTTTCAAGTAACAGTAGTTTTACTTGAGTAAAAGACTAGTACTCTTTCATCCCTGACACTAATGGATAGAGAGTAATGTAGTAATGGCAGGTACAGCAGGTACTTTTAAATTTGCTTTGTGGCAAATTGTGTAATACATACTGGTATGTCACAAAATATATATATATATATATCATCCTCGGCAAAATGCATATCCCCGAATGTTAAAAAGTGAATATGTGCTACTGCTTTGTCTTTATTACCAAACAGTGCACCAGCTGTCAAAGGTGATGGACATTAATAATGTAGCCAGACGACATGTGTGAACCCCAGGATCAAGCAAATGCTCTGTCTTACCCATTACCACCAATGACACCTTCCGCATGTCCACTCCAGGCGACTTCTTCACTTTACACTGGTAGGTAGCACTGTGAGCAGGTGACAGCACTGCGATTGAGAGCGAAGCGTCACCCATTGTGGGATCATGAGCAGCAAAGCTGAGCCCTTTTGCCGGCGCGTGGTTGCCATGGACGTATTTGGTGCCGCTAGCGTAGGACATGAGCTGATGGAAAACAAAGGAAAAAGAGAAAGTGAACAAGTGGCTTTGAATGACACACTTTTAGCCTCTCCTTGTTTTGGCTTCCATTTACTCTGTGGTTACTGTCTCTCTGTTTTCCCAATAGCAGGCAGCTGGTTTTAGTAAACAAGCTCTCCTAAACCCACTACCTGCCTGGCATGAAAAGGCAGACAGACAAACTTAGCTGCAAGCTGGTGAATGAAGTTGACCATCTAGAAGTTAAAGAACAAGTTATTTTCCCCTAACAATTAAGACCAAATCAGATATAAAAACACTTTGTATATGGGACCAACCCTCTAAGGGATGAGCAGTATAAACGGTGGTTTGACCAATAATCTGAACTAGTAATTTCATTTATTGACTGTGAACAAATGTCTGCTGCCTGAGGGCAGAGATGAGGAACAAAAAAAACCCTCCTTTTAAGGCTTTAGTTCATTAAATTTAAAAGGCAAATAGGATAAACAACTAATTCAGGTGAAATTAAAAAGGTGGTAGGAGTTTATCCACACTCAAGTCTCCTGGACTGAATTCTAATTAGACCTGTAGAGGCACGGGCACATCAGGGTGAGAACATTTGAATTTCAACAAATCTGTAGTTTTAAGTGATGATGTTGTTATAAAGATGTGTCATGAGACCAAGGTTGGATGGTGGTTTCCGACCTCTGAGTTGATCTAGTTGTGTTCTGAATCCTAATTAGATTAAAAATAGTGGCGATGCTGAAGAACCGTGTCTTTTTACAAGTCGGTAGGTTTTGTTTCCTCGGTATAGCTTTGCAATTTGTTGCTAATTCTAGGGACAGGTGGAGCATCCAGTTGGTAGCTCTCTCATGAATCAATTCCAATTAATTGCTTGCATAACCTACAGATTGTTTTTAGTCTGTGCAAAGCAGGTCAGTTAAAAAATACCAACAAGGTACAAATTTAACGTGTATGACGAATAAAGTTAGAGACAAATAAATTAACAATTAATCATTAATCAGCTTTTTTTCCAACAAAAACAATTGAATCTGGATTACAATCCCCACATGTCCCTACGTATTTACAGCATAATTTACACCATTCTAATTCCGTGTCTTACCATTTGATCTTTCTGCGTGGTGTCTGGACTGACCATAGACCATTCAATGTCAAGTTCTCCAGCGTCTAAAGGGCTCGGTATGTAACTGCAGCCCAAAGTCACACTCTCTCCCTCTGCCTTCTGGATGGTCTGCGGGCCCGTAGACGTCACCCGCATTCCTTGCGTACATTTCAGTTCTTAAGAAATTCAAACACATCTTAAAATTAATCCAAGACACATATTAGCTGTTTCTTAATCCCTTATTGTAATCCTCAATTAATATTATGTATTTTCTTTCAGCCAGAGCTTTGTTACTGAGCCAGTCCAAATGCACACAGTTTTATGGATACATTTAATATTGCTTCAGTTCCTTTCTAAAACAAGGTTTCCCAAAGAAAGCAACGCACAATCAAAACAGCTGCAGCCAAATGCCACACAGGAATACATTTACTGGAATTACTCGAAAAGTAGTGTAAGACTCATTTTATACAGAAATTACAAAAGAAAGGCTTCAGGAAGCAGCTATTAAAAGACCTTTTAATGGTTCTTCAACATGGTCCTTCACAATGTTTAAAGTTCAGTTAAAGAAACTAGCTTTTATAGTTTGAAAATTACAAACTCATGAAGCAGCTCCATGAGGAGGGAGGACAATGATGCACCTATTTGCCTGATTCAGTCTCAACTATCAAAACACATTGAGATGAAAAGAAAAACAGCATTTTCCATTAAGGTTTTTTTTTTTTTCTGTAAAAATGTACATGTATAATAAGAAAGCGAGAGTTACACTAAACGGGGACATGGCTCTGAGGACATGTATTTAATAATTCTGTTATTCAGGGATTCCAGTAATCAGTATGTATAATAATACATACTTGTAAGTATGACAAGTGAAAAACGATGAAAGGAAAAAAAGAGTTAATTGTTACACAGTGCCTTTACTCCAGTGCTCTTATTTCTACCGCGATACATAAAGAAAACTAGCAAACTCCAAATGCACTTTTTTCACATTAGAAGTGTATTTGAGATCTCTCAGTCTATTCAGAGCCCCACCCTGATGAAGAAAAAAAACATATGAGCTCAAATCCCTGGAACATTAGGGACAGTCATCTGGAGGCATAATCTCAAAGGCTGATTGGACAACACCATGGTAACACAGGGGAAAGCTTGCACCACTGAGTGCTACAGCTCAGCAGCGTTCAAAAGAGATGAGATATGAAGGTCTCAGCAATCATGGAATCATTCTACATACAAATCTGTTATTTAAAAAGCGGATTAAAATGGTGTCCAGTTCTTTATGCATGCCATGATCTTCTCCCACACAACATACTTCATGATAAACTGGTCACCAGCATGTATGACATCCCTGAAACTCATCATCTTTGCCACATAGTGCAAGAGTAAAATATATTTAGTTATGATAGTTTAAAACATTTTGCAGATGCTCGCCTCATCTTTAAGGCCTTGAGGACATGAGCTTCCACATCTGTCATTGAGTCAGTTCATAAAACAAACCGATGGTAACATGGCAACAAGGTCAACTACCAGAGGAGACTTTGTTTTGAGAAAACAGCCCTTCACAGTCAGAGCAACCCGCTACTGGAATTGTCTGCTTATTACATGAGGAGACATCAATAATTGCCTAACCTTTAAAAGCTCAAAGCAAACTAAATCTCCAATCGTGAGTAATCATACTATCACAACAATGGCACTGCCTTTACTTATTCTCATTTGGAGAGAGAGAGGGAAACAGAGAGAGACAGACAGACAGACAGACCAGTGTAATAGATAACACAGGGCACAATCACTGTACATGTATGTGTGTGCTTGTATGTCTGTATTCTTACCTGTGCTCAGGAGACTTGCGATGCATAACATGAAGACAGACACCTCGGCCGGGCTGCTGAGGAAGGAAGCTGACCTCAGACAACTACAGCTTTGTCTGAACATAGCGGTCCTATTAATGATAGAATCCTTAGGAGAAAGCGTTCTTTATATGGATAACATATATTGGCATAATGGTTTTCTCATCCTATTAGAACTGTGCACTAGACAAATTTAGGAGAAATTAAAAAAGTTTCGATGTAGAACAAATGTATGTTGCCGTTACCTGAATGCAGACACTACATCCAAATGTCTGGCAATGGAATACAAAGGATAAAGCAGCAGTGTGCTGCCTGGTGCTCTGACTTTACAGGGGGCTCCTCCTTTACTTCCTTCTCATCACCACAAAGCCTTCTGATTGGCTGGTTGCTCCACCGGTTTTACCTGTTTACTAGGAGGTTCCCCTGGTATTGCTATGCAGCTGCTTTTTACACAACTTTCCAAAATGTTTTGTAATCACCATAAGCACCACAACTAAATGGAACAAAATTATGTAAAATAAGATTTTAATCAAATTAGATGAAACCAGGTGGAAAAAGCTTAAGGAAATCAGCCCCCTGGCAGCTGAATAACAATACAATGCAATCCCTTGGTAAACAAGTGAAACTGGAGAAGCTGCCATACCATTAGAAGGAGTTTCTGATGATGAAGTGGTTGGAAACTCAGGATGCTAATTTGATGAGAACTGAACTGTGGTGAAAGCAAAACATCTGCAATGCAATGCTGCTTTGTCTATTGTCAACTTACTTGCTTATTTGTTTATTTAGTTGTCTGTCTGTATGCTTGTTAAACTTTCATTAATTTGGATAAAAACATAAAAAAAACACAAAACACAAAAAATAATGAAATCTAAACAAAAACATCTGAAATATTACACTTGAACATAAATAGGAAGCAATTATCTGGTAGAGAAACCTTACACCTGCATAAGAAAACACAGCTACTCTACACTCCCTCTCATTTGTTGCATAAACAATACACCACACACCACTTTAGCACCTCTCGTTTGTCAGATGTCTGTGGTTTCAAATAATCAGGAAGACAAAGAGCACATGAGGTCCCAAGTGACAAGAAACTGGTTGTTCAGCCAAAAGCACAGGCCAGCAGGGTTTGTCTACATTACCAGGATGCATGGGAAAAAAACTACAAAGCTTAGGCCTGTTTCTGTGCCAAATCTATAAAGAGACACAGCCTTTATGAATAAGAAAAAGTGGGATGTCCTTCACTAAAAAATTTATTACTAATAAAAGGATAAAGAACTTTATCTCCAGTTGTATAAAAACATCGAATACTTCTTTTAAGTCTTTATGTGATTTTTTTTTCTTGTAGTCACCACATTTATTTTGCAAGCTTTTGGCAATGTTTTTGATGAACATTTTCATTTATAGCCACCAGCTGCTAAAGCAGAGTTGTCAAAGACAGAGCCAGATCCATCTGAAAACCAGCTACACTCCTCTCTGACCCCACACACCCACTCTTTTCAACATCTGAGCAGCTCACATCATACACAACTCTGAATAACTGCTATAAAGACACAATAAAAAGCAATATTCTTCTATGAAGCATCTAGGAGTTGTATTTGGCCAAAATAATTTATACTAAATTGCTTCATATTTTATATTTAAAAGCATGGAACTATTACTCCTCACTTTTTCCTAAATTCCTTAATCAGTATTTTGAAAAATGACCATTTGAATGACCTATTTAGAGAGAGAATTAGATCAGTTTAGATTGGATTCAACTTAACTGCATCTAATAGGCACGCAAGTTCCAAGAAAAGTTTCTGAAATACCTCACAGGTGTAGCGCAGTGGTGAGGGGTATGCAAGGTTGAGGGCATAAATCAGTCCCATTAGCAGTGCACAAGCTTTGGCAGTATTGCCACATCCGGGCAACATCTTCTGGCCTTCAAGAAGGATGGATACGTTCACTGGATCTTCTCCATCCGCCCCATGGACAACTAGAATCTTTACGGTGTGCTGAGTGGCATCACTGCAGCTGTCCTCCTGCATAAAAATGACAAAATCACAATTCTACTAAGATGGGTGGTGGGTGTATATAGGCTGAGCATGAAGATAAAAGAACAGGGGGAAAAGTATGTTTGCTATATGTTCAGGACTGACATGGGGTTTCTGATCAGAATAAAAGGGATTAAAAATAAATCAGTGAAGTTGTCTGCTGGCAAGTACATAGAGTGGCATGCAAAAGTTTTGACACCCCTAGTTAAAATTTCTGTTTTTGTGAACACTTAAACAGTACAAGATGCAATGATCTCCAAAAGGATGAAGTTGCGGACAAATATTGAAAAGAGTGTTTCATGTTTAACTTCATGCCTTTTAAAGATCATTTCATCTTTTACTTGTTGAAGTATTCACAAAAACAGAAATTTTGACCAGGGGTGGCCAAACGTTTGCATCCCCTGTATACAGTGAAGGTTACAATTTGAATAAACACTGCAGAAAAAGTTCAACATGAGTTCTCATGTCTCACTTTGCAGCTACTCATTACAGGTAATACATAGTTTCTATATTTCAAACAAATTCCATTTTAGACCATTTTTACACTGTAACCAAAATAGTTATGTTGTTAACATTAAGGAACAAAAGTGTCTTCAAAAACACTAGAAATGTCATATGTTAATATAATTTTCCATTTCCTTGTATAATTATTTTAATTATACAAAAAATAATGCTCCAAAGAACCAGTTTGCATTCAGTATATTGAAAATATTTGTGTGTTTGTTTTAATAAGAATTTGTGATGATGTCACAAACATTGGCATTTAAAAGGGTTAAAATTCTGAAATTATTTGAATATTTAATATGTATGATTCGGGCTAAAGTTGATTAAAATGATTTTGTTTAAAAAAAGTGAAAAATATTAACATACATACTATTTCAAAACAAGGTATGAGTGTTAAACTTTTGTGGTGTTTTAAGAAACCATGCTTTACCTGGCAATCTTCAAATAGTTCCTCTTCTTTCTCTCCGAGGTAGATTATGAGGCACAGTTTCACGCCTCATCTCAATGCCTTGGTTCTGTCAAACAATTGAAACTGTGTCAATACTGAACTATGAATCATACACAAGGAATTAACAAATGAAAACGTAAAACCATAGGTAGGAACATATTCATGTGTAACAATAGAAGAAAGTCAATCTGTTCTGACAAAAATCTGGGTCATGTACAGCTCTACACACCTGACTTAGTTTGTCAAGTAATGGCCTCAGCTTGGTCCCCAGGACACCTCCCTTCATTTTCATTAGGGCAATCAGTTTAGGTGTGTAGTTGTCCAGTTTAGACATGAAGGTATATTCCAAGGAAATTGTTGTAATTCTCCTGAATTCTTCCTTGATCTGAAATGACATGAGATTCACAAGCACATCCATGGTTAATAGAAAGAATGGAAATCCAATGCATTTTGTGTATGTCCTGTTTCAAGAGTTTCACCTACCTCAGCTTCACAAAACAAAGCCGGCCATCTTTCTTTAAAATCAGCAGCGGCTGGACTACCACTCACAACCTCCAGCCTTCGACAGGAGAACGTTTTGGCCATCTTTTCCTGGATCAACTTGGTGTTGTTCTTCTTCTTAACCTCATGAAGAAGCTCCTGTCTCTCGATCTCGAGACTGTTGCTAGTTTCTCCAGGTTGATGCGGAGGTAGGTAGTTGACCTCTGTGTCAAAATTAGGTGAATTACAGAGAAGACAACAAAATGTGTGTCAGTGTATAACAGTCTTAGGATTCATTTGCAGTATCTCTGGTATCTCCAGAGCATCATTTATAAAGAGAAAGACTTTGTTACAGAAGTTCATCAATTTGGGACACAACCAAAAAACATGCAAGTCATTTGCAGATCGTTCTCCACACATTCTCTTGCAGGCTTCTGTTAGTTTTGGGTTTATTTTTAACATTCTGTTTGGGTTAAAAAATATGTTAATATTTTTTCCATATGCTGAAACTCATACACCCATTTCAGACACCCATTTATTTATAATTTGCATAGTCTTGTGCCATACTGATAATAGCTTGAAATAATTACTTCATTTGATATATCAACAATTTATTCTTCAGTGAATGATGGTTGGTTTTTTTTACTGCAAGTACATCCCAGATTTAAAAAAAAAAAAAAAAAAAAAAAAAAATCATTGCAACTTTTACTCTTTTTAACTCAAAACAGTTGTTGGGTTTTTGTGCACATCTTGCTGCTTTCAGACATGTCTGGGAGCTGATGGTGTTAAAAAAACACTGTGGTGCAGTGCACCCCACAGTTCAGGTTGACTCAAAACTCTTTCATATCCAGGACAATATAGTTATCTTAAATATAAACACACCTATGCTGGTGTTAAAAACCTATTGCTTGTTAACAAAATCATCACAAATGTCCAATACTTTACAACTGACAATGTCTCTACTGTTCAAAAATCAAAAGCCTTTTCCTAGCTTTTATAGCTGGTATTTACTCCACTGATTCTCTGCCAAGTAGGTCACAAGCTCAGTTGTGTATGGCTCCAAAGTGCACTGTTATGAAAGCAGCCAAGGCTTTGCAAGATAACCTAATTGATACAGAGAAGAAAAGGGAATACATGTTGGATCTGTGTGTCTGACTCCACGGTTACCAGCGCACGCTAAATTGGCACAAAAAAAAAAGTAGTCCTTTGAGCTTTACTATGACTGCAGAAATTTGGGACGTTATTATTGTTGGCGCTGGATTATCTGGACTGAGTGCAGCTCATTTGCTCAGAAAAAGGAATGCCAAGTTGAGAATACTGGTTGTGGAAGGAAAAGGTTTGTAAAAATTGTATCTTGATTTAAAGCAATTTGTAACATGAAATCAGACGACATGTATGCTGAATTCTTATGATTGTAAATTTGTTGAAAAGAGGTATCACTGACTAAATCATGTCTTGTGTGTCATGCAGATCGAGTGGGAGGTCGCACAGTGACCACTGAAATACCAGCAGCCAGTGGTGTTGACAGCTGGGATTTTGGAGGGCAGTGGGTAGGAAGGTAACATTGATCTAAATACAGAAATAACAAAGAGACAAAACTAAGATAATTCATGCTAAAATAATGCTAATAATAGTGTAAGAGTCAGTTGAGTTGGATATTTATCATTCGAATGTATGATTGTCTTTACAGGGATCTTCTAGTTGGCAGGAACAGAAAGGAGCATTTTGCTCTGAAGGGAATTTGTTATTGTGTATGATACTAAAAATAATTTAGAATCAAATAAGATGCAGCATAATTGCAATGATCATGAAATAAATATAAAATCAATGATTCTGGAGCTTCTAGCTATTGGAAGTCACTCAGATATTTCACTGTTCATCATAGACCGTCATAGGAAACACTGCAGAAGAACTTGAAGGATGTCATTAGGGCTTGTAATGTCACAACCTCAGCTTGACAAGAGCTTCATCCACATTCTAATTGTTATATAGAAGTACTTCTTGATGGCGCCATGGCTAGCATTGACATCTGACGGCAAGAAGGTTCTGCCAGTCTGAGGATTTGGAGTTTTAAGAATAGTGACATTAGTTACACCAACAGTTAAGGTGCTGACCCGGCTCAAAAGGCCACTACAAAAAAGGAGAGACACACAAAGCATAAAGGTTTAAGGTGTATTTTATTAACTTAAACCCAAATCAAAATTAAATCACAACACCACAACTACTGGGATTAACCAAACCAAGGTTCTCTGCACCTAACCCAGCTGGCGGAAACTTACCCTCACGAACCAACTGCAATTTAGCCTGCTCCACTTCTAACCTTGCGAGAGGCAAGTGCTCTGACGAATTCTCTCCTTCCACCTTCAAACGCAATTCCTCCTTCTCAAACTGCATTGCTAATAGTTCTTTCTGCTGCTCAAAAGTCAGCCCCGCCGCCTGCGCAGCCACTGGTTCAGGTACCGGCCTTGACACGGCCCGGTGAGGCTCACTCTCCTCCAACAGGCCCTGCTCAACCAAAAACACCAAATCCCAAACGTCGTCTTTACGTTCTCTCTCTCAGACACAACAATACCATAATGATCAGCTATTTCAAATAGCTGATCCTTTTTGCAGCCATGCACAAATGCCGCCGTAGGCGCATCAAAAACAAAAGACAAAGCCATAACTTCCAACTTTACCGTCACCGATTAGAAGAATTACCTGATACATACACACAAATGACAACCCCTTTACAGAGAATTTCCCCCTGACTGCCTAACCAGATCTTACTAGAAACTCACCCCTAGTCTTCATGTGGTTCTGCGGCGGGTGTATTAAGCACCAAACCAATGCGTCTGCGAAGCCACCTGCAGCAGGTAACCCCACCTGCAGCAGGTAACCTCACCAGACCACACAGAGTACCCCCGAGAAGACAACTAACGCTAACCGCTCCCCACAGCACTAGTAAAACAAAAAACACGACACAACCCAGTGGGGCTGTGCCCTACTGCCTACCGGAGAAATCTCTGTAAAACGAGCAATCAAAACAGTAAAACTCACCTTGTGGACGTCACCAAACCACATCAGGTCACAAAGAACGCTGCTTCCACACAGTACAAAGTGAGTCTCCCCAAAAACCACTGCAGCCTTACCGAGCATGCAGCAGAGACAAAGCCAGCACTCAGCTGGACCAAATACACTAATCAGTGGGCAATCAGCTACATGTGCACCCTGCTACCTAAGGCACCAGAGACAAACTTCAAACCAGAATGGAATCCTGTGAACGATTATGACTATTTGTTAGGACAAGCCCCCATTTGCTATGACCTGGCTCAAAAGGCCACAACAAAAAGGAGAGACACACAAAGCATGAAGGTTTAAGGTGTATTTTATTAACTTAAACCCAAATCAAAATTAATGCCAAATTAGGATGGGGTTATGAAAGTATGTAGAATCAGTAGTGTGGGTGTGATGAATGTGTGAATCATGTCTGCGTGAGTGTTGTAGATGCATGCCAAATCATAAAAAAGAAAACTGGAACACTATGGCCAAGCCCGGTGCGCGTTTTACCTGCGAAGGTGAGCAGAGAGAGTGGTTAGTAGGTGGCTAGCTCTTAAATAACCCAGGAGCACCCTGGGCCCCACAGGTGCTTCTGATTAACCTAATCAGCCACTACAGCACAGCAGACACGAACCACCAGGGCCGCCCTCAAGATGACCCCAGGGGTCATCACAGTGCCCATATACCAAAATCTTTGAATTAGATGAATCTTTCTCATAGATTTTGCAGGAAATATTGTCGAGTAACTTAGTTACAGCCCTGTTTGAGATATAGTGGAATTCAGCCCGCTTCACAGCACAGACCGCTCTGATCAAAGTAACAAACTCACTAATAAACATGCTTGTATTTAGCAGCTGTCTAGCTAGAGGGCTACAACCTGTAGTCAGCTGCTTGCAACACAGCAGCTCATCTAGACAACGTGTGAAGTGCATTGCTCAAAAGCACTTTGTTGACAGTTTAATTAAAAGAGGAGTGAGTGTCTCTCGGGTGCCTCATAGCTTTCAAAGATTTTTCTAGTTGTTCAAGGACTAATTCAAAAAACATTGTATTCTCAAGCTCACTTCTCTAAAGAGTAAAGGCAATTATGATTATCAGCTTAAAGTGTCATAACCTTGTAAAAAGTAAATCCTGAACGCTGTAACCATAAGAATAATAGAAATGGCTTCCTATGTCTTTCAGCACTCAAACACACATCATGGAGCTCATAGAGGAGCTGGGTTTAGAGACTTACCCGCAATTCAGCATTGGCAAAAAGGTGCACCACATGGGCGGGCCAGGTGCCAAAGTTCGCACCTACAAAACCAGTATCCCTACTCTATCCCCAGCGTTGCTCATGGACTTCGCCCAGCTCCTGTGGAAGGTGAAGCAACAGACTCACACAGCAATAATCTATACTAATGACTAAGTTCAATAAGAGCTGCCCTTCGTTGCATAGAAATGTCTGATAAGGATGGGTTGAATAACTACAACTCTCACTGAACAAGTGATACTTACAAAGCTCAGGGGTGATTTAATCAATATCTTGAGTTTCGAGAATAAGATGATGTGCAGAATATACTGTATATGTTAGCATATATACTGTGTTTCTGAGGTTAGTTAACCATATCTGTTTATTACATGTTACCATTAGATGTATAATAAGCTCTACTGTCCAATATCCTTACTATTCTGGTCATCAAAAAGAATTTTCAAATGGATGTGGTAATGATATTTTACATTTATAATGTCATGTGCTTTTGGATTGATTGGACAAGAGCACATTTCTCATGCAATGAGCACAATTTAGAGTAGCACTAGGAAGTTGAAAATGTGGGGGGGAAATACCCTTAGGGAATCATGCGTTGCTGTCTCCAATTAATACTTTATTTTCATCTTTATCAATGGGATGCTTTTGGCTCACAGTGGCAAATCATTATGTGTTGTGTGCTGTTCTCAGATTGACAGATTGTGTGCCACAGTATGTATCCAGGATCCTTCGAGGACTCCCAATGCTGTTCAACTAGACAGCATGACCCTGCATTCGTACACTGAGCAACATGCTTGGACTGCAGGTCAGTAGCTTTACACGACCTCCTCTATCTTCCTCAATTGAACATTATTGAGTTGCTACAAATCTGTCCATCAAAAAAAAAAAAAACAAGACTGTCGAAATTGTTGTGTCTACTGCCATGATAGCAGCTTCTTGAGGCTGTGCTGCTCACTGCAAAAAATAATTGTCTTTGATCCATGGCAGTCACATTGAAGTGAATGGAAACATGGCAGTAGGCCATATAGCAGCGGTTGCCATGGCACCAAGCTCACAAAGCAGCAGGTGTAATGTCACCATCTTAGCCTCGTGTGCTAGTGTGCTAGCATGCTAACATGTGAACATGCACATGATCACTAAAAACAGTACAGATTTTGGAATGTTAATTTTGCAGGTACTTGGTCATAAGCTCAAGTATTGGATACATCGGAAATTTTACCTGTTAATGGCGCTAGCTCAAAGGTCAGAGGATGAACTAAGTCACCAGTGTTCATCCTCTGGGAAGCTTGAAAGACTGTATCAAATTTCATGACAGCCCATCCGAGATCTGCTAACATATTTCAAATTTCAGTATGGATCAACGTGGTGGAGGGACCGCCGACCTTGCCATTCTTAGAGCCATCATGATAGAGTTTGTTGTTAGTAGCCGACTGTCTATAAAGTATAGAGGTATAGATCCTATCAGGTGTCTTTTTGTTAAATATAACATCCCGGATCATTGACTGGTCTTTGATACTGGTCCGTGAAGTAGTCAGATAGCAGAATAAATTGCAGTTTTGTTGACAACACACTGTATGATGGCATCTATGTAATGGTAAACAGTTTCGAAGAACGCTGCAGGGGACTGCAAATTACTGCATATGTGAAAGCTGCAGTATGTATTCATTCATCCCTTTCTGCCAGAACTGAAAGAGCAGATGGGACTGTGTAGCAGGTCTGTTTTTGGCATGGAGCCATCCCAGATGTCCTTCCTATTCTTCCTCATGTATGCTGCAGCAGCTGGAGGGTTACTGGCGCTGCTGGAGAGCACTCCAGGTTCTGCTCAGGAGTTCAAGATAAAGGTACACAGCTCATATTCTTCCCTAGATAGCACACCGTGTCATTTTTTCTAAAACCAGAGACCACATTGGATTTCCTTTCTAATGAAACTCAGAATCCAGCACCTCAACACAGTCTGACTATGTTCAAGTCCTGTCCCTCAAACACAATGCCTTCATTTGTCCTCAATGCGTCATTGATTGGGACCATTTGAACACTGTGGTCTTGCAGTTTATATTAAATTTAGTTTTATTCAGTTTTAACTGTTATTGTTCATAGTAGAAGTACTGAAGTAGAAGTAAAAGTAAAAGTCCAGCAGGGTGACAGCTGCAGGGAAGATGTCCATGAACCATCTGGTCAGGTACTGATCCAGTTGTGCCTCCCCAGAGGGGAAGAGGACACACTTTGGATTTTTCATTTTTTTTACGTGCTCCCTTAGGATTAAAGTTGTTCCATACTGTTCTATTTTTGTACAATTGCTTCTGAACCTTTTCTAACCTCACAGAAGTGGAGTGTAAAAAGGCAGAAGGCCGAAAAAAGGACAAATATGTCCTTAAAAGAATGACAACATGGATTTTCTAGTTCCAAACTTGTGTATTAGCACATTTCCCCCACTTTTGGCATCTGCATCAGTTTTCTCATTATGGAATTCTTGCTATTTCCTGAGGCAATTATTATAAGTAGCAATGCAAGCATGACAGCACCACAGATGCCTTAAAAGCGCCCCACTCTTATCAATTGTATATTATGAAAGAGGCTCAGAGTAACAGAATGCACCACTGTGATATTTATCTTGTTTGTTCCTCCTCCACATACTTTGAATGTATTTTATTCTGAAATTTGAAGTCAGTTCTCCAGCTTCCATTCAGCTTTTATTTAGTATTTGTCATGTTTTTTTTTCCAGGGAGTTAAAAAAAAGCCACACTGTGAACAATTAAAGAGATTTTCAAAAAAAAATTTCCCACCGAGAAGCTTTCACAAACAGTTTTGCGGCTTTTGAAGGATAACCAAGATATTGTTTCCAGAAAGAGATGTTGCTAATGAGTTTTTTCAAGTGCCATTTGTAATGGAGTGCTAGCAAAAATTTCAGAGATCAAAGTACATCAAAATCTTGGCAAATATAACTGAATTATCTGCACGGCTGGCCAGACACCACTAGGTGTTTGTTATTTTGTAATTTGGGTAAAGTGACCCTGCAGGGAAGGAGGGCATCTATTGATTTTAAGCCCACCCTGAAGTGTAACATCTGTCTCTCCACAGGGAGGCACCCTACAGCTTTCAGAGTGTCTGGCAGAACGTGTTGGGTGGAAGAATGTCCGGCTGGGTTCTGCTGTGACGGCCATATGGCAGGTAGAGTACAGTAACAGCTCACTCGGGGATTGATGAGGCGCGACACTGAGATAACAGCTTCCTCGGTGGGGAAACAGGCCGTCTCCTGTGAAGGCACTGTCTGTTCTGCCTGACTGCCTTCCTTATCCACAGCTGAGGACCAAGAAGGCTCCATGCACCCTTAAGTGTAGAGCTTTACCTCCATATATTGCTCATTTCTACTGTTTAAAAGAAGAATTCCAATAATTCTTCTGCCGTCATCCACCCAGCAAAAATGTTAAGAATTAACTGGGTGCAGCATCTTAAAAGAGAGAATTTGGTGTTTTCCTGTTTTATATTACAATGAATGAAATGTATTTGGGTTTTGGATATTTGGTGGGAGAAATCAAGCAAATAACGGACGTCATAGTGCTTCAGTGCATCTTTGGTTCTGGGAAATTGTGGGCATGGGCATTTTTACAATGTATAATGGGCCAAATGATCGTTTGACAAGTCCTGGAAACAATAAGCCGATTCATCAATTATGGAAATTGTTAATTGTTATTAATTGTAACCCTACATTCAAATAATCAATGCTAATCAATTAACGGGAAAAAAAACCCAATCCAGTTACTCACTATCAAACATCATTAATTGCTGTCTTATGCTGAAATACATTTAAGTAATAATAATATATATTTTCTATACCCGCTCATCATTTGCAGGATCACACAAGGCCATAGCCTATCCCTGCATAAATTTGGTTAGCACACTCCCTTGACATTTTACCATCTTGACATTTTCATCACATGGCTAACACATATTGACAAATAAACACATTCACACTCCCATTCACAGCTACTGGCAACTTAGAGTTTCCGGTTCACCTGAGCTGAGCCGAAGCACCCAAAGATAACCCACACGCTTAGAGCGCATGCAAACTTCACACAGAGAGCCCCCAGTCGGCCTGGTTGGCTTCACAACTAGGACCTTCTTTCCGCAATGCAAAAGTGCCATGCAAAAGTTACAAAATCAATAATTTATGAAATTGTAAGTGAAATTGAATAAATTGGCTTCCTTGAGACTCCGAGGAAAGCTTGTCCAAAGTCGAGGAGCTGGGGCATCTTTAATTTTCAGCTCCAACCTTGATGGAAAAAAATGCTAACGGAAAAAGTTAAGAGTCTCTGCTCTAAAGACTTGAGAGTTGTTACAGAGGGCCTGGAAGATATGAACTCCTAATTACAGAGAGGCTTCACAGCGTTAATGCTGTGTGAACAAAAATATATATTCTTAAAAATGATCCCAAAGTTACCAAGGAGCCAGTCTACAGAGCTAAAAAATATATAGGAAATTTAATTCCTAATTTTCAGCATCCTAAAATATCAGGCTGTTTTACAGTAGACAAGAAGGTTTCTATGTTGCACAGTGAAATTCTGTGTTTGGTGAGTTTTAATTATCACCAGAGGCTTAAATTTAGTGGAAATACATGAGACAAAGGGAGATCTCTGCAACTGAACATCTTGTCATCGCAATGCCATTTAACCACCATTTAAAGCTTATTTTACTGCATCATCTGAATAAATTACTAGAATATCTTTTCGGAATGCACAACCATAGACAGCCTAAATATTTCCTCATAAGCTGTTTTTCCTTTATTGTTCAATGCACACATGTCAGAATATGTACAGCATATATGTATATTTAACATGTTATAAAGAACATGATATCATAAAACAGATATTGCGAAACATGCGTGCATTAACGTAATGAAAATCAAAATAATTACATAAATAGCTCCACCACACCAAAGAGAATGTACTTACAAATCTGTGCAACTTTCTTATTAAAAAAAGCTTTTTCTCTGTTTATGTGTTCCAACAGGATGCTGAGTGGGCCAGGGTGGCGACCGCCACCAGCACCCTCTTGTGCAGAGCTGTTATTGTCACCTGCCCCCCTCATTTGGCAGGTCAGTGTGTGTCTCCCACCTCTGTCGACTCACTAAATGAAATTCTCACTGATGCAGGAGTCAAATATCCTGCTCTTTCACCGCGCCTGTCAAACGTGGCACACTGTGCATCCATGCAGATAAATGTTTGATTCCTAAATCTTTTTGGCTCTGGGGTGTGGAAGTCACTTTGGGTGAAGTAAATTCTGTCTCAGGTCAAGCTGTGGGCTGAGGAATTGCCTGGATTGGATTTTGAACCAGAGCAATAGTTGGGGCCAGAACTTTAACAGCGGTGGGAAGTTGGAAGTGACAAACACGTCATTACCGACCTCCATGCAATCGAGCTAACAAGCATGAAAAAATATGGACCCCTGCAGTAAGTGTTTTGTGGTTGTTCACACCAAAGTCCAGCTCACATGGCATTTAAAACATTCCATGTTGTATTTTAATTAACTAGCATACATTACAGCAAATATGTGGTTATTCCTCACTGAATGGATAGCCACGAGCATTTGGTATCATGTTGAGTTTGAGAAAACATATCCAACCCTTAGAGTAGAATTCACTTTTGAATTGTTTTTCCTGGTCAGAAAAAAGGGAATCCTGCATTTCAACTTATGATCAACTGCAGGGTAAACTAGAGGTGACTTGCAGTTGTGTCTGATTACATTTTTGCAGTGTGGCTGGTACATGTCACATGTAGGACACATACTATGACTAGAGTGGGACCTGGTTGATGTAGTGACTGGAGCAGGGGTTGGTTTTTGCCAGGTTGGGAAGGGGCCGAAGCTGATTACTCTGGGTCTATGCCTGTTTGTACTAAGCTGGCAACAGATCTGTCAGTCAAAGTCTCATACTCAGAGCCATGGACCATGGCCAGGATCCTTAATGAGACAGGTTTGAGAGCAGTGTTGAATTATGCAGCATGGATTGCTCTGGCTCGGATGCCACAGTTCCACGCTTTGGCCTTAAATCAGTGCAGGGAGACTGACAGGGACTTTCAAAAGCCAAAGTCAGGCCAGCGATTGAGACGTCACCTCTCCCAAAAGGAGTTGGAGATAAATTAAAGAGAGGTTGGCTGCTTGAAGTCATCTGTGTGACATGTTTCATTCTAATTTTCTGGTGGTGGTTAAACCTGACAAGCTTTCCAGTTAGTGGGGGTGCAAAGAAGAGGGCTTAGCACAGACAGTGGGAATGATGATAATGACTCTAGATGATTCCAAGCCTCCCTTGGACAGCAGAAGTAAAGGATTGTTCACAGAACCCATAACCTCTCATGTTTGGCTCCTCTTTTATGTTTGTTTCTGACATTCCTAATTAGTTCTCAAGTCAGTACCTTTTGAATCAGTGAATGGGTAGATGGATGAATGGACAAAAAAAGGATCCAAGAGAGCCATGAGGTGTTTGGCATCAAAAGGCACCACTACATTCACACATAAAAACGCAAATGCTGGATATGAGATGCGTGTTCCCTAATATATCACGTTTGTCCTGTTCTTGGCTCCAGGATTTATCTCCCCTTTCATCCATCCATCTTTTATAATGAGTTCCGTCAGTTTTTTTTTCTCCTTTTTTGTTACCCCTTTCTCACTCACCTCAATGATTTATGAAGTGTTTGGTTTCACTGCATATGAGATTGCTATGCATGAAAAGGATGAGCTCGGAAATTAGATTTTTGGCCATGTGTTGACTTTTGAAAATGTGGTGTAAGTATGTGCATGTTTAAGTTGGTAAAAAAGCACCCATGTATATTATTTCTGAGACTGAATAATGAAAAACACCCCAATTAAGCTTCCACTCTATGCAGTTGGAGTATAATGCAATTAGGCGTATAGTCTAGAATTCAGCAATAGTTAAAGAGACAGCTCTGCAGTTAATGAATTAACATTTTGTTTCGATCTGTCCTGTATCTGGCTGTGTGTTCACACGTGCATGTGTCAGCACATGCGTGGATAGTTGCTGCTAAACGGGGGAAGTTTTTGACGTCATGTGCTAAAGATGTACCTGACTGAGGGCTGACTTTATCTGTTTGCAACTGAACTTGACAGGCAGCCAAGCGACACTATATCTGTCGTTGTCATCTATCTTCTCATGGAGGAGGAGCTGCTGTAATGACAGCAGGCTTGGGCAGTGGTGAGGAAATGATTACATCTGCCACTCACCGTTTGGTCCAGATTCTTGTTTACACTAGTAGGAAACAGGTAAGCGGTGCATTAGCATTGATTTACCAACTGACACTGTGAGCCAGGATTCTAGGCCAGTATTGGCTGTGCTGTGAATGAAACTGATGGAGCCTAATTTAGGGATTAAACTCTAAGTGGGAGCTGAAGTGATCGTGAAGATAACTAACGCAATGTGATTTTTATCTCACTGGGTATAAATTCTGTGGAAATGAATTCCGCTATCTGTGTGTGTACTTTGCGTGTCTCTTGATGAGCAGTACAGCTAGTGTTGATGAGCAGGCTAACATAGTACATGTGGCTTTGCAAAGCTTGCAATGCAAAAGGACATACCACCGTCAATATTCCCATACAAAGCTCCTGCAATTTATGAGAAGAGCCTGTTGATAATCGAATATTAAAGACAATACTGACATTAGAGTTTTTGTAAAAAATTATAAGCTTTCTTTTTTTCAACAGCAATAAAAAAACAGAAACAAATCTGCCTAGGATCGTCTGAATTTCAAAGAGTTGTGACAAAGATATGTACTCAGTGAAATAATGAATAGTAAAAAATGTTCTCTAAACTTTACAAACAAAAATCTCAAGAGATTTAATTTCCTATATTTTCAGTTTCAGATCAGTTACCTGACATCATCTCTTTCCAGCACCGGCCCCCCTGATTCAAACCAATGAGAGGAGCACAAACAAACCACAAATATAGAAACGTCTCCTGTGAAATATCCAGTGCTGTTCTAACACCGGCAGATAATGATGTGCTCATGCCAGACCTCATCGCTTTTAGTAAGAAGCTGATTGAGACAAACCTTTGCAGAGCTTTTACACGAGCAGTCAAAATGAAATGTATTTTCTGTTTGTGGTCCATCAGCTACGTTTAGTTAGCCATTTATTCATAAGAGAGTAAAAGCCATCCTATAGCCAACCACAGGTAAATGAATTCCTAAACTAATGAGGGCAATTTTAGCCAAAAGGGTCATCATTCTTGAGTCTATTTATCAAGACCAACAGAAAAAATTATTAAATAATGTCAGAACTATAGTGAGTGTATGGAGAGATGGGGGAGGCTGTCTGCTGCCATTACTGAGCCTTCAATTTCAATAAGCGTCAAGGGCGAGAAACCTAATTCAGTAAAAGATCTGTGATGTAACGTGCCCACATATACTCTCTTTAACATTTAGATTAAGTGGTCAGTGACTTATGCTGCCTTCTTCTGATGGCTTTACAAATATATGAAAGTGAAGGCATTGTTTTACCCGTCTGTCATTAGTGCAATCAAAATGTCAAAGTCCAATGTGAAGGCCTTTTCTCTTTTCACTGGAACTTTGTCTTGGCCATATACTCACCGTGAGGATATGCATGTATTTACTACTTCTTCTGCTCTATTGGCTTCTCTGGATAAAAAAAGATTATCCAATTTATCTCAGGCACAGCCATGACCTAAACTTCAGCTCTAGCTAGCTTAAGCTATTGTCATATTTTCTATATATTTTCTTCACACCACTCTTTATGAATTGCCATTTGGAAACTGCATCTCTGAATCATCATCCCTTTGATGTTATGTCCTGATTTGAGTGGCTTTTCATGTTTCACTCTCCTCATCCTTCTGACAGTCAAAGACACTGAAAGTGCCTCTGCGCTATGATAAAAGTTCAGAGTGAGAAAATAATGGAATTTTTGAAGCCCCTTGCTGAAGGCTACCAGATATGTGACTCACAGGTCAGTGAGAGAGGAAAACCGCAAAGCTAAGTCAACGTTTTCCAGTAGTTCATTTGCAAAAATGGACTGAGAGAGGATCAAATGCCACAGTATTTTAATAAGGAGAAAGTGACATTAGGACACACAGAGAGACGGTGCAAAGACTGAGAGGAAACCACTCTGGGGGTAGCAGCGTCCTTAGCAGAAGAGTGTTAAAGGTCAGAGACCAGCAGTTGTGCAGATTGCTCTGGAGCCTTGAGACTCTCTTGAACTTGCAGCTGTTTTCTAAAGATGACAGGGTGATGCAAAAAGCAGCCTGATGAGCTGTCAAATCAGAATACTTCTGAGAACAGCACAGATGGGGATTGTGTCAGCACCCTTTAGAAGAACTTGTCGCATTCTTCCACGTCTCATCCAAGGATAAGCCCTGTCTTTTTGTTGACTTTTATTTTTCATCCCCAGCGGTCAAAACATAAGGCAGTGACTCTTTGATCATATCAATCATATAAAACAGAAATAATTATGTTAGGTAAACTTACTGATGGAAATAGAAGCATGTTGTATTTTTTTTGCTGATCATGCATATTGGCATCGGTCAACAAACGTTACCGAAGGAAAAGGTGACCAATGGTGTCAATAAACTAATGTATCACAGGAGAATAACAACTTAGACATTGCAGCATTAGTCTTTCAAAAGACCTGAAGGTGAAGGTTAGGTTTCTGGTTGGTATATTAAGGCAGGCTTAGTTTCCTGTTTCCTGTTCAGAACAGGACAAGTCAGTACATTCAATGGAGGAAAAAAGTGGTCAGCACTAACTGGACATTCCTGTTCTACATAAACCAATGAACTACATTAGCGTTCATGTCTTAAACCAATGATCTACGCAGAAGTTCCAGTCATAAACCCATGATCGATATGGGCGTTCCAATCATGTGTGATAGGATCATCACACCGCGTTGGTACACGTACAGAACATGCTCTCGAGCATGTCCCGCATGACAGGCACAGTGAGAGTGCTGGTAAAGAGACAGCCAGTGCCAGATGGCCAGTAAAAACTTCATGGATATTTTTATTTGGCCCACAGAGATTTGTCCTGGTATTCCAGATGGCTAGTTCACCAACGAAGTAGCCCGAGAAACAACAAGGTGAATTGATGCAGCATTTTTGGCAGTCTGTCATAAGTTTCGTGGAGACAATGCTTTTTTTTAGAGAAAATTATTTTTTTTTTCCCCATCAGTGTTGCACGCAGCACAAGCGTCAGGTAGCCAGCCAGAGGCAGACGTCTTACTGTGAAGCAAAGTATCATGACAGTAAAGTGGAAAAAAAACATATGTCATGCAAGAAAAGACCCACAATGAAGATTGTAACCAGACTATTTCTTTACTGTCAGCAAATTATTCTGTCCTAAGCTTTTTTAACCATATAAGCAGCTGATCAGTGCAACAATGACCATTATAGGCGGTTGCCACTGTATCAGTAAATAAGCAGTTGTCTCTAAATAAAAGTTCCTTTGTCTTCTAGATAAAGTGAACTGGGTAAGCCCAAAAGTGAGCATCAACTCCAGCAAAGCAGAGTCTCTCCTGTGCTTCCCGACCACAGTGTAGACATTAAAACTGCGTTTGAGGTGTCTCTACATGGCTGACGTTAATGAACCTAAGTTAACCATAAATCTACAGAAAACTAATATTAACTGTTAATATGTGTCTTTCAAAAGGACTAGAACATGCTGGATGAAGGTATTTAATCACATTTGGTTCTGATAGATTAATACAAACGCTCAATATCACATTGAATATGAATTGCACTTGTCTTTGTTTTATGTTTTTAGGGAGAACGAGCAGCTCTCTTGCAGCCAAACTCTTGCAACCACTTTTAAGAAGAGAAACCAGACTCTTGGAAAAAAAATGGGAGAATTGGGATTCGTCTTTGACAGGATTTTAAAATTTAACACAGATTTTCTGATGTTGATAGTAGTGTGCAGATTTGACTTTAACTTTGACAGATAGCAAGTGCACTTGTCAGACGTACCCCATCTTCAACCTGTCGCTAGAGAAGTCTGTCAAACTCAGATACATTTTCACAATTACATTTTTTCGATCATGTGTACAGCTTGTCAAATAGTGTTTCAAAGAATCACACAGGACAGAGTTTAACTTTCTGTTTTTATTTTTTCCTTCAGCCTGCACAGGAGTCAGATCTGCCTGAAGCCTGTACTAGGGCTGTAGTCAACCAGAGAAAATCTGGGCTGACTATAATTAACTAATTGATTGGTCAGTCAGGCTGATTCACTGCACCATCAACACAGACACACTTTCTTCTTCTGCTCCTTGTTCTCTTGCACTGTGTTCTTCCCAGGACAGATGGACAGGCGCAGAATTATTCCACAGCACTGTTAATTCATTCACTGACGAAACACAAGAGGCAGAGTGAATGAACACAGAGCCAAAGAAGCTTATTCTTGGGTGGGGGTGGGCGACAGACAGGCAGACGATTATTTCCACCACTACGCTAAGAAAACGTGTGTTCACTTCTTGTTCCTTTTCTTGTGCTCTCTCATGTCAATCACTTTTTTCACTCACCTGCCAGTCTTCCACCAATGGTGACGGAGGGAGGGGGTGGGATTTTTTGGTTGGATACAATAGTTGCTATTGTGTATAATGTTTATTATGTTCACTATCTCAGTTTAGCGTGTAAGAATGCTAACATTTGCTAATTAGTACAACACAGCTGTGGATGATGGGAATGTTATTAGTTTTGTCAGTGTTTGGTCAAATAACTTTGGTATGAACTTGGGATGCACATTTCTAGCAGAAAGATTATTCACCTTTAATTGCTGACACATGCATCACTTGTGGCAGAATTACATGTTTGACTCAAGTGTCTGGATTCCACAGTAGTCCACAGTAGAAGAGTAACATAATGCAGAGAGCCGGCAGGCAAAACAAAAATCAAATGTTGCATGGAGGAGGTAAAAAACTAGTCTCTTGAAACGGATCATCATTTGAAATATCTCATATTTAGGGCAACTGCCACAAACTGCAGTACGATAAATGCACAAAGGCCTAAAAGAATAATGACCCTTGTAATGTTACCTGTCCTGCATCGATTCAATGCAGACATCCATAAATTACGGTGTGCAGCGTGTCAACTTATCCATTTAATTTTGGCTAAAAAGCTTTAATGCAACTTTAACCATGTTTTGCTTCTACAAGCTGCACTGTGAATAAGTACCAGTTTTATTTTGATGCAAAGTTATGTAGATTACCTGGAATGTAGCAGAACATGGAAGTGAACGCACTGTAAAAATCTGCTATAAGAAATAATGTGCAATAATAATAATTTGTAATATCCATTGCGATATATAAGCGTGATCTCAATATTGATCAAAAATAAACGTGACGATCATTTTGGCCATAATTGTGCAGCCCTACATTTATGCACATCATTTAACTATGATGCTGAGTTGTGGTGAAATTCCACGGCAGCTTCACAGCAGACCTGCGTGTGCAAGGTGAGAGTGGATGACAGCGTTGTCACTGTAGGGCACTTCATTCTTCAAAGGATTAAGATGTCAAGATACGTCTCATTTAGCCATCAACAATTTAACTTCTGCCTGACAAATAATGAGGTAGAAGGCATTTCCTGCTATCAACTTAGACGGGTTTGGTGTCAAAACAAGCGGCATTATGGATATGACGCCACTTGACACGTCCTATGTCATGTGTACAGTGCTGTCATTTGAACGTCTAAGTGACCATGTCAAATTAGTTTGGAGCCACTTATCATGTCACTGTTTTTCAATTTTACTGCTTTGGACTCATCAATTTTGTTTAGCATTAAGGGCATTATTTTGAGGTTGCTGACAGGCTCTTGACAGTTTCTAAATGATGTTTCACATCTTCCACTGGTTCATTCGTTAAAAGCCTGGCTTTTGGCCAGATGTTGCTTCACTTGCCAGAGCAAGCACAGGAGCAGTCTGGCCTCTCTGCATGCATGACATACGCTAGCTCTAACAGTACTGATGAAGTTACTTGACTGCTCTCACATTAGTGAGATGGAGCTTTTACAGATGTAAGCGCGGCGATTAGTAATCCAGAGGACAGCAGTAACCAGGGTAGTATTGGGTCATGGGGTTTCCTTTGTGAGGCCATTAATGCTAGTCAATGATTCAAAATCAAGCAATCTGAATCAATAGAGGGATTACCTCAAGTGTGTATTCACTCTTCACTTTTTTACTTCCCTCTTTTATTGCGTTTCTCAAATACATCATACTGTATTATATGTCCTTTGTGTTACAGAAATTACAGCAGGTGAGATTGGTAAGAGCATGTGTACTATTGTTTTCCCAACAGCAAAAATCCACTACCAGCCAGCCCTGCCCAGCCAGAGAGAATTCCTAACCCAGAACATGCCTGTGGGCCACATGATAAAATTCATTATTACCTACAAGACGGTGAGTAACAGAAGATAAATCACAATTGAGCAGACGTTTATATGCACACTGTTGTAATGACACGAATGCAGAAACATTCATTCTTTGCCTTCTAAATGACAGCTTTTACATATTTTTCTTCCCCAAAGGGTTTATGTCTAAATAATGTTATAGATGTCAAATCCATACAGAAAAAAATGATTGAGTTTATGGTCATACTTACAAGCGGCTGTTATGTGAAACTATTTTAATTTCTGTTACATGGAAAACAGCATTTGTAAGGTGCTGACTTCCAAACTCAATAGAGTTGATTAAAAAAAACTTTAATTACACCTCATGCCTGTCAAATGGGTTGCAACTATGCCGTTTGTTTTGACTAGCGAAATTTAAAAAGCAAGAAGTGAAATGAGATGATTTCATGTTGCTATTTGGTGAAATGGTCCCAATACAGATTAGAATAAAGCAGGATGCTGTTCGTTCAGCCCAAAATACCAAAACAGGTACTTTTCCAGCAATTTATGACAAGAAATACATCTGAAATCATTTTCCCAGTGTGCAATGTTTTCTTTCATGCAAACTGCAAGAATGTCTGCAGAAGTGAGGGAAAATTGTATTCAAATAAGTATTTGTTTACCTATTTTATGAAATACCTGTTGCACCCCTCTAACAGACAACCCTGGAGCAAACAGCAGTCAACTAATTCGGCAAAAGTTCTTTATTGATCAATACTTTGTACACAAGAGCTTCTAATACATGAAATTTGATTTGCTTAATCATTTCCACTTTGCATTTTACAACCACACAATTAATTAATAAAATGTTTGTGCACCTTGTTAGAAGATTAAATTTGTCTACTGTAATGAACACAAAATCATTAGTGCTCATGCAAACACTTACTAGATCTGTGCCTTGGCGTCTTGCCAGGATGCATTTAGATTGTGATAAACACGTGAAAATATGAGTCACTGATCTAGAATATGATTTATTTGATAGTATCCTTCTCTTTCTGTGAGTCTGTCGGCAGTTAGTAATTTTATCGCTTGGTTTTTCTAAATACATTTAAGAATATGATTTGATTGCAAACAGGAGATGGCTGATTGAATCATGCTAGTGCTTTCACACTAATAGAGTGGCAAAAATGAAGTCATGAGAGTGTATTTATTTTATAACGTACAGCAGGCAATTATGCAAGGAAATGAGAAAATACACATTAGGGATGGGTCATGATTTTCGAATATTAGAATTTTCATTAAATTATAAAAAAAAATTGAGTGGTTTATACAACTATTGTTTTGTCTCAAAAGTATATTTTCCTTCATTTTTTCTGGTGCCTGGTAGTAAGGCCGTCTGGAGCAGTAGATTTTTCATTGCTTAGGCAGCCTAAGATCTGTCCTCATTAGTCTGTCAGCACCATGAACACTCATTTTGGTCTTCCTCTGCTCCCTTCAGTCCTTCAGATCATGACGGTCTGTGACCGAAATCCATTAACTGTTTTTGTTTGCTTTATTTGTAACCTTTCTTTTACTTTTTTTTAGCTGTTTCCTGCACTTTTCAAGTCATGAATCTATTCAATTCAATTTCAATTCAATTTATTTTGTATAGCCCAATATCACAACAGAGTGTCTCACAGTGCTTTACAAAGTTCACTGAAATAAACAAGAAGTGTAAGCGAACAAACAATCTAATAAAGAGTCCAGGCTCTTTATTATTCGATGAGGCCAATGGATCAGTCTGATCTCAATTCATAAAGGCAATTATTGGCTTATTATTGGCTGAATGCAGGTTACAGTGCTGCATTGTGGTCCAACACAAACTGTAAGTCTGATGACCCCCTTTTAACTGTCCGCTTGTTGTAAAGTGTATGAGAGCATTTACTATAGCAATCACCTAGATTTTGACTTTACGCCTGCTCCTCACCAGGTGTAAGATTTACAACCGGCCTCAGTGAGAAAAAAGGCTTCTGCATTGATGGTGCAGTTGACGTAACTTTTAGGATGGACTTAGAATGCAAAGTTACGGTATTTAAGGCGGAAGCTCTGTTGGCGCAACCAAACGCTAGACCCAAGAACTACCGTGATTCACCTAAATCCTTGAATGCAGTTGTTTTTAATGTTCTAATAATCTATTACACCCATCTGCTACGACGACACAAAATGTCTGCTGCTCTCATTGCATAGTTTTAGGTCCATGTGGTGATGGCAGCATGCCTTACATACAAAGGTATTTGTAGCTGGGGGCACCAAGATCCGAGTCAACTGAGCACGCAGGGCTCGACAGATGCCTCGTCACTGCTGCCGCATGGTTTTACCTTGAAAATGAATGTACAACTATTGTTGTACTGCACTAGCATGCTTGTGGCAAAGCTCTCTACTGACTTATGCCACATGCACATGTATTCAGGCAACTTCTGGATGGCACAGTCTGGCGGAGTTGCAAAACAGCAAAGTGAAACAGGCCTGGCAATATGTTGCTATGGTGATTTAATATTTAGAAAACGTTGAATAAAATACATTGAATAAAATGATTAAAAATTACTTTGGATGACATTGGCGTCTGCCAGGGTTCTCTGCCGGCTTCAGCTAATTTTACCACCCTGTTCTCATCCACTGGAATGATATGCGCTGTAGCATCTAATGCCTGCCTCTTACTGAGAGTGTGGTCCTTTTTCTTTCTAACAGCTAAAGCTGTGGACCCAGCTTCCCAATTTCACTTTTACATTTCTTTTTAATTAAATCTGGCCTAATCAGTTTTGAGTTTTGTAGGCTCTCCAATTTGTTTGTTGTGCAAAACCATTAAACATGAAAGGTTAAGGAAAGAAAAACCAACCCATTTCCCTAAAGATAATTATCATCTGTTTGAACACATTGATTAACAATCAGATCTCATTTTAGCCTCTTTTCCAAGAAGGATGTGTCATGATTTTCAAATATTCAAATGGTCATCAAAACATAAATAAATCAAAAGCATTGTCTTTATTAAGCTCTTACAGCAAAACTGGAGAAGCTATATGACATTGCACATGAGCTGCACGTTTGGTTGACGAACCCTAACCTCAGTCACTTGAAAAGGAAAAGCAACTTCAGAGCTTGCCTGATGTAATACACAAATGAGTGCACTCTGCAGAACAAGGTGGAATACTATTCATGACATGCTCCAGCTACCTGAGGAAAGAAGCGAAAAATCTGCAGTCTTGTCCTGACAGAGCATTCACCAAAATATCAGATATATGCACCCTTGAGCTGACTGATGATAGTGGGAGTGCGATGGAGGAGATCATACCTGTGCTTCAGTCACTGAAATGTGCCGCTACTGCCTTGTGAGGAGAATCCAGAGTATCCCTCTCCATGGTTAACCCCAGTCACTGCAACTCCTCTGTCAAAACACCTCAAAGAAACCCAGGGCGAGTCTCAACGCAAGTGCACTGTGTCTGCTTCACTGGAGCAGTGACTTGCACCTCCAGATGTCAGCAGCGCTCACAAGATTGCACACATTGCATTCTACCAGGTTCACATCTGATGAGGTTAAACTTGCTATGCAGTCAAAGGTGTGCAATCTCCTCTCAAGCAGCTCCGAAGGCTAAAAAAAAAAAACAAAGACATTGTGATGCTGGGTCGGCCATTGCAGTCCTGTTTGGCAAGGATTACAATGTGGAAACAGGCACAAATACTGAACTAAGCCAGTATTGCCAGGAGAAATGCCCACCTATCCACACTGACCGTATGGACTGGTGGAAAACTAATATCCCCGACAAAAATTAGCAAGCTCATCCATGTGTGTCCCCGCAATGTCTGTGCCATCAGAGATGGTGTTTTCGATGACAGGACCGTGTTCCCTTGAACATACTGCGTTGTAGTACGACAGGCTGATTCAAAATAACCTGTCCTGTGGTAGAGAAATGATCGATTCCTGTGTTTTATAGGGTTTTTGGGTTTCACAGTTTAATAATTAGATTCTGTTGTGGATTATAGCTCATTCGGACAAGCATTCCACCATTTGAGAACATGGTGTCAAAATAAAAAGATAACAGTGAAAATCACAGGTCTCTCTCTCTCTCTCTCTCTCTCTCTCTCTCTCTCTGTCTCCCCCCCTCTCCGTGTACTGTGTAGGGAAAGTGGGAGGGGCAGTATTCGAATAATGGCCGATTTGTTCCCAGCAATTATCAAATAGTATTTTTGCTCTAAATGCTCAGACCTACTTCCCAATGAATACATTACAAACTTTGGCCCTTGCCATTAATTATTTACTGTCAGTACACTGAGCAAAGAGGCACATAGGCCAATGGTCCAAAGCAACTTGTAAAATCACAGAGCAAAGTTTGTCCTTGGTGAGAGGCCTAGCGATCAACAAGTCCGACACTTCTAGAATGTAACAATGTTTTAGTGCATTTTAAATAACGGTGCAATGACTGCTATAGTTTAGACAAAATGGAAATGGCATACAGCTCATCCTTTTAGCAGAGGTTAAAGCAAGCAAATTGCTGATTTGACTGAACAGCTCACGAGGGAAGAGCACTTTAAAAAAGGCATAAAGAAACAGGCAAGCAATCTAAACTGAAGGGAGAGGAAGAGCAAGTTTAGCAGTGGACATTATCATCTTACATCAGAAACATTTCAGAGGTCAGTGGTTAAAAACCAACTTCTCACCATGACCAGAGGAAACGAGACACTTACGAGACATCCCAGATGGCAGCAGACATTTCTAGTCGAGTATGTACAAAGAGAGAACAGTGAGCTGACTGTGCAGTTCATTGAAATGCTCTTGTCACATCACTTGTGCAAGTCGAAAGATTTTGTATTTTCAGCATAAATAGTTGAGTCTGCATTCCTGCCTTGGTTTATCTTCTCCGTGGTGGAGGACAATCCTGAAAGGACCAGCTTGTCTCTCTCAGGATCCAAGCCCTTAGAGGCAGCCTCAGGCTGGGCAACACATCTGTCTCCTCACTTACCTTCTCTATGTTGGGTAATTTCCAGGGAAATGTCTACAGCAGCTGAATCATCTCCACATTATTTGGAGCTTATGTGAAGTCTGGATGTAAAAGACTGAACATCAGCAAATTCTATAGACTTTCAAAACCCATCCAATCCCAACGGTGGGCTGTTATGGGGTGGCAGGTTAGACAACAGACTGTAGCAGGTGTCCTGCGTTGAGATAAAAATTTCAATGCATGTCTCTCTGAATAAGGTCTAGCAATGTTGCAATAATGACCAGGGAGGTAGTGGAGGCAGCCATGACTAGGGCAGCATCCTCATTGAAGGTGTGTGTTTGCAGAACTACAACCTTGTCCAGCATGCTCTGCATCTATATTGCCAGGAATTGTCTCTTCTCCTCAGCCTCTCCGGATGTCTAGAATTGGATGAAAGTATGTCGTCATCCTTCACGCTTGGCGATCGCTCAAATTAGCCTCCCTGACAATGCTCTTTGGCAGGACAGCTAAGATGGCCTGTGCAGAAAATGGATGGGTCTGGCCCAGAGGAAACTATTTCAAAGAAATAAAAGGAAGATTTGGCTATGGGGACACAAGTCCTTTTATTTTGTAGTGTAAAATTCTAATGCAAGAATATTGTAGATTTATTATCCCTAAAGCATTTCTAGGGATAGTGCAAGCACCCTACAATTCAAATCTGTTTTGTTTTACTTTACTTGATTAGGTTTTCTTTTGCAGTATCTGCAAAATGTCTTCAAACTAATAACAGGCAAGAATAATGCAAGAATATTCATCAAATCAATTCAGTGTTAAATTTGTTTAAAACAAAAACAAACAAAAGTGCAAAAGCATAAAACAAGTGAACGTGTCCATGCATAAATAAATATGTAACAATTAGGGTTTCAGACTCAGAATTACCACAACTTCACTGTCACAGAGATACACAGTGAATCTAAATGGGTGGATAATTGAAAACACATTGACATCCAGTACATATGTGCATACAGGCATGAATATGTAATGTAAATGCATACACACATACACACACACAATGGTTAGTACATGTTTGTTGATATAATTCTTGCAATATTGTTAAATCACAAAATGACTATATGCAAATACGAAATGTCAAGGCGAAGCATCATTTGATGTACACTAAAAACAGTTTGCCCAAAAGCCTTGCAGGTACATCAGAGTCACTTATTATTTCATGAGGGTGCAGGGTTGCCAGCAGGCTACAAATAGTATGTGCAACAGAGCAGAGTACTTGTTGTTATTCTTTTATGAGACATAGTGTATTGTATTGTAGGTCTGTAGGTCAAGAATACTTGTGACATGAGATGTTGAAATTACACATTCTATAACACACTTTTATACAGATCTCATACAAGATTATACTTTTTTGTTCTTTCTATATATTTTCATTCAGGGGTGGGCAGCATGACCTAAAATTCATATCACAGTATTTTTCACCTTTTGGATGGTGATGGTGATCACGGTATTACATGTTTTTTTGAAGTTTTGGGAGGAGTATTCTGGCCTGTCCCTTTATGTTAATGAAGAAGATATTTTGGTATTGAAATAAATTTGCGACATTACACTTGGGCTAAGGTTCTGAATGGCAGGTCAGGCTCAAGGCCAATGAACAGGACCTCACTGCACCTCTGGCGAGCCAACTCACATGTTAAGTCCATCAGGCCCTCAGAGCATGCCACGCTTCACAGGTGGAGGGAGTAGATGGGGACAGAGGCATCCTGTCGGGGAGAGGCCTACACTAAGGAGGTTAAAACACAACTCATGCATCTCAAGGGCAACCGGCGACCTGCCAGCCACAGCTTCCAGTGGAGGGCAAGCACATGGACAGGCGATAAGAGGCCCAGGTGAAGATGAGATGCAAATGCCTCGGGAAACCAGCCTGCATAAGGAAGCAGTTTGTCAGAAAATGAAATGCGATATTTTTTTATCATGTCATGGTACAATATCAAATCGGTAACAGCTATGATACCGGTGCACCACTATTGGGAGGCCAACTTTCACTACTCCATTTGATTCTTATGTTTGCCCACTGCCCACTTTTAGATGACAAGTTGCTGTTTAAGTGCAACACAAACTGGCTTGTAGCTTTGTGTTGTATCATTTCACACACGAAGGTATGAAGGTAACATGTTTACCACAAGTACAGTAGCTGGGTCAACATAGGGTAAAAATAGAGCAAGGTCATATGCTGGCACTGGTGGATATGGACTTACACAGAAAATAATGGCACAGGTGTTTTGACCCATAGTATATGCTGCCAGTATCTGCTGCCTTTTTAGGGGAAACTTGTTCAGTGCCTTAGTAAATAGGTCTGATTTAATATGACTTTTTTGCATTCCATTGTAACAGAGTAGCTCTGAATTCAGTCCCAAGTTACTGACAATATTCTTGTTGGCTTTCGAGGAAAGCAGCAGTGACCAGTGAGATGACTGGAATTTACTGAGATGCTGACAGAATAAGGCAATTCAAGAAAGTGAATTAAAGAACTTGAATTGCCTTCATTTCACTTTTTATTTTTATACACTGAAAAAAAAATTCTGTATATAGTTTAAGGTCAAGGGAATACATGTACAGTATCTAGACAGATAAATACACTAAGCCTTGAGTGAAAGATTGAGTAAGATGTTTTATTGCCAAAAATGACTCATTTAGTAACCTAAATAAAGTTCAATTTAGCTCTCAAGTACAGTTCAATGTCTTCAGGTCAAGACTAAAAGAGATAGCACTTGATATAACTTGCGGACAGGTGCTTTCTACTTGAGGTCTGTTGTAAACAGCTGTAATTATTGATGTATGACGAAGCTGTGAACTGTCTCCGTTTCTCTACAGGCTTTTTGGAGGGAGAAGGGCTTCTCTGGTGAAATAGTGGCAGGATCCTCCACTGACTGTCCATTCTGTGTTACCTTTGATGCCACCAGCCCCAGTGGTAATGCTGCTTTGGTTGGATTCATTTCCGGACAGCAGGCTTCTCAATGGAGTTCCACGGAGGTAATGGGTTAACAAAGTGGAGACAGATAGAATGATTACTATTTATTTATCTGTAACTATGTCAATGTTCTTTGCTCTCTGCTCTCAGGCCATCTGTTTGAATTTTCATTTTGATTCATTATGACCCCATGTAAATTCATACATTTATGCATATAAATATGCATATAAAAGAGAAAAGCACCTGATCAACATTTTTGATGAGATGTGTTGTAATTATATTTAAGTGGACAGTGGACAGATATATGTTATGGTTTGCAAGACAGGCTATAACTGTAGCTGGACATGAAATATTCTATTACTTACGGATTTTGCAAGTTGCGTGGTGAGATGTCACAGTTTTTAACTGTGACGTTTGGTAGTTTTATTATAAGTTCAAATCTAAATGGTAAATGGTCTGTATTTGTATAGCGCCTTTCTAGTAATTTCAACCACTTTTACATGACATCCTCATTGACCCATTCACACATCATTCATACAGGAGGAATCTAAGTTGGAGGAGACTATTCTTTCACACACTGAAGCTATGCTAAATGTGCGTGTTCGTTCAACTACGCCTGCAAAAACTGCCTTAGAGTCCTGTATACTATGAATAAAAGACACTAGATTTGGATTTTACGCAGCACATAGTACTTTAACACTTTCTCATGCATGTTTAGGGTTTAGCCTGATAAACGTATCGTGAGGAGAGAAAGGCAACATTGTGGTCAAAGTGATGTTATCATATGAAACAAAATGCTCAGGGGCAGCATTACGAAAATTACATGCAAGATTGTGCACCACCTGAGCCCTGAAACAGCGCAGCATACAGACTGAAGAAAACAGTGGAATACTCCTGCATTACTGCATTAATGAGGATTTGTCAAGTCAGTGCCACTGGTTTTTTGATTAGATTTTTTCCCCCCTGATACTATTTGCAGGCACTGAGGTACTTTTTGTTCATCTGTATATCTTATGTGTCATTATTTGCCTCGAAAACAGAGAGAAGCTTTTTAATTGCACACAGTGGAGGGTAAAACAGAGACTTGTCTTGCCATAGAATAGAGAACTGTTCTGTGGTAATGCAAGGAGCCCCTTTATTGTTAATGGTTGTCCAAACAAGTAATCCCATAAGCAATGACCTTAAAAACACCTTACTGGATTATTATTACAGAATCCACACAATATCAAGGGTAGATGCATTCTTTTCACAACAGATTCGGTATAGGATTCATGCAGGCTTACAGTAATATCCCTTTATCATTTCATATATTCTGCCAGTGACTGAATATTATTATTGACATTTGTAATCCTCTTGCTCTCCAATGCTCATATGCACAACCAGTGTATGTCCTCTCCTCTTTCTAGTATTTGCTTTCCTGCTGTGAAGACACAGTCATTTTGTCTCCGTGCTTCCCCTTTACCTGGAATTATAAACAAATGCAGCCTTGTCTCTACTGTTGTTTTGGTATTTCAGTCATTAGCCTGACTTGCTCCAAAGCTTAACTAGCGATCTCCCTGCCGTGCCATGGTGCGCACCATTCTAAATAGTTAACCCCCACTTGCTACCTCACTAAGGAAAATAGGTAAGTAGCCATCAAGGTTATAATCACTCACAGTTAGTGCTGTTTAAATATGATTTCCCTGTATATTTGATGACTTTTTTCATATTTGGCTCTCATACAGAGTAATTTGTTGCATTCACCTTGTTGGATTTTTAGTTCATTGTAAGTTAAGATATTCCTTTATTAGTCCCACGACGGGGGAAATTTACAGTTTGCTTTGATTTGCACAGGTAGAGTCATACATTAAAGGGCCTTTTTGTAATTTAACAGGATTTTCATTTGACACCATTAACAGTCCTGCAGCAAATTAACATCAAGGTTTTTTTCTTTCAATTCCTCATCAAAAGCAATTTGGCACAATGATTCAATTCACCCTTTGTACCTCTGTAAGGAGTGTATTAAGAGACAATGATTTTCAGCACCAATTGCACGAGAGTGTGCTGACAGCAAAGATAAAGTGACATGCAGATGAGGAATCTTAGACAATTTTGCAACATCTGTCAGCATGTTTAATGGTGAACTGTCCTTTAAGTCCTCAGGCCTCAGCTGCTCTGCACATAACTCACTGTGCGACCTAATACAACCAGGAGCATGTGCTGACCATGCCTGAGTTATTCAGATTGACTGCTGCTCTCTGTGTCCAGCCTGAATTGGTTTTCGGAATCTGCATTCATATTTTAGCGGCCCTGTTATATTTCTGAGTGATGAGCAAATGTAATGTAAGTACCATGTTGGCGCAGGCATTTCCTTCTGTTTACAGAGTGGAGAGAGAAGAAAAGCTGTGCTTTCAAGTCTGGTCAAATACCTTGGTCCTGAGGCTGCATCTTTCATCCACTATGAAGAGAAAGTAAGTAGTTCAGTGGCAGATGTCTGATGTAAAAAGCAATAATATTTTGGTTTGAGGCAGAATTTTGTGGTGCCAAAATTCTTCTCATTTCTTACCCTGGACTCCAGAGAAGAAGGCTATTTTGGAGAGCAAAAGTCTGCATCTCAGTCACAATTGTAAATAAAATGACAAAAACTGAACCAAATTGATTTATTGAAAAACTTTGTGTAGTGCAGCTTAAAATGGTATTTCAATTAAATGTATTCAATATATGTATTTAATTACAAAATACATAGTTCGTAAATTGGATTTCGCTGGACAGAAAGTATTTTATTAGAAATGACACCGTATTTTTCAAAGAGCTTGTATTTGTGTATTTGAAATACACAATACATAATCATGGCTCATTTTATTGTCAAATAAGACGTATTTTAATCTCCAGGTTTAAAGTACAGAAAAAAAATGTGCAATGATTAGGGTAATCAAAGTTTTGGCTAAATGCAAGTGAATCACATGACATGTCCTGTTGGTTCTAGCAACACATATATTGTGAACATCTGTATGTCATTTGGGTTTCTGACCGGTAGCTTGAGGAAGAAGGCTTTGGTATTTGGTGAAAATATCCCTTAAGGAATTTCAGATATGGTCACACTGAGCTGACAGAATCACAATAAAATCTTGTGGTTAGTCAGATTATGGGACACTTTATTAGGGAGATTAATTGTTGGCAACCTCTGTAACTGAGGAGTAAATTCTAGCTTCATTTAGGCATTTTATAGTGGTTATTCTTAATATTTGTCAGGGTAATAGCAATATAAGCACCTGCCATGTGAGTAAAAATCGTTGGCAAATAGAATAAATTAGGTTAGCTGCTATTGGCAAGTTTCTTAAACTACTTAATTACAAATTCCCATCACCACAACGCTTCTGCTATTAAGTTTTTTACCTGCTAAGTGCAATTCCAAAAGCACTGCTCTGAGCCATACCAAGGAGATCTCTGTATTAACTGACTTAACTTGGCTCATAGCTGGTAACTAGCAGGCTGAAACAACTCTGTAGGGACGAATGCGGAAAGACATTTCACACACAGGGACTTTTTATTTTTCTTTTGTGGCAGTGAACACAATACACAGTCTTCTATGCTGCAAACTGAGCTTTGTGCCACTTTGGGACTGAGTGAAGTAATTTGAAGATCTCCATTCCAATCTCGTTGACGGCATCTATTTATGGGTCAGTGGGCAACAGGCTCAATTTGCATTGTGTTAACTCTTTTATATAGAAAGTGACTTAACAGACATTTATTTAACAGAAAATCTTTGAGATCATGACTTAAACTACCACTAATGGCATCGTGCACTTATCTCTAGCTGTGGCAACATGCAGGCGCTTCTCTCACACCCCTGAAGAGACTTGCCACAGCAACGAAACCTGTAAAATGTGACAATATCAGTTTGTTTTTTTTCTATATTCAAATTAAAAATTACTTGTATTTTGATAAACTACATTTTCTCGATGACTATCTCTGACTGTAATGTATACCAAGTGACACTTACTAGTTAGCTTTAGTTTGACAATAGTTACAGTCATACTAGTCTAACATCACAACACATAACAATAATACAAACAGGGGGTTCAACATCGGTCTAGCAAAGACGTGTCATAATCACTTTTTGTTACCTCGAACTTTGTATTCCAATGCAATGCATTTACATGATCCATCAAATGTGGTAATGTGGACCACAGATGTTTAGAACATGGTCCACCAAACAAATATATGGACAAATGTCACGGATAATATAGTAACACTCAGCTGTGCTAATAAACTTAACAATGACGTTGTCTTAAAAGAGAAATACTTTTATTTCGGGGTCCTACTTGAATAGTTTTACAAGCTTTAATGTTCAAAAAACACATTTTCTTAGTGTGCACACAGCTCTTTTCATCCTCCTTCTGAATACTCAGTTTTAAAAATGAAGGACAGCAAAGTGGATTAAGGTTTTCAGAGGAAGGGACAGTCAGCTAGCTGAAGGGCTGAAGAAGGTCACATGTTCAACACCCCCCACTTCTTATGTAAGAAGAGGAGCTAAATCTAAGAGGCGTGTTTTCGCATACATTTTCTGAAAGATGAAGCAGGAACTATGAACTTCTCATAGCTTGAGGTAAATACAGCAGGAACACATAGGCCTATTTATTTATGTTAAAAAGACATTAAAGAACATTTTTGCATAACATGTCCACTGAAGAACAAGGTGTAAGGCCAGTATAGGATCACAAAGTGTTCTGGTCAGTTTTGAAATGCTCGTGGAAAGACGGCAACTTCTTTCCTAGGATAAAGGTAGAGGAGGTCACCCACAGAAATACACCAGAAAACTGCCCACAGCTGCAGCAGTGGACCTACATACCTGCTAGTAATAACTTTCCAAAATTAAAAGCTTATTTCTTAAACAGTTTTCAGTTCAAAGCATGCAAACGAATGGAATATATTATAATACATTATTGAAAGGTAGACTTGTAAAATCTGCTGATTGGCGTAGTAGTACTTCCAAAGGAAGCACAACTGACCATTATAGACAAACACGATCTTATGTGAGCACAATTACGTGCAGTAGATGTCCTACTGGGAGCATGTCTATGTTCCCACAGCCCTATGTTCCCACATTTTTAAGTAATCTAACTATATCATGGAGAAAAGTATGTCTGTGTGTGTGTTAGGGTTAGGGGTTAGGGTTAGGGTTAAGGTTAGGGTTATAGAATAGAGGCTTCAGACAGGCAGACACACACACATACAGATATAATTTTCACTTAGAAATGTGGGAACATAGGGCTACCCTGTCCTACTTGCGTAAATCATGTCATGGAGCATGCATGCAGAATAGTTACGTAACCCCATTAGATGATGTGCGACACTAAAGCAGTACATTAGTCATGCAGATACATGCTTTTAGTCCATGGCTAACTTTTCCTTACTTCACTGTTAAATGGCTAGATGGAAATGGAAAATTGCCCTGAGGACACCCGAGGCAGGGACGTCACAGGAAACATCACAATTATACTATGAGAGATTCAGTGGGAATATACAATTATAAAATTCAAAAGCAACAACTCAGAACTTAGCAAAGAGAGAAACGCTGATTTGTGGTACAGTGTTGACATATTTGGCCTGATGTAATGGTATCCCAGTGGGTGTCAGTTTTTTGATATTCAATATTTATGATTTTTGTACATTTTATTTATTCAAATAGACTCACAAGCTCCAAACATCATTTTCATACTCTTGTGTATCCTCCCGTACTTCTTTCCACATAATAAGCCAGAGGGTTTCATTCCACTAAACTGCATCTCCTTAATGGAAAAATATCATGTGGTTGATTCACTGTTTTTAATATTCAATAAGTACATTTTTAGAGTCAAGTCATGTGATACAAATTGTATGACACAATAATGGTACACTATGTGAAGGGGGGGGGGCAAAACTCTCCAAAGTCCATCACAAATAAGCATCCATACACCTGCTTAGAAATCATACAGAAAAGACACTCTTAATAACTCCAGAACTTAACTGAGAATCATCCTGTTTCAAAGTTCTCATTAGCATCAAAGTAATCTAGTGATAGTTCTCTTTACATCCATTGCAAACAGGGACTGTAACAGCTAATTGTACTTTTGTACTGCGTACATGAAGTATTACAATGTTAAAGTCATTTAACTTTTCTACCTCACAGGACTGGGCTAAGGAGGACTACAGCGGGGGCTGCCCTGTTAATGTCATGGCACCAGGTCTGCTAACATATTACCTCCCTAGCCTGAGGAAGCCCTGTGGCAGGTAATCACCCATCTGATGACAAATACACCACAGCATCACACCTTTCCTTCTCCCAAAACTCAAAAGAGTCATATTACATCTGTGTTCTCACCAGAACAAATGGTTATGTTAATGAGTGTAGTTGAGTAAACCGGACAGTTTCTAAATCTTTGATATAAATCTTTCCTTAAGTTAAATTTAGAATTTATTGTTCAGTAAATGGTATCATTGTACACTAGATGACAGGAGTGGAAATATTTACTGTGGTTGCTGGATGCTTGTGTTATTTTTACCACAGGAACAATGTCTGTGCTTCACCCTGCCAAGCAGGTATTACTCACTGGCACCCTGTGCCTACAGATCATTGACATGAGACGTGGGAGTGATTATGCTTTCAGTGATACATATAGTCCAGTTCTAAAGAAATGGCAAGAGGTCGTCAGGAGTGGTGTTCTCATAGGAAAACGTCTATAATCCATTTCTAATGGCCTGTTCGGAGATGCACTGAGCTGAACAAATGAAAGCGAGAGGTGGGGATGGGGATCCAGGTAATGTATTTCCATAATGACATTAAGTCCGTGGGGAGCAGAGGAAGCCCATTACATAACGTAACTCAAACAGCAGCACTGGGCAGTAGCCCTTATCCACATTGCTAGCCCATATACCAAATGGATCCTCAAGGACACAATGTGACCTTGACACAAATCCAGCACATGTAATGAAGACGAGCCCATGCTCGGTTGCTGCTGGTGCTTTAAACATAGTGTATCTAACAGCACAACATATTCTAGAAGTGTCTGGTGGATTATGGGGTTTTATTTCAGACAGCATGAATCCCAATACCGACCATACTGTGGTTATTATAAGTACAGTAATTATCCTAGGTGGATGCTATGCCTGAGTGGTCAGTATGTGACATTTTTACAGAGATGCCCTCCCTACTCAGTTCGGGGTGTGGCAAGAGAGAGTAGAGAAAACAATGAGTAAGACGGAAGAAAAGCTGCTGAGAATAAGCTGATGTCAGTGGGTTCATGCTTTACTAAGTTAACAGCAGAATAAACAGTGCACTGACCAGATCTGCTTAGTACGATGCTGAATTTTTTCAAAACAACAAACATTGTTTGGATTATTATTTAGGATTAATTCATTCAACCTATGGCAGACGAAATGGATCAGAAAACATTTAAAACCTTTTAAAACTATCTTAGTTTTGAATGCAGTGGATGTTACGTTATTTTATATCAGACGTTACTATTTCAGAAATTGGTGCTGAGAATGATAATTAGGTGCCATAACTCTGGTTATTATTAATTAACTGTAGTAAGTTATTAATTACAAGTGGAACTCTCCATCAGAGCTCTGTAGGAGTTTGGCATAAGTTTGCCCCCATTCAGCCACTTCAGTATTAGCCTCTCAGTCTGTCTCCACTTTCCCTTTGGAAGGGCAGCTGCAATACTGCTCCTCATCCTGAATCACCAGAATGACTCCCCAGGGAGCCTGACATGTGATCAAAGGAGTAGGGTTACAATATGTAGGTATCATTCTTTATTATACAGGCTTCTGCTTCTTACAGGGCAATGCCTGAGCCTTACCCCTTATATGCACATCAAAAACTTGACTGCAGACCGACATCAACAACCTATCCTTCCTGCTAAGATCACAGCACATTGCAGTTTGATCTAAAAACATGAGCTTCACTGGGCTACAAAATTTCATGGTTTCATAGTGCATCAACAATGTAAGTCACAGTCACCGAAGCAGACCACTTAGCTAAGATCAACACCAACGTGTCTTTATTTAATTTGTTTTAATTAGAATTGCTCTTTGTGCTCCCCAAAGTACAGACTTAAACACATCCAGTGGGTCAAATCTGATAAACCAGCACTAACCACAGAACCGCCACACAAATCTTGATACGAATCCACTGAAAAAGACTGAGTGCAGCAGCACTGCCTTTACAATTTGCATGAAACAGCCTTTGGAGAATCCCTTCCTGGCAACACAGACAGGGTGATTGTGATATGCCAACACAAAGGCCAAAAGCAAGGCATGTGTTTATACAAAGTCAAACCGATAAAGCAAATTTGTAATGGAAAATAAGCAAGAATCAAATGATAAAATGCTTCTGGTGCCAGCAGAAAAGTAAGTAAAAGAATAAGTATTTCATCTTCCACTATAACCCTCACCTGCTGAACCTTCCAACTCAGGGGAACAGGACCTTGACTTCACTCAAACAACACTGCCCTCTCAGCTGAGATGCTGTCTTGTTGACCATGAACAACACCACCACCTTCATATCTGTGAGATCCCTTCAGTCCTCACAAATAGGAAGGTTTACTGCTTTCTTTCAATTCCAAGAAAAATATAAAGTTTGGAGTTGCAGTCTGTAACACTGCTCATAGCCCAGAAATACATAAAGATTAGGCTGGTGATAAGTGTCACACCTAACACTTCCAAATATCTATCCACAACCCTTACACCAAAAGTTTTCAGCACTATCCACCACACAGAAACTTCAAGGGTTTTTTGGGACTTCGTTGTGGTGACAAAGATTTTGTTGTGTCAGCCATCCACATTGTAACTGCCATTCAAACGGTTTATGCAACACTTCACATTTCCATATACAGACACAAGACATTTCATTCTATTTTAGAACAAGTTCCAGAGAATGCTTTAATCAGTGTGATCAAATGGCTGAGAAAGGTCAATGATACAACAGAATAGAGGGAAAGTTTTATTCTTCTTAGAGTCTGTATTTGTGCTTAATTTGACAATGCGGACCAGTTTCTTTCTAAATCCATTTTGTTAATCTGCTGTTATAGTATCCAACTCGGCCCGCTGGGAAATGTGATTAAATTAAACAAAGCAGTGTAGTTTGTATACAGCTAAAGGTCAAAATGATTTGCCACTAGCACAGAGAGGTACTTTAATCTTTATTCCCAAATTTAGAGAGATTGGATAAATCCCACGTTGGAGACTTGAAATGGTAGACCGCAATGCTCACATGCTTTACCTCTCTTAACAATTTACAAAAACAAAGTATTGCATTAATTTTGACAGAGCACTGCAGTGGCACATAATGTCAGTTGATCAGTTTCACTTAATTCTTATCTTATAATCACTTATTTAAACAAGACAACAATCATGCTTCATCGAGAATGCAATGGAGACTTTTTAATCTGACAGTCTCACTCTTATCATAATGCTGTAGCTCATTATACTGTTTACTACCACCTGCTATGCATGCCACTGTAAGGGTTTTGTTGATTGATTTCTCCCTACAACACCCCTGCCTGTTTTATTTTTCATTACCATACTTGATGCATGCATTGCTTTCCTTTTCCATTATCATTTGTATACTGTATATCTCAGTGATCTTTGGGTTTATCACGCTCCCATCTGTGTTGCTGCTGTGTAAATCCATTACAGGACCCCCTAAAACAACAATGTGTAGCCATGTGCTGGAGCAAACGGTCATTTATTCGGTGAAATGTCAGACAACAAACAATTTGGCAACAATATTTTAAGGCTTTAAAAGACGGTCTTTATCAATACGAGGATACCAATCCCGCCACAACCTCTCAGTGGACAAGCAGATGGTGCGCATCTCCATTTTCAAGCTTGTTGACATGTTGCCAAAAGGCCTTTCAGTTTGAGGTCTCAAGGTCTTGAACATTTTGCTGATGAAGTTTCCAGTGGCAGTGACTACACAATCAAACTGCCTCTGAGCATTTCTCACTGCAGTTTTGGCACTCACTGTTGACTCTGGAAACTCCAAATTCTTGTTAGCGCCTTTGCTGAATAGTAGTAGCTTTCTTTAATCTGGAGAGCCTGTGAGTAACTCCTTCAGTTCACCTCAGAAGGAAAACTGAAGAGGATAACATAATCAGAGTGTCCACCCACCCCATTAGAGCATGTAATCATATTTGATATCCATCAGTGGCTGCAGGGTTGTGGAGCAGAAACTAGGAATTTCTCATATGGCACTTCTGTTCTCACATCTGCTTCTCTAGCGACAACAATTAGAGTAGCCCATAGAGCAATGAAATCTGGCCCAGCCCCACCTCACCAATCAGTGGGGTCTCAGAAAACTAGGTTGAAGACCAGCCCCTCTGTCTGTACGGTGTAGGAAGAACATTGAGTTTTCTCCATCCTTCACCACCTTGTACTTAGTGTTGTCGGGTGGTTTCCCATGGGGTGGGCAGTGCTTCTCTAATGGGCTCTAGTTGGTTCCTACCCCCCAACTACAGGTTACAGGATAGACTATAAAAACTTCTTCACCACTTTTACCTCACTTCTGTGTCTACGGCCGGTGGACCAGGGTTTTGAGAGAAGTAGCTGACCTGCTGGCTAAGGTGCCTCTATTTGGGGGTGGGTAATGGTATGTTTTCACAATACTACCGGTAAAAAAAAATGCATCATCTTCAAATCCGTAGCCTTTGTCCTCAACCTCATGGGGAGGGGGGGGTGGTGACATTTGGCAGTAGAATCATCCACTGCCACTATTTACCTCCTGCGCATCCACTCCTGCTTATTTCTCCATCCCCCCCACTGCACTAGACTGCCAATTATTCTCAAGTGCTTTTCTAAGAATGTCTGGTAATTAATCAAACTTACAATGCTACCATCTTGCCAATGACAAAGCCCTGACAGTAGCTCAACTCCAAGGCACATGATGCGGACCAGGCAGCACTTTATAAGGTTAATAAGACATCCTTGGCTTTGTTGTCATTACATGGAGAAGAACAGTGGATGAGGAATAGCATCGTTATTTTGGTCTTGTAGTGAGCAACCCCTGCAGGGTTGAACAGGCTCAGCCTAATTTTCTGAGTAAATGTTCACTGCACACAGACGTGCACCATCTAAGCCAACAGAGACTTGTTAAAGGGCGAAACGTATCTGTATCGTAAACTGTATCACTTCATCAGAGAGGAAACCTTATCAACAGCTTTACATGTGTGCTCTGTGAAACTGATAATGCAAATCAGCGTTAATGGCTCAAGACACTACATAAATGTGCTAAGAGGGATGCAATTACTCAAATAGAGAATAGAATATATACATTTTCAAACAGCTACATGAAGGTGTAGTGTTTAGTACATGACTCGCTGATCTTCTTGATTTACAGGATCCATTGGGGAGGCACAGAGACAGCCACCCAGTGGTGTGGGTACATGAGTGGTGCAGTGCAAGCTGGTGAGCGGGCAGCTCTGGAAGTGCTGGCTGAACTCTGCCCAGCAGCACTGACCCGGGAGGAGCAGGAAGCAGTTCAACACCAGCAACCTCCCAAGCTAACACCATCATCCAGACTTGCGTACCTGTCTGCAAGCAAGATCATGGTTATAGCAACACTGACAATAAGTGCTGCTCTCTTGCTTGCTCAACATCAAAATGCATTACTCAAGGCCAAAACTTACTTAACAAATGTATTTTCAACAGCCAGGCATAATATATTCACACTGTAACAGGTGTGCATTATACTTGGTTGGTTTTGATTTAGACATTGATTGAAAACGTTGGTTTTGATTTAGACATTGATTGAAAATGTTGGTTTTGATTTAGACATAGATTGAACAAGCAAAGCAGCTCTGCCTACTGATGCCAATTTTTTTTTCTTTTAGGGTTAGGTTTATTAACATGGGAAAATGTTTATTGGCTCAGTTAGAAAGTTAAACTCAATTAGATTCATTTTCATCATATTGTATCATAATAAATCATTATAATCGAGGTAAATTGTGGAATTACACAATATGTGAGATCACACTCTTGAAATAGCAGATGCATGTTCTCGTTCAAGGTGATTCCGCTAATATTACTGTGTTTTAAGGCTGCCACTGTCAGTCCTTGTTGTTGTTGTTTGATAACCACTAATAAATAAAGCAATTTGTAAAGGGGTGAGTAAAAATTTACTTTTGGACGTTTGGAATTGCCAAAAACAGACCTTAACAATCAAGCCTGATAGCATGTATTGTATTATCAATAACATTTGTTTAATTTAGAAACTAAAATGAATTATTTCACTTTTTACAACAGAAAGCCTCCTTTGCTTTTTTCTAGTCCACTTTAATGACTCATTTGCTCATGACACACGATAAGATCATTATTTTCTGTGCCAATACAGCAGCAGCATACAGTAGTAGCATCTTATCTTATTTGCCTTGCTAACATTTAAATTTGTGACCATAGAATGTAGGTTGTGTTTGTAAGCTAGAGCCTCAAGGCGATCATGTTGTGTTTAAACCAGTTTGCAGTGAGAAAATGGAGCTTTCATACTGCATTGCCTTGCTTTGTTTCCCAGAGAGCCATAAAACCTGCTTGAGAGGCTTGGAGCAAAGCCACACACGCGTTTGTTCGCCCACAAAACCACCAATAGACATTCGAATGAGCGTAAGATGGATGAACCAGTCACACAATGATAACGTCCCAGAGAAAGTGATTTAATCGCTATCACTTGATTGCACAGTTGATTGAAAGGATTTTTGTCAGTCCCCATGTCTCTCCTAGAGAGTATCTCAAACGCCCACTAATCATTGGATGGTAGTCTGTGACTCCATTGGCGCCATGGCTTGCTATTTGTCTTTGTTATCACTAGCTTGCACTGAATCAACTGCCTGGTCTCCCTGGTTTCATTTAAGCCTGTCCAGGCTGAATCAAGACCAACGACCCAACATCTCCAAACATGAGGGAGTTTTTGCACCATTTGGTCACTGATTTACTCATTTTTGGTTGACAGTGACAAAAATGATGCTTCTCATGATATTCTGAACAAATTTCATGTACAATAGCAAAGACATTCTCTTCTCTTCTTCTGAAGGTTAAAGCAGATAGGTGTGCTATTTCAGGGACTCCGCAGTGCTTATTCTATTCAAGGCCAAACAGTGTATAGGCACAGGAGAAAAAAGAAGGGCCACATATAATTTTTGAGAAAATGTGATGAATGCGATGTGATAAATTTAAACCAACAGGTCATGGTCAGATTTCACCACTGCCACCCTCATGAAGTCAAGATAACTGGTAATTTCACGGTGAAAAGAAGCACATCGATATACTGTATAGCAGCCAGCAGCCTCTCATATGACACAAAGTCGTATCATAACACGGAGGAAACGCTGTGTTTAATAACCAGTCAGGAAGCAAAACAGTTTGCTCTGTATTTTTATGTTCCCAAGATAAGGGTGAAATGCAATAATGAATATTTCAGCCCCTGAAAGGTTGAAAGCCCTCAGTTATGGTATATAGATTAAAAAATGTAAAAGACAGATGAGCACCTTTCACTATCTCACTCTTCTCTGCACATTAGCCTCGATGGTTATTTTTTTACATATACAATAAAATATCTCCAGTAAGTAATGCTGCTGTAATTACTGTAGCCTCTGAAAACACCTGTCGTAGCACTTGCCTTGGTGTTTGCCTTCAGGCAAGAGCACCAACTTTAAAAATTCATACACTGCAGTGCAGTGTAATCAATATTTGTGACCATAAACAACTCCAATATCTAAAACCACAGCCTATTTGTTTAAGCACATGTGCTTGTTATCATACTTTTTGTTATGCAGACTTATATCTAATCATAGAGGCACTTGTGATAACAAGCATACATTATAATTTCAATTCAGCAAACTTTGAATACATGCTGCCCTTATGAAGCATATAATGTTCATTTATTTTGAATTATGTCAGCAAGGGGCTGATTCAACTCTAGCAGTTGTGTTTAGAGTGCATTTTGTTGTATTGTTATGCAAATATACAATCAAGTGCCTTTCAGTTAATGTTGGCAACCGTTTACTTATGGCCTCTGCTGCTCTTTGCCAAAGCAGCTTTCCTGCATTTAACATACATATGCCAGGATTTTTGAGGCTGTTTTGAAAACTTAATGAGTCATTTGTGAAGCAGCCTTTGCAGGTGTGATTTAGGTGCCCCAAAGCTAAATTTCCTTTGGAAAACTCAATATTGCTAGATTCTATAGTACCAATTTGCTTCCAGGGCCAATGTTTAACAATGTTCTTAACTTAGTGAGGCTAGTTCACAATAGTGTGGAACTGTGGGTGCTAATGGACACGTAGCACATCCATCTAAAACCAACAATTAAAAGAATGCTGCACAGCATTGAATTCTTCCTGTATAACAATGTCAATGACTCATGATGGACCATTATAAAGGATCAAAATTGATGCCGCAGAACTATAGATGCTGCGTTTTTAATTCCATGCATTCCTCTTCATTGTCAAAAACCTGGCTCCTGCATTACAACTCAACCTCCCACAGTACAGTCAGAGAGTGGGTGTGTTGTGCTAGTGGCAAGTATTGTAATCTCAAGCTGCCAGCCTCAAGCAAACCTGAGGACACTTGAGTGATATTACAGTGGTAATTCCTTACATTTCACATAGTTCCCTCTGGAGTCACAAAAGGCTTTATGCAACTTTTTTTTTTTTCAGTAGACAGACATTGTTGTGTAAAATCGTTGGACTTCTCCTTTAATGCTGGCTTTTTTTTTTAACCATCATTATAAACCATCCTGAATTTTAATCCAATATTTTAGCGTTCTAATCTTGTCCATACCTTAATATTCTAGCTGCAACACACAGATAATGTCAAACCATCATCTGACATCTCCAACACCCACTGATCTTTAAACAGCAGTCTGGTGCCATGGCGTACTATTCTATCACGAGCTTGCATCGGATCAACCACCTATTCTCCCTGGTTTCATTTAAGCCATTCTTGGCTGAATCGATGTCGACAACACGACATCTCCGCATACACAGTGCAGCTTCTAAGCCGGAACAAATCTGACAGGCAGATTTCCACTCAGATTTCCAGATTTGGGGGACAACTGCATGAGCAACAAGGTGTAAAAATAGCCTGAGAGGCTGTTCTACAAAAAGAAAAGCCACCAGGCGTTCAAGGGCATTCTGACCATCCAGAACTAACATTCAGGATCACACAAAAACCAAGCACACACTGCCGAGAGAAAAACACACATTGCCTGCGCATTCCCAACACACCACCACCTTATTAAATCCTCAATTCAGCACCATGGACAGCGACAATATTGAAGAAACACAGGAAGGCAGACAGATGCGGATGTGATCAAAGCACAAATTGATCTACAGCAGAACAGAAGCACAATCATGCCAAAGGGTTAAATGTAAACTTCACTCAACATCAAAATAGCTGAAGGCGGCGAGTGTCTGTGTGGAGCTGTGTGAGGATAACATCTTTCCAGTCATTATTAATGAGTGGAGTTCTCTCTCCAAGGCCAGCTGCCCTAGATGGGCCCTCCGTGAGTGAAACATGGCTTCATGATGCTCAGTGAGGATGGAAAACAACTGTTTCACATGTGGCAGTCGAGGATCACCTGCCCCCGGCAATGCTACAGCAACTGCTGGGAGAACAACGTGTGCTGGCATCATTAGCCATCATTATCCGTCTTCATTATCCAACCGGTCTCAGTCGATTATCTCACGAATGAGCCGATTGTGTTTGTATAAACTGACTTAGTAAAGCTGCAATAATCATTTTGGGTTTGGTCTGGAAGTGTTGGAGAGCCAAGCTGTACCTGTTCACCGTTAGCGACCATGGGGTTAGCTTTGCTAAAATGACGTGCAAAAGTTATTGCTAAAATTGATTCATTTCCTTCACCTTTTGCACTAACCTGGGTCTCAACTGGTCCCTCAAGTGCTACAGGCTTTATAGCTGGTGTAGATTTCAAGTTAAAAACATTTTGCACACGTGTCACATTAATTATCACCTGGGCAAAACCTGCAGGCTGTGACGTTGCGTTCAGGAGTTTCGCCTCCGCCCACCTGCACAAACTGGGGATGTCACCATTGTTTTTTATTCCTTTATCATTTATGCATCTAAAATGTGTTTTAATTGCTGAACATGATCCCAGGTTGGCAAAGGCGATGACTAATCTAATGTCTCATTGCACTTCATAATTAAAGACAAATACAAAGACGCCCTTTTTCATTTTGTAAGCAAACATTTAAAACTTGTGAAATAATTACATGTGGGGTTTTTGTTCAAGGTTGGATTTTCAAAGAACATGAGCACATGAGAGAGCGACCGGGAGCGAGAGAGTAAAGCACAGCTATATTTGTCAAAGGTTTCCTAAAGTGGAGATGACAAGAGTGGGTACGGTTGCACGCGCTTTCAGCATTTTGAGTGTTTTCTAATTAAGCCACATTCTCGTGGTCAGTCTGTCTTCTCATTATGTAATTAATCAAAGAATATTTTAAGTATGAGTGACAAAATAATCTAAACTTTAAGGTCCATTTGATCTGCTTGAATGAAGTCCTTGACCTTTCTTCAGCTGATGTTGTGTCCTTCCAGTGTCCATTCACTCTCTTGTCTATGGGGTCGTTACCAGCTGAATAAAACCATATGTATACTGTCAAGACATTTTTGTTACAATTCTTATGGCACTGAGGAACACCCCTACATTGTATCTACTGCAGCAGCCGTTTACATTTTATGGGCTAGCCAATCAATTCTGGGCCTAATTTATCCTTAATGTGCCTCCCTTCAGAGACACAACCCATTGATCTCACTGTGTTTGGTAACTTATCATTGCTATGTGGAAAATACACAGCTCTCTGTCTCCTTAAACCTTTTATACTATAGCAGATAATCAATGGTATAAAATTTCCCTTTTGACACAACACAATGGATGGTACAAAAATGGCATTCAGTGAAGGTCAAGTAAAACAGATTCCCGCTGTAGTCTCAGAGAATGTGACAGGTGTTATGTATGCATTAGTGTCCCAAATAAAATCCTCTTCCAAAAATGTTGGTTTGATCTTTAAGTCAGCCCTCAGGTGTGACGGTAAAATCTACTTCATAGTGATAAGCATTATTTCTCAGTTATGACTATCTTCAAAGCTGAATTATCTTTCTGAAACATCTTTGTAAAAGTGCCCCCAATCTCATCTTATTCCATCTGGAGGTAACTCCCCTTTCAAACATCATTAGTTTCTTGTTTGCATCTTGTCTACAGCTGCTGTAGAACACTGACTCTCAGCTTTTGCTGACATGACATGATCTCATTCTGGTACTTCTTTCCCCTCGCTGGCTCCCATCTCGACTTCGTGTTGACGGTTGGGTTTCTGCTGCTTGTTTTGACGGCTTTAAATGGGCTGAGAGGTTTAAAACTCTTAGGGATCCCGCAGAGAGGTTAGGTTGTGAGGTTGTGAACCTTCGACTGTGGAGGAGCCCTCACTGAATGAAATCTGCAAAACTCATTTTATTCTTCTTAGCACTCTTATGTAAGTCAGCACGGCTGTGAATGTATTCCTGCTTGCGTTGTGTGTGTATGATCAGATGTTTCGCAACCCTGGTGTATCTGATATATTTCGTATATTATTTTACAGTATTTCGATTGCCCACGGTTGTTTTAAGCTTTGATTTATTAATAACCTTGACTTCATTTGGACTTAGATACCAGAGCTATTCTTTTGTTTTCATCTATGTGGAATAAATAATGTGCAGTGTTTTTAATGAAACGTTTCCATGGGTTTTTCATGCATATTTTAAAAATCTCAGTCTCGTTTAAAACACACCAGTCTCTCTAAAGGAATTCATTCCTGAAGTTAAAAAGTCCACATGTAAATCACTTTGTAGCAAGAAGGTAACAGGACACTTAGAGCCCATTGGCTGTTATCTGATGTCAACTTCTGGGGGCAAGAGCTGATGTTTTGGGGCTTCCAGAGTAGCCAGCGGATATCCAGATAATGGATGCATATCCTGACGTCCTCTTCCATGTGCTTGTTAATGTTCAACCCATATGAATGCAGATAAATTTAACTGTTGACCGATGATAGCTAATGGGCTCTCAAATTGCATTTTGGCCAATGTGTTCCTCCTCTTTGTCTTTCTATGTGGCCTGCCTACCTGGATACAACCAAAGCCTGCACTACAAGCGGAAACCAGAAAGCTTTCCAAACTAAATGTTGCCCCTTGATAATCAACATGATACTGTAAGCTGTGATACAGAAAATCAAGAAAATAGAAATACACTTTTGGACAAAATCTTTACAAAACATGATTTACACCCAACACATAAAAAGAGATACTTGGCACATATATGCACACATGAAAATGCATAATTGATATATTTAAGAACTGTCCGAAACCCTGTGATTGAATGAATGCAGATAACTGCTAACGTCACACACCTCACTCCACTGCAGTGCATGTCTAATGTATCTTTTTGGAAAATGCTTAAAGTCAGACAAACAGTTGTTAAACTCATGTAAAGTTTCATCATTACGCTAGCCACCCTGCAAACAATCCTACCGTTTTGCCTCAGGACATTTCTGTGGAAGGAAAAAAAAACAGGATTCAGGAAATGGCCTTTTTAGAGGGCAGTTGGTCTTATCAGCTCTTGGCCTCAAATGCCACTTCAAGCCAGAAGCTGAGTTTCCCTAACCCTATTGTCAACACTTTCCCAAGAAGGGATTTATGACCAGCTGGGATGATTCACCTCAACAAGGTAAATGCTGCCTGTGCTAACGTGTTTTCAGATGCCCGGGCTGTGTTCAGTCAGAGTGTGCTAGCAGCTTGTGGTTGATGTCTTGTGTGTGCAGGCTAGGTTCTGCTCTTTAGTTGTGCTATTATCTCAGGTGCTGCTTATGTATTTATAATGACTGTGAGTTCATGTCTTGTTGTGAGCTGTTGATGTTTTTTTGTTATTCTTTGCCAGAGGAATATGATCCCGTTATGCAGTTTATTTACTGTTTATTAACAACTGTCTTTCTCACATCTCATTCACAAAGTAATTTCAAATTACTGGATTCGTGAGAAAATTGATTTTAGAAAAATATTCACATTTTCTCCACAACTTCATGTTCAGCTAAACAGTAGAAACATATTTCAAATGAAAGCAATGTGCATGCATATGCAACAGCTTATGTCACTGGTGGACGTGTGGTGTAACCCCCCTTGGTGCCCTCTTGGACGCCTCTATGGTAAATAAAATTTACTCCTGTTAATGGAGAAAAAACGATGCATTGTACTAATGGCTGCCCCTAAAATAGCGAAAACAAGACATAGTGCAATATAAGCTGCCCTATAAAATAGGGTTTGGAACTGTTTCATCATAAATCCATCACCATGTTTTTTTCGCCCCTGCCCCTCAGACAGCCTGAGTCCGCCACTGCCTGGTATCATTATTCCATCTAAACTGCTACACTTTTTACTCAGTGCTTTATTTGTTGCTTCACTCAGCTGCATTCTTGGCCAATCTTAAGTTAATACCAATACACTGATGGTCATCTGCTGCTTGTCGATGCCACATGGTATTTCATAAAAAGGGACTGTCTGCTCCAAGGCATGGATTTCTGATTTTAATATCCGAAAGTTGATAAGCATCTGCTTCTGGGGTGTCTTACCCTGCTGCCGCACATGTGGTGCATTATTCAGTTTAGAATCATCTAAGTTCACAATTGCATACATAGTGCATTACCTCCCATGGCTGCTGATGGATGCTTTGTTAGGGAGAGGCCACTTTCAGCTGTTGCTGCTGGCTCACAGATTCCATAACATAGTTTTATACAGCTGTATCTTAAGCAGTTTCAGTAATTACATCGATTTCCACCTCTCAAACACTGCTGTGGTGGGTTAAGTGTGTTCTTGTAGGGAGTTACACAGTCAAAGTCATCAAATATCAATATGTGTACATACTCTGCATTCACTTAACTAAAACCATTCCTTATGAATTCAATCAAAAGAAGCTGTATTTCAATCAGCCAGATTGAAATACAGCTTCTTTTGATTGCCCTTTTCACATTTTTGGTGGTGTGCTTGTTTAGGAACAGCCCTTAAAAATCTCTGTGGAAGGAGGTCAAATGCTTTATCTCAACATAGTTCAGAAGGCTAACCGTTGTTGGGCTCCAGAAGAGGTTGCAGACGTGCACTTTGATATAAACTGAGGATTGGGGCATGCTGTACAGGCTGCAATCCCAAAATCAATGATGCATGGGCAACAAAGCAAACATTTCCTTTGTTTCCATGCCACTGTTTGCTCACCCTGGTTGAAGATTAAAAAAAAAAAAAAGGAGGTGGGAGGAAACAGGAGAAAGCGTCAGACCAGCAGTTGGTGATGATGGTATCAGAGATGATCTCAACAAAAACCCTGCAGTCCCCCAGTCAGGAGCAGATGGTTGAAGCACTTGATCTGTTGAATGGCACTCCTGGTGTGGGTTGCAAAAGCAGTGATGAGGCTGTTTTGAAATAATTGGTGCTTTGGTTACCATTCATTTGATGATGGAATTTGGTATTTTCACTTCTAACTCATTTCTCTTGAGCAGCCGCTGACTAATTGCTCTGACAGTCATAATTAAAATGAAAGCCACCCAGTGAGCCGCACTGCAAGTTGGAGATTATATGAGGCTATGAGTGATTAGAAATCATTCCTAGAGAGGCATACACATTGCTGTGAAAAAAAAACATCTAGTAAATGATACTTCACATAGGAATGTCAAATCAAATCAACATGCCTAACATAAAAAGAATGATTCGCTGGTGAGTCAGCCATCATCAGGTTAGACAAAGTTATTAGTGGCACATTTGTTTGAAGTGAAGACCAGCGGGAGGAGGAGGAACACAGGAATCAAAGGGGTTGTTTTGCAGTTTTCTTTGCCAATCCAAAAAAAAATCCTCTAATGGACCCCACTCTATACATCAAGGCTCAAAAAGGTTGCTGATGATGTTTACTGTTTTTCCTTGCTCCAATACTGTCTGTCTGGATATCCTCTAGTCTGGCTTGGCCTGTGTGTGCAGGTTTTCACACTCTTCACACAATCTGAGAGAGTCAATGTTTAAAAGTTATGTTTACATTGTCATGCGAGCAGCTTGATAAATCTTGTGTCAGTATATTTTGCTTATAGTTTAACCTCGTCTTCTTGGGGCCTTTCTGTGGAAGTGTTATAGACTGCCAACCGTTTGGACTCGGGTCAACAGGGAGACAGAGCCCCATGAATTATGCATGATGTCTGCTCGCAGGCATACAGGCCTGTCTGTGCTGCCACTGCACATGCAGCGCCAGAGACGGAGACTGAGTTACACAGATCATAGAGAACAGCAGCAGATGAGACAGATACACAGAAAGGAGAGAGGGGGACAGAGAAATACAGAAGATGTGTACATGGCAGGAAAAAAAAAAAAAAGACAAGATATTCAAAGGATCAGTTCACTCAAATCGCAAAAAAACATTTCTCATGTAACACTACTAGGACTAGGTCGTTATAAATTATTCCTACGATATCACAAGCCTCACACTTGAACCGCTGAAGCCAGCAAATATTTGGAATCTGTTCAAAATATGTGAATTATGTAGAGCAGGGCATTCTGGTTACTCTAGTGGTCAGTCAAGTTACTCACATTGTACCTGTTTTTGACATTTGACATCTGTATATTTACAGAGACAATGTCCCAGTTACTCTGGATATTGCCCAGATTAGCTCCCATTGGAACCAAATGTTGATTTTGAATGACTTGACCACCACAACTAAAATTACATTCAGCAGTCATCAATACAGAGTAAAATGTTCAATTTTTGTTTGACTATTTTTTTCATGTGTTGTGTAAAACTGAACCACCAGAGCCAAGAGGACAAAGCTCTTACTGTAATTTGGGTGAACTGATCCTTTAAGACAGAATGAGAGGAGGCAGGGAATGAAGTGAAACCTAAAGTGAAACGGATGCAGATAAATACTGGGAAGAAACCGAGAGTGAGCGAGATGTGGGCACCCGACAGAGAGAAAGACGTGAGGAGCAAGGGAGGGATGTTGTAGCTGGGGGAGCTAGGTGGAGAGGCGTATGTGAAAATACCACAAGGAGCGCAGGGCAGATTGGCCATCTGGATCTCTGTGCTGACAGCTTGACATGTTCCAAGAGCAGCAAACGTGGAGCAAATTCACTAAGCAGGACCCCCTCTTGAGATATGCAACACATTACGCAAGAAGCGTAATTAGAGGGCTGGTGGGGCCCACAGTGAGCGTCACCAGGAACAGCACGGTCGAACAGAGATCAATGTTCTGCTCTCTAAATTAATGAGGCTAATGTTGATGTGACAGCCTCATCACAGGAGATCTGAGGGCAATAGGATTCCAACGGGCGTGAATGGAAACGTGGAACATGGTACAAGCTTATTAAATTACAGTGGACTGCGAGCACGCGCACACAAAAACACACACAGTAAGAAACTGCCTCTCACACAAATAGCTTCAACACCAGAAATGATTGATGAATATTTTAATTTGACCAATTCATATTGCTCAACAAGAAAGTCATTATTTTCATTATAAAACATACTGTTGAAAGTGAACAAAGAATACAGCTGCTTACTAAATATCAACAAATTCAAGGGGGGAAAGCAGAAATTTACAATAGAAAATTACCATTTTCCTGTGTAGTAAGATTATGTCTGAAGGTTGAAACAAACAATTTACAACTCAATGCTTCTCAAATATAATCAAGAACTCATAGCGGATGAGATACAAGCACACGAGGAAGCGCGCACGGCAACATCTGCAGTCTGTACGAGGGGAGAGATGGGCTGATTGTGTTAAGGAAAGTGAAGCAAGTACTCAACATAAGTCATAAAATGTAAGCAGTGCTCGAGGTTGTCTTTCAGGCGAGATCTTCCTAATGAAGATGAGGTCGTTGCAAGATCATTTGTTCACAAAGACGTACACATTACACACATGAAGAAAAAAAAAAATCCAATTCTGTAACGGAGCACTGCTGGATGTGAGGGAAGTTGAGGCTTCTTTTGAATTTTCGTGGATTTCTTTTAAGAGAGCAAATCCTGGATCTGTTACAACCCATGGTGAGGAGAGCCAAAAGCCAAAATTGCTCCATTCGGCTCTTTGGTATTTGGTGTTGGAAATGGCAGAAACACATATTCATAAAGTACAACATTAACAACATTATAATTGCAGAAAATTACATTTTACCCTTGATAGGAGCTTTTTCTTTTTTCCCTCCTTTGCTTCTGATTGCCCTTTCTGTCCTCCAAATCAGACTAGATAGTCGAGGTGTGATTGCAATTAGAAACAACTTAGAAAAAACTTCTTTTTTTTTTTTTTAAAAAAAGCAAACAAACAAACAAAAAACTTCACAGAGTGTCATTGGCTGGGGGATAGTTTTACTTTCCTCTGGCAACTTTTCGCAGGCTTCAAACTATCTTCAAGCTGCCTACTTGATTTCCACCTGATGGAGCAGATCTCTTTTTACTGACAGGTGCACAGAAACTCAGTGACTCCTTTCATAATTTTTCTGCTCCAGTGAGGCACATTTACACCATCCGAGCCTTTGATGAGTCTTTCTTTAAAAAAAAAGGATTGAAAGATGATAATATGATGCTTCATGTGGAGTCAAAATATGGAAACCCATTTTAAATTATACACAGCTGTGTTAGCAGAGTGGTCAGAGCCACTTCAATGCTTTTTCATTAAAGATTCGTTGCTCAGTTTGCACTTTTTAAAGCCTCTTGAATTTGTCCAGTCTCTTGCCTGTGTTTTGAAACAATGCCACGCTGTCCTCATGGAGACAATAAGCTATACAATAAGCTCCCATGTTGGTTATAACCATCCACTGGTGCTTGTGAGTCTTCTCCTGCTGTTCACCATGGAAATGCATCTCCACAACCATCTGTGTCAGTGTTTGTGTAGTGATGAAGCAGGATGGGATGCAGCAAAGCCGATGACCAAAGACCACAGGCCAAAAAAAGACATTATAAAATTTACTAAAAAGAAAAAGACGGTAATCTCCGCATTGTCTTGGTCAGTGGTTGCCCTTGTTAGCGTGGAGGACCGTTTTGAATGTATCCTTGAATGTGAATTATGGGAGTGGGGTCCTGATGGGTTCTCTGCATATGTCTCCGTCCTGTATTCCTGTTTCTGTGTGGTTTGCTGCACCATCCAAAGCACTTTAATGGATGGTAGGCACATCTCCCAGCCAGGCACCAGGTAGGGGGCGTGGACACGTATACTCATTCTGCAGAGGCAAGACAAAAGACAATAAAGTTAAAACCACTTAACAGCTGGTCTGTGCCAGTTACAGAGGGGGTGGTTACAGTTTAAAGTTAATTATAGTGCCCAGTGATTTGATAACAGTACAATGGAGCTGTGACGGTGCCAGCAAGGCAAATTAGGGTAAGCAATTAAGCAGATGATGAAATCCCATGTACTTAGATAGCTTAAAAGGCTGAGGTGGAGTGACTTCCCTAATGTCTTACAGAGATTAAATGAAAGCCCAACACAGAGAACTCTTACAAGAGCTAATTTAGAAAATGTCAATTAAAGCTGAAATAATAGAATAAAAAAGGGGTTCAACTAAACCTGCTCACCTAAACATTTTGTCACATTATGTCATTTTTGCGACAATAGATATTACATTTTCCTGGTTAAGCACTGATAGGCTTCTGAACAGAATGTAAGTCAATTACCTGAAACCTGCCAGTGAGAGGGCTCATTTTTCACTTTTGTTTTTTTTTTTAGATTTATTGTATCCGTAGAGGGGGAATACATTTCTCACATACTGTATTTAGAAATATTTAAAAGCAAGTCTATGTAGTTTTTGTAAAGTATTTTATAAAGTAAATATAAAGTGATAAAGAAAACATGTTATCTTTCATTGCATTCTTTATAATGTAAATATACCTGAACATGGGCTTATATTTCCAGTTTATTCCCAATGTAATGTACGGTTACAGCTCTGTGGGCTACCTCAGTATAAAACACATTCATCTGAAATAAATAAGCTCCCTCCTATCACACCGCATATTTGTATTGCTAGAAACAGTAAATTAGAAATCATGACAAGTGAATGATTCAGGACCTTTAAATGTCAACGCTTTCCCACAGGTCAGCTCAAGCTTTTGGAGATTTTGTTGTGAATTAGTAAGAGATTTTGACATTTTACTCTCATTTAAGAGCCACAAGCTTTGAATTGATCTCCACACTGACAGAGGCCGAGGCACACTCAGCCCGTATATCCGGGTTTGCCTCTGAGCATTGGTGCTCTGAAACCTTCTACTTTATGACTTAACCTTTTAAAAGAGCCTATTTTGACTTGGCTACAGGTAAATCCACATTACTTTAATAACACAAATGCTGCGAGTTTTGCCAGGCTAAGCAATTTCTAAAGCTTTCAGAATCTGCTCAAAATTATCCCGGCTCAACTTTCTGCTGCTCAAGCTGAGATTGTTGTCGGCTTGAAGCAGATCTCTGTAACACAGGGCTGAGACGAGTATGCCCTGAGCGGAACTTTTATTTAAACGTTATCAAACAGGCTGATAAGACTTCACTCAACTTTATCTACCTCTCAGGTGGATGTGAGTGAATTGAAGACAGCTGCACAAATTGTCATACCTTAGACAATTTCACCAGAGCACAAAAACAGAAACATCTCAAAAGCTCCGGCTGTGTTGTTGAACACGGTAACGTGAATGCTGAAGCAAACAACACAGACACAAAAGCTGAGGCACACAACGCTCCGAAGAGGCAGACACACACATCTAAACGGAAACTCATCATCCTATCAGATGGTGGAAAAAGACGGGATAAATGATGAAATAAGTAGATCATCTAACCATTTAATTTCATATTATTACACACTCTAAAAGACATGTTATGCCCCATTATAACTGCTAATGAACCATGCATTGGCATTGATACCCATGTTTATCTGGTAAATCAAAGGTAATAAGAGAATATACAAGAAATCCATGATGATGTAAAGAAAACATTGCATGTTGCACAAATTACAATTTATATCGTCTTATTCATCATCATCAGCCTCAATCTATGACATACTTTGCTTATAGTTTGCTTATAGAGATGAAATGAAATGAAATAGGAATGATAACCATTGTCTCCTTCATTTATGTAGTATATATGTTACAAGTTTAGATATACCCTATTTCCCATAGGGGGAAATTTACACAGTTTACAGTTATCCAGCATTCAGCTTGAAATGTTCATTTTACATTGTGCTTTAGCAGGACCTGAATCAAGTCAATGTGGGATCAAAATAAGTGACACGGCAACAGGTTGAAAGTAAGCGCAGTCACATCTCTTACATTTAAATTCAAAAGATGATCTTCACATATATTGCCGGGTGACTGCAGGGGTGCAATGGTCGCAGGGCTAACTGTCACACAGCTCACCATGCTTTATTTGATGGTAAAAGACCATTTTCACTAGAGCAAAAAGATGATCAACACCAACTGATGAACTGATCATGTTACTTTATTGTCTTGTTTTCTTGTTTTTCTGTAGTTTTGTTGCTGCCATAGTGTTGTTATTTTAGTTATTTCAGCATTCAAATGTTTCATGGATACCTGAGCTGTTATTTGAGAAAAAAGTCATAATGCATGATAACATGATTTTCTTCATGTGTTTTGTAAAATGATGATTGTGACTCACTCTGCTGCTCACACTTATTCAAACACTTGCATTCCAAACAGCCTGTTTGATGGCTGTCAATCACAGATTGGAGACAGTGCTATTACATCACTTTGCATAAGTTCACGGCTATGGTTGTTATGTTTTTGTCCCCCAACTCACTTATGCTTGCATTGAAGACTGCTCACATTCTTGATGGAAGGAAGAAAGACATGCTGCTGTGCAATGTTGGAAAGGCAATGCTTGGTTCTGCAACATTTTTTTAAGGACAATTCAAAAGCACTAGTTGCCTTTCACTAGTTGCCTTTCACAAGGGAGAAATATACTTATTGTATCTGCAGGAGTAATTGTGCTCGTCTGCTGTCTGCGGTAGCCAGATAATTCTGCTACTACTTCCATGATAGCAGCACAAAAGTAGGGGAGCTCATCATTCTAAAAGCAAGGCCAAGTTAGCTTTCTCGAATTTAGCCAAAGATGGAGTTACGACAGCCTGGCAAGAGCCCAGGATAAACTTGGCAAACATTATGGTAAGGGGTCTCTCCTTCCCATCGATGCAGGATGGCAGCACGTGCTAGAAGTGTAGCTGATGGCTATTAATACCGTTCAAGATCTCAGAGACGCTCTGACACTGGGCCACGAGGAATCTGCCCCACAACACATCACATTTCAGGCAGCAGAAATGAAGATGCTAATGTAATGCCCAAAGATAAGCCAATTGCTGATAAGATACATTCTGATTCTGAGTCTGATTTAGAAGTTTGGAGAGTGAAAGAGGATTTGTTTGCCTCAAGCACAAACACCCTCTGTCCTTTGTGGATCCCCTGCCACCCCATAACAAAGATCCTGGCAGTTTCAGACTGGACAACTTCCCCTTGATTGGACTGATTAAATCCTCCCCCAGAATGCACACTGAAAAGCGAGGATTCAGGGGACCCAAGGAAAAGCATATAGGAGGGAGAAAGCCGTCACTATCAGTGGAGGAACGCCCTCATGGAGAACAAAAGCGCACATTGCACATTTTCTGTCATGCCAACAGATCCACCTTTACTGTCCCGAACCTGTCCCACAATGTTTGAATAAGTGCAGGATTCAGCCTCCACTCGTTTTGAGAGGGACCTCTAGACCACTCTGATGGAGAAGAGATTGGTATGACACCACAGCAGTGTATCTCTGGCAGCTGAACTGAGCGAACGCCGCCCAGCTGATATGAAATGCTAAAGTAACCAAAGCTTTCAAACATGGTGCACACTCTCATTTTCAAACCATATGCCAAAGCCACTTTTGCCATCCCATCCTCTGATAAGACTGCACACGTGACTTTTGTAGTCGACCTACTTTTACTGCACTGCATTATCATTATTGCTGTTATGAACATAACTTTGTCCTCCGTGGCTGTTAAATGGTCAAATATTGGCTTTCCTCATCTTCAGCCTCACCCACCACCAATGGTCTAATCACAGCACTAGCCTTAGCACTAGACTGGGCTGTGTTGGTCTGTCCAAACTGCTTTGAAATAACTGCACAAAACAACACTAATAAACATAATTAAATAGCTCGCACGATGTCTCCCTGTTATATAGACAATCTGACTACATCTAAGACTAAACTCGGGTCTTTTCAAGAACACAGGTTACATGTCCAGAGCTGTCTCTGCAATCACCCACCCCTTCTAATGCCTTTATGTGTTTTTAATTAGGATACTAATTAGCAGGATACAAACATGATGTAATTAGTGTGCTCTCAGTCAGGACAGCTGGAAATAACACAGACATATGCCAGCTACTCTCAAAGGAATACTCCACACAGGGCTCCAATTACCCTGTTCTGTCTCCCCACCCCATTGCCTGTATGTCTGTGTGAAGTTGCATATTCCCTTCTTTCCATAAAGACCATGCAAAGAGAGAGAGAGAAAGAGAAAGATATATATATATATATATATATATATAGAGAGAGAGAGAGAGAGAGAGTAAGAATGTGTCAAGTCTTTGTGAGTAGTAAAGTTAATGAGACAATTGTAATGCTGCAACTTTGGGCTGGCAACCCTACCAAGGTCGATGCATGAACACGGCTGCTATTTAATGTTCATACATATATGTGCATATGTACAATATAGTTTGCCTTTGCATGTCTGCACACACAAAGACACACACACACATACACACATTCTTAGATTCACATGGCATACTACTTGGACAAAACAGGGTAAATTAAGGCACCGCAACCAAGCTTATTTCTGCTTTAAGAAAAACAACAATTATACAAGGAAACTCTTTCTGGGGAGCTGATGCCTTTATAAGCTCTTGATCTCTGCACCACAGATTCTTACATTTTCTATTAAAATCTCTCTCTCTCTCTCACACACACACACACACACACACACACACGCACACACACGCGCACACACACAGTCAATCCTCTGATTAATCACGACCAGTAATATTTCTTTTTTTTTAATAAATTGCAGTGTTGATTCATTTTCATTTGATGTCTCAGTGGCTGGTAAAAAAAAACCATATCAGTATATGAGCGACTATGAACAAAGATGTCTGTAAATGTCGGTAGAAGTTGGTTTGGAGTAACTGGGATCCTTTCATTAGTAACAAGGCAGTATTCAATGGAAATGAGAGGTAAGTGAGTGGACTTCCTGCTAATATCTTGGCAAAATCCTGTCATTGAAAGCTTTCAATTTTGTATTCTGCAACGTCACGGTAGTCGTGCCTGACTATTAACACACATTCATCAATGATTCAATATTTGTATCATAGGAGAATTCAATAAACTTAATTACCTTTTTTTTCTTTTTAACCATTCCTGTGGCTCTTGTTCATTATTTCAATAACCATCAGGATAATGTTATGTCTAATATAAATGAATAATATACATACAGTATAGTGTATAAAAGGTGCTCTCCCATTGAATTGCATTCCCATCTCTTTTTAAATACATATATAATATGTACATGGATTGATAACAATGCTGAGAGCATGATTTCAGGAATATAAAATGAATAAATCTGGACAGAAAGCGCAGTATTTCTATATTATATTTGTATTTAATGTCTTTAAATGCAATAGAAAGGAAAGGAGGTGGTAAACAAACCATGTGGTTCTAATACTGTAAGCACACCATTACATCATTACAATCTGGATGGAATCACTGGGTGAACAGAGGCTAAATACCAGTCACTAGAAATTGAGGCTTACTCATTCACATCAATTTTGACCGGCATATAAAAGGGTAAACACGTCATTGTAATAATGACCTCATAACCTGATTCGAAGTGTAACAACTACAGCAGCGAGCCATGACAGCGTTCTAGCAAATACTGTTTTAAAAATAAAATAAGTAAAAGTATATTCTTGCATAACTCAAATGATTGATCTCTGTGATGGTTAAGTGTCTGAGAGAGAAGAAATAAGGTTCACTGAGCTTAAGTGTATTTACCTTTTAATATGCCCCTTTCTCTACTATAAAAAAAAAGTATTTCATTAGAAGCGAGGATATAGTGACCCATATGTAAATGTGCCAGAGAGAGTAAGCTGCTCTAACGGAACATCATTTGAAGTTAAAGAGAGCGATTGAAGAGTGTGTGCGCATTAAGCGAGAGATTCAAACTCTAAACTCAAAATCTCTCCCAGGAAATCTGATCTGCGAGTTGTGGCTGGAAGCAAACTCGGCATGCCCCTGATGAAATGTCTGTGTCTGCGCATATTTATGTAAGTGCATGCACATGCATGTTTCTCTGTGCCTGGGCGTCATGATTCATGATGATTGTGATTTATGAAAGTGATAGATGACCACATTAGGAGCAGCAGGTTTTCCCCTGCAAATCTCTCTCTGTATATATCATGTGGAGCACAATAAATAAAAAAAAAAAAAACATAAATAAAGCAAGAAATAAATTATTACCCATGTTAGGATACATGTATCATCTGAGGAATTATACCCGTAGAGGCACGTTCTGCTACCGCAATGGAGTGCATGGTCACAGTGTCATTCATTACTTGTATTGTCCAAGTAATACCATACACATTCGCCAACAAATTGCCATTTCATCAAATTAAAAATCTTTTACTGATTTATTTTTTATTTTTTGGTTATATAACTTAGCTTTGATTTGGCCCGTTTGTTATAAATGATTCAGAAATAATAGTTGCTGTGCCTTAGAATTCCTGCTGCTTGTGTTGCTAGGCAACATGTAGCCTTGCAAACCATGAAAAAGGCTGACATCAATTTGAAGGGACTGGCTTGGATTATAGGTTCTTTTGACCAAAATGTTAGTAGTCTTGACCAATTTTCAAGGTTTACTGAAAATGTCACTGCTTATCTCTTCTGAAATCAAACTACAAGCATACAAAACAATGTATCTTCACTGAAAACAGGACATTAAGAGGAACTCCCTCTTTAACACGCGCATGCTCACCTCACTCCTTCTATCTCCACCTCTCTTCCATTGTCACACTCATGGCAACACACACTTTAGATCTCCGTCTCGCTCTCTCTTTCTCTCTCACACTCGAACTTGTGAACTCTCCCCATCTCTTCATTATCCTTCCAAGTAAAGACTTGTTAGACTCAGCAGTTTTGGCCACAATTTCCTTTGCTTTTCACCTACAGCTGTCCTTTAAATCTTCAGGAACCCCATGCAAGTAAATTACTTGGTTGAGATTAGCAACGACACTAATATTTTAAAAAAGATTAATAGAAAATTTTAAAAAGTAATCAAAAAGTGTTTTTTTTTGGCAGAGAAATCATAACATCTTCCCAATTTTCTACCTTTTTTGGATTTCTTTAAATGAAAAATTTGAAAGTCAAAGTAATTTTCTTTTCATGGTGCGCAGAAACCAGGTAAATTCTATTCCATTGTCAAGTTTGCAGATGACACTGTAGTGACTGGCTGGATCACCCACAAGGATGAGAAGGCCTACCTGGTGGAGGACCTATGGTACTATAGCACAAAGCCAACAACCTCTTACTACAAATGACTGCAAAACCAAGGAGCTAGTTGTGAATTCTGGGAAGAAGCATCACACAAACCACACATCCCCGAGGAATGAAGCAACATTTGTAGACAGGGTGAGCACACTTAGGAAATTAGTGTGCTTCTCCTGTCAGGGCATGTCAAGACCAGATGCCCTGTGGAGAGTGGTGTACCATCTGATCTACACTCTCCACACTGCAGGACTTACACACAGAAAGGTGCATAACCAGTGGTAGTATGGTTATGAATGATCTTCACCATCCTAGCAATAGACCTTTCCAGCTTGTATGCTTAAACACTTCTACAACCACAAGTTCAACACAGGCTTAGAAAAAGTGAGACATCTGTATATCCTCTGCCTTGTCTAGCACACTGTCCTCTCTCAATGTGAGAGAGGACAGTCTGCTCATCAATGCTCACAATGGCTTAACAGACGTACAGCAAAGATATCCTTGGAGGCAGATAAACTATAGAAAAATCTCTTGGCATCTAACATCGCAATGTTCAGACATACTGTGCACTGAGCTATTATGAGGGTTTGTATTAAGCATTGAACGTTTGGAAAATGCTTCATTTTAACCATTGTGTTTTCAAAGCAAGAAATATGCTTGACTTTGAGTACTCTAAACTAATATAGCTACACACTCTAACTAAAGTTCTTGATTTTAAAGATATTCTGGCATTTATCAACACAATCTCTCATATGTAAACCAAAAATATTTGAAAATACCACAGCGAGATTGTCTGACATGGGCTCTGAAATGAAAAGGGGCTGTTTTTCTGTTCTGCTCCACGTCTGGTGCAAACCCGAGCACCCGTTTGCTCTCATAATCCTCTGACTTTTGGCTGTTACTAGAGAACAAGAGGATTTAATGGCAATTGGCTAACTAATGAAAATACTTTAAAAATGGCTTTGGAGAGGAGCCACGGGGAGGCAGGAAGGAGATTGACCTGTATACAATGGAGGAGTTGGCCTTCGCCAGCCAGCTCTGTTGCTTGCTTAATCTGGAAATTAGCAAGTATTAAGTAATCATGATCAAAACATACAGTCAGTTACTATGAGCAGCTGGTAAAATAAACAAAGTGACAATATACATCTTGCTGTAGGTATAAAGGAATTCTATAAACTTTTATATTTTGCACTTGCATTTATGGTAGCAATTCAAATATGATGATAAAGGCTTCAATAGCCTGGAAATTTTTGCTTTAGGTACCTTGAAAGTGCTTGAAAAGTGCTGGAATCTTTTTTAAAAAGCTGCATGAACCCTGTACTATACGACTGTGTCTATGTTCAAATCCAATCACTCTCTTTTCCCACATCTTCTGAGGCGAAGTTGGAAACTGAGCAGCACAGGGGCTCTGCTTTTGTCATGCTGGCTCCCTGCAGATCTTCTCGTCTCAGCTGTAGAGAGGAGCTGATGGAGTGACCTAAGCTAACACTCAGCTTCTCTGAATCCGAATCAGGTTTATTTCCAAGTAAGTTCTCACATTACAAGGAATTTTGCTTGATATATTGGTGAGTAATCAAGAAACATAAATAGAAAAAAATAAAAATCCAAATTTAAAATAGAGATGTCTTACAATAAAGAAAAGTGTACCCTTTATCTGTTATAAATGGAAGAGATAGATAAGCAATAAGAGGTGTCTCTACATTCAACACTCCAATATTGCACTGACAAGTCAAATATTGCACAGATGCCTCAAATATTGTGTGGGTGAGCAGATAGCTCACAGAGTGAGTTAGATATTGAAGCCTCCCAACCGTCATGTTTCCTTGGCGAGGACAGTGTCATGATCCTCTGAGTTTTGTTAAGTTACAGTTTTGTCTCGTCTCATGTTGTCCTGTCATTTCCGGTTTTTAATTTGAAGTAACCCTGTCTCCCTCTCGTTTCAGATGTCTTTAGTTCCTGTCCTTATGTGTCCCGCCGTCTGTGATTGTCCAGCCCCTCCCTGATTGTTTCCACCTTGTTCCCCATTACCTTGTGTATATATAGTCTGCGCTTAGTGCATTTAGTGTCTTTAAACATTCCTCTGTCCCCACTTCTCTTCTTTTTCTGACCTTAGCTGTCCAACTATGGCTGTGAACCAGGCCTTGCTGTTGTGCCTCACTGTGGTGCCTGATGGTGCACAGCTGTCCTCACAGAAGCTGATGTAGAACGTCCGGTATCGATCCACGCAACCATGTCTCCGCGAAGCATAGAACAAAGAATAAAGAAAAGTCTCTGTTCTTAACCCAATAGTAGCTGACGTTTGTTTCAAAGTGAATGCATGTTAGAGTGAAAATATTCTCGGATGTTGCGCAATGTCCGTGCTGATGGAGACACATTGGTGCACAGACCCACCTATCTCCTACAGCATTTCACTGTGTGTGCAAAGGTGAGCGCACTTTTACTGGTTTCTATGCTTGTTTTGCTGCTTTGGATAAAAAATGACTCCATTCTCTTCATTTCATTTTTCTATTGCTGACTTTGTGATTTTTACATGGGAAATTAAATGAATGTGTCTGACGAACTGTAATGACTCGCTGAATGAATTGGCCAATAACAAATTATAGTGGAAAGAAAAGGTCACCTTAAATTATGGAGTTCATTATAAAAAAAAAAAAGTTCATGTGTATTATTTCTGTGGTCAGAGACAGTTCAATCAATCATCATTTTATAAGCACGAGTAGCTCATTAGCAAAGTCGCACAAGGGAGCCAACGGTCTTGTTTGCTATTTCATTTAGAACGGGGTAAAAATCTGCACCAGGAAGTCTTCATGTTTGTGTTCAGTCTAAAATATTGGTAATGCCTCTGATGTGAGAACATGTCACTCACTTTTGGCTTTGTATCCTTTTGACACTGACTCAGTAAACATCTTTATGTAGAATCAAAATCTCTCTTTGCTGACTTAATGAAATTCACTTCAGACCCGTCTTGATGCGATACATTGCATTTCTATGATTAAGTATGATAGAATTGTTGTAAACACTTTTATTATTCCATTATTTCTACTGGACAGTATTTTGGCCACTGGGTGCAGGAGTGGATTTTTGGCATCAGTAAGAGAGAAAGATGTAAATTAAAATAGACTCAATGTAATGATCATGATAAAAACCTTTTTAGATGATTAATTGTGTTCTGTTTGGATGGATATTGGAACAATGTCATTTTATTAGAGATAATACAGAAATCAGTCAACTGAAATTAAGCCCCCCAAACAGGCAATTGTTAATTCACAACCCAATGCTGCTGTTGGTGGTTGTGCGATTTGTATACTGTATGCTGTGTCTACAGTAATTGCTTTTGACCATGCAGAATGGTTGGTGAGTAGAAAATATTGAATATTGACAGCAGTGTTACAGCTGATGGATAGATAAACTGAACCACATACAAAATGGCAGTTCATTGGGGAACCTTTTAAATTAAATACTGCAAATACCAAAAAAATCACATTCTAGTTCCAATACATAATAACCAAGCACACAGCTTGGTTAATATATCTTGCTAGTGTGCTCCACTGAGTGGTGTACCATTCTAACAGAACTTATTACTTTTAATCATGCAACCTTAAGTTCTTCAGGGTCAGCTGTACAGATTGAGGGGATTGGTAGAATATGGTCAACTTTGTATTTAAGGATAGAGGATGGGTTTTTCCAATGCTCTTCATCATATTGAGAATTGTTTTGAAAAGTGGCATCAAACAGCCATTCAAAAAAATTTACACTTTGGATTCATTGTTCACAGCAAGCACTGTGGACACTTGTGTTGGCTTTATATTAGCCTCACTACAACCTCATACAAACATTAAGTCTAATATTAGGTAATTGGTTGGACACATCACCTTCCTGTTTGCTGTTTGTAGAAGTAGGCTAACACACACTTTTAAGTACGCAACCCAAATGTTAGGGTGGAGGTTATGGTTCAAGTAGCTTTAAAACAGGCTTTAAGGTTAACACTTCAAGGTTACGATTAGGGGATCAAACAACTTTGGTTAAGGTCATTAATTTTACAGGACTAAAAACTAACTCAGGGCATCAGTGTCTTTGACTCCATTTGCACCTGTCAGATTTTTTAGCTGTCATTTCTCAAAAATGCTAAATTTAAATACACCCATGAAGCATTTGAGACATACTGAAACCCGCTTAAGTGGTTTGAGTCTGGCCAGAATTATAAAAGTTGTAGATTCAACCATCTCTCCAACCAATATTAGTTTTATTAAAGGAAAAGGAAAAAAGGCTCCAGCAGTATACATGTACAGGCATGAAGGTGCACTGAGCTACTGTAGTGCTTCTCTGATCCCTGATCAGTTTAACCTCTGAATCATCTGTGTGGGTGAGAGAGCACTGATCAGTATAGTTGAGGGAGCAACACGAGTGAAAGCCTGTGAAGATTTTTAGACTTTTGTCTCACTTACTTCCATTGTAGTTCATAAATACGATTCAAATACAAGTTGTTAGCTAGCAAACTAAACTGCTACAGAGCAGATGCTATTTTCCTCTGGCCAGTTTTGGCTGTTACAAATCCAACTAAGCTGGAGTGGAGCCGACTCTGATTTGCATGTATCCCTGGAAAACCAAGACAACTGTACTGATCATATTTGTGATCTGGCCAACAGAGACACATGCTGTATTTGTGGCTTAGTGTATTACATCCCCTCTGTGTTTTAGCCCCAATACGAGACAGTTGAAATGATCTGTGTTTCCTCATCTCTTTCATTCAATTTTCTCACATTGTGAACTGAGCATTTGTATTTGAAGACAAAGGCGAAAACTTTCTGAAATCAAAGGAGACCAGGTTCAGAGTGAATGCCTCTTTCAGTTGTGTTGAAAAAGGGGGAAATTACTCATACACTTTCCCACCCCCAAATCTTAAAAAAAAAAAAAAACCTCTGACCTTTTTGATGAAAAAGCTGCCTGTCAAAAGGATCATGGTTGGATTGTATCAATTATGTCATGAAACTGTCTCCCTATTTGATGGTACATAATTTTTATTTCAGTATAGCAAAAATAGATGTGTCAGTTTTAATGTTTTGTGTAACTGTGAGGGCCATGATTCCTCATTAGATTTCCAGTTTAGATAAGATGAAATTTAACACATCATAAAACTAATATTACACAAAATTAGATGTCACTACTGCTTGGTGGGGTCATGTCATGAAACTCGAAATGCATTCTCATATAACAGGACTGGCTGAGCACTCGTATTAATCCAACAAAACACAAATACAGTTTTGCATTTTGGCTACTAGGCCTCCAGTTTCTACTTCTCTAGCCAAAAAGACAAGCATGTTTAATTAAGTTGTATTTTTTCAATTTTCTTTAATTTGATTAATCCATTTGCTTAATTTCGGACGGAGCTCTGTCATGCTGAAGCAGCACCAGTAACAAAAATGTGTTTAATGTCTTTAGGGACCAGTGGAAACTTTTACAAATTTTTTGTCTTTCTATCCTGTTTCCATGTTCCAAATCAGCTGTGACTTTCTGATATAAAAGGACTTGATCCTGAAGAACTTCAAAATAGCTGCAGGAGACATCTTTTTCATCTCCCTCCCCTTCCCACTGGAGTGGCTGTTGACACTTGCCAGAGGGTGCAATTGTGCAATTAGCACTCCTACTGCAACTACTAGTGACAGTGTCATACTCAGCTGTTCATAAATAACAGGCATAATGTGACATTTAGCAGAAAATGAAATGCAAATGATACCATGATCCTGAATGTGATGCCTTGAACTTTTCAAGCACCCTGGTGTAAAAACACTATCAGCATGCCACTGAATCCTAGTCTATTACCATGGGAAAGCTTAAAATTGGAAAGTCTGAGTAGACATGTTAACCAAAAAAAAAATACAACAACAATGGACACACTGATACTATTAAGTATAAAATAAACTACACCTAAACATCTACATGTGTGGTGCTAGCAGATACACGCCTTGTGTGGAGTAATGGGCTGTTAAAGTTCGGGATGGGTAAACTCTTAAAGGGTTTCTCACATCATCAGTTTTTATATGAAGTAATTAAAGGAGAGAAAAATCAATTTGGTGGAATTATGTGAAAGAAGAAACATATATTTAATCAGGAAGTCGTACAAAAGGGCTGATAAACTGTGGCAAAATAACCAGAACTGGATCATAGTGCATGTTTGATAACTCCAAACCAATGATTAGCTGTCACAGAGACACTGGATATCATGCAGTTTTCTAAAAGTCTTGTGAAATTGTTTCAGCTTTACCACTCAACGCTAGAATGTCTATTCCAGACCATTCTACTGTACATACTGTTTATTAGGTTGCGTTCCTACTGTTTTGTTCATTTTGTCTATGTTTCATCCCTTTTCTCTGTCACCGGTGTATCAATCATTCTATATATTAGTTCATCTTTAAAAATCTCTCTATGCACTTCTGTCTGGGTAGATGCATTGTACTTGTATTTACTATGTACAATGTCAATAAAGTTAATTCAGTCCAATCTAATTATAGAATAGTCACACTTAACTCTATCTATAAGCACTATATAAAAATGAATGGTTCATAATGCAATATTAAGCATTACAGTGCTCTTGTAAACCACATTCATTTGGGCATGACCAGTTAATGAATGTCCGATAACATGTTTAGTAAAGTTGTAATTTAATATAAAAACTGCTTTACATATGTGAAAGCAGTTAACTCTGGCTAACTCTTTATCATGCTTTTTCATTATGAACTATTATAACGACAGGCTAATCTATAATCTGTGAAGGATTTGTGCATGTGCATAATCATTTATTGACTGCTTTTTCTGCACTATAAAAGTGTAGTGAGCTATTATTCAGAGGGTTAAACTAAGTGTTACCAGCATACCATAGTAGTACTATAGTAAGCCAGTTTTAGAACAGTCCAAATAGAGTGTAATAATATATAACCAACTGTATTTCATACTTCTTAACATAGGACTGATATTTTCATGTGGTGTATTCTGTCTTGGCCTGATGACATAATGCACAGTGTAATAATATGTATGACAATGTGTTGATGGTCTTTCTCTCTACATTGTTTTCCCTTTGTTACAATGGCATATCATGTAAACTTTTTAAACTTTAATCAGGGGTTACTCTAAGTAGAAAAGCAACTTTATGCTGTACAGAGTTCTACAAAAAGAAGTGGACTTTGTGGCTGGCTGTGGCTGCTGCCTGATTCCAGCGAATGAATATTATGCCTAAAGGGCACCATTCAAAAATATGTGATCTTCACAAATGTCTCTGCTCTTTTCTGAAAACCGCACTTTAATAATTCAAACATTTGCAGAAAAAGAGCTGAAGCCTTGGAAAATTAATATTAATGTGACAAGAGGAAAAAGAACATGCACATACAGGACATTTCCGGCCAAAAAGAACTACTTGCAGCAAAACAAAAAAAACACGAAAAACAATCAAGGGAAGACAAGACCATGAAATATTGCACAGCAGTTTCTATAATTTATGATTCTAATAATACTAACCAATTATGATGAATCACTCCACAAAAAATTGCCAGTTTTGTGTCATAAACTTGGTGCTGTAGATAATTTTATAAAATGATCACGGACAAGCAAAATATGGTCTGTCTGACTAAGTCATCTTTATATATTTCCTTGATAGCAAAACAAACAGTGCTGTAAAATATTACACTGCATTAAATTGCAGTATCACAAAGAGCCCTTGCTGTCCAAATTATGAAAGCACATAATCTCTGCTTAACTTCAGACGGGCCCAATCTCTACAGAAGAGGGTCAGTATGTCTGGCTGAGTCAGTTTTGTCTTAGTCCATCACAGTTAAGGTAAAGTGGTCATTGCTGTAAGTCTCCTTATGGAGCTGCAGGCCTGCTCTCTCAGCATCGAGGTGATTTCATGGTGCTTCATGCATGATTGAACTTTGACGCAAGTAGCATTTTGAATGACACGTCGCCTCCTCCTTCCTTCTTTTGAGTCAAGCTGATTTCCTGCAGGCTTCATTTCCTGCACCAACAGTTGGCTCACAGTTGGGGACAAAAATTTCAAATGAGTAATCAAAGGTGCTACAAGGAAGCTTAAAAAAGACGAATGGGTTGATGGGAGTATAAACTCATACCCTTTGCAAATAAAACATGACACTAAGGTTCTAACTAGTGATTATTTTTGCTAGCAATTTTGATTATTTTCTAATAATCATTTAGTGCATTGGTTCCCAATGTGGATTTCAGAACTCCTCAGAGGGTTCATTATCAGGGTTTCTAAAATCCAACAGAATAAATCCAACAGGACAATAACAGGGTGATAAAGAGAAAACAACATAGTTCTGCTACTGCTAGAAATGTATTAACAAATATTGGAGTGATTGTCATGATTGACATTCGTGTCCCCCCAGGTTGAACTGTAATCCCTTCACTTCTCCTCTAGCGCCATCTTTGGATAAGAGTTTCAGTTTTTCCAAGTCTTGGGTTTATGACCAAATACCTGCTAAACTAATGACATTCCAATCAGGTGCGTTTTGCATTTAGGGCTAATTTCTTAATGTCAGCATGCTAACACGCTAAACTAAGATGGTAATCGCGGTAAATACTAGTCTGCTCAACATCAGCATGAAAGCGTCGTCACTGTGATCGTGTCTTTGGTAGCATTTAGCTCAAAGCCGTGCTGTGTCTGAGCACAGTCATACAGAGCTGCTAGCGTGGCCGTAGGCTTAGTCTTGTCTACTTTAACATCCAAGTGAAGTGACAAGGGGCAAAATGAGGTTCTGACTGGAAAAGATAGATTTAGATTTTTTAATACATGACATAATCAGTCCTATCAGTCCTCATGTTGGCAGTGAAGTGATACCTTGTTAAGTGACAAAAGTGAAAGAAATGGGGGGAAAAAAATCCACAGTCCTGGTTTGTTAAAAATTCTATTTTTACAGTTCAGCTGAAGCTAATATGCAGCTTCAGGATACTGCCACTTCAGAGGGGTATCTTCATCCTGGTATTTGTGCGTAGATTTATTTCCAGTGTTTTTTTGTTTTTTTTCCCCGCAATACAACAGAAGGTAACCTTCCACCTGAGGAAACACTGTCCAAAGAAACATAAGTACTGCTTAAAAGAGTGCAACACTGAGACACAAACTTGATCTGACTGACTCAGACTGCTTATGCCTCATTTTAGCTTAGGATAAAACGTGGACTGTGCTTGATCAATCAATTGATCTATGAAATGTCAGAAAATGGTGAAATAAGTCAATCACGATTTCCCAAAGCCGAAGGAAACTTGTCTTCACATTGATTGTTTTGTCACACGAATAGATAAATCACAAACAGTGAACCCAAAAGACTAGAGGAGAACAGATTAGATTGGCTAAACATTTAAATTCAACTATCTGAATATCATTCCTTGGGGCATCCTGGTGGCGGCATAGGGTATTTAAGATGCTGATCATGTAATTGCAATGTCCCCATTTTGAGCCAGGACCAGGCAGCCAGGGACCTTTGTTGCATGTCACATCACATCTTTCTCTGGCGTTGCCATTTCCTGCCTGGGCTAGAACTTTTGTACAGTGGTGCAGTGTGTTGGCTACCTGGCTTGTTTGCAAGTGCTGGTTGTGTTTTTGTAAAGTGGTGCAGTGTGTTGGCTGCTTGGCTTGTTTGCTAGTGCTGGTTGTGTTTTTGTAAAGTGGTGCAGTGTGTTGGCTGCCTGGCTTGTTTTCTATTGCTGGATTTCTTTTTTCCCCCTCTGCTCCGTATGCTTGCATTTGAAAGCCTGGAAACAGCAAATGTTTGGCATTTTTTGATGAATGACTTTTGAATCAAAACTGTTAATTATTTTTCCGTTCATTACTTTAGCATTATATTACATGTTCACTAACTTCTATCAAGCTTATTAAAGTAAACTAAAACTTATAAAATATAGAAAACCAAGAAGATATACATGAAATATCAATTGTTTTAATCTTTGTCAATGTGGTTATATTTCTCAACACTGCAGGATGAAGAGGAATTGGTGCACACTTTTATTGAGGATGGGATCTTTACAACTGCCTTCGCAAAGTGTGGTGTTTATACAGTGATGCCAATGCTAAACGTCTTTAATCTTGCCCCAGACAAATACCCCCCCCCCACTCTGCTTCCCATGTGTAAAGTTGAATGAATGCACTTCATAAATAGTGAGCATGTGTAAGCAGGTGTGTTGTTTATATTAATTACACTTAGACCTTGCAGTGTACAAATGCTGGTTACCCCTATATCCATCCAGTATGTGCACACTTCCCTATGTGTATGGATTTGTGCCGGCTTTGTAGTTATAAAGACTGTGGCGGAATAAGATGTTTGCATGTTTTTGACAGAACAAGTGAAGGTGGGTGGGTTGATGTTACTGTTATCAGAGGATGAAGAACACAGTGACTGCCAAAGCCTGTGGCAAGAGGAAAAGGGGAGCAGGTAGGAGATTATAAAATTCAATTTAGGGCAATAGAGGGGGTGGATCTTTTATATAAGGTACCGCTGAGCTGCTTTCCCCTATTCTAAGACACAAACACACATGCATACACACACTTTCGAAAATCTGCTGTAGAATCTTCCCTCTCTGTGTTTTTGTTGTGATATCCAGTAAAACAGAAGATCCCTATTTGTCTTAGCTGCAGGGCCAAGCCAAGCTCCTGATGCTGCTAATAATACACCACTCACTGGGGTCTGAGTTGAGTATGTATGACTGTACTTCTGCATGTGAGAAGAAGGGAGGAGCGCCTTGGGCTAAAGAGCCACGTTTACAACATTTCAGTACATGCATCATCATCCAGCTCAGCCTCTGCAGGGAGGAGTTCTTTTGAAGATCACTCTGCAATCGAGGGAAGAGGGCATGAAATTGCCCCTCTGAGATAGTTAAGAGGTTGTTGTACTGAATAAATGGAAATACTTCTCACCAAGGGGTTTGTCGGCATTGTTGTCCGAGCAGCTGTTCTCACCGTCCGCACATTCAAATGAAGATAAACGGAGATGTTTTCGGTTTTTCTCTGTTTTGTCAACCAGAAAAACATTTGAGCCAAGCAGTAATGAACATGTATCTTTCCCTCATTAGCCTCCCATTGCCATTAATAGCGGTTCATTTATTGGCTGACAGGAGCAGCATGATCTCGCTCCCACTCGAGGTGCAACACCCTGGGAGTTTAGAAACTGAATTGAGCGGACACAGAAAGCATTCTACAAACTATAAAAACCTCTTAATAATTCAATTTTATAAAACTCTATTTTGCTTGATCACAGAAATGATGAATTTAATAATTCAAGACCAGAGAGGATTTCATGATGCCCACATTAAAAGCTGCTGTTTCTGCGCCTGGAAGGCAGAAGTGTGTGTGGGGGGGGGGGGGGGGGGGGGGGGGGGGGGGGGGAAGCACCAGAGCAAATGACTTGACTGGAATCTGGAATATGAAACCTACTGTATATTCATTGAAATCTCGCTCCGCGGTGCACGCCTGCTTGCACTTAAGCTCTTAATGGTTTCTTAAAACTGATGAGGTAAAGGGGACAGGGAGCAGAAAATGAAAGTGTTCTTCTAAATGTTTTTTGGAGGAACGCCTGTCAAGTGGAACGGAACTGGAGGGGGAAATTAGCCAGGGGACATGTGAAGTGAGTGCTGTGGCTGGCTGTGTGACATCCTTCTCTCTTCAAAGCTGTCTAGGAAGGGAGGGGCACAGTATCTCAGAGAGGCAGGGAGTGCTTGAGGAAAAGACCACAGAGAGACAGTGAACTTGCAAATCTGCTTTTTCTGTCTCTCACAGGAGCCAATCACAACCTCACTTACCTAGTGCTGAATTCTTAGAGTGTTTTAGTGATTGTTTATACCATTTAAGCATTTCTGAGTCCTTTCAAAGCCGAACATCCTTTAGTTAATTGCAACCATTTATCTTACAGATAAACAAAGACTGGGGTTGGGCATCTTTGGGAGTTTATCAATACTGCAATTGATACCTCTACTGCTGAGCAGAACTCTTATCAATACTCCTTGATTCAAATGAGAGTCAAATTAAGAGCAGCAGTATTCAATGTCTTTATTTATTCATTTTTCATAAAGTGTCCATGTCGTATTATTGTTTACAAGGAGATACGGAGATTTAGTGTGTGATTTAGTCTCCTAACAAATGTTATACATGTATTATTACATGTTGAATACTCAATTCTGATCAATTACTGAACTGTATGCTTTTTATTTCTGTATAACAGCCCATTGCTATGGATGCAGTTCTGATAGAGGAAGCGATAAAATCATTTCTAAGTCGATGTTTTGGGTCAAAGTAGGGATTTCTTTACTATGACATAGTATAGCGAGACTGTCAGTATTGCAAAGCGATCTCCAAACAGGGTGATGAAAGACCTGTGTCATGCTGAAGGGGTTTGTTTTGCAGTAATGCCTGGCTCTCTGTACATCATCCCTTATATCTATTGTAACTACTGTCGTTCCTCAAAATTACAAATTACAAGATTGCATGATTGCACAGCTCAAGTGATGTAGCCTCTTAGCGGTCGTAGTAATTATGACTTTTGTCCGTCAAGGAGGAAGTTGGGTGAAGTAGATGTAGAACTTGAAAGTCCGTCTAGGGGGCAGGACGTGGTGAATGAATGGGTCAGCTAAACACAGGACTTTGCCATGGGAGGTCACTGTTTGTTCCCTGACCATAAGCACACGGTTATTAGTGTAACCATGATGACGAAAAGCCTCCTAATCTTAATGAGGTAGTTATTAGTTAGATGACTAACTAATTTAAGTTAATCAAGTTGTTTTCTAACCATAACCAGACAGTTATTTTAGCCCTAAACCTCCATGTTTGTGCCTAAATCAATGACAACTAATGTTGTCATGCCAATGGCTATAACATGTCATTCAGGAAGGCAGTTACAAATGATGTATTTTGCTGTTTCATTTGGAGGACAGCATTTATCTGGGAGAGTTATCAAAGTAAGCAAAATGCACTTTTTAATGCCTTTTCAATCTCTCAAAGTAGGTGTGTGAAAACAAATATTAGATTTTGGCTCCTCTTCTCTACAGTTCACTTCGTGTTGAACATGTGACCTCCTTAAGCCTCTCAGCAGGCTGCAGGTCCCGCCTACTGAAAACTTAAAACCGCCTCGCTGTCTGCCATTGTTGTTACCACACTTTAAAGAGACTGAAGCTAAAATGAATTGGGGGAGGAAGAAAATAACAAGATGCAGTATATGCAAGGTATAAGAATTAGAATTATGTGTTTTTGCTACATATTGCAATAAAGCCACTGTCACATAAAACCATTCCATAATCTGACAGTGAGAATGCAGCCTAAGTCAAAACCTCTTACAAAAAGCTCCATTTGCAGGAGGAATATGTGCCAGCTTTGAATATGACCCATGTTATTTTAAAAGTAATAATAACAAACAGTGCTTTTAAATGTAATTGTGGTTGGATATCATTGAAGAACTGAATATGTCAAGAATACAATGCCTTGAATCATGTTTTGTCCCCCACAGGTCCCAATGCAGCTACTTTCTAAAGATATTTTTATCTGAAAACAACACTTTTTTTTACGACTAACCTAGTTCATCAGCCTATAAAACACACCCCACTGTCTTTTATCAGATCATGGAAGAAATGGAAACAGTACAACAGAATTAAGCCTCACCATAATACCATCATATATACCTAATGAATATACCTACCACTAATTATAAGTATATTTTAAACCTCACATATCTGTATTTTCGTTGTTTTGACTGATTAGACCCCGTCTAATGACTGTTTGGGCGTGTACACACCATGCTTGATTGACAGATTTTCTGCCTCAGGAAAGGGGTCGGACAACTTGCACATGCATTCAAACCACGACAGCAGATCAAGGGACAAAACAAGCAAATGGCCTGATGGCATACCCCCCACTGCTAGCACCATGGTCACAGCAGATAAATGAAAGTGTAGCTATTTTTACCATGTTACATAATTAGTTGAACTGGTCATTTACACTGGAAAAAAGACATTCACCTCTTTTACTTATGTGGATATTTTGGCAATTTTCACAATTCCAATTCTCGGTGTCTTCTGATTAAAATCAGAAAATTGAATTGATTCGAGAAACTGAAACCTATTTACTTGAGCACACTGTGTGCAAAACGTTTCAATCATGTTTTTGGTCAACTGAAATGCAATATGCAATATAACAGGCAGTTCAGCAAACTGATCTTGATGAACCTCACCAAACATGTTGATCTACAATCTGTGGAGCAAGAAAAAAAAGCAGTGTTTGCGTATATTTTTATATCTCCGGCTTTGTAGTATGCCCTCTATGCTGCAAGGCTAGTAACAGGAAAAACCATCATTATCCACACATTTGTACAGATGTAGGTCTTTAAAATTGGAACAGACTGTGAGCCGAGTTATTTTTTTGGTATAAAAAAGTTTGGTCAAGCTGTCGTGTGTGTGTGTTCGCAAATGTGTGTGTGTGTGTGTGTGTGTGTGTGTGCTGGTTTTGCTGGCTTGTTTGTTAGTGCTGGAGTTCGATGATCCGCTCGCTAACATTCGTCTCTGGGCGATGATGTACTCTCATCTTGCAAAGCTACTTATCAACTCCTTAAATCCAAACACTGGCCTTCTTTGAAGATTAACAGCGCTAATTTTGGAATCTTTGAATTGATGCAGAATCACACAAGACAAGAATCTAAATTCTTCTTTAAATGCACTTTTTCCTTCAATCCCACTTGTTAAAACTGTTGTTGATTATGTAAGTTAAATGTCACTATTAAAGTGATGAATTGTTGAGCCTTACCAGACAATGTAGACTCCTTTTTAATAACGGATTGTATCAGTGGTAGTATTGAATTCGCCAGATCTGATGGCTTTCTCAGTAACTCTTTCTTGAGATGATTTGAGCTGCATTTCCCTTTCACCTGCTTGCATTTGCAGTCTGTACAACTGATGTGAATGTGGCATCACTGAATGGATTTTAGTGATCTCAGCAAACCCCCGATACGGCTGCATCCAACGTGAGCAGAAGTCTTTTCAGTAAATGATAGCACACCTGTCTGGTCTTAAAGGATGGAAACTTCAAACTTGAAAGCTCCCTGTGAACCCAAAGTGAAAGAGACAGTGAACTGTTTGCTGCTGGTCTCTGACACCATTCTGTGCCAGTTTTGACAATACCTCACTGAATCCTAGCCACAGCATAGTAAATGTGTTGTGTTGGCTTTTGTTCTTCCACATTGCCATCCTCAGGGGCTGCTGGTGCTGCACAGCCAGCCGGCCAGCAAGATGGCACTTTCATCAAACCAGGCTCATGCCAGCTTCTCAATTATTAAACGCCTGAAATAAGCAACAGTGTAGAACACCCCAACGGTAGTCTGTAGGCACCTGTCAGTGATGTTGAAAAGGAGAGATTGTTTTTGAGATGATGAGATTTGGATTAGTGTTATGTGGCGAGAGACAATACACTGATGCTGATTGCTACGGAAACGCTTGCAGTGTTAGACGGGAGAATTAGAACACCCCTTTTGTTTTGTAGCAAACTGCAGTCAAACTGCATATTGATGCCAGATGTACGACTAACATCAGGCACAGGAGTGTACATACCACTGCCTAAGCCTGGGTCTCAACTCCCTGGTCCTGTTTTTAGAACCCAAAATAAATCTGCATGTCATAATGCGAATTTGTTTATGACAAACTGTGTTATATTTAACATAGAGCATGGCAGCAGCATCAAATTGATTATACATAAATGACAGGTTTGGAACATATCTAATGTGTTTATTGTTCTTTAAAAATACATCAAAAAGACATCTTTTTTTTTTAAACATTCTACAAAGCAGCTAACTTGGATGTGACAGACTAATTTGGAATGTAAACAATCACAGTATGATTTTTTTTTTTTTTAGCCAAGTCCCAGTAGGACTGTCAAGAAGAACTAAATAACTCTGTGAATTCAAAGAGACATGGAATATCCTTCTCCAACATCCATGGAGGTCACCGAATAATGGGTCAGAGTTGTTAATAAGTATAAATAAATAAACGTCCTACACAGCACAAACCTACATTTTCAACGTTAAAGCAGGCTCAGCAATTTTTTGTGAGCCCACATATCAAGCAACGGATACAGACATTTCGGTTCTTTTCTCAGCTCACTGCACAAGCCTCTGATTCCTTTATTCTGAGAAAACACTGCAACCACATTTTTAATCTCCAGAGAGTAACACAGCATTGGGGCAAGTGTTTCTGAGCATGCTCAGGGACCCAGTTCTGTGTTTACAAAAGCAAAGGTATCATACTTTGATGTATTTTTGATTGTGTTTGTTTTTTGATGACAATAGAATTCTATGGCAAATGCAAAATCAAGTTGAGGCCCATCTTGTGGCACAAAAGTGAGTTTTCTTTAGCAAACATGACAAATTTCTTAGCATAAAAAAATCTCAACTTCAAAACCCTGCCATGGAGACATGAGCTACACTTCAAACTGAAGATTTAAGTCTGTGGAATTTCTGAAAGGAGTCAAAACTTTCCTTTCCTTATTGGCTTTAGATTTTACATTGGTTTTGCCCCTTAATCATCAGTGGACTGCACCATTTGAAACTCTCCTTCACTCACAGATAGCACCAAGGGGACGGCCCCGGTCACTGACTGCTTGATTAGTTACAGTCTTAATAATTTATATGAACACAGACTGTAAGCACAAGTTGCAGTTTCATTTATGGAAATCTCACAGTAAGGCAGGATAGAACACGTATCTTCTTTCAGTTGTGCATTGTGAAGCCCCAGAAATAAATCTGGTGCCCAATCATAGCCTTTTAAAATGTCTCATCCATTACATGTAATCATGATCCAACAAACTATTTCGCTATAGCTGCAAATGTTTTGATAAAAGTAATCTTGCTCTATTGTCACTGTTCTTTTGAACAACAATAACGAGTGAATAATGAGTAATAATTTGCCTTGTACAAAATGTAGGATTTGGAAAACTCCATTACTAAGGTAGTCATTTTGTGTTTATTTGCCTTTATTTAGTTATTTATTACCTTGACTTACAACATTTTGACATTTTTATTTTGCTTATTTGTTTGTATTCAAGGTGGTGGTCACTTTAACTTTCTATGTTATTGTAACACCAGAATTTCCCCCCGGGGATCAATAAAGTATTTATATATATCTATTTTTCATTTGAAGTATTTTCATTTCAAGTATTTGTCATTCAAATTGCAAATATTTTTTTACTGTCCCTTTACTATAATGAGCTATATAAATTGTAGCTATATACATTTAGCTATATACATTGTAGCTACATACATTTAGTCCAAAGTTCAGAATGTAAATTTTTCAGCATTAAAGGTTTTGAGTCTCTGTTGCTACCATAACTTTCTGTAACTAAAGAATAAATTATTATTTGGGGTGGTATCATGCCCCTTAGTGTTAGATATATTGCTTTCTCTTTTGTTTAGTTGTTACATTTTGAAAGAATATCTAGCAAACAGATTTTTTTATTGAACGTTTTAAACTCTGTCAAGCCCATTGTTGAATCTTGTATACACCCATTGTTCTAAAAGCTTCATGAGTTTTCAGGTGGGTGATTGTAATTACCCTGATTTACAAATATAATCCTTATCACAGCGGATGGATCCACATTTAAGATATATCATAAGCTTTGGGATAAACGTAATGCCTCACTTCTATGCAGATTGCCATGAGTCTCCCCACACAACTGAGGAAGTTTGCACTCTTCCGCACAAACCCGGGTTAACATTGAAGGGCAGGTACACATGCATATAAGAGACCATGCACATCACACACTTTAGTCACCTTTAATGGATATTCAACCTTGTGATTAGCAAACTAACATATTCCACTCTTTAGATGTGTTGAGGGCCTCTTAAGCAGTTCCTTGCTCTTTGCTAATTGCTAAGTCTGTCAAATCCAGATCAATTACCATGTAACCCATCCACCCTTGCTTTAAAGTTTGGACCAAGTGTTGTGTCTTTTAAATAGATGTAAGGCAATTTGGATATAAATGTAAGATATAAATGTGAAATATACATTCTGACAGAAATAAGTTCTGTGGACACATATTAATGTGCCTGACACCCTCCATCTCTACCCCACCCTCAACCTTCAACCCTCCCACTGAACACACACAGGTACACACACACACACACACACACACACACACACACACACAGTATAAACAAGCATTCACACTTTGCAACAAATTGCTTAACGCATGTATGAGCCATGCCATGCTGATGTGAAGTGGTGTCTACAAAATAGTTAGACAGTGTCCAATTACTCAGGATCCCTTAAAGTCACTAAACCATAAAAACACATTTGCAAAAGTGTAGCTTTAGATGAATACTGTGTTTTAGTAATTGGTGCCACATTCAATTAACCTCAGAGAACACAAATTCAGTATTGTGTTACTGTTATAATGTGCTCCTCTGAACCAGTGTTGTAGATTGCTTCCCCTGGATCAGATTAATTTTTAAAGTTTTAAATGTTTCACTTTTCTTTATCCTAAGTAAAACCTGAATAATTGGAGACCTCCAACATCTGAGGTAAAGCGTGTTTTGAACAAAGAGTCAAGGGTGCTTAGCTGTGATTCAGTGTCTTTTTACAGGGCATACTTGATAAAGGATTTACCTCTCTGTTGAGCCTTTGTATTTTGATTTTGAGTTTTTATTTTTAGGCTGATGCGATGGGTCATACCTCACACTCCCTGGAGCCAGAAATTGTGCAAGTGCAGGAACCAGTGCCATTGCCTAGCACCTCCAATGCCTCTGGTGTGGCAGCAGGGTTGTAGCTCATGTAATACTCTTGGAGCTGGGTGCTCAGGTTCTGCTCTGGCTCTGGACTCTTTTTGCGACGCTTCCGCCCCACCATGGATCGCTGTTGCAGCAACCTGGTTGCACCTGGATAGCGCCGCCACAACACATAGATAATTGTCAAGAATAGGGACATGGTGAAGAAGAGTGCCACGCTGCCCACCACCACTTTGTGCAGAGTCATGTGCTCTATCTCTGGGGGTGGGATGACAGTGGGTCGAGTACGAGAAATTGAGTCTCTTGGGTCTTTGCTCATATGCACTGGAAAAGTAGGATGAGGAATAGGTCGAGGTCTGAATGGTGGGAGAGGACCAAAGGTGTTGGTTGGTGGCATAGGTGGAGAACTTGTAGGAGCAAAGGTTGGTTCAGCGGTGGCTTCAGAAATGAGCTCCGACATTGGTGAAGGTGTTTCAGTCAGAATGTAATCAGTTTCTTCACAAATACCATGGTTCCTTGTGGCTTCCATCATTTTTTCTCCCTGGAGATACTTTGGGCTGCTGCATATCATAGTGGTGTCTTTACTGCCCCGGAAATGTCTTAACCAAGCCACAAGTGGGCATATGCCAGTTCCACAATCCCATATGTTTCCAGCAAGGCTGATGGAGGTCAGTGAGATCCATGCTGACACCGCCTCCTGAGACACATTGGACAGTTTGTTGGATTCAAGGTTGAGGACTTGAAGGTTGGGCAAACAGTGAAACACAGCTGGGTCCAGCGTCTGGATTTCATTTCCAGACAGATCAAGCTTCTGCAGTGTATACCAAGTCCATGGAAGGCCCTGGTTGACCACCCTAATGCGGTTCCACTGCAGATAGAGTGATCTCAGGTTGGCTAGGCGTGGAAAAAGAAAAAAGTTGATCCGTGAGAACTGGTTGTGTTCAAGATGCAACTCCATCAGCTTCTGTAGCCCCAAAAAGGTGGTGCGTGTAAGAGCCTTTATTCGATTGTAGCCCAAATCCAGAAACTCCAAACTTCGGCACTCCAGGAATGCACGAATTGGGATGTTTGAGAGTCCATTTGACCGTAGGTGTAGGTTTTGTAGTTTTCGTAAGCCATGAAATTGACCTGGCTGCAGAATTTCCAATTTGTTGTAGGATAAGTCCAGACTGCGGAGATTGGGAATTCCATGGAATGTTGAATTGTGCAGGGACGTGATCCTGTTGGAGCTCAATATTAGCTCTTTCAGCCTGCGGACCCCCTGGAATGCACGACTGTCAACTGCTGAAATCTGATTGTGGTCCAAGTATATCCAGAGAAGCTGGCTGAGGTGAGCAAATTGATACGGTAGAAGGGTATGCAGCTCATTGTAGCGCAGGGAGAGGCCTTGGCAGCCCACTGAGACATTTTCTGGGACATCTAAGAAGCCAGCTGAATCACAATGGACAGTTTTCCCCTCACATCGGCAACTATTGGGGCAAGTGCGTTCACCAAAGCTGAACAACAGGGGAGCCCGTAAGAGGAGGAGGAGAGGAAATAGGAGGTGTGCCAATCGTCCGTCACACAGCTTAGGACCTATCAGAAAATATAAGATGGAGAGTGACAGAGAGAAGAGAGGAGTTAAAAGACTTTACTGAAGATCAGATCACTTTTTTAACGTCATTTGCAAGTGGACAAATAAAAAATGTAGCATCCTCTGTCAAGAAAAAAGGTTTCTCAAGTTTTCCAACAGAATTACAATGTGAGAAGTCATTTCAAATTCTTTGTTAAATACTACTATAAGAGATGAGTCACAAGAATGGGAAAATTTGATGAAAAACTCTGAGGTGATTTAAATAAAATAATGACAATTATTAAAAATACTTTTTGAAAATCACTTCTACAGTCACGCAAACAGAATAATGGCTCTTTGTAAGAATAGTTTTCTGGTCCCTATTTTTAAAGCAGTTGTAGTAAGAATCAAAATCTGTACTTTCCATATCCTCCTTTTTAATGTTCCTATAAGCACAGGTCGCAACACTGGTTTCAGCAAAAGTTACTGAGATGTTTGTCTGCTCAAACAAATTCATATACTGAACATGGACATGGAAAAGGTTGATGAACATCTGAGCAAAAAAAAATCTGTTATGGGTTAAGACAAGGAGAGACTCACTGCCTAACTAAAAAAAACTAAAATTCTAAGGTAGTATTCTCCATTTTTAGAAGTTTTCACAATCCTACACTGATATCGGTTTGTTAGAAAGGTAACTGGGGTAATGGCAGTGCTGCTGTCCCAACAAGGGTCAATATTTCAGCACCATGACCTTTTTATACAGATTTTTCAGATTCTTTCACCAAATTGCAGAAACATAAAGATCCTCCCTGCAAAAAGTTTGTAGGATTCCATGCCCCTCTTCTTCAGATCCAATCTAAAAAATCCTCTGCATGATGCAGCCTGTAGTTTTAGGTAACTCAAGACCTGAACTCCTTATGTGATGAAGGAATTTTTATTTTGCTTCCTGTCCTGTTCACTAAAAATGACAGTGTGTCAAATACTGGTAACATCCACCTCTATATTGATGACAAAATTGTTATTAACAAGCTGCAGTTGAAATCTGCAGTCCAAAGTGCATTTCAAAGCAAATTTTCAAAGCTTGTTTTAAATGCAGCCCTCTCCTTTTAACTAAACTAACTAACTAACTGGGACAGATAATCTCAATCAAAAGTTTTCACTCTTGAAGGACCTTGTATTAAGTGAGTCTTTATATATTAACATCTTGTCATCTGGATCAATGACAACCTTGACCTTTACAATCCATGCAAATACAATAACTCTAAAGGTCTTGCTTTACTGGTGTTTGAGGGTGCTTATATCCATCAATCTAGAACTCAAACTCTCTTTTTCTATGTAGTCCTACAGTTATAGGACAACGCATCTAAACAATGATCCTCAACATGCAGGTAAGGTAAGGCAAGGCAATCAAATGTTTTTAATGGCCAAAGAGAGGAATGTTCTTGACTGTCCTAGTCAGTCACCTGAAGTAGGCACTTTAAAATTAAAGCTCACAGTTGGTCCTGTAACCCCAGTACAAAGGCAACATGTTGAAAGATGGTCTAATACATTCTGACTGCACAATATGCCAAGGGACACATCCTTGTCCCAGGGTGCTCATCTGGTCTCACTCTGAGTGATGCTCAGACTAAGGATGTTCATATCTCAGGACGCTGCTTTCAAATGTACTTTTACCTCCCCTCAGGCATCTTTCTTCTCTCATATTGGGTTTTGCAGCAGCTGCTTTGCTTTTAACAGCTAAAGATTTGACCATTAACAAAGGCATAAAGAGAGGTGCTGAAATGCCGATGTTTATCAATAGGAAGAAGGCGAGGGGAGGGATGATGAGCTGCATTGTGGAAATGTATAAAGCAGTTGTTGCAACAGGGATCTAATTAGGGTTTTTTTTTTCTATTATGAGGGTTTCAATAGCGGTTCTATTTACTATTTGTTGTTGGTTGACTTTTCTGTTCATGCGCTACACATGGGTTGCCAATGTGAGAAAATGCATGTTGACAGAAAAATAAGTCTCATGTATCATATTTCTCATGATTAAACCTAAGCATTAATTCATGCATACTTAAATATAACTTATGAACAGCTGACCTAGTGTTAGCTGCACATGTAACTGTACTTGGAAGGAGTTGACTATTTGTGCAACACACACATTCTGTGGTCAGATATTGCACAGATGGGTCGTAATATTACCAAGGGCTCTAATTCTGTTTTTTTTTTTCATTAAAAACAATCTAATGGTTGTTAATGATATACCATTATTTGTTGGCGGTTGACTGTTCTGTCCTTGCCTTTTTTTCTTTTTATTGTACAGCACATTACATTTTCTGTGCTGTTATTGCACAAGCTTAAGTCTTTACAAATAATACGCAAGCAAAGAATAATTTCACCTTTTGCTTCTCTTACACATTGATTGCCAATGTGAGAAAACGTGTACTGACAGAACAAGGAAATTGTAATTCATGCATACTTGAATATAACTTATGAACAGTTGACCTAGTGTTCGCTACACACGGAACTGTAGTGGTAATGCTCTCTTCAAAGCCGCAACACTTTATTTGCAAAAACAGTAGTTTACCTCACAGAACATGTGAGGTGCTAGACTACTGCTGCCTCAATGTCTATGTGCTAGTTTGTTGACCGCATTCCATCAACTCCCATGTTCTAGGATAAAATTATTGTTTTTATCAATGGAGACTTTGAAAAAAAGCGTAGAGGTTTACGATGGATGTGGTTCCTCAACGAAAAAAGTGATCTGATTGCAATGTAAAGCAGTGAAAACATTCTACGTACAGCACACACCTAAACTCATGACTTTTTTTAGGTGGGCCATTCTTTAGATGGCTAAAATACTTTTTTCTGCTGACCTTGTCCACAGAAGTACATTGCTTAGCATTCGTGCTGGTAGTCATGTCTGCTTTTCCAAACTGGGGGGATGAGTACCTTGCTCTATTATCAGTAACACCTCATATAACCTTGTTTCAAAAACTCCAAAGCCTCCCTTTAACCCCTAAACAGCCCTTCGTTGAAGACAATGTCCTTGTTCTCAAGGTCTGACACTAACACAAATGGATGTACAAGAGCAAACACACACACACACAAAATGTTGTGGTTTCGTGTATACACAAGAAGTTACTGTTTGACTTTGGACAAGGTTTGTAAAAGCAGGCATATTAATGACATGAACACAAACCCCTAAATGCATCACATCATATATTGAATGTGCAACTCTGTTTACCTAAGTTTTGGAGAGACTTTCCAAACATAAAGAAATTACCATGGATAAACAGATAGGGGGAGACTATAATGTGTATGAATTGATGATGCAAATCCATACGTTTGCACACCATGTGCAATGTAGTCCCTTTATATTTACATTGACAAGTCATCAGAAAGAAAAAAAAATGTAGAAAATTCCTCAATTGAGTGGCTGATAGTATACAGAGCATCATTATACCACAGCTTGGGGAGTGTCACATAGCACTTTGACAATTTCATGCTCAAGAGGGCAGCAAGCATGCACGCTCCCACATGATCTGCATTAATCGCAAGCTACTAGTATGTCACTTTGCCATACCTCTTTACAGACAGGTTTGTTTTAAGGCATTAAACTCACCAAACAAGAACAAGCACAAACCAACTTTTGAAAATTAAATTGCATAACTGCATAACTCATTTTGTTTCACAAAATTTTATGTTTGATGGTTTGTTTAAAAAAATGACATATAGAAGTAAAGAAGACAAAGAATGAAAATGTTGCTGAATTTTCATGAATGTCAGAATGCAAGCAAAAAAGTACAGCAGCAGAGCACCCAGGTCTAGTGATGAAGAGTGAAGAAACATGGTGTCTGAAAATGCAAATTAAATCCCTCCAACCAACAGATGCACTGCCACCTCCATCACCTCCATTAGATGCTCTGTGAACTGGCCAAGCATTTGCAGAACTATCAATTTTCCCTAAATGATTATCCCATTGGACCATTTATAGGGGTCTGTTGTTAACCCCCTAGGGACACCTCTGGGTTGTATCACTAAAATTACATTTGGCTTCTGTCCCTAATAAAAACTAAGAAGGAGATTCAGACATATTTTAGAAGCTATAAAAATCCAGGCTGAACGATTTGACAAATAAACCACAATGCTCATTGACGCCTCCGCATGACAGCGTCTTTAACTACCATACACTGGATCGGCATGGAGGGTGGTGCAGTGGTTTAGCACTGTTGTCTCACAGCAAGAAGGTTCCAGGTTTGGAGCCGGCAGCTTGCGGTTTGAGCCTTGAACTTTACTGTGTGGAGTTTGCATGTTCTCCGGCTTCCTCCCACAGATCAAAGACATGCAGGTTAGCTTAATAGGTGAATCTAAATTACCCGTAGGTTTGAGTGTGAGCGTGAATGATTGTCTGTCTCTATGTGTTGGCTCCAACCCCCCACAACCCTTGAGGATAAGCGCTATAGACGATGGATCAGCATGGATTTCTACGTAGACAGAGGAGTAATAAAAATCCACTGGACATGTGTACACTGGGCTCCCATGGGACGCTTTACAGAGCAGAACAAAGAGAGACTTATGAGAAATGATTATCCAGTCATTAAATGTGGTATGACGCCCACAGTTTCCTCTTTTTAATAGATGCTGTAAGAACCATGAGGCTATTGTGGCTGTATTGGTGGTGCTAACTTTGCCATTGCAGAGATTCTGGAACAGGTTAGTTAGGTCAGCTGGCAAGTAAACCTAAGCATCTTGCCAGGTGGCTATTTTCTGTTTACTTTCAGTCAAACTTAGACCGTAAATGATTTATGTAAAAATCAGTTGGAAAGCTGAACAAGGCCTGACCAGCTTATTCTGATATGCGTCGTTTCTGGAGTCTTCATTTCCCCAAATCTCTACAACAAAGGTGACGAGCGCAAAGTTTGCACAAGACAAAGACATTTATGGGAATTAGCCCAGGTTGAAATGAACTGGAATGATCCTTTAATACTTAACTTGTACAGTGAATTGTGATTTTTGGTAGTGACACACCAACAATTCTTGAAAGACCAGAAGTATTGAAGTAAAACAAAGCTTCATGATGTTAATGAAAATAGAGACCAAAAATAGGGATGTATGAGAAAGTCAAATAACTCTAATGTATGCATGCACATGCATACATTAAGATACACCAGTACATTTCAGTCAGTTGCAATTGACATTAATAACCTGCTACAACGCCCAATTACATGCACATGCATTCATTACCATTCATCACGGCACTTCATTGTGCTTTGTTAAAACTACTATAAGAAAGCTGAAATGTTATATTTATGAAGTAGAATATACCTGTCTTGATATCATCGTTAAAGAAAAAAGATTAAGCAAAATGATACTAAATCAACCAAACAGTTTGAAGTTCGAACCTATATATAAATAAAATGTTTACAACCCTGGTTCAGCCAAGCATTGCTATCGGTTCCCCGTCAGAAGAGATTTGATCTCGGGGTAAGCTGCATGCATCTGCTTACCTGGCTCGCTCTTCTTAGTAGAGCATGACCAATCAGAGCCAGGGGGTTTTAGAGATTTCATATCTTTTGGAAGTTAAATTTTGGAGATTTGAACAACTTTTAGTACAGCAATACAGATGTATACACTAGTGTAATTATCACAGAGGTAAATCTGTTCCTAACAGCTATAAAATGTCTTTTTTTAAAGTATGAATTGCATAATACTGAAGCATAGTGTTATTTCTGTCATAGAACTTCAGTGGATTGAGCCTGCAGTTATCTCAGGTAATCCACCTTACACTCAACCAACAAAAGTTTGCTGCACTCTTCCAAACATTTTATCTCTGGTAAATATTAATATTAATGCAATCTTTCCAACAGTAAAACCTTGATTTTAAGCCGATTAAAATTGTTATTCTTTTTGATAAAACCCAGTGTATTTCACAGCCAGTGGAAAGGTGGTCTCTGACTAGGACAAAATGGGTAGCTGTGCCTCAAAGCAAACTGGCGCACACACGCTTTGTCTTTTATGTGTGCAAGGAATAATACTTCAACACAATTTACGTCTGATAAAGATGTGACTGCAGCCAATAAATATCAATTAAAGAGCAGGCCGTGTGCTCCCGTGTCCCTCAGGGCTCACCTACTCACTGGCTGAGACTAGTTTGCTCAACTTAGACTCAAGTGCTTGCAAATTGCACAAAACAGCAAAAGTGAAATTATTATATAAATCCCTAAAATATATCCTTTTCCCAAATACCTCACCTACGGTCACGTTTCAATGGCAACCTTTCTGAAATCCTATAAAAGTGAGACTACAGCCCTCCCCCTCCCCCTCGAGGACAGAGTGGATTCTGGCAGGCCCAACAGAGTCGCCTGTCGTCTTCCTTGGCGGTGCGACAAGCTGATATTTCATTTGAATGCATGGTGCTCTGAGCACTGATGCAAAGGCTATTACCCAGAGTGCCCGAGTGGGTTGGCCAACAGCACTAAGACTGCATGCTGGGGCACATCAAAGAAATGAAAAGTGTGCAAGAAAACAAAATATATCAACTATTTCTTATTAAAAAGTCTACTGTAACACAGTTTATACACATTAAAAGGGAGAATTTCTTTGTGGCAGCTTTTCAAGGTTATAGACTTTACAGGTTTAATGTAGAGTCAACAGTTCAGTTATGGGTTTATTGTATACGTGCTACATTCTGAGAGAAAGACCTGGAGGCTGTATTATATATAATATATTATTCTTACAGAATCTAAACTTTATGGTATGTATTCAATATTTCTTTCCACCCCCAGCTCCTGCTTTCACTTCCCCCCCCGACTATCTTCCTCTCTGACACGGGGAGCCAAGGGTTTTAAAATGTGTGATGTGTGATCGAGCTTAGGCAAGCAAAATTCTAGGGCACTACAACATGTGTGATATATTACATTATTGAGTGTGTTCACTCAGATTTAAGGCACATAAAATTAAAAATACTTTCAGGGCACAGAAGTATGTGACATATCACCAGTCACAGGGCCCATCATGCAATGGTGATTAATTGGACACACTGGCATTACAATATTGAAATGAAGTACCTTTTACACACTTAAAACCCATTATTTTATGCCCATTAATTTGAAAATTGGAGTCAGTTGTAATTTCAACTCACAGCAAAAGCATGAAGCAGTATAAAATGTCTGATTTATGATAAAAGCTTATTTTACTACTACTGGAGCTGCATGCACATGCAGAGATAGGCGGAGCAGCTGCTCTGAAATACATACTATACTATAAAATAGGGAAAAGATATATGGGGAAATAGAGCGTGGCTGGTTAATATCACACCATTAATGGCAAAATACAGCTGAAATGGGGCAGCGTTCTTTCAAAATTTAAATGAAACGAGCAGTCGATTTTGTTAGCTCAGTTATTCTGTCTGGATTTGTGAGGGATATAATAACAGAGGTCTAGTGAGTCCATGACCCACTCAAGAGCAACAGTGAAAGACGGGAATGAAGACAGAAATTGCTCCAGCTTTGCCTGCTGGCTCCTTTTATAGGATAAAGAGAATTATTACCACTTCAAGACCTAATGCCATGATTAGGTATATTGATTTTTTAAGACTAAGCATTAACATTCCAGATCAATGGGATTAGCAACATTCGGTATATAGAATTCTGCCTTATCCACAAGAGAACTGCCTCTAACATACATCTACGTGTCACTGGAAGCACAGTACAGAGCTGCTGGTCACCGTGTCTAATGATTGACGTGCTCTTCATTCTCATTTATACCACAGACCCTGTTAACTCTCAATTCTGATTGGCTGGCAGGTGAGGGGTAACTTTCAGTAACCACACAGTACAACGGCACACCTACAGTAATGTCTTTGTTTGCTGCTCTAAAAGTGAGGCTTGGCTGAAGAGCTTTGAGCTAGCATTATGTAGAAACAAAGAATAAAATAGATAAATAGCTTCTGAGTGAAAACCACGCAAATTTAAAAGATGAGATAGTAAAAAAAAGAAGAGAGCAATTGTAACCAAGCCCAGCAGAAAAGAAATCACTTGGGAGACGGGGCAGGTTATGGTGTGACAGACAACACGAAATAAAATATTGTAAGTGTAAACTGAGGCTCATTTTCTCATTTAAGCATGCCTCTGATACCAAGTCAACTACTGGTGAATATTTTATAATAATAATTAATATGATGATTTTTTCATGAACTGAATAATTGTTTACTCTGGGAAGCTGGAAAATGAACTTGTTGCATTTAAATATACTAAAAAATAAATAATCAATTAATAATTCATGAACTGTTAATGAAAATTATGAATTATTTTTCAGCTGATATAGATTGATGAAATTATTTTGACATTTAGGCTACTACTCCAACTGATTTCTGGCAAGCTTTTATGTTACTGTTTGAATTATGTTAATGCTAGAAGTCATTCACTAATAAACGCCTCATGGAAATCACTAAGCCTATTTGTAGAAACCACTTAGTTGACTTGTCACGGGTGTAAAATAAACATTGCATGGAGGAAACCTTTAAAAGGGCTAATTGATTATTTTGAATGTCAACATTTTTACACCAGCAGGTTTTGTGTTGCCATGAAAGCTGCCCGCTGTGGAAAAAGGCAGCCTTAATGAGAAGTGTTGGATGCAAGTCCACTTGGAAAAGTGACTTTTTAGAGGAGCTTCAGCCAAACCGTTGTGGTCCAGTGCCTACAGCTTTCTCTCAGCCACAGTGCTGCCTGATATTTCAGCGACTTTGAGCCTTATCATTATTCAGTAATCACACATCTGCTTGAGCATATTTGTGTAGCCAGCATATGCACTGTTTAAAGATTGAAAAAGCCATAAATCTGTGGTACTTAAGCGATGTCAGGGCAAAAGTGTAATCTGCACACTGCTTTATATTCCCATTAAAACTTTAATTATCTATTGCGGCAATGTTTTGATCTGACAGGATGTTCATGCCTGATGAAGATCCATGAAAGATAGAAACACTGCAGCAATAGATAAAGTTATGAAACAGTGTACAGATTTTATTTTTGCCTCCATATCTGGTCTTTCTTCCAGCTACTGTGCTCCTTATCTTTCTTAGACATTGGCAGTAGCTTAATTCCTTGGCTGTAAAGATACAAAACCTAAAGATTTCTTTCCATGAAACTGATTAAACTACAATGGAAAATGTCTGATATGACGCCGACTTTAGCTATATTTATTTTCTGTAAACTTAAATAAACTTATATCATACAATCGACTTCCTGCAGCCGTGAACTGCATGAGGCAGATGGTTTGCTTCTTTAAGAGCTGCACCCAGTAAATCAGCCGTATCACTAAATGTCGTCAACCGAATCACCCACAGCGCTCAACATCCGGACTCAGCCTGTCAAAACCGTGACAGCTGAAACTCTTCACAGGAGCACAGATTCACACATATCAGGAACTATACTGATGCCACAAGCACAGGTTATTGGTTTAGAAACCTGTGCAGAAAGGCAGAGAGCTGCGCTGATCGAAATGAGCGCCGAATGTCAAAAGATCAGCACAAACCGAGATCAGCACGTTTAAGCTGGCCGCTGTGAGGTGAGCCTGCTGCAAGGGCTGAGGAGTTGACATTCTGGATGACGATATATACGTGGTATATGCCAGCATAGACACACATCAAAAATGTTACTGTCGTTGGTGCCTCTTTTTTTCTGTTTCCCAGACATCCAAGTGACCTGAAAGGACATTAATTTTTTGTGAGGACGCAAAAGTAGACCGTCTACATTTGTCTCCGTGTTCCCTCTGGGCCTCCATACTTCACACAGAGAGGCAGCCCTCATCAGAAATATGACAGCAATGGTCATTTGTTAAAAGGCCCTGAAGACCTAATTTTTAAACCAGCTTCTTATTATGGATTATGGGCTGCTGCATGAGTTCACATTTCTTGTGGCCAAACTTAGAACAGTTCAGGATTTCTGTATTTGTGCTTTGCTCTCTCACTGGTTTCAGCTGGATCGGGCTCTGTTGGTTAAATGTGATGTCACACCCTTCCATGCACCAATTAGGACTTGGCAATATTTGAATCCAAATGTGATGACAGGCTTATGTTGCCAAATGAATATTAACTAAGGATGTTTACTTTAGTCAGTAATTCATAAATGACAAACACAAAAGATTGAAACCAAGTTTTGGGGTGCTTTAAACACTCAAGAGCTGTTTCTTGTGAATTGAGCAGTAAATGATGCTACTCTGACACCAGAGACCACGGTCAATACTATGTCTCCTACTACCAGTGATGGTTTCTTGTGACTATGACCAAAATCTCTCCCAAACGGTAACCAAGCAGTTTCAGTTGCCTAAACTCAACCAAACAGAAACCACAGAGGTGGCGGATCAGAAAACACTCCGTCATATATTGTATGTCGTTTTGGATGGCACTGACTGACTTGTGTGAAAATAAATCCAAAATCTGAACATAATTAAATGTATGAAACCATGACAACCAAACGCGGGCTGTACTGTAACTCGGTAACATACAAAATACATAGTACATCATCATGTGCCTCCTGTTGCAGAGTCTTATTGTGCAAGCTCAGCTCCCAGTGCTCACTGCCAGACTTTGTTCTCAGCCTTGTGTCTCTACCCATATTTCACTTCATGAGTTCAATGTGCAGGACACATTGTTTGTCTTACACAGTTATTTCAGAATTTCGAGGAAAATACAAATTGAAAAAGGAGAGAGAGATACACACCTGAATGCAGTGTTGCCATTCAAAACAGTCTGGCATTCGGCAAAACAATGAGAATAAAAACTAACCTGAATGATCTAGAGGTTCAGTGAAAAAGTTTTGTTTGTTATGCTGTATTATGACAGTTGGACGATGTGTGTGGGCAGTGTTGAAGTGAATATTACTAAATTCCTGCTAAATGTAACTGATGGGGTCTTTCAATGAGGCTCAGGATGAGGAAACATGCCTCACTCACGCAGACAGAATAACACTTATTGATGGCTTCAGCTATTTCAAAAGGAGCTATAACCACGTTGCCTGCTCAAGGTTAGTTTTCAGTCTATCTTTATTTCAGTACATGCAAGGTTTTTCAATATCATACATAGCAGGCTCTGCAAGAAGCACCATCAAACCAACCAAGGCCGTAGCTTTCGTCTGCAGGATAAGGAGGCCTCGTCTTTCATGTACCGCATTTGTTCAATCTACAAATCTTAATTTAAAAAAAAACAAAAACTGTGAGTTTGACTATGATAATGATGAATGATAATGATTGATAAACTAGATCCATATCCACTGCTAAGACTGCATAATGGTGTTAGAGCTACAGGAGAAGTTAGTGCTTTTGTGTTAATGGTGAACCAGTCAACAACACTGAACCCTCTCATTATCTGCACTGTTATAAGCTTGAAGAAGTAGCAGCATTTTTTAACATCGACCGTCTGCCTGCTCTACAAAAATGATGCATTATTGAATAAATGCAAGGTTATTTGAGCGTAATTGCCCTGTTGCTCTGGCCTAAGCAGCTCTACTACAGCACATCAGTGCGTTCAGTCAGACTGGAGACCATCAGGCCCATGTTGTTCACAATAACAATTACTTTCCCCTGCACTTACTGTCTGACAGCTGAAAATTTAGGGATTTTTTTTATGCCCTTTTAAGAGTTTAGATGTGGGAGGAAGACGAGGAAGCTTATTTGTGTAGTACATTTCCAACAACAAGGTCCTTAACATAAAACATTAAAAGCACTGTGACAAAGTGCAAAAGAAGCACATTATAAAAAGGACATTTGAATACAGTAAAGAGCCAAGACAATAGAAATGTGAAGTTTCGCAGCTTTGGCCACAAATAAGTGATTTCAGTATGTTCCTCCTTACCTGTTATTCATTTGGAAAATTCATAACTTGAAACTATTCTCGAAACAATTAGTCAACTAAATGATTGCCAGCAGAAGATTTGTCAATCATTTTGTTGATCATTTAGGCTGTTTATCGGTCAAAAATGCCAAACATACTCTAGTTTCTGCTTCTAAAATGTGTGGATTCTCTGTTTTTCTTGGTTTTATTTTCAATATCTGAATACACAGGTGTTGTGAATTGCAGGATGGAAACACAAGCAATTTGAAAGGGAATCGCATAAGGGGAATTATTCACACTTAGACTGAACTATTAGGTGATAAATCAAAAAATCATTTATTAATACTGCAAATAATTGTCAGCTGTGATTCTAGTTGCTGCTCTGAACAGTTGTATCCACACAACACAACAGTTGTGTGGATGCGTTGGATAACCAAAGCATGTTAATGTCAAATTTCATTGTCAGATTCATGGAGAAAACTTCAGCTCTGAGGGCAGTACAGATTTTTATTTCCCAAACAAGGCTGTGGATGAAGATGGGATGGATACTTCGAGAGAGCTTCAGTCAAGTGTTGATATCCTTGCAAATGCAACCACTTATTTTGGCTTATAGTAATTGCAAGGACATAATTAAAATGTGCTCATTAGTTGCACTAAGCTGCTCATTACTTGGGAAAACGCCACACTTTCTGCACAGATGTGTAGGCAGCACGCGTCCCTCAAATCTGTGCCACTTTTTTTTTCAAATGAAAAAAAAAAGAAATGAAATAAAAACAGCAGCAGAAATCCAACAAGTGAGGAGTCAAGACACACGCACTTAATCACAGCGGTGCAGTTTAAAAACTCAAGAGGCTGTCTCTGCACCTAACCGCCCATCAAAGGTGCCCTGTTCTTGGCGTGTGCGTGCGCGCCCACGTATGAATAATAGTCTTTCACAGAGATGCTCGACAACAAAAGTTGCACTGGAAGAAATGACTTGAAGCTCCTTCTGAAACAGTTCCACGGTGCTTGAAAGTCAAAATCATTTAATCTCAAAGCACATTCGGAGCACCCACGGATCCTTTGAGCACCCCCCCCCCTCCCCCCCACTCGCAAATAAAAATACAATATGCGTATTCTGACTACAGCTGCGGAACGCAAAGCCCCTGAAACGCCGAAGAGAAGTGTGGGTTTGTGAGCTTTGTGAGGCTGAGCGGTGAATTTAGCTTTTGGAGCACCCACAGTGCTAAAATGGAGGTGGTGATATGATAGGCAGTGTGGGATGAGATTGTAGGTGCCCAGAGCTGTCAGGAGAAGAGGAGGTAGGAGAGATGGGACGGAATCAAAACATGTCAGAGCTTTGAAGGGAAAAAAACAGAGGTGGGGGGGGGCAGCAGAGGGAATTGGGATTTTGTGAATAAACTTGTCACTGCAAAAACGTTATGTGACACACATTGGCCTTTTTCTTTACACTCAGCTCGTCGTGCACTGGCACCTATAGATCCACGTCGACTGATTAAGATTTTAAGCTACATCACCTCCACATCATAAAGGTGAGAGCTTCTTTGTCTCTCTCCTCCCCTTGATATTCAGGAGCACTAACACTCCCGCCTGCAGCATTTTTTTTTTTTTTTAATTCGTGAAAAGAAAAAGACTGATGGTGATGATGGTTTTAAATTAAAACAATCCCTGGAGATAAAAAATAATAATAAGGCAAAAGTGCTGCTCTGCAACAATGGGGATGTCAGCTTGCTGCGCAGGAATAAGATTTAGATTTAGGGATTTTTTCTGGACATCCACACACTCACAGATGCGCCAGAGGAGACACATCTACCCACAGTGTTTTTGTGAAGACCACAAGTGCGCTTAACTAATAATAGTGATGATTTGCACACCCCCTGGGCTCCTAATGCTCCGGCGGCAATCGTTTCAAAATGAGACCTTCCTCCACTTACTTACCCATGATGTCTCATCGGTCCGTTCCCTCCGTCCTCCGTCTCGCAATCCGCCGCACAGATCACGACTTCCCCCGTGCCTTTCCCTTCCAGTACCTGGAGAGCCCCGGAGCTCTGCGCGCCTCTCACGCGGAGGGTGACTCACCTGCCTTCATTGTAAAAACTGTCTCGATTATAAAAAGCTTTTAAAGTTTGCGCCCATGCTCCGTGGCGCAGCGCAACTTTCCAGACCTGCCACAAAAAAACCGTGCCATCAAGCCTTAAGTTGGGAGTCAAACGCCTGGCTCTAAAGTGTTTTCACAGCCGATGGAAACATAGTCTTGAACCAGGTGCCTGCAACAAAAACCGGGACACGTTGCAAAAGTTAAGAGGTGCAAAGGAGGATCGGTGCAGTCTCCGGCGGAGGCAGGTGTCCTCTGCGCCAACATCCAGCGGAGCGGCGGAGACGCCAAGCAGCGGTCACAGGCAGGAACGGGCACCGACAGGGGCTCCTGTGCAGTGCATCGGCGAGCAGGTCTGCGTGTGCGCGCCCGGCTGCGTGGGGGACGAGTGCGCGCGTGTGCAGGCGCGCACACGTGGGAGAAAGAAAAGGAGAGAGAGGGGGAGAGAGAGAGACAGAGAGAGAGAGAGAGAGAGAGAGAGAGAGCATTCAATGCAGTGTTTAACAGCTGCAAGCAGATCTTGGTCAAATGTGAGATTTGCTTTTGTTTTGTTGTTGATCTGCTTTTTCCTTCCTAATCACCACCGACACAAACACATCAGCGCACAGGAGGGCTCTGCCTTCACCGTGTTTTTCTTATAAGTCTGTAATACAGGTGTTGTGGAGGATATGCTGAGGGCTATATGTGGTCATCATTATAGCGTGAGTGGGTAGCCTGCCTGATCCCACCTCCTGTTGCATAATTGCGGATGGGAAGGCTAAATACAAGGGTTTTGTTACAGCAGGGATACAGGCGTTCCAAGACGTTTATTTAAAAAAAAAAAAATCACACTGTAGTGAAGCATTTCAAACTCTCTCTCATTAGGGGGCATGTCATCATCTAAACCAGAAAAAAATGGCTGTTTGAAGCCCTAATATGCTTTTGATTTTTGAATGATTAAAAGTCGGTGCAATTGAGCCTTTTTGGCAATGACAAAAGTCCTCCTGCAACGACATTCCTCTCCAATTTGAAATACTCAGTTGAAGCTATATCCACAGTCCATAACACTTTCAAATATTTGATTTAGTTGGACCTTCTTTAATCACTTCACATTGTGATTAATTTCTGGAATGGTGTTTAGTCTTCCAACTGGTACTTATTTCGGGTGATTCAGACACAAGAGATGAAAATAGACGATAAATCATAAGAAATGTGCCCATTATAGGAGATAGCTCCAGCCTGGCTTGACTTTCGGTTTAGCCTTGTCGCACTATTTGGTGACTTAGTGAAAGTTTTTCTGAAAGTATAACACTGAAAGTATGAAGTTCAAAGTGAGCAAGTACAGACGATAAACTTTATCTTCAGTCAGGCTTTGAGTTTTGCAATGAGAACAAAATTTAAAGTGTGGAGGCTGTTACAGCAGTATATTAACAGCTGTGGGTTTGGAATGACATGTTCAGCAGTCACATAGTGGCGTAAAGTTAAGGGGTCTGCATGCATGTGACTGCACTGTGTATCTTTCATTATCATTTACTTCATTTAGTTAAGACAGCTTAGGCTACTTACCAGAGGGCTGCTTGTTTAAAATTCATAGCATTTCTTAAAGAAAATACTGTCTTCAGCAGAAAGGCTTCTTTACTCTTGTAATTATTTAACTTCAAATCTCTTTGGCTGCTTTTCAAAAGCAGTGTGCATGTGTAGAAAGCCATATACCTCACTACAAATCATACAACAGAGATACAAAGCAGCGTGTTTCCCAACCTAACAAGTTTGTTCCTGCTGTGGGCAAAACAGCTGCAGTTTCTGGTTTTGTGTGGTCAGACTGACAGTATCACAGTAATCTGTTGTGGTTCAGAGCTCATTTGAATGTCAGACCTGTTCCCCGTCTGAGGATTCAGGCCTTCAGCTCTTTCTATATCATACAGCGCTACTGTAAAGCATTTCCTTGACTTTTTCATATTTATTTCAACTGAATCTGGAGGTAACATTTAGTGAAGTGTAGCTCAGTCAGGAAAGACACTCTGGACAAGGTATGACAAGAGCCATAAAATTAATCTAACAAGCACAGGGAGCTGCCCGATGGAGGTTTGACATTGGCCTTGTCGCCTGCAGCCACAGTCACAAGGAGGCAGAGCTGTAAATCAGCAGGGCGATGGAGATCCCCCCCCCCCCTTCTCCCTCCTCCCTCCTCCTCTCCCTCCTTGACCACAAATGGGGCCTTGATGCTGGTGGTGAAGAGGAGGAGGGACAAATACCAACAATACCACTCAGGTGAAGGAGGAGTGTTTGCACGTGAACTTGAACTAGGAGCACCTTTCGTGCTAAACATGGTTTCTATAAGAAAGAAAACAATGAAAATATTTTCTCAAAGATCTTTAGTGATATGTGGTAAGAGAAACCTCACGGTTCGGGTTAAACTGACAACTCAGTTAAAGGATATCTCTGGTATTTTTAAATTTGGGCTTATTTTTACATTTTGCGTTTGAAATGAGTGGTAGGTACAAAACCTTTTGGAAGTGGTCCAGTAGATCACCTCTGCCAGCAGCTGAGAATAGGCTGTAATGGCTGCAATGTAATCCTTTGGGGCAATTGTACAGTGTGCATCCATTATAAGTGCTTGTTGTTGCCACTGACAGACTCAGATTGTTATTCAAAGTGTGCTACCATGTAAAATTACAGTTTTTGTCAATGGAGGCTGGTGTCTGTGAACGGAGTGATATCGCGACTATTTCTGCTTCAACAAAAGGGCCCTTACAGATCTATCTCTGAAGACACTTAATATATCAATATGAGCCTCTCAGTGGCAAAAATATGCACTTTTAGTGGACGTATATCTCGTGGGATTGCCCCATGGCATTAAATCAGAGTCACTATAGCTCATTTGCCGCCCATTCTCAATGAGCCGCCCATTCTCAGCTGCTGGCTGAGGCAATCTACTGGACCAATTTCAAAGGTTTTCTACCAGTCATTTCAAACCTAAAATATGTAACAATATGGGACCAGCCTCCCACGGAAAAGTCAGACCCAACCATCCATCCACGTCGCCCTCCTTCCTCTGTGGTCTTCATGGCTCTATAACAATGTCAAATTATCTCCTCCTTTGCTCCTGACAGACAAGAGTAATAACTCCCATAGTAGTTGGAGAGCTTCATCACTTCAATGCAAACATATGTTGCTTCATGGCATTTGGTGAAACAACTGATACTGTTGTTTTTCTTGAGAGGACAGTTTCAATTGGGGCGCTGAATCAATAATCTGCAGGGTGGACACAAATGACATTTTTTAAATCTAATTTAGAAGAAAAAGAAGCATAAGAAGAAGAAAAGGAACTTTATAAATCCCCTATTGTAGAAGTTCTTTATTGAGGTTTTGCAATGTCTGGGACCTTTCTGAAAAAGATTCTGTCAGTGACCCCCACAAAATTTCCGGTTTTATGGAGGCGGTACAAAATATTTCTTTGAGAGGGACAGATTTGGTAATGGCTTTGTTGTATTTTTGTTAATATTGCTACAACCTTGCATTATTTCCTTTGAGACTTTATACGTATTGATTCATGTGTGAGAATATTTCGTACAAATAGAATTTTAGTGATGCAAAAGCTGAAAAATACCTTCAAAGCCCACCCCCCCGAAGGCGAATATGATGAAATTGTGTTGCTATTGGCTGCACTCGTAAATACATCGTCTCTGAGGTGGTGTTTGTGAATGCTATGAAGTTGCCGCTTGTAGCTATTAATATTCTGTTTGGTACAGTAACTGTTGTTACTCAAAAGGTTCAGGAAAAGCTCATTGGGTGTAAAAACAATGGCAAGAAGAAAAAACTTTCTCTCATGACATTTCTGAATGTATTTCTTTGAGGATTAGAGTTATCACATTTTTCTAAATATTTCAGTGCTCTGTAGTTTTGATGTGATTAGGATAAGGATCTGTGCATGATTCTGTTGTTTAATCAGTTGCAAGTTTAAGTCAGTGGCGAAAACTTTTTGTCATATCTAGGACAACAAAATCTTGTACTGTGAATAACAAATGTTCATTGTCTCAACCAGACATCCATCTTTCTTTATCACATCACCCCTGCTGTTGAAAGCCATTACTGTCTGAAAATGATCATGGGAGAGTCACCACTCTGAAGAAAAAAATGAATGAGAGACTTTCTCATTTTTAATGCAGAAGCCAGACACATCCATTGTTAGATTTGTGTTACAGTTGATTGGTGAGAAGTGTATCTCTAGGTCATGGTTAATTGTGTATTTTTCCAAATATTGCAAAGAATGCAGACTATGTAAGATAACTTTAGTATATTTTCAGCTCAGCTTCGACAGAGTTTGTTTTCAGCTCTCTGAAACATCAACATTGCTTTTGGTTTCAGTACCTCGCAACCAAAGAGCCAAGGCTTGTTTCTTGGCTCGCTATTTTCCACAAACAATCAACAGAAACAGACTCTTTGTTCAAGAGGCAGAGAAATGAGCGTCCCTAACAGGAGCACACCATGCTGTGCAGGCGCAGACATGCTGTGATCACTGAAATGCCCCTGGGTTCATTAGCCAGTTGACTCGCTACATGTATTCTCCCACCTTTTTATTGAGCGGAGCCACTTCATATCAGTTTCCTGCAGAAACACGGGAAGTCAATCACTGAAATAGAAGTGAAAGTGGGAGACTGTAGAGGATGTGATGCAGCAAAAGAGTGAAATGAAAACATTTGACTCACTGGATTGAATTGAACAGAAATTCACTTCAGAAATGTTTTTAATGAAGCTCAATGGGATTCCATTTGTTGTGCTCATATTTGGCTGCAGCTAGTGATTACATCTGTTACTGGTCAATCTTGTAATTATTTTCAAGATAATTCAATTTCCCAGTCTAAAATAACGTCAGAAAATAGTGAAAACCATCACAACCCCTTCAAATTCTTTATTTTTTACCCAGCAAGATACATCATAGATAATAAATAAGCAATTCACTGCAATACGGAACTGATTATAACAGCAAATCTTTACATTTACAAGACGCTGGAACCAGAAAATATTTGGTATATTTGCTTAATAAATAACTGACTTACGAATGTCTTACAATATGATGACAAGGATGATCACAGTTACTGTCTGCTAATTTTCTGTCAATGCGTGTGTCAGCATTACTCAAATTCTGTAAACATGACATTTGAAACAACAACTTGTCTTCCCAGACACATCGTCCAAGTTTATTTTGGACAGTTTTCATGGGGAGATGATTCACAGAGAGATCTGGTGATTATCTGGACTTATAGGGACATTGTTGCTAGAGGTATTGCTGCTGAATTTTTCACAAGAGTCCTAACTAGTTGCCTAGCAACACTCTGTGACAATAAGACTACAGGAAGTCACTACAACTGACCGCAGCATGGAACCCTCCTGTACAACCACCAAACTTGTTAAATAATGGTTTGTGTATTGATCTTACAAAAGGTAAAAGTTCCCCCTAATTCCAGTCTCTTTGCTAACTCTAGGCATGAAAAAGAGGATCATAGTTTCCAAAATGTCAAACTATACATGTAAAGAAACAATTTGTTACGTACTCAAAGGAAGCTGGAAAATGTTTGGCTTGCGGGGCCACCAGCTATTTAAAGACATGTGAAGTACCTGATCTGGTCATATTTCTTTGATTATGTGATGAGCTGGCTGTAGCTAGAGAGGCATGCTCCTACATTAGATCTGAGTATCAGTGGTTTCAATTAAGGCCCTGGAGATGAAGAACCCTGCTGGTTTTCTTTCCTTATAGGTCAATAATTACATTTGGTTTCCAAAGTCAAAAAATCACACCCTTATTAGGCGGCTGAAATTAAAGATCTGGAATCTGCAGCTATATGACGAAGAACACCACAAGTGTCTGTGTATTATTTTATGACATTAATCTCGTCAGTCTCCTAGGGCAAATTTTAAGTGGCTAAACTCACTGACTTTCTTCATGCAGACAGACCAAATGACCTAGATACCTCAAAAAGTACTGTGCCTACATTGTATAAGCAAATACATAATTAGTCCTTGAGGCTATTTCAACTAATTTCCCCTCTTACCATAAGTAGTATAATGTTCATTCACATTGAAGGACACAAATTTTACTGCATGGCTGGAACTGCCATTGTTTGCACCTTTTTAAAAGAACCTCTAATTGACTGCTGAGAAAGTCATGAATCGTGGTATCAGCTGTTAAGATGACTCAAACTGCAGCAAAAATCAATAGTAGCTCATATCAAAGCTTATTGGAGTTCCGCAAGGAGAAATGACACAGCACATAAGTGATAGCTGGGTACTGACTCACTCAACATGTTGTGTTTAACGGATTTACAGGGAAGATTTAGTAACACTTCTATGAAAGCGTACTTGGGCAATTTTCAACCGTCTTTGTATTATTATAGTGTTGCTAGTATATGCAAATGAATATTTAATTTTCCTCTGTGTTGCCTGCAGCCAGAGCTCATGGCTCTAGGGTTGCTGTTCAACTGAACGACTGACTTGACAGTAAAAACAATAATGATAATAATAATAAGCACACGAGCGCTTTCACTAAGTATGTATTTGCCATCTCGTGCAAGCTTACAAATACAAGGTGCATCTTCTTTTCTGTTTCTGTAAGTTATTCTGTCATTCATTCATTAATTGTTCCTCCTGGTGAGAGCAGCATGCGCTGAATAGGATAAAGAAATGAAAATCTACAGATGATAGTAAGAAGATACAGTGGGAGGTTAATAATATAATATTGTGGAATTCAAATGATAGAGGAATGCTGGTGGTGTTGTACAAAATAAAAGAGGGCGGATGAAAAGTATCCAAATGAACATTTACTAATCAAATGATTGAATAAGTCACTGATTCATTCATGAATCTAAATGGTAAACTGCTACTGAGAATGTCTTTCTCCCAGTCATACGCAAAATGAAAACTTTGGCTGATATTTCATATGCACTTGTGAACCTCTTGCTGCTACAGTATATCACAACTGAGGCAAACACACAGTGCGCAGTACACTTGCAACTAATTGGAATTGGCTGAAATGGTAAACAGCGCGGATTTATTAAAAGGGAGCAACAAATACAGAATGATGAAGAGAGGAAACTTTGCAAGGCTGGAACCCGTAATGGACAAAATATTGTAGTTGCATAATGTTGGAGTCATGCAATGTCAAAGCTATGTATGGGTGATGACATGTTTGGTAAATCAGTTTTGAAATACAAGCTGAGGGTTCAGGCCTAATTGTAACTATACTAAATGGTGCATGTTAAATTTGACATGAATTGTGAACATGCATATCAATTATTCAACATTATAAACAAAGGTCAGTCAAGCAGATAAGGTCACATTATCATAATAAGCCACCACTCATCCTCTCTAGTGAAGTTTTATCAATACACAACACTAACAGCCAAAAAGACTTTCAATGCATGATCTCAAATTACTGTATAATGTAATTTCTCAAAGCAAACATATGGATGTAAATGTTACTGTGGTTCTGTGAATTCTGGATCAGTACCAGGAGTTTTGCTTTGCAGCTGCTTCTCTCATTACGTGCACGTGCAAGTTAAGTATCTAAATCAGTCACCTGTGACCTTTATGATCACAGGAGACTATGCCACAAGCTCATCTACTGTAAACCCAAATGCACAGGTAACATTTCTTTTGAATTTGTGGAATCAGAGGGAAAGCAGGACAGCGCACAGCTTTAGCAGATTTGTAATATATTCCACTGCCATGCTGCAATGGCTGCAGGGAAATGGCTGCAGGAAGAGACTCTAAAACTGTAACCCCCTCTAGCCTGTGCCAGTGGAATCCATCCAGATCAGTCAACTAGATCTCAAGACCTTGGCTCCAAAGTGACAGGAGGCCCAGAGGAGTCAGATTATGCCCAGTGAATTCATCAGGATCTAGAAAACATGTCCTTTCATAATTTAGTAAGAAGTAAAAGAATATTGTCGATGTGGGAACAAGGGAGCTGTTATTAGCCAAGAATCAAAAGACATGCAGAAGGCTCTCTGTTGAATTGACACCATGCTGGGTACCATGGGACGCTGATGTTATGTGTCCCCGACAGACTGTGTCTTTGACTGGGAACATAACAATCAGTAATATACATAATATGGAAGAACTCACAATCCTCTTGTCTGCAGCAGGGTCCGTGCAGCTGCCATGCATCTTGTGTACACAAAATCCCAGGTGGGAGCTCTCTGAACTGGTTTGCCACTTTCTTTGAAGATAAACTGAGTTGCCTGTGCAGGAGTGCTATGTTAAATCAAATAGGGTTTTTAATTTTAAACCAATACATGAAGTATTTTCACATCTGTGATATATTCTACAGGTGCAGACATTGAAACTGTGGTGATAGGTTTCTAATGTTGCCGACATGTCAATATGACTATCACAGATCACCCCCCCCCCACACACACACACAAAAACGCATCTAAAAAGCACACTACAGTATACCTGTTGCTAGGGCATCAGGGCATGGGGGAAGCTGGGAGGCATCACCATCCCAAGAAGTCTTTGCCATTTTATCATATGCCAGCAAACAACTATGTGGAGCAATGTCACAAAGGCTCTGCATCCCTGGTGTTAAGTCTGAGACAGGTCATGAATCAAATTGTGAAGAACTTCCAATATGACCTTTTGGAGTCACTGTTTTATGGCTCTTTGTTGTCAGTCCGTGACTTACCCTTAATCTGGCCTAACACGAGATACATAATCTAATGACGCTATAAGAAAGGAGTCATCCTGCTCATCTATATGCAAGGGCTTGAGGAGCTCACAGGACTGTGCCTCACAAAGACACTAAGGTAGCTGCAATCAAGGCTTTGGAGAAATATGTAAAAGAACAGGTAAAGTATCTACTCTATCTGCAAGTGGGTCCTATCTTCTTGTCATCCTTCTTGAGGAGATGTTTTTTTCTGCCTCGTGCCGCTTCTAAATTCTGGGTAAGGTTGCTGCGGTGACTCCAGAAGGAAGGAGCTTGTCAGCACACAGACATGCTACTTTCAAGATCTGCCAACCTGGCAAAATGCAATTGCAATTCATGTATGCATCCTCAGACCCTGTCTGAGGTGATCAATACCAAGACAAGAGCGGCATCTATCATGACCATCTTGAGGTTGAACAGGGGCAAGGCAAACGGTGCACAGCACAGGCACACCATGCTTGGAGAAAATGAAAAGTAAGTCACAACTGCCTGAGATCATCCTCAAAGCTCACTGGCTAGATAGCAACAGATGTACTGTAATTCTACCAGAGGCAATCAAATGTGTAAGTTTTATTCTACAGTGCAGACTGCCAACAATATCAAAGTCAAAGAAAATGTGGTGAAATACCCCTAATTGTACATTGCTGGTGCTGTGTGTTTTCAAGCTGTCACTCCCAGCCAAGTTTAAAGCAAATTACCCAAGAATACTTAACTGCTTCAGCCTTCCAGTCCAAAAAAAAAAGCATGAGCCAATAATTAAGGTACCAACTGCAAATACTAAAGCATTGCCTCTATACTCTGTTCCAATACCATGTTACTAATACAATGTTTGAAATAACCTAGAATGTAGCCAAGGCTTCAGAAGGAGCTAGATTATTTCTCCCCCAAAAAACGGACCATAAACCAAAAAGTTTTGTAAGAACACGACTGTACTGTGCCCAGAGGGATAAAAAACTTCAACACCAACTGCAGTATTCCAGCCAACACCACTAATAGCTAACACTAGCTAATGGAATTTCTGAAACAATCACTGGCTGCGTTAAATTATAGCCTTAAATTCATGAGTGTACCTTTTGTGTAGGCCTACATAATGTACATAAATATGTAGGATAACACATGGCATTTTCCCTTGGGGTTATTTTGGCTCACGGGTATTTTCAAAAGATCAGACCGCATTTATGTTTGTTGGATTGGTTGGTTGTTTTTCTTTGAGTCTGAACAGGGTGTGATGGATCACGCTGTCTTTTCTCTGGTTAGACTGTTTTTAAGGCTCTCTCTGTCTGATCCCTTCTTTGTAAGTCAGTCAGTCAGTCAATTCTGATTTCAGCATCCGCCTGTAGTTAGTTTTTTGCTATAGTTATAATAATACAACAATAATAAAGAAAGAAGCAAGAAAAATAACTCTGTCTGTCTCCCACCAAAGACCCATAGTGCTGGGAGTCAGCTTAAACTGACAGAGGGAAGAGGGGGTATAGGGGGGAGTTCGACAGATTAAATATGCATTTCATAATAGATGTAAGCTATTGCTTGGGACATTGTAACATCTCTTCCATTATTTCCACAACCCCCAAGGCCGCCAATATATGTTGTTAAAAAAATGGAGCCAAATGTAGCCTGGCTGCAGCTCTAGTACAAAGCACCACCTCTGGCAATCAAAAGCATGGAACAAAGAGATTTTAGTAATTATGGACACTCAAACTAATGTGTGCCCATTTACAATAGTAGTTTAGTTTCAGCGCAGGTGTGATGTGCAGCTGACTTTGACAAACGAACTCTAGACTCTGCACCTCTGGCAGCCAGAAAGTATAGAACAGACCTGACTGTTGAAAATGAAAGGTACCCTTCATAGACTGAGAGGGAGTAGAAATAAAACGAAAGAGCCAGACAAAAAGCTGGATGGCACTATTGAAAAAATGAATCAGACCCTGAACTTAGAGATGGAAAAACTTGTATGGTGAAGACTCTTGGCATTGTCGTGTTTGTCCTTCTGAGTTTCAATGAAGCCATTGTGTACACCTTACTAAATCACAAGCTTCAGCGAGGATCACCTTGGTCGTCTTTGTACAAAAATTCAAAGCTTTTTAAACATTAACATTAGCCTGTTCTTTCCCTGTCCAAAGTGTATGAATACCTAAACATCCTTTGCCCTGACATAGACTTAAACTGTTCTGCCTTTATTAATGCTACTTTTATTATTAGGTTCAAAGTACATTTTTTTTCCAGATTTAGAAATTGTCACCATCAAGAAATACCAGTGAAACTAATATGCTTGGTAATACATTTCCGTTCAGTAATACTGAACCATTACATTTCATAATCTTTTAGCCACACATAAGAGTTTTTGGAACTGACATGTCTAGTTTATGCTCCATACTGATTAAATGACAAATCAAAATATTATATAATGCTTTTCAATACCTAAGAATCTTACAACAATGACATCTATATTCATAGTTAGTTGGCAAGTATTTCTAGATTGCTGAGACGATTTTTTTTTTTGTCCTTTGTTTTTGCTCTGTTGAGGATAAAGAATCAAGGACTTCCTTTTCAGCAAACTGATAAAAGGAGAACCTCTCGCTTAGTGTACTTTATTTGGAGCTGGAGATGAAGTTTCAGTTTTTCAATTTGCACCATTTCATAGAGGTTAATCTTAATAGAATCTTCAGTGTGTGTGTGCGTGTGTGTGTGCGCGCGCGTATGTGAATGCTTGTGTGTGTATATGGTCTGTGTTTGAAAGAGCTGGGACAGAGAGAGACACGAGGAAAGACAAAGAGAAAAGAAGCTACTTCTCATCAATCTAGCAGACAGTCAATGTTCATTTGTATGGCTCTCCTGTGGCAAATGGTTCAAGTGTGGATTAGCTATAAAGCAAACGCTTTTCAACAGAATGGCTGCTTTTGCTGTTTGTATAAAGGCCAGCTAAATAACCATCTATTTATTCTGATGTGCTTTAAAAAAAAAAAATATGCAGAGGGAGTCTTAACTAAGGGCTGTATCCCATTTTACTCAGTTTAGTCTGCCTCTAAGTGGGTGTCCCACTCATGATGTAAAGGCATAAGCTGCAGATTTGGTTGCTAGGTTGCAGAGTCATGAACGTGTACAATGCTACACATAAAACAGAGCCAGCAAGGGAGAAGCAGCAGCAGCAGCAGCAACGATTCATTTACAGTTAGTAGTGTTGTTTTCCTCTGTCCACACACCAACAATTTGCAACCTTCATGTAGCTACTGTATAGAGGCCAATTGTCTGTACAGTGTTTTGACAGTCCACTATGCACTTTTCATTGAATGTCCTTTTCTTATGGTACATTAGGTTCACCATAGAAACTAAGAAAATATGTGTGTACCTGGTGTGTCAAGAGATCTTCAAACTATGAGAAAAAAAACTTTCTCTCATGCTCCATGTTTTGATAAATTTGTGTAAAAATGCTGACAGTCTCGACCACTGAAAACCTGAATCCATCTTGCTGTCAGCCATTGCTATGTAATAACAATAATAATAACTTTATATAGCGCCTTTCAAGGAACCCAAGGGCGCTTTACACAGAGTGCAAGCAGAGAAAGTTAGTGGACTGCTTTCTTAATGAGGGCTGTAAACGAAAAAAAGTTCAAGGATGGTTCAATATCAGCTGTTCATGACCCGACATCAGACTTAGAAGTTGGAAGTTTTGCCATATTTCATGATGTGTTGATGTTTACTTGGCAGGTTAGTCTGTTGAAGTTGATGTTAGCATGTTGCTTGGCTCTGTGACTGACTTACATTGCCGGAATGCTCAACACGAGGCACAAGACGATCTGGCACAGGACAGGGGAAAAAGCAGATAACGCGTGCACCAGGGAAGGGAGCACAGGTGGAAACAATCAGGGTGGGGCGGACAATCACAGGAGCAGGAAACACACAAGGGCAGGAAGTCAAGGGGACTGAAACAAACGGGAAAAGTTAAACCCATGATAAAACAGGAAATACATAAAACGCATGAACTAACTTTAACAAACTTGATGAAACCTAACAGGTTAGGGTTAGCTATGGAAAGAAGTCCTCACTGAGACAGCAGCTATAAGGGATTGTTAGAAAAGAGGATGCAAAGAGCAGTATGCAGTATCCTCAGTATGACAAATGAATTTTTTTTCCCTCAATATTACAGCATGTAAAACATATTCTAGGAAGACCACCAAACAGAAGTATGAACCTGAAAATAAGCATACTATGTGTCTTGTAAGATTTTTTTTTTGGGGGGGGGGTTCTTTTTGTTTTGACAGCACTAATAAATTTGCCAACGTAAGCCTAAATATTCATGCATATAACCTCTGTCTGCAATCAACAATCAGCATCACAGGGTGTCTTGCAAGCAGGAACCATACTGTTCTCCCATGCCAGCACCACACCTCCCCCCCCACTGCATGTCAGCACCACAGCCTTGTCAAAGTTTAGCAGAATGCCAGGAGAGGTCTAACTTGCACAGAGTCAGAAAGACTGTGTGTAAAAGCCTCTAAAGCCGCTGAATAATTGGGATGTGGAAATAATTGCTGTAAAAAATAGTCAAAGGTTCAGAGTGAATGAAGTCAGTGATGTTTAAGATCTAAAAGCTCCAGAACTGTTCACAAAACACATTTTTTGGAAGTTGCATATTTTCAAGTCAATATACTTAAAGCAAAATGTGTGATGACGAGGTGGAGACACTAATGCAAATGTTCATTAGAGAGTTTAGTACAATATTTTATCAGTGAAAATGATTTCATTGGCTTCTTACAATTATTCTGCAGCTATTCAACAACATAATATGATGATTTCAGCTGTTACATTTAGCGGTTCTAATCTCTGTGTCTCTGTTTTGTTCAGAATGGGCACTGCAAATTAAACACACTGGTCTCGTGCTTCCCCTGGGTAGAAAGAAGGCCTATCTCTCTGGCAACTGACCCTTGCACATTTAACCATTCTTGTCTATGTACTGACTATGCTGTGCCATTTACTATAAATGAATACCATATTTACAGTAAGTTACTGGCAGCATGGTTCCTAGCAAGTTACGGAATTATGATTTAAAGCGATTGCACTGTAATGCAATTTACAGTACATAGAACAATGCTGTATTACTGCGCAACAGTATTTTACTGCATTTTGTATTTCCTCTATATCCATCCATCCATCCTTCCATCCATTGCCCATCTTCAGAGCTTGGGGGACTAACACAGACCCCTAGCTGAGCGAATTCAAATGCTCTATTAGAAGGGTCTACCTGAAAGCAGAACGAAAAAGGATAAAAAAAAACAGACTGCATGTCTCCTATTAAATATATAAGGAACGTATAAATTCCAGCCCTGAGTGTTAAAGATGCAAAAGCGAAATACCTCTCTGATATCATCACCAATAGCAGTCACAGCTTCAGGATGTTGTTTAGTAATGCTCTAGTTAACCCTCTGCTTGCTCCACTACAAATCCCCCCCCCCCCCCAATCAGCTGTGAGCAGTTTGAAAATGTCTTTCTCAATAAACCTCGCAGTGTAAGGTCGAATATGTCACACCCTATGAAAGATTTTTCAGTCCCATCTTATTTTAAGCATGCCATAGTTCAGCCACTCCTTAAGAAGCCTATTCATGATCCGACAACTCCAAATAATTTTAGGCCAGTTTCTAAGCTTTCTTTTTAATCTAAGGTTCAAGAAATGTAATCAGTATCAGAATTAGGTTTATTGCCTTAGTATAGTGGTGCATAATCAAGAGACCTAAATATAAAATATAATTTTAGATATTTACAATAGACAGTGTAAGAAAAATGTGCACTAGGCTTATATCTGTTCTTAAAAATGAAAAAGCTATCTAAGCAATAAGGAAGTCTTTACGTTCAATAACAGCCCTTCTGAGAGTAGCAAATAATCTCTCTGCTGTGGAGGCTGGTAAATGCTGTGTTTTAACTCTGCCAGATCTCAGTGCAGCCTTTGACACTGTTGACTACACGATTCGTCTTGATTGGTTCTGTTCCTACATTTTAATCAGACATTTCAGATGTTTCCACTGGCAGCTTATCACACTTCACACCTGCAAATATTTCATTTTATGGGGTTCCGCAGGGCTTGGTCCTTTCCTGTCTTTATGCTTCCATTGGGAGGAGTCATCTAAACTCATGACACCTCTTTTCACTGCTAGGCAGATGATACCTGCCTGCCCCTCAACTTCCAAAATCAGACAGATGTGACTTGACTACCTATCTGTCTGCAAGATATTAATAGCAGGTTGTCTCATTATTTCCTTCAGTTAAATGAGGACAAGACAGAGATCCTACTCTTTTCTCCCCCACACCAGATCACAGCTATTGCCCAGAACCTCAATCACCCATCCACCTACATCAGACCAAATGCATTTAATGTCAATCAATAGTCAGGTCAGCTTCTTCCATCTCAGAAACATCTTCAAAATCAAATAAGGAATCAAGGAATCAATTCCTGTAACCCTATGATTTAAAGTCATTCATGCACTAATATCATCCTGTCTGAACTACTGTGACGCCCATTCCAGCATCTCTCAGGATACCATTTACCATTTGCAACTAATAGCTCAAAAACCAAGACCACATCACCCCTTGAATCCTTACACTGACTCCCTGTTCAGTTCAGGTTAACTTAATACTTACTGTTTACAAATCTCAGATCTCAGAACTTCTCACCCCTTACAGCACTACCAGATCCATCAGATCCACCCATTGTGGCCCTCATGGAGGAAAAACGTGGTCAATAGAGCCTTTTCTGTAGCAGTGCTGAGCTTTGAATAGACTCAACCTAGGAAATCAGACAGGTTGCGTCTGCTGATTTTTTTAAAATGCACCTTAAAATCAATTTTTATTGATGTCAAAACATATCAGTCTCAATGTGTTTCCGCTATGAAAAAACAGGCTAGATTTACCTGTCACGTTGCTCATGCATGCCATGTAGCTGCTCTCAACCTGTTAACATGGATGCTGAAAGAAAAACTAATCTGGGTGCGTTGGTGCAAAATTATTCGCACCGCAATTTCTCAATTTAGCAGAGTATTTAGAATGACTACAAACCATGACTGCAAAGTAATTCTAAGCTGTTCAAAGATGCAATCAGAGAGCTCATTCTCATTGTGCGCCTGCCGGTGACTCTAAGATGCCTGAAAAATATCAAGCAATAACTGTCATGGAGTCATGCAACAAGCTACAGCCAATTAGAGCAGACATGGGCTGGGGGAAAAGATTCGAGAAGGGGAGATGGAGGAGCACAGAGCAGCAGCCAGAAAACTACGTGCAGTCATGTAGTCTGACCAAAGTTTAACATATTGTTGACTTTATTGTTGAACATTTCAAAACCATCACATTGTGCCTTTGTTGTTTTGTTTTTCTTTTCGGCAGAGCCATTGTTGTTGTTAGTCTCTGATTTTTTTTGGCATCTCTATTTCCAGTTTCCCCAGGTTACAGTTAGCCTTTAATGTTGTCATAGAATATTAATAAACCAAAAAGAAGCACAAAGCTGCAGTGAGTATATACTGTGCTGTTTCTGACTGTGTTTATATTCCAAGCAAGTTCGTCTTCATCGTTTTTAGCATTGTTGCATGAGGAAATATTGTGGAGATCCGCAAAAAATGTTAGCTATGCTTAAACATAGCATTCTTAGGACATCAACTAGAAATGTACAGGAACGCATATGGATAAATATGTTATATGTTTATTTCCCCCACTATTCTTTGTGAGCTGTGTACACCTTTTTAAGAGCACTAATATGTGCTGGGGCTAGTGTACGTGTTTTACAGGTATACACTTTATACCGACTAAAGTTCCAGGAAATCTGTATATACGTATATACGTAACAGTATAATATTGTGACAGAAATTTTATTTCTTTAGCAGCTTCAGCTTGAAGTGTATCTCTCTCTAATCTGTCTGTCTTTGCTAACCTAGCTGGATCATACATCTTTTGGTCTGTCTTTGTCTTGCCCGCTTATTCTGGGACTCTGGGCCTGACAATAGAATGAGTGGAAATGTGACTATCTATTAAATTTAATAAACAACACTGGGCAACAGTGTTAACAAATAATGTCTTATTTATGTCAGTGTGAAAATTTACTAATGTTAAAATTTCAAAGAAAGTATTCTGTTCAATAAACACTGAAAGGTGGAGGGAGCGAGGATTGCATGGAGAAAGCTAACGGGTTGAGGGTTTGTATAATCAGAGAATATAGAAGACTACTTGCTGAGTCGCTCTCTGTTACAAAAAGCGGCCATTGGTTACAATGGGTAACCATAGGTAACCAATAATATAATTTATCAGCATACCCTGAATAGTGACCTTTGAAGATGCACTTAGGAATGGAGCAATAGAGTTTTCTTTTTTCTTTTTCTTTTTTTTGCAGACTCTCTCGACAAACATGGAAATCCACTTTAGAGGTGCAAATATATGACCTGTCCCTTCTGTTCTTCTCTGTGATGTTGAAATCTCTCTTCCCTTTTGCTTGCCCGACCATCTATCTCACCTGGACTAATATGAAATGTTTGCAGAGACTCATCCTGGGTTTTTTTCTGCCCCACCTTATTAATCTGACTGTCTTTAATAGACATGACAATAAAGCTGAACTACCTTAAGGCGTAACAGCTCACAAAGAATGGCATGCAAGGATATGGCCAAATAATGGATACTTAAGGCAACTTATGTCAAACCAATGACATTTCTCCCATTACCTATTTCCTTATGAACTTGGTGGAGAAGGCTGTGCTGAAAAAGAGCACAGAATATTCTCAGGTGACAGGTTGTGGGCAGGTCGGTAGCAGAGCTACTAAAAGCCATTTCACCATGTTTAGTTCTGACAGTAGGTATTACCAACAGATTTCTCTCCAGTGATCTGAGAGGTCTAGCAGGTGTGTCCTGCTGAAACATACCTGAGAGATATTTTTGTCCTGCCCCATTAATTTGTAAACCATCCGCAGTACTATAAAGTCAATTCTGTGCCTTACTGGAAGCCACTGTAAGGACTGTAAGGAAATGTGGTCAGTTTTTTTGTGTCTTGTTTGAACTCTAGCAGCTGCATTTAGTACAAACTGAAGGTGTTTGATGATCTTTTTAGGGAGGCCCGTGAAAAGACCAACCCTACTGGAAATAAATGCATGAATTAGTCTTTCTAAATAATCATGTTTTGACATAAGACTTCTGAGTTTGGCTCTGTTTTTGAGATGGAAAAATTTTGATTTGGTTATTGCTTTTATATGGTTTTGAAAACTAAGATTGCAATCAATTAAGAAACCAATGCTTTTAACAGTGTCTGTCACTTTAAGTCCTTTTGTCTCAAGATGAATGGCGACCCTATGAGGTGGACCTGAGAGCTCAACACACTGTAACAATGGAAAACACAAATGCAAAAGCCTCAATACGAATGCAAAAGTCACAACACAAATACAAAAAGCCAAAGCATGAATGCAAAAGTCACAACATGAATCGAAAGCTACAACAAATCAAAAGCAACGTCATGGATGCTGAAAGACAGCCAACCGCAGGGTGCTCGAACCGGACAAAGGGTGATCTGATCTCGGGGAGTGGCGGTAGAAACGTGAGTTTCTGCTTCTGAGTTTCTGTCACGTTTGGTTGAGTCCCATAAGATTTTTTTCATCAATGTGATAAAGCACCTTCTTATGTGGTTATTTAATCTGTATGATTTTCTTTTTATTTCAAGGTATAGATCTGTTCTTTTGAGTCATATAGTCATATAGCAGCCATGTCAAGCGCTCCTTACTTGACCACATCAGTGCTGCTGGACAGCTACAATGCTCTTAAGACGGCAGTGATTGCCTGAGTCATGGTGGAGTTCAACTTCAGGGGGGACTTGGATTCCTGCTGGCTCTATGTGATTGGTGCTCTGTGGAGTTTGTTTGTGGTGGTGCTGAGCAGGACCCCTGCAGCCCCTATCAAACGCACTTCACATCAACATCTCACTGACCAGGTTTTCATCACTTGTTGAATGCCTAAAACTTCAGTCACTGCTAGAAAGATGTGTGTAAATAAATACAATGCATTACTTTGACAGGGGCCACAAATAAGCTGCTTCTCTCATATAGAGATGTTCCAGTTTTGAGAGAAAATGAGCCAGCAGCCTTGGCTCTGAAGACAATTTGCAAACAAAATGAAACACACTGTAAATCATAGAAAAATTGATATGAAGTGAATAAGGTGAGCGTGGCAACAAGTCACTACAAACCTGTTTTCTAAACCATTATCCATTTAAAGTCTGCTGAAATCTGAGAGATTCACAACTGTACGATGTCATTGGTCCAAAGGTGATGTTGTGTTCTCTATAATTCAAATAATAGTTGTCGTTTCAATGTTTAATTCTATGTCTCAGCAGCTCACAAAGAAACACTTTGCAAAAGGAACTTGAGTATTTCTGCACCGTTGTGAAGCCTTCGATTTTACTCAATTATTTTAATTGGCTGCAACTGTAGATACCATTTCTTTGAACACACTTTGGGAAAATACTCTTCATCTTTGTCTGCTTTGAAAACATCTCCTCCTCAGATCTTGGAGCGGTGCAACCAAAACAACCATTTCTTTACACAGCAAACATATAAAAATCCTAAGTAATAAAAAACAATAATAAATGTGAATTTGGCTGCACAGAGGTTGGACAGATGTTTTCCAGATGACACTGATGGTATCTGTTTTTCTGGTCTGGAAAACTGTGTGACTTGATACCGCGCTGAGATCACACTGTGTGTGGGAGGAAGCACGAGTGGGTTTCTGATTATAACCAGAGGAAAGACAGCTTGCATAGCTGATGCTCATTATTCTAAACACCCCCGTTTTCGTGCGAGTGGCTGGTGGATGACATGGCAGTGACACGGCAGTTAATTGTCAAGTAGCGAACCCCCCATAGGCACACTTCCAGTCAACACTGTGCCCGAAACATTTCAACTGTCACCCCAACCTGGATCGCCTTTTCTCGACGCGCTTGATGTGATTCATTCATGTTTGCCCGACAGCGATGTTTTTTGACTCTGAAAATGAGCAGGAATGACAGCATGGCCTCTGGCTCATGAGTATAAACCATTAATGGCCTCACATACTGCAGGCATAAGTGATGACCAGACCCCGTTGACCAGACACAAGCACAAAACTCTGACCCTGCCCATGCATCAGTGTCTGTGTGGAAAGGCACACTCTTAACTGCGGTTCTAGTCATGTGACAGCAGACAAGATAAGCAGGCATTGATTTTTCGCCCCTTGACATTGGCTGAAAGGAGAATCCTGCCCTGTTATAATTGTGTTGGGTCCATGCTTTGCAGTTGTTGAATAGGACATGAGCCAGCAGATGGTTGTAAGCACTGAATGACTAATATGACATACATCTCACAGATTGAGCTGACCCTATAAACTGTCTTCACGCCTGTTTGCCAGCGCTTCAAGGCAAACTCATTTACACAATGAAATGCCCTACAGAGAGGGGAGTTTCATCCTTTAGTATTCACTGCAGAGTGAGCTGTGATCTGTGTGAAATGGACCGGAGCTGCCGTACATTTATATTCTTCTACTTTTCAATCCCCATCACGAATTTGAGGATTTATTCAATATTTTTCTCCATTAATCATACCATACATGCACACACTGTGCTGAGAACAAGCCTGCTATAATCTCTGTTGTTAATCTGGATAAACACAGTCCTATAAACACTTTTGAGAGATACTTAACATTCAGTTCATTTATTTCTATTTCTGAGAGAATGAAATCCCAGCAGCGAAGCAGATCAGACACATGGTAATTTCATGAAATGCGTTAATTCATTCATAGACCTGCTATAGTGGTTTATGTTTTGTTTTTATGCTTACAGATGCATATACATATACAGTACATGGTGGCGATTACGCAAACCACACTGTGGTGATTTGTCTCAAAGAGACACACAACTGAAACACAGCCCATGGCAGCCACTTTATTGCCAAGCTGATGGACCATAACTTACTCCCTTAAGGATTCCACAGAGGTTTCTCTCCAGCAGCTTATGGCAGACAGCCTGATGCAATTTGCAGAGATTTAGACATTTAATTGTTCTTTTCCTTGTTTTGTGGACAAATAAGGAATATAGAAATATGAGGGTAAAAAGATTTCTTGAGTCAGTCGGTGCATCATAAAAAAAGTACTGGAAATTTAGAGTTTTATAAAATGAAATGTGTTTTCAAAAATATACCTTTACAACCACAGCCCTTTAACCTTAGTATATTATATTCACTGTGGCTGTCAAGCAGTTTAACAAGTGAAATTCCATGCTTCAAGTATAGACTTTGTGTAATACTGTTTTTTGCTTTGGCAAATCACACACCCATGAATAGAACTGATTATTAGTCATATTCCTAATGCCAATAAGTCAATATAGTTGCTGTTATTATTTTGGTTTTTGCTTGCTGTGCAGCCTCCCTCCCTCTCTCTCTCTCTCTCTCTCTCTCTCTCTCTCTGTCCAACCTCCACCCAACACGGACACCGACAGAAAGCCACCCACATCTGAGCCTGGTTCTGTTCGAGGTTTCTTCCCGTTAAAGGGGAGTTTTTCCTGCCACTCTGTCTAATACCTGATGCTGCTCATGTGGGAGATCCTTGAATCCTTCATTTTGAATTCTTGAATCATTGGATTTTTTAATTAAAGAGTTTGGTCTAGACTTGCTCTTTATGGAAACCATGTTGAGATAACACTTGTTATGAATTGGTGCTATATGAATAAAGATTGATTGATTTATTGATCTGGTTGACTAAATTATTCATCCTATCCTACCTCTGTAAAGCTGCACCATATAAACTCTTCACTTTTAAGTTTTGTGTTTGTTGTTTTCGTAAAAATTAGTTAGATGTCACCATTGACTCCTCTAACACACAATCACACAGCTACAGAAACACACAATCAAGGAAATTAACCACATAATCAGGGAGCGATGTAACCTCTCATTCTGACAGTGAGGGTGGTGCACACTGAATGCTAAACGTGATGAAGAGGATGATGGTTGGATGTTGGCATCAGCATCAGGTGCTTGTGGCAGTGAATCAGGAGCAGCTGATTGGGTTAATAAAGAGCACGCTGATTACTGATTGGCTCCCATGTGTGCAAGCAGGAAAAAGGGAACCTTGAGGTTTCATTAGATGATGATGTGAACTAAAAGAGCTGATTCATGAGAATATAGCAAGTTTTCACAAACTGAACAGGGACTAGGAGCATTTGCAATAATACAGGTCCTGCTGTGGCTGTTTGTCAGGAAAAGTCACATTGGGAGTTTGATTTTACTTTTGTCTTTCTGGTTTTTGTCAGCCAAGGATTAAAAACCTTCTGACTTTTTTTTGGATGTATCTTCTTTTTCTGGGCTGAATCCTCCTTCACTTCAGTGCCCCATGTTAGCACTTGGACATTTTATAAAGCACAAATAGTTGCCCATTTTAGTTTACAAAGAGAAACGAGCACTTGTATCGGACTGGTGCTCCGGAGCAGCTATGGCTCAGTGGAGAATGCAATCCAGGAGCTGTAGTAATACATCTATGAGTTTGAAGGCTTATCATATGGCTAAACAGTGTACAGCAGTTTTTATGAGGAAAGACCTTACATCGGCCATTATATCTGTTATCTGTCTGATCATGAGGTAAATAGCAGAAATGCAGCACCACAAAGTTATATGTGCTTGCACGTATTTGATCAGTCTATGCACTGCCTTGCTGAATGAAGATACATTGCGTTCCAGCAAAAAATGAACAAGGATCAATTTTTATGATGCATGTTGAGACTGAGATTTTTTGCAGGAGCCCCCTGGGCCTGATAGGATGGCTCCATTCAAATAAATGAAAGGCATGTGTTTTGTTTTTTCTATTCGCATTGAACTTGTAGGGTGATTGTTCTTCCTCTTTTTTTTACATGTTCATACTTCATCACTTTTCAAAAATAAAGATTCACTGTTACCTTTTTCTTCGTTAATTAAGTTAATTTAGCAGTGTACAGCACATGCAAAGAAGTTGGTTTTCAGTTCCTCTGGGAAATTAATTGTGACTTGTACTTAGAGTAACTTAGAATTGCATTATAATGAATTATAACAGTGATTATAATGTATTGTAAAATTATTATAATGTATTATAATCCTGAGAATAGACTAATGCTCTTGCAAAAGAAATTTCAGTGAGTGACCAGCAATTGTGAAATATTATGATACTTGCCTTAGGCATTATAAAATGCTTTATAGTGCTATGATTATTGTTATGGACAATTATTAATATTTATGAGTGCTTGTAATGATGATTCTACAGTGCTAGGCACATTATAACATATTATAAATATGTTTATAATGCATTATAGATATGTGTGTCATTGAAAGTGATACGATAATTTCTCAAACCACAATAAAAGCTCATTTAAATATGTGCTGTAAAAGATAGAGAATCTTTAATGTTAAACTCATTCTGCTAATCAAAGCATTGCTCTTGTCAAGCAAAGTAATATTCTGTTATATAAATGCTCAACAATCAAAGTTTCTTGTGTTAGTTCTTTGTCAAACTGCCATCAGTGATCATGGCGATGCTCTGAATATGATTGCTTGCACAATCACTGTACGTCATTTATGATCCCTTGTGTTCTGCGCAGGTTAAGAGGAACACATGAATGCTAATAGAATTCAAATGATTGCCTTCGGAACTGAACACATCAGAAAACTGGTGGCCTGCCTTCTAATTAAATGTTTTAGCTGAGCAGCTTCCACCACTGTATCTCGGGATATATTGCTGACGTTTTTACCAGGCCACTTAAGAATATTTGTGCCCGTGGCAGCTTGGCTTTTCAGCAGTGACGCCGTTAAGGCCACAGAGTCTAACCGACTGTGGTGCTTGTTGGCAGCACTTAAGCTGCTGCTAGGCTCTGACATGGACTTTTACATTGACTTTGTTAGACTTGTTGTCATGTTTACAATGAAAATAATTTATATTACAGGATCTCAGGTGCAGATGAACCTCTTGTAATCATATGTCGTAATCAAATACTGTGAGTGAACTGCCATCATAGACTTAATAATTACTATTACAGAGTATGGCAGTAAAGTTAGTATGATAGGAGTTTCACAATATGATGGAGAATACTATGTTGTCATAGTTTCTGGTGACAATACAAATGATCTGATCTCCTCTAATAATGAATACTAAAAACTTAGATTTCAACAGAATTACTTTTTTACACAAAGGGAGAATTACATCATCATACACCCAGTTTCTTGAAAAATCTTATCTCGCAATAAGTGCCGCCTTGCTCAGTGTTGATAAGAACAAGCTTACATGTCTTTTTCTGTTTCTCAGTGCACTATCCAAGTGTGTCTGAGATGAACACAAAAGCATGTTTCGTAATTTTGATATTCTGGATATTGTTATCTTTCGTTCGGCATATTACACAATCTGAATAACAGCCTATAGCTGTTACAAAATTAGATATCTAAATCACTTTTTCACATCAGCAATATTCTGTGTTTTGCTGCATCTAATTCTGATTATGCATGCTTTGTGGTACTTGGAGTCTAGTGCTGGATGATTCTCAAACAACTTTTTATTACTATAAAACTATAAAAACCCAGAGTTTAAGTTTACCGCGTTGAAAATATAAATAAAAACTTTATTTTTTCTCAGATTATCATTCATTCATAGACAACCTTTCGGCTCTATGCCTGTGTAAAAAAAATGAGTAATTTATTCTTATTGAAGAAACTTGAAACATGATACAGAACACAATATTTTCATTGATGTCAGACGACATTACTGCATGACATCCTTAGTGAATAATTTGTTCCTTTTGGTGTTATGCAGATTTTTTTTTGAGCTGATGGGTGCAATTAAGGCAAAGTTGTTGTAAAAGTCAGAAAAAAGCAGCAGCCTTGCTCATGAACCAAAGCTACACACATGTCAGACTAGTTCTACAGAGAGAAAGTCGGTGAACTCAGCTGTGACAAGTTTTATTAATAACTTTCTAACTGTGCCTCATATATTTCCATTTTGACATCATCATAAAATCCTCTTAAATCAAAATAGAATATGTATCAGACTCTGTATGTCAAGCTTTTCAAGTTGGGACACTGGGCTGAAACAACACCCCCTGAACATCTACTAAATGGACATTTGTATAAATTTTAATGAAATTATACCCAGTCTTCTCATCGCTCCACATGAATGCTTTTAACTGCCACAATTTTTAGCTTCTCCAGTGGAGCAGAAGCTCCAGTTTAAGCCACATCCTTTGTGTACGTCATGATTTATTTGATGAGTTTGTTTCCATGGCAATTTGTTGCATTTTGGTTTCATCGCTACACTAACTTTTCCTCTTCTGCCAAGTGTAAGAATATATTAATTTTTTTTTTTCCCCAAATTGTCATCATATCCACTCAAAAAATGGTGGAGGGAAACTCACTCACAGGATAAACAGATGTACAGTCGGACCAGAATTTTTATTCGGTAAAATGTACTTGTGGGCTACACGGATTGTGTGAATAACTGGTGGCTCGAATTTGTTCAAGCTTAAAATTTTGAAAAAGGGACAGCCCTAGCACTCACCAATCAATGCTGTGACAACAAGCCATTATTTAAATAACAGCAGTGAAAACTTGTTGCATTCAAATGAATGGAATGAGAAATAATCAGAGCTGTTCAGACTTTGGCAATCAGAAAAAGTTAAAATTAGTAAAAATAAGTAAATTATCTTTGGCATTACACAACAATTCAACAGCACATCATTAGCAGGCAGGCCAGTCCACCCTCTTCTTCCAAAGCTTTGCCTTTGTATTGTGTGCAGGATGTAGTTTGCATTGCCTTGTTGAAATATACATGGGAGTCCTTGGAAAAGATGTCATCTTGAAGGCAGCATAGGTCATTCTAAAATCTCTATGTACTTTTTTGCATCACAGAAGTTACCTTTGCAAAGGGCACTGACACAACCCTATACCATGACCCTGGCTTTTAGACTTGTTGCTGGTAACAGTTTGGATGGTCCTTTTTGTCTGTGGTCTGGAGCACACGGCATCAAATTCTTCCAAACTACACCTGAAATACTAATTTGACTGATCACAATACAAGTTTCCACTGTGTGATGGTCTATCTCAGATTTCTTTGAGCCAAGAGGAGGTGGCTGCGCTACTGCACAAGGTTACCAAAACGCTTCCTTTCAGACAGAGAAGTTTTGACTGGCATTTGTGGCTGTAACTACGTTTTGTAGTACATGACAAAGGTTTGCATAGGCTCATAGACGAATGGCAGTTCTTGATTCAGTGCTGTTTGATCAGATAACACAACTTTACAGCACCCTTGCACTTTATGCACTGAAATGTATGCACTTTTAATTTTGTTATGGGTGACATATCCAAATCTCGTTCAATCATTCTTTAAGGAACATTGTTTTTACAGACTTCTAGAAGTTTCAGTCCAACTTTGCTCCTATTACTGCTTTTGTTTGGGTATTTGTACTTTTCCATAACGTTCCGACCTTTTCCAAGTTGAGTTGTAGTTAACATGGTACTGGGGTCTGTTTGCAGGCCAGTGGAGCACAGAGATTATTTGTTTTACATAATGATTAATAGTATCATAGACACTCTATCCGAGATGTTCAGAATTCTTAGGTAGCCAGACTGCTGTTATCAATCATAGATGACGTTTACTGTTGCATATTAATGTGCTGTTTCATCACTGGGTTCCCCACAGTGATTGATGCAGCAGATTGTCCCTATATCCCCTTCACTACAACTCTGCAGAATACAAGATGAACAGAAGATCTTCTCCCAGACTCACTGTGACACAGACAATGGACAGTTTGCCCAATATGCCTTAATGACAAGCATTGATAAGGCTGTTTAGGCATTTCTGCTAAATTTTCTCCCGCAATCATCTCCAGCTCTGTAGTTGCAGTAACAGTTTTTGTGTCTTTTGTGTAACTCTGCTTGCTGAGTCATTACATAGTTTGTTCTTCTTGAGAGAACACATCTTTTTTTTTTTCCAATATCCATTTTCACAGTCTACTTAATCTGTTGAAATTGTCTGCAGCAACATAATCCTGCACAAACATAACAACATAACTCTGCCGCTGGAAAGAGCAAAATTAACGTATCATTATTTTCATTATTGATTCTTTTTTCAACTTGATTAATCCTTTTGCCTGTTAAAAGCAGCAAAAATTCACATTTGAAAAGGTGGAACAGACAAATTGTTGCCATTTTTTATCGATAAATGACTTTTTATTGTTGATACATTTCCTGTAAAGTGATTAATTGACTAACTTTTCAATGATCAAAAAGAATCTGAAGAATCTGTCCTCGCTGCATCCTGAGGTTGAGGTTAGTCATGCAGGTTTGCCATTGTTTGGTTTTGTGAGAACAACTATAGAGGATGCCCTGATGTTCAACTTGCTTTGCGAGACAGGTCTCTGGGCCTTTGGACTGATAAAAAATTCACTTTCAAAGTCCAAACAGGGAATCTAGTGAACAGCTCCACAGACACAGAGCCAGCTTCCCTACAGTTGATATAGACAGAAGGCAGTGGAGGCATTTTTTCCTATTGCTAAACAATATAACTGGTAACAATATAACATAATTGCACATTAAATGAATGTGAACTATGGTTCTCTCCATGCAGGAAACAAATTAACTCTGGCATTTGTTTACTTATGAGGCCTTTCCCTATAAATTGCTCTCATGCTTCATGTATCCATTTGAGTGGAAGAAAAGGGCCCGCAATCATCAACTCTGCAGATGACCCCGTTGTATTAGTGACAGAGCCACTTTCATTTATCATTTGATGTTATGTGACATCTTATGCTGTTAGAATAATCTTTTGTATCAGACACAAGAACACAGATACCACTTCGCTGAAGAATGTGACATAATGTCTCCTGCAATTACTTTTTACAAGTACAGAGTCTTTGGACTTTGACAGCAAGGAAAGAGTCCATTATTATTTATTTTGATCAGACATTCCTGCGAAGAAATCCAATAAATATTTTCTTATAAACATGTTTTCAACAAGCACAGCAGTTAGCAACATTGTGTGTGTGTGTGTTTATGAGAGAGAGAGAGAGAGAGAGAGAGAGAGAGAGAGTGTGTTTGTGCATGTACAGTATTTGTGTTTATGCATGCTTTCTTCGCTCTCCCTCAGGATCTCCATTCCTTTTTTCTCTACCTGTGTCTCCTTGTCCTTTATGCACACCACATTCTCTTGCAGTAGTGTCTCAGGGTAATAAGAAATGAGAGGAAGCAGGGTTGTGAGTAAGGTTGACAGTGGCAGAAGCTGTGGAAAGCATTATTCTGGATTTCTGTGCAGTATAATTGCATACACTTTTTCTCCAGAAATTATGCTGAACTAACCAAAAACTCACCAGTTGAAATGGTTTAAAGTGGACAAGGAACGTATTTAGAGTCATTTCTTGTGTCCGATTTACATTTATGTTCCTGCCCCACACATATAAATTTGTTTTGTAAATTAAAGAGCATTCCTGTCATGAAATAGTCTAATCTCAAGGTTATTTTTTAAGATTTTTCCACAGCTTTCATCTGTATTGTAGGACTAGGAACTGATTTTGATCTAGTGTTTACAGACTGCTGATGTGTTGTTTACTTCCAGTGCTCTGGACTAAAGGTCCAGTGCGATTCACTGTTACATACGTCCATCTGTTATCATGTGATGGAAGCTGTTGTTTTTCTGTCTGTATATAAGACAAGAACTTCTTTGAATATTAGATATTTCATTTTAAATTATTTGCATGAAGCAGCAACAGTCACCATCCTACCATCTGTGATCACAAACTGTGCAACAGATTGTGCAACTGCAGCACATATTAACTATTCAAATTCTAGCTAACGTCTCAATCAAATCTCAATTAAAGCAGAGATGAGACCCAGCATATAATGACTTTAACCATCAATGAAGAGTGCTCAAATGTCAATATTGGTCAGTTTAGATTAGTAATTCCCAACCTCGGTGTCATCCATTTTTTTAGGTCTTAAGATAAATTTGAGTTATCACAAAATTATTGACAACATAGAGAGGAGAAATGATGTGGTGTTTTTTTAGCAATGTCACAGTCGTGGCTCTTTGGATGGTCAGTGTTGGTCCAACACTTTGCGTCAGACTGAAATAGCTCAACAACAATTGGATGAATTGCAATGAAATGCATGGTCCGCAGAGGATGCATCCTATCTCCCCTAAATTGAAAAATTCTCTCTAGACCCATTCACACTTCAGTCCTTCTTATAATCTAATTTTGTGTCTTTTACTTACTAGTTTAAATTAAACATTGTGTTCTACCACCCACTCTGGGAACTCATCAAACATCCTGAAAGTACCTTTTGACCTCAACATCCAAACAGAGAAGCTAACATCCAAGGAACTGTTTTATTGCTAACTTCTCTGTAACTCAGCTTTATGTCTCTGACCACTTTTTCTTATCCTACTCTCTCCCTACTCCCTACTCTCAAACTGTCAAACCTCTCTTCTACACATCATGTCACTATCAGCCGTAACCTTTGCTCCCTGTCTCCTCTCTCGCTTCATCTGTCCTATCAGCTTTCCCCTCACCTGACTCCTTCTCACTCGTGCCATATCCCTCCTGAGAGTGTCGCCTGTCTACTTTGTCCTCTTCTCTGGACTCGTTCTTGTCCTCTCAACTATCAGCAGGCTCGACCCCTCCCGCTCCGTGGTTGTCTGACTCAGTGCATATTGACAGAACCACTCTTTGGGTGACTGAAAGACAATGATGCAAGACCAGGTGACCCAAAGACCTTATTGCCTGCCAATTTCTTCTCTGCTCCTTCACAGCCTCATTATTGGCACCTAAAAGCTCTTTCTGTCAGTCTCAAATTCAGTCTTTCTTCTCCAACCACAAAAAACTCTATTTTGTCGTCATGACACACCTCTATGTACCAAGTGAGTGGTAACTAAAAAACACTTGATGACGTACGCTCCTTATTTGCGCACACAGCTGCTGACACCACCTTTCTATATCCACCTCTTCATCTCCTATTCTAATTTCCTTTTCACTGTTCTCTCCCAATGAGGTAACGTTAGTTACTTCCCACCACCCGACCACCTCCCCTCTCAACCCTCTTCAGTCTGTTATTACTGACCTCCTTTCCTCTCCCACATAATCAATACTTATTTGACAACTGGTTATTTTCTGAAAACTGTCAACGAGAGAGACCCTCTCAAAGAAACGGTCACTCTAACCCATCTAACATAAAGACTTGTGTCTCTGTCATTCCCCACATCTCTATATATCCTCACTAGTCTGGATTGAGACTGCCTCAGCTGAGACTGTCTTCATTGTGGTCACAGAGGAACTTCACACTGCTAAAGCAGCCTTTCTGTACTCTGTCATCATCCTGCTGGACCTTTCAGCAATGTTTGACACAGTGAACCACCAGATCCTCCTCTCTACTCTTCAAGAACTGGGAGTCCCTGGCTCTGCCCTCTCCCTTTTCCTTTTTTATCCTACCTCAATGACCGCTCTTACAGGGTAACCTGAACAGAATTTGTGTCTGAAGCTTGTTGTCTCACTAATGGAGTTCTGTTCAGGATTGCATACTTTTTTCTCTGGACACCAAGTCACTTGGGTCTTTTATTCATGTATCTGGCTTCACACAGCTATGCAGATGATACTCAACTAATTCTGCCTTTACAACTTGACTGAAACCTGGATGGTAGCACAAATCTCTGCATATCTGACTGACATTTCTCAGTGGATGTCTACACACCACCTGAAGCGCTGTCTGGACAAGATGGAGACGTTTTTCCTTTCAGGGAAGGCATCTGTCATCCACAACCTTTCCACCAACTTTGTGGGGTCAATGGCTTGCAATGCAAAGGGCCTGGCTCTGACACTGGATGATCAGCTGTCCTTTACTGATAGCATTGCTATGACAACCTGCTCCTGCAGCTTCGGGCTTCACAACATCCATTTCTCATGCAGAATACAACACAGTGTCTGGTCCAGGTTCTTGTCATCTTGCTCCTGAACTACTGCAACTTGCCTCTGGCTGGTCTGCCTGCTTGTGCCATCCAACCTCTGCAGCTCATCCAGAATATAGCAGCCTGGTCTTCAATTTACACAATTCTCCCATCATGTAGACATCCATATATGCTACCATATATTACCTTGCCTACCTACTTGCCTAAATGTCTCAGGCCCATCCTACATCCAGGACAAATGTGTGACAAACGACACACCCTAGCCCCTTCCCTATGCTCTGCTACTGCCAAACAGCTTGCTACTCACTCACTACGAGGGGGGCCTAGGTAACTCCTGACTGTCCTGGCTTCATAATGGTGGAATGAGCTTCTGGCTGACATCAGGACAGTAGAAAATGTACATGTTTTCAGTTGCAAACTTAAAACATAACTGTTCAGAGTGCACTTTGGCACATGAACAAAACAACAACAGAAAAATGTATTCCCCTATCACCTATAGTGTGTATCCACTTTGTTGAATGCACTTATTGCAAGCTGCTTTGGATAAAGGCAGCTGCTAAATAAATGAAATACATGCAGGCATTACCATGAAGCTATTACCTGTACAGCCTCACAGAGCTTTTTTTTACATGGCTGTAGACTCTTGGTGTTAATATAGCTGCTAACAAAATATCTTTCTTTGGCTTGTAAGGTATAGTAGCTATTTTCAGTGCTCTGCTCTATAGGAAATAATTGATCATTGTTGTGTTTTAAGAAAAATCTCCATCAATAGTTGATTTTTTTAACTGCATTCCAGAACTGCTGTATACCTCTTTGAATATTGAATATTTTCTTCCATTTAGATTTATTTCACTCCTGACACTATTGTATGCAGAATGGCGGTATTACTTTACGTTGAATCTTGAAACAAGATAAAGAGTATTAAGATTTTAATATTTTTCCTTCCCTGGACTGGTGTTTCTACCCTTGCTGCATTTTTACTTTTGTCTCATGCTCTCTCAGGATCTTTCCTATCCATATTTGGTGCCACTAAATGGTATAAGTTGCCTCTCTGTAAATAGAGTTTACTCTCTGTTCTAATGTAATTCATTACTTAATGAGTCAGCTTTATAATTAAAAAGCACTAACTAACTAAGCACTAAGATAGGTGGGAAGAGTGCTCATAAAGTGGTTGAGATGTAATCTGTAGTTTTGTGCTTTGAGTAAAAGAAGTAGGAAGAAAAAACAGGCATATGTGAATGTTAGATTTCATCCATTCTTATGTTCATCTCCTGCCCCTCATGCATTTTTGGGAATGCCCCTCTGAGGCATCAATGACATTTTCAGTGATTGCTCCCAATCTGTTTGACTTTGCAAATAAAAGAACATACCGAAATAAACTTATCAAGTATTCACAGCAGTTTTATTGCTTTTGCTTGCGAAAAGACAGGATTTTCAATTATCAACCTTTGTAGAGCTGAAAGTAACATATATGTCATACTGACTCTACCAAATTGACCCCACACCAACACATCAAATGAAATTATAGCATACATGTCACAGTGATTAGCTCAGGTTTTTCCATCATTAATGTGTGATAATGATACGTCAGTGGTGTCTAACCTTTCATTTGCCATCTAATAATAACCTGTGCAGTGGGGCATAGAGGAAGTATCGAGGCTTGAGTGACAGGGATGTGTCTCTGTTAGCAAGCTTCTCATCCTACCTAATAAGACAGAACATCAACCTGCCATTCCTAATATAACACCAACACACTGACACAGTCACACGCACATACACAAACCTACAAGTTGGCATTGAAGCAAAGCAGAACTGTATATAAGATGTCAAACATGTGGATGCTGTGCAGAACGTTTGCATTGAAAATATATAGACAGTGATGTGAGTATAAAATGCAGATGTGGATTTGCTCTATTCTTCTAAAGGTCACACATCAGAAGCTACCTTAAAAGAAAAACAGAAAACATTTGTTTTTGAGTGGCTGTCTGGAAAAATCTCATAATGGAAGAAAGTCAAGTCATCACAGTTTATCTGTCGCCGTGTAACAACAGGCTATTAGAAAAGAAAAAAAAAACAATTCAGCTTTTCAAATGTATTATGAAAATTAAAACACAGTCAACATGTTTCTCAGGTCCCAAAGATACACACAATGCAGTTCATGACATGTTTTTTTTTCTTATTCTTTCTTTTACAGGGGATCTTGGTACCTTTAATTTCCTTTAGTATTATTATAATGAAATCCTAGCAGTGCTCCTGAGCCCCCAAAGTGTTCTGCAACATGAAATGCTGAACTCTGCCTCACTTTGCAGTGCTCTTCGCTTCTATCATGTGCACTTCTTCCTTATATGAGAATCCCATATTATCCAAATCAACAATTTCAAGATAATTAAAAGACTGCTTTTAAATGTGTATGTTTAAAGTTTATTGAACTGACCTTTACAAGAAATTGGAACACATTTATCACGTGTTTTGAGCAGCTCACTACATCTCGTCTGTCTCTTGATATCCTCCTTCACTTCTCTACTTTTTAATTCTCCTACTGACACAGTGAGTGATGGCAGTCCCCCTTTCTCTCACTTTCTCTCTGTACATGCACATGCACAGTCATCACTGTCACCACTGTCTCTTCCTTCAGCAGGCAGCTGATGACTGTTAGTGAACAGTGTACTATATTCACCACATCAATTTAACTCACACTGCAGCTCAAACTCCACAATGGCACTTTCTCTGAGGGGAGGGCACGTAGGAGGGGATGATTGTGCGTGTGTGGGTGTGTGCCCGCTTACATGTATTAATGTGGCTGTATTTGTGAGGATTGAGGACATCTCCTTGAATCCAGATCCACAAAGAAAAAAAGAAATCCACATCCACATGCAGAGGCTAGGCTGGTGAAAGCCACTGACAGGCAGCATGTCAGTGCAGCATCTTTTTTGTTTTGGCAACATTGTATTTTTGGCTGCTGCTGTGTGCATCAGCCACAAGCTGCAGAATGCATCCATGGAAACTCCGTCAAAACCATATTTTCTCTCTGGCAGCTAACAGAGCGTGTAGCCTTAAGACGATATTTTTCCCAATCCAATTTGTAGAGTGGTGTGATGGTTACAAACAGCACCTTAGTAATGATAAAAGGAGCAGCTAAATGGAATAGTAAAGGATCTATGTGAGGGAATAAAGTGAATCCTCAAGTGGCATAGATGCATACATGGATGGGTTCATTGATGAATAAATTGGCATAAAGACAAAGGGACAAAGATGCATGACATGAGTCATATGTGTGCAACGTCTATGTATTGTCTGTAAGTATTCAGCACCTTATGTGGTGTACAGAGTATTAATAATTGTTCAAGTACTAACCTTTTTTGGTTAAACTGTTGCTTTGCATACTGTATACCGCTGAGCTGCTCTCAGCTGTCCCTCTGCACCCATGAATATCCTAATGAATACAGCTGTCTGTTCTCTGGAGAAAGCACCCACTGTTTCTCTCCGTCTCAGAGGAGGAGGCAAGGTGCTGCTGCTGGCTTTCTAATACCCACCATTAAATATAGAGCATTACAAAGCTATCTCTGAGGGATTAATGCACTTCAAGAACCAATTAATGGAAGGTACAAGTTTAAACCGAGGCAAGCAAATAGCCAAGAGGTAAACAAGACACAAATTGTAGCTTGTTGTCTGTGTTAGTCCTTTTTCTTTAATTAAATCATGAGTTTTAAGGGAAGGATTAATGCAGCACTTCAGGCTAGCAAACAGAACTAGGAAAACACACCTTGTGAGGTGAAAGTCATCTTACAAAAAAACAAAGTTGAATAAAAAAATGCCAGGAAATGTACAGGTCATTAGAGAGTGCAGGATAAAATGAAATGGTGTTTTAAACCCCTGCAGTCTGGGATTGAGGTGTAGCTCCAAGTGAAGGATGCTGTTAAAATAACGTGGAGCTGGAGATCAACAGGCAGGTTAGTACTACATCTCCAGTTGCAGGACTGTTGTATTGCTGAGGCTGAAGCTTTTAATTTACTAGTCCATCTGTGTTTTAACCCTCAATTATCACAAGCTTTGGGTAGTGAGAAACCGAATGAGGCCATATGTGCAAGTGGATGAAATGAGGTTCCTGTGCAGTGTGCGTTGGCTCAGATATTTTGAAGGAGCTCAGAATAGATTCTTTAATGTTGAAAGCTGCATGCACCACTCTCTGCCTCTCTGCTATAAAGTTTTTTTTTAAATGCATTCTCTGAAAACTCCAACACGAAAATTTAATTGGGAACCAAATAACCTTTCCTCACCATGGTGTTAGAGAAAGTGATGTATACAGTGATCAGATCTTTTTTGAATGAACTCCCTTATCAAAAGGTTCCAGTCAGAGCATAAAAACTGCACTCCTAGTGGTCTTTACTGACTAAATTCAGATGCTAGTTGTTGTACTTTCTAGATATTTTTCTTTCTGCTGTGTTTGACATAGTTCAACTGTGCATATTGTATGGACTAACTAGAAAAATGTGTGGGTGTAACAGAGACTGCGCTGGAGTCTTATCTGAGCGACACAACTTCCTGTATCTGTAGAGAGAGCCTAATCTGGAAATGCTGTGACTACTGGTGAGGTGCCCCAAGGGTCTATTGTTGGCCCTTTATTGTTATTGTTTATTGTGACCCCTCTGGGTCAAACCATGAGTAATTGCACCATCGCTTTTTACTGTTATGCTGACAATACACAGGTGTATCCATTAGACCTCTCTGTCAAGTCGCTTCCAACCTGCCAAAGCAGATATAAAGCCCTGGATGGCTAGTAACTTTCTCATGTTGAATGCAGATAAACTGAAATGATGCTCTTTAGTCATTTTTCATTTCATGCCTTTCTTTCCAGCCAGTTGGACTATTGTAACTAATTATTGTGCAGATTGTGCCAGAAATCAATTCCACACTTGCAACAATTGTGCAAAACACTCAATACACTAGAGCTAGAAAATATGACCTCCTTCCAATGTTTACCCGTTACATTCAGAATTCACTGAACTGTATTCACATGTTCCATCCTATACTGCAGGCCCTCTCTCCCTACAGTCCAGCTGGTAGCTTGAGGTCTGCTGACCAGTTGGTAAATCCCCAGGTCCAGGTTGGAGATGAAGGGTAGTAGAGTGCTTGCAGTCAGTTCAAAACTCTGGAAATGCCTTCCACTGACAAACAGCCTGAATGTTATCTTTTAAATCTCTAATTTTTAACCTAGAAATCTAGACAACATTTAACCTACAAATCATCACCCTCATCCATCAAAACTTGCACATGGAGTCCAATGCTTTTTTTCTACTATTTTATTCCCTCAAAAAGTCTTTCTATGAAATCACATGCAGCCCTTAAGCAGTGATGATTTCCTTACTTGTGAGGAAATTGTGTCAAAAGCAGGGTGAGTTTCTACTAGATACTAGAGCAGCACGTTGAAATGTCAGTAGCACAGGGTGATACATTACCAAACATGCTGAAGTTCACATCAAAAAGAACTCGACCCCAATTACTGCAATCCAGTTGATCCTGAACAGCAACTGGCAGCATGATAGACACATACATATGGCTAAACTGTACTGTACCTCAGGAAATAATCTTCAAAAAAAATGCTCACATATCTTCTTCAGCTCAATTAATTTATAATCTAACCGTAAGGCTTTTGACAGAAGTGAAAAAGCACAGAAAATCAAGACTCTTCCAAAACGATCCATGCCGGTGTTGGGTTTAATAGATTTGGGTTGTACCAAAATGACAGATTAGATGTGCAAAGGTTTCTATTCCAGCCATGTCCACCTGGGAGGAGAACCCGAGGTGCATCCAGAAAACACTGTGGGAATGCACATGGAAGAAAATGAACTGCAAACTGCTGCAATCTGGTAAGGTTGCCATTGATGTGGCAGAAGATAGAGTGATGTAGAGGTGAAAGGATAAGTTTACTAATAAGTCAATCAAATGATAATTATTTAACAAAATGTTTGATAAATAATTGACAGCAGTTTATAAAGCAGAAATGTGAACCAGTTCCTGGTTTCTTGTCTTAAATATTAGGAACTGCTGCTTTTCTCTGTTTCATCGTGAATATATAAATATGTAAATATATCTATGGGTTCTGGACTATTGATTGAATGCAAGCAATTTTAAAATGTTGCCTTGGGCTCACTGAATTTGTGATAAGCATTTCCTTTAACTTAACAATTCATTGGCAAACATACTCTTCCTGTAGGGGGTTTGATTACTGGTAGCACTATGACGCAGTGTTTTTATGTGTGGGTCTATGTTTTATGTTTGTTAGACACTACAAGTCAAGATGATAACTTTGTTTACAAGAAACCTCCACAGGGCAGCTTTCATAGATTAAAAGAATGAATAGAATAATCAGTCATTCAAAACCATATATCAATTGCATGGATGGATGGATGCATACATTTTGATATCAAACGTTTTAGAATTGCAGTAGCAAACAGGCAGGACTCCCCCCCCTGTACAAACTATCCATAGATTCAGGGAATGGGCTAAAGGATCTCTCATCCAGAGAGGTATCAGTGTTAACACCACTGATTGAGCATCACATTGTCTGTACAATTTGAATGTATACAAATGGATGCTTGTATATTTGCCTGCTCCTTTATTTAATTATGTTTCTATTAATTATGTTTCTATTCAGGAGAAATGTTTTGTTGTCTCATCAAGGGGCTGTTGTGATACCAAGTGCAACTTCTTTATTGAGGGTTATTCTCTAACACAAAGCCATTAATGGGATGTTTATTGGGTTGAAACTTACTTGGGGTTAATCTTTTTTGGTTGACTGGAGCTGTCAGCTACACAATCTGTTTTAACTGGACCAATGTTAAGATGCAATGGCCTGGATATGTGTATGTGTGTCTGCTTTCTTGCTCCAAGCTACCTTTGTGGGAGGTGTGAGAAAGTCTTATTAATCCTGACGGTATGCTTCCTTTTCAGTGCTTTTATTAGTGCTTGCTTGTTACATGAATGGGCAAGTTTCTAGGTGACATTAGGCAGTTATGGAAAATGACACTCCAGCCTAATTGGCTTTTATGGAATATGCACAGTGTGAGAAAGTGTAAGGAATTCATTAAAGGCATGTGTGGTTCTAAAATACAGCAAGCAACTTATTTTTGATGATTTACATTTTGGTTGAAGACAACACACTGAAATCAGTAATAGTAGAACTAGAAATTGAGCAGATAATACACATTTCTTATTTTTGAAAAACAGTTCATTTGGGCAAACAAAGAGATGTCCAGCAAGATGAAAAGCACAATAACATGAATTATTTCATTTGTACCTCACCTCCACTATTGTAGAGTCATTGGTCATCAACAAACAAGTGCAGCTGATATGATTGAAACTGACAGTTTCTTGTGTATTCAGATTTGGATACACAGAGGAATAGTAACAACAACTGGTAAAACCTGCATCATGTTCTGTACTTGGCAAGGAGGAGACAGATTAAAATTTAAGCATTGTATTTGTTTGCAGGGGAAATGTATTTTTAATATTGTTCCATGTTTTTACCCTCCTTTACCATGAGTAATTATAGCGCAGGATGAAGTCACAAACAATTTGTCAATGAGATACTTCATCTTCATAATCAATTAGCATTACCCAAAGCCTGTGAGCTTGCTTCCACACTTCTCTTGCTACATTATGCATGACAATTAGCTGTTGTATAGATTTAATGTGAAAGCATATTGTTGTACTCTAATGCCAAACTTGTTGGGGAACTTACTTGGAATTTATTAAAAAGTGTGAGAATGAAGGAGATGGAAGAAAGCCATCTCAGCAACTTAATTCAGGAAAAAGACCATATGATGTGGCTATGTAGTTGTCAAAATGAAGGGAACTAAACAAAAATGTAAATGAAAAATGTAAAATATTTTGTTTTGCAAATGGGGTTGTGAAAGATTATTTAGTTTCATGCCCTGATAATTTAAGTATACCATACTATCACTTCTACATAACACATTTGGAGCACTTTCAAAGGCCCAGCATACTTACATTCACATGTAAATATGGGAAATACAAATTGAGAATCCCAGGTATATAAGTGTACTAATAGAGGTACTTTGGTATGCGTGTATTACATGGATTTACTGCAAAACATAAAAAACACAATCCATTTTTTTCTTTTGTTGGATGAAGAGGATTTATCATGACTATCATAATGAGGGCTCCAACCAAGGCAACTATTCTATTCATTATTGATGAAATTGTTGATTTTTCCACTAAATTAGTCTATGAAATGTCAAAAAAAAATAAAGTGAATAATACAGATCGCCAGCTGCCCAAGGACAGCCCGTGGAGATGTGTTCAACTGCTTTGTCTGACCAAAAAAGGTGAATGTCAAATGTGTTACATTTACAAGGATATAAAACTGAGAAAATCATTCACATTTTAGAACCTACAACTAACTATTTATTTGCCATTTTTAACAAATAAATTGATCATCAAAATCAAATTATTATATTGACCGATTACAATAAACTAATTGCAGATTGCTAACAAGAAAAGTAGATTCTAAAAGTCTGAGGCGCTCACTTTGTCTTTTTATTATGATGGTGGAGAGAGCTGCCTTTCCAAAATCCCCCAAAAGTGTTCAACTCTTATGACAGCAAATATGTAGAATATGACTCACATCATTTTCATACTCATTCAGTGATGCTTCATGTCCTGTAAGTTCTTTTCTTATTTATTCAGTTTTTTTGCTTTAGCTGGTGACTCATCTGTGTGTGTGGTAATGCTGTCGAACTGTATGTACTGTGACAACACCGTCTCATACAGTACATGCATATAAACAAGCCATGCAAACAACTACCACCCACATCAACATAAACTCATTTGGAATGTAACTTGCTGGTGGCCTACTTTTATTTTGTCTTCATCAATCGTTTAGGTTCCTTGTATCCATTTTAACCATTAAATAATTTTCTAAATGTTAACTTTTAAAGGGTAACTCTTTTAAATGGCATTACAACTGAGAATCAACATGATTGATGAATAATCAGTAAAGAAAATCTTCTTCTCATCCATGAACCTGAGGGCTGACTGTTGATGAGTGTCACTGCCTGTAGATAATAGCTCTTCCTAAACAGTTGGTGTAGGCAACCATGTATTAAAAAGATAGTTTTTCAAATGAAAATAATAATTTCTGAGCTGCTTCAGACCTTTAAACAGATTCAGTACCACATCACACGCCTAAGCCTTTAGCGGCAATGCTCTCAGTTATGCATTGATTGAAGCTAATCATCATTTTTGTAAGCGCCTTGTCATTTTTAAAGACATCTAAGAAGAAGAGCCTTTGTTGATCTTATTGTTGCCATGTTATGTGAAGAAATGAGAAGTCTGTAATTTTAAAACATTTAAGAGCAGCATAAACAGATAGTGAAGTAAAATAGCTTCCTAGAATCAATAACAGTTTTGTTTTGAGAGACAGGCTATTTTCTTCACACCACAGGTACAGCTCCCACACCTCGATCTTATATGCCTCCTTCTAGTTATCAAACAAGCCATTGTGGGTTGTGCGAATGCTGGCCACACAGTCAGTGTCAGGCTTTTTTCCATGCCGTTTTATCCTACCTTCCTTCCCATGTGTTTTTGCTTCCTCGTGCACTGCAGCAAGTAGTGCACTACAGTAGCTGCAACTGATTCATAGAACATTTAACATTGTCTTTTTGCATATAGACCAAAAATCATTCCCTAAGTAAAGCATAACCCACCCTCGCTTGCTAAGTGGCTCCATTTTGACAGTTTTTATGCTGCCATGCTTTCCCAGCTACTTGTAGCAGTAGTCCCATTAACCTTATGAGCCTAAGGCTGTCTTTCAGTTCTTTTATTTCTAAGCTAATTGCATAGTTTGTGTATGTTTAAGCCAGGCAGTATTATGCTTACTCATGGTCCATGAAGAGCCAAAAAGGGGGAAAAACACCTATGTGCGAAACATCATGCACTGCCCAAGGCTGAGGGATAGAGCAGTGGTGTACTTTGGCATGGTTCGACTTGTGTGTGGACTTATTTTTACAATATAACATGAAACTTATTCTAATATTTTTCCACCCATTCATTTCTTCTTCTTTTGGACATAAATATATTTTGAGAAATGGATATAGTGCTCGCCCAGTGCAAATGCCCAACGTCCTGGCTGACTTTCAAGTTTAGTGTGGCCCACACAACCCTGTCTCCCAGAAATGTATGCACCATTAATTTGCAACAGCAAATACATATTGAGAGAAACACGTATCCTGAAAGCAACTAAAACAAAATTAACCTTTTTAAATTCTGAAAATGTTGAAAAAGATCATTTTGACTTGAAGTACTAGACAGGAAGTCCTACTTTTTATTATTTAATTAGAATCACAGCCTTTGCCTAACTTTAAAGGAGACATATGTGCTCATTTCATACATATATTTGGGGTTCCCACAAGAATGCTTCTTCTCCTATTGTGTATACTTCTTTCCCCCACTTTTTCTGAATGCTCCGTTTCAGCTGTTGTCTCTTTATGGACCCCCTCTTGAATTACCCGGTCTACACAGACTAACCTTCCAATTACGTGGCGAAGCAACATAAAACACAACAAAATGTATTGCATCACAATGTCATCCGTGCTTTGGGGCCATCTACACCTTGAATCTGCAACTCATTAGGTCACATAACAGTCACACAAGAGTCACATAAATCAAGGTGTGACCCTGCCTTGGAGGAGATGTAAGTGTTCAGTATTTCCACTGCACTCCTGACATCCCTCCCAAAGCTTCCTAATAAGTCTCCCAGTTTCCACCTGACCAGGGTGGCAGAGGGCACAGGATGGGGTGAGGATCCTTGAAAGGTCAAGGCTGGGGAGCTCTGTGGCTTTGACCCCTAATGTGATGGATATGATGGATTTGATAATCTACCTGACTGTGGGTACTGATTCTTTTTCTCCTTCTATCTTTTAACTTACTGCTGCAGCGCGCTGTCGGTTCTCTTGGTGGATAACACCAAATATAACAGGCTAACCTGCCAAATAAACCGCAAAACAACATGTAACACGGCAAAACTTACAGCCTCACAATGGCAGACATGCTTTGGGGCCATCCACACGTTGAATCTGTAATTCATTTTGTCACAGAACGGTTACACAAGAGTCACACAAATCAAGGTGTGAATTGGTGTAAACCTGTTCCCCAAATGCTCCCTTCTTCCACTGCAGTCCTCAGATCCCTCCCTAAGCTTCTTAGCTTTTGAAAAGCCTCCCAGCTTCCACCTCACCTGGGTGGCAGTGACAAAGAGGGCACAGTATGGGGTGAGGATCCCTGAAAGCTAGAGACAAGGGAGCACTGTGGTTTTGACCCCTGGTGTGATTGACATGATGGACTCGATAATCCGGCTGACTACGGGCAAGGATTCTTTTCCTCCTTCTTTTTTTCAATTTACTGCTGCAGTGTGTCAGTCTTCTCTCTCTGGGTGTGCTTCTTCTGCAGCAATCCTTGGGCAGACAAATCCTGTCTGTGCTCCTGAAAGCTAACTTTTTCTTTACGTCGTTTGTGATGTAGACATTGTGTTGCTTGCAAAATGTTTAGCTGTTGTTGTTGGAGTGAAAGAAATCCTTACCATCATTTTTACCGTAATTTACAGTAAAAAACATCTATTTTGCCCTGAGAGGAATTTAAGGACAATATACTGTAACAATGACAGACCAAGTTAAAGTAAATATTTGAACATTGTACATGTTAAAGAATTATTTTCCATGATAATGTGACTATTGTCATTACAATTACTTAGCCAATTAAAACTGATTGTTTGTTTGTCTATAAAATGATAGCAAAGAGTGAGAATTACCCTCCAATCTTTTCCAAAGCCCAAAGTTACACTTCAGATTGCTTGTTTTTTCTGACCAGCCAAATACAACACACACACACACACACACACATAAACCAAGATTTATTCATTTTCAAATAAAAAAAAAAAATCAAAGCAGGAAATCGTCACAACTAACTCTCACAATCTATTATCAAAATTGCTTTTGTTTACTTTTATGTCAATAATGATTGATGAATTGCTTAAGCACTATAAAGAACTGTTATTTGTTGTGAGTGCTAAGTGTTGACACACAGTATGTGTGTATACAGGGTATATACTTATATATATACGTATATTGATCCAACAAACCCGCCCCTGTTTACGCCTGTGACATCATTAGCCTGATTGATGCCACTGAGCCATCAGCTGGCACACCTGGTGTATTTCAGCTGTTGTTTCCCAACACCTCTGCCTCCTCCTGATGATGGTTTTACATTAAAACTGAAAGCCTGAAGCAGCAAATATGCCTCTGTGAATTTTACTCCTTTAAAATGACATGTGACTAATACCTTTTACAGCCTCCTCATCCTAACACTTTATGTCTGTTTAGTCACGTACAGAATTGATGTCCAATCAATATCCACAGAGGGCAAAGAGTGTGTGGATTTTCCTTCCAGCCAATCAGTGGAGCACCTGCTAATGTCAATGACTGACTAACTTTCACTAATGAAACCCTTAACATTTCACTTTGCTCAAGCATTTCACATTACAGATGACTGTAGACAAGATGGAGAAGATGGAGTACAGTAAACAGATTGCTGTACTGATTCATCCTGTACAATGATGATTTAAGCAATTCACAGCTCATGAAAGCTTTTACATTTGTGCCAATTTCCAAGTACTTTTTTCTCAGAGAAAAAAACATCTCCAACGAGAAAGGAGATGCGTTTTATAGATTATTACTTAAACAGCAAGTGCTCCTCCTTTATTTTAACTACTCTGATTCCCTGTGTCTACTTTCATCAAACCCCTGAGTGTGATCATAGAGTCTGATGTATTCCCCTGTAGCAAAGACTCTGTGAAGCACATAACTCTGCATTCACAATATTCCCGCTGGGTCCTGACCAAGGCAGGGAGCTCATCAATCTTTTTTTTGCCAGTGATCTCACTTTCCCCATCCGGATAGATGGAGGGTAGGGTTTAAATCTCCTTTCGTTTTCTCTCTAAAACCCCTTCACCCCAGTTCTCTTCTCTCTCCATCACGCAAGGAGCTCAGTCAGTAGATTTTTCGACCCTGGGCCGGCTGCCAACATCAGTGTGATCAGGTCCTGCCAAGTGTAAGGCTAAGGGCAGACTGGAAAACGTAGCTATAATGTCCATTGTTCCAGTCAGTCCCCAATCGGTCTGTTTATCAGTTTCTAATGCAGGACTGTAATATTTGCTTGGGAGCTTATCTCATTGTTAGCTGGGATATTTGTGGTTAACAGGTTGAAACAGGTTGACTTTTGCGGAGCATTCATGGTGAGTGTGGACAATGATAGTGGCAGATCAATAGATCAATTAACAAAAAATAAGATATTTCATTTACTGGTAGCCCATAGGTTCATGAAAGCCTTTTTCCAAAAATAAAAGAAATAGAAAGTCATAGGATTAAAAAAAAGTCAATATGAGGTAATATGAGCTATGAATATGAGGTACACATTCATGGTTTTTACTATCAAAAGATTGATAAGAGTGATAATTTTGATTTGACTTTTTATCTAAACATCTCCTTACCGCAAATAAAAGGCTTGAAGGAGTCATTTTTGGAAATGACACACACAAACAGTATGGATACTTGTTGGATTCTGGACACACTCTTCCCATCTGTTCTTAGAAAAAGCAAGGAATCCATCTCTGCCAACTTGGAGCCGATCAGTGTAGTTCAGCAGTATAACAGGGACAAGGACTGAAGAAGGAATATGGATACGAACAGAGAATAGGCTCTGCTCATTTTTACTCCCGTGCACACCTGGCTAAGTGCTGTTAGGAGCAGCAGAGCTGTTGGGTTGTCAGTCTCAGAAAGTTACAAAAGCTGGCTATTGCAGACACTTCTTATTCGCTCTTCTGAAACAAGCCTTTCAGAGTTTCACGCTGTCTGAACAGCCTGTCTAATGGAGCAGGTAGGGCCAGACGGGCAGAGTGAGGTCTGCAAATGCTAAGGGATTTCAGGAAGAGGATTGTAATCCCTTAGAAGATAGTGATCTCAAATGTTGGTGCAGTGGTCAGAGTCACAGCATATTGTGTTTGTTGTAGTGCTCACAGTGCCGCTGGAGGATTCAGGGGAGGAAGCTTATGTTGTCTATGGTTACAGCTCAGAGGCAGAAAAATGGGCCGTAAAGGAAGGTTGTGCCCTGTGGTTGTAAGTTGCAGGGACACTGAAATTCCCTAAGCCTTCTTGCGGTGTTGTGGGCAGAAGTCAGTGATGTATCAGTAAAGGAAGATGCCTAGTTGATAACCGCAGTGATTAAAGAAGCATTTCACCACTGGAGACATGGTCTTTTCATACAACTGGGCTGTCTGTGCACTAGAAAGGCACAGATGTTTTCAAAATTGGTGCTTACCTGATGAGAGAAAACAGAAAAAGAGCTGTGCTACTCCTTTTTGCTCGAAAAGTTAAAAAAAAAACTACAACAACCAGAATGCACTGCGCCTGCTATCCTCGCCAGCTGTGCCCTAATTTTTTCACAGTGTGGTTCCACTCACATAAGTAGCCTTGATGGTGTGATTCCAGCATTTATCTATTAAAACCGTTCATGATGGGTATACAAAAATGCGGAGGTACATTCTGTAGTTTGTACAACAGCAAAAGAACCTGCAAAATGAGTGGGGAGCTCTGGGTGCAGGCAGCATGGTAGAAAAGTTAAACATTGTGCATTGGATATAATGCCATACTCTAATAATACAAAGTACAGCTTTCACTAGTCAGTCAGCCAATCTCATAAACCCCTCCATTAATTTCCAGCCAAGGGGTACTTTTGCTGTTGTTAAACCACAGTTCAACGATGATTTCGGCAAAAAAAATGTATCTACATATTTTTCTTTAGGAGAAACTAAAACCATGTGTCTCTGCAGTGTATATAAATCATGTTGATATTCTATCTATCTGAAATAAAAAGGGTACGTTTTTTATTTCTATCTTGCACTTCAAAAGTTAGTATAAGCAAAAGTATATGTTTGACCAAAAGAAATCACATTTTACAGCAACACTGGGAGATGAAATGTGACATAAGATTGTAACTTCATGTTTTGATGGTGCCTCTTGCCATCAGCACTTGTTGACAGAGCGAAACAAATTGAATAATCTTCAATCTTCCCACTGAGCCAGCTCAACAATCTCTATTGACTCTCAATTTGAGAGCAGATTCAGTTAGTCTGAGTAATATGACAAGATGGATAAGTGGAAGGCTGTTCTCGTCAGAGCAGTGTTGAACGTCGCAGAGCCCCAAACAGGAAGATTCTTTTAAGTGACAGGATTTTTGGAAAAAGAATCCAATGCTGCTGTCAGTGACAGTTCATCATACACAGTACTGCTGTAGTCAAGAGATATGAACAAGCTAATTCTAACATCTAATTCTGTAAATGTAGCAGCTGTATGCAGCTTATTAATAACTATTAGACAATCAAGGGGATATTTCATTCATCCAGTGATTAAAACATAATGTCACACTGCACTAATCTCTGCCATACACAATGATTTTCAGGTACATTCACTAAAAACAGCAGCAATGCCAAAAACTGTACAAACAAGACAGTTTGTACATGGTCAGTGCAAATTATGCTTTAAACCACAGCTAGGTTTTTCTCTCCAAAGTAAATATAATTTTGTAAATAATGTAATATTACCCAACACCAACACTCGCTTTGTAATCTTGGAAAATTATGAAAATTGCCGCCATTTTTGCTTAACACAGTTCGCCCCACGGCATCACCCCAAAAAAAGAATGACTTAATTACGATTCCCTCACTTTTTCCCCTTGTTTGCCACTTTGTAAATGGACATAGATAACCACATAGTCCGTCTCTGCTGTGGTTGTATCAAAGCCACTTGACTCCCACTTGACGATAATGTTCTGACTTTTTGGTCTGACAAAATGTACTGGTGCTTAGCCCCTTCTAGGTGGCTGTGGTCCGTTGTCCTCAGATGTTTTCTCTGTGCAGATGTTTCAGAGGGATAAGAAACCCTGAGGCAGCTATTATCCGTAAAAGATGACATTTTTGTATTTGCTCAGTCATAGTGCCAACACCAAAGAATGACTCCTGAGTGGAGACAGTATTTATCTTTGCTTTTGATATGACAAAGACAACAATACAGCAACAGCTGCCTGACATCAGCTGCTGAAGCTTTTCAGCTCCATAAATAAATTGACATATTCAAACCCATTTATTTCACTTGTCTGGATGAGACAACTGGAGAGATTAAGCTGTCTGACCAAAACTTGAGCCCTGTTCTGTTGGGGCACAGATGAACCAAAGCTGACTTACTCTTGCCTTTTAAAATGCTCTGCTCTTTATTTACCCAGTTGTTCTACAGGATGCAAACCGATCCATGAAAACATTTATTAGCTAAACAAACGCTTGAAGAACGTTCCTGGCTTCCTGAAGGAACAAAGATTTGTGAGCAGTTTGGGGAGGACTTTTTCAGCAGTAAAGCATATTTTTGGCCAAACAGCTTAAATGCTGGCCGACCACTTTGGTCTACAATGAAATATCTCAGGATTGACCCCAAATTTTTTACAGACATTCATGGTGCCCAAAGGTTAAATTCCTCTGACTTCCGTGATCCTTTGACAATCCTCCATCACCACCAGCAGGTTAAAATTCTCATTTAACCTACCATCTACTGAATTAATTGGCACAGTATTTGGTGCATACATTCCTGGTCTAAAGATGATGAATCCTGCTGACATTTTCTCTCACGCCACTTTGAGGTTGACATTTGTGGTTATAGGTAGAATGTCTCAAAAACTGTCGGATACAAAATTTGGTATACATGTCAGGTCCTCCTGAGGATGAACTGTAATAACTTTGACGCTCCACTGATTTTTCATCAATCGCCACCATCAGTTCAAAATTTCTATTTCTCCAGTACTTTGATTTATGACCAAATACCTGTAGACTACTGGCATTCCCACCAGCCTCAGCTATGCTTTGTTTTTTGTGCTTATTAATAAATGTTAGCATGCTCTCATGCTAAAGCATGATGAACATGATAAACATCATACCTGTATAACATCATCATGTTAGCATTACCATTGTGAGCAGGTCAGCGTACCAAAGTTAGCATTTAGCTCAAGGTACCACAGTGCCTAAGTACCATTGATGTATTGAGGAAAGGACAGCATCACAGGGTTGCTACCCATGGCTATAAAAATGGGAGCATCTAAGGCAGGACCCTATTCCTATATGCTCATTGTACATACACGGACACACACAGTGCAATAGGTCTGAGAATGCTGAATGAATTTGGTGAATAACGTACAAGGGAGTCAGGCATGAAGTACTGTATAAAATTCTTGTTGAGAAAAAAAGCCATAACTCAGTGTAATTGACAGTGCAAGTGACAATGAAATATTTAATATCATTTAATGTTGAATAGAGTCCTGTGAGGGTGGGAGGATGATGAGACTTCAAATGTAACTCTCACAAGATGCTTTTGTGCATCGGAAACATCCCAGTGCAGGGTAGAAGTAGTGGATGAAAGGAAGGAAACACAAACACTGCATGTTTCCAAGGAAGGCTCAGTATATGAGAAAACAGCTCTAATCTCAGATGTCAGTGTTAGATGCTGTCAAGACAGGAAAAAAACTGGCACAGGGAGATGTGTGGATGAGCATAGTCTCTTCCATTTGATGCTAGATATAGCACTATCTAGCTGCTGAAAGCTTTCAGCTGTTGTTATGAATACCATCTAATCTACGGCATAATATGGCTAGAGAATTGGATTCTGTTTGTAACATGAACAGTACGTCACAGCATGAATGCCATACTAATAGGGTTGGTTTGCTGTATAAGGTAACACTGACCTTGTGAAAATGTGAAACTGCACTAAGCCCAAATAAAAGGTGATTGCAGTTGCAGTGGAAACCACTTATAGTGACTCTCCGTCCACTCATCCATCCATCCATCCATTCTCTTCCGCTTATCTGAGGTCAAGTCGCAGTAGCAGCAAGCTAAGCAGGACACTCCAGACGTCCTTCCGAGCAAAGCTTTCCAGCTCCTCCTGGGGGATTGTGAGGCGTTCCCAGGCCAGATGAGATATATAATCCCTCCAGTGAGTTCTGGGTCTGCCCTGGGGTCTCTTCCCAGTTGGACATGCCCAGAGGACTTTCAGTGCAAGATGTCAAGAAGCCATCCTGACCAGATGCCCAAACCACCTCAAATGGTTCCTTTCAATGCCAAGGAGCAGTGGCTCTACTCCAAAGTCTCTCCAGATGTCTAAGCTCCTCATCCTATCTCTGAGGCTGAGCCCAAACATCCGGCGGAGGAAACTCATTTCGGCTACTTGTATCCGGGATCTCATTATTTCAGTCATAACCCAAAGCTCATGACCATGAGCAAGGGCTGAAACGGTCCAACCCTGATCATGTCTGCCTGGGTCAAAATGTGTATCATGTAGATTACCATATAAGTGACATTTGTATACTTATTACATGAATATGAATTAATAGCTTTTCTATTTACTGAATTTTATTGTACCATAAAGGACCAGTTCAAGGGGGCTTTACATGACTGGACATTACCAACGTCACTCACAGATGCTCACACATGCTAGATGGTCGACTCAAACAAGGTGCTTGGTGTTCCATCTCGTCGGCTCGTTTTGTGCAGTCTGTCATAAACTTTGAGGAGACAATGCTTCTCATTTAGAGGAAATGACTTTCTTTTTCCCATCATGATTTCAATGTATTACAATGTATTCAATGTAATGTATTCAATGGATTACAAATGCAACAGAGGCGTTACAGAGGCTCATTGTGCGATACCAAAGTCAGAGTGATACTTTCTTCATTAGTTTCAACCACCTTGGACCATCCTGAGGGATTGTTTCAACCACAGAGGAATCATTGGCCACACATTAAGTATTAACATATAAACACCATCTTACGCCAACTGTATGAATGAGACACATCTGTGCAACTCCATTGTATGACTGTAAAAACTGCAGCATTACCATGGCTCCCATAGGCAGCTTCTTTATAATCTTAGCATCGTGGACTCACTGAGTCAGTTTTAAGCTTTGGTCTTGCTGCCTGATTTGGATTGAACAAGTCAATAAAGGTAGCCAGTGAGAAGAGCAGTGAGCAGCAGTCCTCACTCTCAGACATTTTTAATAGAAGAGGCCTTTCTGGCAAAAGGCAAAAATAACTGTCACTGATGCTTGACAAGCAAAGACACTCCTGTCTTATGGGCTTATCTTGTTTTTTGAGCATGCTGTTATTTGCTGGTTTATTTTTACTTACTGTTTCTTGTTGTCTTTATTATCACATGTTACTCTTTCTAAATGAATATCTTTAAACTCTGTGACATTCCTCTTGTAATTTGTTTATTTGATTATTGATCTTATTTTATTGATTCTGCCTCAACTTTTAATGACTGCAGTTGTACGAGCACTCTTTTCACCCTCAGAGTGGGGAGGGCTTGATAACACCAACATTTATAATGGCCGCATTTCAGCCCAAAACCAACACATTTAAATGGAATCACCACAATCAGTGGATTAGCTTGTAGAGATATACTTTCACAATGCTTTCGCATGAAGTTCAGCTTTTTTGTCATGACATGCAAATCTGCCGAGGTGACCAGTTGTAAACTGTTCCCGTTTTGCAGGGATGTGTAAAAGCTTTAACTGTGCTACTTTCTGGTGTGTCTGGGCACTAAGCCACTTTCAGCCCTGTCCTGCCAACACTTTATATTTTCACACTCTAGAGGCACAATTTTAAGAATGGACTCACCTAAGACAAAACAATGCCACTTAGTACCATTTAAAACAGTAAGTAGAGGAACATGGTACTTTAACACAACCAGCGAGGACTCTGTTAGTGCAATCTACAAACAATGTTTTTTTTTTTTTTTAATGATGCTTCAAGTTGAGACAGAACTTTGGCAAAGAAATCATTACTTCTACGACACTCACCCTGAGTGAGCGCAGGATCTCACAGCTGCTCAAAAAATAATACAGCCTGAGTGCATTGTCTTGTTGTGCCTTCGGTAAATCAATGCTCTTTATCGTTCATTAAGAATACATTTCACCCCTTGTTTGCTTCAAGCAACATTAATGACAACATTCACATGTTGTCAGGATATACAACTTAAGACCGACTACTTTTCTGTATGCATCTAATTCCCGACAGAATTATTATTTATACTTCTCTCCCATTCCCAAAGACATTCTGACTGCCTTTCAAATCAAAGCCATTACCATAATCAAGTAGTGAATAATTAATTACATTTTAAGTTATTGTGTTGTGAGAAGTTGAAGAAGGTGTCTTGTATTGTACATTTCAGTGATGTCAATACTATGGAGGAAACCTCAACAGCAAAATGCACTCACCCTGTGATTGCCTCTTCATTAACATGCTTCTCAGTCTTGATTACAATTTCCTAAGCGGTTGATGTCTTCAGAATTCAGTCTTTCAGCGTGCAGCACAACTTGAGTACGAAGTGGAATACGCTGACTGACATACATCCCGTGAGATTGATGTCTCTAATTAGGGGAGAAAATGCGTTTTTTTTTAAATAGCTCTTGAAAGAAACAAGCTTTTGTAGTGTGTGTATGAAACAGTCTATTCAAGGGGTAAATGAAACTAATTACACTTTCCATAATTCAATAAAAGTAACACCGTTTTATATATATTGAATGATAAAGGTGTAATTTCTTCATTTTCATCAGCAATTCAGTAGATTTCCTAACTAAACAAACCAATGTGAATATTGTGCAGAAATCATTTACTGCTTATGCAGTATATTAGTGTTGGAACTGCTGTATTTTAAACATTTCTTTCTTTCTTCAATCCTTTTTAAATTTTTGCAAGGATGGCCCGTTTATACCAGTCATTTCCACTGTAGGGTCACTTTAATATTATGCAACTGCTTGCACAGTCAGGTACTTGTCTTTAAAACATGCCTTTTTCCAGTTCACAAAAAAAGATGCAAGAGGGAAAACTTCCCCCCTGTTTACTGGCCCTAAAACCTGATGCTTTATCTCTTATCTTTACATCATAGCATCCTTCATAAAAGTTTAACGTTGTAAACACTATTTTCATTCAGTTGTAGCCCATCGACATGTGCACAAGCCTGCACAAGCACAATAAAAAATTTAATTCTCCCAGGAAAAAATAGTGCTTACATTTGTGGGCAATAATGCACATTATGAATTGGCTGCTGGCTGTCACCTCATATGGCTGCTATCTTGGCCAAAAAGCAGGCAGCAGCCCCCAGGGGTCCTTTGTTCTCTTGGATGTTAGTCCTGTATAAACATTAGGCTTGCTAACCTGCACTTCAGAGGGTGCCACCAGCTTTTTAGAGGCAAAACAAAGGCAAGAGCTTCTTGGCATGCAGGAATCACATCTATATGAGGATCACAGAATAGAAGGACACACCAACAGACACACAGACACACATAGAGAGATTTGAAATGACACACAAGCAAATACTTGCATCTAAACAAGGCACATGTACATGCATACAGTTGGCTCTGACTGTTTTCTTTTTTGAGAGAAACAGGGGACCGAGGAGCTCCTGGTAGCCTGGAGAGGATGGTGGGCACAGCCGAATACAACCCATTTCTTGCCCGAGGAAGACTGCCTACTGCCAAAATAGCAATGTATTTCAAGCTAGGGGACACCACAGGATGCATTTCATATTTTGATCTCTCTTTTTTTGTCATCTGCTTGTGTGAAGCTAACTCGATGACTCACATCATAATGAACCTGTCACTGTTGGCATGAATGTACACTGCAGCATAATTTTATCTATTTACTCTCTCAGATTGCTTCACCAAATCATGACATTTGGAAATGCTTCTTAGAATGAGTTTTTATTAACAGTAGTCATTGGGAAAGCTAGTTTGGATGTCTGCACACTATTATGATTTAAACAATGAATCTTACAACTATGTGTAATGTGAAATGCTTCAATCATTGTCTTTATAGAATTATTCACTTTTCTCTGGGGGGTTTTAGCATTGTTAAGCTCATTATTTTGGTTTTACAAAGAGCAACTTCACTGACTTTTGCCAGCCCTCATTTCGAGAAGCAATCTTCCTCCATCATAAGATGATTTTGAAGGGTTTTTCTAGTTAATTTCCGTAATTTCCCACTTTTATTGCTTCTTAAATGTGTGAGGGAAGTCAGGAAAGGGCTGAAGCTACCTTTGGCAAGCTAAATGTATTGAGATTTTTGTTTGAAGATTATTCATTAAGCCCTATTCACATAAGACTAGTATTACCTTGGGACTGCTAGTAATTGTAATAATTGCGGAGGTCATCTGTGATCTTAATCATGTGCAAATCTGGCATGTCCATATTTCACAAAGTAGATATTCCACCACAAATTACTAACCATGTTTTGGCAAACACAAAAATCATGTGATAATATTGGTCCCATGTGAATCAGTTTCTCTTTTTTTCTACTCTGTATCTTCCTCTGTTGAGAATCATGCTGTTGATGATAAATGAAGTTTTGACAACATTTTGGGCATCTCACTACGCTGAATGGACACCCGTTCACAGAAGGAGAATGCTCTCAAAAGATGATAAGAAGGAAGGCATGCATGGCAGCATGGTGATCATATCCAGAGGAGAATGTCAGTAAATTTGAATAAAATACAAAGTTTACATATCCAGTGTGAATAAATGTGTAGTATGAAACACAGATGTGCAGGAGTAACTTCTAAATCGCAGGAGGTCCCCTGGTAACACCAGTCCCATGTGAATTGGGCTCAAGTCTACCCAATTACCTGGCTTTACCTGCCAGGTTAGATTAAAGCAATAAGCAAAAAGAGAGGCCGTGTTGCTTTGATTTTAGAAAAGTTCAAAGGCATCGAAAATCCTTTCAAAGCGGCTTTTATGAAATACCCCCCAGCAAGAGAGAGAGGAAATACACATTTTCATCATTCTTTTATTTATTTATTTAATGAATAGAACCCTGCCATAAAGTGGTGACCTCTCCAGACTTTTTTTCTGCCTTTTGAATTTCGTATGCTGGGGTTAGTAACAGGCTTTTGATTGCAGGTCCTTTACATTTATGAGGACAGTATTAGAAATGAACTTGTTACTGACAATAGCCATCTCAGAACCACGACTGTGGTGCGTCACCCTGCTGTTAAGCTGGTGATTTTATCCACAAAAGCAAACTAAAGATAGAACACATGAGCAGTAAACATGGAACAGTACTTAAGGTGCAAAGAAACTATTCTAACACTCTTTCACCAGTTGATTCCTTCAACTCACCATGGATACAGGACCTGTTTTCCACAGATACTTTATACTGAAAAGCTCCTTCAGTCCATTAAATCCGTACAGCCATTTGAACGCAGCAAGACACATACGGTGATAGATCTGCAGTCTCCCATGTGAGAAATGAAAGTCTCTCCACTGTGCTCACCATGTGCAAACCAAACCAAGTCGCTACAAAACCACACACACCTCTGCACACAATGGACTGGTCAGTTAAATGGTCTCTTTTCTTTTTGCAACAAAAGTGGCATTTCATTTTTTTGTATTTGAGAGATTCAACACGGTGAAGAATTCTGACTTACATATTGTCGGACTGATGCTATCATACTGGCCTAAATAGTTTCAACAAATGTTTTTTGCAATTTTTTTAACATTTCTATCATTATTACACTGACAAGGAACTGTGAAAAATCTGGCTGCAGTTGTGGTGCTGTGTATTCACATCATACCACTCTGTATCTGATTTACAGAATTTCAGAAAATGATAGAAGACAGGAATATTAAGTTACTTACTTTGTGTTTTTCGTGTCCTTAAGTAATGGCAAGTGTTGAGATGTGCTGTAGTTTGTTGTGCACAGCCTTCAATCAACTCATACTGGCAAAACAAAAAGCACACAAAACTAGAGGTCGACCGATTTAGGATTTTTAGAGGCCGATATAATAATGATAGTTTGGAGGAAAAGTCGATAGCTGATCAATTGACTGATATCATGCCATTTCTACCCTGCCATTGCTACCACAAACAACATTAACACCTGCTAACATATACAAGAAAGAATACTAAAAAAATACAATAGGTTGATAGTAGTAGCCCAACACTACCTGGAAACAGGAATCAAAAGGGAGAGATGCCACAGTCAGCTCTTGGGGACACATGACCTGGGGGTCATATGGTTTGCTGGTGGATTTACAGGATGAGGATGAAGTTGTTTGAGGGTATACAATAAATAATAGACATTATGACTCGTTGCCAGGAGTTAGGAAGCCAGGCTACCACAGAAGGCTACACAATCATCGGACACATCGGCCCAGTTTTGCGAATAATGATAATTCACTTGATCTCTAAGCTCAATACAAATGACTTCAGCTGATCTAAGTGTAGCAATTTTGTTAAGAAGTTAAGACATCAGCAACTTTCACTGATTAAACAGTTTTTTATTTGCCAGAAACTGATGAACAAATCTTGAGTTCAGCCCTCAGATTCAACAGATTGTCCTAAAATTAAGTTCATGTAAATTAATTTGTTTTTTTTAAATATATTCAGAAGTGAAAAATAAAAATCCCACAATAAAACAGCTTGGCATCTGCCTTCCTGTTACGGCCCTTGGTCTTGCTGTTTCTTTTGTTTTCACTTCTTCCCCTGTGATTATGACTGTGTGAGCACCGCCTGGGGACTGGAGGTGTGTTCCTCGTCGGCCCTATCCGACCTCCTCCCTGTCTGCTGCCTGCCTGCTACCGCTGCGGATTGGTTCTCTCCTCCACCTGCTGCCATTGGGTGGCATCTTCTGCAAACAAACCAATCGGGGAGCTCCAATCAACGTGGTCCCTTTTTAAAAGAGCCCAGAGCTGTGTGTGTGTGTGTGTGTGCGCGCCTCTTTGTGAACAGCTTGCCACTAGTATTTATAGTTATTTACTCTATTTGAACGCTACTTTGTGAAACCTTGTACATTTGTGTCAGAGGACGGGGCTTAGATAGTTTACCCTCATGTGCTTTTGTTTAACAGGTCTTTGTTAAATGCACTATAGAATTAGGCGTGCTACTCCCCTGTATTTTGGTTTTGCTAGTTAAATTAGGAAAGGTAAGTCAGAGGAAGTCTTTTGTTTCCTTTTATTGTTGTTGTGGCATTTGGCATAGGGAAGATTTGTGAGAAAGTAAGATCAGGTTGAGTTCTCTTATGGCTCTGGTTTTGTTATTGGTTTGAGTAGCATCCAACCGCCCGTCAGTTCCTCCTGATTTTCTTTGTTTATTTCGCACATTCTATTCTATCTTAACAATCTTTTTGTAATAGATATAACTGTGAGTTAACCAAACAAGATCTGGTCATTTGTTACGCTCCTTCCCCCCTACTGAGCCTGGGGCGTAACACTTCCTCAGTTACCACTAATGGAGCCACAGAAGCATTTTTCCACTACATCCTGTTACATGTTTACTGCCAAAAGAGTGGGCAGCTAATAGGTGTTAATCAGTGGTCATTGTTGCATATTGGAAATACCTGTCTTGTCGTGTTTCTGTAAGAGATAGCATAAAAATAGCTGTGGAGGGAAAGCTGCAATGTGGTCGGTTCAGCTTACTGCACAGCTTCTGAACGAAGGCAGATGCTAAAATATTGAGCTGTGGGTGTTATTTATTTATTTTTTGACACATTTTTCACATGACCAACTTAAAAAAAAGATACTGTAAAAAAAAATACTGTATGAAAACTAAGCTGAGGCTGCACTGCTTTTACCTTGACTGGAGTAGATTTGTAGCACTTCATTGGAGATGGCTATGGATTTTTCTCTTTCCACTTGGTCAGGGCACAACCCTGTCACCTCTGTTTGCCCACGGAATGCCAAATTTAAAAGGTGTTGTAAGATTAGAGTTATCTCATCTATTTTGATAAGTGACCCTGTACAGTTTATAGTTATACTCTTAGTCATTCTTGGAGATGTCAACAGTCTGACTGTTAGTCACTGTTAGCATGACTTTTCAAAATGGTATTACCTATTTTAAGCTTCAGGTAGCTGTGGCTCAGCGGGTTGAGCAGGTTGTTCACCTGCTGTAAGATCAGGACCTCTAGTCTTCAAGTATCCTTGGAAAAGATACTGAAGTGGGTTGATGATTAGCTCCACCTTTTGAGCAAGACAGTATGAAAGTGTTCGGGCTACAGACTAACCACAGACCTTCTGTGGCTGTAGGCTGCCTAAGATCCTTCTGTCTCTTCATGTGATCCCAGACAGACTGGATGTTGAGATCAGGGCTCTGTGGGGCCCACACCATCACTTCCAGGACTCCCTGTTCTTCTTTACGCTAAAGATAGCAGAAACTCAGTCCCAAACTTGTAAGGAACCTCCACCATGCTTCACTGGTGCCTGCAGATACTCATTATTGTACCTCTCTCTTCAAAGTGAACAAACTGCCTTCTGCTGCAGTCAAATATTTCAAATTTTGACTCAGTCCAGAGCACCTGCTGCCATTTTTCTGCACCCCAGTTCCTATGTTTTCGTACATAGTTGAGTTTCTTGGCCATGTTTCCACGTCAGAGGTCTGGCTTTTTGGTCCCAATTCTTCCATGAAGACCACTTCTGTCCAGACCACACTTCTCTGGACAGTAGATGGTGTACCTGGGTCCCACTGGTTTCTGCTAGTTCTGAGCTGATGGCACTGCTGGACATCTTCTGATTTCGAAGGGAGGTAAACATAATGTGTCTTTCATGTGCTGCATCTACAGTCCTTAACGTTGCCCGTTTCTTTGTGCTTCTTCAAAAGAGCTTGAACAGCACATCTTGAAACCCCCCCTCTGCTCTGAAATCTTTGCCTGGGAGAGACCTTGCTGATGCAGTATAACTACCTTGTGTCTTGTTGCTGTACTTGATCTGAATATGATGACCTGTGACATGAAACGGTCTTCCATAACCTCACCTTGGTAGCAGAGTTTGGCTTTTCCTCCCCCAGTTTTAATTCTCCTACACAGCTGTTTCTGTTTCCGTTTCAACCTACATATGAAATTGATGATCATTAGCACCTGTTTGGTATAATTGGTTATTCATACACCTGACTAAGTGTACCTAGAAGAATTGATGCTGTTTTGAAGGCAAAGGGTGGTCACACCAAATATTGATTTGATTCAGATTTTTCTCCTGTTTGCAATTTGCAAATCGATAAAATTACAACTTACATTTTATATTTTTTGAAAGCATATATAGTGTACTGTATTTGAGGTAACTCTGGACTGGCAGAAAGGCAAACACATTTTGCTGCCCTTGACACTGCTATTCTTTGTAAACATGGACATAGTGGCCAATAGAAGAAGCTAAAGGAACAAATCAATGTAGAAAGTTTAGACTTTCACAGTGTATCAGAAAAGATCCATGGTTGGACTGATTTCCTATCTCTCTTCTATTTTTCTCTATCAACAATGTGTCACAACTTGATAGATATTGCTTGTTCAAAAGACATTCAAACCATTTTTAGGCTACAGAAATAAATGTGTTTACGAGAGGACACTTTTTTAACTTTGATTACTTGGTTGCACATAGAGTTTTCTTCTGATGACTGATACTGTCTTTGGCCTCTGCGCTGCAAAAATGTTTTGCCTGTAATATTTTTTAGGCTTTGATTATAACTGAAACTCCTCTTCATCCATGGAGCTTAGTCCTGAACACTCACATAAATACATGTATACTCTCAGATGAATTGTTGAAATACAAAAACCCTTTATTATGGCATTTTACCAGTACTACTGCCTTCTTGAGACTGACAACCAATCAAATGGCGAGCTGTGACCATGACATTTAGAAAAAAGAAAGTGAGAGAACATTTAGAAAAGACCAACAGAGGAAGTTTTTCTCTTGAGGGACTGACAAATAAAAAACAGTCTGGCACATTAAATGAAAAACACTTGTAGCTGCCCTTTAGAACAACACACAGAGGGTTTTTCTGTCTGACAGGACTCGTGCCTTCCGAAACTGCTACAAATCATGAATCATAAATTACTTTTATGATGTGGGAAAGTTATGGTTATGGTTTGGTTAGATTTAGGTACAAAATTTAGGCAATAGGGTTATGGAAAGATGGAAAGATGGTTGGGGTTTCTACTATTTATTGCTTTGTTGGGGTACACTCATCATCATGGTTAGTAATACCTACATGGTTCAGGTTAGGGAGCAACTTTGGACATGAAAGAAACTGATGCTGCCTGTTGGTAAGAATCAGTAAACTAACTTTGGTCTACCATGCTGAAGTCCAGTATGTTGTTGATCAAAAATAATATCACATAGTTTGTCCCTTTGCTCAAGACAACCAAGAAAATCTAATTACTTCTGTTGCTATTGGGTTTTTATCTCTTTAACATCAAGACGAGACACCAAATGTCATGTGTAAATGTGCCTAAATGCTACAAAACTAGCTTACATCAATATTTCAGCATAAAACGTTATATTATATTAAAAACAAAAAAGCTACGGTAAATTTGTCTGCAATATGCACTGCATGCATGCAAGAGTAAGCAGCAATGTTGAAAAGAAAAGGCAAATAAATAAATAATAAAGAGACAATGAATGTAATAGGAGAGAGAAGAGGTAATTAAAGTTCAAGGCAATAGGAGGAAAAAAAGAGGGTAACCCTGAAACAGGACTTGACAGATGAATGCATTTCATGTCACTGCTATTGCTGCTACTCCAGTGCTTGAAGTATCGCAGGGTGTTTTGAATTGCTGAGGGTTTTGAGTGTGACTGTCCTTTTGCCAATAAAAAACATATGTAACTGTGATGTGAAATGGGTAACCTCTTATGGGTAAATACAACACTTTACGTGCAGACGGCACATGGTGAACAATCGCAAATTTCCCTGAGCTGCTTATTGTTAATTTTCTGCCAGGGTTGAGAATGCCTCTCCAGCCCTCTACACCTGATGGGGGAAAAAAGAGAAAAAACACACACACAAAAAGCCAACTCAGCAGATGCTGAAGTGGGTGACAGCAAGATAAGCCTGGGGCTTTGTCTTCACTGTCATTAGCAAAAACATGTACACTCATTCATGACCTAATGATATGCTGCATGATCCATCTCTGCTTGCACTTTCACCAGGCTACACATAGCAGAAAACACTGAAATACATTCCACATCTTTACTTAAAAGAATAGTTTGATGTCAACATAGGTGACGTGACTATCAGTAAAAGTCTGCATCTCAAGTCAGATGTAGTAACACTGTCATCAGATCTTTCAGGGGTAAAAAGGGACTCTGGAGGGCATTTCAAAGACATCAATCTATTTCCACTGTGAAAGGGTTGGGGCGGGATGGGAGTCGAGCTCTGAATCCCCCTGAGGGAAGCGTACAATCATCTCGTGGAGTGATTTCACTCCCACTCTCGCAAACTACACATCCCATATGCAAATGAAACAAGGATTACATAAATGTTTCTAAATTCAAAAGCATTTCCCTTAGAAAAACAATTTTACAGTATCACCCCACACCACAGCACTTGACAGCTTGCAATATTAAGCTGCAGGAGAATATGGGAGCTGTTGTTTTAGCTTATGTCTATCTGAGGGCATGCAAATTTAATTTTAATGCATCCATCTGTGCATTAATGGGATATAATGATGTAAACAAAGGACAACCAAATAAGGGTGCGGACAATCACAGACTTTGTGATTGCACATTTATGGGAATGTGTTTCTGGATATGAAAGTTTAAGTGAGTGTAAAACAGGAATATAATAAAAGGGATGTATATGTCAAAATATATAACCCTGAGGTAGGAAAGAAAAAAGAAACAAAACAAAAACTTTAAAGGCAGCAATTAGGAGTCCTTGCTGTTCTATTCTATTTGATCCGCTCTGTAGTAGGTACTATAGTTTACCAAGTCCTGCACTGTATTGACTGTTACAAATACAAAAATGAGTGCCTATCAGTGGCAGAAAAAAATAATTTTAATGATAAGCCTGTCAGCATCACAGGGACTATACGAAACAAACAAGAAAGCACTTGGCAGAGTGTAAAAGAGACATTAAAATTGCTGCAGCTGAGCGATAACTTTCACAAGCAAAAATTTGGTCAGATAGCTGATAGAAAAATAATAGCATATCAATAAATTAGCACATAAAGGTGGACTGATAGTGGCACCAGGGGAAATGTAATTGGGTCATAATAAATGTGGCTATTTTTTTGTTGGGAATGTGAAAAAGAAAGAATGGATGTATGTATATTCAAAAGTGTGAGGTGCAAATTGAGAAAGACCTCCTCGTCCCCACGTTATTCAAATAAATATGTGAAGTTTCAAGAAAGCATAAGGCATTTTATTTTACCTTATTATTATTTTCCACAAATCCATTAAAGAGACTATAATGATCTGTCTGGTATTGCTTGTCTTTTGTCTATTCAAGCTCTATTATTGACCAAACACTCACAATTAAAAAACACATAAAAGTGCCACATTGCAGCAGTAAGTGACAAGTTATTTGATGGACATGGTACACTTGCAAAAAACACATATCAAAGCAATAGGTACGCTTTTAACCCTGCGGCTTATACAACGATGTGACTAATCTATAGATTTTTCTTCGCTAACGGCCATCAGGGGGCGCAGGAAGTGCAAAAACGAAACAGACGCAAGAGGTCGATGCAAAGAAGAAGACGCTAGTTTTTGGCGCGCTCAACGCAAAATGCAGCACGACACGCACGAACGCAAAATATTTTTCACACAAGGTGTGTGACGGAGATGTTCTGAGGCTCTTCAACTCCGACACTGAAGAAGACGACTTCAGTGGTTTCAGTGCACAGGAGGAGGATGAATAAAAACATTAATGACTTTTCTGTTTGCTCGATCAGCCGTTTTACTGTTTGGAAACAATTAAGGTATGTAAATAAACATTTACAAAATCTTTCTGTGTAAATATCTCATTTCACAACGTATATATCTGCGGCTTATAGTCTGGTGCGGCTTATATTCCAATGCGCTCTATAGTCTGGTAAATACGGTAGATGGTTTGTAGTACTTATTTCTTTTTAATATTTAACCAAGAATACAATCTTTTCCCAGCCTCACACAAATACTTTAAGTTCCTTAAACATAATCACAAATACCTCATTTATTCTTCACTTGTCATCTTCAATGGAAGACAAGTAATCAAAGTTGGCAGCAAATGTTATTTTGGAGATTAAAGACTTCATTGCATTATTATTATTATAATAATTATTACTTTAAGGAGAAATGGGAGCATGCATGAGATGAAACGTATGTAAATTTCCAAAAATGCGTCATAATAAAACTGTAGAAGCACACAGGGATGTTTGATTGATTTGTAGAAAAAGGCTCTACAAAGGCCTTTGCTGCCAGGAGGTGAATTCACAAAGGAGTCCCCTCTGCCTACTGGACACGAGCAGAGCATGAGGCCCAACCAATTATGATGAAAGAAAGAGAAAAATATAAAGATAACTGGGCAGAACGAGTGGAATCCCAGAACCAAATGGAAACATACAGATTTAAACAGAGCGAAGAATGTGGCAGCCTACCTGAGCACAGCGTCTCATACAAAACTGAGGAGTAAATTGCAGACTGTGTGAGCACAACCTGACTGTGGAAGTAAGCCAGCACAGACAGACCTGGCTGCCCAGACAGGGAAGGCTGTGTTCCTACTGTGACCACGGAACAGTCCTAACTCACTGCAAACAATAAGAAACTCGGAGATCAATATTTTACAAAAATAATACAGATATTCCCAGAGTTCCTCTAGCTTTGGATATGCTTCTGGTCCTACTGGGACAGAGGGAGGACTGCTGTATACTGGAGGACATGCAGCCGTCTGCCATGATCTCCACAGAGGAGCAAGTATTAATGGCTGCAACCCACAGGAAGCTGGAGTTGCTCCGCTCACATCCAGTAACAAGATAGTCTTCAATGTCTTATTTAACTTGCTGCATTTATGACACTCACAAAGTGTAGGATTTCAAAGTGTTCTTTTTCACATATACAAATGGTCTTATGTATAAAGCTGAATAGCAAATCTGGAATAATGTCACGCAAAGAAGACAAATGTATATCTATTTTGGAATATACACATCTGATTATTTGCCTCTCTGCGTCCCTCTTTCACTGGTCAATTTGTTGAATTTTTATTTTTTGGCGACATAGGTCATAAATGATGGCTAGAAAAATAAAATGTATTCATGTAAAGTATCGTGAGACAATATACACATTTCTCAACTGGCAGAAAACTTCCCATTAGCATCTGTGCTGTGTAATCTAGCATTTTAATACAACATCTCTGGTTGTATTTGACAGTTGCAGGCAATATTGCAAACCAATAAGCAGCACTACTTTATACCGCGGCAGTCGGATTTCTTGATCAATGAGATGAAATATCACAATCTCTAAAGTATTTAATGTGCAGGATTAACCAAAACACACATATGGCTATTCTATTCTATTCTATTCTCCAAAAAATGTACCACATAACACAATATATATTGATAGTTAACAGTGCAACAGTACCAACAGGAAGCAGGATACAGACACACTGTCTTTACCCGCATAATAAACGATATCTTTCAGGTGAAAGAAGGGACAAACTGTATGCTAATAGGCTATTTACTTTTTAAAACTATTTATTTTCATCCAAGTAAATCCTCAATCGTGCGTCTTTGTCTGTTTAAGCGATACCTATATCGTTGAGGTTCATTTGGCTAAAAACAACCAGAAACTATGTGGTAGTATAATTAAACAAGGTGCAGCTGTTCCAACGTGAACGTGTAGTTAATAATCAGTGGGATGGTTTACAAATCTTGATGCCTTTTCATCTTCAAGAGCACATCATTGGGGTTATAAAAGCATACAAGCACACCCAATAACAGGTATTGTTTACTGGTAGTACTGCACACATGTGCACAGGACTTCCACTCAGTCAGCCCTTGAGAGCGAACCATGAGGAATACCTATTTTCAGATAGTTAATTAAAGCCTCTAAAATATAGCTTGTCATTTATCTGTTTATTTAGTGTAATACGACCGGGAAAAGAGACAAATTAAACTTCTGACAACTACAAAAATTAACTGATTAAAATCAAGGTATAAGTGCCGTACCTATAGAAGCAGTAGATAAAGAGTTACGGGGAACAAATTATTATCCAGACACATATGAGCGGGGGAAAAAATTAATGGTAAGATAAACAGCTTCTTAATTACCATCACAACCTGGCTCTTAGTCCACGACATTTCATGTGAACTATTCACATGAAATATGAATAGTTCAACAAAAGTAATTGAACAAAGTCAGTAAATTCAATGTTTAGCTCAACAGTCAGAAAGTGTGGAGTGTGGATATCAGTGTGGAATCAGTGGTGAAATATGTGCATGAGGGACAGTGTCTTCACAAGGCTGCCAGTGTGCCCGCAGGAGAGGAGGACGAAGGAAAGAGTAACAGAACCAGCAAAATGAAGGACAGGGCAGGAGTAAGAGGACCTTGCTCTTATGGTCCGGGGACATCAGGCCCAGGTGTCACCAGGAGGCACTAATCAACATACAGCCCAACCCAATGCATGCTGCTGGCAAAGCTATATCAAAAGAGAAAGACAGCCAATCATTACATGGTGGTTCATCTCATATTGGAAAAGCTGAATCGCTTTGGTACTGTTAGCATTATAGCTCTGTTGCATGTAATTAACGCTAACCCAGTATTTCTTGATGTGGCTAGCTACGGATAATTCTTGTACTTTTAAACCTGGACTCTGTTTTTAAATATATTGGGTTGGAAATGACCAATGCGAAAAGTCTTGGAATTGGTCCAGTAGATTTTTGCAGTAGAGAACGGGCAGTGAGCGGGCTGTCCACCAGACTCCACTGATAAAAATAGTAATTTTACCTGGTGGCTGGTCTACGGCTGCCTCGATCTGTTTGATTCAGTTATTGTGTGTTACACAGATACTGTGTTGGATTCGAATTACCCTTTAAAACACAGACAAACAAAAATTCACACTAACTGGTCGAGAGTGTAAAAGGACAGTCTGGCACAGGGCCCAACTTCACAGCTCTGTGAAGCCCCTGTCTCACATGGGTGATAACTAATATTTATTAATTAATGATTAATTTGTGGCTTTTATTTTATTTGTTTATGTTTATTATGATTCACGTTAATATGCTTTGAAAACGTTGTTTTGTTGCCACTTGAATTAAGTGAATTGAAAAATAGAAACTCAATCTTAGGAGACCTATTTGACTGGTGTCCAGCACACTAAACATTACAGTACATATAATTATAGACATTACTATGCCTGCAAATAAAGGATGATAGCTATTGTGTGTAGGCAGGAGTATCACACACAAAGGACCATAAACAAAATGTATCTACCCATCATTCCTTGGATTTCCTAAATCAGCTTCTTGCTCACCAAGCAGTCTACAGTTGCCAATTTAGCAACATTTTCACCAGATTTACTGACTTTTCAGACTCTGTTTTAGTGACTAAACATCACGCAAGAGCCAAGAAACAAATACAGTGACATTTTCAATTGGCATCAGCTACTTTTTTACCTTTGCTGACAGACCTCCAGCTTACATAACACTGGTGGCTAACATAACACACTGGTTATGTGAGTTGCCAGATTTGGTCAGCCAATCAGCAGCACAGCCGCTTCTGCAAAAGCAACACGAGGCAGACACTGGTGTTATAGGTCTTGAGCAAGATGATAATGTATTCTCTTTGAGCTTTTTCAGAGAAATGTACAGTGCATGTAATATACAGCACACACACTGATAAACACTACACTCCGCTCAGGACGGCATGGCCCTGTGCTGATGCTAACAGATATAAACCTCTGCAGTCAGGTTTCCTCTTAATCTCAAAATCTTAATCTTTCAAATAAATAGATTTACTTTCCATCTATACCTAATAGCTACTGTTAGTATGTGTACACTAATCTTCAAAATGTGTAAATAATGTGATTTTATCTTGTATGTAATCTTTTGGCTGGTAGATATAATTTATCAGCCAGTGGTGGAAAGTGACCAAGTACAAATTTAAGGTACTTGTACTTAATATTTTCTTTTCATGCTGCTGTATGCTTTTATTCAACTACAATTGAGAGGGAAATATTAAAATATTGTACTTGTTATTCCACAATTTTAGTTACTACATACTTACTACAACAGTGAAATCCTGTGTTTACATCAATGCATGAGTAATAATAATCAGTAACAGTGGACATTTCTCCACATTGCGTATTTTTACTTTTAAATATTTACAGTATATTTCCCTAATTATTCTTACATACTTTTACTTAAGTAACAGAGAAGGAGTTGTTTTAGATGGTGGTATTAGTACTTAAGGAAAGAATACATCCTGTACCTCTGATATCACTGACAGTTTGCAGTGACGTGATATTTTCAGTACAGAAGATGTGTAGGTATATTGTTGCTCAGTGCAATGAAAGGGCTGCACTTGAGCATGAAACCTTATCAGAACTGCCTTAGGATGATGTGATCCCTTGGATGAGCTCTGGAAATCCTTTTATCACTTGCCCCTTTGCAGATGGGTCAGTGCTGCTGGAATCAGGCAGAATCCAGCATCAGTAATGAAATGAATAATGAAAACTTTTGATTGAATTGTCAAAAACAAGATTTTAGACATCAAACAGGACAGACTAGACGCGCTCCAGTTTGCTTAGAGGGAAGGAGAGGAGTTGAAAATGCTTTTGCATCTGGAAGGGAGCAAAAAGACTACTCTTCAGCGATTTCAGCGATACTTTTTGACTGAAAGCAGCTGCCTGTTCCAGCCAAAAAAGACACGTGTGAGAGTGGGGTGAGTTAAGTTAGGTACGCGAAGCATGGCGAAGATGCCACTTCATAAGTGTGGGGGCAACTTTTCCGTGTGGGGTGCTGGAGGTTAGGAGATGAGTTTAGACTCACGGTACAAAAAAAGCACTCTCAGAGATCCTGTAATCCGTTCCTTGATGTACATTTATTGAAAGTTACGTCAACAAATAAACTCTCTGAGGTTGACTTTTCCGTCAAAATTAAATTCTCATTAATTAAACAAAAGAACAACTCAAAATTAAGACCTGTGGTCATAAATCTGTTTGTCGTCTTCCTTCCAACACAAAAGAAATCCCCCAGCTGTCTCCTGTCAGCTGATTATAATGCAGGAGGGGGCGGAGGAAGGAGATGACCAGCGCCAGATACGCTAGAATAATTCTAGCAATGCAACGTTTCTCTAAATCTAAAGTTTCAAATGATCAATCAGAAAATATATCATTAACAATGCATGATCCAAATACAACTCAGAGATATAAATACAAATTAATTTCTGTGTTGGCTCCAACAATAAGCAAACAGCGACTAACAAAGAACGTTAGAGGCGAGGCTTTGAGATCAGACTGAACTTTCAGATCTGTCTGAACTTTCATCTAAAATACGGACAGGGACATTCCTGGGTAGCTAACAGCTACAGCTAATGTCCGTACAGTAGGTCAGGGCATACAAAGCCTGTGACTTCTTAATCAGCGACTGCCGTTTACTTGCAGCCAGGAGCAGCGGAGCCCTTATTAACAAATGGGGGTTGAGTGTCCTGCTCCAGGACATCTTAACAAGGATATATATAGACAGATTGATTGTTGTGTGAATCAAGCCTGTGACTTGCCAGGAAACAACTCCTCGGCACTAATTGTCATGGTTACATTGTAGATTAAGTCTTAAGATAAGATTTCCAACATAATTAACATTATTGACCCCTATGGTGGAGCTCATTCACATTCATCTCGCACAGATTTGGTTTGATGAGCACTTTCCTAAAGCAGTCTGCAGTATTCTCCATAACTTGCGACGCAAAGAGAAAACCACAGCTGCAGAACATGTTGGATGTCAGCTGTCTGCTTGTACATCAAAGTTTCGCCTCTCTGCAGTAGATGGACATATACAGCACTTTCAAGTCAATATATACTGTACGGTGTATGTAGGCTGTGTGAAAGAAGTAACAGCAGGGACCAAGCCTGGAGAGCAGAAAATCACTTTCAACAAAAGGAGACAAAATATGATTTACTCTTTTTTGTTGTTGTTGTTGTTGTGAGCCTCCGTCTCCAGGGTATATACAGTATTAGCAGTACCAAGGAAGAAGACAGTGGAGAAGTTATATAACATATTAATGCACTATGGAAGCACATTTCTATTGGTAAATCACTGTGGAGGGATTTTAGTTAAACGTCTTTTACAGTGAAAGTTAAAGGCAAATGGTGTGTTTAAACTAATTTGGCCGATAATTCTACAACTAAAGAGTATTTAAAAACACTTTTTATTATATAAAGCAGTAACATAAAAGGGCTTTATTCTTCTAATTTTATAGGACACCCTCTAAAAGCATTTTCAAATTAAGACAAACCAGGATGTTTTATGGGTAATGCAAAGGCAAATATACCTACTGTTATCTTCCGCTGAAAGCTGTTCTCGCTAAGATTTCCTTGGACTGCAATGTGCTTGGTCTGCATTTTTCTTGATTTAGGCCCAGCTTATCTTAAGCTTATAGAGATGTCAGCAAAACCCCCTTTTAATAGTGCAAGGCTCTTAATTCATTACCAAATGTAAACTTTGCTGCAGAGGAGAGCAGGATGGGCTGGGGGTAAATTAGAGGGTGTATTCTACTCAACTAATTACTCTGTAAATTCAAGACCCCCCTTGGGAGGAGAAAAAAAACCAAAACACTCAGAGATTTCTGTCTCCATTTATTAAATCTATCTACCCAAAGGGTGTAATTTCCCTTTTTTTAAATGCCATTTAACACACTTTTATTTTTTCAGAACTGAAATGCACATCTCTTCTTTTAGCTTGTATCAAAGTTTCTCCGGTTGATGAGAACCAGAAAAGAAAAGACGAAGAATAATTATCAGCTTGCAAGAGCATTGCCTGTGCCTTACGCCACCCTGTCATAATCCAACCACTTAAGAAAGAAAAAGAGTTCAGCGTGGTTAGCATAGATGTGCAGCATTGTGCATAAGCACACAACTAAACTTCAGCTATCAAAAGATGTTGCATGCTGACAGGTTTATGGCTTAATGATGCTGCTACGGTCACAAAGGGGAAATTTTCAAATACCTGCCTGCGATAACTGTGCTGATTAAAGCCTTTGAAGCAGAGCTGTCACCCTTTCAGACTGAAGGCTGATGAAAGTGAAGACAAAAATACTGGCAAAATACTGGTCATTTACCGCAGACATCACAGAGCGAAGGATAAACCAAACCAAGTATTGCTCCTGTGTGCAGCTGCCCTCGAGCCTCTTATCTTGTCTGAATAGAAAGGTCAGCCAGTACCTGCTCAGCTGTCCAAGCTGTCGCACTGCCCTCTTCACACTCACACACATTTATACAATCACTTAACAATAACACATCGTGTTCTCTGTGTCATAGTTTGTTTAATGGAAGGCTTTTGAGTGGACCTTGAAGACCCCATGAAATGGAGACTTTGACGACCTAAAAAGTGGTGTATCCTGTATGTCGAAAACTATATTTCACCCCATGTAGGCTTACAAAAATGCTCTGAAAAGCGTGTATCTTGCCCTTTGGCAAAGAATGGCTGCTGTGGTGAGCTCACAGTCATTACAGAGCAAGAGTAAGAAAAAAGAAAAACAAAAAAGTCAAACATATCAAAATGTAGTGCAAATATCTCAAAACCACCCTGCAGCATAATCCACTTCTCCGCTGTTCATCCGTGCGTTCAGCATATTCCAAACAGTCAAAGGCGACTGTGGTTCTCAGAAGATGTATACTAATGAGTTTGGTGATCCTCTGGCTTTTCATCTAGTGCCATTATTAGGTCAAGGTTTCAATTAGTCCAATGCTGTGATTTATGATGAAATACTTGAAAAACTAATGACATTCCCATCCACCCACACTCAGCTGCACTTCTGATTAGCAAATGTCAGAGTGTTAACGCGCTAACCTAACTGAACAGGGTAAACACAGCGTGTTTGTACTGTCATTCTAACAATGATGGCGTGCTGATTCAGCATTTAGCAGTATGATGTTTTAAAAGGAACCTTCTACAGCACCAAACAGGTACAACTTGTAAGGAACATTGAGGCAGTCTGTATAACTTACTCAAAGAATTTAATACAAAATAAAAAATGTATTTCAAGATGCACAATGCGAATTAATGTTTCCATTATAGCATTGGTCAAAGGGTAAAGGTAAATGAAATGAAACCTTATCAGCTTGCTCTTAGGATTTGAACAGGGACCCGGCGGCAGTGTATTTTTGGTCTGCTTGTCGTGGGCGGGATGAGGAGTTTGTATTCACTGTATTTTGCCCTAAAAATTTTATTGCAAACTGGGAAAGCAGATAGACATTCTACACTTGTACACTTTGGATTCTAAGGATAAATAAAGGGATGGATGGATGGATGGCTAAATGGATAAATTCTGTTCTGTTTAAATCTGTAATTCTGCCTTTTTCTACATACATAGAGCAGCCCATTACCATAGACTGATTTAACAAAATAGAGCAGCTTGTTATGCCGAGAAACTGCATACATTTTTCCTTAGGTGTATCATCTCACATTTCCCCGTGGAGGTGGGTTTAGATACATTAGATATTGCACCCACGGTGGTCTGAAGTATGGCAAATACAGAAGTTATATACTGTATGTATTCATATCTATAACTATATGAGTGGCTCACTCCAAAAGCACAAAAAAATGTCCGTCAAATAAGTTGATATATGTGGGTTTTAATTATGATTCAAGGAGACACGTGCTTATGAAGTGTTGAAACTTTTCATGAGAGAGTAAAAATAAAAGTATGGCCACACATCCCTGATGAAAGTAACCCTCTTGTGTTTACTGTAAATGAAATGTCAGGAAATGTAACTATGGCTACCGCTGATTTATAAATCTACAAAACAAGGCATAATCACATGAATGTGCCTCCCCTCTTGTATCTCTGCTTGTAAGGCTAAAACTGTACATATAGCTAGCTTAATGACTTTACTGAATATAAGAACTAAACATTATGGACATGTTACAAAGTGTACGCATATAAAACAAGGTGCTCATATACATATTCATGCAGGGCACATGTGATTTCTTCAGTTACTGATGTGATTTATGGCCATCGAAGCAGTGAGTGGATTAGAGTGAGTATTTGCATTGATGATCCACATGAAACAAAAACAAGTGAGAGCTTAGTAATCCAATATGCCTGCGAAACTAAAAGTAACCTACATACGATTAGCATGCACAGCCATTAGTATAGATTGGGTTGCTCTACCTTGAATAACAAAGACCTCAATGGTTTGCCATGACAGCCCAAGGAATCCATTTAATTGCGTTCCTTGTAGCAATATTTCTCAATATAGTACATGCAGAGACTGATAAGATGAATATACATGGCTGACAAAATACAGTTTACATCCTATTGGATGGTAAAGGAGACGTGCAGTGAATCGTAAATTCTCTTACTTATTTACAAAACGACAAGGTCATGCATCACTCAAAATTTAAAGTTGCTTTTGTACACTTATTTACCTTCGTGTTAGTACGCTTGTTTGGTTTCTTCTGCACATCTGAAACACTGCGTGAGACGGAAATTCAGCTTTTGAGAAAAACATGTAGACATAAAAATCTCATGAGGGAAAGTCTTATTTTCTGAAAACAATTGAAACATCTGACAATGTAGTAAGAACTGGGCTGAATATCAAACCTATCCAAAACTGACAAGCACTGAAAGCTAGCATCACATGTCTGGTTAAGACATGATTTACATCAAACTTAGCTTAAAGAACATGTTTCAAAGTGTTTGCTTAACTAATCATGAGGGAAGCAAAGTTAGTTAGTCTGCATCACTATTTTAATACTTTGGTTTGTGACCGAATACCTGCAAAACTAACATTCCCATCAGCCGAACTGTGAGTTTTAAGAAGTTAGAAATGACATAACATTCTGGAAACTAGTCAACATACTATTTAAAAAGTAAATTTATCCATCACACTTTTTGAAACACGTCTGTCTAACCCTCTCAGCTCTGGCTAGCCAACGCACACATGTAATTCTGCCAAGAAATAATGCTAAGCGAGACTGCATAAAAATTGGCTCTACAGGTGGAGAACAAATTGAAAGTGTCTGACATTCTAATACAACAACCTGAACATGCTCATTTCTGCTGGAAACAAGTTAGAGTATTCACCACTCCAACAGCATTTTTCGGCTTTTAAGGAGTCAGTTATTGAAAGAAAGAATTTGATAAGACAGTGATTTTTGCAGTGACGGTTCAAAAGCAATTTGACACAAGGACGGCGAGAGGAGCAGGGCTGTGTTGGCGACGCTGAGAGAGAATAAGAGGAAAATGTTTGTGCAGTAGAGTGAAAATGGAGGTTATTTGTTGAAGCGCGTCAGTGTGTCAGCACGCGTTCATAGTCAGCGTTTGCCCAGTTGGTGCCAACTTTTAGCTTCTTTAATTCTGTTCCTTGCAACTGTTGCGCTGGCATGAAACCAAACAAGGATTTCAGTCCTAATGGCTTTCCCTCTGCATTGTTCAGTATGTGTTCTTTCGTTATTCCCTTAGAGTTAGTGCAACTGTATAGATTTCAGAGTGGAAAGGAGCACACTGTCTGAAGTTGACAAGTCAAAACAAACAAAACACCATACCTGATGTTTGCTTTTAATTACAAGCTGTTTGTGAAGTGTAAATAGATCATGTACTGGAGGAGTAATGTGTGGCTGTATTTGCTGCAGTATTATCACTGATAACACCTTGCATGGTGAGTCATACTGCATGCAGGGCATGTAAGGCTGCTGTAGAGAAGGGAAAAGAGACACAAGAAAGGAGAGGGGATCGGAAGGGAAGAATAAAGGGTTATCTCCCTGATAGGAGCAGAGATGCCTTGTTTGGAGTAAATTACCAGCTGCTACGAGGGGAAGCAGCCTGTTTAGACGGGCCTTGTGATGTGAAATCACTCCAGCGGTTTGTAGCTTGCAGGGAGCCGTGTGGGGACAGGAGCAGAGCAGTGAGCGATGAGTGGCAAACAAACAGTTCACTGAGTGACACACAGCGTACGCAGCATGGACAACCCGGGTTGAAGGTTAAAACAGCAAGAGCAGTGAACTCTCTAGGGTGGCACAGAATGAGCGAAACAGAGCGAGAGGGGCTGTGTGTGTGTGTGTGTGAATGTGTCAGACACACGTGTGTGTGTGTGTGTGTGTGTGTGTGTGAACGCACTCCAGAGAGAAAGAAAAAGAGAGGTTGAGGCAGACAAAGAAGAAAAACAGTAATTGATTTTTTTGCACATTTTTTGGCTAAGTTGAAGATATAATAGTGTTTTGTTTGACTACTTTGCATTTACACAAGTTGTGAATAATTATAATTACACATAATTACACATAATCACACACCAAAAAGTCTAATCTAAAAATCTAATTTTAAAATATCAAACTGGAAATCTGTTGAGTACTTAGTGTGTATTTAATGTTCAAAACACAATTTTCAACTATTTTGTTAACCAGAAACTTGAACTTGCATTGACTGTATTTTTTTTTACAGCAACAAAGAACAACAAAGCAACAATAATCTTCAGCCGTGCTAGCAGCTCTGTGAGGCTGTAATTAGACACAGTGGTGTTTTGAGCTGAAATCTAACGTCAGCATGCAAACCTGTTCACAATGACAAAGCAGGTACGTGTTCACCATTTCAGTGTCCTGTTAGCATGCTGACATTTTCTAATTAGCAGTAAACCTAATAACATAGCAGGACAAATGCAGAATAACCCATTGAATAACCCAAGCTGCCACCATTGTTAAAAATATATATCAAATATCTAAATATTTCAAATATAGGACATCTATATCAAAGTCATTTTCAGTTAAAAGCCTAAAAAACTCTTTTTAATAATATGTTTTGTCAACAAAAAACCTAGAAATGCACATTTCTCAGAAAACAAGTGAGTCCTGTCATTTCCAACTACCTCCAAATTTATTTGCAAATCAAAACCAGCCCTTTAGACTACCCTTCGATTTCCACTGTACATTCATTTTACAGCACAGTTAACAAGCAATGTTACTGTAAAGCTGCACCGACAGAAAAAGAAAACAATGATTAGGTTAGCTCAGAAAAGAAATAATCTAATAAACATACTTAGATTTTTTTTGTTTTATGGTGACCTGAAGTATTTTTCAACTGGAACCCATGTTTCAGCATATTTTGTCCCATTATTTTACAGTCTAAAGACGTTTTCAAACCCTGGAGTGTTTACTTTGTGTTTGGTGCGGTTCATCTGGGCAGGTGTGAACACAGCAGTTGCACTCAGTTGTGGACCAAAACAACAGGACCAAGACCTTGTTGAAGAGGTGGTCTCGGTCCAACTACAAATAAACTCTGGCACAGTTTGTTTGTGGTGAGAACATGATGAAACCTCAGTCCGACCCAATTGCAGGGAGCATCCCACCTTTTTAGATTAAACCAGCACCCATTGTCAGCTGTGCTGTGTGTGCATTCCTTAACTGTCTTCATATGTGCCATCTGTGACTCTGGTGCATCAACACGCTACTTTCCAGCCACAGCCACAACTCACTTTTAGTCTGTATCCTTTGCCTAAAGTCTTACGATATATGATGTTATAAGACTGGGGCCAAGAACAGCCTGCGTACCTTGTGAAATTGGAAAGTGGTGTGTTAATCAATTTCTAGAACATAACAGACAGCTCTTTTTTTCTCTTTGTTTACTTCTGGGAGTTTTCCCAACATGGAAATTTTGGCCAATTATAGAACAGTTTCCTTGCGCATAACAAATTTTGGTGTGGTTTTAAACGCTGCAACATTTTAACAAACTGGTCCCTGATTCAGACCAGTGCAAATGAACTATTTGCATGTGAAAGGTGTGAAAGTGTCCTAAAAGCTGTACCTTTTTCATATTCTTGAAATTCTCTCGATATACTGACAGCTATCATTAGTGATTGTTGCTCAACATAATATCTGATGCTTGCTCATGTGGGAATTCTTGAATCCTTAATTTTGAATTCCTGAATCGTTGGGTCTCTCTCTAATTAAAGAGTTTGGTCTAGACCTGCTCTTTATGGAAAGCGTCTTGAGATAACACTGTTGTGAATTGGCGCTATATAAATAAAGATTGATTGATTGATTGATTGAACCCAGACAGTTGTTCATGACTCACGTAGCAGGTGAACTTAACAAATCCAGGCTGTGTTTTGGGGGAGTGGCTTTGGAGGGAAATTTGTTCAATTGAAAATTAAAATTCCTAACCCCAGCTTTAATGACTTCTTCTATTGCTTCAGTGACCCATTCTTCTTGAGTTGAAGTAATTATAGTAATCCAGTTATTCATAATTACCTTCTGTCCATACATAACGAGAAAAAGATATTTCTATTCTTTGAGGATACTCTGCTGCGGTTATGCAAATCTATACATGGCTGTGGTGTGGGTGGAATGGTTATATTAGTGTGGATCATCACTTGCTTTGTTATGCCAAACCACAGAATCGCAGTCCAACAACACATAGAGCAGAGTTCCTTCATCAGTACCGTATTTTATAGATTTACTGTCGCCCCTTTTGTCCATTTCATATAGCAGAAAATACGTGATAGAGCGTAGGGATTTCATTATCTTTATATGTATTCCATTTTATGGCCTTTTCTTTGCTGTTATTTTTGTTTTCATAAAATACAGAGGCCTTGAGTCAATGTTTAGGCTTCGAAACATATTTTCCTCAGTGTGTTTTCAATCTTTGCTTGCAGAAAGATCAAATAACATGCTAATCTGCTGATAACCAAAGGGTAGATAACAGTACAGACGTTAGTTGTTGTCCAACTTTTTTGTTTGAACTAGACGTTCTTAAGTATGAACATCTTCGTATTGTAACATCATCCTTAGAATGTAATTTTTACTATGTTCACTCGACCCTACAGAGCTGTAAGAAGATCTGACCTTCAGTCTTCACTTGCTTTATTTCATTAGATATTTGCATGAGATATATAACTCATGTGTGATCACTATTTGTTAGTCTTATATAGGTTATTCTTGTTTCTTTCCATTTCATTTTTGTATTTTGCACATGTGCTGTACTGTGGTGTTTGTTTAAAAGACATTTTCCCTAATTTAATCTGTATCCTGACAGGGATCCATACTGAGTGATAACGTGGTTGATTTAACAAAGTGAGGTGCCCACATCTGTTAGAGGATGATGTCATGTCAACATATTTATATTTTAAATATATTTGATTTCCAATTCGTACGCCTTTGAAATTGTTTTCTCAGCCAATGCCTCATCAAGTAGATAAAAGTCCTGAAGCTGGACTACCTTGTTTTGTACCTCGATCTACAGTGAAAGATTTTGAAATTAGGTTGTTGGTTCTTATCTAAGCCACTGGCTTCAAGTGGATCATCCTGATCTGCACCTGATCTGTACTGAACGTAAACGGACATTCATGTAGATTGAAGGGTTTTCCAGCCTCTGAAGTTCATAGTACAGCTGGATTAGGGAGTTTTTTTGCATATTGAATGATATTGAATACTTTCCTTGCGTGATCAGATTAATGTCGATTTTACATGAAACCAGTTTGGTCAATGTGTAATTGCTTTCCAATGACATGAAGTAATCTTGCTGTTTTGGCCAGGATTGTTTTTTATCTAAACTTGCTTATGATATTGGACAACAGTTGTTATAGATTACAAAGTCTTAATCTTTTTTCAATAAATATAAAGGCTGAAGCAGTTTGGGAGGCTTTTTGTGATATTGCTGCAAATACGTTACAAACCAAATGTAGTGATCTTGTTGTTTCATCTCCAGTTCAGCCACCTTTTATGTTTGAAGGGTTCCCAGAGGTGAGTAGATAAATGCTGGCATTTAAGGGGACCTTTTAACATAACGCCTGCCAAACTGTACTTTTTATAGCTCACTTGACATTCTGCTCCAAAGGATAAAGATTGAAGAGTGAACTGAAGAGCTTGGAAATGGACAAATGAAGTGACTGAAATTGACTGATGGACTGAGGAAAATAGGTTGTCACACATTGTTCAACATGTAAAGAGGTTAAAGATTCATACTTACTTTTCATGTGCATCTTTAGGTGCAACACAATCCACATTATATACTGTAGCATGAGACCTCTGTCTCCGTAGGTTCCCAGCAAGAATGATCACCAGATCGCAGTTCCAACTCAAAAAGTCCTTTACTAGGGCAGTGTATCGGGCTCAGAGCTCCTGTTCTTCCCGGGTTCTCCAGGCCGCGTGTCTCCCTCCCGGCCCCGGCGTGCTACCACTTATATGTAGGGAGAGAGGCAATTTACAATGAATGTTTCCAGGTGTGTTGTGTTGACTACCTCTCTCCCGCGCCATCTCCTGGGCCACTCCTGGGCCACTCCTGCAACTCTCCCTGTTGCAGCTGAGCTCGAAACCAGCCCACACCTCCACATATACCTTTTTTCATATATTAAGTATTGATTCAGTTGCCAGATTGAACAGAAACAACCCTTTGTAGCTAATTAAACTGTTGGGGAAATGACTGCAAATTTTCACGACATCAAATTTAGCTGCAAGAGCATGTTTCAACGTGTTTTTTAAACTGACCATTAGTTAAGCACAGATATCATTTTGCATCATTGATTTAATATAAATTTCCAGAGATCTTTTCTTTGGTTTGGATAAATAACTGCCCCTGCTGTGCCTGCGAGGCGGTCAAAACTCTCCAATTAAAATGAAACACAGAATGAATTTAGCAATCGATTCATCAAACTATCAAGGAGATAGTTTGGAATGATGAAATAGCCTCTCTATTGCACAGCAAAAACTATTACCACTGTGAGCTTGCATATGGAGAATTGTATTTTTCATTGGTGTTTTTTGAGGTGACATATCACTCATGTGACACCCACTGCCCATCTAAACATTTCCTTCCATGTCATTTTGTAGACAGCCAGTCTGCCATTCATCTGTCTACTTTGATTAAATGTTTTCACATTAGTTGTCTGAATGTAATCAATTAGTGGATTCACCTCATCTAACTCAATTTTTCATTTACAATGATGTAGGGTGTAAATGGATCACACTGAAGACATTTGATTTTTATCTTTAGTCTTAGGTGACACATTCTTATTATTCTATTAGTTGACTAATTATTTGGATTTTTAAATTTCAGTTTTCAGTTGCAGTTTGTTTAGGCACCAACCCAAGGGACATGTTGTGAAAAAAAAAAAAAAAATGGTGCAAATAAGATCTACTTTCTTTCTATCAGTTCACTGAATGTAGGTGAGAAGAACTGAATCAGGACTCCCACTACTGCTACTTTTTTAGACGAGCATGAAGGAAAAAAGATTCTGAAAGAAAACCCCAGTCTGTGTAGAAATAAGGACATCGGGACAGGCTGCAGCTTAAAATGGATAGCTCATTCACAGAAGTTCCCACTGAGTCTAAAAAGTAGTGTTCAAACTTCTCTTGCTCTCTAACAAGATGTTTGGTTATGTCGGTGCTCTGTCTCACTACGGGGTGGAGGATCCTTCTGGTAAGCAGAAAGTGAAGAAAAAGTACCTCATGAGTCAAGTCAAGCCTGTTGTAACCTCAAGCATCCAATGAATGTCATCCTCAAGCTCTAAATCACTTGATTTCTTGCCCTGTGAAGGCCTGTGTTTAGCTCACTGAGGTTGCTAAGATCTATATGAAGTAAATTAGTCTGGCCAGCCACATGTTGTCACAGAGAAGGTCAAATAAATCTCTATCCTCATTCACTGGGAGGCCGCTCACGTCCTCCCCCGGTCCCCACAGTGTGTGCATGACCCTCCTGCTGAGTAAACCACATCAGCACGCAGTAGAGCAACAGGTGCTCATACTCTGCCTCTCATTCTCCAGCGTCATTTTCAGAAAAGCTCTAAAAACGGACCTGTGGTGAGGTTCATTTTTGATCAGATTCTCTACCTTAGTAACAAAACTCATTTGTCTTTGGTTACCTAGCAGCTGATTTGCTGCAAATATTGAATGGCTCACTCCTTGACCTTATTAAAGCTTCTATAAAAACAAGCACCGTGAATGGAGATACGCTAATTCAGTACCATCCCAGATTTTGCTTTTAATTGACATTTCTGGCTTCTAATGACATCAATCACAGCTCTTTAAAAAGGCACTAAATGGCATAGCCAGATCCAGCCACTCACGCTGTTCAACTACTTCCAAAAATAAGATTGTGTGTGAGTTTGTTCAAGTCACATCTGGACATAGGGGCCCTGCTCGTGCTGTCATGAGTCATGGGTTCAATTCTCAGTCAGTATTCTTTGCTCTTTATAACTTGGCTAAGGAAAATACTAGTTAGGCTAACCAATTAGAAATATCTATACCAGTCCTCTGACCTTTGCCTGTTGGAAATGAAGTGACATATGTGGCACCAATCAAATTGCAGTACAAAAATTTCATGCATCTATTGGAGAACACGTGGCATGTGCGTATTCATTAAATTGTATCTTTTACTAAGATGCACAAACTTAATTACCCCCCCAACAAGATCCATTACTGTTGTGATAGAGATTGTGAGAGAAAGATTAATATGTTACCATAGCATTACTCCTCATCTTACCCCTCATCACAAATCATATTTTGTATGTGAACTATGTTTCTTTTATATATAGTATGATCTCTATATACAGCTTTGATGTTATGACCTCGCTTTTACAACACCCTTAAGAAATATCCCCAAATTCCTTCCAGCCTCTATTTATATATTTAAACTCACAGCCTAGATCTAGTGATTTAAATAGCTGTAATATTTTTGTATTCAGCCAAAGAATCTTGTATTGTCGTCTATGCTTTGGAGATATTCAAACTAACTTGTTGAATGCTGGTGTTAGTTAACAGTGTGTCATACACACATCATGCTGAGATGCTTGCTGCTGCTGCACTGGCTGATACACTTTGGATATTAAGATGCAACGGAATGCGGCGGTTAGTAAAATTGGCGTCCTGATGATACAATGTGCCAATTACTGTAAATTTAGCATCCTCGTTATCATGGACTGTCTTACTCATCCTCTGCCGACACGCCGTTGTCTGATCTCTGTGCTGTCTTGAAAGAATTGCCTCACTTTGTACTCACGCTGTGGGTGTTCTGTAACAAGGTGTCTTCTTTTACTTTATTACACAATGGAATTCTTATTGCTTAAAGATTATTGTTTTTCATTACTCTCTTGTGTTAACCCCTACGAGACTACTGCGAAAAAAAATGCTTACGTTTTAACATTATTTACTGACTGAAATGTTGACGTTTTTGACAGTAGTGGCTTATCAGACACATGACAGTATCATGCACATTAGGGATGTTAAATAAACATCAACCACAATACTGAATAATACTAATCTCTTTTCCTGATCATTTTTTTCATCCCTGAATTTTTATTTTCCCGTTGATCCCAAAGTTGTTCTTGTAAGTGTTCCTGCGTTTGGTTTTTATGGGCTTTTATTCAACTACAAAAGTAGATGAAGATGCATGATGACTGACTGAATTCAGAAAATAATTTCCAGTCCAGTGCTGATTCCTATGAAGGTAAATGTTGCAATACGTGAGAGCTTGTAGACCTGATGCGAGAAAAAAAAAACATGAAAAAAATCTAAACTTTGCACTGGTATAAGATGCTGGCATACATGTGAGTCTGGGTTAACCCTCATCCTATATAGGCCAACGTGTGGGGGACTGGGGTGCGTCCACCTGGTCAGAATGTAGAAAGGGTTGCGTAGCTCTGTTCTACAAGCTCTCACATCTTGCATTTTGCAACATATGCACCTTCATATAATCCCTGGTTCCCTTTTATCTACTACACAGTAATATCTGATGATTCTGAATGTGAGCTCAAGGGAATCACGCATTTCTTCTGACTCAAAAGTCACTGTGGAATGACTCGCTGGATGAGTTTCGACATTTGAAGAAAGACAGCAGGTCTCGACAGTGGGCTCACCATTTATAGTAATAATGCCTTTTTATTTTCTCTGCCATTTTCTGTTGTAATAATAATATAAATGCTTTGTGTAAGGGAAAATATGTGTGAAGTGTCTAATAAAAGCATTTATGTGCCCACAGACTCAGCTTACTCTCCATCATATCCTAATTGTGACTGTGGTTGCTCAAGGACATTCTTCAAAATAGCCTTGAAAAAGTCTTGCTCAATTTCATTAGTGGTTCCTGGTTTAATCCTCTAGCACTACACCATATGAATTATCTGCTAGTGCTGCCAAATGGCTTTTGTCCCTGTTTCTGCCAGCAGAGAAATGCCAGTTATAGTGCAGATGAGGACAACCGTGGAAACTTTGACTAGTAGAGATTCAACAAACACTGCACTAGCTGTGGCATTCTCTATTCAGCATATCCTTGCTCATCTTACATTTGTCCCAAAGGAGTTATAATATCATCATCTGATTTAAGCAGCAATTACTAGAAACTGGTCTTTGGATCTGTCTGATGCCTTTAACTGTAATATAATCCCGGCATGTGTTGTCTTTCAGAAATTTTCAGTACATATGTCCCAAGTCACGTGCAATCTGAAAGAAAAATGTGATGGACTAACAAAAGGGATGATTGACGAACTCAAATGACAAAAGTGACGGACGAACTGAGGTGACTGGAGGGATGAACAGCAGGAAACGGCCGACGACACATCAGCGCACGCAAACAACGACACACGTCTGTCTTCAATAAAGAGCACGTCAGATAGATGTGATGTGAACGTCAGCGAAAGGCAACACAGTTCAGTCATTAACCGCCAATGTCAAACAGCAAGACAATGCACCCAAGCAAAGAAATGAGTAAACACATAAGAAAATGAACAATTAAGCAGTAAGAGGCTATAAAATAAGAAGGCAGTATACAACAATTCTTTTCTGACCAGAATTAAACTCAGCCTCAGCACGGCAGACTGATTGCATTCACTTTTTATCTAATTTGTTGTTTGGCCAACACAGTCGACCCCACTAACCCATTTGTAATCAATTTGACTAATGGAATAATCTATTTGCCTGGAACAGTGAACATTCATTGTGTAAAATAGCCTAACGACAGAGTATTTGGAGGTGAAAACGGACAATTTACATTGTAATCATCGTAGTCTCTACTTCAGGCCTCAAGCTACGCATCAAAGAAGTCTCATGCAAATCATAGAAAATGGTAGATTATGATGTATTTCCATCCCTAGACTGGCAATTATAAAGCATGATGCAACAATCAAACTTTGTTTTTGTGCATTCCTACAGGACTTTTTTGCTGTTAGTGTCTGTGTGACAGCTCACACTGACAGCACCGCACAGCACTATTTTTCTGTCACATTTGGCATCGCTTAGTTTCTTATCTTTGAAGTTTTTCATCTGCGGAAAGTATTGGTGTGCTGTTGTGTGAAGCCGCAAGCAACCAACACTTCAATTTCATTGCACACTATGGATATCACAGGTAAAGTCAAAGTACATGTCAAGGACAATTTGTTCAGTCATGGCCCTCGCATGCTGTCGGAGGCGTTTTGAGGGATCTAGAAGACAGAGCACATCAACAGGTGTAATATGGAGATTGTGTGGACATGTGATGTGCAGCTGCTCTGAACGCACAGCTGCAGGCAGCATCCATCCTATCTGATTGAGGGCAAACTGTCATTGCAGTGACAAGTCACAAGGGATCACGGTAACACCTTAAGGTGGGAGCAGACCTGAGGATTATTGAAAGCTGTGAATAGAAAACAAAATTTATTTCCCCTACACAGATTGTAGATTGTCTTGTACTTTTGACAGTCAGAGAGGAGTGCATGTGCATGTGCATGTCTACAGAAATGGACATTGACACAATTTATATTGAGACTGACTGAAACAACAAAGAAACTGAGGACATTTTTAGTACACTGAGTTGTTCTTAGTGTTGATGGTTGGAGATACATGCATCGGACTGATTGTGTGTCCTGTGTTCACTTTAAGGCAGTGATTCACAACCTTTTTGATTGGTGACCACTTAAAATTAAGTAACGTCACAGGTAATGTGTTACTGTGGGTATGTTCAACCAAGGAGGGTGTAGCTACCATCAGAGTCTGATGTCAGTTAGATATAAATAATTTTGGAAAAGAGTATTTTTAGTCAATTAACAATCATATAATTAGCATACATGTAAGAAATATATGTTGAAAAAGCACCTGTTTCTTTTCATAGTGGAACCAATATATTGTTATGCTGAGACCGGCTCATTAAAGCGCCCATATTTTTCAAGTTAATACTTGTATTTGGAGGTGTTGCAAGAATAGGTTTACATGGTTTAATGTTAAAAAACACATTATTTCTCTCATACCAGACATGGCTGCTGCAGTTGTTTTCAGCCTCTTTATGCACGCTCTGTTTTAGAAGAACAGAACAGTTTGCCTGCTTTTCTCTCGTTGTCAACATCTTTGTGTTGCCGGCAGCTGGTGTTAGCGAGGAAAAAACAATGGAGGACAGCAAGGTGGATTCAGGGGGTTTTCAGCTTGCTAAAGGGCTGGAGGAGGTCACGTGTTCGACAGATGCCCTTATGACATTATACAGGACATTATAAACAGCATGATTTCACACACAATTACTGAGAGACAGAGCAGGAGAACAAGAGAGAGGTTTGGTGGTCCACATGGGGGAACACATATTTATGTTGAAAGGAAAGCAAAAAGTATATTGCACAAGATGGGCCCTGTAAGAGGTGCATTCCACAGCTGTAAGATTAAACGGACTGTGATTTGTGTCACTTTGCTGCATAGAAATGTTGAATCCAATGAGGACTAGTCTGGAGGTTTCGTTTCATCCTCGTTTGAGTAAAAAAGTGAGCCAGTGAGGTCTGGCTTAATCTGTGTTTTTCTACATTCTGTTTGTAATTATTGGATATGCAAGCATGGTTTATGTGGTAGCAAGAGGAGCTTATTCATGTTTCAGTGAATGTTCAAGCTAGCTAATTTTCAGTAAGCTTAAACACTTATAGTCTTTAAAATTAAGTTAATCGTACAGATATTATATTTAGTGTGTGAGATTTGTTTTAATTGGCATGAGAATGATCTGTAGCTAAAGCTAATTTTATTCTATGATTTGTGTATTTGATTTATCTACTTCTTCTGAAATGTTAATGGCATGTATGTGCAATAAATGTCACTTCAACAGGATTGTTTTATATTGTTAGAAAATAGATTCTCAGTGGCAATGTGTTTCTTTGCTAAAATTGGAGGATCATGGTTGGATAGAGAATTGAGGCAGCAACATATATTATATGCACAGACTTAAAAGGTCAGTGAATTTGTGAGTGCAAGGTGAACTTCTGCTTGAGCTGTACATTTGCACTGACACCTGGCTGACATTTTTTAAGTATCATTAATGATCCTATCAACACCTGCGATGAAGCTGGCCTCAATTCCAAACTTTTTTCCAAATAATCTAAATGAGAATGGCTGACAGTGACTAGGTCAGAGGGCAAACTACCAGATCCTTAAACAACAAACAGTGTGAGATCTTATCTCCTGAAGGTCAGTCTCAGCTGGGCCACACTGGAATGGACCAGATCAGAATTATCTTATTATTAATGAATTACTTGATAGACCGAGAGAGCTTCACAGTGTTTTCTAGAACAACAAAGGCATTTTGTCAGGCACCACATAAAACAAGGAGAGGTTTATTACGCATCAGTGGAATGTAGAAAAAGACATGGTAGATGTAGTAATGATGGTTACAGTAAGTAATTCACTTTTTAGTTTGTGGAGCCATAGATTGGTCATACAACACTTCCACTGAATGTTAAAGTATTGTGAATAACGCATGTCACTTAGAACAGTATTACTATTTAAATGAAAACTGTGTGTGTATGCTTGTGTGTGTGTTTGGTGGCTTGAATAGGCCCCGTAGATCTCCTACAATAAGAGCTGAGCGTATATTGTTAATATGCCAGGGCTTTCCCGCTGACATAGATAAACCCCTGTGAATTCAGTCCTTCTCCAATAGTGATCCATGATAATCACACCCAGTCATGATCACAATCCAAATGAGACGGAGAACGGCAGATGAAAAAGGAGCCTTGAAGCTGACAAAATGACATTCATAATCTTTAAAATCCTGATTTCTATTATGAGGCTTCTTTGGAAATATTTTTGCAAACAGAAGAGGAACAAGACACCGTAGGCAACACTCTCTCACCATGTTCGTCTAGTTTGAAAATAAACTTTGGTTGGCGATTCATTTTCTATGCCAGTGTGTACCTACATTCTCCCAAAATAGCCCAATTTTTCAAAGGGTTTGGATCAGCAAAGTTCCATTGATTTTGAAAGTATTTGTGTATGCAAAACGCTTAAAATGAGCTAAGGGGAATACCAATCAGTTTAAGAATTCATGAAACTTCTCTGGTGTAGGAGAGGCCAATTGATGTTTGTGAACACCTTTTATTTCAGTGTCTGATAAACAGTGGGTTACAGAAGTGGAAAAGTCTGAGGCTGTGCAAGATAAAAATGCTTTATTTATCAATACAAAACTAATTACATACAGTGCTGCCCTGTTAGGCTTTAAACTATGATTTACATAGCCTAAATAGATGATCAGTTTAAAGAGGCAGTGAAAGACGGCGAACCAAAGAAATATAATATATCATAAAAATATATCATTCAAAGAAGCTTACTTTGCCAGACGTGAATTCTTAAAATGTTTTCTAATGTTGCATTTTTATTTAAAACAACAGAAACCCTGATTCAGGGATTGCATAAAAGTGGTATTTACTAAAAAAAACTGCTTCAAACGTATCTTTTTATATGACACGAGCACACAAAACCACACAAAGCTGCAAGCAGCGTGTATTTTGGACAGTGCATCAAGGAGTTACACGTCACTTCCTGTGTCCCCTATGTGGCGTTAGAGAACAGCCACTAATTGCATCCTATATTTCAGCATATGAAGTGTTGACTACACCGTAAAAATTTCATGCAAATCAAATGATGATTGGCACAAAAGTCTTACTTCCTGTTGTCACTAGGTGGCGCAATGACTGCGGCCGCTAATTGTCATGTTGATGTCTTCAGGCCGGGAGTTTTATTAATCATGACAAGTTTGGAACAGATTGGATAATGTACACTGAAGATACAGCAATTTCCTGTTTCATGGCAAAAACAGCATCGCCACGGTGACAACGTTTGACAAAACCTCAAAAGCTTCATAAGTGAGCATCATCCACGTCTTGGGAATGTTTGGACCAAATTTGAGGTGGCTGTGGTTAACCTGCTGAGAGAGAGACGTCTGAGAATAAAACATGCCCCTCGGACTAGTTCGTTCATATATGACCCCTGTAAATTGCCAAAAATGTACGGAAAATCCAATACGGCCGACTTCCTGTTGGGTTTAGGTCATCTTGAAGAGACACATGAACCCACCAAATTTTGTACATGTACATAAAACACAGTTCCGGGGCTTGAAATTAGGGGGCGCTATGGAGCCATTTTGCCACGCCCATTTGCAAGACCCATAAAATATGTAATATTTCACCACGACTGATGCGTGTGCAAAGTTTCATGAGTTTTTGTGTATGTTTAGAACTTTTTTTTTTAAATAAAAAAAATGAACATATAAATCTATATTAATGTGACAAAAAAACAGCATAACTTGAATGGCCAGTATTTCAAAACTATTGTTTCTTATCAAATCTGAACCAAACACACATTTTTGGACAGATTTTTACATCTTGATGAGCTTTATTGTTTCATTATGTAATCGGTGTTGTAAACATTATTGCAACATTTGCTGCAAGCTTGAAAAAGTTCATATAAACTCATGAACCTCAAATACAAACATGTAACAAAGAAAATTCATTTACAAAAGCAAAACAGTACACACAAATATTTGTTTGATTTTCATAATATATATATATATATATGTATATTTGTTTTTTAAATATAAATGTACTGTATATATTTTCCTTAAAGTGAAAAAAGATGAGTCTCTAAGGTTTTCCTACAGTTATTTTAGTTCATATAAAGAGTCTCATGATATCAGTCAACTACACAGTGAGGAAATGGGCTCAATTATCTTTTTTGTACAAGTGGAGTTCTCATGGACACACTAAAATTAACCATCATAATAAGGTCATCAATTCTGGATGAACATGTTTTGAAATCAATGAGAGAATAATAAACACTTACTGCAAGGTTATTGCCCTGGGGATAACAAGAACACAGATGTTTTTCAAAAGTAAGTCTCTTGGGAAGACACCTAATTAAAGTGAAATAGGGGTTAAGAAAGATTCTGCTGTTCTACAAAAACCATTACAACCGAAGAAAAGTCAGTCTCTCCCTTGATGCTATTATTCCACACTCTGCTGGGAGGCATTCGGTGAGGTAATTAACTTCGCTGACATGTTGTGAATTCTCGTCTCTCCGACTGAATGCTGGATGTTGAGATAGACTGATTGAAAAACCCCCATTTAGGTTTCAATCTTTAAATTATCCACGTCCAACCATATTTCTGCGGTAATATTGCTGATAACCACACTAATTTTACACTTGGCAGGAGATAATAGTCGCGGCTTATCCACAGCAACAAGTACTAATTACCATTCTCATTCTTTCTGTCATGCAAAATAAAATACCTGCTGTAGTCCACTTGAAGATGGAAAAACACAAGAATGATTATGTCTCCAAGGTTAAATGAAACATAAACACTTTCCTAACACAGAATATAATATGAAAATGTCATCGCACTGCAGCCAGAAACTAATCATGTGAGCTTGTCATGTAGAATTTCTGTGTGGTAAAAACCCCTCAAGATGCTGCCATGAGTCATGATGGAATGAGCATGGTGGATTTCATGGTGACAAATGTCTGTGTTTTATTTAATGAATGACATTTGTAAACTCTTCTGACTTGGTTGTCACATTTAAGCTTCCACTGAAAAGAAAAGTACAGATTGTCAACTTTCAATTGAGCACTTTGGCCTGCAGGTAAATCGACTGAAGAACACCTTCAGTTTCTGTTAGTAATCAAGTTTCGAGGAAGGCATGAGTGAATGACTTAAGATAATGGAACCAATTTACATTCGAGGAGTGTTTGACTTAGAAATGACTTAAACTTTCTGAACTTTAAGAAAAGTCGTGATCCTTCAGATTTTCATGCAATCAAACCACGTTTTTGTTACTATTTACTATTTATTCAGCATTTTATTTTGGTAATGAAGTGTTTTTACATTCAGCCACTACCTCTCTAATCAAATGGTTTTCTTTGTTGATGGCTGAGTCTGCAATTTGAACTGCCTGCATATGCATCAGGATACAATGAATGTATTTAATCCAGTGTTTTTCATTTCTATCTCAAAAATATCAGCCTCACTGTTTACTGTTCAACTCCCCATAACCACATCACAGCTGTGCTAAGTTACTTACTTACTTCTCACTGTAGTCACAAGAAATGTGTGACATGTATTTGTCAGCAAGGTTAGCGCTGATTGTGATTGCTTATCAGATATGCAACTGCAAAACAAGAGGAAGGTGTCCTTGCTAAAACAATGCAACGTTTGTTTGGCTGCACTGTAAACAGGTCTACCAGTTCTGACAAAGCAGCTGTTCAAGGAGAGTTTGCTGTCCCTGGAAATTTGGAACCTGTTGTATTAAACACTTCCTGTTACCATGCTAACCAAATGTCACCAAATCAACAAGGAATGAAATTTTATGGATTGTAACTTTAAAAGTCACGTCAAGGTTAAATCTGCAATGCAGAACTTTTGGCTCCCTCTTCTAGCAAGGAGAAGAGAGAAACACTATCTATTTTATTATTATCATCTTTTTAAATATTTTTTGGTATCAAATGTTTCTTGAATACTTCTTAGGTTTTTCCACCATTCTCCGTTGCATTGCAGCATTGTGTTGGCTCATTTTGTAAGGGCTTTATTGTAATGGACGTTTATACTCTCTATATGATAATGAAATAAACCTTTAACTGACTGTGACTTCAAACCATCAGTAGTTGAAACACTTGTATTAAGGGTCAGTGAGCACAACAAAGATCGCAACCATATATAGCACCATATTTCCAGTTTTTTGCACCATGTCTATATAAAGCTCATATCAAGTTGTCACTGTGTCAGTTTTTCGATGGAAAGCTTAAAAGAATACACAGGATGAAACATCTTCACTGAAAAATATCACTTCACAAAACAACCAATGACTGGTGGGTTGACAGCTACAGATTGAACTAAGAAAAAAGCCAGATTGTCAATGAATATACAGCTAATAAATTCACACCATGTACAGGTACTGAAAAAAAATGTTACCTGTCACTGTGAACTGCTGTTTTATCATCTGAATGCCATAAGTGTTCGCCTTTGAAATAATCTGTTGAAATACTGCGCCCAGAATGCACTTGCAAACACTCATTACTATTTTCCTTGTTTGCTCTCAGCATTGTGAAAACCGTGCTCCACAGCCACAGACAAGAAATATGTGTTTGTCCCACCCTATAATCTCTGATGTCAAAGTGATATAAAAGTCTAAATGAATGGAATTGCAGCGGATTAAAAAAGATGACTGTGACATTACCTCTAATCATTTTCTCAGGAGGGGGGTTGTCTGGGGGTGCGGGACTAACACCATTAGTTTAATTGGAGGCTGATTCAGATGTAAGACAAGTATTTTATCAGTCAATGAAGTCAGCTGCCCACTCAGTGTCAAAAGAGCAGAATCAAGTCGTATATCACCATCACAGATTGCTTCTCTGGTTTACATTGTGTAAATGGAGCCGAACAAGCACTAAATGTTTGCTTTCAACTACAAATGAATAGAAAACAGAATGAAACAATTCATGTAGATCTGATAGAGCAAATAAAATACTTATTTCAACAATTACTTTTTCCTAATGTGCTTACATAATATTGTTAAAATTTTCTTGAGATTTTGTCAAAGGATGTTCTTATTCAAGTCCAATTTTTAAGCACCCCAACTGTTCTATGACCATAAAACATACAATGAGCTCATTATTTGCATTTGGTGGTTTTTACACATAATATGTGTATTGCCGGAAAAATCACCTGAAAAACAAATTAGTTTGCATTTACCCTTTAAAGGCCCTGAAAACCTATTTTCTCAATCGCGTTCTTACTAGGACAAGAGGGATCCTGCATGAAGACATTATTTTCTGCCAATGTTACAGATGCTTTGATTAAACAGTTTCTTTTTCAGTCCAAAGTATTTAAAGCTGATAAGAAAAAAAAAAAATCAAGGTTTTAAAAATGTTTGGAATTTATCAGTGTCAATCAATTACGTACATTAAAATATGGGTGAGATTTAGATTATTAAAAGACTGAGTCATTTTTGTAGCTCAAACTTTCTGACCTTTAATAGTTACGTTTTTTTTTATCGTTTGAAGGACTTTGGCTCATAATCAGCTTATTTGCATTTCACTTCACTTCAGCCAACACCCTCATCTTCCAGCAGAAAAGGCAACTCTTGAATGAGATACTGTACAGTCTGAATGAAAACCCATTTTAAAAAAAATGACTTGGTAAAAACTGAAAATGATGAGCCTTAAAGCCAATGTGTTTAGAATCTGACCTCTCACAGTAGTTCGAAAAAGACACTGGCAGACATCAATAGTCATTCAGACTGCGTCATCTTTCTACATTTACAGTTTTATGTTGACATTTACTGACATAAAGACTTGAGTTGCTCACTAATTAAGGCAGGTTTAGAGCTTTGCCCGGGTAGAATGAGCGCCATTTAGTAGATACACTTTTCAATTTGTATATGACATCTAATTTCATAAGACCTTGATTGGTTTGTAGCTTTGAGTCACTTCCTGGCATTTGCAAATGATAAATCCACTGCCTAATGGACATAATAAAAGAGTACTTGCTTTAAAGGTAATCCCCCTAAGTACACACAATAACTGAAAAAGGTAGCAGTATAGCAATCAGGTTTATGAGCACTCGCTGTCCATGTCTCTTTGTGAACAGGATGCGATGCTTCACTCTGTTGTGCTGATGAATTCTCCAGAGCACACAAAATACAGCATACAGTAGTTCCATAGTATTGAGCTTTTAGCACTGGATGTAAAAAAACATGGGCAGAAGTTGTTTTTTTTGTAAAAGTAGTATACCCAAGATAAGGAAAAATATTTTATTATACTTTTCCTTGTTTGATGCACAATATTTGGATTCAATTTGAAAAACGTAGGCAAAAAAGTAGTGCTGACTACAAATCCCCAGAGCGGCTCATGGGGTTGATCATTCATGGACTTAAGGTACAATATGTGTACAGCAGAAAATGAAAATGTTCTACAGAAGTGAAACATTGATTTGCAGTAAATGCAGCCTCTATGAGTGAATTTCAATTATAGGATGGATACCCCACAATGCTCTGGTGCACTGTGTTGAGTTCTGAGTTAATTATTTGGTTGACTAATGTGAAGGCCTTAAACTAAAGCAGCGAGCAAAACCCAATTTTCCCTTTTTCCTGCATTGTTCAAGAAGAAAAAAGAGCATGAAGCATAAGCATGTTTCTCTGAGCAGGTTTTGGGAGGCCGTGGCACGTTTGTGTCTGAAAAGCCACTGATTTGATCCCCAGTAGCTTTAGCTACTTTCCATTGAAAATAGTTGGCAACTATAGTGCAGATCCATATTATTTAACGCCATGTTAAATATATCAGAGATTTCAGAAAAATCCTTTCTAAGCTTAAATATCCCTCTGCGAGTGAATCCATTGAACATATGATTTCTACTGAAATTAATTGACTTGGGTATGAACTTTGCTGTTATAAATACTGATGTGACCGAGCACTCAAATGAAAAAAAAACCATATACAACTGATTATGTTAATTTTCAATTACAGTTTGCTTGTAACTCTGAATTCAGACTCCACAGCAGTACTATGCAATTTGATTTGAAGTCTATAAATAATAGTGAATTACCAGCCAGCCGTAGAAGAATGTGTTGGGTACCTGCTGATGACGTGCCCTCAAATAAGGCATTTAACTACTCAACTGGTGCCACTTATCAGCACCACTGTTGGCTCCCAAATGTCAATGCGAGTAACGGTGTGACGGGTTGCTGTGAGAAAAGAAGCCGTCATTATTCCATGAACTGGCCCTTAGTAAATGAAAGTGAAAATAAGAGCTAATTCCCCTTTGTGTCCATAAGAAACAAACAAGGACATACCCTTCAAGTTGACTTGACCCTCCTTAATTACCGAACATAATTACAGGTCTTGCTTCGCTGAACAAGGAGATGGCCTGGAGAAGAAACTAAGGGCTTTCTTCAAGACTCTGATTTTAGGATTTCAGAAATTCACAGAATTTTAAGGGCACAAATGCAGATAATGGCCTCTGTTCAACTAAAGCAAAACAGTAACAGTGTAGAAGAATAACATTTTATATTCTATTCATCTTCCTTATTTATTGGCATTTCATAAACACCTCTTTTGTTGAACTCAAAGGTGATTGATGATATCTAAAAACTTAATCATCCCCTGCCTAAACCAGTCACTTGATGATGACTGAGATCGTTTTGTCCCTTGTGTGGCCACTGAGTCATCCCTGGATGATGAATGCTCACCAGAGAATGTGGTGAACCCATCAGAACAGTGAAATGCTTTGATATCGGCAGATGTCTCAAAAGAAAATGTCAAGAGCTTGACGGCGTTGGGTCACAAAACAAAACAAACGCTTAAAGCTCTGCAAGGACAGAAGTGATTTTGTGTCCCCATTATTCCTGTATGGTTGAAAACCATTATTTTGACTGAACTGATGAGACAAAAGCTCACTCTCCGGCACTTGCACTTTTTGTCGCCTTGTGATGCCAGTTACAGAGTGAAAGGACACAGTAGTTGAGGTGAGCCGAGGGCTGGCGCTGTTAGAACAGCACGGTTTCTGGTTCGGGCTCAGCAGAGCAGCTGCTTTGATGCCCCGGGAGCAAAGAGAGCAGAGTGCAATTCTTCAGTGCCTTAGTGGAGCACTGCATGTTGGGAAGGCTACAGCGCTGAGCAGGATTCAATAGATTCAATGAAGGAAGCAGTCCTGTGGGTCAAAAGAAACTTGTGAAATTATCTTTGAGGTTGCTAATATTTTACCGCAGATGTTATCTCATTAAATGTCTGCACCCTGTTGGTTTCTGCCCTTCCATCCTAAACTCCCACAGACATACAACACTTTCAGTTGAAGAGTTCGATATTAAATACTGGCATCTGAGTGCAAATGCAGTATAGCTTACAAGTTAATTCAGAGAGGCGTGAGTGAAGATCTGGCCTTTCTCTTAATTTTGCGAATGAAAATACAGTAAAAAAACAAAAAACTTAGTAAGTGTTTCATTTATGGCCTGTTAAATGTTAATCTCATCCACGCATGCCACACTTCCACTGCAAGCCACTGAATGCGAGTCTACTTGTATAAAGACTAAGATAACATTTAAAAACACTATACACAAGAACACTATACTACATACAGTATAAGTCATATCAAATTCAATAGTAAATACAGAATATGTATCCTATATCTCAACAGGCAAATCAGTCATCAAAAAGTGTACAGTAGATTCCAAATTATCAGATCATTTTGTTCCTGGAACTATTTGGTCAGAAAGTGATGCCAACTGTAAGAATATACGAGATCCAACAGATAAATGGTGCATTAATGAATGGAAATCATTAGCAATTGGCTATTTGGCTATTACAGGTTTTTTTCTTTCTTTATTTTCAAAGGGAAGGCATGGTGAGCCCAGAACAGGCACGACTGAAGGCAGTGCAACCTCGTGCAAAACTAAAAAACTACAAGTTATCTCCCCACCTGCCACGTCAGAGAGAAACAATTTCTGCATCTTTAGGTATCCTTAGTCATCTCAGCACAGCATTCTCACTGTTAAATGGTTAAATGGTGAGGATTTGTGCACTGAATTGAAGATACCATTTGGATGAGTAGTCATTAACTTCAAAACAATCTGCAGGTGTATCATTTTGCTTTGCTTCTGCATTGTACTGTATTGATTAATGATTCTAAACAGACACATTTTTATCCAGTTTTTCACCAGAGCGTGAACTGCACCTTATTAATAGGAAAAGAAAAATCCTTACCATCAGGGTCTCCAGGCTGTGAGCAGAAATCTGCAGCATCCCACTCATAATTCTCATCAACTGAGGCCTTTCTCCTGGAGAGGTCACAAAACACTATGTTACAACATTTCTTGTAACCCTGGTATCCTACCAAGACATTTTACTTTATTTAATATTTGTTTAGTTACACAGCTGTTATGAAATGTTGACCAACAGCACAAAGACACATCTATATACTTCTCAGAGTTATGACATACTTGTAGCTAAAAGCAATTTATCAATGTTTGCCGAGTTATATAAACAGATTGATTTTTTTAATATTGTTTTGACACTGCTCAAATTGTAATTCAAATCATAGTATGATGTACAAACAGGAATGTGACACCAATGCACTTTAATATAGTTTATCCAAAAATATACAGTAGTACTTAACATAATTTCCCTCATTCATTATGTCCTAAATACCTTTGGCTTGGTTCCATTTGGTGACTGTGCTTGCCCTCTGCGCTCCCCTGGCTCTCCTCCACCGTCTCGGGTGAGCTGGTGAGGGTTGGGGAAAGGTGACATAGGGACAGACGTCCATTAGCGGGCTCCATGCTGCCTCGGCCGCTGCTGGCATAGCTGCTGTAGCTGCTCCCGGACTCTGGTACTCCCTCATAGCCACCTGCCTCCACTTCTAGTGCCTCTTGATAATTGTCGGTTGTTGTTAAACATTTGGAAGCTTCCTTCATGGCCTCCAAGGAAGCTTCGGCCTTTTTCATGGCCTCCTGGAAGGCAGCTGGCCTTTTGGCAGCATTGGAAAAGATGGACGCCTCCCTTCTTGGCTCACAGTGGCAAGACATGTCACCATCTGGTATGGTGCTCTCTGGACTGCTCCTTGGAGATAAGGGGTCCACAGCGTGAGGTGAGCAGGAGGCAGCTTGGGTAGCAGGAAGAGAATTTGCAGGAGATTTGGCGGTCTTTCTGGCAGAAGATCTCTGGCGTTCCCAGAACACAGAGTCTGGGTGACAGGAAGATGCAACAGAGCAGTTCTCTTGGCTGAGAGAGTCTATCCACGCATCAGGAGTCAAGAATTTGCTCTCTTTCCGTCTCCGTGAGTCAAGGCTCTGACTTCGCTGCTTACAATCCCAGATTTTAGATCCTCGGGTCACAGCTCTCCAGAGGTCTGGTTCTGGAGGGTGGAGAGAAGTTGGGACCCTGATATCATCATCCACAGAGGTAGGACTGTGGCAGTTAAAGCTTGCACTCCTACTAACATCTTCATATCGGCCCCTGCGAGTCAGCGAGTGCCCTTGTTGTACATGAGAGGCGATTCTCTGGTGCAGCATGGGCTTTGTAGGACGCATTACACATACTCTCAACTCTGGCTCATCTACACTCATCTCAACACACGCTTCTTCATCAGTAGGCTTGGGGAACATTACCTCCACTTTGGAAGAGTCTGGCCCGAAATTGAGTGCCGGATTGGATCTTTGGAAAGACAACATTGAAACGCTGCCATTACTAAGATTGTTCTCTGTCTGTGACTCAGAGCATGACTCATCCATTTGGATTCCTGAGAGTGTGGATTGTGGTGAATTATCATAGCCCTCTGGTGATGTCTTTACTCTTTCATGTTTCTGGTACTTTGAGGAGAAATGTGGGAGAGTTAATCTGTCTTTGGAGAAACTGCCTGCCTCGTCAGATTGGAAGGGGGGCTGTTTGGTGAGAGATGGAGCAGGATGATGGTTGCCGGACTTGTAACAAGAGGGACTCAGAGGCGAAGACACATTAAAACAAGTGTGGGCCGGGATCAGAGTGGGAGGAGAGACATGAGGATGGGTTTCCCAGTGAACAGAAGATGAGGAGAAAGGGCTCGGTAACAGACCGAAGCTCTCCTTGCTGCCCTGAGGGCTTCTGTGTGGCAAGGTTCTGCTCTTCTTTTCCCACAAAAGCTCACAAGTGCCAGCCTCTCTGCTCTCCAAGTCTGAATACTGCATCCTCTTTTCTCTCATAGAGCTTCTTTCCAGTGTGTACATCTGGAGTTCCCTCTCCAGCTCCTCCCTCTCCTGAGCCAGCTTCAGGCAGTGACTCAGGTTTCCCTTCTCCCGCTCGTGCTCCATTTGGAGCACCAGAGTGCTGGAGGTTGTAGATGGCTGACCTAGGCTGGATCGAATATGTGGGAGCACTGGAAATGTGGGAGTTGGTTTTTTGTCTTGATGGGGAACAGTTGCTAAACTACTGTTTGAACACATGCTACTAAAGTCAGGAAAGCCATCATAGCTTGCACTCTGATCCAAGATATACTGGGCACGATGGGGCAGCCGCTGGGCCGTGCCAGTTATTTGACTTGTGGAATTAACCTCTGCTGGTTTGCATGGTGGGAGATCAACAGAGAGCACAAACGGTGGCTCTTTCCTGTCTTCCCTCTCCGAGTGCAATGACACAGACCTTTGGACTCTAGCGGGTTGGTCATACCTTACGTTTTTCTTGCTGTGTATACTCAGTGTGTCATTGTCATACGATGAGAGCATGAAGCGCCCATCTGGACCTCTGGAGATCAACTCAATTGGAGGAGAAACCAGAGAGGAAGTTGTCCTAGTGAGGCGGCCTCTGTTGTGGTTGGACAATAGATGCTTCCACCGATGATGATTCTCAGTGCTAAGGGATGAACAGTCTGTCTGCGAGGAGGAGGAGGTGGTGGTAGAGGACGTGGTGGGATAGAGAATGCTGGCTGGAAGTAGGCTTTTCTTCAACACACTGTCTGGACTGCTGGTGCCTGAAGTCTTTCTGTGAGAGAGAGAGAGAGAGAGGGAGGGAGGGGGTGAAAAAAGAAAATTGTAAGAAAAACCTGAGGTGTAAGAAGGAGAGAACATAAGACAGAGAAAATAAGATTGAGAGAGAGAGAGAGATGTAAACAGAGAGAGACCAAAACAGCAGCAGCAGCAACAATAGATGAAGAGGAGGAAGAAAAAGAAGATGTGAAATAGAAAATAACTGAAGTGCTGGCATTTTCAACATAATTTATTTTTTTAAGGGAAGCAGAAGGAAAGGTCAATGGAGGTACTATAATGAAATGATAAAGGGGTACTTACATTGATGGGGAGCATTTATAGATGGCAGGAGGGGGCTCTGAAAGGGAGGGAGAGGGGCAAGATGGTATCTGACTCATTAGGATACAACCACACTGACCAAGAAGTAAAAACATAATCAAACCTAATAAGAGCCCATTAAAGGGCCTTAGGCACCCAGGCTTGTCCAAAAAGTTAATTACACTTACATTTATCAGCCACTAATGAGAAATTACCCTAATTAGCAAGTAATGTAAATGACATCAATAACTTTTACAACGAAATGGACGAGCGGGGAACAAGAGGAGCGCCAAAACCATGCAGTGGGGTATGATTTATATAATGGATTGAAAGTGCCTTCAATATTTTATTGAATAAATGATGATATTCATGATGCAGTTCATCAAAGTGAGTGTCTGCTGAATCTCCAGAGTGAGCGGCATTTTACCATCCTCCTTCTTTCTGCGGTGCTGGTCCCTCTTGTGGCTGATGACACAGGCGGACCCCAGCAGCAAGACCAGTGCCAAGCACATGAAGCCGACCCCGCCCAGCACGCCGGCCAGTAATGGCTCTGGGACAAACTCCAGGAGTCGGGATGTGGCAGGGTAGGTCTCCATCCCTGTGACATCATTTCATCAGTGGTATTAATTAGTAAATAAAAATAAAAGCAAGCTAGGTGCGACTGCAGTGTCAGCAACAACCATAAAATCGACAAAATAATTCAATAAAAAGAACCAGAACAAAAAAATTACGTGTACCATAGTAGAAACACAAATTTGAGAACAATAAACAAAAGATAACATAGAGAATTTTTTTCCCCCATTTTTTCTTTATTACATTTTATATTTTTGGAGTTATTTATTTGAATGTGTAAGTGTAGATTATACTTTCAGAGGTAAAATTACAATCGTGTGTAATAAACAGTATATATTCTTTATTAATGGGAATATTTCTAATTAAATTTGAATATATTTTATGTATGTAATTTTTAAAGCTGTATATTTTATTTTTATTTACTTACAAGAATATATCATTTTAGACATTTATATTCTGATTTCTAAATATACGTTTTTGAATTTAAAGTGTTTAAAGTATAAATTATTATAAATTAAAATTTATTTTTTTTTAAAAAGTTCTGTCCATCAAGCTATACAGTCTTGTGATCATACTGGGTGACCTTCAGTGCATGTATATTTCATGCCACCTGTGTCAGCCTGTTACAACTAAACTAAACAACAACTAAAAGTTACAACTCATTCACATCACAAATAAAATAATATTGCTATGAGGTTTGGTCTAACCAGCTTTAGGACAATCTTTGTCCCCATTGATCATAATCAGCAAATCATAAACTTGATTGCTTTGCATAATTTACTCAGTCAGATGTCAAACAGAAATGATCAGCAGAGCTATGTTAAACAATATACAATCCTTGGCTGATACCAGTGCACATCGTAGATCCCTCTGTTTGATATCTCTGTACCACATCTAATGAAAAATTCATAGCACATTCACATAGAATCAGAAAAGACTAGTACAAATTCTATCACTAACTCTTTTGAGAAGTTATTAGTGGAGCTATTTCTATCATTCAGGCTTGTAATGGACAGCGTTCCCCGGGGCCCTGCTCTAATTTTGTTTCAACGCTGGGAAAAGAGGGACGGGAGGAAATAAAGAAAGAGAGAAAAGAGTTAGAAAAGGAGGCTCAAAGGAGGGTGAGGGGAAGGGGGGGAGGGTGAAACAAGAGGGTGGGGCAAGAATGTGAAGGGGGCAAGGTTGCTCTAGAACACCTACCCATGGTGGAGACATTGACTGATGGACTGGGCTCGCTCAGCAACTCCCCGCGACGAGATAGCAGCCGCAGCTCGTACACACAGTCCTGAAACCAGCATCCGCGCACACACACAAACACACACACACACACACACGGTGGGGAGGACAGAGGATGAAACCACACTTTGTCAACACGGGACTGTGCCTGCAATGCTAATGAAGTTCATTTGAATTCGTCTGGGCCTATGTAGGAGAGAAAAAGAAGGATGAAACGGGAAGAGAGAAGCAAAGGCAGCGCAGCGATTGAAAGGCGACAGAAAAGTGATGGCTGCCATGTAGTGAGCATAATTGAGAGTCTACAAAAGTAAAACCACGGAGGTATAGCCTAGATAAAAATCTCCAAGGCATTCAACAAACAGTGTGGACTGATTAGTCTCAGAGGGAGCAGCATGACTGGCTTGTTACCTTGTGCAGACCTGGAACAACTATCTCGCTGCTGTTGGCACTGATGTTCTCGTCCAAATCAAACCACTCCCCTTGCTCGTCGCGGGATTGGAGAACAAAGCCTGTGACGGGTGGGTGCAGAGCTTCAGGAAGGGACCACTGCAGAACAACGCCTGCTGAGCCCCGATTAGCTGACAGCGTCGCGGGGGGCTTTAGTTTACTTCTCCGTGGTGGAGGATCTGATGGAGAGGGAATAAAAGTCCTTCAATTGATCGGCCAGATACGTTCTGGCGGAAAGATTAGATTACAGTGGAGGGAACTGCTACAGCCACAGATGTTCAACCTGGAGGGTGTGAGGGGTGTAGAACTGGAGTTGATGTTAGTTCTTTTGAAAAGTCCAAATAAGTGTGAGGCACATTTACAATATGTCTGGTCTAATATCAGAAGACAATAATAATACTGTTTTAATACATATTTTGGCTAGAATAATCCCATGATTTGATACCAGCACATTCCCACTATCACACTAAAATACCAAAATAAGTGTAACCCATCTACTTTGGTACACCTCATTATTCACAAGCTATTTGTTCCAAATGCTGGAGTTCCCAATTCACAACAAGTTGATGAGCTCGAAGTATTGATGATGATTGATTATGCATAATCGCAGTGTAGTTGGGAGATTACAATGACTGAAACTGACAAGATCAGCTTGAGAAAACCCATTGCTCTGTTGCCACCACAAACCTTTGGAGAAAGAATCTAAATGTTATTTCTTATGTAGCAGCAGACTGCATCTTCAAAGGTATTTTCTTGATCTCTCACATCTCTCAGATGTGTCAAGGATATCGACTCTCTGCCGGAAAGCATAAAATGTTTCCTTTAAGTACAAACACACACACACACACACACACACACACATATATACATATATATATATACACTTTTATTACAATTAACACTAGAACCACCAATGGGTAAAATTCTAATGTATGCAACTTTGTTTCAATAAAATAGTCAAGTTCTACAGTCTTTGACTTTCCCTATAAGTATGTTATGTAGCACCCCCATTGTTAATAATTGTCTGTGAAGCCAAAAAACTGGGAATTACACCTATAACTGTCAGCAGGGAACGTTTAACCCTATACGAGCGTCATTTTTGTGCACCTTCCACCGGTGCACAGAGGAGCTCCAGCCTTTCTGTGTGAGGGAGAACAGAGCTGTGTATAAAAGTGCTGAAATACGAGTGTGTTAATTCTGCCTGATTGCTGGTAACTTCTAATACACATGTACTTTGCAAGACAGGTGTGTGGCTCCCTCATTATGTGTTTTTTACCTGCAGAGAGTGGCAAGGCAGAGCCCTTTGATTTGTGAAAAATAAATGCAGCAGTGTTTTTAGAGGCATTGATAAGGATTCTATCTCAGTCTGTAACCACTCTGCCTCTATTTTGTCCACTGTCCATTTTCTTACACTGTTTATCTGTGTTGCATAAAAATGGCTCTGCAGGATCAGAAGAACTAAACCACATCATTTTGCTTTGGTTAGTTTACTAACTAACTAATGTTGTGATTCCTAATAAAACATGTTATCAGTCAATTCCGACATTTAAAGGATACTGTACTGTAGGAATTAGAACTGGTAATGTCTGACAAAGGAAGAGAACTTGGATAATCCTTTTCATTCTATCTATTCAGCTAAAAAAGGAACATGGTATCATTTTCCACCTATTAGATTTGTGTTGCATTAGAATGTTACCAATGGTTATTGGTTCACATTTAGTTTCATTTAATTAATATCCAGACAGTTCACTGTACTTTTGTTGTTTTCTTTAAAGCTGTAGTGTGGTTTCAATTCCTTTTAAGTACATAATGACATCATCAGTGTATAGTGCCAACTTATGATTCACTTGTCCTATTTGTACTCCTTTAAAGTGACTCTGCTGTCTCACTGCTTCAGCTAAAGGTCCCATACACATAATAAAAATCAGACTGGACAGTTTATGCCCCTGTCTGATTCCCTTATGTACATTTACCTGTCCTAATAGGATGCTTTTGACCCTTACATTGCAGGAGTTTTTGTACATTTGTTGAAGCCATGTGATAAATTCAGAATAAAAGCCAAAAGCTTTTGCAAGATTCAAAATAAAAGGCCAACATACCTTATCATAATACTGTGTCATGCCTTTTCTTCATCAATTGTTAACAAATAAACAAGAAGAAGAAGAAGAAAATTGCATGGACACATTGGAATTGAATTATGAGTTCCGATGAACATTTGATGATTCCAGGAAAATGGATCAGGAAAATACCTTTGAAGAAACAGCCCGCTGCTGGATAGCCAGGCTCAGGCTGTGAGGCTGTATTCAGGAAAATGCATTAGGTAAATGCTAACATGGTCTGACAATGCTAATCAACTGATCTTTAGCAAGTGTAATCTTTAAGTTCACCATCTTGATCAGTAATCAGTAATAATCATAATAATTTGGTCATGGACCAAATTAACAGACAAATTACATTTTTGACCAGATGATGCATAATCAGGGGATCATCAGAGTTATGTCAATTAATTCTGAGAAGGGCATAAATGTGTGTGCCAATGTTCAACAGAAATCAATCCAGTAGCTAAGAGATTTCAGGCTGGCCCAAAGTGTTGGACCGACCAACTGACCAACATTGCCATCCCTATAGCCGTCACTGGTGAGGCAGTCTGAACTGTGGAAAACAGCTGTGACCATACAGTGGTGTTTCCTTCTTGAACGAGCTTTGGCTACAGACACCAGATTGTACCTATCATGTAATAGCCAAGTTTCAGTTTGGCCTTTAGGCACGTTACTCAAGGAATAAACGTTAATTAGCAACAACAGTTAAATCTGCAGCTGGTAGCATTTTCCATTTCAGACCTGCTAGTTTGGTGCTTTGTTCGCATCTAATAAAAAAGAGTGAGGAGAAATATAACAATGAAGATCTTCAGAGATCTGGCAGTTGGAATGCAATGAATTAAGAGGAAACTGGGGAATGGTACTGACCCATGGTCCGGGCGATGGCAATCTCACTGAAGGGTCCTGTGCCCTGTTTATTTTGAGACAAGATGCTGAACTGGTATTCGGTGGCTGGAGATAGACCTGTCACCTGCACCCAGGTGCCAGAGGAGGGGGACACGGGCACAGAGAACCACTCCTGCTTCCCGTCATTTTCACTCATTGAGATCTTTTTCACCCTACAGAGGAAAAGAAGCCGAGAGAAAAGAACTGAGAACAAAAGAGTGGTGGGGAATTCTGGGAGTCTGGTTTTATGAAACATGACAGAAAAGTAGGTTTCATTAATCATTCATACTCATCATCAGCTCTGGATTTTGTGGCAGAGACAGCACTGGTGTATCCCTGCAATTGCACAGAGAGCTTGCAACTCCAATTATGGCGATTTTCATGTTCTTACCAGAGCTGAGGTGCTACACGTCTATCTCATACAGAGCAAATTACATGACCCGAGGCTACAAGAAAAACTATTCACCCGTTGAAAACTGGAGGAACTTTTGAAAAATATAAATGTCGGACTGAAAATAAGGCCTTTGTTTAGTTGTTCAAGATGATGGCTTTGATTCAAAAGAAGTGGTATGAATTAATGTACCACATTAGTGTGGTGTAGATCATGAGGCCTTTCTCTTTTAGACATTGAAGTGATATCTGAATTCAGCATTCCTTAAATGTTATCATTATTGTGGTCCAAAAAGCAGGCCATACTTATACCACAAAATACTATAGCCTAGGCTTTTTCAGATCAGTTAATGTGGTCTAGTCATCATTTTCAAAGGTGGAAGGTGAGAGCAGTTGCCCAGAGCGCTTTCCCAACTGTCAAATAACTGCATGAATGTTAACACAACTGATACTTCATTTGTTGGAGGTAACAAAGAGCTAACAAGACATGTCTGCTATCACATTCATCCTACAGGAGAAAAAATAAAAAAGGATTCATTGTCAGTGGGAATAACATTCACATTAAATCCTACAGTACAAAAAGGCTGTTAATCTTATCTCATAATAGAGTGCACTGACTTTGACTATCCTTTATAATCTATGGTCATAACATGTCAGGCTGTCAGAGCAAGGAGTAGCTGACACTTATTTGGTTGTTTGTACTGATTGGCTGATCTATTTTTATATTTTTGATGTAATTTATATTTATTTCCATGCTGCTCCTTGCTGCAGCGATGACCCAGTTCCCTCTCAGGGATTAATATAGCTCACGTTCATCTGATTTAGCAATCCCAGTGTACAGTGTGATTTAGATGAGTAACAGGAGAAGTTTTCTGTATATTATCACTTGCATCTTCTGACATGAACCCCAAAAATCTAAATATAATTTTCTGATTAATTAATGAATTGTATTTTCTAAAAACTCAATTGCACAAAAAAAAGCCTGTTTTTTAAGACATCATGTCTATTTTTTTATAAATATACTACTTAATCTTGAAAGGAAAACAAATTCAAAACATAAGGTTTATTTTTGTCCAACTGGATACAGTTTTACATTCCTTTTACCCTGTCCATCACTCTCTTTTAATATCACAGGCAAATCTACAACACTTTGCTTTCAAGCAAATGCAAAACATTCATCTGTGATTTCTAAGACAACATAAAAACTGCTGATTCACAAGAAAATGTATTATGCTCTTTTGTCAGTAACCTCTTCTTGTGGCTAGCATGGCCACTATATTATAAAGCTATGCTCCGCAGCAGCGTTTTTTATTGTAGCTGCCAAAAAGTGATAACAGATAAATGAATTCTTCATCCCAGAGATCAATAGAGTAATACCAGCGCTGTCGATGGCTGCCATGGTTACAGCCCAAGAAGAAAGTGGGAGGCTTTACACCCACCAAACTGAAAATGTCTGTGCTGATCCTCCATCAAAGCCTGCCTGCCAGGATATGTTGGCCTGCTTCACCCCTGGATAGACGGACAGAGAGGTAGCAGCATGGGGACTGGTTCCTGTAATGGAAGGAATGGAGGAGTTGATGGAAATCGGCCAACACTTCAACTACGCGGTACCGCTAAAGTTTGGAGGCCGTCTCTAAATGCACCACATTTATCTGTTGGGGGCGGATTGCAGGCACAGGCATCACGTCTGTGCAGGGCATATTAGAGATTTACACAGGTGTACAGAAAACAATTAGAAAAAAGACACTTTAATGAGGACAGCTCACGCAACAAGAAAACTGACTTTAGTTATGGTATTCTCAGAGATGAATTCTTGTGTTTGCACTCACCCAGGACAAAGACCTGTGTGCTGGCTTTTACCGAAGCTACGCGGTTAGTAGCGCTGCACTCCCACGCCCCCTGGTGGTCCTTAGTGAGCGGCTGTAGGAGCAGCGAACCGTTGGGTTCTATGGAGTAAGATGTGCGACGAGCCAAGTCAACCTACAAAGAGTACAAAGACCATTCACACATGGAACGAAACTCTCTGCAGAATCTCTCTACCCCAACAGATTGGATTTGGTTAAGGAGTATCGTAACTCTAAATCTGAATTGACACCGTGCTGCACACGGACATGCTGCAGCAACTAGATGGGAGCACTAACATAATATTCAGCATTGGTATCGTTACTGCTTAAAGTTACAGAGGAAAGTTCCAGCACAACATACTGTAGAGCTTTACTGGACTGTCGGCGTCTAATCACACCAGCCCTAACCGCATCATCAGATCAGGAGGCACAAATGAATGTTCAACCTCAACCACGTTCTTTTGGAAATCTGAAGGTCAGTTTTGCCAACTGACGCAAAGAGAGAACTATCTACAAATGAACACAGGACTAGAAAACTTGAAAATGTATTATTTTACTTCGTCATTGCATCTTTAAAGAGTTATCAAGTATGAAAGTTCATATGAGTGAACACCCTTAAAGCCCTTATGTGCACAATATAAAGGCACAACCTTGCCTGTTGTAGCATGAGATAAGTTCGAGTTATAGATATAGGAGCAAAAAATAAAAGAAATGTCCTTGTAAACCTTGCAGTGCCATGAATAAAACAGAACTGCTTATTGAATCACCGATCCAGGGTTATTTACCTTGCTCCAGGTCACTTTAGTTGTTGGGTCGTCATTTCCTTGACAGGGGATGAGCACAGCTTTCCCAGCTTCGTGTTTGTACTGCTTCTCTGGAGTGACGCTGAATGATGGGGGGTCCTGCGAATTGCCAAAGCAATATAGCTGAATCAAGGAGATTGCAGCAATGCCAACAATGGATTTTAAGACTGGATTACTGCCGCTTTGGACAAGATTATCTTAATAACAAAAGGATTAGCCACACAATTAACTCCCCAATAGTGGAGCCATTGTAGTGAGTCTGAGTTGACTTCTATTAATGCCAGAGGGCTCACACGTCGGAGTGAAAAGGTCAATAAAATGGCATTTCTGTTACGTTTTAATTCGCTGCGACAGATGCAGTTGTGGTTAATTAAAATACATGCACAGTGGTGTAGATAGACAGTTTAGCAAAACTACCACGACAGATTCAGTGGCAGTTTTCAAGCTTCCTTGGCATAAATGTACAAGAGTTCGAGTTCATGGTGGAAGGAAATTAGTCTTCCTTAAATTAAGGTTAAATTACTTCATGCAATATGCAATGCAGTTTCTGTCCACCGAGTGATTCACATGGCACACCCTGTGCACACTAACCTGTAGAATTACATCTGTCGGCCCAGATGTACCCATGCTGCCATAGCCATTGTATGGGGTGCACGTGTACACGCCTGCTGCATCGTCATTGACTGTGGCCATGAATAAAGAGCCCTCTGGTGTCAAGGTCCATCCTGGATACTGGGAGAAATGGACAATGCTCACACCACTCGGACAGCTAGAAAGAAAAGAAACTAGTACATCCAGCCTTGAATGATACATAGCATTAACAGCAGAAATATGCAGAGAGCTTAAAGAGCTAAAAGGCGGACAATCTGTAACCACTCCAAAGCCTCGTATGAGCTCCTCAGCTGTGTTTGAAGGATTTACAGAAAGAATTTTTGATATCTGCCTGCCACCGTCCTGCAAGTGCTTAAGTCCTCATTGGGCAGATTATTTCCAAACTTCACTAAAATTGTGTACTATTTATTAATGCTGTCACAGCATTTGCAGAATGATATCTAAAATACATGTAAGACACAGTGATCTTCTGTTCTTCTAATTAATAAACCCTTTTCTAGATATTCCCTTTTTTGATGAATCCACACACACACACACACACAGACACACACAATAATAATGTGCTTTCAACTAATTTTTTTCCACTAAGCCACAGTGGAAGGTTTGTGTTACGCTTTGACCACGTAAATGTCAGTGTAATAAAGTACTACCATTAGTCTCCCCAGAATGAGGCTATAAGAAAGCATTATTGTAGATATGAGAGCTTGTCACATCCAGTGTGGAATTGGAATAATTGGGAAAATAACAGTCTGTGTCCCGCACTGCAGGAAACTATCACATTTCCTGCGGTGTGTCTCATCCACTAGCATGTCCATCGCTCATACCAAAATGTTCGGGTTGGGGAGAGTCAACTCAGCATGTGACGAGGAAAGAGGAGGAAGTGGGTGGATCTCTATGCATGCAAAACAAAGAAAACGGTTTTCAAAGCTGCCACCTTGAGCTCTTACTTTGCAAGAAGGGACAAAACATATGCAAATATTATTGACCAATCTCGAAGATAAAGGTCAACACATTTTGTAGTAAACGACTAGGAAGCCCCACCTCCAATTCCTCATCTATATAGCATCCTGCGTCCATCTCTGATAAAGACTATGACAAAGTAAGATTAAAGGGGAAATGGAAATAAAATGAAAAAAGGGGAGGTCAAGGAGTTCCATGGGGATTGCTTCAAAAGCTTTTAAGATCGAACACGTCACCCCTGCCCGTTAAAATGCACATGGCTGAATAATATTTCCATTGAAAAACTGAAAGGATATTCCCATTATTGGGCACAGGAAATGTCCTACTGACTCACCTGAAAAAGATTATAATGTCTACCTAAGTGTTCATACGGTAATAGCATAAAATTGTTGCTCTGTTCCAAAGGCAAAATGAATGGGCTGACTGCTAAGAAAAGCTTTTGCATGAGGGGCTGCTGATGGCTGTCACTTCAGAGATGCCTATAGTCAGCAATTATCTCTGCTAAAAGAAAATGAAGTGATTCAGCTTCTGGTTCCCTGTGAGGTTTGCAGTGTCAGTAATCAATAAATAGATTAGTGTTAACAAGACAAAGCAAGTGCCAAAAATTTGAGTTTGGGCATGCAGTGAAGTTCAGGCAGTATTATGGTAACTGCGCCTCCCGCCAGAAATCATTTCATTACCAAGGACAGGTCAAGTGGTTCTCCATCTTTTGTCCAATCCACACGGAGCAGCGGAGGCTGAGCTGCTGCAGGACAGGTGACCGTGCCATCCATACCCATGGGAAGATACGTTTGCTGGGGCATTTTAAGAGCCTTGGCTGGGTCTGCGCAGAGGAAAGAAATCTTTTACTTTGAAAGAACCCACTATAATTTAGATACACCTAACAATGTCAGTACCATGGGAAATCATGTGCTGCTGCGGAGAAACTGCATCATGATCCGTAACTTATGAATTATTTTAGGGACAGAGCAATAGCAAAGAAGTGTTAAAACAGGAAAGAAGGTACAGACAAATCTTGACTCTTGAGTGGTAGAGCTACACAAATGCATTCAGTCCTCTCTGCATTTATTTGTAGTATTTTTGCTGTAATGGCAAGAACATGAACACATGATCTCCACAAGTTTTACCACATTACAAATTGCACACAGAAACATACGCATCACTGTGAGGTTGGCAGAGGCTGTGGGTGGGGTCAGCAGGCCGTTGGTCGGCATGCAGGTGTAGTTCCCAGAATCCTCTGGGATGAGACTAGAGATGAGAAGAGTTCCATCTACCATGATCTTCACTCGCGACTTCAGAGACCTTGAGACAAAAACACACAGGGATTCTTTAATATGTAAAGAGGAAAGTCACTTCAAAATAACAGCAGGAGAAAATTCAGTTTTTCCATTCCAGTCGAGTCAAACAAGCTCTCCGAGCAACAACAGTGTAGGAGTTGGGTTTTTTTTCTGAGTTATTCACCACTGTGTGCAGATGGATGTTAAGGATATTTCATTTGATTTCAGTTGGGAGTGGGAAGAGGAATGCCCACTCATTTTATACATTCTTACATTTACAGAGAAAGCAGAGTGAAAACCTGAGCACTCTACCAGGCTGCAACACCTTACAAACAGGTTACATATGCACGCTGACGATATGTTTTCATAGACACACATTTGGGCTAATTACCATACAGGTTAGATGACTCATGTACTGTAACTGACCTGGATATTTCTCATCACTCCTGTTTTTCTCTGTACTGATATCAACGTCAAGCTGTGCTACCGAGGGCTGCTTTTATTTACGCTCCACTTACCACGATTTTTTCATATTAATGAACCAAATGACTAATGTGAAGAGGGGTAGCTTGCAGTGACAAACCCACAAAGAATCATTGCCAACTTTGCAGCTCCACAAAGCTTTTAGGCAGCACACGACTTTTTTTTCCAGCACACAAGCTGATGAGCCCACTGCACGCTACCTGCCCAGCAAGAAACAGTATGCACACAGAGGACAATAATGAGTCAGTAGATGCTCAAGTAATACGCTAAACGTTCAGGTCAATATTAAATTCACCAGTTTGATGTAAACATAACTACGAACAAATGTTGCTCCTTTTCTGAGAATATAATTTGAGAAGTTGGAAACAGAGAATATTTAGCATTTCAGCAATTCTATCAGCATGTACATATGATTATATACCTGCAAATACTGCCATATATATATGTATATACTGCCTTTACTGTTCTGTCAGCCCTAAACACATTAGCAATAACGACTTTTTAACTGTTAGGGCAAGTAAGTTCTAAAAATCTCAATGGACAAGTATGAATGTGAAAGATTTAAATAAGTGAAAGCAACTCCTAAACTCCTTCAACAGAGAAAAATTTCCATAGAACTGAAGACTTCTTCAAACAAAACTGCATGAATGCTGAGTGCAAATTGAAAACTGAACTAAACTGAAAGTCCATTTTGCCATTCTCAAAGAGCACCTCACTATTTTTAAAAAAAAAGCTATTACAAAAGAGCTTATTTCCCAAAATTAGTAACAGATAATCAGAATAATCCTCATGTGCTCTACTCAGCTGTTAACAGCATTATACACCAGCTCCAAAAAGCCTCTCTGAAACTTTTTTCCTCATCAAACTCAGGTTGAGTATTAACCTGAGTGTAATTGTAATGAATAGTGATATGTGTGATAGAGGAATGCTCGGGAGGGGAAGTAATGCAAATTAAGCCCTCCACCTTCTCAACTGACCCTATCCCAGCCACAGTTTTTTAAAAGAGTGTTCAATTGTCTGCTGGATGATGTGCTGGCAATTAGGAATTATGAACTCTCCGCTCACTCGGATCCTCTCCCAGCCACTGAGCGCTGCACTTGTGAAACCTGTCTTACAGAAAAGCTCATCCAGTGCTTCACAATATCAGACCTATTTCATTTTTTTCATTTAAAGTAACTCGACTGAAGCTTTTTTTCCTGTGCTTTATTGTATTTATGTGTGTGGCATTTTATCAGAGGCTATTACGTATTGTCTTCATTAAGTCTGTTTTCATTTATTTTTCTGGCTGTGGAGGGAGTAAGAAGTCAAACATACGCCTGGTCTATTATTGCCTTCTAAAGTTATTCTGCCTAATGTGTTGGAAAACAATTGGATTACACATGCAGCATACACCGAACAGCATTAGCATTCATATGGAGTCATGCGTTTCTACCTGATGAATGTACATCTGATATTCTCCTCTTATCTCTGGTTTTGTCTCCACTAACTCCTGAGAAAAATATCATGCTCTTCTGCTGTTCACCTTTGTCTGCTAACAAGGCGTTGAGCAGGTAGCCCCCAGTGGAAACGGGATTGATGAGTCCTGAGACTGACATGTACAGGAAATGTGCTGTAAAGTCCAAAGCAATGGGCTCAAACAGGCTAAAAATCTCTACAGAGCAGAAGAGTACGAACACTCATTTGATTATTCAATGTCATATATAGTGGAAGTTCAATCACCTGTGGAGTTTTCAACCACATGTAGCGATGAAGCAGTGGGTCCCTCTTTTGTTTGTATCATTAACATGCACAAGGACGCACACATGCACATTCTCACACGCTGCAGAGCAATGGGAGCTGCAACCATAAACAATGTAGCATTTTGTTTTACTATGAGGAAAATTACCCTCAAGGACGCACATAAAATGTCTCAATAAGAAACACTGTAAACATAACTCTTCATACCTGTTTCTTATGAAAGGCTTCAGTTGTCAGGTAAAAACACACATTCCTGTCAGGAATAGCAGGTTTTACAGCAAATTCACAACTTAATTATATCATTGTTATACAGTGACATTACATGTCAATATCATGATATAGAATTGTGTATAAACAGAATGGGGACTTTATCCACCACAATGTATGCAGTACCCCAAGCTGCACTCTGGCACCTGTGTTATTCAGCCTTCAGATGTTGCTGCTGAGACAACAATACACGATTGCGCACCTCCATTAGATATGATGTCGTAATCATATCAACTTATGGATGCTACATTATTTCCTGCCACTGAACAGATATACACTGAGGTACAAGGCATTGCAGCAAAAATCTGAAGGGAGGATCTGTGCTCCAACTTAAAATCCCCGGCACAAAATGTCAAGCCCGGAGCACGTAACCTTGGTGTTTTTTTTTTTTGTTTTTTTTTTTGATGCTGATTTGAATTTCACATCAAAAGCAGCAAAGAAATCCACCTTTTATCATCTCAGGAATATTGCAGATGTACAGCTCTCTCTCTCTCTCTCCTGGGAAGACACTGAAGGAATAAAGCATTCTTTCATCACTTGAAGGCTTGATTACTGCAAAGCTCTTTTTTTCCTGATCTACCAAAGAAACCTCTTAGTTTTAACGTGGCCCTTAGATGTGTGTTGGCCTGTGAAAGCATTTTATGCATATAAGTTCACTCCAAGTGACAATAAAATGTTATATTATAAATCATTTAATGTTCATTTTGATTAATACAGTTCTGCTTTTGTCCCCTTAAATGCTTTAGTTGAACCTACACACTATAGCAACCAAAGGAATCACCATACACCACTCGTGCCAAGTCTACAATGAACCATCTTTGGCATAAATGTTGCATTATCAATATTTTACAATTACTAGCTAAGTGTTGCTATTTTGGTGCAAGCATAGAAAAAAATTGTGCTTGGAGGGACTTCCAAAATGAAAAGAATGCAGCATCCGTGTCAAGGGTTTCCAAGCTGTCTTTTTCATAACTGAGGGGCAAGTGACTAATCCATTATTGACTAACAACATGCAAAATTGATGGTTTTTGGTTTTTGACTCAAATTATTGTAAATTTCATGAGCGCATTTTGTGCTCTCATGTGGTCCTCCAAATGGCTTGTCAGGCACCAAAACCCTGAGTTTGCAAGTTATTGTACCCCTTTTTAAGATCAGTACACATGGAAAATTCGACATTTGTCACCAAATCATTCAGTGGACCGAAACATGAGCACATGTCTGACAAGGTTTTAAGAAATGTCGCTTCTCAATTAGTCTGGTCCACTGAAACTTGCTTCTGTGTACTGCAGCTTCATGGGCCACAACTACAACCTGCCAGGAGACTGAATTTGGGTTTGTATTGGTGAAAAAGCTTTAAGATTTAAGTGCCTGTGGACATAAAGAAGCCTGCCAGAGAAGTTTAGACATTAACATTTTCAAAAATAAAAAAGGATTTTTTGATCTTTGTCTTCACACAATTAATCTGACTGATCTTATTAGATGCCCTGTGTTTGTTGCTCTTTTTTGTCTGCAACAATTAAGCGATTCCAGCTCCTAGAACATTAAGAATAAAAGAAAAAAAAACCTCACTTGCTCAAATGCACTACATCAGACATCAAAGGGTAGAAAAAAGGATTGCTCAGTAACAAAGAGTAATGACTGCACTCACTCTATGTGATAGACGTTTTCTCCACCTTTCTGCCACACATAGGTCATGTTGGGGGGGTCAGCCACCGCCCGGCACCGGAGAAAGGCATTCTGGGACATGTTGAGCGAGGTGCTTTTGGGAGGGACAACGATGACAGGCGGACCTAGTGGGATGCAAATAACAAGACATATAATCCCAAAAAAGCCTGTCGTTGTATCATGACTGAGTGCAGTCTATAACAATACAGTTTATCTCAATTGCTTGAAGGGATAGTTCAGATTATTTGAAGTGGGGTTGTGAGAGGTACTTAGTCATACACCAAGTATGGATGACAGAAGATTGTTGTCAGCACACCACCAATTTGGAGAAGCAGGCAGGAGTACCAGCAAGGATGCTAAGAAATGTACTGCTGTGGACAGGGCCAGCAGTAAAATGGTTTTGCTTGGGCCCTTTTTTGACACAGCTAAAATACAAAGTCACAAAATAGCACTAAGTGCTCTGGGCCATGGTAGACCAGCAACTCCCATTTCCTGTTTTATAAAATTACTGTTTTTGTTGAAGGAATCTGGTGGCTTTTGAAGGGAAGGAGAAGGCCTCTGCTCTCTGAGGCCAGTATAAAGCATGAACATATTCTAAGTATAGCGTACACTTTAACTGATGTTAACAGAGGTGCTGACCAGCATCCACTGGAGGCTACGTATGGATATGTTCCTCATACAACCCCATTTCGAATACTCTGAACTATCCCTTTAAGTCCACATTCCAAAACACTCTTGCGATTCTCAAAACATTAAGAGCAAACACAGATGCTATTTTATATTGTGAGCACGACATATCATTTCTCAGAGACCTCAATCCATCCATCCATCCATTATCTATACCGCTTATCCGTCAGGGTCGCGGGGGAGCTGGAGCTGGCTTTGGGGCGAGAGGCGGGGTACACTCTGAACTGGTCGCCAGCCAATCACAGGGCCGACACATAGAGACAGACAAACACTCACTCTCACACTCACACCAACGGACAATTTAGAGTCACCAATTAACCTAATGTACATGTCTTTGGATTGTGGGAGGAAGCCAGAGTACCCGGAGAGAACCCACGCTAGCATGGGGAGAACATGCAAACTCCAAACAGAAAGCAAACCGGGATTCGAACCTGGAACCTTCTTGCTGTGAGGCAACAGTGCTAACCACCGCACCACCATGCTGCCCCGACCTCAATACAGTAACGCAATAAAGTCAAATAAAGTCACCTAATAATAAAGTCAAATATCTTCAACACCCACCTGAATAAACTTGTGTTACACTAACACAGGTTCTATTCACAGGTTTCTCACTGTAGATGTTCACCTTTCTTGCCCCTGTTTATATTAAGTACCTTAAATGCCTTTAACTGTAGCAGTTATACAGTTGAAAAACAAAAAAATATAGTGAAAAACTCACAATCCCTTCATACAAGCGCAAGACACAGATTAATCCATCTTAATGTCTTGGCATTGTAAAAAGGAGTCAGATTTGTTTTCATATGTGACGGAACTGCGAGCGATCCATCAGACACTAATGCATCCACTCATCAGTAACATACTACATAGAGACTTTAAGCTGAATCTGAGTATGGCTGTTATGTGACATGTTGCCTCGCGGTGGTACAGATCTGTCTCAAAGTATAATTGTCTTACTGGCTACGACAGCAGCTAAGAAAATGCATGTTACTGTGATGAAAGTCTGATTTATCCACCACGCAACGGCAATGGTGGAATGAACTCATCATGCTGTGCCTCACAGTCAAATCATGTACAGTGTGAGGGGAAGGTGGAAATGTGGAGTTCTGTGACAGACAAAGTGGTGAATAATACGAAACGAAATAGTTATGAATGAGAAAAAGTAAGGTACACTACAAACAAATTTCATGTGAAATATCAAATGCAACTAATTAATGCAAATGATGCTGGATCAAACACATCAGATACAGTATATTTTGATATATATAAGGACCTCTCTGATGTCTGTCTGGTCTATATTCAGTGACCGTGGTACCTTTCTTTGGCATAAATGTGATAAGCTGCCGGAAATGTTGCTCCCTGAATCTGAAGATTCACTTGTTATCAGTACTTGGCATTCAGATAGATTATTGAAAATATGAGATATTTCTGTTTGAAAGGTTAGGATGTCTGGGAGCAATATTTTGCATGTGAGGATTTATACAAAGAGCATGTTGATGAATAAGCTTGAGAGTAATGCAAACTGAGGGAAAGTCAATGCATCACTGGGTTAAGCAAGAAGAAGTGCATTAAGTGTTGGGAGAAAATGAGCTGTGGAATCCAGAATCATGATTTTCATTTGCAGATTATGTAAAAGCAACAGAGAAGAGCTGTCGACATGAGATGTCATGCTGTCAAATAGACCAGTGTGATTTCATTGGCAACTAATCACATACAGCTACATTTATCTCTTCCCAATGTCACGCCAACCTCCAACACGTGTGCTATTTGCAAAGGGCTAATGAAGGAGGCTTGACATGCCACATGTATAAATGACAACATGCTCTCTGGAGCAGTCATTACTAATCAGTTCTATAACCCTAAATGCTCGGTGGATGTATGGACGAGTGACAGTTTAGAGGTTACTTAGGGATTTCAGACTGACTTCATCCAGATCAGCCATTAGTCTACTTTAATCCATCCATGTGGCAATGCTGCCAAAAAATGCAGCCAAAGCTCAGATAATGTGACTTAGACCGAACAGTATTAGGCTCGTGATGATTAATATTCAAAATGTAACCACTGCGACTGTGAGGTTCCAAAACGAAGCGAAACCTCAAGGAGACATTATGCCGAAACAAAATATTTCCCCATGCACCGCGCTCCAGACGAGTCCCTGTTCTCCGGAGAAAATCATCAGTAGGAGTAAGAGTAGGAGTACGGGAAGAAGTCAGAAATAAATTCCACAATGTATTATGCAGTGCTGTGTCGGTGTAATCCAATGATACACAGTAGCATATTTGCATATTCTACATGTATTTATGCTTAAACTGGACTGCAGATGTAACCTGAAAACATCTGTGAATCTGCCAAGGGCTGAAATATTGAAGACATTCAGTGTCGTATACAATTTTTGACTGCATACCTCAAGAGAAATTAAAATGTTTTCATTCACCCATGAACATTTTAATATATATAAGTATGTAATAATGTGAATTTGACGACCAAGCTGGGATATTTGATGATTTCGCCCAGCTACAGCAGCCTAACAAGCTCAGAAAACTGTCATATCTCTGAAATGCAGCCTTTAAATTGAACTTTATCACGATAAAGCAACGCCCCGAAATCCCAGATGATATCCTGTCTCATATCATGATACCAATATTATCTTCACAAGGTCGGAATGAGTTGAAATCATTTTGAGTTTCTGTTACCCCTCCGTCATATGATGCAAGAGGGAGAAACAGAAATGTAAATTGTGGTGGCTCCCAGCCAGTCAGACACAGACATCACAGAGACTGAAGGAACTGGCAGGCAGACAGACAGGGAGGGAGGTAGGCAGACAGGCAGAAAAACAGACAGACAGACAGACAGACAGGCTGTCAGGCAACAACTGACCTTTGATCTTCACCATCGTCACGCGAGTCACGTTCCCCTCAGAGTTGGAGGCGTGGCAGGTGTACTGTCCTGCTGACTGCATGCTCACTGCTCGCAGAGATAAGATTCCTTCCTGGTAAATATGATATAGCTGGTAAACTGAGAGGTGGGGGTGCAAATAGTACATATAGATACATACAATGGGTATGCAGATATCCAGATATATAAATACTAAGTACTTGAATACAGTTTTGAAGAACTTGAATACTCATACTCAGTACTCAAGTAAAGTGCATTTCATTCCATTCCATTATATTTATTTGACAACTACAGATATTAATTCTTAGATTAATATCCTAAATGTTTAATGTCAAACCAGGCGTTTTTTAGTTTGTGAGCCTTTATAGAACAGCAGTGTGGAGTTGGGGCCTCTTGTCACATTTCAGATTTCTACAAGTTGTTACTGTGGCAGTTCCGGTGGTTTCCGCTCTGAAGTTTTCAGATGGTTTCAAATTATTCAATACAAACTATTCAAATTACATGCAAATACAAATTACATACAAAGTAATTCAAATTAGTCAAAGAGGCCATTTTTCTACAGGACAAGTTTTATTACTGTTGATACTTCACCTACAGTTTGCTGTTAATACTTTTGGACTTTTTGTAAGATATTATTTGCAGGACTGTATAACACAGTAAAAAGTAGAGTGGATAGTAGTAGTAGGAGACAGATAGACAAATAGATAGATACAAAAATCCATATATTCATTGATGCACACATTGATGCATACACAACTGTATAAACATACCTGGTAATTTATTCTTTGAATCACGGTGCCGTCTTTTAGCCAGGTGACCGTCGGAGTAGGGTTGCCATTAGCAACACAGGCAAGAGAGAGGTGACTTCCTACCAAAGCCTCCACGGCAGGAGGCGGGGCTTCGGTGAAGGTGGGTAGAGCTATTGAAACAAAACATTAAGGTGAACTTTTCGTTAAATGCATCTATTCCTCTGTATATGAAGAAACCACCAGACGTTAAAGATACATGACACAGAATTAACTATTAAAATACAACTAAATCAGAAAATTAGGGTTCGTCCCACAGACACTAATGTGAAATCTAAAGCAAGTAAAACTGCAGAGAAAAAAGCTGGACTATTTATTTATTTCATCTTTTTTTGTAACTATGAACCAATGCCACACACCACAGTATTTATAGCTAATTTGGAATTCCCAAAGAATACAACAAGAAAATACAGACACAAAAACACAGGACACAAACTATAATCAGTGCTGTTCAAGTTCACACTTCACAAGTTCACTGTCCATTCACATTTACTTCCTGTTTTTTTTCTTCTTCTAAAGCTGCAGATGTTCTGTAGTCTGTCTATTTGTTGGGAAACAAAGGTAACCAGTCCTTTACAAAATGTTTGACTTGAGAGGAAGCTGTTGGCCGTGGTCTTGCCCTTTCATAATTATTTCTTGTGATAATTATCACTCACAGATATGCTGTTGATGTTCTTTTAAAAATCTGGCTGGCAAAATTGAAAGAAAATTTGAGATTTTTTCTCTTGAAATCTGTACTGATTTGCTCATAAAATTCTTTCAAATATTCATGTGAACTGGCTTAAACAGTACTGGTAGCTGCCTCTGAACTGCCAGTTGCCATCTTAGTCAGGATCCGATTTGCAGGCAGCAGGTAAGGTATTCCTCATGTTGATCCCCTAAACAGAAAAAGGCTGTTTGTCCAAATGAGGATTTACATTAAGGGCACCTTACAATTCCAGCTGGAAGTGTTAATAAGCCCAAAACTCTGAGCGGAGGTCACTGAGCACCTGAGGAGCCTGATTATGTGGGCATTTGTAGATGAGCCACAAGAGGTTACACTAAATGTAAAAAGATCGCAGAGTGCATGAAACTATTTGAAGCATGAAATGGTAGGCAGCGTCTAATCAACCTAGATTAATGTAAGCTTGCTTTTGCAGTCTTGCTCACCATTTTAACATGTTCCTCATATTTTAGTTGATAATCTAACAAAAGGCTGAGATATTTTACCAGCAAAACCTGTTCAACGCATTGCCCATTAATCTTTACATCTAACTCATCAGCTTTTATTGAGGACCAAACCCAGGATGAAAAGTAAACTGACAGTTTTCTTAACATTGAGTATAAGCTATGAGTCCTCAAGCAAACCCCTGCAGCTTGCAGACAATAAATCTTTTGTCTCCCTTGTTCTTTTTTTATGAGTATATACAGTATGACAGCAGCTCGGCCTTATTTGTTAAGCAGCGGCAGCCCGTGTGCAGTTTACTATCATCAAGTTACATTATTATTTCACACACCGAAGTGAAAATGTCAGTTACACTACCTTTTAGATCTAATAACGGGAAAGTTTTTCTGCCATTTTAAGTCTCAGATCTCATCAGAGAGCGCTCTGAGAGTCAGCAAACACTTCAAACACAAACAAACCACTTGCAGCTTCAACAGTTTACTACAATTTATCAGGAGTCAAACCCTTGTTGTACCTTTGTGTCATAAATAACCAGAAGTTTTTCAGCATTCAGTTGTTGTTTTTTTACAAGAATAAGAGTATTTTTTTCTTTTCTTATCTGAGTTACAGGTTGTGTCTGTACACAGGGGAGATCTGGTGAAACTGTGGTCTATAATTACAAACACCCCTGCTAGTACATTTACTCCTGATCGCTAAGAAACATGCTTCTGCATGTTAAAGAGATTTAGCCACACAAACAAAGTATGCCCTGGAAGCTGCTGAGTTCTTTTAGATGTGCATTTACAACCTACGAAGGACACTGGTAATCTCAAAAATAAAGGGAGAGTGCAAACAATGGGATGCGCAGGGCATAACAGCGCGGATACATTAGTGAAGTTACATCCAAGGCTTCAACTACACAGTCCTAATCTATTGTAATTCTCCTCTCCGACCTGACGCTCGCATCCACCGAGTCGGTGGAACTGTCTCACCTCGCTTTGATCTGCAGCATGAACCGCAGCTTTGTTCTGTATGTTTGCGCATAGAGTCGTAGCAAAAGTGTTCTCAAACACAGATAAACTTCAAAGCAAAAAAAAAAATAACGATGCATATTTCATATTGAGATTTATTATTTAAACCTATCAGCAAGTATGACGATAACTCCAGGTGAGCCTTTTCGTGAAGAAAGTCAAAAAGTTCCAAATTACCTGCTCTGTCTCATTTCTAGTTTTTGAAAAAGTCTTAAAAAAGATGTTGAAGTTTAAAGAAGTGTTATACATACAGCACTTATGGGGAAATGATAAGCAGTGCCTTGCAAAACATATGAAATAAAAGCCGTGCAGAAGATAAGCATGAAAAAAATGTAGTAATAAGTGCCTATTCAATTAGATTAAATGACTTAATGAGGCTGAAACACACCCACATGTATTGAGAAGCCATAGATTTGCAGGGTTTGGCTGACAAATGGACAGTTACTGAAATCCTGTCATTTTGTTGGAGGAGACAAACTGAAATATCGACTCTACAAAATGTGCTTCCAAAGAGAGTGAGTGGCTCCTCCAGAGAAAGCTGGATTGAAAAAGAAAAAAAAAAAAAATTACCCACTAACAAAACATTTTTTCCTTAAATCATCAGCATCTCCACCTGCCAGCAAGAAGGAATAAAGGACTAAGGATTCGATGTTTGTTCCTTTGTTTAATGTGGGACTGACACAACACTGTCAGAGCTGCCAGGGACTCAGCAGGAGTTCAAATAAGATGATGGAAGAAGCAGCGTCTGAGTCTGTGCTAAAGTTAGTAAGTTAGGCTAACTAGCTTCCACTGGGTAAGTGGAGGCCTGGCTGGCTTCCATTGCACGAGTGAAATGCTGAACGTTGTAAAGCAAACGTCTTAAATCACCTTGTACGCCACGTAGCTATGATGTGCTCCCACCATGGGAGCTAACAGTTCATCTCCTAGCAACACTGCCATTCAGATATCTGCCAAACGGTGCCATGAGAGACAGGCACCCCCAGGACTAAAGCTTAGACACTGTTTCCACAAATACTGTATGTAGTAATATACAATATGTAATTAATACAATATCAGTTTAAAAAAAGAGAGAATTCCAATTGCAGTTCACCTTTAGGTGCCCATTTGATAACATTTTGGATCCTATTAATTACAAGTATAGTATAAAGGAGCATTCATTTTTTGGCCTTTTTTTAAGCTGAGGAGCAAAAATTCTTACATACTAAATGATGTCAGAACACAAGCAGCAGAACAAGAACATCGTCTAAAGAAATTAATCTATGATATCTATCGAAGATATTTTCTGATTCACAATCGTAATTTAAGTTACCAAGATTATGAAGCCAACCAGGCACTGACTACCAACTGTTGGGTCTGTCTTAAATAAAGAGCTTGGTCTAGACCTGCTCTTTCATGAAAAGTGTCTAACGTTTGTTATGAATTGGCCCAATATACAGTGCTTAACAAATTTATTAGACCATTTATTAGGTGTTTGCCTCCCCTGCCCTAAATTAACAGTATTGCTGATTACTAAAATATTTTTTTAGTTTCTGTAATGGTTAACTCACCAGTATGTGCAAGCTCTTTAATCAAAATTATGTAAAAGGAATCTGGAGTAGTGGAACTGATGGACTGGCCAAGTCAAAGTCCAGACTTGAATCCTATCGAACAGATCTGGGATTTATTGAATTAAAAAATAGACCACACACAAATTTAATCCAAAGTAAGTCTCTGGGAACAGCTAGGAACTATTTGGAACTCAATAACAAAAGAGACGGTCGAGAAGTCCATGAAAACAATCAGGGCCAAAGGAGGTCAAACAAAATATTAAGATTTTTGGTTAAAATATGTGAATAAGGACTATTTAGTTGTTCCAGTTTGTTATTTGCCTAATAAATAATAATACAATGTTTAATTTGAAACAAATTTTTGACAGATTTCTAAAGTATTTGTGTTTTCTCGTTTTTATGACAGGTGGTCTAATAACTTTGTTAAGCACTGGATATAAAGACTGACTGAGTGCTTTTGATTGATTGACTTGACTGTTTTAATAGAGTACTCTGTGTTACAGGCACATTTCATTTGGTACCAAACGATATAGAGGTTCACTGAATTTGCATTATGAAGTTAAATATAATCTCCTTTCCGCCATACAGGCACAAAGTAAAAGAAAAAGAAACACACACTGCTCCATAAACCTCACCAGTCACAGAAAGCAGAGTCCAGGTGCCGTTTTGCAGCTCATCTGTGGGTTCATCCAGTAAGAGGATTCGACACTCGTACATGCCCTGGTCATCCAGCTGCAGGTCCTGCAGCCGCAAGGCTGTGATTCGTACCAGAGACACCCGCCCTGCAGACACACAGTGGAGGCAGAAAAGGTAAGAGGGCATGCATGAGGGGTATGAGACAGGCAAACCGCACGTGATGTTGATTTCACTCGTCATTGCCCAGGTCTGAGCTGTGTGCAACTGCTGGAGTGTGAAGCTTCGGAAGGCTGAGAAAGAACATTGTCCTCAAACGTAGCCTGAAACAGCCACACACCACACATGTACAAACACACACACACACACACACACACAAACACACACAAACAGCCATAACACCAATACTCAAACTTGGGAGTGTGATTGCCTGGTTGCCAGGTGACGACTCCCCTGAGCCGGAGCGTGCCTTGCGGTATCAAGCCTTTATCTCTTCCAGTTTGCAGCCCACATCTTTCTGTGTCCAACTATTTTTTACACTTTGTCAGCCAGACAATTGTCCAGTGACCTAACAGCATGGAACAGCAAGGCTGAAGAGAAACTGTGAGTGAAATCATTAAGGACGCACGCAGTCCTCTCCCTGCACCATCTTAGAAATAGAAAAACATGTAAACAGAAATCACACTGCAGCGTGGAGGCCTCAGTGCCACTGAGATGACTGCGTTGTGATGGTAATTATTAACAGAAGCTTTGATTTCTGGTGACTGTGGTAGGGAGGGACAGTCCTGACAGTCTAAAAGAAGCAGGAAGTTGGAGTTAGGTATGTTTGCAGCGATAACACACCTTATTTACTTTTCCAAGCTGCCAAAGGGGACTAAAGCCACAGGGGAAAAGAGGGGAGGGAGGGTTAAAGTAGAGCAAAATACGCATCAGCATACACTCAGGGGATTAGTGCATTTCAAAATCCTACCCTTTGACCCCTGGCAGTTTTTTTTCCCCTCTCTCATGTTTACTGGCTTAGTGTGATATAGGTTACTGTAGCACCGCAGAGGAAAGGTTGTGCTGAGGCAGGGAAGTTGTGGGACCGTGACTGGGAGTAGTCAGATAAAAGGGAAGGGAAAGGGTGGAGGTGAAGCAGCGCATGACCTACAACGCCAACAACTGCAGCCATTTGAAAGATGCATGATTGCAAGAGATTTGAATGTGAGGTAAATTGAGTGTGAGGCAGGGCGAGAGGGCAAGCAGGGAAAGAGAAACACACGAGGCAAATTTAGTCTCTTTGTCTGTCAGCACACATAAACCTGTGCCTCTGTGTTTGCCCTGTGCATGTCTGAGAGTGTAGAAACAAGCATGTGCTCGACGAGAGCTTTAGTGAGCTCTCGTGCAAACAAATCAGGAGCGTGGTTAAATGTAGCTTTGAATTGTTGATGTAAATAAAACAACAGCATTTGCCTTTTCTTTTTTCAATCCAAGCTCACTCCTAGCCAGCAAAGAAAACTAAAGCAAGCTGTTGTACATGAGGCAGTAACCCATAGGAATAATTTATAATTCTTTACATTCTTTATTCTTTACAATCATTTTAACAGTGGGAGAATTTCTTTACGATAAGAATGAATTTATCATGAGAATAAGAGTACAGGGAAATGCATTGTTGTATGTTATATTTATTAGTATGTTGTATTACAAATTAGTATTATATGTTCATTTATTTATTTAGTTGACTCAGTTTGCCAATGTATTATTTATCATCAAATACCATTTGCACCATCTTAGAGATTTTTTAAACCATATCCAGCCAAGGTACTTGTTGTGTACTTTGGTCTACTAATGCTGCAGCATACAATGATATTTTAGACAATAGTGTGCTTCCAGCTTAGTGTCAGCACTGAGAGTTTGACCCTTCCCTGTTTCAATATGACAGAGCCAGAGCCACAGAGGAACTGTTGTCCCTGTTGGTTGTAAAAGAACCAGCCCACACAGAGCCCTAACTTCAACCCATCCGGCACCTTTAGGATAAACTGGGACACGAGCTGTGAGCCTGGTTTTATCACCCAACATCAGTGCTGGACCTCTGGGCCTGTGGCTGAATGGGGGCAAACCCCTGCAGCCAGGCTCCAAAGTCTGGGGGAAAGGCTCAAACCAGGGGAGTGGAGGCTGTTACAGCAGCAGCATAACGCACATGGTTTTGGAATGAAGCGATCAGCAATCATATAGGTGTAAAAGTTCAGCACTTTGGCTTTATAGTGTGTTTGTACTCTATAAACCGCTCTGAGTACCTGAGTAAGAGAGTTAAATACAAAAAACAAACCCTGTCCTTCAGTCATTAGGCATCTTTACAGATATGCTGGCAGGAAATTGCTTCAAAGTTATGTAAATGGGAAAAAATAACTCTAAATACTCTAGGCTGTACTGAGACAGAGACTAAACAGATTCCATGTATCATGGTGCAGGTAACCGAGGCGCTACAGCAGGGGCCTGTAAATAATACTGACCACAGGTAGAGGGCAAAGCCTTACCAGCACTCACTCACTCACTCCTCCTCCTCCCCCTCACGTTCTCTGCCCTGCTCCCCCACCTGATCACTGAGACCATTAAATTAGCAGCTTCTTGACTGGTCCAAAAGCCAAACAATATCCTTCATTAGTTCATTTAAACACACACGGACATACCCACAGCGATGCACCAAGCTTATTCAAACCAAAATCACCTGATGCTTTTATTTGACAGAGTTTCCAACAGAAGCCCCCCACCCACCCCGGTTTCGTCCCTCAGTGCGCTCTCAGGTGACAGAGAAACACAAAACCATTCATTCACCCCTCAGTGCTGTGACGAAATGCAACTTTTACACATGAAGGTTCAGTCTGAATTAAAAAGTCTGCAGCTCCTGCTGGTTTTAGAGTGGAGTAAATTATTAAATGGGGTGGTCATTATCTTTCTTAAGACAATTGCTTTCAAAAAGTAAAAATAATCTGGTTCAAGTGAAAGACTATAATCAAAAGCTCGTGTGTAAAGTCATTAAAAAAGATGAATCAAGAAGCCTTTAAAAGTCATTTTCAAATCAATTTGTCCTTTAATTTTGTCAGCAAAAACATTACAGCTGATACTTAATTTTGTTTCATACTCTACTCTGTTTAGATTTTTATGTTACTACCACTTAATCAGTATGTTTACTTGATTCCTTTATATATCTTTTTAAATTACTGTCTGTTTTCAACTCAAAATGATGCAAATTGAGAAAAAAAATGAGCCACTCTCAGCTCAGGTTTGAGGTGGTCAGTCTAAGAAGCTGGCCACAGTTTTTCTCCGTTTTATTCCGAGTGAAGGATCCACCAGAGATATTGATTTTCTTTCTTCCAAAATGGATATGTAACATTTTGGAAATGAAGTTTTTAAATGATAAAAAAGTCTTCTGGGGAATCATCGGGAAAGTGTCTTGTTTGGTTGGACAGGGCTCTTTATGAAAAATTATTTAAATTCAATACCATTTCGCTCGCCACGTACGTTTATGTCCCTGAGAATGTGATACTCACGGGCAGGGAGCCCACATCGCCTCTTAGAGATGTCGTCAGCTCTTGGCAAGCCGCACAGAGGCGTTCAGGTTTCGGTTAGAGAAAGAGGCAGATAAGGTTTCACTCCTTGCCGCTCGTCGCTTTATAAGGCTCCACTATGTGATCGTTTGAAATTTGAATTGAGAGCTTTCTCGCTATTGGAGGCAGAACTACTCGCTGTTGTGGAGAACATAAATAATCCCAGCGCAAACTGTCATGTTTGTCCACGTGGGAGAGGAAGCATATTAGCCATGTTAGCTGCGCGTAATGTGTTACGCCTTCACCCAGTCTGCTGCTGCTGATTGTGAAGGGATTTACATGGGAAGAGCTTGTGAACAGTGTATTTATACAGCTGTATTTTTTTATAGAGTCAGCAGCTCTGTGGTTGCTGAGGGACTTTCTGTCCTCTTCACAGAGCAGACACTAATCCTTTGATCTTTACTGCTCTATTACAACAAATACATTTAAACCCTTTTAGCTCTTAATACTCTCTGTGGGGGGGGGCATCTGAAGAGCATCTAATGTATCTCATACTTTGTGAAGCTCCACACACAAGGAATAACGCACAGAGTTGAAGGAGGAGGTGACCTGCAATCAGAAAAGTTCGATTCTTATCTTTCTAGCATGAAGATGAGGGAGGGATGGTGGAAGAATTTAGGTCCAGCAGAGTGAATCAGTTGAGTAACAATAAGAATCACAACAGCTAAACAGTTAGACTTTGGGTCCTGGAGCCAAACTGCTGAGACACCCGAGAACATTCAAGGCCCGAGGAGGTGAAATCTACACCAGTCATAGCATCTCTAAAGCGTTAGTTTCCCATGCTGCACCTGTTACTCCCACACCAGCTAGTACCTGTGAGAAAGCCTGAGCTCAGCATCGGATTGGACAAAGAATCTTTTTCTAAAACCCCTTTGTGTCCGTTAAGAAGAGCAGCTTTCTGTTTGCCACCTGAGAGGCATGTGATTAGCATACCTGTCCTTTAAACAAAGGCGCTTTTCTGTGCAGGACTCTTTATGGCTGAGTCAAGTGTACAGAAAGTGTAATAGATGGGCTAAAGGGAAGGCGAACTTAGGGTCTAATATATTGCCCTGTTTCTTTTGAAACTAACATCCAGTGTAATGAAGTGTGACATCAGTGTTGGAAGAATCGTCTTCAGAATCAGCAACAAAAGGCTACAGCCTTTTATAAGCCCGGGCTGGAATTAAAGTCTGCCCCGCTCCCACTTATGATAATTCATCAGCCAAGGTTCACCCTGACTTTATTGCTATGTAAATGTCTGTATCATATTTCCTGCTTGGGTACGGTGAGGAGTGGCATTCAACTCAAATGGCTCAGCTTGGCTCAGCTGAAAGCAGGGCCTGATCCTTTGACAAACACACACCTTAACGCGAAGATTGCTGCTCTTTACAGGATGTCAGTACAACCAATGAATCTGTCATACTTACAATTTTTCTGGCAATACTCCACACTTTCCTTATTGTCAACAAAGCCCAAAACTAACAATGCACCGATCATACAAACAAGTATTTTTATGTTAAGCTAAAGTCTTATGTTATTACTCTTCTGTGCCATAGAGCTCCATTTTTGTCCAAAAACTATTGAAAACATGTAAATGAGCCATATTGTTACGCTGGGTTGCACGTTCCTTCATTACGATGGACATGGGAACTGCAGTTTATTTTGAGCCAACCCCACATGCATCATCCCGGTGCTGTGTATACATCCACAGCTGAAAATAGTCCTCAATAAATTCACAATTTACTCTAGTATAGTGCCCAGCTGTTTTGGGAAATTACACTACCTATTTGCGTCCTCTGCTGTGCGTCAAAACAGTCCTTTGAAAATGACAGAAAGAAACAAAAGTCTAACATTTTGATAAATGAATCACGTTCATATTTATGTAACTTGCAATTGTTTCAGCTCTTTGATGAATCTAAATGATGTTTACACTGAGTGAAATATATTAAACATATAGGAGATATTCTAGATGTGCATAATGTTATCCACTTTTCCCCCAAATTCAGCCTTACATATCTTGGAAGCCATCTATCTTCGGAAACTTTGATCTCTGCTAGAATTTAATGTTAAATTCTTTGAGTTTGAACAACGTTTAGCTGCACAGCGTGAGTTTGTAATGACTGACGCAACAGCGGGTAAGTAGGGTTTAAGAGGTTACATCTCTAATTGTTTCATTGTTATACGATATGTTGATATCTACCATCTCTCGGTATTTAATTGCTGAAAACAAGTGGTAGTTAGCTTTCTGCAGTTCATCCCACCTGAATGTTAAACAGCAAGAATTCCTTTCACTCTTTGAAGTGGTATCTTCATGCCTGCTCAGGCAGTTTCTTTCAAAAACTGAATTTTAGTCAAAACCATATATGTCATACCAACAGAAATTCAAATAGTCTTTGGAAAGGTCAAGAGGTTGAGTTTCTCTTCAGGCAGCTCTGTGGAACAGAAAACATCTTTGACAAAAGGAGGATCTGAGCCACCCAGACATGCTTTCCTTTTGTTCACAGTAGTCCTATTGTTTGTGACTTTAAAGGATAACAGGAGCTACATACAGGTATTCTTGGTCCATTGAGGATCTTGTTCCCCACAGACTCCCTTTGTTGTCAGAGCTGTGGGCAGAGAGTGCACAATAGATGATGATGCAATGCGAGAGTTTCAGCCCCTTTAAAAGTCGCTCCCACTGAGGCTGGTTTGAAAGGCCATCAAGGTGTGGTACTGACTATACCCTGAGATCCTGATACAGGTAACAATCTTCTTAGTGGAAGAAAATGGGGCTGAAGCACTAACTAATTAGAGGATGGTTATAAAATCCCAATCTCTGTTATTATAAAGTTGATTGTGGTAAAAATATTTGTCTCGCTTTTCTCTAAAGGAGCAAAAAATGTATTAAAGCAAACAGAGACTGATCTGGGTCTGGTCTAAAATGACATATATGGTGGCGTAATATGCTGCTTTAGACAATGGCGAACAATAGTAAACATTTTTCAGTTACAGGTTGTGACCTTTTCCATAGATGCTCACCCTCATATAGTGGATGGACGCGAGGCGCGTAGGATCCAAATTTAATCAGGACGGGGATGTCGAGTCCCTGACGAACCCATTCCACCACGTGCAGTGACGCTGTGGACGCAGCAGCTGGGTCTGATGGAGGAAAAGTACACTCCAAGTCCACCACACCGCCAACCTTTCCTCGAACCTCCGGCCTCGCACCCTCGGTGGTGACTGTTGGGTCTGACGGAAGCACAGGGACAAATTACTCTCAGTACGGTTTATGATTATTTGTGATTAAAACAAAGATTAAGATGGACAGGGATGTGCATGCAACATGGAATAGATTATTTGAAAGGACAGTGGGATGCAAAATATCTTTCTAATCAAATGACTGCAATACTTACAAATGAGGCAAATGGCCACCACAGCGAAAGTCTGCAAATACGATCTCGCTGACCCCATATCTGTCACTCATACAACCTGCAGCATGTTCAATCTGTTGGCAAAAGAGACACAATTGTCACAATCACATTACTTCCTTGGCTGCACACAAGAAGACAGCCATCTGTGACAGATTTCCAAACTAAAAAGGCTGCAGCAGAGCTGCCGCTTCTGTCATAATTTTACAGACAGGGGGAGAGAGGAGCGCTCAGATTTTTATACAGCTTTCCAATAACTGGAATTCATCCCATATCATTACACAAATGGGCAGAGCTGCCTCTGCTGCCAGAAAACTCCCCGGCTCTATATCCTTTTCTGAAAGTAAATGTCATAAATGTCACATAAATCTTTGGAGAGTCACGTGCGGAGCGACATCCAAGTGTTTTATTTAGAGCACATCAATGAAGACTTTTGGCTGGAGCGGCCAGGAGACTCAGCACTCAAGGACGGAGATAAGCTGAGCTGATGGGAGCGAAGGCTACAGCGAGGCATCATGGAGTGCAATTTGATGTCAAGACACAGCCACCCATTCAGTCCATTTAAAACAACGCCTGATTTCATTTTGTTAAATGAGTAAATCAGAGGGAGGAAATCAACCTCATTTAACACACACACACACACACACACACACACACACACACACAAACACACACTCACACGCACACACCTCTATGGTAGAAGCAACTAGCTACTGTATAAAATCTCACTCTAAGATAATTAATGCTACATATGCTGATGAGACCTTCACTTCTACATAATTGTCCTTGTATCACACAGGTCATTTACATTTGACCACAGCTGCTGCTCATTATGGTCACATTTGAGAGGAAATAGGCTGACAGCAGGTCTGGTCTTGCTTTCTTTAGCCCACATCCATAACATCTCATCAAGTTAATTACAGAACACCCATGTACAAAAAGAGCAAATGCAGATTTTTGATCGTAGTACCACAGACAAACGCTACAGGCACGTGTTAACATGTCTAAACACTCCCAAAGGAAAACATCAAGAAGTGTGCCAGCAACAGGCTCTCTGTTCCATGTACAAACAACACTAAAGCTCTGGTTCATTCATACAATACTGCAATGTAAAAATACTCCACTCTAAAGAAGCTTTGTACATACAATTTGATATATTTTTCTAAGCTGATCATATGTTTTGTGACAAAAATCTTTTCTGAAAAGTAACAATGTTAGCTATAAATATAATAAAGAAAGTAAAATAGTAAAATGTAGTGGACTGGAAGTGCAAAGACGCATAAAATGGAAATGCAGAGAAGTGCTGGTTGTGGTGCTGATGGATACTTTTTAGGACACCGTTCCTGAATGAAAGGCACAACGGAAATGAAGGAGCCGCTCACAGCGGGAGAGAAGTGAAAATCTGTTGGCAGAGGTGCAGCATCTCCAATGATGGCTCATAAAACAAGATGTGTCAAAGAAAAAAAGAAAAAAAAACACAGGCACAAATCCTTGTGGGGGAAAAAAGTGTTCTTTTATGGAAATTGAAAGTTACAGTTTGATTGACAGCATGTGGCTTATAAAATGGTAATGTGCATTCATTTCTTGCATGCTATCTGCTACACAGTGTAATGTCAACATTTGCACAGAGTGCAACACAATACAACTGTATTGTCATGACATCTAATCTCCACGCACAGCCGAAGACGTACTACTGATATGCAAACTAACTGGTAATTTTTACTCACAGTACTGTAACATACTGTATGTTAGTTTCTTGGGCATGTACGTGTGCAACCTTCTACATGATAAAAAATCCATTATAAATATAAGGTTGACTTTAAAAGATTTGAATGGTCACATGAATGATATCCTTGTCATCTTCATTGATCTCTACACTTCCTGAATATGAACAGTGAACAGCCGTCCCAGCAGCAGCGCGGCCCATATCACCTGCCCTCCCTAACCATCAGGCTTTTATGGGCTTTTTCATCTCATGGCTGGGGCAAAGTCTGAACTGGCGAAAAACAATTACGCAGGCTGTCAACAACAGCAGCGCTTGTTCCAACACGCTCCCATGCTCCAGCAAACAGCACAGCATACACAGATTTTCCACGAAATCAAAGTGGAAGTCCAAAGAAATCCTCAATCTGCAGCACGCCGACTGCTCGAACGTCAACAGACTTCTATCCCCCTGCCCTTCACCCGCGTGGATTCATGCAGAGCAGCACATCACATAGTTTATCCTGAGCTTGTTGCGTTTGAATTAGGTATTGAGCGTTTCCTGAGACTGAGACAGGCGAGTCAAGGTAAAACTTCAATATCATGATTCTGTTGCTTCTCATCCTCACACTGTAGGTGAGTATGAAAGGACAGCACACACGTATGCAAATTAAGGCTGTCTGTTGCCAAGACTAAGCAGCAGCGACTCTTCTTAACTCAGAAGAATGAAGATAATGATTGAATGCCATGTAATGACATTTGTCACATCGCTGATTAAAATGAGAAATATAAGCAGACGCTTGTGCTTCTGCATTTGCTGTCCAAACAAAGACAGCTCCAGATTAATAAAAATGTTTATGGTTTTATTGCTCTAACAAGGTAAGATTTATTTGTATGTGTGGCAAAATAGCAAGGCAATAACGTGGAAACAAAGACTGAAAAAAAAAAAATCTTCTATGGAGAGAAAAAAAAGGAAGGGAAAGTGTGGCAAACACAGCAAGGAGGAAGATGTGAGGCGAAAAAATATCTTGTTAAGCTGCAGGACATTTTCTGTCATTAAATCTGAACCAAAAACTCTCAGGAGCTGCCAAACAAAGTGGCCTGTACAGGTGAAACACTCAGCCAGATGGTCTCTAGACATTTCCCTCAGTCGCACTCTTCCTTCCTCTGACACTGAGGACATGCATAAACATAAGCACAGTGACAGGACTCTGGAAAATGTTTAAAGCTATAATAAATGATCCAGTGGCTCACAAAGGAAAGCGCCATGTCTCAGGCAGATTTATCAGCTGACAGAAATAGAAATGTCAGTGACAGGCATGCTGTTGAAATTCTGTGTTGTTGCCGTTTTAATCTACCCAAGGAGAGAAATGGGGACTGGCTGATTAATCGCAACTGAGGCACAGTAACAGATTTATCAGCAGTTCTGCTGCCTCTTACCGACACACTTGAAACCAAAAGATAAAAGGGCTCCTACACATTTGTTTTCCGATCAAATTCCATTTATTTCACAAGAGTGCCCGTGGTTTGTTTGAGTCTTCGCTCCAAACATGTCCTTTGTAATGTCCCAGGTATTGATTCAGACAGCTACAGGCACTGTATACTTCAGGGAATGTGAAACACAGAATATTTGTTCAGTGTGTTGGGGTGGTTTTTAACGCCGTTTGTATCTGCCACTAAGATTGCTGGACATTAATTTCTGACCAGAGTGAAAGTAAAGGGGGAAAAAATCCTCTCAGCTCCACCACTGAGTGTTCGGTCAGAGATTCGGGTGTGTTACGCTTGCGGCGGCTAATGTAGCTTCGAGGCTCAAATCGTTGGTTTTGTCCAGCAACCGCTCCGACATTCATTCAGTTTATACTCACAGTAGATAAAGAAAATAAGAAAACTCTCCCGTTTAATAAGAAGACGAGACCAGAATATGTTTGGCATTTCTGCTTGAAAAATGACTTGAACGATAAAACAACTATCAAAAGTAATTGCCCATTCATTTCCTGTGAATGGCCTAATCTATCAGTTGACTTCTCCTTTCAGCTCTTCTGTGCAGTCTGACACAGTCTGCAACCAAGAGTGTTAGCACAGTTTACAGGGCCCTTCAGTCACACAGATGAGGATATGAGACTTGGATTTGACTGCTGAGTGAATAAATTTACTTTTGATTTGACTTGAAATCAAAAATATCCAGTTCAAAGTGAGAAGACCTGTTAAAAATCCCAGAATAATGTGAGTAAAGCAGGGACATACAGGCGTAGTCTGACAGCTTCAATATTTCATTATGAGGACTCTCCACCGAAAGGACTTTGTCTCAACTGGGTTAAAAAATACTTAAAAATACAGCGTTCAAAAGATATTCAGTGAACTCCAAGACTCTAGACTGACACGAAACGCGCTTGGAGAGACTTTGAGACTTGACCTGAATCTACAGTTCTGTATTCCAATAAACCTCACCTCTATGTCCACCATATTACCATAATTCCAATGTGGGACACAGACACTTCCTCTTTGCCAGTGTCCCTCCGCTGACATATTTTTTCATGGAACTTTTTTCTGTGGTGTTTTCCAGCTGCTCTCTGGAGCCCTGTTAGCTGACGTGCTGTGAAAGCTCACGTCAGCGTGCTGATTGCCAGGCACCACAGCTGAAAGACTCTACTCATTGGCATTCAACCTGCTGTAACCCACCTCTGCCGCAGTAATTGTTATTGTGATTTAGTTACTTCAGAGCCTCAGCTCTTCTCCACGTGGTGCTTACATAATTTTGTCTGGCCCCTGTAAGTGTACATTTGAGTTTGAGTTCATAGCTGGCACATGGCTCAGAGAAGCTCATTTTCAAATTCTATCACAAGGTTCCCAACACAATAGAAACCCTCGGCATGGCTCAGTTTGATGTGCACTTAAGAGAAAATAGGACAGATTGAAAAGGGGAGAGAAAAAAAAGGCGAAATAAAAAGGCCTCCACTGTGTGGGTATTGCATCTCTGTGTTCAGAGTCTAATCATTAGGTATCTTTTTTCTGAATCTGACAGCAGGCAGGCAAATCCAGTTGAAAGCCACAATCTTTTTGTTGATTTAATCTATGAAATATACTTGAGTCATACACAGAAACAAGATGACGCCAGGGGTTAAAAGCATAGATAATAAAGCGGCAGCTTTGCAAAATGCAGATCTCAAGTCTTGGATTTAAAGTCAAGAGATCCAAGTCAAGATCAAAGCCCAAACGTTGTGTTTCAAGTCCTTAACAAGTCAATAAATACAGTTAAGTGCAATGCAACTTTTCAGCACCTGTGGTGCGTGTTCACAGGGGTGTTTTTGGATGTGAGAGAGCAGGCTGCTTCCCTCAATGGATGCTTGGTTAGAAATGCAAACACTTCCTGGTTGCACCTGATAGGACACATCCGCACCGCAGCACTACCAGAATGCACTGCACACCTGCGTACATAGACAATGAATGGGCAGCATAGAAATGACAGATCCAATGAACACATACTTTAGCAGTGAGTATAATTTTGAAAAAGTACAGAAAAATGTGTAATTTTTAAAGATCCTGCATATTTCTTTCATTATACCATCCCTGTGTGATTATTTGTATTTTCGGAGCCAAATGTTTTGCGTTTAGCCGTCTGTTTTTGTTGATAACAGCAGTCTTTACATGTCAATCTGATAATCTCAGATATCATCTGTTGTCTGTCTGCTGGTTTTCACTGCCAAACGCACCTTTCCCTGCTGTCACACTGTGTGATGTCAGGAAAATGAAAAGGTACTACCACATGCGTTCAGAGTTTTGGTCTTGGAGAAGATATCAAATCGTTCCAACTCACAAGTCCAAGTGATTTTGAGTCAAGTCCAAACTCACCAGACTCTGATGGGAGTCCAAGTCATGTGATTCAAGCCCAAACTTGTGGTTACAGTTGGGCTTTCCAAGACAATGTTGGCTGTGCAAAAACAGTATGAATTCAGTATCAAGAAGGTGCATCTGTGGTAGTTTATTACAGAAAGCCATTTCGTTGGTCTCACTCATCTCGCTGGGTTTGAAATGAGCAGCACAGTCCCAAAGAAGCAGATTCATTGAATTTTTGCATGTTAAAAGAATATCTTTAGATCTTTTTTTTTAACTTCGACTACCAGTGACTGTCAGAGCTGTAAATAAATACCTTTGGAGACACGTTTTTAGGGGTTTTTATGGACAATACCTGTTGGTTTTACATTACTGCCAGTTCTAATTGTGTTTTCGGTCTCCATTCGTGTCATTACAGTGTCGCAGAAACGTTTGGGATAATTCTTCATAGTAATCAAAACGTCTCCTTTAATTTTTGCCAGAGTTATCGTGGGGTACTGACTCAGTGAAGATTTTCCACATGAATCTCCTCTCATAAACTATGTTCTAAATCAACACTACAGCAGGCTTTTGAGTCACGAGTAATGCGCTGGGATCAAGCACGCAAAAAAAAACTGGTATCAACTTAATCGTGTTTTGCAGATACTAATTTGCATCTACTTCAGTCTGCTTTAAGTATGTGTTTACTGCACCCATATATTTCAGGTGGTGTCAGTCAAGTCCTTGTCCTTCACAAAAATAGTATATAAAATGACTTTCCTCTCAGCTGCCTCTCATGATGTAAACTTTATGGAAAATATTATATTTTGGGAAACTGCGCCCATCTGGCTCGATCAAACCAGGAATAGAATGTGAAATGATAAATGGGGGAACGTAGGAGAATATTTCTCCCATTGTCTGTGAAATAATGACTCTGGTTTCAGTACAAAGTCAACAGTACAAAAAGATTAAATCTATCTCTACATATTTCACCATTGTAAGTTTCTAGATGTGTCCATTTATGAAATAAAATAGTATCCACACCTTTGTTAAAAGCACTGAATAGGTTCAAGGATGAAAGACTTTTAACCATGAACCACCAAAAGCGTATCCATCAATACTTTTGTGATTTTAAATAAGTTATTTTAACCCGTGGTATGCAATGTTACAGTTACAACAGCTTTTTGAAGCAAAGTTTCCAGTTTTCCAGACAGTCACTGTTATACAGCAGTTTAAAGGGTTCAGACCTCTCCTGCAAAGGCTGTGACACCATTCTAGCCACATTCAGACTATAAATGCTAGAGGAAAAACATCAGACACGGGGGTATAAATGATTCAGTCAGACTTAACTTAGTATGTGGGGACTTGAACTGGTCGTGAGAAGTGACTGCTGCTGTGCTCAAGCTACCACAAACTTTCTGCCAGTTTCACATTTCTGATTGCAATAAAAGAAAGCCCCCGTAGAAGCGTCATTACTGACGGTTAAATGCATGACACAGTTCAGAGGATTGAGAGGAAATTTCGCACTCCCTAGCACGAGCTCAGAGCATTAATTTCTCATCCTCTCAAAGCTGCTGGAAGCCAGAAACACTTTCAGAATCATTAACTTGTGCTGTATTTCTTTACTGATCCTACCTGCCGCTCGGTCACTGGAAGCCGCTGCGCTACTTCCCTTTAAAAACACATCCTCGGTTTGCTCCACTGTGGTCCAACTTGTGCGTCACTTTGCTCCGTGCGCACCCGGGCTCTCTGTCTGGCCTTGTTCCTTTGTGGCGTTTCAAACTACCTGAAATATGAGCGCTTTCTTTGTAAAGAAAAAAAAAAAAAAACCCGCCGCCGGCAACAGGTGTTCATTTCACGTACAGGTGACTGTGAAGCATCGGCGCACTTTGCTGCGTCCTCACTGATCTCCTGACAGTCCACCCCCTCCCCACCTCTCCCAACCACTCCCCTCCTCCTGTGGCTGTCTAATTGTTGTGTTCAAAAGGCTCAAACCACATTAAACACAGAAGTTAGATCCACAGCCCTGTACAGCCCTGTAGTGTCTAAGCCACCGCAGCTCTGATAGAACAGTTGGTTTGTGCAGGCAGAGCATGAAAAGGTGATTTTTGTTGTTTGGCCCCAAATCCCCCTGATGGCTTCCAGTTTGGTGGTAACCACAAGAGGGTGTGCTTTACCTGATGTTGGAGGCCAAGGAGGCCAAGTTCCACTTCTTGGATCTATGGATCAAAACAAATAAGTAAAGAAAAGAAAAGAGACTGCATGACAGGTCAAACTTATTTGTGTGATTTGTTTGCTCTTCATGCTTGAATTCCTATATTATGTTCATGTTTTTAATAAAGAAATAATATTAGAAGGAAGTAGCTGCCGTGTGTGTTCACTTATGTGTCTTTCTATTTATTGTTTTTGGTTATGTGCGCGTCTCCAATGACTCCCTGCCGTATGTTTTCTTTATGTAATGGTTAATTAGCATAAAGACATTCTTAATATAAATGGTTTCATTCAGTGTATCACCCTCACGTCTCACTGGACTTTGCAGAGAATGAGCCTGGCTGCATGCACAGTGACAGAATTACAGATTCAGATTTCTACTTTAATTTCATTTTTTTTTTTTTTAATCAAGCAAATGTATGCAAAATACATCTTTCTTTGCTATTCAAAAGCAAATAAATAAGCACAAAAACAGCCATATACTTCTTACAGAAAGTAATACATTTCATTCAAAAATATACCGAACTTTGACAAAGTTATCAATCTTTGGATAGTACAGCAAATATAATCAGTCAGGAGAGAGCTTTTCGTGGCCTTATGTGCTGCGGAGCCGTAGTGTATGGAGATACACTGAGAGCTGCTCAACTGTACAAATAACACAAACACTCAGTTATCCAGGTCACGGACTTTCAAACAGTAGTAAGTTAAAGGCATCTGTGTAGTCGCCGACAATGTTTCACTACTCATCCTTTCTTAAATATGACATCGGCCAAACATTGCTGTAATGTTGCAGGCAATCGGCTGGTCTGACATCCTCTACTCATTAAGTGTTTGGACCAGTGCTAATAAAGTTGAATATATGAAGCCTTTGAGGCTCGTCAAGCTTTTGTATGAAGGTTAATATAACGCAGAATTATTCTAAAAAAACAGCAAAACTCCTGCATGGTGACTCCATTGGCAGAACAGTGATAAAGGTTTGCCTTCAGTTACTGCAAACATTCATGAACTCAAAGTAAACAGCAGGCTACAGCCTCAGGGTACACGCTGTGGCAAAAGGAGGGGATTCTCTGCCTATCAGTCGCTGTCGTTTGGCTCAGTCACCAAAATCTGGGATGTCATCATATGAGTAACCACGGTAACCTTTAGCGGCGTAGTAGGCTATCCTCAAATGGTAAAATCCAGGAAGGAAAACAAGTAGCCCTATGATGATGACAGGTATGGTGCGGTCTGGATGCTGAAAACATAACAAAGAACAGAAAATGTAGAGATTTCTTTGGAATGAGGGCTACACGAGCCGGAAAGCTTGAGAATTAGTGATCTACTTTAGGTGCGTGTCAGACCCAGCATTACTCAGAAAAATCATGAACTGAAATACTGCACTTGGTAATCAGGTGCTGGAAGAAGCATCACAGAGTCCTTAATGTTCTTTACCATACTTATATTCATCTTGCCCTCCGGCATGACATAAACATCCTCAGAATGAAAAGGGTGTGTAGGAGGCACACAGACATAATGCCTTCAAACGGCTGAGGTCTGGTTTCATGTAAATCAGCAGTCATTTCATATTCAGAGCAGCTAACCACCAAGAGGCACAAGCAGCCTCCACCAACGCCAAGAGAAGTGTTTATTCTCACCACCAGATGGCAGGCTTGTGCACCGAGTTACTGTATCCCTCTTACTGTTTTTTTTTTTTTTAAAAGAGGCACTGCTGCATAGGCCATGGCAATGGGCTTCACCTTATTGTAGCCGTAAGCATTTTAAACACTGGGTTTGTTTGTGCCATGGACATTTCTATAGAAATATATGTAAGGTACAATCTGAGGGAGAATTGATCCAAATGGCAAAAAACATGAAGTTCATGTAAAATATGTTGAAATATGTGCTTCTGAAAAAAAAAAGTGTAAGATTCACTTACTGTTTGATTGTGAGGTTTCAACTGCATCTCATGGTCTTCATCAGCTGATTGAGGCTGCTACGTTGTCATGAAAATGGCTCAGTTGTCCTCACTTGACTGAGGTTCCATACTACAGACTACTATAGATATCTACACGAGAACTGAGCAAACCTCGTCTACTAATGAAGACCAGCTGATGCAGATGAAAGCTCTGGAAAAAAGCCAGTAGGTGGACCTTGTATTATTATTTCAACTGTGAGTCACCTCATTGTCTTTTCGTCATTGTTGGGAAATGACCCCTTGATTGTTCAAAATGTCTTTCTACAGTCTTCACTTAAGACGCTGACATAGTTCCACAGTTTAACAGACAAACTGCCGCCTAATACACTTACATTCATTTCCTGGAGACTTACCCTAACCACACTCACTTACAGGACTTGTAAAGTCTTGACTGATTTTGAAATTTGTTTGCATCACATACACAAGGGGAAACTTCCCAGACGGTATCTGTAACCTCGAACATGCACACACTACAAGATTAGAAAATCATGGCGTATCACACACTACAGGATGTCATTATGGTTATCATGCCAGAGGCGCTGTGATCTCACATGAGCTCATTTGGGAAGCAGACGTAAACAAAATGGAGGCTGACATGGTGCAACCTGCTTTAATGATGCTTTACGGTGAGAAAAAACCAAAAGCAGAAGGCCGAACATATCTGGGTGAAAACACAGCTGGGGGGATACAGTCTAAACTCATTAGGGCCGCCCTCATAACTTCACACAAGTTTGATATTTCTGATTTGAAGTCTGGATGATCACATCACTACTTTCCAAGCAGGACCACAGTAGCCAATGACTGCAGCAGTAATATTAAACGTTCTAGCCTTCGCAGCTAACGTTAGCTAGCATGCAACTGTTGACAGATATTAAATTTGACAGTTAAAATTTCACCTCCAGTTCTCGCTGAAGAACAGAACACCATTTTTCACCCTGACTTGCTTGACCTTCTGCTTTAGTTTTTTTCTCACAGCAAAGCATCACTAAAGCAAGTTGCACCGTGCCTGTCTCCGTTTTGTTTACATCCGCTTCCCTGTGAAATAATTTGAGATGATAATCTTAATAATATCCTGTAGTGTGTGTTGCATCATTTATTTCTAATCTTGTAGGGCATGCATGTGTGAGATCAGAAAGAGGAAACCAAAAAAACTATTAAATGACATTCTTTCAACCCAAAACTCCTTCAACTTCTTCCAACCTGGATCGCATTTTTCCATTATCTCTTCCTTGAACCTTGTGTAATTTAAGGTATTAGACATGCTATTTTAACTCGCGTGGGCAAATTGGCAAGTACACTGCTCCAATATTCCAATACTGTCTTCATGTCAGATCAAATTTTCTGCAAAGACAATCTGCAGACTGGAAAAACATTAGCAGTGGCCTCCTACTGATAATTACAAATACACCAGTAATATGAGCAGACTCGGTTATCTCTCACATGGAGTCATGAATTGAGGAAGTAGAGACCACAGCAGGGGATCCACCAGATTTGGCATTCCAAGGTGTTAAATATCAAAATCATTAGTTTTATTGAAACACACACACACACACAAACCATCGTGGCCACGGAAAGCAAGAGTGCTGAGGAATATTGGCAGCAAGGCAATTATATCGTCAGGACAATTGTTCAATTACAGCTATTTAAAGACTATATTAACAGCAGGGTGAGTGTTTTAAACGCTGCTTGAGTTGCAATTTTGGAGGCTGTGTTGGCTCTCTAGATGCAAGTCGAATGTCTCCTCTGGTAATGGATGAAATGTTTTCATACAATAGCACAAAGTGTCGGAAACTGTCAAGTACCGAAAAGTGGCACAGAGAGTCTGGTCAGATTAACTGTCTTGTTTACTTTTTCTTTGTTGAGATGGTTCCTGGTTATGTTCCAGCTTATGTTCAGACAACGTTCCAATTTAACATTTAGTTTCTAACACTTCAACATTTAATAATTTATCATTGAAAATGTGTCAAACAAAGCATCAGAACTGAAATTCAGATATTATCGGCAGGACTGATACAAATGATATCCAAACCTGGTTTCATTACATTTCATCCTAGATTTCATTTAATTGCTGAATACTTTTGAAGTTTGGACTGCAATCTGTTATCAGCCTCAAAGGAATAGTTTTGGGAAATTCATTGACTCACATTCATTCCAACTATACGGACTCACTTGGACCCGAAACCCATCAATGTAATTTGCCATTTCACCAGAATTTAACACATGAATGAACTAAACTCACCTCAACCTTTATGGTTCCAGACAGAAGAAGAGCCCCGAAGATTATAAGCAAGGAGCCGATCAAAAACAGGAATATTGCCAGTGCAATCGCCTTGTACGGGACCTTTGGCGGGCTTTTCTTGAACTGTAAATGGTTCAATTGTTGGACAAAATACAAGACGTTTAGTTTCTCTGAAGTGTTTTTTAATGAATGTGTAGCGCAGCCACAGTGCGTTTTACCCTGGCAGACTCAAAACAGAAAGAAAATGTATCAGACTTTTGCAGGTGGCGTATCTTCACTGGTATAATCACAGAATGCACATTTCCAGGAAGTCATTCATGGGGACTTACCTCAAATTAATTACCTGTGGAAGTAAAAAGGTGATTTTTTACTAACCATGGGCTTCTGACAGTCCACACAGCAGTAAAAGACACCAAAGACAAAATTACCAAAGAAGAGGAACAAGTATCTCACCTGTAAGTCTATGTAACCGTCTTCATCAGCAGCCAGCCGTGAATACTTGACCTTGTTGGATGTTCCAGCAACTGACATATTGTTTCTAGATGTCTTCATTGTGGCATAAGAGCTGTTTGGAAAGAGAGATACAAAGAGGCAATCATCCATAATACCTCCACAGTAACCTTTGATTCCTGGCCCAATCTTACTTCTTAACTCTACTCTTTAATAATATATTGCTCATGGATTTTTAACACAAGGCCAAATACTTTCAGAAATGTGAGGTAAGTTAAGTTATACTGTAGCTACTATGGTATGAAGTAAAAAATCACTAATGCTAGACAGATTTATATCATCTGACAACATGAATGAATAATAGTTTTTAAGAGGGTACAGCACACTTTCTAAAAGGCCACCCAAGTGAAAATCACAGTGTGAGAGGCTAGTGAGCAGAAGATGTTTATCCCCTCGTTTCATTTCCACAATGTCACCGCTTTTTGAGAACACTGGCCAGTCAGCATCTGACATAACTTTCCAGTTAACATTTATTTTTCTTGTTTAAACGCGGGAAAAGGTCACTGACTGCCCCTACTAAAGATTATTCATTAGGGAGCACACTGTCTTAGTGGTTTGAGAAACTTATAACCTTGTTTTTCTGCAAAACCTGCCTTGAACGGGGACTGAAGGAAGCATTTGATTCTTATTAAGGAAATATTTTGTCAATTATGTTAGTATTACTGAATTAGTTAGTATTATTAAGAGAAATTAGCATTAATCTTGTGTACTATTTTCATTTTACACTAATATTTCTTGTTTTTATTCCACACAAGTCAGTCAGCATTAATAAAGAGCATTTACTCCATCACTATAAATCAGATTACACTGGTATCCACGCACAAAGAGAAGTGTGACTATGCATGTGATGTGATCTTCCTCCAGGCCTAAGTTCTGTTTATGTTGGAGTTTTTGGCTCTATGCATTTGTGTACTTGAGGCCCCCCACGGGAGACCAAATTCCATGAATAAAAACTGTTGTTCCTGCTTGAACAGAGTATGGAGGAGCTTTCAGAAACATTCTGTTATTTTGCTAGCAGCTGTCACATCAACTCACCACACAGTCTGTGTGATGAGGAAAGCTCCAGGTTATAGTTGTTGTGAAGTTGCAGCATTCACTGCAGCAAGGGAATTCTGTGGATTTAGCAAAAATGGAAGAAAGTGTTTTGCGAAACCATTTCTGGAATCCCCTATATTATCTGAGGAAAGCATATGCAGCTTTGAGTGCACGCCGAAAATACATATATTAGGGAGCATTTATTAGTGTTCATCTGGCTTGGTTTCAGAGGGAGAGAGAGTATCTTTAGTGCAAATATCTTTTGACAAGACAGTTTTGAGGATTTTGTAGCATTTGCTTTTACTGTTCACAATATATCAAAATAAAGCTACTGTGAGCAGATGGGAGACAAATTACAGGAAAAAAAAACATCATAAAGTGTCACAGAAGCGTTTCAGTGCTCCTTCTCACAGATTATCCAAATTTCTTAAACTCTGCTGCAGGGATTAACATCTTTCTTGTAAAAAAAAAAAAAAAGATATTCCCTATTTTGTTGTCAGTGATTGTGGAGGACAGTGCTGTCTAACAGTATCTTAGTATCTCAGTATCTTTTGTACTTTTCAATCTGTACTTTTTGTTTTAAAAAGGGACAGACTATTTAATTTAATTGTATTTTATTGTGTCTAAGTTTCTGTTCAATTTTGTATTTCAATATTTTGTATTGTTGTGACTTGACCTCTGTACCGCACTCTGGCACAACAATTTCCTCCGGGACAAATAAAGTCATTCTTATTCTTATTCTTCCATAGGTGTCAGTTTGCCGTGCAATCTGGTGCCTGTGAAGGCCACAGCATCTGATTCACATCAATTCCATATTCACTAACCCGTTCGGTGAGCCCTCGTGCCGTGTCTGGAAGCATTTGGGTTCCACAGGTTTCTCCACTTATTTATTCAGGTTTTTCCTTCAATTTGCCATCTGTCCTGTGTTGTACTTTATCATTGTGTGTTTTAAGGACTAATGCTTTAACAGTTCAACTATAAAATCATTTATCAGTGTTGAAACAAGTAATATACAAAACAGGGCTCTAGTATTCCTACACTAGAAGTATACCCTGGCAGGTATTAAACTTGATTCATAGGTTCTGTATGTGACAGGTGTTCATACTCATATGGTAGCTCAGCTTGTCAGTTAGCCACTGCAGCTTCTGTGAATAGCATGTATGATTTGTTAGCATACTGTGCCTTTATCATTCTAGTGGAAATACATGGATTTAACATGAACTTTTAGAACTTTTATAGAACTGTTTCCACGTCCTCTTGTGAAGTTGTGTACTATAACACATACACGAAAAGCTGAGGGAGCTGAAGAGTTTTGTATCACCTCATGAACTAAGTCTGCTATTAATGGATCTGAATCACTGTTCAGTGCGGCTTATGGCAACGACAACAACAAAGTAGCTTCTGTGCATTGATAACATGAAGTAGCTAAAGTTTCTGCACAGCAAACGGGTAAAAAATGATTGTCTTCACTGCGGGGTGAAATGCTAAGTTAACCTGCTTTGGTTATCAATGCCTAATGAACACTAGCACACCAACACAGAGTTAGTTAATTAGCTGCAGCTTTAGCCTCTTAGAAGTTACGTAAGCTAAGGTGGCGTGACACGCACGCACCTATCTACTTTTAAAACTGGTTTCTTCTCGCTCCTCTCTTACCTTCACTTGGGGCACAACAAACACCGTGAGTGTTGTCATTTAGCGCAGGTTGCTCCTCTACGTTGCCACATCAACATTCATGGAGGGAAATATACGTCAACTTCCTTATTTTCAAGTATTGCGCATGCGCACTTCTCCTCTTCCATGTCCTGTCCCAGTTGACAGGCCTCATGTTGTTGTCCTTCCACATCCTGGCTCAGTTTAGCTGAAGTCACACTAGCAATCCTACAGTGTGGAAAGATCCACTTACAAGTAAAAAAAAAAAAAAATCTCCTTTAAGCACACAGAGGTTGTATTAGCTTAATGTATTTAAATGATCAAAAATAAAATTTGAATAGCCTCTTTCACTAATATATTGTTATTGCATTATTGGAGTATTTTATTGTTATTCTCCTTCTACTTCTACTTCTACTACTACTACTATTATTATTATTATTATTACTATTACTATTGTTATTATTATTATCATTAGTAGTAGTAGTAGTAGTAGTAGTAGTAGTAGTAGTTAATCTAGTAGAAGTATGGATAGTGAAATCTGTAACTATTGTTCATGTATTGTAATACATATAGGCTAAGTCTCAATCAGCAACATGTGTATTAATAGCTGTAAAGTATAGTTCAATTGTAAATTTCAATAAAATTGTAACCCTTATATGCTATATATAAGAATATATCCTTATATACTTCAGTACAGTAATTGAGCACATATACTCACCTAACACCACCAAATTATGAGTAGTTATTAAATACTTTTCAAAACTACAAGGATACCAAAGACAAAAGTAGTCCTTACCTCCTCTCCTTAGTCTTTAAAGACTCTTGCTGAATGTGTTTTGGAAAGCACAGTTTCTTAATTTTCTTTCTTTTTGTAAGACCCTGATCATAAGCGTAGGTGTCACATAATATACTAGCTTTTTGTGCATTTTTGTCATCAAGATCTTTTAAAAAAGCCCCCAAATATGTGCCGACTTTTAAGATACACAAAGGTAAGTGAAAGCATCAAACATCTTCACCCTCCGTTGAAAATTCCAGACATGCAGTCCTCAAAAAAACACACCATCCTCAGGGCTACTTTTCTTTTTGTTATATTCCCATAATACTCTTCTTTATTTGTAGCCTCATATGAGTACTTTTACTGTAAACTCTCTGTAATCACATTCCAGTGAATTTACTGATTGACTCTATGGTTGTTTGGTTAAGCGTACAAAAAGGAAATTAAACTGCAATTTCAGAGAAAGACCCTTCAGTTTGGGCTTTTTGCCTGTCATGACAGTCAGTCACATAATTACTGTTAAACTGATATGGATATTTGAAGGCTGAAAAAAATGCTGTTGCTAAGAGCTGTCTCTTTACTTTTATTCAGTATTTGCACCAGATCTATATTCTTTGTATGGTGACAACTCAGTTTGTGCAATGAAAGGATGGCAGATCCACACAAACTCTTTTGTGTTTTTAAGCCCTTTGAAATGAGATACACTGCTGCCTTTAAGAACCTATTTAAACTTTGATCTGTATGGAACACCCACCATCTTATAGTAATCTACTTTTTTCATGATTTGTGAATACCAGCATGGAGGTATTTCATTATGTGACTTTTACTATATTATCTGGTCCATGGAGCAACAATCTTTACTTGAAATTGGTTTCTTTTAGTGTGTCAACCTCTTGTACCAAGTGAGAGGCACTCAGCTTTGCAGATACAGACATGGTACTGTAAACATTAATCAGTCTCATTTAGAGAATTGAAGAAAAACATATTTGCTGAGGAAAAATATTACTAACGACTGCTTCACTGGTAAATTATTCTTAACAGCATTTGCAGACTACCAATAGCATTCGCTACCGTCCTCCAGGCAGCATTTCTTCTATCAGTGGGAGTCAGAATCAGATAGGAAGAGGAAGAGAGTTCACACAGTTCAGTTGACAGACAATCCATATAGCTGCATCCAAAACTAGCTCGGGTTATTTGTTGTGTGCTAATGTTGATTTACAGTATATTGTTAATTAGGTAATCATTTACAATGTTTGAATATAATAATGAGACCAAAGGTCTGCACACATTCTGCTACCTCTCTGAGTCTTTGGTGTTACTGTGAGCTCAATACTGTGGACCAAATTTTGTGACAATCCATTTAATATCAACTTCATGGTGGTCGAAGTCGAAAGGATTCATCTTCTGGGCACAATGTCTGAATATATGAAAATTCCACAGCAAACCATCCAAAAGCTACATATAAACATTAGATATTTCAGTGAAAAACTAAATTGTCAACCTGCTGCTGGCACTACAGGATCGGCAGAGTTTTGGGGCCTCATCCTCTGGAGACCATGAATTTCATTGTTATCCAACTGACACGCTGACGCTGTCATCCATAGAGCCATGCTGTTGATAGGGCTAAAAATAATAATAATAAGGTGACATGGGCATCTTTATTAGTAACTGTGTCTGTCTTTGAACTTTTGTCATATTGCATGTCACAATCTGCTTCATGGAAAATGCAAAACACACTGTAGCACAGCACAGATCCTGAATTCAGTCCACTTTTAAGCGAGCATCCTTTATTCAGATGAGCATCTCCCAAAACAAACACACCCACAGCATTGTGGGAAGCCTCTGGCAGTAAAAAGAGTAAAAGACGTATTACTGGAATGATCAAACAGTTTGAGTCTGGAGTTGACTGTCTGAATTGTCTTTTTTCTGCTGAATCCAGGAAACCAGGGACCTCTGCCGAGAACTCACTGTGCTCAGATGAACTCTATACTATCATAAATAAAACAACAGAGTTAATACTACGCTACTTATACACACTACTCATCATTGTGAGAAATTTAGACAGTACTTGGCAAGTCAAGTAAGAAAAACTAGTGGAAAAGGCTTTACATCATGACCATCATCCAAGCCATTACTGTAGCCATTACTGAATAAAGTACACACCAAATGACATATCAGCAACACTTCTTTCTTACTATATTAAATCAAAAAGCACATCACCAGAACTCCTCAAACACTCACCAGAGAACTTCAGGAAAACAAACTCATGTTTTACAATACAGCTCTACTCACCTATATTGCCAGTAATTAAAACTCTGACAGTCCCAAACTTTCTTTGGTATTTGATAGCCAGTCAGATACATTTAATAAAATAGATACAATCAAATGAACAGAAAGTCTTGAGGTACACAGTGCAAATGTATTGAACCATCTATCAAAGCCTGATGGCACTTTAATAACAAAAACCTGTTTCTGTCTCTGGTCATCAGAAAGTGCTGAGAAGTTGCGGCTGAAAATTAATGCCAGACTTGATGCCAAGGTGCGCCTGCTACCATGGAAAATATTACATGGCCTGCATCCTCCTTTTCTTTATATTCACAACCACAAGATTTTCACTCCTGCGGCTGCTCCAGCAGTCATAAAGAAGAACTCCAGAGATGCACTCGATGCTTCGCCTGCTGTGGCAGAGCTGGCAGGACATCCTGTTCACCTCGACAGGCCCATAATGCACCTACTGTTGTGTTGTATGGGTTTGTCCTTTAACTGTAAAGGTTTTTTTTATCTTCCTACCACAAAAAAAGAAAATGAATAAAACAACTAAAATAGACAAAGTATAAGTATTATCTTATCTAGTATTAGTGTAACTGCTAACTGAGTGTATGTGCTGATGCTGCAGATTTATGTATGTACATAGTGTGTACAATATGTACATACGTGTGTGCGTTTATTTTTTGTTTGATTTGTATTTTTAGTGTGCAGCTGTTCTTCCATATGCATCAAGCAAGCTGTTGTGCATCTTTACGTGAATCGTGTGAGAATATTCATGGAAAAAACCAATCAAGGAAAAGTCCACTGTTTTCTGGCAAACATCTTGAATCAGTCATTTTAAAGGAACTTCGGGCCCTTAAGCAACTGTTGCTAGAACCAGTAAATCATCTTAGCTATTATTAGACTTGCACGGATTAAATGAAACACTAACCTGTTATAAATGTAGCACAGTATTGGCACCAATTAATAGGACATTCCTTAAGTGGGCTCAGCCACGTCACTGCCATTAATTGGATGCCATGTGCTGTATTTCCATTTCATTTCCCTCTGAGCTTTTTCCTCTTCTTATCTCAACTGTTGATGTATTCAACCTGGTTTTCTGTCAACCCCAGAGGCTTTATAAGTTAATGAAACAAAAGTGCTCATTTCAAATTCCATTTGCCCATCTTTAAGTGCATCCTGTGATTAATTGAGTCCACCATATCTTTTTGCCCAAACAAGTCCCCTGGTATCACAGGCGTCCACCAGCATCTCTGCAGAGCCGTGCCCAGCATGGGAAATCAAATTAGGATTGACATCATTTCTTTGAAAAGGCTACCTTGCTGTATATACACAGGAGGGGGAAACAGTGTGTCATACATTTGATGGATGTGTAAGTGCACCATCAGTCTCTTATTAAAACAGTCTGGGTCTAGGAAGGCTGCACAGAGACCCATGTCAGTTTCCTGCTCAGCTATCAGTGCTCAAGCTCCTGCTGCCTGTGTGACAGTGGGTCAGGACCTTAAACAGGCAGCTGAGCATCATGTGTAGGATGCTCCAATTGCAGCATTTTCAAAACCGCAGATCATCATATGACACCTTATTTTCTGCCCCCTAATACATTAAATATCAAAGCTGCATTAATTGAGTTTTGGCCTGTAGAGGGCAAAGAATAAAACAAGCTGACAGACAAAGAGTCTGGGCATATTATCATCTGGTTGAGTTGTTATAACTAACATATGAATAAACCTATGCCTATTTACACATGCATAGACATGGAGCAGCACTATAATTTATTTGGAATTGTGTTGGTTGCAAAACCAAAACAGTAAGCTAAAAGAGGCACAAAATAGGGTGGTGATTTTCTGTGGGATTAAGATGAGCAAACCCTCACACATTACTCTAGTAATTTGATTTAGTGTAAACATAGAAAAATTGATGAAGGCAGTTTCAACAACTTGGATGCTGCTGCATCTTCTCTAGATACAATTAGCATATGATTCAGCAAAGCTGTTGGATTGTTTTTGAGTTGAGTGCAGCAAACAAATATCCATCCACTGCAGACAGCCGTGCAACTGCAGTATCTCTCCTGCTTTCCACAACCTTGTGCGCTAAGCTTTTAAAGCTTCATTCATATTTCATAGCTTCATTTCCATTTCATAGGAAAAAAGAAAACAAAAAAAAAGCCTCAGAGCAGTTAACCAAGTGCTCCATATGTGTTTGTCATCAGTTGCAGCCAGGATACCAGTTTTATGTTTATAGCAACAAGCTGCACCTTCGCACAAAGAGAGTAATATGTTTATTAAATGTTGTGGACAGTACATGCCTACAGACTTTTCTCTGTGCAGTGACAAGGAAAGGTTTAAAACACTGTATCCGATAGTAGTGCATGGCTTCTTTTCTAAGGTAAAAATGCTTTGAAAAGGCAATAAATCTGCATATTGTGGAGGAGTACAATAGCATCATGTATCTGCCAGGACTTGAAAACTGTCCAACACACAGAACAAGGGAACAAGATTTGGACCACATGACTGAAACATTGAGATTTTGGAAAGGTAATAGTAAAAAGACAAAGAAATGTGTTTGACAGGGGTGGTGACATCGTATGACAGAATGTTGATAAACGTTTCAGGTGAAGGCGCGGACTGGTCGTCGATCGCTGCTTCATCAGCTAATCACTCAATATCTAGATCTATATTATTGTCTTTCATGAGAATTAACGAGATACAATGACTATAAAATCAATTTTAAAGTGTTTTGGTTTATTTTACACGGTAAATAAGAAAAACTATTTTCTTAAGTTTCATGAGAAATTCTATAAATTCTTTGTGTAATATGGCAAAGCCGAGTAAACATCAGCCGCCTTTGCCCAACTTAATGTCTAATTTCCGTTCAATTATCCCAACCTGCAAAGTTGGTGGTAGCCATTATTGCTCAGCTAAGTATATTAAAAGTTTAAGGAGTTCTGTAAATAGTTTCTGAATGTCATGTCTCTTTTTCTCATTAAAGAAATCATCCAGGATGCTGGTGTTCAGCCAGCCTCGCTCCTGCATTCAAGCAGCAAACTGGATGAACAATTAGGCGCACTAATCTCATGAGGGCAAGCCTTTACCTCCCTATGAATAATTTAGCATTTAACCAACTGAAGCTGATAACAACGAAATGTGTTTCTCTCTGCCAAGTGGAGGCTGGAGCCGAGCGTATTTGCATTGCCCTGCCACTGAAAAGAGAGAGCAGGATTTTCCCAAAATGTAATCAGTTTCATGTCTGAAGTCGACAAATGTGAGAGAGCATCAGTTATGAGAGGAGGCCCTGAGTGCTACAGTGCAGCAACGGCTCTCTGAGATGCTCATCATCTGCCTAAGACACGGAACGTGACCTTTAAAGTGAAAGAGAGACATTTATATTTGGTTTCTTTTGAGAAAGGTAACACAAGTTAAACAAGAAAACTGCAGACAGAAGCATTCCTGCCCGTGGTATAAATGACTGACCAGGAAGTGTGATCTTTTTAGATCAGAATCAGAGCAGCAAAGTCGTGTCCACCTGTTAATGCATGAGCACCCGTGTGAGTTTCCCTCCGCAAGCAGCAAATCACAGGTTAGCAAGTTGGTGTACGTTCAATAAACACACAGATCAACGGAAAAAGGAAGAAACAAGAAGACGAAACACTTGTCTTGTCGGAGTCATAAGTACAGTTTGAGTGTTTGAGTCATTCTCTAAACTTTGAAGAAAAAACTTTCAAGCTGTCATTTCAGGGCAGGAGCGCAGGCTCTTTCAACACAACTGAGTCTAAAATCTGATAGAACTTAGCATGACCTATGTAAATGAGCAGACGGGCTCACAGAGAGGATTTAAGATGAACACTGCCTCCCAAACAAACTGCCTCAGGACTCTCAGCATTTACGCCTCTTAAATCTTCACAGAGCAACTTGACAGAAACCTTAAAGGTCTGTGTCTTGGGACCAGGCTGTTTTTTTTGTTTGTTTTTTTGGTGGTGGAACTTCTTTTGACATCAATCAACATTCCTTGAACAGACAGCAGATATTCAGTATTAAACTCTATTCTGATTTTGAGGTTGTATACCACGATTTCATCCCTCAAACAATTTCAGCCATCATACCTTTATTGGGGTGTTACGTGCGATCAATTTCAGCGTCTTTATATACATGCCATTAATTAGTCATGTGACTTTACAAAAGGAAACAAGATTATAATAAATATACTGCACTTATTTGCCAGTTTATTAGGTATCTTAAATTAATGCAGACGTAAAACAACAGTCCTGCAATGAATGAGATCTTCGTGAATGTTTTAATGGTACGTTTTTTTAAAAAGTGTTAATTTCAACTGTATGATCATTCTGTTGGGTGCAGTTTGTGGTGTGTTGAGTTGTATTATGTTACACACAGTATTTTGTCCTTACTATACTGTACCATTTTTTACAAAACACTACGTGTAATCTTACCGTGATGGCAATTATTTTCACTTTCAAAATACAGCATGGTTAGATTTAACATGGACGTTCATAGGATCACCAAAGTCACAGGGATGCACAACCTGGAAATCATGAGTGTGTAGTCAGTGAAAGTCATCTTTCTCTGGGGATCATGAATGTCTGTACAACATTTAATGGCGATCCACCCAACAATTGGTTTTATGTTTCAGTCTGGGCCAAAGTGGTGATCCGTCACAGTGACATTGCCATTTGAAGCATTGAGATAATGTCCTACTTGGCCAAATTAAAGTGTATGTTCTTGTACCATGCAGGCAGGTAGAAGTCACACAAGCCCGCTCATGGAAAGTATACAAACTGCTCTGTGACATCCTCTGGGGCGGAGGCGCCTGGCTAGTATCCATGAGATTAATCTAAATAGGCAGTTTCTGTTCACTGTTTTCAAAGTCAGGAATAGACATCAGTTTACTGACTGACGCCAACACTTGTTGATGATGAGCTCCACATTGCGTGTGTCACCTGGCAAACAGAAAGGCCAGTCTGAAGACGATATATTGACAGCCACAAATGAACAATGAAAGTTGCAATCTAAACTCATGGACTAGAAAGATCCATACCCGACAGCAGCCGACTTATGAGACAACTCTGTCATTTGAAGATGAATGCATCACCCCAGCATTCAAGACAGATGTGAAAAAAAAAATCTCAAAGTGAGCGCTGCTGCCAGGCCCCATGGCAGCATACGAGACACCTGTGGTCAGGTCACGGACGCGCCGCAGAAGCCATAAATAACCTGAAACAATAACCTGAGAGAAGAAACAGCCTATTTGTCATCTTTGAAGTATTGCCGATGGGCTGGACCCTTCCCAAGCCCATTCGGCCTGTCCTCATCTTCATCACGTTTCAGGTTTCCACATACGTTTAGTTTGCTGATAATACCACACTTCTTATATTTTAGCACTATTCAGGGCAAAATGTATTTTTTCTTAACGTCTTGTCTTCAATAAATCTAAACGGTTTAGTCTTTGGGAGCATGAATGTGGCCTGCAAATTTCAGCTCAATCATCTCATTACGTTGTTAAATATCCTTTATGCAAAGATGATGATGCTCATCCTCTGGAGATCGAATATTTGTGACTATTTGCCTATTAGACTTATGGACCAATTCAATTATGCGCTGATAGCAAGGCTGATAGAAGTCAGGGGTCACCAGAAACATTAGGGTTCATCCTCAGTGGGCAGTCTAAGTTTCCTGAAAGTCTAGCCTCAGTGTTTTTTACTGGTCCTCCAACAGTGCCAAACCAGCGAATCAGCGAATTTGTCTGGGACCATTTTCAGCGGTGGCTGAATACATGTATGGTGCTCTAGTGAGCATTTACAACAGCAGGGCGGTGTATGTGCGATGAATTCAAAATAAACTAGTGTATGTGTTTATGGTAATGAAACCTGTAACTGGAACCTTTCACGCAGTGCAACAGACAGGATTTTTTTGGATCCACAGACAGTGTTAACAGTAGCCTGTTAGTTGGTAGCTGGTTTTCATGAGATCATCTCAACGTTTATCCTTTAAAATCAGTTTTTTTTTAATTCCCTTTGAATTTCCCTTGTAACAAACATTTAAAAACATATTAGAAGTTTGCTTTAGTTACAGATGATTATTAATACTCTGGAGTGTGATAGCAGCTTTGTCAGCTGGCACTCTCCGGGTCTCCCACATCAAACTGATGAGCAGGGCACGGGAACACCCCCTAATTAAAAGGTATGAGTCGCTCTGCCGGGGGGCGGGGCCCTGGAGGATCAGGTGGGGTGGTCCTCTGTGACTTTCTCTCCCACCAGAGGAGGCAGGAGGACGGCGCGAGGGAGGGAAGCTGTGCGCACCGGCTGTGGCGGATAGAATAACGCATGGCTGCCTTCTGACAAAATTAGCTGAATTGTTTCCTTTTCTCTAAACTCGGAGCAGTGAGATGTGTGCGCTCTGAGAGAGGTAAGACTGCTTTTTTTTTTATTTTCTCATCATCCCACTGCTTATTTAACAGGCTGAGTGATTTCCAATTTCCATAATGTATAATTATGATTATTTTTGATTATTTTTAATCAGCTGGAGGATATGGTGATTGTTTTTTTGTTTTGTTTTTTGCTCGGTTGTTTAATAGGCCATTGATGAACACATTGTGAAAAATGCCTCATTTTCACCATCAGTTGATGATGCTAATTCATGCAGCCTGATCTTTAATGTCTAATGTTTGTTCTGTGCACATGTCAAAAGTATTCAAACGTGATAAAAGGAAAGAGCAGAGTTTCGTATTATGTATGTATGTATGTATGTATGTATGTATGTATGCGTATTGAACAAAAACAATAGGCTGTTTCCCTTTGCAGCCTCATTAAGATTTATATTCACGACACCCCCCCTCAACAGGTAGGCCTAACTTAATTTAGAAACACAGATGTAAGTGTAAATATTTTTTTATTTTTATGAATATGAGGGAAATGACGAATGATTGGTTTTAGGAGCGAAAGCGAAGGCTCACAGTTTGAAGCTGTGGAAAATGTAACACTATCATCAGAGATCTTGCACCTGGGAGGAAACACTAACAGCAAACCTCCTCAGATGGATGAGGTCAGATTAGTCAAATTAGTTTTATTTAAATGGCCCAGTATCACTAGTCACATTTGCTTGAAAGGCTAAGCAATGCAGGCTCCATCCTTAGACCTCATGGAAGGTGAGAAAGCACAAAATAAAGCACTCCACCATCCTTTCTTAAGGGCAGCCAGTTGCTCCTGTTCAAGGTTGATGAAACAAAATGATTAATGTCATGAAGGTTTTGAATTATGAACTTCAGGCAATAACAATTCCCACTGGAGAGTGCAGCTTTCCAGAGATGGACTTCAAATGTACAGTAATTCATCATGATAGTGCACTGCACCAGAGAGCTGACAGAAACTGTTATATTACAGCGTTTGTAGGAACAAATAGAATATGAACTCGACAGTGGCAGCAGAGTAGATTACCATATTGACAGGAGTTGTGTGCACTTGGAAAGGATGTTGGATTTCATTTAGCTGATGTGAAGGAAACTTATTCTAGTCAACATTTAAAATCCAGGAATTTGTCTTAGTGGTGCTGCGGAGAAATGTTTGGAATATTTGAATGCAAAAACATTCTCTGCTCCCAGCTTCTCAAATGTGAGGATCTGATGCTTTTGAGGATGTCTACGTGTATTTTCTGACATTATATGTCAACCCATTAATCAAACACAGAATTGATTGATTTCACAAGCAATCGATAGATAGCAAATAATTGCTAGTTCCAGCCATACAGGGTGTGCACAAGAAACAGTAATAAAACGGGTGTGTTACGGGTGAGGAGGTAAGATGTATGTTTCCATACAGAGTGATGGCAAGCACATGCTTTAAAAAAGAACAGGACTTCCAGATCAGCTGCATAGACACAATGTTGTCAGGGAGACAGTGTTAATATTGTGCACATTACTAGTGTGATTAGAATGCTGTCCTATGCCTATGCTGCTGTTTTGATTGAATATGCCCTTGGTCAGGCTACATTAAGCCATTTAATACGTTTGCTAAATATTCTCTCTCCTAAAACAAAATCCCAATTATGAGTCCAATCTTAGATTTAATAGGCTGACTTGTTTCAGTTCTGTAATGGCCCCTCAGACTGAGGAGACTAACGGGAAAGTTTCTCCAAGGGCAAAGCAACATCTTTTCCATGAAATCCACTAATGCAATAAGATAAGCAGTACATTTAGATTTCAGATGTAAATTGAAGCGTAATGATGTCCACTGATAGCTTTTAATCAAATATTTTCTCCAGAGAATGTACGCAGTCTCGCTGTTGGGGTGAGCTGCTGGTCAGCTGAAAGAAAATACCCTTAGAGACGCAACTAGTGATGATTATCATTTTCTATTTATGTTTTTTCAACTTAATTGAGGAAATTTATGTATATGTTTATATATTTTCATATATTTTAAGCCCATCACAAATTCGTCAACTTGCTTGTTTTTCCTGACCAAGAAAAGGGGAAGCAAAAGATTACTAAAAGCCAAAAAGTCACACGATGGCGCGGCAAAGGGTGGGAAGGCAGTCAATTGTGGAGCAGGCTCGAAAAAGGTCATTTAACACACCTTACACCACTTCATCATTTTGTCACAGCGCTGCTATCACCCTGCCCCTTCCCCACTAATACACGCTCAGATGAAAGATGAAGCGGAAAGATATGCAGGGGAGCTTTTAGTTTAGAGCTTTTTCCTCTATGCAAATAAAATGGGTATGTATCAGGCAGGCAGCTTTAGGACGTAAATGTGTCACCTGTCCCAGACTTGCTGCTCTGGTTTTTAATTTCAAGAAAGACTTCATATACAGGTTGCACTGCCTTGAGACATATAGCACAGCACAGTGCTGCAAAACGTAGGAATACTATGTGACATCTCGCATACAATCATGTTTTACCTTTGTTGAATTGTTTCTGCTCTGCAGGCCATTATAAAACTGTTTCCTGCGTTACACTTTTCACAGCACCAGTAGTCCTAAAAACTTAGGCGGGCTGAGAAAATAAACTTTTTAGATTTGGCCAAACTAATTGAACAGGCACTTCACCACACCAAGAAATCCCATTAAAACTGAAAATGTATTTTAAATATCACTTCGTTAAACTATTCTGCAAAAACAATTTGAGATATCCATTCACCGCCTGTTTCATTTCAGTCCCCCTCTGGCTACGTCTAGTGTTTACTTGAATGAATTTCGTAGCGGGATATGCAGTGAGTGAAAGCCTTTGATCCCGCACAAACATGTGAAAAGCATGACTCTGTTCTGTGAAGGCTTTATCGCGGCTGTTTTTACATTCCTTTTTTCCTGGCCGGCGTTTATCTCACTCAGTGACATCCCAGATCTCCAACACGTACACTGCGAGTGGCACTGAGTGGGAATATCAGTGGTAGAAGCCTTCGCCACGAAAATATAGTGCCCTCCTCAAGGTTCAATTCCTTTTCTGTCATCTGGCGGTTGAGTTAGAGTTCAGCTTTCAGACACAAGACCTTCAAGGAAGCCATCACAGGCTCCGACTGAATGTCTGCTCTTAAAAAAATGATGCCTGCATTCATTTATCTCTGTATTCCCTGCATGGCTGGCTGGTTTTCTCATAATGCCACAGATGATTTTCTTTTTGCCCGAAGGAATTATTATTGCTGCTGTGGTGTCCTTGATTTTACCCCTGTTGTTTCTGATTATATCTTATTTATTTTTATCCCTTTTCTATTATAATCCCTGCCATCCCAATACTGCTCAACAGCCCTGCCACCTCCTCACCATCTCTGTAAATAGATATTTTCCTTTAATCAATCTGTCTGGTTAAATAAACGTTAAGCTAAACTCAGATATTAGTAATCAGGGGTTTTCTGGTTGTCATGTTATAGTGTTTTCCGGATGAAAGGGAAATTGTGAATGCCACTTAGTTCACTCATGCGTATCCCCTGTCTTTTCTACTGCATCTTTTAATGAAGGGAGAAGAATTTGCAAATAGAGAGGCTCTGTCCTCTGAAAAGAGAACTCCTTACTCCTTCCTTGAAAGTTTTTTTTTCAGTGATTTACCTTTAATTTACTATGTTAGATTTTAGGTGGGAAGTTTTGTTTGTTCTTATGCTGTCAAACAAAGAATAGCATTTAAGAGGTAATGAGCCTGTTTGGGTTTTTTATAAAAGCCTTGGGTTATGAATGTGTTGTTAAATATACGTTATCTCTCTTCTTGTTTTAACAGGTTGCCTGCAATAAAGCCTTCAGTGTGGTGAAAAATGACATCCCATCAGTGGCTGCCACGTAAAACATGAATATTTGTCACTTTTGTCTTTTGTTATGCTATTCTGGACAAAATATGACAAATTGTGGCAGTATATCTCTTTCTGAACACGACAACCTGCCAAGGAACCCTGGCCAAGGCCATGTGAATGGTGGAGCGTTGGCAAGAGCAACTCCATCTACAAATTAACTGGAAGAACAGTTTATGCAGGAGAAAATGCTTTTATCCTGCATTAGCAGAAGCAGAAAAGGCAGCGGGTTGAAGCTGTAGCAATTTAGGAGCAGATGTGGCATGAACGTCATCAGCCTGCAAGAACGTAATACGTCCGACAGATTACAATGGTTCCTGCTGAAAACATGAGTGTTTTCTCAGCAGCCGATCGCTGTCCCAACTGCAGCTCCTCCGCCTACCCAGAGGTGCATCTAGCCAAAGTGGTGGTTTTGGGGATGCTACTGGTGGTGTTTGTAGTGTTCGGGGTCCTTGGTAACATCCTGGTCATCCTGTCAGTGCTGTTCCACCACCACTGGCGGTCTGTTACACACTACTTCATTGCTAATCTGGCAGCGGCAGACCTGCTGCTCAGCTCCGCCGTCCTTCCCTTCTCCGCCACCTCGGAGGCTCTTGGCAGATGGGTGTTCGGCCGGTCCTTTTGCAGCGTTTGGGCCGCCCTGGACGTCCTCTGCTGCACTGCCTCTATCCTCAGCCTCTGTGTGATCTCTATCGACCGCTACTTGGCTGTCAGCTACCCTCTGCGCTACCCTGCATTAGCAACGGGGCGGCGAGGCCTGACTGCCGTGGCTGCTCTCTGGGGACTCTCAGCAGCGATATCTGTGGGCCCTCTGTTTGGGTGGAAGGAGCCCGACCCAGAAGATGAGACAGTGTGCCGAATTACGGAGGAGCCCGGCTATGCTTTGTTCTCAGCACTAGGATCTTTCTACATACCCCTGGCCATTATCCTGGCCATGTACTGTCGTGTTTACACTGTGGCAAAGAGAGAAACAAAAACCCTCAGGAAGGGCAGTAAGGGAGACGGGGTTGAGACGGAGGGGGTGACGCTGAGGATACACAGAGGGAATGCGACTCAGATGGGCAAGCAGGAGGATGATGAGGGGACTGCCAGGCATAAGCCCACCACCTTCTCCTTTCCGAGGCTGCTGAAGTTCTCAAGAGAAGAGAAGGCGGCCAAGACTCTAGGCATCGTTGTTGGTTGCTTCATTCTGTGCTGGCTCCCTTTTTTCCTGGTGTTACCCATCGGTAGGTATCCCCTGACCTCTTCTGTTTTTAGCTTGACATAATCATAACTAAAAAATTCTGTCTGCAGGACAATAAAAAAGATTTTTAACTTGTTTCCTGAATTGCAACTCTATTCTTAAAGCCTCAATAAATTGGGACACTTGGGGACAACGGAAACAAGATGTGAACACAACATTGTAGGGCTGCCACTGACAAGTAGTCATTAATTCAAGCCATTAGTTGAGTAGGTGTCGCACATTTATGATATTAATTTAATCATTTGAATGCATATTTTTGGGGGGGGTGTCAAAAAATGGTTTGAGTCCGAGGGCTGAAAAGGATTGTTATATGTAGCACTGATAGCACGGCGCTACATTACAGAGAAACACAAAACCATAATAATGAGCCTTTAAAACATAAAGTTTACAAGCGCACGGACCAGGATGAGCTGCCTGCTAACAACAACAGCAGAAGAAATGGAAATGATTCTGAATGTTTTGTTCATTTATTTCAAAACATCAAACAACTTTAGAACGTGTAACACTGGCAAAATAACTTAATAATGGGCCTCTAAAATATCAATTTTACAAGCACATGCTCAAACCGCACCTCAGGAACACTGAGAAAAGATTCTGAATGTGTTGAAAAACCAGCAAGGAGACTGTCTGAACATTTTGTTCATTTATTTAGTGGTTAGTGTAACATCACACAACTTAAGAACAAAGCCAAACCATAACCTTCTTGAAATGATTGAACACTTTGGATTTCTTGCCTGATGGGCAATGGTGGGCAGCCCTACAACACTGATATATCATCACCCTTTAAGTTGATAGTCAAACACATCCCGTAAACAAGGTCCAATATTCACTCTCTTTTAGCTCTGTTTTTGGTCTCAACCAACTCCTGAGGGAAATATCTGGCTCTTTAGCTTCTACATGTCCCACTGTGTTCAGCAGCTAGTTGCTAACTGGATATGTGTGTCAAGCAGGTAGAGCACAATTGGTTTTTAGAGGTTTTTGTCTCAAAACAGATGAGGTGGCTGGAAATGATGTGCAAGTGAGACTGAATCAAAATAGCAAAATGCTAAACAATGAGCTGAAACTCTATAACGCTCCATTAAGCCAAGAACACCTGCTGATTCAGGTGGTAATTCTTTGTCGGTCACTTTGTCATCACTGTGATAGTTCTTCTGTTGTCCTGTTTTCACATTGTAAATGGTAAATGGTCTGTATTTGTATAGCGCCTTTCTAGTTATTTCAACTACTCAAAGCGCTTTACATGACATCCTCATTCACCCATTCACACATCATTCATACAGGAGAAATGTAATTTGGAGGAGACTATTCTTTCATACTCATTCACACTCTGAAGCCATGCTTCAGGAGCAAGTTGGGGTTCAGTGTCTTGCTCAAGGACACTTCGACATGTTGACCCATAGGAGCTGGGGATCGAACCCCCGACCTTCTGATTGAGGGACGACCCACTCTACCACTGAGCCACAGCCGCATTGTCATTTGATAAATTGTGACTATAATAATACTGATTATCAGAATCAGAATAAAAACTTTAATAACTGGGCACATACTGCATACCCACATTCATGGATATACACCAGGAAAATAAATGTGACACTCGAAATATGGAATGTGAAACATTTCAAAAATATTTTATACAATGCAGCAGCTGTAGTATTCAGGATTCTGGAAATTATTTCAAATAATCTGGCTGGATTTTTTTCTGTGTCTTGAATGCAGTGACATAATAAGAGGCAGAAGACAGTAAGGCTTGAGGGAAAATGACATAGAGAGAACCTTAAAATGATTGGTTGATCTGCTGTACACATTGTGAAGAAATAATGCATTCTCTTAATCTAAAAGGGATTTGAATCATTCAGAAATTAACTGATTCTGTTTCTTCAATAGAGGTCTACTTTGTTCTAAAACATATTTACAATGTTAATCAAAATTTTGGCAGAAGAAAAGCTGAACAGAAATTAACTAATTATAGATTATTTTGCTGTTGCAAAATCAGCAAAGTCAAAAAAGACTCCAGATATGAGGTTCGCGTAACAATATTAGGAGCTCCAGAAAACGTAAATGTACATGAAGCCAGATATTTTTGACTTTATCCTTCATAAATAACACTTACATTTTGTCAGACTCTGTCAAAGCAGGTGATAACAGTGATGTTATCATAGATGTAAGAGAGGACAGAAACCAACCAGTGAAGCCTAATCTAAAATCTTAATTGCTTCTGAAATACCTTGTATAGCTTGACTGAGATAAGTGAATGTCAGTGTGGACTAGGGTGTATTTAAGGGTAATAGTCTGTCAGCAGTTACCTCCCAGGTCGCAGATGGTGAGATTATTACTGCAACATGTATTCAGTTACACAGACTGTAATCATATTGAAGGAGGGAACAATCTATTATACAGGATGGAGGAGATGTGGATGAAACAAATAATGTGTGTTATCTTTTCTCTTTTATTTGCCAGTGTGTACATTCATAACTAGCCATATTAAAAGTCCAATGTGTAATCCAAATGTACATAAAAGGGTCGTTCCACCTGTTGTCTGTCTTAAATTGATTGACAGGTCTTTTAATAGAGGGATTGCCACTACACAATGACTAATTCTGAGTTACGGTAGTTTGACCAAACAATACCTCAAAGTCCACTTGCTAGGTTTTTCCACTGCTTTCAACGGTATCATACAGTCGTCAGGGTTCTGTTACTTTATTATTTTTCTGATGCTGTTAAAAGTTTATTCAAATTGGTGCTGAAACAGGAAGCCAATAATCATTTTTCACAGATGTTTTGACATGTCACAGTAGGAAAAACAAATGGTATTGTTTATGCTGTATGTTGTGACAATCTTTGTTTACCCTCTCAAATAAGAGAGTTTTGGTATTTTTCACTATTTACTGACATTTTATTGACTATAATCTTACATGCATGCATGCATGGAGTGAAAACATTTACCTTTAATTCGTAACTGGAATCATAAACATTGCAATGTATTTCCCATACTCATGGGACCGGAACATTCGTAATCTTGACGGTAAACACCTCACTCCTATCATTGCTGGCGTTCACTTCTTCTTTAGAATCTGAAGTCACATGTGTCACACAAGCCAATGACAACACTGTAGGGTTAATGTAAACAGCTAGCTATGTGGCAGATTTTGTGAATTAGATTGCGTGAGGATGAAAGCAAACACAGGTACTTTCCACTTTTCTTCTAATTTTTGCCTTGAAATGTACTGTCTCCCCCAGACACACACACAAATACTCTGCAAGGGATCACCCATTTCATTAGTACTCATCCTCAGGGGACCATGAATATCTGGGACAAAGTGGTAGACTGTCCTTCTGACATTGCTTGTAGTATGCAGATCCAACAGCAAACCACACTGTGATTCAGCACTGCGGCTACAACTATTGTAATACAAAAGCTGTTGAAGCTCGAATCATTTATATTATGTTACTTAATGAGGTTTTGCTCTAAGAACACAACATCATTCCTCCTTCCCCGCTGTGCCTCGGTCCTACTGTTCGAGTTTCTCAGAAAGGACATAAAAACATTCAATTACAGGCAGCCAAACAGCAGACCAAATGAAACACCACATTTAGAGTAGAATGGGCTTCTGCTGTGAGATGAAATAGAATGAACCAAACTATTGCACCCTCCTATGAAAGCTATTATAGATAACAAGCATGAGGCTTAATGGGCTGTAATGCAAGGAGGCATCCTCAGTCACCCTGTAGCCTCCCAAGGCAGCCAGTCATCTGAGAATAGTTCTGCATTTCAATTGAGACAGACCTTCACGGCTCACAGCGCAGCGCTCATTCAAGCTCAGAGGCAATGATATTCTGAGACTCCAGGACTGAGGGCTTGAAAAATCTCAGATTTTTTATTTTTATTTTTGGATTTTCTTGTGCACTTCAGAGGAAAAAGCTGTTTTGAGCCAAAGCACATGTTGGCCACGCGCCTTTCACTCCAGCACGGTACAGTACAGTATGTTCACCAAGCTCATATAATAAGGTGATTGCTGCTCATCAATAGCACCATATATTAAACCATTGTAAAGCATTTCTTCAATAGAAATTACTTTGTCCACCAAGATGGCAGATGTTTTCGTTACAGTTCACTTGCTTGTTAGTTTACAGAATTTCTCAGAAACCACAGATTTGAATGAAATTTTGTGGAAATGTAGGTTCTGTGTCAAGGAACAACTAATCATCAGTCATCATTTCTATTTGTGATAATTCTACTGTCCTGAAGCACTTTTCTATGGATTTCTCTGGTACATAATCAATTGTTAAAGACATATTTTTATAGAAATATTTTCAGTCTACATTGTTTCCTCCACATTCAGCATTGTTTACATCTAGCTAACACGCTTCCTTTGCTGCCGTGTTTCTGCCCCCAGTTGATCAGTGGAATGGAGTGAATTAACTGGAAGGAATGCTTATTGTGGTACCCACGTGTTCATATGTGCATGCACCCACTTATAAAGACAATTCTGCACAGTACTGCTAATGTGCCTTTAAATGTGTGGATGCTAGAGCAATGGATGTGCACACCTGTGTACTATAATATGTATATCTGCGATTGTTGAACATCTCATTCGGAAACCATTAATGGGCATTAATCTGCTGCGGTCCTCAGGGATTTGCTCCCATACAAGCACAAGATTATTAGTTAGCTCCAACACTCATGTTTGTGTGATAATGCTTGACCCACAGCCGGTGTTCCAGTTCATCCTAGATCAGAGCTCTGTGCAAGCCAGTCAAATTCTTCTACACCAAACTAGGAGACTAACTAAGACGTTTTCTGCATGAAACTGGTGCCACAAAGTTGGAACTATACTTCACTAAAATAGCATTGTATACTGCAGCATTAAGATTTCTCTTAATTGGAACTAAAGGCCCAAAAAAGCTCCAGTCAGTAGTGTCCACATACTTTTGGCCATATAGTTTAACTCAGTGGCAAAATTGAAATGTTGTACCATTCATCTTTACAAAATTCCCAATGCTCAAATACTGTTTTTAGATCATTAAAAAAAAATCAACATGATCCAAACTTAAGATTTTATTTTTTGGATGTTATTAATTTTTTAAAACACTATAAATGTAGAGGATGTTCATCCTTGATGGAGGCATGGGCTCTCTAAGCACCTTCTAGCTCTAACTGGAAGATAAAGGTGTCTATTTCTATTCATATTTTGATTTTGTATCTGTCTGTGTGTGTTCTCTAGGATCCATCTTCCCATCCTGTAAGCCTTCTGAAACCATCTTTAAGATAACCTTCTGGCTGGGTTACCTCAACAGCTGCATTAACCCCATTATCTACCCGTGCTTCAGCCGGGAGTTCAAGAAAGCGTTCCACAACGTGCTTCGTGGTCGCTGTCTGAGAACTGGCATCCTGGCTGCCAAACCACAAGGACACATCACCACCCATTCCTCAAGTCCAGGCCCCACATCTAATACCCCTGTTCTCTCAGCCCAAAGCAGTGTCACTGCTCCTTCGGGGTGTTGCTGCAGGGCACTTTCGACCTCTTTGTCTTCTGTTGGTGGCCCAGATCAGGCTCAAAGTGCACAAATCCAGAGTAAGAGTCTGTTGAAAGCCTGGTGTTTCTCAGCAAGTCGAACAGCAGTACCACAAAACCCCTCCAGTCACAGATCAACCAAGGTCTTACGCCTTTCTCTTGGTGTTACAGGAGAGGCTGTTTGATTGGCATGTGGAGGCAATGGGGGAAGAGTGAGTGTCTGATCTTATACTTCAGTTTTGCCTTGAGAAAACACCTATGTACAGCTTGTACATGTATATTTACACTCAGAGGCATTAGAGACAGTGATTTGCCTCTAGAAAAGGCAGAGGATAACTCTATTGCCTTAAGGTTTTATGCCAGTATAAATGCCTGTCAAATAACATATGGTTTGGGAGAGTGAATGAATAATGTTTTGACTACCGTCAACAACAACTGCTGAGCTGCTCTTGAACAGAGCACTACTATATGCAAGTAGCGGGCTGAGGCATATGAACGCACAGCAAGAGACTTTTGGATAAAATACAAGCCTCATTGGGAGGCAGCGTATGGACACTTGGTTAGTGGGAATAACCATTAGTGCTTGGCAAGGAATTAAGACTTAATAGCATCTTATTGAAATGACATTGTAAAAGAACTCCAAAGACATGAGATCTTTAAACATTAGTGATATTTCTGCAGATTGCACAAAGGCCCCTAAGGGTGAAATAAATCTTGGTATAATTAGCATTCACTGACAGGTCTGAGAAAGTGGATGCTGGTGTGGGAGTGTGTGTATTAAATGTGACTGCTGTTCATTCTACCCCTCTGAATCTTTTAATGTTCAGTTTTTGTTTCTGTTGAAGCTGAAACAAAGATATGTTAAATTAACTTTTAATGTCTGACATCATAGCTTCTGGTGTTGTTAAATAAATGAAAAGGTGTCAGATGTTTTTCGCTCTACCACTACTTCTGTGTCAACTACTGGTTTTCTGCCAGTTCAGTTCTCTAGAACGGTGTTTTCCCCTAATTAACAGTGGAAAATATCCTAATTTTCTGATTGTTTGAAACTGATGCATGACTAATGCATGCAGCGCCTGTCTGACATTTTTGTTCATCTGTAACTGGCATCTCTATATGGTCTTTAAAGCTGCAGTCTTTGATTTTTGGCCTCTAGAAGGCAGAAGAACTACAAAAAAGGCTGACAAGTCCGTGACATAATATCACCTTATAAAGCTCCCATGGCTCACTTGTAGGCAAACAATACTCGCAGAGTTGGTGGGTTCATCACTACAAGTGACACTTTTCAAATTATACATACTCCTTTGAATTATTGTCCAGTTAATGTGGTAAATGGAGCTTTAAATCTTGAGTTTTTAGAATCCAAGGCTGGAAATCAATTTCAATTTGCCTTATGATGGAGGAACATTACTGTGGGATTGTTGGTATTTAGGTCACACTCTCCCAGTATGAACACCTTTGCGGTGTACAGGAGGTGGACAACATAGAAAATGTGACATTAAGAAAAGGTAATTGACTTTGAATATATTTAATCACTGCTGCAATAAAAGCTCCAAAAACATGTTACTGCAACCTTTTACAAATAGTTGTAAGATTATAATGAGATATGCCAACACAGGAAGAAATACTCATTAACACTGGAGACTCTCATTGAATTAAAATCTCTCTGATCACAAAAAAACTGAATGCTTCCCAAATGTTTTTATGCAGAGTTGTTGCATTGGATCGCTTAACCTATTTATGAACTTCTATGGTGTCCAAACCAACTCTGTCTTTATCGAAATTCATATTCCATCATACCACACAACTTCATAAACAAACATTTAATAGTCCAGAGTCAAGATAATGTCATTGTTCCATTAAAAAACGTCATGAACATTAATTAGTCTCTTTAACAAACATGTTTCATGTGTCTTATCTTTTTGGCGTTTTTCCTCTGAACTATTTGCTTCCTCCTGTTATTGCCAGAGTTGTTTTTCTGTGCTGTGCTTGGATTAAAGGCATTTTTCTACCCTTGAGACATGTTCATAGTGGTGATGAATACCTGAGAATGCTTATCTGAGAAATGCAGGATGTTGAAAGAATTTCCGGAAGACAAATGTTTTCCCATTTTACATTCGCAATGGCAATAGGAGGAGTTTTCTTAATTTTGCATTGGTGGTATTATGTGACCGTTCTGGAGGATAATGTCTGTCTTTAAATTCTTGTAAACTCTTTAAGCTCCCACACTTTACAGTCTTGTAGAGACTATTAGTAGAGACTTAACTGTCTTTGATAACTTATAAACATGCAGCGCTTGTTTCATGAGATCACGCAGCCAAGGACTCAATGTTACACTGCATTAGGCAACAAGTAGCGAAAGGAGATGTGTTGATTTTTCATTAGAGAATCATGACTGTGTGTATTAACCCCCCCTCCTCATCCTCCTCCTCCTTGAGAGAGGCTTTTTTTGTCCTCCTCAAGCTCTACCAGAGGCCTGGGTGCTTGAGGGTTCTGCACAGTATCTGAGCTGCTCCTATGATTGCACTCTTCTGGACAGAGACCACAGATGTTGTGGAATCTGCTGGAGCAGTAGCTTGGCTCCCCTGGATTAGTTAGAGATAGAGGCCACTGATATCAAGACAAGGAAGCTCCTCACAAGTCTAGCACCCTGAGACTGTACACCAAGCGGAGGACCGAGGGCAGAGGACTGGGTTACAAGGCAGCACAGAAGCACGAATCGTGGCAGCACAAGAGCAGGTACTGAGTACAAGATCAATAGAGGCGGGGGGTCTGACAAACTGGTAATGGTTAACCAACCTGACATCGTATTGACTGACAAACAACAGAGGAAGGCAATGGTGTTAGATGTAGCAGTCCCAGGTGGCAGCAACATCCGCAAGAATGAACACGAGAAGCTCAAAACACACCAAGTAAAGGCAACAGTGGTGATCGGAGCACTGGGAGCAGATTCCAAGTACATCATCTGAGATCTCTGTCCAGAAGAGAGCAATCATATGAACAGCTAAGATACTGTGCCGAGGTTCCAAGCCACCAGTGATATGTGTGTGTGTGTGTGTGTGTGTGTGTGTGTGTATATATATATATACACACACACATACATACATACATACACACACACCATATATGTGCCATATATAGGTTTATCAGTAAATATAATGACATTTCACTGTTGGCCTTGTATCACATTATAATATATATCTCATAATATTCATAGTAATAATCTGTTTCACCCTGAAAGTATAAACATGGAAAATTCATTTCATCTGCAGAGACTGTGTCTTACATTTGAATGTCAAACCAACATGTACAATCTATCCTTGCATTATACTGGAATTCATAGCTTTATGCAAACACAGCCTTCTATCAGCTTCAAAAGAGAAAACAAAAACAGAGACCCTGAAAACGAATGATTCATAACACAATATCGGCACCAGAGGGACAACAGTAGAGGGAGAATCATCATAACCATACCCAAGTGAATTTATGTCCATCCATGTGTGTATACACTTGTGTTTGTTTTAGGGGGGTTGCTTTTGTGTGTGTGTGTGTGTGTGTGTGTGTGTGTGTGTGTGTGCGTGAGCAGTTGAGCAGTGTTGTGTCTGCTTCTATCAGCTGAGATATTATTTATGGAAATAAATGCATCTGATTCCTATTAAACATGCAGCACAGGATTCAAACAGTGTTGCAGCAGCTGTCACACCAAAGTAAACACTGTTGTGATGAATGGATCCGGGCTCCCATTACGAGAAAGACAAGTGAGTACTGTTTAACCCTAATCAGTTGACTTAGCAAAGTGAGGTATCATTTCAAATGCTCGAACAAGATTAATAACAGAGTTGAGCAGAGACTAAAGCAAAATGACAGGAATTTTAATTGCACCAGGAAGTTAGAGCCTCATTTTGTGCAATGGGGAAAATATGGTTTATGGTTCAAACTGGAAGACTTCCCTGAAACGTCTTCTCAGAGACTTGGGGTTCTATTACTGAGTGACTGAGCATACATTTCACATCTTATTGACTCTCTTGATTGCATTTAAGTGTATGTGGGAAAGCTATGGACAAACAATAACTACACCAAAATCCCCCCACTGCTTAAGTACTTAATGACAGTCTCTCATGTGGAACATATTCACACATCATAACACAGGTGCGTGTTAACTAATGGTTGTACAAATGTGCCAAAATTAGCAGCCTACCTGTAAAATGCAACTCCTGGCAGTCGTGCTGCTGTTAAAGTTGCCCTTGTGTTGTTTGCTTGATTTATTTTCTGTCTCGTTGAATTTCGAGATGATATGCTGTAACACAAGAGGTGATGAATTATCGCCCGCCAGCAGAAATTGAATTGGACAGAGTTATTTTATTCTATGGTACCATTCTGAGTGCTTATAAAGTTTTGGGCAAAAGCCAAATGGTTTTTCAAATTTTCCTCCAATGGTGCAGATTTAAATATTTGCTCAGTTGAATGGATCTGACAACAGCTGCGTAGAAAATTGTAATATAACAAAACTGAGGGAGAAAAATTCAAAAACAACATGAAGTTCTTGCATCTCAGGCAATTGTTTGAGTTTTAGAAGAATTTTTGGACATGGATGCTAGAATTAATATTTAAAGCGTATTTACCTGGATGGACGGACTGGATGTAATGTCAAAGGGGACACTCACAGTGATGAACCCACAGAGAACTATCACCAACTCTGCAGCTTTTAGTTCATTATTTTAGCTTTACAGCATATTGACTTCATGGTTCAGTCTTCGGGCTCTCCTCGAACTTGTTTTTCACAGCAGCAGACAACTGTTTAAAACCCACTGTACACTACGTGCCCTGCACAAAACAGATAGAGAAAGTTAGTGATTTGCTGGGGATAAAATGGAGCACTTAGCAGCTCAATATATTCAGCTCATATATTTTTCTCATAAGTTGTTGAAGACAAAACCAGAGCTAAAACGAATTATGTGAATATTGGACTGTTGGACACAAACCCAACTCCAAATGAATGCTGATCTTGCTTCATTTCTTCTTCTTTCATTTCTTTGTACCTTGTTTGCTAATGTGTTAGTAATCATGACAGTTAGTAAGCTGTGTGTCTGTTAGTTTGCTTTGGACTTCTTCTATTAGCCAAAACCTGATCGTGCAAAGTACAAAGAAATTATAATAGTCAGTCATAATTTATGTCAGTGTTCCCATCATTTTTCCAAGTAATGGCAGTGCAAGCCTATATTGTGTTATTCTATATTATATAAGGCATTACAATATTCCCATGGCAGTGCACACAGTTGTTATCTATTCAGGGGACTGCCCATTGTTCTGAAGGCCCATTATTCTGAAACCCCAATAGTTTGGAAAATGTCCCATTGGATCTAAAGCTCATTTGTCTGACAGCCCGTTATCCCTAAAACAAAGGCCCATTGCTCCTTAGGTCCATTGCCCCAGATATACACATTTCCTGCAGTTGTCAGTTCAGTGGCTGAGTTTTACCTCAGTCTTACCCTCTCTTCGCTGAACCATTAGTTAGTTGCAGGTATCCTCCCTTTTCTTTGAGCTTTTTCGAAATAAATTATCTGGACACACGACCTGTCAGCCTTACAGGAAACAGTGTGATCATACCTCAGGCTTCTCCTAGACGAAGTAGAAAAGTGGCCCCAGATAGTAGTAGCAAACTAAGTTAGCTTGATGAGAGTTCAGGAACAAGATGTGCCCTTTAGCTAAAGTAGCTAAATATGGTAAATATTTAGCCATTTAACATTATCCTGTTAAAGGTGTGGCAGGTCGTGTTCCTACGCCCTTTGATTACCAAAAAACTGTATGTTGCTATGCAAGGTATCATGGGAGAAGGAATACTGTGCATATGTCCATTTGCTCACATTCATCATTTGGTGACCTCATCCTATTCCTAGCACAGCTCCTCTAACAAGGTTTAACCTGACCTGAGGTCTATCCAGCTAGAATAAATAAAACACCCGTGTGGTTGTACAGGCCCTTGAAAATCCTGCAGCTACACCATAGATGATGAAGCAGTGAAGTGAAGCATTGCATCTGGCTCAGTGCCACTAGAGGAATACAAACAAGTTCTCTGATCAATATATGCCACTGTTGCAATGTAATAAAACATGAAAGAAAAAGGAAAACTGACCTGTTGCTTTCTCCTATTGCTGTATTACAAATTAAAGTACAGAATAAAAGAATGAACATGGATGAATGAGACCACCGATAACTGTAGAAAGGATTCAAATAGCTGACCTCTTCTTAAAATCTTTTCAATGATTGCATTGGGAGATATTAAAGTGTGTGTTTAATATCTCATTTGTGTGTGCGTGTGTGCACGCGCGTGTTTTGTCGTACTTGCTAGGACCACAATATGCATTTTACTAGCAGAGCGAGGACGTTTTTTGTAAGTGAGGAAATTTTGCCTGGTCCTCACAACTTCAAAATGGTTATTTTGAGGTTAAGACTTGGTTTTAAGGTTAAGTGCTAGAATTAGGTTAAGGTTAGGATGAGAGTTAGGGTTAGACATTTAGTCGGAATGGTAAGGGGCTGGGAAATGCATTATGTCAATGAGGGTCCTTACAAAGATATAAGTACAAGTAAGTGTGTGCGTGTGCGTGTGCGTGTGCGTGTGCGTGTGCATAGACTTGAAATACCTGATTTGAAGACTCACAGGGTTCCGGGAATGCAAGTTAATTAGAAGAGACTTAAAGCCTGTGAATGCAGGAAGGAGATAATATGCGATGCACTTAATGCTCGTGTCACTGAACATTTTCACTTCATCAAGTTTTAAAAGCAGTGAGCTGCCACCTGGCACATAGAATTCCCTTTCCTGGTTCATTCAACTTTCTCTTGGAGTCAAAAAAACTTTTGACTTTTCTATTTTCATTTTCATTTCATCGCATAATGCCTGGGCTTAAAACCACCCTTCTCTTCCTCAGACTTTCCTGCTGCCGTGTGTTAAATAATGTCACAGTAACTGAACTGAGTGATGGACTTGAAGGTCTTGAGCTTCTTAAACGGCAAAGCGTTGGTCCTGTGATTAAAGCTTGTGGAGGTAAAATTGATGCTGTTGTCTACATTGTAGCCACAGTTTAACGTCAGGCAGCAAACAAGCCATTTCTAAAAGTCAGACTTAGCTTGAAAAGGTCAGTACATTTGTCCAAAGGTCAGAACTCTTGTCAGGTCAGTGGTCCTATTTCAGCATAGAGTGCATAGAGTCAGGACAGCTTAAGTGCTCCACTTGCATAAACACTGGGCTAAAGGCATGGTAGCAGGTTTGTATATGAGCAACCTCGACATTGTGTGAAAAGTAATTAGCAAGTCATACAGACCTTTTCATACCAGAAAATCCAAACGAAGCTGTAACCACAGTGGGATACTTTAGTTAAACAAAACCATGTTGAAGGCCTGTAAAATCTTAAAGTTAAGTGTGAAGGACAATGTGAAAGGCATGGATTGAACTGTAGAAACATTTCTCAGACACAGGTGCTATCACGCCTCTGGGTATTAACCTTGATTTTCATTTAATTCATTTTAAAAATCAGAAAATCAGATTAATTTAGTAAGCAGTATAAAGCTGTTTGTTTGGTCCATTGTGCCCTACAAAGCCAAAGAGCTGTAACTATCTTCACAAAATAATAATCTTCATTTATATATTTATTTTACTGTCCTGACAACCTTTTGAGTTTTAATGCAGCAAACTAATTTCATTTCAGAGCACAAATCAAGCTAATCCATTCTGTCCTATGACAGTGGAAACAAAAGCTTTTAGCCATATTACAAGTTCTTGTAGCGTTCTGAACGTAGAGGAAGGATAAAGAAGCGGATTATGCTGCTTGAGTGGCTTAAGAAATGTTTTATTGAATACCACTTTTGGAATTTGTTGTTATAGCCACAAGACTAAGCTGACACCAACTCAAACCCTAGATTTTGGGTGGCCTGTCACACCCAAATCAGTACAACCGCAATCTTCCAATGTCCTTAAACTAGTGAACAAAGTAGACTAACTTAACCATACCTTAGATTCCTTCTGTATCAGCTGTTGCTACAACGGCAATTAATTCCTAGAGGTTATGGCTAGTCAGTTATAAGAGTCCTCAGAGTTTGAATGATGAGTGTATTCCGTGGAAAACTGTTTGACTTGCCATTTGTGCACTCTGCTGCGATGGAGAGATCCCTGACTTGACAAAAAGCGGCCACTAGAGGGCTCTGTGTTTTAATGTTGTACACAAGAAGGTTCGCAATGGTGATACTGTGTAGTTTGTGTGTTCAGATACTGTGTGTAAATCTAACCTGTGAACAAAGAACACACCAGATGAACATCAAAATATAAAACATATTCAATCATTTCATAGATGAGAAACATGGCAGATTTCTTCTGATGAAAATACAATTGGAGTTTGGTCTTTAACCACTTCCCTTTTAAAATGCAAGCTAGGCTTAAACCGTAAAGGGAAAATCCTTGCCGAATGAAAAAACACACATTTCATTTAAATCTCAAACAGTTCATTTGCCTCTGAGGAAGGCACATGAAAGTGTGTCTGAAGTCAAAGGATGCTTCTATGTTTGAAATGGTTTTAATTCATTACAGTGCAGGAAATGGTGGATTTTCACTTTAAAGTTCCTGGGAACAGGCCTGGCAAGTTGATAGTTCATTACCACTTACTCTTCCACATTTTAATCATGGCTAATTCTGTATCAATCTTACATGAATATTACTGTAATTGATTAAAGTAATGTATTATTTAGTCAGCTAACATGAGTGATTTACTAAAGGAGGAGCAGAAGATGTGCCACAGACCATCTAATTACTGATTTAATATGGAAATCCTTCCAGACAGTGGCAGCGGAGTCAAGGAGCAGTGAGTGAGCAAGATGACAGCACTGCCACCTACTGTAGAAACAGTGAATAGATCTTCCTAGTAGTGATCTACTGCATGCAGCACGCAGTGACAAAAACCCCTTTCAAGTTTTAGAGGCAGATGTAGGGACAGTGTTTTGTGACCTGGTCATCCTCTCTAGTTGTAGATTATCCCAGCATGCCCTGAGCATAAGCCGGATACATGGGGCTAACGGATGAAAAAGCAAACACATTCACAGCTACATAAGGTTTAGCCTTTCCGGGTCACCTAACCCTCATGTCATGTCATGTGTAAGGAAACACACTTGAGCACTGGGAGAACACAGAAGCCGCACACAGACAGTCAGCCTGTTGGGTTCGAAAAGTTCAGATCAAAGATTCACAACTGCTGAACCATGTTGTTCATTTTTTCATATCATAGCGCTGAGAGGTTTTATCACTGTTTCTCACAGTCATCACTTCTGTAGTCATCTGTTGCCAATTTCACTCTGCACAGTCCAAAAATAAAGGCATCAGTGTGCTTCAGATGAAGTGCTTGCTGTATACGTATGTCGTCTAACAGTGTCTGAAAAGCCCTCTCTGAATGCTTTACACTGCGACAGGTGTGTGGAGGTGTGAATGAAGGCCGGGTTTGAACTTCTCTCTCAGTCTGTTTTCTATTGATGAACTATCTGTGGCACTTCTCATATGTTCAACCAAGTGCAACCCCAAGAATCCCCACAAAGAGAGGCTTTTCCGAAAGCGAGCACTGGTACTGCCAATTCTACAATTCATTGTGTGAAAACTAGAAGAGTTTCTAGCAGTTTCTTCTCTTCCTGGAGTTTGTGGTCGGACAACACATCTTTTAATGAGTTCTTTTGAAGCATCCTAAGGACTTAACTTATGTAAGCACTGTTCATATGGTTAGTTTTACAGCCATCTATCTGCGAGTTACCCCGTCATGGTTGTTTCTGTGGCTTTAAAGGCCTATCAGCTTATTTTGTGTCTAACAACTTTCATCGAAGAAACAAAAGAAGCAGAGATTTTATCCCTTTTTTCTTATTTTTTTAATTCTTTGAAGTCCTTGGTTGTTTTTTTTTTTTTTTTTTTACATCACCATCCGTGGGATTTGACACTTTTTCCATAATGAGCAAGCATCCCAGAAACCCCACAGCCACCAAGACAAATACCATCACACAGTTTCACTTTCACAATGGGGAAAGGCTTACAGTGGGGGACGAAAGGGTTCAGGGGCAAGAAGGTGTTCAATAGCATCAACAACCTCAGAGCGGAGAGAAGCTCCTCTCAGTCTGCAGCACGTTGCGTACATACATATCACTCATATATCATTAGCATAATATGGCATAGAAAAAGCATCCAAGCTGACAGAGCATTAAAGGAGTATAAGTGTGAGTTTTAGTGTGTGTAAATCGAGGAGGCATGGGACACGGCGAGGATGCCAGCGACGACAGCTGGTTTTTAATATCCAAGTCAATTCTTCAGGCATGGGTGCTGCATCACAGCAATGGCTGTTGGCTTGGTGTGAGTCTGTGTGTGTGTGTGTGAAAGTGTGTGTTTCTACCATTGTGTCTAGTGTGCTTTCAACTCTAAAAGATTCTTTATAAACACCCGAAGAGTCTGGATTTCACGCAACTCAGCACGGGATTATGAAGGAATGGTGCAACACTGTAACAGAATAAGAATAAAAACATGTGTGTGTAAGTGTGTGCGTGTGCAGGCATAAAGCTATACTAATAGCACCAGGTCAGGATGGGTTGCTAATGGCAACCTCCAATCTGAGAAGCGTTGCCATGACAAACAAAAAGCAGAACCCTGTGAGAGTGGAGGGGTCTGTCGCCACAGCAACAGCCAGAAACAACAAAAGAGCCAGAGAGGGAGGGAGGGAGGGAGAGGAGGAATGAAAGAAAGGGGAAATGAAAGGAAGAGAAAGACAGATAAAGACGTGGAAAATACCAAAATACAAGAAGCATACCATCACTCTCACCAGAGCGACCCTGGATGCCAAATTGTATTAGTGTTTGAGGACTTCACCCACACACCCCTCTGCCTAAAATAACAGTGTAGATTGGGTCTATAAGAGGAGAGGGAAGCTCACATAAACTACAAGTATCAATACGATGTTAATTAGAAAGGTAGGGAAAAGAGGCTACGGTAGCCCACAGTGAATGAAGAAACACAGTCAGACAGAAGGGGGTAAAATTCCCGACTCCTGACTTACAAAAACCTTGTTGTGTGATGTGCAAGTTGCCGTGGAGATCGAGTTTCCACTTCCCATTCCTATCTTGTCTCATCCGTGAATGCTTCAGAGACATGCATTTGTTACATTCCCCCCGCTGTGGATTCTTTAAATACATATACCATTCGTAACGCTGACAGGCTTTGCCTTCTAAAGGCTCTCCAGTCAAATCGGAGGGGGGGGGGGTACGTCTGAAAACCTGGGGTTGAAAGCACAAACACAGAGGTGGTGTGCGTTTGTGTGTATACATATTATGTATGTGTGTGTATGTGCGTGGGAGTCGGGGCCAGATGCATGAAAAACAGACTTAATCTGTCTGAAGCCGACTTTTAAACCAGACTTCATATGATAAACCACTGATTTGTGACACTGATTGATGTGTCCGAAAGCTGACTACAGCTATCTCATGGGTTGCTATAGCGACAAGAGATGGTCGTCCTCAGACTCGTCTAAAGAATTTAAGTCTAAATCACAGACTAGACTTAATCTAGATTTATGTGACCGGCCCCTGGTTCTGTCCGTGTCAGCGTGAGCTTGTTGCTCCGTGTTGAGTCATGGGGAAGAAAAAGGCTGCAGAAAGATGGTGACTGGTAGCCAAGACCTTGTTGACATAAGGACTAACTCAGGAAATCAGTTGCTTGGCTTAATGAAAACCAGATCATGCAAGTCTTGAAAGAAACCCCAAACTGAACAAGAGTGTATGAGAACTCAGCACGACCTGCTGAGACGTCACGTCCACAACGAGTGCTGGAGGAGTGCTGTACAGGAGCCTGCTGGGCGTGTCCCATCCCTCACACATCAACACTGCACACTAGTCAGACGTACATTAGCTCATGTCTACTTTCAAGCGTAAATCAATAGTGCTCAGCCCATAGGCACCTAGTTACAGAATGACACTAAAAAGCAGTTTGACAACAAGTTAAAAACTCTAAAACATTAGAACATTTCAAGATATCGAGCATTTTTCGTCTTTACAGGGGCTCTACCGACAGAATAGGCCCTATGAAAGCGCAAAATCTGGCACCTTTGAATCGGTTAATCCTGGCTATTTTACATCTTTTTATCTTACATCCTTCACTTACCTCAATAAGAATAACAAAACAAGAAAAATCAAACTATCAGTACAACTTCTGTGGGTTCAGGCACATAAAAAGTAGAAAGGAAAGAGGGATTCTGATGAGTATAAAACAGTCACATTTGGAGGAGGAGAAACATTCTGTATGTAAATGCACTGGTTGGTGATGGACGGTTATCAGTCGCTTCAACAGCTGTCAATTGAAAATTTGGACCTTCATGATTCACAGGAATGCAAAAAAAAGCTGGAAAAGATGCAGCTGCGTAGCGAATGGCACCTTCCCCGCATGTCTAAAAGTTCTCGAAAAGGACGGCTTTAAGAGACAATAAGGCAAGGAAAGGTGGAGTTTGAAGTGACAGCAGGACAATTTTCTCTTTCCTCCCTAAATCTTTCCTTCCAATACTCTAACCTAGCGACGGCCTAACGCTCAGAGATGAGGCATAAAGCTCTATTTTCTACCTGCCAAAGCTCCCTCTGGTCCACAAGCTGTAAGGAAGCTGCCAAATGTGGAATATCGTTTCTTACTTATGTACGTAGCAAAGCCACAGGTGAGAAAACAAGAGATGAGAGTCAGTGCGTTAAATCTATAAACCTACTAAAAGATTTCTATGTGTTCGTTTTTTTTTTTTTTTTTTCCAAGGCCATCCTAATGGCAAATAATTGGATATTGATTGCAGCAGTGTGTGAGAGATGGCGATGCACTGGACAGTGAAGCAATTGAAATTCAAGGAGATACAAATTGCAAATCAACAGCTTGAAGGAAGTATTAGATGTCTGTGGGCTGAATAAATGGTAAGACTGTTCAATTTAAAAGCAACCTACTGTTTGGCCTATTTAAGAAAAGCAAAAATAACAATACTGGATTTGTACTCATGCTCCTTTTAAACTACTCCCAGAATTTAAAAAAAAAAAAAAAAGGAATGGAAATATAAAGGATATCTTGCATGAAAATGATCCTCTTTTCTTAACTGTATTAATTCAGTTTAGTCTCACTTGACCCCTCTATTAAAACAACAGTAAAACAAACATCATAGGGATACTTGGCAGGGATAAAATATAGTATAAAAAACAAAATAATGCAGTCAAAAGTGCTCAAATAAGGAGTGTTTTCATTTTTTCTCTTTTTTCATCATATGAGGCAGATCTTTTTTTTTTTCTTTTTTTTTTTTGTTTCTAACTGTGTCCTCTAGGATCAGGTTTCAGGGAGGAGGAGTGTGGGTACGTGAACAGCGCCGAAGGAGGAGGTGAAAGATTGAGGCTGACGAATGGCCTGGTCAGGTGCTGTGAAGGGTTCGGCTCCCGGAGTGGCGACGTGGTCTCTCGACCCCTCGGCTCCTGGTGGCCGTCCTTCCTCACATCTTCGTTTCCTCCTCAGCGGCTGAGGGTGGAGCTCTAACCCAGGCTGGTGATGTTGGCCCTGCCGCCCGGCGGCGCCACGATGCGCTGGGTGTTCCGGCGAGGAATGTTATCGTCAATCTGAGCGCCTGTGGGATCAAAAAGAAAGTTGGCTACTCTACTAAGATTGTGTTTACACTAAATACAAAATAAACTGATATTTATGGGTCTAATTTCATAATTTTACCAACTGACCCATTGAGTCTTGTCATATCTGAAAGTGGCAGAAATACATTCTTGTTGTTGTTGCAATTGAAGGCAGTACCACGTGCTAGTTAACTTACTAGTGACAAGTAGCTAGCTTGCCAACTAAAAACACAACACATTTCAAGGAGCACGCTTGCACAGTCTTCTTAACAGTGTATCATGAGCTCACCACAGAACTTTCTATGGTAGCTTACGTAGCTGTAGAAATGCTCAGAAGAAAGTACCCAGTGAAGATGTGCATACCACAACTGTCCCTGAAAAATGAGTCAAGCTCAACCCGCCTCTACTTAGTTTTGACGAAAGCAGCATGTCATCATTGAGGTTTGGCTGAAATATTAGATACAAGCTTATAGCCACGGACTGAATAAAAGAGGTGGACGTTACCACCATGACATCATCCCTTGGTTGTTTTTAAGCCTGGAGTTTAGCGTTTTCAAAATCACTATCTTGGTTTAATTGCCGTCACCATCTTCATTCTGGAGCCAGAAGTGATGCCTCAGTTTTTCCCCTGCCTCTGATTGGTTAGGCTTAGGCAAGACCTGCCTCTGATTAGGTCGTCCCTAAAGCATGCCCCGGTTCATCATCGGTTTTATTGTCAAAGAGACCATAATTTACAGAATGAGCATCATCCTGTATTGATCAAGACTTGAAACTGAGCCCATAAACTCATAAAGAACATGTTTACTGAGGTAATAAATCAGGTGAGAAGTAGGCTCATTTTCTCATAGACCTCTGCACAGTTAGACAGTGGAGTCACCCCCTGCAGGCTATTACAAAGTAAGCAGGTTTAAGACGCAGGTCAATGCCATTGTAGTAAAAAGACAGCCAAAGTCATTTTCAATCATCAATTCCTTCTAAAGATCTTTAAATAAACGAATGTCATAAAACAACAGTATCAAAGCTGCAAAACCAACCCTCAGCCGAACCATCAAAGTGGTTCGGCTGAGGGTTAGGGTATGAGCGGAGGGACCCTCTGCAGAATCATCAAATGTGGCCAAAAAGCACATTTTCTACACAGATGGGCCATGACAAAAGAAACATCTGCAAAACTGCTGATAGAATGTCACTTGTTCTTTGTATTGTGAATATTTCATCCAAACGTGTTTGATCTTTCCCACAGCATTGAAAAGTATTTTATTTTGTGTCAGATCTAAATTCAAACCCAGCTTTCCCCTCAGCTGAACTCTCCATTCACATGAGTATCCCGCAAGATAATCTATTTGTTTCTGGTGACTCTGTTCAAATGGATGGAATTTGATTTATGCTGGTGAGACCAGGCCTTTTGACAAATTTTATGAATGCTGCTCTTTGTGTATCTGTGCAGTTCAAGTGGTGACCTTAGCATAGCTTCGCTCATGTTACGGTTGTTTATGGCGTCAAGTAGCAGCAGTTCTCAAGACGTAGAGAAACACACTCCAATGCTGAAGATTTCAATCAATCAATCAATCTTTATTTATTTTGAACCGATTCATAACAAATGTTATCTCAAGACACTTTCCATAAAGAGCAGGTTTAGATCAAGCTCATTAAGGATTTAATGCTTTCGCTCTCTCTCTCTTTTTAATTTTTAGAGGACCATGAATTATTTGCAGAGATATAAATAGGCCTAAATGAGTTTATTTGATCCCCCCCCCCCACACACACACACACACGGAACCATTCCTTTAAAGTGTCATCATATCATAGTGACGAAGAATCAGTGACGGACGTCTGCACTGACCTGATAGGCTGAATCCAGACTGATGCAGGTTACGGACGGGCTGGTTCGGCTGCTTGGCAGGTGAGGTCTTGGCAGAGGAGGCAGGAGTCATGGTTTTCGGGGTGACTGACACCTCGCAGACTGGACCGTCGTACAGTCCTCTGGGTACCCCCCTCAGCTCGGCCAGCTGCATTTTAAGGAAACCACAACAAGCAAGGAAATCTTTCATCGCCCCTCCAGCTTTCCACAAAACAATCATCACTCACTGTAAAAGCTGCTTGGTGTGTGGCGCAGCCTTTGTGTCTGCCTTTCCCTTCCTCCAACAACAACCACAACCTCACTACACAAGGTTTGAAAAGCCGTGTTGTACCCTGCTGCGAGCCTTTATCCTCTTGTAGACGTAGTCAGGGAAAGGTTTTCGGGCCACATAGCGTCCCGAGCCCTCAGTGGTGTGGAGGTTCCCCTCCTCCAAGACGATCTTGCCCTGGCTGATCACCACCAGAGGCCCGCCGCGCACCTCTGTGCCTTCAAAGATGTTGTACTCCACAGTCTAGGGGAGAGCAATGGTACAAAAGTAAATGAAAAAGACCTTCACGTGGGAGCATCTGTCAATAACATTTCAAGTGCAACATTCAGAAAAACATATGTAAACAGATGTACATAAGACACACATCAAGCAACATTGTTTCCCAATGAAAAGGTGAGTATATTTAGTTCACGTGGTTGATTACTCATCTCAGGCACTCATACGATCAGATCACATGATCTAGTATGACAGGACAAGACTGTTCACACATAACAATGCATGGGCCTTTCCTGACAGATGTTTCATTGTCGCCACGGGGGGCAGCACGACTGGATAACAGCTGTGAGTTGGAAAAGGAGGACAACACACAGTCGGAATGTTCTTAATTTTCACACTAAAGTAAGAATTTCAAATACTCCAAAAATATTCTCATCCCATCCTATCAGTCCCAAAGGGGTGTCGGAACGCCACCCACTGTTTTCACTTGTTTCATATATTGGTTATAAGGCTGCAGTGGCAGCCAGTTCCATCAAAAAACTCACAGATGTCACTCATCTGGTAGTTGTTCTGCAACGAGCTGTCATATTAGACACCTTCACAGTTTGATGTGATGCATTTTGCTTGAAAAAATTTGTTTTTTTAGGTGATACATACAAGCTTTCATAAATCATGAATGTAAGCAGTCCCAGTGCAGATGCCAAGCAATGTGATGCTGTGGACGAGGCAGTAGAAAGCCCACCTAAATTATTACAAATATTAACATTAGTTTAAGTGTACGTCCTGTCGACGAGGTCTAAATACAGTGTACACTTAAACTGATGTGGAATTTTACGTGGATAGAATACGTTGTTCTGCTGCCCTGATCCACAGCAGAACATTACTTAGCGTTAGTACCTGATGTAACCTGATTTCAAATAATCCAAACTATCCCTTTGAATGATTCATAATGTTCAAAAAGCCTTGGTTATGCTGACATGGAAAATATGCAATACATCCATATTTGAAGCTAATAAGAGACTGAGAATCAGATAAATGCACGCAGCACCAAAACACAGCTTCTGACGTGACGTTCAGATTATCTTTTTTAACTAGATAATAATCCACGACAAGGTATTTTAGATACGACATCTTAAACATGGAATTGTCTGGTAATTTTCCGTTTGTGTTTTTAGATCGAGGCCGGCTGAAGCTCTTGTCTGTCTGACAGCCGACAGCTGCAGTCCTGTGATGTTTTATTACAGCTGCTCCTATCTCATGACACTAATGCCGATATTTTAAATCATCACAGAAATATCTTCAAAGCAGAGTTACGGTGATTCATCCTCTTCTGCTGATTTCTCCTATCGTCAGAATGATGTAACCTCCCTGCAGCACACGCTCGACCTGGGAATGTTGCTGCTTTAGTTGACAGATTTATGAAAATCTCACTCAGTATTTATCTGAACAATTGCCAGAGCGATGTTGATCGGCTCCAGTTTGTGTCACACTTGATGCCACCATGTAAAATTGCCAGAATGTTTATGGATTAAAGTGCACTTGTGAAAGGAGCTTAACTGGTTTGACTTGCACAGCGATAAAAGCCGTCCCTCTGGCTTCTAATGCAATAAAGAAAGCAAAGCTAATCGTTGAAAAACAACTAATGTCGTGCAGAGGCCTCAGTTCTCAGGCCAGAAGAAGAAGAAGAAGAAGAAGAAGTGGGGGTCATGTGAGTGGTTTGGGTTGTTTGGGTGGGTGTGTGTGTGTGTGTGGACAGGGAGGGTGGGGAGGTTGCTGTGTGACGAATTTGGAAGCTGGACGACTGCTCTCTCCTAAACGCTACTGGAGCTAAGGCTGAAGTCATGGCAAGCTGGTGGACTCTGAGAGCCTGAAATGAGATCACCAGTAGGCTGAGCTATCCTTTGACACGCACCCACACACACACACACACTCATGCATACACACACACTCCAAATGAGCAGTTTCTCCCATGAACATTAGTCCGTCATTTTCTGACCAAGCGGAATAAAAAAAGAAACCAAAGAACATGACAGGATTAAGCAAACACAGTCCAATAACATACACATCAATAGTCTCTCTGTCTTTCTTACACACACACACACACAGATGCACAGTGATCTGCCTGCTAACAATCAGAAACGATGTGTTCCAGCTCTCTGGCAGATTTTAAGGATGACATCACTCCCTTGACGCCGTGTGAGGCCCACACCCTGTTCAACAGTCAGACAGCCATACAACAGAGAGCTCTGGCTGTCATCAATTACATGAACTGCACTCTCATTATTAACCATTATTACATAGTGCCATGATTTCGACGGTTGTTGTTGAAGAACCATCCTATTTCTTGTGTCTTTTACAACACAGTCATTTCTAGATTCGACATTCTTGAGACAAGTTGAAGTTGGTTTGTAATTGTTAAATTGTTCCACTTGTTTAAATAAAGTAAAAGTGAAGTTGAAATGAAGTTATCATTATTTTCAATTCAGCCATTCATACAGCTATTACCTACTGGGTTTAGAACACTGGTAACCTGAATAGGCTTTTGTAGAATATTAAAGCAACCATCAAATTTGACATTTTTAGACTTTGGCTGATGATACATTGTGGCAGACAGCAATCACAGTGAAATGATGCACATGGTGGCTTTAACGTTTGGCATTAAGAGGCCTCGCTCATGGCAGGAAGGTCGTACCGAGTTGTGGCTCTTGGCAGAGATAATCTTCGTGATGTCGGGGTCCCACAGCACCAGGTCGGCGTCTGAACCCACAGCGATACGACCCTTGCGTGGGTACAGGTTGAAGATCTTAGCGGCGTTGGTGCTGGTCACGGCCACAAACTGGTTTTCGTCCATCTTACCCGTCACCTGGAGTGAATCAGAACAGCGAGTGAGAACAGTTCAGGGCTCATTGTCCTACTGTGCTGCCTTGGTCCTGCTTGTCCTGATCTTCTCTTGCATGTTTGTTATGTCATTCTTGCTCAGTGTGGACTGTTGAGTGTTTAAATGTTACATTATTTCACTTATGTGTGTTGATGTGCCGCTGGATGTGGTTTTTGGAACAGTTTTTTCGTTCTTGCCTGTATTTTGCTTTTGGTGCATGTGTATTGTCAGATTTACTAATTAGCACAAATGATGTCTTCCAGGCTTTCTTTGCAAAAAAACATCTAGTATAAACAAGACTAGGAGTCTGCAGCCATGCTGGTGACTCTGTGAGGCTGTACACAGAGCTTTGAGCTAAATGTTAATGTCACCATGTTAACACGCTCATAATGACAATACTAACACGCTGATGTTAATCAGGTAAATGTGTTGGCATGCTAATGGCTGCTAATAAGAACTAAACACAAAGTCCTGTTAAGGCTGATGAGATTGTCATTAGCTTTGCAGGTATTTGATCATAAATCAAGATATTAGACAATATAAAGTTTGACCTAATGAAGTTAAGCAATCACTAAAGCCATTAGAACTTAGCCGCAGGGAATTTCATGGTAATCCATCCACTATTGCCGAGATATTTAACTTAAAGCCAGAAATCTCCAACTAGAGGAGAGGTTGGTTGGAAGTTGGGAGGATTCATCCTCTGGGCACGCATAGATGGGACTTTATCCATATTACCCACCCATATATTCACTTACCACACACTTGTCCCAGATGATAGACATCCTCTCCTCAGTGCCATTGACGCCCTCAGGAATCAAGCTGAAGTCATCTTTGCCCACGGCACGCTGGGCAGTGTTAAAGGGACAGTGCGCACTTCCTGTCACCTGCAGGTCACCACTACACACGTGGTCAAAGGTGTGGAGCGGGGAAATAAAGGGACGTTTCATATGAGTAGAGAAAGTTTAATTTGTTTGTAACACAAAGTCTACTTTGGCATTAGGATGTTTCTGACTGTGTGTTTGGATCCTGCTCTTACCAGGAGAGCAGGGAGTTGAGATAGTCTGGTGTGGTTGGGTCGGGGCTCAGTGGAGGGGAGGTGACAAAAGCAGCTGCCTTGGCCCAGTTTTTGCTCCAGTAGTGAGAACCGTCTGTTCCCAGGCTTGCAGTGATTGGCTCTCCGTAGACCACAGTACCTGAAAGTCCAGTCCCATTACAATACTGATACCACACTGCTGGAGTTGGTGTCATGCATGTCACATGGACTGTAGCCGTCGTTCCAGTGCATCTCGTTTGTGAATGAGTGAATGAGTATTCTGCTTTTAAGTCTCACCCTTCTTCCTGGCCTGAGCGATGACATCGGCAGCGCTCTTGCTCATCACCTTGGTGATATAAAGGGGGCAGTTGGTCTGATTGGCCACGGTCACAGAGCGGTTAACAGCCTCCGCCTCCACCTGGAGAAGAGAGATGTTTTCATATGAGCGACCGAGGTGGGACGATTGGAAGTGGAGGGACGACATTAGTTTCTTCTTCCACGCTCACAGAGAGGCCACCACATGTGTGTAAAAATATCATATTTCAAAAGATTTAAGATTTTATATATTCAATATATATTATATTATATATTTAATATAAGCAAATGGTCTCTCAGACCATCTTGAAAATTATAGACAGATAAAATTAGGCTGAAAATGAGCTGAACAAATCAACTAGCAAGTATTCATTACACGGTAGGTTTATACTTACATGGAATGGTTAATGACTTTAGGTACTAGGCTCATTTGTTTTCTTGCCAAGAATTAAATGAGAAAATTAACTCCAATCTGCTTTGTACGGTGAATTTGAAGCTACCAACCAAGTTATCTTAGCATTTTGGATTTTGTTGCTGGATTTTGTTGCTTTTGGCAGCCCTGACCCCAGTCTTTGTGCTAAGCTAAGGTATTGATCTTCTCACGTAACTCTCGGCAAGAAAGAGAAAGAAAAAAAACAAAATGTCAAACTATTCTATCAAGGGTATTGATGCTTTATTTATAAATCTGTTTTCCATCCATAGCAACAAAAATAAGGTAAAGCACTTAAGAGACTCTTGGCAACTTATTTTGAAGGAGGCGATGGCAGGATTGTGATTTCTCAATGACAAACAAAATGTTCCAAGGAGAGAGAGAGACAGAGAGAGCACTGTGGATTCTTCATCATGTCTGTAATTCTGTAAAGCCTTTGGGATCATAGCGCTCCTTTTCTCATTTTTACTTTTCACATCGTGGGTGTCCTTCTTCTCAGATTTTTGTCTGAGGTTTTTAGTAACCATTCCATAAATCACTAATCATAACAGTTTGGATTACAAGCAGGATTTGAATAACCCTGCAGGGCAGAGAGAAATCATTCAGAGTTTTACTTTGCATAAGGACAAGTGCATAATCCCTGAGTGAGGAGTTAAGTCTAAATACTCCACTCTTGCCTTGTACTAGATAAAATTTTAAGGAGAAAAACAGAAGTTTTATCGATAAATTCAGCTGCCAAGGTCATAATTCAAATGTAATTCTCTACTTAATTGCCACATCTGGATGTTCATGAGTAACAGCAATAATTTATGTAAAGGATCTGCTTTTATCTTAGCATTAAACTTGTGAAGGTGAGTCTGAAGAGCACGTTTATGCCAAGGCATTGGGACGCCCACGGCCTCACTATAAAACTGTCAAACAACACAACAGCAACAGCTGTGAAGGTTGGAAAGGTCAAACCTCCTTGTGGTGGGAATACGACTTCCTCCTCACCCAAAATCAAACCAGCAAAATCCAGACAGGTCAGTCACACGGTGTCCACAGCGCTGACAGTCTGTCTTACCTCCTCAGAACGGCTCAGCACGTGTCCCTCAGGCCCAGTGATCCCCTGCTCCAGGATCCTGCGCTGCTCCTAAACACACACACACACAAACAAACCACAGTGGAGATGTGAGATGTTGAATCATGTGCAGGTGCATGTGATGCCAACTGTAAAGGCCAAAAAAAAAAAAAAAAAAACATGTGTCTGTTCAAGTCCAGATTCCGCCTCTTATGGGGTGAAATGTCCCACCTCAGCTACAATGTCTCCGTTCTCAGCGTGCACCTGTGCGATGGCTCCCAGGTCGCGGATCACACTGAACACCTCGTACACCTGCAGCAGAGAGGAAGACACAGTTCTGATCTCTGAAGCACAAACTTTTTCTGTCAATACAAATATTGAATTCTGCTCTTTACTGTATGTGCATTGCTGTACGTTTCGGATGAAAGCCACAGCACAGTGTTTTCTTTGATTTCTGACATGTTATTTATTATCAGTGAAGTACAGAAGTCATTTTTTGTTAAGAGAGCTTCTAGTTCAGTGGGTTGTCTGAATGTAGACTTGAGTCTAGCTAAGACTGTGGATACTACGTTATGAGAAAAGATGTCTGCTTTAGTTTTCTCTCATCTTTTTTAACCAACAATAAAAACACAAAGCATCCTGACTATGTCTTCTAGCTAAAGCTAATGTCAGACACCAATTTAAATATCACTGGAAAAATGACTCCTTTAATCCTCAGATTAAAAACAAATCCTGCTAAGCGAGTTTCAACAAATGTCTTTGTCAAACACTTTGACAGCGAGATCATTCCAAAGTGGTTAGCTTGGTTTTTAAATCCTAAATTGTTTATTCCCACGCAAACGTTGTTGCAGTTCATTCCAGAGAAATGTTTTTATTTCTCTCTCTTTCTCTTCTTGTCACGCTAGAGAGGGTAATGCCGGCATTATACAGGCATTAATGGTCCCCAGAGGATGAATCCTTGCGGTGATTACCTGGCTTTTCCTCTAGCGCCACCACGAGGTTTGCCATTTGTGCTTTCAAGTGAAATGTCTGAACAACTATTGGATGGATTGCTACGAAATGTGGCTCAGACTTTCACATTCCCCTCACAATGACTTGTCACTTTGTAATCCTTTAAATTTAGCATCTTGGATATTGGATATTGCCATCATAATCAGACATATAATACTTCCATCAAAGCTCTAATTATCTCTCCTTACATGTACTGTAGCAGATGATATGTTAAGCCCCAGAAAACAATGTAAAACCAACCAGACAATTATCATAACCTCAGTGACTCAGTGAATACTTTAGTGGTGAAATGAAACATGGACCCTGATTTCCCCCATGCTCTGACTGTTTATTAAGCGAGGCGAGTACTTCACTGACTGAAGAAAAACTGACGTATCCAATGAGTCATCACCTCCCGGCTGCCAAACGTGCAACAATAATGAGCCATCAAAGTTTGACACGGGAGAGAAAATGATAAACTCTGGCTGCACTGTGGCCATGAGCATTCCTCACACAGGTGCAAAGACCAGCACAGATCTGCTTTAAAACAGCTTTCAAGTGGGATGGATTCTAACCATGAGTCAGAGAGAAACTTGGACGGAGACGTGGCTTTGATTATCCATTCCTTCTCCCGAGAGAGAGAGACGCAGACAATCAGTGCGAAGCGATGCCTTGCCAAAATGAACAGACTCTCACTGTAACGCTCACTATAACATGGGGCCAAATCAAGGCTGAGATATGACTTCTATGAGAGTATGCTGCCAGGCTCATTGTCAGCTACCTATCTCGCTTTGTACTTGTTCAAGTTATTACTTAGTGCCACTATCCAGTATGTTGCCAGAGTAAACACATGCAAACATAATGTGGCAGACTGACCAAACTACTTTTTTTTTGTTCCGCCACATTCTGGCTGAGCTCTCAGTCAGGATAAGGGCAACAGTAAACAAGTTATGATTTAGTTATTGTGTCTAATCGAATTATTGCTGATAAGAGTAGAGAATAATGTTTATATGTGGATTCATTTCTGTTCCGTCTCATCTCATATCTCACAAAACACTGCTGACTATAAGGCTAACAGCAATTTGTACAGATTAGATTTGGATTTTCTGGAAGTTTTGTGTAAATTCCAGGTTAATTAGATTTAGCGTAGAATACGCTGCGCCTCAATGAAGCCAATCAGTGCCATTGTTCACAGTAGAACGTAGCATTGCAATATGCCAAACTCCCTCCAGGTTTCATTCAAATTGAGCAAAAAGCATCAAGGCATTACATTTTTGATAGTATATAGCATTTACCATCTCTGCTGTACTGTGTTTCTAAGGGATACATGCCATGACAAAGAATGAAGGAGAAGAGAAGGAGTCTCACCTGAGCATCAGTGAGCTGGAACATGTCCTTATAAGCCAAGTAGACCAGGAACGAGTTGACACCTAAAAACACAAGATGTCAAAGTGTAAAAAATTAGGAGGGAAAGAGAAGATTGAAACAGGAAAAATGGACCACTCTGAATGTGTAAGTAACTTATCTGATCAAATATATTAACAATGAGCCGATAGGACTAAACTAAAATACATGTAAAATCCATTCAGATTTTTACAAGAGGCTGAGAAAGATGTGGTCAGAATAAGCTGCTGTAAATACGGCGTTAAATCCGTATAAATCTCCTGCCGCAACAGAGCAACAGCACTGAGTCGTCACTAACTGAGGTTTGTAGTGAACACTGAAGCTTCTAGAGGGCGCTAGAAGAGCTCAAAGTCTCGTCTCGCTATTGTCCCAGTGGAACACTTTTAAATAAACCGGACTAAACATTAATGTGCTGTTCTGCAGTTAAAACAGTTTGTATTTTAAAAGTCTCAATGAAAAGTGGAGAAACATTTGACTTAAATGTGACTTTGTATTGGCCGTGCTCTCACCGTGGTCCTTCACGAGCGCCTCCATCTCTTCCTGGATGCCCTTGTGCCACTCGGTGATGTCGACGTGAAGCGAGTAGTCGCAGCAGGACTTGCTGTCGGCCCATTCGCGCCACTGCTCCAAGGCCGAGATGAGGCTGATGCCAGGCTCGGGAACCACGTGGTCGACTGGAAGCACACACACAAATACAAACGCATCAACCTGACTGTTATCCTTGATTATGGCGTCGTGTCAAGACCAAACTGCCGGTTGACTGTAGTTCACACCTGGCAGATAAACACATTCCAAATTTGTCTCAAATGACCACTTGTGGAACGTATAGATCTTTGAAAGTTACCAGACACATGACTCATGTCTCTATTATCTGCTCATGGTTTCCACCAGACAGAGACAAGCTTAGAGTATATGGGCTCAATATGTTACTTTTCAGAGTGTATAATGACCCACATCTACTGATGCAGAGGACACAGCTGATCAGTCAGTGCTATTCAATTCATCTGGCAGCAATTCTCTAAAACAAATGATTTCTTTTTTAGCCTATGAGAAGAGAGAAAGTAGTCCAAAACCCCAAGATTTTGGACTGCTTGAATTTTCCAAGATGTTCCATCGATAGTGCTTCTAATTGCCTGTAAGTGAAACTTGAGTGATCAGAACCCAATCTTAATGTTCAGACTGACAGCCCACATCTATTTCTGGCAAAATCTAGACTGGATTCAGAACCGTTTCACTAAGTCCGGAGCACATGGCACACAGGCTTTAATCTTTTCAGTAATAAACATTCCTCTGTTGTTTCAGATCTGAGATTTGTCTCTGCCCGTCCTCTCAAACCACATTTCCATCTCCCTCTGTCACTTTCCATTTTTAGTGCAATCACATGTGCGTCCACTTGTGATCTGTTCACCCCTGTCACCAGGCTGCCACACGTTACGGCCCACTTCCAGGCCTGACACACGAGTCGTCTGGGAGTGTTTGTTCTACCGTGAGGGAGAGGAGGGTTGAGCTGCTGAGTCAGCAGAGGGAGGGCCTGTGTTAGAGAGCAGCTTCATTTAGCTCTGTTGTCTTTTCACATTACATTACCTTGTTCATCTTTAGAGCCTTGTATCTGTTTTATGCAACAGAAAAACAGAAAGAAGCCTCTCTTAGGGTCGGGTATTGATAGTATGCAGATCAAATCTAGCGACACACATTTTTATTCTAAGTCATTTTCAACTTAATTATTTAACAAATAATATTTAAAGACTGTAAAGAAGCACGTGAGTCTATTTCACAAACCTGAACCTGGATCCAAAGTGGATCTGATTATTAGAAGCCAGCCTCAGAAACTGTAGCATGAAATAGTACGAGGTCATGGCAAAAAAACCTAGAATTTGAAAAAAGACAGAAAGAAGGGATATAAAAACACTAGTCACTAGGTAATATGCTAATAGTTTTGCAATAGTTTGTAATAGTTTTAATTTGGAATCTGAAGAAGAGCATCCATACAGTGTGTTAAATAACAAAGTCCGATCCACACAGTCCCTGTGTGTCCAAAGAGAAACTTAATTAACTTCCTGGCTCAGTCTGAACAGCAGTCAGCACCTCGTGGCTCTGAGTCCTCACAGCAGATGGACGGTTTTATATTTTGGCTGGCTCATTAACTGGCCTGGCACCCTCCCTCTTCTCACTAAGATATTTTAAATTGAAGCCAATCAGTGAATGAGGAATTACTGCAGGGAAAATGCACCGCAAACCCCACGGTCAGCAGAGTTTCGACAGAAAGGAAAGCAAAGTGATATATTCACTCACGAACAGAAGGCGCTTTCTGCTGGATAACTTACTGATCATGGTGGTGCCTCCGGCCAGAGCGGCCTTGGTGCCCTGGTAGAAGTCATCAGCGGACGTCATGCCTCGATCAGGCATCTGGAAACGTGTGTGCACATCGATGCCCCCCGGCATCAGCATCCGGCCGTGGGCATCGATGGTTTTTACCCCGCCGGGCACGATGAGATTCTCCCCAATTTGTCTGAGGAAAAAAATTTTTATTAATTACCAAGAGAAGAAAAAGAGGAAATGAGCATTGTGCTTTGTTTTCTTCTGTCTTGACCTTGGAAACAGCAGGTGACAAAAAGTTCCATCTATGAAGCTGACATGGACACAAGTCCTTTAAGTGCTCAGAAACACATTTACATCTCCATGGCAACGGGGCAAACTCCATCTAATGACGAGGATCGTGTGATAAACAACAAAATAGACCTTGAAATGAGACTGTCCAACTCTATATTGCGTTTGCTTATCATACTTAACTGAGACACCAAAATAAGTTCCAATTTCAGCATTTATTGAAGGTGCAGTTAGCTTGTGTGTGATGTCACTGTAAGTGCTACTGTATTTTCACAATTCCCTCCCTGTGGATCTGTTACACCTTTGTAAACATGATGAAATGTGTGTTTTTCAACCATCGGCAGCCTGAAGAAAAACCCGTAAACTCACTTGATGACTCCATCCTCCATATAGATGTCAGCACAGAAGGACTGGTCATCGTTCACGATCTTCCCTCCTTTGATCAGGAGACGGTCACTCTAGAAAACAATAAAGATGATAAGTGGTTACACATTCAACTACGTTTAAACGCATGAAATGTTTCACCGGAGCAGAACTGTGGGAACCACACACTGCAGATCTGGACATGTTAAGACAGGTCTGAGGTTTTATAGACGCCTATAAAAATACGCTGCTGAGGGTGAGCATCCGATTTGGAGCGATTGGATGCAGGATTAAGTGCATTTGATGAAAGACATTTTGGGAAATGTCACATAAAAAGGTGGACTGGCACTCGCAACAAAAAGTAAATACTCAGACCGTGCAGAGCCGCGTCTGCGTGGCCTTTTTAGGATGCATTTTGATAAGGAACACATGGCTGTGCAACGTCTGTCAACTGATACTGGCTTTCCTCATCTCCACGCACACACACAGATGGGGGGGGGAGCAGCCAACAGCACAGGGAGCTCTGATGTTTGGATCAGCACCAGGTTTCTGTGAGAATGTTTGAACAGTGATACAGTTTATAATGCAGGGGGGGAATTAGAGAAAGAGAAAGGACTCTGGAATCCTTCATCCAAAACCCAGCTTCATTTTCTCACTGAATTCACACCCTTAGTCTCTGTGATACACAGTATATTACATTACACTAGCACAAAAATATAATGGGAGATGAAAATACTGTAAGAAAAACAAAACAAAAAAAAGAATATGAAACACTTTGATTTATTACCTCAGGTGGATTTTTTTTTTTCCTTCATATCATGATTGCATAAATAAAAAAGTACTGCCAGTTCTAACTGTATTTACATATCTATTTGTGAACAACTAAATACTTTGTTATTTACTGATTTGTTAAGTGCAAAGACCATAAGGTGGTCTATTACAATGGCAATAGAAAGCATAACCATTTTTCTCCATGCAACCCAAATGACACCATTAAAGTCTTTCATTCATGTAACCTACATGACCCTGTAAAATAAAACAAATTACTGGTTGCAGGGAGTCTTAAACAAATGTTAGTTCATAGAAAATGGTGCAAATGGTGAGTGACTGCAGCAGTTTATTGCATAGAAACATAATTTAATCGGATTTTTCTCAATTGATCAGAAAGAGGAAAAGACTGAGAGACTCAGCATGTTTCCCAGCAGCAACAGACACAGTAAATCTTCATCACTGCTCCTCTTTCTGCTGCTTAATTCCAGCTCTGCTTGAACAACAAAACCAGGGGAAGAATTCACTGTTGCAACAATGAAGACAGGAGCCCGCCTCCAGACACCCCCCCCCATCCTCCTCATGTGGTCGAGCTGTCACAGTAACAACATGAGAAGGGGCCAATCAGAGCACAGACTGTGTAATCAATCATCCACGCTTGCTGCCGTGCCATGGGGAGGAGAGGAGGGGGAGGGGGAGGGGGGGTTCCACCACCTCCACAGCCTCCCACCCTGAGCCCCTCACCCCCCGTCCCTCCCCGCGTGTCACCCGGGGTCCTCTGTCCAAAAAGGGAGTGGCAGCTCTGGTCACAAGGACTCCAGCATCCCCGGCTAACAAAGGCTGCTCTGTTCGAGCCGCTGCCGCTAGCTGCTGCCCGGCCAGCAGCTCTGGCCCCGAGCACAACTGCTGCTCTGGGCCAGGCCCCCAGTCAGAGCCCCACCCTGCCTCACACAACTCAGCCCTGCACAGCTCACCCTTTTCAAGTATTACTTCATGTTGTTTTTTTTTTTTTTAAATTTCTTTATCTTTCAAGACTCCAACCAATCAGAGAGACACAAAGAAATTAATATTTGCATACAGGCCAAGGAGCAGGTGGAATATATGACGATATATGATGCAAACTCCACTTCATACAGTAAATAATACTAGTGTTTTCTATCTGTTTTACGTGCTTTATTCTTTTTATTTGTTTCAGTCACATGCACTTTGTGGTTGGTGTTTAATTTAGATAATTAATCATCATTTATCAAGCAAAAATGTCAAAAATTCTAATTGCAGCTTCTCAAATGTGAGTGTTTGCTGCTTTTCTGCTCTGTACAAAAGGCAAAAGAAGAACTCAAACAAATGACATCATTTGAAACTTTAGCCCAAACCGAAAGTGACTCCAGTGACATCACTTGAGGCAGTTAATCAGACAGTATAGGGCTGCAATTAAGTATCTTATCTCATCTGTTTTGTTCTTACTACAGCTGTAGAGTAACCACACAAACACATGGAGGACAAACATAAAGTCAGATCCTCTTTTAGACAGAAAAGTTGGCAGCCACATAAACATTGCTTTTCAATGAAGGAAGGAGGAAACACACACACCCACACAAGCAAACACACACACACACACATGCTTGAGGACTTCAGCTGACTGCAGCAGGTCTGGAAAAGGCTTTGCAGTTGTCATCTGAAAGGTGTGGTGACGCTCTGACAGCGCTGATGGAACTAATGCAAATAGATCATGCGGTAATCTTCGATCTATGTCCAGCAGACTGTTCTGGTGGAGCCACTGGCCTCGCTCCAGCCCAGCGCTGGCCCGCTTTCATCCCAACAACTGCTTTGAAATATGCTGCTCCATCATGCGCCTCATCATGACTGTCATTATCACATTACTTACTGGACTAACACAAAATCATCCTTTCAGAAACAATTACTCATTTTTGGTGCATGAAGAGGTGTTTATAGAAAGTAAAAGTTTATTTTAGGGTTAGTTTTTCTTAGCTTCAGCTCCAAAACAATAAAAAAAAAAAAGATGGGACATTAACAGAATGGCTCACCCTGAATCCACATTTGTACAATAATCATCCAATTGTTCTGGAGCTCACAGGGGCAGGAGCGAGTGTCTGGTTGTACTGGACCGGAGCCAAACATGACAGTGACCTTTCCCTCTTCTTACAGCCCCTCAAACAGGATGTGGACAAAGCTCAATGGGTTCACTGTTGCAAAACTGCTGTGTTTTCATTCCAGACACCTTCTTCTGATGCCATTCCAGCAGAAAGCAATTTGTCTCATACAAATTAAGTTTTTGTACAATGTTTAATATAGAAAATAACTTTTCTTAACTTTCCTTCTGCATCCACTTCCTCAAAAGAAAACACCCTGGTGCTTCTAAAAGTGGAGGACAGGCCCCACTTGGAGGGGGCATAGAAAGATTGTGAGGGGTGGCCTGCATGACTATGAGGACAAATGTGGAGTGGAAATGAGTGTTTCATGTGAGAACAGTAAAAAAAGTGTGCTCCCATCCTAGCAAAGCTAACAAGATTCAGGATTCAGGCAGGATTTATTTAGAAATAAATCCATCATTAAAGCAGTCTACAGAGTCTGGCAGCTTAATTTACATCTCAGTGATGTTATTTGTATAATATCGCATTTAATTTAACTTGTTTTGTTGCTTATTTCACGGTTGATGAAAATACGCTGAAGAGCCACTGTTGTAATCCTTAAAACTTCCCTCCTGGAGGCAGCACAACAGGCAGTAAACACAATATTGACGCTATATCAGCTTATTTTACAAGTTTATAAGGCAACTTTGTTAGCAAACAGCTGCCTCTTTGCACATCCAGCAGACACGGAGCAACGTTAGCATTCATCTGGAGTTGTGTTTCAGGTAACCTCTGGAAAATCAGTCCAATATTCACTCTCTTTTAGCTCTCTGCACAAACTCCAGAAAAATATCTGGCTGCTAAAGGCTCCACTGTTTTCAACAGTTACTCCCTAGTTCTGATGCTGATGAGAGACGTGAGAATGAACCAAAACAAAAACAGAACAATGATCTAAAAGATGCTAAAACGACCCTCAGAACTGAGGAAAAATTCAGATTCAGATGATAATTCTCTGTGGGCTCATCTTTACAAATGATCCCTGTTATACTGCACAAAGCCATGTGACCCACTGTTAATATGAAAATATTGATGATAGCAGCTTTAAACAAACACACTTATAGATTTCTATTGCAAAAGGCCTCCGACTATGAAAGAAGCACACTACTGATAATGGAGTCTGGGAATATTGATTATTTCTCCATTACAGCCACTCAGATCAATCTGTTGGATCACATGACTCCTGCAGTTTATTGGACATCATGAAAACATGAGCTGCAGCAACACACAGGTGAAAACAGAAGGAAAGAGACGCTGGTGACTGAGAGGAGTTTCATGAAATGAGGACAAAATCCGATCTGGCACTGTGAGAACGTCTGCCAGTGTTAGACGTAACCCGGCAACATTGTGTGTTGTTGTCCAAATGGAAAATATCCTGGGAACATTTGTGAAGTCAGGTGGAGAACGCTGCCAGGTCAGACATTCAGCACTAAGATTTATGTGCACTCTGGATTATTAAAAAACCAGCCTGCTACCAAAATCATCTCCATACATGTTCAGACAAATGCTGTGAAGGCACATGTTGGATTTTTTTTTTTTTTTTGATTTCAAAACAGAATACTTGCAGAACGGGAATGAAACGCATACTCACGGGGATAAATGAGTAAATTAACACGTCGGTTTGGAAAGTAGAGGACAAACTGCGTGACTGTTCTGTGTGTGTGAATTAAACAGATATTGGGAGATTTAGATACATACAGTGTGATTTTTGTGCATTAGTTCACATCACCAGAGAAATCAGTTACAACTTTCCACACTCACTGATGGACTAAACTCATTAATTTACCAACTGGTGAATTCTCTCTTGAACTCTTAAAAATTCACTTTAAAGTATAAATTTTGCTTAATAAATGTAAATTCTGGCTTGGCCCCTCAAGAGTTTACTTAAATTTTCTCTTGATCGTTGACAAATCATGTCCTAATCTCTCTCTTAATCTCTTGAATATATACTCTTATTTTGATGCTAAAAAATTCCTTTAATTAACAAATAAATTACAGAAATATTCCAAAAAATAAATTCTTTCTCTGAATGTGAAAGCTTCACATAAATCTTTCACTGTGTGACCTCTTTCTGCAGGCTGCTGGAGCTGAAGGCACCATGACCCTGCTGCAGATTCCCCTCAACAGTATTCTTCTTTGTTCAGGTGCTGATGAATGAAAAAAAGTTCACACGGACACAAATACACCCGCACACAGTGTTTTCCCTGAGATTCTGTGGCTTTTGTGAATCGAGGAATCCCGGATTAGATTGAGCGTGAAAAAAAAAAAAAGAGGCTGAGCCGGTGGGTGGGTGATTTGGAGAGCAGCGTGCGACGCGCAATGTGTGAGCAGACAGTGCCCCGGGCTGCTGTGCACGGTGAGATAACAGCATGAACAGACTGAGGCAACCTTAACAGGGACGACACACACACACACACACACACACACACACACACACACACACACTGAGCTCCCACCGGGGACAACTGCTGTACTACAGGTATACTAGCAGACCGCCTAATGATCTCTCATAAGCTGAGGATTGTAGTCACAGAGACTTTAATCCAGGACAGTCTTATTATAGTCTCAGTCTATTTTTACCCCCCCTGGATGTGGACATCAGAGGTGCATTTACTTTACAAGAACTGTCTTCACTCTTGTTTTTTACTTTGCTTTCAGCTGTATTTATAACCGTCGCTGTGCTGCAAAGCAAGTTAAGACACTGAAATAACTTTTGTTTGAATCTAGAGCTGAAATGATCAGCTCTTTAAAATCGATTTGGTGATCAAGAGAAAGTTAATTGGCAATAATTGCGATTGATTTATCGAGCAAAAATGCCAAACTTTGCCGAACAGATTTGGTCTTTTTCTCTGTTTAATATCAGATGCAAACAGTTGATTACTTGTCTGATTAACTGATTTGACACATGCCCATCACAAGCTCCCAGACTCCAATATGACATCTCTGAATTACTTGTTTCATCTGACAAACCATCTAAAACACAAGTATATTCAGTTTACAGTGATGTAAAACTGAGAAAAACAGCAAATGTGAGAAAGCAGTCAGGGCTTAAATTACTCATCAATGACCAAAATGATTGTAAAGTGTAAATCTTTGGGTTTTGAATCATTTGCCAGACAAAACAAGTCATTTGGAGAAGTGGACTCTGGGAACTGCTGATGGGCATTTTTCACCTCCTTCTTTTTTTTTTTTTTTTTTAAACATATTACAGCCCAAACAATCCATCGATTAATTGTAAAAATAATCAATAGTTGTAGCTCTACTTGACTCGATATCCACTTTAATTGCTCACCTATTAGCTCTGCTCTGGTTTAGCTGTATGCACCAGAAATTTGGAGGAGAAGCTCCACACCCAGGTGGTGAACTTGTGGAGGTTCATTCATATTTGATGAGCGCCGCCTTAAGTACGTCCCTGCCTGTGCAGCTGACCCGACTCCATCTGGCCCACACGAACCAGGCAGCTCTACTGTTATATGGAAGCAAGCGTTCCACCCATCATGACGGGTGGGATGGGCGGACGACACATTCAGCATTATGTATGATGATCTAAGCTCTAAATTTGATTGGCTTATGCAGAAAGGCATCGAACACACAGAGTTCCTTTGTCACTGCTGCTCTCCGGTTTAGTTTTTATTAAATTTAACCGCGTTCATTTCCTCTGCCGTTTGGTTTAATAAGCTCATCCACTCTTCAGACTGACGCCTGCTCAGTGAAGAAGCCCAGCGGTTCCAGAAGTTGCCTGAAGCTCACGGAGTTGAGACCAGCTGGAAAAATGAAATCCATGAAGTGACTAAGACACTCTCCCATTCAGCAGCCACAATGTCACGCAACACATTTATCACACTCACTTCTTTAGAAATGAGATTTATATTTTAGACAAATCCAGTCTGTCTCTGACCCCCTTTTTCTTTCATGCACCGTTTAAGAATAGGAAGTCTATCCATTTAGGTCTGAACTAATCACTGTTGGGACTACAACCCCTGTTAATCCTCTGATCTCTCCACCAACCGGCTGCTGCACCTCAAGAACTCTCAAGAGCGTCAAGAGGAAAATGATTTACCTGAGAGGCTTCCTGTTTTCACCACAGACACCATGATACCAACGCTGTCCACAACATGTCTCCATTTATCGGATTCAGCTTTCTGACTGATTTTAACATCTTTTGTCTCCATCAAAATATTCTGGTTTCATGGTGATTTTCTAGTTTGAGCTAAATCAGCTGGTGGAAGAGAAAGGCAAGACTTTTCATCTATCTATCACATCTGTCAGTTATTTTCACTATTAGTCGATTTAATATTTAATAACTTGTCAGAAAATAGAGAAAGAAGCTCATCACCAGTTTCCAGAAAACAGAATGTTTGGATTTTTTTTTTTGCTTGAGCAAACAATTAACCAATTACAAAAATTGTCATCAATTAATGTTGTATCCCTCTGGCCTGGAACATGTAGCCTATCCCCCACAGTCACACAGAAGCAAAGGTCCACAGATGCAGTTCGGTGACATTTGGATATTAAGTGAATGTGATTTTGCTTTCACATTTCAACTCTATGGCAGAGGACTGGATCAATCAATCAGCCTGTTTGATGTGCGAGTCTGCAGGGAACACTGGTGCGATATGGGAGCTCTGCGCATCGGCTATGACCTACAGATGTGCCCAGATTCACAGAGACATTCACACAAATGTCTTCAGAACTACGATTCCAGCTACATCTGCATGAGCATGGACACTCTGGTTTGGGCTGCACTGCCTCCATGATGCCTGCCAGAAGCAGGATGGAGGTTTAGGCCTCTTCTAACACAGTATCAATGAGAATGAGTGGATTTTGAGACAATGGGCAGCTGCCACCCCACACACACCATGTCAAGGTCCTGATTAGAGTTTCTTTGTTAAGATTTTTTTTCCAGAGGCCAGCATCAGTCAGTTAACCTGAACACTTGGGCCCCCTCGGCCTGCTCCTAGTGGGCTTGTTAGCTAATGAGTATAAGCCAGATGATACGAGCATATCTCATATTTGTGCAGAGACAAAAATATGACACACAGCTCCGTGTGGCCTTTGTTCTGTGCCATTTTTGACATTTTGACCCAATTATTTCACTTTGCTCAGACAGTGACCTCCTTCCTGATCAGCTCTGCATCTTCCCTTCATTACACAGCTGAGAGAGGAACATGGAAGGAAATAGGACCCACTGTCCCCTCCCTTCCACTGCCTCCCCTCCCTTCCCCTCCCTATTCTCTACTTTCCATTGAACCACCACCACCATCCCTGCAGCTCCGCTATGAATTCAGGGAAATAATCTGCCCCACTGTGACACCATTAATGTGCCCTTACGTGCCTCTAAGAATACAATTAAAATCGAAGGCTGTGACAGGAGAGCTGGACAAAGATCCAGCACTGAGCGTTGGAGCGGATGCAGGGAAGCATTTGCCCCAGCAGTTGGTGTGCAGTGATAGCAGACACAGCGCCTAACAAAGACCACCGGCGTGAAATCTCAACTGTTGTGCACCCCACGGACAAAGAATGGTAGACTGAGTGGGAATCTGCAGCAGGGATGAAGGGTGTGAGGTTAAACTGTGGCCCAGTTTTAGAGCACTTGTCGCAAAGATGCTGCAAAAAAAAAAAAAAAAATCATTTTTCACCCTCCCCAGACTGACGGTGGCCTCGCCGATTTATCGATCCTAACCTGCGCTCGGCCTCTCTGAGACACAATTCACTATAAAACCGGCGTGCATCTGCAAAATGCATTCACCAGCAGTGCTTCGGAGCTCGGATTTGTGTCGAAGGAGTGCAAGCGGCGCAGGAACCACGCCGCCCCGGTGACATCCTGCACGCACACCCGCAGGCCCACACCAGGACACCGGACATCCTGCTGGAAGTACTCTCATCTGCTCCAACAATAAAACACGCCGACACTCACTGTGATGCGGGGGATGTTCTTCTTGCCCTGGTAGCCAGACATGTTCACCGGTGGTTCGCCTTGCGCTGCGCCGTGGACCGCTATCGATGCAACGGGATGTGCGGATTACTGCCGCTCGCCGGGTCGGAACGAGGATGACGAGGATGAGGAAGAGGAAGCCGGGACGGTCGCAGTGGATCACAAAAAGCCAAACTATCTCTCAACTCCGGATCGCGTCCTGGCAGCCTCCCGGTCTCCGCCGATGCACCAAACCGCTCCTTCCCAGACGGAGTCAGACAAGAGGGGAGGGAGGGAGGGACCACTCTCGAGCCTCTTCCCCATAAAAGAACCCCACGGAGCATGCGCAGAGCCTCGCCCCTGCTCCATTGACAGGAGAGAGCCACTAATGCCATCAATTGCTCTCCTTGGATTAGTGGAGGCAGAGAGTGCACCAGCTGAACAACTGAAGAAGCAGCCAGCAGCCATCTTAACTCCTCTCACTTCATCTGTTGTGTCTCCAAATGTGGATTCAGGCAGAGCACAGAGTGAGGTCATCCCCCATCCCCAGCTCTGAATCCCTTTTGTTACTGGTGATTTGAAAGAAACTTGTTGGGATCAGAGGGGGAGCAGAGACGATGGGATGTATCTGCCCCACTGCTGAGAAGGAGGTTTTACCAAATGTGATATATAAAGCTTATCATGTGTGCTGTTTGGTTGGTGCTGGATAACTAATGCTTAAAGGTTCTGATTTCTGCTCCAGTCACAAATTAAACATTGCAATGATTCTTTCATTTAAAGACTTGCAGGGGACTTAGTACATGAAGTCAGCTGACTCAGCAATGAAGGCTGTAACTGCAAATACCGCTGAGTGTATGCGATGGAGAAAAGGTGCAGTTTCATTTGTTATGGGACAAACGTGTTGTTTCTTAATTTAAAAGTCGAGCTACATAGTCTCGCTTTGAGGGCCCACTTTTTTTTAAAAAATCTGTGCAGGTCTGTGCAACAGATTCATGATGTCATCCATGACTTCAACCTTTATCTGAAACACAGAGCTTTGCAGGCTGACATTCGATGAACAAGATCTTTTACTTGGACAAAAACAGAAAAACCACAGCGGAAATATTCAAGTAAAATTCTTGCATTCAATGTTTTACTTCAGTCAAGAGAACAAACAACAAGTACTCATGCAGAATGCCCAACTTCAGACATATATTCATTATATTATTGGATCATTATAATTGATGCATTAAAGTATAAAGGTGAGGTTAATTTTAATTGATTTACATACTGCAGGGCAGCTTAGGGGACCAATAAAGTCTTATTTTAGCCTATAATTATACCTCATAATTCATTAGTTGATTATATTTTGTATTATTATGCTGAATCTCCAAAGTAATTAGCAGCTAAAGCTGTCAAACAAATGTAATGGAGTAAAACGACAATATTTTAAAGTATAAACTACCAGGAAATGGAAATACTGGAGTAAATTGTACTTAAATACAGTTCCTGAGTAAATGTGCTTCGTTACTTTCCATCATTGCTGTCTGCTCATGCCGAAGACGTAGAGAAGCTTTTAAACATCCCGTCATTTAATTCAATCTTTTATTATTAATATGCTGGAACAAGTCATGCCAAATGTGTCTTCCTCCATCAGACAAGAGTACGACAAACGACTATACTAATATAAGACATAGTGAAATACAAGCATGGGATTAAAGAGAGTGTGTGAAGAGAGGATTGTGTGGCTAATGCTTCCAGTCAATATGTAACATGATACCAGGGCCAAAGCTTTTAACAGCATCCTGAGTGCTTAAAAATTAAGAAAAAGGAAGCGCTGCCACAGCTAGTGCCGAGGTCTACCCCCCGGCAGTAAAACCTGGTGAGTGAGTTTGAACCAGCAGCTGAGAAGTTGACAGATTTTCCTGCAAGTCATGCAGGTCAGAGCTGCCAACTCCCGTCCATCAGCTCCACACCCTGAAATCTGCTGTGAAAGGAGCTCAGTGCAGGAGTTCGCCAACGCTGCATCACATCCCGTGAGCGCCCAAGGCTGTGTGTTCCCTGTGTGTTTACACCCAGACCTGTTAACCAGTGAGCCAGCAGGTGTTTTTTTTTGCTCAGGGACACTTCAGCAGTGCATTAGCAGGCCATGACCACACAGCGTTGCATGACCAACATCCACGAAAGCTGAAACTAACAGGAGCCACTCCCTCTGGCAGCTCTGCATGATGGGCCCTCTGTCTACTGTGTTACATCACAGGGCTTTCTGGGAAATGTAGTCGTATCAACTTGTCTGGTATACACTGGCTATAGGGTTGAATAAACTCGAATGAGAGGCAGAGGCTGTAATTGTGACACTTTGGGATGAAAATGACGCCGGTTTGTGCAAAGATCTGAATGTTGGACGAGGAAATACAAAGCGAGGCACAGATTGAGAGAGAGAGAGGGACACAAAAACACACTCAGTAAGCATGCAGGATATGAGACAGTTACCCTTTTATCATCCAGATTCTGTAGAGCTTCCTTCCCAGTGCTCTCCCTGATCTCCACCTTCCTCGGCTGGGAGATGTCGGTCTGCCGGTCAATGACTCGCCCGTCACTCCTGCCCCTGCACGCCGAGAGCGCGTCAAAGTCGAGCGTCTTGCTGTCCGAGGAGCCTTCCACCGGGCAGAACATGCCACAGAATTTCTGCCTCGGCCTGGCGGGGCTGTCAGAGCCCATGCTCTTGAAGAAGGCAGGCACTTCCCCGGCGGTCGACATTGCCTTGCTGGCGGGGGGGCAGTGAGGTTTCTGAGGAGAAGCTGCACAGATGCACAGAGTCTCAGCTCCTTGTGTGTGTGTGTGTGTGTGTGTGTGTGTGTGTGTGTGTGCGTGATTTTTTTTTTTTTTTCTTCCCGGCTCCGCACGCCTGGACAGCCACCGCCTTTTGCCGGTTTTCAAGCGCAGGTGGTCGCAATGTGACAAAAGCGCAAAAAAAGCTGCATGAAAACACTCCCACTGTAGAGAGAGAAATGCACCGCGAATCTACGTGACACCATCTGATGTTTGGGGACGATGTGAGAAAATCCTCCGCTGTCCTCCTGCCGTACGACCCCCCCTCACTGATCAGCAAACAGTTTGGGTTTGCTTACTCACGAGTCTAAATTCGCTTCTAGCCTGCAGCCAATACCCCTGTGCGATTCATAGGGGAAAAGTCAGCATATGAGGGAGAGACCCAGAGTCTAGCTTTGACAAAATAAAGCTCCAATAGGCTGCAGGAGGAGGATGTTCCCGGAGAGGGATTACCTGTAGTCTGGGTGGACCCGTCCAGAGACTAGTGTTGGCAGGAGCGCGTCAGATCTGTGATCAGTCCCTTCTTGTCCAAAGTGAAGACCTGGTCTCTAGAGCTGTCATCCATCAGGATCCAGTGACCTGCCTGCCAGTGGGTCTAAAAGCTGAGTAATCTAATAAGCAGAGCATGTCAGATGGCTTTGTGTGTGTGTGTGTGTGTGTGTGTGTGTGTGTGTGTCTCAGAGGGGCAGAACTTTGAGGTGGAGAAGCTGTTCAGCACCACGGAGAGTTCCCCCAAAAGTCACACCCAGTCCAACAATGAAGGGCGCTGTCCCTTCAGCACCCCACCCTGCACCCACGCCCACACCTCCAGACATGTGACACTTAGTTTACTTCCAGGGTGTGTCAGCTGCAGGTCCTTTTTGCAGCTTTGGCCTGACACATACCAGCTCAGACTTAGGGTTTACACAGTGGGAGAGGACACTGATGTTAATAATATGGAAGCCCCTTTGCACACCTTTGTGGTGTAAGTCATTATAATGAGATTGACAATGACAAAGTATTTCAAAGTAACGACTCAGTGTCTCAAAATGATATCTCAGAATAAGGAGCTCCTCGTAATTTTGATTACAGGATCTTTTTTGTCAACGCTGTGGCAGAAATTGGCTTCCATACACTACTAGTGAGTTCTGTATGTTAAACTTATGTCAGTTTGTCATGTTTATCTTTATCATTTACTTATTATATTAGGTTTCAGATTATTGCTACCACTGCCATCACTGCTGCAAATGTCAGCAACTATTTTTCAATAACATTACATATTAATGACTAAATAAGAAGCGATCAAAGCTAAAAAAAATACATATTTAGTTAGGAGTTATTAGGAGTTTAACTCTCTGCTAATCTGCTGTATCAGAACAGTGTGTGTTGTACCCAAACTGCCCTACAGCTGTTATCAGCTTTTGATATGAGTGCTGCTAACTCCTGATTGGTGCACAGGGGAGCGTGACATCACGTTTTTCCGACTGAACCCCGCCCATTTCAAACCAGGAAGAAGCGCCTGGAGAATAAAGAAATACAATAAAAGGAAATATCTCGATATCTAAATAATTAAAGCTGTTCCAACTTTACCAGAAGGGTGTGCACTCGTGTAGGACCCCTCCACTGAACATGAATATTTGATTGTGAAAATAAGTTTCAGGGCCTTTAAATCAGGGTCATGATGGGTTTGTTCACGTTCTAATTAGCCACCAGTTCTGCAGTAAAATGTGAATAAACAGCTGATGAAATAACATTGATCTAGATGTTCTGCAGCCTTTTCCTAAGGACAAGTGGTTGACTTATAAGACAAAGTTATTCCAGGAGGAGAATACAAAGCAGCCGGAGAGATTCTCAGCCCGACAACCCTAAAGTTGTTCTTATCGATGACTTATAGCTGATGAGGAAAGCAATTAGAAACGAGAAATTATTTATTGAACATTATTAAAGGCATTAGGTACAACATATAGGCCTGAGGGATACCTCATTATAAAGTGGTCTAATGTATTTATTTTACTTTTACTGCTGTATTGTATTCATAATTCAGCAGCATCAGACCAGTTTACAGTCTAATATGATGATGCCGTATTGATCCTCATTGGGAGGCTCAGATGTCTCAGCAGCCATATGGAACACATGTAGAATAGAAAAGATACAGAAATTGCTGAATCATAAACAGATCATATCTAGTAGGAATGACATTTTAGTATAATGGACAGATGTCAGCATGGTGGTCTCTGTTTGAGCCTAGAGATTAAAAAAAATGAGTCTTGTGTTAAGCACTGAAGGCATGGACTTTGAAAGGCAAACACAAAATGCAGGGGTAGGAGAGTTTGGAGTTTTGGCCCATATTAAAAGGCATCATATCCCAGCTTTTGTCAGTTCCTTTTTTATAATGTGTCTCCCACTGTTATAGCTGAGGTGTCCCTTTAAATCAACCCAGGTGAAATATTCTGCCTATAAACCTCTGTTCCTAAAAGCTTCCTCTAGTGGGGGGTACAATCCCATTCTGTTGGGGCCACGACTGTTTTACCAGTAAAAACAACTAAAATCTCTCTCCTGTAAGACCGTAAACCTCACTTCACCCAGTTTGATCCTCATATCGATTGTTATCCCTGAAAAATCCTGCACTGCAAACTTCTGCTTAGAACAGTGGTTTCACCACTTTGCAAACTTGACACTTTTTAGCCTCAGACCCTATAAGGTACATAATTCATCTGAGGCTTTTTACTCTCTGCTGTGATACGGTAAAGCACTGCCTGTGTCACTCACAACACTAGCGTGTGCATCTGTAGCCACACTGGAGTTACAGTTGATTATATGCTAAATGTCTTTACTGCGTAAAGGGAGATATGTATTTCCCTGCCTCTGCACTTCTTCTATTCATCAGCACTTCTGTGATTCATCAATCAGCATCCATAACGTGCGGTCCATTGATCATTCACCATTAAGAACATACATTCCACTCCATCAATATGTCAGCAAATACTGACAAGTTACTGAACATTACCTGCACTAGTGGGTTAATGTAGCACAGCTAAACTACAAATCAATCCTTAAGGCCTCTATAACACTTCTTTAATAATTGTTTTTCATGTCCTTCAAGTGTTAAAGCACAGCCCATCAAGTATATCATCAATGCATCAGATTAGAAAATGTTGTACTGTATAAACATGCATCATGAATCTGATGTGAAAATGGTATGTGACTGTTACTGGAGTCTTGTTATTGTATTTATTCGCTTTTGAATATCCACATCATCACATTAAAACAACTTCACAGAGACACCAGAAAATGAAATGTTCTAATAAGCAATAATTACAGCAACATAACAATATTACTATAAACACGAAACAGGCCTTGAATACTATCATACACAGCACACAAGAGCATGAATCAGGTGTGATTAGGTCATCAAGATGTCTTGTACTAACTAATGGGACATGTACATAGTAATATCCTACAGATGCAGATTTATGTTCATGAACTTCCATGATCATGTTGCTCAAAGTAAAGTTAGATTGTCATTGCATCTACATTGATCATATGATTTTTGATGGACACTTTTCAGACATTTTCAGTTGAGCCTCACAGAGAACAGCTGGCTGTGAGGTATAAATAAATCAGTGCTGCATGGTGATCAATAAGAGCAGGCAGAACCAGCTTCCTCTCACACACATAGTTAATTCCTGACTCACATTATAACAGACAAAACCTTTCCTGCACGAGTGGCCACGGAAAACATTTTAGCACTGAGCCCATGTTGGACCAGTTTCCATAACAACGTGGTGGGCAGTAAATGGCTTTGCTGCTACTATTTCCTCTCCCAGTGGGCTGTGAGGGTGTGTGTGTGTGTGTGTGTGTGTGTGAGTGGCTGCGTGTGTGGTCATCTCAGAAGAAGACATAGTCTGACGTCTGACGTGTGAATGTCAGAGATGGATTCTGAAAATGTCAAAGGTGCAGCCACGCCCAAAGGCTGAGACAGCGCACCCACACACCCCTCCTGTTGTTCAATAAAACAAAACACACCCCACCGAGAGCAGAGACGGGGGAGGCCGGGAGGGGGGGGGATAATTAGAGGGCAAAAGTTGGCAACGTGCCCGATAAACAGTTGGAGGAGGCGGAGGGAGAGTCTGGTCTCTGGACAGGAAGGGCACGGTCCTGGCATCCAGGAACAGATGTAGGACAAGTAGTGAGCTCAGCGGTATGAGTGGACTCTGTAATCAGCTGCTCCCCCTGAAAACGTATTTATTAGATTATTGGGCCCGTTCAGTTTACACAGCAGTTTGTCAATCTGAATCAAGTCAATTTAATATGAAGGAAAACAGATCCAAACATCTAAGAAATCAAACCGCAAAAAAGTAAAGATTTGACAAAATATAATAGAACAGAATAGAATAGAAACACCATTCACTTCAGCCTTTTTCCCATCTTTTCTTAGTTCCATTCTTTTCCACCCTGAACACAGATCGATAAACCTGCTAAGCGTTGGGCCCCCACTGAATTGTCTGCAGCTTTTAATCTTCACATCTTGGCCAGAACTTCATTGCAAATGAGGTTTCCAACCTCAGTGGGGTTATTTATTTGGTTAAATAAAAGTTCAATTAAAAAAGAAATGATAGCAAACCAAATGGCACACAGATGAGTTGGGACTTGTTGGGCCCCTGTTGTCTGAGGGCAGCTGCCCACTTTGCTCAGTGGATAATCCAGATTTAACCCTTAGAGTCCAACATATGCATATTAATGTTGTTCAAGTGGTCAGTCGATCCATCGCGTCAATCCAGACTGAAATGGTTCAACAACTATTTCATGCATTGCCTTCAAATTTAGGACAAATATTCATGGTCCCCAGAGTATAAATCCTGGTTGACTTGATCCCTTAACTGTTCCTCTTGCTCCTCATCAGATTCAAGATTTAATTTATACGATACTGCCTAAATACAGCTAATCAAATACCTGCACTTTGTTTTTAGTACTAATTTGCTAATATGCATGCTAAACTAAGATGATGAAAACATCTGAACATCAGCACATTAGCATTGTCAATGAAGCAGCCAACGGTATGGCAGCATGCTGTTGGCTAAAAGAGACAACTAATGTTTCCTTCATGTTCTAAAAGTGCTGTCACATGCATTGTGTCGACTTTCTAAATAAATGACCGAACCATCATCCACCAGAGGAATGGTCCCCCGCTGGTTAGCCGATTAGCTGGTGTGTGCTAGCACAGTGAACATTACTTAGCTTAGATGCTAAACAGTCTGCTCTTGACTTGAAAAACTACAGTTCCCAGCACAGGCGTGCTTACATGGCGTCTCAGTGGTCTGGCTGGCTCTGCTGTCAATCAAACATGCACACCAGCCAACCCACTCAGAGCTATAGAGTTAAAGGAGCATTTCTGATATTTATCCAAGCACCTGTTTTCCTTTTTTTTTTTTTTGAGCGATAAAACATAACTTTCTGTTTCTACTCATCACTTTGAAGCACATCTTATCTGCAGAAAAACTGAGCTTCTTCCTTGTGGGAGACACAAACAAGCAGAAACAAGCAGGAAGAAAGAAAAACAGAACAGGAATAGACATTCATGTCTAATGCTGTATGTGACTGACTTGAAATTGCTTTCACTATACTTTAACACTATGTCTGTCTGCAGTTGTTCCTATTTGTCTGCTAAATAAAGCATGAACACAGCTGATGTTTCACATTCAGACACACACATTCAGACAGCAGTCTGGATTTGCAGACACAGCATCCCAAGGAGCAAATCAGGCACATGACCACTCTGAATTATTACTAATTATTGATGGACTGTCAAGATTCCGACTTGTTCCTCTCTCTCTCTCTCTCTCTCTCCTCATCACACAGTGCGTCTTTATCTGGCAGTGAGAGCTGCTGCAGTGTACTGCTGCTGAATCCTGAGGAGATGAGGAGAAAAGTCTCCTCACCAGAGGGATGGAGACGAAGCCGGCCACCACCCTGTAACCCATGGTAACGCCATCAGCTGCAGTGGGAGGAGCTGCATGTGTCGCTGCTCCTGGATTGGCCAGGAACAGGTGTGCTGAGGTTCCATATAGGGAAGCTGGAGGAGGACTGGAGGAGGCATTGTTAAAGAAGAGCAGGGCTGGGGGGGGGGTACTTTCACATCAGTTACTGTTTACCTGATTAAAACTGTACACAGAGACATAACTAACATTATTCATAGCTTTTTTTCTATGCTTTCTCTTTATTAACTTGGGTTATGCAAACATCTGATATTTATATTTATTGTATTAATGAGGTTAATGAATGAAGTCCATTTGGCACATGCAAACAATCACATCAGCCTCAATCTCAACCAACTGAACATGAGGTGGATTTATGGCATTTTTAGAAGTTTTCACTTCCTTTATTCCTTTTATGATTTCTTCCAGTCATTTAGACTGACTCTTATATTTGGCTCACTGTTCAGCCACCAATTAACGCCTCATTGTTTACTGTTTTACTCATGGCTGCATCCCTTTTAGAACGAGAATAAGAAGCTCATCCCACCTCTAGGGCTGAGTGTGTTTTTAAAGAGCATTGTGCCAATTTCATTCAGCCTTTGGATAACTGAAAATTAGAATACAAAGGAATACTTAAAGGAAAAGTTTGACATTTTGGGAAGAATACTTTTTCTTTCTTGCATAGACTTAAATGAGAGGACATTGAGGACATTTATGTGCTTTGATGTCTGTACACTAAACATGTAGCTGGAGCAGCCAGTGTAGTTAGCATAAAGAGTGGAATCAGCGTGAGTCTGACTTTGTACCGCTTAAACTACCTTGTTTGTATAATCTGTACAGAAATCACTGTGTAAAAAGGATGGAAGGGTTCTGTGCCAGACTATTTCTTACTCTGTGCTGGGTTAAGTAATGTCACTGCTCCCAGCCAAGAAATAACATGTCAATAGAACACACACACAGCTTTCATCTGGATTAAACAAGCAAGATCATGTTAATTAGGGAGCTTTAGACGTGCTGGCAGGCAGACGCTGTTATCTGTAGACAGATCCAGGCTAGCTGTTCTTCATGTGGGCCGTGACAACAATCTGCAGCAAACTGACCTTGGTTCCTTTACAATCAGGCTTTGTGATGGATAAAGCTGCCTTGGTGCTGAATGTGTTTCTGATGGAGGTGCCACACGTCAAACAGAGACATTAATGGACTGATCATCTTTTTTGCAAAGCCTGAATACCTTGCAGCCTGTTGAAGCCAATGGTTATGATGAGAGATTAGTGTAACTGTGGGAAATACTTGTATGTAAATAACTGAAGGCACCAGTGACCGTCAGCACTGCAGAGTGTCTGCCACTGGAGAGCACTGCTTCCTGAGTCAGTGTGTGTGTGTGGGGGGGGTTATCTTGTTGCTCTGGTTTCAAGCAGCTGAAACATTCAGGCCGCACACGGTCAAAGGTCTGATGGAGGAGAGTTCTGCGAAGAACAACCTGGCACTTCTAGAAATGTTGTGCATAATGAGAAGGGCTTTGACTTGGACCTCTATAAAAGCCTCTGAAATGCACCATTTGCCAACATTTCAACCTAAAAAGAATTGTTTTTACTTCTTTACTTAATCTCTTCCTCTGCAGATGCAGTTGTCAAATAGCTAATACCGATTAAAATAAGTTTGAATTTTAGATGCTGCTGCCAAGTTTCAGATTGTAGTCAATTAAATTTTAATGTTAGGCCTTCTGGTCAAACCAAACAAGCATTTCTAACACATTGATCACTCTGATAACTTGTATTATAATAACTGTATCATTATTATATAAAAATGGTGTAATTAAACATGACTGAATAAAGAATTAAAATTATTGGTGAAAGGCTTTAAGGATTACACATTTAAACATCAGCAAAATGGGAATTTTAATTACAGGGGTCATTAAATTTAGAGCAGCATCTGGCAAAATAAGATGTCATGTAGCAGCACGGCTAAAATCCTTAATTTGTTACTAATCATATTACAAATTTAATTAATTACAATGAATCTCACAGCAGTAATAAATCATCACCTGTGGGGTACAAGTCTGAAACTAATTTATTCAGAGCTGTCAAAATGCAAAAGGCACACTCAGTGACCAGCTTCATTCAGGTAATCTTTAATGACAAAATGTTTATCAATTTTTCCAATGTAGTGGGAAAAAAGAAGAATCAAAGCAAATGCGTCATTACAATAACTACTGTTAGACCATCGTAGTCTGAGGGAAATCCCTTTCCACACCTTCCATTTCCTATTCACATTAGGCCCTGCCATCAACAATAGGGGTTTTGTTTTCACGCTTTTAAACACGATCCGTGTCAAACTTGACTCCCGCGCTGTGCGTTCACAATCTTTCTGCAACATCAGGAAAAAAAAAAACAAAGAAAAAAAAAAACAACGCACAAACCAGACAATTCAAAAACAAGCCAAACGGGAAAGAACAATCCAAAATATTACTGTCAAACGCCGCATGTACAAACACAGGCAGAGACACATATCACACAAAACAACAGTGCAGTATCTCTGTGGCTGAAATGGTCGTACCGCAGTAGTATTTTCTCCACATAGTTTGTTTTATAGTTGTGACGTACGTTGATGATTTAAAACTTTGTCACAGCTCATACAAGTCTACTCTTTTCTTCCTGTGTGACACTGATGTGCAGTTAATCAAAATCACTGAGCATTTTTTTTGAAAAGGCAACAAAGCAACATCTGTCTTTGTCATCAGGCAACAGTCTCATAGTCTCATCTCTTTCTGTCAAAAATGCCATCCCACAAACTCCATGTAAAGGTAGTATAATGTTCACAACTCTGTTCAAAGTGTTGATTTACTCCTGAATAACTGAAATATCACATCTCCAGGAATGTTTTTACTTCTGGCTGGGATGGGTCTGCATATGCAACACACTTGCATGTCCTGCAGAAGTAAAGAATTACTGAATCTGAACTTCTAAATCAAATAATATTCAATGCAGGTGCAAAGTCCAACCTCAGAGATACTGCAGTGAAGCCCACGTCTGATATCTAGCCTTTCAATCATGCAGTGGACCTGACTGGACATGCTACTCACGCACCTGTGTTTACAGAGCCTTGTTAGGTGAAAACAAACCTCCTTTCAGTCGATTAGAAATGTGCTGCATGTCTGGGACCTTCTTCCTGTCCACAGTCAGAACAACCCTGGACTCAGTTCCCTTCATGCACAGCTTGTTTTGTGGACATTTTGGCAAATGTGTTGGAGTGTTAGCCTGCGGGGCTGGCTACCGCTGGACACTTTTCCTCAAAAATCACAGCTTTAAAGGCAATCCTAATCCAACCATGTATGCCATTTATCGAAATTAATTGCTTCAAATTAAATTTCTATCTTTCCTGAAATACTTTCTTTAAATAAAATTACTCAAATCCTCAAAACAAATGTCAATAAAGCAAGTTCTCTTCATTTCAAATCTCGCATTTTTTGGTAGCTAATCCTGAACAGTCAGCAGAGTACCATGTTATATCCAACCCAAAGCGGAGTAAAAGTGGTAACCAGCTGTACGATATGTTTCAGACAGACCAGGAGGCTCGCTGGGAGGATAACGACTGTTCGGACAGACGGCTGAACCTTTCTGGGCAGTACACCGCCATTACCCAAGACCCAACCACAAAATACTGTTAGTGTACACATTGAGAGGGACACGCTGCCTGCACACATCCACATCCTGGTTTCCAGTTATTGTCACTTTGCAAAATATTCATTCAGGTGCAGAATTGGATAGATTCATTTCTAGTCTCCAAGTGAAAAAAAAAAAGGCAATCCCTCCCGTCTGGCAGACAGCCATAAACTCCCCCAGTGCAATTCATGAGGGCTTGTGGTTTGGGATGGCCTCTATAGTAACTCCTTTCATCATTCCAACTTCTCAATAAACTACCACTGTCGTAAAATAAGTCTTAAAAAAATTACCTTAAGAAAATGAACAAAATGGCTACTTTCAAAAAAGGCATGATAACTTTTTCAGTTCGCATAGCCGACTCTGAATTTGGGCGAACCCTTTCGAGATTCAGTGTTGGGCTACTCACGAGGGTGGCACAATCTGTGGTCATTTCTCAAACAGGACAGCCGTTGGTGTCACATGATCAAAGGGAGCTGGGACAGCGCGCGTGGTAGAAGAGTTTGGTTCGATGCTGTGACCCTCCCCGGAAACCCATCCATTAGAAACACTAATTTGACCTTATTCGTTGTTTGAAAAGCTTTTACAAATGAGTGGGGGATAGAAGGGGGGAGAAAGGGGATAATCTACAGACAGTCAGAGAACAGCGATCAAGGAAAAAAAAGGTGGGGAAGGAGGAGAGGGAGGAGGAAAGGTAGATGCAGTCCTCCTGAGAACATGTCATATCTCAGGGATGACGAGGGGAAGCGGGGGGCAGGCGGGACAGAGGAGGGAGAGACGGCGTTCTTTTTACGACAGCAAAACTTTCTCCAAACACTCGCGGCCACTTCTCAGGCACTTTTCCTCAGTTTCAGGTTCAGAAAGAGCTGGCGGGTGGCGTGGTCAACCTCTTTCCGATGTAGACTCTGTTGAGAAGAAAGGTGCACAAACCAGGAGCAGGTTACAGATCATCTCATGGCAGTATGTAAATGTCTCTAGTAAGCTGAGAAATGACCAACTGTACTGGTGTGCTCACTGCACATGTACATACATACTGAGCAAAAGTGTGTGAAGAAATGCTCTCAAGTAAGAATGTTTCCAAAAATATAAAATGTCATTGTTTATTGTTACCAAGTTACAAAATGCAAAGTGAGCGAACAGAAGAAAAATCTAAATCAAATCAGTATTAGGTGTGACCACCCCTCGCCTTCAAAACAGCATAAAGTCTTCCAGGGACACTTGCAGAGGGTTTATGAAGGAACTCAGCAGGGAGGTTGTTCCAAACATCTCGGAGAACTAACTACAGATCTTCTGGGACAGACTTGATGATGTTGAGATCAGGGCTCTGTGGGGGCCACACCATCACTTCCAGGACTCCCTGTTCTTCTTTACACTGAAAATAGTTCCTAATGACATTGGCTGTATGTCTGGGGTCATTGTGCTGCTGCTGAATAAATTTGGGGCCAATCAGATGCATTGAGGACACCAGTAATCCTGATCAAATCCCCCAACTCCATTTGCAGCCCAAAACATGTAAGGAACCTCCACCATGCTTCACCGGTGCCTACAGACACTCTCCAGTCCTTCAGTGAACAAACTGCCTTCTGCTGCAGCCAAATATATCAAATTTTGACTCATTTTTCTGCACCCCAGTTCCTATGTTTTCGTACATAGTTGAGTTTCTTGGCCATGTTTCCACGTCAGAGGTCTGGCTTTTTGGTCCCAATTCTTCCATGAAGACCACTTCTGTCCAGACCACACTTCTCTGGACGGTAGATGGTGTACCTGGGTCCCACTGGTTTCTGCTAGTTCTGAGCTGATGGCACTGCTGGACATCTTCTGATTTTGAAGGGAGGTAAACATATTGCGTCTTTCATGTGCTGCATCTACAGTCCTTAACGTTGCCCGTTTCTTTGTGCTTCTTCAAAAGAGCTTGAACAGCACATCTTGAAACCCCCCCTCTGCTCTGAAATCTTTGCCTGGGAGAGACCTTGCTGATGCAGTATAACTACCTTGTGTCTTGTTGCTATGCTCAGTCTGAACATGATGACCTGTGACATGAAACTGTCCTCACCTTGGTAGCAGAGTTTGGCTTTTCCTCCCCCAGTTTTAATCCCTCTACACAGCTGTTTCTGTTTCACTTAATGACTGTGTTTCAACCTACATATGAAATTGATGATCATTAGCACCTGTTTGGTATAACTGGATAATCATACACCTGACTATGATACTACTAAATCCCTGACTTAGTGCAAGTGTACCTGGAAGAATTGATGCTGTTTTGAAGGCAAAGGGTGGTCACACCAAATACTGATTTGATTTAGATTTTTCTTCTGCTTGCTCACTTTGCATTTTGTAAATCGATAAAAATAAACAATTAAATTAAGCATTCTTACTTTACAGCATTTCTTCACACCTGCCTAAGACTTTTGTTCAGTACTGTACATCCTTGTCAGTGTCGTAGGCTACAGAAAAGCTTGGACTCTGAGTAGATAGATAAATAGATTAATATTCATGGTCATGTTTTACTACATCAACTGCAAAAAATAGTATTGCGTGAGCATGAGATAAAATTAGCCTTGATTAATTTGTGTGCGTATTTTGATTAAGTCCTGAACATGGCTGTTTGCAGGACGTCTGTGTGACAGCTGGTGCTGAGAATAGTCTGTATTTCAGGTCTGTTGTGCTGGCTTCTCTCGTATGCATGAATTAATCAAAATGTGACCGCAAATTGTATTTTGTGCAGTGTAGTAAACGTGCACTCAATAGATATTTTTTCTCTCTATGGCCACCACGAGGTTCTGTAGAAATTAATGAGAAATCATGAAAAGAACTCCATCGGAGCTGCTTTTGTTATCAGTGTCTTGTGTATTGTTGATAAAAATGCAAACAATTCACCTTGTGTAGGTTTGTTTCAATGACATGCAACACAGAAAACAGGTTCACAAGCTCCTCTGCCTTTACTCCTTTCTCTGGTGTCCACCTTCACACTGAGCTAACTCACTTACTTGTTAACATCCACCAAATGATTTGCATTCTGTATTCCTTGTCTATCTTGTGAAATAAAGTATTACACAAATGTGCTCTGTTGCAACTTGACATGATATGGTTTTTGAAGTTGAAGGCAATGGATAACACCAGTAGTTCACCCATAATACTGACCTGATTTCTTTATGTGGATAGCGCAACAGATTTTTAACCAAAGCAAAAATGGGAGTTTAATTCCATACTTATGTCTTTGTAAATTAACAGACGTATTGGGCATTTTACAAATAGCAAAACAGATCCCTACAATGTTTATTTCATAGTTGGCATTTAATATCTATAGTATCTTGCGTAGAAGTGATATTAGAATATCAAAGATCATACAGATTTGACAGCTGATATCAGCTGTAACTGATGCAGTCTCTACGCAGAAACTAAAAAAAACACCAAAACCCAGTATAGACTAACAGCCAACTCTAAAAGTTGTTAATAAAGAGGATTATGAATGAGATTAAAACAAACAGGAACACCAACAATAAAACCATTAGCCCCTTTCTCATAAACATCTTAATAAACAACAGTTAGAATTCAGCGAGAACGCCACAGTGACTTATTATGTAACTGTATAAACCCCAGAATGGCCAACAGGGATGCTGTGATTACAATGGGTTTGTTAATGACACTCACTGCATATCAGATCACATACGAGAAAAGACTGCCGTCTGAGGTATCACCGCTGTGACATTATCTGATTGAGGAGCCAGGATTAGTGCTACATGCGTTATCACACGCAGAAAGTGCTCCTGGGAGTGTCGGCGCTCGCTATGAGGCAGCAGGTGTGCAGCCTTTCAGTAAGCAGCTGCTCTGCCAGTTTGTCAGACAGATAGGATGGAGGGAGGGAGGGAGGGAGGGACACAGCCGACTAGTTTTTGCGGCCATGCAGCTCCCCCTACTGGTGTTTAGCTGCACTATCATTAAAACTGAAAGGAATTCTGTTGTTTTATAATATACAGGTGGCAGCAAAATCTGGGCACAAATTGTTTTCCATAATAATAGTGTGACAATAATATCAATAACCAATCATTCAATAAGATTAAACGCTGGCATGAAAATAAGCTTTTGAATACATTCACATGCCTTAAAAGGCTTGATGTGATTGGACAGGTGATCTGTGGCGGTGTCTTTCTTACCCCAGGCCCAGTGCGAGGATGTGTGATAGCAGCAGTGAGGGAATGAAGACTTTGAGGAACTCAGCGGAGAAGATGCCCCCTTTCTTCATGGCGCCAGTCTTCCTCATGCTGAGAGTAACTGAGCGTCGAGGGTGGCGGAAATGAAATTCCCTGCACAAATCAGTCACATAAGACACACGGCTCTTCATCAACAACTTGGCAGATTAAAATTAAATTTGCCCCCAAACATCTATTGTTGAAGCCAGTCACTTATCTCTAACTCATCAACATTTTTTGGTGTATGCTTCTCAAATGAGACAATTTGCTTTGTTTTCTGTCTTCAAGTCACTGCATAGGGACATCCTAAAGTCAGTCTTTAATCTAAGGAGTCATTACAGGACCTCTTCAGAGGACTTCAGCAGTCAGTTACGGTGACTGCTGCTTGAACAGATGGAAAAGGAGGAACCCGTTTTTATTCCAGGCCTCATCCCATTTCTGTTTGAGCCTTTGGCAACATGAGGGCTGCTGGATATGTTGGCAATCATACAAATACACACCTCTAACACTTATTAATGCTGCAAGCACTTGGTAGACTGGCTTTGAAAAAGCTTCAGGTTTTATGAGTCATGAGAGGATGGGTGGATCTTTCCAAACCATGTCATAATGTTATTGGGTAACACTTTTGTGTTATGTGCAGCAATGAGTCATTAGTTTCCCCCCATTTTGATATAAAGTGTAATGTAAATTATTTTCTGACAGATATTTGATATATGAATACATAATGGGAAAGTAAAAACAGAACCCAAACACAGACCCAGCAAAAATAGCAAATTAACTGTTTTTCCTTTCATAGAACAGCATTATTGCTGTATTCACTGACCACTTGCGCAGGGAAACCAAGCGTGTGTTCACTTGCCATGGAAACGTGATGCTACTGTTTACTGGGTTGAGACTTACTTGGGGGGAATGTTTTCCGGTCGACTAGACCAGTCCGCAACCCAGTCTGCGTCCTTCATCAGGATGTCCATGTCCCTCTCCTTATCCAAAACGTCCTCTTCTGACTAAACACACACACACACACACACGTAATTTAACAACCCTGGCCTTCAGGCTTAATGTCCAAGATGATCAGTCTTTCAAGACAAGCAAGGCATGTTCTGTGTGTTCATGCATGTGTGTGTATGTCACGGACATAAAGACTCACTCTCAAATCATTTTTAACAGAAGAAAAAAATGACAGTGATCGAAAGACAAAAAGAGTGAAGAAGAGGAGTGAAAGTAATGGTGACAAGGCATGCCATGCAAAACAAACGCTGGGTGTGGCGGCCATCTCCATGGAAACTAAAGGCAGGCAGCAGTTGTCATTCTCGTGTACACAAACCACTTCAGGGCCAGTGGTTGTGGTTGCCATGGCAACAGACTGATGGAGAGCACACAGGCTCTTACTTGGCTGTCTCTTCTGCCGGTCAAGTCTACATCAAAGATGATCTGTCCGTCATCCTGGGGACTGTGGGGCCGTGGAGGGCTGTGGGCAGAGTCACAAAGGACGAATCAGAGGCAAAGCCACAAACTCATGACTCCGTATTGAGCTCCATATCATGCTGGAGTTAGCAGGCTTCACACCATGGAAACCATTTGTTTCTGATTGACTGGCGAATAATGAACAATCACTCCAGATCAGTGTACAAGGGATATTAACCTACAGGTAACCATAGCAACAGTGCTTTAGGTATCTGTAAGTTTAGCCAACTACTAAAATAAAATGTATGATCATTTCAACATAGCTTCTCTCTTTTTGCCTTGGGCGCACGGTCATGTATTAGTGCTTTGTATCTTAATATCCAAGTTATTTGGTTTGATCTTTTACTTGATTTATATGTGGATATACAAAATGCATTGAGTCCACAGGATAACACAGCACAACAGTTTTTTTCCTCAATACGGTCTCAAGATGCTGGAAACAGAAAGCCTAAAGCATAATATATGCCTGCCCTCCAGTTATATACGTCTGTTCTGTGTGAAGATATGGATTTCATTTAATGTTGCTATATTTTATTTTGTTGTTAATTACAAAAACTAAGGACTAATTTGTACATTAAACTGTATGTAGAAGACAGTAATTACAAAAATAAGTAATTTTCCTTTATGTTTCACTCATATCTTATGACTTCATGCTCATCGAGTGTTCATTAAAGATTCAGAGCCTCATGCATGGATGTGAAAGGCGTTTGGCTTTCCATCTAATTCCACTACACCTCGGCAAGGACAGTACACAACATCTGCCACTCCTTTAGCCAGCAGTTAAGTCCTGCTGCTCCTTTACTGACCTCTGATGAATTGTGGAGTGTGCATCTTAGAATGACAAGTAAAGAAAACATTTTCCCAATTAAATGAGTAGCAGGACACTGGGTTGTTCTACGTTTGCCATGTTGATGTTTGCGTTCCTGCTTGTTTCAGAGCAGCCTGTTGATACAGTGTCCTTCTCAAACACTCACAACCATCCTCAGGTGACTCACTGACAGCTGACTGCCCTGCCCGGCTCTCTGATAAGCTCCGCTTTATTACAAGCTCGAGGGCAACATGCGAGCACATGATGCAGCTGGGAGTGAAAGGGTCAGGACTTTTCTAACATGCTCAATAAAATGAGAGGCACGCTGTGAGAGGAGACGTCACTTTATTTTCTGGTGCCAGCGCAGCTCCTGAACAGCTGTCAAGTCGAAGCTGACTCAACATGTTGACAGTGACATCGTGAAAGAGAAGCCACTCCTCATTTATGGGCTGATTTTCACAGGAGTTTAGTCACATTGCTTCTAAAAGCCCTTGTGTTAAAGACCTCGATCAGCAGCTAAACAGCCATCTGGACATGAAGGCTGAACAGTTATACCATCAGTCAGCCTACTCCAGACTGCTGTTTTCTCTGCATTTGTGCTATACAACAATTATTGATTTTTTTAAAGAAAAAAAAGACCTAGATTTTGTTTTTAATGAGCAAAATCAAGATGATGTTTCTGTGGAATTTATGTCCCCACACACCCAAAAGTTATTGAGTTTCCTGCTGCAAAAAAACAGGACACTTTTCATTGGCTGTAAATCAAATGTAACATCTGAGGCAGTCTGCTCTAAACTGAGAGAAAGAAGAGAGGAACATTGGTTAGGCCACGTGGCCTCAGTCTTCCACAACAATAAACACGGTCTTGTATGAACCCAATAACTCATGACTTTCTTTGAACAATCGTGGTGGAAATTCCCAGGCCTTCATCTTACTTAAGTGTTAAGCAGATTAGGAAATCTATCAGCCTTTTCACCTAAACCTGTAATATCTAATGAGTTTCAGAGTTAAAGGGAGATTAGTTTGCTTTCTACATATGGCTTGTTGCATTTCTAAATACATATTCCTAACTTTGTTCTATGCTGCTTTTTATGTAGTCTTATTATACAAGCATTTAACAGTGTACTCTAATAACTTTGTCAGATTCATGATGGACTATTGGAAAAAAAGGATCAATACAGCACAACCAGATTGTCTTTATCATTCCACACATTCTTCTTCCTTGTTAAGACCTGGTGCCTACATTACCCTCTATGTCACTTGACTGCAACAGTTCAGTTGGAGAGTGGGGTTTGTTCTGCTGGTAGCAGTTCATGTGGCCTCGAGCCAATACCCTCAAGAGGAGATGAGGAGCGGGCTATGGGGTAAACTCACTTCTTTCTAACTCCACCCGACCAGATTTTTTTTATTTTCAAATTTGTAGTACTTCACTACCCCTTTAGGAGAGCCCTTTTAACACTACCTGTCGCAGGAGGAGTTGCTGCGGCTCGATTCGTGCTGGGCGTCCAGCAGGATCTTCTCCATGTCGCCATTGTGGATCGAGGATGAGGACGGGACGTGCTCCAGCCCTCCCACCATGGCTTCCTCTTCCTCCACCTGAGGGAGGGGCAGCAGGCCCGGGGCTGGACCGTGTGCGGAGGGTGACTGGGCTGATCCAGCTGTGCCTCTGTTCATTTCCAACTCCACCCAGGACCCTGTGGGAGGAAACGGACAACTTTCATTCACTCACCTCTGTCAATGCTGCCAAGGTTTTTTTAAGATGATTTTTTGTGCAGGTTAGGAGATAGGAAGTGTGGGAGCTAAATGTGAACTGTCCAGCTAGGAATCAAACTGGGGACTTGCTGCTCTGGGCTCAGTCAGTGTGGCATGCACCCTAACCATTTAGCTGCTCGGTCGCACAATGTTTAGGTTTTTAATGAGTTTCACAAAAAAAACATTTTCACCCAGAGTTTATGTCCCCTCCCACACACCCAAAACTTTTAATTCCTGCTGCAGAAGACACTGACCACCACAGTTTATTATACAAAGTCCTCTAGCAACAAGGGGATTAAAAAAGATGTATACATAAGATGCATTCCAAGCAGTATTACTTAAATTCTGTTTACACCTAGTTTTTATATTACTGTTTTTTTTAAACACAGAAAGTAACTCATGGACTTCTTTTTAAAATATATATGAAATAAATATAGGGTAAAATGTCAGAAACTGGCACAAGCTCTTACATTTTGGGTATGGCAGTCAACTGTTCTACAAAAAAGTGCTATGACTGATTTTATGTAAAAGAGCGGGGCTGCACGAGTACATTACAACATAAATATTAGACATCATAAGGTGTTTCTTAGTTTAGACACGTCCGGATAAAAGTGTGAGGATCTCCTGATAAGACGGACCCAGTGGAAAGTCATGTCAATAAACTAATGAGCCAACATCCTGCTCAGGGGGATCTGAAATGCCCCAAGGAGCAGGCTATTTGCTTACACTGGCCAATAAAATCATGAGTGTGCAAATGGGATGCGTCATTTAGCTATGTCCTATGTCCTTTGTTTTGGTTACCACTTTTTGGTAACATTCCCAGAATTAAAGTCTGCCTGTGCCTCTGCAGCAGGGGACAATGCACTGCCAACCTATTCTTATGTTTTAGTTCAGCTATTGATGTTCATTTTTCACTATGTGTGCCTTTGATCAAAAGCTTTGACTAATAATTTCACTTTGGATGATCAAGGCACTCCCAATAATAAGGCTTTATGAGGTGTTTTGGACTGCCATAGCAGGAAAAGCACAGGTAAAAGTAACACTGTTAATGCACTCTGTTACACTCATGTGTCCCAGTAAGTCTGGACAGTGAGCAAATATGCACAATAACTGAACCCTGAAACGGACACACCTAAATGGAATGCAACCATCACAGAAATGCTTTTGCTGCTATGACATGTTAAAATGTCTGCAGTGAAAAAGCCTAGAATCGTGTTGAATAATCAGAATAAACTTAAGTTTTGGTGAAGTCTTATTTTTACAGAGAGAACAGAAAAAGAAGAATATAGTTGGAGCCTTTTCCCCAGCAGACAGGAACGACATTGACTTGTCATAGCAGAACAAGCACAGGTGGAACCAATGAGATTAATGGTGGCTCTTTTCAATTTTTAGCATCCTGGTGAGCCAGCATTCACAATACAGATGAAAACTGGCACACCTACATGGATTTGCAGCCATAATTAATGTTGTTAATTGCACCTGTCCTTTTCCTGTCATGTCATGTTGAAAAAAATGGGATTGACGGCTACAGGGTGTTAAAGAAGCAACAGAACTCCCACCTGGTGTAGCAAAAAGGCATTTATACAAAAGCCCAGGAAGATGAGAGGGATGAGAAAGAGAGGAAAGCTGTCAAAATGATTTGCTCCTCCTAAACCGGGAAGGGACAACAAGACGGACAGCCTGAGCCTGTCAGTCAAAGACGTTCAAGAGTAAAGCTCTATTTACTGCTGTGTGATGAAAGGCCAGTCCAGTAAATGCCTGCCAGCGTTATGTGCTGTGGTTTCTTGTAGACCTTGACTGTGATATATGACGCTCCTCATTTGTACGTGAGCTCCGGCATGGACTGGCAGCTGAGGCGGCACTGCATGTCAGAGCTGGGTTACAAATATAGAGGAGGGGCAGGTTAGCAAGGGCAAGAATTTGAGAGTGAGGGGTGAAGGATTTCAAGGAAAAAGCACTTTCTCCTTCGTTGCTTGTCAAAATAAAAAAGGGGAGGGCAAACCGAACAGGTCACGTAACCACCCCATAACATTAAGTAAACACCATGTTCACATGGGTGTTAAGGGGGTTGAATTTCAGTTCAGGCATCAGGCCAGTTACACCCCCTACCTAAATGATGTACACACAACCCCCCCCCCCCCCCCCCCCCCCCCGAACAGGCCTCGACTCAGCACTCGTACTCATCCTGCAGATTACGCGGTGGACTGTGAGCCAAGCTGCTGTCGACAGCCCATTGTCTCCGCTCCGTGGACTAAAACCACACTGCCATGGCGCTGGCGCTCCCGAACATTCTGGCCACAGAGCAGTTATCAGCTGTTGGGTGGGTTTAGGGGACACCGACACGAGGTGACCTCTACTAATGCTGAGGTTCAGACAGCAGAGAATGCCTGAAGATCCCAGGTACTAGATAGATATGTTTATGACGCTGGTGTGAGAGCTCCAGGAAATGCCAAAAATAACATAGTCTCAGATAACAGAGCACACTGCTGGCCACCGCATCTGATAAGTGGAAGGTCTTATAGTCCCTAAGGCTGTGTCTCAGCATGTACTGGCACAGTCTAATATGTCCTAGTGCACAAATGCCACCAATAAAATCTGCTGTGAATTTTATGCTTCTTGTGACTCACTCAGATGTATTCACGACCACTGTGTTTACCATCAAAAATTGTGCTGAGTTAATGTTATGGTTGCAAGGGATTATGAGGCCTCAGGCAAAATAAAGAAAAATATGTCCTTTTCTGGTGTTTTTCCTGTTATTGGCGTACCATGCAACATTCTTCAAGATACAATATTTATTCAGTTGGACAGCTCTAGGATACACAACGGAACTACCACATTTGAACATAATGACAAAACTGTCTCAGATATAAAAGCAACTCTGCTTGCTTTTATATCTCTTATAATGGGGGAAGATATATCCTTACATGCTGTTGATAACAGCTGTAAACCAGGGTAGAACATTATTGCCAACCACCAGCCAAATGCTTGCAACTTGCTTTCTCCATGGGCCATTTTTAAAGGGTGACATCCATCACAGGCTATCCGATCCGGTTAAAAAAATAAAAATAAAAATAAAAATTGTGTGTCTCTTAAAATAAGAGGGATGGCTGGAAAGTTTGATTCCTGTCCAGACTGTGGCTTTGAATTGACCAGCCTCCGTGTTCCTACAGTGCTTTCCCCATCTTCCTCATGTCCAAAACGTCTGTCACTGTGGCCATAAATAGTATGTCAAGTCATGCCAAGTCATAGTGTGGTAAAACTTAAACCACAGCAGCTTTCTCAACAAGCCCCTGAGTGTAATAAACATGCCTTTGTTTACGTCTCTAACAGCCTGTGCACGTCCTACACGTAGCCTATCCTATTTCGACATGTGAATGTTCAAGTGATACATTTCATGAAATAATGTAGTGGAAAATGCTATTTATTGCTACTCCAGTTGGTGCAAAATAGTGCCAAGGAATAAATAGAATGGAAGAAAATTCTATTTGTATGTTGAAAACCTGAAAATAATATACATAGAAGGATAAAGGAGGTTGTAAATGTTAGATATATACGCTGGTTTCTGTTACTTGTAAAGATTTAACTGCCTGTTCAGTACAGCAACTACGTGTAAATTGCCAAAAAAAATAAATTATCTGCCCCCATTTCTGACTACTTCCATATCGCCTTGTTGACAATACTTAAACCCACCTCCCAGTCGCCATCTGGTTCGCTGATTGGCTTACTCGCCTGTCAGTCAAGCGTGTCGAAACGCTATTGGTGCCAACACACGGAACATAGCGTTCTTACTTAACCCCTAACGATGTGGCTTCACGGCATCTTTAATGAGTAAAAACACACAATAAACTTATTATAAAAGCACACAGTTACCCCGGCACGTTCCCCACAGAGCAAACGCACTGGGGGCCGTTCAAGTCCAGCAATGAGGTAACATTTAGCTCACCGTGTAGCCCGGGGTCTCCGTTGTTGTCTGTAGAAGTAGCGTCAGCGTTAGCAGCGTCGGACATGGTTATGCCTGGTGAGCAGGGCGGGTAAAAGGGCTCGAGTCAGTGCAGAACGCGCACCGCCTTATCTGCACACATTCAGACGTGCGATAGTACAAGTGCCCCCAGTCGCTTTCTGCCCCGTTTCTCAGAGAGCGGCTAGCTAAGCTAGGCTAAGCTAATGCACCGCTGCGGTTTTGTTTCCGTCCGTCTCGTTAGTCTGGGAGCAGCAGCCGCGAGCCGCTCAGACCCCCCATCAGGAGCTGGCTGATGACGTCAGACTGTCCCGTTGATAACAAAAGGGGGGAGAGCAACTCCAGTTACATAACGAGCAAAAACACACACACACACACCCGGTTACATGCATGGACCACTAGCATCGATTATGAATCGGAAGTCAAAGTCTAAATTAAAGCTGCAAGCAGCGTTGAAGGATCCTCGCACCTTTGTGCATGTCGGGGTGGGCGGCGGCTTCGTCCTGTTGCCGGACACCGACCCTTCCATGCGGCTCAGAATTTTCATGTATTTCGGACAGTGCATCAAGGAGTTACATGTCACTACCTGTGTCTCCTATATGGCGTTAGAGAACAGCCACTAATTGCATCCTATATTTCAGCATATGAAGTGTTGACTACACTGTGAAAATTTCATGCAAATCAAATGATCATTGGCACAAAAGTCTTACTTCCTGTTGTCACTAGGTGGCGCAGTGACTGCAGTCACTAATTGTCATGTAGATGTCTTCTTATTAATCATGACAAGTTTGGAACAGATTGGATAATGTACACTGAAGATACAGCAATTTCCTGTTTCATGGCGAACATAGCGTCGCCACGGTGACAACGTTTGACGAAACCTCAAAAGCTTCATAAGTGAGCATCATCCACGTCTTGGGAATGTTCGGACCAAATTTGAGGTGGCTGTGGTTAACCTGCTGAGAGAGAGACGTCTGAGAATAAAACATGCACTTCCTCCTGCCACTAGGTGGCGCTATGACTATGGTTCAAAATTGGCATGTACATGTCTTCAGAGCCAAACAGTCATCAAGCAGTATAAATGTGGTGAAGATAAGACCTTGTAGAGTGGAGTTACTGCACTTTTAATACTCATGACGAAGGCAAATTTTTGATTGAAATTTGTCGCGCCACCAAGGCAACGCCTTTTGATGAAAACTGAACACTAGTTAGCAAAGAGGTTGAAGTGGGCAACTAAAAGTGGCTGACATAGTCCATCCATCCATCATTATCTATACCGCTTATCCATCAGGGTCGTGGGGGAGCAGGAGCCAATCCCAGCTGATTTCAGGCGAGAGGCGGGGTACACCCTGAAGTGGTCGCCAGCCAATCACAGGGCCACATACAGAGACAGACAAACACTCACTCTCACACCTACAGGCAATTTAGAGTTACCAATTAACCTAGCTTGCATGTGTTTTGGATTGTGGGAGGAGGTACTAAAGTAATACCTGGTACTGGAAACGCTACCTAAAGCGTACCGAGTCGAGCCGGGCCAAGTCAAGCCGGTGGAAACGCGGCATTTGAGGCTCCAACCAGGTAGACGGTACTTTTGTCTAAGTATTTTCTTTTTTAGGGTTAAACTGACCTTGTTGTAATTAATCACTAAAGAGGGTTCACAAATTATCAATTTCACATTACACTGAATCCATGACCAGTAAAACACAGGATTCTGCTCCAAAATGGGGCCAGCTGTGGGTCATCCCTCAATCAGAAGCGCGCCTATGGGACATCATGTAAAGGTGCTATACAGACCATTTGGCCATAGGTGGATCCACAGCTTTGCCTTCTGGCTCAGCTCCCTGTTAATTAGTGCAATTAAGCCAATGCAAAAAAATCACTCACAATATAAAAGATATAGGAAACAAGATTTAGACAAAACCTTTTTATTTAAGATATGTGACAGTGCTGCTTCGCTTACTGGACATCCAGCAGGAACATGGAGGCAGATACTGTCAGAGGGGAGCTGCTGGTCTACTTTTACCTCAAAGCAGTTTAACAATTATCTACAAACTTTCCATAAAGAGCAGCAGCAGAATAAAAGTAAAACAACAATTTCCACTTCATTTTATGTAGAAATCAGTGCTAAACTGAGGTTCTCGTACAAACAGTTCTGTTTGGATCGATGGCTGATTCAGGTTCTCCTGCTGCATCCTGGGAAAACACAAACAGCACAACTTTTATCTTTTGTTCGTACACGATGCTGCAGAGGAGACAATCACATGTTGAATGCATTAAGACTTTGCTGCTAATGGGCGCCTCCTGTGAGACAAAGGTAACTACAGTCTGCTACATTTCCACAGGACCTTCTGTTTGGATCCAGGTTCTCTTGCTGCATCCTGGGAAAACACAAAAACAGTACAACTATTATCAATGAGTGACCAGACAGAAGGTTGAAATTGTTCTCTTCATGTTAAATAGTGTAAATAAAGTTTGACGTGACAACATCCTGTGTTCATCTTTACCAATTCCACAAATCAATGTTTGTGCTCCAATTCCAACATTTAGTGACATTATAGAACTGTTTTCTACCTGTAAATCATCATCATATTAGAAGAGTGGAACAACAAGTAGTTCAGGAAGAAATCAGAGTTTGATGTGGATGAAAATGATTAGTCTGCTCTGTGAGGAGAAAATAAAAGCTCACATTTCATGTCTAAACATCCATCTGATGTTCTAGGTAAAGTTGAGCGTTTTTACCACAAGCTGTTGTGTCCCACAGGTTCAGCCCAGGGAAGCCACCACCTGCAAGGAGAAGATTCACAAAAAAACTACAGCTCTTTACTCAAGTAAAAAGGAAATAAGTGACGTTATTAGATAAACTTCCTGTGGTTCACCTAATCTCAGCCACAATAAACCACTGATTTATTAATACTTCCCTGAGCTTTTAGTCTTTAAACTAATTTAAAAGTCTGAAGTTTCATTAGAGCAAAAAAACAGGAAACAAACAAACTTTGTCCCTTAACTGCACCAAGTGGACACACCTGAGCTCCAGGTGACACCATAGGGAGCAACGTCACTGCTGCCTGATCTGCTCCTGAATAACATCCCATTACAAACAGGCTACATGCTAACACTAGCCAGTGTGTTAGCCACTGATTAGCCACATGGTGAAACTGATCAGTGATTATTGACCCTGTAGTCCAGTCATTAGCAGCAAACTCACTGCAGACACTCTTACTAATTAAACAGGACTTTAAATTAACATTACACTAAGTCTGAGCTTTAACTCTCCTGCTGCTGCAGTGTGTTTGTATACTCATCTGTTTCCTCTTTCTCCCTCTGAAGCAGCAGCAGCTGATTAACAGGAAACAGCTGCGAAGGTCCATGAGGAACTTCTGGAGGTTCTAGTGCAAACACAGAGAACATTAGAACCATCAGTGTTTATTACAGCAGTAATCTGGTACTTTTGTTCCACAATGAAACCACCAATACATCCAAAAATCACAGAGTAAAACTGTTGTGCCCTTATTATCATATACATATATTAGCATATATCCACCTCAAGCAGCAGTAAAATGTAGCAGCAGTCAACATGTTAGCTAATTAGCTAACAACTGACTACTGATTTGTTTGTGTTTGTACAGCCATTCAGCCTCAGACTGACCTCATTAACCAAAGCCAACTCCGTGTCTCTATGATGTTTTCCTCCAAAGACTTTATGAAGCCGAAGCAAAGCCTCCGACTCTTTGTAGCTGAAGGAGAAGAGCCGACTGCCGTCGGAAGCGCCGCATCTTCAGACTTTTATTGTCATGGGCACACCATGCAGCCAATCACATGCGAGAACAGAGTAGGATCATACCATTATGTGAAAGTAGGAAGGGTGTAGGTCACTTTTTTGTACATCTTGAAGAGATACATGAACCCACCAAATTTTGTACATGTACATAAAAAATGGTTCCGGGGCTTGAAATTAGGGAGCGCTATGGAGCCATTTTGCCACACCCATTTGCAAGACCCATAAAATATGTAATATTTCACCACGACTGATGCGTGTGCAAAGTTTCATGAGTTTACATATATGTTTAGGGCCTCAAACTTGCAATTTATTTCGGATGCATTTCCTTACATTTCAATAGGGTCCTCGCACCGCTTGGTGCTCGGGCCCTAATAATGTGGCATCTAGTGATTGTTGTTATCTCAACGTGTCCGTGTAGGAGGAGTTAAAACAATGATGATGCTCTGATCAATAATGGTTGGCTGGTCCTGTGTTAGTTAATAGTGTAGACATTGATCCAGGACATCCTAGGACTGATTTAGCAACTGATGTACAACCTTGTGGATCATAGATTGCCATAGTTACCTGAGAGACATCAACACTGACAGCACATTGCGTAAAATGAGTACAGTACTGTTGAGATCCAATCAACGATCAGGCAATCACAAGGATGCAAAAAGTAGTTCCTTTATTATCTTCACCGTCATAGATTAAAATTGTAGTTATACATTACTAGAGGCATCAATATAGTCTGAACTGTCCACATTTTAAATGCGCTGTGGACAGATCAATTGCTGCAAACCCTTGTGCAGCTTATTGTATCATCACATACAGTAGCATTAATAATATCTGCAGAGGTTTCAACAAATACTTAAGGTGACTTAATGCCTCAAATAATGTTTCTTTTAAGCTTCAGTCATACAAAACATCCAAGTACTTTAGTTGGTGCAGTAAGTGAGTCCAGTGTCAAATCAAGCGTTTTCCCTGTTGTGAAGTGCTGCTTCAGAGCTGTGGTACACCATGGGAAGACAACACTCAAAAAGATATGTGTAAGGTCCAGCTTCATCTCACAAAATAGGACGGAACAAATCTTGTGACATTTTGACTTTTTTTAATATAAATATGACAATCATAATAATTATCTTTGAATAGGCTATCTCTTATACCTGACTATTGTTGAACACAAACAAAAGAGGGAAGAGGAACCAATGCACAAGAGATGTCAAGACACAGAGCCAATCCAAAAGAAAGAAAGAAAAAAAAAAAAAAAATCTCTTCTGGAGCGTGGACATATTTGGCCACCCAGAGCCTGAGGCACAGCGAGCGAGACAACTCCCCTCTGGGCCAGGCTTTCAATCTGTGACAACACACTGTACTTCTCAAACTCCTGGAGGCAACCGGGCAACCGCTGAGGTGTTGCTGTCCAGTATGAGCAGTGAGTGTGTAAAGAAAACTGTGAGCATACGTTTGTGACTGTTGAATATGCATGGTTTAATCAAAGAGGGGAGACGTGAAGAGACTCAAAAAAAAAAAAAAATACTATGGCAGTATAACAGATGAATTAATAAAAGGTGTATGCACAAAAAAAACATTTCTTAGAAAAATAAACACTAGAATGGCACAGGACAATAAGGGGACATACTAAATAAAGAGTTTTTGTTTTCTACCACAGAGCCATTTGGGGAAAAGTTATAAAAATAAGTGTATCTGTATTCAGAATTTTAAGGAAATTAAACTGGTTTACCCATGTCACCCCAGGGGAAGAAAAGGGCAGGTGGGCTGGCAAAAAAAAACAAACATACCAAAAAGGGGAGAGGGGGGATAATTGGCACAACATCACTTAAACAACAAGGCGGGTGTTACTCTGCCACAGACAAGCTGATGATGGGCAAGAGCGAGGCTTCCTCTGTCCACATCTAGAACAAAGTGGCATAGTGTGGTCACCCAGTAGTGACGGACAGGGATGCTGGTTGTCGGCGTTACCACAGATCACCCTGGATGAGGTTGCAGGTGGTACACATGACGTCACGGCAGATCTCACATAAGCTCACTCCGCGGTTAGTTCACTTTATCCTGGAATATGTAGAGGTTGTTGGTCGTCGCCACTGCAATGATGTTGTCCTGGGGATGCCAGGCAGTGTGAAGAATCTTCTTGTTGAAGTCCAAACTGTCCACGCTGATTTCATCCTTCTTGCGCTTGCCGCCTGCACACACTTTGCGAGGCTTTAAGACCTGCATGGGTTTGCTGTTTTCTCGGGAAGCCTCCAAAGTCACATCCCGCCTTTGGCCACGGTCAAACATCCGGAAGAAGTTGTTGTATGAGCCGGTCATCACCACACTGATGAGAGGAAATGAGAAAGTAAATCTTGAACCAATGTCCTGTCCATCTTTGCAAAGTGGCCTAATTTGCGGGTGCATCAGTTAAGACTAAGTCTTATTACGTCCCTGTACGTACTCACCTGTCATTGCCATTCCAGCAGCACTCAAACTTGTCAAAGATGCAGTCATTCTCGTAGAGCGAGCACAGCTTGCTCCTAAGATACTCGTGAACCTGTAATATTAAAAGCAGGTGTGAACGGGCATTCTCAAGACTCACACATCCCCTGTGACAGATCCTCATTACCACTGCAGATCTGGATTTACTTCAAATGATACAATCATACTTAAAGCTACACACAAGCCATCTACGTCTTGTATTATTTAAAATGGTATCACAATGGAGCAAACGTTCCTCTGCAAAAGCCAGTGCACAGCAAACCACATATTTATGGTGCCTCTTAGTGGCCACTTTCTGATATTACAAGGAATGATTAAAAAAAAAAAGGTGTGGCCACTTTTTTCTTGAATTGTCATTGTGTTTACATCAAAATATCACCAACTAAGATTAAATGCTCATTCACCATTTAGTTACATTTGAAAGAATAAAATGAAATCTATTGTTCCATTTACAAGGTGTAGAGATATTATTACATGCAATAACTGGCCTGCGATAAGTACTGTTTTGGTGTAAACTTTGAGTCTGAGACGACAAGGAAACAATACATTAGGGTGACTTTTGAACAATGTCAGTGTCATTCAGACACTGGGTTAATCAAAGCAATCCCCTTTCCATACAATGAAAACGTTTAGCTTGCAAGCCCAGTTGAATTTAGCGAGGTAAATTTTTGTTCAGATTCATTTTCAGTGGTGTGATGCATGCTTTTCGAGTTAAAAATCTTAATCAGTGGTAAAAGTATTTGCTGTGCAGCACTGAAATAAATGCTGATGCTATTCCACCATCCCCAACAGGAGACTCTTAAAGCACAGACAAAGTTGCAGAGTAATGGGGGACCATCATTCCATCATTCTCTTTGTGGAGTCTGCAGCAACAGCTCCCTCAAACAGAGTTAATCCAGGTGCTCATTGTTACTGTGCACCAGATTGCCAGTCTCACCTGATAGGTCTCCACTGGCCTGTTTTCCATGTTCAGATCCCAAATCTTCACAGACAAGTAGTCTCTGGTCATCATGTAGCGTCCATTGTGGCTAAACTTAACATCGGAGATTGAAGATATGATCTCAGAGAAGAAGGAGCGATTACTGGGATCTTCTGGCTCCTCAAACACTGGACGGGAGAAAGAAAGCAAATGGAAGTAAGGTGAAAAATAGTCAGACTGCTGTATAGGCAGGTTTCTGAACAATATCCAGTGTTACGTACATTCTAAGGAAACTTCAACATTTTCATATATGCTGATGTCACAAATAATAGATTCATGCAGTCTAGTTGATGGTTCACAAACTTAGACCACAGAATGCCTTAAAAAATGTTTCATCATGACACCCTGAGCCACCAAAAAAACGATACTACATGGGTATACAGTAGGGATATAACGACTTATCGAATTTTGTGATATTGTGATGAAAAAAATGTCTCGATGTCATCATGGGAATGTGAAATGTACCCCAGTAATACTTATTACATGCCTGCACATCGGGTCAACACAAATGCTGCAGTGCAAGTTTCGTCAGCGGACCAGTTACTGCCAGTCAGCTGTCGCACGTTGGTCGCCATTAGTTACAGCAAAAAGGGACAGCAATTTGTCTCAAACTGTATGCCGACATTGTTCAGCTGAAGTCGGGTGTGTCTATGGAAACACTTCAAACATGTGATTTATGTCGGCATCACGCAAATGTATTAAGAAGCAGAACAAAAACAGACAGTGTTCAAGATTCTAGATTAAGTTTTTAACAACTTCACTGAAACCGTTACAGTATACAGTGTGTAGAGCTTGAGTCTACAATTACATCATACCAGGAGGACCCAACGGTTGTAGAAAAAAGAAATCTTATGTCATCTTATAAAGCTTACAGTGGTTATAGCTTAGATTATGGTTAAAGGTGGTAGAGGCTGCCTGACAGAAATCAGAAATGTAATATTGTGATTCATTTCATCTTATGGACTTTTTATCATGGTTATATCAAACCATTTTTTGGTGTCGCTACATCCCTAATGTGCTATACATGTACACGTCATTTTATTTCCTTTAAATTCTAGATAAGCATAAATTCACAAAACAAAAAGGTTGCTGGCATTTTAATGGGACATGTCAGCCTGTTGTTGATGTGGGGAAAGAGCAGAAGCTGCAGGTCTGATTCCACTGGTTTCTGGTCGTGTTTTCACGTGTGCTAGATCACACATATGATGCTGGGGATGTGTAGTGCCACAGTGAATGCAATATCTGCTTTCCTCATGCAGCCAAAACGGTTAGATTCAGCGGTGAGATCTGAGATGAGATCAGAATTTACTTGAGCTCCGTTTACCATGTCAAATCTTTGCATCTCTGACTGTCACCATTTTTCTGACTGCTGAGCTCCTGAAAAACTCTAGAGAGCACGTTACTATGGGAACCAGCATCCATGTGATGTCATGTCATTTCAGTAGCTACAGCTTAACTGGATATTAATGTAATATTGATTGTTATCGTTTTCTTCTCACGTTTGATAAAGTTAACATGAAACATGATTGATGTAAATGTCACCACTGTATTTAATGTGGTGAAGCATCATTAAAGACACACAATATGCATCTGGAACATGTGTCATCTTAGCTAGTTAGAACCGACAGATGTCCTCCACATACAGATCTACCTGCAAACAGATTTTACTGGTTTCAAGCTAGTCGTTTTATTCCTAAATACTGAAAATGTGCATATACACTGTTGCCCATAAAGTTGGAATAAAATGTTTTTTACCTCTTCTCATGAAATGATTGTGACAATGTGATCTATTCTTGATAAATAAAGTGTATATCTTCTCAACTTTATTGATCAAACTCTTCCAAACATATCACAGTGAAACTTAAACCACAATTAACCTCTTCAAACTGTGTATTCAGGCTTTAACAACATTGGGGGTATTGAACAATTATTCCAACTTTATGGGCAACAGTGTATAAACAATCATGACCTTGGGCAAATGTGTCCTCTACTACCTGCTGTGAGCAGGCAATGTAAATGGGAAACCTTTCTACTCTCCAGAGGTTTAGTATAAAACAAAGTGTAGGTCAATGACAATTGTGGGGCTTAATTTAATGAATCAAGCCTTTAAGCCACCTGTCGAGTAAGCGGAATGGTGATTAAAAGTGACCAAAGTGGGTACTCACATTTGGAGTGCTTGTCACACAGCGCTGAAACCCTCATGTCACACAGACGGATGGTTCCTTTGCTGCTGCTGTAGACGAAGGTGTTACACTGATGAGGATGGAACTCTGCTGCTGTGATCACCTCCGTTAGCTCCTCCATGTTGGCCGGTTTAATGTCAACAATATCTGAAGAGCACTGGGTTAAGAGAAATAAACCTGTGGAGTAATTAGGATGACGTCTGACCTGGTTTAAGTATGCATGATAATGTTCTCAGTGCATTTTTGGAGCACTATAATATTTCCTAAACACCTCTTAGAAAATTGCAGCAATTTGCTTTGGCAAGTGTCAAACTGGGTGATTATGTCGCCTGTACAGAGCATCCGCATGGGAAAGAGAGAAAACAAAAACAGCAGACCGATAATGGAGCGGTGTCTGGAGACAAAATACCCCTCAAGGATACCAATTAGTCTTCTCATCCCATTTATTGGTTAGACATGAAAGACAACCAATGGCAACTGAAATGCCCTGACAGACTAGACATCATTTTTACCCCACTCCTTTGTTTGTCTTGTGTGACAGCATTACTTTGATTCTCTACATTCTTTTCTTTGTCCCCATCTAATTTTGAGCGTCAAACCTGCCATTTTCTTGTCAAGTGACGAAAACATGCAGGGCTGTATAAAACAATACAGCCGATCCTGGTGTTGATCAGTCTGGCATTATATAACCTCATATTCAGATGAGTTGCATGATTAGGCAGGTGCACAGACACACACGCCGATGTGTATTTAAGGATACTGAAGCTGCGGTCAGTGATCTCGAGGTGCCAAAGGTTGATGCGGAGGTCATCTGCTGACAGGTATGTCTCATTGTCACTGTTGACCGAGATAGAGTTGATGTGGTAGGTGTGGGCACTGGCGAAAACCCTCCGCGGACTGGCTTCCACCATTAGGTCCATGGGTATTAAAACCGGTACCTGAGGTAAGAACAAACAGGGTGTAATTTGAAACTCACAATAAAGGCAGGGATGAATTTTTGAAAGCACTTTGTGGCACATTTCTCTTGTCACAAAGCTCTTTATAGCGTTTGAGTACCAGGGCATGTAGCCAGTGCATTTAATTAGCTAGATTAAATAGGAAGCACCGACGCCTTCTTTAACCAAGATGATTTTCAGCTGCTTGTTTAGTCGTCCATCTACTGAGTGTGATGACCACATTTCTTTCTTCTTTTCAATCAATAAAGTGGTACAGAACTGTTAAATCCGTGGTGAAGAAGACTTGGGGGGTGAGGTGCTGCAGAGCTGCAGTCAACTTTGCTGCTCACATTACGAAAGAAGCCAAATCGGTAGGCCTTTGTAAGATAATGAGTATTAAATTCTCTTCCAAGTTAAGAGGCAGAGCCATTTATATCTTGTACATCATACAAAACTATTAGTTATGTACCCACAGTTAAAGCTCCCAAACACCTATGTTACCCTCACAGAGGGTGTTTTCAGTTATATTGGCTGATTAGACCTGTAATCAAACCGTTTGAATAACATCTAGCTGCTTCTATTAGATTAGATGAGTCAGTTTTGTTACATCTGTTAGTGCAGGAAAACTTGCAGCTACAATATATGATCCTTTTAGATGTATAATTTGATGATCTCTGCCAGCATAGCTGCCCCTAAATTCGACCTAAAACAGAGCAATCAGCCATAATGAGTAGAGAACACCTGTGTGGGTATTCAGGGCAATTTATACATACATTTCATCAGCATTAATCATCAGTGGAGCAACTGAGCTGTCTGCACTATCTAAGGAAGCAAACCTACTAAACTAAGCAGCACTGCTCTCTCACTATAGCAAGTATCAAGTGGACGTGTAGAGATTATTTTCAGTTCTGGTAAACCCTGGTCTGGCTCAGCGATCCCACCTCCTGAAATACCCCTCAAGTTGCCTTTGGTTCAAGGACTGACCCGCAGTGATGTGATAGTGTTGGGGTCTTTGTAGCGTCCGTCCTCCTCTTTGAGATTATAGCCCTCTGGTCTCTTGTCTCGTTCACTGATTTTCCACAACTTGATTGTCTTATCTGTTAAAAATAAATAATAAGTAAATAAATAATGCAAATAGCAACAGCACCAGTTCTTTTCAAAGGAAAACAGCACACTCGTCTGGGTACATTTCTGAGGAATCAAACGGAGGAGTTAGAAAAGGGAGGTTAAAAGAAACCTTTCAGGATGTAAAATCTTTGACTCTACTGTTGCCGAATTAATTGTTGTTATATGCTTGGTCACATATTTTGGATAACTTTGAATTGCACTTAAGGTCTTTATGTAGCTCTTTCTCTCGCTCACCACTGATTTTATTAAGCCGTTTGACCCGTCCATAAGCTGCTGTCACACAGAGAACCAATAACTATAATAACTTTTTGTGCAGTGCCATCTGTCCTGTGTAAATGCCTCCATACATGATATGAAAGGTAAGGACAGCCTGAATACTTTGTTTGAGGTACAACTGAAAACAATAACCAGAGAAATTCCCAGGAATTTTGCAGTCTTGCAGAGGAAATTACTAAACAGCGTTTTCTTAAATATTAATTCCAGTTCTTGTTCACATTTGATTGTGAAGCATGAAAAGGGCAATAATTAGTTTCTTTGTTAAAAATGGGTTAAATGTCACTCATTTGCATTTACAATTGAAGTCACCGCAGATGGCCCTTAACAAATATCTGGTTACGCACTCAAAGTGTCCAACATACCGTTAGTTGACAACAGGAACTGGGCTGCATTTTTCTGAGGAAGCCAGCGAATCTTGTTGATCTTTTCCTCTATTTCCAAACTCTTTAAGTAGTCGAACTCGGGCTCATGGCTCTGGAAAGTGCTGTAAACATTGTATTCGCTCCTGAACTGAGGCTGATTCTTATTCTGCCAGGAGACGGGAGAAACATCAGACATGACAAGATGAAGAGAGCAGACGTTAGACAGCAACTGCCAGGAATCAGTTTTGTTTTATATTTATAAGTTTCATTCCAAAAAGACATATCAAGCTTTAAAGAGGTGACACCTACTTTTACTAAGGAATAAAACTGGCATGGACGTAAAGCATATCATCAGTTTTAACTCTTATTCCTCAACTTTTTGCTTACAGCATAGTTCCTAGAAACAAACCATTGGAACTTGAGCAATTGAGTTCAGGTGTTGACCTTTTACAAAATGGATTGAAAGTTGCAGCTGTACCTCTATTTCCTGCTGGAAAATGACTACGCGCCCACCCTTGTCTCCTGTGGCTAGCAGCTCCCCTGTGTGGTTAAACTCAACAGTAGATATGATGTCCGCTGCAAGAAAACACAAAAATGACGTAAGTGTCAACTTGCATCTGCAGTAATGTTATTTATAAATCGGGGTGGTGAGGTGAACCAACCTCTCTCGATATGAAAAGACAATGAGGAACCACTCAGTTCATCCTAACTAAGCCTGGATTTATTATCTGTCCTGGAATCAGAGTGCTCTCGATGGACGAGCGTGTAGGCCGGAGATGCAGAAGGATGTCAGAGCATGTAGAGCAGACGGAAAATGATCAGTAACCTAGTTTTTCCCTTTTCACTCTCTCAGAGAGCATTACCATTTCCCCAGCAGCTGTATGTTGCTTTATAAACTAAAACTCTGACACACACACACACACACACACACACACACGGTTACTTACTTAACCCTTTGCTGCCCAGTGGAGCAGAAAGACAAAGCTGAAAAAGGTTGTAGTAGGAGGTCTTTGTTGTGTGCATCGTGCTCCCTGAGGCCCAAAGTAGGGGGGTAATACATTTGAACGAGAAGTAAGCGGCCACAGTGCTCTTCTATTAGAGCAGTGCCTAATTATTTTACATTGTCCATCGCCTATCATTTCATTTTTCCTACTAATTCAATTGTTTAGCACATAAAATGTATAAAATGAGGAATGCCCATCACAGGCATAAAAAGAGCAACTACCTGGACTACTAAAATGCATTAGTTCTTAACGGCTAATGCAAGACATTATACTTGTGCGGATGCCGCATAAATGAAGAACAGTGATATTAAGAATGTAGGTTGAGTACAATGTACCATAGTTCTGTCACTCCACTGTAGGCATGTGCTAAAGGGCTGAAACATACAAGGCCACAGAACACCACAAACATTTCTGCCTTACAGTAAATTAGCTACAGATTCGAGCTACCATCAATATTGTTCGTAACAGGTTACACATAAAGAGTACCATGATCCAATAGGAATTTCTTTCATTCATTTGGGGATAGAACGCACAAGATACAAATTAATGAGCGACAATGCCTCAAGATCTGTTCACTGTTCCCCTGAAATATCTGATAAAATGCAATCAAGAGAAAGTTCATATTCTAAAATACATGGGACACAATATTTGGGATACAGCCAGCAGCCTCAATTTGACAGAAAGACCAACAAAAGCACTGTTGCAGAAAAAAGAAAAATAATTCTGATAATAATTCTGATAATAATAATAATAAAACAGATGAACATTGCTTCCTCATTCATTTCAATGAGCCAACTGCTTTAGGAACACAGAGACACCACCATACAGGGGTCCACAAAAAAATGCCAGTGGAATTCTCAGTTTCCAATTTATTACCTACATTTGACTTAAACTAATGTAATTTAAAACAACAGTCCAGCAATAAATCCTACCTTCATGAATGTTATAATGTTAGGTTTTAGTTCCAACTGTTTAGAGAGATGTTGATTCACCAGCTTCGTCAGTTCATAGGATGTAGTTTGTGGTGCTCTTGAATGAACGTTATGTTACATTGACAGGTGTTTCCATTCTTTTGTTCACCTCATCAACGAGAGAAATTTCTACAATTATAAAACAATTTGTAAAAGACAATCCAGTCAAATACATGTGATGTGTAAGCACAGAGGGGGAAATTACTGCTGCTGTGATAACTGCAGAAATCCTGTCTAGAAGGAGTACAAATCACTGTGCAGTGTCTGATAAGCCATCACACTCGTAGATATATAATTCAGCATCTCTGTACCACTACCAGACATCTGTCCTGCTGAGGGCTCTATTACTGCATTTCCTTATAGTTGGGACACCTGCCCTGCAAGTTGAGCAACCGTGATCAGAATCCGTGATGCATGATGTCTACAGCTCTTCATCTACCCAGCTCACTGTGGTTGTTATATTGATCTACTCAAGGTTTTAGTAGTCAGTCAACAATCTTAGCAACAAAATAAGACTGCACTTCCTGTAGCAATGAGTGCCGTCCTGTGGCTTGTCAGTGGAAAGCTTCTAATGTGAAGCAGCAGTATTTGGTTTGTATTAGCACTACCTTAACACACAGTTCTAAAAAAGGAACTTTCTCTTTTGAGTCATCTAGATGATGACCACACATGGGGAGCAAATCAATTGACAGTCACATTTAAGGTTAGGAGCCATTATTTTATCATTCTGCAGCAAGGAGTACGTAGTTGAAATGTGCAGCATCACAGCTCGCCACACCACGTCATGGCTAAATTGTGTCTATATCTAGATGAGGAAGATGTTGAGCTGCTATCTGTTCACTCACTGCAAGCTGTTGTGTATTACACAATACCTGTAAGATTTTTTTTCTCTCCTTTCCCATCTGTGCTTAACACTTATAAATACTCCGTTTCTGGCAGAGCTCATACCTTCAGCGACATCGTCATCAATGGCTCCTTTCACCTGAGAGAAGCACCACTGCATGTCACCTCCAGGTCCTGCAGAGTTTAAAAGAAAATAAGCAGTCAAGTTAAATGTTGGTTGCTCTTTTTCTACATCTATTTCTATTCCAAACTTCAAGATGTTTCACAGATTCTAACTGTAACTTTAACTTTAACTGTGACGCGATGGACATTGACTGCAGTGCAATGACCGTATTTGGACTTTTCAATCAAATACATTCAAGTAGTGTACAAGTAGCACCTCTATAAGTAAAGCTTCTGTTTCAGCATATTGTCACTCTCGGGCAGCAAAAGAAAATCGAAATGATGTCAGAACTATAATCAGATGGCAAACCTGCTGCAAGAATTTGTGTGGTCATACATGTGCACATATCCTCACGCTTTCTGTAAGTCTAGCCTCAAAAGAGAACTGGATATAATACAAGATCTTTCATTCTCTCCTAAAACTAAAATCAAGACATGGATATCCCTGAACTGTTACACACACGATTCCTTTAAAACCAGTTATGTACAGGCGTATTAAGAGGCCAGCTGTTTCTGCTGTTATGAAATACAGGCCACTTGGATGTCAAAGATCTCTATACTTTCAATGAGTGTATAAATGCATCCGTCAAATTAAAAAAGTCGAGATCATAGGCCTGCTATACCAGCATTAAATGCTCTCACACCAGAGTCCTGTGTTAAAAATAGATCAACATGAAAAAACAAGCTGTCTTGTTTGATAAAGATCTCCATCTCTCGCCTCAACAGGTTCTCCATCAACATAGCTCACTGCACAGTACAGCTAGGTCAATTCCACATATTTTTACATGTGACCATCTCTGTTATTACACAATAAAAACTGGTCTGATTTGGCGATAACAATGTCAACACATAATGGAACAGCTCTGCAGAATAATCAAGGACATTTATGAGTCATCCTGGCTTCATCATTCAGGCGCATCCTGAAATGAATCATGATTTAAAACAAAAAGCCAGGACAGGCTAGGTTCTGGCAAATGCAAACTGTCGCACTCTCACGGATTACCTGCATTTGTGGCACAAGAAAATGCTCAAAGCAAACAGGTGTTTTGATGTTTCAGCAGGAGGAGGATGTGCAATACCTCTGCCCAAACACCAGTGTCATTTCCCCACCCAAAAGGACCAAATGCATGTACTAAATATGTTGGCATTGACCTATTTTTGCAAAATGAATACATAGCCATCAATCTCAATCGGCTACAAGGGGCTAAAACCGCATATCATTCTTAATAACTCTGCACAACACTCAACATTCACTGCACAAGAATCAGCTGATGAATGAAAGGTGAAATGCTACGTTAAGCTACACAAATCCTTGGCTATCTGGTTCTTATTTGAGGGGACATTTTTCACATTTTAGTATATTTATGTCCCAATCATAGGCTGGCCTGGCTTTTTCAGTCCTTTGAATGAACAGATGCACTGAATATCTAAGCGCTTGCTCGGGCTGCATTAGGCCTGAAGTACTAGCATGCATGTGGGCAATGTCAAAGTTTGAGCTAACGTTAGCTAGCCTCGCACGTCAAGCCAGGCATGGCATGTATGAGAAATGTGTGCACTGTGCCACTTACATCTGTAGCTATTTGCTTCCAGTTTCATCATTAACTGCAGACTACATGACTTCAGTGGTTTGTAAGTGCCGTGCACACGTCTGAGAGGCAGCCGTTACAGCTACGGCAAGTTAGCGTTAGGTTAGAGTAGCGGATAGCTAGATACTGTTTGGCTAACACGGTAGGCAGTGTTAGCTTGCAAGACTGGTCCCGGGCCGGCGATAATGGTAAACAGCTACCGTTTGCTAGCAGCAGCTGGCGGCTGGCTGGCTGGCTAGCTAGCTAGCTTTAGCCGGCATAGACAGGCCAGTGGGCGATGACACTCGAGTTTGCTGGCTAGCTACGGTTAGCATTGGCTAAGTGTCGTTAGCTTAACTGACACTCGGCACGTTTAAGATCATCCTGCAGCCGCCGAGGCAGAGAGCTTGCTGTAGAAACACCGGCCTCTTCGCGGTGTTTAGGTGTGTAATGCTTAGACTGAATTACCTGCCATGACGAGACAGACAGTGGAGCTTGCCTCAGTCAGTCACGATCCTGCTTCCCACTCCCACGCGCTGGCTGGTGGGATCTGAACTTTCTTCTTCCGCTGTCTGTCTTGCGCAAACCTGAATGTCAGGCGCTAAATGAAGCGTAACTCTGGCTGTCTTGTTGCTGTCTTTCCCGCTCCTCTCGCTGTTGTTCCACTCTGTGTGTCAGTCACTCTCCCCCCTCCGTGTCTCTTGCCGCATCCCACAAGTCACTTCTTCCCCTCCCCTCCACGGTTTCTTTCTGCACGTGAACCAAAGGGTTTTTATAATGCGCGCGCACACAGCGGATGTACAGAGCACGCGCGTGCACATAGATGAAGAGACACCTCTTCATCATCCAGCAGGGATGGGGGGGGGTACTCAAGCTTGATAAAAACTTTACTGGAGTATTAATACTCCACTAAATGGACCAATGTGCTGTCTTGATGGTATCCATTTTAATATGACCACACCTTATCCATTCACCCTCTATAATAATTCAGGCGTTCTCTGCAAAATTGAGGTCATATTATTCATCTATGATTATTACAGTCAGCTTTGCACTTCCATGTACTCATTACATTACATCCCTACCATAACCCAGCAGTAAATACAGCAACAATCTGATTCGCAATACTGTTTGCCCAACTCTTGCCTGTATATTTGCAATGTTCTCTGCACTGTGTAAAAGGATATGGATTCGGGGGGGCAAGCGTACAACGTTTAAAAAGAAAAGAGGAGAAATTACATTCTGCAAGAGAAGAGCCATGGATAGGCTCGATTCTGTTTATTTCAAGAAGACTGTTGCTACGTATTTGATTAGTGAACTAAAACCTGATAACAGAGTGATCTAATACATCGGTTACTATGTTCTGTGTGGACACACATTTCAAACAACTATAACAAGGACTGTCATATAACAGCAGTACAGCATAGAAATCTGTTATTCTGACTATTTCAATCCAACATGTACCTCTGCAGGATCTTTTTGTAAAGGAACCACAATTTGCTGTTGGACCCTGAAGAGGGTTGAAGAGCTTGTAAGACATCTCAGCACCCACGAACACAATGGCCTTCAGATGTGCAAGTGATAGTTTTACCACTCACATGGCCACTTCAGATGCTTTATGTCTTTCAGAAGAAATATGCCCACTGAAGAAAAGAGAAATACAGCAGTCCGACGCTGCAGCTTGCTAAGAAATGGGAGGAATATGAGGAACACCAGTGAATTAAATGACAAGCCCTCAAGAAAAAAGAAAATGACTATTTCTTTGCCAGAAGCTTGTTGAGCAGGAGTAGAGCTATCAAAACTGCCAACTGGGATATCTTATTAGAGTCGGTGAAGCTGTCAATTCACTCCCAGGGACTGCTTTCTGACCCACTTCACCTGTCAATGGTTTCAAACCCTGTAACTGACACTTCCAAAGACGAGATCCACCTCAGTCTTCTCCAAACAAGCAGCAGCAGTGCGCCCCTCTGCTGGCCCAGCACCTGCTCCCCATCACAGAGACAGACAGCACAAAAAGCCCAGTGGAAAGCCTCAGATTTTGCAATGACCAGCTGGCAGCCTAAGTTTCATCTATCCATCCTTAAGAATAAGCCTCTCTGTCAACTGTCTTCAATGGGACTGCTGAGTGTCTGGTAGTTTCTAATGGCTGCTGTCCACAGTAACCAGGACAGTGTTTCCAGAAAGAGACACTTTTTAAATGTCATTTTTAATGTTTTTAGGTTCACAAATCACATTCCATTGCTCTACCTACAGCAGTGCTTTGAGCTAAATGCCAACACTAGCAATATTAACTTCCTCACAATGACAGTGCTAATATGCTGATAGTTTGCAGGTATAACGTTAATCATGTTTACTATCTGAGATTAACATGCTATCATGCAACATCCGTTAATTAGCACATGGGCTGAGGCTGATGGGAATGTCATTAACTTCGCAGGTATTTGCAAACCGTTGGAAAAATTTTGGAAGGATTTTGACCAAGTGATGGCATTGGATGAAAGACTATACTGTACTATACTGTACTATACTCATCCTGACAGGAAATTTCATGTCATACCAGCCAATAGTTGATGAGACATTTCACTGAAACCCACAAAGTTAAACCTCAAGGTGGCACTAGAGGAAAAGTTGGGCAATCATCAAAGATTCACTGTAGTAAGATTTATGCTCTGGGTACAAATGTACAAAAATCCATAGTAATTCATGTAGTTTTAGAGTTAAGTCTGCACCAAACTGACTGACAACGCCATCCATGGAGCCATGCTGCAAGCATCACTTATTAGAAAAAAGTAAGAGACTGGTGCAATTTCTACTAAGTAATTAAATGTACTGTTTTAGGCTGGTAAGCTTGTAACTTTTGCAAATAAAGTAAAAACCTCATGCAGGGGTTCATGGGAAAAAATGCTTTGTGTCCAAGTCTCAAGTCTCAAGTGTACAGCTCAGCCTGTTGAGGGTTGCTGGACTTCCTGCCTGTCTGTCTGAAACAGCAAGGCACAAAAACAAGATCTTCTTGTCATTTTCATCCATGACTGGAGCGCTTCAATGTGTGCATAAATTACAGCTCCTGACTTTAGAAAGTGGCTGACATAGACAATGCACATCAGTGAGAGTATTTCAGTATTGGCTAAAGGCAGCATGTGATTTACATAAATCTATTATTAACATTTTGTCCCCAAGGAGAGTTAAAGTATTTTCCTGCTGACCTAAGGCAACATGTTGTTGCCATTCCCTATAATTAGATACTGTCAAGCAAAACATACTGTTATAAATCAGTCTACCATCTTTACAGCTACTCATTATCCCTGAATACATTCATATTCTCTAAAGGTACAAAAATGACAGATTAAAGTCTAATAAATCATCAATTGTTGCTCATTTTCACATCTCTTACATCAAATGTCCTGTTAAGCAACCAGCTACCTTGTCATCACCTTTCATTCATATCTATCCATCCATCCATTGTCTGTACGGTTTATCCTTCAGGGCCACAGGGGAGCTGGAGCCAATCCCAGCTGACTTTGGGCGAGAGGCGGAGTACACCCTGGACTGACAGGGTGACCACCAATCAATCACAGGGCCAACACATAGAGACAGACAGCCATTCACACTCACAGTCATACCTACAAGCAATTTAGAGCCACCAATTAACCTAACCAACCTTTTGTTCTTATTTGTCCAGTAATTATGGCAGTAGGAGGGAAGGATACAAACCAACCTCTGTTATTCTGATTTCATCTTTTGTCCACTAGAGGGCCACCAAGATTTGAAAATGTGGGCTGACAGAAGGGTGAAGGGCCAGCAGGGTAATGTTGGGAGTCCCCATCATGTTCTATTATGTTAGCATACTATCAAAAAAAATAAAAAGGACTAAAAAGAACATGATTAAAAAAAGGAATGTGGAACATATGTGTTTAGATTTTCAACAACAAGTAATTAAAGCAATAGATGTTTGTCTTTTAGTATTACATGGATGAATTATATGGGATTTACAAGAGTCAGTTTAATCTGCTACCATAATCGCTGCATACACTGGTGAGTTTCTGTCCCCAGATGTGCAGATGGAGCAGCTAATGACACATAAGGTGGCGGTCAGTGTGACCTAATGTGACTATTCTGTATGTTACTTACAGTAAATCATGTAACTTTCATGATCAAAATGTTGAATTTGTGCTTATATCCCACACTGTGGCTTTTTTTTGTCAGACACTGCTTAGACCCACCCAGGGCTAAGCAATGCCCTCGATGTCTGGGGCACCCGAGTTGATGCAATTAAAATAAACGCCATTCATTTTCAATGCTACAAATGATCACTAGTCATTTTATCATTATTAATATTATTAGCAATTGTGCAGGAATGTGCCTTTCAAGGGGGAAGAAACAATGTTCAACAATGTAAAAATGTACAGTTTTGGTGGCAGCCTGATAGATGTGGATAACTGTGGTCTCTACTTCCTCTCTTATCCATAAGTATTTATAGTACAAACATTAAAAGCATTCTGTCAGTGGCCATGTTCACTATATGATACTGTGCCCTGCTATGGCAGTTAAAGCTGCTAAAATGCTAATATAATAAATCATTTCTGCATCAACTAAGTTTATAAATAAACAATGGACTAGATGAAACATTAACAACTAGTTCCCGTTTCTAGGATAATGGAGGGCAGTGTCTTCTTCTTGAGAGCTTCTCCCACGTTAAAGACATTCTCTGCATGGTTATTTGCTATAATGTTTTAGTATGTTATTTCCTGATATCTGCAGCAGTCACCACCTATGACTGGATCACTGAAATCTAAAAGAGCTGATGTTTCCAGGATTTTCCAGTTTTAGACGATGCTTTTGTAAAACATACACATGTTGTCCACGCCACACCCCCCAGTGCTGACTTCTCTGGCTGGCATGTGTCCAAAAAGACACATTTTTGCTTTTAGAACAGAGAAAACATCTCAAAATGATAACTTAACATGCTCTTACAAAGTCAACACATTGTAAGCTGTGCTTCCTTTTCACTTATAGCATTTGTAATTATTCAATAATGCTTCCCCTAATTTCATTGTACCGCAATGACAATAAAGGCTATTCTATTCTATTCTCTATTCTATTCAAGGCCCAGACGCAGTGTTCTTCAGGTTCTTGCTGTACATATCACTATCATATTATGCATATAACGTTATAGTTTGGCAAGAGGAGAATATACTTCAGTCTCAATCAACGATGTTTCATATAACATGTTAGGAAATAGATTATGAAGTTGCACACCCATTTTCTCATGCAGGTGTTTAAGCAAAATCTTATGAAACAAAATTATGAAATCAAATTATTTTAATGTGATTAATATGTCTCAATCACAAGAACATGCAGAAATCATGTCATCTTTGTTTAAATATAACAGGGCACCAACCCCTGACTCTCTGTGAGCACATGGAAAAACCTAAGCAACTCCATTCATACAGTAAATACTGTAGCATGCTATGAATGCATCATAGTGAAGATAGGTTCTGTTTTATCTGTAGCTCACTGAGTCACTATTTGACGATCAGCTCACATTTACACGACCTATGCACCGTTTGCAATACACAGGCTTACCTTGTTAACATCAAGTGGTACAGGCAGGGGCACTGTTGTACAAGATTCACTCTCTGCTGGACACCGGAAGTACAGACTGAGTCCTGGCTGAGCTTAAAGTTACAAACCTTGCAAGAAAAAACACGTATATATAGAGATGATGAAGATCTGGGATTTTAAAGTATGCATAATATATGGATATACACATTTAATTAAAGCATAATGTTCACCTTTACGAAACATTCCATAAAAAATACCATTGCAGTAAAAGCTTTAGAAAAGTAGGCTTAGTATTCATAGACAGTCAGATAGATAGATAGATAGATAGATAGATAGATAGATAGATAGATAGATAGATAGATAGATAGATGCAAACTGTTGAGATTGATGCAGATCATTGTGCATGAGCCGGCCGCCCCTCTGCAGGCGGTGCAGGCCAGGGGAGTGTCATAACGGGGAGTGTCCCGGGCCACAAGCATAAACAGCAGCTCTGCGCTCCGCCGCCCCGCCGACGCGACGCCTCTCTGCTCCCGCTGCAGCTAGAAGCGCTCACCGCGGCTCAGTCAGGTCTACACCGGCCGGTCAGTCCCCGATCACAACCTACACGTTCAGGTACGTCAATCCATTGTATTCAATGAACAAATCCAGCCTGTAGCACCGATTGCAGGACGTCAGTTTGATACCTTGATTATGGCTGCAGTGAGTTGACCCGTTAGTTTCCATGCAGACTGGCACAAAGGTTTGATATGCAAGCAGCGGGTGTTGAGAGTGGAATATTTGGCTTCTCTCTGTGCGGAAAAAATGTTTACTTTAAATCTTTAAATCTTTCTTTGTGTGACTCATTCAAAGGAGTGTAAATCCAGATTTGATTGTGAAAAGTGCAAAGCTGCTGCTGCCATATATGGACAGGCAGCACAGACCCTGGATGATGACTCAAAATACTGTGTGGTTACATTTACATACATCATACATCTTGTCTTTGCATACATCTTCCTCAGCTGAAGTGAGTTCAGGCCTCTGTGTGTAATAACAAATCCCAGAGCAAAATGCTTCAATGTAACTGCATTAGAGTTTAAAAGTAATTTGGTTGAGCATCTCAGGTAAAACCTGTGAGATTTTCCTCAGTAAATGTATATGCACATCTCTATTTGAGGACATCTGTGGTTGCCATAGAAACACCCAAGTAAATAATAACACTGTTCACTGAGGAAGTTACTCACAATATCCTGTATATGGTTGTTTGCAACAGCAGATGTGCGGTGAGTGATTCAGAGAGGGTGGTTGATATGTTTCAGTGTGTGTGTGTGTGTGTGTGTGTGTGTGTGCATGTGATAGAGGAAGGCAGAGAATGTATGAGGAAGAGCTATAGACAGACCTTTGTTAGCCAACTAGAAAGCGCTGTGTCAGATCCGCACTCAGCAGATGGACAGAGATTAAGGGATGCCTGGACCCTGTACTATACCCCACCTCATACTCAGATGTAAGCCTCAAACAAGTGTGTGCACGCTCTCTGTCTGTGGGTGCGTGCTAAAGGGCAGGACAGCTGAACTGGTGGGTGTTTGTATGCGAACTCTCCATATTTGGAAGAAGGAAAAAAGAAAGGAAATATTGCTTGCTGAAGCTAGAAAATCATAATTAGGGAGAGTGTCCTCACACGAAGAATGACAGCATAGGTCTTATTGTAAACATGCTTACATCTCCTGACAAGCAGCCTCTTGTGGTCATGCAGTCATGCAATTACCGTCCTCCACGTTCTCTTTCTGTGTAGAGGGAGGGTGTGGCTGGCATGTCTGCATTAACTAGTCTTAGTCTGGGTAACCTATAACCGTTGTTTCAGCATTTAAATCACAGTACTTTAGTGTAAAGCAGGTCATAACTAAATAATGAAATATAGCATTTGAATACAGACTGACTTAGAAATCAAAAGACTTCTAGCCCAGTTTTAACCAAAAATGTCAAGATGCTTTTTGGCCTGAAAAATCAATGCTTATTAAGAATTGTGTGAATGTGACACTGGTTGGCTGCCTCTAACAGTGAAGGCAACCTTTCTTTAGCCTTAGCCAAGAATTTGTTGCCAAAACCTAACCAGCCGACGTGATTTAAGTGGGTTGTATGAATACCTGTCCATGGTCATTGTGTTACTTACAGTAGATTGCAGTCAGCACGCCCCCAGTTTGGACAAGCAGGACAATAGTACATGCGGGTACAATATAGCAGTATAGTGCTGTGGGCGGGGTCAGCAGAAAACATATTTAGCCACCTAAAAAAAATGAACACCAGTTTAATATATGCTATATTTAGAATATTTTCACCGCTTTACGTTACCATCAGACAACCCTTTTAATCAGGGAACTGAAGCTGTTACTGCAAAAATGTGCATTTCGAAGTCTGCAGACTCCATTGACAAAAACAGCTATTTTTTCCGCGTAGAAGATGGGAGGTGGAGGTGGAGTTGCTCGACTACCTCTGTCTCGATCGGTTATTTTGTTTGTGTTATTGTAAGACTTTGGTGTTGTCAATGGTTAGTTCAGATCTTAAACAACATTTTAGTTTGTTGAGCGCAGCAGTGGTCATCCAGCAACTCCCCTGCTGTACGAGGTAAAATTACTGTTCTTGTCAATGGAGTCTGGCGATTTTGAAGAGAGCATAGCGATGAAATGGATTCCCTTCCCAGATGAAAAGGCTGACCTCAATCCTCCGCGACACATTGCTTAGCATCCATACAGGTAGACCTGTCTGTTTTTCCGTACTGGGGGCATGTAGACCACGGTTTCCTGTAAGTAATACTCTATCAAAGGGTAAGTACTTAATATAATTCACTATCTCTTAAACCATCAGAGGTGGAGTCATGCTTGGGCAGGACATTCACAAAACACTGTTAACGTCGTCTAGGCTACATAAGACAGTAACTTTTAAAATCATTCAAACAGATGAAGACACTGTGATTCAGTAGAAAGGTTAGGATGTTTCCCCATCAGCTTCAAATCAATGTCACCTGGTGACAGTGTTTTCAGGTAGATTGTTTGTGAATCAACCTTCTCATATCCTTTAATAACCATCCATATATCAGGACGGTTATTTATAAAGTCATAAACAGCCGCTTTGATTGCCTTTGTCTTACACTGATAAGACACTGATACACTAATATAGAGAGCCGAGTCTGTGCAGAGTGTTATCTGTCCAGAGCAAAGCTGGAGGGCAGCTGCACAGGCCTCAAGAGGCAGAGAGCAGCATGCATGGAGAAAATGAGTCATCGAGAATCCCCGTCCTGAAGGAAGAATCCCTTTTCTTGGGAGAAAATCAGCATAGAAGGCCACACAATCATATCTCACAGAGAAAACTATTATATGTTTGTTTTTGAAGTGGGACACCAACAGGCTCATCACAAGCCTCATGAATCCAATGTTGCTATCTGCACAGTGGATCAAGTTTTCACGCAGGCCTCAAGCGAAGGCAGACACAAAAGACAGGCTGGTGAAAAATGGGGGAGGGGACTGTCAAATAACTGAGGCTGGAATGACACACTCACTCCATGTTGATCTGGAGGCAAAAGAGGGGACAAAGAGTCTGCAGTGAGGGGGTAGAAACTCCACAAATACCTCAGAGGTGTGGGGTGGTCTCCAAACACCATCTGTTTTTCCCAGCATGCCTGTGAAGAAGCACAAACCAACAGTCACATGACTTGTTCTATTTAAACTGTTAGCTGTGCGTGTGTTGAGCCAAAGAAACAACCCCTCCGTGAGTCACTTTATCCAACGGTGCTGCCAGAAACACTTGATGGTTAATGTTTCATTCAGCGAAAAAAGTGTAGCTCATTGATTTTTCAAAGTGTGAGGTGATACAGATGCTTTGTATCCCCTCTGATGTCTGCTTTATTAAGTCACAGACGGGACAAATATCGAACTGTAAGGTAAAATAGCTTAGATGTGCACAGACAGAACATTTCTCTCCAGCAGAGAGGAAGATCACAGTCAAAGGCAGTCACATTTATTTAGCGCCACAAAACAAAGATCTTCGGAAGAAGGAGTTGCACAAAAATAATGTGTTGCAGAGTGAATGTATTCGGCTGTTGCTGGATGGAAAGACTTCTCAGGCAAGTCGGCTTTCCTGGATTTCTTTTTAAAAAGCAGCTCTATTTTCAGGCATTCAGAGAGCAACACACGCGGGGTGTTTTGGAACATTTATCACTACGGTCGAATGACTTTCACAGACACTTTTGTCATGAAACACACACTAGACAGAAACTGCAAAACTGCACTTAAAGTGGAGTTACAAAGTGAAAACTCTGACGTTGCTTTCACTGGTGTACTGTATGTTTGTGTCATGACTACAGTTTTAGACGTTAATGTGCCCTATGTTACCCTCAGAGACTCAAATTTAAGTTCACTTCTCTGCTGTACGTGCAGGGTGTGTCAGATCGTGCTAATGAATGACTGTATATCAATTCAAGCAGAAGTTACTGATCCATTACCAGTTGCTTGGGAACAAAAAGCTATGGTGTTCTCTCACCACAGTTGTTTAAAATGTTCTTCAAATATTTAGGAAGTAGCAGTTTTGAGGATGTGGTAGCAATCTCATTTAGATGCATTTTAGTATTTTATTTGTTCAAACCAAGTGCTAGCAGGGGTCGCTTGTGTCACTAAAGTCATTAATGTCGGAGAAATCATGTAAAGAAATAGTTTAATATTTTGGGCTTAGCTTATTAGCTTTCTATGCGAGGAGGTGAGCCTGTTTTCTTTTCCTGAAGTTTGTAGTGTACAAGTTAATCACTCATTTTAGTAACCTAAATGGCTTAATCATCTTATCTTGACCGTCTAGGCCCCCTTGTCCAATCACCGGCCCGAACAGATCTAACAGGAACTCACACTGATTGTTCTTTAATAAACTCAGCTCACAGGAGGACTGAGGTTTACCCAAACATTTAAATCATATGATCACCATTAATAAATGTTTCTTAGTTACTGTTATTAAGTAAGAAAATAATAGAAGGAATAGAGGAATAATCATTCCTGTGTCCCAGAATAAAAGTGCTCAGTGTTTAATTTAAATCAATTTATTATCTCTAAACCGGTATTTGGCTATTGGTGTCTCTGTTTCCAGGCTTGACAAATTAGGGACTAAACATTGCTCATACTCACCTAAGGCAGAGTTAAATCTTCCTGCGTGACTACAGACGCTGCAGATTCGCTGTCTACGTTTTGTGGCATTCAAGCTTCTCCAGGCTGGAAACTCCTCGAGGCTACTTTTAAGCCAATGTAGGAAAATTCTGCTTTCCACATCCTCCATCAAGCTAGGATGACCCCAGCCAAACTTGGACACAGTTGCAGACGTTGCTTTGTCATGGAAGCTCAGACAGCGCATGACCTCATATGACTCCAGGGTACCCTGCTGTTTAGGCTACATTTTCACTGTTATGTCTCTATAGTCTCAACCGTAGAGACATTTGAATGTCTTTGTTCACTTTCTATTCAAAAATCAGGAAAGTTAACTGTGAAAATGTGTTGCTGTCAAAATAATGCACTTTTCCATTCTGAAACATACCATAGCTACAAAAGTACACTGCTGCAGTGAGTGTGGCTGTTACATAGATGAGAGCAGAAGGAGGGGGGGGGGGGGTCCCCACATTTGTTGGCTTGGTTAAATGAATTCTGAGCCACTTCCCCCTTCCAGGGTCAGGAGCAGATTCCTGCCATGTTTGTGGGCAGACAGCCGCCTAAAAGAATGGGCAACTCTTGCTTCGATGTGGACAGTTAGTCATGCAAATTGAGAGGCAGCTGGTCCAAGCAGCATTCCTGTGGAAAATTGCATTCTGTGTTCATTTTGAACTGCATGACTCCCAGTTTTCACATGTTTTTTTTGTAAAACCTGACCCTAAGCTTTGTCAATAGCTCTTTACAGTTAATGGTTTGAATATCTTATAAGCACACCATCATTTAAATGAGTGAGAAAAAATAAAGAACAAATGCATCATGAAAGTTCACATAAGCCCCTTTCATAGAGTCAGGTTCTAATTTGAGAACACTGCTTCACTTCAGAGAATTTGTTTGCCCTCTCTCTGCTGTGTTTTCTGTGGAGTCATTTTATGAAAATTACTACGGTACGATTTGGAATGTGTAATCTGACGCTGCAGACATTTAAGTCTAACCATAAAACAGTTGCCGGAGGTGGGAAATGTATTCAGAGTTTTTAGTTAAAGCTGCAAAACAAGTTAAATCACCTTGTGGAGTTTTTTTGCTAACAAACGTATGTTTGCACTAGCTGTCTCTCATCTCTGGAGAACTTGAAACCTACATTGTCTATAAAATAGATAGATAGATAGAAATACTTAATTGAGCTGTCAAGCAAAGTAGTGTTAAAAGTGTATTATTAGTTGAAGTACAATGCAAATAAAATACAGGTAATTGTCCAAATGTTTTATATCTTACAAATAACAGTACTTCATTCTCTCTATGCAGGCCAGACTCCAAATACACAGTTTTTAATTCTCCTTGAAACACACCCAAACTGATAGTCATCTGATTTACTTGTTGGTAATTAATAAACTATCCTACAAACAGCTTCCACACACCCATAACAAAGAGTTTAACAAAGAGTTTAGCGGGATGCTCAACTCCCATTTTAAAAATCTCAAACATCCACACATGCTGTTCAGTAATCCAATGCAGCACAGACACCTACTTGAAACCCTTGATCAGGCGCCACATGTCTTCATGCTGTGTGATATGGCTGAAGTGAAACATGATGCTGTGTGCTGTGAGACCACAAGATTTGTTAACTGGTAGAGATTTAGAGTATTTCGATTTGGACTTGGACTATGAATTCTAATTGAAAAGGCTGTGTTACACATTAATCTAATAAAAGATTTTGGAAGTGTATTGTCCTTTTTTTTGAGCTTGACCCATGCCGATTAAATTGGCAACATTTTTTGAAGAACAAGGAGAATATCTTATACACCCGTCTTTTCCTACATATGACTGCACACTGTGTTTCTTTTCCAACCATCACTGGTTATGACAGCACCTGAGTCATACCAGCAGGGACTTCCACTTCCTGCTCTATAGAGGAAACACCCCGAGCACAGGGCAACAGTGACTCACTCTGCTCTGCATTAATATCTAACTATAACCCTAAACTTTATCTTTGTATCCATGGCAACAACTCAGCCAAACGGGGTGCGGCTTTATGTTTTCCAGGGCAAACATCTCACAAATGAGGAGTCCCAGTTAAAAGGTTACTTCAAGGCTCAACGACCCTTATCTCTGCAGTGTTTGGCCACCGACCCAGAGCCTTAAACCACAGCTTGTCACACACCTGTGCTGTATGTTTAGGGCCCAGCACTGAATCTCAGACGTGTAATTTTCCTGCAGGCAGGATGGCAGCACATCACCCAGAGTTCGAGCGGGCCGGACAGAAACCGGGCCTCCAGGTGTGGAGGGTGGAGAACTTTGACCTGGTACCCGTTCCCGAGGCACTGTACGGAGGATTTTACACCGGAGACGCCTACCTCATCCTCAACACCATCAAACAACGCTCCGGGAACCTGCAGTTCGACCTCCACTTCTGGCTGGGTGAGTGCAGTGAGAGGGACGTTATCATGTATTTATTGCAGGGAAATTAGCAGAAGTTTTTTCTAAGGTTTTTTTATTGTTGATATTAGATTGAAGATCACTTTGCAGCATTTTCCCTTCTTTGTAAATGTTTTTTTTCTGTAAAATTTAATAAAATGTATACAAGGTCTCTAAAAAAGTAAACTGGTAATGAACTTAATTATTATTATTATAGGGGTTATAGGGATTGTTTTAATGTTTAAGTGTATGTTGTCTTGTTATAACCTAAAAACAATAAAACATTAAAAAAAGAACTATTATTATTATTAATCTAGCACTTCTTGGATGGTTAAAAAAACAGAAACAATAGAAAGCACAGATAAGATCTCAGCGATAATCTAAGACAGAGCAGATAACTCAAATGATAATACTTCCAAACAATGTTCAAAGCAACCAGAGGAAACATTTGTGCATCCATTTTTCCTTTTCTTTGTATTTGTCTTGTTTCCATGGACATGTGGTCAAACATGAAAGCGCTGATCTCAGTTTTCCAGTGCAGCTACAAACCTGCTTGACTTGCACAGCAGATGACCGTCTGTATCCGAGCTCCTGGAAAGTAATTTGACTTGACAGCGCAGCTGCTGATGACAATGTGCATGTAACGTACTGAATCTGGGAGGATGAGGAGAGGAAAACATGTTGACAAAGGAAATAACAGATAACACTGTATGCTGTTTACTTGGGACGGCCTCTGAAACTTAAAGGGCTAACAAGGATACGGTTGAATTTTATAGCTGACATTTTTTTAATGATCTAAAACCAGCTAAAAACAGCTGTCGGATAAAATTATACTCAAGTACAGTACCGGAGAAAATGTAGCTGTATTACTTTCTACATCTTTATTGTAGAACACTCTGACAGTAACTTATTTTCTTAAAAATCACTCTACCTACAGTATCAGACATACTTACATAGATACAGCGGTCTGAATACCACTGAAATAAGAAAATCAGCCTTGTTTGAGATGAGACATAGGATCAACCCATTAAGGTGTTTTCAACCTTTTATCCATCAATGTAACATGCAATTTTCACTGATTTAAGATAAGTCCTGTATTGACAGAAGACAGTGTATCTGACTGGGTCAATTCTCTGGGATTCAGCTCAAGGCAAACATGAAAAGGAGAAGCTGAGCTGTGTCTTTTTTTTTCAATTATTGATTTCATGTGCTTTTGGTCAGCTTGATTGATCATGGAAACAGCATTTACCAATACACAGGATCTGATGTAACCCTCCCACATGCTGCTGAACTACTCTGTGTGACCAGAAATAGAAAAATGTTGCAACCATTAATGCGTCTGTTGGGATCTGACCCCCCCCCAACACATCGATCTCACTCACTCACTGCTCCCCTCACTGGGGGAATTCATCAAACACAAAATGTGGCTCACTGGGTAAGACGTACAGTATGACTGCATAAGGACCAGGATTAACATGGAGCATCTCTGTGCTTCCACGTTTGCAGGTGATTTTTGCACCCAGGATGAGAGTGGCTCGGCGGCCATCTTTACAGTCCAAATGGACGACTTCCTTGGGGGGAAACCCATTCAGTACCGTGAGGTCCAGGGACACGAGTCCAAAACCTTTCTGGGCTACTTCAAGTCTGGAATCAAATACATGGTGAGATGTCATGTTTGTAGCTGCAAAACGTCTATTAAGATACATGTTTTTTGAGCTTTTTTGCTTTTGTTTAACATAAAACATGCATCCAGTATATGTAGAATAGAAGATCCATGTGTCTAAATTTACCAGTAAAAAAATACTTCTTCTTTTTATTTTGTTAAGTGCAGAGCCACTTGTCCTAAAAGGCAGGTATTTTATTTTGAAATACAACTCTTATGTTGCAGAAAGGCGGCGTGGCTTCTGGGTTCAAGCATGTCGTCACCAACGAAGTGGTCGTGCAGCGATTGCTCCAGGTCAAAGGCCGTCGTGTTGTCCGGGCAACGGAGGTGGCAGTCAACTGGGACAGCTTCAACCAGGGAGACTGCTTCATCCTGGACCTGGGGGATGTGAGTCGGACTGAGCAGAGCCGTCGGATCAGTATTAGATACACATAATAGTGTGATGATGTGACTGAGTCCATTTAGCAACCACAAGCTATGAGGATAATGGGAGACGTGGTCTTAATGCTACTGGAAGTTCCCTCAGGAAAGATTTCACCCACCTACCTACTTTTCTCTTCCTTTTGCCCTACAGGAGATTTACCAGTGGTGTGGCTCCCAGAGCAACCGCTTTGAGAAGCTGAAGGCTACTCAGGTCGCCAAGGGTATCCGTGACAACGAGCGCAGCGGGAGGGCCCGGGTTTATGTCTGTGAGGAGGGTGTGGAGAGAGAGAAGATGCTGGAGGTGAATTCATCAGTGAATTATGAGATCAAATTAAGCTTCAAGCTGACTTACGTGTTAAAACCTCTGCGTCTGTCCTCAGGTGTTAGGCCCTAAACCAGACCTGCCCCCCGGCGCCTCTGATGACATCAAAGCTGATGCTTCAAATAGGAAGAGGGCCAAACTCTACAAGGTGAAAATCTGATTCTAAAAGTAGTATTTGAGGCTCAAACAGTTTCACCACCACTTAAACTAAGTTAAAGGGACTTTGTTCCATGTTCTCTCTTCACTTTTGCAATTACTAGAACTTTCTTTGCTGTGAAAAGGCTCTTCGTGCTGTTAATTATGGGGATCACTGTCCTCTGGGGAAACATAACTTTTGAGTTCACAAAATACACATTAAATAGTTTCAAACAAATCTCCTATTGAAACATTTTCAGTGAGAATTTGTTAAACATCTAAAATGTTGTGCTTTATGTAAAAGAGTTTAATTTCAAAGTCATTACATTGTGGCTTCTTCTTCTTCTCCCAGTTCGAATTTATTTATTATTTAATATTATTTATTTACTAGTTATTTAATGGCAGCTGATATTTACCAGGTTAAAAAGCCCAGGTGGAGGCACTGCAGCCGGAACAACCTGTTACTTTCAGCAGCTCTTGGATGGTAAACTCTGTCCCCTTCTGCAGGTGTCCAATGCCAGTGGAGGCATGACCATCGCGCTGGTGGCAGCTGAGAACCCGTTCGCCCAGAGCGCCCTGGAGTCCGGCGACTGCTTCATTCTGGACCACGGCTCCGATGGCAAGATCTTCGTCTGGAAAGGTCAGTGCAGGGTGCTGCAGTGGATCCGCTGTGAGTTAATTTAGCAGAGTAAGAATGAAAAGACTGATCCTCCTGTCATGTATGTAAACTAAATATGAAACTAAATAAGTAACAAAATATTCATAGCACCATTCATTTATTATGTATGTACATGTTCTGTCTTGATTTGATACTTACCTCAGCTATCTTTTCTCTGGCTTACAGGCAAAGACGCCAACATGGACGAGCGAAAGGCAGCAATGAAGGCCGCGGACGAGTTCATCAAGAAGATGGGTTACCCCAAACACACTCAGGTCCAGATCCTGCCAGAGCATGGCGAGACGCCGCTCTTCAAACAGTTCTTCAAAAACTGGCGGGACAAAGATCAGACTGAGGGCCTGGGCGTGGCCTACATCGCCAACAGCATCGCCAAGATCGAGAAGGTGCCCTTCGACGCCGCCGGCCTGCACGACTCCCCCGCCATGGCCGCCCAGCACGGCATGGTGGATGACGGCAGTGGAGAGAAACAGGTGAGAGGATGGAAATCCCTTCTAGCTTGTTGATCTTGTGCTTTGGACTGTGCCCAGAGATCTTTCATCGTTGAATTTATTTATTTTTTTTTGTGACAGATCTGGCGCATTGAGGGGTCCGACAAGGTGCCGGTGGATCCCTCCACATATGGACAGTTCTACGGAGGAGACAGCTACATCATCCTGTACAATTACCATCATGGCGGACGCCAGGGACACATCATCTACATGTGGTGAGAACAACAGAAAGATAAAGATGGATTAGGCAAGATTTTGTTGTAAAATAGTATTCCTGTCTTAACTGCCTGAATCACAAAGTTAGGTGTCATGTGATTCATATCAAATCTGCTTAAATGTGCTACCAATTTTCTTTTAGTGCACATTGACGAGAGACAATTAAAGGCACCCTTTGGAGTTTTTGACCACTGGTAGTGCTGTAGAGTAACATTTTAAAGGGTGGTTCCCTGTTTTCTTCACATCGAGGCACATGCACGTGCATTAACACGTGGGTGATGTGATGAAATGCAGCAGTGAAGACTGCAAGCCTGCAAAGATGGATGTAAACAATGCAGGTTTCAAAAAATTGAAGAAAAACCAGCTCTGCAAATGTTTTATTGGAGAGTAACTGTACTCAAAAGATACTTGAAAGTATCCACCAAATGGTGTTTCTCACCAAAGAGTTTTGGTGAGAAACACTGATTATAAACAGAAACCGTGCTTACAGGAAAACCCCACAGGGCACCTTACAATATAAATGATGTGCAGAAGTGAAAAGCAAATAGTTTTCTTCAAGTATTGTAATTAATGCAGAATTTTATTTTTTACAAGCAGTGTAGTGTTTACATTTTGGGATAATTTACATTTTAACTACATCACATTTTCAGTTGGAAAATTATACCTCGAAGATTAAGGCATCAGAGACAAATGTACAGGAATCTCATAGGCATTATTACATACATAGGCATGAGGCACCGTCAGACATAACAGCAGTCTTTTGATATATTTGATTTCTGCTTTTAACGTGAATAACATTTTGACTTTTATGTTTCTTAATGCTCAGACCTTTAAAAAAAAAACACATCTGTGTTGAGAAATTAAAAACAAGTAGAATCGAGATATTAGCAGGCTTGGAAATCAGAGCTCAGAGGAACACAGTGAGTTCAGTCGTCTATAAAGCAATTACAGTCAAAGCTGTTACAGTCAAAACAGCTCATGTGGCCATACCACATGTTGACGTTAGAACTGCTTTGACGTCTGTTCTAAAAGTAGAACACAGAAGCCCATTTTTTTGTCTAATTTCAGCTCTAATTGGTGGGATATGGGGTTGTTTTGTGAGCGCATACTGAGTCCCAGTTTGTGCCTCTGGGTGTGACAAGTTCAATTTATTATTTATTGTTCTGTTTCCCAGGCAGGGAATGGACTCCAGTCAGGATGAAATCGGGGCCTCTGCGATCCTCGGCGCCCAGCTGGATGAGGAGCTCGGTGGTGGTCCCGTGCAGGTAAAACGCATGGTTCTTTTGGTGGCTTTAAGTTTTCAAGAGCTCATAATCATCCGATGATCCATGCTGTTAAAGTCTCTGCTCTGCTCTGCCTCACTCATCACCGTCACCTCCTCCCTGACCTGTACGTCCTTTTATTCTTTCTCCTCTCCCTAATGGTTTCCCTGCTGCTGCCTCTGTCCTCCTCGGTTTTCGACCTTTTCTTATGTCTTCAGGTTGTTGGTGCTCCTATAACTACTCAGGTATTTTCCCTCCCTTCCCCCGCTCCTCATCCCCTCATACGATTTCGTCCAGAGCCAGTGACAAACATCTTGATGTTGGAAGATTTTATCTTCATTATTCCGCCTCCTTTAAGAGACAGGGAAGCTGATAATGAATTCAATCAAGTTTACAGCGCAAGCATCTTGATGAAACACAAACAGGACATTCCGACGGGGATGTTAATGGGAGGTTCCCTCCTCCTCTGTCGCCAACTCTGTCTGCTCCATGTAAATAACAGCCCTGTTTCCAAACTGTGCAGGATTACGATGGCCGAGCCTGCCAGTGAGTGCTAATGTTAGAGTTCGGAAATAAAACAAGAGCAGTCCGTAAACTCCGGGATGTTTAGAGTGAGTCCTGGCTCTGTACTTACGGGAGTTTTCATTCATGCATTTCTGTGTTCTGCATTCACACTTCACTGTGCACTGTGGCATGACTCTGTGTGTGTGTGTGTGATGGAATTTTGCATTATTATACAGAAGTGGATTTTGTCCCACATCACTTGTCTTAGTTGCACGTCTCTTAGTTGCCAGTAAGAACAGTGAGATGCTGTTCGTTTGGCCTCACTACTATAACACCTCCTTTATGTTCAAGTGTTAGAAACATCTGCAGATGTCACATTTATCTTTGCCCACTCTCACTTTCAAAATAGTGAACAGTTATCTTGTCTTTGTCAGACTTGTTAAATTTGACTTAAATAGGACTGAGTATGATTTCAGTGTTTTTTGATAGTACTTCTGATACAAGATATCAAAATGATGCTATGAAGACATTAAGACATTCATTCATTTAACAATAGAGAGCAAAACATCCCGATAAATATTGTCAGCACACAAGAACTTTGTTTTGAAAAATGGCTAAATTATGCTCAAAATGACTGAATATCCAAGAATAAGTGTCGTAGAGTAAGAGTGAGTATACAAGACTATGAATCTCAGCGAGCATTACCTGTCAACCTATGGAACCTGTTATTGATACATTATGGTCCAGACGCAACAAGATATTAAGGTTCAATATGCACACATGTCAGTAATGGACAACAAATATTTACTATACTGGAGAACAGAGGTCTGTTACTGGTTGCTGAGTGACATTTTAGCAGTTTCATATCATAGCAGATGATGCACAAAGAGTGTTTGTTGTTTTTTAAGTGTCTGATTGTGACAATAACACGTAAATGCATCAGTGTTGAATTATCATTTCTCCGCTCTCACATACAAACTCTAGGCTAGTATCATTTCCTGTGATTACTAATTTAGGAGAACTGTCTGCCATTAATATTTATGGCAAAAGCTGCACACTTCCTAATTTCATTGTACACACACAGTGCCAATAAAGGCTGTTCTATTCAACTAGTGAACACGTGGCTCAGCTCCGTGCTGCCATCTTGTGTCTGTAGTCGGGACTGCAGCAGACATTTTCCACCTACAAGGGAGAGTTAACGATGTAAAAACACATGAGGTTTTTTGAGATGACAATGACTGCCCGAGTTTTAATTCTGCCGTGTTCTTACCAGGTGAGGGTGGTGCAAGGGAAAGAGCCGGCCCATCTGATGAGCCTGTTTGGAGGACAGCCCATGGTGGTGTACAAGGGAGGAACGTCCAGAGAGGGAGGTCAGTCTGCTCCTGCAGAGACTCGACTGTTCCAGGTGCGCTCCAACTCTGCAGGACACACCCGGGCAGTGGAGGTAAGAGGACGTACATCGTTCAGTGTCTAACTTCACCACTGCAGCAAGAGATATTCTATATTTTTCTTACTCTCAACAAGTCCCATGAAAAGACCAAAACCAACAATGACTTGATTCCACAGCAGTGACAAACATTGTCTGTGTATCCAAAGCCTGATGTTTCTTATTCCTCTGTGCCATAGAGCTCCACTGTTGTCCAGAAACTATTAAAAACACATCAGTGAGCCACACTGTTACACTGGGTAACGTGGTCCTTCATTACTACGAACACACACGCTGTAGTTTACTTTGAGTCAGTCCCACATACGCAGTCCTGCTGCTGTAAATACTCACCAGAGCACCAAACGTGTATTAATCCGCAGCTGAAAACAGTCCCCAACAAATGCACCATTAACTGCTGTTTCAATAATGTTTTCTCAGTTTATTTATCTTATTTATTATTCTTTTTTTTTTAAATTAAAATTAACTGAATATATAAGTATTCAGATGTAACTATTGGGACTGAGAGGCACAAACAGGGTGGAGAAATAGGAAGGTGTTGACAAATAGACTTAGTCTTTGTATGGGATTAATTTAACAATAAGAAAAATACAGAATAACACCAGTCTTGTCCTTAAATATCTGTGCAGTGTTATAAGACACTTTTATAAAATACACCTTACCTGTATAACACAATTTTATAGTTTTCTAAAGCAAAAGAAGCCACTTTGTCTCATATTTAGTCATTTTGTTGTATTGTGAAGCAATATTCATCACAATGTATTTTTTTTTAATTGTGGACATATTATTGTGGTTGCTGCTTAATACAAACCAGCATTGGCAGAAAAAGAGCATCAGGGAGAGCAAAGTGACCAAACGGAAACGAGAGTCGGACATTTTCAAATTAAACTGTATATTTCTGTGTGTCTTTGCAGGTTGACACAGCGTCATCCAACCTGAACTCCAATGACGCTTTTCTTCTGGTGACCCCCGGAGGCTGCTTCCAGTGGGTGGGAGTGGGCGCCAGCGACACGGAGAAGCAGGGAACTCAGCAGCTGTGCGACATCCTGGGGGTGTCGGCCTCTGAGCTGTCTGAGGGAGGAGAGACGGGTGAGGCAGAGAGACGGATGCAGATGAACAATTTCTCATTTTCTGCGATTTGGCGTCAAACTGACACCCGAAAGCAGTTAACATACTCAGAGCCGTATCTGCGTCGGCTACAAACTGTGGTCAAGCTGTTGAAGTGGTTAATGTGAAATTAAATAGTTTTCTTTTTGTATTTGAGCTACAGTAAGTGCTTGTGTTCATCTATATTTAAACAAAGGAGACTTGATTTCATCACCCCTTTAGATGTTATCAGAAACCTTGTGATTTTCTTTCAAGGATCAAGAAAAAAAAATCTGGATTCTCTGCTAGCAATTTCAAATATACAACCTCAGGCCAAAACGTAGCAGATTCCATTTTTTATAAACACCCTGCTTTTAAGGGTTGGCCTGGTTCGAGGGCAACTTTAGACAAAGAGAAGCAGAAATTCAACATTTGAGCAATTTCAGCTTGTTCTTCTACCTCTAAGTGGCCATGAAACCAATTAATGCAGCTTTAAGGCAGTAGTTCGACGTTTATGGAAAATAGGCTTATTTGCTTTCTTGCTAAATGTCGACACCACTCTCTCATGTGGTGTTTCTCATAATATCAAACTACTGCTTTAAACCCTCTAAGTGTCTATATTATGATTGTCTATTGGAATACATGCACTATAATAACCTGAAATGCATCTGTCCTCTTCACAGATCAGTTCTGGGAGGCTCTGGGAGGAAAGACTGAATATCGCACTTCTACCAGACTCAAGGACAGGATGGACGCTCATCCACCCAGACTGTTCGCCTGCTCCAATAAGACCGGAAACTTCATCGTAAGCGTTTGGCTGCTGCAACTCGTTTAAAAGGATATTTCCCAACAAAGCCTTCTGGTGAAAGGCCTCGCACACAGTACATGTAACTGAATCCCTCTCCTCCTCTCAGATTGAGGAAGTGCCCGGGGAGATGACCCAAGACGACCTCGCCACCGACGATGTCATGATCCTCGACACCTGGGAGCAGGTAAAGAAACCAGAACGTTGACCATACGGATTCAGAGCACAGCCGCTGCAATGAAAAGACAAAATATGCTTAAAGCTTTACCGTTTTTTTTAGGTGTTCGTCTGGATTGGAAATGAGGCTCAAGAGGAGGAGAAGACCGAAGCGATGGCGTCTGGTAAGCTCACCTGGGGAGAAGAGCTCAGCGTCATATTAGCAGGACATGATGTCTCTATACATGTGGCACGTAACAGCTGAAATCATTAAGACCCGTGAAATAGTAGGAGTGAAAAAGGGAAGCGCCACCACGACTTAACACCCCAGTCCAGGTGTACTCTAACACCCAGTGACATCACTGTTGGGTGTAGTTACGGGTGCAACAAAGCACATTTCTAATCACACCGTTTCAAAGGTGAAACCTTCAACCAGAGAGAGGACAGAAAAACAGAAAACCTTTCAGCTGAGGCCAAGTTACTCTTTAAGTCTAAGGAGCGCATGGTGGTCGGATGGTTCTTGCACCCAAACGCCAACATCTACCAAGAGAAAATCAGTGTGGTTAGTCTTTAAACTGTGCAGGTTTTTCAGTTTGTTGAATTGGTTAAAGGCACAGTGTTCTCTATAAAAACGACACACTGCGTCTGTGTCAGAGGATTAATGCTACATTTACACTTAAAATATAGTTTGACTTAAGGTAAAGCTCAGGGAAAACTCTTCAAGTGTGTGAGCTTTGTTTTAATATAGCACAATTTTTTGCTTTTGGGGGGGGGAGTATTTTATTATTATATTATCTGTACAAAAACCAAAATGTATAAACAACAAGCTGTGGTTTTATGTTTCTTGGCTGTGAGCAATGACTTCCTTGAGTCTAGACGTCACTGTGAGGTTGCCAGCAGCGAGGCAATATGTCAGTTTTACACAGATTAAACAAATGCGGTAGAACATGTTCATTAGTGAGATTTGTTCCTTATCCTTTTGCATTTTGAGTGGAAGAGTAGAACATTTTTATCATTTATATGAATAGAAATATTTGTGTGTTTACAGTGCATCACTGGCACAAATTATTTGAACGTCATGAACATGTTTTTAGCTGTTTAATCCGATTCTTTGATTTCCTCTTTGCTTGTTTAACTTGAGGTAAATAGAAGTAAATATGCATTTTCCTGCTGATTCCACTTAGCGCTGTCCCTCGCACTAATTCGAGTTTTTCCTGGTCTTCCTCAGCGGTCCGTTACATCGAGACAGATCCGGCCAACAGAGACCGCAGGACGCCCATCGTCAAGATCAAGCAGAGCTTCGAGCCGCCCACATTCACCGGCTGGTTCCTGGGCTGGGACCATGACTACTGGACCAGTGACCCCCTGGAGCGCGCCATGGCTGAACTGGCCCTGTGAGAGGGAGCTCACCTGACCCTCTGTTCCTCCCGCTCTCCCTCTCAGCCTGTGACCTTCGACCCCACTGCTCCGCTGCAAGCACCGAGCTCCAGTCATAAGACTTTTTTAGCTGCCAATGCGCCCTGAAAACTAGATTCTTTTCTACTTTTTGTTGTGTTTTTAAGGGATACAGGCCAATGAAGCGGCCTTTTAAGCCACGTTGTCTCACTTGCTACAGTGATGCCTTTATGCCTGTTATGAAACCAGCCAATAGCAATAGAGCTTTAACAGATACACAGGATTCCTGTAGGGTTTTGCACTAAACACATTCTGCTATTATGACTTCTATCAAAGCCAATTTTTCTCAATCGTGTCATATTTTGACAATAAAACCTGTTGACTAGTGAAATGTAATGGTAGCAAACATATGGCAAGACAGTTTAAAGCCTTGGTGTGCTTCAACATTGGGAAAACTCACTGCCAAATAACACTCACAGAAAGCAATACAGCCAATGCCTTAATATTCTTTCCTTTAGTTTACAGTAAACCTGCTTTTTTTTAAAAAAAAAAACAACAAAAGGTACTGTTCCAGTTTAAGATGCCTTTACACATCAGTTGTTTGTACCCTCAGTTTAGATGCCTCTTATATTTATTTTTTAAAAATGTCACAGATTAATACCCAGGAAAACTTGTGTGATGCTGCATTGGCCAACTGTAACTGGGAAACCGACGCTTTGCTGCTTTAAAAACCAGTTACGTCTTACTTGACACTTTCTAAGGTTTCCTAAGCCTCGTTATCGTTTCAATAAAACCAAATGAAACATGTCACACGTTTCATGTCTGTTTTTACTAAGACTTACATGCAACACTAATCTGCAAAGAATATAATCCATCCACAAAAAAATGCTTCTTGATAGCGTCTTTATTTAAAGAGAATATATACTGATAATGACAAGATAAAACCATATCAAACATTAGCAAATTGTACAAAAAATACTGATAACTGCAAAACTAACACAACCATCTGAATAAAACTATATAAAAAATAACCTAAGTGAGTAATATTTTTAACAAGAAGAAACTTTCGTTCTACTGCACTTTGATGAACAGGGTTTTCCTTTCTTAGGTCAAAGCCAAATGTTGAGAGAAGTGAGCTGAAAATCTACCTTCTCTGAACACAAACACTCCCTGAGAAAATGGACGAGACGCAACAGTGTAGCCGCAAGCTACTGATGAAACAGGACCGAGCAGCTGCTCAGACATGAGCAGCACAATGTGGTCGTGCTCTGGGTGTGCGTGTGTGATCACCTCTCTTCCTTCTGTGGCAGACTTTCTGCAAAAGAGTTCAAACTCAGCTTAGAGCAACTTTACACAATCAATAGCACTGACTAAAATATACAGTTACTTTAATAAAGTAATGCAACAGCCTCTGTATTCCATAACAAAAAAACAAGGAAAAGAAACATCTCTAGTGTCATTTTAAACCAGCACTCACTTCCGGCCAGCGCAAAACTACTATGTCATAGGATATATGTATACAAACATGTATAGTAGCACTACTACGTCAGAAACACACATATATTGTAACATACATTTACCAACACTCCTGTCATTCATATGTTAAATGCAGGAAAAATGCAACAACTACATGTCAGTTTTTAGATAGATATAAAGATGTGTAGCTTTTTGGTTTGTTAACACTGAGGATTAGCATACGTGATGAAGTAGTGCTTAAAAAGATAAAAGTTAATTCAAATCATTCTGTTATTTTCATTTGAGGTGCATAGAAATGTGATTTTAGACTGTAAAATGAGTCGATGGCTGTAAGTTAAGGCTTTTGGCTGAAATATTTGCGATATTTTGCTACATAAGAGGAACATCTCGCAGCCCTGTGATTACTGCAGCACCACCGGTGGAGCTGGTAACGTTCGCCTTTTGTGTCAGAGGGAGTCGACTCAGCGGTAATCTGAGATGTTCCTAATATTCTGCCCATCCTTCTAAATATAGCATATACTGTGTTTTAATAGAGAGCATACTGTAAACACACACTAGTAACATCCAGCCTGTCAGCCTGACTGTCCACCTCTCAGCCAAGGTTTAGCTTGTAGTCTGGGACAGAAGTGTTGGTGGTGTTAGTGTGTTTAACAGGGAGGTAAATGTGTATGTGTGTCTGTGTGGGTGTGTGTGTGTGTATCAATCAGGCCGATCAGTACTTTCTGAAAGAGCTATCTTTAAGGTGGATTCCTTCCCCTTGCGCTGGTTAGTTCTGTGATAAAGCAAAAAAGATTTCATCATTGCAGCTTTGGCATGGATCCATCTCATGACTCTAAAGACTGAAATCAGCCTGTTTATGCACCATGTTTACTGTACTGTCAGTAAATAAAGAGTTGGGTGGGCTAAACTACAGTAGAGTCTGTACTGTACGTTCTGCTACACGTTTGAATCTTCAATGCTGTGATGTAAGTTCAGTGCTGAGGTTGGAACAACTTTTACACTAAAACTGTGAAAATAAGCGATGGCACAGCTAACATCTAAAAACATTTTGATTGATTTGGAGGAACAAAGCCACTGCAGCCCTCATATGGTTATCGCACTTTTAGGTATCCAATGATCAGAGCACTACGATGCTGGCAGTAGAGTCACAATACAGGGAGATACTAGATATACAAGTACAACAGTGTGTGTGTGTGTGTGTGTGTGTGTGTGTGTGTGTGTGTACATGCAGGTGTAAGGCCACATATCCAGCAGGCACTTTCCTTTAAAGCATTTGTAAAACAGATGACGAGAAGGTTTGAGCTTCCTGCTTCTACTTTGACACTCCGGGAACTGTGCATAAAATAAAATGAGTATAAAAAAAAAATCAAGCTGCAGATTAAAAGCTAAACCACTTGCTGCACGCTGTTGGCTAAACTCTTTCAGCTGTCAGTTGTTGGCAGTTGGAGCGTCCGATTAATCTATACGAATATTTTTGCATGTAAAAAAAAAAAAAAAAGCTATTTGAAGTGAAGCAACCAAAGACCCACTTGTTAGAAAACAGTTTGTGTGGTAGTTTTCTTTTCTACGTGTGTGTGCCAGATGCATGTTGTGCGTGTGAAAAGTGTTTGGAGAGCGCCCTCCCTCAGTGTTTCATGAAGGCTTGCATCATCTCCAGCGGCAGTGGGAAAATGATGGTGGAATTCTTCTCGGCGGCGATGGTGTTGAGGGTCTGGAGGTAGCGCAGCTGCAGGGCTGATGGAGACTCGGCGATCACCAGGGAGGCCTCCTTCAGCGCCCGCGACGCGTTCATCTCTCCCTCCGCTGCGATCACCTTGACGGGAAAAAACGGGAGGAAAGAGAGGTGTGTGAACAAGACAGAGGGTGGGGGGGGTGTCAGAATGTACTCAGGAGGGAAAGAACACTTTTTTACACTAAAGACAACTGATCCTAACACCAATTTACACTTTTCACACTATAGTGGTGCGTCAGAACCTTCGTACCTTGGCTCTGGCCTCGCGGCTGGCCTCGGCCTCAGCAGCCATGGCTCTCTGGAGCTGAAGGGGAAGCTTGACATCTTTGATCTCCACCCGCTCCACCTTGATCCCCCAGTCATCTGTAGCATCGTCAAGACTGGACTGTCAAGACAGACGAGAGACGAGTGTTCAACGTTTTTCAACACGGCTGAAAATGCTTTCAGGAGCCACAAATGAAATATTTCATTTTGTCACTAAGATTTAAATACAAGGAGAAAAAAAAAAAGCAGCCACTTCAATGTCAGGTACACCGACCTGTAACAGGGAGAATGGTGCCTCTTTCCTTCGCACTTGTTTTAAAGCACTACATCACACACCACCAACTATAAGTCTGTGGGTCTTCATGCCGTCGGAGCAAATGTTTTCCTTTGCTCTCTGGCCTGGTCTCGTGTCAGAGTCTCTTCCCCTTTAAAGATTTTCCCTTTGTCACTCAGATATTAACAGAATTAAACATGCCAACAATTTGTGGCAGTGGAGGCTGCTGTTGCTGCTCTTCATCTTAAGTTACATTGTCTTACTTTAAAAGCCAGCTGTCTTGTACTTTTCAAAACCGTCCAGCAGATGGCGCAAGACCTCATGTTTCAGGGCAAGTTGGTGTGAAGTGGAAATATTAGGTTCATTAAAAATGGATGATGGCAGATGTATGTAGCATCCTCACACCATAACACACACTTCTAAAAGTAGCGTCACAGCCCTGCAGTCATTTTACACCTACTGTTATTATGCTGTGGATAATAAGCACTGAATGACGAGCGAAAAACAGATCACATGGCTTATTTTTCACTTTAATGCATCCAATATTTCATGCAGGATGTTTTCGCATCATCACCTACATATTAGAAGCCTTGTAAGCATAAAAAACAGATGGGGCTCTGTACTTAGTACAGTGGCTGTGTTGGAGAAAGGAGCTTTGTTCTTGCTGTATTTAATCAAATGAGACAAAGCCTCCTACTGTGAAAGCTACTACCTACTGTGAACTGCAAACAACTGTAGCACTATCAAACACTAGTTCGATCAAGGCTTTTAATGCAGCAGAGCCACTGCTGACTCAGAGCTACTTCTATTTAAGCAATCAAATCATTCTATTATACTTCTCCAGTGATCTGACAACTGAACCACAGAAAGAGGTTGTGGTTGTATGTATTCAAACCAGATGACCAAATGGCAATTTATCAATTCAGCCCCGCTCTATACCAGATGATGGCAGCAATGCACAATTTGCTATTTGCAAGCCCCTGGAACAGTGCATGAGAGGCATGTTTCTGTAGGGTTTCAGTGAGGATAGTTAACTGTAAATGCTGGTGTGGGGAGAACCCCATTTGACACATTAACAGTGTTTATCCACATCTGTCTAAAAACAATGTGTACTGTAATACTGAACTGAACACATTAAGTAAAAACTGTGTTTGACATTAATGAACAGCCAACTGATCGCTGACAAACCTTCTGACTGTGTGTGCATCAGAAATAAATATTTAATCGTACACAGAAGCTCAGCATAAACTGGAAGTAAAAGTTTAATGAATAAATGAATAATTGAACTCAAAGGCAAACTAACATCTGTGTCTACAAGGAACACAGGATCACCTAAGGTTTTCTTAGTTTACAGCTAATGCGCATTTGAACTGCAGTTTGTTGGTTAGGAAAACCTGGCCCTCAGCGAGCAAAGTGGCACCGTAATCCTCCATTCTGTTTTCTTTGCGAGTCAGTCTGTGTTATGGAGCCTCGTGTTATTGCCTACGTTTATTTTTACTGACTACATAATACTTTTTCACATAATGCTTTAGTGTGCTTTATTTCAGGCTTCCAGACTTTCAGTTCCAGCATATTTATGACATTTTATTTTCTAACAATCATGAGAACTTTTCATTAGAGTGAATGTTAACATACTGGCTGAATGATCTTATATGGCATATTGGATAAACTATGCTTACCAACATGCAGTATCTAGAATCTAAAATGCCAACCTACCACCAAAAGGTATGAACTAAATCTGTCCCTTTTTCAAAAAGTCAAGGTTGAACAAATTAAAAGTAACATGCAATTCATCTGAATTAATGTGCACAGTGAGCTGTGACTGTCACAGGAGCACGTGTGACTTAGTGTTTCGTACGCTTAATGTTACACCACTCAAATTCAAGGGAAGCATCTTAGTTCTAGTGTGTTGTTTTGGATCACAACGCCAGCAAACTGTGTAAAAGCGCTGTCCTCTACCTGCATACTGTGTGCGATTTCCTCACGGTCAGACAGGATCTCTGCCAGGTTCTTGGTGCCCAGGACGTTCCTCAGGGTGGTCTGGGCCAACAGTCGGGTAGCAGCATCAGCATTGGTGATGTTAGCCACGGCCAAAGTAGCATTCTGGACCCGGTAGTACACCACACCATCAACACTCACGGTCACAGAGTCTTTGGTCAAAACCTGAGAGCAGGACATTGATTGAAGATGCATTTTAGGAAAAAGGATTTGTATTGTTTTATCTGCCAAAATCAAAAAAAAAATAAATACACGGAGTGTGCAAAGTATTTGTTTAATGTAATTGAAAGCGTGCATGTGATACCTCTTGCGGCGGGATGTCGAAGGTGATGGTGCGCATGTCCACATTAATAAAGCTGTCAGTGCACGGCAAGATGAAGAACAGCCCTGTGAAATCACAAGAATGCAAATAGTTTTAACAAAGACTAAAGCCACTGTAAACACAATAATGAGGAAGCTTCATCACAAATGTTTGAAAACACCGGGATGAATGAAATTCGGGCAGGAGGCCAAGTCAAGCTCTCTTTATAAGACTGCAGCTGTGCTGACAGCGAGGCAAAGCTGTGGATATTTGCAGCTTTCATGAGTCTGTTTAAAGTCACAATGATTGAATTAGTGCATTAAACAATACCAGGCATGTGCCTGAGTGAAACAGACATGTGCTAGGTGTGCAAACATTTAGCAAACATTAATGCCACGCCAGTTAGAGACTTGTGGGCTGCATTCCCTGTCAGGATATTGTGCATTTAAATGGTGAGATAACAGCCATCTGTGCAACAGCAGCGTCCTCCCAATGCCGTTTCCATCACGACAATTTCAGCATTCTCAACAATTGGATTTCCTGTCAGTCAAGGAAAGAGGCCTCAGTTGCTCTCAGACTCTGTAAACCATCTTGTAATGCAGTGGAAAATTCCACTGATAAGCAGCCTGAAAAAAAACAAAACTTGTTCATCTATAACCATCTCTGTTCATGGCAGAGAAGAAGTGTAAACAGATACGAGTCCACAAACATACCCCTTTCATTTTATGACAAATAACTCCCCCAAGCGTTTTAAAGTAAGCATACAGGGACTTGATCTGTGCCACTAATGTATAACAGCTGCTGTAGATGGGGAGGGAGCCGGATTTTGAGTCCGAGGGTAAGGGGCTTTATGGGAAACCAAATGCTGAATTCAACATTGGCATTGGCTCCTCTAACTCCTCAGGAGTGTTAAGTTTGCCGGAAGAGAGCTATTATTACCCCACACTGTCATAAACAGAGTCCCCAGGCACTCTGAGGAGTCGTATTTCAGCATTTTGAGAGGACACTGCCTGGTTTTTAGATCCCGTAAAACAAGAAATCAAAGATAAAGAGACAGTGAGTTATGAGATGTATGCAAATTATTGCTCGTGGGAGTCTGTATTTTTTTCCCCTTCCTTTACTTAAACAAATACATTGCCTTTCAAAACAGAAGTCACATCACTGACAAAAGAATAATTAAGGCATTCAGGCCTCAAACAGACACACATGCAGCAGACATATGGCTCTGTGGACTGGGAGCCCTTATAAATGAGGCCACACCGAACAATGTGCACGATGGGGCTCATCTTCGCGGTAGCGCGCCACATGGTTGAACTTTGGGGGTGGACATCTTGTTAACAGTGCTACATATTTAGCCATTTTTAATTTGTTCCACAGACTTCCCCTTTGTCATTGTGACTACCAGCAGAAGGGGATGGGTGGGAATGTACAGTAACAGAGCTGCTAGCATGGTTGTTGTCTTCCAAAGAATATTGAAGGTTCATTCATATGAGAAACATTATGTATGTAACATTCAGGGATTCCTTGCAGACATCAATTCATATGATTTGGTTTTAGAAGAAACACCTATTTTACACCTATTGACAATCAAAAGTCACAATTAACACTAAAGAATAATGGCTGCATATATAAAATACCTCCGACAGCAGACTGTCACCACTACACTGCACCACAGTGTGCTACAGGAAATCCTTTCTTCCCGTGACAACCAAACCTTAAACCCTTTGTGCCTCATGTCAAGACAGGGACATCAGATGCACAGAGGTGGCTCCAGAACCCATTTCAGCTCTGTTCAGCTCTGTTTATTTAAAGCTCTCCCTTTCTTCCTGGATTACTGTCTCACTGTAGATTACAATCATCATGACTCTGATTTATGGGACACTACATTGAATTAACCATGTAGACTCAGCTGTACTTCAGCTTTGATACTATTTGCTACTTCTCATAGGCATCTATAATCCTTCCATTAACCTGTTTGGATTTGCACCATATCAATATTTTCATATTTGCACACTATATATTCTCACACCTCCTAGCTCCTTGCATCACAACTGCTGCACAACAACAACAACATTTCCCTCATGGTAAATTTCTATCTTAGTTCATCTGCATTAGCCTTAAATATACATCTAAGAAAAAAATTGAAGTTAACATTTTTTGCCACAGAAAAAAAGCCCCCACACTCCCTTTGTGAAGGCCCCCTGAGATCAGCAAGGTCTTAATGTAGCTGGATTGTTTAGTACTGGTTGACGAAGCTAATGCCTTTGAGGTTTAAATGTTGTTTGTGTTGGACAGTGTGTATTCATACACCTCTGAGAAGGGTGCATAAATGAGAAACTTTGCTGTTCTCTGATTAAATAGCACAACAGTTACAACAACAAGCGTGTCGACATCATTCATTAAAGGGAAAACAGTCCTGCAACGTCACGTGAGTTTTGCACAGGAACACTACAGCAAACACAATCATTTGATAGGAATACGTAAGGAGACACATATCTATGCCTGAGGGTTTGGTTTTATCTCCTTTCACCACAGTGGGTCGGTTGCTGCTCAGTAGAAGACGCAGAGAGCTCTATAAGCAGCCTGACCACACTGCAGTCAAATGCACCCTGCGCCCTTTTGGTTATGTCATGAACAGGCTCCTGTTGCACACTGGTGGCACCTAGGTAGGTATAACACACTGTATATTAGAGGTGGGTGTGAAAATCATGGCCAATTACATTCACTTCTTTCATTTGGTGTCAACACAGGGCTTTCACAGCCAATGACAGCTTCAGAATCCTGTAAAGGGTTTTTCTCAGATAAAACGTATTGTTTTCTGGTACGTCTGGAATAGCTCATGTCCCGTACAGTAAACAGTGCTGCAGTGCAACATGAGGAGTGCTCAAGTCTGTTTCGTGCCATTGTTTAGACATGCGTACAAACACGTGTGTGTGTGTGTGTGTGTGTGTGTGTGTGTGTGTGTGTGTCAAACTAGGACACAGACAGCAGAGGATTATTGATTATCTGCTAATTGATCTGAAAAACAAACAGGAGATCTGCACTGTCCACAACAATCGCATCGGTTTTGTTGTGGTTTCTGTTACCTGTGGGTAAGTGGTTTGGATATTAGTCAGAGGCAAAACCTGACAACAAAAAATGGGAGGGGAAGCTCCAAGTTATGACCTTTAGAGGAGAATGCAAAGCAACTTTACAAGCAAGGAAACCTGAGAACCCAACCCTGAATGTGTGATGTAAACGGTCCAAAAGATACTTTACTTTTGGAAAGTTCTTTATCTATCCGCATCAGATGATAAAGTGTAATGACCTTAGATGTTATCATGTACTTTACCGTATCTACTGGCTCAGAACCAAACTGAGGCTTGGTATGTTTAGATTAACACTGTAACAACTTTCAGTTGTTAACAAATGTCAGAGATGGAGATAACTGTACGATAATCTAGTAGGACAAACCCCCACTGGAATCAGGTTTGAAGAACATTTCATTGAAATATCTGAGGATGGAGTAACAAATATACGCTGGGATATAAATGATGTTCTGACCTGGACCTTTGGCTCCTCCTCGTAAAATGCGCCCCAGGCGAAAGATAATGGCTCTCTCATACTCCTTCACAATCTGTGTACAGAGACAAAACACGTGAATGGTATCTCTGTTTCTCTTATTTGACATTCTCCATATATAATTTAGGATACTGAGATACACCTGGTGATACTTATTTTGAAAAAGGTACTGAGCAATTACATTCTCACTGAGGATACCGTAATTCAGTAAAATCAAAACAATGGTTCACCAGCTGCTAAATAAACACACATAACACAGCGGACGAGTCTCCAGTACAAACCCTATCATTTTCAACACATAATTCACTCTACTATACCAAATAAACACTGGATGTGACCAGGAGCTGACCTTGATGCACATCCATATGGAGATGGGAAGAGTAACCACCATGAGAAGAATGGACAGGAGGACCAACATGAAGCCACAAAAGCCGATGCTGGTGTCTGCATCCTCCAAAGCTGGGGGAAAGAAGAGAAATACATGCAGCGAAATAAATTCAACTGATTCAAACAATCTGTGGGGTTATATCATATATACTGAGTTTAGTACATTATTCTTTCTTAAAAAACCCAAAGTTCTACTCCAGTCATGCACCAGAGCAGCTTTCTTCCATCTCAGGACAACTCTGGTTAGCAAGCTTAACAGCATGTTATGACACAATGGTCTTAGGCATGTGTTAGATGAAACACTGGCAGTCACACCACGCGCCCTGCAAGACATGCAACCATTCAATGAATGAGATCCCTACCTTCATTACGATCACTAGCATGTAAACCATGCCTGCTTGGACCTACAGACAAAGTTAGAGGTCAAAACGCCATTGATGGATTTATATTAACGTTAGATTAAGTTAGGCATAGCTGGGCAGCTACTAAATTATGGTGACAAATTTCCATTCTGGATTATTGGTGATGAGGCCTTATATCCCTGCGTCACTGACATGGTCAATACTGATCACAACAGGGCTCAACAGACTGATCCCATCCTGTGAATGAGGGTAAATCTGCTAGATTTCTAGGTTAGCCATCAATACCTACACACACTAACTAACTAACTAACATACTTTAAGATGTCAGATATATGAAATTAGCCAAATATAGCACCTAATTACACAGTGTGTAAGTGTTAGCCAGTACTGCTACCAGAACACCTTTATATTGATCACTAAACAGCTAGTATTGGGTGTCACTGTTAATCTTATAGTCTCTATAAAGGCTGATGGTTGCTGTTACACCAACTCTACGTTGTTAGCTTATCAGAGGAATGCGTTAGCTTTACATGTTGCTCTGCACAAGCTAACTATCATAAGCTAACGTTCGCCGCTGCGTTTGATATTCTCTTAAAACTAAACATTACAACACGGGCGAGATGTAAATACAGCAGAAATAAAGTAACTTTGCTTTACTGTTGACTGTCGTTGAAAGTCCACTAAACGCCGCCTGGGGCCAAACTGAGCAGCACAGCTAGCACACTGGAGGAGACCGATTACCTGACTGACGCTCTCGTCTTTTGGATTCTTTCATTGACATTTCTTCGTTGTCGTTTTCCATAGTGAACGCTGGATGAATTATCAGACGGTGGCAGCGGGCAGTTTTTTTGCCTTGTGTTTGTCTACCACAGTGACACAAAGCCCTTCACACAGACTGTGTATCTCTCTGAGCTGGAGCTGCTGCTGCTGCTGTGATGGGCCCCTTTCACCCTAAACTTTGACTTGCAGGTCCTGTGACGCACATGGCAGACTCCTCCATGCTGAAGTGGGCTCAGCCTTCAAAACATCAGACCGCTTTCATTTTGCTGCAGCACGTTCACAACACTTGTTTTTCATGTGCATTCTCTCATCCTGGCATCCATAATTCACCCATGAGAGACAACAGTTGCCCACACTGGTGTTACATTACACTTCATAATACAGTGATGACACCTGAGCGCACTCTAGAGATGTGCTTGAAGGCATCTCAGAGGAAAACTTGAATGCAAGATTATTTAGTCGAACCTTATAGAAGTTTCTTCATGATAATGTTTGCATGAATTGTTAAAAATAATACTAGTGCTTGGAAATTTAGTGGCGCAATGAAAAGTTTTATCATCTATCATGCCAGTCTGGATGGCTGTGCCCAGAAGCAAACTGTGACTATAAATACACTGCAGTCCACACCCTCAGCAGACACCAACACTGCCTGGGTTTAGGCCAGGGCCCCACAGGTCAATTCTTAAAGGCTTCCCCAGATACCACTAGTGCAGTGGGAATATAGCTTCTCTGCTGCAGAAGGCATCTAAACTAGCCAGCACTTTTAACTCAGCTGGCTATTTATAGGCTGCAGCGCAGGATTAGTTAACAGCTGAAAGAAGCTTCCATTAATAACCTAACAAACCAACTTTCTGTTGTAAGTCTGTCTGTTCATGTTCAGCTTTTACGGCTGCCTGACTCCTGGGAGGTGACAATGCACTGGCAAATTCTGGCTACACGTTTCCCTGCAACCTGGAGCCGTGCCTGTTTCTCTACAGCCGTCCAACAGTTTTGAGAATAATGAGTAATGTCACCATATACAGCAAAATAGGTGCTTTTTGGCTTGACATTTAACTTACAGTGAGCGAATAAGGAGTTTAGAGCATTCAAAGCGGCTACATAAAAAGAATATTGATGAGGAAGACAAGTTTTTGAGACATGTGTTGAACTGCACTGGACAGATGTTTCGCGATAGTGCATTAAAAAAAAGCAAGCAAACACTTGCATGTATTTGAGGCATCAACAACTGAGCACAATGAAAATGGGAGTGACAATGGCGAGGAGGCAGTGGCAGTGACGGTTTCACAGATTAAATTTCCATTATTATTTATTATAATGTATCTTGTTTCTTATTTATTGTGTAATTTCCATGTTGAAGAAGAAGAAGTATTTGGATGAAAGTCCTGCTATAATGACTGTTGGTTTCAGTAGCCTGTGTGCAGTTGCCTAGAGGGCTGGTCTCAGTCAAGCTGCCTGCCAGTCGTTATGCTGGGTAAAATATTTCCCAAGAGCTCATCAGTCACGCCCATGTTTTATGTGCTGAGAATGTTATGTGTCCTGGTTGAATTGTGTCCTTGTTCTGGTAATCCTCAAGGTGTCTTGGTATCCTTGGTTTACATTCTTTTTTTAGTGTCACTGAAAGAGATATAAACAGATTCATTCTTTGGTGACATGCATCATAATTTGTACATAAAAGTGAAGCAGGGGGGAGAGGAAGGAAAATGCACATAAACTCAGTTTTGCTCATAGACTGTTTATGGTTTTGCATCCAAATTAAAATAAGTCATCATGTTGCAGCAAATCCTAAGAACTAGGTACTTTCAAGAAAAAAAAACACTTTACATATCCCCACAGCACATGCACAAATTATGCTAAAAATAGAAGCCAACAAGAGTAAATCTTATAATCACAAGCAGATTTGGAGTCTAGCCTGTAGACCATATGTAGACATGAGTTGGGGAATTGCTACAGTGTCTGTTTTTGGACCAATCCATATTTGTAAGCCTCTTTTTTAGTCTTAGCACCAACTATTTTGGCGAGGAACCCATTCAGTGAGTTCAGGTGGTGGCCTGCACAGAAAATCCAAGCAATTCCACTAAGTGCGATTATCCTGGGAAAGCAAAGGGATGGTGGCTATGCATTTTGGAGTGGCCTAGAGAGCTCCATCCCATCTAATCCTCTTTTAATTAGGGTGAGAGAAAATGCGGGAACCCTCCTGGATTAGTCACAGCACATTGACAAAGCACCAAGCTGGGACCAGTGTACAGGACTGGTGGCCAGTGTGGCCAGTTAGGTACAGCAAAGACCCTCTCAAGTGTGAAAAAATACCCTCTCATCTCCCTGCGGCTACCTGGACTCTGGCCTCTTTCCTTCGATGAACTAAAGTGTCTTTGGTCTCTGGTGAACTGAGGGGGATAAGTTACACCACATGATTCGCTCATTTCCAGTCCTTCTCCCATTTTTCACTCTCACTTGATAGGATACTGTATCTGTGGTCACACTTGCTCCCTATTATCCACTCTTTTTGCTAATCCTACAGGGTACTTTGCCCTCCTCGTTATCTCCCCTCATCCCTAACTATCTCTCTTCATGCTCTGTCCATTTCTCCATCCCTCCTCCTTGTCTTGGCCAATAATGAAGGTTCAGCCTCATGCTGATGGGGACTGAGGTGAACAAAAGAATCAATTAAGAGCCAAATAGTCTGTGCTGCCCATTCACATATTTGAAAATGTACAGATAAGGTTTACAGTGGTCAGTTTAGTGTATCATGGTCCAAAGCAATACAATCAGCACTAGATTATTTAGCTATTATAGGTCTACATGCAGAAGATTCTGGATGCAAGTGGCACATGTAGAATAAATAAATTAATGTTCCATGCAATGTTAATTGTATGTTTTATTGTAAGTGTTACCAAAGATGTTTTCTTCCTGGCTTCAGGAGGATTTAAGGTAAATGGAGACACACTACTGGAAAGATTTAGAGCTCAAAAAGTACAAGTGATTGGACAAGTGGCCACTGGGGGTCACTGAGGTGGTTCCATTGAGTTCCCAGTAGATGGTGTAATATCAGCAGACAACAGCAGTGAGCAATGAAAGGCTGGGACTGATCGGCTGATTAAGGTCTAATGATTCAGTCTGAAAAAAGAAGTCAGTAGGGGGTGATTGTTGTGGGTTTCCTTTTGCTGGGCTATATATAGACACTTGCTGTATGTAGTATCAAATGATACTGATAAACAAATGAATTCATCAGATCTCTGAATAAAAACTTCACTTTTCGCAGATTGTCATTCATCACACTTACACGTTGATAAGTACCAACTGAGATTATAAATCATATTTAAAAGAACACACATAATGACCTATAGTATTTTACGAGATAAAGATTCCCATAATAATGGTATTCTCTGTGATAAATGGGACTTAGTATCTCATATCATAAGTGAATAATTGAGACAGTTTTCATAATAATTAAATAGGCTACTCTGTCGTACTTTCCATGTCTCATAATTATGACATGCATAATTCATGCTTAATTCTGATTTTAATATCTTATAATTGCATAATAATGTGAAATACCTGTTTATTTATTAATTTAATGTATTAATGTATCTTTACAGGGACAAGAACATAGAATGGACCATGCCACAAATTGGCAAACACAGGTAACTACTGGGTAGTTACCAAGAACTGTGGTTATTTAGGCTAATATTAGATTTTTTAAAGAACTAATTTTGTCTCTTAAGAACATGCAGTTATCAGTGTCCTATTCGAAATTCAATTGCACAATACATCATCCTTAAGAAGCTTAATTATTGTAGTAGCTGTTTGTGACACTGCACAATAAGTTATATAATGCATTAGCTGAGCATTTAGCAACATCAGCAAATCAACTGTGCGTCAGGGGCTTCATGAAATTGGTTTCCATGGCCGAGCAGCTGCATGCAGGATCAGGATGTGCAATGCAAAGTGTTAACTGGAGTGATGTAAAGCATGCCGCAACTGGACTGGACTGGAAGAATCACATTTCACTATCTGACAGACCCATGGACGAATCTGGGTTTGGATGCTAGGAGAACACTAAAAGAAGTGGAGGAAAGACAGAACCCTGTGGAACTCCAGGTTACTCTCTAAAAATAACAAATTTTTCACATCATTTTACGGTTCAGAAAAACTGTTGAGGATTTGAATACTTTAACATTTTTTGAAATACACTTATTGGCTTTCTTTCTAGATAAAAGGACTTCTACAGCTCACTAATTAACACGGTTTATCTCATTTGTTTAACCTGTGCAAAATCCAAAATGTATAAATGACAAATTGTGGTTTTATAGGGCCTCACTTGTTGAAACGTCTTGGTATTCACAAAAACATCAGAAGTCGTACAAATAAAATATTCTGTGAAGAAGCAAGAAGTTAGTGTGTGTTCCCAGAAGAACATCACAGACCAAACAAGATCGCGTGCTCTGCTATACAGCTCATCAAAGCTGAGGAACAGTTTATGTGTTTATGGCTAATAAAAACAAAAAAGTGATGCAAGAGGAGGTGGTTTTGTCAGTAAAGGGTCACACAGGTGTCGGTACATGTATACATGTCTGGCTACTTTACCACCTTGAAAAGAAAAGCCCAGTATGCACTGAGCGCTCGTTTCAAAAACTGGAAGGTGCACAACCATTCACTGCCATGACTTGAAGAGCCTACGTGCTCAACTTAAGAGGTTCAATGATGTTACTTCTGGTGTGCGCCAAAAATGGACGATTTCACTGTTCCACCTGATATCATGACCTCTACATTAAACAACATTTCATGAGCCAATGTGAATTCCTGAAAATCTCTCTGGAATGCAAACCAGAGAAACACCTCTTGGTTAGAGACATGAACCAGGTGATTAAAAAACACCCACTGCCTTGAAATACAGTACATGCACCAGGGTGCATATCTTTGTTTGAGTCTCTCCATTTTTTTGGTCAGATTTTTTGATATTCTACAACAACTGCAGAGTATTTTGAGAGTGAACGTGAGATGAAAATCTTAAATATTTAAGATATTTATCTAAAGATGTTATTTATAGAATTTGAAATTTGTGGCTTTGTTGCCCTCATGGTAGAATGAAAAAGACAGAGGGGCAGACAGTAATCCTGTGTACATGTTCATCATAGGCCAAAACTGATCCTCCTGCCATTTTGGTCTGTAGGTCAAGACAAGATTTGGATATGCCTGATAGGCTTATTATGTGAACTCTAGGCCTGGAGCTTATACGCCTGTTGAGAAAATAAAAAGTGACGCTCTCTGAGCAGGGTAATGTTCTGTTCTCTCATTTCATTATAAATATGCAGCTCACAGTGGTGGATGATTCTCAGCATCGTTCTCAGTTAACGGTTAACATTAGACAGGATGATTAATGCTAATGAGGATGAGGTGAAGTGGCTGCTGGCACAAACGGCCAAACTTCAGTAAACCTCAGCTCTTCCTGCCTCACAGGCTGTAACACTGGGTGGCAGTGTGTCCCTCTAAACAAGAGTATTTCACCTCCTGTCTCCAGCAGAGGAGCTCAGTCTGTGAGAAGTCAGTCTCTAGAGTTAACTGTAAGAGAAACCCCATTGAGCTATGACCAGTATTCAAATTAATCTAAGTTTAAATATCCCAAAATATTTTCTTTTATTTATTCAAAAACTATGCATGAAAATTGATTTGAGTCTATTCCAATGGTGTGCTCTATACTTTAACTGACGCCTGCAGACTCAGTCAGGTGGAAAAAATAAATAGTACAATAAAGTGCCTTTGCCATTTTAAATAAATGCCTGAGGCACAACAACATTTAAAGTCAGTCGGTGGAAAGTTTTAATTGCTTTAATCTATCGAAATGTATAGAAATACACAATAATGCTTGGTGGATAGTTGTGAAATGTAAAGGATTCACTCATTTTGTGGGCTATGTAAATATCCCTTGTGCAAAACTAAAATGGTAATTCATTTAAAATATTTTCATATAGACTTTTTGTTGCTCAATTTATTGGTAGTTTGCTTTGGAATTTTAGTTCATATACTACATTTAATGGATTACTACGATTTAATAATCTGGATGATGTATAACCCAAGAATGTGTTTGACATTTGAACAAAATCAGTTTAAACTGTAATTTTACCCACTTTTACATTTTAATGTTTAACCCCAACATCTAAATAGCTTTGAGATTTTATTCCTTTGTTTCCACTGAACTTTAATTGGCATTAGCAGGAAGCAAAAGTGTGCACATTACATTTTGTTAAGATAGCATATATGCTAATGCACACGGCAGCCTAATCTCTCAAGGAGCTGCTCTGTACCCACTATGTTCCATACCAGCAGTGTATTATATTCCAACAGTCACAGAAGAAGCCTGAGGGATTTATCAGCTCTGCATGAAGGAGCAAGTAGGGTCAATTATAAAATCACACTATGCATTTCTTTCTCTTCTGTTTTGGTTCCACAGAAACCAAATGCAACATTGGAAAAAAAAAAATCAATTTACATTATTATATATAATACCAGATTATCCTGGAAAAGTCTGCAACAACTGCGAATAAGCCTCCAACATGTGATTTTACTCCAAAAGTTGACAGTGAAGATTGAGGTCACAGAGGTCAGAGCGAAGATAAGCTGAGAACTTGTAAATCCTGTCAATCTGTTTTCAAATTACTGCAGTAACAGCATGCGAGGTGTTGTTTCCGTGTATTATGGTAATGTAATAGCAGAGGCAGGCCTTGGTCTGCAGCTCCTGTTTGTTCGCAGGTACTGCGCTTGCTGCGTTTGGCATTCTGCTCCACTTCTCCCACTGAAATGAGTTCTCTCTCTCTCCCTCTAAACTTACAGAGGATGCGGCGCCCACACAGCTGTTCTCCCCTGAGCTGGCGTACATAAAACATAAAAGGCGAGCCTATATGAAAAATGCACAGAGCGCTGGAATATAATGTGCTTGATACCCTGCTGCTGTCGGGCAGGCGAGGGATAAAGAGAGAGGCCTGCCCTGGATAGATTCCTTTTCTGCAGAATTCGTTTGACTGCAGGCTTGGATGGCTGCCTGAGCAAACATTTACTCACTGCGCTCAATCCGTGGATCACATTACAAAGATTGATTGTTCACTTGCCTCTCACCCACCACTGTTTCATTGGCCAATATGAAATCAAATGGGATTCTTGAAAGAGGAGAATCTGAGGGGTAGACTTGTTATGCACAGAATAAGTGACTGTGCTCCTCAGGCAGACGTGAACGAGCTGGGCGTGTGCGTGTTTTTCGAGCAAATTCCTCCCATTGTTCCTGTGTATTTGAGATGAATTGAAATGCCAGCGTGCCAGGCAGTGAAAACAAATCAAAATGATTGTTACAGTTGAAAGAGTGGCACGTTGCACCGTGTTCCTCTCCCTCATATCGCCATGTAAATCAGCAGAGCTGGCGTGCGAGCTTGCAAAGCAATTAATTCGCGACGCACAGGTGCCTCTCTACCTACCTCAGCGTAATTGCAAAGTTCACAAAAAGCGAAATTAAACAAGGCAAACACGGGATTGCGTGTGCTCTCTTTGGAGAATTTGTAGTCCAATTAAAGCTCGGTAGGTTTGAATTGTGGTGGCGCACACGCTGCGTCCTGTGGTGTTGCCAAACTTTGGCTCATAATCATCATTTCAGCTCGAGCAAATGCCAAATATTTACTCAGTTGTTTTTAGGGCCTCTGGGTACTGTATCAAGAAGCCTAACTAAGAAAACAATTGTTCAGGAGGCAGAGCGAGAAAACTCATAACGAAACTGTGTGAAAATGCCTCCCGGTCCCTTGGTGCGCTTCGAGAACAAGATCGAAACAGACATTACTCTCAGTTCAAGGTGACCCTCAGCTTTTAGCCCAGTCTTTTCCGACCAACTACACCAGCCAAAGCGGATCACATCTATAACATGTCATTCTCTGCAGCAGGCAGACGCGCTCCCCGCCTGTTTTAATCAATAGGAAAAGTGAAAGCAGGTAAAAATGAGCGCAGGCAAGGCAAAAAGTGTTGGTGTCGGTGTGTCAAAACTGCTCAAGTGGAAGTGAGGAGCCAAGCTCAGGTGCTTTGACCCCGGGGTCAGCACGCAGGATGCCGGGCTTTCTCCTCAGCTAACCTGCTTTCAAAATAACCAAACTGCTCCCGGAGACCCCGAGCAGCAACAGATTAGCCCCCCTCCGCTGCATCTTGTCCTCTCCTGCCAACACGCTCGCTCTCCCTTTCCCATTTCCCCTCGGTGTCTTCCTCCCATCATCATTTTCCTCCCCTCCTCTCCTCTCCTCTCGCCCCCTCACATCGTTAGCATTTAGATAGTTGAGAGCAGAGGAGCTTGGGTAATAGGCTTTTCCCATCCCTCCATCCCTCTTTCCCCTCTTGCTCAAATCAGCTGAAGTAAGAGGGATTAAATCAAAAGAACAACAGTGATGATGAGAGCGACTGCGAGGGGGAGAGAGGGGGAGTCAGGGGGTGGTGGGGGTGGCGGTGCATAACGCTTGATCGGCTGTGAGCTCATTAACCCGGGCCTTGGCAGAACTGATGTTAGAGGTGATTGGAGATTATCACATTTAGGAGATACTTCATCCCCTTATCTCTCTCAGCTCCCCCCTCCTCCCCCTCCTCTTCCTCGCCTTCTCTCTTTTTGTCCTCCCTCTGCTCTTTCTCTTCATTTCATCCAGGTCACCTGTCACCGGTTCGATTCCCCCGGTGCAGGGATGCTTGGTGGGGGCTGCTTTCGGGTACCATGAACAGCAGCTCCTGTGTCTGCTTGATCTCCTAATTCTGCTTCATTTAAACTTCATCAACTGTTCCACTGGACCGGAAGCGGAGAAGAATGAAAACAGCTTATGTGGAAACAGCTTTTTCTCCCTCGCTCCTCTTTTTGTTGTTCCATCTGATATGATATTCCCCAAAGCTGCTGCAGCAACCCCAACCAACGCCCACACACACACACACACACACACACACACACACACACACACACACCCCACCACCACCACCCTCTCACTCTTGCAGACACACTGACACTTTCACTGCAAGAAATGTCCACCCTCATCAAGTGATTTTTCTCATGAAGTCCTAAAAGTTGTTTTCTTAAAGCATGTGAACAAATCCGCCAAAATAAAGAATTCAGTCAGTCAGTCCTTCCAAACAAGACAGAATAAGACACTTCACATTTGATTTTAGTGCTGAAGTGATTAATAGATAAGACCTTCACCAATTTGCCACTTTAAGATCAACAGGATTTACAAGGCAAAGACTTTTAATAAAAAGATACTATTGAGTTGTATTGTGGGGATTGTAGTTTTGTCCAGTGTTTTTTGGAGTCTGGACCATATTAGTGGCTAAAAGTTAACATATCTTGACTTCTGCTTCTTTGATTTTGACCAAACCTTTAAAAAAAAAAAATGCCTCTTGTGAATTCAACTTGATGGAAGCTAAATAGTGACTCACTGGAGTGGCCCTTTATTTGACAATAAATGGTCTGTGGTTCTTGACTGTGAGGTTTTGCTGCTTTTCTCTGTTTTTCATCACCGTGAAATTAAAATCTTTTGGTTGGACAAGACAAGTCACCTTGGGCCAAGACAGTTGTGACGGGAAGTTTTCTTTATTTTCTTACATTTTGCAGACTATTAATAGATTAATCTGGGGGAAAAAATGACAAATGAAGTTGCAGCCTGAGTTGATATTTGAAAAATTAAACTTGATTTGAGCTTTTTTTTGCACTTGTTTGAAAGGAAAATTCCACTTTATTGCAACTTGGGTCTCAGTTTTGATGACACTGTAATCTCCACAGTTATTGCTGAGATCGGGAAATCCGGCGTCGCTGTAACAGACTTCAACAGGCCAAGAAACCTGACAGATCAGAGAATCAGATGAAACAAAAGCCAACATTTTAGCCAGAGTGGAACACCTGAAATGTCACTATTAGTCCCCCATTTCTCGGGAAAGCTTTGTACTCACAATTATGGCGAGTACGGAAGGTCAATTTGAACCAGGATATTTGTCTGTAATAACTCAACTGTTTATTTTCTCTTCCATACAAGTTTGAACCCAGAAGTTTGTTTACAGCCTGTCTGATCATCCCACTGTTCGTGTCTCTTGACCTGTGATTTCTGTCACTGCCAGCTTTTAATTAATTTAACTTTAAGAATGATGGCCATAACTACAGGAATAAGACCCAGATTGTAATAAACCTGGTTTTAGACTTAAAGGACTCAATTGCAGTCAAAAATAGATTTTTTTTTTTTTGCAGTGTGCCACTAGAACAACCCCACAAACGCAGACATGCACGCAGATTGGGAAAAGTCACTAATCCTGCATGCCCTGGATGCCGTGCACACCCCTCCCTCCTCCCTTCACACTGGGAAATTTAGCATGCCCCCTCGGCTGAGGCAGAAAATGAGATTACTGTATTTAAATGACTATGGTAATGGCGAGCATGCTGCCGGGCCCCTGTAGGATAAGGGATTTCTCCTGTGCTCATTGTTAGCAGTTTTGCAAAGTGCCATCGTCCTGCGCCGGCTCACAATGGGGATGTCATTTAAAAGACATTTCTCTTTCTTCTTGCTCCCCCCTCGCTTCTTTTTATGCCCCTTGGTTCCCCCATCAGCCCCGTGTACCAGTCCCCAGGAGGGCCGGTCTCTGAGTGTGTGTGTGCTTCAACCTTCCCGACCCACCGGCCCAGACATAAGGTGAATATTCTTCATTCAAAGCAGCACTAGAGTGATTGGACACGGTCAGTCTGTTTGGGAAGACATAATCCAATCTATGTTTGTAATGAAGTGTACTCTCTCAGGACTAACACCATGTGTTCCTTGGAGAACGCAGGGGCCAGGTGGCCGTTAGGTCAAGTGTTTAGTCCTACCTGCACGACTCCACCTTGATTTCACAAAGTTGTGATGAACACAAACACTGTACATTTTGCTCCTGAGTAAGAATTAATATATATGTACAGTCAAAGTGACATTTGTGTTAATACCATTAGTTTATTGGGAGGAAACCATGAAACCCTTTTGATTATCAATAAAAGGATGATGATGTGTGTGTGTTGTCTCAAGCAATTCAGCAAATTACTTAATTTACTTAACTTTAATTTTTGATGTCGAAAAATCTGATTGATTCTGATTGGACACTTAAGCCAGAATCCATAACTCAATGAAGGACGTTTTATCCGAAATGCTGGCCGTAAATAAATGTGTCAGCAATAAATGGGACAGTTTGCTGACGTTCAGTTATTTATCAAACAAAATGGCCATAATTCACTAGTTCTAGCCTCTAAAATGTAAAGAGTTATTTCTTCCTGTAAATTCAGTGTTTTGGGGACTGTTATTCATATTTGGACATTTTTTTTTCGCAACTCTTACAATAAACTAACTTTTAAGCAATTGTATTTAATGTCTATAGGTTTAAATGCAAAACTTAATAATAGGAATTCCTTAAAAGTCTAAAATCAGATCTGTGTCCACATAAAACTGTACTGATGAAGGACAAGGGCACTTTTTAAGCCATTTTTTTCTAGAATACCCAGCACACGCTGCTGGGATGGTGGCGTTGTGTCCCCGGCCAAAGATGGTTTCAGTCGGAAAAACTACAACGTGGTAATGAGGTGGAAGAAAACATGGATGGGAATATTCATCATATTATCGCTATAGCTGATACATGTGTCAACATTTGATTGACAGTTCATTTGGTTGTGTAAAGTTTGTCAGATGGCCACGCTGTGACATCCCCTCTGTGTAGCCTACAAAGACTAGTTTTACTCAATGCCCATTTATTTAAATGGAAAAACTACATTGACGCCATTTATTTTCTCTATATCTACATGTAAGTTATAAACCCATCTCATTGTTTTAAGACTGTGGTGTTTGTACGAGCCAAAAGGGTTTTTAATTAAAACGCCATATCATTGACTTTAATTGGTTCTTCAAAGTGATATGTAGACTCGAGCTAACTAGCCAAATGTTTGTCCACAAACTTTCATACTACATCAAATACTAAATTATGAACACTGGATCCAGGAAAAACATGTTAGGAAGGAACATCTTGGATCATGGAACTGAAGAAGCCTCTTGGATGAGAGACGAAACGTCTTCAAGTACCTTCAACAAGTCCAGTTGATTTTTTGCTCAACTCCTACGGAATAACTATGACCTGGATGACTGAGAATCTTCACAGACATCTTGGATCATAGATTACATCTGTACAGCTGTGATAGTGGAAGGGGCTTTTGCTGATGCTCACGTTACATCCACAGACTCTTTGCTGTTAGGAGTGTTGTTAACGTTAGCTTGCTACTCCCAGCCTGCATTTAATACTGCAGGAGCTCTGTTGTGTTATCTTTTGACTTTGTTTGTGTTATCATAGACTGTATATGAGAAGTGGACGTGGCCACTGTGATGTCATCCATTGGTTTGTGGACTGCTGTGTTGAAGCCTCAAGTCTGGTATCTTGGCTGATGCCTGCTTATTTTTTTTGGAGCCAGGAAGACCACCTCTGATGTTTTTGGTTTAGGCATGACCCACTGCTGACTGGTTAGTCACAAGGCAGCCCTACCCTAAAGCATACGCGCTTTTACTCTAATTGGGAGCATCATTTCAAATGAGCATCATGCTGTATTGAAGAATGCTTGAAACTCGTGACTGGGACCATAAACATTTTTCATTTTCTCATAGACTTCCATACAATATGACTTCTATTTGGAGCCAGTGGAGTTGCCCCCTTGCTGGCGACGAGAAAGTCTATGAGCGCAACTTAGACAAGCCACCAGCCAAAAGTAGGAAGATGAGAACGGTAACAGGTGAGCGTCACACAGAGCCCTGTGTCAGGCAGTTAGGGCCTTTATGAATCTGAGAACCTGGTACTGAGAGGGCAGGAAAGAGTAATGGCAGCTTCTACTTTCTTGTACTGGTGCACATAAGAAAAGTCACAGTGTAGGTTCAATCCAAATTCAGAGAGACTAAAAAGGTACAATGCAGTGGGACGGTTTCATTTGTTACTTTAAGGGAGGTTACAGTCTCCTCTCCATTGCTCCACACAGATATAATGCTTTTGTCTGCTGCCACTTTTCGTCTCTGAAGCAGAAGCTCCAGTGGTCACATGCGTCATGTACGTCAGGACTAATTCACTTTTCATTCACTTTTTTCTGATCTGCATCAGATCAGAATTAGTAATGGTGTCCTGTCTACATGCCCCTGTAGACAGGACGCCCACGGAATTGCTACGAATCACGGTTGCAATAATAAAACAGTTGCCTGGTCTGACACTGTTATGGTTTAGGTTTGGTTAGGATTAGGAAGCAGTCCAAAAAAGAAAAAAAAAAGCAACTTACACTGTTGGTAGAAAATGGGAGGTAGAGAGCATACTACAGTGGTCAATGGTCGCCATTTTGTCGACCCATTCAACCACCCCGACTTACCCCCTCTGCCCACTTTTTTGCTGTATAACAACGTCTGTCTGTTCCTTTTCTCCACACAGACAAGAGTAATTGGGGGAAGTTGTACTCACGATTGCAGCATTTCTAAAATCCTGCCCCATTTCATTTCAAGGATCACTGAGCACAGTGCAGTGATCCAAGCTAATTGTGGAAATTATCCCTGTGCTAATGCTGAAATTCAGTCCTTATGGAGCAACCGCAAACAGCTTTAACAAGGGAGGAGACTATTCATAAAGAAAACAGATGAGACTAATAGTCACACAGAGGAGGACACTGGAGAGAGGGCTGCACAGAGATGGAGTAAAGGAAGAAAGAGGAATGTGCTCAGAGGGACAACAGGACGCCGACTGCGTGCTGTAATGTTGCTGTTGCTTTTCCTCTGCGTCACAGAGCACTTCATCATAGGTGGGTTTTTCTCCAGGTCTCCTCCCCTCCCATCCAGCCCCGCTACCAACATCCCCATCCCTTGTCCCTCTCTGCCTCCCGGGCCCCCCGCTGCAAGCCTGATCTATTGGTTTTCAGCATCGCGCGGAGCGATAAATCATGGGAATGGGGGCCGGCGATGATTAGGTTGCAGGGTGCAGAGAGAGAGAAGAAGGGACGGATGGATTGGAGGAGGAGAGGGAGAAGGTGGAGGGGGGGGGGTGAAGGTGGGCCCAGCAGCCTTGTGTACAACAGACAGGTTACTGATGGTGTTTGTTTCTCCCAGGCCTGTACCTGTGCAGGGGGCAGATTCTCCTGGGTGTTACATAAAGGAGCTATGGGTCTGCCGGGGCCCGACGCAGCCTCGAGGACATATAAACTGAGTTGGAATTACCCAGGCGCCGAGATATATACGGGCACAGCAGCATTGCTTATTCTGGCCAAGCCCATTATATCAGCCCTGTTCCTCAGACGAAGAGGAGGAGGAGGGAGAAGCTGAGTGGGAGCAAGATGAGCCCATGGGAGCAGAAAATGTAGATTAATACTGTTGCATATTTTACCACAATTAAAACTTCATTTATCTAAATGTGTGGACTTTAGCCTCATTTAAGCCTTGGTGGCTCGGTAGTTTTTTTAGCAGGCGAAATTAAGAGATTGACCAGAAAACATTTACAGCTCACCTGGAATAAATACTTCAGATACTATTTTTGTTATATTCTCAAAAATGGATAGTTACACCTTATTTTGCCCAACTCCTGGAAATTGAGCTCCCTGTCAATTATTGATACTCCCACCAAATCTGATTATATAAATACTGGGAGGAATGTTGATGAGATTTGTCCAGAACTTGAGCAAAACTTGAGTTTATTGCCTCATTGACAGAGATTTGCCAGTCAGGCACCCTTTAGCCTGTCACCTTTTCTCAGGTAACAAATCCCCCACAATGCACCCAGCCGCCATGTCTGGGGCTCAGAAAACACAAACACGAGCAGGGATGATAATGAACAAGCGTGTATGTGTGACTGAAAGCGGGATGTGCCACAACAAGCCCCCCTCACAATGTACAACTCGGTTTTACCGCTCGCCCATTTAATGGCTGTTCTCTGTTACTGTATGTTTCATCAGCGGCGCAGGGTGGCAGGTGGGAGGGATGCTGCCTTTGGAGAAGCGGAGAGGGGCTTTGTTTGCTTTAGTTTACACGCTTGCTCGTTGTTTGTTGCATGTTGGCGCGCCAGCTCTCTGCCGTCAGCCTCACTATCATCGAGCCTGACAGCTCTGCAGCCATGTTTTGAAGGGAGAGGAGGAATTAAAAGATAGAGATGGGTGAGAGAAAAGAAGAAAGGATCCAGGTGCTGTGCTTTAACCTCACCTGCCAAGATCTTACAAACTGGTTTTTCCTTATCCAGGTTTGAGGTTCAGGGTGAGGCTACAGAAGGCACCTTTAGAGCTAATGTGGGTGATTCTCTTCCTTTTCTTGGGTGCAGGAGGAGGGGGGGGGGGCTCGGGGGGGGCGGGATTACAGAGATGATCCTGCCATTCATCCTAGCTCTAAACAGAGCCCCGTCTTCCCTCCCCAAACCCTGCTAATTCCCTTTTGATGAGGCGTGCTAAATAAATCCTATTTCCACGCCTTTATTCCCTACCGACTCCTGGAGCGTAGATCAGGGACGCAGATTTTAGGGGCTTCTGCCGCCGTTTGGGACCCACAATGGAGCCTGTCTGCATGGCGGCCCACTCCGTCCAGTCAGCCTCATTATGCTTTCACCCAAACACATGCCCAGTGGCCCACAAACACACACACACACACACACACTCACGCTCACACACACTAGCAGACTGACACACTTACACATGTAGTTTCACACAAATACACCATGATGGCTTTGTGCAATTGCTAGGACAAATGCCGGACATCATGTCATGTACTTCAAATTTGTGGTTGGAGTGTAAGAGGATACTCCAGGTGACTATGTGTGTGTGTTTGTGTGTGTGTGTTTGTGTGTGTGTTTGCGTGTGTGTACTGTACATCTCCCTCCTGTCCTGTCGGCCCTTCCACTCTCACATGCTGAGCCCCTGCGCTCGGCTATGACGCTAACAAGCTCCTCCGTCTCTCCAGCTCTGTCTACACCGGGGCCCTGTTATTAATGGGGACCAGCTGGGAGTGGTGAAGGTACATGCACAGCCAGACAAAGCCCCATATATAATCATAAAGTCATAACAAACGACCTGATGTAAATGAGGATGGGGGTGTTTTGAGAGAGGCTAGGTTTGGAGAGAATAGGGCCACGGATGCTGGGGAGCAGTAAATGGAGAATCGAGGTGTCATCTGCCATCAAAATGGCCAGTGCCCTTTTGGCTGGCTGGCAAAGACCTACCCTGACCTTTGACCTCCTCCTGGACGTGGCAGACTGGAGGTCAAGCTTTGAGAGGTATCGCTGAGTGCCTCTGTGATGGCTCACTTCTGTGCTGATGGGGCAGTTAGCTTGAGAAGAATGCTGCCTCCGTACGTGTCCAGGCAAACAAAAGAGCGCTGATAGCTTGGCCTCTTTGACATACGGCGCCACTACAACAAGCCCTTCAGGACCCGGCCGGCTTGCAGAGCCTTGGAGAAGTTTTGATTTTGAGATGAAATGATGATTATGATGTTGCGTTGCAAGCGGTGAGAATCCTGGCCTGCTCATCTGCAGTGTGTCTGCATTGGTGAGGCTTACCCAGACACATGCTTCCAATTAGCTGGGCTTCTTCATGTAAATGCTTCATAAATTACCCCCCACCACCCCCCCCACCCCGGGATTAGGTGCTCATAAAGAGAGTTAGCATCTCAATAAACAGCAAAGGTTGTGTAGGGAGAGCAAATTAGAGGGACAGTGAGAGGATAAAGGAAGAAAGGACGGAGGGAGGGTGATACTGTGTGCTGGCAGTTAGGGTGGGGGTGAACTCTGAACAGTCCAAACTGTGTTTATAAAAACTGCAAGAGATTGTTCTCTATCAGGGCAATTTGAAAGGTGTCATGTTACAGAAAAGTGCCTGGTGACGCCCAAACTCTTCATATTCTTTTACATTTCTGGCTGTGTTTTGGGACAGCAGGGTGACCTGCTGGTCAAAGATACTGACTTCTAAAGCTAAAACAATATTACAACTTTTAATTATATTAATAATGTTTACCATTTAATAACAATCAGCCTTCAGGTCAATATGAATGGGAAGTCCTAAAAAGGAAATTACAATTAAAAGACAACTGAGCAAATTCAGTATGGTGATGAAGATGACATGATAGGATTGAAATCCCTGCAATCAATGGACCTTGTAGGGACATTATTTTGATAATTGATATTCCAAAATAATCTAGTAAACCTAGTTAATGACAATTTAAAAACAAGCATGAGAATGAAGATGTATATTATCAATAACACGTATGATAGCAATATATAAAGGCACATATAAGTGTACATTACATGTTTGAATGGGTAACATATACAGAGTATTTATATATATACTGGACATAAATAATATCCAGGCTACATTTGCTGAAGTGCATGACCTGCAGCTGAAAGCTCAGGAAAGTGCTGGACATCTGAACTTCTCTATAAACTGTTCCCATAGGTCAAGAATACGCAATGTCTGTGTACTTTATATATGTGTATTGTGTGTGTAGTCATTTATACTTATAAATAAATACTAATTCTTTATAGGATTGTTCAGCAATATCAAGTTAAATCTTGTTTCTGCAGTTCTCAGACTGATGATTTGACGAGAATAACCCCAGACATACTGCCTTAACTATACATTATATTAAAAAAATAAAATAAAATCTCAGACAATAATATCACTATTTCTCAGGGCCAGAGGTAACATCCTCAAACTGACTGACAAACTGCCCGAACATTCAGCTGACAATGATAAAAAAAAAACCCAGCTCCTCGTGTTTGGCATTTTTGCTTCATAAACGACTTAAAGATGAGCTAAATTGTTGTTGAACACTGTAACTGTCGATCTGTCTGACTACTCATTTTAGCACTAGTCAGACATAATTTATTGGTGCCTGTCATTTTTAAGCTGAAGCAAACCTGCTCAGCGCTCTGTTTAAGACATACAACAATAACAAAGCTCCAAACTGCCCGCTTCTGAGAAAATACTGATACAGAGCAACTCTCTCGTCACGCAGGCGTGAGTCAATCCATGACTGCTGTGTGCATCCACAACTTCTCCTAAATGGCACCGGCTGTGTGTGAAATACGTGACGGGATAATTTGATAAAGCAGTGCGCCTCCATTCAATCCAACAGATAATAGCCGGGGCATTAGGCGAATTAGGCCGTTTGGTTTGTGCAAAGGTGCGGGCGAGCGAGGGGTTTTTGAATTCTGCCGGGAACGTAAAGCGTCTGTAAACACGAGGCACAAAGAGCTTTAACGCACTAAACCTCAGGCCACACTGGCCATACAATGGACTGTCATATTGAATTGGCCCAGAGCTGTGGGAGAGAGGCTGTTTAAGAAGACGCAGGGTGGGAGTTAAGCTGAGAGAGAGAGAGAGCCCAGCATGATAGACACTTGTCCATGTAGCAGCTCTGCAGAAACTCACACCGGGCTCTCAACAACACTCTGCTTTACTGTCGATCACCAAGACACTCAGCAACACCGGCTGTCACACATACATGTAATATAAATGCAATCTCACTTTTTCTCTGTGATATATATCGACCATCTCAGAGGGGCAGACAGAGACTGACACACATGCACACACACTCACTTTTGAATACAGCACCATACAGACAGTCAATAACAGAATGGGGTGTGAGATTAAGCCTAAGCCCACCTTCTTTTCATGTGGCAGAGCAGCCGCTGCCCCGAGATCTGGCACCAGATGGCGCTGTGCCGATCGGTGCCAGGAGATAATCGGGACAGATCGGGCCGCATTACTACCCATTATCTTCTAATTATTCTTGTGTGGAGCGCTGATCCTGCCGTTTGTGTAAGTGGATGGCACAGAGAGCCTGTCGCCCCCGGCAGCACAAAAATCCTCCCCTCTTCCCTCACCCCCTCTGGGGATGGAAGGAGAGATCAGCCGGGGGAGAGGAGGAAGGGGAGGGAAGGAGGAGCTGGTGGGTAAGGCAGTCAACCTGATGGAGGGGAGATGCATCTTTGTGAAATATGACACAGCGTCTAATTTTCATAAGGTGACTCTGGCGACGTCAGACCGGGGAGATCTCGCTGACCTTCGACCTCTGAGATGATGTCACATAAAGCAACATCTTGTTCCTCGACAAAACCAGAGCAAGAACAGCATCCTTCTCCTCTGATGACTCTATAAACCGGTGATAAGGATACAGTTCAAGTCTCACAGGCTCCATTTGTACTGTGCCTGTGTGGAACCAGGCCCCAACCCCCCTACCCCAAAGGATAGCGCTAACTGCGCAGAGGCATATGGCTTACCATGTGCTGAGTCCCACGTGCACACTCTTAAGCGCGATTCTACCCAGAACATCTTCGCTTAATTATCAGCATTTTGTTCAGCATCCTCCTATTTTGCATATTAATATCTGTCAGCTCAGTGTGTAATATGAGGAGATGAAGGCTTAGGCTACGCTAAAATACCACCCTAAACACAGGCTTCACCAAGCGAGAATATACATGTTCAGCCGCATCAAATCCCGTGGGGTGCACAGTCCAAGATGATGTGTGTGTTTTCAATACCTTTTAACCAGGTCTCAAGTGTGCACGTGTGCATATATGTTTGTAAAGTGTCAAAATCTGGAGGCAATGTACGAGCTCTGTGTGTTTTGTTTGTGAGCTTGTACCCGTTGTGCGCGTGTCACAACCAACTCAACACCCACCGGTATACACGCTTGCATGTGCTCACACACGTGTGCCCGTGGCGCGCGGTACCCTGCCTTCCGACTGACATGTAATAAAACACGGCATTGTTGATCAATCTCACCAGCCCACAGGCCGCACAGCGAGGGCATGTACATGCAAATGAGAATAGCTAAATGCCACTGAGGGGGCGGGTGAGGGAGGCAATCACTTCAGCTGACAAACTACGCAGGAAGGGGTGGGGGGTGCAATTGGAGGGAGGGAGGGAGGAGGGGGGAGACTTGATATCCAGGGGGAAATTTTTAATGCAAGGTGATCCAAGAGAAATAAAGACAGCGGGCTTAATTACAGGAGGCGCTGCGAGAGATGAGTTTATCTTCTCCGCAGTTTAAAAGTACAGGTTAAAGAGAACCATCATAACATCTACTGCGCTGATCATTTTGCCTAGTGGAAAAAAAAAAAACAGTTCTGTGTGTCTTTCTTTGTGTGTGGCAGCAACAGAAAACCAGAGAGCTGTGATTAAAATGTAAGAAAGGCTGCGACTAAGACCCGAACCATTCTCCGCCAAGCTGGGGTCAGGTCAACTGATCTGGGGGCCACTTGGGCAAATCCCAAACACAAACACAGCAGAAGAAAGGCACAGAAAGCGCAAGGAGGTTGGTGGTAAAAAGACTGATAGAACGCGTCCATGGGAAGATGAACAGCCAGGGAGATCATGAAGGGAGAGATGATTAACTGGCTTTTAGATCTCTGGGAAATATCTGAAGGATTGTGCCTGGAGCTCCACAAATCCTGACCCTTAACGCTGAATCTATCAACCCTGGGAGCCCCTGTACAACAATGAGAAGTCTATAAGCTGCTCCAAGCTGCTTCATTGACGGTTCATTAAGCGACAATGAGAACAGATAACCACTGCATTGCTGTATCGGTGGCTTTCACTTTACACTCAGAAAGGGCTTTTAGCTTACGTCACCCCAGCTTTGAAGCAGGGGGCATTCCCCTTATGCTAAGCCAGGCTAGCGCATTCAAGAGACAATAGGCAAAGATTGGAGCAGGTGTTTCACCTCTCACACATGTGGATGCGGTATTGCATGTTATAACTGTCAAACATGTCATCATCAGTCTTCCTTTATCTGTCTGTGACGATGAAATGGTTGGACGGCATCAAGAGGGAGATAAGGAAGGACGGAAGTTGGATGCTGAAGCTCGAGCCCCGGGGCTTCATCCCGCTTCAGAGGGCCTCTCCCTGATCAAAGATGGAGCAGCAGGTCAAAGATCACAGAGCAGCTGGGTGGAGTACTGGTTCAAGAGAGATTGTCCTGAAAATGAAGGCTGCAGGTTTCATCCCTGTAGCAGCCGGCATGCCAGCACCTGTTAACGACTGCTGTTCCCTGACAATGCCGAACTGAGAGTCGCCCCTTGAGTGTCGTTGAGTGTCCCCGTAGTTTTTGGTGATATGTCCATTGATGTCGGAGGCAACGTCTAACCCTTTGTGCAGGCATTTGCAGCTGAAATGCACCACAAACTCGCCACTTCCACAAAGTGAAAGTGTGCAACTGTCACTGCATTTCACTTAAACTTCAACAGCACGCTGCTTTCCTTAAGGGTGGACGACGCCTGGCTATTTGCTTTGCTGCTACACAACACAGAAGAAGCAGAGCAGCAACACACATCAGAGCATTTGAGTTCTGCATGGCATTTTTTTTGTAGTGATGATTGATAATTTGACATGTGATCTACAATTCACTTCCCTTGCAAATGTCTGTACATGAGGGGACAGTTCCGGAACTAGCTGTTTAATCAATGACGTCACCGACAACCGTTCGGTCTCTCCTTGTTTTTTGCCTCTGCCTTTTCTTTTATTCCACAAGCTGTAGACCGCAGGCTGACATCGCTAGAGTAAAGTTAAGCAAAAACTTTACAGCGCCAGTTGCAACTTTTTTAAAACTGGATGTGCCTCAATCTCCATTCTGAGCACATGACGAGACTGTGTGTGGAAGTGTTTGTCAAGGATGATTTTGCTCATCTCTAAGTGATGTTTTCTGTACAAGTGCCGATTACTTAGAAGTTACTATAGAAGGAGCAGAAAGCACATGCATGTCAGCGATCAGATGGTCACCGGCAGCTTTAAGACAGAAGACCCACCGAGCAAGATGCTACATCCTTTACCTGCTCACACATTCGTGAGCTCTGCTGGGTATCAAACCTTAACAGTTTTTTGGTGCAGAACAAAATGTGTTCATATCACCCGGTGCCAACGAAGAACGAGTTTCAGAAAAATATTCTTATTTCTGGTATTTTAACAAGTATTAGAACATGTATTCCTTTGGCATGTGTGCCCAAATGTATTAGAATAAGTTTTTAGACACATTTCAAACCTAGCCTATATTCTAAATATTTCTAAATAAGAGCAGCCTAAAATATAAGAGTAAGCCGTTCCTATGTGCACGCGCAGTCATTTGTGTCATACGCTGCACACTCCAATCTTTGATTATAACGGCGTTGACCTCAACTCAACACCCACACAATCGTTCACCAGACACCTCTGTGTTCGCCTTCAGCGGAGGAGGTTCCCCGACCTTCCCATGAGGCTTTGTGTTCACTCTAAGATCGAGGTTCAGTGGGAGCGGTGGGGTCCACCTTGTAACAAGAAGTCACAGCTTTTTTTTCCTCCTTTTTTTCTGCCTGTGAGTGTCAATCAGTGGCGAGTCACGACCCGTGTGACAGTAATCAAAGTGAATAGAAAAGTGAGCCAGGTGGTAATTGTGTATTATTCAACTTACGGGGAGCACGCCACGCTGCTTTAGCCTGTTGATCGCTTATGTATAATTTAATGCAATCTGTGCATGTATTATAAATGAACAAGGTTTGCGAAGTGGCAAATAGAGTGCAATTAATGTCTCGGAGCTCGGAGCATGCAGATTGACTGTCTTTAGCCTATTTTTTCGTTGCTCATTTCTCTCCTTTCGTCCTTTTTATCTCCCCCCCCTTCTCTTTCACCTCCCTCTTTCTCTCCCCTGTTCCCCAACCTCTGCTGTCTCCCTCTTTCTCTGGGAGTCAACTTTATAAAGGAGTATGAGTGAGAGTGAGTGAGTGAGCACTCTGGAGGCAGTCAATACCTTATCAACTCCTGCCGAACGCTGACACCTTGACGTCCTTGACAGCAAATTATTACTTTTTCATGACGCAACCAGGTGCAATTACAGCAACATCTTTGCGCTGTATCCTGCTGCTCCTGCAACTGTCAAAAGGCGTTCCTGGTGGGATCCTGGAGGAGCTGAGACATCAGTCTCTCAGTCCCTCCCAGATCTCTGCAAAGACAGACTGACAGACAGAAGCAGGGTGGGGGGACGGAGTGCAAAGAGAAAATAGAGGGAGCCATTCAAACATGCCCAAAGATTCAGTAAATAGTTGCATTCTACTCAAATTCCTTTTCTGGGAACACTAAGACATTTGTTTAGAGGGCTGTTGACTGACAGGGAGAATGTGGCAGAGTTTTGTTGTTGTTGTTTGCTAGACGCGGGTAGCGAGCTAGCTGCTGCTAGCAGCCCAGTAAACAACCGTGTTTGTAATGTCATCACACGCTCCCTGCTTTCCTCGCTTCACACTCGAAACCCTGTAGGCTTGATTATAAAGTTTAACCACACTTTAACGCTCAACAACACTGAGGAAAAAACACCAGGTAAACCTCAATTAAGACTTCAGAGTGTCACTTTCTCCCTGTAGCGCAGCAGCAGAAGAAGAGAACACAAAGAGCCCACAAGCCTGTGATGCCACCCCTGTGAATATGGGGATGCTGGGTGGTGGGGGAGAAACTTTGCCTTCCTGGAGGTGGATGTTGCCTCATGTCTCTTTGTGTGTTTGGTGTGTCCCCTGGTTGGGAGCAGAGGGGGGAGACATGAGGGTGGCGGTGGCAATAGTGTGTGTGTGTGTGTGTGTGTGTGTGTGTGTGTGTGTTTGTTGCTATATATGTATGTCATAGAGAAGAAGGACAAGTAAGAGGAGCAGAACAAACCGTGAACGTGCTACAGAGACACCTGAGTGTCTCGTCTTTCATCTCAGACTCATCACCCACTGATCCTCACCCCTCTTCCTTCCATCCTCCCCCACTCAGCCAATTTCCACAGTTTCCCTTTAACACTCCATGTGCCTCGCAGATAGTTTTTTAAAACACACACACACACATCTGACTTATGTAGGTAATGACACCTCAGTGAGCTATTGGTTTTCCTCGGCCCTCTGTGTGTTTTTTCTCTCCTCCTGTCGCCCCCCCCCCCCCTCCCTCTTCAAGCACTGCCTTCTCTCTCCTTTACTCCCTCAGGCCTCCCTCCTCCTCCTCCCCTCTCTTTTTTCCTGTGGTGTCAGACACAGATTTATTCTGCCTGTGATGCGTGTAGAGCAGAGGAGTGTGAGTGAGTGGGGAAGGGGGGGGGCAGGGTCAACGGGGGGGGAGGTGTGTGTGTACAATAAGAGATAAGATCATGGCTCCCCAGGGGCTTGTTTGGCCCTGTACCCGATCCATCAAACGCCGGCTCCAAGTGCCAAGGTCAACTCTAATGAGCATTTTCTGGGGTCTTATTCTCCACGCTGAACACCCCCCAACACCAACACACACACACACGCACACACACACTTGCACATGAGAACACACTCTCTAAACACACCTTGGACATACCTGCTTAGCTGTAGGATGGATGGTTGTGACAGGAGATATAACATGCTTGCATGAATCCCAACAGGTATTTTACTCAGAAATCAGACATCGCTGCAGGAGAGCAGGTGCTGAAGAAAGCCAGCCGACGTGAGTGATCCAATGTCAGGTGTGAGCTGTGGCAGGTGTGGGGACGACTAGCCAGCCTCAATATTTTTTGGAGTACAGACCAAAAGATGTCCATAGCATGGAGTATCAGAAGCTGTGAAGTGTCAGAAGCTGCTATTGAAGTCTTGTTTACTTGTTCTTTCATCAGATATGTTCTGATCTAAATCATAACTTTGTTTTTGTTTTGTTTTTAAGCACAGCTCTTCTTCTGGTTGCTTGTGGCAAGATTTTAAGGTTGGAAAAATCCTTTTCCATAGATTGATCCAAATCATCACTGAAGCTGTTTGATGTTTACACTGAATTAAATATTCCAACCCAAGATGCATCATTTTTTTTACACAAAATTCAGCCTGAACAATTCGGTGTGTTTGGAAACTTTGGCATCTTCACTATAACTTCTTCGTGGCTCTTCCAACAAAAAGAAGGATTTTTTGTAAGAAACATGTTCCTCAAACTAAGGCATTAGTACCACAACTCAGGTATTATATTGGCTAGCCCTTTGGCAGGTAATCTCATCTTCTGTGAGTTTTCAGGTGTAAATCCCAGAAAAAGCCTTCACCCCAGCTCACCCAGCTTCCCCTACTTTCGGCATTACCAGGTTAGGCGCACACTTGGACAAAAATGGGCCACAGCGCCAAGTAGGTGGGCTTTTAGTGGAAAGAGTCCCTCATCATCCCCTCATCACGCACTGATCTGCCAAAAGTTGTTAGGGTTTGAAGGCTCGCAGAACGTGGGTGTGCGCCGGAGCATGTGGAGCATACTAATGAAGCAATAAAAGTCACGGCGGGAGGGGTGAGGGCGGGGGGTGAAGGCATGTTGGAGGGGAAAGTAGCGGCGAGTGGAGGATTGGGAGCCCCTGACAGGAGGTGTGATAATTGAGATGTTGCGACCCCACATATTACCTGCATATTGGCCAAATTAGGAAGCAGGTAGTTTAAGGCCAGAACGCGATTGTGGAGCCCCCCCTGCCATGATCCACGTAGCGTGTGTGTGTGTGTGTGTGTGTGTGTGTGTGTGTGTGACGAAATTAAAACCAAGCCTGACATTCTTTTCAGTGATGACTGCTCAGTTAGGTGTAGGAGCAAAAATGGAAGTATGCAAATACAATGTACAATAAAGTATTTGCAGTAAATTGCTTCCCAATTTGCATAATTATACACAAAACAGAATTCTGCTAAATTCAGCACAGGCGACAGGGCTGGAAAACATCTGTATCACAAAATGAAAAACACAAGTATGCAAAAATCACATATAAAGTGCTCACACTGCTCAGTGCAGTTTACTTTTTTGTATCAAACTCCGGCAACACATTTGGTAAATTGTTTTTGCCTTTAAAATTGTTAATTTTGACGATAGAATTGTGCAAAATGATATTTCCATTCCACTCAAACTTGAATAGAAATGTCTCAAAGTGTCTTGACATTTTCTGACTAAACAAACAGATTTGTTAGAAGAAAATAATCAACAGATCGATGGATGATGAAAATATTTGGTAGCTGCAGCCCTGGAGAGGAGCTGAGGCCTGAGAAGCCCTCAGTAACAGCATCTCACAGTTGGTTTCAGTGCTCTTGCATAATTTGTGTGCGTGTGTCCTGAGTGACACTCGAGATGTGATTCATGGACGTAAGCATGGCCTCCCCGACGCCCCCTCTTCCCCACATGGAGAGAGAAGGCCAAGGGCCCGGCCCGCCTTGGTCTCCCCTGGCACGGTAGAAGGTAGGGGGCGAACCTGGACCCTGAGCTCCCCCCTCGAGGTAGGAAGTCTCCACACTGTCTACCAGCTTGTGTGTGTCTCCCTGTGGCAGCTGCAGGGGACCCCCTGCCCAATGTGAGCCTACCAGTACACCATCACTCAGGGGGAGTCTACATGACAGCTTAACATTGAACTATGACACCTTGTGTGGAGAAAAGGACTGTCTGTTATCAAGCACTAGTTTGGCTGCTGAAATGCGCCATTCACTGGTTCCTGTTTCTCCAGTGTAAGAATTGGCTACTTTCCTCTGTTGTATAATATTCTTAATCTTTTGTTTTTAAAAATGATGGGCTGCTTTCACATTCTCACATTTTAGGGAAAAAAAGTATGAGTAAAAATATTTGTCAGATCAATCAGTAATAAACATAACTGATGGTTGCAGCCTTATTCTCAAGTACTAATAGTTAGCATTGGATGCTTGGTCAGATTCGGAGTCTTATTGAGTATAATTAATGAGTCCTACTTATTCCTTGATTCAATATTTCATGAATAAAATCATGATTTTGCCACTTTGATTGTATTTTCTATTAGACTGCACAGATGTTTGCGTTAGGACAACAGTAAAAATTGGAAAATGTGGCTTATTCTGTAAAATGAAAACAGGATTTTGTGGAAAAATGCGTTTAAATTTCTCAAAGCCAAGAAGTTACTTAGTTACCATGGTGGCCAACAGGTCCTCCAAACTACAGAGTAAAATGCACCATCTTCCAAAAGGGCAAACTTTCTGTTACAGATATAAAAGCAAAAAATTAACTAACTACTCTTTCAAAAAGTAAATACATAACTTTCCTAATAATAAAGATCCAATACATTGCTCGCTACATTACTTTTGTTACTTAGCCCAGTCCCAACAAAAGTGCTTTAAAACAAGTCCAAAGCCAAAGATTATCCTCAGCTTTGCCCCAGAAGTCCCGTCCTCATATGAAGGCAGACGAAGCGAGAGTTGGCAAAGCTACCAGAAGCTAGCTGCCAGCTAGGAAGACACCACTTTTCACTTAGGTTGAGCCACAAAAGCTACTTCATAATTTGAGTTAAAATAACTATAGTTAGGGAACTTTCATCATCATCAGTTGAGAGACAAAGAAAAACAGGAAACAAACAGAGCTATGCCATATCCTAGTCACACCATCCAACCATCCTGACCCCCCCCCCCCCCTTCTGTATACGTTTTGTGGCTGTATAACTACATCATGCTACATCTGCCTCCCTCCTGATAGATAAGAGTCAATCATTAACGGCCATTTAAAATAATCATTAGTTGAAGCTCTACTGCTAATAAACACCATCAGATCCTAATGGCTCTAATCATCTACTCGGTTTAGTCTCCAGGGTCAAAGGTCAGCGAAAGTAGGGTTGGCCCTAGTTTGAGGGAGCTGGCATTCCTCATGAGGGATGGTTATGATGGATGGTCGAAGGTCCTCGTCCTCCGCCTGCTCACACCCCTCTCCATTGGCTCCTCACTCACCTCTCCGCCTCTTGGCACCGTCCCTCCATCCCCTCTTATCCTCTGACCAGATGTGTTCGATGAACTCTGTCAAGAATAATAAAACACTGGCTGCTGCAAGGGCCGTGCACATCGAGAGCAGGGCGGGAGGGTGCATATCGCATGCATGTGAGGACCTGCAATTATGAAATACACACATACACCAGTGAAGACCGCCAAATCAGCCATTCTAGTTATTATAACTATTAATTAGCTGTGGTCTTATTTGATGGTGGTGGGGAGGTTAGAGGCATAGACGCTGATGCTAAACACATTCAGAACTCATTTGAATTGCACTACTATTAGTTTTAGCTCAAGATGACCTTGCACCTGAGGGTGGTGCAGGGGAATACTGCAGTTTCAAGATGCTGCTTCAGTATCTACTGGTGAAATAGTGACAAGAGGCTGACGTAGCCACCTTAAACATGGAATAACTTCTGTCAGCCTTTAACTATTCATGGATGAAGATATTTCACATGACATTCAGTTGACACTTCATTCCAAACACAATGTGGCACCATGAATGCAAATATTTACTAAAGGTGTAAGTGGCCCCATGGGAAACCAGATGAGGGGAGTTAATGAGCTACACAAGATGTCCACCGCCAAACGGTCAGGTAAAGCTGGGGTCAAGTTCAATTAGTCCGTGCTATTTTGGATCCAGTTCAAAAATACGTGGAGTCAAACAAATCTTTTTTCCAGTCTTTAATCTTCCAGCTTTTTTCCCCACTGACAAAGAGCATTGTACACAGAGCTGCCAGGCCCACAGTTTTACCGCAGCCACGGAGTCTATAAAGAAATATCCATATTTCAAATGAAATAATTTCTAACCAAATCCTACCAAACTGACTCACCACATATGCACGAGCATGGGACACGCCCTCAAACCCACCCACCCACACACAGACACAGACACACACACGACATGCTCTCTGCCTGACACCAACTCTGCTGGTAAGAGAAACAAACACGTCAATGTCAACTAGCTTGCTAGCAACCCAGAGGAGGAACATGACACCCAGTAAATGAGCAAAATACGGGAAGAAATCCACATAAGGACGGGAAAGTGAAAACAGAATTAAAGGACGTTAGAACGAGAGGCTGGAGATGACAACGCAGCTTTTTGTGGATTTTTGGTGCTACTTTGTAGATATCATAGTAGATTTGGCAATGACAGCCATACTGTTGGAGCATGTTTTGAGATCTGGTTCTGGGCTGGTTTTGATGACGAAACTATTTAAAGTACAAAACATCCAGGTAATAATTTTGCTAAATAAACAGCAAAGTTAATATGTGGCCACAAGTATGTGGACACCTGAACATCACGCCCATGCCTGATACAGCAGATGGACGGTCCAAAACCATGGCCGATGAGCATTAATCTGGTGCCGTGACATCGTCCACTCCTCTGGTTTCAGGCTTGCCACCAGATTTGGGATTTTCTCCACACAAGAGCATCAGTGAGGCACAAGGTCTGGCTCGCAGTCGCCATTCCAGTTCATCCTGAAAGTACAGGCCAGTCAAGTTCTGCCACACCAGTGAACCTGGCTTTGTGCACCGGGGCAGGAAGTTTGCTGCCCAGTTCCAATCAAAACAAGAAAGGAGATAAATTAAATTGCTTCTCTATCTGCACAGGAGCATCAACTATCTTCACATTCACTTCACAGTCTTTATGGTGCAGAGCCACATGGACACAAGCGGTGACACAGTCACCTCCGTGTGACATTTGCTCTCATGAAGAGAAAAGTTTATGATTCACCATTTCCTCTGGTCACAGGAGTCTCAGTCGACAGAGGAGCAAGGGAAATGTCAAATATTGCTCATTCTGTTTTGAAAGGCTGGTATCTGCAGCAGCAAGCCAACTCTGTTGATGGAGGATGAAGAAAAGGGGAAAGATGAAGAGGAGGGAGAAAGTGTTTTTTGCTCTGATGTTACTGCTCAGGAAGGCCTCCTGGGACAGAATCAAAATCTGCCTCTCCTGAAACCCTCTCACCACGGGCGACCGGTGACCACTCGCCCCCAAGGAGCTGCCGGATGAGAGCGAGGACGAGGAGTGATGGCAAAGATGGAGGCAGGGTGAGCACATTGATGGCTAGAGTGATGATTTCTTTCACACACACACACACACACACACACGTGCAGACACACACAAATGCCCCCACTCATCCTCACACCTCCTCCCACCTCCCCGTGGCCCTGGCCCTGCAGGCTACACACACACACACACACACACACACACTCACTTTCTACCTCTCTCTCTCACACACACACACACACACACACCATGGTTAGGCCTCCAATTAAATCAAAAGTGGTTTGTTTTTATTGGTCTTTTGCGCTGACAAGTGGGCTATCATTCTGACGGCTCTACCTGTCAGTGAGCAGCTGAAAATCCTCCGTTGACAATGCCCAATGCTTCCAATTAGGGGAGAATCAGACTCCTGGCGCGCTAGCCATCTTTCCACCCTCCCCCCCAGGCCCACCTTCCCTCCCTCTTTTCCTCTGCACTCGCTCCACGATCCTCTCCCGTTCCCCTCTATCTCTCTCACTTTTGCTCTCCTCTGTAATATCTCCCTCCTCCTCCTTCTTCCTCTCCTCCTCCTCCTCCTCCTCCTCCTCCTCCTTTCCTCCCTCTCTCCAGGAGAAGGGGGTCTGTCTCCGCTGCAAATTACCGACACAAAACGAAGGTGGTGGCGACGCTGGCGCTGGGAGCTGCCGGTCCAGGGCCCTGTCAGCATTAATGAGACGATGAAGGTTTATTTCGCCCGCATGCATGTGCTAAATTCTTTCTTGTGTGACAGCTGACTGGGAAATGTGAGTGTTAACCTTATAAAAGATTCAGCGGGTTCTCATTATTTTCTGTCAACTCCAGTACCTGATGGCGTTAAGGTGCATCATTTGCATCCCTGACTGGTCCAGGGTGCAGCACCAGCTCCAGAGCGAGCACCTTTTTCTTTTCTTTTTTTTTGTGCCTTTTTTTAATGCTGTTTGTTTGTTGAGAGGAGTCATCTTTTTACACATATCCCCCTCGAAAGACACGCTTTACTCCATGTTCCAAAACGACAGAGATGCCAAAGTTTATTCAAAGGCGACACACATTTTTACAAAACATACCTAGATATATATTTAACACACCTGCTCAATTGAGCAGGTAAATAAAATGTTTTCTCTAGTTTTTTCCGCACTAAAACCTGCGAAGCAGAGGAAGCCCAGCAGGCATTATTAGCAGTAAAGCATATGGACTGGATTCCTGTAATGCAGAGGAAAAAGAGCAAACCAAAATAAAGCACATGTCCACAGGTAGATTATTAGCACTGACAAGTCAGTATGGACTATTACCATGAAACTTCACCTGGTGCCAGTTACATCAGTGATTTCAGCTTTATCATATTGATATTTCAGTAAGTATTCAAAGACAAGTAGACTGATCAGAATATAATATATTATCAATATTGGTGTTAAATACAAGGAGTTACATTAAACTGTACAGCTGCCAGCCCAGCCAGAGGACAAATGGCCCAAGGGTGCCAACTTTGTTTTGGTTAAAATGTGAGTGGAAGGCGTGGGGCTGTTTAATGTGGACCAATAATGGAGCATTATTTAACTACCTGATAAAAACAGATGGACAGAGAAGTGAAGAGACAGGCAGCAGCTCACTGCTCGCTGACCATTTCCTGGGAACATTCCTGTTTCCTGTCTTTAACAGGGATCAATAACATCCTCCCAGAACATCAGTGTGTGTGTGAGAAAAATAGTGTGTGTGTGTGTGTGTGTGTGTGTATTTCATCATCGGGGTAACAGTTACACTGGCTCTAAAATTCAGACCAACTCATGAAAAAAAAAGAAGTGGTAAAAAACAAAATAAAACAAAATCAGCAGCAGCATGAGCTAAATCATTACACCACACACACACACACACACACACACACACTCAGTTTAGCCACCTAGCTGTCAAAAAGACAATTCTCAGATTTTAAAGGATTTATAAACTTTACCAAAAGCCAATATTTTTACATTTGATTGCAAACATTTTATTTGAACACACCCGTACACTCAACAATTATTTAATCTATTCTATTTTTACAACTCAACTGAATAGTAATTTAAAAGCAAAGATGTTTCACACCATCATCTCTGCTCTGTTAAATGTCATTATATATTGAATAGTTTTTGAATATTTGGGTTTTGGACTGTTGGTCTGAAGACGACACATTAAGTTCAGTGGACTTGAAGTTTCGTGGTAATTTTTCCACATTTTTCTTCACTTTTCTGACATTTTTAAAAGGTAAGTGCTTATCAAAGGTCAGTAATTACTATAGACAGTGTAATTAGTTATGATAACAATTCATGAAAATACTCCTCCAATGCAGCCATAGTCTACATAATTTAAAATAATCACTATTTTCTTAATATGGTAAGAAAACATTGTATTACAAGATGTTTTCTTTTTTTTTTTGGAAATCCTTCAACATTAATAATGATTCTGTTTTATTTTCTCAGCTGCTACAACTAGTTTATCTCCAAACAGATGCATTTAATCTCAATTTTCCACCTAATATGACCCGTTTTAGACATAAAATATGGTAAAATAAATACAGAAACTTAAATCAGCGTGGATAATAAAGAATGAAAATTTAAATTTAACAAATGAGGGTTTGGGTTGTTTTTTTTTTTTTTTAAAAAAAGACAAATCAAAATAATTTAAGCTCTTCTATAAGTTTCACCTGTCATGTGATGATCACAAAGAGGAAGGAGTCAGTTTAATCGCCCCATGATTTATTTACATTAGTGGACAGCGGCTCGGGGAGGATAAAGGGGGGGAAGACAAAAAAAACTCTGAGGGAAAGCATCAAACCACTGCTCCTTTTCATGCACCAGCAGAGGAGAAAGAAACAGCTAAGTCAGGGTGGGTGTGTGCTGCCTTATATCTGTGTTGTCCCCGCCTCGTATGTGACAGCTTGCAGCCGTGATGGGACCCCATGGGAGCGGGGAGCGGATTCACTAACCTGCCGGTGTCTGAGACCGACGCGCGCCTCCAATCTGGTGGTCACATGGGGTGGAGGAGGAGGAAGGGGAGGGGGGGGGTCGATGATGATGAGAGGGGGGTTAGTTAGATTATTAGGGGCTGTCGGGGCCGCCGAGCGGGGCAAACTGTTGTGCAGGAAGGAGCTAAAAGTGCACACAATGGTATTTCACGCATGTTAAGGTGAAAAGTGCGCATAATGGCGCTTCACGCGTCTCGAAGTTTTGCGTCACGCTGCTCCGACCATTGTGTAGAATTACTAGGGACTATTAGATAGTTATTATGCTCTAAATGACGCCTGTTCAACGATGAGACATTGTGCGGGCTCAAAAATAAAACCTTTATTATATTTTTTTTTTATGATTTTGATCCTCATTTTTTTCTTATTTGTAAGTCAACATAAAAACAATATGTTGTCACAGTGACCAGTGTATCTTCAAAGATTGTTTGGGGATTTTAAATTTCCAACTGTGGGCAAAATGGTTTAGCAATATAAAGGTTAAATAATGATAAGCTTCAGCAATAATAGTAATAAAAAATAGTAAAAAAAAAAAATAAAAATAGAGACCTTATTTTAACAATAAAATCACCACCTAGCAAGAGAAATAATAAATAATAATAATAATAACAATAATAATAATAATAATGTGTCTGTATTGGCGATTTCGTTCATTCATTTCGAAATATAAACAATGTCAAATCTGATAATCCAATAAGTGCATAATGAAAAATAGAAATAAAATGAATGATCATAATATGAAGTGAAATGTCGAAGGAAAATCTGTAAAAACTGTAGCTGTGGAGGTGGAAATCAAATCCAGTCACAGACAGGGAGTCGAGAAGAAAAACACGGAGCCGCTTCACATAATAACCCCATTATAAGCCTCATCAATGATGTAATGAAAGCAAACAGTGTGAAAATTGCCTGTAAACAGTTGGATCTGAGTCTCCTGATGAATTCAGTGTCTCTTTTATCAAAGTGAGGATGAGCCAGGGAGGAGGGGGGGTGGTGGGGGGTGTGGGGGTGGGAGGGAGGCAGGAGTGAGTGGGCGTGTAGGGAGGTCCACTTCCAGCTCCCCTCAGCCAATGAAGGCTTGTCACAGGGGACTCACGTGGACGAGGCGCTCTTAAAACCTAGCTCCTGACTTTTCCTCAAGTTCAATTTTTTGGGATTCCCTCCCACCCCCATCACATCTCGTCCTTTTACTTGCCAGTTGTGACTATTTAACCCAGTTTACCTCTTTTCTCGCTTCTGCGACGCGCATCGCATCGTCCCGCGTCTTCCTCTCCTGCTGCAGCTCCGGGCTCCTCTCTCCCTCTCTCTCCCACCCTCCTCTCTCTCCCTCTCTCTCTTTCTGTGTGCGCTTCGTGTTTTTAGTGTTTTGTTGTTCTACTTAAAAAGAATGCGATCAGTCTTCATGTGTCGCCTCTGTGGCCGCACGACGAGCTGCCCTCAAATTTCCCCCCCGCTCCTCTCTCAGGTCTGACGCGCCTGTACCTGTCCATGGTGCTGAAACGCTTTCCCCCCCCACCCCGAAGACACCGGTGCGCTGCTGCTCCCAAATCTCCAGAAACAGTATTTCCGCATCTTTTCGTGTTCCGCAGGTGAGATCGTTTCAGCAATAACCGGTCCGCCTTCACTGCGAGGCTCCTGGACTGAACACAGGAGGAGTTGCTGCTAAAGGAAGCAAGAAGAATCTCCGACGAGAGACTACAGCTGCTGCATCGATTTCAAGAGGACTTGACAAAAAAAGAAGAAGAAGAAGATCGGAGGAGAGGACGGTAGTTGTAACGCAACTTAGCCTGGAGATATTTTCTCTTTAAAGAACCAGTTGGGAAACTGGAAATAGTGGATGAATTCTCTTCATTTGTAGCGCACCCAAAAACATTTTTCTTGGTGCGGGGAGGGGGGTTCTTTCTCCTCTGCTGGATCAACTGAGACTTAAGCAGCCCCCCCCCCTCCCCCTCCCTAAAATAAAACTTGTCCTGAATACCAAATGGTAGTTTGAGGAGGCCTCGATCAAGACAATGGAGGCGTCCGCCAACGGGTCCAGTTTTGGCATCGACTCGCTGCTGTCCCACAGGCCTGGAAGTCCGGTGTCCAAAGGGGACAGCCTGGTCGGGGAGTGCCGCTCGCCTCTGGAGTTCAGCCCGAGATCAGACGTGGAGAGCGGCTGCTCGTCGCCTCCGTCGCCGCGGAGGGAGTGCGTGGAGGAGGTGGCCCAGAGGCAAGGTCACGGCGTCGGCCTGCCGCCGCACCTCCAGCACGCGCAGATATCTGCGGGGTCGCAGCAGAGGACCGTGACCTCGTCGTTCCTCATCAGAGATATTCTCGCGGACTGTAAGCCTCTGGCCGCCTGCGCGCCCTACTCCAGCAATGGACAGCCGACTCAGGAGGTGGGGAGGCTGGCCTCGAAGATAGCGGACGACTTTATGGAGAAAATCCACAGCAACTCGTCGTCAGACAGTGAATATAAAGGTAAGGATGGGGAGCTGCAGGGCTGTAGACACGGTGAAGCAGAGCTGCAGAGAGGAGGGGAAACTGATTTGGTCTCCTGCTTTCATGTCGGACTTTAGGCTCCTGTAGAAAAATATCACCTATTTTCAAACGCTGTTCTAGTTATTTCTGCTGTAGCTTGTTATTTCCCACCACAAGGAGACGTGTCAATGTGGTTCTGAGATTTTCTTGTCTTAGTGCTTCTTTTTTCTGCCTTTAAAAATTATTTTCAATTTGGACAAACCTGATTAAATCATGACTAAAACAAAAGAGACAAAAAGAGTCCTGGACAGCTCTGGTAGGCTACAAAATTAGTCGTGTAATTTTGTAAAAAAAAATTAGAGTAGCCTTGGGCATGAAGCAGGAAGAAAAATAAATTAAATTTCAATGAAAGTCAAACTATTATTCGAAACATTATTTAAGCATTTTTCTGCACTGGGAATTAAACAAATAGACAAAATGTCTCAGGCCTTTTCAGATTATGTTATAATAATAAAATAAATAACAATAATAATAATAATAATATGTTGCTTTGCTGTATAAAAATAATTTTTTGTTTATATTTGTTTTTGGGCGAAAAGTAAAACAAAACAAAACATATGATGATGTGAATCCACAAACTGACACTATTCATTACTAGCAGACCACCAGTGAGGTAAAACCGAGCCGATCCTCTGCTGCTGCCTCACGGTGCCGGAAACATTTAGTTATTTGGACTAATGGAGCTCATTTTCATTTGGGTTTTACACTTAAAAGATCGGCGGCAGCACTCGTGCGTGCGCGTCGCGTTTGGAGCTCCGCACGAGCGGAATATCCAGAAAGCATCTGTTGATGTCAGGGAGGCAGGAGCGGGAGAGATGACAGGGTCGCCTCCAGATAAATGCCATCAAGGGCCTCTCTGTTTCCAATCATGTCAGCCATAACAGACATGTCACCTCCATTGACAGTTTAATGAAGCGGTGCCTGGAAAGAAGCAGACCGCTGTAGGCTACGAGAAAAACACACAACTGGATGAAATATAATAGTCTGGAAAACACCAGCAATATCGTTTGGTTTTATTCACGGTATTTTCTTCTGATTTCACTTTTCTTGTAGCCTATTGATGAGGCGTCACGTCACCAATTTGCTCGACAAACCCAGAGTGCGCGTGCGTGTGTCACAGCTCGGATGGAGACGCTCATCGACGCGCTGATTGATTGAGGAAGCCGCGGGGCCCACAGCGCGCCTGTACGGTGGCTTTGATTTCCACGAATCCGCCTCCTATAATATTTCAGGGATTTGATGCAATTTGTCCCCGGCGCTAATCAGATTTGTAAGCGCGCGCGGCCGCCCGGCTCTTGATTTCCACTCATTTCCACGCTCCTGTGAAGTTTCTCCGGTCGCGGTTGAAAGGCTCGTCCTTCCCTTGTGGCTCAATTAGGCGGATTATTGTGCTTCTTGAGACGACTCAACTATTCAACTACCAAGATCTCTCGCCTGGCTCGCCCCCCCCCTCACCCCTCCTCTCCTTTCCCCTCTTTTCTTTTATTCCCCCTCTTTTTTTTAGTCTCAGAATTGACTATAAGGAGTGTATATCAATGCTCGCCCTGACATGACACCACGCAGAAAAAAGAACAAAGGCTGCGGCTCTACTGACGGGAGGAAAAATCAGATTGGAAATGCGAATATTGGAGGAGCTTTTCATAACAATTTAAGGCCAAATCAAATAGCTGCGTAAAGCCCATAGGCACCGTTTCCAGGGCCGTGATCTCACACTCAGCAGCAGAACCAGCCACTTCCTCTCAAATGCAGATAAACAGTTACAGATAATACAAATAAAACTCGGTATGCTGCTAAAAAATCTGACATATTTTAAACATTTTAACAGCAGAAAAAAAAAAACATTATTTAGGTTAACAGTAGCTTCCGCATTTGGCTCAGTTAGTGTTCAAACCAGTGATTTAAAATTATTCAAAATAAAGTTTCCGCTTTTATTTCCCCGCTGTTTCCCCCATTTTTCTCACACTTAATGAAATTACATTTAAAAACGAAAGAAGCTCCAAATAATTTCTATTATCATCATTATCATTAATCTAATCAATAATCTATCAATCTAACTGAGCAATGAGCTAATTAAGCTTTAGTTTAAATCACACCTCACCCACAGGAGCTGTGACTGTTTCCTATTCAAACACACGTTATTAAAGTTAGTAGAAATGTTTCTCAACGAGTTTAATTTATATTCCACTTTGTTTTTTTCCTGAATCAAACCCTTTTCCTGACGCCAGCAGCTTCACACGAATGAAAAGCTGCATCTCCATAAAATACACCTTGTTTTATTATTATTTGAGGTATTTCTATAAGGCACAGATTGGTTCATCCCTGCATGGAGGATCCACACAAAGATGGATGCAGCGTTATGTTCCACAGTCTGAGGCCTGAGCGCTGTTTTCACCTTCCTCTCTTTTTTTTTTTCTTCCTTCTCTCGGCTCTGTTTCTGTCCGCCAGTGAAAGAGGAGGGGGACAGGGAGATCTCCAGCAGTAGAGACAGCCCTCAGGTCCGGCTGAAGAAGCCCAGGAAGGCCCGGACGGCCTTCACGGACCATCAGCTGGCCCAGCTGGAGCGCAGCTTCGAGCGGCAGAAGTACCTGAGCGTCCAGGACCGCATGGAGCTGGCGGCCTCCCTCAACCTCACCGACACACAGGTCAAGACCTGGTACCAGAACCGGAGGTAAAGACACCGCTGGTGCTACTTAAGAAGGAGGGGGGAGGAGGAGGGGAGGAGGGGTGGGGGGGCTGGATAATCTGGTTTCTCATGGCTGGCTCATGACTAGATGGACCAAGGGACGCCATGTTTTCCTTTTACCATCACCCTGAAAGGTGGCACGAGTTCACCTCGCTTAGTTTAGTGCCACTAGCACTGCAAATAAACACTGTTTTAATTATTGATTCATTTGATGGGTTGTTTCCCCTCTATTAAATGATCGCTCCATTAAAAGTCAGAGATGAGTGGAAAAGCTCCATCACAGTTGGAGGCGTTCAGCGACAACATTTAGAGAAATTCAGTTCATCTATAGAGCTGCTACAGAAGAAAGGAAAAGCTCACTTTAAGTGGAATAAATTAGCAAATTAAATTAATTTATCATCAAAATAGTCTGAGTATATTTCCTGTCAGTGTCCTTTCGTCATTAACCATCAATTAGTTTGACTTTTACTTTAAAAGAAATTTACCACTGACAATCACTGATTGACAGTTGATCTGATCTCTTTCTAACACCAACACGGTGACATTTGTATCGTTCTTTTTATTTTGTTTGGTACTGTTTATTTTAGGCTGTTCATTTTTCCTCTCTATTAACAGAAAATATTACAAGAAGTTTTATTAAATTTATCTTTTTTTTCCCTTCGCTTCAACATCTTCACCCCCCCATGGTCTACTTTGAAGACTGGGGCATTCACTGTCAGTAAATAAAATAGAACCTGATGCACCTGTAAGAAAAACCCCTCTTTGTCAGTGTAAATACAGGTTTTCTGCAGTCTTGGGCTGAATTAACTTTGGCTTTTATTTGTTTACAATTTTGACTCTCAGGCAGATAAATGACAGAAATAAATATAAAAACACAACACTTTGGAGAATGAATAATGCATAGTTGCATGTGTGCATATCAATAATTCAAATAAACCACTATATCTACTCAATTATCTTTATTATGAATTATTCACCTGCATGGAGTGCATACTGGCAACCTAACAGACATCCTTGGGTGCGAATACAAGTGGCAGGTTGGAGATTTTGGTGATTTAAAAAGAAATCTTAACAGATGTATTCCTGACTTCTAATTGGCCCCCAGGTAAACAGATGGGAGTTGTTTTGGCGTGTGTCAGATTCAAACACACTCACTAATGCTACATGCGTTCATGGATCTACACGCTGGAGGTTAAAACGGCGCCTTTTTTCCCCTCTCTCCCAGGACAAAGTGGAAGAGGCAGACGGCGGTGGGCCTGGAGCTGCTGGCGGAGGCTGGAAACTACTCCGCCCTGCAGAGGATGTTCCCGTCCCCGTACTTCTACCCGCAGAGCCTGGTGTCCAACCTGGACCCCGGAGCGGCCCTCTACCTGTACAGAGGGCCCTCGGCGCCCCCGCCGGCCCTGCAGAGACCCTTGGTCCCGCGGATCCTGCTGCACGGCCTGCAGGGGGGCAGCGAGCCGCCCCCTCCTCCGCCTCTGCCCCCCATGTCCGGCGTGCTTCCCCGGCCAGCTCAGCAGCGGTGAGCCGGCCCCGGCAGAAAGATCGGGTTTGGTTTTGTTTTTTTGTACGCTGACTTTGGCAGCTTTGGACTCAGTAGAAGAAACAAGAGACAGAAAAAGATAAAAACGTGACGAACAGGAGAAAAAGAGAAAGTGATGAAGGTGATGAAGGTGATGAAAAGCCTGGACGGGGGCCGAAAGGACCGCTGAACCCTGGGGACGGAGCTGTGGGACTCTGACTGTCTGCGTGGAAGGATCTGTTTTCTGTTTTTTGGGGGGACATGAGCTTTATTTAAAACTTATTTATTTTTCAATATGAATCAAAGTATCTAAGTTATGTATTTATTTGATCTAAGTTTCAGTATTTTCCGTGTTTTTCCCAACAATAGATTGTTGGTGGCACTTTGACCCACAGTTCAACGCCAATTAGACCTCCTAATGGCATCATCATGCTCATTATTATTATTATTATTATTATTATTATGTGGACGTTCATGGATGGAGGAGGACAGAAACGAACATCCTTCCATGTAATTTGAATATAATGTAGTTTTATTAGTAAAGCATTTTTTTTGTTCCTTTTCCAAATCTGTCTTTGATTTTTCTTTACACGCCAGGAAACAAGACGGTCAGCAGTCATCAACCTGTAAATAAGAATATTTTGCATTTTATTCTAAAGAGACTGATTTTAAAGAAACTTTTGTTTGATCTATTAGCGTGTCTTTTTCAGACCACGGTGATCCAGTTGAACATAATAGGCTAGATTAGCCACCAGAAACTATACAGCGAACGAGACATGAGTTTAAAAAATGAAAAAAAAAGAAGAAGAAGAAGAAAGGATGGACTGCCTGCCTGGACCCACATACAGGCACAACCACCAGAGCTACGGAAAGAAAGAAATCTATATAAAAGTCTTTTTCTTGTTCTTAGTTGAAGTTTTAGCGGAGTAAAAATGTCAAGTAATTTATAAAAAAGCTGTTTTATCCCTGCAGAGGGGGAAACGGGGAACGCAACCACCTCAGTAATGGTTTTTATTTTTTATTTTTTCGATAAGCAAACCGGTCGGACTCCAGGTGAACCTGCCTGTTGATTTGCTATAGATGTATTTGAACAGACGTTGTGCATTATTATGTCATTTCATATGAAGCCGTGATAATTGTTATACTCTCCTTTGGTGAAAATGTATATTGCAGATATCAAACTTGTGGAGTGGTTCTCGTATATTTCCTGGATCGTTTTTTTATTTGGGATTTTTTTTTTTTTTTTTTTTCCGTTCCTCTAGCTTCCCCCCACCCCAAAAAAAACTCCCCCCCCCCCCCCCCCTCCCATTTCGTGAAGTTAATTTCTTTTCGTGAAATTCACAGCAAAAGTTGGACAGAAAAAACAAAGGGGGGGATTTGATGTAAAAGAGAATTACTTTTATAAATGTGGAAATAAAAGTCTTTCATTTAATCACGTGGCTGCTTGGATGTGTGTGGAGAAAAGGACACGCCACGAGGCTGCCAGGCGGAAGCAACACGTGGGTTCAGTCTTCAAATGGGTTCTTCCACTTCAAACCTACAATACTTGGACAAAAAAAATAAAAATAGGACCTGACGGTCTTTAACGCAGCAAATGTCATATAGGCTTCATTTTGGTTGAGGTTGCAGGAGTTTGTGGCCTGTGTGCTCCATCACATTATTGGGGGGGTTACAGTTAATTCAACACCCTGAACAGTCTGGTTTGGTGCTGCAAATATTTGACCAAATCCCCAAAAAAACCAAAAAAAAAAACATATGAAACAGAAAAATAAATGTAAAGCAGCCTGCAGAGGCCTGGCTCAGAGTCAATGAGCAAAGGTTGAGGAGATGGGCGCTGCAGCTTTAATTAAACATCCCTCTCATGGAAGCAGCAGGAAAATAAACACTATTTTAAGGGGTTCTATTAGTGGGAAGCGTGTTTGAGTGAATTTGAACACGTCTGTCAAGCGGCTCTACCCTCCTCTGTTTGGTTTGGTGTCGCTGGTTTAATTTGTTTAATGTTGAGATGAGGGCGTGAAAAAGGGGGGAAAAAAAGGTAATAAGGGTGTCAAGTGCTTTAACATCCGTTTTCTTAACCTTTTCAAGAAGAGCGGAGAGATTTTACAACTAAGTTCAATTTGGACAGATGTTCATGTCACCCTGTGTTCGTTAGAACTTCTTATTACATTTGCTATTATTTGGTGTTTTTGAGGGAACAAATTCAGAAACGCAGTCTTGATTGAAAGGTACATGAGGGAAAGTTTGATTGAAAATTGATAGCAAGAGTGCACCTCGAGTACACGCACGACTACAACCCCCCCTGGCTCTCTTATTAACACACACACACACACACACACACACACACACCTACGTGCAAAAGTGCAATCAAAGATCAATTCCAGCAAATGTCTTTAGAGAAGAGCCAACAAAGCAGAAGGGTGTTCTGTCCAAAATGGAGCCCCTGTCCTGTCCCTCCCTCCCTCCCTCCCTCACCATTCCCACTTTCCTAAATTAACAGCAGCAACTCCAATTCGTTTTCCATAAACAATGCAGGAGATGAAATATTAATGTTATGTGCGCAATTGTTTAAGTGCCCTAAATGATCCCATTTGGAAATTGATTGTTTCCATCCTTCTTTTCCTTGAGGGTGCTGGATGTGCGCTCCTCTGCCAAACGGCTCCAACAGCTGGTGACCGGGCTGGAGCTGACTGCAGGCCGGGGATCAGCGTGGGGACAGCTGGTCAGCGGCTCCGCCACCACCACCACCACAACCACCGCCCCCACCCCTCCCTTCCTCTATACAAATTTCACCCAACCACCAACCCTCACTCCAAGTCTGTGAGGACCCAAGTTATCCGGCCGTGGCGCGTTGGGGGTTAAAGGAGTTCAGGCTGACGGACAAGACTTGGCGTGTAGGATGTTAACGATTAGACAAAAGACTTTAATAGGTTTTAATTGAAAGTCGATAATGGGTTTGATAGCCAGCTCCCCCTGCTGTCATCCACGCATGGCACCTGTTATCTGGGGCCTCCACTTAGTGGCTGACCACGCCGTGAAATATCAGACTGACGGCCTGATAACTGGCGCGTTTATGATGCGTAAAATTGCATTAAAAATACAGAGGGCCGGGCAGAGTTTTGGACGACTGGGAAAGTGAAGAGGGGGGAAAAAATCAAACACCTCCCAACTTGCCAAAGGATCATTATAGTCCCATCATAAGGATCCGTGTCCGATTCAGATAACGATGAGCCTTTATATGAAAAGAGGGTTATTCTTGCAAAGTGCACAGCTGATTATATAAGGAAAAGCCCCCGTGTGTCTTGTTGGATGACTCGGTGATTTTTCCCCCCTTTTCTTTGCATGTGAAAGGCTGGTGGTAAATCCCCCGGCTCTTACCGTGGATTGTCCCCAGCTCAGGGTTAATGAAGTGCGGATGGAGTCTCGTTGAGCTCCCGACAGACAAAAAAAAAAAAAAAAAAAAAAAAAAAAAGGCTTAGACCCAGAGGATCAGTGACTCTGCTTAATCCCATGGACTCCTAATAATAATGATAATAATTCAAAAGAGAAAAAAAACTAAACAAAAAAACAACCTTTTGATGAAATTAAGAGTGAATCAAAGCGTAATTTGCATTGTGCTCGTGGTGTGAAAGCTTTTATATTTCCTTTCATTCCCTTCAGTGGACCAATGAGGCAAATCTGCAGCTCGCATTAAGATTGTTTCAATACACTGCTGGCGTTTTGTTTAAAAAATCCGCGGGGGGAGATGAAAAATAGATCAATTAAAATGTTCAAGAAACGCATGGCCTATTTTGCCGTCCCCCCCCCCCCCCCCACCCCAACAATGGCCGTAAACGAAACGCACTAATTTTATAGTTTCTTGTGCATAAGCGAAATGTGCCTTTATCTGTTCTATTATCTGCTGTTAGTCAGAAGAGAAATTACATCAATTTATTCCCACATGCCTCCAGCCCATATATCCTACATACTACATGTATTTAGGGCATTTTGGAATAACATTTGAAGCCATCATAGACACAGAAGGGCTTCAAAACAGAGCAGAGGCATTTTATTACACACATACTCTCATGTGTACTACTCCAAACACTGTGTTTGACTTTGGTTCTCACAAAAGAGAAAGTTAAAGATTTTTTTTTTCCTTCTGCATCCATACACAAAGGCCTGTCTTTATGTTTTCTCTTAACAGGCCAATAAAACTTTGAATAATGAAACATGGGAAATGAGTAAAAGGTTTTTAATCCGAAAGAGAAATAAGACACAGGAAATAGATTTTCTTTTCTAGATATGTTTTGAATAGGAGCAGGATGCTCCAGTCTATATGGTAAAACTCTAGGCCTAAATATAGGCTGCAGTTTTATACTGATGTTCACATTATGTTTGCTGTATTTGCAGTGAACGCAGCAGGAGGGGAAAAGTAGGACAAATTGTAGGCAGCCTACTGACCCTGGCAAAGTCACAGGTTTCCCAGACATATTTTATTTCCCCTTCACATTAAAATCTAAAATTAAATGGTCACCCAGCTCCATTCGCCTAGCCAATATTTTCTATGGCAGGAAATAAGGGAGAGAAATAGAGACGATGGTGTTAAAATGAATGTGACTCAGCAATGAACAGAGACATTTAGAGAGATGAAGTAGGCTACATGATGAAGTATCAGCAAGTGTAAAAGGGGGAGAGTGTGGGGGAGTGAGAGGAGAGCAGCAGCCTCTTGGTTAGAGATCCGCTCCTTGCCTGGAGGTACGGGGGGCCGTGAGGAGGAATGAAAGCCTCGCCGAGTGGAGGGGAGATAACCCCACTAATCATTTCCCCAATATGACGGGGGAGAACTACAAACTTGGGTCAGGGGCGCGGGGATTGACATCCCAATCTCAGCAAATAATGAAAGCTTTCCTCTCGGATCAGAAGGAGGGTTAGGGAGGAAGACGGGAGAGGAGAGCGGGAGAAGGGGGGATAGATGGTAGGGAAGAAAGAGGTGGGGCTGCTGCCTCACAACCACACACACAGCCAGCACGGGGAACCTTTCATTCCGTCATTTCTACGGGACTGCAGAGGATGGACAATATCCCAACTGACTGAGTGAAATTAGTGTATGTGGCAGCTTCCAGATGACCCACTTAGGCACCCTTACAGCGGAGATAAAATCAAGTTTCAAAAATAGTAAAACTGTCATAAATAATACATAGCAATTTAGTTTGGTCAATATGAACATTACACTCTTTCAGTATACGTCGACCTGTCTGGCTAAAATGTATTTACTTATTCAGATAGCTTAGCCTAGCTAGCCAAGCTAACAATGCTAACACAAGTAAGCTAACCAACAGGTAGCTAACTAATGCTGCGTTCGAGAAATGTTGGAAAAATGGGAACAAGTGAACACATTACTCCGAGATGGATACCACAATGGCTGCTCTTGTAGAAGCTACAAATAGTCTGACAAATAGGTTAAATTAACATTTTTTTTAAGTAGCCTATTGTTACCTTCACACACGCATTTGTAGGTTAACAAAAGCCAGTAACCAACAAAAAGTGTAGCTATAGCAGTTTTGAAATTAGCTGAAATGTGGATTAGTGTGGATTTTATTTAAATGTAACTGCTAGTGATGGGGACATTTACATACATACATATACATATATGTATAAATATCTTTAATTCAGACTGACAACAAGGAGGCTGACATATGCAGTTTTCCCCACCTGGTGGCTCGTAAACGGGACGTGAGGCGTGGTGTGAATGCAGTATTTTCTACTTTTAATTGTCAGGAAATCATATTTTTGTGGTTTCATCTATGCTTTGGAAAAATGTATCACTGATCAGAGCAAACATTAGGCTACCTTATTATATATACATACACTGACACAGTTCAGTGTGGTAGATGGTAAACATGATTTGAGACCAGTGAAACTGTTAAACTGATCAGGTGATTGGTGTAACTGGAGTATGTTGGGTTGAAGGGGACTATTTTGAGGTATATTAGGTAGATACAGTGAATGTAGTCCTACTGGGAAATTGGAGTGTGTGTATCTATCTATTATATTTTAAAATGCTATAAAAACACAGAAGTTAAGAACATGAACAAGCTAAACAACAACAAGTCATTCATTAACAAACAAATTCTCAATTTATTCTTGATATGACCTGCCTCTACTTTTTCCCAGGGAGCGCTGAGAGCTGTGTAGCTTGCAGCAGGGGGCCAGTGTATTACTATCAGATGACACAGAGATTATTCAATCAATACCTTGTTGTGTTACGACAGGCTTTGCCGCCTGCCACACTCCACTTTGGCCAGACGACATGGCAAAAAAAAAAAAAAAAAAAACCCTGAGGCCCTGACCCCCACCAGCCAACCAACCCGGGAAATGCCTCTGGGAACAACCTCAAGCAATGAGTAAATCTCACACTGATCTGTATCTGACTTCCAGACAAAGGCATTCAGGGAAATGGCAAAGCCGACCCTAAAACCCTGCCACAAACTAGTCACTTTTTTCAGCGTCTTACAGAATGAAAATGCAAAGTTATTCATCTGCAGTAGACGTGTGATAAATTCAGCAAGAGGAAAACAAGAGAAGGACCACACAGACTGAAAAATAACCCTTGTGAGAACCCTGTGTGAAGACGCAGACTGTTTGATGCACAGATCTGAGTTGGCTTGACTGCTATGTTGTGACGCATAGTGATGATAAATATATACGACAGACAATAGGAGGCATTTCACCGATCCATCTTAATTTACATTTTTGTGATTTTCATATTTCTGTTAACTAAAAGGAGGACGGAACAAGTGGCTACTTAAAAATACATTTTAATCCTATTATACATTCAAGGCCAACAATCTGATAATAAAGCTGATTGTCTGTTTTTATTGAAACCACACTATTTTCACCACAGCAGCAATTTACTATTTATAAGTGATCCTTGCATGCAGCTTATACACGTGGAAGAGTGTCCATGATGTGGTCTCATTTGAAAGCGGGCTAAATTAAAGGGAACATGCAGTTTCTTGGGCTCCCCGGTGGACCCTGGGGGTCACTGACCAGGACCACAGGGAGGCCTCTCACCTCATAAACATAAAGGGAGGAGAAGCCATCAATAAATGATGAGGAGTGGTATACATGTATTTTTAACGGTGCTTCCGTGTGATGTCTGGCAGCTCTCTCACACTCTGTCTCCTGGTGGAGGGCAGAGAGCAGAGCAGGACCACGCATTTTTGAATTAGACCTTCCTCCCTCCCTGTCTGTGTGTTGGGTTGGGGTGAGGAAGAGGAAGGGGCTGGGCAGAGTTAGGGGGCCAGGTGGTCTTTGTGGAAAAAAAAAAAATGGCAATGGTCGACTGCTAACAGGTTCCTGCTTTTGGCAGCAGGGTCATTGCTGTTGGTCAGTGTGCACGGGAGCGTAACAGAGTGAAGGAGTGATACGAGTTGAGATAGGAAACAGGATTAATAGAGGAAAATGCAGCAATCAAAAGCACGAGGCACACTAATTTGCCAGTAAATAAAGTCATTGGGGTCAAGTGCAGCACCTGCAAGGCTTCAATCAATTATTAAAGGTGGGCATCATGCCCAAAATATTTTGTTATATACACACACACTGTGTATAAAGTGTGTGTGTGAAAATTCAATTTACATGATACATAGTTATAGAGCAGAGGAAGGCTGAGAATGAAACTGCCAGAGAATGTAGCCAATAATAAAAACACAACTTATGTTATTAGGTGATTTACTAACTGTTTCAGCAGTAATAAACGTCAATGCTTGGAATCATTTTGTCAGAAAGGTTCAGTAAAATAACCCGGTGTGATCATATCATCACAGCACGCTTGAACATGTCAACATGTGTACTTTTTACAAGCTGCAACATTCTCCCAAATAAAAAAAAACCCAAAACATAAACTGTTGATTTTCTTTTCACAATTTGGTTATATCGAGCGTTCAAATCTCAGCACTGGATAAATTATGGGAAAGTTGCAGAGATGTCGAGGGAGCACCACTGTGGTTTCTGGCAGGAAGGAAATGATTGATGTTGCTTGTAGCCTCCAGGGGAGCAAGCGAGCGCAAGACAATCGATTCAATCAGTGATGGCAGGCAGGAATAACAACACTCAGCCTCAGTTTGATTTACATGTACGAGACTTCTCAGAATTATTGGCATTATCAAAGTAGGGGCAGGCATTAGACTACCAATATATCTCTACCAGCACATTCATGTGCCGGGGCCGAGCTCCACCCTGCTGATTCAGCAAACTCATCAGCAAAAGTTTAACTCTGAGTGCAGACAAATAAACACAGTGCCCATTGCTGTATGAGCTCTCAGTTAGATCAACAGATCAGGAGGGTGTGAGCATCTGTGAATGAGTAAATGAGTAAACGGTGGATAAGCAGCTCACTAATCAAGTGTCAACTTCAAATGAACGTCACTGAAAAAATAATCATCTGTCGAGTATTGTTGTGATTAAGTACTTCAGTGTTTGTCAGAGAAAAGTTAAAAACGCTCATCATAATATTCCAATTAAAATGACGTGAAACAGAAAAGCAGTGAATCTTCACATTTGAGAAACTGTAACTGAGTGTTTGGTATTCTATGCTCGAATAATAATTGTTAAGAAGTTAAATCAATTAATCAACTGATTAATGATTTGATTTCTGCACACGGTATAACCACATGCTATTTCACTGAATTTGGTAGTTAACATAATTAGTATGAAAACCAACATAAATGTCAGCTATGTCCTTAAGCTACTCAGTCATGTGCACGAGTGCCCACATGCATGCACAGACAAGAGCACTGCTGGTTTGTGTGTGTGTTTGAGCTTGTTTGCCCACACACAATATCTATTTGTACCTGTGTTCTTGCGGGGCGTCAGGTGTGTTCATCTCGGGCCCCGAGATGTTGGAGAATCAGTCAAGAATGGACGGGCTGGGGACTTAAAGGGGGGCCAAAAAGCCCCTAATTGGACAAGTGAGACCGGTGGCGGCGAGGCCGACTGTGGGGAAGACAATCTACCTCGGTGACCACTCCTTGACATGCCATTTGCCTCAGAGGACCCCCAGGGCTGGCCGAGCAGCTGCCCGACAGAGCCATAACTCCAGGCCAAGGCGAGGACCTCGGGCTAATAAGCCAATATCGAAAGACTGGTGGAGTGTGAGAGGGACAGACAGCAGAGAGCTGTAAAGCAAAAGTAGGAATAGACTGAGAAGTCAAGAGGAAACACAGATGTGCCGAGACACTTTTCTGCTTGCGGAAACTTTATTCTCTAACACACAGAAGCCGGAGATCTCACACTGCCGAGAGGATGGCTTTAATCGTAAAAGAAGCGGTGTGGTTTCCCTGCCTTGCTCAGGATCCTAATGCTCATTTCATCATCAGACAAACCGACACTGATATATTTACATGGAGCAGGAAAGGCAGAGGAATTTGGAGGCATGTTGCCTGGGAGATCAGAGGCCTGGTTTATAGAATGGAGGCAGCACAAACAAACAACAGCAAAGGCCCCTGGCTCTGCACACACACACACACACACACACATAAACACAGACACCCACAGACACCCACACCTAGCCTATATACACCTGAGTGGAGGAAAACACACTCTCCCAGGTTTGAAGTTTGTCTGGAGTGGCAAGCCGAATAAAGTGTGTGAAGCGTGATGCCAGGTAGGAGAGAAAACCAGCTTCAAACAGTTATCAATACAATTGGCTGTGCCAGGCGCAGCAGTTTAACCTCTTTAGCGCGCCGGATGTCTGCTAACTGGATGTGACGCTTTCTCTGGAAGGTGCCTTCTGTGGTGTCGTCTTCACAAAGACTCACAGGGGCCTGATGGGTACTGAGAGTCCCAGTTTAACTGTGCAGCGCCGCGTCCCTTTGACAGTCCCCAAACTCAACCATAATAACACCCCAAGAAAACACAACAAATTCTCCCACTTGCCAGAGAATAATAATAAAAAAAAAAAAAAAGGGATAACACAGGTTGTGATGTGCAGTGGAAATTTGCAAAACAGTAAATAGTGATTCAAGTGCCTCTCACAACAGATGTCTCAAGTTAGCCTGTTTATGGGAATCAACTTTTCCTGACTGCTCTCATAACACTTTTTCCTAAGAATATCAACATCCTCTTACACACAGTAAAGGACAAACACCATGAGCCATACAAAATAATTCCAACATATTTGTAAACATTGACACAAGTACAAAGATAAACAGGCTCCCTATAAAAACCCACCGCATCAAACATTCCTCTACACAGTGCTGCAGCATGATTTATAATCTGCAACTCCATCTTGCTCGTCGTTTTTCCCCCCTATATATGTTATGTAATTACTTCCAGTGTAATTACCCATAAACACATGGTTTTAGCAGATTTAAAGGCTGAGCAGAAATCATGTCTAATCACGCGCCCACTGGTCAAACACCATCATCAAAAGGTATTAATGTATGTCACATATCCTGAGGCATGAAGAGGAGGAAGCAGGAATGAAATAAATTCATAAGTAGAAGCTTCCACTTTTGCCAAGACGAAGAGCTGGGAGGAAAAGGGCAGGGGCGCAGCCTGCCAAGGATGTGGTGGAGGCATTAGGGATTGCAGCTGGTGTGCAGTCAGGCTGGCTGGGCGCAGCAGCAGCCCCTGCACCCCTTGATCCTACGCAGAGGCAGGTCTCAGCAGACCTGCGGGTGCCAAGACACCGCCATCCAAACCTGGAACCATCAGCCTCCACATGGACACATGAAAACAGGAGGAAAAAAAAAAAAAAAACATGCACAGAGCGCACATGCATCTACAGTGTGTATATGCATGCAGCCGGCACACAAACACGTCCTCCTTCGCTTTGAGCAGCCCAGCCACCACCTCCCCACCCGCCCACCCGCTGACAGGCCCTACACAGATGTTGCCATGATAACTATGACAATGTCAACACATACTGCTGCCTAACTCACACCCTAAGTCATAATGAAGTAGAGGCACCAAGCATCCATTTCTTCTTCTCTTCTTCTTCTGGCCTTCTCCCTGACAATTTGTAGACTGCTTCTGACTCCAGGTTGCATTCTGACCCCCAGGAGGAGGAAGAGGAGAAGAGGGAGGAATGTTAAAAGAGGCAGCTGGCTGTGTGTGCACATTAGTAGTATACATATACACACACACACACTGCTTTTTTTTTTTATCTATGGGAAGCTGATCAGGATGGACAGATGTGACTGTACAAGACTCAATTTTTACGGCACTTCAGCGTGTGACCCTGTGGAGCTGCTGTCCCCTTCAATTAGGCCTGGGAGAGGATTAGCAGTGAGGGGAGGCAAGAGGGGAGGCAAAGGAGCGGGGGAGATGGCTCGGAGAGATAGAGTAACTGGTGCAGGTGAGTATTAAAGAAAGGGGAGGTTGAGTCATAAGACGCAGCGGAGGGAAAGGTGAGGAGTCAGCAGGGGGTTGGGGAAGATAGACTGGCTGATATGAGGACCCTGGCAGAGCTGGTACAGTGTGCTGAGGAGGCACACACACACAAACAATACAGAGGAGTAACTATAGCTCAGCTGCATCATGTTCTGCTGAGGCTCCTATAGAAAAGTGACACACACACCGACACACACACTGTCATCACTGTCTGACTGTGGAAGGACAGGCTGGATGTGCAGCAGAGGAGGAAGAGTCCGATCCTTTAACGCTTAGGTTCCAAAGTGAGGTAGTTTTTCTATTTCAAAAAGAATAGTTTTTTTAAAAAATGAATTAATGGAACTTGGCTTTGGCCTTTTCCCTTTTACAAAACATAATGTAGAATCTATTTTGGATATGTGTGTATAGGTTTTATTTTTATTTGATCAAGAGGGATCTGATATGCAGAGGTCAGTAAATTACTATTATTTATCTATTATCTATATTATTTCAGCAAAGAAACCTGCAAGCAGACTTTTTTATTAGTTTATTCGTTTTTCCAGAGATAGTGTGACTTTAGTCAAAATATAGATTAATCATCTTTTCCACCCCCCACCCCCCCAGTGGTGTCAAATCCCAGTGCCCAAAATCTGAAAGTAAATGAAATACAATCATCCTTTGGAAGAGGTAACAAAAAAGCTTATGTGATGTTGGAGGATGTTTTGTTTTCTTGTATGTGGAGCATTAGATAATATTCTAAATGTTTCATAAGAAAAAAAAACTCAGAGGCTATCCTGTTTATTTGAGCAGCTGACCTTTGCCCTGTATCTCACATTTGGAGCCACAAAGCCAAGAAAAGCAGCTCTACCCTGAAAACCCCAGCCCTGCTTTCCTGCTGCTCATCTCCATTACAGCGAGCCTCGACCACGATTACCAACAAGGGAGCACCGCGAGCCCTGGACGCTGAGAAAAAACTGGTCTGACAGCTTCACTAAACGAGATGGAGAGGATGACGGAGCGAGAGAAAGCCACGTAGAACTATTGTACAGCTTCCAGCATCTGCGCACACACAGTTAGATCAACTGCTGGTTTTTATTTTGGATGCTTTTATCACTTTGGATCGCTCACCTGAGCTCCCCGCGAAGCTATTAATTTTAAGCCACAAAGTTTACTGCCAGTGCATTGCCTTACATTTCCGCCTCCGCTAAAAGAGGGGAGGGTAGAGGAGAGAGAAAAAGGCAAAGAGTAACTTATTGTTTTTATATGAGATCTATTCCCCTGGTGTTCTGGTCAATAATGACTTGATATGTCAGTGACTGCCTTGCTATTTGCACTGTTTTCGGCGTGTTTTCTCTGCCTGTGATTGAGCGGAGCTATTTTCACGCATGGAGAGAGGTGGTTGAGGACCAGGGAGGCTAACGTCTGTTTGATCAAAGTTTATGTGAAATTTCCCGGGGCCGCCGGGGGAGTCGCTGTTTATGAACTGTAATAAAAAGAGTCATTTTGACGGCGTGACCCCGGTGCACGGGCAGGAGGGGGGAGGATTTGGTTATGTCTCTGTTTGCAAGGAGGAGGTGCTCTCACAGGCCTTGGAGAAAGAGAGGCAACAGAGGAAGGGAGACGGAAAGAGAAGCAAGAAGTGAGGGAGAGAGAGATTTTCCAGAGGTGATGAACTGAAAGGACAGGATGCACCTGTAGATGATGGGAGTAATGGGTGATGGAAAAGGATGGAAAGAGCAAAAAAAATTAAAAGAGAAGGAAGGAGGGAGTGAATAGAGGGGGTGGGGGGAGGATTACACACCCATGTTGTCTTAGCAGCCAGCCAACAGTTCTTAATGAAACACTTTGGTTCAATTTCTGATTCATCACACACAGCGTGATCCGCTTTGTCCCCAACAATCCCCCCTCTCATCTGAATTTAATGCATCATAAATGAGAAATTAGAATGCACACACTTCGGCAGACGCCTCTCAAACGGGAAGACATAGAAAAGACGATGAATATATGTGCCGTTCCCGTGCGTATGTTATGAGAAAACGGCAGTCAATAAATACGTATAAATAGTAACCTTTGAGAAAATCAAATAATGTTGACCTTTCTCTAAGTCGACAGAGTAATCCTCTGTGCTCCTGGCTGCCTGCAGAGACACTTGAACAGTATCACACTTTTAATGAAGAGATGATTGGTCTCCAGGTTGAAAAGCTTACAGCTGGACTTGGACAGATGCTCTCCAAAAGCATACTAAATGATAGGTTAACATCACATTAGCTATTCCTTCTGCAGGATGAAATCAAACCTTAATTTATTCCCCCCCCCCCCCATTTGCCTGCTCATATATTGCAAACTGAAAACACACTGAGCTTCTGCGAGGGTCTCCCTTTTTTTTTTGACTCATGTATATGCACTTGAAATTAAAAAACGAAATCTCGATACACAAAATCAATGGAAATTCTAATTGGGCTGATCAATACCCCCTGCTGTCGTACAGCTGATGTTTAGTGGAGCTTGAATTTAAAGTATTTAGCAGTACAGGTTATTAAAACACTCACAGATGACACCTTACAGTGCCACTCTGCACTGCTTCTCTAAATAAACCTCCCCGGGTCAGTGAAACTGCAGGAGAAATCACTGCGTGATCCAGGGAAGCTTTGCTGTGACAACACTCCTGTCTGGTTCCTGTCTGAGATTTATCAGAGGTTTCACAAAATCAATGCAGCTCGCTGTAAGAAAGATCACAGCAAACATTAGAGACCCATCAGCAGTAATAGTCGCCTCGACACGGACGGGGGAAAAAATATGTTTGTCAGAAGTGGCGAATTACAGAGAAACACATGAGACAATGAGTTGAAATGTACAACTTGTCATTTTATGACACTTCTGGCAATATATTAAGGTCTTAAAAGCGCGAGAAGTTACACTCCTGGATTTCAGAGCCAGCATAAGACTGTCTTTGCATCTGTATGTTGCACACGTGTGATTAAAATTTGTGTAAGGAGTCCTGGACTTCCTGCCAGCCCAAACACAAGCACACACATCCATCACACAGCACACCTATGGGTCTGTGGCTGCACGCCACACACACACACGCACACACACCCACACACACCCACCCACACACACGGAGGATTATTGAGGTAGTATCAAACAGGAATAATAAAGCAGGTTCTTAAGATTTTAATAAGAATAAAATGAAACAGTAACCACCCAGGGGCCAGCAGGGTTAATCCCTTCTATATTACTGAAAATAAAAAAAGGATAAAAACAGACAGGAGGGCAGAGCTGGAGCTGGAGGAGAGAGAGAGAGAGAGAGAGAGAGAGAGAGAGAGGCAGACAGAGACACAGGGAGAGAAGAGGAAGACGACGGAGGAGAGCGGAGGCTGTAGAGATGAAATATAAGAATGGTGGTCTGCTGGTAGCAAAAGTAGAGCCAGTTAAAAGGGATTGAAATTAACAAGCAGGTTTAAAATAGCACAAACAGACTCATAATTTTATGTTCTTCCTTCGATCTATTCTCTGAGACACACACACACACACACACACACACACACACACACAAAGATGACACTGTTTGACTGTGTTTAGACTTGATGAAAGCTTGGTTCATTCCCTATGTGTTGAAACACCCGTGTCGGTTCAGCAGCATATTTCCAATGTCAAAGCACGTGCGCCGGCAGCAGATGGCATGAAACAGTTGGCAAGAGTGAGCGAGCGTGAATATCTGTTTACTAATAACCCTTTAATTACTTCAGATGGGCAATGGGATCAAACATCCAGACCCACACAGGAATTAGCCTTAAATGAGACTGGACTGAAAATCTAGGCTAACCCCTTATGTTGCCATAAAGACCTTTGCTGTGAGAATTGGCGCTTAGAAAAACCACCAAAGACACTTTGAATATTCTCTTTTCCACTTAGAGGGCTTTATTTATAATCAAACAACATAGCAGATGCTTTTATATAAATCTAAGAGGGGGGAAGAGGAGAGGCATTCACATAGGACTAAATTCAATGATTATTTTCCTTTTTAAAAAAATCCATTAATTAATCATCTAATCTGGAAAATGTCAGAAAACAGTGAAAAAGATGCTTGTTTTTTTCTTTTTTTCTTACCAAAATTAAAATGATACAAAACAGGCAAAGGCAGGAAATCCTCACATTTGAGAGGCTGGATACAGAGTTTGATTTTTTTCCCGCTTAATTAATGACTTCAGAGCTGCAACTAAATTATGCAAATTATTTTCTCAGTTAATCAAAGAATTTGGTCCATTATAAAATAATGAACAATGCTCATCACACTCTTAAACCAAGGTGACATCTTAAAATTGCCTATTTTGTCCGACAAAACAGTCAAGAACCAAAAATAATCAGGTTACTTTCACAAAAGACAAAGTGAAGCAGCAGATTCTCTCAAATGAGACGCTGGAACAAGTAAGTTTTGCTTAAAAAACACAAACAAATCACTGATTTTTAAGTTAAATTACGCAGTTTCAATATTTGAGTTATAAATTCAGATACCGATGTATGGGCTGTTCATTTCTACGGTTCGTATGCATAATAAGAATTCCTAAAACTGTATTATTTAGTTATTTTTGGTTATTAGAGCTAAGATATGTACTGGGCGGGACTTTTAAAAATTGAAAAATTAACTTGTCCTTGCTCTCTGGTGGACAACTTGTGTAATGGCAACACCGTTTTGGATTTACATTTCTGTAAATTGGCATTATTGGTAGTTAGTTGTTGGCCAACATGTACACAAACATCAATACATCTGCGATTCTGTCAAACTAAGCAGCTGACTGGCTGGAACGCTCCTACAACCTGTATCTCAAAAATCCTTTCCATTGCCATTTTAAACACAATTGGTGCCAATTTTCATCATTAAAAGTGTGTATAGCCTCCTCCGACTACGTGTTTCCTGGAACAAGGAGGTACGTTTAATATTTTGTACATTTAATGCATATGCCACTGCTCATATACCGCGTAGTCGAGTGTTATGAGGGGGCTCCCAGGGAGAAAATCCCTGCTGTGTGTAAATGTCATGAAAAATTTCTTCATCTGCCAGAACAACGTTAACCTTCTCCATTTTGTTCCACTGAACCCACCTCTCGGGCAAATGTGTTACAAAGACGTGCAGCATCTCCTCAGCCTGCACCTCGTTCTTCCTCTACTCCTTTTATTACGTGAACAGGGAGTGAATGCAGTTTGCCGGCTGCCCTTTAACGGTGCGGTTGCATTGAGAAAGCATACATTTTAATGACGGGACCTTTACTTTTGAATAACAGTGAGGAGGGAAGAAAATAAATTGCTGTTCAAAAGGAGATAATACTCTTGGCATTGTGGGATTGCCAGGGATGGGGCAGCTGTGTGGCGACGACCCCTACGCTGAGACCAACCTGTATAAATTAAGATATAAATAGCCTCATCTAGAATAGAATTACCAGGGGTGTGCTTGAGTGCTCCAGCACATGCTTAATATATGCATGTAGGTGTGTGTTTGTGTGTGTGCACCCTCATGAGGGAAGCAGAGAGAAAAAGAGCATGCATATGTCCATAGTACAATCTGGTTGCATGACAATTGTGTGTGTGTGTGTGTGTGTGGGCACGTGTGCGCACACATACTTGTGACAGAGTGCTGAGGAAACCTAAATCCCACTCAAGTGTAAGGCAAACAGTGGTGGCAGTGTGTGGTTATTGTATTTTCTTTGCTTGGATCCCAGTAAACACCCCCAGGCCTGCACTGCCTGCCTGTCACCGCGGCCATCCTGCCATCAGTGGCCAGCTTCGTGCTGTAGCCAGAGCCCTGGCGCAGGCCCCACAAGGAAATTAAAAGGGGATTAAGGCTGGCTGACACTTTGTGGCCGATTACTCATTTATTTTTTGTGTGTGAGAAGGGTAGGGTGGCAGGGTGGGGTGGCATCTTGTCTTGGCTGGGGAGAGCTGGGTGGGGCCTGGGGGCCGGATACTAGCCGAATGTGCCGAAGTGTGATCATTTGTAAACGTATCCTGCAGTGACGTCAGCATCCTTACCGCAATACTATGGTTTTGTTTGAAATGTTCCGATACTATTTCCAATTCTATACCTCGATTGTATCAATTTTTCAATTTGAGAAATGTAAATCTACAAAGCCCTTTTTTCCATCTAACGAAAGAGGCTCTAAAATATTGAATGCTGTCTAAACACAAGCTGCCATAGAAGAACTTTCCCTGAATAAAATTGGCAAAATATTGACTTAAATCGGGAACTATCTGTTCAGAGAATAAGTAATCAAGATTACAAATCTGGCCAGACATTAAATACCAATAGTCTGTATTTGACAGTTTTATAAACTCAATGCTACAAACACATTTCAGTCAGTATGAAGGAAGAACTGAGGTTTGATATCCAGTGTTATTGTTTACCAGTAAGGGGGGGGGGGGGGGGGGGGGGGGGGGGGGGTTAATGCTTAATGTCATGACACTATAAATAAATATTTATCAATAAAACATGTCATTTGAGTAGGATAAATGTAATACAATATTTCTATCTGAAATATAGTGAGGGGAAAGTATGAAGTACTCCTGCAGTACTTTAGCAAAAGTTACTAGCACCTCTGCTGACCTTACAACAGGTCATTTACATTTATCTCATCCTTATGAAATTTGTTTTTGCTCTTTATTCGACCTCTCTGGTGCATGATCCTGGCATTACGCATGCTTACTAACAAGTCCCCTTTGATTCTAATGCGCGTCGGGCTGCTCAGGTTTACTGCCTCTTTGTATTAGAACTCAATATCATCGCTGCAGGGAAAACACACTGTACAGATGCCAGTGTTTGGTCTGCTAATTAGCAGTTTGTATTAGTAATTAATAGGCATTACCAGTCAACCGGGCTCCTGCTCGGCAGCCTCCAACAGCCTGTGAAGGAGATCCAGGCAGCGGCGTTCCCCTGCAGCGCTGCAGCACTGCGGCCCAAGGAGAAATTTCAGCATCGTAGTCACTCTTAAGTCAGGAGACTGTGTCTCCTATCTCGTGGCAATCACTATTTAAATGCAGCTTAAAGTCTGAAACATCAGTACATTTTGATGACTGGTGTCTATAATACCAAGTATCAAAAACTATCAAGTAATAGGTCTCAGTCTTGATCGCTTATTCTTTGATCAGTTATTTTCTGATTAAAAATGATCATTGTGCTACTTTTAGCCTGTATTTTTAGTGCAGATTCTACACTTGTTTTATTTTGTTAAAAGGCAAGGGAGGTTTGTAGAAAAGTTCATCAAAATAAGGTTTTAAAAACATGGAAACTCAGCACACCAAGCCCACACACACTTTTCACTTTAGTTCACGCCTGCTTCTGGAGTGAAAAGGCATTTCTGCAGTACAAAACAAACTGACAAGCTTTAAAATCTGTACAGTAATGTGTCCACCACTGATTTGGGTAGATGATGAGCTGAGGCGTGGTGAGCACGAGGTGAGGCGAGGTGTGGTGGAGTGGCAGAGTTATCAATTATCCAGAGCGCAGTGGCACTCTGGCTTCCTCCAGATATGGTGTTAAATTAAGTTGTCAGCGCTGTCTCTCCGATTTCCCCCATCACACAAGCAGACGGTGATAGCGCGTGACGGCCGCTCGCCGGAGCTTCTCGCCGGCTGCCGCCCCGCATCTCTCCTGCAATTCATCAGCCTCTGAGCACACTGGCCCAGCCTCAGTCCACGCCAGCGCACGCCGCGCTGCACCAGAGCCAGCCAGCCCGCCAAGCGCAGTGGCAGAGGAAAAAGGATCGGATCACCTTCCAAAAACCCGCCGTAGAGGACAGGGTGCAGTGGACTTTTGCCCCCACGTCTGGGGCAGGAGTGGACTTGGTGCGTGTTTGAACTTGAGGGGTGTTTGTGTGGGTGTGTTTGTTATGTTTGTGCAAAAAGAGAAGAAAAAAAAGTGCATAGGGGAAAAGTGCTGAAAACAGAGGAAGGGCATCGTCTTGGGAGGCGCATGGTGCACAATAAAGCCTCTGGCCCTGCTGTCCTGTTGGGGCAAGGCCTCAGGTGAGGGCAGAGAATATGGGACACAAAGCAGGGAGGCTTGGCACATGGGCACTAGCCACCAGCTCCCTCCCAGCACACTACTGAGTTGAAGGGCACCAGAACATTCAGCCACAAAAGGGAAAGAGAGGCAGTGAGGGGAGGAGACAGAAAAAGGACAACCAGGTGACAGAAATAATGGATAACTGTAAAGCAGCGGGGTGCTAAGCTCTCAGTGCTTAAGTATTTATTTGTGATGAATAGTAATGACGGCACACTTACAAAGCACTTGTTTAATATGGAGAGGGCTCGAGAGGGGCGAGGATCGTTCCCGCACTCCTTTAACAGGGCCGGCGTGCTCGGAGACGGCCGCGGGGAGATGCCAAACCCTGCCCAGCCCTCCACCTTCCATCTGCATTCAAAAACACTTGCCGTCCCTTAACACTGTCCCTGCCTCTGTGCTAAATAAAACATTAAACGCCATTCTGAGATATTAACCTACTTATTGAAAAAAAGTCAGTGATTTATGTCGATTTGGTTGGCTTTCAATGCTGCCCAGCTGTCACCGCCGAGCCTGTAACCTAAATTATCTAGCGATGCTCTTTCACTCCAGTTAAGGGAATAAGCACTCCTTTAACACTTCAAAAGGCCTGACTGTGCTAACGCTGAGTTGTTTTATTTTTTCTGCACTTCTTAAGTTCAGTAATTATTCAATCTGGGTGATAATGAGCGCATAGTTGACCTTGCAGATAAAGAATATTTTCTTTTATGTTTACGCTTCGTGTTTTCCAGGCTAATTTAAGAAAACAGTGCTTAATCTTTCACCAAAAGCAGCAAAACACCGGGCTCACGGATCCTCTGTGGCGCAGTGGGAGGACCCCTCCGGTTAATAAGCAGCATCCAGGCCCCGTTGTATAACTGGCAACGGGTTCGGCAGCCATGGATCAAACAGTCATAACCTCCTGTTCCAAAGGTAAGCTGCAATCAGATCTGTGGGGGATCTTTAACCAGGGAGGAGAGTGTGTTTGTGTGAAAAAAAAAAAAAAGAGGAAGAACAGACGGGGGAAGTAAGCATGAAAAAGGATGAGCGGGTGGGAGGAATGTGTATACAGTTTATGTGAGTGTGTGTGTGGTTCACAGAGAAGATGGCAGCCCGCTCATCAGTGACGTGCCTGAACGGAACCCGGAGGGGGGCCCGGACTGAGCCCCTGCGCTTAATTGGGCACTCAAATGTTACCAGGTCCCTTCCCAAACGACTTGGAGGTGACACATGGCCAAGTGAGGGAGTGGAGAGGAGCTTGTGGAGAGAGGAAATGGAGCAGAGGGTTTAGCACCTCCTGCGGCCAAGTTTTTTCTCTCCCTCTGGGTTTTTCGGTCAGGACGGCGGACTGCGTGAGTGATAGTGCATTTGGCCACTTGCTGTGCCAAGGATGACAGAGCAAAATTAACCCCTCTGTGGTGGGGACAGATGGAAATGAGGCTAGTTTCACTTTCAGTTTTGTGCTCGTCGCCGAGTGAACACATTCATCTGTTGCAGAGGCGAGTGCCGCTGCGGAAAGATCTGCATCCTCTCATAAGAAAAAATGATTTTGTTTTTAAAAGTGTGCCTTGAGAGTTCGTGTAAAATTAGGTTCAACATCACACCTGATATTTGATCACACAGAAAAAACAGGAAATAAACTGCAGTTTTCGTTTAAAAAGACAAGCACCTCAAACGTGCACTAGAGCAAGATGGGAGCAAATTCATAATTTTTTTCCAGTTCATCAAAGCCTCCACCGGCTAATCCCTTTCTTATATAAATAGCTCTTTTGGTGGAGAGGGTAGCTGCCGCATAGAGCTCTAACCCTTCTGTCCCTGAAGCTACAGCCAGGATAAGCTGTGTGTTGGATTGGCACATCGGGCTGCCTGGGGCCTGCTGCTGCGCTGGCCGCCAGTACAGATGGAGGGCAGGGCTGGGCAATGCCAGCTTGTCAGTCGGATTAAAACGACTCATTTATTCACTGAAGTATCGTGCAAAGCGACCGGGCCAAAGCGGGGTGAGGCGAAAGGGGGAGAGGAGGGTCGAGCAGCGGCGAGATGGGGGCAGCTTGGATGTGAGAGAGGGTCCTGTGCTCTCTGGCCCTTGGCCCTCCCTCCCTCTCCATCCCGCTCTCCTGCCTTTTTGCCTGTTACTTATCTTTCTAGGGCTGCCAGAAGCCATTACCGCAGTGTACGGAAGGCGGCCGGCAGGGTGGCATCTCCTAGTGCCCGGGTGACAGATTGTCGCTCGGCATTGGCGGCGGAGGAGGTGAGGGGTGGAAAGTGATTGGCTCCGATGGCCAGGAAGTGGGCACTGAGGGCTGGAGAAGGAGGTGGAGGAGGAGGGCAGAGAGTCAGGGAGAGGATGACAAGACTCGGCTGTGTGACCTTTGGTATCGCGCGAGTTACTTAAAGGGGCACAGGCCCTGCTTTTAAGAGCATGCTTGGCAGTGGTGGCCGCCGTGGTGGTTGCCGGCCGAACACGGATGCCAGGGCAAGAAGAGGTGCCCCCGATGCTGACTTCTCTGGTTGTGCCCAGGACCCCGCTGTCCCTGCAACACCTCAGTGAGGATAAGTAGAGGACAACTGGCAACGTCTGCGGATCCATCCAAGACAGTTCACCGTGGATGGACTCACCTCTGCAACTTCAGAGCTACAGTCAGCATCAGTCTTGGAGTCCTCAAAGTCATTAAGTGTTGGGGAAAGATGTTAAGACTCTGACCCAAAAGAGAGGGAATCTGTAAGCCAGAAAAGAGAGCTCAATATTCTACAGAGGCCAAGCAGTTGAAGTATTTGAGCGCCTAATTTCATTTTAAACACCTATGAAGACTAAGATCTACAACTTAAAGAATACGTTTGAACAGAACAGCTCAGAGCCTGCAGCCTTTCTCAAAATGGCACACACTCAGGTCACTGACAGGCCAGAGCTGTGTGTGTGTGTCAGTGTGTGTCTGCGTGTGTGTCAAGGGGGGTGAGGCTTGGAAGGGTTTTATCGGGTCTAATTACTCCCGATAGCTGTAATTTACAGGTTGACAGCAGGGAGAAATCGGCAAGATTCACACTTCTGCGGGTCAGCATCTGTCGCCATTACTGCGCGGCGCACGCTGCCGGCCAGTCGGCGAGCGGGAGGAAACAGTAAACAACAAACGGCGTGTGACAGATTAGCAGCGCGGGCTAAAGGACCTTCCACTGACACATCATTTCTCTCGCTCCGCGAGTTTGTTTCGCGGCAGCTGTCACCAATAAAATGGAAAAGCAGGAGATGGGGAGGGGAGGTGGCGGGAGCGGAGGTGGCTTTTGTTCCAGATCCAGAGAGGTGGGTGGTGGAAGAAGGAGGAGGAGGAGGAAGAGGAAGAGGAGGAAGAGGATGAAGACAGTGAGGAGGACGATGAGCAGAGGGGTGAAAGAAATGGAGATGGGAGGGAGGGTTAGCAACAGTGACCTGTTTAAAAAGTCTGGCCTCACTTTTTAATGGAGTATTAGGAGGAGAACCAGGGCAGGGCAACGTCAAACTGTATTTTTCCGCTGACTGTAATTACCCTCGCTATTTCTCCCTTTTTAGGTCTGCAGTACAAATTGCCAGTGTCACCCTGAAGTGGTAATTTTAGTAACGTTTGCATCAGCCTGTGTGGTACAGTCAGCAAGGAGCACAGAGTTATTCTAGAGGGTAAGCATTATCTCTGTACGTACAGTATGTGAACACATTTGTTAACACTGCAACACCACAGACCGCTCCAACACACTTTCCTCTCTCCTCCCGTCCCATGTGGCTTTCCTTCTCCTGGTCCCACGCAGCTCAAAGAGCAGCCAGGTCGGTCTGGTGCCAGAGAGGGCTGGTGGGCTACACTGCTCTCCCCCTGTCCACCTCATTGCCTACACACAGCCTATCTGGCCAGCTCCTGTACACAGGGCTAACACCGCGTTCATCCTGGCAAACCAGCGTTTCCTTGACCTCCAAATAGAGGACGTTCTCCAGGTAGTTTGGCTCGTTAACCTGGACTGATTTTGTCGACCAGCTCTACAGAAACAAAAGCGAGGCCTTCTCAGAGTAGTTGTGGCAACTGGAGCAGGAAAACTGACGGAAAATAGCAGTGTTACTTAATAAAGATGAGCTGTGTCCAGATAGCTCACTAATTTGTTTGACCACTATCAACAATCGCTGTATACTTTGGATTCAGCATCCATGCAACATTTCTTCCAGTTCATGGTATTACAGTATGAAAATAGCTTTACTATTAACTTGCTTAGTCATCTTTCATTGTTCATTTTCTGCCTCGTCATGTACACTAGTCCTTCCACACGTGCCTCTAGTGTAGGAAATGATTTATACTTCTGCATCATATTTCAGTTGTTGCATTGCTGCAATATCTGTCTGTTCCATTACCAGTTATTAGACACTACACCCCAAATTACTGTCATATTCTTTCAGTCACTTTGTGATAGACAGCAACAATGGGAAGGTTTTCTGTTCAAACATTACTAGTCAAAGCAATCGTGTTAGTAGTCTTTCTCCTTGTTCAATATATATGTATATATGTCACTGCTCTGAACTCCATTTCTGTGCAACCACAATGTACATTTCAAGAGGTTTTCCATACAGTTGCAAAATAGAAACCAGACGCTGCCTTGCAGGTAGAGAATCGAACTAAAACCTTATGGTGATTTGGTAAATTGTTGGCAACGACAAGAATTATTTCACATTGTATAGTTAATGGAATAAAACATGCAAAAATAACGGTATGATCCTTTAAAGGCAGATGGAAGCCTCTCATGCAGGTGTGTCTCCATCCCCATCAGCGAGCACATCCATAACGCTTGGTGGTCGTGGGGTGATCACGTAGGTCTGGCCCTGTCCTGTTTAATTTCTAACGGGAGACTGCCTGGTGACTCCGCTTGCCAACCTCCAGAGCCCCCAGTTCTTCTCACAAGTGCCATATGGGCGGCCCAGCCCCATTCCATTAGCGGGGCCTGAGCAGAGGCAAGAGCAGGGCTGGACCCCAGCCCTCCTGGCCTTCCCCTGGCACTGCCACAGGGCATGTCCTGCCCACTGCCAGCTGCCCACACTAGGTCAGAGGACGCAACAGCCGCTGCCTACCTGAGTCTGGCAGCAACTATCCGCTGGTTACAGTGAGACATGATGCATCATGTGCAGAAAAGGCAATCCAAAAAAAATCTATAACCAAAATAAAACCCACAAAATGGTGCGTGTTGCAGAGCCATCTCACGCTATCAGCGTTGAACAGCTGGGGTTAAACATCCTTGTTTTGCCTTCATGCACAGCAAATAGCAGTTTCTGCTTCAGGGACCAACCTGTGACCACCTATTACAATCACCATATTCTGCTTCTACACATCCAAACGTCCTCATGTCTCCTTTCAGCTCTCTGATAACAACAGTTTTCTGCATTATTGATGCTTCAGCTGTTTGACATTATATCAAATATAGTCATTTGTATAAGTAGCGCTAACACATCCAGAGTAACTTTAGACCCTGTATAATGTTTGTTACGTTTGTTTGTAAGGGCTTTTCACAAAATGATGCTGGTCATACAAACAGAGCTGTGCAGTAAAACGGAGCTTTTGGTGTGTTTGCAAACATCTCACTGCAGCTCTGCATCCACAAACAAATAACTTGTGTGGTCATTTTGTGTTTCAAACTCAACACCGTGAAGCCTATCGAGTGCTGCAATTCCAAATAACCACATCATATAGTCTGTTAGACTTGTCCAACTTATACAGACTTATTCCAGCACCCTGAAGCAGGGAAACGAAACTACTGATATTAAAAATCTCCAACTCTGCAACATTGGATTTCTTTTGAATCCACTGGGACCCATGTGACATTTTAAACAGTGATGGGTCTAACATATTTCAACAGTCTATTTCGGAGTTTGAGAGATCTATCGCCTTTATATATCCTCAGGGTTATGTCTTTTGGCAATCTATCCACTAATGACAGTCGAAGATGCAATTTTTCATTGCTGATGCTGCTACAGATTTTCAGAGCATGGAGCAATAGGGCGAAATTGATTTATTAATTGTTTTAAATCATATTTGGTCTGTTGTGGGAACCTACTGGAGTACACGCCCAGGTAAGCTGTATTTTCTTTTCAGTAACACATGGTAGAATACTCTCTCACACACACACACACACACACTGAAGAGCCCTATGAGAATCATACATGCATCTACCATATCTATATATACACAAGTCAGGTTAAAACAAACCATGAAGACTATTTGAATTTGACCCCCAGTCTGCTTTTACATACGATAACCCGGCTCTAGTCTTTCACCTCATGTATTTGTGTATTAGGTTAAAATGTTGGGTGTAACATGTCACATGTGAGGGCACCCTCCAGAGGAAAGCAGGAGGAGGGCGGGTGGCGGCAGCGGCATCCAGCACATCACATGGGAATGTCAGTGTGTGCCTAGGCAGTCTGTACCTGCCACAGGACCCGGGGCCTTTTTTAATTAATCATCACACGGGATGAATAATTCAGCCATTATTGCTGGGAATAAATAGAAAGGCTGGTTTTCCTCTTGAGCTCCACCAAATCAGTTTCCATGTTTCCCTTAATAACCTACGGATTAGGGCCTGGCCTCAGGTATGCATACCTTCGCGCTAATGGGTAGTGTCAGGATTTTGTAAACTAAACAAATAGCCACTTGATTCAACAGTTCTAGAGAGTCACTTGTTAAAAGTCAGCGATCTGGGGATAAATCTTAAAATGACCACAGGTGATCTTATTCTCGGCCAGGGCCCACAATTTTCCACTAGATCATTTTTTTAATAGGGAAACGACAAAGTGACAAAGATATTTTGTCAATCAGGCCTTAATCTATTTCAAAAGCCTCCCAAACTCAAAGATGCAAAGTGGTTAAGTGGAAAAACAGGCTCATCATCATAGTGCAGAGTGAGAAACTCTCAATCACCTAATGGACATTTGTTTGATGAGGGCATTCATGTGGAAATGTAACAAAGCTCCAAAGGCACATGTGTGCAGTGTTGGTGTCCACAGCTGTATGGATGAATATCTACCACAGTGAAATCTACTATGGTGTCGCCCAGCAGCAGCAGCAAAACCATCCTGTGGCCTTTTTCCAACAAAGTACATCCTCAGACACACTGCACAGAATACACTCCAGTTATTAACTCTGATGAATCCAGCCAACAGTCTCTTCTTATTAAATGATACGAGGTTTTAAGTTTCCCACTAAGCCAACAGGTAATCAATTGTTTGACTAATGTGCAATGATGTTCACATACGTACAAATTACTCTGAACTAGAACTAGAAAACCCAAGTTAAGCAACTGGAAGCTCCCAAAACAACCAGTGAAACAATTTGAGCTCAAACACCAAAACCAGAGGATTCGTATATCAACGCTCAACAGCATGAAAGCATCAGAATCTGCCAAACAACCAACAGAAGAATAACCAGAAAATAATTCAGAATAAACATCCTCAATAATTAGGAGAATATGGGGCTTTATTTCACAGCAGACATTTAACTAGTCCCAGTATGAAAGGCACAGGGCCCTTAAACCAAAGCAGCTACATCCACTCTGCACGCATGTTAGCACAGTTAGCATTGAAGCTAGCTAGTACTCACCCTGCTGAAGAGGAGCTTCCGGTGCCGTCTGAAGACTGTCGGTACAATATCCTGTTTAGGAAAGTCTGCTGTTAAAAAGCAGCAGCAGCGACAAACAGTTGGCGCCAGGTTACTTCACAATTTGAACTTCTCCACTAGGGCCGAGTCCAGCTGATTAGTGGGCGGGGCTGGACTGTTCGAGGAGTCCGCCATCTTTGGAGGGGTGTGTGGGGTTCAGAGACCCACACAGCTCACAGGCTTCAATCTGTAATGTAAAAACATATATACACAGTTTATCTGTCTTCCACCTGTGGACTTACATGTACACTTGTCCTGCAATTAAAAGAATGATTCACCAAAAATTACAAAAAAATAAAAGAAAATAAAAATCTCACTCACCATGCAGATTGGTTTTTATGTATTTTAAGATGTCTGCAGTATAAAAAGTGTAGCCATAGTGTCATGTGCCTTTACTGTTCAAAGGTGAGTGAGATTTTGTTGATAGTTTTTATTTTATGCCTGTCCTCCATCAGTACTAGGCAGGTAAAGGAAGGTGTCCTGAGCAAGTCAATACTAAATAGAACACTGCCAGAAAGTTCAGTCCATTTTTACTCTGAAACAAAGACGCCCTCAACCCTCAAGTGTTATTTTTATCCAGTGACTGTTGGTTTTGTTCTGGCCTACAGTGTGTCTGTTAAAACTGTTCCTGGCATGTAGCGTTATTTCAGCATTGAAGCCCTCCCTCTGATCCTGACATCACGTCACCTTGACCTTTAACAGGTGACTGAACATCCCTGAGGAGAGCTAAATAAAAGGCCGCCACTGTGTTTCCTACTGATGTCACTGATGTGATAGCAATAGGTTCTCATTGAGAGACGGATTTGGTGTTGCTTTTCTGGTGTATGAAGCCCAGTACATCTCAGAGCATCGCCTGTTAGAGGCTGTCAGGGTGTATAAAGGGGGAGGGAGGCCTTCCCACCCCAAGGACAGCATGGGGGGTGCAGAAGAGCACTGATTGAGAGCAACACCTGTCAGGTGAGGCTTTCACAGTTGATGGCGCAGAAGGAGCGCCAAGTCGACTGCTATGACTGCTAATCTCTGACGTGGTAACCTGCTGGGCTCTTCCAGTCTCCAGAGGGAGAGCGCCAGGAGCCCGAGCGCCGAGACTTTTCCAGGGCTGCAGTCCTGCTAATGTCTCCCTGAACAGAATGAACCACGCTGATATGCTCTAAATACATTTTATTATCATCATCATGATTATATCACTAATTGTGTGTACTTGGTAATGTGCTGCAGCAGCACCCTCCTGGGAGGTGTCTGAGAGACTGAATGATTAAAACATGTACGATGAACCATGCATCAGAACGTCCCTGCGGGCCTCCTCGCAAGATACATGTAAGCGGCTCCAGTGACACTCGGAGCGAGCAAACAGCAGAGGATGTGGTCTACTGAGGGTTGAAAGGCTGAGGAGGAACCTGCAGGCAATAACAATACAGCAGGCAGATATTAGAGATGCAGGGGATTGACCTGAGCTGACCCCATCCACATCCATAAACCCACACTACATAACCTGTATACCCTCAGACATGACCGCAGTGCAGCCTAAATAATTCCTCTACCACACAATAAGTAAACCAAAGGCTGAGGTTCAAATCATGGCTGGGCTACTTTGGCCGGCGCAGGGGCCTGTTTCCCTCTTTATGTGTGGTTGACAGGAGAGGATAAAGTTTGTGTGACAGCATTTGATGAATGTTTAATCCAACATTCATACATCCCAGGCTGGGATTGAGTCCCCAGTCAAAACCCACCAAAGACACACAGCAGGTGTGTGAAATATTCATTCACTACACGCTTCATTAAGAATGAAACACACCATGGTCCCCGTTCATTTATTCATTTCGATTATCGAAGCAAAAGACAGAAAAATGAGAGATTAAAACATGGTGGGCCCGCTATTCTATATTTGTCTCACAGATTTGTAACAATTTGTTTTGTGACAAATAACTCTGCCTGTTGAAATCCCGCTGTCATCTTGCTGAGAGTCAGGCAGCTACTGTGCGAGGAGCTTTCATGTGAGGGCTGCAACAAATCACTGTCTGTCTGGGAATCTCGGCTCTGCATCCCACTGCAGCAGTTTGACCTTTGACCAGTCCAGGAGCGTCCGGTGACTCAATGCATAAAGCATGCTGATATATATCTGAGCCGTCAACTGGGAACGGGACAGTTTTCATATTTTCATTAATTAGCAGTGAAATATGACCATTAATGATCTCTCTTGGTGACGTGTGACTGATGTCGCCCCTGTCAAGGACCGGGCTCGTTCTTTTTTGTCTCTCAGAGAGGCGAGTATGTCATTGTTGAGTGTCAGCGCTGTTCCAACATAGACCTACCCTCTTTGAGTGAATGTGTCACATAGATTACAAAATTTCCCCATGGAGATCATTAAAGTTTCATCTAATCTAATCTAATTAAAACAAGGGTGTGCAAGTCCTGACACACTGTCCAAGGCTGCGTGTGCTGTTTTGTTTGGAGACATCATGGCTACAGTTACAGTTACAACATAATCAGACAAGAAAATATAGAATTAGTGTTCATTTGAAATCGAATAAAAGTTTATTAAAAGATACATACACCAAACAAGCTATTGATTGTATTTAAGTAGTCCGTAGCTCAATATTTCAGATTAATTAGCCACCAAAATGTTACAGAAAATATGGTGTAATCATTCAATAAACAAGCAAATCCACAAAGAGACAAATATTCCAATGCAAACACTGCAGGGTGCAACAGGATTGACGGTTTGATGGCACCAGTTTATGAATGTTGTGTTTTATGAACAAGCAAATGCCTGTATAACTGTTTTCATATCCCATTCAGTGTAATTCACATCAATTTAATCGAGATACATGGCAAATAATTAACTGGCCTTTATGATGCTTGTTTTTTCTCTTTAGTGGCTCATAAAAACATGCTGCAATTCAAAAATAAAAAGAGACAAAGACACTCAAGTGTACAAAATGTGAAATATATCTACTTGTTAATATGCAGAGAATATCCAAGTGGGCTTATTGACTGTGATTGCTTCATTTGCATGCTGACAGTCTGTCGGGGGTGATGGCAGATAGAAGTGAAGTGGAGAATTCGAAGGGAAACATCTCACAGATCAGACATGGCATTTTTCCACATTTGATCCCGTGCTGGAGCAGAGGAAGCAGTCGTACAACACACGTTTATCTGCTCCTCACATGGAAATGAGCTGAACTTGTGCTCTAAGACAGCATGTTTCTTTTTTACTGCACAATATAAAGGCTGAACCGATTAAATGTTTGCTATCCTGATGTAGACTCGTGTGTCAGCTGAACAGAAAGACATTTAAACCAGTTCCAGCTGAACAGGATGAGTGATGTAAAAAAATGAGATGGCTGTCGGGTGATTACTGTAACATGATCACTGGTGATGGGTCAGATATTCTTTAAGTATGTAACAAGAAAAGCAAACATAACAGAAAAGCCAGAGATGAATCACTTTCTACAATTGAATCAGCTCTGGGCTGTTACTGTTACAGTCCTTGCTCTGTGTCTGAACGCTGCATGTGTAAGTTTAATTGGTGACATAGTGTATATGCATGCTTCTCCCTCCACCCTAAAGTCTCTTAACTCTGTCTCTCACTGTGTATCACAGTGCACTGCGCTTCATAACAGGTGATACATTTCTTACCCGCCACTGCATCTTATATGAAGAGGTGGGCTGGCCCTCTTTAAGTGACAGGAGGGAGCAGCAGTGTATGCTATGTATTTCTGAGGTTCTTACTGCAGTTACCTCTGCTCTCTTGTCACACTTACACACAGCACTTACAATGTCAGGTCTCAGGATATTTCAACATTAGCTGCACCTCATACTACATTTGGATACTAAATACTATGCAGTGTACAAATGGAATGAGCTACTGGAGCTAATGAAAATGCTTGCTCTCATTCCATTTGAGCAGTTTAAAAGGTTATATTTATGTACTCGCAATCACACTTGCAATTGTTTTTGTTCATGCTGTAAATGACTATTGTGTATCGTGTCTGTTTAATTGTAAATAGTTTTTCATTGTGCACAGGTGTCTCTTCAAAAAGAGATCCCAATCTCAATGAGACTACCCGTCTAAATAAAGGACTGATAATAATAATAATTACATTTATTGATCTGGTACGAAAGTTACAGATCATTGTCATGGTTTCCTCCCTGTAACTCATATTTGCTTTGCAGCAGTGAGTCCACCGTCTTTAGTCCCCTTTCCAACAGCAAAATGTTCATCTGATCAATCTGAATGTGTTTCATCTCTAATTAACTTATTATTTCCTGTAAAATACAATGTTCAAAACAATATGAGTGGGGAAATAGTCTCAGTTTCCACTTATATATAACGGGACATGCCATGAAGAGTTTTAACAGTATGCATGTGTGTAACTTCACTGCTGTTCGCATCATGCACAGGGTACTATTTAACTCTGCGGAGGAAGTCCCTCCTTCCTCTTCTCCCGCGCTCCTCCGTCACTTCCTCCGCACAGAAAACATGGCGGCTGCCAGTCCGCCAGACTCTGTGCAATCACTACCGAGAAATGTAGTCATCAAAACCGAGCCAGAGTCGGAGGACGGTCTGGCCATCCTCCCGGGGGATGTGCCAGTAAAACGGGAGCCCGTCGTCCCGCTCATAGCGCCGGTCAGCGGGCTGCAGCCGCTCGCTTGGTCGCAGGATCACCGCCTGGCTGTGAGCACCACCAGCTCCTTGTCGCTCATGGAGCTGGTGTGCGATGTCCACAGCAACAAACAGGACCTGACGCTGCACAGGACGTCGATCCCTGTCCCGACCGATACGTTTAAAGTGCGGGTAAATATCCACAAGTGTCCGCCTGTTCGCTCCAGAGGATGAAAACATGGAGCCCTGTGAGGTTAGCTTAGCAAGTAAGGCTGATGGTAGGAGTGAAGCAGGAGATCACTGAGACCCCAGGCAGACTGTGGACCCCCCCCCTTTCCTGTCTGCAGAGAGGAAAATAACACCCAATATGCAAGTGTTTTTTTGTATGAAAAGTTGAATGCAAGATGTTTGCTGGAGACTTCAAGTTTCCACATCACACTTTAGTAAGTTGAACACTAGTGGCTGATGGTAATGTCTCTAAATCCTGCTCATGTGAACACCTGATGTACTCAGAAACTTTCAGCACAGTGTTTCCCACATTCTGTGTGTACATCAAGTCAGCAGTTGTTGGACAACAAGGATGGATTTTGTTATTGCGTTTTAAGGTAACGCATAAAATGCCATGTGTGGGCTTATTGGAGCTAATAATCACTGGTGTGCCATCAGTTGGTGAATGTTTCTGTTATCGACTAGACTGAAAATAAGCATCAATAAATGTACTTTGTCGTTATAAGGGTCAGTTTATCATCCATTGTTTTGTCGTCCACAAAGCATTTGAACTGAGTGTTTATAAAATGTGAAGCTGTCAAGCTGCAAATGTTATTTCATATGTAGACTGAATGTATGCTGAAATGATTTGACTTTTAACCTTAAATATAACTTCAATGTGTATTTTTAACTTTTAAGGTGGGACCAGCAGCAGAGCTAGCTCAAGCGATGGAGAAGTTCGCTATACATCCGGACCCCGCAGTGAGGCAGGTTTTTCTGGCCGACAGAGTGATCAACCCGACAGTAGGAGTGCACAAAGGAATAAAATATGCCAGTTGGTCTCCGCTAGGCTGCGACCAAAGTGGGCGCTGTCTGCTCGCTTGCCTAACTCTTGACCACAGACTTACCGTTCATAACAGCCACAAGCGTCTTGAGTGGAACATGTTGGTTGATCTCACCAAAAAGTACAGTGAGAGGCTAAAGGAGCGCGGCTACGCCAAAAAAGACAACAAGCCTCCACAAGCGAACCTGCTGGACTTTAATGAGCTGCAGCGGCGTTTCCGTATGCAGACTCCCCTGAGAATGGAGTGGTCGAGCGTTTATACGATTAAACAGGTTCAGACGGACAACACGTGCATAGACATGGAGATGGTCCTCCTTGCTGTCTTAATGGAAAACGGTGACCTTGTTCTCTGGAAGTTCGTGCTGCCCTTTATAAACGGGGCAGATGTCATGTTCTATGACATCATTGAATCAGGTGTGACGAGACCCAGTGACTTGGCGTGGTGGGAGTATGAAAGCGCAGATCGCCGGATGAGCGGCCTGATCATTGGCAGTGAGGTAGGACCCGTGAAGATCATGCCAGTCAGCCTCTCAGGGGTCAAGGGCTACTTCACCCTGCGACACCCCGTCATCCTTTGGAAGGAGTGCGACGAGGTCGCTGTCGAAAACATCAAATGTGTCCCGATGATCCACCCGATCCAAAAGTCCAGCTGCAGCCTCATCGTGGCCTCACGCGGCTGCTACGTCTTTTGGTGTTTGCTCCTGATTTCGCCGGCCGGACTAAACGTACACAACTCTCATGTGGCGGGGCTGCACTCGCTCCCTGTGGTCTCACTAGCGGTCAGTCAGCATGGCGTCGCAGTGTACACATGCTCCTTAGATGGGTGGGTGAAAAAGCTGACACCAACATTCACAGAGAATACGTTGATTTTCAAACAAGAGGATATGTTGCGACCTGAAAACATAACCGGGAGGAGGCTACATGGGATCGCAGTGAGCCGCAACGGAGCCTACATCGCACTTGCCAGCACACAAAGTATGGTTGGCGGCTATCATCCAATTAATAGGACCTACCAGGTTCACTTTGTGACCCTGAAAACGCCAGAGATGGCAGCAGCCTTGCTGCTCAAGCCCCCCACTCAGAACTTGTACAAAATGGCCGACCTCCTTGATCTAGTCAGGTGGCAAATTTTAAAAAACAAGTGCATCCCTGCATCACTGCAGGAAGAGCTTGATCAAAAGATCCAGGAAGTAGACTCGCCCTATTTGTGGCGTTTCAAGCTTTTTTTGGTACGCATTCTTTACCAGTCACTACAAATGCCTCCAACAGATCACCGTTGGAAACCTGCACGCGAGGAGAACAAAGTGTTCGTAGCGGACGAGGAAGAGGAGAACGACAAGGACGAAGAGGATGCCGCACAAGAGGAAGCGAAACCGGATAAGGAGGTCGATCAGGAGGAGCAGATGGTGGAGGTGCAAGCATGGATCAATGCTATGGAGACGCACCTGATGAGAGAAAACATGAAGAAGGTGCTGGGGGTGGTGTACCTCAACACCTGGGTTGCTCAGAACACCAGCATACCCACCTGCGGCCTGGTGGAGTACCTCGCCAGGGACACCAACGACAGAGCTTCAGAGGTAAAACTCTCACCTGATTGTTCACTTCAGCTTCCTACACTGAACACCGTCCTCTTTTTTTTGACCTGATGTCAGGAACATGCTGCTCATCCCAACGTGCACATTTAATGAATGAAGTCAATCCAGTTGAAATAAGAAATGCTTGAGATGGATATTGTGTATCGGACATCACTGATTTTATTTCTAATTAATTTATTACTAATTGGCTCTTCACCACACTACATGGCCAAAAGTATGTGGACAACTGGAATAGTACAATCGTATCAGATTGAACATTTCATGCCAAAACCGTGGGTATTCACGTGCTGCTGTAACCACTCTTGGTTTTGGAGCCTGGCTGCAGGGATTTGTTCCCACTAGAGCATTAGTGAGGTCCAAAACCGATGTTTGGTGACAAGGCGTGGCTCCTCACAGTCGGTGTTCCAGTTCATCCTCAAGGTGTTGGATGGGGGTCAGGGCTCTGTGCAGTCCGGTCAAGTTCTCTCACACCAAACTGGGAAAACCTTTTTTGTGCACTGGGACATTGTCACGCTGAAACAGGATCTGCCACAAAGTTGGAAGCACACTCTAAAATGTTTTTGTATGTCTTTGCGGTAGGATTTCCCTTTAAAGGTTCCATGAGACGATCTCAATACTTACTTAACATGATATATTTCCTGTTGAAGCAAGACAACGATGATCAAATCATCATGTAAACCGTATATTATGGGGAAAAAGGCTTTTTCATTTGATGGAATGAGCAGAAAGGTGGGATTGTTGGGGCGCTGAGCATGACATCAACACTGAAGATGCACTGTTTCCATTTTAAAAAAGCAGCTTTCCAGGAGGTGTTGAAGTGAAACTAAATGCAAAATGGGAGAGACCACATACTTTTTGCCATGTAGTTTACATATACAGCATTGACGCTTATCCCATAATTGCTGTTAGCAGCTTTTTTTTAATTTCCTGTAGGTAAACGGTTCACACATCTGGTGAGGATATAGTGTTTGGGTACAATAAGACTTTGTATTGGTATTAGTGTTTCAGATCAGCTCATCATAAAAATGTTTTGGCCTGCTGCTATTATCCAAGTCGGACTTAATGAATTGTGTGATGTAGTGTTGTACTTGCCTTCACTTACACCCTCTGGCTGTGTGTGTGTGTGGGGTCTTTCTCAGGTCCTGATTGGTCACATCAAGAACAAGATGAACAAGCAGACATTCTCTGAGCGCTGCAGTCTCTGTCAGGCGGTGCTGCCGTTCTCCGACCACAAACAAGCCATCTGTAAAAACGGTCACATGTGGCTCAGGTACTCAGGATATCCTTCTGCAAATTCAAATCTAATCCACTCAAGATGTTTTTTATTAGTTTTAGCATCAACGTGCTCCATAGGTTCAGATGCCAGTTGAGCCTGACAGGACATGAATTTAATCTTAATGCCAAATGCCTTCATTGATGGTTTATTTATCTTCACAGAGCAGTAATCAAACCTCCCACCTTCTGATATTTACCCATGCACCACTCTCATCGTCTCATAAATATCCTCTGTCAAACATTTCTCCTGCTCTCTGACTAGCTAGAATGTGGTGCCTACAGTGGGCACTGAGAAGGAAATCTGTGCCCGTCAGTTGTACCTCAGTGCTGTTTCTGCTCTACGTTTGTGTGTGTGTGTGTGTGTGTGTGTGTGTCTCTCTGTCCCTGCCAGCCAGCTCTCTAATGCCTTTCTCTCGGTCTCCTCCAGGTGTGTGTTGTCATACCAGGCCTGCCAGACGCTGACGTTCAGACGATGCCTCCTGCTGGATAGCATCGCCAGACTGCCAGAGCCTGAGGGTAAGCGCCACTTTCCATCTCTCTCCAACCTCCATTTCACAGCCTCACTCTCCGTCAGCAATCTCCTCCTGTCACCTTCAACGTCCGCCTTCATCCCGCTCTGACGCACAGATCATACAAACACACAAATGATTGCAGAAATTAGTTAGTTATTGGTCAGAAAGAAATTTCTCAGTAGGCATTATGAGTACTGATGTGGGAATAAATAATCGTTGTAGTGTGCACTTGGGTAACTTGGCTATAGCTGCAGCAACCTGATTACTTATCATCATATAAACAAGACATCCAGTCTCTGCAATCATAGTAGGGGAATAGAGCAACCTAATTATCCCAGCTAGATTTCTTTGCCACGTACACTCCTGGCCCGGTTTCTAATTGTCATGTACATGCTCACATGTAAAAAGCCAAAGACTTCAGGCAGGGAAAGTATCTGGCGGGATGACAGGAAAGATCAATACATAGCCATACATCCTTGCGTTCTAAATAATTCCATCGAAAGTGTGCACTACAGGAACCAGGTTACTAAAGTGCATGTATAAAACGCCAAACAGACAAACGGGTCCTGTGCCAGCATTGTGGCTCAGAGCTGGGAGAGAAAAACACTGCACTCCTCCTCAGTGTTTGACGATTGGCTTCCTGTGGCTGCTACATGCACGTCTTCATCGGTCCTGTCTGAACACCTGATCCACAACTCTCCGGTCATTCCAGACTATCTCCGCTTTAGATTGACAGCTCTGCGCAGTTTTGGCATATGTCAAAGTCAGCATCATCTCCTCGCTCAAAAACATCTTGCAGATTTTTGCTTTCTTTGTGTTTGTATTTTAAACCACGTGTGGCAACTGTTGTGCATATTAAAGCTTGTTCACTCGTGGCATACCTAATGTTGCAGGCTGCATCTGTCAGTCAAAGTAAAGGCTTTTGGGCTTTCAAACAGGTAGTTTTACAGTAATGATCAGTATCAAGGACAAAGACTGTCCTCTCACAGGTCACTGATTGATTTTAAGAATTAATTAATGACCAGCATTGCTGTTGTAATGGGACCTTTTAATTTCTTCTTTGTTTTCTGTGAGAAGAGGGAAAAACACTTTGTGATCTGACAAAGAAGAATCTCTTCACTGACTTAAATGGCTTATTCACAGTGTTTTGTCGTTTTATTAAACTGATTAATTTACGTTGTATAAGAAATGAGTTAAGAGTTAGAAGATCAAGGTCTGTTTTTAACAATAATTGAGTGAGGAATTAATTACAGTGGTCTTAAAAAGGCATTAGAGGACGTGTATTTAATCTTTCTCTGTGTATTTATCCTCTCAACCAGCCATCACGTCTGAGTGATGACATTCAATTTAGACTTGAGTCGTGTTGAAAGTCTTGCGGAAACGTTGCTTTTATGGGAAAGTGGCTCGGGCTTTTATTCAAATATGAGACCGACATGTAAAATTCCCACCATATTAACATAATGAAGTGCGAGTCTGAAAGGAGCTTTAAAGGTCCTTCATAACAATTTCATATTTGGAAAGCTTCACTACAAAGTTGAATTGTTTTCTTTCCCCACAGATCCAGAGTGGATAAAGAAGATTCTGCAGGCGCCCTGCACGCTCTGTGACTCTCCGATGATATAGAGCTGAACAACTGAAGGAACCTCAGGGCTTCCCTGCGACCTTCAGAGCTCCCCGCTCTGAAGCAGGGTTCAATACTGTCAGATATCACTGCTATAATTTTTTTATTTCATGTATTTTGTTCACGTTCTTATTACTTTGTATTGACATCTTAAAAGTGCAAATAAAAGGCTTTGATTATGTTCTTACTCTTAGTTTTCTTCACAAGTGTAGCTTACAAAGTGTGCAGAGAGGCTGTTTCCCCCTGCCATCGTTTTCAATTAATATTTTACTGAGGTAAAACATTTTGGACTCAAACTTTACAGATTTCTGTATTTTTTTTTCCCCACTAAAATTAATTCCCAGTCAGACACAGTGTTTGCATAGAGAAACAAAGTTTCAAATGTGGAGGTTTCTATTATTCAGTAGGACTTCAGGGCACCATAAATAAGCTTCCTCATTTTCCTTATGTTGACTGTATTTCCAAACCTTTGGTGTAGTTTTTATTGCAAGTAAGTGGAACTTACTCTGCTAGTCCTATTTTAGTGGATCTTTTTTTTTTCTTTTTTTGAGCGCAACAAATAATACATTCTGAATAATACATACTCTGGAAAAAACTCAACATACCTACTTTAATTGGCACTGTAAAACAATTTCCAAGCTCTGGGAGGTGGGGGGGGGGGTGTGTGTGGAGGGAGGGTGGTGGTGCTCAGTCATTCTCTCAGATGAGGACTTCCGCTAATGTAAACGCAGAAGAGAAGGAGCGGCGAGGCAGATGAGATGAGCAAGAGGCAGGAAGAAAGTGAAAAGTGTGCTTAAAAACCCGGCGCGGTCCCTCCCACGGGAGCCGGTTGTAATGAGATTCAGCAGTAATGAGGGACAGAACATGGCGCCAGATGTGATGCTAATTCTAATCAAGGAGGGGAGGGTGGCGGTGATGGGAAGGGGGGGGGGGGTTAGAGAGCATATTGTTAAATACAATTAACCCTTTTTTCATATTTGGAGGGAACAAGGGCTGCAGGGAGGGGATACAGGCTCAGCGGCGTGTTCTCGGCCCCAGCTCCTTGTTTTGGAGACATGGAGGTCGGCGGCCGGTGATCAAAGAGCCCTGAGAGACTGGGCCAGCAGCAGAGGCTCCTCAATCCGGCACCGCCTCTCTCATCCCTTACATCCCCCGGCCCGCAAGAGGTGGGGTGGGGTGGGGTCTGCCCTCCCTCTGGTGTCACTGGAGATGATAGCCTGCCTCGGGGCGAGGAGAAAGGAGGCAGCTCAGCTCCAAACACCCAGGACCTCATGAAAGGGGAACTTTTTCATTTTATGTTTTTAAACCCCACATTTCTTTACCCAATGGTGGCATTTATTGGCCCAAGAGTGAGTGAAGATTCAGTCCGTTTGGGGAAGAAAGGGATGCCTCCAGTTTTACTAGAAAGTGAATCATTTATCACATTACCCTGTGCAGAAGAACACCGCAATATTTTGGATTGATGGTAAGATAAGTTTGAAGAGTGCAGCTGCAAAAAGGATCTATGCTTTGAATGAACAGGGACAAGAGTAAAAACAATATCCTTGTAGGTAATTTACTACCACTACTACTACTCAACTACAGGACTTACTAAAACTACTTGTAATCCTTTTGAACAGTGCTGTTAATTGAGCCTGGTCTCACAGTAAATTCATAGTTTGTAATGCAAAGATTTCACCTGAAATGTGAAAAATATTAGATAAACTCACTTTTGTAAAAAATAAAAAAAGAGCAGAGTTCAGAACTTCATTAAACCTGCCTTAGTTTAGTTACAAGTTTCACACAGCAAGCTAACTGAAAAGTTCAAGTAACTAAAAGCTTTTCATCAGCCCTGGCTGTGGTGGGTGTTTGGTGCCTTCATGTCAGCCAGCTCCCTTTTTTTTCAGCCTGGGGATTTGGTGCTGCGTGTTACAGTTTGTCAAGTGGAAGTGGCTCCTCAGGTTGTAATGTTCCTGTCACTGATAGGTGGAGACCAGTACTGTTACAGAGGTTAGCTGTGTTTGGTTGATCCTCCTCCCGCTTTAGTATAATAATCCGTCAAAGAGCAGCTCCACTAGTAATTACCTGCTTCCCCTCCCTTTCTCTCCCACTGTCTTTGCTTTCAAGACTTCAAACGGGGGATTTTTCTTTTTGCATACAATATTTATATCCTTTATGTCAGTGGCTGGATGGCATAAAACATTCATGCCACCTTTTCACACCTTAATTTCATGTGATATTCCTTTTGTTTTGTTTAGACTACATTTTGAACTCGATATGTCCCACTGTATTCTCTCAAGAGTATCTATTCATTTTGTTGTTTCAGAATATCCCAATTTACACTGTTAAACATGGCAGCTGCTTCACTGCCTCAGACGTGACTGCATCACCTGGTGGGATCGCGACATTGTGTTGCAGGAAACACTTCATGGTAATACTGAATATTTATAGGATTTGTGTATCAGTGTGTTTAATTTGCAGGATCAGTAAAACTCCTGTCCAGTTATTTTATCCATCAAGAGATCTTGGACTGAATTGTGAGGTGATTAGTTTGTTGAACGTCTGGTTAAACATCAGTGGTTGTTGATGTTTCTCTCTTTAACTATACAGATTTCAGAAAAATGTATTTATTAAAAGTTACGAGACCTATTGACAAAGTCCAGTGACCTCGGAAATTGTGTGATTCTTTATAGTAGTTGCATCTGTGCAGCCTCCAGACAGGAAGCAGAATGCCCCTCAGCTGTGAAATAAACATGGCTGTCTGTAAAGTTAGAGCCCAGAAATACACCACAGTAAACACTTTGGCACAACGACAATCTGGAATTGCATCATTGCCTGAGTGCAGCTGCTGACTCCCTCCACGCCCCCACGAGGCTTCTTCTGTTTCGAAACTCTTCTAAACTGAGCCGCATCCCCCCCGAACTTGTCAGTGCTAATGAAGTCAGTATGTGAGGTTGTCTTCTGCTCTCTGTGAACTGATGGGGTGAACATGGTTGCCTAACTGGTTGACTCCCCCGCTCTGCAGTCCCTGGGGAACGGAGGGAGGGAGGGCGGGCGGTGACCCGAGACCAGCCGAGGGGTTGTGTGTGAGGAGGAGGAGGGGTGGGGGGGCTGTATGTCCATCATTAGAGTCACTATTTGTTCCTGGCTTTGAGAGCACTGAAGTGGAACTAATACTGAACAGCAGAATGGACATGGAGAGGGAGGGCCACTTTTTACTGCTACATTAATTAAGCTCATTCTCAACATGCTCCCTGTCTCCTCTGGTTCTGCTGTAATTAAGTGGAGGGGCCGCTGTATGCGTATGGTTGGTTTAACCTTTTCTGACGTTTAGCAAAACATCCCTCACTTTCAGAGGTGGGAAGTGACTGAGTACATTTACTCGAGTACTGAACTTTAGTACAGTTTTGAGGCATTTTTAAGCTACACCAAAGCCTGTGCAGCCTCCCATGTTTTATTGTGTGTAAACTGATGCGCCCGATAAAAACCTATTGAGCCTATTGAACCACAACCAAGGCTGAATTACCTACCACACAAAGCCGCTCTTGATGGGTTCAAATGTTCCAATTTCACCTTGAGACAAATAGTTTGTGGAGATTTTGTTAATTGTGCATTTGTTGGTTTAAGGCCTTGAAAACAAATGTACCTCCATACATACAACATTTGAACCAAGCTGTTGTTACAGATCTGATAAAACAACAGCCACACAGCTCTGAGTCTCTTTTAATATATACTTTAAATAATAAATAATTGAATAATTTTTAATGGGGGTCAAAAAGAGGCCCTTACTGGCTCTGGCTACATTCTACACATTAATGTCTTCTTCAGGTTTACTTCAACCATCAATCAATCAATGACATTTGTCTCTAGTTTGTAAATCCAACATGTACCAAATGTCTACAAGACATGACCCACAAGATTTATCTAACTTAAATTAAATAAAAAATATATTTCTGCTACACCAAATTATGCCTAGTTTTTCAGACTTTCAGATACTAATCTTTGCTTTTTTCCTTGTGAATTATTGGATAATTTCCCATTTAAAAATGATTGAAATGGACTGAACTGGTCGTAACAGCTAGACATGTGCAGATGAGAGGTCACAAGTAGACATAGCTTTGTTTTAAGGGGGTCACCAATGTTGGGGATTTTTATTACTGATGCCATATGAACCCATAATTTAAAGCTGTGACAAGAAGAACTTTTGTAAATAAGTAAAAGATTGAAGTAGTGACTGGTGGACAGTTATTTCTTTAATGCTTCACAACTATATTTTCTTTTTTTTCTTTAAGATGACAGGCATAAGTGAACTGAAAGCAGTGGTGACTGAGCCTGAGCGTGTTTTCTGCAGCTCTGAAATGAAACATAATGTTCAGCAGGCCTGCAAGACATCACGTTTAGTGTGTTCGTAACCGCGGCGGGTGATGGATGTCTGTCTCCATCAGCGCTGGCACCGTGAAGTGACAGCTCTCTGTAACTGTGACAAGTTGGGGTTCCAGCGGAGACAGATTGCCTTCAGGTGGCTCCATTTTCAAAATCTCACCAAGAATGTGAAGCGCTTAACTTTCCTCTTGAAGGCTGAAGGGCTCTCTGTGCCTTTTATATTCCAGATTTAAGCAGGAAGAGAAAGCAGCGTGGAGGGCGTGGGGAGGGAGGGGGTGGCTCATTTGAGACTTTGCTTTAATATCTGTCTTTCAGAGATCAGAGGATGTCAAATTCTCACACCTCATATTTCACAGCATCTATCACAGGCCATGTAAAATTCCTTTAAAAGTGCATTATGCAATATAATAGCAGGTTTGGGTGACATTTATCTGCCAAAGGGAGGAAGGCTGGTTACAGACCTATTGCCTTTTACAAAAAGGATTTCATCACACAGGCAATCTCTGTGAGTTTCTCCGGTTTGTCTTGTGATTGCAGCCGACGACTGAAATTAAAAATGAACTTTCTGCCTCTTCCATAGATAAATATATTTTTACACATGCAAATAATTACACCTTAAAGCTGACATAAGACAAACACCCAATGTTTTTGGAAGATTTTCATAATAGTTGTGGTGACTTATTATTGAAATACTGCCTGAGCAGTTGATCTAGATTATCTTGTGCAGTCTGCATGAGAGCAAAAGAAATTATTTCAGGGCCTGGTTATGCAGAATTTCTAATGAGTATTTTTGGTTTTTTTTGTTTGTTTTTTTAAAAAAGGAAATACCGGTAATAACTATGTGCAAAACCATTAGAATGAATATTTATGCTACTCGTTATGAAATATTCATTAAGGCGGTATAAAAAAAGAACAACGAAGGAGACTGGGGAGAGAGATTGTGTGTTTACTTGTGTGTATTTGTGTGTAAAATGGGGGCGGTGGGGCCCTCATCACCTACTGCACAGGAGTACTGACAAAACCCCTGGATTGAATATCTGACATCTCTTAACAAAAGCAGCGGCTGTAGCATCTTCCTCCCCTTGTAAATTTGTTTCTCTACCATCTCTCCCTCTTTCTCTTTCTCTCTGCCTGAGGTGATACGAGTCCCTCCGTTCATCCGATCTCCACATCTCTCTCTCTTTCTCTACCTTTCATTCCCTCACTTCCCCTTCGTTCCATCTACCCAAATTAAGAAATTAATGAGGGATAGGTTCTTTACCAACTGCCCCCGCAATGTTTACCACTGATGAAATTATAATGTAGGCCCTGCTGTATTATTTATAAGCCAATTAGGGGAAGTGTTACTTGATTTGATGGGGAGCCGACACACAGAGTACATTTAACTAATGGAGACCAAGAGAGTAAAGGGAAGGAGGGGAGGGAGGACAGCTGAGGCGGACTATTTCGTACGATGCTCTAGGATTACGTGGCTAATTGCCCTGCTTTATCTGTCTGTCACGGATAGCCATGCATATTTTAGCGTTCCCAAAGACTTTGATTGTTTGCACTCGTGTTGGGGCTGTAACAAGTAGAGCAGAGGCCAGAGTGGAGTGTAGTTAAAAACTGGCAGCAGGGGAGGCAGGGAGGGGGCGACGGAGAGGAGGATGAGGAGGATGGGGGTGGGTGGGGAGTGGGCGGCCGTGCACAAAACTCAGACACTGTGACAGGTGGAGGAAGAGTTTTGACAAGGAGCAAAGGGGTGTCGAGGTGGGAAAATGTAACAGGAAAAAAAAGTCTAAGCCGTTCATTGAGAGGCTGCAATTAGATGGCAGCACAAACAGTAATTAATTTCACTTATTGTAGCCTGTAGCCAAGAGCGGCTTGTTGACCTCTTCTGCATATTGTTAAGGAACCATTTCATAATTCTGTTGTCTCATTTGCATGGCTCATTTGCACCACGGCATGGCAAAGTATTGTGACATCCAAGGAGACAACATGGGCTAAAAAACCCTCCCATGAAACGGCGGTGCACACCAGCAGCTGGGAAACTGTGGCTGAAAACTGATTTACACATACTGTAGGGTAGCTGTATGAAGCGATTAGCTGATTAATCTAAAAAGTCTTTTGTCCAGTAAAGATGGACAACATTAGCACATTTGCAGCTCTTCACCCAGTTGAATTAGAAGATTAGTGCTGAAATGATGACCTGATACATTGAAATCAATACAAAAATGCCAAAACATTAGCTTGTTTCTGTTCCTCAAATAGGAGAAATTCCCTTTCTTCCTGTTTTATATCATTGTAAATTTGATATCTCGTGAAGGACATATTCCCCTGGCCTCTTACAGACTAAACAGTTAATGAAAATGATGGTTAGTTGTAGTTGATGTAAATTCTTTCGGGTTGTTCAGACAAAGCAAGTGATCTGTACATATCACAATGTGATGGCCATTTGTCAGTATTTTCTCACATTTTATAGATTCATTGATTTGTTATAAAATAATCAATAGATAAATCAATAAAAGAAAAATAGTTGCAGCAAGACAAAAGTTACTCATAAAATAAACAATCAATGTTACAAAACAAAACATATTATCATTGAACTGCCTATTGGCTGCATCTAGTGGAATAATTGATCTCTTGCAAATGTATTTGGGTCCTGCAGGGCGAGCCGCGGGCCAAGACCCCCTGGTGCAGAGCTGGACTCTGGCAGACAGATCCTGGAGGAACCTGCTTAAGCACCTGGAGTGGAGCTCCGAGGAGCAACTCTGACTGATGAGCTTTCTGAAAGTTGATCAGATACTTATGCTAAGAAGGGGAAACTGGAGCGAAGGCATCCTTAATTATCTGATGAGGGGAAGCTTATCTGAACGGTTTCTTTTTCTCTCCTCTTTTATCCTGCCGGATCACATGGCAGATCTTTACATAACAAAAGAGCTACCTGGCTGGCCCACTTCATTTAAAACTCCATCCTGATCCAAAGAGACACTGCGTGTGTGAGTCCAAGTTCTGGTCTGAGGGTTGATCCACAACAAGTCCCTGCTTCACATCGTGTACGACACATTCTGGAGCTGTAATTTCTCTGAAATACTGAGCAATAAAGATATCAGGCCGGAGCATATTGGAACATTTATGGGTTTTCTCCCTGCAATGAGTGTGTAATTAATTCACGATTAAAAGTATTAGTACAGGCTTTGTGTGGTGATTTATTTAAAGGCTGGTACTAATGCTGGCTCGGTTTCCTCCTTTAGGAAATGGGTAATAAGATCTGATGCCAGGCCTTCTTTAGCATCCCTTTCCACGCACACACACACATCCCGTATTAGTGTGTTTCCTCCATTAGAAGTCCACACATAAGCACAGGAGCTCTGTCACCACCGCCGTCACAGTCACCATGTTAACTTATTCATCCCTGTTAAAGCCATGTAACTGGATAGCTGTTAATTAATATAGCTGTCGGGTAAATGGTTGCCGCCGGACCATCGCCACCATCCATCAGTAACATAATCGCAGGCTTGTTTTCATGCCAGGCCTCGGGCTCAATTAAGATAATGCTATGCAAACGAGGTCTCTCGCCATTAGCCTCATCACTGAGGGGCCGTTTATTGGCATAATTGGGGCACTCCAAAGAACAATTACCGTAGCACCTCCTCTCCACCTATGAGATCAGCAATCATCTGTGAGCATGACTGAGGAGTCACGAGTCGTGACCGGCGGGCGACAATTGACCCGAAAGGTCCAACAGGAGCAGCTGGAGAGCGCAGACAGACGACTGCAGCCAAGACTACAGGCCTGTGACTTGTCTGATGGACTGTAATTATTATCAGCATTTATGTCAAAATACTTGATACTGTTTATATTACTAACTAAGCTCAAAATGACCTAATGTTGCAGCATGGTTTTGGTAATTTCCAGATCAAAAGGCATTTAGTTTTCATGTTTGGGGTTCAAGTTCAAGTTGGGGTTCTTGAGTTCTTGACACACTGTGCGCTCCCACAGGTTCACTGCATGTCATACTGCGTCACATGGTCTCAATCTGCGGCAGACTGTACAATATCACTTTTGAGGATTGTGTTATGAATACCTGATAAATGATAGAGAATTACAATGTAAACATAAGCGTGCCACAGAACAAAACAAGCTTTGGCTGTTTGTTCTGACTTTATTCAGAAATGGCCTTTAATATAAATAGATGCATTCCAGTGTTGCATCAATGTGTGTGTGTCTGTGAGCCCTTAGCGTCTTGACAAGTGTGTTCTGTGTCACTTCATACCAGTCGCATTGTAAGAATTTGGTAGAAATTGGTCAGAATTGTGATGAAGCCTGTCTTTGGTTGCAGAAGCTCTACTGCAGCCATTGCATGTCTTACAGTGCTATCTAGGAGCAAAACTGGACCAGAGAAAAGAGAAAGAGAGAAAGGGAGTGAACCTTTCTCTCACGACTGTCAACTTTTTTCTGGGACATCCTAAAATCACATAATGAATAGAGCACTTCTAGGTACCATCTGGATTAAGCAGCACTATGAAGCGATACGTTTTTATGAGTGGGTCCCTCCACATTCTGTCATTAGTTCAAATTATCCTCCTGTTGACAGTTGGTGGCAGTAACAAACCATGTAACTTTAGGGAATCAAATCTCAAATTAGTCAAGAAGATGTCGAGATAACATTTGTTTCAATAGAATTTATTTGACTAACTCCAATTCACTTTACCATATTCAGCCTGCCTTTAACCTGGACATCTGCTTGTTTTTTGGCCTGAAAATCAGTTCGTGTTTTCTGGGACAGACAGGTGACGGAGGAGATGCATATAAAATCAGTTGGTGTTTTTAAAAAGGTGGGGAGGTGGTCTGATGATGGTCCTGGAGGGGGGAGATGGGAGGTTGGTGTTGGCAGAACAGTGAGGCCATGGTGAAGGTCAGTGAGGTAGGAGGGGGAGCTGGTTATGGAGAAATTTGTGGTCTGCTGCGGTACAGGGAGCCAGATGTGACATGGACTCATTGAAACCTGACTGTAGTTTGGTTTTTTACGACTTTTACTGAACTACAACACACTCAAATTGACACATCAAATCTCTGTGTTAAAAGCTCCACATTCCTCACAGAGGATTTAGTGTCAATGCACATTTTTTTAATGGGTTGTAGTAGAGTAATGCAGCAATTTAGGCAAAAATGAGAATCTACAAAGTTGAGAATCTCCTGAATAATAGTTACTGAAGCCTTTATTAAATCAGGTAGCTTCATCTTTTTCGCTAACGTTTCAACCCGGAGAGTTTCATGTCAATCCAAGGCTTGAAGTGTTCCAACTGACAATCACCTCACATTGTTTATGGAGAAACTCAACTGGATATTGAACATCCACAAATAACTGAAGTAAAAATCTGCACCTCTGCACCTTAAGATGAAGTGAACTGCTCTGCAACTGAAAATGAGCAAAATTGTCCATTTTCAGCTCGATCATTATTCTTAAGTACAATTTGTGACTAAATGTAACATTCTCAATATAGCAACAGGGAAACTTTCCTAGTCCTTGCAGTGTGAACCTGTCATCTGAATTTGTAAATTTTCAGGAGACTTTCAGGTGCTGAGTCACATTCCCACACATTTTCCTTCACAGTGCGTTTGTTGTTGATTTGCTGGTTTTCTCCCTTCAGCAAGAGAGACAAAAGCCATATCTCTGCAACACTGAGGCCCTTCCCATCTGTTGTCTGCTCACACCTCCACTTTGCTACATGACTCACACATTCGCACACACACACACAAACACACGCCAGTCATACACCATAGGCGGGCTTCAGCTCTAGCACTAGCTATAATGATTCCTCTGACACACATTGGGGCACATCATTCCACAGCACAGCACAGCTTTGCAGCTCAAGGCCCCTAAACCTCATGCACACTTCTCACTAGCAGGATGCTCTGTGTGTGTGTGTGTTTGTGTCTGTGTGTGTGTGTTCATGGCCATGCGGCTGAGAAGTGAGCGGCTCCTTGGGAATTTTAAGAGTCAAGCCCCCCCTAAATCTTCTTGTTTCAACTTTAGAAAATCAATAGGATAAATATCCTGTTTGCCCCTCTTGTCCTCAGCCGCCCGCCTCCAGCTCACTCAGGTTACCGGAGCGGAGAATCTCGCTCTCACCTCAGGCTATGTTTAAAACAATCCCTGTTTTTTTAGCTCTGAATGGCCAAGGATCTCAGGTGCAGCTTTTTTTTTTTTTAAATTCTATTTAACAGCGAGCGAGAGGGAGAATCATGTTAACATATGCCATTGGAGAGCGCCACTGGCTAAGTCCTCCAATCGACCTGCTCCGTGTGTGATTAGGCTAGTGAAGCTGAGCCTGGCCCAGACACAGATCGAAGAAGGTACACTCTCAATATGGATGTGAGCCGCGGCCACATCCAGCTGCTTCTATTGATTTTTTTGTCCTCAATTATATAATAGAAGCTCTGTTCTGGATTTGAACTTAAATCACATAGTTTGGCGAGCGAGCATGTCCCATAAATCAAGAAAGCATTTTGACTCATATGAAATAGGATTTTTATCGACTGTATTTGGCAGCCCCTCTGGAGAGATTTGCGTGACTACTGTGTGAATGTGCGATACGAAAGCGTATGTCTGTAGGGTTTTCTTTTCTTCTTATGTGTTCCAGGTGATTGAACTAAAGACAAAGAAGCACTGACACAAAACTTTGAGTGTACAGTTCAGCAAGCCACAACTCAAGCTCTCACAAATCTGTTTTGAAAAGCCATTGGATTAGTTCTCCCAGTACACAGTTGACTCTTCTAATTGGAAAACACCCACTCTTTTAGCCATCTGATCCATTGGCAACTTTGTTGAAATACATCTCTAAAGTCTTTACCCTCTCAGGCACATTGGTATCGATAGGAAGATGCAGGTTTGGTCACTGTGAGTGAAAACACAATTGGAAACTTAAGCTGTTTCACAGCAAAAGGAATACTCAGCTCCAAGTCTGACCTCCTGTGAAAAGCAGAATAATCTACCAATAAGAAAGAATTAGAAAAAAAAAGAATTTATCTTCTAAACTATCTAGTTCATGAAAAATTCTTATAGTGAGAATTTGCTCAAACGAGGTTTAAGTGATACTTGGATCTTATCTTTGTCTTTTTGTCTACCATTTTGATCCATTAACTTCTGTACAGACATTCAAGTCCCCCTTAGGATGAATAGTACCCCTTTATTGTAATTGTAATCACTAACTTTTCATCTAGCAGCATGATCTGACCCAACACTTTGTTTTATGACCAAGTCCCTATGAATCTTATGACGCTCATATGTAGTGCTTATCAGCAAATGGTAGCATGGTAACACAGTAAACTGAGATGATTTGGTAAAAGGAATGTCACCGTAAACACGTAAAGATGCTGAAATTAGCATTTAGCTCAAAGCACTGCCTCACAGAGCCAATAGACTGTAACACCCATACTGCCTACCTGAGCAGTGTTGTTTTGTATTTTGGTGCAGTGAAGGCTCAGGTGCAGCTCACATGCAGCTCACCTAGAGATTCCCCGACATGCTCGTGCTTCACAGCACTAATAGATGGTAAAAATGATCGCTTGCTTTGCCCCTCTCTCTCCATATGTCCCTTCATTTGTTATTAAGGCTTTCATTTGATGGCCATTATCAAAAGCAAACTCATTGTAAAAAGGCAGACTGGCTGACAAACAGCACAGCTGCAGCCCCGCAGCAGCCTGTGTGGACACCACACGCGTGTGAGCCACAGCACTTCAACAAGGTAGCCGTCACGCACAGGTAGAGTTAGGCAGTGTGGCCCTGGCATTAGTCTTGTTTTCTGCCGAGCCCACCTATTCTATTAAAGACTGCAGGAAACCTTGTGGTTTACAGTAAATGAGTTCTGCTTGTGATAAGCAAAGCTTGGAAAATCTATAAATAATTGAACGTAAAGAGAAAAATGGGTGAAAAATCACAAATGAGCTTCTCATTATGCACCAGAGTATCTCTATGTAAGAAGAAAACAAGAGGCGGTTCAAATGCTTGCATTGCAGGTGGTATTTTTAAAACCCATTTTTCACCCTGAGTTTTAAAGTATTGATTTTTTCAGGCACTTTTTAGTATTTAAATGAAACACAGAGAAAAAAAGACAAAGACCCCTACAAATACAATACGTGCCCAGTGAACAGACATTATTCTGACACACAACGTAGCACCACCTAATCCATTTCATAAAGACATCTTTCATCAGTGAGTGATAAAAGTGTCACTGTAAACTAAAGTATTTCATGCCCTATAGACCTGGTAAACTGACCCATCGTACTCCGCTCATGGAGCACAAACATCGACCTAATTTCAAGCAGCCCGACCTTCCAGCAAATGAGAGCACTGTCATTATCACCGAGTGCCATCAGACACCTGGAGGAGAAGGATGGTGGAGAGGCGGTGGCCGAAGATGGCCGGGGTTCGGTGGGAGGGAGGGTAACCTAAGCCTCAGATGCTAATCTTGCTACGCTCTGGCATTTTGGGGGATAATTGTAGCCCTGGCTGAGCTCAGGTGATGATGCAGGCTGGAGTTAAGCCCTGTCGTTTTCGCCAGTTTGCTCTTCTTCCCCTCACCTGTCCCTCTGCCTGTGCTTGGTCTTAATCTCTTTTTCCTCCCTATATCGTCCCCTCCTCCCTCCATATGAATATTCCCCAGGATGCATGACAAACCCGCAGTAAGAGGTGGTGGGGAAGGGTCGTGGGCGTAACTTTAGCTGGAGTAATGAGGCCTAATCCCCTGCTGGCTGGGGCCTGTTTAAACAGCTCCTGGCTGAGCCACCCAGTAATAGAGTAATTAACCCCAGCGCCCTCTTCTGCCCAGCAGCTCTGGTCCTGTGTGACAAACGCCCCCTATATTCCACTCCGCCTGCATTTCTGCTCTGTCATTGTCCTGGATGTGATAGGGAGGAAGATGGGAAATGATGGAAACACATCGAATCAACGCTGATGGGATATAAGCTCAAGATGGAGTGCAAAGTAATGCAAGACAGCCCCTTGTAGCCTATTGCTGCTCTTCCTTGATATTGTCTCTGTAGTGACTTGTCTTTATGTAAGAAAGCAATATCATACGTGCTGTGTGAAGAAACAGTAATAGGAACAGTTCAAGGGTCATTACAAGCGCCGAGAATCACTCCAGGCAGACAGTGCGTTCAGGTGCGAAATATATCTCTCTCCACTGATCTGATTTCCAGACAATCATACACGGCAGATTCTTTGTATTCGCTTTAGGTGGGCTCACGAAAACAATCAACACAATCAAACAGCATACACTACACACAGGCATCCCATCAAGCCAATAGGAAAAGCCTTGTGTGTTCATGTTCCGGCTCTTGCCGTCTCCAGTCGGCTTAACGCGGAAAGGCACTGAGGCGTTTGAAGTAAGCAGCCACCACACATTATGCCAGATGAAATGCTATCATGCGTGGTCGCTGAATGGTTTGTGTCATTAAGAGAATAAGGCAAACAGGGAGCCAAGCGCGCTCAGAACCTGCCTGCTCGTACGCCTTTCTGAGGGGAAGGCAAGATTAAGGGGATGCTCAGAGGCTCTCGTCTGTCAAGACTTCAAAGATGCCATCGACACTCCTTGTTTCTGCCGGCGCAGCGACCAAATCGCACACACTCTGCCGCCTCTGTGGCTGTCAAAGCTCCTCTGACATCCCCTTTATCAGGTATACAGGCTTTAATCCAGACACAGATAAATAAATCAACACACGGGGGTCCCGCTCTTTTCAGCGCCTCCTGGTGGAAGGGCATCTGCACAGCCAAGAAAAATATCAAGAAGTCATTAGTCGTCCGCTGGGGACAACAAAGAAGGGCCAATTACACGGTACAGAAAGGATAATTAATGCACAATTGTTAAATAGAGACAAGGAAAACAGTGAATTCACCAAAAAGCAGTGAGTTTTTTTTCTTGGCAGGCACATCAGGTAATTCAGTGCAAATAACAAGCAAGACATGGAATCAGCAGTGGCATCAAGGCTTACACTCTCTGAATTGGGCTCATCTCCACCTACATGCCTGAATTGAATTTCAAAGTGTATCTATCAGTTTCTACAAACAGAGAAATGTGTTGCTTTCCGCTTTTTTTTTTTCGAGAGCAGAGATCCATTTTGACACCCAGTGCAACATCTGGAGCAGACAGATGAGAAGAGAACAGAGGAGTTTGAATTAGAGTTGACATGTCGACATGCAGGCAGACACGCGGCACTTCAGAGCCAGCCCTGCACGCCGGGATGGACACATCAGTCTGTTTGAATATCGGCGAATCCTGAGTGCGAAAAAACACAGCTGAGTGGGACCGCGGGAAGCTATCTGAGATATCGACAATGAAATAAATACAGAGGAACAAACCAAAGAAGCAGCAGTGTGTACCCAATATGACTGCTTTAACTCACAGAGAACTTCCCAGGGAAGGAAGAGGGAAAAAACACATAAGCTGGAAAGACATAGTGTTGTACCTGTCTCGGTGTATTTCTGTTGGTTCTTTTCATTTTATTTTAACAGCAAAAGCGAGGCAGACAGAGATCACCACAACAGAAATATGATGTCTGAACTGAGAAGAGAGATCTGTTGTTCCATTGTTCTGTTTGTTTGTTTTGAAGACCAGTCTGGCAGCGGAAAGCACATCCCTTTCAGAATACAAAAGATGCCTTAGAGGCAACATAAGTGAAGTTTTATGCTGATGACTGACTGTTTGACAAACATCGGGGGTGAAACTGCAACTCTGTTCAGTGAGGAAAAGGAAGAAGGTGCTGATAAAAAAAATAACAGGGGTACCTGGGTAATGTGTAAAAGAAAAGGAGAAAGGGGGGTTTAAAAACTGAGGGAGTGAGAGGACAAAAAAAAACTAATTTATATCCTATAAGAGGAATGTGAGGCACCCAGGGGGGCCCTGTAAGTTGTGAAAAATTAAAGGAGACGGATTCAAACTGTCCAATTTCCACATCAAACAAACCCTGGGCTCCATGCTCCTGGAGAGGCTGCCTCATATCCAACACATAGCCTCAGAAAAGGTGCCCCCCCTCTTCCTCCTCATCCTCCCCCTGCCTCTTCATCTCCTCCACGAGTCCACCACTGCAGCCGCCATGCTTTATTATTATTATTTTTTTTTTTTACTGGTACTCTCCATTTCCTCAATAACCCCGCTCTCTAATTCCCCTAAGCACTGTACTGGTTACACTAGCCACCATCTCTCCCCTGCCTAATTATACCCTTGTGAGTCTATTAATCAACTTGTGAATTATTTAAGAAGGAGAGCTCCTCTGCCTGTAACTGGCTTTGACACTGTGAAGGAGAGACGAGAAGGGAAAGGCAGCGGGTAGGTGGGGGGAGGCTAAAGCAAGGGGGGGACAAATGTTAGGAAGGAAAGACGGAAGGCAGTAGATGGGTGGATGGAGGGAAAGAGAGAAAAGAAAGGAAATGAAAAGAAAAGAAAAGGGAGATGGAATCAGGGTCTTCTTGCATACATCCCCAGAGGACGGGGCTGCCTGTGCAGCGCTTCACCCAGACGAGACAAAACCCCCATCAACATTCACCCTGTTTGTTTTTTTTTTTTTTTTTGTGGTTTTTGTTTTTTTTCCCTTCCCACTGTCTATTTTCATGCATAAGTTTTCATGATAAACAGGAAATTCATGAATATATGGAGTGATACAGTGAGAAATGGAGGAGGGGGGGATACCGAGGGGTGAGGTGAAGGAAGAGAGTGAACAGTCAAAAGCCAAAGAGTGAGCCGAGACTGGGAAGGTATTATGTAGACAGCAGGATGCACACACACACACACACACACTTGCGTACACATGTACACACACATACACAAGCAGATGCAGTCACATACATTTACACACACACACACACACACACACACACAAACACACACACGACTTCGCATTGCAGGCGAACCGGGGTCCTTCCACTGCTTGACAGGAGGCAGCGTCTCCCCAGAGCAGCAGGTACGCGTGGCGATGGTGATGATGATGATGGCTGTGGTTGTTAGCGTGCCGGCGTCTGTCCTCCTCCCGCTCCCCTGGTCCCTCCTGCTGCAGCCGCTCCTCATCAGTCGAGAGGAGAGCCCGACCCTTCTAATGACTCCCATCGACACTGACGTCCGCCATAAGCAGCCGGGGCAGGCAGAAACAAGCGTGAAAGTGAGATCATTATAATTTTCATAATGTTTTGTGCTCTCAGTCGGACCCTTGGCGCACTGGTGCACCGCCTGCAGAATCGCAATGAACTCAAGTCTGAGGAGTGTTTTGGGGGCCGAAGAGAAGACGTTTATTTCAAAGATGGCGTGCCAGTTTAAAGGGTCAGCTCACCAAAATTACAAAAACAATATATTCTCTCCCTCACCTCTAGTGGTATCTAACCATACAGTTTAAACCATTGTTTAGGTTTATTTACCCAAGTTATGAGACATCTACGTCTAGGATTTCTGCCTAGACCCCAATACAACACGTGTATGGAATTTAATTTGAGGCACTCAAAGCAATCGAACTTGTAAAAAATTCAAGGGACTATTTCTTTAATAGAAAGTAGTTCCAAAGAAAAGTACTCACTAGAAAGTCTGTGCATTATACAGGATTATAGAGAGTGAAGGAAAGAGTAAGGCCTCAGTGCTTTGAATATCAACGTGCGCCTGTAGTAGTACGTATTGAAAAGTGGCAAGTATCAGAAGTTGGTATTGAATGATTCCTGCCTTGAGCCTGATTTAATTCAGGTTACTGAAATTTAGGACGTGGTGCTTAGAGCGCAGAAAAATAAGGTTAAAATGCAGCAGCAACATCTGCTGCCTAAGGCTGGGTATTGTTTGGGAAAGTAAACACGTTTTAATGGATTTTTTTTTTCATTTTAAAAAACATACAAATCTCCTCAATACATTGGTGTTAACTACAGAATGTTTTCTTACATAAATCAGGAAATATTGAGTATTAAGTAAACAAGTTTAAGCTGTTCAATATCTGATGCCGACTTTTGACACTTTTGATAATTTTTCCATACATGTTGTTTTGAACACATTTTGTTTGCGACAAGTATTGAGATTCCACACCCAGACCTACTCCAGAGACTATGTCCTGGTTACTGTGGACAATCCACAGAGCTTGTAGTTAACACATTGGAATAGCCTGTTTTTAGAACGAGATGTTTTACATTTTTTTTAATGAAATGAAATTCACATCCACTGAACTGGACAGGAGGAAGAAATCTCCAAACCAGATGTCTCAGAACTATCTTCGTGGTGAGAGACCACAGTAGGAAGAGACATTTGGGTTTAATTTAGGGGAACAGACTCTTTAACACTGTTTCCACTATTGTTTATTGAGCAACTGTGGGCTTCGTGTTTTCAGAAAGAGTGTGTGCACATTCGTGTATGTGTGAATATGCGTGTGTGAGTAGCACATCTCATTAGGCCCGAGCTGTGCTGTTGTCTGCGAGGGTACGTAAGTCCACACCACGCTGTCTCTGTGGGATGTTTATTAAATTAATAAAAAGTTGCTCAAGGCGAGCTGTACCAGGGAATGCCCAGGGCTCGGCTGTGATTGGCACTCTCTGCCGCCATGCGTTCTCTCCTGGGTCCGCCTGCGTTTGCTTTAACTAACTGGCCGTGACTTAGGAGAGCAGGCTGACATGAAGCCCATCTCCTCTCCCCTTCTGTACATCCCCCCCTCCCATCCATCTCACCCGTCCTCTGTCTGGCGGAGCTCTGTTTACTTTGCATGGGGGTTCAGGGAAAAAAAGACAGTGAAACCTCTTATGTTTTGACAACGACTCACTGTTCAGCTAATCATTTTAAGTATCAATTAGCCAACCTGAAAATTTGACTCAGTGGGCTCTGAGCAGATGTCATAACACGTGGGACAAGTAGAACACACTAAGGTTTGAGTGCAAAAAGGGACAATTTGAACAAAGCTGATCTCAATTGTTTGTAGTGGTCCGGTCCTGAATACATTTGTGATGAAAAATGTGTCGTGTTACTGTTGAATCATCTTTTATTCTATATTCATGACCCCTAGTTTAAATAGTTGTTCATTAGGTTTGAGAGTGAAATCATCATCTAGACCGCTCCCAATGTTTGTCGATTGGCTTCCTCAGTGGTTGTTTTTCATACTAAAAACAAAAGCTGAGCTCATGAGATTTAGATTGGGTGTGTGAGGGCTACTAATAATTATCTTCAACTTCCTGTTTTAGATCCATATTGTTTCATTTTCTGAGCAGATTTGTTTTTTTAGAGCATGGACCTAATTATGTCTGTTGTTCTTCTGTTTCCATTTACCCCAGTTTATAACTAGTAACTTGGAGTGCGCAAGGTGGCGTGATGTTAGCATCCGGCTCCTCTCCGCAAAACCCAACAGGAGGCCTGAACCAGACAGAGCAGAGGTCATGGAGAGGAAACACTATTTATATGTAAAGAGAATAATCAGACAGGCAGGGGCGGAGGAGACTCCTGAGGGGACGATGAGTCTTGTTTGTTGGAGAAAAAAAAAAAATTAGTCATTATACAACCATTTCTCACTTCACACAAACACTTTATTTAGACTATCGGCATTATGTTCCAATTAAACACAAAAGAAAAGTCTGGCATTTCAAACTCTTCAGAGAATCTGCATATCGCCTTTCAGGAAAGAAAAAAAAAACAAAGGGAAAAATTAAAATATATTATCATCTTTTAAAAATCCTTTTAAAAATAAACAAGACAAACACAAACAAAACACAACAAAAAAGCCCCACTCTGTCTCTTTCACTTTATATCTCTCTGTCTATCTTGCTCTCTCTAGCTTGGCTGGCCGACTCTCAGAGGAGGGGGAAGCTGAGAGAACGCATTTGCATATAAACTGTGAGAGGCAGGGATTGTCATCGGCGGCACATTAGACGCAAGGAGAGTGAAGGGAGAGGATTTTCATGTGCAAATTTCAGCCTCACCAACTCTGTGCATTATTATTTCATCAGCACCTAAGAAGGAAACCCCTCCGATCCCCAAATCCCACCATCATCCCCACGGACACTTCAAGATTCAGACCAAATCCCCCCGCTGCACCTCTTCCCCAGAAGGCCCCACTGCTGAGTAGCTGTTTACACCGGGGCCCGCGATGCAGGAGGAGTCAATCCGCCTCTGAGACAGGCATGAGATCAGATAAGAGAGAACCGCAGGAAGAGGGACCAGATATACACCAGTTGTGACCAGCTATATTGGTGTTCCTTGCATTAATTGCTTGTAAACTGCGAGGCTGGAGGCTTGCAGGCTTTCAAGTTTAAAAAGGAGATTACAGCCAATTAGCAGGGCCTCTGAAAACCCTTTATTGCCTGGGGAATAGCTGCTGATCCCTAATGTGGGACAGCTGTGAGCAACAAAGGAACAGTCGCAGTCCTGCTTTTGAAAACACACTTGCAAGCAGAGCACTTTCAAAACACACATACTGTGTGCACATATATATATAAAATCTCACATGCAAACAAGAAAAGCTGATTGATACCAATAGCTGCAAAGGAGTATATTATGAGCATGAAAAATGAATGAGTGTATTAATGCAACCATGCAAACGCACACAAAGTACACACGCGTTCCCAAAGTGACAAAACGGGAACAGACAGGGAGGTAAATATGTTTTAAAAGGTGAGGGGAAAACGTTTGTGGGTTGGGGAATGTATTTCATCCTTTTAAATCAATTTGTCAGGTTCTTCTTAGAGCCGCGTTACCAAAAGAGCAGACTGTTTCCCTGTAAACTGCCATCTTTAATTTCTTTGTCTGACATGCTCTACTGTACCACGACACACCAGAGACCGAGAGTGAGGTGAGCAAAAGGTTCAAAGCCCAGATGGGAGCAGAGCCTGTGTACCCCTGAGCACCGTGGATTACCTCATTCACTCTCATGTCAGACAGAAGGCAGGAAGAGGAGGAACACAAGTCGAAAGATCTCCACAGGCTCCGTAATCTACGACGATTTATACCGAGCCCCGCGACTCCCACTTACGAGTCTGACTCAATGATTTCCTTCTTCCTCTTTATCTTTTCTCCCTGTGTTTCATTCCACTTTCTGTCTGTTTTCTGTCTGTGTACCTTTCTGTCACATTCGCTGTGCACCTGCACATTCTCAGCTACACCCCGCCGTCTGGTACCCTAACACACATTAGTAAAACCAGCTGTCTGCCTACTATTCCATCTTCACGTGATGAGACACTGATCCTCTGCATGTAAAAAGGTATGGGTGACATGTAAATGTCTTAGATATTGTGCCATTGTGCCAAAAAAGGGTTTTGTTATTCAACAGTTCAACCTGTTCTTGGAATTTTCCACATAAGAAAATAAACGGTATATGCACAACAATGTGTGCAAGGGCTTAGATTTAGATAAAACGTACTGCTCAGCCATGAAAATTGACAGAAAAATCTATAAACAAATATTTACAGTAGGCTAATTTAGCTAAGAGAATATTTAAAATGAGATTATGAAACTTCTGACGGAAGAAAACACTGTTTCTCTTACACCTTAAAGGTTGAACTCATAAATGATAAAACACGCCTTTCTCAATTCAGTACACTTTGGTACACTCTTTTTATGTCAAAGTAAGTAGAAGTAAGTACTATTTGTAACTATTTTGCCAAAATCTGTACACAGCCTCGCCCTCCTCAGAGCCTGGAACAGCAGTGTCCTCAACTCAAACAACTCAAACACACTTTTTACTAAAGGCGTTCAGCTCATCTACAAACAAATCCTTAACACTGCATCGACAAGTTACTGAACTGAATCATCATCTTTTAGCAGTGGCACTCCTACATGGTGATCTCTTTCATGATATGCATTATTGTATATTATTTTGTGGGCAACAGTTTACTGAGGTCAAAGAAACAATTATGATGACTGATGCACACAGATGGTTGCTAAGTTATTAACCTTGGTTATACTGTGTATATAATGTATATTGTTTTGTACTGAACTTAACCACCAACAGACTAAAATTACTATTAAACTACAGGCAGTCAAAAGCAGTGTAATGCTATGGCATAAAGAACAGTGTTAGGTTATATGCCTCCACCAACCAATCTAGTCGTAGTTTACATCCATGTCCTTCAGACTCAAGATTAGTGTCACCAATTCAACATCCAACCTGGTATGAAATCTCCCCTTCTGTTCCTGAGTGTTAAATAATGGCCAGAAAAGTGTTTTTGTAGAACATAATGATGTCACTGCAAAGCTGACGTGGACCTTTTAGATATAAAATGTAATCTCTTCATCATTTCATCATATTAAACAGTTCTTGAGTTCTTGAGTTTTGGCCAAAAATGTGCTTCGTGAGATCAGTGAACTTGACCTTTGACCACCAAAATCTAATGAGTTCATCCTTGAGTCCAAGTAGACGTTTGTGCCAGATGTAATGAAATTCCCTCAGGACGTACCTGAGATATCACGTTCATCACAACATCAAGACTAGACAACCTCTCAGTAGAGTAGAATCTCCCTCGCCAGATGAACCCTGCAACACCATAATAATCTAAACTGTTCAAGGTGTATAAGTATTGAAAAAAGGAAACACATCGATACTGAATTTTTTTTCTTATGCAAAATAAAGTAACATGTAACTTTTGGCTTTAACCAAAGTCAGCATTGACTGAAATATTTAGTATGTTAACTTATACATTAAAACTGGGTAGCATTAAGTGTCTGTCTATACAGCATGCAAACAGAATTTTTAGGGGTCAGAATTGAACAGAAGATTCCTATAAATCATTTTGTGGTTCTACACATTTTGAGATGCACCCAAGATTATGTTCACACTTCAGTCACCTAATTTCTTCATTTGGTGCTTTCAGTCACTTTGCACAAGTGAGGGTCCTATCCTCTCTCTTTTCTCAGGGGGGTATTTGTTCATAGCATATCCCTCTCAGGAAAGTCAACAGCTGTTTCCAGTCGGGCTTAGCGGCAACATCGCCATCCTTCAACATGATGGGTTTCGCCTTTTAATGCATCTCCGTTAACCACATCCTAATTAGAACTAATGGCTTGCTCGTTAAGGAGCTCTACAGTTAATTGGCTTACTGAAGTGCAAGCAGGGGAACACCACAAGGAGGTCAAAAATTAACAAATAAAAGTTGACAAAAGTTGTAAAAAGGGGTGAGGATGACCAGAGAAAGCTGCTAACCTTATCAAACTGCATTTTGAATTAGAGGTGATCAATATTCAAGGCTATGGATTTACCACAGTTTATATATCCATCAAGGATCATAAATACTTAATGCTTTAAAAAAATCAGAAACCCCAACACACCCAAATTCTTATTCCCCAAGTTTATGGCAATCTGGCGAATCAGATATGATTAATTATAAATTGAACCATTACAGTACGCTTAAGAAGCTCACGTTCACAAATTGCATCCTCAACTGGGGTTGAACATGAATTTGCTCTCCTGGTATTTCTGCAGCTCGTATGCAAAGTCGCCAGGTCTGATTCACATGCAGGGTCCGTTCTGCACCCTGTAGTTTCATTTAGATCAAAAAGACTCAAATAGACAGAGAATCACAGGATATCCAGAATATCTGATCATCCCCCCATCTCACCTTGCCTCTGAGAATCTAAGCAGCTCCTAAGACGATCTCATTAAAACAAAGATGTAAGAACCAGAGAGAGAAATATACAACAGAAATACTTCCTGCTATTGTCTTTGCTATGAGACACGGTGAATCCAGGTTAAGTACTTCAACAATTCTCTAGGTTGGACCATTCAGACCAACGATGGATGCAGGAGGACGCTTTGACAGTCACACCATATTAGTGCAGTAACTGTAAAAAGGCCTACCTGGGATTTGTTCCCTAAAAATACTCTCACACCACTGGAATCCAGAGCCTCTCAGGAGCCTGATTTGAAACCTTGCAGCCTAAGGACAAAGCAAGCAAAGGCAGAAAAATAAATAAAAATAAAAAAACCATGCCCCCAAACCACTCCTATTATAGACACAACATGGCAAACAGTGGAAAACAATAGAGTTATTTCAGCACAGAGCAGAGCAGGACGGAGAGCGATGGCATCTTGGGGCAGAGGGCTGCAGGGCTGGGTGGGGGCCTCCCAGGCGGAGGTGGAAGGAGGGGTGCTCTAATGGGCTCAGGGAGGCTGGCGGGCCCTGCTGGAGGCCCACGAGAGGCCCTAGCCTGTGGTCTTGCCTTGGGCAGGCCTGCCACAGCAGCAGTCAGGTGGGCTGACAGACTGAGGGAGAGGAGGCCCTCCCCATGTGGCCTGCCATCACCCCCCCCCCCCCCCCCCCCCCAATGCACACACACGCACGTCCTCTCCCTCTACACAGATGTTCAGGGTTTAGGGAGCAACAAGCTGTGCAGAAACAAACAAAGACGGGGATTTAACATCTCCAAGTTGCATCCAAATGATATCTTTCACTGGATCGCACTAATTGAGTCAATCTGTGGTACTTTTTAATTTAGAGTAAAGCATGTGTCGACATCTCTGCTGCCAGATTAAAAGTTAAACGTTCACTCATGCATCATGGAGAAGAGAGAAGTATGAGGTTTATTAATTAATGGTCATTTACAGGGTTGAATTATACATCAACACGAGCCCTCCACCCTCACATATATTAGTACAAAGTCTGTTTTCGTGCTGTGTCTGCGAGAGAAGAAAGGGCAGGCATCAATGTGAATCTGCGCATCAACACGTCTTTTTTTCTCAGGTGTGTTATGGAGTTGCTCCGTACTTATACAGTCGACCTTTAGCCCCAAAGCTCCCCAAAGCCCCATCCATATAGCCCACTGTAGGAGGTAAAGATCTAGGCCGCCCAGCCTGGACTCTCCCCTCCTGACCAGCGAGGCATGTGAAGCCTCTGGCATGACTCTCAGCATGGGAAAAGTGCAGCTTTATCACCGCTGCTCAAACATTCATCACACAACCTCTCCTACAGCGCGCTCCAAAGGGAGACAATACCGCCTCCATCAAGTCCCATTTGAAGCTGCCGATTTAGGCAGAAGGTGGCAGAGAGGCAACTTCAAAGTTTTTTGGAGCCTGGGTCGACGCACACATCACACCAAAGAAGAAGAAGGAGAAGAGAGGAGGGACAGCCGAAGAGGATCAGCTCTCTCCAGTCAGGAGGGAGGTCATTATCAGGCCATGTTTACGCCGTCACAGAGTACACTGATGTGTGCTGCTGTTTTAACATTTGGAATATAGTACTGCAGCCATCACTGCAGGCAAAATAGTTTATGTGCCTGTGTTTGTCTATGTATACGTGTGTGTGTGTGTGTGTGTGTGTGTGTGTGTGTTGTTCCATAAGTCTACTGAGAGGACTCTTTAAAGGGTATTTGCATTATTTCCTGCATAGAGAGGTGAATGTCAGAGTTTCCCCAGTGAATATCAGCATCTTTGCAATATAAATACAATACGGCATCAGGAGAATACACTGCGAATGTGTCAAATTTAACAACTCATTTGGTTTGTTATGGACTCCTTAAACTGTCAAAAACAGACAAAAATCTGCAATAATTTATATGGTTCCAACAAATATCAAACTGACTCAAGAATTTTGTTAACATGAGCTCATTGATTTGCCCTATTTTGTCTTGTTGCTAAATGTTAACACCCATTACTAGAATACAATGGAAACAAGAACGGCACTGAACTAAATGGCAATATGTTTATAATTCTAACACAAATTTTAGAACTAGGAGAAAATAAGGTAGTGAATTCCTGCACAACGTCAACACTCAGCCATCGATCTTCATCAGGCATTAAACTGTTAGAGGAGATTAAATGAACACTGTCTCAAGCGTTTGTGATTCCTTTTTTGATTGGTTGTTGCAGCCAGTGGTTTGGGTATGAGAGTTTTCATATAGTGAGTTTACTGCCTGATGATGGTTTATGACTGAAACACTGATTTTTCAATACAGTTAGTGCTGACAATGTGTGGGAGTTCACTACTTCATCCTCAAACGCACCTGTCTACCAGGTGTGCATGTGAGAGCCAAGTAGGTAAGTGTATGTAGATATAATAATAATGAGATGAGTTTTCACATAATTACAAGATACAGATATTGTCATTGTGAGAAAGAGTCTATAGTTTTTATTTCTTTGGTGAATGTAATGCACTTTTGTACCAGAGTACTAAGAATTAAGATACAGTGCGGAAACAGACATTTAATTCATGCATCCAGCTGAAACATAATATTGTGAAAAGGTGTGAGTATCCAACAGTTCTATGACAGCAAAGAAATCAATGCACACTGACTAACAACCTAAAAAGGTTTTTGTGATGCTAGTAATGACCAATTTATTGCATACGCAAAAGGTGATGAAGTGTAAAAAATGCAAAAGTGAATTTCTGGTCATAGGACTATTGTCAACACTACGTATAGGTCGTGTAAGTTGTCAGTGTGTGGGTGTTTTGGACATTTCTCATCAGTGACTAAAGCTGGGCAGACAATGAGCCTAATTTCAATGGCTTTCTTGCAGGTCAAATATGCAAAGTAAAGATATGCTGTACCTTGTGTTTATTGTCTTGCAGTTTGAGCAATTTTATGATCTGATTTCATGACCTCTGTCAAAATGTGTTATTAACTGTGCACTTGAGTGCAATAAACTGCAAAATATTGTCTGCATCTTCCTCGCTGCAGGTCCATAATCAGCCTTCTTTACCTTTTTTGTCCATGTAACCATGTTGATCAGTTAATCAGTTCATCTGATAGTTTGACATTACAAGCAGTATGTTTCGGCAGAGCAGAGAAGCCAATGAAAATGTGTACAGTGAGATAAATCACCATAGAAGATTAATACAGTGTCTGCCCAGCATTAGGTCTTGTAAAATGCTTTGTTTTTCCACTATATGGGCATTCAAAAAACTGTTGGCATCCTTTTAAGAATCAAGAACAATAAAGAACAATAAATGTGCAGTTATTTCTCTGGGTGGCAGAGATGTTTACAGACCTGCTGTGCCTCTCCTGTATCTACAGACCAGTTAACCCATATTTCATAAACACACAGTGTGACTGAAAATAGAAAAACAAAGTCAAACTATGCCGTATCACTTCCATATTTGAATTGGAAATCTGGCAAAGTGACGATAACAACCTTGTGCACTCACTCGGAAGGCGAGAAGAGGGTTAAATGAACAAAGCCTTGAAAAAGAGTCCAATTCTCCAGCTCCTGCCCCAATCCTCGCAGTTACCCCCGCAAAGTACACAAGAAAAAAGAAAATAGTATCATGCATATCATTCATTAGCAGCAAATAAAAGAAATTCTCTCTAATAGTGCCCCCAAATCCCCGAGCTCCCAGCACCACAGAGCGGGGAACTAAAGAAATGGGGGAGAGATGCAAAAGGAAGCCGTCTCCCTCAAGTGCTTGTTAGGCCCAAATTATTATGGCGATGAATAATTTTAAAAATAAATAAGAAAATAAATAAATAAAAAAAGAAACATTTATAGATCTAAGTATTATCAGAGGAGCCGCGGGTCTGTTGCCAAGCTCTCTGGGCCCGTTTGAAATCTGCCTTTGTTTTTCACTTTGATCTTTAACTGCTAACCTATCCATCGCTTCACCTGGTCCCCTGTTAGCGCTTCTTCACCCACTTCCTCCTGTTAAACTTTTCTCAGCGTGGCACGGCACTGCCCGCACTAAGTGGTAATCATAATCGCATCATCATCATCATCATCATCATCATCATCCTCATCCTTTCTCTTCGTCGTCATTAACTTTCTGTTCTTTCACAACAATAATTAACATACTGCACAGGGAGCAAGATTAGGCAGAGAGATGCAGGAGTAAATGAGGGAATATAGAGGAACGCAGAGCAAAGAGATGAGGGAAGGCAGCCATGTTGGAGGAAAAAAGGGAAGGAGACACGAGAGAATGCTGCGACCAGCTTCTCTACTCTTGCTTCTTCTCCTGTCATCATGATTTTCTTCTGATTTACTTTCCTCTCGTACCCCTTTTGATCTCATTTCCTTTTCTCCTGTTTTCTCTCATCTACTCATTGTATATCTTTTCTACTCTTCTTCGCTCTTTTCTCTCCTCTAATGTCACTTCCTCTCCTCTGGTCTCCTTTACTTGAACCCTGTGTCCTCTCATACAAGATAAAAGGTACTCTCATATGCTTTCCTCTTCTCCCTATTTGTTTCATTCAGTCTACTTCCTCTCATTTCCCTTTCTTGTTCTTTCATTTGTCTCCTCCCATCTGCTTACGTTTCCTTTCTTCTTTCCTCTTCTATTTTCATTCTTCCTAATCTTCCTCTCTGGTTTCCTCTCCTCAGTCCGTCCTGTCGGCCTTTCCTACCCATTTGTTCCCTCGCCCCTTTTTCTCATTTTTCCTCATCAAACCCTTTTCTTTCCTTTTGTCTCATTTCTTTTCTTGTTTCCTCCACTCGTCTCATCTCATGTCCTTTTCTCTCATCATCTCATCTCGTTCTATCTCTACTTTGTATTTTTCCCCTTTCATCCTCTTCTATTCTTGCTTCCTCTGACTTTGCCTCCTATTGTCTACTCCCCTCCTTAAGTTTCATCTCCTCTTGCTTCCTCTCATTTCTCTTAGTTCTCATTTCCATTTGTCCCTATGCTCAGATCTAATTTCTCATCCCTCTTCCTCAACTACTTTTCTCTCTCAAATGTTGTTTCCTTTAATTTCATTTCATCTCCTCATACATCCTCACCTCTCTTTTCCTTCCTTTCCTCTCACTATATTGCCTTTCATCTACTATACTCTCCTCCCATTTTGTTTTCTCTCCCTCATCTTATTTCCTCAGGTCTTGCTTGCTAGTTTACCTTCCTTTTTCCCTCTCCTTGTTTTTTCTCAGTTTCCTTTTTTCTTTCCCTTTCATTTCCTTGTCAGTTTCCCTGTCCTTTCATCTCATTTCCTTTTCACTTCGCTTCCTCTCCTCTCATTTCCTCTTTCATTTCTATTTATCCCCAATCACTTAGGCCTACTTTTCTCTCATGTACTCTTGTTTCTTTAATCTCATTACAAGTTCACTCATCTACTTTACTCTTCAATCTATATCTCTCCTCTCTTCTGTCCTCTCCTTGGGTTTCCCTTCTTCTTACCCCATTCTCCTCTCATCTGCTTTTTTCTTCCCCTTTTGTTGTCTCTTCTTTCATCTCATCTACTTTGTCCTTGTTTCCTCTGTCTGCTCTTCTTTTTTTTTCCTTTCTCCTCCTCTACGTCCATTGCCTCTTTTGTTGCTTTCTCTCCTCTCATCCCCTTATCTTAAATTTGTTTCGTCTCACTTTTTTCCTCTAATTTTGTTTCCTCTCTTTTTCCCTCAACTCTTATTTCCTTTCTACCCATTTTATTTTCTCACTCCTCTTCCCCTCATTTCTCTTTCCCACTTATTTTTTTTCCTCTCATCTCCTTATTTCCTCCACTTATCTCCTCTCCTTGTTTCCTCCACTCTCCTCCCATCATACTCCTCCTGAGGTTTCTGACCCCCCAGTGCAGGGACATCCCAACCCTGTGCTCTGAGCCCGGCCTCTGATTGATATTGTAATGAGACTTATCCCAACATCCCTTCCTCCCTGTACTCTTCCACACATCCCCTTCACCCCACTCCTATATTTCCTGGTACCCTTCCTTACCCCCTCCACCCCTTTAGCTCCCCGAGCCCCCGAGTGGCTCGCTCGATTCCGTTTCATCACACATCAAACAGGCCTGACGCTCTCCACGCAGGCAGGACCCAGGGACCGCAACATCTGCACAGGGAGGCATGTGGGGGTGTGAGGGGGAGACTCCGGCCTCTGAGGGGGGGGAGACGACACACCGTGCTACAAGCAGATGTCACAGGAACCCGAACAGCAGGCTGGGGGGACGCCGCAGGGAAAGAGAGACATAGTGAGGGACCCACCCCTGCAGCCCAGCCTGGGGAAGGAGGAGAGAGGCGATGAGCCCGAGCCTCTCCAAACAATTCTACTCTGCTCCCCTCTCCTCTCCTCACCTTGCAGGCCAGCTCCCCCTTCCTTCCCCCTTTTGACAGTACAATTAGGTAATTAGTCACCTCAGCGGTAATAACCTAATCATTACTTGTCTGTGTGTTTTACCTCTATTTCAAAATCTATGTCCTCCACAGGCACTCCCCTGAGTCTTGACGTGAAGGTGCAGGGGCAGAGGAGGCGTACAATTACCTTTGTCTGGCTACTCCCCGTGGCACAGAGAGAGCTAAGGCTCTGATCCAGACCAAAACAAAGGCCCTTTTTAATGGAGACAGAGAACCTGCTCTTTGGAGAGGGTCAAGATTGCTCTCACATCCATTAACACCAGAGCTATTTCATCATTGCCTAGTTCTGGCAGGCAAGAGCTGTAGGGGGACTGTGATCAGCCTCTGTTGAGCGCAGACGCTGACATTTCCCCAGTTAGTGAAAGTGGCAATCGGGAGCCTCCGCTGTCAATGAGTCATCAAAGGGCTTGTTTGAGAACAGCTGTTGACGTCAGTGCACTGCCACAAGCATTAACCCTAGTTGAGAAGTGAAGTTTTTTTTTTGAATTGCTGATGATCCTTTCATCTGCATGGGCAACATGCAGATCTCAAAGTCTCAAAGTTCACAGAAATGTTATCTGTCATCCAAAGGGGATCAAATTTTGACAGCATTTTTAGAAGAATTTGGAGAAGTTAAGCAGAACAATGCATGTCATTAATGTGGTTTTTGCATTTCCCCCCATTAAATAAAAATACCTCATACTTTGCATAGCTGTCAAACATTTTCCAAGGCATACATTTAAAAAAATGCATTTAATGATTTTCATTTTCCAGGAAGCAACTGGGTTTCATTCATGTCAACGCAATATGAAACTCAACTTGGATAATGCACTATTGAGAACATGTTACTCTATCTCACCAGAAGCTATACACTTAAGGCTTAATACTTGAGACAAAAGCGTTCAGTTACAAGTTAAGTTATGATATGTTACAAAAATGAGGCCTTCTTGCCGTCTTGCTCTGATTGGATTGCTGTGAGTCTTGAAATTAAAAGCAAAAAGCATTCATGTCAAGTAAAATTTCATACTAATGGAGATAGCTATTTAAACGAGCCTACAGCCATGCTAGCAGCTGTGACTGCACTAGTGCTTTGAGCTATATGCTAATATAGCATGTTAATATGCACACAATGACGATGCTAACATGCTGATGTTTAGCTAACATTCTGATAACATTAAACATTTGCTAATTTAAATATTAATTCGCAAATGTTAGCAACCAAGGTTGTCGAGGTGAACCAACCGACAGAAGGTTAGTACTGTCCCAAGACTATTAACACAGCTCTGAACATAAACTGTTCAAACATGCTGTAATTACAATAGTCAGCATTTAGAGAGCTGAGGGACTTTTATCTTGAATTCTAATTTGCTTTTTTGAGACATGATCTGCACTCCTCAAAAAAAGCAGCTGTGCTTTTAGTTGTGCTACTTTGCCAAGATTAAGTTAACAAAAATAAAAGATGACGCAATGATCACTTGGACGGATCATGCATGCATCTTGAGCACGTCTTTCACATTGACTTTAATAACACACTGAACTGAAAACAGACCAATAACTGTTCAGAAAAACAGTCACATATGTAAAAAAAATATGCACCTTTGAAAACAGTCAGCAGTAGGTCAATGTACGGCTGTGAGTGGTCTAAAATATGCAAAAACATTGGCACCGTCTTTCAGTTGACCTTTCCTGGATTTTTATACTTGACGCATCAACTACAACTACTATCTACTTTTCCTTTTGGAATATTTATCAAATCTCCACAGACTACAAGTTTCCCAGCAGCACGGAAAAGCTGCTCATCTTTGCAATGAAACCACCCTCATCCATTCCCTCATAATCTAGTCTCATGTTTTTGGTCTGTGGAGTTTAGATCCCCCGCTGTGCTCGCAGCGACAGCCGTCCTGTCATCCTCTTTATTATTCAGATTTCTTGGAGCCAAACAGCTGTTTTGCATGGCAGATTGAGTCAGAGCTTGTCCTGACTTCTGTCATTCAGGTGACGGATAGAAGCTCTGAGGTGTTGAATTATGGCACACCAAGAAACACAAAGACAAGTTGCTGTTGAGAAGTAGCTGATATCACAATCCCCAGTACACCAAAGAAGGATTGCAACAGACTGTACTTTTTAAATGTACTGTGGGTGTTGTTAGTGTGAAATCTTCATATAGTGTACATCCATACTTGTATATAAATCGAGTTTTACAACAAATAAAACATCCAGACTTCATGTGCAGGGATTTCTAACTTTGGAGACAAGCGTCAAAGTATAGAGAGAGAAAATTAATCGCTGCAGCCAGTAACAATATTTCTCCTCCATAACAAACTGCTGCAAATGGATTTCACAAGCAACTATGTGGTAGGCAGCAGCCTTTATTAGACGGAGCTGAATGCATTACTTTAGTTTGACGGCGAAGTCGGTGCACTTTATCACAGTCTGGGTAATGAGAGATAACTTCCCAGCGTCTGCGGGAAGCGAGTCCGGCAGCACAACCCCCATGCATTTTTTATCAGCTGCAATTACTCAGAGCTTGTTGATATTTCCCATTCGTTTCATTTGGGAACATTTGCATCAGATAACCAGAGGCCTGCTGTAGGGCTAACTGAGCCATGCTGCAGTAAATTATAGGTATCTGACTGTCCGACAAGTCACCGGAGGATTTGCTAATGGCCAGGCAGCAACACGAGAGGTCAGCCAGTTCCTGTTGACGTTTGGCCGGCTGTCAACTCGACTAGTAGAGTGGTTTATCCACTTCAACAATTCCTGTATCAAAACTTGTGAATGCTATCTTTATATGCTGCCAACTGTTTAGACAATCAATATTATCAAACAGGGGGTGGTTTTTGGTCCCATGTGCCCGCTTGTGTGGTTGCATCTCAAAAACTACTCAACAGATTTTCCTAAAAAAACTGGTGGAAAGTTTGGGCCAACGCAGAACTGATTAGATTTTGGTTCATCACAAGGTGTAAAAGAACATTTTGTGTTTTTATCCCCAAATTTCTTGGTTCTAAAAAAATCTTCCTGTATAGGCCACGCATAATTGCTAAACGGTCTGCAAAGTGCTTTTACAGTAGTTTCACAATCTGCCTCTCATTCTGCAAAGGTTGCACCAAAGCATGGCTATTAATCAGGGTTTAGGATTTATCTATAAATGTGTTTTTTCATCAAGGTCCAGATTCAGCCTAAAAATGACCTGATTTTAGCTTGCTCTACAAATTGAAACCAGTGGTTCTCCACCCAAACACTTATCTATGCAACCAGTGACAAGTAGTTAAAAGGCAAAAATGTTAAGAGCCACTCACTGCCTTAGAGTAAAAAAAAGAACATTGCACTGTGTACTGTATTGTCTCTTCCTTTGTCTCTTTCATACTGCAAATTCTCCCATCCATCATAATTAGCAGCAGTTCTGCTCAATTAATGCTGCAGGTTTGAAGTGCAGATGATGGGCTGAATATCAATATCTCCCTGACAAGATTGGGTAGATCAGGGCTGATTGACAGGCAGTCTTCTAACCCGATCAAGGTGCAGAGACCAAGGTGGCTGCTTCCTGGTGTCTCCGATTTGTTGTAATTGACAGGTGCAGCGAGATGTTCGGGGGTCCTGGTGGAGCTCGGCGCCGTTTATGCAGATTAACACGTCAAAAGTACAAATGAATAAATAAACTGGTAAGCACAAATCAGGCATTTAGCCTGAGGGGATGCCATCATTACCAGATTAAACAAAGTGACTAATCACAAAAACAATCCGCTTCAGAAGTAAAGGAAGTCAAAAGACGCCAAAGCTTGGGGGTAAAAAGCTAAGCCATCTTAATTATTCAGCTATAGGCAAACAAAGATATGAATTCATAATTAATAGAGCAACGACAGATAAAATTTTTATCTTTGAACAGATATTGGAGATTATGAAGTTGTAAGGTGACTGCTTTGATGAAAGAGAAAGTATTCAGCTTTCTACAATATTTATGTGACGACATATAGGAGAATCGGATGTTTTTGACGATGGAAATGCAAAATTCAAACCAAAAATGAGCCTTGAGGGAGGCATCACGCGAATGGCACAAATTCCCAAAGCAGCCCGCCAGTGTGGGTACCTGATGTAGAGTCCTTGTGGGAATACTTTGGGTCAGTCTAAAGAAGAAGGTGGGATAACACATAACGAACAAACAAGACCCATGCAGGGTGTTTTGACACTAAAAAGAAAATCCTTCTTCCTTTGAAACCCAAATGAGCTGATGCGAGGTCTTCGTTCCAAACACACACTCATGCCACTGCCCATGAATCGAATCCTTAGATGTTTTAGCCTGAACCAGAAGTGATGTTTTTTTCTGTTTTTTTTTTTTTTTCAATATTGCCGAGCTGACCAGAGCAGCCGTAACCTCAGCTTGAACTTCCTTCATGCCTGGACACAACTCAGCTGTAAACACATCACTTCTCTTAAATTGGCCTAAAAGCGCCCCTGGTTTCCAGACTTCCCTACACGCACTGTGGACACCAGCCTCCTTTGACCTTCACACCAAGCCGTGGCCCGAACCTTGGCTATTGATTTTTCTAACTATCTGTTTACTCCTCGTCTGCACACTTTCCCAGCTGCTTGGAGAGCATCGTTTGCCCCGAGGCGATCAGCGGGGCTCAGCTTGTTCCAGTCTTTGATCATCGTTCAGCCAGCGGATTAACATATGCACACTCTCTTCCTCTCTTTGTCGCTGAGCTTGATAATAAATCTATGGCCTTCCTCTCTCTCCCTCTCTCTCTCCTCCCTCTCTCTCGCTCCAATATGGGGCGAGCCATGAATCAATCACCCCGCTTTACGCCTCGTGTCCGACATGGATGCAAATCACAGAAGGATCTGTGGGTAAAGCTCTGCTTATTAAAACCCGATGCCTGACTCATTACAACCCGCTCATGCACATGCATGACGCCAAAATGAACAGCAGGTAGCACGCGTGAAATACAGCAACATTGGTGGAGATAAAACACAGACAGGCGAGATTAACCGATTTCTGCATCTCTTATCTCAACGGAGGCCAAAACTAAGCCTCACCCACTTTGCCAAAACTAAAAGAGAATCGAAAGCTAATGAAGTTAATTACCGCGTCATTGTGGGAGGTTACAGCCTTGTCTAAAAGAGGCTTAATCTGAGGGAAACTGCAGTGCGGAGGCTTGCCTTCATACCTGCCCTTGCTGTGCAGTAAGTGTACTAATTAAGGTTGGTTTGAGCCTACAACCACCCCAGTTAGCTCACTTAAAGGGCCAGGGCTTCTGGGGTTTAGAACAACACTCATAAGGACTCTGCAACTAGGACACTGAGTAAATGTGTGTGAGACCGGGCAGGAAAAAAAGAGAAAGTGTGTGTATTTCCAGGTAGACAGGTGACTTTTTTATCTTAAAAAGCAAGCTATGTGGTTTCTCTAATGGCCACTGTTGAGACACACCCTCACTCCCCGTTGCCTTTCTTATTTATTACGACCTAATTATATCAGTGTGTCAGCTAACGTAACCAGCTTCTTGCCCTAAATGCCGCAATGCTCTCATGGCTGTACTTGTACTTGCAGACCTTATGTTTCCGAGCAGTGTACCATTTAACCACGTCTTCTTGAGGCACACAGGGTTGTTTAGCCTGCACTTTTTTTCCGTTCAGTCTATCAAGAATGCAACGGAAGAGGCAGAGGATCACATGCGGTTAATAAAAATACAGTAACAACATGAGCTCAGGACTGGCAAGAGGAGGAGAAGGAGTAAATTTGGATGAGTTCCCCCCTTAATCATCAGCATGTCGGCCTGAGTGGGCCTGTGAGGTGCCGGAGCTGGGGCCCTATTAAAAAAACGAAGCCCAGCTTGCCGGAAAAGATCCGTCCTCTCACCTCGGAAAACAACAACCCCGCTCGCCCCGACTGCGAGACAATCAGCCGTGCGCTGCTCAGGGTGAGACGGCAGTGACCCGCCATGCCGAGATGAAGCTAGTTCTACACACTGATGAGCACTTTCACAGACATCAAACGGGGGTGCAGCAGACCTCCCTACGACCTGCCTGTGCTGCCTTGTCTCCTGCTCTCTGCTTTTATTTGAGGTTGATACGGGCAGACGGATCGGCAAATATCGATCACGGCGCGCTCGGTAAAATTCTCCCTCCAGGTTTGAGAGGTGATTACAGGCCCTGGACCCAGCTGATGCAGACTGGGTGGGTGTATGTGTGTGCATTTAGGTTTTTCCTACCCCACCTGTCAGACAGGCCGAGGAGAGCAGCCCTATATTCTTTGGTTCGAGTGTCTCCAATCATCTGCAGAAGAGAGATATCCTTTAAAAAAACACCCAGACGGACAGGCAGGCAGGCAGGCAGGCAGGCAGGCAGGCACACTGTACAACACAGAAAATAGGTTATAAAGCGCGGAGAATAATGCATGTGAATCCCAATCATCGAAATTCAAATGATTTGGATGTATCCCCAACCAGCCCTCCTCTCCTTGTCTGCCTTCTGTTGAGGCCTTAGAACTCACCAATAGGATCGGAGGGAAACAGGCTGCAGATTCAGAGGGTTTGCATTAGGAATGGCCCGTTATTAATTAAGCTTGTGAGGATGAGTTTTTTGACAGCGGCTCCCGAGGCGGCGAGCGGTGTGGATCTTGGCGCTGACCTGGCCCAGCAGGGGTAGAAGCTGTGTCTTTGAGGTGGTGGTGGTGGTGGGGGTAGCGGGGTAGAATGGGTGGTGGGCGGGAGAGAAAGAGGAGGAAGAGGTGGGGGAGGGGGGTAGGCTGGCTCCATGCCGACAGCCAGGCCTGCCACGTCTGCGTGCCCGCTTTGAAGTGTCACCTTGAGGGAAGAGCCGATGGCCGGGAAGCCGGGAGGGCGGGAGCCGCGGAGAGGAGTGGCACGGTTGGCATTGCCAGACATGGCGCTTTAATATTGCATGGGCTCCCGTCCATCTCTGTACACACTCAGGACATTCCTTCTGCTTGATTTAGTTTGAAAGTAGATCTTTGTTTTTTTTCCGCTCCTTTCCCCTCCTCTCTCGCCATGCTGTGGCTCAACACCTGTGCTGGTTTTGTGCTCATTCTTGCCTGAACAAATGTCAAGCTCTGCAGTCAGAGGAACTTTAACAACTCCTCGCATTATCAAACTTGACAGTGTTGCAGTTGGCCTGCTGAGTGATGCAGAGTTGATGCATATGGCTTCTTATAACTACATTAAGTAATTACACTGCAAAAATCATTTCCATCTTATGAAGTCAGTTCTATGTAAAATTTGAAATATTAGAAATATTAAAATCTTCTTTGAGAAAATTTTTCTTCAAAAAAGTAAAAAAAACTCTGCAAGTGCAGTGAGAATATTCAAACATGATTCCATTAGAGGGGACATTAATTGAAATTCTTTCCAGAAATTTGTATCTTAAAACAAGATTACACACCTAAGAACAGGTCACCAAACATCTGTTTACTCCACTGTGTTGGACAAAGAAACTAAAAGAATACTGTAACATTAAAAGGCCATTCTGACTGATTTCAGTGCACAAATATTTTTGTACTTGCTGGACCTCTAACTTTATTTCGCCCCTCTACCGTCATGCATATTAAAACAAAAAAGAACAAGACAGTTTGCTCCTTGAGAAACAAGAAGAATGAAATCTAGTTTTAGAAAATGCATGAGACGAGAGATAATCTGCATAGAAAACTGACAGACTTTCTTCACTTGTTTTAAGAAAATAACACTTTACGGACTAAGTTATTGGCAAAAATGACTTGATGAAACACAGTCTGTGATTATCTTTTGCCTCAGAATAAAAATGCAGAGACTGGTAAATCAATAATGATGTGCCTTATTGGCCGACTTTCTGCAAAATCTAAGGAATATTCACTGTAGTGTTTCTAATTGCTAATGTTGCTTTCATCACTTCCTCAAATGGCATCCTCCTTTAAGAAAATGAAGCCATATCACTGGGGACTTAACTTAAACTTCTACTATTTCTCTCCAGTCGCTGTGTGTTTGCCTGACCTGCTGCCAGCACAGTTACAGAGCGCGGCGGAGAATCAAACATGGCGTTAGTTTGAGGAGCTGCATGAGAGGGAGTTTATCAACAGAGGCTGCAGGAAGGAGGTGTTTTGAAGTGAGGAAAAACGTATTTAAAAAAACACTCACACTGCACGCACTTTCTACCCACTTTAACAACCGTCCCAGTTCACAAATAGCAGTTTTAACTCCCCTGATTAGCACTGACATCTGCAGCCTTTCATCTCTCCCTCCATCTTGTTTTTTTAATCAGATTAACCCAAACGGGCATCCTTTAATGGCCTCTTTTTTAGGAAAGCTGAAAGAGGAGAGATAATTAAAATAATTAAACCGCTGGGACCGGTCTGTGTGCGCTCATCTCCCGTTCTTTTCTTTTCTTCTTGCCTTTAAGTTTTGATACTGCCTTGCTTACTGATTCAAGCAGCACACAGAGAGAAAGACTCATCATCCTCACTTAATTGCATTAAGTTGACTCTCGGAGGTCCAATTTTTCCCTCCAAAACCAACAGCCAATGTAGGATCTGATCTTTAGGTGCATGTCAGCTATCTAAATGTGGAAGTAGAGGGGGGAGGGCACGTTTCTAAACAGCCTTTATGGAGCATATTTATTTAGTCAGTGAGTGTATTTTGCATAAGGCCGAAGATAAAAAAGGGGGAAAAAAAGTATCCTCTTTAATGATTATTTATTCATGGACTTTTAAGCTTTTAATGAGGACAAATGAAGCCGTTTTCCAGAGTGTCAGTATGTAGTATGCTTACCAAAAATATTCTTGTTTAGCATTTTCTTTTGCACTGTGTGTCCATGAGGAATAAACACTAACATTTAAATATAACTAGGAGTTTGGAGTGAGACTTTTAAGCGATCAGTTTATCTTGATCTTGCATGAATATAAAATTTCCCACAAGTTTTGATCAGATGATGATGATTTATTAATTTTCCGTAATCCTTGTAATTGAAGCTAAATTGCTAAAATGTAATTGGTGACCACTGGATGGGAGAGATTTAAAGTCAAAGTGGTTTTCCAGAGTCTGGATGCTTTTCAAAATAAAATTTTTCAAACTTATTTCAAACTTAAACTTGCACAGCAACTTTAGCAATCAATGACCTCCTGAACTTGACAAATATATGATTCTTTATATCAATTATTCACTCCTGTGTAATTCATTCTCATTCATATTAACACATGCATCATACGTTTGTACCATCTAACTTCTACACTGACAACCCGAAGAAAAAAAGTAGGCTATACCGCACCGTCAGAGTTATATTTTGCATTATAGGTGTACATATCTTGAATATTATAATAACACATCTTCAGATGAATTCAAACTTTACTTCCTGTCAAAAAGAATCTAATGAATTCTAGCATGAGGATTTTACCGAGAGCAAGAGCCCCGACATCCTCCTTGGAGTGCAGCCCCAACTTTACACAAGCTCGGATGTCTTTTTCCCCCCTCATACACTTTCACTTCATTCAGATCATTTTCACAGGGCTTCATTTCAAGTTGGCACAAAAAAAGGAAAGAATCCCTTTGCTGGAAATACTTAAGATTTATGTTTAAATTTTCATGGAATCTTTGAGAACATTGAGGAGCAATTTCACATTTGCACTGACATCTAATTTCTCAAGTAGAGTCTGAAAGCACAAATTGCCAAGGATTCCCTATGTGCCCAATTATCCTGCATCAATTTCCTTGACCCTGCGGAACACTGGTAAATTAATCATACCATTTTTTTCTTTTTTTTGGACTCTCTCTCTCGTGAAATACATATGCACGCGTTTGATAAACTAATCATACTTGGTCGGTTATACTCACAAAAAATGATTCCGTCCTGGAAACAGGATGAGATTTAACAGCAAGGCCCAGGGAATTGGGATCTGATAAAACACACACAGTTACGTATGTACATACACACAAAACACACACACACACATGAAAAAATACAAACACAAAATGACAGCATACCATAGTGGACGTGTTAAGTGAATGTATTAAGTTCTCAATTTTTCTCAAGTTTTGTTTTTTTTTCCTACTATGTACATATTTGTTTAAAAAATTCAAATAAATTCATGAATTAATAAGACCGATTTAATTGTATAAATCAGTGTGGGGGAACTTTTGTTCAAGCGTCAATGATATTTATGCTTTTCGGTTTATTGTCTGCTGTGTTTGCATAAGGTGTTTCTGTTTCAACAGTCGTGACATGACTACTCCCTTACTAAATAACTCAATAAAAAACACAGAACAATAAAAAAAAAACATTAAAAAGCACTACTCATCAATATCATCAATCCTGCTGTCATGCATTGACCTGACGGGCACCGTTAACAGCCTAAGGATCTGAATCATCTCCCATCATCAACTGTGTGACACCATATTTACCAGGCTGCCTTACCTGTTGATCCTAACATGGCTGCAGCGGCCTGTGTTAACACTGGAGCAACAGTGTCCTCTGGTGGAAACAGGACAACAAACAGAAGAACAAAAGTAAATACAAACAACGTGGAAACAGGGACACCTACTGTACAGCATCTGTCAGAAAAATACACACAGAATTTCATTCACCTACTTTTGGGAACGTCAGCAGAAAAGATGTTGGAAATGTCAAAGCATACATTGGAATTGTAGGTTAGATAGAAAAACATTTCCAGCACAACAGTCTGATGAGACGATACACAAGGTGCTTTGACGTGAAAACAATGACCAGAAAACATTTTTCATCATCCAGTTCTATGTGACACTACTAAAAATGTATGGAGCAGATATTTTCACTTTTACCAGGGTTTTTTTTTTTTTGGAAAAAACATTGGTATTAGTTTTACAGTCTGAAATGTTTCTGGACGACCGACTTCTTTGCTACCTTTTTGTTTAGCTAAAAGCTAAATGTTGGATTTTTGGTTTTCAGACTCACCTCTGTATTTATTGAAGGAAGAGTTCGACATTTTGGAAAATATGTTCATTATCCGTCCAGCCGACCGATACCACTCATATTTCTCCGTAAAATGAAGTAATAAATCATAATAAAGTTATTTTAGCGTATATTAGCTCAGCCTAGCTCAGCTTTACAAATCAAACTGCGAAGTAACATGTTAGCTAGTTCGCTAACAGGTGTGATAGTGTCACTGTTGGACAGAGCTTGGCTAGCTGTTACTAGCATTAGCTAGCTAATGCTAAAGTAAACTAAAGGGCGAGTTAGCTCCATATTAAATACACAACAGGCATTTATCCTAATCCTTCAATAACTGCGTCTCTACAGCCATGCTTCATAAACTCATTTTACTATTCAGTTTACAATTCATACACGCTTACTTAATGGCTGACTGTAAGAGTTGCACTTAAAATGATTCAAACCCCGTTGCATCAGGTGTACTGGCTAAATGTACAAACTTTCAGCTGCGTTCACTACAAACAATAACTATTTAAATAGCTTAAAACGACCAATATTACAGATGGTTTCTCCAAATTCAACACAAAATGCCACTTTTAATGACCACTGCAGTTTCAAAATTATTCAACCCCCTGAATAGAATCCATCATAAGATCACTCATTTGTAAACCAGGTGTTGTCTGCAGCCACTAATCAAGGGCCTCATTAGTTGCATCAGGTGTGCACAAACAGGGAAAAGGATACAAAAAGATAGCAAAGGCAGTGACTGCTGAAGCTATTAACGGCTGCCAGCAGGTTTCTGAGGAGGTAGATGGCCAAAAACCCCAGAGTGACCGCGAAAGACCTGCAGTAAGACTTGGTGGCAGCACAGACTGAAGTTTCTACAGTAAGGCACATACTTGACGCTGAAGGCCTCTATGTCGGAGGGCCTCCAGTCCTCCAACTTCAACAAGTACACCACTACTGACTTAAAAACACGGGACAAGTCGGCTCCTTTAAGCTCGAAACCATTTAATAGGCCAGAGAGGTTTTGGGATTCTGTTCTGTGGGGCCATGAAACAAAACTGGAACTTTTCAGGTCTATGGATCAGCGGTGTGTCTGGAGGGGGAAGAATGAGGCAGACGCTGAAAAGAACACACTGCCTACTGTAGCAGCATTTAGGGATGTTGTGGCTGTCAGGATTTTTGTAATTGTTAGTTTAATGAATACTTATGGGTTTTGGAAGAGATTAAAAAAAACAAAAAGCCTCAGTTTGGGAAAGGAAAAAAAAAAAAACTTTAACAAAAAGGCCAACAACCAGTGTTAAACTTTTCCTATATAAAACAGTTTCAAGTTATAGAAAGATTTATGGATTTTGATTAAAAAGAAACATCTAATCAAAAATGTCAACCTTGCCTAAGAAGTGGCCACGTATTTAACTTTTGCTAGATACTCAATGCTAAGAAGGAAAAAGAGACTTGCAACTTGAGACTTATCTGCTGATTATTTTCTCAACTATAAAATGTCCTATTGAGCTGTAAAACAACAACAACACAGTTTAGGAGGATGGACCGACTCTTTTCAGTCCCAAAACCAAATCTTCACTGGAAATAATGCAAAGCACTTTTGATGCTGCATTTCCACAGAGGTACAAACCAAATGGAGGGGCTCACAGTGGGCAGCAAAAAAGAGCAAAACTCAGAATTGTAGTGCAAAACATTGAAGACGATCTTTATTGTTCACAGTTAAACACAAGCCACTGCTTTAAGAACTTCCTTTTTTGCCATTTTGTCCCAGATTCTCCAGCTCTGGTCAGAGTCCTGGTTTCTTCAGTTTGTGCTGATTGTACCTTCTGTCTTGGTTTGCTGTTTTTACTACGGTTGGCATTTAAAGTGGATTGTTGAACATGCTTTAGATAGCGAGGCAAAAGGAAGTGACAGCAGGAGTTCCCAGTGGACAACAGGATTTACGCAACTTTCACAATCGGAGTTAACTTCTAATACTTAACAGAATCGAGGCAATTCCGTGTTTATCAGACCTGCAGAAGGGAATCTGAATCGACAAGCTGTTTTGGTTTTGTTTCCCATGCTGCACCAGCTGAATGTACATGCAATATGAGAAACAACACTTCTGTTTAGAGAGGTTTGAATTCAGCATGAACACAAATGTTTGCATGGCACTTTAAATGATCGGCTGGTCATCTTGAACAGAAAAAGATGATTTTGATAGCTCGGGATTGTGTCACTTGCCAGGTCTGATTAAAATTTAGGATATGTTCTTGTGAGCACCCATTATGGCTGAATAAATAAAAAGTAAAAAAAAAAAAGTACAACTGAATGTGGAATTCATAAAAATGCATAAAATGTCATCACTTTCTAAATTTCATACACTTTTTTCCTCATTGCATCTTCGCTGAAATACAAGAACCAACATGACTGCATCAAATACACACTCACATTCGCAAACAAAACACATTCTCCTCCTGACTTACTTTGGACAAAACCTCAAAGGAGTTCTGTGTTTTCCAATTCACTCAATCAACAGTAAAGTGACACTCCAAGATTTCCGCACAACAAACCAAACATCTCTACGCACTGATCACTTCCACTCGCTCAACATGCACTCTGATATCAAAAACATATTTCGGTCCACGGTCAACACCAAAGCATACCTAACAGATCGTGACGAATGTAACATTGCCTGCTCTTTTGGTGTTTTTTCATGTCAGACTTGATTTTTTTTTAAAGTGGCATCATTTATATATTAAAGGGTCAGTACGCCCAAATTACAAAGAGACATTTTTCCCACTTAGCTCCAGTGATATCGACTAGAGCAGATGGTTTTATTTTCTCAACTTTTGAGAAATGTCTCTGAGACTCCTGCATCCACAGCCAACACCATAAAGGTGAAAGGAACTGTATTCGTGGTACTCACAGCACAAAACTGCATAAAATGTTTTTCACTGCAATTTGTCTTTCCAGAAACAGGGTCCCCGGTGATCTGGAAAATCCACAGACCTCACTGTGAACTCTTTTCTAAGGGACTGTTTCTTCAGTAGAAAGTACTTCCCATGAAAACTGTTCTCAGAACAGTCTGTGAATCATCCAAAGTAACTGTGACAGCTGGAGGAGTTAGCATTTCTTTTTTAAATGTAATCTTTCAATGCTGTGAGTACCACATACAAAAGACAGATCTCAAAATTTGAAAAATGTAAAAGTAGCTATTCAAGTGGGAAATGTACATTCAGCATATCTTTGAGCATCTTTGCCTCATAACCAAATTCATAAATCTAGCATCTTCACTGGTAACAACAAATTGATTTTGTGTCCGTCACCTTGTCAAAATTCTTCAGGGGAATGAATCAGTATAAAGAAGAAAGAAAAAAAAAAAAAAAGTAGAAAAACACTAGGAGAAATCCTGTTGTCCACTCAGAGGAATGGGACATATAACACTGAATTCCAAAGAGTTGCTGACATGTTACTCTTCTGCTGATTTGTAGCTCTTCTCCATCGTTAAATTTCAGTCTTTCCACGGCTGCCCCGCGTCCCGGCTCAGTTCTGTGTCTCTAACTGTGCTCGTGATGTGTTTCATTATAGTCCATGATCTTTAGCTGCTGCTGCTGCTGCCGGGGGCGTCCTGACCCCACCTGTCCGCGCCCTCCACCTGTCCCCACCACTGCCTTCCTGCGGGGGCTTTCCTGGCTGGAGGCCCGCTGTTTGGGCTCAGAAGGGGGCTCCTTGGTGGGCACAGTGAGAGGAGTGACTGGGGCAGGGGCTGTGGCAGCGAGTGGAGTTGGGATGGGGTATGGTGCATGGGCGACATAACCCGGGCAGGGCGGCTCCACACACAGCTCAGTCTTCAGGCCGTGGGCAAGGCCAGCCAGGCGTGGCGCTTGCTCCTCGTCACACTGGCTCTCGCTCTTGTTGCGGAACAGCTCGCGCGCTCTCATGCCGAGGAAGCTTTTGGCGCTGGGGTAGGAGCCCACGGTGAGCGGCGCATCGGAGGGGAGCGGATTGGCGTGGGGACAGGACAGGGAGGGCTCCACCAGCAGGGGCGGGGCCAGGTCCTGGCTGCCATTGATGGAGTTGGCTGTGGAAGAGTTGTTCGCCTTTGGTTGCCCTGGCGATAAAGTGCTGCCGTTGCCCCGGGGGGAGTCATGTGGTGGTCTACTGTCCGCCTCTTCGTTGGTGACACTCTTACTTGGTCCATCAGGTACACTGGAGGAGACAAAATATTCACATGTAAAGAACACTCTAGAATAACGAGATGTACTGATATCAATGCATTTCCACTAACATTTACATGACTACATGCATTAATTCCATTTATTTAGTTACTGCCAGAACCAAGGTGTCATTTATTAGCAAAACTGGTTCTTATTAGACACCTGAACCTGATGCATGTTGCATTTCTATTATCTTCTTTGTGAGAAACAGAAGATGTTTACAACTCTGAAGTGCACCTCCTTAAAAATATCAGTTCATCTGAATATCAGACATCTGAAGCAGACATCTATTTGCTAATAGCATAGTTTAGCTCCGATTAATATAATAATGTAAAAACAAAAACATAACAAACTAAGATAAGAATATAACTCATAATCTCTACTGGACTCCAAATTGCCTAATTAACCTAGAAGAGCATATGCAAAGATATGTCTGAGGGATAGAAGGATCATTAATGAAATAGAAAATAAGCGAGAATGTGCTTCTGAATCTCTGATCTTTGTTCCTTACTGCACACATTAAGAGTGGATAGTTTTACGTGAAAAGCCTCTCAAAAGTTTTTGGGGAGAATTACTTTCAACTTAGAGACATGCAGTATGAGATGATGACAAGTAGAGATTGGTCACTTTATACTGCTGCAAACCAAAAAGGTTGGAAACTACTGGAAGCAAAAGTAAGTAAATTTGACAATGCAACCATAAAACAGTGGGCGAACTGGACTGAAAAGAGAAAAATAACCGATTAACGTAACATAAGAAATCAGCTACACGGAGACTTGTGCTCTGAGCCTGACCTGGAGTCAGCATGAGTGTGTGAGTCCGTTCTGCCCCCTGGTGGTGACGTGGTGGCGGTGCTGGCAGGAGCCTCCATCTCCACTCTGCTGTAGAGCTGCAGGAGCTCAGTCTGCAGCAGCTGACTGATCCTCCTCTGAGCCTGATACCTGCTGTCCGAGGCCTGCAGCTCCGCCCTGTGAAGAGAGAGGAGGGACAGGACGGGAAAGAGCATGTGAGAGCAGTTAAAAGTAGGGTAAAAGAACACAAAGAGACATGAGATGTGACAGATACAAAAAGAGAAGAAGAGACAAAGAATGATTCACTAATTATAAACATAGGCACACAAACAGGTGAGTGACTTGTACATGCCTCTATTAGTACAAACAAAATGATGTGACGTGATGATCTGCTTGGACAACTGATTAATGTTCTTCTGAGTCACATGCTGTTATAAGTGGCTCTGGAGCTTCTACTCACTTTGCTTGACATTTTACATCCTCGAGGAACTTCTTCTGCTCGACGATGAGGTGTTCCTTCTTGGAGAGGTGCGTCTCCAGCTCGCTGACTCTCTGCTGCGCTGCTTCCAGTTTCTGACCTTGAACCAGCAGGCTCTGCCTCAGCGTCTCCACTTCTTTCCCATAAGACACCTGCAGCATCTGGGCCTCCTGGGTGGTGGGTCGTTGTCCACAGGGACACACGGTGCAGGACGGAACAAGAAATACATGAGTGTGTGAAAAAGACGCAGATGAAGAATTGTGGAGCGTTTCTATAGAAGTTTTCAGTGAGAACGGCTTGTTCGTTTTTCATCACTATTTTTCTATTTACAGTGGAGGCTATTTTTTGCCATCATCCACAGTACTTGTGAATGTAGTTTGACTCAGAGGCTGACAAAAAGAAGTGACGCTAGAAAACTAGAGAATGTTTGACCATTTTGTGACAAAAAAAGGATAGTTGCCAGTTAATTTTCAGAGCTTCTTATCTGTGAGTCACTGTCGGATGCCAAAAGTGAAAAAACACTCAACACTGGATGGTGAGCCAATTTCAACACAATTGAGTTCAATGTCTCTTTTCACAGAGTTTATTTTATGACAGACTTAAATAATGAATTAAACTTGTGTGAAATAATTCCAATAAATTTAAAACATCTTCTGTCTACACTGAAGTCTTTCCTCACACTTTGGATAACTATGGCCACGACGTAGAGATAGATGATGTTACAGCGAAACTAAAAATGCTTCAGTCGGACAGTTTGACTGGACGCCCAACAAACCCAATTAGTGTCCCTTTTTTCACCTCAGTACGTCGTCTCTGCGGTTCTCTGCATCTGTCTCACTCTCACGCGCACGCATACACACACACACACACACACACGCACGCACGCACACACACTTATAATACCTTTGTATTATCGGTGCCTGTGTGGTGTAACTCCTGCATGGACAGCTTATGTGCCTCCCCGAGGAGCAGCAGCTGCTTGTTCAGGAAGCTCATCTGCTGCTGGGTGCTCTCACTGTTGCTCAGCTGAAGGACAAACAAGGCAAACAATGACGATGGAGGGCAAAACAGCAATTACGCTACAAATCAAACCTGTCCGCACATATCTACATCAACAAGACGCATGACAGAGATTGCCATTAATGATCTCGCTGAATGCATCCAAGATTTTACAAGCTGCAGCAAATGGGCCATGCAAATATTTCAGTATAGACAGCATACCCTATGAGGAGCTACTACAAATGCTACTTTATGACAAAGTTCACGTAATGGCCAACTTGAAAGAGAAATGTTACGCTTCATAGCCAGTCTATGAAAATTATCTTAACAAATCAATCCCAGCCCTCACATCCCACGATATTAAGGCATTCAGTCTGAATATGACAGAAATAAGGATCTTCAATCAACTGTGTGGATGCAGTCTGATTTGAAATGCCTGTTTCCTGAATCAACGGCTTCTCGTTGGTCAGGATTTCTGTTCAGTCTGGGTCATACGAGGGAAACAGACCTCAGACAAACCCCAGGAGGCAGAAAAACACCCAGACCCCCCGTGTCGCTGACCCAAAAATAGAGAGCGAGAGACAGCATCTCCACGGCAACCGATCCCTGGGACAGTCTGCAGTCTACCGAGACATGACAGGAAGAGGACGGGGGCATGCGCTGTTCTAGCTCCCCAAGTTTGGCCCGACAGTCTGCCAGCCGGCTCACTGTCCTGCCCAGTTCCTCCATTTAGAAAATCAGGAGTTAAAATTTTGTGTGAGCCTGGATTTCTCATCCAGTGTAAACGACCAAACAATCTTGCTGATTTAACATAAAGCAGTTAGTCCTTAGTAGCAAAATGCTGTGTGAATACTTCCCATATGGGTTTGTTAGCAGAAACATGTTCATCTTATCTGGAACTGAACACCTGCCCAGACATGAAAGATAAACATGTAGAAGACTTTAATCCTTCTTCTTGGCAGGACTTTAAAAAGTAATATCAGCTGCAGGTTTGACTGATTGCTGTTACTGTCCAGGGCAGAAGCACCAATTAAATTCAGTTAAGAGGCATTATGTGCCTTTAATGATGTTTCAGTAACTTATTTGACCTGATTTAGTTTTATGAATACATATCAGAAGAAATATAAATCATGTAGTAGTGTGGCCATACACAATCAAAATACAAGTCAAAATGAGCACTATAATATACACACCTGAGAGAAGCAGACTTCACTACAAAATGGACTCAAACTCACTTAATTGTAAGTTTGGTTTGCCACAGACATGAGAAGCTGAACTTCATTAACTAAATTCTAACTAAATTCAGTTACTGGGAGCGGATAATATCGGGTCTATGCTAAAACATTAACCTTCTGAACAGCAACAGCTTCTGCTGAGACATGCACACTGTAATCTCTCAGAAAATGTAGATTGATACATCTATTACAGTCTTACAAAGCTGCCTAGGTGTCTGTCATTGTATTAATAATTGAATGAATTCATTAGAAACACAATGAGCACCATAGTCAGAGAGATACACATGTGTAGAAGAGCAGTGTAATAATACATTCTCAGAGCAATATATCCTATGAAACAAGAAATATATATCTTAATGAACAAACAAAAACACATTTGTCTATAAAAGTCCCCCCCCACAGTTCAGCACCAAAGAGATAATTATGAGAGCAGCATTTTCTCCCTGCATTTTCATTTATAAATATTAATATGTGAGCAAATTGAAGTTAAACAAATCCAGCAGAACAGGAAGCGTAATTCTCTAATAAATGATGAGATTAATGCTTGAACAGACAGGAAGCCCTTGCAGCTCTTCCAGTGCACTTTTATTTCCTGTATTTAAATTTGGACATCTTATCATTGCACTGTAATTGCACTATAACTGTATTTTATACTATAACTGTTCTATTTGCTTTTTGTTATGTTATTATTGTAATGCATTTCACGGCCTCGTGTTAAGCACTGTTTTTGAAAGGTGCGACACCCATCACCTTAACAGAAAGGTGAAGCCAGCAATGTTAGATGTTCCATGTCTGAAAGGATCTTAATTATATTCCATCACCAAACTGAAACTAACAAAAATGACTTGTTAAATCAAAGCGTGTTTCAGGTATTTCCCAGTTACCTTGATAGTCATCTGGTTGAGGAGGTGACCAGTGTGGCAGACTTTGTTGTTGGCCCTCTGAAGCTCCGCCTCCAGTTCATCCATCCTCTTCTGACACTCCTGCAGCTTGCTCTGGAGACACGGATTTGTACTGCATCATTATCATTGCACTGTTATTCGAATTGTATTGAAATTGTTTGTGTGTTTGTTCTTGTATTTGCTACACTGTATGGACCAGAACAGGTTTCTAACTAACAACGTGGGGACACTTCTGACTGTTTTAAGGTTAAAACTTTAGGTTTAGGGTAAGAGGCTGGGGTTAATAATGTCAATAAGGGTCTTCATAAGTATACTAGAAAATATGTGTGTGTACCTGGAGCTCCTGGTTCTTGGTGTAGTAGTCGTCTCGTCCCTGCTGCAGCTGTCTGATCTGACTGTGCAGCCGGGTCACCACCGTCTCCCGGTCATCCCACAGCTGCCTGTACCGCTGCTGCTCCACCTGCAGACTCTCCCTCAGAGACAAGATGTCCACACTCTGCAGGTTCAGCTGGTCCTTCTGCACAGACACACACAGATGCACAAGTTCAGTACTAAATGTACAGTTGGCTTTTCTAAACAGTAGTTTGTGCCATTTTTCTTTCTCTTTCTTTCAGTTCAGCTGCTCTTTTAGTGAGGACTGGGATGGACATTTTCCTCCACAAAACTGAGTCACTGTGCAGCATTTTCAAAAGATTTGCAGAAAATGAATTATTCTTCTGCATGAATGTGTCAGTGTTCCACATCTTTGTTTACATTTCATCCCAGGGGACAAAATAGCCTTTGCTTCTTTGTACCCCTTTCTTGTTTAAAAGGAATCTGTCTAGGTTACTCACAGCTGCAAACAAAACAACTTCAGACAGATTTTGCTGTTATGTATTGCAGATGATACTCGACTGATTTGACAGCTGGACGTATGAAACGCAACAAATGCCTCTGTGGATAATCTCAGAAGAGTTAAGATGTGTGTTTCTCCTCTCATTATATTCAAAATGCAAACACGGCCCACTGTCAGTAAACAAATCTCTAGCACTTACAAACGGCTTGAACAGGGCTAATCTGTGATAATAAGCACACGCAAACTCGCCATAGCGTTGTTCTGCTCCTCCAGTGCAGTGGCGTTGATGATGCGTCGGAGGAGACGTCGGTTGCGGACGGCGTGCTGCTCCCTCTTGTAGCGCTCGTACAGCAGCTGGTTGTGCAGCAGGAGCAGCTGGCTGCGCAGCGTGTGAAGCTCGTCCAGGGGAGCCGAGCCTGGGGAGGCCACGAAAATAATAATGTAATTAACACGGTCACGCACCTGACACACGTACACTACAAGAAATGAGCTTAATTATTATGTAAGTGTGGAACGCCAAAATAAGCACAGGTAACGTAATGACAAAAAAAATGACTGATACATGTTCAAGACATTTTCTTTCAGGTAATGACAGTAGGTCACTAAACGTTTTCATCAATGCACTTTTGGGCACATTCAAACTTTTCAGAAATGTAATACTCCAGTGAGGGTTTTGCACAAAAAGTCTTAGTGATGAGTAACGCCAAAAAACTCAGAGTTAGAACCTCAACCTACTTTGTTGTTACTAACCGAAATGTGGCTATAGCACCAAGAAAATAGTCAAGTACCAAAAGTTGGTAAGTAGCATCTGGGTAGATTCATAAGCAGCAACTCTGCTCAGCTGCTATTTACCCAGTTAACTGCATGATGAAGATATTCTAAATGTGAAAAATGTAGTCTTCCATGCCAAGAACATAATGCTGGACACAGAGCGTCACTTGTTCACTTGTACGAAGGGGGAGAAAGAACATTTAGAGAAAAATTCTCTTGAGAATTTGACCCAAGACCTTGAGAGTCCTCCGGTGAGTTCGCGTCAGTCAGCCACAAGCACTGAGTGGAGTTCTGTTTTAGATGCGCATGAAAATTACCGGACTCCTATCAGTCAACCAGGGGAGATGATTAAATTCCAGAGGTGTAATTACAAGTTGGCAGAGATCAGGTTCTGCATGACTGTGGGAACTTGTGTTTGTGATAAAACTCTGTCGAACAAATTCCAGTCCAGCTGGGCAACATTTAACGTGCTGTTCATGTCTCAGAGCTCATGACGAATCACTAGTCATGCCTAAATAATGCTCCATCTGTGGCCTTTATAGTAGCTTCTTTTATCAGTGTACGACAGTGCTGTGGGAGTGTTTTACCTCCAAAGTGCGTCCAGTCAGCTGACTTACTTGGCAAAGGCAATCTGTAAAGGAGAGAATGAAAAAGCACTTAATGAGAGTGATCACTCTGGGAAGTTTGTCTCTTTAAGCTGCTCTTAAGTAATGATATGAAGATCATTTCCATCCATACAAGTGTTTTGGAAATGCGACAGTTTCTGGTATTGAAAATGGGAAAAACAGAATTCATTATTTTGTGTCTGCTGTATCTGACACCAGGTTTTCCCTTATTACCACAACTACTGCTGCAGAGACAGCACAGACTGAACTAGGCTACACTGGGAGACGCAGCTTGGGTAGAAGATGTGGAAAGCACAGGTTAACACAAATGGTGCTATGGTGACACGGTCCCAATGTGTTACAATATCATGTCTGTATAGTAAATATAAAGATACTTGTACACAGCCCGCAGACTGTAAGCTTAAATAAGTATAAAGCCTAAACAGGGAACAGCAAGCCCAGCTCTGCCCACAAGTAACAAAATCTACTTACCACCTCTAAAGCTCACTAATGAACAGATTATATCTTGTTTGTTTAATCCGTGCAAAACTCAAAGCGTGAAAATGTTGGGTTGTGATTTTAAGGAGTGTTACATGCTTCAACTATTTCATGTCCAGGAGCAGCAACGGCCTGAATAAAATACAAATAAAACCTAAAAATAAATTCAAAGGGATGAAAACAAGTAAAGCTTTACTATATTTACTTTGGTGGATCTTATAGTGTTTCAGAAGAAATAATGCTGTTATGGTCAAATTAATATTGTCCTCATCATAATAAATTATTTGTTTTAGCCATACATATTTTATTCCCCTCAGCCGGCCATGTTTTGATCTGATGAAGACAGTAAAATATAGAGGTGATGAGCAACTGAAACGAGCGAAGCCATATTGTTGTGTGCCCGGCGCTGACTTTGCTGACACCATCTCTGCTGTTGTACTATTGACTCACTGTGCGTGTGTGTGGAAAAAGAAAGGGGGTGGCGGATTCTGAACAATGTGATACTTGTTCTCAACTGGGTGTTTCCTTTCGGCTGCAGTAATAGACTGGAAACAACCCAGGCAGGCTTTACACAGTGAGCAGCACATCAAAACACACTCCTGAGTTTCCTCAGTGTGATCAACACGAGTTTCATACTGACAAAACACAAAGAGCTAGAAAGCACTCTACAGCTGCACAACCCTCTACATGTTGAAATTTGTTAAAAGAAAATGTTTAGAGATTGTTCGTCTACAGGCCCTCCAAAAGTATGACAGCAAGGTCAAGTTCTTTATTTTTGCTATATGCTGAAGACATTTGGATTTGAGCTCAAAAGATGAATATGAAACAAGAGATAAGTCAGTGTTTACTCCCTGGCACTTTTATGAACATGTTTTACAATCTTATACCTTTATTTCAGCCACCTCCAGAACAAAAACAGTGCAAAGTAAAGCAAATTAAACTAAATAATATCTAATATTTAGTTGCATGTATTTTGCATGCAATAACTGCCTGTGAGCCTGCACCAAACTTTTGGTTTGTTCATTTGAGAGGCTTTTACTGCAACTTATTTCAGGTGCTGTTTTCTTGGGGGGTAGCTTCTCCCTTCAGTCTCCTCTTCAGCAAGTGAAATGCATCTTCAATGATAGGATGCAAGTCAGGAGACTGACTTGTCCAGTCTAAAACCTTCCACTTTTCTCCCCTTATGGTTCTGCTAGGTTAAGGGCTTAACTATAAGTTTGGATTCATTTCTTTATCGCATGCAGGAAAATGTTTTAGTAGACTTCTCAATTCATTCTGCTGCTGCCATCATGACTTACATCATTGATAAAAATGAGTGAGCCAGTTGCAGAAGCAGCTATGCAAGCCCAAGCCATGACATTACCTCCACCGTGCTTCATGGATGAGCTAGTGTGCTTTGGATCATGTGCAGATCCTTCTCCACACTTGGGCCTTACCATCACTTTGATACAGGCTTATCTTGGTCTCATCTGTCCATAAAACTTTGCTCCATAACTTTTCTTGCTCATCTCTGTACTTCTTTGCAAATTCTGATCCGGCCTGCCGATTCTCACTGCTGATGACAAGTTTGCATCTTGTGGTGTAGCCTCTGTAATTCTGCTCTTAAAGTCTTCTGCAAACGATAGACTGAGATTCTTTCACCCCTGCCTCCTGGAGGTCTTTGGTGATGCCTTATGACACTCTTATGATCGTCCAATCATCAACTGCTGTTGTTGTTTTCTTTGGCCAACCTGTCCAATGTCTGTTGCTTAGTACAACAGTCATTACTTTCTTTTTCAAATTCTTATATTTGCTAGTCTCAGCTTCCAAATTGCTAGCTTTTCTCACATAGACAGTTCTCTGGTATTCATGTTGGTTTATTCTCTTTGACTACAAAACCCAAGGCTGAAACCAAGGTTTCGCAGCTTTTCTATATGTCTGAGCACCGGAGCAACAGGAAGCACCTGTCACATGTTCAGGGAACATGTTCAGTCACATGTTTCTGTACTTTTCCCCAAATAAAAATGGGGGAGGCTGAAACAAAGGTGCTTTGTGTTATATAATATATGTTATAAAACATATATTAATGTAAATGCCAGGAAAGAAAAGCAGACATTCTGGTCTTGTTTCATATTCATCTTTGGATCTCAAGTCCAAATGTGTAAAAGTAAAAATATTTTTTTAAAAACTTGCTGTTCCTGCACTTTAGAGGGTACTGTATATCTGCCTTAAAACAACACGTAAAATAATTTTATGAGCACACCAAATACTACATACTTGTGTATATGTATGTGATCTGATATGGATTGGGTGAATTTTGTTGAAAGAGGGCTGAAAAGGATTAAAAGTCAAATTGGTGGAAACTTGCATGACAGTAATCCCTTACAATTAGAATTAAAATAATAATAATTAAACCTTGAGTAAAGGTCCCTTACCTCTTGAGCACTTTATCATGGGCGTCGCTCCCCTGCTGAACAAGGCGATCCAGCACCTCCAGTGGTGAAGCAGACACTACGCCTTCCTCTTCCCCGTCCTCCAAACCTTCCTCCCACTGCGACAGCCTCTCCATCGCCGCCTTGTGCACCGCCTCCGACGTCTTCTGGCCCACAAAGAGCGAGGCCGCCCTGGGCAGAGCCAGGTCGAAAAAGGACTCATAGGGCACCGGGGCTGGAGTCTTGTTGCACGGGCTTGGGGAGAACATTCCGAACTTGCCCACCTCGTCGTCCGGGGCAGAGGGGCTCCGGTGCAGGGGGTGATCAATGGGGGTGAAACCTGACTGGAAGGACCAGGATTGCTCAAGGCCGAGGGCTGAACTCCTGCTGTCTCCTCCTACTCCTCCTCCTCCTTTTTCACTCCCAACACCACTGGTGCTCGCAGTGTTCTCTGCTTTGTCAGGCGTGGATACGACATGGTGGGTGTCCCGGACGGGGCCCCCGGGCTGGGTGTTGGAGAGGGTCTTGTCTTGTGCCTGGCAGCCAGTCAGAGTCTCAGTGGTGTGATAGAAAAGGGAATCGAAGCCCCTCAGGCTTGACAGCTCCTGCTTATCCTCAGTGATCTTCAGCAGCTCCTCTGTGATGGCAGCTGCAGCAGAAACAACATATGGAGGATTGTAGTGGAGTTAAACCTGCATGTATGTTCTGAATGTCAATTTCTGTGCTTTAACATTTCTGCAGTTAGCAAATGCCAAGTGCCTGCTTTCCCTCAAAGAAAAACTGAGGTTGTGAAGCGTTTGTTTTTTTCTCCAAAGGGAATGGAAATGTTTAAGTCTAAGCAGCTAGCTTTAGCAGCAGAGCTTGTGCCATTTGGCAGGTGCTTTTATCCAAAAGTGGTTCAAAGTATTGTAGGTGCATTTATTTTTAGTACAAGTGGCTCGAGTGGGATTTAAACCAATAACGGCAGATCTAGCTGAACGCACAGGGATACAAACAGGAATGCATATGCATCCTCGATATTTAGTCAAAGTCCATGGGCTCAGGCACATTTAGCTCAACAGGAATATTAATTCACACATTTAAAGATCCAATTAGAAACTTTTTACTCCTGCCAGAACTAAATACTGTACTGACCGAGTCTGCGATGATACATGAAGCATTTTGATACGTTGTTAGTCACAAGAAAGTTCATGGTTTTCATATAACTAGGCTATTTTATTGCCCTTATTGCCTTTTATTTATTTATTTTTTTATTTGATTTGTTAGGCACTCATTGCAGACAGCAATAAAAGAATTTCATTGTGCATGGAAACATGTTTCCCTAATGTACATATGACAATAAATACTTTGAATCTTGAATCTATTCTGGCTGTTCTGATGTGACCTGTGTTTCCCCTGCTCAGTCACACACCGACTGGATCTTGTTCTGTGATCTACACCAAATCGATACTCACCCTCTTCCCTCTCTTTCTCTGTTCTCAGCTGAAGCTCCAGCTCCTGATTCTTGATGAAGACCGACAACTCTGTCAAAGTCATAGAGACGTTCTCGGCAGCTCCTGCATCTGATGAGGAAATGTGTGTATGTGGGTATGATGCCAGAAAAATAATATAAACAACAAAACTGCAAATACACCTCAGACATGGTAGTTTTTGGGCAAGACTGTTAGAAACACCTGAGTGGATCAAAGAAGCTCTGTCAGCCCCTGTGGTACATCATCACATCATGGGATGAAAATGTGTTTTTTAAGGCAGACAGAGCTGAGCTGTGGAGTGCAGTAAAGACTACATTAAGTACTGCTCTTTTAAATCACAGCTGTAAGTTAATGGGTAGCTCATCCTGCTGCTACCAGTGTTTGCGTTCTCTCTGGATTGAAGATTAGCTGCAGTTTTCCCACTTCAGATCTCATCCAAAATTAAGGACATTTACTTTGAAATTAATCATGAGAAATCACAGTGGTGAGGCTCATCATGACAAACCTCTGTTTGGGGCTACTTCGGCACACTTCTCTCCATCTTTCACTGGCTCCTGTCTCACCAGTGCAGGCTTACCGCTCTCTCCTTGTCGGCGATCCTGAAAAGTCACACTGTTAATAGTCTTATATTATGATTTAATTTAAACATATCAGTGGATTGCTCCGTCTCTGAGAACATGTGCACCTTCTCCAGGCTGTAATGTGGGATTAAGACTTAAAGTCTTATTCTTTTGAATGCGAGTGAGTCACTGTTTCTTATTAAAATCGATACAACTCAAGTCCATAATGATTTTTACAATTCATATACCAGAATAAAGAACATTTATGAGACAAAAAGCCAAACCGATCTTCCTCCCGCTGAGAAGTAGTAATATGGCTAAAATGACTTCACCTCTTCTCTCCTGTTACGGCATATGAGGACAATTAAGCTATCATGAAATTCAGAAAAACACAGCTGTGGATGAATAATCAATACAATACACCCACTGACCTTTTGCAATTCAGTCATGCTGAAAAAATAACAGGAAAGGTCTGCGATGTCTTTTAATGAAAGTATGAATGAAATCTACAGTTGGTCAGCTGCTCATCATAAACCCACTGACAGGAAAATCTGTAAATGAGCATACCTTTCTCGGTGGACTGGACTGGACTGTGTTGGCTGGTAAGGAGATTATGGGGAAGTCATCTGATAGGGTGGGAGGTGGGGAAGAGGTGGCTGGAGTGCTGGAGGCAGGTGTTCCTTTCCCTCCTGCTCGAGTCAAAATAATCAGCAGTCAGCAGAAAAGAAGATTCCAGAGCGTCACTCAATTAAAAAGTACAAAGCAACAGTACAGATAGACCAGTTGCAATCTTGTGTAATCATGCAAGTGGTGACCTGATGTGCAGTGGAAGCGGCTGGGAAGGTGTGAGGCACTGTGGGAGAGCTCCAAGTTGGGCGACATGCCCCTGGAGGAGGGGGGCGTGGCCATGCCACACAACGAAGTGGGGCTCCACAGAGGGTCCTTCCCCCCACAGGAAGAGTTGAGTTCACAGGTGGAGTTCTGGAAAGAAATAGAGACCAAGAAGCAGAATTATTACAGATCTGACAGAGAAAACACACATTTCCACAATATCTAATGGCAAAATTCAACATTTTTGGAAAAGAGACAGTTAAATGATGTCTGTATGCAATATGAAATTACAGCCTTATTATTAGTTCTGAGGTAACTGCCCCTGAAACCTTCACCTCTACACAGTGGAGCTAAGCAGAATTGTGTTGGTGCTGCCCAAAACAACTACTGCCTCTACTATGTCTACAACAACAGATGAATTTGGGTGAACTGACCATATCAGAAAGGGTGTGCTCAAGCAATGTGGCCTGAACACATTGTGGATGAAAGATCCAGATTTGAATCTCTTTGTCAGACCATCCACTTTGACCCTGACCTGACATGACTTCACAAACAATTTAAGTCTGGAGTGTCAGAGTGAAGAATTTGTTTGTGAACGGCTTTTCAATATCAATTTACTGAGTAGTGACAGTGGAGCAGATTATTATTATTGTTACACAATCTCAAGAAAATTTTAAATTCTGTTTTTGCTAAAATGGCAGGTCTGTGTCTCGGTCAGAAGTGTAACGCAGAGACAAATCCTCAGACGGACCCCGGGAGGCAGAAAAACAACAAGACCCCTCCCTCCTGTTTCTGGCCCAATAATAGAAGGGAAAAGACAGCTTCTCCATGGCAACCAGCCTTAGGGAGTGTCTACGAAGAGGACGAGGACGGGGGGCAAGAGTTGTAATTCCTGAATCTTGACCCGAATGTCTGCCAGCCTGCTAACTTTGATGACTCAAAAACCACTTGCTTTCTCTCTGTGCCTTTAAAAACATGGAGAGTAGCTGCTGTTCTGGCTGAGGGCGTTGTTTGGAAGGTTTGGAGGAAAGCAATGATCTCATTGAATTTGACACCTGATATAACAAGTGTAAAGATGGGCGTGTGCACAGCAGCTAGCAGCGCCTGTGATTAGATACAGACCAATCTTGTGAATCCAAACCAAACCTCTGACAGCTTTTGACCCTATTATGGATGATCTTACCTGCCGTCTGGAGGTCTGTGGGCTGCGGTAGGAGGACTGTGTCCCTGAGAAGGGGGGCAAGGACAGGGGTGGGGGTAGCGGCTGCCGTGGAGTCGAGAACGGGGTCGAAGAAGAGCTTCCTGTTGTCAAGAAGACAAACAATATGATCAATCTTCAAATGGATGCACCCAACAACCTGCAGCCTTTTTCTACTCTTTAGGACACCACTGTTTGGTGTTTGTCCTTTAAACCAGTTAGAAAACACAATGTTTGATATCAAAAACACAAGGGTTCACTGAAAAAAGGGTACAGTTGTCTGGCTCCATGTGACAATTATTTTCTACGGATTAATTTATAGATTTATTTCTTTTGCTAATTGATTAATAGTTCAATATTCAAAAAGATCAGTAAATGATGACAAATGCCCATCACAAATTTTTACAGCAAAAAATTCAGTGAAATCAAAGCAGCAGAAAAAACAAACTAAAAAGAGCAATCAGATGTAAATTAAAATAAAAATGATGTACAGAGTGATAGCTACTATACGCTCACAGACACGAGCTGTTTGTGCTAAAAATGCACATGTAGCATGTGAATGTGGCTCTGAAAAGATGTCAGAAACTGATTCACTAGCTGTCGAAGTTCCAGCAGAATAGATCAAAGCCTGCATGCTAATAACTTTATCAAAAACTTCAGGTTTAGATGGAATTATGGTTTTATGATTAGTGATGTTGGATTTTATTTATGTCATAGTGAACATGATATATTTAATGATTGTAACTATTTACGTATGATCATTTACTTATTAATAACCATCATAATTCATCTTGGACTTGCTGCACTGAGTGTGAATTTTACTGCACGACTGATGCACGAGCGTGTGCAATATTATCAGCCACTTTTGGCTTACGACAGATATGTATCATTTCTGTGCATTTATTGGCTGATGACTAACAAGAAACTACACAACTGAGATGCCAAAGATACGTCTCAGGAAGTTTAGAAACAGTTTCACCAGTGTAGTTTTTCCACCAGAGAAAAATGTCAACTTAATTTCTCCAACACAAATAAAATGCATCTTTGATGTTATACATTTGTGTGTTTAAAAAAAAAAAAAAAAAGATCCATCCAAAGATCCATAATCAGATTGATTTCTCTCAGTGTTTTTCTGACCGTAGCTGCTGTGGAGGTCTGTGTAGGGGCTGGAAGTGCAGTCTTGTGGTCGCAGGTGGATTTGGGGGTAAAAGTTCTCAGGCATGGTGGCGTAGCCCTCCTCACAGGAGGCCTCCTTGGGGTCTAGGGACACTTTGGCACATTCGATGACGATATCATGGATTTCATACTTTTTCCACCTAAAGCAAAGCACAGCACCAAAGGGATGCATTAGACTTGGGGAAGAGGAATAAACAGTAAATTGTTCATTTGTTGGGCAGAACAGTACCTGGTGGGGTCAAGCTCATGGTCCTTGGTTCCTGTTACCAGTTCTGGGTGAATACGAACATGTTCAAGCATCGGCTGAATGGAAGATTGAACACAAAATATTTGTGTTATTAATCATTTGAGCACAAATACTATAATAAAGAGCAACAAAGCACAGCAGCAGGGGTGATATCCTCACCTTCACTACTTCCTCAAAAGTTTCCATGTTTTCCTTCATGCTGTAATGGGAGCGCAGGTAGGACACAAAGTTGCACGGGTACATGCCGTAGAGACGGTGGAAGAGTGAGTACACGCTGGCGTGCAGGTGGATTAGATAAACCTCTGAAACATGCCCTACGTGTGCAGAAAGAAAGATAAGGGAAAAAAGCCCAAACTTGAATTTCAGAGTAACAAATTCTACCTAAATTGCAAAACCAACCTCTAATTTGTTTGTTGCTTGTTTTGACCTATTGTCCAACCAGATTTCCTCCCCTTTGTACAAATCTGGATTTTCGTGCCCCAATTAACTGCCTACACGGCTGTCTGTGAAAACCTCCTTTCAGAAGCCTATGAGTGGTTGGCTCTTGAATAGATGAGATCTAAATAATACAGTAAATACTATGTTTAAGTTACCAAAAGTTGGGATATTTTGTGATATCAACATATTGTATAACACTATCCGATAAATGAAAAGTATTCCTTTGTTTTTGAAGTTCATATGGGGGCTGTTACCAGACCAGGGGCTAGCTCAAAATTATTTAAAGCAAATGTTTTATTCTGCACTTTTACGTGTACATATAAGTTCATCTTGCACAGACATGTTTTGTGAGACACATCACAGGAAGTTCCTACCGGGATTTTTAAGGTTCCAAGACGCCAGGCGGCCAAAGATGTCAAAATACTCCCACAGGTGTTGTTTCCCAGCTTGAGGGATCATGGGTAACAGTGTGATCAGCACCAGCACTCCAGTTATCAGGACCACTACATCCGTATCCGTCTGCCAGGAGACAAAAGTTTTCAAGTTTATGATCAAAGTGAAGTCAGGAGATTAAAAGGTTGAAATTAACAGCCCTTTTCTGACATCAAAAATTTGCCTCAAGGGGCTTTACAATCTGTAGCATACAACACCGTCAGCTCAGACAAGGAGAGAGACTAAGATGGCTGTAGACTGTGAGGCTTAAGGCACAGCAGTGCTTTGAGCTAAATGCTGTCAGAATGCTAAAATGCTGATTTAGTGGGAGAAATGTATAGCATATTCACCAGCTCCGTGTAGTGCGTTACCATTCTAATGTTTGCTGATTAGAGCAAAGGCACAACCGAGGCTGACGGGAATGTTTTTCAGAATATTTTTTTAGTTATAAACTGACCTGATGATGGCGTTAGAGGAAAGGTCAGAGGATCACCAAAGCTTTTACAAGTCATCCAAAGTGGGACACAAATGTGTGACATTTTAGTCTTGGACCAAAGCAGTCAGACAGACAGACTGCCATGGCCCCGGCACTCACGTGGCTAAAAACTTAATCTGATCGAGACTTTAATCAACAAATGTCTGAGCAGCAACACAGAAACCCTCCTCTCTGGGAGTTCAGTTTGAGTAGACAAACATGCAGTGTTTCTCTAAGGAGCACTAACTGACAAAGCTAATCAATAACACACTGTTTAAAATCTGTAAGGAAATGGTTGTTTCAGTGCAACAACTCACTTTCAGTGTTCAGTGTTGTTGCACTAGATTTCTAAGTTTTGTACAGTGGAATACTGGTTCACATAAAGAAATGCTCTGGTAAAGCATTTCTCATCACCCATCTATCCATTGTCTACACCGCTTATTCTTAAGGGTCATTGGGGGGAGGCAACCAAACTGCAACACAAAATAAAAGAAAACTGAAAGATATAATTTAAAGGTCCCATATCATGCAAAATGCACTTTTTAATGTCTTTTCAACATAAATGTCAAATGTCTCTCCCTGGTATGTCTAGAGACCCTCTGTGAGAGAAGACCGTCCTCCATCTTTCAGTAAACGTGTGTGAAAACACGCCGTTTCTATTTGGCTCCCATTGACCATGTGACCTCATCCAGCCCTTCAGCAGCCCAACTGTCCCCACCCCATGAAAACCTCTTGAATCCACCTCGCTTTCGGCCATTGGTTTTTCCTCCTTGACACCAGGTCCTGGTAACACGAAGATGTCAAACGCGAGAGCAAAGCAGCAGATTGTTTCCTTTCCTCTAAAACAAAGCATTCAGACAGAGGCTGAAAACAGCCACGTCTGCCATGAGGAAAGAAAATGTGTTTTTTGAACATTAAACCATGTAAACCTGTTCTGGTAGGACTTCCAAGTACCTGGTATGGGACCTTTAACTGCTGTCCTCATGTGGGTCTTTCTGCCACCGAAGCCACATAGAGCACACAAAATTGCCGTTTTTTTGGGTGTACGTAGCTGAATAGCAGTCATTTGGCTATTAGCACCTGCGTGCAAATAAACACTCCGAGGATATTACCACTTTACAGCCCAACAGAGTATCACATATTCTATGGGATTTCAAAAGTAAAAGCAGCTGGGTGAGAAGTCTCTAATCCATATCCATCCACACACCTCTCAGAACCATGACAAGCAGATTTCTTTGTTCACTGAGTCATAACTTGGTTTTTACCTTTAGGCATTTGAGCAGCGAGAGCAGCAGAGGGTATCGAGCGATCTTGTGGATCCAGGACGGCTGTTTGCGGATTACATGGCCGAGCAGGGTGAGGGTGGGCAGCCGGCAGGCCTGTTTGGTCATACACTCGTTCATCTTATCCAGAAGGTGCTGTGCAGGGAGGGAGGGAGAGGGCATGGAGGGGTTAGCTCTGTATTTAACACAATCAGGTAGCTGGAGATTTTCTTCTTATTAATTAAGGAGGTAAATGAAACTTTTTTTAGTCTATATTTGACTAAAAAGTCTCGCAATACAAATGCCTTTATTTACTATGTGGTGGTGGCTCATAGTAAATTAGCTGGTTTTAAATACTGTAAAGGCCAGGACACACAAGGGTTCAAAATGGCAAAAGTTGAATTTAATTGAAAGTTGACATGCAAAATGATGCGGCTCTCCAATGTGCAGCCAGTTTGAGAGAGGGGGAGAGACAGAAGATTGGCTCATTGTCAAGGAAATGGTTTATATTCTTGTTTTATATCTGAAAACAATACAAGTCGCAAAGAACAGTGGGTGTTGTAGTGAGAGTAAGGACAGTGACAGAGGTTAATGACAGTAAAATACTGTATAACCTACAACAAATGTTGTTGGCCTGCAGGTTATGTTCACAACCCTACCCACACTGTGTCCAGTCGCCTCCTGCTTGGGACCACATGACAGATGTAAACTTTGCCAGGCAGATTCCAGTCTGACTGCTCCTGAAAGCTGCTGTCAGCACTCACTTAACAAACGTGGTAGCTTAGCTCAGTCACTAATAGAGACGCTACATCTGTAGAAACATTTTAAGTGCCAATGAAAACATGTGTTTCAGTTAGATTTAAAGAAGTTTTATTGTTTTGTTTTTCTTAAGCACTGTAATAATTGTATTTTTGCTTCATACATTTTAGAATTATCATTTAGATTTATCATTCTATCATTTGTTTATTGATCCCTACTTGGGCTGCAAATTATTGTGTGAAGATGCTTTATAAATAAAGTCATTATTGTTAATCAGTCAGTATATTCACACAGTTCACTGAAAATATGTATCTTTACTAAAGGATATCCGATCAGCCAACCACAGATCATTATCAGCCAATATTCGTCTGTCTCAATAAAGGCTGATCAAAGAGCCAATCAGAGGATGCAAAACAGCAAAACAGGTTTGATTGACATGCGTGCTGATTAATTTTTGCCTCCTCGTGCAGATCTGCTGATTGCAGCATTTCAATTAGGATAAAATATTTTCACTATGAAATTTTGCCGTTTTAAATCCTGGTGTCACCATTCTTTAAAGATCACATAGAGCGGTGTCTCACCTTATCATGTGGTTCTCTGACTGAGGAGAGGATATGCATGGCCTGGGCAGAGTTTGTTTCCAAAAAGTAGTCCACCAGCCCGTTCAGCAGCATGGACCCTCGCTCTGCAAGGAAAACCAGGAGGATCATTTGAATTTGTTTTTGACAGAGTAGTAGGCAATTCAGCCAAGCTATGTTAACAGAAGAAAGTTTTTATGAGACCATTCAAACAGATGGTAAAAAGGACATCAATAGCGCAATCTGGTGTGATGTTGACACACTGGCAAAACTTATCAGTTACGTCACAATATCTCAAAGCTTCAGACACTTTAACACAGATAAAACATGACGACGTTATACAAGCTGAGTGGCCCTACCAGTGCTGAGCTGCTCGTTGATGAGGCCTCTGATCTCTTCTAGCTGGTGGAGGTCGGAGGTCTCCAGGAGTGGGAGGAGATCCCCCACGTTGGGCTGCTCCCTGGCCATGGTGGCGGCAGTGCTGGAGGTGGAGGCAGCGTCTCTTTCACGGTGTCCGTCCCTGCTTGCCTGGAGGACTCCTGGGGCCACCCACCAATACAGTCTCCAGGCACCTCTACATCACACCAACACCAATTCACAAACATTTTCCAGAATTAGTTAGAGCTGCGATGTAGGATTAGCTGTCACGTGACAGTACCAACTACAGTACCAACTCAGTACTGGGAAGCTGTGTTTGTGCTAAAGGGATTTCTTCAAAATGGAAAAAATGGAAAGGCTTCCTTTAATGAGGTAACTGGTCCTTATCAAATGAATTCAAACAATAACGGCTTTAAATAATAAAGTGGACTATGTTTGCTATGAAGACTCGCAAATTTCAGTGTTACTGAATTCTACGTAACAATCCCATACAGGCTTCAGTCTTAACCTAATTTAATCGGAAAATCGTTGATGAGTTCCTTTATATTTGTACTGAAATTTCATCTATGCTTTGTCTCACTTATGGTGGAGTGATGGAACCGTAGTCACCAACAGGCCCACGACTGTTTTCATGAATTTACAACATTATAGCTTTGGGATGTGACACTTCTCTCAAATGAGAGAAGCTCTTGCCTCTTCCTCATTATTAAGCTTGAGCAAAGCCCTTAAACCCCTGCGGCTCCAGTGGTTAACAGATGAGGATGTGGATGTGAATGTGTGTAACTGTGTGAGTGCTCACAGGTTGTTACTGAAAAAAGAGCTCTGCTCTGAAACTATTGGTGCAAGCGGCAAAGATCACTAGCAAGCATGTATGCTGTCATCACTAGCCTGCTAGTTGAAATGACATGCCTAAATGATTAATCGTTCAAGGTAAGCTGAGCATTAAACAGCAGACAGTTAGCGACTAGCTGGTGATCACAGTGGAGCGTTTGGCTGCTAAAGAAACTGACATTTCCGTCAGGTAATAGTGGACAGCAAAACTCGAAAAGGACAGTTAATGTTGGACTTACATACACCAGATGGACAGAAACAGGACTCCAAATGAATGCTAATGGTTCTCTGTGTCTGCTGGATGAGTAGATCATAACCTCTATTAGCACTATGGAGATGTCCCCGTGGTTTTACATTATTTCACTGATCTACAGGTGGCGCTAACGTGCCAAGATATGCAGCAATGTGCCACGAAAGCCACCGAAGCTTACATGTAAACAATACCTAAAAGAAAATGGCTGACGGTGATGCATTCAAAACTTTTGTTGCATTTTGTTGAATCCACATTGTGTGTATCCTTAGGATGTGTTCTGGTGAGTTAAACTGAATGTAAACATAACTTTTGTTTATACCATGGTCTGGGTGAATATGTGATTCTGATTGGCTGCCGGGTGTCCGTTAAGTAAGGGATGTTGCCCGACGACGTCTCAGTGCTCTCAGTCTCTTTATGCATCCATGGTTTCTCCTCAAAAATTCTGCACCCACTCAGCGTTCCCACTCGTTCGCGAAGATTCACACCCCTAATGCACAATACCAGGACCCAGCTGATTATACATTTAGCTAAATATAATTCAAAATCATCATTTATTTTATTATTTACAGTGGTGCTTATCCTACTGAGACATGTCCAGACATGTAAGGTAAAGATGGTTTACATCTTTTGTGGCTGTAATGAGAAAATAAATGATTTAGGAAAGTATAAACACAGCAGGTGCTGATACTTACTTACTAACTTCCCACTCAATTCACAACAGATGATAAGTCTACTTACACACTAAGAACATATCGAGCTATGATGTTTAACGTCACCACATAATAGAAGAGTCACACGAGACTTACCTAGCTGAAATATAACTGTTATATCTAACCAACAGCATGGGACACATTTCACCACTGATCCAAAGGCTCCAAAAAGAAGTCAGATTGTATGGAAGTCTATGAGAAAACGAGTCTACTTCTCATTTGATTTATTACATCAGTAAACACTTTCCTAATGAGTTTGTGGCCACAGTCTCTAGTTTCAAGTCTTTTTCAATACAGCATGATGTTCAATTAGTAAATTAAAGTCCCATTTACAGTAAAATAGACCATAAAGCAGGGTATGCTTTAGGGTGGGACTACCTTGTGACAAACCAACCAGAGGCAGTCTGGGAAATGAACTAAATTCTTGCTCCAAAACGGTCAGAATATATATAAACAACTACACAACTACAGCTATACACAGTCTCACAAACAAAAATGGATGCTATCTACCACACCTATTAAGAAAAATTAAAGATTTAGAAAGCATTAAGCAAACAAATATGGCGGCATAATCTAATTAAGACGGAGTGATAGATCCAAATATATGACCTGCACCGTGTCTGACCCAGCCAATGATAGCTTAATTTACAAGCTATATCTAACATTTATTCTAACCCAGCAGACTTCTGCTTTCAAAAACACAGCCTGACCTAATGTGTTTACCATTTCGGGTTATTCGGCTATTTATGTAGTCTATGATACATTTAGGCAAAGTGCTGAGTCAGTCATTCAAAGTAATGGAGGCCAGGGGAGCCTTGCAAATCTCCATCTGAAAAACAAGTATAAATAATCCTGATAGGCAGGTCATTATCGTCGGGGTGTCTGCACCCAGCAGCTTATTCCCTAACAGGAGTAATGAATCAGCACTGGAGATCTCATCAGCTCTTAAGATCTCCTTTCAGCGCTTAGGCCACCACACTCAACGTGTTAGAAAATGATTAGAATCTTAATGTGGCCAAATTTTGTTCTTTTTTGTACCTTTGCAAATTATTCTCTTCAAGTAGAATACTGAACCTTTAAACACAGTCACATGCTACCGAAACCAAGACAACGGGACTTAATTTGGAGAGCGAGACAAGAAAAAATTAATCTGTAACCAGCGCATTGAATCCTACTTCCACTGAAGTCATATGTCGCAGAAAAACCCTTCCCTCCGGGCAGAAACGTACAAGTGTTAATCTCCTCAAGCCTCTCTCGTTCATAACATATCAAAACAAGATAATAAATGCTCAAATATGCTCCTGTGTGTTAATTCACGGAAGACATTACAGCAAAACTGTCCCCCTGTTTTCAATTAACTGCTCAGTCATGGGTTAGACAGTTGGGGTGTGGAGAGTGGATTCAAAAGTGGCTGTTTTTCACTCTCCAAGCGAGCGTCTTGCAAGGACAGGTCAGTGGCACCAACACGAACCAGCGTCAGTGTGATCTCGGCCAGCTTGGGAACGCTCAGGAGGACACAAAGAACCTTTATGCAGCCCGAATACTTCCATGTACACACTGGAAATTACATTTGGGTGTGTGCATGCCGTTACCAACAGCCTCCTTTTCTCCTGAGAGAATATTTTAGAGAGGTTTCATAAAAGAGACAAACAGTCTGCTCAGCCTATTTAAGGGACTGATTTTCATCAACTCAACTGCCCTGTTTAGTTTGCAGAGAGAGGCTTGTTGCACGGCATATAGGGGAATGGGGATATTTAAGTGGTTTTGACAATAACTGTATAGTCAATGAAATGTCAGAAAATAGGGCAAAATGCCCATCACAAGTTACCAGAGTCGGGTGCAACATCTTCACGTGTCTTGTTTAGTCCAAATGCAAAAGATATTCACACTACAATGCAGAGAGAAGCAGTGAATCCTCACGTGAGACGCTGGAGCCAGAGAGTCTACATGATGTCATTTGTGGGATTGTATATACATTTATTTTGTTGGGACATTAGTTAAAAGCTATTCATATTTGTATGAGGTTAACATATTGTGCTGTTAATTGTTGGTGTGTTTATTTACTGGAAAGTTTGGTTGCTCATTAATGTGACGGATCAATGCAATGAGGGATTGGTCATGTAAATAGCCAGACACGAAAATAAAACACTGCATTCATTCATTCATTCATTCATATCTTATAGAAGACAGCGTACGTAAGTACACTGCAGTACACAGATGATCAATGTGCATCACAGTATCCACAATATAAAATCAGTAGATATTTATCTTATTCCACTGATATGACGATGAGCGATGAGGCCGATATCAGCTTATATTAGACTTAACATGCTGCTGCACTGAGACATTTCCCATATTTTGTGGTGCTACTCTGGCATGTGTATTACTGTGGTCGTAGGTACTATGAGGACCTTGAAGACAGTGAGGTAATGTGCCTGGTATTTTTTCTGGGGATATGGGGGTTTAAGACAACCTGGGAGAGGTTTACTTCTAAATCTAACAATAACAAAACCTTGTGGGTAGCTTTAGAGTTATTCCACTTTATTTTGTACTGTGTATAGTTCAATTAAACTACATTCAGGTCAACAAAACATGCTCGAACAAAGCTTCCTGTATCTGAATCATGCCAGTGAGAAGCACGCTTTTTGGACATTTCAGTGACCTCATCTTGTGGTTTCCGGTCAGCGAGACAGTGCATCCTGGGGAATTGAACTCATAACCTTAGTATTTCTGAAATTCTGGCAGCAGACCTGCTACTTGGATTATTAGTGTTCGCATACGTTAGATGAAGCTGAGACAGTGAGTCCAGCTCTATGTGACAAGGGGGGGGGGGTCAGGCAGATCATACCATCATGACCTATTTTGCCTCTAAGGTGGCAGCAGAGCCTGAGAGAAGACAGGCAAATGGCCTGATGCTCACAACAGGACATTAATGATTGTTTTAGTAACAGGAGAAAACTGCTGAATGTTGTAGTAGTGGATTGATGACATGAAAGCAAGGGACCACGGTGCAGACAGCTGCAAGAGATTTTTCACTGAGATGCAAAATGAGGCATCAAACAATGAGAAAATAAAAGCAATAAAAGTGACAGTGATGATGTGATGTAAAGAGGGGTTTGATGAGAGCAGTGCAGAGGCCGGACAGGCTGCTGTGTGAGGACTGACCACTGGCTGCTGCCTGTCGTAAACAACTCGCAGAGAACAATGGGCAGGGTTGGCTTTACTTTATCCGATTACAAAAATATGCAGACGTCTTTTCTCTGGCAAACCGAGCACCTCTTCAGAACCCGCGGGGGAAACGCAGATAAAACCCACGATGAAATGTTTGAAGCATCAACGTCTCCTAAAGCCATCACCGGGTCTCTCCAAAAACAAGTCGGTCCTGCCGCTGAGAGCTAACGTTAGCTGGGAGCAGCGACTCACAGTCGGTCGGGGATTCATCTTTCCTGTCAGCCGCGCTAAGTCGGCAGGGAAACAACCCCAACAGCTCGGGTTCAGTAACACAAATCATGTGCGCTGATATTCGCTGTAAGAAAGACACATAAGATATAAATAATCGGAGCTGTTTACCTGTTAGAGTAGCTCCACTCCACAGGGCGCCGCCATCTTGAACACCTCACAGCCCATCCCACTGCCGTCAGCCTCCGCTGTCGGGCTGCATGCAAACTAATCCCACAAGTTAGCGCCCCGCAAGTCGCAACCGCAACTTTGACGACTCATTCACCAACACAACGTCTAAAATAAGTTTGTTGGATTACAGCTAATAACTCAGCAGTAGTGTTTTCATCTGTAACCCGGCAGAGCCTTCGCTCTAGTGCAAATCTAAGATTGTTTTTCCCATCTCCCCATTGGTGGAAGGATGGAGTGTGTAATGCGGTTTCGCGTGACCCACATGTACAGAGCGCACGCGCAAATTAGATTTTTTTTTATTTTATTTTGCAAGTGGTCAGGAGATCGATATGGAAGATCATTAAACACCAGAAGAAAAATAAAATAAAACAGATGCACATTTGGGAATGGGGAAGAAAATCAAAAATCATTGACACAAGAGAACAGAATTATCATACAATAAGTCATAGTTAGTGCTGTTAGTTTTATTTCTAACTTTATTGTTTGAGTCAGACTTACGAGAAAAAACTTACATTTTTAAAATTAATTTACTTAAATATATTTTTGACACAACAATTTTAATTTAAAAAGTCAAAATTCTAACTTACATTGTCATGATTATGACTTATTCATATAAAAGTCAAAATTGTGACTTGCTATCTCAGAACTCTGTCCTACAAAGAGGAATATTATTCTTACCATTTGTAACATCTGCCATTTGAAATGGGCTTCCATACACTCAATACTGACTCAATACTCAACATCTTTCAACATGTTGCTGCATTATTGTCATTGTGAAAAATACCTGCAGTCTCTTTCTATATGGATGCTGTTCTGATTAAGTTGTCTGGCTGACATTATGTATCAATAAGTGAGCAAAATAAGACTTAGAAAGCCAAAGTAAACTAGAAACTTTACAATCAATATCAACCAGAAAGTGCAAATAGTAGTACACTACAAACTTGACTGCTGATGTTATGACATGTACACTATGGAATGAAAGTAGCTTCGATCTATGTAGTGTCCAGTGTGGTCGATGTTTAACAGGGACTTTCCTGTTTTGTATCCCATATCTAATGGGATATTAGTTATGCTTCACCGTGATTTATAACTACAGGGTATGTTGGCTGAGCATGCATTGTCTTTCACAGCAACAGTTACCATTGAATAGATACAACAGGAACAAATATAATCACAAACAGAGCAGAATAACAAACAAACAGACACAGGCAGCCTTATTGGTGAAGTTTCAGAGGCCCTCAGACGCTTTAACCAGCCTCATATCAACTTCATTTAAGCACACTTTGGTCAGTGGGCTTGGCTGCTGAGTGTGTGTGTGTGTGTGTTAATACAGCCCTGCTCTACCTATGGGCAGTGTAAGTAACAGCAGCAAACACAGAAAAGTGATATAAACACTGTATTCTTTGTATGGCTCCTTTTAACTTTAATATTTAAGTAGTTTAAATACAAAGACAGTCATAAGCTAACATTCTATTATATTCTATTATAATATATTATATTATGCTATATGATATGATATGATATGATGTGATGTGATGTGGTGTGATGTTATGTTATGTTATGTTATGTTATGTTATATTATATTATATTATATTATATTATATTATATTATATTATATTATATTATATTATATTATATTATATTATATTATATTATATTATATTATATTATATTATATTATATTATATTATACTTAGTTACAACATCCAGTGGATAATAATACTAAAAACAATCACACTGTTTTCATTGACAGAATGACACATGGACTTACACTGCCGTCTGTGGCTGTTCCATGTTTGTTTACTTCAGTAATGTGATGCTTTTGAACACAAACAATGTTCATTTCCCATCTTTAACTAATTCATATATACTGAGCCTGCAGAGACAGACCCAGAGGAGCCCCCTGGTCTGCCACCCAGAGTTGGATCACCGGGCGCCTTAAGGCTCCACGTGCTTCTGTATCGGCTGCTGCGGTAAAACCAAGTTTACACAGTGAGTGCTGTTTATTTCTCCATACAGAAAGTTTGATGATTGAATCCCTGGAAGTTTGTATTCTGCAAATGGTCAAAATGCAACAGTCTTGTATGAGCTCAATCTAAAAGTCATGTCTCTAATTTAAAGTGCTAACTTTGTCCACAAGATGTCGCACTTGCACTTCCTCATATAAAATCCTCTCCCCTTCTTCGAAATGATTCTTGACTCTGTAACTGGATTGTTTTCAAAGGACTTGACAAGCTGATATTATTTTCTGAAAACTCCTGCTATCTTCTCCATGTGAGACACTAAAGCACCAGAGGACAAATCTGTCGTGTCAGAATATCGATACGCTTTAATAAATACAGACAGTGTAAATCTCCCAGACTGGTTTGGTGTGTGTTTTGGTGTGTGTGTGTGTGTGTGTGTGTGTGTGTGTGTGTGATGCGGAGGTGCTGCAGTTCCACATGATCTTTAGGACATTTAAATCTTGCACACAGCATAGCCACACACACCGCCTAAAATCCTGTACATCAAACATTGTGATGCGGATTTTATGTGTGAAATACTTTCCTCTTTTTTTTTTGTATAAATGTATATGTATCTATAATTGCCCTTCTGAGATCAAATAAGCAGGTGGATGTAAATAAATAAATTAACCCTAGTTTATTTATTACTTTATTATTTATTAACTTAAAATTTCATTTTCCCCGGAGCACTGGGTGTTTTGTATAACTGTTCCAGGTTCAGCAGAGGCCCTGTGTGTGTTTGTGTGTGTGTGTGTGTTTGTGTGTGTGTGTGTGTGTGTGTGTACGCAAATTTCCACTTGCAGGTTGGCCTTTTCATTGGTTGAAACCACAGTCAGATTCTCCTGCGAAATTATCTGATTGAAAATCAGGGAGGGGAGAAAAAGAAAGAGCAACAAGTGTGATGGCTTTACGCTGCTTTGCTTTTCTGACTTTTAGGAAAGGATTTCACGGCGCATTTTTCCTCCTCTTCATTTCCACGGAAGGAGGAAACTGTTGTTAGGTTGGACGGGACTCTGCTCAGTTAACGGTGAGTGTCTGCTGATTGTAAAACACATAATAAAGTGTCAACCAGCGAGAGAGAGACTTTTACCGACATGTCTGACTTTTCCTCTAATGATGGAACCACTTTAACTGTGAAAACATCCCCAGTGTGGTGAACACAGTCTGTGGGCCTGTCGGACAGTAGAGAGCAAATCAATTGAATTTAATGTAATCAATGAGTGAGTTTAATATATGGCTACAATTCTATTCTATTCTATTCTAATTAAATGATAGCAGATTACTGTTTAAGTCAAATCAAATGCAAAAGCGGCTCAAAGATGTTACATTTAAACGCCCGTGGTGACATTTTTTTTTTAAACATAATTTGGAGCTTGATCGATATTTTATTAGTTTGTTCCAAAAATATCTTTCAGGCCTAATTGTGTCGCTAACGAATTTCTTTTCTTGTGGGCGCAGGACCAACATGCCCCGGTCATTTCTGGTGAAGAACAAAAGGTACGCGTCCTCTAATTTTCACCGATCGTATGAAGACGAGCCGAAGGCCCCCATATGTCCAGGTGAGACTGGAAGGAAAGACCTCCTCATCCTCATCATCATCATCATCATCAGTTATATACGCCGTTATTTTAAAGCTGTGTTGGAAAGACTTGCATGAATTTGCAGGCAGATTTTTAAAAGGACATGTAAGAGTCACATATATAAGCTGGTAATGAACACCAGGCTTACTGTTGCTTAGGTGTTTTCTGGTAACATAAAACGTCCTCCAAGAGGAACTGCAGGATAATCTCTTGCCATCTTGCATCTTTTGCTTGACTGAATCACACTTTTTATTTGTTGTGGATTTGTTGAAGTCCCGGCAGAGGTTCAGAGCACAGACTCTCCAGACAGACCTCAGTCGGAGTCCCCTCCAGACAGCTGCTTGTTTGAGAAGGAGGAGGCAGAGCTCGAATGCTCCATCTCTGCTCGCCCAGAGCCGACCAGACCCCCTGTGGCTCCCACACAGCCATACTACCTAAATGGTGAGCTGCCAGTGCACTTTTCTCCATTTATTTCTTCTACCGTTATGCTTTTAATCAGACAGGACATGATTTCTTTGTGTCTGTGTGCCTTCAGAGCCACATATGGCAGGATTCCCTTCTTACTACAAGCCCACGTACGCCTGGGAGCCTGTGTCCTCCTCCTACGAGCTCCGTCAGATGAGTTTCAGCCCAACAGTGCTGCAACACGCCAGCAGTCTGTACGGCAGCCACATCAGCCGCAGTCCACAGCCTGAGCAGCCTCTGGACTGCAGCACGCACTACTCCCCCTCCTCCAACACCTACCACTGCATCACCTGCGACAAGGTGCGCACCATAATCTCATCAAGCAACTTCATCGAGGCAATATGTAAAACGTAAATGTGTCCGACTGTATCTGTTATCAGCTGGAAATGTAGCTGAATTTGTCAGCCACCTCCGTAAATGGACCAACTGTGCTTTAGGTGTTCTCAACGTCCCACGGACTGGAGGTCCACGTCAGGAGGTCGCACAGTGGAACAAGACCTTTTGGCTGCAACATCTGCAGGAAAACTTTTGGCCACGCCGTCAGTCTGGAGCAGCACATGAACGTCCACTCTCAGGTATACCAACGACTCCCAACACACAGCACAGAGCATTATAAGCTACTTGAATTTAACGGGATACTGAGTTAGTATTGCACTTTTTAGAACGTTTGATGACTTGCAAGCTACAGAAAAGAAGGTAAAAGTTAAAGAGACATTCAGACTTTTAATCTCCAGTATGGGTCAAGTTTCCACACTTCCCATGATGCAACTGCAGTCATCAGACTTTCCCCTGCTGCACACATCACACATTTTTCAATCTCAATGCGTCCAGTTTGTAACACACGATGTCGTCAGGGTTATTTTCTATCTGTTGAAGTGACTGTCACTGTTATTTAGAATTTCAATATAATTAGACTTTTACTCAGCGTAGGTTGTGGTTAGCTCCTCCTACACATTGATAGACTGTCGAGAAACAACCGTTGAAACGACCAGCTTGATAAAACAACCTAATGGAGCAGGTGTAGAGCGACAGCTTTCTGTTAGAAAAAGTCAAGATGGTTGAGAAACAATATCAGTGCATCACCAGAGAGATTTTAAATAACTTAAGACAGACGTTACGTTACGCACAGAACATAACTTATGTTGTGCATTACTTCAGTCTGCTTCATGTCTTTATAATGTACATATTTGAACGCAAACCATACTCTTGACCTAAATCTAACCAAGTAGTTTTGGTGCCTAAAGCTTTCATGTTAAATTACACATGTGACTGAACTTACCGGAAAATGATTTGCTTGTGGCTGGTATTCTATAGAAGGTGCTGAAGACGCTCATATATTATCTTATCACTGGAAATTCACCTCTTCTGTTCTTTCAGTATGTGGATCAGACAAGTTCAATCAAGAATAAGTTAGCCATAACTACAAAATGGTACAAGTTTATAAATTTATGGTAATTTCATAAAAATGTGAGTCAGTTTGTCTAAATCCCAGGATTAGGTTTTTTAGTTTGTCTGACCAAATAATTTCACCACAAGGTCAGTTTAATAGCTGTTGTGGAACTTTCAGTCATATTGCATGATCTTCCACAGCACAGTTTTTGTCAAGTTGAGATGAAAATGTGCATTTACACATTTCAAAATTCCATGTTTTTCTGAGCACTATAAGGACTTTGGTAGCTTAAAAGTTGAGATTTAAAACTTCAACTCAGACAAAAATGTAATTTTGAAGATCAACAATTCTGTGACACTAAACTCCATCTGCTGATGTAGATTGAAAGCACCCTAACAGGTACTAAATGAACCCTGTGCTGCGATTATTTTATCAAAGGCTGTTTCTTCTTCTCCGACCTCCTGCAGACGTGTTGATGATTGCGTAAAACTTTTTATACTTTTTGTGTCTTTCATCAGGAAAAAAGCTTCGAGTGCAAGATGTGTGGCAAAACATTCAAGCGCTCCTCCACTCTCTCCACACACCTGCTCATCCACTCGGACACGAGGCCTTACCCCTGCCAGTACTGCGGCAAGAGGTTCCACCAGAAGTCCGACATGAAGAAACACACTTACATTCACACCGGTAAGTCACAGTGCGCTTTACAACAGGTGGCCATATTTTCTTTTATCGTTTGAGCAGAGATACAACATGAAAATGTCCATGGCTCCTCCTAATCATCGGCTTACCCGATGCACCATGCAGGAACTGTTTCCAGGAGTAATATAACTACTGATAAATCAGAAAAAGAAACTTAAGCAAATATCCTGTGTATTTGCATATCTGGCTTTCCTGCTGGTTCTGTAAAAGGAAGTCTATGCTGTTGCCAATAAATGTTTGACAAATCTGAACAATAGCACGATTCTTCATCCATATGCAAATGTTATCTTTCTGGTAAAAACACTTGGAAGGGATGACAAACTGGTTTCTTGAGAAGCAGTGGAAAGGAAACTACAACTCTATTAAGCAAATCATTTGAAAATTATTTGATGATGTGGATTTGTCATCGTGTTTTGTGTGTGTGTGTTTTATTTTGTAGGGGAAAAACCCCACAAATGCCAAGTGTGTGGTAAAGCTTTCAGCCAAAGCTCCAACCTGATCACCCACAGCAGGAAACACACAGGCTTCAAACCATTTGGATGTGACATTTGTTCCAAAGGCTTCCAACGAAAGGTGGATCTCCGCCGGCACCACGAGAGCCAGCACGGCATGAAGTGAAGAGCATGGTCGCTGAAACTTTAAGAGTTGAAAGTGTTCATACAATCAATTTCTATTTAAACAATGAGCTGATATTAATGCAATTTCGATGTCTGTTAATTTCAGATGGCTTTTGCAGATGTAGTGCAAGGAAAAGGAAGCTGTGAATAATGAAGAAGAACTTGAGCAGTTGATTCAAATGTATTAGTTAATATATTGGAAGTTATCTTTGAAAGAAGTGTTTGCTTGTGGAGGAGCTCATGTCACATTGATTCAAACATTTTTTTTGGCATTTGAAAAACAAATGCCAAAAACATCAGGAACATTATTTTTTTGCTTTATATAATTTATTATAATACAAAGTGTGCTTGAGAAATGTATTGTATATTGGCTGGAGTCTGTGTGTGAGTTGATGAATGCTTTCAATTGAAATAAAGGTTGAACTGAGAAGGAAAATCTTTGGTTGTTCTGTTGGAATAAAGACATGCAAAGTGAAATAGAATATACACACCTGTGCACCTCAGGCTAAATACATGCACACTGTTTGTCTAAGACGACACTGTGAGCACACTTTTTCTCCCTGTTCGGGTCATTCTGTGTGTTTTTCTGAGTCACTTTCCTGTCTGAGCAGGATGTAGAATTATGTGACTGACTGTACCCTCAGCTGAAAATCTTTTGCAGGACCAGAGATCGTATGTAATGGAGTAATCCCGCATTCAAATAACACTCCTGGAACAACATGCAAATCCGAGACCAGAGAGCTATTCTTTCCTGAGAGTCAACTAGAAAGCCGATGAAGGAAAGTCATCGGTCCCGAAATGATGTAATTCCTTCTGTTTGTTGCTCTGCAGCTTCCTTGCTTTCCTTCCATATTATATGAGATGCAAAAACAACTCCATAATCTCAGTAAGAAATCAGTATTACACAAACTGTCAGTTAGACCATGATGAATTTTGGCCACACACCCTTGCATACATCCAATGGAGCTGCTCTGCCCCCACAGTGCATTGAGCCTCACGGGATACAGGGATTAATAAGAGGCTGTGGAAAAGGGATTGATTACTTAGTCAACTGTCACCACACCCAGTTAGCCTGTTGGATTTACTTCAACAAACAAATGACAGCTCTAACGAAGACTCACCTTCCTCAAACATGAAACCTGTTAGGACATTAAGCTGCTTGAGGCAAATCAGATCATAACCTGGGCCTTTTAAATCTGACTGGATGAAATGTACTCAGAATTAGTAAAAAAAAAAAAAGTTTTAAAGATTTAAATTAGACCAACTGCTGATGTAACATCATGTAACACATTTTTCTCACTTAATGGATCCAAAATGAGATTTGAAATTACTTAGAGGCAGAAATTAAAAAATGGGGTCATAATTTCACCAAAAGCGCCTAAATGGATTCATTTATGTTGGTAACTGCTGCAAAAATCAGTGTCTGTGCAGGGAAGAGAGGAGGCATGAATGCTTACTGTCTGGCAAACAAATCTGAGGTCTTCATGCAAAATATGTTGATATTACCAGGGCAACAGGGTCCGTTTTTATCCTCCACAACAGTTAGACCCGCCTCAGTAGCTGCTGCATCCTGGTAAGAGGACACAGAGCAAATCAAAATCCTGCACAGGTAACCAACAGAAAAGAGACAGAGAGAAAGGGGATCATCATGGGAGGGACTAAACAAACAGGACATGGGTCCTGAAAGGGGAGGGGTGGCGCTGCGGAGGTAGCCTGGGGAAAAACGGGAGAAAATGAAGAAAGCGTGTAAGTCCTCATGCAGGGGAAACATTCCATCGCTGGTGTACAGGTGTGAAAAGCTTTGTGTGTCGGAGAGACGAAGCAGCAGACAAGGGCTGTGCTGGTGGTGTTTATGTGGTTATTCAGCCCTTGTTCATTTGCATATGTGTTGCCTGAGGTGTTGTGGTATCCTTCAAGTTGCAAATTTATTTGACTTTCTGTCTAACTGTTCAGCTCTCACTGAGCTTCACCTCGGAACAGTTTCTGCCTACTGTTTACAGTGTGACAGTGACCAGTGAAGTAACAGTATGATCTGACACTAGAATCAGACCAAATGTGTTCCATCCAGCACCAACCAACAAATGACAAATTCAAGCCTCAAACATCAGTGCTGACTCTCTAAACCAACATACCCCAATCCCAATGCTCTCTGTCACACGAACACACACAAACACACACATACCTGGCAAAGAAATGGGGCACCGAGCTGGGATTTGTCTTGCAAATTGGCTCTATGCAAATGAACCCTGGCCAGTACTGTGCTGAAACGGAAGGATGGCTGAACACGCCCGAGGCATCGATGACACATTCATGGAAGGCAGAGCGGGAGATCCCCAAGAATGGCCACTCTCTCCCTGTTGGATCAGAAATGTTATGGGAGCCTTTATTAGTGTGCTGGCAGTGCAAAGCACAAGGTGCACTATAGCTATTCAACATACTTCTTCTTATTCTTGTTCTTCTGTATGGATTTTGCCACACTACTAGTCCCACACAGATGCCAGCACATACGCAAACAAGCGTGAATTCTTAATAGCTGCAAGTATGTACACTAATGCATCTACGTGTGCATGGATTCACACGCACACACACACACACACAACTTCACAAACACTTGACCTCAATGGCAAATTATAGGAGCCATTGTGGAGTAAAGCTTAGTTAAAAATGTAGAACAAAACAAACCTTTTGCCAACATTTGATTGCTAATTAGTAGTGTTGGGCTGCACAGCAAATGCATAACATTTTAAAGGGCACTTTTATTGTGTTGCACAATACTGTTAACTTTGCGCAAATGCATATAAATGTATATGAAGTAATTTAATCTTTTTGAGACAATTGTATTGTTGTGACGCAAAATCGGATGTGCTTGTTTGAATGCGAAATTCTCTCTATACAGTATATATATATTTGGCCAAAGAAAGTGAACAAAAACTACTCGATGCTAAGTGTAGTGATGTCTAAGAGTCTACGCCACGTGTTATGGAAGGGCGTGGCTAAAGTAAAGGGGAGGGGCAAACTATCATCAATGAAAATGTCTATGTGTGTGTGTGTTTCTACAAAGTGTGGCCATTTATGTGAATGTGTTTGAATGTTATGCACCATTTTGGAATAAACCACATGAACACACACCTTCACACACACACACACACACACATCCACTTGTCATCGGCAAATTTCAGCCTGCTGGTGCAAAAACTGTGGCCGCCAAACGGTGGGAAATTTTTGTGGACCCGTTACAAATGGGTTGACCACCGATAATAATGTGTCAGAAAGTAAGTGAACAGTTGGTCAACCAACAGATTGAACCATAAAGCTGGTGCCTGCAGCTAAAAGTACATCTATTGTGCAGCTTGTTGTGATCAGGGATCAGCCAACTGTTTTCATGCAATGAGTGTCAAATTGTGTAGCCTCGTGGTGTGTCACCTGAAACCTGAGTGGAGACGGCCCGTCAAGTCCTCCACAAAAGTTTTATAAAACTTATTCCATTTCCCATAATTTTCTTCAAAACAAAAGAAAACTTGTTCCTGTCACAGACATGTAGTTTTGGAAACAATTGGACTGTTCAAATTCCATGTTGGCTGTTTCAGCAATTTGGAATTCAAAATATTGTCTTTCATCATTTTCAGTGTTTATTACAACCTTTGAAACAAAAACCTGTCCTCTCTTTGCATAAAATCAGGGCAAACATCTAAAATTACAAGGGTTGGGACCAAGAATGGAAACTGCCCTTCATGAAGTTGAACGTTATACAAACATTACACAAAGAGAAAATATGAAATAACACATGTAGCCAATTGTAATTGTGTAAACAATGTGAAATTTGAGTCCAGGCTATGTCTGGATTTTTAAAACAAAAACTAAATTATCATCATTATTTTGTCAAATTCATTTTTTTGCATTTTATGTTACAGCAGCACAGAAAAGAGGCGAGGAAATGTGTGGCTATTTTTACTAGAATGACAAAATGTTTGTGTATTTCACAAATGATTGTAGTGTAATTTTATATAGAATATCGATTTGGAAACAAAATCCGGCATTTGATTAAATGTGATTGCAAAAAAAGATTAAGTGAAGAAATAAGTTGAGTGATGAGCATAAAGGCTTGAAGTCAATCAGCAGAAAGAGGTTTGAGAAGTTTTGCTGTTGAAAGTGATGTAGAACATAAACGTTCACAGGGAAGCTTTAGAAATGTCTTTGTAAAGTCATTGTTGAATGACATGCCAGTATTCCATCACTTTGTTTTCAAGACAGAAGGAATTATTCCAATAGATAAATAAACTGTCAGCAGATTTCCTCTGTGTGACTGGACGCAGGAAGATGCTGTATGATCACATCCGCTGCCGTAACGCAGTGTGGGGGTGTGATACTATTTGATTGCCAGTGACATTGTGTTGTGGTCCAGCATGTCCCATAGATAAGTGTGTTGATGAGGCATAGAAAAAGCTGTACAAGAGTTATGATGATCATTTCCTGTGGTTGCTTTTTCTGGGATTTAATTATCTACTTTACAAGTATGCAACATGGCCTGATGCTTTCAAGTTAAAGCCTCAACACTCTAATGCAGGAAACAGTAAAATAAAACAATTTGCCAACTTGTCTCACTTTTTTAAAATTGTGACGTTTAATGAGCTGTGAACTCTTTGACATCAAGCAAAGAGGGCCAGACAGCCCTTCTTACATTAATTCCACACAAAATGCGCTTTATTTTGTTGCAATAGATTAGTTTATCGACATATTTGTCTGATGTGTTCAGTTAGATATGTCAGCAGTTCATGGTCCACAGAGGATGAATTCTGAATAATGACCTTCCCATAAGCCTCAGCTGTACTCTGTGTTTTAACACGCTAAAGTAAGGTTGTGAACATGAGCTGCTAGACATCAGCATGTTTGCATTGTCACTCTGACAATGTTTGCACACTGACTTTAGCATTTAAATCTAAGCAATACTGTGCTGAAGTACAGCCACACAGCATGACTGGATTATTACTGGACAATTTTTCATTTTCAGGCCTCTAAAAATTATTCTCATCATTATTATTATCATCTTGGTCATAGAACACAAACCAACACTGAAGGTCACAAGTTAACATTGCTTTTGTTCAGGGTGACGTGCCAAAATGGTTGAGAACCACTGGTCCACTGTACTGTAGATGTTTTCAGCCTTTTGAGAATTGCATCGAATTAAAAATGTAATGCTTGTGTAGTATCATGACAGTGGTGTGCAGATTTTCACATCACAGCCACCGGTCGAATAAATTCCAAGAGCGCAGTTAAAACATCCACCGATAATAATGTGTCGTTTTGCCTACAGAAAGTGTGTGAGCTTCCTGGGTGTGGCCTAATGGCTACATCACACATCCAAATATGGCAAAAAAGCTTTTTTTAAGTGACAAGCAGTCAGCTGCAGGTCCAGAGGTCAGAGGTACAGAAGCTGAGGGAAGGGATGACAGGAGAGAGGACATGCTGAGTGAGAAGTCAGAGTGAGTGGGAGAAGGGGGGTGAAATCTGAGGGCACCAGGCTCTGTCAGAGTTAAGCCGGGTGGTGGAGACTTACTGATAACCTTATCATGGTTTCCCCACACTGTAACGGCTGCAACAGGGAGGAGTGGACAGGCCCTCCGCTCAGATAGCACAGAGAGCTGGAGGAATATCCGATGGACGAGGGCCCCCTAGAGAAAGAGAGGAAAGAAAGACAGAAAAAGAAAGATCGTCAAAATCCTTCCTTCACCACAACACACAACAGATTGTCAGTCAGAGCCTTGGGTACCATCTGCCCCCTCCTCCTGATGTCCCTCCCACCATGATATGGACTTCTCCCACAAAACCGATGAAAGGTGCTCAAAGTTTCCTGAGGTCCTCGAGTCTGTTCTTCAGGGTAAACCTGATTCTTTCAAAGGTGGAAGTTATCTCTCATTTACACTGTTAGCATATCCACACATCAATAAACACACTGTCAGAGAACGGTGTCTTATTTCCTTTAAACAAGCTACAAACCAACACATCCAGGACACACATGGATTATGTTCAGAGTTACATGTGTGCCAGTGCTCAAAACTGGCAACCCCACTGTGAGGGTAGGACTTTTGAGCCTCTTCATGTGGTCACCAGTCCCACTGGTTGCTGGTTAAGAGATCCTATACGCCTATCTTAAACAATAATGTCTATTTGTTGTCTGCGTGTATGCTTTATTTCTAGATGTATGAAATAAACAAGATGCAATGTGACTTAGACAACTCTGTAGTTGCTGGATGGCATCAAAAACAGCACTGCATTCTCGATCTGACCTCCACATAGGCAAGTTATTTTCCCACTCTCTACAGCTGCACATGAACGCACCATTCCAGCAGACTTTTCAGTCATTTTGCACTTCAAGTTGCATCATTTCACATTTAACACGAGAAAATTCTAAAAATGATCTCACCAAAATGTCATACTGTTTGTTAAATAATAACAAGATCAAATAAAATGTAATGACATTCGAATCCTCCAACTCAAAGGGAGATTCAGAAAAAGCGTATATGGGATGGCTGTAGGCCCACATTGTCAAAAATCCTGTGTTAAGCCTTGTACTCCCTTAAAGGCATGAGAAAAGAGGACTAACTAGAATCAAAGTAAACACGGTGTCACATCAGACTACAATTGCCTTTACAGCATCTTAAATAACTTGGTAAACATACACTGTTTCTTCAGAGTCTTCTTTCTTCTCTGAGGGGATGACAGTCTGTTGACAGTTTCTGGGAGGGACAGCACACAAATCCTCTTTGCTGAGGTCCCTCTGACAACAGTAGCTGTCTCCTTCTGACAATTCAAAGGAAACGTTTAGTTAAGATGTTAAGATGCTGAATCATCAGTGTAAATCTAATAATTCATAGACAGATCATTCACATGGACTGAAGAGGATGCATGTCGTAGTGTTTTAACTTCTTTGGAGGAGACGTCCATCATTCCCACACAGCCAGAGAATTTCCCTCCTCAAGTGCATTTTATTTGGATTTCAACGCCATCATGTGGCCAAATGTGTTTATTGACACGCATTGTGGACAGCTCCATTATTTCTAAATATCATATAAAAGAAGAACCTATGATGGAAGGGCCAGGGGAGATGATGAAGCATGATGAGGTGTCATTTCCACAGTATAAAACAGCATGTAAATGATGTAATACTGAAGAAGTGTATAGTGAAAAGCTTTGGAAGATTATTGAAAGACTTTTAAATCTAATAAAAATCTAGAGGAGGATTGTACCTGTCCAGAGTTAAAACTCTGTATTAAAATAAATATCTCATGCATTTCTGAGCATTTTCTGTTTCTTCAGATTTTATATTTACAGGTAGGATAAAGCCAGAAAAATCGCAGAAATGGCTCATTTATTCTATTTTGATATTCTACTTAAGTGATGTTGACAACTTCAGTGTGTTTAGTTTATCTATTATTTTTACTTGACGGATTAAACGGCTCGTTGAGATAGAAAGAAGTGAAATAGAAGAGTCTGGCTAAATATATGCCTGCGGAACTACATGTGTGTGTGGTAGCGTTTCCGCCCGGCGTTATTTTGCACTCGGACTTACACGCATGGCTGCTGAAACTGGAGGAGTGTATTATACGGTTTTACTTACTTACAGTTGGTGGTTTAACTGCAGCCTGTTGGCTTAAGTAGCACATTAAAAAGAGGCGTCATGGCGGATTCAAAGGCGCTGAAGATGGATTTTACTCTGAAGGAACTGACTCTTTCCTGTCCGGCTGAGGACGCCGATGTTCCCGGCGGCTCGTCCTCTGTGGAGCTGCGGGACAACAAACTGGTGTGTGTGGAGTATCCGGCGATGGTCACCAGTGTGGACAAGATGCTGGAGACTCTCGGGGGTCAACAAGGAGTGTCCAAAGTAAGGCGACTGTAACTGGGACCGACTGTCGGCTACCAGGCCCGGGCTCCACTGTGGGAGCCTTAAGTCAGCCACACGTCACTCAGTAGTAGTTTTGTCCCATAAACTGTGCAACAAATGAGACTGTATGTTTGTCATATTTTCATTATCTCTATTTACTTTTTGCAGTAGGTAATATAATTCCCACCAACAGCTTCAAACAGTTATTTTAAATGCTACATTTCAGGGTTTTTGATAGTTTGTCCATCCAGACTACAGTCCACATCACAGCATCTTCACTTTGTCATCACTGCACACCTTGTGTCACTGGCACTATACCATACTGTGTTCCTGTATTGTAACTTCTGTACCATTTTATGTCTCATGTCTTAGATTCTGACTTTTACTGGCGTTTTTCTTGTTATACATGATGTGTGATCGATGTTAGACAGAGCCTGCAAACTAAACATTGTGCTGCCAGGGACTGCAGATTGATTTGCTCCGGCTGTTGAGCACATCAGACTTTTTGGGGCGATCAGTGACGTTCAATATCTGTTAAGATGGGCCCTGCTTTATTGCCTGATCTTGAGGCTGTGAGTTAAAATGGGCCCTGCATGGTTTGTAACACATTACACAGTCTGGCACTAGAGATATTGTGTATATAATGATAGTTTGATTTTAATTAAGGTGAAATGAATAAAGTCAAAAGGCTGTCAAGTGGCCGTTTTGTGAGTAGATAACTGTCTGCATGCATTAATCTGATATCTTCCTAAATCTCCTCTTGAACCCATAGACCTTCGCACATCCCAACAGACGTCTTGAGCTGCGTTACCGACCTCAGGACCCTTTTTGTCACTCTGTGTGTGGAAACCGCTTCCCGTCGAGCAACCTCCTCCTTAGAGTGCGGCGGCGGGTGCGAAAAAAGGACCCCAAGGACACTGAGATCCACATGGACATAGTTGGGGTCATAGGAACAACTTATAAATTCCAAGGTAAGATTAAAAGTTTTCAAGCCTTTCAAAACAACAGAAGATTTTTTGTCTTTTATGCACTCTCGATCATAGAGGATTTAAAAAATAACTGAGTTTGATTGTATGTTGTTTTTTGTAGGGATGGCAGACTTTCAGTGCCTTGCTGTGCATTCAGAAGGTGGAAAAGACACGTCTTTGTACAACAAAATCATCCTCCGCAAAATAGAGAATCAAGAGTTCTTTGAACAACCCATGCCTTATTTTCTTCCCCCGGCCATCTTCTCACGCCTCGACTGTCCTGTGGATTATTTCTATCGTCCTGACATCCATCAAACGTCAGTGTGACGGCTAAAAATATAATTTAGCTAGTCAACCATACAACTTCTGCTAGTTCCTTTTGTCAAGTGCAGAATAACAAAACTATTGGAAACATATCTCTAATTTCACTGTGCTTATGCAGTTTATTAACAATATATTCTAAATGTTTGTCCGCCTTTCTGTTTATAGCCAGCTGCCTATCAATAAGAAGAACTTTATTGGTTTGAATCGTGCTCGTCGGCCCCACAACGCCATTTTCGTCAGCTTTGCTGATCCCACTGTGCCCTCCGAGTGCCTCGAGGCAGCCAAGGCCAACTGGGTACGGGTCTGCCTGAAGGAGCATGACAAGCAGGTTGAAGAACAGTTGAAGAAGGTAAGTGTGCTGCTGTAATCGGTTACTGAAAGCATCTTCTGTGTTTCTCATGACCTTGGTCTCCTGGAAACTGTGAGGGTAATATTTTACTGCCTAAACAAAACAGCAGGTAGATAGATAAATTGATAAAGAAGGCAGCCCTAATATTTTTCCTCCCCCTTTCACTTGGTGTCCACAGTAATTTACTTTTGTTTTTAACATTCAATGACGGGAATTAGTGTGGTTTACAGGTATCCTGTTGAGTTTTCTTGTACACACACTTTCTGTGTACTTTCAGTGTTATTTGCCGAGATGCATTCTGTATCTCTGCCAAACAATATGTTGAATTTATTTCCTTCCTTAGAAACCATTTTCAAAGCTGATTACTTTAGAAAATGTTGAAACTTGCATTGTCAGTATGATTTGCTTTTTCCGGTCTTTTATCTTATCTCAAGCCAAACTTTTTGTGCCTAGATGTTTGAGAGCCGGCCCATCTGGTCGCGGAATGCAGTCAAGGCCAACATCGACATCCACCCTGATAAACTGAAACTGCTGCTGCCCGTCTTTGCCTATTACATGGTGAGCTGAGGGGACATGTGTTACCTCACACGGTGCACTTCAGGGGTAAAAATAAATGCTGTTTGGTGCATTTTCCCTGATGTCATTCAGATGTATTTTAAAACTAAAATGGAAAATTGAACACTAAGTGCTGAGTGAGGTGTCACTTTCTTATAACATTGCATGTTTTTTGCGACGCACCTTTCAGTATAATGAAATCCAACACAACAGCCCCATCAGCTACGGAGTCCAAAATGAGAAAAAAACTACTTGTTCAAAGTCTTAGAAAATGGAACACTATAAGCTTTAAAAAGCTTTTAAGTGTTCATGCTATTGTGGGCTCTCTTTATAGATTTGTACGATGACTCGTGCCTCCTGTTCTCCGCTTTCACCAAAATAATGAAGTCTGATGTAAATCACAGAAGAAATCTAATAAAATTAAAAAGGAGAATCAAAATGTTTTCTTGCCGAAATGTAAATTGAGCATCAGATGTGCTTTAGGTGACGGGACCATGGAGAAGTTTATGGGTGCGGCTGGGCTATGACCCCCGAAAGAGCTTAGAGTCCAAGAAATACCAGCTACTGGACTTCAGGATTCGCTGTAGCACCAAGCACGGTAAGAACCTGAGGCAGCACAGGACAACAGTCACTGTGTATTTCCAAAAAGGTGACACTGACTGTTGGTTCCTCTTCCTTTCCACTTTTAGGATATTCACTGTCTGACATGCCAGTAAAAGCTAAGAGGAGTGCCCTTAACTACAGTCTGCCTATCACATTCAACAAAGCAGGTGAGTTGGTGAATTTGTTTATATGTTTGTATTTTTTTGACACAAAACAAGCAGTCAAATGCAGCCATCATTCATTTTATTATTCACCCCTGTGTTTTTCCTACTGTGGCATGTCAAAAGAGAGACTTAGCCAAAAGAGCAGCAGCAAGAGAAAAAAGCAAACACTAGTAATAAGTAATAAGTCTCCACCGTCCACCTGCTGTTGCCAAAATGCTGTATTTTTTTTCCAGGTCCCCAGCCAGCTAGTGTGATGGAACTTCCAGCTCAGGAGGGTCCAAGCACCAGTCGGGATCCAGTCCCAATCTCATACCAGCTGAAGGTTGGTATCACCCAGTCATGCGAAAACATTGGTGCCAACATGCTAGTTTCATACGCTTCTTACTTAATGTAGCCCTGGAAAACTTTAATTAGACAATATTTGTATGATATCTGATCTGTTTCGTCTCCACAGGAGTCGTCCTACATTTTCAGAGACGGCATGCTGCCTCCTCACAGACAGATGTTTTACCAGCTCTGTGATTTGGATGTGGAAAGGTACATTACAGTGCTCGTCTTAAGTACTTCAGGGGAATCAAACTGATATCAGGGTGTCTACAAGAGATGGAAAAGTCCATGTCCAAAGGTCCAAAAGATCCTTCCATTTAAGTCATATTAAGCTCTGTGTGTGTGTGTGTGTGTGTGTGTGTGTGTGTCTAGTATCAAACAGGTGGTTGAGCAGAACGTCGGTAATGAGCAGACGTGTGATGAGCGGGACGGCTGGTGTGTTGTCGGCACCACAGACAAGCTGAGGGACATGATCTCGGCCATGATCAAGAAGGTCATCAGAGCCCAGAAACCAAGTAAGGAAAATATCTGTGACAGAGAATGGCTGTCGTGCCCTCGCTGATAACGCACTCTTACGGTAGACCCCTTGGTCTGGTGTTGAATCCTGCCCCGTTCTGGGTTAGTTTCTGTCCTGCTGGCTTTCTTTGACCTGTGTAAATCCTCATATGTGGTTTCTTTCATTAGCTAAGTGGCTCCCAACCTTTTAGCCCTGTGTCCCCCACAAATGAGGCAGTGAGTACTTATGACCTCTCATCATGCCTTAGTGTAGATAAACATCTCAACCATGTTGGCAGCATGGCCGTACTGGATGGATTGGCACCAAAGTTTGTACAGGTGTTCGTGGTTCCCAGATAATAACATGACTTTGGTGATCCTCTAACTTGTTTGCCTAGTGCCACCATGAAGTCAACATTTGTGGTTTTCTCTATAGGATGAATTTCCATAAAAATGGGTCACTCCCTCACAATGAATTGTTATAACTTTGCTGACTTCTTAACTTTTCACGTAGCACCATCATCAGGTCATTTTTTTAAAGTTGTCCAGTACTTTGGTTTATGACCTGCAAAACTTAATGACATTCACACCATCTCTGTAAAACCGTACAGCCTGATGTGGTTAATGGCACAGGACAGATAACAAAGGCGGCAGGACTTTGGCCCCTGTAACATCTAAACACTGTCCTGAAAAGTGTGCTGACCAGTGCACCTTTTAACTCATGTAGTTTCTCTCCTCCAGCATTGCCACAAATCCCAAAGAGACGCAGACGCCTAGGTCTGAGTTTAAGAGATGAAGAAGCTGAGGAGGAGGTGCAGGATGACGAGAACAAGGATGATGACGAGGAAGATGAGGACGATGAGTTTCAGCCATCGGAGGGAAGTGAAAATGAGATGGAGACAGAAATGCTGGATTACATGTAACAAAGGACAGCAATTTTTATGACCTTAATCTTGACTGTCAATATTTTCCATTATTAATTTCTGTAATAGGTGATATGTTTTGAATTACTATTTTTTACTTTTGAGTGAAATGTAAATAAAAATGAAAGCATTTTTGTCATTTGCATATGAACTGCATCATCTTAATAATTAAGTTTTTGGTTAATATAGTATGTCAAAAATTTGTCAGGGACATCAGTCAGGTATGCAGTGAAGGTATGCTTCAGATCTCCAAAACAACATCTAAAAGCAGAAAAGTAACATTGCCACATGAAATGGCATGTGGCATGTTTGAGATACTATCTGGATGTGTGTGTGTGTATATACAGTGGGGCAAAAAAGTATTTAGTCAGCCACCAATTCATAGGTATACCTCAACTATGAGAGACAAAATGAGAAAAAAGAAAATCACATTGTCTGATTTTTAAAGAATTTATTTGCAAATTATGGTGGAAAATAAGTTTTTGGTCAATAACAAAAGTTCATCTCAATACTTTGTTATATACCCTTTGTTGGCAATGACAGAGGTCAAACGTTTTCTGTAAGTCTTCACAAAGTTTTCACACACTGTTGCTGGTATTTTGGCCCATTCCTCCATGCAGATCTCCTCTAGAGCAGTGATGTTTTGAGGCTGTCGCTGGGCAACACAGACTTTCAACTCCCTCCAAAGATTTTCTATGGGGTTGAGATCTGGAGACTGGCTAGGCCACTCAAGGACCTTGAAATGCTTCTTACGAAGCCACTCCTTCGTTGCCCGGGTGGTGTGTTTGGGATCATTGTCATGCTGAAAGACCCAGCCACGTTTCATCTTCAATGCCCTTGCTGATGGAAGGAGGTTTTCACTCAAAATCTCACGATACATGGCCCCATTCATTCTTTCCTTTACACAGATCAGTCGTCCTGGTCCCTTTGCAGAAAAACAGCCCCAAAGCATGATGTTTCCACCCCCATGCTTCACAGTAGGTATGATGTTCTTTGGATGCAACTCAGCATTCTTTCTCCTCCAAACACAACAAGTTGAGTTTTTACCAAAAAGTTCTATTTTGGTTTCATCTGACCATATGACATTCTCTCAATCCTCCTCTGGATCATCCAAATGCTCTCTAGCAAACTTCAGACGGGCCTGGACATGTACTGGCTTAAGCAGGGGGATACGTCTGGCACTGCAGGATTTGAGTCCCTGGCAGCGTAGTGTGTTACTGATGGTAGCCTTTGTTACTTTGGTCCCAGCTCTCTGCAGGTCATTCACTAGGTCCCCCCGTGTGGTTCTGGGATTTTTGCTCACCGTTCTTGTGATCATTTTGACCCCACGGGGTGAGATCTTGCGTGGAGCCCCAGATCGAGGGAGATTATCAGTGGTCTTGTATGTCTTCCATTTTCTAATAATTGCTCCCACAGTTGATTTCTTCACACCAAGCTGCTTACCTATTGCAGATTCAGTCTTCCCAGCCTGGTGCAGGTCTACAATTTTGTTTCTGGTGTCCTTTGACAGCTCTTTGGTCTTGGCCATAGTGGAGTTTGGAGTGTGACTGTTTGAGGTCGTGGACAGGTGTCTTTTATACTGATAACCAGTTCAAACAGGTGCCATTAATACAGGTAACGAGTGGAGGACAGAGGAGCCTCTTAAAGAAGAACTTACAGGTCTGTGAGAGCCAGAAATCTTGCTTGTAGGTGACCAAATACTTATTTTACCGAGGAATTTACCAATTAATTCATTAAAAATCCTACAATGTGATTTCCTGGATTCTTTCCCCCCATTCTGTCTCTCATAGTTGAAGTGTACCTATGATGAAAATTACAGGCCTCTCTCATCTTTTTAAGTGGGAGAACTTGCACAATTGGTGGCTGCCTAAATACTTTTTTGCCCCACTGTATATATACACACACACACACACTTGCTGGCCACAGTAAATTAGATTTTGGAGAAATGGCACTCATGTCCACTTTAATTCACCAAAGTTCTCATTGTAAGCCATGATAAAGGTATTTACAGTCCAGCTTTGCGTCGTTATGAAATGAGTTATACATGAAACAAGAATCTACGTTTGGATTGGCAGCAGCAGTGTGACTTTGAGTCCTGTTGAACAGCTGTGTCAACTCAGCAGAGGTTGTCCTCCTGATACACAACTGCAAAAGTTAGAAACTAAAACTTACTTCTCAAAGGTTATTCACATAAACCTTTTCTATTGAAGGCTATGTTTGTGGATTTTCTATTTTTTCTATTTTAGTTTTAGTTTTATTTCTAAGTATCTCAAAATCATCGTAAAGCCAAATGAACAGAAAGAGATCCTGGGCTGTTTTTAACCTGTGCAACCAGACAACAATATAGCAACATAGCAAGTATAAGTTGATCATCAAAGTCAAAAGCCATCATTTCCCTACTATCGATACAACTCTCCTTTGTGACAGTTAAACACATTTCAGTTTACAGTGATGCCATTTGTCCCATAAAAGTAGTTGTTAACATCCTTTGTCATTAAACTCTTGCTCTGTTGTTATTTGCCATCACTGTTGAAGCACTGACTATTTGCCGTAGCCATCCTTACACAAGTTCACTGGTACATATTAGTTTGCATGTTGGCAGATTCATGTGTGGTGGAGGTGGTACAGCTAGTTCTTCATTTGTGATAAGGAAGGACCATAGATATAGAAACAGATACCATATTCGGTCAAGATCCGCCAGTAAACTGTATACTTCACTACAAAACACACTCTAACTTGCTAATTGCTGATTTTCATGACATTTGGTTTGCTTTAAATCTGAGAAATTGAACAGTGACATTGATATATTATATTATATTATATTATATATGGTTGTTATATATTATAACAAATAACCAGGTGACTTTAAGAATATATAGGGAGAATATAATAAATGTTATAATAAATGAAACTCACAACTCACAAAAGCTGACACTAAATAATTTACACTTGATTGTTGTTATTTCAGAGATCAGAGCCTGCATGTACCACTAGAGATTATGGCTACTCAGAAAATTAATGTTTTGGATCTTTAACTCCAGTATATAAACAGTATCATATTGAATTTCTCACATCAATCAGTTTTAAGTAATGAAGTCAGCATCTCTCAATACTAACGCATCTTGACCTCTCCAATATGCCAGACACATACAGTAGATGCATAGCAGTGACATTCAGAAGTGAAGCAATGAGGTATGTATGTTTCTATCTAACCACATGGAGGCCAGCCAAATTTCAGATTACATACTACGTCCTAGAAAGACAGTGAATTATGTCCTCTGAATCTTATCTAGAGCTGTCTTTAATGACTGTTTTCCAAGAAACATTCACATATCCAATCATGTTCTCAAGTACGTGATATTATTTTGTATTACGACATTTCACATTTTATATTCTGCCTTATGAGCAGCACCTTTACTGACGCACTGTACGTGGGTGCAATTTTAAGGTGCTTTCCTTAAGTATTTGTATTTTTGCCACTTTATACTTCTACACCACTGCAGTTCAGAGGGAAACACACTATTTTGTCCACTACAGGCAGGTGAAGATGTCTGGTCAGAGTCACTAAAAAGATGTTTAATCAGCACAGATTGCATGCTCATCCCTAGGCTAATGAGTTGAACTCGAGATTAGGATTCACTTCCCATGATATTTATTTGGATCTCTACTGATGAGACCTCCTGCTGCCACTAGTGCATTACTGCTAGTGCATGCAACACTGAGCATTTTCACTCTGACTTCATTATCAGTCTCAGCTACTGATGTCCAATGAACATCGCCTATCTCACATGTTGAGAAGCTACAAAAATGTACGTCAAGTTGTTGTTTGATCACTAAATATGTTATTTTTTTGCTTAGCCAAAGAGGTTTGAAGGAAGCCTCTTTCCGACACTGAGGAAAGAGCTGTGGACTCAAGGTGGTTAAATATTATGTTATGTAACAGTGAGAAAAGCAGGCCTACGCTGGTACACTGGTCAGATGTTGTTTAGGGGAGGGGTCTCCTTTTTAAAAGTCTGGCCGACAGTCAAACCTGGTTCTCACAGTTTGGTCACGATGGCGAAATTGGGGATTTTGGTAGCTGTTGCTGTGTTTCTGGAGACGGTCTCTGGGACCTCCGTAAGTGTCACAAAAACTCTTACTCTAGTGAACCATGTGCTCAAGCTCTATGTGCAGTATCTATGGAACAGAGTTCACTATGTGAAATAAAAGCTGTATTTTCTGCACCCACAGACTTCCTGAAATGTACGAAATCAAGAAAGTATGATTGTTTGTTCATTGTTGAGAAACCAACAACTGATAGATATTTTGTGTTGGAACACAAGTCTCCACGTATCAACAACCCATTTATTTATAAAAAAGCATTCCTTAAATTGATCAGTTACATGAATTTAAATGTGAATGCAATATGCCACAGTTCATTGGTGTGATTGATTTTGAAAAAAAAAAAAGCTTTCAGCTATTTATTTTGGTGGACTTTTTCATGGGTGTCCGTAGCTCGGGGTGGTGTACACAGAGGGAGGCATGGTGCAGGGGGACAACATTCGTCTTGGGTACCGCCGCCACATGGACGTTTTCAGGGGGATTCCCTTTGCTGACATGCCTGGAAGATTTGAGAAACCAAAGCGACACCCTGGCTGGGACGGTGGGTAGACTGATTTTACATAAAGTCGTTTATTTCGAATTGAACAGATTGATCAGGTTTTATTTTCTAGCTGTAGAGGTAATGTGCCATGACAACATGCATCATTTATTCTGGAAATTTTCAGAAGTGTGTATCTATTGTTAGGTGTTCTGAAGGCCACTGAGTACAGGAAGAGATGCCTTCAGTTGAACCTGATCATGACCGACACCAGAGGCAGCGAGGACTGTCTGTACCTTAACATCTGGGTTCCTCATGGCCGCTCAGGTAAAGACTGACAGAAGCCCAGAGTGTCATACATATTTGACTATACTTCAGTCTACATACTTACTCTATATACTTCTGTCATTCTTTCTGTCTACTAGTGTCCACAGGCCTGCCGGTCATGGTCTGGATCTATGGAGGAGGCTTCCTGGTTGGAGGCTCAATGGGTGCTAACTTCCTGGACAACTATCTGTACAGCGGGCAGGAGATTGCAGACAGAGGAAACGTTATTGTGGTGACGATGGGATACCGTGTGGGGACTCTGGGCTTCCTGAGCACTGGAGACGCCAGCTTACCTGGTAGGTGCCAGTTTATTTTACAGTGTTTACAGTAACAGAATTGTACAGATCATGGAAGACGTTAGCTTCCCTGCCAACTTTATAAAATACTCCATCAGATAAGTAATTCCTGCTGTGACTGAGTGAAATGTCTGATCCTCGTCAGGAAACTATGGTTTGTGGGACCAGCATGCCGCCATCGCCTGGGTGCACAGGAACATCCGCTCATTTGGAGGAGACCCTGACAACATCACCATCTTTGGAGAGTCTGCAGGTGGAGCTAGTGTCAGCTTCCAGGTGAGAAACATTTTGTGTGGGATGATCGCTAGATGATAGATATGAAATTAAATTGAATTCATAATTTGCAAGTATGAATCCAATTTAGTTCGAAACAAACTAAAAATACTATAATACCTTGTTTTTTTCTGTCTGTCTGCCCACAGACTCTCACTCCCCACAACAAAGGGCTGTTCAAGAGAGCCATCTCTCAGAGTGGGGTCGCCCTCTGCCCCTGGGGCATCATCAAGAACCCACGCACGTATGCTGAGGAGGTGAACAACAGCTTCTGACATGTTTATCATTCCAAGAGAACTTTTAACACCCTTTGTTGGAATAGTTAATGGGGATTAAATAGTTTACATATAACCTGAGAAATAATTCATGATGATTTGAACCCTCTCCCCAGGTTGCTCTGAAGGTCAGCTGCCCCACCGATGAAACTATGGCTGCCTGTTTGAAGATGACTGATCCTGTGCTCCTTACAATGGCTGGCACTCTCAGCCTGTCCAGCTCACCTGACCGTAAGTGCTGCCCTCCAGACAGCCTAGTTACATTTTCATTTTGGACATTGTGCTGGTGCTTTATACCTGAGCTAAGCACAGTGAAGAAAGTTTTTATACCTTAATTCTTAACCAAAGGAAAAGTGAATTTTTATGCCAGAAAAGAGGCTATTTTACCATTCGCTCCCCAGATTAGTAATCCTGGCTACTGTACCTTAACTACTTACTGTCTTTATGGGGTGTCTAGTGTGTGCTATGGGTGTGAAATGACAGGATGGTAAGTCACCGCCTGTTTTCCATCCATTTAAAGTGAATTAATCATGACCTCCAGTGAAGCCTCCTCTGCAGTGGAGATACAACTGGAGAATTAGCACCACCTGCTGTCTATCCTGATGTGCCCTAATATTTGTCTAACAGTAGTGGATGGCAAGAATTCACATCTTCTTTTGCCAATTTTCTGGAAATTCATGTAAAATGTGCGCTAAAATTGAATGGAAACTTGGCTATTGAGTGTCCTTACGGATCCCGTCACACCAAAGCTGACTTCAAACTGCCCAATGTCTTCTAAAATTTGCACTTGGACACACAACAAACTGTACATCCAACAACTAACTGATCACCAACATGCCTGTAAATCCTGCAGTGCACATCTTTGGACATGTCTGCCACATGGACTATAGGTACTATATATATACAAAACTATTGAGTGGTGCTTCCATTTGCATAGATTATGGAAAAAATATCAGCAGATCTAGAAAATGGCAAATTAGAATAGCAGTTATGTATAACACATATAGATAGTATTGTATATAGTAAGTGTGTCATTGTATCTGCCTCCCTCAGACCCTCTCGTAAATAACCTGGTTCTGTCTGCTGTGGTCGACGGCGACTTCTTGCCGGATGAGCCGTACAACTTGTTCCACAATGCGGCTGACATCGACTACCTCGCTGGAGTCAACGACATGGACGGACACCTCTTCACTGGTGTAGATGTTCCCTCAATCAACGCCCCCCTGCTGAACACCGCTGTGTGAGTTTAAAGCATTTGATCATAGTGTGAAACATTGACAACTCTGCAACGGATCTACCTGGTGCAACACACTGTAACAGTTTTCCTTGAAGCAGTGTTTTGTCAGACCTGATTTTCAAACCATCCTGATTGCAGTGATGATGTGAAGAGGCTTCTGGCTTCATACACTAAGGAGAAGGGCATGGCTGGTTTGGACAACGCTTACTCCACATATACCGCAAACTGGGGATCAAGACCCAGCCAGGAAACCATCAAGAAAACTATTGTGGAGATTGGAACAGACTACATCTTCCTGGTTCCTACTCAGGCTGCCCTTTACCTCCATGCTTCCCATGCCACGTGAGAATAAGTCACTTTATATACAAGCCCTTTTGTTCCACACATTGCTTTACAAGGTGGGGAATAAAACCTGGGCATGACATTATTCAACAAGCTAGGAAAATCAATTTAAAGAGGCTTTAAAGGTGCTTCACACCTTTACTTTTTTTAACAAGACGAAAACCAAACTTTGGTGCGTGTTGCCAGGAGTTCCCCAAGGCTCGTTTTGTGTTATCTGGCAGGTATTGCCTGCTCTAGGACTGTTGTTCAATTGAATAACTTACTTAACAGTAGAATGATTTCTGTTGAGTCAGTTATTTAATCAAAAAACAGCCCTAGAACTAGTGACAGTTCACCAGATAACGCAAAACAAGCTCTGGTGAGCTGCTGTATTTGTCTTTATTTATTTAGCCCCCTCTTTGGTGAAGTCATAGTCACACCCTTAGTTTTTCCTTTTCTGTCCAAAGGACTGGCCGTACCTACTCCTACGTCTTCTCTGAGCCCAACCGTATGGGTGGCATTGCCAGGCCCTACCCCAGCTGGATGGGAGCTGACCACGCTGATGACCTGCAGTACGTGTTTGGGAAGCCTTTCACCACACCACTGGCATACTGGCCTCGCCACAGAGATGTCTCTGGCTACGTGATCGCCTACTGGACCAACTTTGCCAAAACTGGGTATAATTTTGCAGACACAACACAACAGATGAAAATACAAATAGAAACCTAAAACTGCCACAATTCAGTTGCTTTTTTCTCTGGTTATGTCCACAGAGACCCAAACAAAGGAGATCTGAAGGTGCCCGCTACCTGGCCTAAATTCACCAGCACTGGACACCAGTACCTGGAGATCAATTCTAAGATGAACAAAAATTATGTGAAGCAGAAGCTGAGAATGCGTTATGTGCATTTCTGGACCAGCGTCCTGCCCAGCCTTCCATAAATATCTCAGAATGAAGAGCTCGTGCAATCACTGTGCACCTGCAATGTGGATCTATAGATCTGGTATCACATCAGTATTGGTTCATAAAAAATAAATTGATTATGGCCTCAAATTATATTTCCTTGGATTTATTTTATTATGTGTTGTGCTTTTTAAATTTGCAATATATAGCAATAATAGTGGTGCAGTGGAGTGTTTTAACTTCGTAGTGCAAAATAAACTAAATCATAACACAATGAAACTATATGAAATGTATGCATTTTATGAGGTTGCACAGCCGTTTTGTTTCCAGTCCATCTGCCTTAGCCAGCGTCAAGTTAAGCAAGTTTACATAACTAGACAGCTGATGGTGTTAAAGGCAATTTGCTTATCAAATTCACGTTAATGCAGGGCATGATGGCATAATACCAAAAATTACATATAGGTGTAGATTTCCATAATGCAAATGATGAAATTTCTTCAGAAAGGACAGGTCAGACCAGTTCCAAACAAGGCTTTCAGAGGTTGTTATTACTGTTTTGGAGACAGTTGAAATTAAATAAAGACTGTGGCTGTCAACCATGATGAACCAGATGTAATAGATGAGGTGAAATAAGTGGGTTAGGACTAATTATCAATTTTTTAAAGCCAGCATAGCAAGGCTGCTACCCGTCTGCTAATGGGAGGGAAAAATAAAGTTATGTCATGTTTTGTGTAATGGGTATAGCCTGGCTGTGTAATATATCCTAAGCAGTGACTTAAAACGCTTCACTGACTATAGTCCTGTGTCCAATATTCATTTGTCTTTTTATCCTGGTAAAACAACAGCAGGTCAATCATTTTCTTAAACAACAAATTATTTTTTGTGTTTTTTCATACTGTCGCTTCCTGGTCCTTCATATTCTGTTATCTTCCAAGTGTCAAGAGCTAGATTTATCTTCAAAGCAGCACACGCTGCCCAGAAAACACACAGGAGAAGCAAACACAAACTATCGTAATAGTAATGTGAATTAAGATAAAGGAGAGGCTGTTCAGCATTCAACTGTCGTATACTTAATCACTGTCATTACAACAAAGACTTATTCTGTCACAAAAAATATATTTATGGAAAATCTAATAATATTAAAAGAGGTCTATATGACAATTACAGTAGTAATACACACATCATCAAGGTCAATTTCTTCTTCTGTGACCTAGCTACAGATACAGAAAGCTCTGCAGTACGATAAAATATAACCTTTCTCACATTTCTCTTCCAAATTCTTCTTTAATTCTTTAAATATTGTCTTACGTTGTTTATAATTTCTGTCAACAGAGGAGTGTCTGATGTGTTATGGCAGCAAGGCTTGTAAAGAACTGGGCTTCTCTTAATCATCATCATGAACAAAATACTAAAGTTCAAATACATTTTTTCAACCAACAGCAGTTATTTTTGGAGGTTTTATCTAATCTCAAACCACGTGTTTTTTTTTTCTTTTTTTTGCTAATCTGAGAATAAGTCCACCTGTTTCTTTGAATCAACAACAGATTTTCCATCATCACCAATGTGTTAATGTGTACAATGTATGCTTGTCAAACAAACATTTCACTCCTAATATCAAAGAAGGAAGTCAATGTCAGTAATTGCGAACCAGGTCAATCATGGCACGGCTAGTTGGACAACTGGGTCATAGTGCGCATGTAAAGGTTATATAACATCTATATTTTACCATTTATTTTCTCACGAAGGGGGAGGAGGGGGGGGCGTGGGGGCTTCTGAATATAAGCCCCTGGTGAGGCATCCACTGGTTTCTGGACAGCCATGGAGAAACTCAAGATCCTGCTTGCTGTTGTCTTCTCTCTGGGAATGGCCTCAGCAGCCTCTGTAAGTCCAACTCATTAGCAAACATGATACATGATACATACATGATTTGTATGAAGTCATTAATCTGCTCTTTGTGATTTGGGGGTAAAAAAAACTTCTACTACTGTTGGGATGAATTGTTGAATTGGAATTCATTTATAAACCCATTCACTTTCTGTGATTGCAAATCATTAACCGAAAATGTAACCGCTGCTCAGACATATTTTGCTGTGCACCTTTTGCACAAATAAGAAAATTCTAACAGCGTTACATCATTTCTCCAAAGCGCATTATATTTACAGAGACCATCTGAAAAGTTTCTCATACTTTATACTACATACACAATCTTCACTATTATTTGAATATCTTTTTTTAACAGTATCACAATTCACTGCATTGTTTATTTCACAGTTTCATACTGTCATTGAAGGTGAAAGCTCTTGTTTAACTGTGTCTCCAGCTGGGTGTGGTGCAAACAGAAGGTGGCAGTGTTCAGGGTCAAAACATCCCCCTCGATCGTATCCGCTCCGTGGATGTTTTTAAGGGAATTCCCTTTGCTGCCAAGCCTGGAACATTTGAGAAACCCAAACCTCACCCTGGCTGGGATGGTGCGTAAATAGAAGCTTGGAAATCTCAGTAACACTGCAAAATCCTCGCTGGGAACAAAATGATCAATACTGCTCTCATCTCCAGGCATACTGAAGGCAACAAAGTTTGCTAAGAGATGTCTCCAGATCAGCATGCTCCAGACTTCAAGTTTTGGTAGTGAAGACTGCCTGTATCTCAACATTTGGGTTCCTCATGGCCAACAAGGTAGCTTTTTTGTGTTTCTATATCTTAATGGTAGAACCACTGATACGGTAAATGTGCTTGCTTGTGAAATGTAAAATGCTTGTCTTTTTCACCCCAAGTGTCATCGAATCTCCCAGTCATGATTTGGTTTTATGGCGGAGGCTTCATGGTTGGTGGTTCTATGGGGCCAAATTTTCTCAACAACTATCTGTACAGCGGTCAGGAAATTGCAGACAGGGGGAATGTCATTGTGGTGTCTGTGGGATACCGTGTGGGAACCCTGGGCTTCCTCAGCTCAGGGGACTCTCGCTTACCTGGTAAGTGCAGTTAATGGGATTACATGGGTTACATTTGCCAGTTCTCCTTCCTCCTCCCAGCCTGCATTGTGCACAATGTGGGGTAGAATATAAAACCAGCCTGGATGCCTGTGTGTCAGCAGACTTGTTAATAATGTTCTTTTCACTCAAAATTTGCCACCACAACAGGAAACTATGGTCTGTGGGACCAGCATGCCGCCATCGCGTGGGTCCACAGGAACATTCGTTCATTTGGAGGAGACCCTGACAACATCACCCTCTTTGGAGAGTCTGCAGGTGGAGCTAGTGTCAGCTTCCAGGTGAGAGGCTTTAGTAAAAACACATCCCCACACAATGGCTGTAATAATGGTTGATATAGAATCCATTAATACTTTATAGGTAAGCAATAATGCATTATTAATAACCATTTATGGGTTGCCAGATTACAGAAAAAAACACTTTGGCTGGTGTATATTACCCTTCTGAATCAGTCTGTAATAAAGCCTTCAGTCACAACTTATTGGGTTTTATACTCTTACAAAGTAACCTGTGTAAAATCCAATAACCACATACAGTTTGAGGTCTGAAAAGTGTATTTTTATAATTTTTTTTATAACTGAAGCCAGCCAAATTGGCAAATAAACCAAGCTACATACTAACAATTGTATATTTCATGTATGGCTTTCTACCCAGACTCTCACCCCCCACAATAAAGGGCTGTTCAAGAGAGCCATCTCCCAGAGTGGTGTTGCGTTCTGCCCTTGGGCTCTAAACAAGAACCCACGCAAAGTAGTAGAGGAGGTATGTTATTGCCAGATATCATGAGATGGATGCCACAAAATCCATATTGCAAATCTATAGGATTCCTTGTATTGATATTAAGGTTTAAATGCTCATTTCTAAACATTTTCTGAACTCAAGTACACAATCATCCATTTGTCCCTGGTAGACTGTAGAGATACAGACTAATATCTAAGACTAATTGTAGATAATACGTATTGGAAATTAGACATTTAATATGACATTCAACCTAAAACCTGCTCATGTGCTCAGGTTGCTGAGAAGGTCGGCTGCCCCACTGATGACAGGATGGTGGCCTGTCTGAAGTCAACCAGTGCTGTGACTCTCACCATGGCTGCTCCACTCGTCACACAAGGCTCCCCAGACTGTGGGCATTATTCTCTGTCAATAGAGCAAAATACTCAATGATCCAGCTACTTTAATGACAAAATATAACAGGCAATCAGCATTCTCAAATGATGTTGTAAAATGACTCTCATAATTGTTAAGTGAAATGATTCCTTTGTATTTGGTCACAATCCTACAAGTCACCATGAAATGCAAAGTCAATTTATCACACAGCTACAACACGCTTTACACACAAACTTATAATACCGTATAAATATGTGCATGCTATAAGATGCTACCTCAGTTGTTTCATGTCTCTTCATCCTAGATCCCGGTGTGAAAAACCTGCCTCTATCTCCCGTTGTGGATGGAGATTTCCTCCCTGATCAGCCGGTCAACTTGTTCCACAACGCTGCTGAAATTGATTACCTCTCAGGGGTTAATGACATGGACGGACACCTCTTCACCATACAGGACATTCCATCGCTTGGTAACAAGACTCAGGAGACTCCCATGTAAGGCAGATTTGTCCTAAGAGGGAGGGCATTTTTTAAAGTGAATCTATGAAAGCCAGAGAATTTCAATATGGAGGCCAAATAAAGCAGAGTTGCAGAGTCCTTTCACTACCAGGGTTCTCTACCTTATTTTCAATGCAGAGAAGATGTAAAGAGGCTCCTTGCTGCGTATACCAAAGAGAAGGGGCAAGCTGGTATGGAGATTGCCTTTGCTGAATACTCATCTAACTGGGGATCACCTCCCAGCCAGACCACCATTAAGAGAACTGCTGTGGACATCGGGACTGACTACATCTTCCTGGTTCCTATACAGACTGCCATTTACCTGCATGCTGCTAACGCCAGGTGAGGCAAAGTGCTTGATTCTTTCACCAAAAGAAAATAAGGTCTTTGAAGAGCAATGAACCAAGCCTTTAGTCTTTATACGATGACAGACTATAGATAGATACAGGCTAAACCAGAGGTTCTCAAAATTCTCATACTTGTGACAGATGGTGCTGATTTGCTGTGGTCGCAACTGTCTTGCTCGCTTCCCTCCTGACCTCCATCTCTAACTTTAACTAGCAGCATTAACATCCATGACAGAAAGTCATTCCTGCAGCACTCACAAGGTTCCACCAGTTCCCATGAAACCGGTAGCTTTCTACAAGTTGTCATAACTAACATGTCAAATGCTTGTGAGGTGGGTGCTGATTGAAGCAGTAGCCGAGTAGTGTGTCATAACTATGAAATGATAAGATAATTATCAATACTTAATGCATGCATTTCATGTCATGTTCACGGGCTGCCCAAAATGTTTCTGCGTGCCACAATTGGTCCCCGGACCACACCTTGACAATCCCTGGCCTAACTGTGATGATCTTCAACAGGTCCGGCCGTACCTACTCCTACATGCTGTCTGAGCCCAGTTTAATGGCTGGACCGGCCAAACCCTTCCATGACTGGGTGGGAGCCGACCACGCTGATGACCTGCAGTACGTGTTTGGGAAGCCCTTCACCACGCCAAAGGCTTATGGGGACAGACACAGAGACCTGTCTGGCTATATGATCGCCTACTGGACCAACTTTGCTAGAACTGGGTAAAACACTCTTTGCGTGCATGTGCAACTTTTTTTACATCTTGTAAAATTTTACTACTAAAAAAAAAACAATTTTGTCTTTTACTTATCTTCACAGAGACCCCAACAAAGGAAACCTGAAGGTGCCTGCGACCTGGCCTGAGTTTACCACCACTGAACAGCAGTTCCTGGACATCAATGCTAAGATGAATGAGAGCTCCATTGGACAGAAAATTAGGCTACGTTTTGTTCACCTTTGGACCAGCATCCTTCCCAGCCTCCCATCACATGCTGATAACCAGTGATACATTTTTTGTTTTAAAAAGACACCAATTATACAAATTTGTTTGTATTATTATTTCAACAATAAACCTTGAGAGTATCATAAGTATCCTAATGGTTGGACTTGGTACAACCTCACAGCCACATCACATCCCACATCATCTGAAGACCCATTGTGGCCGTCAGCCTTCGATGCAACATCCCAAAAATACTTTGTAAATAAGGTATGTCGTTCAATGTGAACGGTGAACACTCTGCTATTATATCTGTCTATATCATATTGTCTATTGGACTAACCAGCTCTACAAGAACAATGCTGATTATTTCCCTTTCTTCTACATGCATCAGCTACTGTGAGCTGTTCTGAGATCAGACAATTCAGTCTCAAAATTATAGTGGAAAAAGAAACACGTTTAACTTTGATCGACTACATGAGACACAGTCGAAACTTTTTAATCACTTGTAATCTGACAGGGGTTGACAGGGTGAATAAGTCAGGGCATTGTGTTGACATTATTTAATCAGTTGAAGCTGATCTAGTTTATTCTAAGTAGGTAAATCCAGAGAGGAAACCGGGGTTCCCAAATAAAAGTTCTACTCAGGTGGGTGGGAGTGGCTTTAATAAAGTGGTGCATCTCGTCTCCAACAACAAATCAAGACGCATCAGTCTGATGCTCTCCTCAGAAGTCACTGCGCCAGTGAAGGAGCAGGGACTCCACAGTGGAGCAGACAGGATGGGCAGTCTGAGCATGTCCACATGGAGAGTGGTAGCAGTTATTGGACTTGGAGTAGCTGCAGGGTTTTTCATACATGACAGAGACCCTCAGGACTCAGGGGCCAGCCGGTCCTCCTCATGGACAGAGACGGTCTGTTTCCCGGTGCGGGTTGTGATCTGCATCGTCGCAGTGGTCTGCCTCCTCTCCGTGCGCTGGCTGTACAGACTGCTCTTCTGCCCCCTGGAGCTGCTCAGAGCGCCCGAGGATGTGGGATACATCGCCGAGGACGGTCGCTCCAGAGCCCGGGCGGCAAACGAGGTGCGCCGGCGGAGGAAAACCGGAGAGCTGCCTCCAGTGTATCCAAACGGCTGGTACCGAGTACTGGCCTCACACATGCTGGAGAGGGGCGAGGTCAGAAGTGTGTTTGTTCTAGGTATGATAAGTAGTGGTGGTAAAATAATCATTACTTTAAACAGGTTATAACTAAAGCAACCAGCTGCAGCTTTAGTGAAAGCTGGACACACGTAACCATCATAAATAAAGGAGCATTATTAAAATAAATTGTATTTTATTTTGAAAGAATAGACAAATCTTATCCTATCTTATTATCCCCAAACTCTCGTTTAATGCAATAATGTCAGACAAACGGCTGAGCTCTGCAGTGGGACAGGCAGTGATGGATACGATAAGTTAAGAGACTTTATTTATCCCACACTGGACAAACTCACTTGTTACAGCAACAGAGGAGACAGAAAAGGTGCAGAAATAAAGTAACAGTAACAGAGTCAGTGCAAAAACAAGGGATGCGACAAAATGTAAAAATAAATGTTATGAGAAAAATCTAAAATATACACATGTGTGTATTACAAGTATGGCACAGTAGTAAGAAAACAAAATGAGTGGTGATAAAGTGCAGGTAGTGGCTATGATGACGATGAGACTCAGACAGGTGAGGCTATTAGTGAACCACCAGGAAAAGTTACCCACACTGTACTGATATGACTCATCGTCCTGACTTGATCTCAGTTCTTTAGGTTTGAAATGCCACTGCTGGCCGAGGACAAGTTGCTAGGATAGGAGAGACGGGCTCATATTGCAAAGTTGTTGGTATTCAAAGTATACATTCAAAACACAATGGCCTATTGTCTTTGAGTAGTTTAGAGCTTAGGGTGCTTAGTAACGCTTTCTTTTCAGACAAAGCCTCATTGTTTTGGTCAATCAAGCTGATTGAAGGTGTCATGGAAGCAGCCGTTGTGGTAACCGATATTAATTGAATTATTACATAATGGCAGCAAAACTGCAACTAAGGATTATTTTCATTAACATTAAATCTGATCTGCTGGTTCCTGACTAAAATAATATCAACATTTCACTTGCTAGTGCCCAAAACAATGTCTTCAGTTGTCTTGTTTACAGACTGTTACAAGAATTATCACATACAGAGAAATCCACAGTTCAAAGTCCAGCAAACATAACTTTTAACCTTCTGCAGTCCATCGCGTGTTCGTGTAGATCAGGTTTTATCATGAATGTGAATGAAGTTAAAGTCTTCATGACCAAATCTATAATATCATCATCTCACTTAAGTAAATTTGAATTATAAAGTTAATATGATCAAATATAGTTTAAGAGCTCTAGCTGACCCCTTTGACTTGGAGTGTTAATGGTGATCTGACAGCCTGCCCTGCATCAGGTCCCTTTAGGATCTTTAAAGCTTTGAATGTGTCATATTTATGTCTCTTTGATGCTTCATGTGCCGCAGTTCTGCTGCAAAGTTTAAAAAAAATGATGTTTGACTTATTTAGGCATGTATTCCGATTTAAGAAAGATACGCATTTCACATTTTTAATTGGGTCTCATGTAAAATGCTGTGGGACTGTTTGATCTCTTCAGAGAGTCGCTTTGAGTTTGAGCTCAAAAAGGTTTCAAAGAGCATGTGGTGCTTTCATGTCTGTCACATCGCCTACCTTAAATAAGCGAGCAAACAGTTTGAAACGTTTTATACCTGAAAAAGATATCCATCGGTAAGAAGAGAGACTTGCTTTTTTGTGGAGCGTATTTTTCTTATATATAGCTCTGGTCTCCCCCTCTCTCACGTATCCCTTCCCCAGCCCGTGACATTACTCTGTCCCAAATTCAGTTGAACCAAATTTAAACTGGGCTTCCTTCAGGATCTGCATCCTGCTGTGAGCGACTACAGCATCTCGCTCCTAACTTTTCTCTGCAGCCATCCATTAACATCATATATTAAATTCTGCCTAGTGTGTCTTTTCCCCTGTGCTGGTCTTGCACATTGCACTGTGGTACAGTTCTGCCCCAAGACAGTCCAGGGACAGCAGTGCAGTGCTGTGTCACCCCTCATTTGGATTAGCCTTATTTTGGATTTCTCAGAATTACACAGAGAAGTACTCTGACTAAACACTGCTAAGACTGGCTCTGCAGGCAGTCTTAACCCCAGCCTCTGCCAATCTGTGAGAAACCTGACCACTGTGGGTGAGCCAAAGGTCAAGCCAAATACAGTGCAATCTATCCTGGAAACCTAATCAGACCAGGCCAAGTGTAACCATCCACAGCAGTGACTTCAAACGTTTGCTGCTCCTTTGCAAAAGATGGTAAAGGCATTGAGCATTTAAAGTGGTCTTAATCTGTTTAACCCTTTATCGGGCAAGGAGTTCAAAATGCCGCCTGTTGCCTCATCATGAGTTAGTAGAACTACAAGATTTCTCCAAGCCAATCAGCGACAATCAGGCTACAGGACAGACCGGCAAGAAACCATATATGGTAACTTCATTGACCTTGATATTCATCATAACATTAAAATTTTTTTTGAAAAACTCACAAAAGAAAAAAAGTCTTGTAATGACCACCAGTAATGGTCTAGGGTTGAAATTTTGAATTTCTAAAGCCACTAAGAATTTGTAAAATTTGAAAATTTCTGATTTGGTGCCTCCCAGTGGTACTTTAAGTAGTACTTAAAAAATACACTGTAAACAGCGACGTACGCACTGTAGTAATGTATGTTATACTGTAATAATTTCAAAGATGCTAAAATCTCATAAAATTTGTACTCATAGAGGTTTTAATGAATGATTAAACAATCATTCATTTTAATGAAGAGACACACTTAAGAAAGTGAACTTTTGCACAACATTAACACTCTAATCTGACCCTGAGAACTGAGAATTTGGATGTTTCTGTGGCTTTAAGATTCACTAACTTGCTCCAGATAATTACTCAGGCTGATTAACACTAACATTCACAATTCTTGCATGTAATTTCACACCCTCCATTTCATTACATTACCATTGTATTCCAAAGTGGCAGCTCATTCATGAAAATGTTTGTCCCTGCTGTTATTAATTGTCCCAGGTGAGCAATTGGCAGTGTTTCGGGGCCAGGATGGGAAGGCCTACGTGGTGGACGCCTACTGCCCTCACCTGGGTGCCAATCTGGCCGTGGGAGGACGGGTGGTGGGAGGCTGCATAGAGTGCCCTTTTCATGGATGGCAGTTTCAGGGGAAAGATGGCAAGTGTGTGAAGATCCCCTATGCAGAGAAAGGTAAGAACTGAAAGTGGTGCAATGATTTTTGTTCTACAAAGGCACCCTCAGCATGTCTCTGTGCTATAGTGCCTTGATTGAGTGTATAATTTATAAGCAACTAAATAATTTAAATTAACAAGGTTCTTACACATTTATTACATACAAAAATGCAAATTTTTAATAGACCCATCCACATGCATTACTTTCACGTCTGTTTCTAATAATGTAAGACTTGCCTTGTTTGTGGCCTCTAGAAGCTGCGATAATCATTCATTTAAATTATATGTAACATTTTAGCGGAAAAAGAGATCTTGATGTTGTTGTTCTTAGAGCTTCATCAGTAAAATGCAACATTTGTCCTAAGGGTGGTGCTACAGGATGAATTGTGACAGGTATCTACTTTTAACATTTCAGTGTAGGAAAAAAGGGCAGTGCTTGCGGAAAGGTTAATGGGGTCAGTGAAAATATTAGAATTCAAGCCCTGGAGAAAAGGAATATTTGCAGCAAATCTGAATATATTTTGTGCAAATCTGGGCTTTATGTAAGCTGATGGAGTGCCTTAATGGAAATGTTTCATCCTGTCGAGAGCCTTTTCTGTGGTGCTTAAACATTAAATAAGTCAAAGTTGTCTCATCAAAAGATAATAGACGAGCGTTAGTTTGTTTGCCATATGTGAATAGAATAGGTGAAGCTGAGTATCTACTGTTAGGAGTGAACAGTGGCTTGTCAAAATGAAATGATTTATACATTTATACAAGAGACTGTGTGATTCAGATTTGGGTTTCATCTGCTCAGTGCCAGATTTCGCCAAGGTGCGCTGCTGGCCAAGCTGCGAGGTCAATGGCCAGGTCCTGATTTGGTTCCACTGCGATGGAGAAGACCCTCAGTGGACCGTCCCAGAGCAGGAGGAAGTTACAAAGGGCGAGTGGGTTTATCGGGGGAGAACTGAACATTTTATCAACGCTCACATACAGGTAGTAGCATATGAGTGTGTGTGTGGATTTGATTTTACGTACGCAGCATGAAGATGTTTTAGTTTGTTTGAGGATGAAAACCAATTTGTTAGATGTTATACTTTGTGCACTTTTATAAATAAGCAATGCAGTTGTAGAATTATGAAGAAACATCATCCCTCACTGTGGCTGCACAGTGAGCAGGGAGGGAAATAACCTCCCAAATGTTTACTTTCAATCTTCAGAAAATCCACTTTCTGTTGCTGTTCTTGAATTCAGCATCAAACTCCCCAGGAAGAGAAGATGTTTTTGCTCCCAAACTTTTAACACAGTTATGAGAATGTGCCACGGTGACCTCTCCTCCCTGTAGGAGATTCCTGAAAATGCAGCTGACATTGCTCATCTTGCTCACCTGCACACGGCAGGCATTGTAAGCGGAGTAGATCTGCGCTACACCAACAGCAAAACCTGGGAATTTTTGCGGCATGACTGGAAGGTAATGATTTTTCCAAGCTAAAACTACAATCCTCAAAAGTTTCAGAGATGTCACGCAAAATTTTCTAAGCGTTAAACACTACACAGATTTTTCAACAATGTCAGAAATATTTTGATTTCAGATGGTACAGATTCTATTTATTTTGGGAGGATGAAGTATAATTGAATATATCTCTTTGTCTGAATATACCACTGTATGTGCTTTGTCTGTGTGTGTTTATTGAAGGCTCAGTGGGAACCAGAGTCAGAGCCCAACAAACATTGTTCTCAGATGCTGGTGAAACATGCGCTCACTGTGTTTGGATGCCACTGGCCTCTGCTCGATTTTCATGTTGTGGCCAGACAGGTACAGTAAAGTTCAAAGCAGGAGCACAGTTCGCACATAGGTTTCCTGAGACTGATCTGTAAATTATATCGACAACATAATTGATAATCTTCTCAATAATTGAAATTAAAATGGATTTCACTCATATAGATAAGGGTTTAGATAAAAAATACCCCCAGAGCGCAGAATTTTTTCTCCTTAAATGTTTGTTAAACTTAGATTAACATCGACATTGCTTCTGGCTTTTTTGAAGACGCAACAGCTCTAAGGATTTCTCTTAGTTCAACTTTAAATTGTGAAGAGCCTAAAGGACTACTTTCCATAACTAAAGAGTTGAATTTCCATGATCTATAAATGTTACATGACACGCAGAAAGAAAAATCATTTCATGCACAGATCAGGGATCTCAGGCTCTGATCCTCGAGGGCCACAGTGCTGCAGTTCTGTGTTCCAGCCCTTATATCCCACACTACCTGATATCAAGTTACCTCAGGTAAGTTGGTTCAGGTGGTATGTGCATGCTGGAACAAAGACTGGCACCTTGGCCCTCAAGAACCAGACAGCAGAGGTCTGAAGATCCCTGCTTTAGACAGAACTAGGTTCACTTACGCTGTATTAAAGTGTAGTATGTAGACACGGCTGTGAAGTGTTCCTTCCCCCCCACACTCAATAGGTCTATGATTGTTGCTCATGCTTTACATTTAGTATTTCTGTTGACTTTACAGAAATTCCATGACCCATAGACACCCTGTATAACAAAACCAACAGGACCAAAAATCTCTAGCAATCTCCAGTGTAGAATATCAGAGGCCAGAACTCAGTGTTCATATAGTTACAGCTGGGTAAAAAAAAGCTGGTCTGATGCAGACAAATACCACATTTATTAGTTGTGCTTGAGCCATAAGCAGCCACTGTGCCGTCTGTGCCTTTTTTATCTGGCCTGGTGAATTATACATGATGGATAAGTGTACCCTGAAAGCACTCATCTCACTAGTTTAAGCAGTTGCAGAGGGCTGCAGGGGGAGCAGGGCCCTGGGAGACCCAACACAAATGTTGAGGGCGAGGATATGGTTATTCCAATGCAGTTGGGAGGGGGGGCGAGCATGGGATGAAATTAAACGCATGACTATATGAGAGGCAGTCATTGTTTGGCTTAAACGTTCATCGAATTGCATTAAACACATTAGGTGTATCAATGTTCTGATCATGCACATCACTGTACATATATTCAATACAGAAATATACAGGTTAGTCAGTTATCATTTGTCTGTGTTCTAGGTTGGTCCAGGACTGGTGTTTCTGCTGTTTGACCACAGTTTCTTTGGCCGGGGTGTTATCCTGCAGTGTGTGACTCCAGTGGAGCCTCTGTTGCAGTGTGTGTCTCACATCATCTTCTATCAGTCTGATATCCCACCTTTGGTGCCCAAATTCATCCTCACAGCAGAGTGCATTCAGGTGCTGTACACACTCTACTATCATTGTGCCATAGTCCTTCATTGTCTGATCAGTTTTGGCGCTGTACCCGAGACAAAAGTCTGGACTGAATCCACTGTTAATCTGTGATATTTGGTAGGAAATAAAAATTGTTTAAACTCCATTAATCAATCATTTTATAGTAGCAATGCATCAAATGACTGCATATATTGTGAAATTTCAATCTCAGCACTCTCATCAGTCCAGCACTCTTAGTTTCCAGCAGCAGCAGCCTTATATTTTATAAGGTATTTTGAAAATGTACATTAAAACTTACAAAGTAGCTGAACTACTTTAAGACCACTGTTGCTCTAAAGCGAAGAGATCATTGAGTGGATTTGCCTCCCGCTCTGCCTTAGGTTTTATTCTGCCTCCTCATTGCCACCAGAAGTGACACCACATAGTCACAGAGAAGGTGTAAATGGTACTCATTAAACTTGATAATGAACTGTGTGTTGAAGTGAAAAAACACAGCAAGTGATGTAACAAAGAGGAAAACTAATAAGTTGGCTCAAAAGACAGGGAGAAAAACATTTTTCTGAATGGAAGTGTGTGGGTTTGGCTGAAACTGCCTAAAGAATTTGATCAAAATATATTTATCCATTAGATGTACAAAATAAACAGAAAAATGACAGGTACAGATGGTGACTGTGTTTCTCCCTTAAAGAATAACTGACATTATGCTGAAACAATTGAATGCTTCCTTCTTCAAAATGCTACTCCAAGGTTGTGCCTTTTTGGCCTACAGGAGGGACCTGTTTTTGGCTGTGCTGCTGAGGGGTTATGCAACAATGTGTACCCTTGAAAAGTCTTATCTGCATCAGTGGATGGAGTATGATTACCGATTGTTTGAAATGTTCCTATGCTGATGCCTACAGTACGTTAAGCATGCTCTTCTACAAAACAATTTTACTTTAACAAAAGGAGCTTATTTTCTCAAATGTTAAATGCTGTCTCCAAACAAGCAGCCTTTCAAAAACATTACTGATATGAAATAGTCTAAGACCAGCAAAATTATTATTTAAATAAGGAACTACACGTTTAAAGAATAAACTAAGTCAAATAAAAAATAGTAGTCTTTAAGTCTATACCAAAAAAACATTAAAGTTTGATATCTATGGCTTTTTCTACAACCCCCTGAAATGTTTTAAAGTTTTACTTGATTGTTTAGAAGCAGAAAACAATACATTAAAATAATTTTATTAAATCATTTTGCTATTTTGTTCCTCCGTGTGGTATTAATGAAATTTACTTTCCAGAGGACGTTTCAAGAGGTGCAGTTTGAGTGTGGACTGAAATGCCAAATCTCAGCAGCTGATGGAGTAACTGTGGGGCGACATTTAATCAACAGCACTTCACACGGAAATCCCTGCTGATAGATTCTAATCATTCAATGCAACGACACAGTAAAAATACAGATTGTTCTTTCAGTTAGTTAAGTCTTAGTCGTGTTAAAGTGAACGTCCTTTTCTTTGTGAATCTTCTATAACTGTGCCGCATTGAGCCACACTGTCCTCAGTGGGCGTAAACTAGGACAGAGGAAGTGCTGAGCGTGAAAACAAACATGTTTCTGATGGACTTGAAGTCATAAAATAAGCCTACAATATATCATGTTATAATATTCATATTTGCTCAGTGTTTGTCTTTGTCACAGCTTTTTGAAATCATAATTTATAAACCTGTCCAGTGACATTTAGCTGTTTTCCTTTTCTGTCTAGTTTGAGCGGGACGTGATGATCTTTAACAATAAGAAGTACATCTCCAAGCCCCTCCTCGTGAAGGAGGATTCAGCCATCCAGAAGCACAGGCGCTGGTTCAGTCAGTTCTACAGCGAGAACAGCCCGCGGCTGCAGTACCAGCGCGACACTTTGAACTTCTGACCCTCCTGAACTACAGGAGGAGAGACCAGCAGAGAGGATGTCAAATCAGGGTTGTCATTAATCAGTCGTCACAGAGGAGCGAGTCCAGCATTGATTTGTAATCTGTCACATATGATGAATTCACAGAGGAAAAGAGGCCTGACAGACTGGTTCGTGGGACTGGGCGCTCTTTTCAAAGCTTATGTTAACCTTATAACCCACACCTCTTACCGAAGTGGATAATATGACTTTACAGCTTTATAGACGCAAGTGCCACCAGCTGTTTCACAATACTATGATTTGGAATCACTTTCTTTCTCACTTTGAGTTTATCTGTGTTAGAAAATATTAATCTGGCCTTCCACACTGTATATTTAAACCCTTAATGTGTAATCAAAGTGGGCAATGCCTCAGCCACAGGTACAATGGCAAGTGTGTTTGTTTTTGGATTGATATCTCAGGTTACTCATCAGCCAGCTGATTTTCAAGTGACAGCAGTGTGCAATGACAACTTCAAGGACCATTTCAGCAATTTTTCTAGGATTATCTGTCTGAATTCTGTAGTGTTAGTGGGACTGACATGACATTTAGTAAGTATCATTATACTGTAATGTAAACAGTGAAACTTAGGTTAGACTGATAACATTTCCTGCTACTGCATGAGCCAGTACTGCATGATCAGGTGAAGGACTGAGGTGGTAACAACTACACACTTATTATGAGTTACAGTGAGGACTTAAGATATAGAACAGCAGCTCAGATTGAGAGAAGAAGAAATTGTAACAGGACACAACTACTCCTAAAATCCTTAACTCGGAATGTTTCGTTTTGTTTACATGTGGATGAAACAAGCTTTAGAAATGCTGGAAGTTTTTCAACTTTAAACAGTTTCACCTGTTTCACCCTGCTTCCAGCCTTTGTGCTAAGCTATGCGGGCCACGTCCTGTGCTTTAACTCACAGACAATTCATCAGACATCATATAATTTCATATAATCAATTGAATTTTCTTAGAAAAGTGGTTGAAAATGATTGAAAACCTTTATTTAAAGTCAGTCTTTACTCAATTTAAGATCTGATCATTTATGTCAAAAGAAAATGAAGTGTTGCTCTTGATATTCTATGAAGTGTTCCCACTCCTGCTGTAGCAGATCTGCAGGAACATGCAGTTTAACCATTTCTTTTTGTTTATGTACTCCCGGTGCATGTGACTGACTTTATGAGACAAGCTTTATGACATGCCACTGTGTTGGCTTGGACATGTGACAAAACTATAAAAGCAACAGTCGTCAGTTGCCTGTGGTGATGCTGCTGTTTATGTGGGATTGCTTAGCATTTCTGTTAGAGAGAAAATGCATTTCAAAGCAAATAACCAGCAATGTTAAAAAGCACAATATTCTCATGAATATCAGATGAGCTGCTCTCTTCTGTTCCTTCTCAATATTAAAATGTCTCTTTGCAACGGGCTAATCTACAGATGTTATGTTTATTTAAATGTGCAGAATAAATCGGTCTGCTTGGCTCTAATGTGTTTGCTCATGCATTTCTGAAGTGGCAAAAGCTTTCCGTTGCACTGAATGCGTTAACGTATTAAATTGAGCGTGATACTGAAATGTTCACCATACTACTTGGCCAGCGGCACTTCTCTGAGGCTCATATTATTGCTTCGCACTCTTTATCTGTGAATGTGCTTATCTTATCTGGGTTCATGGTGGGAGGGGAATGTGTTGCCTTTGTTATACAGTAGCATTACATTAACAGTTGGCTCACTCGAGTTTGGTTCAGGAAAAGAGTTTTACTTGCTGCAATCAGGAGACATATTTCGTTGCATCTGGGCTGTGTCAAATGTACTGAAAGGAAGAAAAAAGAATTTTTCTTTTTGTCATGAAGAATGGCTGAGGCAGAAGTCCTTGAAACTGAGGAGGAGGGCGTTGTTACACTCGAAGAAAAGCACCTGCCAGCTACAGAAGAGACTTGCGTCAGAGTTTTATACACAACAAGGGGAGCAGAAAAGCAGGAAGATGAGAGTGACTCGGTCATACAGCCTCTGCTTCAGCACAAACATCAGGACAGCTGTGATGAGAATCACAGAGCAGACACGCAAACAGCGACAGATGGGGCTGACCGAATGACATCTGTTCCACAAGAGCTGGAATTGGCTGGCAGGGATCAGCCCGGCTGCAGTGGAAGTGTCAGGAGTTTGTGCAGCAACAGCAGTCGGCATGAATGCCCCATCTGCAGCGAGCTGTTCGACTCGCATGGTGATCACCGCATCACCTTACTTAACTGCAACCACACACTGTGCCACCACTGCACAGCCGGCATCATGAGGCGGGCCAAGGACCCAGGCCGACTGCAGTGCCCCTTCTGCCGACAGACCACCCCGTTCCCACAGTGGGAGATCAGAAGACTACAGGAGGAGTTGTACTGTAACAGTTTTTATGAGCCCGGACCAGCCCTGGTCATCAGTCCTGGCCCTGAACTCCAGACGGTCCCAGTATCTCCTCTGTGCTGCTTTGTTTTGGAGAGGCAGCTGGAGGCGCACGCACACCGAAATTTATGTGGATGCTGCGTTTACCCTTCTTGTCTTGTCAGAGGGCTGAGACTGATGCGACTACACTCCCTCTGCTTCTCCATCACTGTCCTCCTGCTGCTTTTCCTGGTGCTGCTGGGCTGCTTCCTTTACATGGTTGTTCCCCTTATAATGCTGTCCATATTTTTCAGTAATGGATAGGCTTGTAGATGGCCATTTGAGTAATTTCAGGTGTCTGATTTGGTACAAAATGGTTAATGAATTTACTGCCCGTTAACTACAAATAAATGACATGGAAGGAAAAAACAGGAAACAAACACAACAACACTGAAATACGTTTTTAAGTCACTCTGCAATGTCAAAGGTCATTTATACTTCCATTGTTTTGTAATCCTCATTTATTAGCTTTCATTTCACATAACCTGATAATTCCAGACTCACCTTTGGACTCAGTCTGTATAACAGTCATTTACTGGTGATATTATAATTGGAGAGACTCCAATTTGGAGTTGGCAAAAGCAAAATCAACTCCCAAATCAAACAATTAGCAAGTGCACATGGAGAATTAGTTTCCAAAATCACATTGAAAAATGTAATTCAGTACCAAGAAGTTCATCAGACATTTTAAAAGTATTTCTAAAACTGAAAGGACCCTGTCTTTTATCACTCTGTCAACCTCTGACTTTTGTTTTCTATGAAGTGTGCCGCTGTTTTGAAGGATTTGGTGCCATGGATAAATGGAAGTTTGTCTTGGGATCAAAACTCTTCATATCTTTCTGGGTCTTGGATTGACCTACTTCTCATCAGAACTGTGCAGATGCCATTACTGCTGCATATTCTTAGCAACAAAAACCCAGCTTGATCTCCTTTCATAGTGCACATGAGGGAGACTTGGCCCTACAATTTAATCCTTTATATCCAAGTTATTCAATCAAAGAGAGAGCAATGATGAAAGCTGGAAGAGAGGCTGCTATTTATTTAGTTTTTGCTGTTCATGGACTTGCATGTTTAAATTTGTTACTATGTATCTTTGCTATTAAATACATGTGCATAAATACTTGTATAGACTTTATGTTACATCAGCCCCCCGCAACTCCTCCCAAAACAACATTTTCTGTATGCTTGTACTGTTCAAAGTTTATTATAAAAAGTTTAGATTTAGTTTTAAAGCTTTAGTCATCAGTATTTTTATACTGATAATGGATTAAACAATTAAAGAATTGGGGACAACCCCGAAGGAAATGACTACCACTGACTCTGCAGAAACCCCCAACTCTACAAATTCACAATTTACACACAAAAAATAAATAAATTCATGTAGCTTCAACAAATGAGTCCCAGTCAAAGGAAAATAACTGCAGAGAAAGGTGGCATTGGCTCCAAAAACATCTATAATATACTTTAACATTAAAGAAGCAGGCGATAGGATTGAGAAGGGCTGTGTAGTGTGTACATGAGCAGTGGTGTACACTGTGTTAGAGACTGCTTCTGCTCTGATTGGTTGTTTTCATTCAGGCACAACGGGTTCTTGCAATGGCATTAGGAGCACAGGGAGGAGCCAGAGGAAGCTGATTTTCTCACAGATTGCCTGTCTCATGTTCTACTCTCAGGATACAGTGATAGTTTCAGCAAATATGACAAAAAGATACTTTCATAAATGTTGCCGACTGCTGCTTTAAACATGTTAAAGCCTTTGTAAAGTTGAACATTTAACTTGGTAGAACATTAATTCATAGACATGTTTGTGTATTATACATCTGCAAAAGACTTTCATCATTTTTTTGATGAAGTTTCCAAGACCTTTGGTCTCCATCATCATTGGTTTACCAATGCAAAATGGCAATAATGAGGCAGGTGACAAACAAAACAGGATTCTCAAAAATATATATTCAAAAATGGATTGATATTACTTATAGAGCACTGTATAGATATTCCACAGTCTTGTCTCTCTGTTTTAAGATGGTGAGCTGCAGAACCAGGCAATAATGGCAAAAGACGAGTTTCCTTCTACAAGGGTTATAAACTATACATATGTGTACACACATCCACATGTGTGTTCAATATAACTCACATCCACATTAAAGTCTTTAAATGCTCCACAATAATATGTTTTCCTGAGACTGAAGCCTAATTCTCCCCTGACTTGGTGGACTGTCTCAATTACTTAATCACAAATTTGGAGCTGACAGGCCTCCCTAACGTGAAACTAAAAATTGATCCATATTGATCAGGCCTGCAGCACCCCACCAGGCTGTGCAGCATGTTAACGGCTGGAAACTGGAGTCTAAAACTCCTGAGTAGTCTTTGTTTTCTCTGCAGCATGAATACTTCAGCTCGGCATCGGGACAAGCAAGCAAGTAGGCACCAAGGGGGCTCGCACATCTATAATTTATGCGAGGACTTCACACTACATGAGAAACACATCAGATAGGCAGGCATCCATCTGCAAATGACTCATTGAGGCAATCCATTTCCAAGACTTCATCAGCTCTGTTTATGTCAAAGCATGTCAGGCATGACATGACCTGCTTTGCTCCCAGCTTCGATCAGATATGATGGGTTTCATGGCAGAGGCGTCCAACAACTATGGATATCTATAGAAAATAATGCCCCTCACATATCATTATGCTACACTTCTACACACCAGTCAGCTTAGACATGTTCAGGTCACAGCAAATGTGTTGTGAAAAGCGCTCTCATCTGATGCAAAGACCAACATGAGAAGGCACACAAATTGCAGACAAATACGCTACTGTCATGCTAAGTGCTAAAGCATGTGGGCGTTTTAAGTGTGACATGCTCTGTCTGTTCGTCTCTTCCCTTTGATCTCACATTGTGCTTCAACGCGGGAGACTCCTCAACTAAGGCCACTTTTAACCATTTATAAAGATTTAAAAAAACGAAGTGAAATAATTTGTGTTTTTATCACTTATTTAGTCAAGAAAATGTTGACATTTTAAGATCTTCCTCGTGCTACCAAAGCAAAATGTCATCACCACCGCAACATCAAAAATTTAAAATGAGATGGAAAAGTTTTCAAAATCACTTAAACGACTCTCTTTATGAAAAGTACATTAAGGTAATTAGTTCAAGTTCATTTAAATGCTAAAGTGATGTAATTCTACTGCAGTATGCAGCATAGATAAACTGTAGGCGACTGTGGCTCAGAGAACCGTCCACCAATCAAAAGAATCAAGAAATCAATTCTCGGGTTCTCCAGTCTGCATGTGGACGTGTCTCAGGCAAGACACCAAACCTGCGCTTCAGTGTGTGTGTGTGTGAATGCTTAGCTTCCTCCTGATAGCAGATTGGTGACCTGCCATCGGGGTATGAATGGTGCGTGAATGGGTGAATGTGAATGTAGTGTTGTGTAAAGCACACTGAGTGGTCGAAAAGAATATACATCTCATTGACAATATATTGTCATATATATTGTCAATATATTGTATTGAATAACAGCCCTTTTAAAACACACACACAGATACAAACGGAGGATTGTGTGGGTGGTATATGAGTCTGTATTACATCTGTGTGGGCGAACAACTCAAAGTGTGAACTCAAGAGCATGTTCGTGTGTAAGCCTTCAGTGATCTTTGTGTGACAGATTGCGTGCCAACCTTATTTTCCTGCATCATTCTCACTGTGCAGGAGACTCTCTAAAGGACTCGTGTGTTGCTCCAGCAGCTAAGAAGAAAACTTTCTGTATATTGGCTGCAGAGCAGATTGGTTCAGCTTTATTGGCGTGTGAGTGGGCTGGAGGAGAGGCAGAGAAGAGCTCCATAACCTCATTTAATAAGAGGCCACAACTCCGTCAGTGCCATCCAGTAAGTGGTGACTTTACAAACTGGCTGCGGTAGTCGTGCCGAGGTTGGGAGGGAAACCATTAGGTGTTCTGCTCAACATTATTATTTTCTCTGTCATTTCTCTGGCATTTTCACGGTGGAAATCCTGGAAGCAACCAAACAAACCAGCCACAGTCTGTCCAAATGCAACCTATTAAAATCTTCTGTTCTGGGCATGTTTCTTTAGTACGGTTATGTAATAGATACCAAAAATGTCTTCTTTCTTTTGAAACTATAATATTGTTGTTTTGCATTAAGGGTGTTTTCTTCTGCTGCTTTTATGTTATATATGCTGGTTTTATGCTGTTTTCAAAGTTTTAGTCACTGTCCAGGAAAAAACTGTGGACCTCCATACTCATTTTGAGAAAATTCTCTGACCCTCTAAAAACCATTAAATGATCTCATCTTTGTGGAAAGGACACATTCACGACGCTTCAAACAAGCCTGTTTTTCTTCTTTCATGAATTAGACAGCAATGGTTTGAAAACGTCTACGTGGTCAAACTACTACATTCAATCAACTCTCTTGCTTAATCTTCTTAATACTTTTTGTGAAGAATGTCTGGAACCCATAAAGGTTTTAGTATCCACTTTAACAGTACACGTATATAACATTTACCTTGTCTAAAGTCATGAAAGGAAAGACTGAGCAGATCATATTTGTGATGATTTTTGGAAGCACACAGCCAGCAGCTGATGAATGATGATTTCTTAAGCCTTGTGATTAATTTATCAGCTCTCTGCATCACAGAGAGACATCACAGTGTTGTGTGATTTATAATTCACAACACTGTTGGGTGATTTTATACTGGCCTCATTTCCAAAACACCTTTTTCAATAGCAGCAATTGTTAACATTAATACTAAAACACACAATACGAATCCCCTTTGAGCAAAATACTCAAATACCTGACCATCAATAATTCCAATAAAATGATAAAGGCCCATTGACTTCTTTTTCCTTTTCATTTTTGCTTGCATTTTGTTTTGTTGCAGTGATTTATTTCCTGCTGTGATAAATAAACCCACTGTTTGCTTACCAGAGAATAATTCCACCCTGTAAAGATCCCCATTTGTGTGCGCGCGTGAACGTGCGCCTTTTGAAAAAAAAAAACGTGTTTCCAAGGTAACAGGAGGTTGATTCTGCTCATGTTTGTAGCTGCGAGGATGCTCCCAACAGTTACTTAAACAGTCCAAAGCGCAGGGTCAGACAGTTATACCACCATGATAAAGACACAAGACAGTAACATGATTGACGAGCTGTTACATACGAGAGTTACATGAAAAATCAGACACTCCTCTCAGTTTGGAGGAAAATAATGTGTCCATGGCTCAACTGTGACCTGAAACCCGCTAGATTGGAAGAAACACCTCCCTCCATCTGCTCCTGTATAATCAGAGCAAAGCCTACATATTAATCTGAATTAATTTTGCAGACTATCCACACCCTGCAGGTATGCAGCCCAGCGCTGCGTGTGCATTTCATGTCACATCATAACGAGCATGGTGCTCCGCTGTATTTTGAACAAGTGTGCGCATTTATTTTTCATACGATCAGCATCATCATCATCTTCTTCTTCTTCATCACCACCATCACAGCAGCAGCAGCAGCAGCAGCAGAACGCCAACGCGCAAAACCCAGGGTAGGGATCCGATACGGCGGGAGCGCGCAGCAACACCGCGGCGCGCATGCACAGCTGTCAGGACCAAGGACAGCAGCCGTTGAGCCCGGAGCGAGCAGCCAGCATCGGTTTGATCAGTCCGCACTGAGCGCACGGAGCAGCGGCTGGAGGGAGCCATCCACACCCCTGGGGAGGGAAGCGCACGGAAGCTCGGACTATGGTTTGACTCTTTCTTCAAAACCGTAGGGGGGTTTCTGCAGAGGACAGCAAAAAAAAAAAGGTGGACAATGCGGTGTGGATGTCCCCAGCTGACAGCCTGCCCCTAATATAATCATGCACATTCCTCCGCATTGCACATAAATCAACCTATTTTTTCGGTCCTCTCCTTCCTTTTTTTGGACTCCCCCCCTCCCCCTCGCTCACACCGCCCACCTGGATCGTGTCTGCAGTCTGCATTCAACTGGCTGAGCCGTGCTGCTGTCCAGAAGCTGGTCCAGCCGACCCGCCACCGGGGAGAAAAGCGACCGGGTTGCACTGTGCTGTTTGGTGGTCCTCACGATGCGTCTGTTTCTGCTGGCGGTGCTCCTCTCGTGCTCCTGCGCGCGGGCCGGCTGCGAACCGAAAATCGTGAACATCGGGGCCGTCCTGAGCCAGAAGAGATACGAGCAGGTCTTCAAAGATGCCGTGACCCAGGCCAACCAGGTCTACGGCAGGGACAAATTCAAGCTGACTGCCATCTCCGTAACTCACAAACCCAACGCCATCCAGATGGCTCTCTCCGTGTGCGAGGACCTCATCTCCAGTCAGGTAGTTTACCGCCACCTCTGCATGCGCGCTAAAGCAAACAAACGTCTCATTCATCACTGAAGCATAGCCCCAAACTCAGGCTACATGTGATCCATGTGCACTCCTGTTAGATGCGTCGTTTTGGAGGAACACAATCCCTATGCCTTGCAGCAGAAACTTGGTATGTTTGTGTCAGATGTGTTTTCTCACCCAAGGGCCACAGAGGGGGGTAAAAGACCAGATAGAGAACAGTTACCCATTTCTCCAAAGCCTCACACTAGCAGTCTAACTGTATGCATGAGCATACATGTATAGAAACACAAAAAGTAATCAGCACGTACATTATTACAGGACAGTCATTTGTCCAATTTGGCTTCCGTTCTACCCTTGTAGCCTACACAACCAATAAATGAGTCCACCTTATATAATTCTAATACAGCGAACTCCCCAGAGAGCCATCTGTTTTACAGATACCCAGAAATAGGCTTTGTTTTGGGGCATATCTCGGATGAGAGGGCAACTGTACATTTCAGGACGCACAGCTGCAGATCTAGTGAACTGCAAAGGAAGCAATGAGGAGTGAAAATGTGCAATACGTCAGTTACAATTAACAACTTGGCTTTGTGTGTGTGTGTGTGTGCTGCATGGTAACATTTTGGCAAGAGGAGGCTGACAGCGCTGTGGACAGTTTGAGCGTCTGTATGTTGTCCTTCAGGTCTGGATCACTCACTCAGCTGCAGTCTCTGTGACATGATGCAGGGGTAACATAAGCAACCGCTCTGTTTTTTTGAAGATTCTTATTTAAAAAGTGCTTAAACGCAGATTTTGCAGGGATGGATAATCCGTCAGTAATTCAACAAGCCTAAAGATTCATACCATATGTGCTGCAGATGTAAGAAACAAAACATATCTCATAAGTAATGTATGATATATATGAGTGTGTATGCCGCCTTTGAGAGTTGTTGAAACACCGAAGCACAATGAAATGCGCCATGCATCCTCTCATGTGATGCTCAACACGGCTTTTATTGTGTCATAGCATGTTGAGGCTTAAAGGCTCTCTCGCTCTCGCTCCTCTTTCTCCCACACACATAATTAGGCTTCATGAGAGCAAAAAAAAAAAAAAGAAACACCCACCGCTTCAGTGCTGCTTTCATGTCCTAGGTCCTCTGCTTAGTGTGATGACTCTAATAAACACAGGCTTGTAGAATAATACTGTACGCACCCAGTCTCCTGTCACATGTTCACCCAAAGCATGAACGTGCAGTCCAACCCATTACGGTACAGATTACACCGACAATGGTTCAGTTCTCTACAAACCCCCACTCGTCTTGTAAATTGGACAGAATCACACTTAATTTGGATTTAGGTCCATGGGAAGTTTAATCAGATGAGATTGGCTTGTAGGCGATAACAGTTACTGAGAAGGGAAGTGTGTGGCAGATGGAGGAGTAGATGCCTGGGAGCAGTCCTTGGAAGATAGACCTCATTTTTGACCCAACCATACGGACTGCTCACATCCAATAATCCTTGCCTGCACAGCCATGCCAACTTTAGTCCTCTTCCTTCACATCTCCAAGGCAGTTCCTAAGGTTGAGCTCACAGAAATTCTTTTCCTACTAGAGCAGTTGGCCAGCTTTGCTTTGCTTAACACAGGGATAAGACTAAACCAAACAGCCTCTAATTAATATTAGTCTGCCAGCACACACAGTGAAAACATTTCGAATGGAGGAAAAGATTTCTTTGCTCCACTATTTCTTTGTCATAGATGCGTTTGTCCTTGACTACAATTTATGTAGACATTCATGCTTCAGAAATGTTATTTTTAACCTGTTATACAACATTGTACAGCAGCAGATGCATCCACTAAAAGATGACTACATTGTATTGAAAGTGCACAAGCACTGAATTCATCTTGAGGTAGAAAAGCAGACGTTTCAGCCTGGATTACAGACCAGGCAAAGCAAGCAACTGCTGCGAGGCCCCAGATGCTCAGGGGCCCAAGCTGCCCTACATCCAGTGTGGCATTCAGTTAGTGATCATTTGTCTCACTATAAATAATTGAGGCGGCTCTGACATCCGTGCCTGAACTAGACGCTCTGTTGTAAAAAGGTCTTTGTATTTTCATTTTATGCTACTTTCTACTTAAACTCCACTACATTTCAGAGGGAAAGAATACACTTTTTTAGTACACTACATTTATGTAGCAGTTGTAGTTACTAGTTACTTTACAGATTTGGAATATTTATACTAATGTATTGTGATGTATTAGCATAGATTAAGATACCTAGCAGTATATGAAATAATTAGATTAAAACCCCACCTTGAACATGGTAATTATAATCCAGTATATGATTCTGAAACGGGCTGTTCTGCATAATGAGTACTCTTGCTAGTATATTTTGGTGCAAAAACTTTTGTACTTTTATGTAAGTAAGATTTTGAATGCAGGACTTTCAATTGTAACTGTAATTTTACATTGTTGTGTCGCTTCATTGAATATTTCTTTCATCACTGCTAACACAGCCAAACTAATTTGTGGAATTTGGGGGGCTCAAAAGGGGTCCACGTCTCACTTTTTGCCCTGGGAACAGCTACCAGGCTAATGATGAAATCTTGATACTTAAACACCCGTTCTTCTATGCTGAAATCAACATTTTGTCATGTAAACATCATGCAGTCATCCTTGCAAGCGTGCACAGGATGTGCTGTTTTTTATGCTAACAAACATAATCAAGTCTTGTGTGCATTGTTTCCTGTTAATGTCACACTATATACAGACAAACAAGACTGGTTCATGTATTTGTAGTCTTTTCTTCATAGTTGTTTGGTGTGAACAATGAAAGAATTAAGGTCTATTTTATTTACTAAGAAGGATAATGGATATTTTGCACCTTCCCATGTGTGTTTCTGCGTATGCTATGTGTGATGATTTTTTGAATATGGTTATATGTTTGTGGTATATTGTTTGCAAGAATGAGAGAGCTAAAAAAGAAAGAAAGAAAGAACGAAAACCTGCAGCATGCTTAAATTAGATTCCTCTAAGACTCTATCAGAGTATGACAAGTGATGTTACCATTTTGTCTTAATGCCAGTGTCAGAATGACAAAGTGGTGTTCTTCCACGTCTCTGCAGGTCTATGCTATCCTGGTGAGTCACCCTCCCCAGTCCAATGACCACCTCACTCCGACGCCTGTCTCCTACACTGCGGGCTTCTACCGCATCCCCGTGGTGGGGCTCACCACCCGCATGTCCATCTACTCAGACAAGGTAAGTGATCGATGAGGGAGATGTAAAGAGAGATAGAGAGAGAGGAAAACAGGAAGAGAGTGAAAAGAGAGCGAGGGAGTAAGGCGCTCCCCCGGGACGGCTTCAAAAGCTTCCTAGATTAAACGTCCCATCACTGTCCATTAGAGGAGCTGTGATTAAATAGGTTTCCAGCTGAAAACTGAAGGAACATCATTAATAATGCCTCTGACCTGAGTAATGTTTTGATGAAGCACAAACCACTAAAATGAAACTTTAAAGCAATCACATAAATAAAGTTCTAGAGACTTTAATAACTCAGTTTAACGTCTATTTAAGTGACATTTCTCCTGATCTTGCAAGTTGAAGGTAATCAGAGGCATTAAATACACAGATTTAAGGGAGTCTGAGGGGTCTGTGCATACACTGTAGATTAAGAGATAGAGTGCTTAGGTTTTGCATTTGTTTACCACCAAAAAACTGTTGGTATCATTCACACATGGCATCTCTCTTTCCAGAACAAATTCAGCCGCAGTCGTTTCATCTGTCAAGACACTGTATAATATTGTGTCTATGTTTTGCTAATATACAGTTCTAAAGGTGCTCTATGTGGCCAAAAGTGAACGGAACACCCAAACCTCGTTGTTCAACATCATCGTCATTCCAAAACAATGAGCTTCAATTGGCTGATGTAACAGCCTCAACTCATCTGTTAGACAAGGTTTGGTTCTGGCAAGTCTAGATCTCAGAAAACCATTAATTTTATGGCTCAATAACAAAATCTTTATATATAGAAGAGTTTTCTGATTAGCTAGACAACATCATTTGTCTCTGCCTTACAATCAGTGTTGGAAATACATGACCTGACAACACTGTGGTTAAGGTTTGACCAGGCTTAGGCACAAAAACAGCTCGGTAAGGGCTTTGGGTTAAATGACTAATTCTTACAGATTAGGGGACTGACATCACAATGGTTACAACCACCTTGTTAAGGTTAAGGCACGATCATGCTCGTTATTAGAAGATTTTTTTTTATCACTCATCCACCCTGACTTCGTCACTCAATGTTCTTTGTGGTTCTTTAACAATTTCACCCAGCTTCCTCCTTTGCTCCTGGTGGGCAACAGTCTGAAGGTGGGCAACTGAAGTGGCCAATGCTGTCACTTTCCTTGGAAGGACAGACTCCTTTGTGGGCCTGAGAGGGTCCTTCTCTAAAGTGTTCGACCACACACCATTGTCTAAAATATCTCTGTATGCTGTAGCATGAAGATTTCCCTTCACTGGCACTAAAGCTCAAACCACAAAATTAGACCCTCAGTCGACAGGGGTGTCCACATACTTATGGCGATGTTGTGTATATCACAAATAGAGACAGGTTTATTTCTCTACTTGGTGTTAACACTTAAAGAACCTTTGTCCACATGCACTTAGTGTCATGAGTCATTAATGGAAAAATGCATTCATGGCAATATGTTAATCTCTTCCTGTTTCATGCTCCTCAGAGTATCCACCTGTCCTTTCTGCGGACAGTCCCTCCCTATTCCCACCAGGCGCACGTGTGGTTCGACCTGATGCGCGAGTTCAACTGGAACCACATCATCTTGATAGTGAGCGACGACCACGAGGGGCGGGCTGCTCAAAAGAGGCTGGAGACGCTCTTGGAGGAGAGAGAAACAAAGGTGAGACACTCTGGCCGCCCCCCCCAACCCAGAGTGTGTGAGCGTGAGCGCGCGAGTGTGTAAGGTTTTTAAACCTCAAAGGTCTTCTATGTATGTAACTGTTTTCCTTTCTGTTGTGTGGCCACATTTCTTTCTCACCATTGTGTAAACATTGGCTAACATTCCTAGAGGCATCGACAGCGTCTAATGTGGTCTAATCTGACAAAAGTTTGTATGTTTATTTGCTCATCTTCACGTTGCTTTTCGCCATAGTCCAAATTATCCTGTGTCTATCCACAATGGGAGCCAAATAGTGGACTTTAATGTGGGGCTTTGCAAACCATCACAGACTGAAGTGTTTTATTGAGGCCGTGATGGAAGTCAGGTTTTTCCCTCCTCTCAGTGCGTGATGAATGGCCAGCTTCATCATTGTACACGGAAGCCTTGTGTTCATGCGCCCTGCTAGGTCATGTTCACATGATATGAGAGATGTTTTTTTCGCTCTACCAGATACCGCTGATGCATCCATTTTAAGTGTGGCTCTGAGCTGTGTATGTGGGTCAGTGAAATGCTGAAATCTTCTTTGAGCCAAAACAGACTTGAGACTGAGATGATGCGTGCCCTTTAGGAACTGAGGGAGAGGTGGGGGGAAACAACCACCATCTATTGCATCCATTTAATAAGATGAGATTACCTTGGGATATTTTTTTTTCCTGTTAGACTCTGCGATGCTTGTCCCTCTCTGGGGCTCTTTGCTGTAATTGTGTGGCAGAGTGAAATGAGTCTCGATTCAGAGATTTAATTAAATCAGAAGCTGATGAGATGCTGAGTGTGACACATACCCGAGGTAATTCACACAAGGCGGCTACAGTGAAAATGAAAGCTGCATAAATAAAGTGACTGGGATCAGAGTTGAATAGGAAAGAAATTTCAAACATTTGGATTAATCGCGTTGGATTGTGTAACCACATCCACGCAGTTTAAACGACGATACTGTCAAATCATCCAGACTGCGACTCACATTCGGAGCTACAGAGGAGAAATTTGTGTATCAAAAAGGCTTTGATGAGAATCCAGGAAGTTCCTTTTATGTTTACATAATCTGAGTTTGGATCTCACCATGAACCCATCTGTGCTTCCCATTCAATCCCATAATACTGAGAGAAGTTGCCGCAATCCTCTCTCTTCTGTGAGGCTTTACTTACACATAGCCTATATTTAGTTATGTCAGCAGGGCCAGTTCAAGCATTTTAGGGGCCCTGAGAAGGATTTATTTGAGAATCACTCTGTGCAGCCATGATAACAGTGAAAACCTGGTTGAACTCAAAGGCTGGTGATATTATATACTTATAGTCGGTCCTGCTGCAGTAAATACTCACTGAAGCATCAAATGTGTATTTGGCTAGAAATAGTCCCCTATAAAGGCACTTTTTTCTCCTGTTTGAATGACTTTTGCTAAAACCTACAGTGCCCAGTTGTTCAAGGAAATTAAAAAGCAGAGGTTTTGTCAGCTGTGAGGACATTTGGAAAATTGCTGTTGGGCACTGTAACACAATCCAAGTAAAGTTTGGTTTGTCTTGGCGCCCCCTGGTGACTAAGCATCCCGTGCAGCTACTTGGCTCATTTTAGGCTCTGACATCTCATGTGTGTCACAACATCAGCAGGATAATGAAACCTGTATTAGCTCTTTTATCACAAGCTTGTTCAAATGACACTGAACTAAACGTCTGAACTGTAAATGCAGTGACAGCTTTGACTGTTTGTTGTTAGGAGGTGGAAAAGGATGTTAGTTTGGATGTGGCAGAATGCAGCTTTGTCACATTATGCTCTAATTAAAAGAGAGAGGTATTATTCTTGCTAATCACCCTGTTGTGCTGCATAAACCTTGTAAATTTACATATTATTTTTAGCTCCGTGGCAAGTCGTTAGTGCTGTTGCACAATCGCAGGGGATCACTGTCACCAGCAGCAAAGAGGCTCTGGACACAGTGGACTTACAGAATGCAAACGTGACCAACACAACATGAAATATTAATGCCTGACTGAGGATACAAAAATAGCGTGCTCACAGAATCTCTGGGGGGAAAAAAGGACAAAGCATTTTTTTTCTCCACAATGCTGCTTGATGTTAAAGGGATTTCTACGTACTGAAGATACACAAAATCTCTCATTTTATGCTACAATTCTAAATGGTAGTCACTTTATAATTACGCAGAAGATAAAGTGCTATGGTTGACTAAACTGGACTGTGGTTAAAATGTTCTTATCACACAGTATTTCCACTTTTATTTCCTACAATTTGGGGTGATTAGATCATATTGTTCTTCCATCTTTTAAAAGACTCACAGAATATTAGAACATTTCCTAAGCAAAACAAGGAAATGGAGTTAGCGTTATTATCTATAGGCACTGACATTTTATTCTTGTGTTTTCATTGCACCAGAACACCATTTCCAATCCTTCAGTTTGCATAAAATCGTTTCTTTAAATCTGATGATTCGGGCTTTAACGAGTACGTCTCAACATTTAAAACAACAGTTACTCAAATTAACGTGACTAACACAAAGATCACAGCAGCATTAACTTACAGAAAGTCTTAAAAGTTTTATGTTGTGAATGGAAGAGTTTCTGGACGGCGTTTGGTGAGAATTTGCTTGTCAGCTTGAATACTGTACTGATGCATAGTCACCGTCAACTTTGTGAAGGGGGGAAACGGACCCAGAGTGCACCGAGGTGTGAACTGTGAAGCCAGGCAGCTGTGAAGGAAACTCTGTGAAGCAGAAAGACGATGTGTTTTCCTGCAAAATGGCTCCCTGGCTCAGGCAGGACTCCCAAGTGTCTCCTCTTACAGAACACAGAACCAGACTGGAATCCAAAATGGTGACGCCTGTGTCTGGATTCAGTTTAAACTGCTTAGCAACTACCAAGAGCCAGTGTGTACTGTGACCAAATTCTATAATACTGTTATTGAAAGCAATATGTGTTATATAATCTATATACAATGTGTTTTTAGTGGTTAGTATACAAGAAGAAAAAAACGATACCTACTGGAAATGAGAACAACTTTTGAATACCATTGCCAATTAAACTTCACAAAGAGGAAGCAAAATGTTTTTCTTACAGATGAAATAAATTTTTTTTCAAAATCTTTCAGTAGCAGTCCCACACAAACATTCATTATTAAGTTTCATTTTGTGCAGCCTTGATTAGAGTGTGAATCATCGGCTTGTGTTTGTGATATAAGCTCAATTAAGTTTTTTTTTTCCCTTTTCGATTTGATTCGATTTGAATTTGTATAACACCGTTACATTTATGGCCATGAAAAAAAAATACATACAGTTAACATTTGATGCAGATGTCATAATGGTTTTGATGTGCTGTTCTAGAGCAGTCTGCAGCCTCTGATGCAAGTAATTTGGAGCTGGTGAAAATGTTGTGTCACCTCAACAGATGGTTGGATAGATGAGACGTTTCCTCGTGCAGTTTTCAAGAAGCTCTTCAGGTTTCTCTAAAAAGCCTAAAATGTGATCATACTTTGGACTTCGTGGTGTGTTTGTGTAGTGTTGAAGATCTGATGACTGTCGTTATCACCAGTTTGTTTGTTAAAAGTTTCCAGTTGTGTAATGTTAGTTTCCATTAAGAGAGGAAACAAACCAGATGGCAGAGTTACTGAGCTTCGTTTTAGTTTTTTAAGTCTCAAAGCATTGTGTAGAGGTTCTTGCTGGAGCCAGTCACTGACAATCTTTGCGTTGAATACAACGAATACATTTCCCTTATATGATATTTTTACTTCACATGATTTTATTATTATTATTATGAAGCCATCATCCCTGATGTTGTTTGCAAGCCCCACTGTTAAAGATCCCAATTTGAAGCAGAAAAGTGGAGATTTGTTGGAATGCTTTACTGCCCTCCATTTTCAACTGTTTATAATATTTTTCTGTGTCTGCATATTTTCTCTGTGCACATTACTCATCAGAATAAAAAAAGGAACTATGAAAACCTCGACCAACTGTCCTATGACAACAAGCGAGGACCTAAGGTATATTTGCATGGTCAATGCACGCCGCCCACCAACTTTCCAAACGTAGCAACTAGAAACCAGCCCAAACCAGTCACCAGCCGACCCAGAAATGTCCCTCTCTTGGTAGCACGTGTTTTCTTTAATTTTTACTTTGAGACATTTCCCTTTAATTTAAATGAAGAATGATTTTGTTATGAAAAAATCTATAATTTTCGGTCATTCCAGGAAAAAAAAAAGAAATCAGTGAACAGCGCCCCGCTTTTATCATTTTCATTTTCTCCTTCAATAAAGGAATGCATGTACTCAGAACACACACTCACACACAAAAAGAGTTTGCAAGTCCATTCCTTTGTGGAGAACCGGTAGTGTGGGACAAAACCGTTTCCCAGATGCTACTTCCTCCTGTTTTGTAGCACTTCCCTAGTTTTCAGCAGTTTTTTGTTGGGGGAAAACGTCCCCCTCACCCCCTTCACCCGTTTTTAGTTACTGGTTGCATTGACCTTCTTCTTCCCCCTACCTAACACATGCACGTCCTTCTTTGGAGCCTTGATAACCCTCAGTTTGCATGCGAACAAATGCAAAAGTTTTTTTTCCCTTCAAGCTTTTTTTTTTTTTAGTTCAGCCGGTTCCCCTGGATCGCTTTCCTTTTTATCTCTGTCTCCCGTTTTCAAACAAAATCGGCCAAGCTCGAACCAAGCAGGTAAAGAGGCAGCATGGTGTCTAAGGTAGGGAAAAGTAGCTGGCTTGACCTTTCTTATGCCCTGATCACAGGCAGAGAAAGTCCTCCAGTTCAGCCAGGAGACTAACTTAACTGCCCTGCTGCTGGAGGCGAAAGAGCTGGAGGCTCGAGTCATCATCCTGTCCGCCAGGTGAGAGTACACATAAGTACACTTAAGTACACTTAAGTACACTTAAGTACACATAAGTACACACAAGTGCACATAAGTACACATAAGTACACAAAGAGAGCATTAATGTCAAATACGCCTCACGCCTATGACCAAAGATGGAATTGGCGGAAAAATGCAAGCAAGATCATTTTGATTGTATTAGGGCTGCAGTTAACAATTATTTTCATTATCAATTAATCTCCTGATTGATTTCTCAACTAACTGTTTTGCCTATACAATGTATGATTTCCAAAGATTCAGTCTTTATGTTTTCAAACCCCATTAAATTGTGTTTAATTTATTTAAATTTCTAATTAACCCTAACCCTCATTTCTAACATAAGACAAAGAAAGGAGACAAAGGAGGAGTTGAAATCAAGGATTTTTTGGTATTTTTGCTTGAGAAATTACTTAAACAATTAATGAACAAAATAATTTTGGATCATTGTCTGTGGATCTACTAATTGTTTAATCAGCTCTGTCTTAAACTCAACTATTTAAATCTTCCTGTGGGACCCAGCTGTGGATCCTTGTGTTCAGTTAAAGGTGACATCTAAATTATGTCTGTGTTTTTCAGATGGTTTTAGGAAAATGTACAAATGTTTTTTAAGCAAATGTGTCAGGGAAAATCAGGGACTGATTTTACCGTTTCACCTGACAACATCACCCCTGTTTTCCTTTGCCATTTTTATGGAAGAGCGCCCTTTGCTCCACTGGAGTCAACGTCCCGGAACATGTCATAGACATTTTCTAACCAGAGGAGACAGGGCTTAGAATAAAAAAAAAAATCTGGCATGCTAGTCTTTTTGTCAGGATGATCAGAGATGTCACGTCAGTTTTCTTTCACTATGACACATGACACCAGATGAAACAGGTAACCGTTGTGCCCTGCACTCATTTTCATTGTCCATTTGGTCAGAAATTAGAAATATTAGGCCGATGTTGTGTAGCCTGATCCTGATCCTGATCCTTTTAAATATGTAAATGATACTGTTGCAAAAAGTGTGTTTTTGTAACTGAAAAGCTAATTCAAAATTCAAAAGGATAATCAGAGCTCAAGAGATTAAAAGTCAGGGCATCCTGCTAGCTGAACGTTCAAGGAGGCAGATTGTCCCTTCAGCTCCAAATAAACTTCCCAACTCCCAAACAGCTGCAAATGACTCAGTCCTAAGAATGAACACAAAATTCCCTCCTTACTCTTTCTTCAGCATTCTCTAATGTAAAAGGAAAAAAATCTTGTCTTTTCTCCAACATGGCAACCTCCAGTGAGGAGGACGCTGCTGCTGTGTACAAGGCTGCCCGCTTCCTCAACATGACGGGCTCGGGCTACGTGTGGCTGGTGGGCGAGCGTGAGATGTCGGGTAAAGCCCTGAGCGAGGCGCCAGACGGTACGTTCATCCAGCAGAGATCAGTGGGAATATACGTGTGAACCCCCGGCTTTACTCGGAGGCCGTTCATAACACATACAGGATTAGAGGGATTAACCGTTTAACGATGGATGCATTACATGATTAACTGTATGACTGTTTGTTGTCTGTTGAGCGTTTAAACGTTTAAGCATTATGTGTTTAAAGGTTTAAATGTGCTGTGGGTCTATAGTACACTCAGTTTTTGGTTTAAATGCGTGTGTCCTGGATTATCCAAAGGTAAATTCATTGTGCTATTCTGCCATATTAATACCCTGGTTTCTAATGAATTGTAAAGGGAGACTATTGCAACAGATAACTGATAGAATGGTAAGCTACATCAGCCTTTCTTGTCTCCATTCCTGGATTTTTCGCACAAGTCTCACACTATTTTATCACTTTGTGGTCACAAGCGTTGAACGTCTTCCCCCCTTCCCCGGGCACTCTGACACAACCAACCCCTGCAGAGCGTTTGTTGTCCTATCCACATCCAGTCTCTTCCACCTCCACTACTGCAGCTTCTTCGAGGAGTCTGCAAGACTGACGGACCTGGTTGCAATCAGAAAACTTAGCTGAAGTTGGATTCTTGCTTGTTTCAGTTTAGGTCTGATGGTATTTTTTGTTTTTTCCCAACACGAATAATGCTTTGCCTGTGCTGATTCCCAGACCCTAGCTGATGGGACCAAATATATATATATATATATGTTTATCCAACTTCAAGGGACTCTTTATACATGCTGTGAAAAGGTCATCTGTGGCAACATCAGAAAAATGATCCATTTATTCAGTGGCCTTGTCTCATAAATGACAAGATGTAGATATTTTCTGAGTCCTCTTCCCTAAGATTAACACGCACAGTGAAGATGGATCATGCAGCTGATGTCTGACCTTTATTCAGATGTCTAAACTGGAGGCCCTATAAGTTTTTTTTCCACTTTGCGCATTGCAAAAGGATCCTTGGAGGCTGTATTCGGCTCAGTTCAGTGATTATCTTCTTTTTATCGGCCTGGCTTCAGGTCTGATTGGCCTCCAGCTCATCAACGGGAAGAATGAGTCAGCTCATATCAATGATGCAGTGGCTGTCGTGGCTCAGTCCATCCAGGAGCTCTTTGAGAAGGAGAATATCACAGAACCCCCACGAGGGTGTGTGGGCAACACCAACATCTGGAAAACGGGGCCACTCTTTAAACGGTATGCTTGAATACAGATGTTTGCTCCACATGTTTTCTTTTACTGATATAGATGATAAAGGTGGGATTTAAAAGTCATAAAAAATACAGATCCAATACATAAATTCTTAGAATTTTATTTTGGTTTTATTGTCTTTTAATGCATCTTCTCTTAAGCTTTAACTATTCATTTTGTTGCGCTTTTATTATCTTTTACATGCAATTAAATCAAGTGTCTTGTTTGTATTGTGTTATATGTCCCTGTAAAGCACTTTGAATTGCCTTGCGTCTGAAAGGTGCTATACAAATACATTTGCTTTGCCTTGCCTTTAACTATGAGACCAGCTCATTTCAAGAACAGCTAATTTCAGTTTCATAAATTTGTTTGCCTAAGTTTGCCTAATTTCTGACTTGTTGAGTCTGAATTGTGGACATTTTCATGATTATGATTATATATAAATATTAACAATTGATCAGCTCTGCAGTTCCCCTCAATTCTTAAAACTTGTTCCTATTTTTGCTAGTTTTGACTGGAAAGCTCCCTTATAAAGTTACAGTTTTATCAGGTTTTCCAGAAGGAACCAGAAACCCTGAGTTTCGACTGACCCACTCAAAGTAGCGTAACACAAAACAAGTGTTATGACAGCAGATATCATCGCAGCTCAACAACCACAGCTCAGCCTCGTTTGTCACATTTTCAACAAAAAAATGTGACGAACCAGTCATGTAAAAGATGACACACGATATCTACGCATGAACACGTGTGCACTCATTCACGCAAATAATCATTTTCATTTGCTTGCAACAGTGTGCTGATGTCATCTAAATACCCAGAGGGACTCACAGGTCGCGTGGAGTTCAATGATGATGGAGACAGGAAGTACGCCCACTACAGTATACTCAACTACCAGAAGAGTCGACTCATTCAAGTCGGCATATACAACGGAACTCAGGTAAGCTGCCAATCAGAGGTCCCGCTCACCTGTTTGAATTGTGAAACAGATTTGGAGTATTTCTTTCCATATTTTATACTATGTCTTCTACGTGTGCATAGTCATCTATTTTTATTTTCATTTTTTATTCACACTGGACATGCAGCTCCAGTTTTCTATCTATAGTACAATGCAGTTAATGTAGGGCAACTCCACAGATCTCAGCCTGTGCATAAAACATAGTGTCATAGTGAATTTGGGAGTTATTTGAAATGTTTGCCGTTGTTTTTATTACTGTAATGAATTGGAACATACAATTTTCAAGCAAGATTTTTGAGTTCCTATTTAAAATTTGCCAGCTGATTTTGCTCGGATAGAGTGCTGTAGCATCTTGTAATGTTTGGTTGACTCATGCTTTGCCATGAACCATGCAATTTATTTCTGCACTGCAGGGCAATTGTAGACTTGGAGCTTAGAGACAGGAGCTGCATGTATTTGAAAATGAAACCTAACCATGTCCTTCATGAGTATACAATATAAAGTAAATATTTTTTTTTAAAAAACACACAAGTGCTGATCATTTTACGAAGCACAACCTATTTTTTTTTAGAGATGTTCCCCCACTGGTCTCCACTTATTTCAATATGATGTGGAAATTAAGATGCTGACATTCAAGATTTTAGTGCCACATTCTCAGTACAGGTAGTCTTTTGTGTTAGGCTTCAAAACAAAAACATCATATATGAATCCAGCTCTTCATCAGTGGAAGGACATGGAAATGGATTCTTTCTTAGAATTGCATCACCATACCACCAGATCATTATTCGACAAAAAAGAAAAAGGGCATAATATTCACTGTATTGGGCTTTCTGCCTCGTGCAATTTTCAAGGCATTGCATTTTGCACTGAAAACTTGAAAATGTATGCTTTAACAAACGTTCTGCATAATATGCAATTTATTTTATTTGATCATTACAGTTCAATCTCGACCCCAGGAAAGGTCATTGGAGGAGAGGTCACTCCATGACAAGTGAAGTGTGAGAAATGCAGCTGAAAACACTGGGAAAAGCTACTTAGTTAGTTAGTGTAAAGATAAGTTTGTGATTACTTTATTCCTCGGTAGTTGGTGGTTATTTAAACAGGCCAGCCATGCAAACACAGCAAATAGTTAAGACTGCAACGATCAGCACTTCAGTTCGCTGCTGATGGGTGTGATAATAATAGGTTCCTGAACGCCTCAGGTGTAATATACAGGTCAGAGGTTGACGAAGTAAATAAAAGAACCGCTGAGCTGTGGTTATATAAAGCTGACTCATTAGTGATGCCCACCCACTGTGTTGGAGCCTCATCAGGAGCACGCCTTCTGTCAGCACTCACCTATGATATTGTATATGTGTGTGGCATCCCTGCAGGTGGTAATGAACAATCAGCGGAAGATCATCTGGCCTGGAGGAGAGACAGAGAAACCACAGGGCTTCCAGATGTCCACTCGATTAAAGGTAGGGTGCCTTCACTTTGCTGCTCCAATGTGACATTCTTGTCTACACAGATAGAGGCTGGACTCAAGTGGATATACTCGTGTTCGACAGTGCGCTGACATTTGTTTCTCAGAGGGGTGTGAAGTTAATCTATGTTCATGAAAGCAGCAGTGACATATTTGCTAAAATTTTTATCTCTTCAAATTTGTCATAGGCCTGCAAAGAAGGTCTCATCTGTATCCTTGTCGGTTATTTTTACATTCATCTGTCCGTGTGTATCTGGGAGTTTGTACGTGGATACTGTGTATCTGCTGGGTTTTTCCAAGTATTCTTTTCTCTCTCGCTGTGCTGCAGTGAAGTCCCTCAGGATCAAAACGGATCCATCTCTGGTTACGTGATAAACAGCTTTCTGTCCCGTCTGTTGTAGATAGTGACGATACACCAGGAGCCATTTGTGTATGTGAAACCCACTCAGCCGGATGGAACATGCAAGGAGGAAATGACACTAAATGGAGTCTTAATTAAAAAGGTTATCTGCACTGGGCCCAATGAGACCATCCCAGGTAACACATCAGGGACGTTTCTATTATCACTGTGCTTTTAATGCACCCGCCAAACATCCACTGGAGATGCATACATATATATGCAGTAGGTATCTATATATGTATGCATGTAGCTGAGTGTGCCATTCCGAATGAGACATTGTTGGGATGCTGGGACATGCTTGGTCTGGATGCTGTGTGACTGTGCGTGTGGCCGTCTGCAGTGCTCTGTGTCACGCATTCTGTTCAGTCTACGCCGCCAAACCAAAACAGTCTAACATGTTTCCTCAAGAATGATTGTAACTTGCAATTCTTGCTGGTTTTGTTACAGGACGCCCAATTGTACCCCAATGTTGTTATGGATTCTGTATTGATCTCCTGATCAAGTTGGCTATGACCATGAACTTTACCTATGAGGTGCACCTGGTGGCTGATGGGAAATTTGGAACTCAGGAGCGGGTTAGTTTTCCATGAACTTAGTCATATTTGTGCATGAGGCACAGTTTGCATGCAATGTCTCACATTTAATACTTTGACTTTGACTTTAATGTGTTTATTTTACTTCACTGTCAGTTGTGATTTAACTAACCATTCAGAGCTGAAGCAATAAGCAGTCATAGGGTGGACACCCACAGATATCAAATGTCCAGCAGGTGAATTATCCCATCGTCCACTGATCAAATGTCAGTTTTTGAATGTCTACAATAAAGGATTAGGCAAGCAGTAAGTATTAGTCAATTTTGAATTTGTTACAATATGAAAAGAACATAAAATCACATAAAACCAACCAACAAATTCTACCAGAGAGAAAAGGAGATCAGTTTCTTAGTGCTAACGCAGTACCACAAATTTATGTTTGTTTCTTTGTCAGTGATGCTTTTTTTCATCATTACCAAGTCTGTCGTCTTCTGACTTCAGTCTCACCTCAAGCAACTTTCTGGTTATATAACCTGGGAAATGAGTAAATGAAAGATTTCTTTTAATTAGCAAGCCAAATGGGTTTCAGTGCAAATTGAAAATATGATGGCTTGAAAAACATGGAAGAACGGTTTTTGAAAAACAGCTACCGCTTGCATACAAAAGCATTAAAGACAGCCAGCATGTTTTGTCTCTTTTTGTCTTTTTGTTGCAACGAAACAATCAGATCAAAGTCTGATTTAAATGTGTATGTTTGCAAGCCATCAGCTACTGAAAGGAAAGGAGAGGAGGAGAAACAGGACATGATCAGCTGAAAAACTTGCATGGTTCAAACAGACCTCTGTTCTCTGTGGACACATTCATCTCTAAGCCAGAATAAGCCTGTCCTCTAGGCAAAGCATGAGCACAATATTTTAAACTTTTGGTGTTCTTCAGAGTGTGAAACTCCTGAAAATATCCAGTTTTCTTTTAATATGTAAGGCAGAGCCAGTTCCATAGATGTGGAGCATGTGCAGAAGTTATATCCCCACAAGGCTTAACCCAAATCCTTAAAGCCTGGAAACATTCTGTGGTCCAGACAACAGCAGGCTGATTGCTGATTCTCATGTTAACACCTTCCTTTTGGGACTCCAGGTGAACAACAGTAACAAGAAAGAGTGGAATGGCATGATGGGAGAGCTCCTGGGGGGCCTGGCTGACATGATTGTAGCCCCGCTGACAATAAACAACGAACGAGCCCAGTACATCGAGTTCTCCAAACCCTTTAAATATCAAGGCCTCACCATCCTGGTTAAAAAGGTACGTGTCCACCTGAAGCACATTTGATGCTCTATCAAGTCAAACAACCACCAGGGAGTTGTTGTTGAGTTGTGGAATCCTCTCTCTTCCAAAGCTCCCCTTTATCCCTTGTGCATCTCCTGCATCATAAATACAAATTCCCCACTGCACACTGCAAATGTTACTTTATGCCTTGATTTCTGCAGCACAAACACAGGACAATCTACAAGAGACTACTAGAAAATGTTCTCATTCGAGGTGCCACCAGGATACTACCCTTATCATTTCACCCTATGTAGATTGCAGAGGTGTACAATATCCCAGGTTAATGACAACTCAACAGCGCATGCATACAGGTTCATTAATCTGAGAATATACCTCTATGTCACATCAACAAATAATGCTCTTGTGTTTAAGGAATCTGAATATATTTTTCCCACTAATCCAGATGTCCATTTGTATTCATATATTATTAAAATCTCTAAATTAAAGCAAATCTACGTTCGTTTTTGTTAGTAACTAGGAGGTGATGCAGCGCTGACTTTTCGGATCAGGCAGCACTTGCTATGAGCATCTTTCTTTAATTAAAATTACTTACACTTGGAAATTCACTGTGATTGACTACACAAGTCAAACAAATTTCACGAGTCTGTTGGATGATTTTCAACCCCTACAGACATGAACAAGCACCAAAGCCTGGAGCAATCAGAAAAACATACCAATTTTGTATATATACTAAAATCTACATTAGTTGATAAAGTTAGAAACAGAGTGGTATTTTCCTTAATATTAGCTATAATATGCAAACATAAGGTAATCAAAGTTGTTATTTATCAATCAATAATCAACTGCGGTGTGTGTTTTCAGGAAATCCCTCGCAGTACACTGGACTCGTTCATGCAGCCGTTCCAAAGCACGCTGTGGCTGCTGGTGGGTCTTTCGGTGCATGTGGTGGCGGTGATGCTTTACCTACTAGACCGGTTCAGGTACAAGAGGGACCTGTTTGTGTGCGTGTGTGTGTGTGCGCCCATGTGTGTGTCTATGTGTACTCACAACTTAAGCAGTGTACATGTTTGTGTGTGAGTGTGTACATGCACTCCTGCGCGCTGCAGATCTTCCCTCAGTGTGGACACGAAGACAGACAGAGGCGAAGATTGGCTCCAACCATCCCACCGCTCTGTCCTTGTGTCACCGTCTTTGTCTGTTTTCTTTCCGGCGTTGTCTGTCTCTTGCTTTGCTTGCTCATGTTCAGTTCCCTTCCCTGCCTGGGGTTGCCAGGGTTTTCCACACTACAGGTCCTCGGTCATTTCTCATTTTATCTCCTGCAACCCTCCCAATTTCTTCCCTCTAGCCCATTTGGAAGATTTAAAGTAAACAGTGAAGAAGAAGAGGAAGATGCCCTCACCTTATCATCCGCTATGTGGTTCTCCTGGGGAGTGCTGCTGAATTCTGGAATAGGAGAAGGTAAGACTGAGCCTATGAAAAAAAAAAGAAAATCATTACTGAAAATCTCCAAACCAACACTTCCAGAACACTGTAATGCTTTCAAGTACCTCAGTCTTTACACAGGCTCGCAGTTATAAAATCAAGGCGCTTGTCCCTCCTGGTGTTGCCCCACTGTCATGTTTTTCTTTGAGGATGACAAATCAAATCACATTTTGCTATGACAGTTTATACATGCTGCCTTAGCTTGTTTCGTGTTTCTATTTCGTGTCTGATATTTTGGTATATTTGGCTATATCTTTTGGTAATTTTGTTTGCTGTAGATTATGTTGTAAACTATATATAATGTTTAATATATGAGTATGTGGTTTAGCATAATTTACTATAACAGATGGGTTAATCATCCTTACTGTTATCATTTACAGTAGCAGCAGTAGTATAAGTATTCAGTGGTAGAAATGCTACTTAGTAGAAAAAAGTATCCAGCTAACTACCAATTAGAAACTGAAAATTACTGAGCTGACAAAACTTGAACCCACCACACAGGTGCCCCGCGCAGCTTCTCAGCGAGAATCCTCGGCATGGTGTGGGCCGGCTTTGCCATGATCATTGTGGCCTCTTATACTGCTAACCTGGCTGCCTTCCTGGTGTTGGACCGGCCTGAGGAGCGCATCACCGGCATCAATGACCCAAGGGTGTGTACAGTATGATGCTAGGACTATGTTTCTAAAAAGAAAACATATTTCACTTAATAAAAACAGTGTATGCATACAACATCAATGAGGCTCACTAGTAGTAATTAGTCAGCTCTTTGTCTCTTGTGCATTTGTTTTTATTCAGCTGAGAAACCCATCGGACAAGTTCATCTACGCCACGGTGAAGCAGAGCTCCGTGGACATCTACTTCCGGCGGCAGGTGGAGCTTAGCACCATGTACCGCCACATGGAGAAGCACAACTATGAGAGTGCCGCCGAGGCCATCCAGGCCGTGCGTGACAAGTGAGTCTCGGCCAGGCCGGGCCGACCAGAGCACGTGTCGGCCGGCTGCTCGACCTATCAGGCACACAGGCTAGGGCCAGTCCAGTGACCTTAGGGGGGGGGACATGGACCTCTGGACCAGATGGAAGCAGCAGGACTTACTGCGGCTGTCCCTCTGGTCCAGGCCCATCGCCCAGCCAAGACAGATGTTCAGGGACAGGAGCGAGTGTGGACGTGTCAACAGCACTGGCACCAGTGTGAGGTTAAGCTAACATTGAGTGGAGGAGCACCCTTTTTCAGGTTGTACCCAGACGAACATCTTTGAGATGGGGGGAATCCAATGGGGGACGCGCCCTCACCCATCTGGCATTGGATTTCATTTGGGCCATAAGCAGCGGTAGAGATTGCTGGTAAACGCTGAATGACACACACGATCTGGTGTGCGAGAGAGAGAAGGGTGGGAGCCGTAAATGTGTATGTAAATCATTGTACTGTCGCACCGTAACCCCCTCCTTCCCCTCCTCCTCCTCCCTCCTTCCTCCTCCTCCTCCTCCTCCTCCTCCCTCCCCCTCCCCCACAGCAAGCTGCATGCTTTCATCTGGGACTCTGCGGTGCTGGAGTTTGAAGCCTCGCAGAAGTGCGACCTGGTGACCACGGGAGAGCTGTTTTTCCGTTCGGGCTTTGGCATAGGCATGCGCAAGGACAGCCCCTGGAAACAGAATGTGTCCCTGGCCATTCTCAGGTCTGTCCCAGCCGAAGCTGCATTACTCGTATGACTTTTTTGTTTCTTATCAATATGATTTCATGGTCAGGTATTGACCATTTATAGCCATCCAATACATCGCCTTGTGTCACATCTTCTCTCTCTGTATCTCCCCTCTCCTGCCCTCTCTGTCTGTCTCTGTCAAGTTGATGTCTGTTTGTCACCTGTCCAGCTGTCTCTGTATCATCTATGCTGCTATCTGGGACCGAGCGGCTCGAATATATTCCGTCATCTTGCGGCATGTATTAACTTTGTCACCTCTCTCCCCACCAACCCCAACCCCCTGCAGTTCTCATGAGAACGGCTTCATGGAAGACCTAGATAAAACCTGGGTGAGATACCAGGAGTGTGACTCAAGGAGCAATGCCCCAGCCACACTCACCTTTGAGAACATGGCAGGTATGGTCCACATCGCGTAGAGAAAGCGTTAAAAGTGATTGGACAAAAACTGCAGTGGTAAGGTACTGTAGCGTTTTTTTGTCCAATACCTTTACAAAATCGTTGTTTTAGTGTCGGCGTGGGTGCTCTGTGGACGTGTGCCGTACAGTATCTTGTGCTGTGGCTTTGTGCAGTTGTGGTCTTCAATTAATATTGAGTGGTTTTCAGCCACAGTCGTCAGTAGGAGCTGGTTGAAAAAGGAGGAGCGGCCACTGAGTTTGACATGCACGCCGTGCATTCATTCTCAGTGGAAGCGGCGGGGTTATAGACCAGCATCTTACATATCTCCACCTCTGCTTTGTTTCTGTTTGTCTGTCCGTTCCCAACAGGAGTCTTCATGCTGGTTGCTGGAGGCATAGCAGCAGGGATCTTCCTCATCTTTATCGAAATCGCCTATAAGCGCCATAAAGACGCCCGCAGGAAGCAGATGCAGCTGGCCTTTGCGGCCGTCAATGTCTGGAGGAAGAACCTGCAGGTAGGATTGATCCCCTCTGCCTGCTCACACGCAGGGTGGAAGGGTGCAAGAGAGCCAACACCGCCCTCTCCTTGTGGGGGTCGATTTCTGTCTCTTAGCCTCTGTAGGAGCTTTCAATTTTTTCACATCAGTGGTGGTCAAACTGCTGGATCTTTGTTTGAGGTACCATGATCTCTTATGCCTTCATGTACTGTAAGGCATCCTCAACGGCCACCCTGTAGGTCCTAACAGTTCCCAGAGGCCAACAGTGCCTGTGTCTCTTGTTTGTACCTGCAGGAGAGTAAGGAGGCCTCTGGAAGTCAAGCTGTGGCCGGGACCCCCTCATTAGTATGTAACTAATTAGCAGATCCATTTCCACCCCCATGTCACCTCTCGCTGTTAGACTAACAATAAGTTAATTAGCCCTGTGACCCTCTAACATGATGGACATCCAAATTAAAAGTTCACCTTCTACGTCCATGGCATGAGCTGGTACTTTCTAAGCTGCTGCTGTGGTGCTTATATGCTTCATAAGGTCAGATGATGAGGACATGGGAAGCCAAGGAAATGAAGATGTCCTGCCAGAAACAATAATAACAGTGATTACTGTACAGTTGATGTACTTTGATCACATCATTATTGATTTCCCTTACTCTGGCACCAATACTAACAACAGCCAGGAGCTAACGATGCAAATAGAGCATAAAAATTAAAATCAATGCCCTGGCTCAATCACACCACAGTGACTCTGTCAGTATAGCCAGTATAACTGTAAAGTGCCATGCTACAGTGTACAGAATGTCTCCTTATCCACTGCAGAGTACATAACGCAGACGCCAAATATGAATCAAACTCATCTTGCATGTCAGAGGCTTCATGCAACGAATAAAAGCAGAAGCAGGCGTCGATTTAAAGGGTTAGTTCACCCAAATTTCAAAAATGGATCATTTCTACTTGCCCTAGTAGTATCTAACCATGCAGATAGTTTTGGTTTTATGCGCAAGGCTTTAGAGATATCTACCTCTGTAGCTTCTGCCACCAAACCAATTAATAGACGTGAGTGGAATTTCTATTGTGATTCAAAGACATCTGCATGGTTAGGTACTGCTGGGAGTAAATGAGAATGCTTTTTTTCTTTTTTGTAATGTGAGTGAACCAACCCTTTCATTTACAATCAAGCACTAAGGTCATCTGCTCAGCCCATGAAGAACATGATTTGCCCCCACCCTCCAATGCAGTCAAACGTGGCTGTGTAGTGTTGGAGCATTGGAGCACCCCTCCTCCACTCACACACCCTTTACTCTTAATGGTTTCCCTCCTATGGATGGGATAGCTTGGAGGTACAGGGGCTCTACATTTAATGGCCGGTCACACTGAGTCTGTGATGTGGCCCTGGCAGGCTGTCTGCTGACTCTCTGTAAGCCTTGGCCCAAAGCTCAGTGGCCCTGCTGAATAGAGACAGCAGGGCCGGAGGAAGGTACAGTATAAAATCACAAGTGCCAGCAAATCAATGTCCTTCTGAGAGTGTCTGCCATTGACCTGACTACTGTTTGTAACATATGTGTTGTGACTGTCCTCATATGGATGTATGTTCTCTAGGCGCATACAGCAGGCGAATGCATGCAGGGGGGGGATGGGAGGCATCACTGAGAAAGGAGAGGGACACACTAAACTGCCCGTAGATGAGCACATTTTCTATCCATGTCAGAGATGATCACGTGGATTTCTCTGCATCGCTGAACAAAGACGGCTCATGCATGCTCATCTTGGTCATCAACCATCACTGTGGGCCCTAGAGCTAAAATAATAGACGCACACAGTCTTCTCTTCCCTCAATATAACCACTGCAATGGGGTTTCATGCAACAACCACATGAGGGGGGCCACAAAGTCAAGTGGAGCTCACACAATCTGTTCTGTTCTGTGCTGCGTGAGTATTACTGGGGATATTAATCATACTGTTTGGGTGCACTGATTTGATTACTCACTGTGATCTCATATTCACAAATTAAGAATGACAACTTGGTTATGTAGGACACAAACTCATCAAGATGGAAAAGCCAAGATCACAGTTTATGTGGCCTCCTCCTTCCTTAGTACAGCAAGCACTGAAACCTGGAGTTCCATTTTTGGCATCATTTTAACTGCTTGTACATGTGTTTGTATGTAATTATGTGCTTATACTGCCTCAGGTTGGTGTATTATGCAAAGCACTGTGCAGTACTATGCACCCACATACCTTTAAAGACAAAGATGTAACATGAGAGAACGTGCACTTCTGACTAACCTAAATCTGTTCATGTGGCAGAATCTCTTTGTGCTGTTGATGCTCAAAATCCCTGAAAATATTAGTTCATTAACTACCACACCATCAAACGCTGCTTCCGCAATGCTTCACAAAGAAATATAAGTGCATGCATTGTTACAATTGCATGCCAAAGATATTTCAGGAGTTGTAGCCACAGATATGTAGTGGGGTTAGACCTATTTCATTTCATTCAGAGTGTATTTATGTTTTTGCTGAGAGAATTTAGCAGCCTTTTTGAAGCTGGTTTAAATCTTTATCATGTAAATTTATAATCTACATCATACAAAGTAAGTATGTCTCAGATGAAGATTTTGTCTCTTTTGTGACAGCCGGCAGCCTTATACTGTTTTGGTTCACTCTCACTCGCCATAGCAGCCATTTGACTTTTGTGACTAGTGAACTTATATTCTCCAAGTGGCAAGAAACACAAGTCTACATAAATATTAATGTTGCTCTGTATCCTCTGTATGTGTAAACATGCATTGTTGGCTAATTGAATCGCCATATCAACATAAAAGGTGATATTTTTGTGTTCACAGTTTTTTCCTGCTGTCCCCAAATGCCCCAGATTTAAAATATGGCAAACATCTCACAAACATTTCAGTTTCTCCTGTCTGAATTGAATGCAGTTATGCTAACAATAGCATTACTATACATGCTATACATGCACACAATTATAGTCTTCAAACCTGTGCCTTATTTACATAGATCATGACAACCTACAAACTTCCCTAGCTTCAATTCTTTTTTGAAGAATATCTGGAAATTGATCTGAATGAGAAATTAAGAACTGCTCTCTCTCCACACCAAGGACCTGATATTACAGCTTAGCAGGACTGCTAACAGACTAGTATGAACAACAGGGTGCATATATATTTAATATGTTTATATCTTAATGTACTTTGCAGCTGTAATGTGCTCTATAAATTTACATCATACAGATTCATATCGCTCTCTGTTCATATTTGTGAATCACTGTGTGATCACTGGTGCAGATAGTTTACCCAACATGTTGCTGACCACTGCATCACTGAAAGGCTGCATGTCTGGCTTTTAGCTCGCCCAATTAAAACAGACGTTACTCAGAAGTGCACTGTCTGAACAGTTTGGGATGCAAGGAAAGTGTCAGTAATTTTACAGCGTGATGAAGCTGATGATGATGATAATGGTAAAAGTATATAACGAAGATGCACTGCAGCGGCTCCATTCTGTTTCCGACAAGGAACAGGCAGCTACTGCACACTGTGCGAGTCCCATGCCACGCTTCATCTGATGGTCCAGCATGCCATGCATGGCCGGGACTGTGCACACGCAGCACCTCATCAGGGCTCAGAGCGGCCAGACTGCGCTCCAGCAGTCTCACCCGTGTAAGAAAAGGTGGAAAGTAAAGATAAAGAGAAGAGCACAGACGTCACTTGGGCATTGATTTTTCCTGAACCAAGCATAGAGGCCGACTTTCTCCATTTACTAACATGAGATGTCGTTTCATGTTTTTTCAACAGGAAAAGCATTTTATTTATAAAACCTGCTCTAAAACCGAGTGATGTCTTGCACCAGTCGCACCTCTACCTGCTCTCATCTATCCTCCACGCCAGCTAATGTCTGCTCACCACCTGATATCGTGTCATTAGGGGGTTCAGAGAAAAATGCTGGTTGGCAGGTGATGGGTGGTACAATTGTACCCTAAAAATGCCTAGTCATGTGACCTGATGAAAAAGGATGTACTGCGAGGCCAGTGCTGGCCAGGATTGATTTGTCATGCTATTTGTTTTGTGTTTACCTATTCTATGTTTTCCCCCTTTTTCCCTCTCTCCATCCATAAAACGTTTGGCATGTTGAAATTCACACCACACTGCCCCGCCCGCCCAGAGGGCCTCCTTCCCTGCAACCACTTGCTCATCCTGCACTTATACTTTACTAACATCCATCTTAGAGAGCTTTCTTTTCTTAGAAGTAGTACCCTTTAGCCTCCATCTGCCCAGATCATGAAATCAAGCACATAGAATCGCAGATATTTTTTTTTTGCACTTTCACTTAGAATATTTTTTGCAGCTACAGTAAGTGACCATTCCTTTTCAAACTTTCTTTTCTTATGCAATGCATCTCATACTCCATCCCATTCCCTTGTGTGTGGGGTGAATTTCCATTATACCACTTTAAGGTATAATGACTTTAAATGGGCTTCAATTACTGACTTTTGTCGCTGTTGTTTTCCCTCTTTGATATGCATTTTAGTGGCCTCTGATACTGTAGCTTCTTGACCTTTTATACCTGCCTGGCTTTGGATGTGGATGCTTGCTTTGCTAGTTTTTTTCTCTTTATTCTTTTTTAAATATCCGCCCTTTTTGGTTCCCTTGGCTTTTGCTTAAGGATCTTCTTTAAAGTAATAACGATCAACTGGATGGAAATTTATTTTATTTTTCTTTTCTCCCCCTATGCAGCCCTCTTCCTCTCTAGAGACTCAGGATGTAAGAATACCTTAATATGAGTTTTTTTGCACACAAACACCAAGTTATTGTGCTGAGAGTAGCTGTGATGGTATGAGGGAGGGAGGGCACCAAATATGGTTAAAACTGCTTCTTCTTTTCCTTTTAATTTATTTTTTGACAGGACTGCATTTCTGTTCTCCAGAGCTCCGAGCTGGGTCAGAACTGAGTGCAGAGCAGATTCCAGATATTTTGTAAAGTCGTATTTGGCCTACTGTTTAGTCGATCCATTCTTAATTTAAGATCGCTTGTGTGTTGAGATGAAGAAGAACTGTGTGTGTTCAGGCAATACCGAACTTACAGGCAGAACATTTTAGATGGCTGAAGTAATGTAGGTATCACACCCACTGACATCTTTACGAGTCATCACTCATTCCAATGCATTTCTAGGGGCCGAGTGAATGTGTCAGCACATTTCTAGAGGACTACTGTGCCATCTTGTGCAGTCCCACTGTGATAATGTTGCACAAAATGTAGACAAGTGCCCTCATATCAGACTGAACAGACTATTTCCACTCTCACATCTAACAGGCTTTATCCCTTTCTTTCTCCCTCTTTGCGCATTTTACATTTTCAAATGCTGTAGTCTGTCTCACGAGGACCCTCCCTCTAATTAGACACTATAAAGTAAGGTAATCTATTGGGGTGGTGGGTGGTGGTGGGAAGAGAGAATGGGTGAGACTGAAACCGCGGTTATCACCCCAGCCAGAGAACATGAATAATGTTTCTACATATATTTATTTTAGGATAGGAAAAGTGGTAGAGCAGAGCCCGACCCCAAAAAGAAAGCCTCTTTTAGGTCCATCAGTACCACCCTGGCCTCCAGCATCAAGAGACGTAGGTCCTCCAAAGACACGGTAAGGAGACGAAGAAACAACACCTTCCCTTGTTTATTCCTCCCTCTCTTACCTCTTCTCCTCTCCGCCTCTGTCTCTACTCTCACCCCACTCCTTTCTCTTTCTCTGTCCTCTCTGCCCACATCTCCATACCCAACCGCGAGACAATGCCATGCTCCACTCACCCATTTCCACACGGCTCCGCGGCCTCTGCCACATGTCTGTCCGTTCACCATTGATCAGCCATCACCATTTAGCATCTACAGGCTCCTCTACAGGCTGGAGGGCATCAGTGCAGGAACTCAGATCAGGCCAGGCCAGGAGCTGGGCTCTGAATTTGGGGATGGGGCGTCCCAAGCGTCCAGGATTTTTTTTGTTGAGGGGGGTTGATGGCAATAGTGGTGTGTTCCTCTGGAGGAAGGGGGGCGACAAAAGTAAGCAGTCTGCCAGTGGTGTTTTGTCTTGGGCTGCTCTTCCTCCCTGCCTCTGGTTTGGACATGGATTCTGGCGATTGTGTCCTTATTTGGTGGCGTTGTGGTGTGTGTATACTGCAAGTGAGCGTGTGTGTTTATATATTTGTGAGTGTGTCCTGTCATTTTGACTGCTTGATCCTTTGTATATTCATCGTTTCTTTGCACCAATCCCGCCCGCACTTCCTCTGTTTGGGTTTCAGCCGCTGTTGGTTTGCTTTTGGTTTGAAAAGCATGCGCTGGTGTTTTGTCACTTTTCCAAAATCCATTTTCAAGGTGGTCTTGATGGCCAGTCCTCCTGCAATGAAAACTAATGTGTTGTCTTATTTATCAACATGTCTATTTCAGGATTAAACTCATGGATTTCTATTAATCAATTTACTTTTTGCTTTGTCATATTTTGTTTGTCATAATTCTTGTTTATTTTCCAGTGTCCTTGTGGTCTGAAATGTGCATGCCTCTTTCAGGATATATTTTCAGGTGGTGAAGACTGTCGTTCTTTATATTTTGATTATTGTTTTTACGGGCTACAAACTCTGTGGAGCCTTAGACTCTCACTGTGTTACAAATACAAGCTATTCTTCTTTCACTAAATCACTTTTTACGCCGTGTCTATATCTTTGCTTGACTCCCGTGTTGCAGCACAATGAGAGTGTCAGGTTTTCCCCATTCTTTCACAGTTCAGTTGAAAAGTCCTGCTCGTTGCGGTTGGGATTATACTTCACAAGCTGGGAGTGCTCTGACAAACCAGTGACCCGCAGTCATTTGTGCCCAGCTGCTCTGCCAGACATAGCTGGTCGCTGACCAAATCTGGCTCTAAAAAGAAAATGAAAAAAAAACAGCAATAATCTCTGGAGATAGCACAGAAACCAACCCAGAGAGGCTGCTGTACTAACATTGTGTTTTGAATGTATTTCTCAGGGGAGATGTAGCCTATGGAAGCTAAGCTAACAGGTCGCAAAGTAAAGATTTTTTGTGTGTTTTAATTTGATCTCCTGTCTTTCCCTCTTCTATCTTGATTTGACTGTATTTTATGGATGTTTCTGCATTGAACCACTTTTACTCTCCCCTGGAGGTTTCTCAATAGAGTTGGTCTCGTTTGAAGAGAAGAAGATTGGGATCCCCATTGTTAATGTGTCTGTGTGAGGGTTCGGATGCTGGTTTGGGAGCCCGTAAGGGGGGCGGAAAATCTGTCAAAGTGGAAAAATAAAACAGGATTTAGTGTAACTGAAAAGATGCTCCAAACAATGATTTGCCATTCTCAGTCTTTGATCATTATTTTGATTTTATATAAATGTTCTTCTTTTATATTAATGGATATCAATGGACTTGAGTGTCAGTGTCCCTCACCCACATGCCACACTGCTCCTCTCTCCCTCTGCAAGCATGCCAATGACCGTAACTGTCATAGCTGTAGAAACAGTAGAAGGAATAGAAATAATAGAATAGAAATAATGTATGTAGCTCTGCCGTATATGAAGAAGAATCACCATAGCTGTATTCAATAAGTAGCTTTATAGCCATTAACTGTGGTTGTGATGTCAGTGAAGTGTCTCTCTTTTGCTGGTCCACTTGACCCCAGTAGGGTGTGCTGTTAGCAGGCCCTCAAGGTACAAGACATGAGGAGACCCAAATGGGGGCTGTAAGCCATATGATGATGCAACTCACGGGTCAAGGGGATGAGGGACATCCACTCTGGCTCTTTACAGAAAATTTAACATTTTGAAATTCAGTCTGGATGTTGCCCCATCTGTCAGCATGTCAGTTGCATCATAACAGCTTCTTAAGCTCATATGCTTGAATGTATTGGCTCTATCAGCTTTGAAACGAGAGGCACTTAAATCCTAAGATCTTGCTTAATTGAGAAAGACAAAAAGTACATGTGAGATTGGTACTCTGAGGCAAGACTCTTCCCTGTTTTGGTTCTGCAATTCATTAATGTACAATATTCATTTGTGATGCATTCAATGTACAAACAAAGTATATTTTCTTGCACATTGGATGTTCTGAAACCGGTTTCTTCCAACATAGTCTCAATCTGTGTTCCAAAACACGACGCTATTCCACAAAAAACAGCATGTTACAAGCTCTATTTGTGATGTAATTGACTGTATTTACAATGTTTAATGAGTTATTGTTTCATCAGGTTTCTATATTTTTGCTCAAACGCAGCCTCAGCATTGTAAAATATGGCTTACTGCTGTCAGGCCACACACTCAAAAGACTCAGTCTAAAGCGAAATCACTGTTGCCATAGAAACTAAGCACCTGCATGGAATCGGGATCTTGTTTCCCCTCTCAGCACTGTAGACGCCTATAATTCAATGCACTCTGCTTTAAAAGAAGCACAGCGAAGCCAGGACTGGGCGTAAGAGTCCGACACAGCAGCACTTTGAAATCAGCCTAAAATTCATCTTCTCCTCCTGAGCTGCTAAAATTAGAAAAGCTGCCTGTCTGCATGCATACAAATGACTGTGGGGAGATAAATGAGCTGAGCGTTTTACCCATGGCAGGAAATTATCGTCCATGTTGTAAGGCCAAAAAATAAATGATGCCTGATTCAAACTTGCTGTTGTCTAGACTCTGGACCTTACGTCTGCTCCTAAGTAGCCCACCTCAGGCACAACCAAACTGCTTTACAAAAATCCAAACTAAGAGATTTGACAAAGACCACAAAACTAAGGTCTGCCTGAGAGGGGTTACAGAACACTCCTGCTTCTAAATTTCTACAGAAATGAAGCACAGATGTTCTTTAAAAATATATAGATAAATAATAATATTGCAAGTTAAAGAATAAAAGCTGAACTAAATGCTTTTATCAAGAATGACACTCTATTATGTGTCTCCCTTCCTCCTTACCCCTCCATTTCTCTTCACCCCTGCAGCAGTACCCACCCACTGACATCACAGGCCAGCTCAACTTGTCTGACCCGTCTGTCAGCACTGTGGTGTAAGGAGAGGGAGACACTGACGCTCGCTCCCGGAGGAGAGAGGAAACGAGACGAGGAGGGAGTGGAGGGGAGAGGAAGGGAGAACCCATCTCCTTGTTCCCTTCGCCATCAAAGCCGGAGCTTTCATTTCACCGCCTGCCAACGGAGCTTTTGAGGAAACTGCTTGCTGAAGAAGAGGCTAAAAACACTGAACTTGCACCTTTTTTAAAGTCGGGATTACCTGGCGTTAGATGTTTGTAGGGTCCCTGAGCATGCACAGTAGAAACCATCTGACTCACATATACAATCTTTTCCTTCTGTATGTTATTAGCTAACTTATTTAACCTTGTTTCTGTCCTTTGACTCACAGAAATTTACTTAGTGTTGGATGTTAACTACTTTCAAATTTCCTGATCAGCTTTATGACTTTAGCAAGCCAGGTTTAGTTTAGTTAAGTTTATGGATAAACCAGTTTTGGTGCCAGTACTGTACTCGACATATCACCTCCAATTAGGGCTTAGATACCAGTAATATCTAGTATTTCTTAACCACATATACTGCAACAAAATGTACTGTAAGCTTCAATGGATATATAATATTTTTTACAAGGAACTACCCGTGTTTTTATCTACACTTTAAAGGTTTTTAGACAATGTTTCTTTCATTGGGAAGCACTAATAATGACACTAATGATGAAGATATGACTAAGCTTGTCTACCAGTGAAAATGAGGGAAGCATGTGCGTGCTTGTATATGAATAAGAGCTTTATGCATCTGATGAAATCGATTATTATTTTGAAGGATATATTCTGTAATGGTTTAAATTGTACGTTTTGCCCCTTTAATTTTGAACATAGATGCCAAATGCATGTTTCTTACTACTAGTAAGAACTCAGTTTCTTTAAGAAATTTGTTAAGCTTTACTGCTACATAAGAGATAAGCAGATGAATATATGAAATGATTTGTGAAAGATTAATTGGCAATTTGATGAAACAGTTAAGTGAAGGCTGTTTTTACATCAGACGTGTTTGAGACATTCAGCCATCAGCCATGCTGCTCTTGGGGACGTCCTCTCTCTTCCTCTCTCCTGCCGCAGCAGTCTTTCTCATTTCCAGTCTCCACGGGGTTGCATCAAAGGGCCAGGTTTTTCACCCAACCAGCACTCGGTCTTTCATGCAAAACCTCCTCCCTGCACGGCGCTGGAGAACTTTTGCATGAGAGAACCCGAGTGAATTGAAAGTGTGGCTCAGCTTGCAAGCTTGTGTGCAGGTCCTGGTTAGATGCAAAAACAGGCCGTTTCCCATTTTCTGGAGCTGAGAAATCGCTGCTGTTTGTTGAAAAGACTATCACATCCTTTCTGGCACTGCATAGCACTTTATGCTGAGGGGTCTCCCAAACTGTTTTACTAGGAAACTACAACTCAACCACCATAACAACAGTCAAACATAGTAACTTCTCCACTCTAAGATGTTTTAATTTCACAAATCTCTCTCTTTTTTTATTTTATTTTACTTTATTTGAAAAACAGCAGTACCTACAAAGTCTATATGAGAGAAATGGTGATACTTTTAAATAACCACACAAAGTGCTCAAAACAGAATTTGGTTTCGAAACTTGAACGAGAGCGTTTGCTTCTGATCATGTTCTCATTCTGACCTATGCATGCTTACGTGTTACTATCAGTGATATAGTTTGTTTTTGGATGCCTGTTATTGCTGTGCACAGTTACCTGAGCTGCGTGGAGCACTTAAGTTGAATGAACTGTAAATAGAATCTGGTTCAGTGTAGATAGGGTCGAGGAGATTGTACTGCGCTTGTATTACGGCTGCAGCTGAGAATGTCTTAAACTATAGTCTCCACACACACACAACAACAACAATTGTGATACATAGGCATGCATGTACACACACATACACATACACATACATGCACACACAAACACAAAACCCCTTAAGGGAGGAATCACTTGTTTTTCTTACCTTTTCCAGTAAAGATCTTGCATTGAACCATATTGTTTATACAACTGTAAATAAAATCTACTTCCATTGACAAATCTAACCAATTCTCTTCCCTTATCATTTTTAGCTCTGCAGCTAACAATCACTTATATTATCAATGAAGTCCCTAAAATGTCAGGAACTGACATTCAACAATGATTATTTTTATCATTGCACATTAGGTGCAAGTGAGTAGAATGGTTGTAATCCAGCACTTCTGTCACTGCTATTTTAAGAGTTTCAAATGAAAAAATGTAAGCCCATATTGTACCCAGAAAAAAAAGAACAATGTGTTTATCAAAGACAGAAGAAGAAAGAAGAAAACCTACAAAGAAACATGCAAAAAGATAATGATACATTTGCGTTAATGTAAGAATCAAAACAAGCAAGAGAGTTTTAAAAGGGCTGAGAACAAATCAAGGAAAGGCAAGAGCCTTGATTAAAAGGCCTGAGAGACAAAGTAAGGTCCAGTGATGAATGATGATAATGCAAAATGAAAAAATGATTCATCTTTTTTTTTTATATCTTTGTTGAATCAAATGACACAGCAATTCACACGGTGTAAGCTGTGCCAGTACTCTAAACTCTGCAGCTCCACTGAGCATTTAGTCTCTGTAATATCTTGTTTTGGTTCTGTGGCCATTAAACTTAAGCTCTGACAGGCCGAGTGTATATGAGCTGCCCAGCAGGAAGCAGCAGAGGGCTAAAGCCACTGGCTAGTGAACACGGCTGAGCGGCTAACAGAATAGCTTTGTCTAAGCCAGTAAGAGATTTTTATCTTGATGGAAATCTCTGGATTTATTCAATAGGTGGATACAAACAAGAGCCCAGTTCAACAATTGTGTTGTGTCTGCTGAATGTAATAACATTTTTAGCAAACATGTCAGGGATTTGTCTCTGTAAGATTGAGTCTAATGCCCTGGTGGTACAAAAGTGTTATTAAAAAACTAGGAAAAATAAATGTAATGCACCATAAATTGCAAAGATGAAGATGCAGTTAAAAGAACAGGTTTTATTGCAGTCAGAGTTAATTGGATGTCCTTTGCAATGTTTTTAGCATCGGCGTTACATCTGACAAACTGCATCTTGTTGTGGTTGTTGTTGATTGAAAATGGACAGACATGTATATCTTTAGTCTTATTTAAAAGCGTGGAAAGATGAGTGATAAATGCTCTTTCTGATACCATACCAATGATTTACTAATGGTTGTCCTGGGTAACCAGAGGAGCGTAGCACTGACACAGTCACTGTCACAGTCAGTGTAATCCTTAATTAAATTACAAGTGTCATCAATAATTAGATCATGGCTGTCTTTGTTAATTAATGTACATACCTTGTAGACGCAGAGGAGGGTCACAGCATATTGTCAGGTGAGACATTTGTTCTGGTCCATTGACCTTCTGCCCTGATCACAGCCGACACTGTCAGAGTGATTAATGTGACTCTGAGTGCTGATTGGTCCTCTTCTGGAAAGACAGCGTGATTTATAGTTGAAGTTTGATTTAGAAGGATTCATTTTCCTTGAAACAGGGCTCTCTGAGCATTTTCCAGCAGCATGCAAATGAATCAGGTGCTTCTCAGCTCCAGACAGCAAACAAAGTCATTTTTCCTGCATTATTAATTTAGATTTTGGATTTAATATCTAGAACTTTCCTATTTTTGTAGTGTGCTTTGACTTAAGCTTGAACCCCCAATCACTCCATCTATTATCTACAGTATACTCTACAGGAGGGGTAGGCGCTAAGGTGGCTGGAGCCTATCCCAGCTGACATTGGGCGAAAGGTGAGGTACACCCTGGATTGGTTCCCAGTCAATCACAGGGCTGACACATAAAAACAGAAAACCGTTCACGCCTACCGGCAATTTAGAGACACAGAGTAACCTGCATGTCTTAGGGAGAAAATGAAAACTCCACACAGAACGGTCCCAGACAGTCAGAGGGTTCAAACCAGGAACCACTGTGCCACTAGTCTTGTTAATTTTCCTATATACATATTGAATCGTGTTATCTAAAAACAAAGAAACTTGTACATTGAGTGACGTGAGCCCAGTATGACAGAGTGCACTATGATTAGTGCTCTTCGGAGCTTGGTCCTTACTAAAAGTCAGAATATTTTAGCCTGTCTGTGATCTTTTTCAGATCTATTTCCTGGAAGTCCAGACTTTTGAAGCTAACTAAATAACCCTTTAAAAATAGAGCTTGGCAGTTCATATGATAAACTATGATCAACTATTTATGACAGAATCTCCCTTTTGTATGATTTCACTCAACATAACTTCTTCTTTCAGGTCTGTAATTCTTATTTGTGGCATTTACCCCTCAGGTTTTCCAGAGGATAAACTCAGATGGTTTAATGATACATTCAAAGTATAATACTTGTTTTCTGCGATAGCTAGCATATTGTGAAGAGAGCAAAAATATAAATTAATGCCCTCAGTGAAAATATGAAGAATAGCTCAAGTGTAATATTCAAAAGCTCCTTCAAAATAACTCATTATATATTCTGCTAAATTTAGACACTGTCAGAAGAACATTTCAAAAATAAGCAAAAAATAGACTTTAAGAAAGCACGTGTACAAAGGAAATATGGTCCTGCAGTGAAAACTTTTCTCCCATGCTTCACTCAGACATTCAAATGAGGATGCAATTTGCAAGTCAGGTTTTTAAGCTGCACCCATTCACATGCAAATACTGGACGAAAACAACATCCAGCTCTGCAGCCCTTCAGTCCAACAGCCTACAATGTGGAGCTCTGCCAGTGTGGGCCACCCCTCGCTTCACATAAATGATTGAATGATAATGAATGAAAGTGGTTTTCTTTCTTTCTCAAGCAAACAAGGAAATGATGAGGGGAAAGCAGGTTATGCTGCAGCTCCGACCTATATAACCTATCAACATGAGTGAGCAGCAGTTTCTCTCATTATAAAGACATGTTTCCCTCCACAGCACCAGTAGCCTTGGAGTTTGTTTTCATTCACCGACCGAGGAGAAGGCTTCAGGCTTCAGGCGCATGGTGGGCGACTTGGCTGCGCTCGGGGTATAAATTCAGGTCAGGCTTTGCCAGCTCAAGTGAAATGTAAAACAGGAGGCAGGCAGCAGGTGAAGCGTGAACCACAGGCGGGCTGTGATAACGCCCAACCAGCGGGGAGCCATCAGCCACTTCTCCCACTTGGCCGCTATTAAGTCCAGCGTTCAGCAGGCGCAGAGCAGAGCTGCGCTTCTCACTTTCACTTCATGGCTCAGCGCTCCGCTCCTCCTGCCGTCCCCATCGCGCTGCTGCTGTTCGGCCTTGTGGCGATGCTGCTCCTCACTGTCCCCACTCAGGACGTCCAGGAGGCACCGGGGTTCATGGTAAGGTCTGCCCCGTGGGGTATTTTTGGATCACTGTTAGTCACAGCGTGTTAACTTGTCGGGATGGCGCAGGGGAGCTAAAAGGTGTCACACAGAAACCTGACACTGGGGGATTTTTGTTACTTTAGTAGCCTGGGTGTAGTCTACTCGTCTTTGCTTTCCTCCATTAAGTTCACAGCTGCACCCCACCGTGTCTTCACAGGCAGGACTTTCTCATGCTCTGCGAAGCTGCTGAGCCTTAAAGCTGTGGAAGTCCAAGGCTGATAACATAAAGTAAAATACCAAGTCAAATTTAAATTAAATGACATCTGCTCCATGTGAATCATTAATTCCCTCTACTTTTTAATTATTATTAAAAAAAAATCTAATTTATGTAGGCCTATATTATTTAATAGCATAACTATTAGATTAATACTATTGTGTCTCTTCCTGTATACTTCTCACTCACTCACTATGGATTGCTTAGATTTAATATGGTTTATATGTGGATATGCTCTGAGTTTGGCTGTTAAGCACAACATTGTGTTGTCTTTGAGATCCCTTAACCCTCTACTGCATCCACTTTTCATTAAATCAATTATCTCATCCTATTTTTAAGAAGGTTTTGGCAAAACTGTTTGCTGATGCTTGAGGGCCACGGTTTGCAGTAGACTACAGTGTGCTTCACAGAACAATGCACTGCAGACTTCATCAAGTTAATAAAAACTCTGCTTTGGGGCACTGGAGCACCTCATAAATATCTTCCTTGTTGTCCCTAAATATCCAGCTGACAGTCTATAATATGGTAAAATATACAATACAATCATAAATTGAGAGGACAAATTATTAATTCATGAGCACAAATTTATACACCAAGCGCACAAATGGCTAAATCATGCACACATTTTTTTTTTCTCCATGACACCCCCAGGAGTTTGTACATTATGTATGAAGAATTGAAGATATAAATATTGGAAAACACACCTCAATACCTTGTAAACCTTGTAAGCACATATTTGATGATTTGCAGGCCAAGACCGCTAGACTGGACTCAATTTGGAAAAAAAGACACATAAGTACTGTTTCCACAGCATTTCAGTGATTATATATCAACATGAAGTATGGCTACATTGAAATAGCCATTTAAACTGTGTTAAAATAACAATAAGATAAACAAAGTTAGATCTAGTTTTAACCTAAATACCATTTTACTTGCAACTCAACCTCAGTGTTACTGGATGCCAAACCTGTTTACTGGATGGCGAAATTAAAACTGAAATTCACATGCAAAGAAGTGAAGTGGTCTTTGCATTTTCAAACCATCGCTCTTCTATAGTTTATTATCACTGTATTTATTAGTGTGTGTTTGCCTATCAGAGTGCTTTCATCAGTAACACTGAGACATACTGTATACACACACGGGTGACCTCCTGGCTGACATACAGCTAAACTATACACTGCAAAGTGGCCTCATTGTAATGAAACAGATAATATCAAAGGCTTAACCTGTGGAGCAATCTGGTGATTTAAGAGATTGCAATACATTCAGAATGGAAATGAAGGTCTAATGAACAGACAGCCTGATAAATAACTATTTAGCCTTACATCTTACAGTAATTGCCAAGACAACTCAGCTGAAAAACCTGAAAGGCATTAAACTGTAGTCCGGTGCTGATTTGGCATTCAGAGCAGGATTGCAGTGCAGGTCAACTCCAGCTTCTGTTCCCTCTGCTCCCTTGTCTTTGTGTTTCCAGCTAAATATCCCATGGTCTCCTTTTCAGTACAATGTAACTGCCCTTTCACTCAGTAACAATGCCATCACCCACAAGGATACAAAAACGACACAAATGGGTTTATTTTTTTTTTAGTTTTGCAAGGAGACGAGTGCAACAGTCCCCAGAGTTTATCAAATGAAGGGACAAAACAGATCATTAGAGCTCCTCTGTGTTTTTGGCAAATGTTAGAGCGAGCCCTCACAAGTGACTGCACAGCAGTAATGAGGAAATATTATGAGAGATAGTGAGGCACGCTTCCACATGATGTTACTGGTCACCAGTTATACTTTTTGAGATTTGAGAAGATATGTGTGGAAGAATGTGTATTTTTATCTAATTCTGCACGTGGATTTGTGTGTGTGTGTGTGTGTGTGTGTCCGGTCCGTTTCTTTTGGATTGTTAGTCACATGCCTTTCTGCATGGCTGGATTTCTACAAACTGTGAGCGCTTCCTTTCATTTAAGCTGAGATTAAAGTTGCAGTAATTTAATATTCTACATTCTAGTGAACATGTTTTCTGTTAAAGTTACTTTGCATACATACTTGATATAAATACTGGGAAATTATATTGACGATGTAGAATTATCCCCCCAGTTATGCACACTAATTTTCAGTTCCTCATGTGGTAGTGAAGTTTTATGATAGAGACAGCATCCATAAGCGCTAAGATGCACCGGAGGTTTCAGTTCCCACCACTGTCACCCGTACCACTACACTCAAAAATTCTTGAATGGATCTAAAGCTCACTGCACTCATCAAAAGAAAAACAATTGGATGTGTTTTATCTTACTCATATCTCCCATATCTTATCATTTATGACTTCTAATAATTCCAAGATCTGTGTCACTGTGTCATTATTGTAACATTTGCATCTCTTAGCTATTTGAGATCCACCTCTAATAATTATAAGATACAGATATTCTAATTATGAGATGCTGAGTTGTCGCTCTTTGGTGAATGCATTTCCATAACAAGGACAACTTAGACAACCTAATATTCTTACCATTAGGAGGCAAACATTTCCAAAGTTGCTAAAAGGGCAACAAAATGACCATCTATAACTACTTCTAATCATAGCTGCCAAAACAATAAAAGACAAAACAGAAATGATGAGGACAATACAAAGAAGTGGTTAAAAGTGGCAGGGCAGTGAAATGTAGAATGTGTGTCATCAGCACAGCAGGGAGAAGAATTGTGCTCATGTATTATTTGGCCAAGTAAGCTTGAAAATACAAATTAGAAGGGGACCAGCAAACAGGGAGCGCATGATCTAGTTCAGCATACACAACATACTTCTATACACAACTTTTGTGTGTAGCAACCAAAGAACAATTTGCCTCTGACAGCAGGCCTAAGATGGTCTTGGGATAACAACGTACAATGTTCATGGATACATTGGGCCCCGCAGGACCCAACACACATCTTGCAGATCCACTCGATTTAAACATTTCTGCAGGCAGTCAAAAGGAAAACATTTCATGTAGCTGTGTTGTAAAATGGACTCCCCTTTTCAAGGTTGTCTTTGCAATTATTTTTTAGAAATGTTAAGTTGTCTCTATGCTCAACCCCCTTCTTTGAACGTTTTTTTTTGCCCGTTACTCTCTGTAGTATGGGATTGTCCTGGATGCTGGATCTTCACACACAGCTTTGTATATATACAAGTGGCCAGCAGACAAGCAGAACGGCACCGGTGTGGTCACCCAGCACAGTGAATGTCATGTTAAAGGTAAGTGTCAGCACAGAAAAAACACGTTTCGCATATCAAACACTTTGGTAACAATACTCCTACTTATAGGCCTGGGAGATGGACAGCGTCTGCAGTCAGCTCACATATAAGACATGGACGTGGCCACCGAGACGTCATCCATTGTTTTGTGGACTGTCGTTTTGAAGCTTTGAGTTTGGCCTCATGGCGGTCGCCATCTTGATTATTTTGGAGCCAGAAGTGGCTTATATTCCACGAAGACCACCTCTGATTGGTTAGTCAGAAGGTAGTCCCATGCGAAAGCATACTCTGCTTTACAGCTTATTTTACTCTAAATGGGAGCTTAATTTACTATATCAACATAAATTAACAGAAGACTAGAAGATTTGGAAAGACTTCCATTCAATCTGACTTCTTTTTGGACCCAGAGAAGTCGTCCCCTTTTGGCCATTAGAAAGAATGCAGATTTAAGGCACCTCCACATTGGCTTCACTTTTTCAGACCCAGAGGCTACGTCCTCTTCTTTTATACAGTCTATGGTTCACAACAGTTACAACACAAGACAACCTAGAGTTATAGTAAAAGTACAAAACATCCATGAAAATGTTTTGAACCACTGCTGCAACACTTCTCCACTGTTCATCCTTATTTTTAGTATGTTGTTGACAGGCGTAATTTTTATCAAAATATGGCTTCTGTTTGATGCTAGTACAATTAACTGCCTGTTGCTCACCACAACCAGTAGCAAGCAGCTAAACACATAGATAGAAGCTTAGCTATTATAAGCTTATGTTTTGTGCATGCTGGCTGTCTGTCATGGTGCATTCGGACAATTAATGGAGCCAGATTTGTTGCACCTGTGTTTTTCCTGCTATGACAAACCAAAATGTCTGCTGTGAATAATGTCTGCTATGGTGAAAATGTGAGTGGTTGAAACATACTGTGCATACAAATTGACAGAGGAAAGTAGAATATGCTGTTTGAAATGCTTTTATAGACGATATAGTCGTAAATACCGTTTATGTCAGAGATCCAACACCCAAGTTTTAATTACGAATGCCAAAGTCCACCATTCAGTGTAATTAAGGCAAAATCAATATTGTGCTAATGGCCATGCGCAGTATTGTTAACCTTTACTTGACTCTGCAATCACATAACTGTTCCATTGCTGTTTTCCATCCCACATTAGCTGCATAGCTCCACAATCGTTGTGAATCACCTGAGTTCAGCTGCTATCCTCTACAAAAGAACAAGTTACAAACCTCACAGCCTCCTTGCAAGCCCTCACAGTGTGAACCTTTTATATTCCAAACACTGGTTTTTGGAGGACTATACCTTTAATGTTCTGATAGTGAAATTATACCAGGAATATGCGTTCGGTATGACCCCTCCACTTCTAATGCTTTGGTTACTTTAAAACTGACAAATTACACTGTAGAAACACTTGTTATGTTTGCCAGTGGGTGACCTGATATAGTGTTTCTTTTGAATGGATGATATTCCCGCAGCACAGCAAGTGGAGCTAATCTTTGTCTCAAGCCACTATGAATCAGGAATGAGTCAGAGTTGAGCTCTGTGCTTTGCCACTCCTGTCCTGCCAATGGGTCATGTTGTTTCTTGACTTGACATGATAAACACACATTAGTCATGAACATGGTGTTTACATTGTCATGTTTCATAAGAGTAAAATGCCCCAGTCAGACATGAACTTTGATCCTTAGATGATTGTCTGAGAATGATATGCAAAATTACAAATGCCTAAATTAAACTCAGATAATTATTGTTTATGAAATCTACAATCAGGGACTCATGGTAACAGTAAGGAACAATGAATATCTTATTTCAAGTTGATTTGAGTCAACAAAAGCAACGTATATGTCCACATTGATTAAATTCACCCTCAGTTGAGTGTGCTCAGACACTTCTAGTCTTCTAGGTACGACCATTTTTCCTTATGACGTCCGTCACAACAGTTAGCGTTGCTTTATGCTAATACAAGAACCTGATTATACATTTCTATGATGCAATCAGATGTTTTTCTTTTGTTTTTAATGTTCATCACTCACTTAGGCGGAGGGATCTCCAGCTATGCAGGCCAGCAGGGAGCAGCGGCGCAGAGCTTAGAGGCATGTCTGAACCAGGCAGTGAAGGATATCCCCAAAGAAAGACACCAGCTCACACCTGTGTACCTGGGAGCCACAGCTGGCATGAGGCTTCTGCAGTGAGTCAGTGTGTCTGTCAGTCTGTGTCACCAGACTGTCCCTGTCTGTGCTTATTTTGCTCTGTTTCATTGGTTGTCTTTCACATACTGTGCTTCACCGCTGTTCTAGCTCTTTCTTCTTTCTGTAGTCTGAAGGTAATGCTCCAATAAGGAATTTCCTCTGATAATGTGGAGCCTTTTTGAGCAACTAGGTATATTTAACTTAGCTGGTGTTACCAATAACTGTAAAATAGCCTAGTTAGTTATGGCAAACAATATCACTTGTCATATTGTATAAATGAAGCTTTTTTCGCTAAATCTGCATACAGGTGGACTCACAGGAGTTACACCAACATGTTACACCACCCAATTAGCTTGCATGTCTCATCTTGTACATAACATACTTCCAAATTTGCATACAGAGCTGCCTGTAGCATGTGTCTGTTAAGATATGAGTAGTAAAATGCACAGTATAGCTGTCCTCCAATACATACTGCACAGTACTCAAAATAGCAAAGTACGGCAAGCTGGTGCCTCTAGATTTTCTGTGCCACAGCAGTGGTACAGTCTATTTACTCATTTTATAGTAATTAGAAATAGGTAGTATGTTGTGAGCAGAACTGAACTAGCTATGGCTTTGCAGTTGTGAACATTCCTTCCTTCTACTCTAGTTAGCAGTTTAGACAGTGTGACCGCACATGAAGCTCTAAGAGCACAGAGTAGAGGCCCTGTCAACATCCCTGCATGTGAGGTTTGACAGCAGAAAACAGCTGTCCAGGCACTCAGCCACAGGTGAATATTATGTAAATCACGCAGTGCAAACATGTCTAAAAACTGCAGTTTGAGTGATAGGCAAGACACAGCCTGTCTATTTATATCTGCTCTCACAACATTCATTTCCACTTGTAAAATGTATGTAACTCCATACATTGTACGTATGCTGACTAAATTAACTCTTGCTAACACTCTTTCCATCACTTCTCTTAATAGCAGTTGCAGCTGAGGCCTTATTTTGCACTGCTGCTCACAGAAATCTTTGAGATGCAAGTGTAGAAAGGCGTGACTAAAAACTGTTTGCATGATTAAAATGCAATTAAATTAAAGAGAGATATCGCCTGTAGCTGTCTTTTCGGACAGCTGCAAATGCCAGCTTTATCTGGGTCACAACCTTTATAGTTGTAGAGGTCTGGAGTCAAACCTGAAGCACGGGGCAGTAATAGTGAGAAATAAGCAAGGTTTATGAAAACTGCGTCAAATGTAACATTTCATTCATACAACCTCTAACCTCTGACTGAACACCCATAAATGTTACCTACTGCAGCTGTAACTTGTAACATTGTGGTGAAGGTGAAATGTGACTCTTGTTTTTATCTACCAGCATCTCCAGCCCGGAGCAGTCAGTTCAGATTCTGCAGGAAGTGGGCCACAAAATCCAGTCGTACCCCTTCAGCTACCAGGGGGCGGCCATACTGAGCGGTCAGGAGGAGGGGGCGTACGGTTGGGTCACCGTCAACTATCTCTTAGAGAACTTCATAAAGGTACCATAATGCAGATGGAGTTGATGGATGTTTTTTGTAGTGAAGTCACTACAGAGTTAAATGATGAATGATGAAAAGCAACTTTTTAGAATAATTTCCCATTAAGTAATTAAATGATTTTCTAATATTTGTCCAGTTTTTGCACTTGATTGTTGCAAAGATATCTGACTGCAGGTGTTGCAGCTTACTTAGAGGGTGACTGATGACACCTAGTGGCCTTACCTACACTATTGAGCATTTATCAGTATTTCCTCAAGTGGCTGCTTGTTATCAGCTTGTTAGTGTGAATGGCAGCTGCTCTGAAGATGATGAACGGCCCTTTATCTTCTGCAGCTGTTTCCTGTATTCCTATGTTATTTCTCCGCAGTATAGCTTCGTGGGGCACTGGCTCAGCTCCGGCAGGCCCACAGTGGGAGCGCTCGATTTAGGCGGGGCGTCAACCCAGATAACATTTGCGACTCAGGCGAAGGTGGAAGACAAACAGGACATGATAAAGCTGCATCTTTATGGCCTGGAGTACTCTCTGTACACACACAGCTTCCTTTGCTATGGCCAGGACCAGGCACTCAAGAGACTGTTAGCTCATATAGTGAAGGTACTGTAATATAACCTATTATTCAACGTATCAACCTATTATTAACTTTGTCATCATATATAGATGTAGTGGTTACACACCTTCTTGAACTACTGATATTACAGCACAGGAGGGAGAGAGTGAATAATACCTTTAACCTGATATATATTAACGTGTTTTCTATGGCCAGGATCCAGATCCTAAATCCAGACATTATATTTATAACAGAGTTTATTGCAGTATGTTACTCTCCCAATAAAATCAGCCATAATGACGTTTGGTATCACATATATATATACAAAGCACAATTCTACATGTGTATTTTAAAATTATCAGCAATGATAGCACTAATACTAATGATATCATTCTGTATGTCTGTCTCTCCTGCAGTCTCAGGGTTACCCTGGCTCAGTCACTCACCCCTGCTATCCTGCAGGCCACAGTAGAACTTTAAAGTTGAACAGTATATTCAGCTCTCCGTGTACAGAGAAGTACAAACCCAGCTCGTACGAGCCCCAGGCATCTCTGCTGGTACAAGGCAGCGGCCATTATGAACACTGTCTGGGCAACATGTCTGAGATCTTCTCCTTCGACAGTTGCCCCTTCTCCCAGTGCTCCTTTGACAAAGTCTTCCAGCCAAATGTCACCGGTAGCTTCATGGTAAGAATGACTGGAGGGAGTAGATGATGCAGAGGGATTACAGACACTGTTGTAGCATTGTACACTAAAGGTCAGCCTGCACACAAGGGGTACAGACACAGTGTTTGTGATGCTTACAAAGTTGGCATTTTTTTTTTTACCATTTTCAGAACCACCGAAATGCCAAACTGTGTTCTGTATGCTAAAAAATATATGCGTAGTGAACATTACTGTACAGCACACAAACACAAATATAAAAGATGTTTAGGTGTGGAAAATTTCAAATGGAAATATCTGGGCATAATGGATAAAAGAACTCAAGAATTCCTTCATTAAAAGTAGCAACGCCACAATATAGAAATATTGCATTACAAAGAGAAGTCCTGCATAGCAGCAAAATGTGTATAACTAGCAATATAAAACTAAGGAATAGTCTCTCTCAGTAATTTATATATAGATATAAAAGTTGTAGCCCCATTTATTCGCATATGTATATAATCAACTGTAAAATCAATCAAAATTGAAGAAATGCAGTGTCTGTTTTTAGTGTCTGTATTTATATCAGTTTGCTATGTTTATAAAACCACATGTTTTGCATGCAAACCAATCACTCCATCTTTCAGTTGCTTTGGGCCGTAGACACACAGGCTGTCCTCATTATTTATGTGTCATTCTATTGTTCTCATAACTAAATCATTTTCAATGTACTATTAATTGCCCCAGTCTGAGTTCTGTATTTTCTATGTCATCAGGCGTTCTCTGCATTCTACTACATGCACTCCTTCCTGCTGCGTATCACTGGCATCTCTGTGATCACTCCTTCACAACTGGAGGAGGCATCCAGAACTGTATGCGGGATGACTTTCGATCAAGTAATGTTCTTTTCTATTCATGTTCTATTTATGCATGATATCTGCTTTGTTTCTGTGCATGTGTGGAGTGCTGTAATGTATGGTGCTGGGGTGTGCAACATGTCTTTAACATATCCTTTTAATTGCATGAATAACTTTAATTTAAGTTTAATAACTCACTTTGTCGATGTGAAAGTTAGTTTCCTCAGTTGCCATCATCAGGTTGATTCTTTAGTTTGTCCAATACTTCGGTTTGTGACCAAATACATGCAAAACTATTGACATTCCCATCAGCCTCAGTCGTGCTTTATGTTTAAATATGCTGATTACAGCTAACCACTAAGAACAATTATTCTAGTTTTATTTATTCATTGTATTCTAACATCTTAACACCGTCTTGGTTTTTCTTACAGATGTTGCTTCTAGCTCCAGAGCAAGAGTCTCGTTTGCAGGATTACTGTGCTTCTTCTGTGTTTGTTAAAATTCTCATGATGAGGGGATACAGCTTTGATGAGAAGACGTTCCCGCGCATTTCCTTCCAGAAGAAGGTGAGAGCTCATCACTCTACAAAAAGGCTTTCCACAATGCTCATTTGCAAATTCCAAGAAATAAAGACCCATTTCGCACTAACTTGAGGTAAACGTTTGCTGCTGCCCCCCCAGGCAGGGGACACCTCTGTGGGTTGGGCCCTGGGCTACATGCTCAGTTTGAGCAATTTGCTGCCGGCAGAGAGAGTGGGGCTGAGGAAGGCCTTGACCCCGGGAGTGTGGGGAACGCTCATCTTCCTCTTTGCCCTCCTGCTCGTTGCAGTCCTCGTCTTCATTTTACTCCGACTTCGTGATGGGAAGAAGAAAGGAAGCAGTGAAAGCAACATCTAGATACTGCAACAACATAGAAATACATAGAATAGAGTCAGAAAACAGTATGACGGTCAGGCTTGTGTTGGCTCTGTACTCCAGCACATTGGATCTGAAATTACAATGACTATGAGGTTGAAGAGCTGAATTTGTCTTCAGGGTTAAGGGCATAAACAACGCAGGAACTGCTTCTCTTTTTAAAACAAAAGTAGGTAATAGAACAGAACAATGATCCTAAACATGGAGACTGTGCTGTATATTCACTGACTGCAAAGGATTTATTTTACTGGCTCCACAATGTTGGAATGAGCTCAACAACAGAAACCTCGAGGGATCTTAGAAGAAAACAAAAAAATAAATATATATATATTATTAACTCTTGGGGTTGTGTCTACATAGGTGAGTGCACCTATTGTAGGTCATTTTGGATAAAAGTGTCAGCTGAATAAATGTAATGTAATAGAAGAACCACAATTGCATAATTGATAATGACTATTTGGAGTTATGTTAATTTGTCCAGTTACTCTCTGTTTCCTAAAAGGACTGCATATAGAAATTACTTTAAAGCTAAAAGTCAGGGCTTCATACTCCTTCTGTTCTCCAGTGTGCTGCAGTGCAGAGCCAACACAATAAGAACATGGCACTGGCTAAATACTGCCTGACTGTCCTGTAGGTTTAAGAACATAATACTCCTCTGGTGGCATCGAAGAGGTCTGAATGTAATTTTTATTCTTGAACAGTGAAACCAATCTTTGGTTGAATGGAATGTAAAATATTCCAGCTTTTTTTTTTTGTAGAAAGTATGACTGTAAACCGAGGCACTGTTACAGTGAAATGAAACACACTATGGAGATAACTATCAGTTTAATTTGTAAGAAGTCACTGTTTTTCAAGATGTTTTTCAGGTTGCTGTTTTTTTTAATCCACATGATAACATTTCAAAAGCCCATCTACTATATTTTTTAGAAACAAGTTAGTGTCACTACTGTTTTTGATTGTGTTTTTTAAATTACGTACTCATTCCACATATTTGTCAGTTGAGTCTTAACAGAGTGTGAGAGGATGGGCAGACACACACACACACACACACACACACATCACAATGCCTAGCACTGCATTAAGGACTTCTCCTGGCTCTGATTGGCTGTTTTCATTCAGGCGCAGTGGATTCTTGCAAATAGTGACAGTTTCAAAAAGCTGACAAAAAGCTATTTTTATAAAAGTTACCAACTGAACCTTTAACTTAATTGAATAATCAGTAACATACACACATAATGAATAGCGGCAGTTATGCATTATATGAATATTATTAACATTTGTTGACTGAAACAGTCTCTGGGATCCTTAAAGCTGTTTAGGTCAGTGTTTTCAGAAACATGTAAACCTTGTGTTTCACTGAGGAGGTAATTAACTCATTTTGGCACACTTGAAAGAAAAAGCTGAGTTTTAGTTAGTAAGAACAGAGAAACATTCCTGTAGTATTTCAAGATATAATGGTCAAACTTGTGTTTTCACAAATATCCATATTCATACGGGTTGCTATCTGATAGAAGAGAGCTTTTGAGCTTTTCATACACATTTTATCGTGTGAATATCTACCATAAAATGTAGGATGACACAGTAGTTGCTGATACAGTAATTAAGTTAGAGTATTACATGCAATTGAAAATTCAGAAAGAAATGATACTTTATTAATTTATTGAGCAAAACTCGCTTCAGATCTGCCAAAATACTTTATCTTGATATTTTTATTTTTTGGCAGTTACACAGGTGTTAATCATGGATTCAATAATTGATCCCAAATACTTTAATATATACTACAGACAAAATGTCCACACGTCTTTTTACAGGACAAGTAGCATCTGTTTTGAAATGAAATCTAATACATTGTCGCTGCAGCAAATAACTATGTGTCTGAAGTAATGATCAGTTTAGGTTGACACTGAGTCAGAAAGATGTTGATTCACTTCATTTCTGAATCTGACATATGTGATGTTGTTGCACTGCCCCCCACATTACAGGCCTGAGGTGAACCATTTAACAATTGAACCCTCCAAACTTATCAATTGCATGAACGAATATGGATCATTTTACCCAAACAGGCTCATTAGTGGAATTAAATCTTAGCATTTTCTGCATTTCAAGAAGTTTGCGCTGTAGCATAGCCTATATACATTCCAATAAGTACCAGGTATGCTGGCATAAAAATGGTCCTGGTGAAAGTTGGTGCCATTTACTGTATATCGCTTTCAGCTCATTCAGTCAACGTTTGATGAAACAACTGTGACCATAGATTAAAAGAATTTATACCATAACATTTTTGCTGGAAGTAGCCATATTAAATATGGAGGTAATATTGAGTCATTGTGAATGTTTTGTCACCATAACATTACATTTCTCTCTGTGTGGCCATGTTACATGTTTTACCCCAGAATACAAAATAAAATTGTTTTGTTTTTTCCTTCGTACACGGAGGTTACAGCGTTTGTCCTTTCTGTTAAAAGAAACTACTACTATACTACTATAATTACTATGTAGTGCCTTTTCCTTCGTCGTCCGCTGTGCACTACAACTACCTAAATGCTTTGCTTCACGGAAGTATGCAGCTAGTTCTGATGACTTCCGCTACAGTCGCATTGCCTTCAGAATAAAAGCATGAAACACTTTTAAATTAATGTAATACTATCTTTAATCGTGCTACCCTCTCAGTGAATATACAGATCAGTCATTGGTATCAGTAAAATACTCAAAAAGTTACAATATGAAACGAATTGAGGAAATTAAGGGCAATAAAGGTAGTCTTGAGTAGTTTGCACAATCAAAATGGCAAAAGCCATACAAATATGATGAATAAGTGCAAGGGATGAAGGGGAGCAAGAGGCTTATACAGATTTCCCCACATGTCAGAAAATACATTTTCATGTTTCATTTCAGAGACACTGTCTCTGTGTGTTGGCCCTGTGATCGGCTGGCAACCAGTCCAGGCTGTACCCTGCCTCTCGCCCGAAGTCAGCTGGGAAAAAAATTAATTCTATTATAGTATTATGGTAATTCTATTCTATTATAGTAGAATACATAGACAGCCATTTCAGTTTTAATTCATCCTGATCTTTGCTCCATCACTATCACATAAACTGTTTTAAGACAACTTAACTGTGATCCCAAGACCCCATCACATCACTGCTGGGTGTGGAAACAGGTGCGACAAAGGACCTTTCTGACCACAGTAAACCATAAACATTGCATTTCAACCTTTACAACTCTTTACAGAGTCTCTTGACAGCAAGACTCAGTGCTTGCTCCATATGGCTTTTATTTTGAAAGCTATAACCGGAAGCTTCCTTGTTGTTACTGCATGGCGGAATAAACGCGACAGTGGACGGACTGAGTTCAGTTATAGCGTGTTTAAGTCGCTCCATTCACATTTACGTCAAAACAAAAGTTCCTGTCAAAGCTATACAGCTTTAGCGTAGACAAACACGGAGTCTGTAGCTAACATTTTCGCATTTAGTCTGTTAGCTTGTTTGCTAACATCAGTAGGGTCGCTGAGGGGTTTGGAGATGTGCACACAGACCAAGGCTGCAGCCCTGATGGCCAACATACAGCGGGCTGACATCGACCCGTCCGGCGTGTTCAAGTACGTCCTGATAAGAGTTCACAGTAAAGAGGAGGGAGACGACTCGGAGATAGATATAGTCCGAGGATACGGCTGGGCCGAGTACCACGGTGAGTCCGGGCCACTAGAACCACAGAGGGTCCGCCCCAAACACTACACCTGCACCCAGTGTCCAGTGTATAAGGTCCATACAAAGGGATGCATGGCCTAACGAGGCTACTATGACCATGATCACTTTATTACACCCAGCTAAAATGAATGCAACCATTCTCAAATCTGCCTGTTTTGTAGTAACAGCAAGTTCCAGTGCTGTCTTTTCAATTCTGGCCAATGTGAATCTAGTTAGATGTAAATGAGGATTATGCCTTTAAGTGTGCAGTTTGATAGCATCACACTGTCACCATTAGATATGGTAACATGTGAAAGTGATATTCACACATTAAGGTGTTGGTTTGATTTCAGTGTGTCTCCAAACATGAAAATCAAATTGTAACACTAATGTGTTTCTCAAATTCATTCAGCTAATTCAGAAGAAAGGCCAAATAATTGTCGTCTAACACGCTTCATTCAGTTATGACAAGGTAAACATGCATAAAAAGGAAATTCAAACAATGTGTGTTGCATTTCACTTTACTTTTCTGTGTGTAATTTGTTTGAATTTAGGTCATTTAGACCTCCCGTAGGACCTGCCCAAACCTGCATGAATTAAAAACAGTAAAGTAAATTAATTTCCACTCATCAGTTTGTATCTTAAGTAAAGAACATTTGTGTTTATCTAACAAGTCATCAGCCTCTTCAAAAACACCAGATGGAGGTGGTCCATCTGCACAGCAAGCAGCCATTTGCTGCTTTAACATATTTTATGCACAGTTGGTGATTCAAACACTAGCTGTCTCATTCAAAAGTTTAAAAAAAAAAAAAGGATATTGTGTTTAAGCCGAAATCTAGTTGTTACTTACAAAATTAAATTGATTATGTATTGATTCCAAGATATGTGAATAAATGCTGAGTAGACTGTCTTTTCCATTGTTTTATTGCAACAGTGTTAATGAATGGCTCACCTGTCACATACCTTCTCATGCAGCTGATATCTATGACAAGGTTTGTGAGGAACTGGAAAAAGGGGGCCTCCTGGACTGCGAGTGTGTCGGCGGAGGGAGGATCAAACATGATTCCCAGGCCAAGAAGATCCATGTCTATGGATACTCCATGGTGAGAGAAAACTGACATTATGTAGACAATAGCATAACATAGAGTAAGGTGCCATAGAACCAAAACTATAAAAGAGGCAAAAAAGGTGCTGATGATTCATGATGGGTTTGTCACTCCAAGCAATCCCTTTCATATTATCATTACATTCAGAGTTAAATGCTAACTATTTAAGCTTAAATAGATGGTTATTTTCTAACTCAAATGCAATATTTATGTGGTACTTTTCATCACAGGGATTTGGAAGAGCAAACCACGCAGTAACTACGGAGAAACTGAAGGCTCGGTATCCAGACTATGAGGTGACCTGGGACAATGAAGGATACTGAACTGAACTATGACCGGACTCTGTTGGACACCCTCTCTCCTGGACTGACATCGCACTTACCTGTTAGGCCTCATGAGAACGCAGAGCATATGGTTAAAGACTAAGACTGTTTGTCACATTTTTACTCAATTTGGATCTAAATCACACACAGTTATTCCAGTGAAATTTAGAATTTCAGTGTGAAATCTAATCTGAAATTCTAAAATAAATAAATGATCATGACCGTTTTGCGTCGTTGCTTATCTTACAGCTGCTTTATTCCTGCCAGCTAAGAATTATAACCTGCTGACAAATGTGGCCATAAATAGATACGATTAACTTGAGGACCTGCCAAGATTACTGAAGTGTGCTGAGGTTTTTCAAAATCATTATATACTGGAAATATTGCCAGACAGAGGATATGCTGTTGATTTTTGCATTATTAGTATTTGTAATTGAATTTGGCAGGAGAGACTATGTGGAGTCAGATGGGGAGGGGGGGCAGGCTGTGAATACAGAGGGTGAGAGAGAACAGAGAGACGAGGACGGAGAGAGAAATGAGCAAAGAATGTTGTGTTGAAGACGTAGTGAATAGGAGGATATGAGAGAGGGAGCAGACATACTGTGGATCATTCATTGCAACATTTGACCTGATTCACATGTATTATTGCTTAACAGATAATATATTTAATTGCTCTCCAATGCTCTTTAAATGCACATATTTAGGGAAATCATTTTTTTCAGGTGGGCATGTCCCTGAAGCCCTCTAGCAAACTCAGTATTTCTAAAACCCTGCATATAGCCACGAGTCTATCTAACCATCAAAAGTTTAAAAAAAATGCCTTCAAACTACTTTTTTTGTTTACATGTTGAAATGTGTTGCCAGTAAGCTAGTGACAGTCAGTCTAAAAAGCAGCTGAGTTACAGTGATGTTACAGAGCTCAAAGCATTTCTTTGACACCTCCCTCTTAGGAGAGAAGTAGAGAAGCGTGAACATAGAAGTCAACATCAATGACAACACAGTCTATTGAGCTATTTTTTTAGGTGATTTTAGCTCTGCTGCCAACTGTGTCTACTTCTGTAATTGTTCAATAAACAGTACTGCAGAGAAAAGTCAAACATGAAATTGTTTTATGATGGTTGTTGCAGTTGCATACTGGGAATTTAAAGTCCAAATCTTATCTTGTTGAGAAGAGGTCAGAGTCGACCAAGCAAGACTCTCCAGGTGTTGTTCAGACCATCAGACTGATCAGGTGAAGGAGGAAAACAGAAGATGTTACATTTGAGGAGCTCAGCCCTCTTTCTGCTGTTGACTCTGCAGTTTGGTAAGAGAGCATTCAACCAGACTCCATTCAAACTCTTGAGTTTTTTACACTTTTATGTAGAAATAATTCTGCTTCTGCTGCTGCTCGGGCTAAACATAATTTGTAGTATCATGTAATTCATAAGAGAGACATGTGAAATGAACAACTAGTGTTGAAAAGTTTCTAACGGGCCCCAAAAGTTTGACACTGGGGGCACTCTACCGGGGGTACTGTGGTCAATTTTCATGTTCAAACAACAAAGGAGTCACTGTGTTTCTCTGTCGCAGCATGTAGTGAGTGAGTGTGAGTGTGTGTGTGTGTGTGTGTGTGTGTGTGTGTGTGTGTGTGTGTGTGTGTGTGTGTGTGTGTGTGTGTGTATATAACATAACTAACATGATTATGACATTTTATTTCAAAAGAAAAAAGGAAAGAACCACGTAAAAAGCTAAGCTTGTCTCAAGTACAGTGCAAATGTGAAAAATGCAAAGATATCAGCCGAACAATAATAAATAATGATAATGAATTCCCGAATTAAAGTAAAAGCTTTATACAGTGAACAGATATGTTTGTCTTGATTGGCTGCTGAATCTTAAAGTGAGCGGTCACAGACCTGAAAATGTAAAAATAGAACATAATCGTTGATTCTATCTTCACATTCACTTTTAACACCCGTTAGATGACATAGCCAATTTTAACCCTGAAGAATAAGCTTTGAAAAGTTTACTTATTTAGCTCACTGGTGTCAACAGAACTTGAAATGAGTGATTTCGGAGTTATCAGACATTTTCTTCCACCATCGTGTCACTGCTGTCACAGCTGTGTGTGTGATAACAGTTTTTGTTATCTCCGGTTGAAGTGTGCAGTGGTGCATGCTCCGCGTCTGATTTCCAGCTGTCAGGTCCCTGATGCATGAAGTCTTGAGCCTTAATCAGAGACCTTTGGATGGCATTTTGCTGGCGCTAACCTGATTACTTCCCTCTGGCCTTTGAGCCTGTTGGCACTAGTTATGTCATAAATCTTTGACAGCAGCAGGTACTGATAAGAGGGTTGAGTCATCAGTGGAGATTGTACTCATAGTTGTTTTTTAATATTGAAATAATTCATTAGTTAGATAAGTTGATAAAAATGTGTGTGGAAAAAATCAGACCTGGTGTCACCCAGACTGTCTGCCATTTTTAAATACAGCCTAAAGTTTATTGTGTTTGTGTATTAATAGATATTTTCTATATTTTCAATTCTCACTTATTTCTATTTGTTTTCTAATTCTGTTCAGACCAGAACAGCATTTGTATAAAATCAATTCAGAAAACCTCAATGACATAATACAGTACCACAGTTTACTATTTTACATCTTTTACACCCCTCAAGGCTACAGAGTAAAAGGGTTTGAGTGTGACTTTGAGGATGGAGGAACGTGTGGATGGACTAACCAGTCCCCCGATGCAGTGTACGTCTGGGAGAGACGTCAGAGAGGCGACACGATGCCCGACAGCGGACCCTCCTCTGACTACACCACCGGGACAGCTACAGGTATGCTTTAACACGTATTCACTTCTCCCTTTTACGCTGTTTTTTGTTCCAGTTATGCCTCCATTTCATACAGTATCTCATTCATATCACTAGAGTACATCAATACAATCAGCCAAAGGTCTCAGACTGTATTGTGAGTAGCAATCAAGACTACTGTACCCAGAACTATTGCAGAAAATGTGCCAAATGCATTTTAATGTTATTCATATGCCTGCATAAAGGTCAAGAATTTACAGCATATTGGTTGTAAAAGTCAGAAATACAGTGAACTGAGTACATGAATTCAATTTTGAAAGAGTTTTTCACTTCGAGAATGTTCATATTTATTCTGGAATCCTCGATCTGCTTGCATTTCTCATGTCTTGTGGACTATTTATTCATTAGTTTGCTGTCTTCTTTCTGCCAAATGTATTTGATTGCTGTGCACTGTTCCTTTACATGTGTTGTTTTTGCATCCTGGTTCCTGCTGTGTTACAGACTTAATGACAAATATTTGACTATGGACAAGGGGCTAAATAACACATTTACAACTAGGTTTCAAAGATGATTTCCTGTTTATTTCATGATGATGGAAGAAAGGTCAAGGTGATGTATATCCATATTTTAGACATGAGCTTCAGAGGTAATTAGAATGACTGAAACAGCAGAGTGAAATTATGGGCGTTTATGTCCCTTTAATTACCTCAAAGGAGCTAAGTGGGGAGCCAAGAGTTGGTGAGAGTAAAAAGTTTTGATCCCAAACACAAATGGATTATGGCGATGGAAAAAATATTCTGGTAAACAAGAAATTTTGACCGATTTTCAGTTATATCTGTCCTGCAATCAGACCTCCTCCTCCATCCAAACTGGCACCAAGTAAACACTGTGAGTTTGTTAATATCATGTTTATTTCTTCCATGCTTTAAATGGCAACCATTAGTGACTAATGAAGCTAGAAATCTAATGAAAGCATCATGTAAAGTGTCTAATTAACAAACAATGTGGTGATTTTCACAGCCAGTAATTTCTCTGCACCTGGGAGTTCAACTGTGACCACAACGATCTTTCCACAGCAGTTACATTCACATTAGAGTCATCATTTGATGGGAGGACAAGGGTTCAACACAGTTTTGGCTTGTTTTCCCAGCAGCGCTACATTATAACATGTCAAAAAGAGAGCAGAGGGATGGGGGGGATGTCGGGCGAATGTTAATGTCGCTTATTACAAAAATAATAAAGGTGGTTTGAGGTAAAACAGTGTTTACTGCTCATCTCTGCTGCCCCAAAGTGGCCAAAAATCTGTTAATGTTGGTGTAAGCATTTGTTTGTTTGTATCCTGTATTAATGCCTGTTTTCTTATGTCCTCCTTTTATATGGTCTCTGTTTTGTTTTGTGCTTCTTTTCATTAAAGCTGGATTAATTGATTAAACCCAGTGGGGGATCAGTGACAATAAGTTATAAACACATAACGACATACTATAATATCACTATGATGCCACCAGCCACACTAAAATGCAAAGTTAACAACATGAACTAAAGCATGTAATATTTCCCATCACACAGGCTGGTTTATGGGAATGAGTGCAGTGAAGGCAGAGTCTCTCAGCACTGCAGCTTTAATCTCTCCAGAGATGCAACCGTCCTCACTGACCTGCCGCCTTCGCCTCAGATATTTCCTGTGGGACTCAGGTAACGACCATTAATGACTACAGGTCATACATCCAAACTGCCTGCTTTGGCCACCTTGTCTTATAAATTCAAACACAATTTTAAACACAGGATTTTGTGCTATTTTGTACTACTTTTATCAGCAGTGTTTTCAATTTAATGTTTTGTAACTGTTTCTCATAACTCTAATTTGCTTGATTCTATTCCTGCATCCATTGCGAGCACAATAATTATTAGAAGACATTTTTATTATTGTGTCCGCTACAACAAGATTTAACTTGCCCTCCTATTTTTAATGGTACCTGTAGGCCAAACAGGTCTGGGCTCCACACCTTTGTGGGCGTCCGTCCTTCGCAAGGACTCCACCACTCTCCAAGAGGCCATAGTGTGGCGTCCTGAGGCCACCAGTGTCCGTGGCTGGAGGGAGGCTACCATCTTTTTGGGCCACATTCCCACAACCTTCCGAATCCATCTTAACTCGCAGCGCTCCGAGGGACGAAGAGGAGATGTGGCGGTGGACCAGCTGGAGATTCTAGACTGTGGCTTTCCCTGTGAGTCCGTCAAAGTATCCTGTTTATGTGCAGTCCCGAGTGTCCCACCAGCAGTTAATTATAATTAATGACTATTAATTAAACTTGCAGAGCCATTATGAACATAATCATGATAATGATTTTTTTTTTATTCATTATGTCATAAGCAGCACCCCCTGGTACAGACTGTTCGGCAGAGATGATAAAATGCAGAAATCAGGGCTGCGTGGACCAGCGGCTGGTTTGTGACGGCAGTGACGACTGCGGTGATGGGACTGATGAGGAAAACTGTGGTGAGAAGTCATTACAATTACATTGTGGTTGTAATCAATGGAATAGTTGGTGTAAAAAGTTGTGGTTGTATTTCTTAGCCAGGTGCAGGGATTTCCTGCAGTCTCCGCTGATTGGAAGTCACTTGTCCACGAAATATGGCTATGGCACATAGCCCCTCTAATGTCATGTAATTTAATGTCATAAATGGGCATTAGAAGTGCTTGTAGGTAGATTTTGTTAGTTGCAGGCAGAGCTAAGCCAACTGTCCCCTGGCTGTAGCTTCATATTTAACAGACAGACGACAGGGGTTTTGATTTTCTCGTCAAACTCTCAGCAAGAAATCAATTAAGCTTATTTCCCAAAATGTGAAACATTTCCTTTAAAAGAAATGTTGACTGTGCCAGTTAGATGCCTCTGCCACTTGAGCTTCTCAGAAAGAAATCTTTATGTACACAATCACAAGGGGTTACTTGTCAGGAAAGCGTATACAATGTTTTAACAAATGGCCAGTGCAGCAGTTTCTCTGCTGAGCAAGATCTTTAAAAAAAAAGAAAAGTTTTCCCAAATTCCCTACAGAATTTCTCAAATTTCCCCAACACTATCTGTAATGAAATGCACCTTTCCACACACAGTAGATTTCCCCATACGCATATACTGTATAGATCCAGTCATCACCAGTTAACATAAGTCGTATGTGTTTATTTTGCCTCCAGGAGAGTACCGGCGCTGTGACTTTGAGGAAGGCCTGTGTGATTGGGACCTGACTCCAGTGTCCGCACTGCAGTGGGTAAGAACGAGTCAGGAGAGCATCTCGATCACGGATCGTCTGAAAGGACCAGGCAGGGATCATTCCAAAAACAGTGCTGCAGGTATCATGCTCTGATCAAAGCATTGCTATGTTTCTTTATTGTCAAACCTATACTGTTGCAGTGGTTTATGAGTTCAGTGTTACTCTTTTGACTGTAATCATTTTAATAGTTATATACAACATAATGACATAATTCTTATTATTGCAGGTCACTTCCTATATGTCACTGTCCCTGATGGTGGTCTCACAACTGACTGGGCCGTTTTCCATAGTCTGCCCCTTGAACCCACCAATAGTTCACATCCTTGCAAGGTGAGACTCAAAATGATTCCTTCTATAATCAGAGAGATTTTAAGGTTTCGCTTATTATAATTTCCTAATAATTTGCCAGTGAGATTTCTAAACATGATCTGAATCTAAGTTGACAGTTTTCTTCTGCCGTAGATGGTGATGTACACTCACCAGTTTGGGCCGAGGTCTGGCGGTCTTACTGTACTGGTGGCAGATCATGAAATCTACCCAGTGTGGAAGAGGGGTGGCGCTCTAGGTGATGTTTGGGTGAAGGCGGAGGTGGACATTGTCACCAACTTCACCTTCCAGGTGAGTTTATAGCCATTATAGTGATGAAAGCTGTAGCATGTATGTGTATCTGTAGTACTCTGGGCCAAGCAATCAATTATCTAAACACAAAAATGAAACACCTGGAAGAAAAAAATATTCTAAAATGGGCTTGTAAAATCTACCCAGTGAACATTTTTAATTAGGATCTTAAATTTAGTCATTAAAAACTTGAAACCAGGATATGGAGAAAGTTGATTTTTCAACTGGAAAATGTTCTGCACATTTTATGGTTGAGAAATCAACTTCCTGGCACTATGTGATGGAAAAACTGTTCCTAAATGACCTAAAACACATCTTAGGTCATTCTGTCTATAAACATATATTCTGTTCCAAAATGTTTTTTTGTTTAGATATGTTTCAATCAGCCAATTTTGACAAGTATGTAGCACTTTGGAAATTAATGATTCAGTCTTTTTTTTTTTATTATTGTTATCATAACTTTGCCTCTTTTAAACTCTTCTTTTACCCTTCTGCTGTCAAATTCTGTCATAGATTCTAGTAATGGCAGCAATCAGGGACTTTTCCTATGGAGGTATTGCTGTCGACAGCATTGTGTTGTCTCCTGAATGCCGCTTATCATCTGGTAACCCATTTAACCATCTTTTTAAGAAATAACTCCACATGTACAAAAAATGTTCCTTCCGATAAATCAGCTTTCTTACATTCTCTTTTTGTACAGTAAATAATTCCTTCGCAATTATACCTAAACCTCCCAAAGACCCGTGTACTAAACCAGACAAGATGTGTGATTTTCACTTTGACTGTGCAAAAGACGAGGATGAAGCCATGTGCGGTAAGTCTGTCCATCCCGTTACCTCAGTTTTGAATTGAGATAGTTATTACAGCCAGCAGAGGCTCAAGTGAAGCTGCTTAGGGCCTCAAGGGCCACGAGGGTTCCCCCCAGATGTGCAAATTACAAAATGCTGTTGTCAGGTGAAAACCTTATATCTAAGAAAAGTAAGATTATTTCAGGAGATTTTAAAGGAGGTTTTATGAGCATTTGGGTTTAAAAAATGACTCAAGTTTATTAGAACTTCTAAGGAAAGTGCTCTGATGCAAGTACTTTTACTTGTTTTAACCAAACCTAAGCCTAACCAGAGACGTGGTAGTTCAGAAAATGCTGGAGGACTTTTGTGTTTTCATCACAGCAGAAAAATGTGCAGTCTACTGTTTTTTAATTTAGGTAATATGATATATTATTCTGTTTTTGTACAGTTTTAATACCTGCAAATAAAAAAACAAGTAGGTAGATTAACTTCCCCCCTCTCAGCACAGAGAGGGGGGAAGTTAACGTACAACAATAATCAAAGTCATTGTCGTATCGTTGTAGTTTGTATCTCATTGTGAGCAACGTGTCTCCATGAAAAATGTCTGCAGGGGATTTCTTTTACACTAAGGGCAGCTCAGGCTGGGCCGACAGCAGCATAGGGAGCCAAGGTTGGGCGCTACACGAAAACTCCTCCTCCAAAGGTGCGAACACTCTCTGTCATCACAACATTGATGTACTAATGTTCAGTGATTTAAAAAAAGATAACAACGTTTTTTTTTTCTGCTCGATTCATATTTCCTAGAGGAGTACCTGTACGTAGTCGAGGCCCCAGGTCAGCAGGCGGCCGAGGCCCAGACACGGACCCCCCTCCTGGGCCCCTCTGGCCCAGTCTGCACCCTGAGCTTTGATTTTTCACTAACAAATTCCATTGGTAACTAAATTACCTTGTTATCCAACATTTCTACTTCTTTACTACCTTTTCCCAGGACACACAGCTTAGATATTTTAATATGACTGTGTTAATATCTCTCTGCTGCAGATGAGCTGTCAGTCAGGGTGATCGACAGCTTGCTGGGGATGCAGCCTAAACTATGGGAGTTCAGTGGGAAGACGGGAACAGGGCAGGCGGCGTGGCAGCATGTCAATGTGGTTGTTGGAGCCAGAAAACATCGCTTCCAAGTCAGCTTTTATTTCTGTGCAGATAGACACTGATATAGTCACTAATTACTGTTTTCAAAAGTAAATATAGTTTAGAAATCTACTTTACTGTTAAAGTTCAATATATGTCGAACTTGTGTGTCTTTTCACTCATTAGGGATCTTCTGTTTTTCTTGTTTTTATCTTTACCAGTTGGCATTTGAAGCTCGTGCTGTGAAACTCGGTCCACAGTCCCAGATTAAAGTGAAAGACGTTCACTTTGTGAACTGTCACGCTGAATATTTTCCATCTTCTCCGACAGGTATCTCCTATAACTCTTTACAGTATACACATGTGATATTGCATAGTGTATACTTTCATATTTTTACCTAGTAATGTCTCATAGTAATGTTTTTATTTTTTTTGCCAGCACTTTCATGTAACTTTGAAGATGGACTGTGTGGATGGTATCAAGACACGAGTGATAACTTTGACTGGACAGTGCTTGATGGGATGGACCACACCATCGGGATCGGTAAGCTCATCTAAAAGCAGAAAACTAAAATCGTGTGTAGGGACATACAGCACGTCAGTGTATTTTTCGTTAATAGCCTCAATCCTTCTTGAACCTCACTGGTAGAAAACATGTTAAATGTGTCAGACCAAAAAATCACTTCCATCTTCTTCAGGCTGTGATTCTTATATGAGACATTTGAGATGTTGACGAAAACACAACGGCACACAATCGCTCCATTCTGTTGACGAAACTTAAGTTCATTTTTATTTTTAAATGCATAAAAGATTGTAGTTTAACTTGTTGAATAACTTCTTGACTAACACACTTTGTTAAATTGTTCCAAAGCCTTTTTAATGAGTGAGATGTCAATAAATGATATAAGTGACAAGATCTTTGGTAGTCTATGCGTGGTAAATGTGTTCAACTTAGTATATAGCTCCAAATACAAATATTAGTATATAATTAAATAAGTGTATTATAAGATAAGATAAACCTTTATTCGTCCCACATTGGGGAAATTTGCAATAGACACAATAATGACAGTATATAATGTGTCACTACTGTACTTGTAATTCCCAAAACTCACTCACAAATTTCCGCCCGTCTGTCTGTTGGTGTCCAGGCAGAAGCCTTGCTGTGGACATGTGGAGTCCTTCTCTGCGTGGTGCATTTGGACGCTTAGTTTCATTCACGCAGGCACCAGGGCGAACAGATTACTGCCTGTCCTTCTTCTACAAACTATACGGGCCGAACATAGGTGAGGATGACACTGAATGGAAAGAGGTTTACAAATGAAATAATGACAGTGAAGGCCTCTGTAAGCCTGTGATTATGTTAGTAATTACTTGATAATGATTTCTAATAAGGTTCTAATTAAATACAAAATGAACAGGATCTAGTCTGACGATATTCTGCCTGTCAGTCGTTGTTTATGAGTACATACCACCCACTTACCTGATAGAGGCTGTAAATAAACAGAAAATGTAATAAAGTCTTCTACCTTTTTCTAACACTTACTGCCCAACCATCACCCGCTGGTCCTGTCCAGGTGTTCTGAATGTGAAGCTGTTAGACGACATGGGTTATGAAAGCATCCTCTGGACCCGCAGTGCAGCTCATGGCAACATGTGGCACGAAGCGCACTGCCCGGTACCTCAGCAGTTCACAGAGTTTCGGGTATGGAATAACGGCAGTCAGCCTGAAATCATTGAACAATATCTCAAAATTCGTGTTTAGACCTTCATGCATGTTTTATATTAAAAAATATAGCAAAGGGGGGAAAGAAACTGTGAAAGAGGATTTAATTGAGTGGTTTTGGATTTCTGAGAATTTCCGCCTCCCTGTGGTAAAAACAAACTATCACAGCAGCTTTGAATATTTTGTCTCCTTGTAGTCAGTAACAGTTAATGTAACATTATATTCTGTCCTTTTCCACTCACCCTCACCAACCTACCACCAGCTGATGTTTGAAGCGGTTCGCTCTGGTTTTGACGGGCGCATGGCCATTGATGATGTGGCATTTGTGAGCCATCCATGCACAGTGCCAAGGACGTGTTCCTTCGAAGGCCAGCGGTGTGGGTACAGCAGCTCTGGTAGAGTACACTGGCTCCACCGCAGCGGACACACCGCTACGAAGACTGGACCCCAAACTGACCACACCTTGGAGACTGAACTAGGTGAGAGTGAATCCCATTAAATAAATAGTCATATTCTAATAAAGATGTAGATAACTAAGAGACAGTGAATTGTGACCCTTCCTCCATCTGGTTGGTTGCTCAGGTTTCTACATGATGGCTAACACCGGTGCCAACATCCTTCCATCTGGTGGCACAGCAGTCCTCACTTCCCCTGTTCGCCAAGGAACCGCCAAGACTGAGTGCGTCCATTTTTGGTATCACATGGGAGGAGTGAATCCTGGTGAGACAACTTCACACACTCAAACACACATGCAAAAATGACCAAAACACACAATTTAACACTGTGCTCTTTGCAGGTTCTTTGACATTGTATATGAAGCCGGTGAAGGGAGACAGGGTGAAGATCTTCTCTGACAGTCTGAACCAGGGAGATGTCTGGCGCCATGGCAACGGCAACATCTCAAGTGCCCTTGTGGACTGGCAGGTACAGTGTGGAGGCTGCAGAGAGCCACTAGAACAATTACAGACTTTTCCTGCATTCAGATTAATCAAAATTGCAGTACAAAGTGTTGAAACATGACAAATGTGCAAATTTCATCCGATGTTAAGATAGATTCCATGTTTTTTTAGTAACCTGTCTCACAGTTCATTATTTTGCCTCCCTGTCCCATTTACAGCTTCAGTTTTGTCCATAATTAAATTGATGTATGCCTCCGATGTCCAGATGTCTTTATATGTCTTGAGAATTCACAAAATTCAGGTTGTAGTTTTTAAGGAAAAACAGCATGTCATACTTTCCATATCTCCAGCAGAATTAGACCCAGCTGAGAACTGTCATTAACAGTCAGTATGAACCAAGATGATGTTGCACTTTATTGTGCTGTGCAGTTGGAGTTTGAGGTGGTCGGAGCCGGCGGGAAAGACACTCACATTGCAATTGATGACATCTTCATTTCAGCCCACCCATGTGAAGGTCAAGGTTTGTATCAGCCTTAGCAAAATTAAAAAGAAACACACAAATAAACATTTAGACTAATGTGCAGGTCCAATAAAAAATATATGGTACAATTTTCGACCAGCACCTTATTTTTGTTTTTACAGTTAGATTACAGCTGCAATGACAATATCACAGCTGCAAAGTTTAGGTATGGATTCTATTGGTCACCCTGCAGCTTTTGAGCTCTTTAAAGGAGCACTCTACTGATTTTACACATCATATTCAGTTTATTTATCACAGGACCATTCTTGCTTGTGAGCACAGTTGTATAGTTTCTTCTGTTGCTTTGGAGCGAGAATTCCAAAACCTGAAATAATCTCAGTGATGCTGTCAGCTTCAACGAAAAAGACAGCTGTACCAATACAATTTGAATTTTACCAAACAGTAGTACACAGTGGTTTCCTCTGTGCATTAGTGTCCATTTTTGTTTTGTTAAATATCTCAGGTTCTAAGTGCACTCTGGAGAGAGGGATGTGTAGCTGGAGCAACACTCAAAACGTCAAAGTGGACAAACTGGACTGGGAGCTGACGAGTCAGGAGGCAGAGAGGCACTACTCCACCCCACCTGCAGACCACACTCTGGGCACAGAAAGAGGTATCCCAGACTGAGACAAACACAGGAAGGGTTCATTTGACTGTGCCAGAAGCTATAAATGATCATGCATGTGTTTCACTTCTTATCAACAAGAGCTTCACACTGAGAGTCAGTAACCACAGAGAACAGTATGGTGATCATTTTTAACCAAAAACGTACTGAAATGTAAAGATTTCCCTCTGTTTCCTTTCTGCCAGGTCACTTCCTGTTCCTTCCAAGCAGCATCCGGACGGCAGCCAATCAAAATGCTCAGTTGCTGAGCCCTCACCTGCCCCCAACCAAGGGCACCTGCCTCAAATTCTGGGCCTACATGCCATACTCATGTAAGGATCAAATTCATTTTCAAATTAATTTAAATAAGCTTTTGTGTTGGTTAATCTGTGGTCTCTGGATATTTTAGAACACAATCCGTATGTTTTTTTTAATGTATGCAGCGAACAGCCAGTTAAAGGTGTGGAGGCTGTCTGAGGGTAAACTCCATCAGCTGCTGGTAGTGAGTGAACTGGGAGGACCATGGAAACGCTTTGATCTCAACATCACGTCTACCAAGGAATATCAGGTCAGGCTCTCTCTATCGCTAGAAAAGAATAGCTACAGCGTGTCTAATCTCTATACTAATAACATGCCTGTAACACTGTAACACTATGTAGTGTTCTGTATACGAGCTTTTTCCACAGCACAAGAAATGGTCCATCAAATTCTACACGTAATTAAATGTGTTACTTTGGACTGTTATAGTTAAATATCTATTTTGTGTTTTAATCAGAGGGGTATGTTCAGTCTCTTTGTGTGTGTGTGTGTTTTTTAACAGATTCTGCTTGAAGGAATCAAGGGCACATCAGGCATCGTAGCTCTGGATGACATTGAGTATATCGTCGGAGTCGACTGCGCTAACAAAGTCACAGACGCAAGTAAGATAGACCAGCGGTTGGCTGAATGATAAATCTCAGACTACCAGGATTTTTTTTTAATGAAAGCTGGACATTTTTGGGGGCAGCACGGTGGTTAGCACTGTTGCCTCACAGCAAGAAGATTCCAGGTTCGGATCCAGGTTTGAACCTGGGGTCTTTCTGTGAGGAGTTTCCATGTTCTCCCTTGTGCTTGCGTGGGTTTTCTCCAGGTACTTCCTTCCACCGTCCAAAGACATGCAGGTTAGATTAATTGGTGACTCTAAATTGCCCGTAGGTATGACTGTGAATGGTCGTCTGTCTCTATGCGTTGGTCCTGTGATTGACTGCCGACCTCTCGCCTAAAGTAAGCTGGGATTGGCTACAGCCCCCCGTGACTCTGAAGGATAAGTGGTACAGACAATGGATGGATGGACATTTTGAGAAATTGGTTTATTCACTTTCTTGCTGACAGATGAGGAGATTAATACCACCTTCATGTCTGTAAGCTAAATGTGAACCTGCAGCCAGCAGCAGGATAGACTAGTTTACCATAATGACAGGAAGCAGGAGGAAATTACTGGGCTGGCAAATTAAAAAATCTTCCCTCTAGCACTTCTAAAGCTAACTGATTAACACGTTATATCATGTTTGTTAATCCATACCAAAAATAAAAGAAATGTAATCTAAACGATTGGCTTCCCACAGGGTACAGGTGAAGTGTAACGTTCAGCATTAAAGACTTTGTCTATCTGTCAGCAGCAAATATAAAACCAGCAGTGAAGCCCTAGCTGTAATGCAGTGTGCCCCCACCCCCTGTATTCAGCACAATCTCTTTTTGACCTGAAGACTGTTTCTTCTCTGTAGCTTCACCAAAGCAAGACAATGCAGGAGGGATTGCAGCGTCTGTCATCGTGGTCCTGCTGCTGATAGGCACATTGATCGCCCTGCTGATTTACTACCTGCGAACCCGAGAGAGTCTCAGCGCTGTGACTGGTCCACCACCATCATCATCTTCCTCAGCTGGTGCTGGTTTCAGTAATGACACATATGAATCAGACCTCACGGTGAGTATTGAAAGACATTTCTGGTTTATTGTAACTTTGATTGTATGTTGTATGTGGTTGAGGCCATCGTGTTCTTGAGTTATACTAACATTATACTCGCCAAGCTAACTGATTTCGATAATATAGAAAAAAGAGCAGATAAGAAGAGTGAACAATAGCACAGAATATTGTGGAGAAATAGTGTCATAATGTGCATCACAGGGTCAATAATAATGTAACTGTCTGCTGTTATTGCTGAGGTGTCATTTAAGTCATGTCATTGTTGTGTGTAAACACCAAGCTAGCTAGCCAAGTGACAGTCTGTTAGTTTAACAATCACAATAAAGATAAGATATTCCTTTATTAGTCCCATGACAGGGAAATTTTACATACTACTAATTAATGTAGCGAGCAGCATCATCTTTTCTTCATCGTGTCTGATTGATGATTAATTATGTGTTCACTTCAGCAAGACCATGTGATGATTCCGCCAATCCAAAACCATCCAATGGCAGCTGGCTTCAACAACGTCTCTGTGAGTATACATTGTTATATAGTTTTGAGGACCATTGCTTTATTTCATTTCGTTGGGAGACAATATACCCATCCACACTCACCTGTGCTAACTTGAATAAAGGTGATTCAAAGCTGCATTAATATATCTTTGACCACTAGAGGGCAGAAAGTACACTCAAGACTCCCAGCCATGAGCCCAAACTGTCTATGTGCTGACGTCCCTGTGGCTAATGTGTTGGGAAACAAATACCCCAAATTGCTCACACATCTGGCAGAGATGAAACAACATGTTGCCCATCTGTCTCCTTTTGAGCTTCACCTGTCAAATGTGACCTGCTAAAATCCACTGACGCTGCACACTGACATGTTGATTCTCAGTGTGATTTGCATCAGTAGCCCTTTGAATTTCTCTCAGATAAGTTTGTGAAGGGCCACTAAGAGGAGTTTTAAACAAAAATATCTTCTTGTGTTTCTGCAGGTCTTTTCTGATGTCAGAGAGATGGAGGTGGCATGAAGCAGCAAGCCCAGTGGTGCAGCCACCTAAAGGTGGCATTGTGAAACTAAGGCGATATCACAGCAGAAGAACTGCTTGTGTCGCCCTAACATGACACACACACACACACACACACACACATATACACACACACACACGCATACAAAAAGCACACAGCCCACATACTGAAACACGGATGAAGGCCTAATCGGTGCAGCTGCCTCAGATCTGGTGGAGCCCTCCAGAGTCGCAGCTCTCTGCCTGTGGACGGACAGATGGAAGTCAGAAGGAGAACGTCCAAAGTGTCATGAATGGAAATTAGTTTAACTTTATTCAAATTTAGACTGGGCATAACCCATGGCAAAAATGGTTGTATGGAGATTTAGGATCCATTTTGGGTCAACACTGAATCATGTTTGTTCAGTTTGAGGGGAACTTGGCTGCTGTCTTAAAGGGGCACCCCTGTATTTTACATGCTAAAGTCAATATATTCCTGTGAAATCTGATGCACAACATCATCTGTGGCTCAGAAGAGGCTTTGACAATTTGGAGAAAATAACTCGCTTGATATCTCACTACCCATTTATCTCAGCTTTAGCGTGGAGACTACACATTTACAACACAAAGACCTAAAGTGGACATGTGAGTTTACCAGGTGAGGAGGGGAGGGTCTAATGAAAGACGCTATCGAGTTGCATTATGGGAATAGAGCTTGACTCACCTTAACCCTGTAACCTTCTGCTTGACCAAATGGTAGAGCACATTTTGACTCACGATATCTTATTGAAAAACATGCTCTGCATGCTAGTGGACTTTTTTAGTGTAACGTACCTCAGCCGAGCGGTAGAGATGGCTGAAACAGGTGGAATTAAGTAAGACATGTTTTTCAATAAGATATAGTGAGTCAAAATGTGCTCTACCATATGGTGGAGGAGAATATCTCACACTCGCTCCTAAATCCCCCAGCTCTATAGAAAGTTGTGCAGTGCCCCTTTATAAAGAAAGGAGAAAGACTGTAAACAGAAGATACTGTTTGGAAAAAGACTGTAGAACAGATGTATTCTTTTGGATGTGTTCAGATCAGATATAATTTAGATGTGATGATAAATGAATTAAAGTTGAGCATTGACACACTGGAGTCAGTAAATTGACCTGCTGGTTAAAAAGTCTTGTCCAGTTATGGGTGATTGAAATCAAAACTTTAAATGAATTTGATCAAAACTGAATTTAACAATGCAAATAAATAAAAATTAATTTATGAGAACTTTGATAATTGATTAACTTAACCTGATTAACCAGTTGATTAAATATATCAAACATTTTCTGGTTTTGTCCCCTAAAATGCAAAGATTCTTTTGCTTTTCTATTTCACTATAATGCCTTTTTGGCTGCAGATAAAACATGGTTTAAAACAGAATGAGCATGGTAACATACTGTATGTATGTTTTCCAAATGCCTGTGCCAGGAGATGAATGGCAGCCCAAAGCAGTCATGCTCTTGACTGGGGGCTCCCTGCACGGCTCTGATATGGTCAGATGCCTCGTTCATCTTTAGGAAGAGGGATGACGACATCATGTCCTTAGCAACGGTCGCGTCTCTACGGCAACATCCTCCGATGTCCCCTCTCTGCTGTTGTCACCGTGACTCTCAGCTGTTGTCAGTGAGACCGACAGAAAATCACCGTTTTCTCACGGATGAACTGCTGATTTTGGAGGATGGTGTGTGGTCATGGGCGGTGTGCGCGCGCCCAGCGCAGCAGCAGTTTGTGTCTCGCGACTTGAGAGCCTAAAGTTGGAGTGGACACGGGGCAACTTAGGCACGAGGACCCTCTCCCCGCCATCATCACCACTGATCATCCTTCAGTCTGCAGCAGACCTGCAGCCGGGTGCTGCCCCCCGCCCTCCCCCCCATCTGGACCGTTTTCATTTGCACCACCCGGCTGTCATCCAGCGGCGCGTGCGGCTCAATGGATCCCGCCGTGCTCATCTTCCTCCTGTACGTGATGATCGCGCACGAGCTGGTTTGCGGCTGGATGCAGTACCGGAGACAAAGCACCAAACCTCACAAACGAGCGGCGGGACCTCTGCTGCGCTCAAGGTTAGTGCATGAGTGTGTGCACGTGCCCGCGCGTGCCTGTGTGATTTAGGTTTGGTTCTGATCGAAGTAAAGCACGTGGATGTAGAATATACCAATATCTTTGGGTGAATATGGAGGCACTGCTTCTAGGCATTGACAGCCCAACACTACATCTGACATCAGTATCTGAACAACAGAGAATTCCTATTCTTAAACATCATTGGTAGTAATTAATATTGCGAGGGCAGATGTCACTCACTTCTTTAGATACCCACTGCCAATGATAAAGTTACCCCACATTGCTGATAAATAAATAGTAAAATTGGATAGAATTTAAAAAGTCATGTTAGCAAAATAAACCAAAATTCTTAAAAAACATCACTGGTAAAAGTTGTATTGTATGAATGATAATAATTATAATAACAAACAATATTCTAAACTTAATGTTCACTTACTAGTTGTTTTCCCAGTGCTTTCGACCACGTGCCCAGGCTGTCTTCAGTTCAACAGAACTTGTTCAGGTTTCATCTTACACACCCAGCCAAGTTCAAAAGTCAGGTCACATTAGGACACCTGAGCACTTTGCTCCAGTAAGTGAGCCATGATTTTAGAGTATTTTATCTAAGAATTTAAATACTTCATTAGCAAAATTAGGATTAGAATCAGAAAACGTCTGCTTAAAAGGAAAGGTAACAAAATTTTACCACATTTTGGCGTCAAGTCTGGAGAATCAGTAGATCTAGGAGGTTTTTGAAACAGGAGAGGGGCAAACACAAACTGTTGCCACAAAGTTAGGAGCATGCTATTGTCTAAAAAAAAAAAGTATGATGTAGAATCAAGGTTTCCCTTCATTGGACTGACTTACTTACAATAAAAAAGATGGCCCCAGGCATCTGGAACTAAGTTATATGTTTATGTATTTATGTGTAAGGTGTTTTACAACTGGAGTTTGCTCGCTCACTTGGTGTCAGATGTTGGTTGATCGCAGGAAAAGTGACTGAACTGCAGCTGAAATGAAGTTACGTGGTGCGTTATTAGAACCCCACTCCTGTTGTAATCACTCAGGATGTGGTTTCTTGTTATTCCTGTTGTAATTATCTTCTTGCTCAGCGCCCGTGCGTGTCAGGCAGCCTGGAGGGCAAGCAGCCAGTCGGTCAGGACCAACAGAGGAGGGAGGGACCTGAGGAAGAGCGGACGCATCGTGAGAAAAGCCTGATGAAGAGAGAGGACAGACACGAGTGGACACTTGTTGAAGACTTGGACTTTATCTCTAAGTGACCTCCGAGAGTGAACTTGTTGTCTGCAGGCCTGATCCAGTTCACCTCGCCTTTCATTTTAATTGCACATTTGGGCATTTGAACCATTTATTACTGTGGTTATTTCTGTTACATATGCACTATTTGACATCTACCAAAAGGAATTCAAGTCTGACATAAGTCAAAATGCAGATGGAAATCCTGCTTAGAGGATAAGATTTTTTTTTTTTTTTAAATCACGTCATGTATTTGCTATGTTCCCAGTTTCTTTAAGGTCAGACACCTTTCACCTGTTTCTTACAATGTTCTCTGTCTTTCAGTACAGTCAAATATCAAATGAAGGCTAAGAAGCCATAAAGATAACCTTTTAATAATACAGTGATATGGTGTGGGATACTGTGAGCATTATAATAAGTGTAATAATGTTAAAGGGATGGTTCAAAATTTTCCACATAAGATGCTTTTACACATTTAGTGCTATCAGTAGCCTGGTTGCAGACCTCTGAATCCCCACCCACATCTCTGATTTCTGTCCACGATTCAAATATGAGCTCATTGATGTCTGTTTCCCTGGCTGAAGAAATACAACAGAGCCAATCAGATCTTTGCAGTCAGGGCAAAGAATGAGCACACGTGATGGAGCCAGAATCCAATCCAACCAATCCTGCTCTTCTTTGGTGTTGATGAGCATGATGAATGTTAAGCTGTTCTTAGCAACCTACCAGGCGTGACCTTGATGTGACAGATCTGTCAGTCACTACAGATGGGAAATTTCTAAACAAGGAACAAGGCTATAATACACACAATGTCACACTTCGTAATAAATGGAATACAAAATGGCACCTTCTTCTGATCACTGGCTTCGATGTTACCAAGACTAAAAATCTCCAGGCTGAATGTAGTGTGTGTTATAAACCCAGAATTTCAACCTGCTGGTGGCACCAGGGCAAAAGTCAGGGGATCACCAACACCAGCAAGGATACATCGTCTGAAAATAATAAGTACAAAACTTATTGGCAGTACATCTATTGGTTGTTAAGATAATTCAGTCTGGGCCAAAACGCCGGCCCACTTTCCCAGCATGGATAAAGATGAATGGCAGCAAACCGGGCCAAGCTAACAGCCACAGCACAGTTTGCTGAGTGGATGGCAGTGAGTTTTGTGATACGGCTCTGCTGTCCTTTCAAACACAACGTTTGGGAGCAGAATCCAACAGATGTCCTCTGTAGATGCAGATGGTTAAAGGATTTCTCACATTGCACTGAAGCTCTAATTCCTGTTGTGAGCTCACTGTTTTAAAGTCAAATAGAAGTTGTAGTAAATTACAATCTGAGCAGCACAAATGAAGTTCCATTCCCCTCCTTTGTATTTTTTCATTGACTTACAAAGTGCAAGCGGAAAAACTACAGATACACAATTCTATTAATCAATCAACACTATTTTAACATTGTATTATTGTGGATGCAGAAGTTACTGAAGTAGATCCTTCAAAACGTCTACATATGAAACCAAAACTAGCTAGTTACCTCTGCTATTCTGCTGTTTAAATCAGTGCTTGGGTGCATATGCACATGACTACACTTGGAATGTTGCATAACAAGCTAATCAAAACCATTGCATGGTTCAAAATGTGTTTAATGTGTTTGAACCTACGATTTGGTTTGATTACTGTAAGACATTGTTATTAAAGGGCAGATACTGAGGGCGTTTACACTATATAGTTGATCGATCAGCCTCAAATGGTGTTTAGAATTATAATGATTTACCTTCTGGCTGCCTTTATCTTCTACCTCAATTAAGCTCCTCATTGGCATGACGTACACTTATCAACTTATCAACCCACGCCCACATACAGGACAAGCAGAAAAAGAAGTTTGTGTTGATGCTTTGAATTCCATGAACTTTAGGAGCTTGAACCTTAATTGTTGCCCTGTCATAAATCCATCTTCCATGTCACGAACACAAACAATACACGTTCAGTCAGCAACAGCTTTCAGTAGCGTGTGAATGCAGCACTTCATGCAGAATTAAGTTTTACTCTAGATCCAACTTTTGTTAAAAACTCTATTTAATCAGCAACAGATATGATTAACTGCTTTCTGTTTATGCAGCAAGTGTAGGAAAAGATCAAGAAGAAAATGTACTCATCTACTTAAAATTAGGATTTTTTTTCTTGAAAAGCTGTCATTTTCTGGATATAACAGCTCATAGTCATTAAGTTGTGTTGGGAGGGGGGGGCTGGATTATGGCAGTGGCCCGTCGTCTCTTTCAGCAGCTTATCTCACTGATGTCTTTGCACTCATTGCACAGTTATACACAACATGACATCATGTCCCATGTGACTGTCGTCTTTCTGTATGGGTTGTTGAATTTCTGCCCTCCTGCCTGATCTCAGGACAGCTAACCTGACAGAAAGTGAACATATGAGCGGCTTCTAGTCTCTAATTGTGTTCACTGAGCTGCAAGACTCTCAGCTCAGCAAACAGCAGTCAGACACAATCAGCAGATGGCCCCTAAGGCACAGGTGGGTGTTCATTACTATTTCTAATGGGAGTTTATGTCCACCTCAGCTGTACCTGTGCACAGATTTGACTGACTAGTTGTTTATCTGGTTTAACATATAGAGGACAGAAATGGCTGATTTTGACCGAGGAGGTTAATTGAAATGTTTTACATGTGCTGACAATATACAGCATGGATGTAATGTGCTTACTGCTTAAATTGTTTAGTAGTAACGTTCAAACATTGCGTTGGGTTTGAATGGTTCCATTCAAAGTCAGGGGCATGAAGAATCTTATCTTGTCTAATGAAAAAAAATCACACTGTGTGTAATGGAAACATAAATCAAACACACATAAACACACACTTACTTATACATGTCGCATTATGTACAGGAGACGTGAGTCACGTGAGAAGAAGTGTCATCAGCACAGACATTTGCATTCCAGTTAAATACAACAAACAGGTTTGGGTACATCACACACTGAGCTGTCTTGCACAGTGGACACTTGACTACACCTGAAGTCACCTGTAACACGGTAAGCCCAAGTATTTATCTATGAGAATTAGATTTAATTTGCTTTGTTAAATAACATAGTGCTATTTGATGAAAACAATTCTGAAAATATGACAACATAATACAATGTCATAAATCAAATCTCCATTCTTTTTTGTTCCTTACATGATCAAAAGAGATGCACGGTCTGATGCAATGATTTAGTGCAATTAGACAATTTTGCTCATTCTTCTCTTGTTGTTAACTGTGATAAACCTCAAGCAGCTTGAACTAACCAGGTGTTTGTTAAATACATAGTTGTAAATAATGTAAATAAAGTATATGGAACCTTAAAAATGTATAATCTTACAATAGGATAAATGTATGTTCTTCCACAGCTGGATATGTTAACAAATGCAGTTTTAATATAACAATGAAATCACTCGTGACTGATGTGAAAATAAGAAAATTCCCCAGTTGGGTGCCTTTGTTTTAAGTCAATAACATGGTAAAAGTCTAGGTCTGCCCCATTGTTTTCATCTTAAAACGTGAGCGTGACCTTCATAAAGAATCCAGCACAGGCATAAGGCAGATTTGGTGTCAAAAAATATTAGTGCACAGTGTGATCAGATTTGTATTTTTTTGTTTGTATTTAGTTGGCTCGCTTTTTGTGAGTGTTTGTTCCCTAAGAAAATATGTTTAAAGCCCTGCAGGTTTCTTTACCGAACATAAAACCAGCTGAGTTACTCCAGAGTGACATAATAATAGTGACAAAACAACAGTAGTATATGGCCAAAGAAGCTGTGAGGGACAGTAAGTAACCAAGTAGTGATTCGTCCAGTGTAGATCATATTTGAATGAATGGGAAACATAGCTAACATGTAACATAAAGTGATCAAAACATCACCTTTGCATTGTATTCTGCCTCTCTGATTGAAGGTGAACATGGCCTCGGCATCCAGCTCCCTCAACAAGACTGTGCGCGAACAGTACATGAGCCTGCCGCAGGGAGAGAAGTGCCAGGTCACCTACATTTGGATCGACGGCACTGGGGAGGGACTTCGCAACAAGACCCGAACCCTGGACTGTGAGCCAGACGGCATAGAAGGTAAATGATCTCTCCTCGTGATTTGTTATGTTTGGGGTGAGTAATAGTTGGTTTAAAACTGAGTGTTTGACTTTCTGGAATCTGTTTTCACCCTTTAATTCAATTTAGATCTTTCACATCAAAATAAAGGTGAAAATACACAATTAGGTTGTTTAAGGGTTGACTCTGCTCTTACAAGAATAACTGAGGGCCTTAAATCATTTGGTGCAAAGGGTATTGAAGCTGTGCGTCTCACAACCTTGGAAATCAGAGGCACAGAAATCAGAGATCCCTGGGTATGTGGACAGACCAACAGAATGATTAAGCATTTGACAGGTTCCTTGAGGGAAGATTAGCAACAAGTAAAGAAGTTACTGATGACAAGGTGTGACAAAAAGATGTTAACGCCTTTGCTATCAGGGAGACACTCGTAGGAAGGGGGGGTTGCACATCCACAATGTACACAACACAGGTGTAAGAGCATCCTGGTGCTACCTCAGTGACATGCAGGCTTAGCTAATATTTTTTAAGCTTCTGGCAGTATCAAACAAATATTAGCTAACCGGCTTCTGGCAGTATCAAACAGAAGCCAGAAGCCGGTTAGCTTACCTTAGCATAAAGCATGGCAGAGGGAAACAGTAATCTCTACTCCAACTATAACAAAATACCATTCATTTTCTACATTCATTCTACAGCACAGGGTTGCAGAACTAAATTAGTTTCAAGTTGTTGTCCCGCATTGCTACACAAGAAAAAAATATGGTGGAGTGCAAAGGATGAGTTAAGGAATCTTACATCCTAAAGAAAGAAGCCCTTCTGTTGTATGGTGGCGCGACAGCAGATACTGTGACTCTTGCCAAACGGCAGCAGGGTGAACAGGCTGTCGCTGGGGTGGGGGCTGAGCTCACAGCCCAGCACGAGAGTGGAACTGTCTGGGGTCTGTTTGTGGGGAAATACAATATTCAGAGTGTAGCACTCATGCCCAGAGTGCTAAGTTTGCAAATCATTTTCATGGGGGGAAATGCAGAATCCACCTGCCAGCACCTCTACATCTCATTAATTAACATAAGGTATGCATCTTATTTGTTTAATCTGTTCAAAACCAAAGAGCAAAAATTACACATGGTGACAGCGAAGGGTTACGTGCTGAAATACTTCTCAGAACACAAGGTTACTCCTGCGCCTGGCTACGAAATAGTTCAGCAAGCTGTTTTCAGTGAAATAGATCTGATACACCATCAAGCACAAAGACTTAGTGACTGGTTAGTGTTGCTAGTGTTTTGGTGTCGTATTTAAACTCTAAAGAGGCAGATTTTTATGTTCAAATAAATCCGTTTTTTCAGCTTTATACTAAAAAAATGCTTAATACTAGAGTTTTTCCATTTTCAAGTTGCAGATTCAGAGTTGAGCAACATTCAGCATGTAAAAATCAGATCTTTTCCTCCTTCTGTTCTTCATCCTTTGTTTCTTAGGAGAAAAAAAAAGTGTAAATCACCAAAACCATGTAATGTAACGGATTTTTCCCATGTTGTGATTTTTTTTACTTTTAGTTAAGTAAAAGATTGAAGTTCATCTGGTCACCAGAGTCATCAGAGCCAAAAGGGTCTGTGAGCGTTCACAGTACCCACACTGCATCATATTTAGAGTGGGTGTTTTGATGGTAACGTTTTGAGTAAATGTATCTCGCCAGATATTCCTGAGTGGAACTTTGATGGCTCAAGCACATACCAGGCCAAAGGCTCCGACAGTGACATGTACCTCATCCCAGTCCGCATGTTCAGGGATCCGTTCACCCGCGACCCCAACAAACTGGTCCTCTGTGAGGTCCTCAAATACGACCGCTTACCTGCAGGTACAGCTTCACTTTTCTGTCTACTTATGTTGTCCCAATCCCGTTCAGTGAGATGAGGACAAACAAACTGTACTGGTTTTTGTGTTTGCTGTCTAGAAACTAACCATCGAGCGAGCTGCAACAAAGTGATGGAGGAGGTTGAAGAGCACTGCCTGTGGTTTGGCATGGAGCAGGAGTACACACTCTTAGGAATAGATGGACATCCTTTCAGTTGGCCCCCAAATGGATACCCAGCACCCCAAGGTGAATAAGCAGACATTTTCATTAATTGTTCTCCCCCATCTTCACTTCATTAACATGGAAAAAATGTTGGAAAAAGGTACTATTGTCTGACAAGGCATACTTTTATGAGGATTTATTTACTTTTATAAAGGATTTATGAGTAGCTTTTATTTTCAATAAGCATTTAATTTGAAGAGCAACAATGGACCTCTTGTTCAAAAAGGTCCTTTATGTTGTTCTATGGACTTTAGTGTCCATAGAACATATTCTATTGAAGTGTTTATTGAAGTGGAATATATAACAGTAGATCTGACAGTTTATGTGGAGCACAGAAATGCATAACATGTTTGTAATGATTCACTTTCTAGTAAACCACTGCAGTTAGCAGTTTAGGAATGCTCAGGCAGAGAATTCTAAATCGTAAATAATACGTTCTCCGTTGTAAAATAGATTTTTACTGGTGAGGTCTTTCTGGTAAATTAAAGACAGATAAAAAGAAAAGTTATGCTTAGGATGGGCCAAAAACATTTTTTTTTAACAAACTAGCAACACAAAAGTTTACATCACAGTGTCTTAATACTGATTTATAAGCATTAATATTATTTTATGAATCAGTTAATCACATATATATATATTTTTGGTACAGGTTTGTATTTGTTTTGTCCTTACAAGCTTCCCATCATAATTATCCACTTTAAGGACCGTACTACTGCGGGGTGGGGGCAGACACTGCATATGGACGGGACATTGTGGAGTGCCACTACAAGGCCTGCCTCTTTGCAGGGGTCAAAATCTATGGCACGAATGCTGAAGTTATGGCATCTCAGGCAAGCGTCACTGTAATTCTAATGCATAGTGGATAGAAAATGCTTTCAACTTGAATTATTACTGTTTGTCTATTTTTCTGTTATACTTCCCTTGTATAATTTCCCTTCCCTCTTTTCTTTGCCTCTGCTTCCTCTAACTGCAGTGGGAGTTCCAGGTGGGTCCCTGTGAGGGCATTGAGATGGGCGACCATCTGTGGGTTGCACGCTTCCTGCTGCATCGTGTCTGTGAGGACTTTGGGGTTGTCGCAACACTGGACCCCAAACCAATGAAGGGTGACTGGAACGGTGCTGGCTGCCACACAAATGTCAGCACCAGACAGATGAGGGAAGAAGGAGGACTGGAGTGAGTAAATGTTTCCTTTAAAACTTGTAATGACAGTAATTCACCATTTTAAATGGTACCTTTAATATTTAGCCAGCCAATGAAATATAATAACATACTTTGTCAAAAATTCTCATGTTCATTTAATCTAATTTCCCCAAAAAGATGTTATTGATTATTTGAGCACTGTTGGTCGGGCCAAATTTGACCTAGAAAAAATGAATGTTCTGGTAAACAGTGTTACAAATTTACCTTAAATTGTGACTATTTTTTTTTTTATTTGATAAAATTCAGTAACGTACATGCTTTTGATTTGGTCTCAATACAATATTATTTCACACATTACAAATGAGAAAATACAAAGTGCCATTAGGAAAACCTCCAAGTGTTAAGCAATTGTATTTTCCTTTTTGTGCCCTTATTTTGATCATTTTTGACACTAGTTTGTCTAACTAGCAACTTTCACCTCTCTGGAGTTTCATAACATAGATTCATGTTTCAAGTAATTTAATTTTCTTTCAAGGCAAAACTTTTAACATACTCAGTAAGCAAAACAAAAAAATATCTGACTAATTAAGTAGAAAACAAGATATGAGTCAAAGTGTTACTGTAACTTTGGTAAATTGAGTTTCTGTGATTTGTGTAACTAAGAGTGGTTATAATCAACATTTTTACATTAACAATAGATCACATGTATTTTTGCTCTTAGTATCAGACCCACAGAGAATTAATAGCAGACTATGTAGTTCCCCTTGGCTCTAAAGAGCTTTACAGTGACTTTCAGCTCATTGTGTTGGTTTTCTGGCCCAGTCTCACTACACTCATTAACCTGGTTACCAGGTGCAGGCAGCTACTTTTGAAGAAAAAGCTCTAAAATCCCACTATAAGCTACCTTTCAATGACTAAACAGCCGACAGACTTAGATAGCAACTAGCTTGTGAAGGAAGTGGAGCATTTAACAACTAAAGAGCCAAATACTTTAGGAGTTGGTGGAGAACAAAAACAGACCTAAAGCAGCATGAACATCGGACTTACATTCATCAGGAGTAATAACTCTAAATAATACTAATCTTGCTTTGTATCTGTAGCTTTGTTTAAATAGGCAACTGCTTGCTAAGTTCACCATATTAACTTCAAAGATGATATCAGCAGTGTGTTTATAGGCAGCAGATGGTAAAGCAGACGCTGAACACATTTCATTCAAAATGTTACAGCAAGACACACCTGCAAAGTGTTTGTGGTTGACACTGCAAGCTTATACATAAGAAAAATATTAGAGAAGTATATTAATAATATTCACAGACAGTCACTGCAACATCCGACCATATACTAATTGTTCCTCTGATGGCAGATACATCAAGCAAGCCATCGAGAAGCTGAGCAAAAAACACGCGGAGCACATCAGAGTGTACGACCCCCATGGAGGCGAGGACAACAGGAGGCGTCTCACAAGTCTCCATGAAACCTCCAGCATCCACGACTTCTCTTCCGGAGTGGCCGACCGCAGCTGCAGCATCCGCATCCCTCGCCAAGTGGGCCAAGAGGAGAGAGGCTACTTCGAGGACCGCCGCCCTGCAGCAAACTGTGACCCGTACGCTGTGACGAAGGCCATCGCATGCACCTGCCTGCTTGATTTAAAAGAGGAAGAGTAGAGCAACTAGGAGAAAGGTACCTGATGTTTAGCAACAGATAGATAGATAGATATCTGCCTGGTCATACAGCACAAAGAAATGAAGACACACAGACGGACAGCTGCTTCTCCTCCCAACTGTCCTTAGAAATCTGTCCTTTGTCCAAGCTGGCAGCAACTGTCTTTTTCCCTTGTCTCTGAGCGTACTTCCATATAATGTTGCATTAGGTCATAAATCACTGATTCTTAAAGCTTGTGTCACATTTGTTAGTGTTGTACTTGTCTGTGTTCTTTCCGACTTGTTTGTTAGTAATGTAAAATAAAACTGTATTTGGGCAATAAATTAATATAATATCAGTGCTGTCATATTGGATTTGACACTAAAATTTTAATTCTATATTTAGATTCTAAGATATTTAAGATATTTTACACACAGTCATTTTCAGATTTTTAAGGCTGAGGTGTTTGAGTGTTCTCTAGCTGAAAAGAAACCTGAAAGAACCACGCATCTCTAAAAAGTCAACTTTTCATGGGCTCAGAGGAAGAGCCTGTTTTCACCGTTGTGGCGATGCATTTTCCAGTTAATCCAAAAGGGATTTTAAATAGTTTATTTATCTTAAGAAGTAGGAGAATTTCCTCAACACATGGAGGAACACTTACTCTGTCAGTTTATTAGAGAAATTCCAAAGTAACTGAAGCTGTCAGACAAATGTAGTAAAAAAAACTTCTTAGATGTGGTGATGTAGAAGTACAAAGTTGCATAAAATGGAAATACTCAAGTAAAGCACATGTACCTCCAATTTGTACATGAGTGCATGCACTTAGTTACATTCTACCCCTGACCATTACATTTCAGACTGAAATGGCCACCAGGTGGAGCCACTGGTGTAGTTCTTGTTTCACAGGTTCTCAACATGACGGAACATTTTAACAATTGGGATTCAGCAGTCACAACCACTTGACAAAAGGTCACAACAGAGCCGAGCCACCTGTGCAGCTGTGACGGAGGAGCGAGATGTGGCCTGAGGTCATTCAAGAATTGAACTGCAAAGAGAGCAACATATAAGATGTTCGCAGGCAGAAAAGACATGAATGAGCTTGTCTAGTAATTATACTCTCAGTATCTGGCATGGGTTCACCTCCGCCTGATTCTCAGCGTACCTGACATATGCCGTTTACGTCTTATCTTGTTACATCATCTCACTGTCAGCCTCGCCGTGTCAAAATGACTCATTGTTCAAGCTGTTGGAGGGGAGGTTTTTGCAACATGAGTAAACAAAATAAATGAGGGAGTCTTTAGACCAGATCAGATGCCATGTCATACCAGATTTCCATGGATACAGGCAGTAACTTGGCAACCGTGGTGTTTGTCTGTCGCCATGGAAACATCTGTCTCAGAGCTTGTACCAGGAATACGAGCAGCCTGGTGAGATGATGGCAGAGAGAGAATGGTGATAATGTCTGCCTCCGTGTTTGGTAACATGCAACATATCAGCGCTGTGCCTTTTACAAACCTCTGCCAACCTTCCACTGTGAGCTCTTTATGCACCACAGCCATCACAACTTTCACATTTGCTCCAATCGCTGATGAGCACATGCAGACAGGAAGTACAGTCAGCGGCAGGAAGTGCTTTCAGAAACAGGAAGTATATGCTGAGATGGGAAGTGTGCAAGCTGTGGGAAGAACTCTGAGACATGCTCACTTACATTGTGTTTTCAGTGTTTAGTGTGTTAGATAAAGCAACAGCAAGCAGACTAAAATCACCCAAATCGTATTAGTGTTGATGGACTTGAACGAGCCACTCACAGCCGACCTATTAAGACAGTTTAAACCTTTATGCAGTTTTTTTATGCTCTCTGACACACACAGTGATTTCCTGTCGACTAAATGCAATATATCAACTAACAGTGGCACAGCCTCGTTGTGCAAATGCATCAGTTTCGTTAAGCAGGTCTTCCTGTTTTGAACAGGAATATTATTTTGATAATGCTGTATGGGTGGAGTTCCCCATTTCCCTCTTGCTGGATGTGGACTGTTACTGACTTGAATTCCAAGAACTCTCTGAAAATACAGAAAAGTGCAGAAAAGCACCTTTTGGGGTGCAGTGCTTGTTGTTGGGGGTGACATGAACTTCAGAAGCCCCAAAAGCAGACCAGTCTTACTGTAAATCAACTGGTAAGATGCCGTGACCTTGACGCCTTGTCGCGACAGAGGTCACTGTGTCAAAGACTAGTTTTAACACGTCTGTTATTTAAGCTTACATGTTGCATACTCATAAATTAAGTTGTGTTTAATTTAACTGCTGCACAAATTGTGAGAGTGAGAAGAACTGGGGTTTATAGGGGTTAATCCAGCCTCATGTAGTCTCACGAGGGCTGGAGAAGCATCTGTAGTGATCCTTATGTGCAACATTTCTCAGAAAGTGTGAAGTAACGTCATTCCTGTTTTATTGTTTCAAAAAGTACTGTACAGTTAGACATGAAGCTGCACCTGCAGGGATACAGTACCATTAGATACTTTCAACGTAGACTTAGATAACAGCATAAAAACTGCATTTTCTGGATTGAAGATGAAGAAGGCTGAGGAAATCCATAATATTTTAGTATCTACATTTTGTTTTTATGATACCTCTCAAAAGATACTGAGCCAAAGCTTAAAATATATAGTTTCTAAACAGTAAACATACCTCTGGAAATAGCATCACCAACAAAGACCACTTGTAGTTTTATTTGTTCAAGTTCCTCTATATAGTCTCATAGACCTCTATGGAATAAATTCATTGAATCAAATCCATGCAGTGTATTGACAGATTTCTTTCTTGCTTTCTCTTCCTTCTATTGTTGTTTTTGTATAATTAGTGATGCTACACAGTTGAAGGTCTGCCAGCAGGTTTTGGAATCACTTCGTTTATCGATTTTACCCTCAAATGATCCTGCAACTGATTCCTACAGGCTGAGGTCTTCCCCTTCAGCCCATTGACCGCAGGGTAACAGGTAAGCAGGGTGCACCAGGTCCCATCCCCGACCATTAGTAGTCAGCGTGACGTCACTGATCTGCTGCGTGGGGGGGGGGGCGTGTGGCGGCAGGTGAGAGCGCAGCATCGTCTCCTCTAGACGCAGAGCAGCGGAGCAGCGCAGCGGAGCGGAGCCATGGGAAAGCTTCAAGAATTTGATATCACTTTTACCAACAACAAGGTGGTGTACGGTCCGGGGGAGTCCATTAGCGGAACCGTGAAAATACGAACGGGCAACTCGCTGCAGTACAAAGGTAAGCTTTGCACCAGTGCGCTCCCACCGCAGGGACAGGAAGCGGCTGTGCCAGCGTGTCTCCACCGCCTGGATCAGTGAGGCTGAGGCGCGACGGAGGCTCGGTGTAGATAAACTTTTCCTCCGTGGCGGTGGGCGCAGACACGAGAGAGAATAGGTGGGCTGGAAATAACCAGTCTGTCGGCTGGTGTAACGGCTCATTTTGTGACCCTGACAAATTTGGTGCGTCCATCGTGGATTTTTTTGGGAGTGGACGGAGCGTCTCCACCCTCCACATGGCAGCAGCAGCCGCTGTGGGCTCTCAGCTGGTCGGTGCTGCTCGGTAGTCAGGTCTTCTGAGACCCACATCCTGGTCGTTATGACTTGTTGCTTCCATGTATTGTTTTTGACGAATCCTTTTAAGCGTTTGGGGATGTTGTGTTTTTCTCCCCAAAACATGAACAACAGGTGTTAATTTAACTTTATCGCTTCATTAAAACGTTTTTCTTCTCAAAAGTCTAGTTCTCATTTTCATGGAAGGAAATTTAAAGCTCCTACTTCTACTATAATTAATAATGAGGGGTAAAGTGGGTTAGTAAGGTGGAGGGCAGCTTGTGGAGTTGCCATGGAAGTACACAAAGGATCTATTGTATGTGAGGGATCCTAGAGGGGATTCTTGTGTGTTAATAGAGGGCTGCCATCAACTTTAACTAAACCACCTTTTCAAAGGAAGTTTGGCGCAGAGGCATGCTAACTGACAAGGACAGTAAATAAAGATGGCTTCTGGAAAATGCAGTGACGATATGGTTGATTTTTGGTGAAAATAAAGGCTTTAAATTTAATATTTCATAATCAGGATGTCACGCAAAGTACCAAACTGTGGTGACAGAGTCTCACGGTGCACTGGTTTAGTGCAGCATCTAGCAGGTGATGTACAATACTGATATGACAATAGAATAATTTCCATTTCATTCATGCTGTCTTTGAAATGCTTGGTCAAGTTGAGGGTTTTGTGATGATATTCTGCAGCACTTCCACCAGTTCTGTATGTCAAACATAGCGAGATTAATTTGCCATAATGCACAGGCTGACCTGAAGCAGATGGCGATACAGCAGAGGTCAAAACTCCCACTGAGCTCTGTTACACTGTAAGGTCACATGGATGTGGTTTGTCTGTATCTGACACCAGGTGTTATTCACAAATAAAACTGTGCAGTGGTGGCTGCTGGAGAGCTTCAGTCAAGTGAACAGCTCAATGAAAGTATTTTAAGATGCTGAAAAGAGCTCAAAGAGATTCTGTTGCATGTCTGGTGGTTCGTCCATCCAGGTTTATTTCTGTGTCGTCTGCAGCAAGAGGTCCAATTTCACACCTGCATCAAAGTGTGAAAACTTTGCTCACTGACAAATGCTGATACTATATTCATCTTTTTAAAGTAAAGTGGTTTTAGTTTGTGACATGAAGCCAATCAACAGTAGAAAAGGCCAAAAATCAAAACATGTTATATAAAATACATAAAATATTAGGCCCATGGGATGAATTTGGGTATATTTGTCAAGCATTTAATACACTGTTGGATTGCAAGCCTGTTTTGAGAGAAAGTAGGCACCATGTTTTGATGGTTTTAGTTGTGTACTCTGCTGTGCATTGTACCCTGAATATTTTTAAAAGAGGCATTTGTTTGGAAATGATCACAGTGACGAGAGTGTAATCTATAGATACGCATATGAGGCGTTCATGTAACTTTGAATAGTAGCAGATTTCTGTGGTTACATCCAGCAGGTAAAATGTTAAAACATGTAGTAGGTTTCTCTTTTCCTTTGTAAGTCAACGAGTTTTCTCCACCCTCTGCTCTGATAAAGGTGTATTTACTGTTCAGCTGTCAAATGCAGAGTTGACTGCAGCATTGGAGGGCCTTTATCTAGTGTTTGTTGTTTGCAGTTTTTTTTATTACAGCAAATACGTCTGATTGTTTTGTCCCTCAGGGAATTTTAAATGACACTAAATCCTGCCTATGTAAGAGCTAATGCACACGGTGGTTTTGTTTTTGCCAGTTTAAGTCCTTCAGCCAGAGTCCTCCATTGACTTCTGAGCAAAGATACCCCAATCGAAGAGACTAGGGCTCCATCTCAGGCTTTCAGCGTGCCCGTTAATGTACTTTAAATGCAGAGGCTGCATTATGTGTCCCGTGACATCACCCCTCTCAACCCTGGCCGCTCATGATTCCATCAGTCAGACAGCTTGAATCAAGCTGAGGCCGTGTCTGGATTTCCTGTTTTTGTGTCTTGAGAAGAGATTGCAGAGGAGTTGTTGGTTTTTTACTGTAAATCTGGACACTCACTGTTTAGACAGTTAGAATAGGTTCTTGATTTAATCACATCATCAGTCACATAGGCAGGGAGACCATTTCCACATTCATTGCGATAATAATGCAGATTAAGAGGGGGTACATTCCTGGAGCAACCGGGCCATTTAAAAAAAAAAAAAACAAACCCAATGGCAGTGCAATCAGTGATGACTCTTTTCAGCCAAAGAGTGATTTTCCTTTTTGATCATTTGATTAAGAGGAACAGTAAAATCTGGCCACTAAGCATTTGTCTTGTCCACATGTGGAACTAGTGTAGTGCTTAAAGTAGTTAATCAACAGGAAGTTAATTGTCAACAGTTCCTCCAATCCATTCAGTTTTCCCATTCATCTTCCACTCAGTGGCCATGAGTCCCTGAGAGTTGGTTTTAAAAGCAGCTGTCTGTCAGAAACATGCATGGCAGAATCCGTCCTGTGATATTTTACCAATGAGCAGTGCTGGTCTCGTTAATCAGGACCTGCATTGTGTAAAAGTAAACCATAAAGTTTCGTTTCTTGTCCTTTTAGTGTGTGTGTGTCTGGGATGATGTCCATTCCACAGACTGTGGCACCATATGAGCCACATGGATCCATTTTTAGTGTGTTATTTACATTGGATTGTGATTCAGGTGTGTACAGTTACCAAGTTATATGATGAAATAAATACAGAGGGATATTAATAAACAGATATAAACTCTCTGAAGATGCTGAATAATGTAGTGGCTGAATTCTCAGCCTTACTCTATTATTGATGATGAAGACCATTAGACAGCATTTTATTGATTAGCTTCCTTACAAAGACGGTCATTAAAGCAGAGTCATGAATGCATGAATATAAGTACATGAAAAAGCCACTTCTGCACATTACTTACACATATTGTTGAACTTGCTCTACAACCCAGAAACCTTTATTGCAAGAAATTATTTCACAACACTCAGTGTGATGTCGTTTATTCATCATGGTAAAAAGTAAGGAGGGGGTGGTGATGGGTGTGTCGTGCCATCTGACGTTCACTCCCTTCACAGGCTAATCATTTACCAACAACACAATCGTGCCACTTCAAGACTGAAATGTCACAACACCTATTTATTCAAGACATTCATGGTTCCCAGAGGATGAGGCCTATTGATTTTGGTGATCCCCTGACTTTTCCTTTTGTTCCACCATGAGGTTGACATTTGTGGTTTCCATTGAAATGCCTCGACAGCTATTGGATGTCGTGAAGTTTGGTAATCACATTCATGTTCCCCTTAGGATGAATTGCAATACTTCTGGTTATCCCTATGTGAATTTAGTATGTAAATATATGCCATCTACAAACTACATTTTCTGTTGTTGATTTGGGATATTGACACACTAAAAAAGGTTGTCACTGAGACGCAGGCGATCCCTCTGTGTTGATGTGAGTTATAGATCTGAGCTAGCAGGCGTAGCCAGCCTGTCTGTTTGGTTTAGTCTCCTCTTGTGTCTTTGTCGGCTTCCCAGCTCTTAAAAGCAGGTATAGTCACCTGATACAGGAGATGTTGCTGTTTTGACTCAGTGTCTCAGCTTGTATGGACATTTTATCTCATGTGGGACATGGATGTATTGATGGTTTACTTGAGGCTCCAACACTCAAAAATGACACGTGCAGTCCTGGTGACTGTCTGCTAGTGAAGAGCGAGACGGTTTTGGAGCAGTTTAACAGGAAATGAATCATCGTAAGTGAAAGTCCACTTGAGCTGACTTCCTGCCAGTTTGTAATGTTACTTGTATTTATCTTCACCGTACATCTGAGTAGACTTTAAAACAGAGGCTTGTGTAAATGAGACGTTTCGGTGTGTAGTTCTTTTGTATCTCAGGTGACAGTAGTGGATCTCTTAGCTTTCAGCAAAGCAGGAAGACAAACATGTCACTGTAATCCAATCATCATCTGTGGTAATGCAAACCACAGGCTTTATGTAAACAAGACTAGACGTACCCTCAGGTTCACATGACGCTGGCCATAGGTATGTGTATGCAAACACACACACACACACACACACGCCTATTTATCACGAGAGGTACAATTCAGTGTGTGAAAAAAGGAGGAAGCTCTCTAAAGTCTGTGCTTTTGGAGCTTGACCCATACAAGAGAGTAAAATTCATGGTGAGAAATTCTTTTGATTTTGAACATTTTTTTTAGATATGACTCAAGTAAGTCCAACTTCTCCTCCAACTTTATGGAAGTGAATACTAAATCATTGGAGTACCTCCTTAACTGCTTAATGCTTTAGGAACCCTAAACCTAATTAGGAACTGATTTAGCAAAGTCTGCACATATCAATGCAGCGGTCACAGTGAATAATCTGCAATATCACTAAAAAATCAAACACTTAATCCTTTGTGTAATTTAAAGACCTGTATCTTGTCTTGTTTATTCATTTGTATGACACTTATATATAAGTGTATCTGACATTGCAATAAATGAAAATGTATGCTCAGCGTGATAAAAAGTTACATAAATATGATCATGTTAAATATGATCAAATATGATCGAGATGGTTGGAGAGAATTCTGTCTGTGCACAGCAGACATACAGGGACTGACAGTGGGGATGTCGACCAGAGAAATGCATCCTTTGGATTAACGGATTAATGCTGATTTAGCAGTTTATTCATCACTGTTGTGACTCCAGCTGATATCCTTGAGGCAAACACTGTGTTTAAAGAAAAGTGAAGTGAAATGGACCCAGAACAAATCAATGAATGCAGTGTATGAGTATCTCTTTATTCTGACTCATGAAGACATCCCTGGAGGCCAGGGTTTCTGTGTGGCTGTCTAGACTCAGGGGCCTGAGTAAATCATGACATCACTGCCCCAAGGGTGGCTGATATCTGTGAGATCTGAGATCTGTCTGAAAAACAGAAGAGCTGCACTGAAGGCACCACGGGTTTTTACAGCCTCATCCTCAAAGTACATTATAGTGATGGAATTAATAAATAGCAAAGAAAGTTACGTTAAAGTGTTACATTAATTTTACATTAAAAAGTAAGAACAAAACAGACAAAGTATTATGGACTTTAAGGGAAATATTGCCTCCATTTATTTGAATATACAAACTGTTGATGGTAAATGTAGTCAGCTGGAGCTATTGAACGTCAGTGTGTGCTATATGAATTGAAAAAGTAGTGTTTTTCTGTTTGTGCATCTGTGTCGCACAATGTCGGCAGTGCCTACTTGTCCCAAAATGCATTGCCCTCAGGCTCTCTCTGGGCTGGTGTTGGTGACAACATCCAAGGAATTTCTGCAGCAGAATGATTTATTTTCTGTTGGGATTAGAGGCAATTTGAGCAAAGGAACCACCAATCACTGTTTGCTCTCGGAAACTCAGCTTCTGGATGGTCCCCGCTTGGCCGTCCGTTGCTGCGTTTCTTTGGCCATGTACTTTGCTTGAATAAATATGACTGAATATCTGAGTCAGCCAAAACACTGTGAAATGTGTCCTTGTCCATAGTAATCCCTGCACTGGGATGCGATTTTGCTATATTTACAATATAAGCAAAGAGAACAAGGAAGCTGAAATAGCCTGTTGTTCTTCCTTGCCACTAACTACCTCACTGTGCAAGTCAAATGATGGTGCTGATGCTGAAAGAACACATTTTGCAGCAGGGGAACTTGCTTTCATGGTCAATATACACACACTTAGGTATTTATTGCTTAATTTAACTGCATTCAACACTGAGTGGACATCCACACAATACTTGGGGAAATTTCCCTTTAAAGGCAGGGTCTGCAACTTATTTTAAAAGTACTTTTCGTCATATTTGTTAAAATTCAACACATGAACTTTAAATCGTGGCTCAGCAGTAGACTGCCATGAGTTACCAGCACACAGCACACACCCACTGAGCCGAAGAATGCGAGAGAGAGAGTCAAAGTTCTCAAATTGTGTACTGAGACAGGCTTTCGTTTAGTGGGCTAACCTTTCATCCATGGAGCTAACCCACCAGCACAAAGCACAACCTCAGAGTTAAGTGAGCAGTGTGCTGAGCTAAAGGTAACGTTGCATCCATGGCGGCTGTTTTGCTTGTGCTTATATGATTGTGGCATTAAGCAGGGGTGTTTATTTATCAGACTGAAAAGCCGAGAGAGGATCTCAGTCAGCAGTTGTATAATTTCCCCTAAGGGAAGAACAAAATAACTATCTATCTATGTGTCTATCTACAGAATGAATGAGGGAATCGCCAGTCTTCTTATCACTGTTGTGGATTCCAGCAGTAACGTTAGTCAGGCGATGTGTATATTTGTCATGGAGGAGCTTTGGAGGAAAGCCTGAGGGGAGGAGGTTTTATGGTTGGATACTTCAAATATCTAGCCACTCTTGCTAGTTTCCTAAGATTGTAGATTAAAGTTTTCTTGGTGGTCCTTCCACCCATAGGAACATAGGCATATTTTGATAGGCTGTCATGACCTTTTAGCATACTTCAATTTATTTTGTGATGAATTACTGCTTAATTAGATTATTTGTAGTACTTGCTCTCTTTGTCTTTTTTAGACTTGATTGTTATTAAGGATTAAACCGTGTGAATAAATTATTTTTAACTTGAGAACAAAGGGTTTTTATCCCTCTGACTCTGGCGTCCTTTGTCCTCAATTGAGGGACATGACACATGATTACATGGTGAGAATACCAGTGACTCAGAGTGACTCCATTCTCTCGCTGCCCTTCAATGTGGGTGGCAGGCATTGATCCACATGTACTTCTTCAGTCATTGTGCTGTGCCCATGGAGGTGGTGCCGTCAGCTGGAAATCTTGGCACCAGCTGCTCTCTCTCCCCTTGGTCTTAGTCATGTTAATAATAACTATCCTTTGACCTCCATAACCAACAGTCTGCCTAACTCCACGGCTGGTTATTTAGGTCTATCATAAGCGGATTCTGCCTCATTCCCCCTGATAAGCACAGACACACCCCTGATCACTCCCCCTTTTCCTCTCTTTAAAAAGCTGCCCCACTTCCTTTGCTGTGTGACATGGGTTTGCAGAGAGGATGTCAGTCGTCTGTGGAAGTGGAACAAAATGTTGATTAGTGCCAACAAAAAAAAACTAAAGATAGAATGCTTGTCAGCTTGGAGATAAGAAGTTGGTTTATGGAGTCAGCTGGTATGTTGCGAAATGTGATGTTATGTGTTCGTGCAGGCCCACATGGTTAATGGATACAACCATAATTTAAAGATACACTGATCAATATTTTTATATTAACACGATAGTAATAAACTGTATGTCAGACAGACAGAAAGTAGAACACATAGTATGGTAGCTAAAGGAAAAAGTATGTATTTTTGTTTGTGGCAGATTATTCCTAAAATGTATTTGTCTTTTTCATTAAACCAGGTTAGATTTTTAAATTAAAGTAGTATTAGTTTAAAAAAAAAAAAAGGTGTTACAATCGTAAAGATGGCAGAGAAGCAGGACATGGTGTTTGTTGAGAGGGTTGAAGGGCGGTGAGGTTAGGGTGGATCTGAATTGAGACCAATCTGAATTGGTCTCACATTGAGACCACATTGAATAACTCACGGCAGGACACACAGATAAATATATTTTACTGGCCATACATAAAGGTGAACCTGTGTGCGTGTGTGTGTGTGTGTGTGTGTGTTTGGTCCAGCTTTTGAGAAGTCATGACAGGTTTCAACCATCATTTCATCTCCCCCACATGCTGCTCATCCTTCATGGACTTCTCCATCCTCACCTACATTTTTAGACAAAGCTTGTCCTTTGTCATAGTTGCAGTTAATTCCACTGCTTATACCTGTGAGGACAAATGCGTGTATGTGTCTTGTGTCTCAGAAGAAAGCTGGTGATGGGAAAGTTGTCTGTTTGGTTCACAGAACAGAGGGATGGGTGAAAGAATGGCACTGAACCTCCATTTGTTTCTGTAGAGCTGTTCTGTGGCCAACAGGTCTGAACTGTAGTTGTACAGAGCAACTTCCATATATGACTGTACGTAGCTTAGTGTGAGAAGGATGTTCTTTACATAACGTAGTTCAAATAAATCAAGCAGTTTTTGGATTGGAACTGTATGCAGTATATGTCACTCTCCATGTGGCAAAAAATGTCAAATATTCTCTAATGTGAGGATTTTATGCTTTTTTGTGTTTTTATATCATTAAAAATGACATATCCTTTTAATTTTGGACTGAACAAAATAACAATTTAAAGACACCTTAGCTGTACAGGCTAAGCAGTTATCAACAGATTATTTGTTATTGAAAAGAAAAAGTTGCACACACATTTTTTATTGTCATTTTTGATTTGGGACATTTGATGGTTCCAGAAATGTATAAATTATCACTGATGCAGCTTCCATCTTCTCAAATCATGATTTCAGACCCTGTCACTACCCCAGTGCTGTAAATAAGACATGCGCGTTCCTGAATTCTCAGTTGATAAGCAGCAATAATTTAAAGTTTCTATTTTGAATATATGCTTGTTTCTTTTTTCTTGTCACTTTTTTAGCACTGGGTCATTGGAGGCAGCGGGTTTCAGGTCTTTTGTCTTGACATGTTTTTCCTTTACAAGCCCCAGGCTATCAGCAGCTGTTGTTGCTGAACCTACTTGCCCTAAAAACAAAGGTCACTCCTGACACAACGAAATTTGTATGTCCTGTGCTACCTCCATGTCCGCCTACTACCGCAGTGGCTCATGATACCAAAGGGTCACGAATAGCACAAATGACCCCTGTTTTTGAATGGTACTCATGAGTCAGATATCGATGCTGCAAATAATGATAACATTATAGCAGCTCGAACACACCTGCAGCAGAGAGTCCGCTGTGACTGTGACAGTTACTTTCAGAGGGAGAGAAGATCTGAAAGTCACTGTTGGGGCTCAGCTGAAATTAAATGACTAATCTTACAAAACAGTACAAAACACAGGCAGTTTTATCAATCAATGTAAATGTAGTACAAACACAACATACTGGATAGGGGTGTAAAGACACCTGCTGTTCTTTCCGACTAAACTGTGGTCTGTGATTCATAATGAGCAGATCTCAACTGTCATAATTAAGGAGATGGATCTTCACCAACGCCCAGTTTTGTTTTCTATTTTAATAAAGTTCTGTTTCAGCTGTTTCCAGAGTTTTCTCAAACGTATTGATTGACATCTTGATTTTAAAAAGCTGTTTTTGATGGTTTTTTTTAAGATGATTCTAAAACAAGTTATGAAAAAAGCTGCTTGTGTCTAGCACCAGTTCACTGTCCCTTTACATGCAATACACGTCGTTAGAGTCACAACGATTAGATGCCCTAGAATAGTGTGTGGCAGTACTCTCTTCTTTGCCCTATGGATACACCCTATCCCACTGTCTGCAAGAAGCTGACGGTGTGCATGAGCCTTTACAGACTATATCTAACAACAGTAAAATGAGATCAGGTCAGCTGAGGACACTGCTGATTTCCACAAGGGAGATGCCAGTGCTTAAAAATAGGTCTCTGCTGATGATGATACCATCAAGAGTGATCATAAGATGATGGAGAGGCAGTGTTTTCACATCTTATTTCCCAAGCAAGCCTCATAGAAATAAGACAGCAAAATAGAAGCTGCTGATTGTGTGAGTATCTTAAACGTTCTGCTGTACTGAAAGACAGAATACAGAGGCAGTGTGTGTCTCCCCAGGCTGTGGGGAGGCTCTGATGTCTGTCTGGATTTGAGGCTAATGCAGCAAATTGTGAACATTTCGTGGCATGACGGGCAGCGTTTGAGGGAGCGTGCAGAGTACAGATTACACGTCTGCTGGTTGTTTTATGATGTAACTTCTTCGGGGATAAGCCTCTTACACATGCATGCAAAACATACGCGGGGATGGGTGTGTAGTGTGCACATAAACACAAACATTATGAACAGATCTGACTAAAGTGTGTAAACCTTGTCAGCAGCCATAGAGGAAGTGAATACTGAAAGCTTGGGCTGGTCAATGATAGAGTGCTGACAGCATACTTTCTAAGCAAAGAAGTGTGAAATAAGTGAAAGGTGATGAGAACTAGTTTGACATGGTCAATGTCATAGATTATCCAAACTCGTTTGGTGTTTTGATATTGGTGGTGGAGAGTGCTATCTAACATGCGGCCCCAAAATCTCCCAAAGGTGTGAAATTGGGTTAGGATATGATTAATCACATATAATTCACATCATTTGCACACACATCAAACCACCAGTGAACATGAATGGAAGCTGCATCTGCATTTGGTATGTTTCTCCACTCATTCATTAAAGTTTTCCTTTAATTTGCCACCTGTCTGCTCATTCTGAAGCTTAGTGATGCGATACAGCAAAGGATGTTGGGTAGCTGCAGACATTCTGAATGGGCCCCTTTTGACTGCTGGAACTTTTCCAGCAACCTTTCAAGGGACTTTCCTGACTTTCCTGACTTTCCCGACGCAACCAAAGTACATTTTTAATTCATAGTGGGTGATTTTGAAATGTTATCTTTTATTTAGAGATGTTTGTGGTTCTTTTGACGTTGTTAGTGTACACTATGTGCTGTTATGCATATATACAGTCTCTCCTCGACACTGTCGTACTTAAGTCTCTCTTGAAAAGATCTCAATCTCAGTGAGTTTACCTGATCAGCTTATATTCTGCCTCTGTACGTCTCATCTGTACAAAGTTGCAACAATAAATGACAAAGAACAACATGGTATCATGGTAAACTGCCTCAAACCTTTATGGGATGATCCTAATCTTCATGGTTCTTGAGATGTGGAAACACACAATCACCAATGCACTAAAAGAACATTTAGAGAGTCTTGTTCCTGCATATTGTTCTTGTGGCTTCTTAGTTCCTGAGACTGTGCGGTTGAAAAGCTTTAATAGAGGCATGAAGCTGCACATTAATTTCATCTTTCTTTCTCCGAAGTAGCTCTCAGTGCAGCGTTTCAGCGTGTTACTGATCTCACAGAGGGGTAACTCAGGACGTGTCTGAACAAACAGCACAGGCTCTGTTCTGCTGCAGGGGATTCCCTTACAGTCAGGAGTAATAGATCATAAGATCAGGTGGCCGTGCTTGACATGTCTCTCTGAGAGACATTAGAAAGGAGACGAGGGAGGGACATGTTGGAAAAGAGAGAGGGCCTAATTGTTTGCAGCGCTTAAAGATTTAATGAAGGTAGTAAGTGTAGCATCGGATTACTCTGCTGCCCTGTGGTACAGAGCGAAGGCTGTGACCTCCCGAGTTTGTGGAGGAAACTAGAAATGCTTTTAACAAAAGGTTTTAGAAATATTCAGGGAACAGAGGGTCAGTGGTTTCTGTCAGTGCATTTTATTCTCTGCTCCTCAAGGCTATTAAAGCTACTAGAAAAAATAATGATCTTAAAACTTCCCCAGAAAACATGTGTTCTGTTTGGGTTCTGACCTCGCTGTTAAAGTGAGTCTTGCAGAGATATGACAAAACCAAATTGGGATTCATCTCTGTGCAGTCTGTAGGAGGTAAACTTGTTTCCCTCCATGAATAATGCAAGTACAAGGTGGTCTGTCCGCCAAACAGGGCCCAGTAAATACACACGGTCTCTTAAAATGTAATCTTAATCTGAATGCCTTCATTACTACCATCAGAGGACGTTTCACGTAAATAATAGGTACTGCATGTTTAAGAACATTTTGACATGAGGCTAATTAATGAAAGTTGTTCAAGCATTATGCCACCAAATTATGTCTAAAGCCAACTTCTAATGTAACTGCTTCTTTATCAAACCTCACCAGACAATAGTTTGAACTGCTGCATCTCCTGCAGGTTGTGTGGTTTGTAACATTTCTGCAGAAGCTTCATTTACAACAGTCCGGTCTTATCACACAGACACTGCTTTGGAAGTTTCCCTGCCTCATTATGCTGGAATGTATAAATGACGTCTGAGGAGCCTTTTAGTGCATGTGAGGAATGCAGATCACTTCATGTAATTCAAACAGCCTTTTCTAATCTCATTCACACTCCTGACCCACTTCAGGATGAAATCCTAGTCGTTGTGAAGACACAGTTCCCTGGTGTGTTTTGTCTGAGAGGTCAAGGGTTTCTTCATTCTGTTTTGTTCTTATAAAGTTCAGGCTTTAAACAAACTCACTGAGGCCCCTTTGTGCTTCCAGCGTCAGCTGAAACTGGACTCAGTGTAATCAGTGTAAATAAGGATCTGTCATTACCCCCCCCCCCCCCCCCCCCCCCCCCCCCCCCCCCCCCCATGCTGACTCGTTTATCCCATGCACTGATGCCACAGGCACAGCTCTGCCTTTTTTCCTCAAAAAACAGTTGTTAATTTTTCTCACTTCATGTTTAGTATTAAGTGTACAAAAATAAATTGCTGAAAGTAAACATGAGCTTTTTGTTTGGAAAATCAGCAAATATCAGTATTCTGTAAATGGTGCTAATCTTCTGAGCAATGGATGCACTGAAGTTCCTGCAGAGGAAGTGGAAAAAAATATGCTGGATATTGCTATAGGCACAAACAACATGAAGACAGTAGCTATAGAAACGTTTATACCACAATATACCCCACAGGTGTGGGTAACAGTGTGCTTAACTGTATATAACCGTAGTAGCGGTACATATATATGTATATAGTTTAGCAGCAGGCCTAAGCATGATGAAACACTCTGATAGACTCTTTGCTGATGTACAAAAATAATGGACGGAGTTTAAGTAAAGAACACTACAACACAGAGGTGTGGCGTTTTCTCTCCCAGTCAGCAGCTAACTGCACTAAAAACAGGATATACTTTACAAATGTACAATGGCACAACACAGATAGCAATCTAAGAGCAGTTTTGAGGAACTTGTACTGCATTTGAGTGTACTTTCTGCTTCAGCGCCACTACATCTCAGAGGGAGATATTGTTTATTACAATACATTCATTTAATAGCTTTAGTTACAAGTTATTTAACAGATGCAGATTATTGATACAAATATAAATCATGTAATTACTACTTAGTACTATAGTACTATCATAGGTTACACTAACCAGCAGTATATAAAGTAATGACAAATAGCTCCACCAAAGTGATGAACACCTTACTGCACCTTAATGACTAATTATAATCTAGTAATGTAATATACATATTTCTGAAATGGACCATACTGCTAATTGAGCACTTTTACTTTTGACAACTGAAGTGCATTTTGATGCTATTAGCTTTGTAGTTTTACTAAAGTGAGGTTTTGAATGCAGGAACTCTACTCCATGGCCATCAGTGCTGGAAAAAAAATGTTTAATTTGAAAATCATGACCCTAAAAGCGAAAGTCAAATCGAATCTTGGATTTGGGGAATCACCCTAAGTGGTATTGCTGCTTTTAATGAAGTAAGAGAACACTTCCTCCACCACTTTCTCAACAGTACCACACCTTCAGCTCCCACCCACTACACCCTGTCCTAACCCACATCAGAGAAGCCTTTGTTTCAATAAAAAACAGCAGTCATGTTCAGGGAGCCCGACCTGAAAACACTATCGATTGCATCTTCTCTCCTGGATCTGTTTGCGCACACAGTCTGATTGTAAAATCTAATGAGTAGTAGCACTAGGATCATCATCCGCCTACAGACGCTCTCATTGAACCGTGGAGAGGATCTGGACAGACTCCAGTGTGTTGGCAACAAATCCAGGCAGCTGCTGAGTCAGAGCATGCTCTGCTGCTGGCTTCCCCCTTACTACTGAGTATCAGTCTCCTTCAGGCTGTGGTTTACTTGGTGTAGATTCCTGTGCTGCCAGTTAAAAGGTGTGATCTATAGCTGCTGGTGTCGAGTAGACAGGTTGAAACCTGTAAGCTTCACAAAACCAAACTAAATCCTGTGAGTTAAGTTTGCACTGCACATTTCAGTCTGAAAACGCCTTTGTGAGGAGCTATTTGAACCGGGCCGTATACATTTAGCAAGGATCTTGATCATTAAACACATCGTCCCTCCTTGCCCAAAAAATAAATATTAAAAAACATTTCCTTACCAAATGCTGCTGTAACTAATCAATACTGTATTTTCAGATGTTCTTCTTGTGTGTGCTCCTGCTATCTATAAGTGTCAGGGGCAGCCAGATTAATCTCCAGAATTTGCACAAAAAGTGCTGCCAGAATTATTTTTATATAATAAAAGATGGGAATTTAAAAAAAGCTCACATGTCAAAAAGGTTTCCAGGCTTGGCTGAGGTGAAAATGTTGTCCGAGCATTCGACAGAAAATGCAATGAAGGCTATTGGAGACTGATTATTTGAATAAACAATGACATACTGGCACCTGTCCGGTGCCAACTGGACCTCATCTGCCATTTGGAACCGTTACAGTGTGGCGACTTTGCCCTGGTCGTCCTCTGTGCAGCTCAGGATACTCATCCCTCGTCTCTCCTCCAGAGTGAGGTGGGTGGTTCAGTGTCTGCTGAGGTTGTTCTCATCAGACAGATCACAGCCCATGAACTTTGCAACTCTGCATGCAAAGTTTATATTATGTTCATTCTAATGATTACCGGGATAGGGGAGATGGTGTGCTTCTGTTCCTGGGAAAGATAATGTCTCATTTTGGGGATAAATATGAATCTCCACTAGTCACTGTTACATTCCTCCACTCCACCAGAACACCAAAAATATAAGGGATAAATAAAGCAGGATGTCAGGTAACATAATGTTGGAGGTCAGATAGCTACACACATCACAACATCATTAACATAACAAACGCCATAACAGAAGCAACAGTGAAATTCCATTTGTATTTGTTGTATGTGTTACTCCATTTATCGTGTCTGTCCTCTTAACATTCATTCACGTAACAGTACCCGAAAGAACTAGAATTGGATGGACAGATAGCAGATAACTATACTTGTTTAACAATTTAAGTATTTCTTCTCGCTTATATGAAATCTCCATAATTATTTACCCAGCAGGGGAAAAGAGGATGACCGCTTGATGACCTCTGCAAAAATTAAAAGTCACATGAGGTTAAATAGAACTTGCCCATACTAGGCACATGTAGGCTTCAGGCTAAGTGTAGGTTTTAGATTCCTACTGCCCTCATGGAGTCTGTGATATCATCTTTATATCTAGATTTGCATCTCATCATCTCAACTGCTGGTTCATCTGGCTCCAGACTGGCCTATTATTTAGCCACAGATAGCCAGTCTCTGCCAAAGCAGCCCATCTCTTGTGACACAACTATGCACTATTCAGCTCTGCTGCAGCTGCTTTTCCTGCAGCCACTCATCCTGCTGCTGCTGCTGCTGTGGCAGAGGATATTAACAGATTACCCCTTTACTGACCTTTCATAGGCTGAACTCTTCACTTTTGCACAACAGACAGCTGTAAACAGTATCGTTTCTCAGTAACGGCCCTCTTCTGTGTCATATTTGTGTACTTTACATTTATATTGTTGCTTCTGTGAAGTGTAATGACTCCAGAAAGCTTGCAGGGTGTCTTAATGTGGAGTATAAAGGTATTATCCTCCTCCATGAATGAGGCAGATGGCTGGAGGAGCAGATTGCAGGGTTTAATTAATGACCAAATAAATGGACGTTAGTCTGCATGGCTGAAGGGCACCGTTTCATTTTGTGAGCTGCAGATTTTGGTTTTTGTTTTAAGCGGCAGCACAGGTCCCTCCCTCTTCCCCCAAACTGTGCCAGCAGTCCTGCCAGTGTGGAGAGCGCAGCCATCTGCCACTCTGAGAGTGTGTGTGTGTGCTCTGTGATGCCAGCACAGGATCTTGCGTGGGTGTAAACAGTCAGACTGAAGACAATATGTGGCATGATATGTTTTACATCAGAGTCTGTGTTTATGTTATTTCATTTTATTTTTTATTTTTATTTTTGAGTAGTGACCACATCATTTCTGTTCTATTGTATCAAACTGTTGAGTATAGTTGATATGATGAGAACAGGTAGATATGTTAGATATCCCTAATATCTCTGGCTGTATTAGACCATTGTGGGAAATGTTACAAAGCAACAAGAAAGAAAGCCTGATAGCAATATTGTATTAACAGGATATTTGCATCAACATGATGAAGTACTTTGGTGTCAGTACTTTAAATGACAGATTTTTAGCTGTGCTTGCTTTGTGGGTCAAGGGATGGTCAGTCCACCACCTTGGTCCCGACTGAAATGTACCTGCAGCTAGCTCCACCAGCACTGCAGCTTGGCATTTTTTCATGGATTGCCAATGAAATTTGCTACATTCATGTTCCCCTCAGGATGAATTTGAATGACTTGGTGACTTTAACTTTTCATTTTGTACCACCTTCCAGCTGAGTTTTGAATCGTCCAGTACTTTGCATTATGACCACATACCTGCAAAACTAATTATATTCCTCAACATCAGCATGTTAGCATGCGTGTTCCTTGTCTTGTTTACCGTTTCTCTCGTCAGATTTGACCAGATTTAGGAGTTATGGGGTGTTTCTGTTCCGTATTGTTTATTATTGTGGTGCAGCTGTTTGAATTAAGACAAAATTAGTCATTGATGCAATGGGGAAGTTTGAGAAAGGAAAGAACAAAGTAAAGGCCTCCAGGTGTCACACTGGGATAGCTAAAAAAAAAACATTTAGAACAATACTTAGCAGTATCTGTCTGTCTGTCTGTCTGCTTATCAGAATCCTTAGATAATACCGAGGCTTGGCCATCTTTCTGTTTAATCCTCTGGCTTCTGTCACAGTTTTGGTGTGTGTGTGTGTGTGTGTGTGTGTGTGTGTGTGTGTGTGTGTGTGTGTGTGTGTGTGTGTGTGTGTGTGTGTGTGTGTGTGTGTGTGTGTGTGTGTGTGTGTGCGCGCGTGCACAGTATCAGAGGGTTTTCATTTCCTCGCACACAGATCAGCAGAGAGACAGGAGAGTTGAAAGAGGCTGTGTTTAGTGCTGGTCCTGCTGCTCACTTAAGTGTTTTTCCTTGTGGGATGAGTGTTGATGTCAGTCATATACATATCCAGCACGAGTGTGACCTTAAAAAAGTGGAGTAAAAAAGATGTTATCTTCTTGATTCTCAAGCGTGAGAAGAAGATCACATCATTTCCTGTACCCGAAGCAGCAGCGCAGGAGGACATGCTGCAGTTTTCTTGTGTTAACCTCATCCACTGGCAGCAGACAAGACAAAAAATGCATTTATCTCACATTAAAAGCCATCCTCACTCCTCTTGGCTGGAAAGCATTTATGGTGAGGAGCAATGACAACCATTGCAAACCAAAGAAGAAAAAAAGTTTTTTGAGGAAAACACTGGATCAAAAAAGGGTCTCTTTTTGCATTCCTCTGTATTATCAGTAATTCTGATCTTTTAACACAAACATTATTATCAGACTGTTGTGATTATTTACCAAAACAGCAGAATGCACCAGAGGCCCATAATGATTTAATGAGTCATTGTCATGCTAATCAGTGTATATTGTGCAGGCGATCTGTGTTTTTTCACAGTGTGGTGTCCAAACATTCCAATATTCTCTTTCCAAATAAAGGAAACATCAGCTACAGGAGACTTTAGCTGAAATTAGTCAGATTGACACAAATGTCAAGTACTTTACATGAACATGCTTTACATGTTGGTCAGACAAAACTGCAACGGCATTTTGGTTTGGGGAAACTGCTATATTATCAATGAAGAAATCTGCAGATAAATAAATGATACAGGTTAAAAAAAAAAGACCTACAGTTGTCATGTTTGGATGTTTCTTAGTAATCCTGCGCTAGAAAAGGTTTTTCAGACTGTAGATTGACTCTTTTTCTCCTGTCTTTCCACAGCCATCAAGGTGAACTGTCAGGGCGCCTGTGGGATCTCCAACAAAATGAACGACAACTCATGGGCTCTGGAGGAGCAGTACTTCAACAGCACGTTGTCAGTTGCTGACAAAGGTGATGACAGCAAATGCTTGATTTTGTACTTACTAGGTAGCCTAATCCATCTCATGTGTACTACAGTTTTCACTTCGCACAGTGGAAAAACACTGGTCTGGTCGTTAAATAGCACAGCACATCATGTTAGCATGACTGCGTAGATTATATACAGACATCCTATATATGAAACAAACTGTTTAATCCCTCTCTTCTGAGAGCACTGAGAAGTCAGCACCTCCACATCCCTGTCATAACAACACTGTATGACGTGACAGAGCGTCCTGCCTTTCACCTCGTTTGGTTTATGGGATATCTGCTGCAACAGGCTTAATCTCACAACAGCCGCAGCAGGTTTTTGCAGCTTCGTAGTGAGGAGTTAAAGCTTCAATCAGTCAGAGTAACAGTCCCACGCAGGGATGTTCCAGCCTGCCTCTCTGCATGCTGCCTCCCTGAGGTGAGACGTAGTGAGCTGTGTCCAGCAATGTCCAGCCGTGTCTGATGAAAAGGTTGGGCATGCTCCATAGACGACGGTTTTAGATTTTTTCCTCCAAACTCTGGGTACCATCGTGCCCTGCTGCACTGAGGCCCGGCTTACCCGCGGAAACAGGAGCTTACAGGACCTTTTGTTGTGACCGTGATCTTCCATCTCTTGTGTGCGCTGCTGATACCGCCCACAGCCAGAAGGTTAAATGTGCCGTGCATGCATGAAATCTGTTGTAAATGCAAATCGCACTGTGGAACTTAAAGGAAGTTGTTAGAGCATGTAATCCATGCTGGTTAAAACACCATGAAGCAGTTCAATGTTTAACTCTTGGAGTCAACATGTGGTATTCACCGGTCTACATACACTGTGGTATACTACTGCTGTGCATTTGCTCAAATACTCAGAAGACTGCTGAAGTAAGGAGTGAGTAAGGAAAGGATCAGAACATTTGTTTTGCCTCTGTGTAGAATACATTTAAATACTACATTAACTTATGTATAATTTTCAGTGGACAATACCACAAAATGAGAATGACCAGAGGAATAGCTTCTGGATATTTACATATTTTGAGAACAACAGATGAAATATCACTAATCATGCAATGTGAGAAAAGATTTTCTTGAAATTTGGATGAATGCACCCTTTAATCTCAAATTGGACTTGTCACTAAACTAAAAGGCATGTGTTACCTCCACTTGTTTAGAATGTGGCTCTGCTTTGTGTCAACATTGTGCTGTTATCTGGAAGAATTCAAAGTAAGTTGGAGCTCTGCCCCACTTCAGGATATACTAGCAGGAAATTAGACTCGCTGAAACACAAATAAGATTCTGAAGCTGGAAACAAACTGAACTGAGGGATTACACTGGATGTTTTGTAAGATAAAATACTGTTATAGATTCACATTTCTTATTGTGGTATCCAATTGTGCTTCTGTTCCTTTCTGTTTACGTTCCTTTCTTACATTCTTACAATGAACCGAGATGTTTTTACATCAGCTTAAATTACTGTATCGTTTGACAGGAGTTCACACAGAATCAGGACTATTGTTGGATCAAATGTCAAACAAGGAAGTGAAAAATAAGCTTCAAAGCAGGCACAAGTCACTCTCAGGCACACATATGAACACACCTGCCACACAGTAGCACACACAGCATGCACGAGTATGGCATACCACTGCATGAGCTCTGGTCTGAATGATGCATGGATACAGGTCTTTTGTGGCAATTTAGAAAAGAAAAACATATACATTATCTGGAGGGTGCCAAATGGTCAGTGCAAATATAGTAAACTTCTAGCCAAGCCAAACATTTTTATCAAACTAGGAGTAAAATTCGGATTCAGATTTGCTGTCTTGTTTACCTAGTCTTTGAAAAGTTGCTGGCTTTGGACCGTTTCATCCAGCCAAAGTTATTGTACAGTTGCTTGTGTTCATTTAACCTGAGAATTTGGGTTTCATCCTTTAAATAAAAAAAAGTAATTATTTAAATTGAATATTGAAAAAGTATGAATTTGCTTATGGTAGCAAACAAACTTTTGTTTCGATGCTAGTCTAAAAAATTATTACGCGACCCAAACCGTGAAAAAAAACCAAAAAAATAATTGAAATGGAAATCTGATACACCTGCCTACCAGACTTTCTGATGTCCAAAAACTTTACACTAGTCAATATGAGAAATGAAATATAAAATAAATCCCACCATATATATCACATTTGATTTGCAGTATCTCAAATAATGAGTAATAAGTTAAACTCACTGAGCATCTCAGTATAAAACACCAGGCACACCACACTCCAAACGGAGGACATAAATAATTCATTGCACACCCTCCCTCTGCGCTCCGCTTTATCTCTGCCATTTTTCCGCATCTCATTCTCTTCCTAAAATGGGCTGCTCTGCCCCCAAGGGCCTGGCGACACAGGGAGAGGGAGACAGGAAGGGTGACAGAAGACCACCACACACACACACAGACACACACTCTTTCACAAAGCAAGCGACGCCGACTTCGGCTGAGTGATAATGTGGTATGCCACAGACGCGTGACGGTTGGAGGAGTGAAGACCTGTGATGTCAGTGTTCGCTCTTCATCCTGTCACTGTTCTCAGTTAATGACCTTCAGGAAATCAGGACCTCCCTCCCACTGCAACAGTTTAATCGTGGTTTCACTGCACACTTGTTTTAGAAACTGACAGCTCTATATTTAGACCTAGCTTGATACAGACTCACTGTAGCATTTCATATAATTTATCATCCATTGATGATACTTTACACATCTCTGCACAGACAGGATTTGTATATCATGTAAGTGAATAATTTTCTCAGTTTACTGAATGAGAACACACTTTCAAAAGCACTACCAAGTACAAACACTGATATTTGCCATCTTGTACTATAACATAAAACAAAACTAAGAAAAAGAAACCATAGACAAAAAACACTCATGCCGTCTACAAGAAAGATCAGAGCCAACTGTACTTCCTCAGGAGGCTCAAATCTTTCAACGTCTGCAGAACCATGCTGCAGATGTTCTATCATTCGGTGGTAGCCAGCGTCATCTTCTACGCTGTAGTGTGCTGGGGCAGCAGGCTGAAGACAGTTGACGCTAACAGACTCAACAAGCTCATCAGGAGAGCTGGTTCTGTCCTGGGAGTCGAGTTGGAGTCTGTGGTGGAGGTGTCAGAGAGGAGGATGCTGAGGAAGCTGCTCAGCATCATGGACAACACCTCTCACCCCCTGCATGCCACACTGACGGTCCTGTCAGAGCACCTTCAGTCGTAGACTGAGACCACCCAGATGCACCACAGAACGCCACAGGAGGTCTTTCCTACCTGTGGCTATCAAACTTTATAATTCCTCCTCCTTCTGCAGGAGGGAGGGATACTTAAGGACTCAATCATCTACTTACTTTATTTAATTTGTTAGGCACTATGTCTCTGTTTTTTCACTTTTCACTTTAGACACTTTACTTTTTACACTTTAGTACTTTGGATTTGTATTTAATGTTTGTATTGTTGAGTCAACTGCATACTCTGGCAAAGCTATGGCCTTCGGGATCAATAAAGTGATCTTATTCCTATTCTTATTCTTAGAGAGTCAAAGTCCTGACAGCACTAGCAGGCTAGCAGCTGCTCCACGTACTTCTTCTACTCAGTACAATCATCTCATTTAGGGTTTCTATCATCAGACATTTCTGGGTTCATCATTCATGCTCTAAGATAGATGTGTTATTTACTAAAGCATTTAAAATTTGAAGTCTTTGTAATTTAAGCAAAGTTAAGGGACGATAAATCTGTTGCTAGTCAAAGAACTACACCTCCCATGACAGCGGTGCAGTGTGTGTGTGTTAAGTGTAACTATTGGTTTCCTCCTTACACTTAGGCTTTCTCAAGATGGTGACATTTAACATTTAAGTGTGGGGCTTGTGATAAATGGCTGCTAAAAAATGTAGACAATTAACATATTTGATGGACATTTTTTTGCTTCTGAAACTGAACCTGAGAGTTACAGTTTCACATCAGCTCTCTGTAGCCATGCTAGCAACCACAGTATCATAAACAGTATTAGGAAAGTGGACATTCTGCCCCAATGATGGTACCAGATTAAACATCAGGTGGTCATTCAAAGCCATTCTCCTGGAACCATGAATATCTGCACCAGGCTTTTTGGAAGTTTATTTATAGTGTACATTATTAGGTCCAATTTTAACTACTTTTTTAATGAACTGATTGGTTTTTAGATTTTAGGTTTTTAGATTACTGATATTTTTTCCTTGACCCTTCAGTGTAATTGTAGTCTTTTTTGTCATCACAGCTGCAGGTAGAATGGGTAGAATTGTCTATAGATGGGTCAGATGGATGCTCAAATGTGGTTTGTGGTTTGTGTAGTATGCCATGGTTAAGAGTCTCTAACCCCTGCTCCTGTGTTACCTTGGCTCTCTGCTGTTGAGTATGCAAAGTGGCTGCTGCACCTGCACAGCACTGGTTGAGAGCACGACTGCTTCCTCTAACACTAAACATGATGCAAATGAACACACACACAGTCTGAGCGCTTCCCCTCGGGACACTGAGACCAACGGAAAAAGTTGCGCCCATCCTTAATGAGGTGAGACATGTTGCTGTATAGAAGAATTAAATTGGGCTGTCAGCTCATCTAGAGAATTAATAACCAGACTGACTCAAGGTGCTCTCAGTATGACAGGGTGACTTATGCTCTTGTTATCAGTGTAACTGAGCTTGTGAAGTAAACACATGTGACACATGTTCTTTATGAAGTGTTTTTTACAGTATATGTACTGGATATAATGAGCGTTTTTAAGTAACATTTTGGAAGCAGTGTAATGAAAAATTGAATTAAATATTTGCATTAAGTTAATGTTGTTGATTAGAAATCATTTAAGATAGTTTAGTCCTTGAGATATCTAAGAATTTTGGTGTTTACAAACCCTAGTAGAGAAAATAGTCCAAACTCAAAGTTGTGATATGGCCCTCTGGATGGAGCGCTGTAGCTGGCTGTTGCCATATCTGAACACTACAAACAGCATAGCAAACAAGCTTCTAATTCATCGAATTTTTTAATCAAAGAACATGAATGAATGAATTTGACAGTTTGTTTTACTTCCAAAACACCCCTTAATATTTAAGAGTACTTCCTGTTGAGATCCTTCACGTTCTGAAAACGTCGCAAAGTCTGGCTCAGATTTCCGTCTGTTTTGTCTGATGACTTCGGAAGTGTTGCACTGCAGAAGGTTTGCTTTTCCTTCTGCGCTGCTGCTTGATTGAACTCCATCCTAATGTATGAAAATCCGTTTTATATTAATTCTAATATCTTGTGTTCATATTGGTGCCTTTCTCAGCATGACATTCTGAATACATTTTGTTTATGCTTATGTTTAAAGAATGAGACTGGTGATAGTATTTTTATGACTGTTCACAAATCAAAGTGTGGGTAAATCTCATATACACTCTCCTGCTGCTGTACATACTCGCTAGATCACCAAATATGTATTACTTCACTGCTGAAAATAGTCCCTGACAAATTCATTATTTACTCCTGTTGGAGTAACTTTAGCTAAAAACTACAGCACTCACTATTTTAAGGAATTATTTAGCCTTTGTTTAACATCAATCATATGTCTGCAACCAGCTTCAGTAGGAAGTCTTTAGTAGGAAGATGCCCCAGACAGTGTTGCTTTTCGTCTTCCTGTCAGATTTGTTTTGATATTATGATAAAAAAAAATGTAGAAGGCTTATCCTTCAATCTAAAAGGGCAGACATGGCACAGTGACGCTGGCCCGTAGATGCTGAAACAGAGAAGAAGCGCACTCAGTCTTGGGTCGATCACTGTTGGCCTCACTCTGCTTGTAAATCATTGATTAACTTTTCTGAGAAAGGCTCCAACTTTGCCAGCTACACAACCAACAGTTTATCACTTCCTTTACTGCTGGCTGGCCGGTTTCAGTTGCCTGTTTGTCTCAAAAACCCCATTCCACTGCGGCCCACATGCACGGTGGCTCAACTGGACATCTAATGTTTACAAAGGGGTGTGTGGAATCCAAATACATACACAATCATCCACACCCCAATATGTATATGTGCACCAAGAAATGTCATTTGCATTTTTTCTATTTTGTCCGTCCCCTGTGTAACTGATAAACTCTCCTCTTTTACAGGCACTCTGGCACCAGGCGAACACAGTTTCCCTTTCCAGTTTGTCATTCCAGGTGAGTGTGGGCTCAACCTCCACCCTCATTCCTTCATGTCAGGGGCACACCCTCAATGCGTGCTGTAGTTTTCTCATGGACTGTCTTATCAGAGGCCAGGGTGACGTCAGTGAAAGAAGCACGCAGGTGTGATAACCTCTGATAACATGGGGCTTTTTCTAGTATGTGTACTTACAAAGTGTTCAGCCCAAAGCCCTTTGTCTAAAACACAAAGCATGCAGATCTGGGATACAGGGTGTGACAGATCATTACATGGTTAATGTTTAAGAGATAGTTTATAGCTTTTTCCACTGAATGCTACGATGTAGATATTTCCTTAAGGCTGCCAAAAAACATTACAACAGGACAGTAGTAACACAAACATCAGCTGAACATACTTGGCACCTGTGAGGGCACACAGGGCAGTGCAGTGTCTGTCTGGTATCTTGCACTCTCTCAGGCGTGGGCTGAGGCATGGGGGGGTGGTTTGGTTTATTTTTAGTTCCCTCTCCTGTTGTGCAGTCACTGTTTAATTGGTCTTCATGCCCCCATGCTTCGCCCTCCCCTCCTTTGGGCCCTCAGACTTGAGAGCATCAGCACAGGGCATGTTAACTATTATGTAGTGACAAGTGCCTCATTGAAGAATCAAGTGCTTCCTACTGCCCCCTGCTGGTAAGAGAACAAGCCAGAACAATCAACAGCCTCGAAATTATCAAATCTTGGTAGGTGTATAGCTTTGAAGGTGTCTGGATCGTGTCCTTCAGTTTTTACACGTTATTTCTTGTTTTTTTTTTTAGATATTTAATATCTTGCTCCCATTAAGTTTCAGCGAGGGGTTAAATTATCCTGGGGCAGGCTTTTTGGTGCACCGAGACTGTGCAGGCAGGCAGAGAATTGCTTGAACCAGGAGGTTCCCCCACACCCCCAACACAACAAATCCCAATTTAATCCTTGGTTTCATCTGACTACAGTAAAATCTGTAGCTACAAAATTGTTGGTCATCATCCTGATGCTCTCAAGCTCAGAAGCAGCTAGCAAGGAGAAGAAGCCTTGGACACTGTCAGTGTTTTTTAACAAAGCTGGTTATATGGAGTCATGGCATCAGGTGTTGTTCTGGCCTGATCATTTCCCACAGAGAGGACAAAGAAATTCAAAGAGAAGAGGAAGGCGTAGGCTGAGATAAACTCAGTACAAGGACATTCAAAGGGATAAATGAGGTTAGATGGAATGGTGGATGGCCTCATTCCAAAGGGACATGAGACACGACTTCAGGAAGGGAAGAGAGGAGAACAAAGGGGATGAAGAAGTGATACACTTCAACAGAGTGCTATAAACTTTTATCCTTTGTTCCAGCATATCATGCAAGCATCCTTGTTTTTATACAAATACGCCGAATAAAACTGAATAACCAGTGAGCAGCTGATTATCAAGGACTCCTATCTCACTGGTCACACTGTTCTCAAATTAAACTGTGATACATTTGAAAACATCGGTACTGAACTGGGAGCACATGGTCACACAAAGAATGTGGGAAAAAGAATGTGTGCTGCTTATCTTGACAAGCCAGAAATCAAATTAAGTGTTGCCTCCAAACAAAACCTCTTCTCACAACCAGTGTGCGTCCCTATTTAGCAGATAACACCCTCTCTACTTTATTTGTGCACATCTGAAGTCAAGATGAATTCAGATTTTTAGCTGAGTGGAACTTAAACTTGAAAAAAGGTTACTTTGACAGTCTTTGTTGTCAATTAAGCTTTGATTTGGAGATGTTCAGGTCAAAGGTCAAGGTACAACCTGGGCTAAATTTGGATGAGTGAAACATTTTTAGGCATCTAGCTTACATATAACAGTTCTATCATCAGCATTTCAATGACCATATTTTAACTTGTATTCAGGAACTTATATATATATTGAAATAAGCATGTAATGTTTACCCTGTTCACCATCTTAATTTAGTGTGTAAGGATGCTACCATTTGTTAATTGGCACCAAACAGAAGGTACAAAATAATTAGCTTTGCAGGTATGTAGTCATAAACCAAAGTATTGTAGAAAGAATTGAAATTTGGAACAAATGTTGACCATAGTTGGTAACTCAGGGAATCACAAAAAAACCCACAAATGTGTGAACCTCATTGTGATGACAGTGGAAATGTCAGAGATCAACAAAGTCATTGGGATCTTAATGCGGACCATAAATGACCCTCACTTTAAGAACAAAGTAGGCCAGTTTTAACATAGGTGCCAAGAGTACGTTCCTACTGTAGATACACAGGTCCATCCTATAAAGGAGATGTTGGGGGGAAGCCTGTGGAAATGAAGTTGACACTTTGAACTACAACAGAGCAGAGGAAGAGTCAGAAGAAAGTCTTTGTCTGAGCTCACAGGAACAAGTCAGGCTACATTATCCACAATCCCCGTCCACTTTTAGCAGCCACTAGCAGCTCAGCCCGGCGTGTCTTCGGGGAAAGTCAGCCTGGAGCTTTAGTCTGTCCTCTGTCGGTCCATCCATTTTTGCTATCAAGCTGTCTGCAACAAAACAACAACAACCCGCCTCTCCTGGTTAATTCTTATTGACAGCAGCAGCAGACTGGTCCCTGGAGCAGCCAACAGCCTTGCTGACATTAACATCTGAATGAGGATCAGGGAACAAAAGAATAGTGATTGTGAGAGAGTGGCTCAGCTTTTATTTTGACAACACATTAATCACCTCTTCGTACATCCTGTGTGATAATTTATATGCAGATTGATGTGTTTTTTTCCTTTCCTCTGACATCTCTCTCCTTCTGTCTGTCTGGCTGCTTTCTCTCCAAATAGTTATTTTTATCTCTCTCCTTAAATTTCCTTCCCTCCAGCCTTTCCGATCCCTGTTTCCTCATCTTCACTGCCCTTTCCTCTGTTCACAAATACAACCAGTGTCCTTCCATTCAAGATGAGATGTGCAGGAATCAGTCTGAAAGGCTCCTTACATCTTGTGACAGCTCTGATACAGGCCTGCATGGATAAAGACACAGATTCTAGCTCTGTTTTCTCTCTACTAGTAACAATATACAATGAAATAACCTTAAATTAGCTGAATTAATCTGCGTAGCTTTTTCAAACATTGATTTATTGCCATCTTCTGTTAAAGAACGTGTTCACTGACTGAGTGTCAGAAGCAAAACAAATGAAACATCATTCAGTCCAGATGTTTTCTTTCTTTGTATTTTCTTTTCTCTTTTTTAATTCTCTTTTTTCACTTCACAAACATACAGTGAGATATATACTAGACCTCTTCACTTGAATCTCTTCTTATCATTTGTCTCAATAAAAAAGTATTTTTTCTATTCAAAGCAGCGTTTTGTATTTTTATGGGTTTTGGAAAATCCCAATTTAATAGTTCACATTTAAAATGATTAATATTTCAGTCATACGACATTAGCATTTCTCATGTTTGCCCGATTCTCTCCTCAGTCGCTGTTCCAACCTCCTTTGAGGGACCCTTTGGGAAGATTGTTTACCGAGTGAGGGCGGCCATTGACACGCCCCGCTTCTCTAAGGACTACAAAGCCCAGAGGCCCTTCTACCTACTCAACTTGCTCAACCTCAATGAGGTGCCTGACATTGAAGTGAGTGTTTGGTGCACAAGTCTCTACTTTAGGTCTACTTTTAAGTCTACTTTTTAAATGATCATTTTTATCAGCATTCCTGTACAAATTTAAACGCTACTGTTGTGTTCCTCCTGAGTAACGGACAGAGAAGAGGGGACTGAAGCACTGTAATGCATTTCTTTATGTGATCAACCTCTGTCTTGGGCAAGGTTTATTTAATTCACTGCAGAGCAGGATGGTAAATGGTAAATGGTCTGTATTTGTATAGCGCCTTTCTAGTTATTTCAACTACTCAAAGCGCTTTACATGACATCCTCATTCACCCATTCATCATACAGGAGAAATGTAATTTGGAGGAGACTATTCTTTCATACTCATTCACACTCTGAAGCCATGCTTAAGGAGCAAGTTGGGGTTCAGTGTCTTGCTCAAGGACACTTCGACATGTTGACCCATAGGAGCTGGGGTTCGAACCCCCGACCTTCTGATTGAGGGACGACCCACTCTACCACTGAGCCACAGCCGCCCTCTGATCTAATTCATCTTTTTCTTCACTCCCCTGCATTACTGACTTATCATTCACTCTCTTCCCGTCATAACTGTAAGGGCTTCCTGATCCTCTGGACATAAGCAGGAATAGATTACCAGCACAGCATCAGCTAATGAGGCTAATGATTACTAACAACGCACAAATAAACATTTATCCTGCGACTTTTGTCTCCTCAGCACCCGAGTTACGCCGTGACCACTAAGAAGTTCAACTATCTCCTGGTGAAGACGGGGACCCTGATGCTGAAAGCTCGCAGTGACCTGAGGGGCTACATCCCTGGCCAGGTCATCAAGTTGGCCACTGAGATCCACAACAAGTCTGGGAAGGACACAGGATGTGTACTGGCCAGTCTCATACAGGTAGATTATTGAATATAATATAATAATTTATATTATATAGACTATATAATAGTTTTTTTTTACCACCACATGTTTCTGTTAAGTACTAAAGGAAATATAATTAGATAAAATAAGAAAAATGAGGAACACTTAACAAAGACCATAAATGCCATCCCACCTCTCCATCCCACAGATGTGTGTCTTTATAGTCTTTGCCCTATATTAAACAGCAGTATTATGAGCACAGCCAGAGTGCACTGCCCCCCAGAAATTTCCATTATAGAATGTAGTGACATTTTAGAGATGTGTTATAAATCTCTGCTGGGACTCACAAGTTTCAACCATTTATAGAACTAATCCTTTCATGTGCGTGCACGTAAAATCTCTCTATACCTCAAGATAACCGTAATAGAGGTTTTCTTTATCTATTTCAAAGGAACACTTTTCCCTTCAATGAGCTAGAGGTGGGCGAAGTGGTTTGAAGTCACTTTGACAACTTTCTGCTTGCCTTTGTATGATTTTTTTTTTTTTTTACACCAGAAAGTGACCTATAAGACCAAGCGGCCTGTGTTTGACCTGCGGACCATCGCGGAGGTGGAGGGAGCTGGAGTGAAAGCAGGAAAACATGCAGAGTGGAGGGAGCAGATCATCGTCCCTCCTCTTCCTCAGTCAGCACTGGCTGGCTGCAGTCTCATAGACATCGACTATTTCATTCAGGTCAGAGTGTGAGTGTGTGTGTGTGTGTGTGTGTCTACTGTTAAGGTTGATGGTAGTCTTGGAAGCCCACACAATGTATTTGAATGTAGACAAAATGATAAGATCCACTTCTCTACATAAATCATGTTACTGGTGTTACAGGTGTCACTAAAATCTCCGGATGCAGTCGTCACTCTGCCGATCTACATTGGGAACATAGCTGTGAACTTGTCTCCGTCGAGGCCCATGCCCGCCAGCCCAGACCACTGCGGTGCGACCATGGCAGTAAGCGCGGCAGGCGTGACACCCAGCGCCCCGCCGGCTGAGGAGGAGCCACAGGAGGGGCTGTGTGCTGGGGGCATGGTCAGTGAGGAGATTCCCACCAAGAGTCACTCTCAGCAGGATCCCTCAGGTCAGCCGGTCACCATGTCCCCCAGCGCCTTCAGCCACGCACCCGGTGCAGCCCTTCCTCCCAGCCACAGACGGCCCAACGCGTCCGCTCCCCTGTTCTGTGTGTCCACTGGGGCCACCATACCTTTCTTCACAGAGGGAAACGTGACTCCTGTCCCCACTTCCTGTTCTCTTATCCTCCCTCCAGAGTACAGCAGCTGGGACTACCCTCATGGTACGTTCTTTAAAAGAATCTGACACGCTGGCACACAGACAGACACATGCACTGATGAAGTGAACGGACGATCTGTCAGTTTGCCAAAATGTCTTGGAAAATATAAAATAGATTTTTTTTAGTATGCAACAAAATTACCATCAGGTTGCTGTTTGAACTGTCACATGCCCACAAGATGGGGTTTTGTCTGATGTCCCCACAATGGCTGGCAGCTGAAATCACAGTTCTGTTGGCGGAAAATGTTAAGGGTGGAACAGAGTGCACCAGTTATGTTTTGTAATGCTGTAAATACTTTGGTATAGTAACAGCTTTTGTGTGTGGGCTAGGCTATTTAGTGAAGACACCCACTTTTACATTTCCACTGAAAGCAAGTGATGGATAAAGTGCTCATGTCTGCTAAATCAATGAGACAGAACTTTAATAAATCTGTTTGCTGTGCAAAATATAACTTTTAGGGCATTAAGTGAAGCATCCACAGCTTTACAGAAACCAGTGTTCACTCTTTATATCAAAGCTGAGTTTAATGCAGTTGTATATCCTCTTTTATTTGAGATTTCACACTGACTAATGAAAGAAACCTTAAATGACAAAATCCACTGACTCACAGAAACAAGTGGCACAGAGTCTAGGAGAGGGAATAGAACTTCTACAGTGTTGCTGACTATTTTTTGCCTTTGCGTGTTGCAGAGCCCCCACCCACTTACGAGGAAAGCTGCAGTAGCGCCAACTCCAGTTTCAACAGTAGACAGTAGAGAGGAAGCAGGTGATGAAGCACCATGGCCACGCCCACCCTCACCTGTCTGCACTCACCGCTCGACAAATCAGGACAGAGACATGCCGGGTCAAAGAGGATGGACCGAAACTCCACCCCGAACACCCCAGGGACTGTTTTTTTTGTCCTCTAATGAGTGGAAAAGGGATCATATATTGAATTTATCTTTTAATTTCACCCCATGTCCCACCAGGTAGTGTCAGACAGAGCGGGAGAACATCACTGTGCCTAAAAGAATTATTTTGATCAGCATTTTAGAATATTCAGTGAGTGGACATCTTTCTTTCACGGGGCAACGCAAAGTCTGTGTTTTGATTTTCGATGAATTTTTGCATCTGTGATGCCTTGAAACTGATTTCAGCCTGCTGGAGGCTCGGATTTGATGAGATCAACCATTGGCCTTTTTTGTAGTCTTGTAATTGTGGCCCACTGCTGTCTGCTTGTGTCTCGGCTGCCCTCATCATCAGCAGGGCAGAGCTGTCTTCATGCTGGACACTGAAAGAACCTATTGCCAGAGGTTGTGGTTTGTCTGTAAAGCTAGTTAAAATCCCTCTGTGTAGGATTTTCTCTGTGTCTATATGCGCTGTAGCATTGCTGTCTGCTACAGTGTCTTCTGTTATAATACCACTAGAAGTTGCCTGTCAGACATGACTGGAATCCTACATGTAGGGGCTTTTAAGACAAATGGTGTCTCAGCAACACCTCTCAGTTGTGTAATTTGAAACTCGGGTAGCAGTTAAGAAATAATTTCAAAGTAGTTGTCTCTAGACAAGATCATTTATGTAGTGAAAATGAAAAGGAGCATGTGCACTGACTTGTTTTATGGAAGTGATGAATTATCTTAGGTTAAAGATATACATCATCACTGTACCTCCGCCGTGTGTTGGCTCATATGACTGACAGGATTTGCTTTGACACCAGTTTTGTATTCAGAGGACAGCGCATCTGCGGATGAGGCTCATTTTCTCCTGCAGCTGGATATGAGGACTGCAGTACTGACACAGTCTTTCTCTGCCCTCTTGTGGTCATCACTGTTACAAGCTTCATCTCAACCTGTCTTGAAACTGGAGGTCAACATAATCAGCCACGCAAACGCAAACTGAAATACGTCACTGAGTCCCTTCCTCTGTGATGCACCAACTGAAGTCTACTGTACGAATTTTCATTTTATTTTCTTGCAACTGTCAAAATTGAGGTTTGGGATCTGTGTTGTTCAGTCTGAATGAGACAGAATATTGTTTTTTCTTGTTTGTTGCCTTAACTTTCTTTTAGTGTTACAGTGAGGTGAGAATCGTCTGAAATTTCAGTCGATGTAGATGATAAACATACCGGTGTGTAACACAGCACTTTTTACTATTTGAGTGTATGGGTGTGTGAGTGCACATCTGTGTGTGTGTGTATGTGTGTGAGTGTGACGTAGAGCTGGCTTTGTTCGTGATTCAGCATTTGTGTTAAATTATCTGTTAGAGAAGTGTGCTCTCTTTTTCTTTGCCTGTGTACAAGGGCTGGGTAAAAAATTCAACATTTTTATTGTTCTTGTTGTTATATGGTGATATGATGATAAGTTATGTTGTTATCACTCCACAAATTTCTGTTGTCCAAATTAATTCAACTGAGCAAGCTGCAATTAAAAACTAAATTAGTTGCTGAAGTTTTTGGTTTTGCACATATGAAGAGTTTGATCTCATGTAATCTCTAACAGTGGAACACAATTCATTGCTTTGAACTTCACCTTGATTATTTTATATCTGATATAATTTGCATTTGTCATAATGGGGCATGTGTCGATAATTGAAAATAGCTTTATTTATATAATTGATTTCAAGTATATCACCCAGCCCTACTGTGTTGTAAAGGCATCAGCACATATTCATTGTTCTGTGGTAAACTCAAAATCTTAAGCACAACTGCTATATTGAATGTTTGTGTTTCTATTGATGCGTTTGTCTTATTTTAGCACATTTTAATACCGTCTCAAAGTCCATTCTGTGAATTTTTTGGGGAGGGGGGCAGCGCTGGTGTCTGCTCCTCACTGCAGATCATGTTGCCATGTGTTTTCCAGAATGTGAAACACATCAGCTCCGACATTTCCACAGACAAACTACTGTTAGAAACCGGACAGTCACCCAGTGTTCTGGCTCTACATTATTGTGAATGCATGCCTTAAACAATCTGGATTCCTGCCACCCCTTCCAGGAGCTTGTGATGGACTTTCTTATTCTCTGTCAGGGAAGGCATCAGGATGTGCTCGTGCAGCTCTTCCTGTTCTTTCTCCTGTGAACTGTGCTAAGTGCACTTGATGTATACAAATGTAGCTTTTAAAAACAGCGAGGACACTGGACCTTAGACCTGTTGAACATTATTTGTATTCTTGTTTTAGAAAACATGTGCAATTCCTCTCATCTCTAGGAAGGCTGCAGCAGCTCTCTGAAGACATGTCACGCTGCCTTTATGATCCTGATTCTGTTGAATTCTTCTCCACCAAAAGGTACTATAGCTTTATGGAGCCCCACTTGTTCTGTGTTAATTTCATTCTTCCCCCTCACATATTGATGAGTGGTGTCTGGTTTTTGTATTTTTCTACTTGTAAGCCGTTTACAGGTGCAGTATGCAGATACTAATAGTAGCACCTCAATCAGTACATGTAATATTTCAACTTACAGCGCAGAATCAAAGTTGTACTGTACAGTATAACAATAAAATTATATGACATGTTTTTGTTGTTTATTTCAACAGCGTGAGCTTTCTGGTGGATTTCATCAACAGGATAGTTAAAAGTGCTTCAAATATTTGTTGTGCCTTAAAACAGACAAAATAGTTTAAAGACACAACTCATCCGGATCAAGATCTAAGTGTAAATGGTATCTAATTTCTGGGAAATATGGGTGCAAGCTCAGGAATCCTTCTCAGTTGTACTACGAGTTGTCTGTACAGAGAAGCAGCCAGTAAATGCTGTTTCAAATACTGACTAAAATCTAGTGGAGTTTGAGATCAAGCTGCACTTCATTCATTTTGATACAAATATCAAAGATTGTATTTTGTATAAATTTGACCAGGTCAGAAAACATTTAAGTAATGGGTACATGTGCTTGCAGAGTTTAGAAGCTCAAATGTACAAAGAATATTGTAAAATGAAATCTCTAAAAATGAAGATATTGTGCCTATTAAAGATATTTTAATCTTTAATCTTTATCATAATCATTATAAATTGATATGGTTAAGCAGGTTGACAATACTTAAATAGCACCATAGAATAGTACTAACAAAACAACTTACCAGTAATGATGTTATAGTCTCCAAATAATAATAATACCAATCAGCGAAAGTCAGCGAAAGCAGCCGAAAAGCTACGAATGCCTTCGACTATCTCCGTTTATCACGTGATCCAAGTGGCTCTTGTTCGTAATCATTTGCGCATGCGTATTATCTTAAAAATGCCCATCATTTACGTTCTTCGGCTAGCGGTTAGCAAGCAAACTATTGAGTATAACTGACACATTTGTCAGTTGTCCCCTCTCTACTAGGTTTCGACGATAACATTTGGGCTTCCCGACGACTTGAGTGAGACCTGAGTCGCTGTTTCAATCGTTTGTTTAGTCGCAGTGGGTCTTTGTTCATAGTTGCTGAAAAACTCCACTAACCGTCAGCCCTCTGTTTATCCTGCGAAGTCACGAGATAACTTCGTCTCGTTCCGCTGCACAAATAGAGTATCTGTGTCAGATGCCGCTGCAGCTTCCGTGGTTCACTGAATACATGGCTGCTACCTGAACGCAGTCGAGCAACAACTCCTGGAAATGGGGAGCTGGACTCAGTAACCGCTGAAACTGTGGTGTCAACCAACGCTCAGCAAGTTCACCATGATGCCCGTAAGTCATGTCTTTGTCCCTGTGTCATATACTTGTGTTACTTAAAGAAGTTATTTAAGGTTTGATGTGTTTCTCTGCAAGTGAGCGTGTGAGTCACTCGGTGTGTGGGGAAAATGTGACATGCACATAGGTAAACCCAAAGGAACATGATGACCCTAGTGAAGCTGTTGTTTGGTGAGGAGGGAGCACTACCTGTCACAGCCTGTGAAGCCTTTAGGCTGGTTCTAAAGGTCCCAGGGAACAAAGGCTGGGCAATAAAGCCGAAATCCCCTAAGACAAGAACACACTAAACACAAACTTTAATGCATTTTGCTCATTTTAACCAGTTTATTTGAACAACTGGATAAATTAGCAAAATGATAACCTGGTCCACTGAAAGTCAGTATATGGAGTTTTTGTCCAGTCCTACATTAAACCCCTTTAAATCACATGTGCTTTGCAGTTCCCAAAGTGAACCGTGGCTTTGTAGAATATTATGTGTTTTTCTTTTCATGTTTCAGTACAATATAACTGAGTCATTTTGGCAGCAACGTGCACAGCAATATAGTTCACTAACCCCAGTTTGTACCATCCATGCAATGCTAATGCTGCTTTATGTGTCGTGTCTTTGCAGTCAGATTTTTCAATGCACCTCTTATTATTATGTTTTTGTTATTTTTGAAGCAATAACACCAGAAAAATGCTTCATCTCGGCTATAATATTTTCTGGTAAAATACAGGTGCAGTTCCTCGAGTGTGTGCTCACATGTGTAATGTGTTTGCAGTAAAAACGCTACAATCAGGGTTTGCTGTCTCAACATCCACCTGGCACACAGATACGTGTGTTTCACTTGCGGTCTGAAAAGTAAGCTGACAATGAGCACCCTGCCTGGCCGGCCCGGGTTGGATTGTTGACTCAAGTTGTCTATATTTGGCTTTCAAACTGCCTCAAATAATTCTGTCTTTCACCATGTTTAATTGTTTAAGTTGTTCTGTATTCCACTTCGAAGCTGCTGCAAGTTTGACAAAATAAGAATTGGATTTTAGTTGAACTGATTATTAACTCTGCAGAACCAGACGGCTAGTTGTAAAATTATAAAACAAAGTGATCCATCCACCACAGTTTATAGACCAACAATGAGATTGCAATGAGGGATTATTATGAACATACTTTCAACCTGATTATCGCATGTTCCCAGAGCCCAATGTGCAAAAGATATCAACGTCTCTATGATGTCGAACAGAAAACTGCTGCAAATCAACTGTAGAAGCTCAAACCAGAGAATATTTGATCTCATGCTTATTTTTATTACTAGAGTTTTTGTTGGTAACTATTTAGTTGATCGACTTATTGATGAATTGACTTTAAATGGGAAGTTTGTAGCTTCCATTTAGACCCTCAGAGAGCCCCTCATGCCAGGACAAGCAGTGAATTAGCAGGGAAGAGGGGGAAAGAGGCTAGCAGGGACTGGGCAGCAGACTGAGTAACATACATACACATACACATTCACGCGCACACACAAACAGTACATTCCTCTGTCAGTCACTCATCTACAGCAGCAGGGCAGAACAGAGTGTGCTTTTGTGTTTTGGGCAAAACACGTCCTGTAATTGTGGGGCAAGACCAGCGTGAATTGAATTTTCTTTGTCTTTTTTTAATGTAAGGATTCCAAAAATTATATGCAGAACAGAGGAGGTTTTGAGTGTAGCATGTATAGATTATTCTGTATGCACAAAGTACATAGCACACATTTTCCTACCAAGTAACTGCAGAAACAGAAGTAGTAGAGCAGCACTTGTGCCAGGAATGCATCAATCAGAGAAAAACGACCAGTTTACATAATAGAAATGCAAGTCTGTATTTCCATGCCTGGTCTTTAACATTGCATTAAAGTAATTTTACCATTATGATGGTCTGGGTCTTTAAAGAAAACGTACAAAGAGAGTGGAGGTTGCTTAAATCTGTAGTCAAAGATGTTCTGAGTCATTGCACCGAAACATGAAGGAGGAGAGGACTGATCTCAGAGCAGCACAGTAGCTCCCGTCATTGTATCACCTGGTCCTGCATTACTCACGGTTCTCAGATTTGAAACGGTGCTTTTAAACTTAATTACAAACTACTTTAAGATCAGCCGTTATCCAGCAAACAGCACACAGACATCTAGAGGTTCTGATGTGTTTCTCTTTTTCTTCAGATGACTTTTGGCGTGTCGAGCAGCGTGACACTGCTGTTTGATTTCTGGGATGTGCACGGGCCTGCAGGTAAGCTTTGCGGCCTGCATTGGTGTTAACTCCTTTGAACCAGTCTATCTGGTTAAAACATAGTGTGGCGTTCCTGTCTGTTTCTTAATTGCTCAAGAGAAGTTCATTCAACACCCTTTCAAACTTACGCAAGTATGTTTTAAAAGGAGATGCTCCACAAAGTGGGCTCTGAGAGTCGGTAGCCTTTTCGTTGGTGGAGGGTAGCAGCTGTTGTCAGCTTGAATTCACATCAGTTGCACTGATGACCTGATTTCATAGTAAAAAATATGTCCTGCAGCATAATCTGTCTTCTTTTTCACTGTGCCTCGGTGTGCTCAGAATAAGAGCCTGTTCAATACTGGGACTTTGAAGCCAATACCAGTATTTCATAGTTTAGTAAAAAATCATCCACTAATTGTTTTTATCATAAACACATAATAATGAACACATCTTTTAAAGGGATCTCTTAAATTTGGTTGTTTAAGAATTGTGATCAAGATCAGTATACTGTGTGCTGAGCTGTACCTCAGTTTGAGGACTACTTACTGATTAGATTATGGTGGTCAAAGTATGTCATGACTCAAGACTTTATGCTCTAATTATGTTAACACTTCACACAAATGTGTAATAGGTTAAAATGACAGAGGCCAAAGGTTAACCTCACTGCAAAAACACTTTTGTGGGCCGTTAATCAAAACCATAATACACATGCACATACACATATACATATTACATTGTATTTATTACCTTTGTTCAGTTATTTATTACCTTTACTTACATTTTATACATTTTTATTTTGCTTAGTTGTTTGTATTCATGGTGGTGGTCACTTTAACTTCTATGCTATTGTAACACCAGAATCAATAAAGTATTTCTATCTATCAGAAGCATACAAGCGCAAGGCTGTAATTCTAGTTTTTCATTTGATAAGATATGCCAAACTTATCAGTGTATCACTATCTGCTGTTGTCTTGGCACAATCAACTGTAGTCTGAAATAGTCTGACTGTGGTTAGATACACAGTTTCCATTCCTAACAGAAGCTATGTGCACATGTTTCTGGCATATCTTGACAAATATGTGTCTCCAGGAATGGTGCTGTCAGTGTTGGTGGTCTTTCTGCTGACAGTCTTCTACGAGGTTCTCAAAATGTGGAGGGTGTGGCTGGGGTGTAGATCGAAGCTGGCCCAGCCTCAGTCTCGGTACGCTGCCCCTCCGTCCTACCGCAGCGACAGCAGCTCTGCTCTGGACAGCAGCCCCTCCGAATCCTCGCTGACCCCCATGGAGTCACATCCTCCGGCTCCAAACAACAGAAACAGGTCAGGGTCCCTGTGAGATACTGATAGGTCTGATACACTTGATCAACAATGTGATCATATCCCTGTTCTCACAGGTTTAGTACAACCCAAGTGGTCAGAAAATTATGGAAGTCCATTTCTGCCAGTGTCTGTCTCTATGATTCAGCGCTGACGGAGTCTTGATCTTATTTTTTGACTTGGCAAGTAAAAAAAAAATTGGGGAAGTCAAATTATCTCATGTTTTTGACATTTCAGCTCACTAAGACATTTGACTCACTAAGTCAAATATTTGACTTTGTGACTCTTTTTTTTCCTCATGATCTCAAAGTACTGACTTCCTATGAACACTTTTTTAAAATCCTAATTAACTTTTCTTTGTCTTTAACTGGTGAAAATGGTCTTATGCAGAAAATTCAACCTGAAATCCTACATATTGAAGAAGTTACAGCTTCTGAACCCAGAAACAATATGATACAAGTCATTGACTAGGAAAATTTTACTGAATAGTTGCAGACAAGCTGATATATAAGTTGCTGTATCTGAGGTTATGATCCTCTCCTATACAGTCAGAAAATAACATTGTATTTCTGATTTTTTCTTCTCTTTCCTCTTCAGCTGGCTCCTGCACGGTATCCAGACTCTCCTCCACATGTTGCAGGTGACTCTGGGCTACATGCTGATGCTCTGCGTCATGTCCTACAACACCTGGATCTTCCTCGGGGTCATCGTGGGTTCTGTCCTCGGTTATTTCATCTCATTCCCTCTTGTGGGTCACATCTGATGCTATGGATTGCATGCCCTGGACACTAAATGGGAAACAACTTGATTTATCAATTTCTGTGTTTTGCTGTTGCCCTTTGGCACATCTAGTATGTGTGATGGATTTAACACTGGGAGGAGCACAAAAGGAGAATTCCTCATATGCTGAACAATGAGATGCACATAAATCTCACCTGGATGTGGAAATATTAACGCACAAAATCATTCTGATTACCTGTCCCCAGCTTCAGTCTTCTGTCTCACTTTGGTTTCTGGCCTGGGAACCCAGTTGTTAACATAAAAATTGCTTCAACTGGACATAGATGTGTATAATTTCATAATTGATGAGGTGGTTCTTTTGTGTTTAAAGGGACATGATGTTCTGTTTCTGAGGCATACACTGCTTTACTACTGCAGGCATCAGTGTCTACATTAAATATATTATTTTACCCCTCAAAATGTCCCTTTTTGGTGAGAGTAGTACTTTTCAAAAGTACAGGAACGTTGTGGCTTGCACTTAAGCACTTACAGCATTTCATTTCAGCCAGTTTTTAAAGGCAGAGTAGGATTTTCCTAAAAAAAACAATGAATAGACAGTCGTGGTGGTGTCTGTATATACAGAGACTGTGTCAGCTGTGTGAGCTCTGGATTTTATAAAAATGTTGCAACCTGGTTACATGGCCGTGTCAATCTGCTCCCATTTGTGAAGAGCTCCAGGTCTGAGCCACACACACGCACACACACACACAGCAGAAGCCTCAATTCAGCTATATTCACACAAATCTAGCAAATCAACACCTTCCTTCAGGGTTCTGTTGATGTCTAGAAACAGTCAGAAAAGAACATTGTATTTCTGATTTACTGCTATGTTTTTGATAGCAGCGCTCCCTCCCTACGTTCACTCTGTAGCTCATTCAACCTCTGCTGCTCTCTTCATACACGACACATTTTTCTTATCCTGGCCAAAACACAGACAACAGTGGGGTGAAAGAACCTTTTAGTTACTTGACAAAGGGTTCCAAGGACTAAAAATTCTACTTTGGGTGGAAGCGTGGATATATTTTTGCTTATCTTCTCAAACAGCAGACATCTAAGTTAGGAATGCATGTGAGAAATAGTCTGATTAATCCATTTTTACTGGTCAGCCATGACAGATTCCACTGCAGTTCATTATATTTTACAGTTCAAGGTTTAATAACACTACAGATGAATGGAAAATGGGATTTGTTATCAGTTAGAAAAGGAGAACTCTGACTATGTTGGCAAGACACTGCTACTGAAACTCATCCTGGAGACTTTAAAATTTTTGCCTCCTTTTTAAAAAAGCAACATTTTGTGAGTGGAACCGACAGCATATTTAAAGTACTCAGTACTAATGCACTGATTGCAGTGTTTTGGAGTCAAACCTAAAGGCTGACTTGCACTTTGAATTGATATTTACAGTCAGAGGTCATAAGATGGTACTCGGATTCAGGAACTGAATCATGTGGTTGTGGCTTGTAAACACAACGTCATTCTCACGTCGGGAGGGCGAAAGTCGATCATGTGGCTCTGTGGTAATTATTCACAACACAAACCACCACAAACCCACAAAGGAAAAAAAAACTGATTGAGAGCCTTGCCACTGACATTTTATTGACATGTGGTCCTCTCTCTTCACATGAGTATTTCTAAAGCTATTTCTGACAATAAGAAATGTGTTCAAACATGTCTGATCACTTGAGGTGGCTTTCTGTACTTTGGTTGACAAAAATAAGGAATAAAGATGATTAAATGGTTTTATTCATCCATATTATATATATATATGTGTATATATATAGATGTGTATTTTTCAAGAAGACAAAAGGACTAAATATGCAAGTGGAGCTGTGAACACAAAACAGACAGGTTTTGTAATAAATAAACAGGAGACAATGACAGTCGATTGTCCTCCATCAGAAGTAATGGGATCCCAGTAATGGGATACGATAGCATTAGATGAATTTTACAACAGGACACAGACACAGAAAATTGAAAGGGGATGAGCAGGAACTGCAACTCTTCTCAGCATTGAACGTTTGCAGCTTTGTCTGTTGACTACAGATGATACTGATGGTACAAAAGAAAAAATGGGGAAAATAAATAAATAATGGGGGAAAAAACCCAGTGGTGACGCTTTATTTTACAGTTGTCAAAGTTCCCTTAAGTTACCTGTTCTTAAACTCACAGCAAGGTTACTGGAGAGAACTGTAAATTGGAACTATTTATAGTAAAAATGGAGATTAAAATCATGTTTGTACTTTTATTTACCTAAAATGTTCATTCTTTCTTAAATTGTAATTCTGGTACCTCTGTGTTAACATCTTTAGTGTTCATGCCTGTTTGTCCAGGAAGAGGGATTCCTCCTCTGTTGCTTTTATAGAGAAAAAATGTTTCAACAGGTAATAAGAGGAATATTTCCTGTTAAAGTGTTGTATATAGAATCATTGTCTCTAATTTAGTACCACATTAAATCATAATTTTCCAAGAAAGTTGCCAGAAACTATTTGGAATTTAGGCCCTAAAATACATGACTTTTTCCTCAGATCTGTTGTAAAAGCCACTTCATCCAAATGGCATCAAATTGATAAAGTATTTGAGAGATTTTAAAATTTGAATTAAATTAAATTGGATTTAAATAGAAAATGTGTCACTGTCATGTTTGATTCAAAGTATTTACAAAGATATAAAAAAATATTTTAAAACATCATCAGAGGCCGACATTAAGAATCTGTGCCACAAAGACTAAATTAGCTCAGTAGCACAGTTCTCATTCCTGACATGTGCTAAAATATCTAGTGTTGAAACATAAAGGCCATTTGCGAATACAGGAAAAAGCTTACAAAGTAAACAAACTTCATATTTTAAATTCAAAATGACCTTTTATAAAAATATAAACCGGTACTTCATAAAGTAGAATTTAAAATACAAAGATAAATCCCCATACAACATGTGAAGGCTGATAGCGCCCCCTGTTGCCCAGGTAGAGGAAGTGATCACTAAACAGAGATCCATTCATTCACCTGCCCTACACTTAAAGGCCCAATCTGTAATTTATCTAATATATTGTAAAAACTGTAAAAATGTGAGAAATATTGACCTTGTTTCCTGTTGTGTTTACACACATTACTGATGTAAACAAACTTTAACATCATTTGAAGACATTAATAACTGATGTAATTATTTAATATTCCCTTATTTTGTAAGTTTAAAAAAGTAGATTATCATCGTTATATCCCTGATCCTTGTAGTGGACCCTCCACCTGTTAACTTGGCAGAAAACAGTCTTATTCACATGTGTATATGTATATATGCTGACCTCTGTGTCAATACACAAAATAAGAAAAGTTGCATTGAGATTCACTAAGCTGCATACAGTGGAACCAATCACCAGGAAAATGTCTAAAATAAAAAAGTCTAAAGGAGGATGGGAGAGTTGGTTTTGAAATTTGCAATAATCACAACAGAAAAGAAAAGGCAACACTTTGAATTTAATCCTTAAATAAAATCCCTGTTCACTCTATTTCTCTACTTTACATGTGATGCACTCTGCTCTTTTCTCCCCAAGGTTTTCCTCCAGTTTCAGTTATGTTCAGAGGATTGTCGTCTTCCTACGCTAAAATCACTTCCACTTCTGCCGGGTCGATAATTTTGTCCTCTCCGTTCAGACTGTTTGTGATTGGCTGAGGCTCGCTTTCATCCAGCCTCTCATTGGTTGGTGACTGGAAGCCGCTATCGCCATGTGAGCTGGAGTCTGTAGCCAATGGTGACTTTGGTGACGACTCATAATCTGATTCTGCTGCAGAGACCTCAGCAATCTGTTCATCTTCCTGTACGGCTATGTCTATTTCCTGGATAGCGTCCTCGATGGCTGCGTCCTCCTGATGCTCCTTATCAGCTTCCTGCTTCTTGCTTCCTACCAGCTGCTCAAGGATTGTCTGCGGGGACGACTTGTCTCGTGGAGATTTCCTGGGGACGTCCTCTACCACGGTGGTGACATGTGTCACATCCTCCTGCACCCCATCCTCCATGGTGATGGTGCCTATGGTCTGCTCTGTCTCACTGGTCATGTCGCTCTGGCTCAGCTCTGACTCGGGCAGCGCCACCTCCACCATTGGATTGATCAGGTCTCTGATTTCATGCACGCTGTCAGGAGACTTGGGTTCTTGAGTCGAGCCTTGGTCCTCCTCAGACAGCTCAGCCTCCTCCTCAGGGATGAGCTCCACACCTGGGACCTCCAGGCAGGACTCATAGGGCAGAGGCACCCCGTCCAGCTGGATCATGGACACTACCTGTCTGCGTCTTCTCCCAGAACCCCCTCCTTCACCACCATCAACAAAGCCCTCTGCTTCATCGCCCCTAAATTTAGTAGCCCAGTCCACCGGAGGGGTTTCTCCAAGCAGGTGCAGGTTGGGGTCGCTGTTGGTCAGAATGATGCTGTCCCTGTACAGATTGTGTCTCCTCTGGACTGCTGCCTCCTTCACAGCTGGACAAAGAAAACAACTAAATCAATCACTGTCTTTCCAAATACATTAAATACATTATATTTGCCAACTACCTCTACTGCTGTCAGGGCAACAACAATTTCTAAATCTTGGGGGTTTTTTTGGCTCTCACCCATCATTATGTCCTTGGACACAGACTGCAGCACCACCTCCTCGCACATATTTTCCACCAGCAGGAAGCGGGAGAAGTCCTCAAAGATTAGCTCTTTGAAGTGAGGCAGCTCCTGGATGAGAGGACAGAGATGATGAGCTCCATAAAGCTTCCAGCAGTCAAAAAATCCCTACGTATCAGTTAAAAACATTGTGTCTGATACAGTATTACTGATCCTTTCAATTAACATGCTTCCCTGTAGATCTCTCGTGTGTTTTTGGGGAATATTTTCTTACCATATTACTTTCTAAACTAGGTGCAAAGACTCATAACACTGTCCTAATGACACACAGTATATGTATGTATTATTGTCATGCATGTGCAAAATGACAAACGTGATAATGTGCCACTAACAGGTGAGCAGGAAGGCGACAGCTGCTGGAGCATGTACGGGATGATGATCTGCAGCAGAGCCTCTCTGAAGAACTTCTTGCGCACAGAGCTGCTGTCATAATCATATTTCTGACAGGGAGAGATTAGAAACACATGAAGAGCATAATTACTTTACTACTCAATTGTTCTCCTCACTTCATAAATCATATTTACCTGAGCAATTCGCATCTGCTAACATTTCATTATGCTTTTAAACACCATTTTTTTAGGAGATTAATAAAATGTTCAGTATATCCAAATACTGATACCTCACATAGATTTCTACTTTTTTGTTGTTGCCACAACCAGATAGCAACGAGTCTAAGAAGGACTAAGATGATTATTCTATAATGTGCTCCAACTAAAATAGTTTTAAAAAAGCATTTGATGAGTCTTAACTTGACCTTGTCCTTTCATCCATTTCGCCATCTGTGTGTCCTCTATATTACTTCTATTTTTAATTTTCCTATTTTACCTTGAGAACCCTATCCTGGCATCGCTGGATGGTCTTGCACAAGTCATCTTCTCCCTGGGCCTCTAAGGATTGATTGAGCAGCTGCTCAAATGTGTACACGGCATTGTCCATTTGCTATCAGAACAAAAAAAAAAAGTTAGAGGATATAAAGTAGCACAAGAAACAGACTGTGACAGCCTTAGCTCACACTGTTAATATTTACAAATGGTTGTACTCTTTTTGTCCAGCAGGTGTAAGTAGAGACTTCACCACAAGCAGGACAGGTTGCTGGTGTGTCTTAATAGAAACTGGGGAATGTTTTAAGGCATTCTGGCCCTGCTTTGGTACATGCTGATCCTTTGCATTATATCAGAAAAAAGCTGCCGTAGCACCTTACCTCCCTCATGAGGATCTGAGCCCTGCCGACGAACACAGAGGGGTTGGAGACGTCGAACCTCTGCTGCAGGCCCTCCAGATTGAGCTGCTCCACCTTCTCATAGCAGCTCTGCATCTTCACGGGGTGGAAGGCGAGCATGGCGAGCCTCTCCATGTGCTGAGGAAGACAGAGACAGACAGAGGAGGACAGTGACCACCGTGGTATACGCATCACACAAGGAGAATCAAGACCAAAACAGTGATAAAGGTTGAGTTGATTGCTCAGGATCAGTCACAGAGGGCAGCTGAGGACACTCCCTGACTTCTAATTAAAGACTAGTGCTAACATGGCCAAAGCTTCCACAAACACACAGCGTCTTTTCATGCACTCCAGTAACTTTACCATAACCAAGAGTCAGACAATACGTGCACTTGGTTTTATATTAAAACTGTGACCGTATTCTCTGACTAAAGTCCCACTTAGTGCACTTAAGGTAATTATAACCGAGGTTAAGTTAAGTCATCCATCTTTGTGATGTATAGTGCTTAGTGAGGTTTCTGTCTCTGCTTTGATTCTATGATCACGTGAGGTGGTTTTGTGTGAAAAAAGCAGCATGGGTGACAGACGGCTTGCTGTGTGTCTGTTAAAGCTGCATTAATCATTTTTTATATTAACTGAATCAAATGATGTATAATGTTATAGTGCGAGGAGACTAACTCTGCAGTGCTACAGAAATTGCAGCCTATTTAGTTCATTGTTTTGATTTTTACTGGACAGTTCAGTGTACAGCTCAGTGCTCTCATCCCCCCCAGCAGCAGCAGCAGACTGTTGCTTTCAGCTTCAAAAGTTGCTGCCACATTAGCTATGACTTTATAATGCGATAATATATCAAGGCTGTGTTTCTGTCAGATTGATGTGGGGGGGGGGGTCTCCTACCCCTTAGTGGCCAAAAAATAAATTAATACAACTTTAAGAAGCTCAGAAAAACAAAAATGGACAGTGACTATACCCTCCTGTTTTCCCTCTCCTTGGTTATCAAACAACTCAGCCAACAAAAAATGACTCACATCTCCCAGTTTTTCTTTGCCCCCTCCGTTGAGCGAGTTCTTGCTGATCTCCACCAATTCCCTAAAGAAAACGTCCCTGACCTCAGAGAAACCTCGGCTGGTGGGCTCCATCAGGGCGTCCAGGATCGAGCTGACATAGGGTTGGATGTTCTTCTGCAGGAGTTGCTCCGCCTTGGGCAACACCAGAGCTGCACGCAAGAAAAATATATTCATAGTTGGTTGCTGTAGCTTGTAAACAAGGACCAGTCAGTCGTAGCATGAAGAAAAATAAAGGCATGGCTTTCCCTTCAGAGAAACTCTGTAAATATGCAGTCACAATGTACAGTGTATTGTTTAATACAAGGCTGAAATGTTTGGTATTCATGCAATGACATTTAAGTAAACACACGTTTGTTTCAATGAAAGTGCTGCAGCTTTCATTCTCGAAGATTCACTCAGTTGTTGGTAGCAAAACATACGTTAAAAGAGACCTGCAAAATAAAATTCCCAGATAAGATTTCAACTCTCAAACTTCTGCTTTACCTCGTGTAACTTGAACCTGCATAATTTTGTGCAGTGGACTGGTAGTAGCCTTATCTGTGGCCTGAAGTCAGAAACGTCCCACACAGAGCAGGCTATGGTATGCAGTTCCGCCACTTTAGCTCATGGGAAACAGCACACATGGAAAGAAATTAGCAGCTCGTGCCAAGTTAACTTTTAAATAGAAAGCTGACAGGCTCACTACCAAAATGTGGATGCTCAGGTGCTGTAGAAGTCAGCTAATCAAGCAGGAGTGACAGAGGCATGACCTAAGATAACAACTGACTAAAATAAAAAAATGAAAATTGTGGGGAGAAAGTGCAGAGGGCAAAACAAGACGTGGAAAATGTCAGATCTGGAGGAAGGTTTAGTTACAGAGGAAAGGCCCTGTTGGTGTCAAATGTCCAAACAAACTGGAGGGAAACTTGAGCAGTGTGGCGTTCAGTGACCGGACTGATCGCTTCACCTTGCCAATAATCCCTGAACCAGAGAAACCACAGCTAGGCTGCATCTCAGTGAGGCGAACAATGAAGCGTGCACTTGACGTCTGAATGATCATATTACAAAGAACAAAGCATAGTGAGTGAACAAAAGTGTTTTGCAAAGCATGATGGACATGTGGTTGTAGGTAAACTGAGGTGGTGTTCAGTTAAAAGTGGATTAATATGCTAAATTTAGTTTGCCAACATGTATTTCTGTCTTTTTCTAGACCTTTCCTTCATCCCTCCTGACTATTGCTCTGGATCGTTTTGACTGATTCTGACAACTCTTCATTTTACAAAAGTTATGAAGAAATCACTGCTGCATGCAGATCTTTGGTCACCTCGGATCTTGCTGCTGACGTGCTCTTTAGACGTGATGATCTGGTCCATGTCGGTTCGCAGTCTGGCGTCCAGTGGAACTCTCTGGGCCTCGCAGGCTTCGACCAGAGCTTCATACTGACCGGTGGTCTGAGACAACACCTGCCTGTACACAGCATCAGAGATCTGAGGGAGAGAAGTGGGCAAACACACAACTGGTTTGAGTCTCTCCAGTTTTTGTGCAGCGTGTTTACTGTACTCTGTACAGTCTGACAGGAGCTCACCAGCATCCAATTCCTCTGCCTCTGCTGCATCTTCCCCTTCAGACGTGGACCAATCACATTTCTCAGCTCTGGGTGGAGGGTCTCCATCACCAAATTAGCCAGAATCTGTTCGCACACAACATACATAAATGTATTAACACACCTTATACACTTGTTATTTTTATGTGTAAATAAATTAAATAAAAAAAGAAATGAGAGCATAAAGTTATCATAAATCTAACTCGACTGAGTTCTACCTAATGGTCATATGGTCATAAATGGTCAATAGTTCATACTGTGAGATGTAACGTGAGCTGTTGGTTCCGCCTTTTCACCAGTTACAGGATGTTGTAGTTACTATGGCAATGTGCCAATGGGGGATTTTTACACCAGAGTTGTAGCCAAAAAACAACTAATATCCTGGGCTCAGCAAAAAACAAAAATAAACCTTCATAAAAAAGCACAGCCTCTCTTTGCTTTGTGGTTACATGAATACAGTGAGGGTGACTGTGACACACAGCTGGACACAGAGCAGCAGGAGAGCTGAAAGCTTAGTGGCACTGCCTTCACAACGGACACACACATAAAACTCAGCACCTCCATGAGGTTTTAACTAAGCTAAACTAAATATTTGGTGAGCCGTGTTGCTGGGTAATGAATGGCTGGGACAAAAGTAGAATAGGAGGAACAGAGAGGCCTGACAAATAACAAGGCATTACTGTAGCTTGTTTGTTTAAAAGCTTGTTTGTCTGGAACTATTGAATTAAATGGTGTTTTCTCTGTATTACTCTTGACTGAACTTTGACATCTCATACTTCAGTATGGGCCACTTTTAACATCTATCTGGATACCCAAAATAAGTGAGGAAAAAACGGTTACTTATTAAAATCTCACATACTTTTATTATTAATATCATTAGAGTCACAGTTTCAAGGGCAATTTACAGGCAGATGGAAACAGACCTAATGGCTAAAAACAAGGACAACAATGCAGCACAAGTAAAGACTAGAATAAACATAAAACTATTATGCACACACACATTGGTAAACAGAAGCAATGATTATTGTCCGTAGACAAGTATTTCTGTAAATTGTAAACAAATGGTGCAAAGGAATAAATGTTGAATGATTAATGTAAAAGTTTATTTTGTATACATGTACAGGTGGTTCTGTACAATATGGATGTATACTTGTTTATACACTGTAAATACAGTGTGCAGGATTTACATACACGTTAAAGCACATGATTAAGTGTGCGTTTCAAACTGTAGATATAGAATTTATAATTTATTGGTAAATGGATGTTGAAGTGTAACAGCACTGTTTGTTATTTTTAGGAAAGGGCAGAAAATGTAGTTTTCTTTCCTTTTTAACAATGTTAGCAGATCTTAAAGTTCTTAATATGCCATATTTGGTCTGCTCTTCTTCCATATTTTGTCATCTAAATACAGCTGTAGATAAATGGTGCCTGAGAGCAGTTTGAATTAAACTTTACTCTCTTATGAAATCATTCTGGCAGGAAATCATTCCTGCCTGTGGCCATCAAACTATACAACTCCTCACTCTGGTGCAATAATTTACCTCTGTGTAATAATTTTTAATACATATTTTTATATATTTCTATTTTTACTTTGAGATTGAAGTGTTTTCTTATTCTTTTTGGAGCTGTGTGTAACAAAAAGCAATTCCCCCCTGGGGATTATTAAAGGAATTCTGATTCTGATACTGATTATAATGCATCCATGGCCCAAACCATCCATGGTCCATACAGACAGCTCGTCTGCTACATTTACACATGACAATATGCACTTAAGGTACAGTGTTTTTATCGCAGCCGTCGTTAGGGGGTGGTCTATTAGAGAGCTTCAGCATTGATTTGTAGTCCGCAAGAAAAAGTGAGAACGAAGAAGAGAGAAGGCGGTCTATTTAAACTGCTGACACCCCCCGCCCCAATGGTTTGGCCCATTACTCTGCTGCTTTATACAGTGGTACTTTTTAACTGTTCCTTTGCTAACGTAGCATTTCACCGTGAAGCTAATCTGCCAAAAAGTCTCAGCATGTTTATGAGGAAGAAATCCTTGTGTTTGTCCCCTGCTGGGGACCAGGCAGTGACCGCCCGTCCGCCTTGGTTGTATCACCTGTTGGCCTCAAACTAAGTTGGTGGCTGGAGGTTTTTGCTGCCCTCTTGTCGTCTGCTTGAGACTGAGGTGAGTGTTAGCTACATGTGCTAATACGTGTGCTGTCCAACAGTATTAGGCCAGTCCACTGTGTCATGGTTCTGTTCGGCTTATGGTTGTTGTGGTTGTAAGAGGTAACATTATGGGTCACAGCAGGGAAAGCACAGGTGTTACTATTAACACTGATGGTGTCTCTGTTATGCCCCAGTTAGCCATGACAGTGAGCTAGCATGCTGCAAGATGGACTTCATCCAGCCATCATTCATTTTATGATTTACACCTGTGATTTTTTTTTTTTACATGTGAAAATGTCTTGCATGGAAGCGGCATATTAGCTTGTATTTTTGCTTATGTTGCTACCAACTACCTATATATTGTGTTACCATTCATATTTTTCTTTTGGCTATTGTTTCGCAGGTACAGTATGATGCTTTTCATGATCTGAATAGTGTTGAAACATGATAAATATTCATGTTTGAGTATTAATAAGGCTGATCTGGCTTCATGCCACAAGTGGACAAATTCAGAGTTTCATGTAACACTTTATATTCATGTAAACATTACAGGTATCTTAACTCAAAGCAATGTGCTTCCTTTACTATCAGTTACACTTAAAACAGCTGAGATCTTTCTCTATGATCTCTTGATGGTCATTTGTTGTTTATTTGTTGCCTTCTGTATTCACATAATAGAAAATAAAAATAAAAAAAATAAAAAACCAATGCAAATTTAAATTCCCTATATATTCTCCTTCACAACAAGCTGCAATCCACAAGCCAACACCTATATCATTCCTTTTTAATGTGATCCACTGTTGAGATAAAGATATTTATCATCATAGCTTTAACTGAGCTGAGTAAATACTGCACTGTTCAGGGACAGGGAGCACGTGGATACAGACAGGAAACATGGAGATGAATGAAGAAAAAGTGACTGCCATACACACACAGAGCAGCTGTTAAGCACTAGCAGGAGACTGAAAGGGACTTATTCAGAGGGGAAACCCCAATAAATAGTGTGTGTGTGTGTGTGTATAGGTGTTTGTGTCCTGGTGAATGCTGGTATGTTGAGGGGTGAGGTCTTGTTGCTGACAGTCTCTTTAAAGGACTTGTGTAAGTGTGTTCTTTACTGTAGTGTGAGGAAAGGGTGTGTGTTGATGGGTGTTTTCCTGAGCTATATTCATTGAGGAAAAAGACTTTCTCTAGCAGCCCTGCCTCTTTTTTTTTAACCAATGCCTGTCATCCATCATTATGGCCTCTCAAAAGGTTGGACTATGGTCCTGACCTGAACTTTGGACAGGAAATACTCAGAAATTCTTCTCTCTTTTAACTGTCACCTGCAGCAAACGTGGTATTTGAGGCACAATATATTCCGTGTCAATGCACCTCCCAAGAGGGAAACAAAAGCTGTATTAGGGGCTGAATCGTCTGAAAGATGTAGCCCATGATGCTGGTTCCTTCTGAGAACCTCCAGGAGGGGCTAAGACTGCTAAAATGAAGTGGTCTAAAACTAATGCTGCATTCAGGCACTCCTCATCATCCCCACATCATTTCAAGTGTATCAGCAACTAGCAATGTGTACATACCGAGACAGCGGGAAACAAGGCCAACTGTCATGATACCTAAGTTTACAATATAACTAACATAAATTAAATGGGACAGTACTGTGGTACAGTTTTACATGTGGAGTTGCAGACTTAAGAGGGCCTCTGAACTGGGACACAGCAGTGTTGTGATCAATCTGAGATCCTGACCTGTGGGGGCTCTCCACACATCATGTCCCAGGTCCCGTAGTGTCCCTTGGCTTGTCTGTGAAGTCTCACAGCATCAGTGAAGGCTGGTGTCTGAACAGTGCAGTCCTCTGATAGACCTGTTGGGGGCAGGAAAGAGCAGAACAGATGCTTGGTAACAGTAAAGAAACCCCAGTTTTCACCCTTAGGTGAAATTTGAAAATTATGTGTGTGAAGTTTTGTGTTTGTTTAAAAGGGGGTTGTGGCAGTGAGACTGGCCTTTAACAAAACAGAGTCATGTAATATGGCCAAACGTTGTATAAAGACACACACAGATGGACAGACATACACAGACAAATTTCATCTAAGCACTAAGCACTGGAGCCACACTCCCTTTCATTACTCATGAATCATTTGACGTAGACATTTGTTGTGGGATTTGAGGAATCTTCAAACACTCTAGGGTCTGTGTGTCTGAATGCATGCACACGTAGATGCATTAGTGTAAGTGGTCACAGCTATTTGTTTGTTTTTTTACATTGCATGATTTCTTTTTACTGTAGTAAGCTCTCAGAATGCACAGCGACGACAAAATGGATGTACCTGGTGTGAGATGAACAAATGTGTGGACATTTCATTGGCTTCTGCAAAATCCCATGCTAGCAACAGTTTCCATAACATCTGACTCACTGCTGTGAGATGGTCTGAAAGTATAATTTTGGCCAGTGGTATATTCAATAACAGTTGCTGGAGTGTAGGGAAACACGTGCACACTCGGGGCCCCTATCACACACAGCTGTGTCATCCCTCAAAACAGGAAGACGTTGGCTTGTTGGAGGACAGATTTCATGTGGTTGCTATGGTTACTTGCCCTCCCTGCTAACAGGACAATAGACACAGCTCATAAAGCACTCTGCAACATGCATATGCTTTTAGGAAGTTGGTTCTTATCATGTGGTTGTGTTTTAAGTGATGGAAATACATCACTAGCTGAAGAGCTGCCTCTCTGAAGGCCACAGCACTGAGTGCCACACAAAAGAGTATAAACAGGTGTATGGAATAAAACATCCCTATAATTAGCAGTTTGTCCTTGTGTGACTGATGCATCAGTTGCGTTTTCCGCTTTGACAACAAGAGGATAGGTTTACTTCTTTGTGCTTTTTCAACCTAGCCCTTATCACGATATTACAGCACAGTTTCAACAATAGCAGCAATACTTTTTTTTAAAAAGCACACTCATCTGCGTCAGCTTTTGACCGGGACCAGATGTTACTGTAAGTGCTGCACTTGTACGATATCCACTTAAGTACCCCTTACTTATTTAGATTACTTATTTACTAGATATTCTCCAATTATAGTGTTTTTCTAATGAAATGACATCACCAAAATAACTCATGCATTTTAAAACATTTCAGTAATAACACATTAATGATTATGATAACAGATGTCGTTACAGGCATTATTACGAACACTGACCTAGCAAAAAGTATGATTCTTATGGTGAAAAGCTGCTTATAATGGGCCCAAACAGTAATTGGAATTTTTAAATTATCACTACGTGCCTGCGGACCTGGTGGGATTTGACACACAAATGTAAAAACAAAGAAACCAAAAACAACGTTTGGTGAGGCTATTCTGAACATCACTGCTTCCGCTCCCGCTGTTTCGTGAGGCTTATTACTCTTAAGGTGCCAACAAATGAGACAAAAATGCATACATTTCTTGTACTGCATAAAGGATGAATGGCTGGTGACCATCTGTATGTGTATCTGTAGTATGCATGTTATGCACGAAGACAACAATCAATGTGCATGGGTGTATCTTCATTGCTTGACTGTCTACCAAGTTGTTTTGTCTGGAGCTCTAAGTCTGTGACTCAGTGGAGGCTGACAAAGACAGGAAGTGACCAAGGAGTGAAGAGGGGGAGCGGCAGAGCCAGACAGGAAGTCGTCTCTGCTCCCAGCTCACTAACTCTTTGCTGACAGGCTAAGAGTCATTGTGTTAGCTTGTATTGGCACAGCCTTTCATGAGGTTTCACTGGACAGTAAGGTTGGAGACACATTGAGAAAATAAGAGCAGACAGGTGACCCGCCAACATTTGGAGGTCAAATCCAGTGAAAATCCACAGCAGCAGGCTGGCTCATAGTTATTATCCTTATACCTGACAGTGCAACAGCCACAACTGATAATGTGCATGTCAACAACAACCACATGGCCTTTTAATGTGTTCAGGACCAAGCAGTTAACCAGCCAGATGAATACTAGCTGCACAAGTTGCATACACATTTGTGTATTATGTTGCTCTACCTGATATTTACTTGTTCCTATTTCAGCTTAGAACAACACACCTTCAACAAGAAGCTTCAGACTCACAACTTGCAGTTGTGTATGAAGACACTCGACCTCACACTTACCACCATGTGCCTTTCTGCCTTCACTGGTAGGTAACATGCACCCCAATCAGATCTTAACACCAAGACACTATACACATGTTTTAGATTCAATGCGACACTTCACGAGGATATCATTGTGACTGATTTACTCTGTGCTTTAGAAATAAACTCACTAGAACTTGCCTGGGTATCATCATGTTCATCAAGCTGTTGTTTTTTTCAGTAATCCAGTGATAGTTATACATCCATGGTTACCTAGCAAAAAGGAACTGCTAATAGCTAATTGAGTATATTTTTAATGGAGCCAAAAATGTAAACAAACATAAGCTAAAAAAAATGGGACTCAAATTGTAGTCCACAGCTAACTCACTCCCTCAAAAGCCCCCTCATTATGGGAACTGTAGTTCAGTAAGAGTGATAATAGGTAATAGGAATGATAAAATCCATTACTATTTTCTAATGTCCTACTATCAATAGGTTTGACATTTCTGACGTTCTTAATGTCCCATTAAAACTGTAGTTATATTTCTGAAGCATTGACACTTATCTCTATCCATTCCTATACAGATGGGTGGGAATGGTTTTCTTAATTTCTATCTGAGAAACCTTGCATTAGAACAAGTTAATAAATAAAAAGGTAATAAAACCCCTCAAGTTAAATGCACTCCTTTTTTGGAGCAGTCATCTAGTGGCCATTAGAGGAATTGCACTTAAAGACAATTTACTTTGGCTGCTCAGCAGACCATTAGACATTTAAGTTTAAAAACACTAGGCGCCTCATCTGACCTATCTCATCCATTTAAAGCCTTAGAGCAAACTTTTACAGCCTAAAGCTTTTAAGCTTCATAGCAAATAGTTCTCTCAGGCTCTTCTCACATTTCTGTGTTAGTTTTCCTGATATTAGCTAGTTAGTAATACGAGCACAGCTCTTGCAGGTTGAGTAGCTAAGTGGGTGATGACAGACTGCTGAGCAACTGTAGTTCAAAATCAGTGTCCTGTTGTTTATGTGCTTGATAGGGAGTTATGAGAAAAGATGCAGCTATGACAGATGGCACCCATATCTAATAATGTTTCATAATCACTAGGGATGGGTACAGAGACCTGTTATAAAATGGGCTCTGGGGCTAAGACTGTAGTATTGATAAGGTCAGATGTTATTAATTCTGCTTCCAGTATTGGAGAAATTAAGAAAATAGTTTTCCTATTCATTTAAGCTACATAATCTTGTTGCAACTTAGAAACAGTTGGTGAGATAAAATGTATGCCAGCAGCCTAGAGGCCACAAGGAGTTATTAAATTTTACAAACATGGGTTAATACTTGAAAGTAACCAATAAGAGCCGGTGCCATATAAGAAACGGATTGATCCGCAGTATTGGCAAGAGTAGACACACACAATACTTACCACAATGCAACTTAATAATCAGATGGCTTGCTCATGGCCTGGTGGCTGGAGACCACTGGAACGCAACATTCTGTTTTGGTGATTGCGTTTGCTTTTCACTTTCCTCAATTCAATTTCCTGTCTTATTTATTGGTTCTTATTTATTTAACATTAAGGTGCTGCCACACTGTTCTGGATTTTTCAGTCCCAACTCCTGGTAATTACTCAAGCAAGCAGAAATCCTTGGGGGTATTAACTTCATCAAGCACCCACAGGCGAAAACATAGATATGCCACAATGTGCCAGTTTCACTATTTTATTTTAAATAGTAGATTGGAAGTTTTCCCAAGAATAGATTAGTAATTTCAATTTTTAATTTTGCTTTTAAAGTGCAAACTATGGCCAGATTACCAGTGTGAAATGCCAAAAAGTGAATTCTTCTACACTCAGCCTGTTGCTCACAAGAGACATTTCCTCCTGGTGCCAACAGAAAAGGAAAAAACACTTTTTGACAATCTGCCAGGTCTGTAACCACTACACATTCTCCATGTGTCTCAACCAAGCTAGATCAAGGAGCAGATTATAGTTTCTCTGCACTGCTGTGTGCGAGTGTGTGCTGTGTATAAATAGAACATATGGCAGTACTTACCACGGTCTCTTTATTTGAGGCATTTCCCTCCATGCCTTGCCCACCATGCTCTGGTCGGTGGGATTTTAGCTGCAGTCATGGGTGAGTTCCCAGGCCTTTACATCTCCAAATATATGTGTATGTAAAACCCATTAAGCATTTGGATGTCAACTATGGTCTGATTAGACTTCTGCTTCAGGTGTCCTGCCTTCACGTTTTTAAAAACGCCATTCAAACCCTCACACTGCTGCTCCGATTGACATGCATGAGAAGGATTTCACCATATGGTGCAGCCCTATGGAAGCAGCCAAACCCACATTACAATAAACACTCAGTGAAACATACCTTCAGCCACAGACCTCACAAACACATGACTGAATAAGCCCTAACATGCGATTGTAGCAGATTCCTGCTCCCAGTGGCAGCGAATAAGTGAATGCTGTATTGATTTATTTTGTATATTTGTTTACACCTGGGTAGCAACACCATAGAATGAATAATGTCAGCATTTGTAATCATATAGTTTGCCTGGGTTAACTGTTCTTTTATCTTCGTTTGAACGTGCCGATTGCAGGTCTCCTCTTGCTGAGTGGAATTAGTCTGAGGTCTGATCTGAGCGGAGGGCTGGTGACTGGTTTTAAAGGCTTTGGGGGTGGAGAGTTGGCTTTGATTGATAGTTCTCTAGTGGCCCGGTGGCAGCTTGGACCAGTCTTTGACTACAAATGTGATGCAGCATCAGGACTGTGCTGGACTGCTGCCTGCTAAACTTAACACATCCCTTACAGGAGGTCAAGCATTCATAGCTATCCGATTAAGACATTTTTGTATCCTACACATAAACTACTTATAATGGAGTAAGTGTAACACAGGTAGTTAAGAGTTTACACAAGAGTAAAGTTATTACCCAAACTGTCTGTAAGGATTAATTAGATTTTGCAGATCATTCTGGTTCAGTTTTAACCTGTCATAGTTACCATGTTACACCTACAGATTAAAAATGTACTAAATGACTGTGAATCCACCGAGAGCCTGGCTTTTTAGTCCTTTTATGGTTTAACTATGGTTTGAACAGCCAGGCCGTCACGCTGACAATGAGATGAGCTGTGCAGAATAGTGCAATGAGGTCACCTGTTAACAGAGCCGATTAATAGGGTGCTTTCCATATCATCCTGTTAAGGCGATGCAAAGCAGCAGCTGATCGTTTTATTGGAGAGCTGCTGGAGGTAAAGCAACAAGAGCTTTAGTGAATTCAAACAGATCTTTGGTGTTTGAGAATGAACATTTAACTTGTGGTTTTTGCGTATCATAGCCAGATGAATAGTTTCAGTGTTCAGCTCATGAACTGCTTTGCATGAAGCTTCTGTGCTGCTATCAGTTCATGGGCACTGCAGCATTTTCTGTACCATAACAGACGTGCTCTGTATGTGTTAAACTCGGTGGTAATTTCTCACTTGAGTCTCTTAGGAAACCAGGTCAGAGCAGCCTCGGATGCTTTTAGAAGCCTCAGGTGCCTTCTACATCCAGATAAAATAGCTAGTAACACTTTAATATAGAAAATAGTTGATTACAACACTTTAAATTCTGCCCTGTTGGAAATGGAGGCATGCTCAGCAAGTGCAAATGCGTATGTGTGTATGAGTCCAGTGAGTAAAAGAAACTGCAGAGAGGGCAGGGGTTGCACTGTGAAACCATTTATCAGCTCCAGGAAAAGGCTTTTGCTGGTTCTGGTTTTCCTCCAAACACCAACATGACAGACGTGAGACTGGGCGTGTCAATGCAGGCCTAAAACATGAATGCCAGTCCACACTGGACACCAGCAATAGCGACAGTAAAACAGCAACACACTGTTTCTTACAACATATTCCCGGAGCCCAGCCTCACAGCTGGAATGTACTGAGGGACTCTGGCGCTCACTGAGCATGCCCAAACAGGTACTGTTAGGAAGTAAAGGGTGAGCTAGACTGGATACAGACAGAGGCTGCTTTTGTTTTACAGTCAACAGTCAGCTGGCTGCGTTGATCAAAACTTTCCTAAGCTGAAGAAATTATGTTTTTTTTTTTTTTTTTGGGCTAGCACTGGATTTTTTCACCTAATACTGATGATGGATAGCTGCTAGCATTGTTACGTGTGGTTAAGCAGAACACTTTGAATTCAACACAGGTGGCTGGCATAATAGTTGGCAAAGTACAAAACAAGGTTGAATCAGGTTGAGCAACTTTGTCGGCCTGGTGAGCTTAGAGCCAGTGTGTTGTTGCATTCGATACATGATATTAAGTTTAGTTGTCTTGGTCATGTTTTATAGTTTTTGGCTTTAACTTGCAGTCGAAACATTTAGACAAACTATAGTGTATGCTGTCTTGCATCTGTCTGTAGGTGCTGAGTGATTTGATGCAGCTGACTTGCAGGTTATAATGACTCCTTGTGCATGACAATCCATCCTAACAATCACTTAAAGCACAATTACAAATAATTTAGCCATACATTAGCTTTCATTATGAGGAAAGCAGTTGAAGCTTTAAATCCTCAAACAAAACAAACTGTATATAATTTTGTGTGCATGCCCACAGGTATGTAAAACCACATACTTCAGTATGTGCCTCAAAATTGGGATCAGCTAAGGTAAAGTCTTCCATGTACTGATATAATATATATAATATGGACAACATATAGTCAGTATTACATTAGAATTTATTTATTATTCTCGAAAGAAAAATAAAACACTGTTTGAATGAACTTTGGCTAAAATGTATTTACTGCATATGGTTAATATCTTTCAAGTCATCATGGATTTATCAATAACATAGAGATGCTGTATTTAGGCACCACCTGGTTAGAATATTGTCTGTTGCAAATGTAACAATGTGGATTTCGTTTCAATAGTTTGTAATTATATACTGTGTATCTTAGATTGAAAAAATCCTGTTATAGTAAAACTGAGGACTTTGATAATCTGCTCTTGATCTACAATCTCTGTCAACACCACCTGCCTCTGCAGCCAGCAGGATCCAAACAAGCCCAATCACGTTCAGTGCAGCAGCCGTTTGTTTATCACTGAATCTGTGTAGTTTTATATTTTTATCTCAACTTCCCCAAGGTTCCTGCTCACTTGGATTCTCTGTCAAGTCTAAATAAAGAGCACTGTGAGATCACACACTGACATACATGTGCATGCATGCGAATAACAACAAAAATGTAACTTGACTCTCCTCAAATGAAGGCAGTGGCTGGACTCCCTATGTTGTACTGCAAAATATATCAGCTAATTAAAACTTGGTGTATAATTTGCGGTTAACGCGCCATGTGGCGAACTAGATTTGGAAGCAGAGCAATAATTTTTATCACTTTTGATCTTTCCTCATGAAGCCCAAAGGTGTTGCTCAAAGTTGTCTTGCCAAGCCGAGATATAGACATGACAAAAAAATGTTTGTCATGTTTGCACATCCTCTGGCATGTCTCTGCCTCCTGTGTCTCAACACAATGACACAAGTCATGCCAGCACAGAAAGAAATCTTAATAGTGTAGTGTAGTTCTCCACTCTTATAAAACAAATATCCTCTACTGAACATCCAAATGCAAAAACACACCGCAGTGTCCTCCAAAATACCATCAGTTCACAACTAAAAGCAGCACTTAAATAATGGTAGCGTGCTCAAACAAATATGGGCTGGGGAAATAACAAATCTCATAAAAATAGAAAATCTTTACTTCATAACCACTACAGTATATTCCTCAAGCCTTTTACAAAGACATCGTGTTATAATGTAGTAAACTTGATTTTTTTTTTTTTGTTTGTTTCCCCATCCTGGATGAAGCTATTCATTGAGTTGTCACACTTATTAATCACTCTATTATTGGTTTGATTAATTGATTATTTGTGGTGAAAGTGCCCATCACAATTTCCCTGAGCCCAAAGTGACATCACGTATTGTTTAACTAATATATCATAACCCAAAGTTATTCAAGTTACAATGATTTAAAGTAATAGTCTTAAAGATTCTCATTTAAATCCATGTAATCTACTGTATCTCTGAGTGAGAGAACAGAATGACCAATGGAACTATGGCCTACTCAAGAAAGCCCTTACATATGTAGTATTATGAACTGGGTGTTGATGACAACGCTCCTGTGAAAAATAAATGTGACGTGCTTTCCATTACCCAGCAGTGGTCGTTCCACCAGAGAGGGTGGGTAGAGGTAGTGCAACAGATATGCTCTTCAACTCACTTTGGCTGAACCAAGAAAAGATCAATGACTACAGATGAAGCAACTTCAACAACAAGTACAAATCCAAAAGAAGGAGCAAATTCCACACTCAGATGAAACTAACTGCCAACTGACTGGCGTCACACAGGCGACACTGTTTGAATCTGTTAGAGTGAGCTACAAAAACGCACCTTCGATTACTGCTTATTGCTGCAGATGCCGCCAAACAGAACATGGAGAACTTTCCAAATGGTTTCTTTAAAGCAGAGACAGGCATTGTTGTTGTTTTGATAAACGACTAGACTGACTAATTTATGGTCTAATAGTTTCAGCACTCTCTCCTATAAAGTGCTTTAAGATTTTATTCTGAAACAAATGGCAAAGAGTTGAGTATGAATTATCAGAAAACCGCAGAAACCAGAAAAGTCTGATTGTCTTTGTAGCTGAGTAAACAAAGTCCCTGCCCACTATTTGAGTGACGTTAATTGTCTGTCTGGGCTGTAAAATTAGCAACATTTGTGTCTCTGATCCAATGACAACAAGACGTCACACTGTAACCAAGGTCAATAAGAAAACATCTCACATTCACAGATCAACCAGCTCACCCATATGGCATGTAAAGACTTCACACCATGATACACACTCATACACACCCTTGTCTGAACCACCAACAAAGGTGGAGCGGCAGAGAGAGGCACTAATTGTCCAGGGTGGAGTACAAAGACACTGCAGCTGTTCAAATGGTGCACATGTACTGTAAGCTCTGGACAACCATTTATTAACTATTCAATAAGTAATTGTCACAGTTTTCAATAAATATGAATAGCATTAAATCAGCATTGCCAGGGACTGTTCAGGTGCTATACGGCTGAAACCTGTGTGTGCCTGTGTGTGCTGTTACCATTGTTGCTGTGTCTGACACAGTCCTGCAGCACAGCGTGCCACTTCTTCTGCTCCTTCTCGGTCATCACACAGAAGTAGTGGTGGCGGGCGTACGGGTGCCACAGGATGAGGGGGAATGGAGTTGCACACTTGATAAACGGATGACTGCCCACTTTGGCCTTGATACCTACAGTGAGTCACATGAAAGAACAGGAGTGAGAAACTACAAGACTTACAAAGCACAGACAATATTAAAAAAAAAAAAACATACAGAAGAACTGAAATAAGCAAATGCATTGGAGATTAAATACATAAAAAGAATTGTGTCAAACATCTAATGGTCCCAAAAAGGGAAATTGAACAACAAAAACACAAAATAAATGCATAGAAAGTTATTCTCCTTATAATTTGCTAACTGATAAAAGTCACCCTGCTACATATACACTCCTGATCAAAATCTTAAGACCGGGGGAAAAATCACAAGAAGCATTGCTGGATCGTAAGCAGGTTGCAAGTAGAGCTTCAAAATACAAAAAGAAGAAACAGGAGCAAGAGACAAAAATAGAGAGTAGGCAATTTATTGAAAACTGCATTTAAACTCAAACAGGCTGTTTTCAGCTGATCAAAAGTTTAAGACCATAGCCCAAAAAAACCCCAAAACAGAACTAGAAGTGCCAACAAAGGACTCAGTAGTGAGTAGCCCCACCGTTCTTGTTGATCACTTCAAAAATTCGTTCAGGCATGCTTGATGAAAGTGTTTCCAGGAGGCTGGTGGGAACGTTTCCTCCATGTGGTGAAGATGGCTTCACAACGGGCATCCATGGTCTGGAACTGACGTCCGTTTATGTAAACTTCCCTCACCATCCATCCCCAAACGTTGGGGAAATCAGGGGAACACGCAGGATGGTCCAAAAGGGCGACGCTACTCTCCTGGAAGAAGTCCTTCGTCAGGCAGGCGTTGTGAACTGCAGCATTGTCCTGATGAAAGACCCAGTTACCCATTACCCATTACCACACAGACGAGGGCCCTCAGTCAAGAGGGATGCCCGCTGCAACATCTTCACACAACCAGCCGCCGTTTGACGTCCCTGCACAACCTGAAGCTCCATTGTTCCACTGAAGGAAAAAGCATCCCAGATCATGATGGAGCCTCCTCCACTGTGCCGCGTAGAAAACATCTCCAGTGGGATCTCCTTGTCATGTCTGTAACGTTGGAAGCCATCAGGACCATCCAGGTTACATTTTTTCTCATCAGAGAATAAAACTTTCTTCCACCTTTCAATGTCCCATGTTTGGTGCTCCCTTGCAAAGTCCAAACGGGCAAGTTTGTGGCATAGGAGGAGACGTGGCCTTTGAAGATGGGTTTTTGTTCTTTAAGCCCTTCTCTCGCGGATGCTGTCTTATGGTTATTGGGCTGCAGTCAGCATCAGTAACGGCCTCAATTTGGGTCGAGGATCGGCCTGTGTCTTCATGGACAGCCCGTCGGATCCCCCGGCTTAGCGCAGGTGAAATTTTTTTGGGTCTACCACTTGACTTTTTTGTCCCATAACCCTCAGGATCCTTTAAGAAATTTAAAATGACTGTCTTACTGCGTCCAACCTCGGCAGTGATGGCACGTTGCAAGACACCTTGCTTGTGCAGCTCAACAATCCTACCACGGTCAAAGACAGAAAGCCTTTTTGCCTTTGCCATCAGGAGGTCATGACAGTGTTAATGCCTGAATGAAAATTACATGAAGGCCAGATTTTTGTGCAGATTTTGACATTTTAAGGCTATGGTCTTAAACTTTTGATCAGCTGAAAACAGCCTGTTTTGAGTTTGAATGCAGTTTTCAATAATTTGCCTACTCTCTATTTTTTGTCTCTTGGTCCTGTTTCTTCTTTTTGTATTTTGGAGCTCTACTTGCAACCTGCTTATGATCCAGCAATGCAAAATGCGAATTCTTGTAATTTTTCCCCCGGTCTTAAGATTTTGATCAGGAGTGTATCAGTATATATCACAATAAGGCAAATGAACACATAAACTTATCTAAGATTAAAGCAGTGTTCCATCACTATCATGTCAGATAAAACATGGTATAAACTCATTTTGTCAATTTTTACTTCCTTTTCTTACCTGGCAGGCTGGTGTTAATCAGCTCCATGTATTCTTCCATTGATGTAAGGGCTTTGTACCCAGCGCAGTTGATGGTTACTTTCGGGTGAAGGCCCCGGTCGTGTGCCTGTTCGAGAGATGGCAAACACACCACGCTGTTTTACAACGAGTGCACAAATCACCAAATCGGACGGCTCTTTAGTGGTGTAAGAAGTACACTCACTGTTTTATTCTCATAAAGGCTGATGGTGTAGGTGTTTGGCACAGATACAAAGCGATTCCTCCACTTCCGATTCTCCTCCAGATACTGAAACAGACTCCCTGAGAAGATGGACCGGCCTACCAGAGGGTCCTGAAAAATCCCAGAGACACTTAGCAAAAAAAGCAGAGGGCATTTCCATATGTTATGTATTTTACCATACAAAGAATAATAAGTGTGCACATTTTGTATTAACGAAATCTTGGAAAAAAAACTAGGTTTTATGACTTTCACCATTAGAAATTGTCTCAGTAAGATTTCCATTTACTATGCAAGAGACCTGAAGCTTAGTTTGTGTTTCCAGGCAAGTGGGGGTGGAGATTTTTGTTTAGTGTTTACATAAGGATACAAAAGATACACACCACCCACTTTGTTTTTTAGATTTGCCGTCCAAGATCAAATAATACTTCAACTAAAACTAATCACAGGGGAAGGAAAGAATGAAGGGGACAGGGGAGCTCTAACATGAGGAAGTGCTTAGAAAACAGAATTGGTGGTTTGGTTGCTGGAAAATATTAACTGTGTGGATTTTGTGTGCATGAGTGATAGGGGTCACTATGCCATGGTAGACCAGTAAGAAAATTATATTGTATTCATGCACCCAACAGTTAGGTTTTTGTCGTAGGGACAATTGAATGCCACAGAAATGCTTCCAGGTGCTGTTAATGCATCCTTCTACAGTAAGGAAATAAAAAATGTGTTCAACTACAGTGTCCAAAGTGCAAACGTTATTTGTATAATACAAAGTTCAGACATATTTCTTGTGGATATATGTATGTGTTTGCAAAGCGTTGGTTCACATGTGCATAATTTTGCGCACACACACGCAGCTGTCCTCCATATAGTGAAGAGAGTAGATAAACTGACATAATACAATTCCAAACAGCATCTCTGTTCATGTGTGAAATGTGCTCCACTTCCTCTTCAGTGACTGAAAATGTGAACAAAAGTGGGACCTTCAGTACATTCAGTAACCTAAAAGATGAGAGGAATACAAAAACAGCAGAGTGGTAAAGCAGAGCTTGTTAGGTAATGTACTGGTAAATAGACCCCAAGAATGAGCCCATTCATGCATAATGTATAACATCAAGCTCTGTTTGCAGAACAAAGCCTATATTGATGCAAGTTTATCTTATGCACAAATTGTCTACAAAGTGTGAATGTGTTCATCTTTAGATACCAGAATGGCAGAAAGGACACTGGAGAGATTTAACATTAGTTAAATTATAATGCTGAGTAGTAATCTATGATCATTAGAACCAAACCTTTTAATTGCTTAATTAGCAGTGACATCAGGGGTAAAAAAAAAAAAAAGTGCATGTCTTTGAGGACAGGAAGTTTTATCCCTAACAGCAAAGAACTTTTGCTTTTTTGAAGTTTGATGATTTCATATTTTGCTTTAGCTGGTGCTCTATCGGCAGTTCTAACACTGTACTCACCAAGTTGAGCACATAGATCTGGAAACATGGCAGCATCGCCCAAAATAGTCAGACGGGACAAGAAATGGGAGCAGTGTGACGATTAGTTAGTTCAACTTTGACTCACCATCACTGTCCAAGTTGTGCACAGTTATGTTTTCCTGTGCAATAAACTCACTTTCAGTTTTACCCTCAAAGTATTTTGGATCATCTGGACTTTGTTTACGTGTCTGATTGTTGACCTATAGGACTTTATGGTAGAGATGTTTTTCCAAATGTTAGCAATTACAATGGTGAGTACGATGTATGATGATTATCATAAACAATATAAATGAAGACCACACCTATAAAAGTAAGTTGTAATAAACTGAACCCTTCAATATCCAGTTTCATGTGGAACTAAAGACATGACAAAGAATATTATATTATATGTTCCGCTACAAAAGTATAAAAACATTTGTGAAACCCACAAACTTTGTTTGTCTGTATAGTTGAGTGTTTTGTCGTTCTTTCCATGAGCAGGTTTGTACCTCTCTTTATAACTTGCACTTGCCTTTCTGTGAAGCAGCTGTGACTGTGTCCCTCCTCCTCCTTCTATCTCATAGCGGACACTGTTGAAGAGAGCGACGGCATACTGCTGCTCGTACACATCACTGAGCTCCTTCATCACATTTCTGGTCCGAGCTGCAGGAGGACACCAACAGACACAGGCTCAGCACACATCTATAATACACAAACCTATTAAACTAATGCTATTAGTGTGAAACATTACATCTTCTGGTTTTATTGTAATGGATGCCATTTGCTTTGAAAGGCAAAGCAAAAAGCTTGTGAAGTGAAATAGTAAAAGCTCATTTGGGTTCAAACAACACAAGTCAACAGACCTACTTATATATTTAAACCTGAAGCTCCAGAAGAGGCATTCCAGGTGTTTTCTTTATTGTTTTATTCATATTTCCTGACAAAGTTTGCCTGAACCTCAAATTATCATTAGAAATCTAATATTTTTGGGTTTATTGGACTGTTGGTCACCAGGGAAATTATGAGTATTTTTCACACTTTTCAGACATTTTATAGTCTAAATGGAGGATGTAAATAATTGTTAGATGGCGCTGAAGGATGGAGCTTCTCTATCAGTTAACCTGAATCAATGCTTTCCTGTATTTCACGTTTCTACTGCTTGACTCAGCAATTCCTTTCCACCACTGTCTGCAAGCGGCATCCTCATAAACAGTCCAAGAACCTGCTGGAAGGGACATGAGCGTTTCCCACGTTCCACTGCTGGAAAAAGTCACTTTGCGAGCTGATCAGTGCGCTTGGCTCGGTCAGCAGCAGACAGTGTTGACTATGATCTGTTTATGGAAGGAACAACACAGGAAGGCGGGAGCCAGACTGCAGTGGGAGCGCAGGAAGGAAAGAGCTGACAGGACAGGATAGACGGAGGGAGAATGTGGAGGAGATGGGGGACAGGGACACACAAACCTATCAAAAACACTGTGACATACCAGGAGGAGATGGGTGGACAGGTTACAGGAAATATAAAGAAAGATTGTGAGACTGCTGAAAGACACACTCCTCCTAAACCCACTGTTTTATTAGCACTGGCCATCGAACCTTAATACTTTTACTTTTGGTACCAACCAAATTGCGTCCGTTGTTTATTGATGCTTTGATTTCTGGCTTCAAATAATTTGACATTCTTTGAAATTATGATATCAGATGTTGGATAGAAAGTCCCTATGCAGTGTCACTTTCCACACGATAAGTGCTGGCTAGCGGGGCTCCCATTCCAAACGTGCACAGTCGGTACTTTCCACTAGTTTTCTTTCTGTGCCAAAGTCAGCAGACTGGATACTTGTACATGGACAGCCTTTTGGGCAGTTGGAAACTGGAATTTGGGAACAAAGACCACATCATAAATCACACACTCAGTCGTCTGTTTCAACCTGTATAGGCATGCCAAAAAGTTCTGTTATATGCCTCCATCCACCCCAACACTTGCTCTCTTGCCATACAAGAAGCAAGGAGAAAACTGACATCAGACACTCCATCAATGAGACCGTGCACCCTCCCTGAATCATAAATAACAAATCATTGAGTCTGTAACCCTTATTAATTCAACCCAAGACTCAGTCTATCAACCACAACCGTTATGTCATCCTTCCATTGTCAATTCATTGTTCTGAATATACTAATAACTATTAATAGATCAAGAATAAGAAATGCATAGATGTTGTTACCAGAACACAATCATACCTGCACTCACACATGGAAAATTTGATGCAGGAGCAGATATTTATTCGCTTAACAGCTGAACAGGTGTAAAAAGGACGGTTCTTAAAAGTGAAATTTTCTCATGTGGTTTCACACTAACTTAAAATTAGATAAGCGAGGCGGGAATTTTGATAGATCTCAATTTAGTGATCTATTCAGAAGTGACATTGAGCAAAAATGTCTGAACCGAGTTGTTGAGAAATGTCACTAAAAAACAAAAATGTCAAACTCATGGTGATGTAAGAAGAGAAGGCATTTACCAAACCAAAGAACATCTGTCTGAATCACAACAATTCATCCAATATTTCAGTCTGGACTAAAATGGTGTGCAGACTTTGCCATCTATGCCACTCTCAAATCACAAATACCCCAATCTCAATATGTAATGATTTAATGAGGTGACTATTGGTGCTTTAGAAATCACTTGCAAAATAATTAATGTGAATGATTCAAGTAGAACACACCCTCAGGGACCTGGAGAGACAGCATTCAAGATACAGTGCATCTTTATATCGTTTTCCATTTTCTGCCACCAATCCAGGGCAGGGTCTAACTGGCAGCAGACTCCCTCTCCAAAGGAGGCATCCTGATCAGTTTCCAGACCCCCCCCCCTTTCTCTTAAGGTGAGTCCAGCCACCCTACACAGATAACCCTTCACCACAATGGTCCAGTACAATGGCATTACTGCTGATGCCACACCAATCAGACTGTCCGCCTGACCCACCCTCTGTTTTTCTGTCCCTAATGAACAAGTGAAAAACTCGACGGATACCACACACTCCTAACCCACAGGGGCCAATCCACCATTCATCAGCAGAGAACCATAGCATGGAGGTGCAGGCAGTCAAAAAAATCATCATCAATTATTAGTCTAAAGTGTTAAAGGGCTACTAAGTACACCTATGAATCACCCTACGCTCAAACATGCTTGTTATGGTCAATCCATGACATGACAGGAAAACTGAGATCAGTTTGTATTTAAGCAGCTGTGAGAAGTGTTTCATTAAGTAGAATTAGCATTTCAGCCAAACAGCTTTGGAAGGTGTTATATTATCTCTTCAGAAACATTACTATCATCTAACATTAAAATGCATGACTGAAATATGAGATGTTGAGTATTTGCTCCCTGCTTTAGCTTTCATTTCAAAGTCTAAGTCTCTTTCTGAGGAACAACTGCAAAATCTTCATCATGGCTGAATTTCCCATCATTATCCTGCAGACAAACGAGCACGTAACATCTCTCAGAAGCATAAAAACGATTAAGGGATGGGTGAAAATGAGATGTGTGGGTGACCACACAAATATAATTTGAGTTCGTACTGTTGGTATATTGCGTCTGTGCTGTGGGGGCTCAACAGGGAGGAGATCATTTAGTGAGAATGTGCTTCGGCAGCAAGGATGAAGAAATCACCTCACTGGGAGGGACAGACTCCAAACAAGACTCCCAATGCAGAAATGCTGAGTAGTCTTCACTCACTCACTCCCTCACTCCAAATATGATATGGACGAATAAGTTTTTTGAAAGGTATACTAATGTTCATTCGTGCTTCAGACTACTTCAAGGACATACTGTTTGTTATTCATCTTTGCATGCTTGCATACATGCAAAGAAGGGATTACAGATAGACACAAAGGGAGGGTGTGTGAGAGCCAGGCAGCAGTTTCAGCTTATTAATCTTGTGGCATGTTTCTACCTGCTTTACTTCTGCAGCGTCACACATTATCTTCTCTTCTCCCTCCTTCTCTCACGCTTCATGTGGATCTTTTACTCAAGCAGGCTCGTGGAAGCAATATTTTAAGTAACCTAAAAACTTGAAATGATGGTGTCTCTATATACACATGTTTATGTTTTTAACTATAAATGAGGGTTTCTGACAAGACAAAACCTTGCAGCTCGTTTTAAATCTGACAGGCTGCATGTTCCTTGAGTATAGCCCTATCTATAGTGGGAATGATGCCAGATATAGGCCAGTATCACTGCAGTGTAGGGGTGCAAAAAACATTTATTTTCTATATCTGTGGTAAGTAATTAATAAATCATTTGCTCTAGAAAATGTGAAAAAGTTGTGGAAACCGGCCAGTTCCCACGGCCCAGTGTGATGCCTCCAAATTGCTTGTTTTGTTTGAGCTACAATCCAAAAGCTTCTTACAATGTTATTCTTCCTACTTTAAAGTATTTCTGAGAGTATTTCTCTGTCTGGTTCACAGAAAACTGCAACAACAAACAAACTTGAGTGTCTGGACCTCAACAACATAATCTTTGGTTTCCAGAAGTGGTTTCCTCATGCAAGTACGCCTGCCAGCACACGCACACAAACACAATTACAGTCCTGAAGGAACATCCTAACTGAGGCTAAAATGCCAATGAAGAAACATTCGCTGCAAAGCACAAGTGTGGAGGATCTAAAAACAAGCAAGTCTTCTCCCTTTTCCTGAATTGATTTGGGCCATGGATGCACTGCCAGGATACTTCTAGCAATGGCAGTCTTATTATTTGAAAAAAGCATCTACAGATTCATGGAAGTTTTTCAGCCTCTGCTCTGTCTGCCCGCTTCCCTCTGCTCCCATGCCTTGTTGAAATAATCACGCAGACCTGCACAGTTCACAGTGGGAGGCTGGAGCAATCTGAGCCTTAAATAGCAACTTATACAAACACGCTCCCCTTTGGGAGACCTAGTTATTATCTCTGAGAAATAGGCCTGCAGCAGAGATGGGATTCAGGGGAACTCTTCAAGTAGAGCAAAGCAACAATGTGCTGGTATGAATGAGAAGCTTTGTCCTAGAATGAAACAGGGGAAAGGTGACACTTGCTGAGAGCGAATTGCTTCCATTAAAGAATTAAAATGCTGGTTGGGTACCACAGTTTGATTTGAGGTATCGCATTCAATATTAAAAAATAAAAGTAAGTCAGACTTTGACATAGCATGCAGGGAGGTTAGAGGGGATCTCTCTCTGTAGGACAGTTTGTTTAAACACAGTTTGACCTAAAGTACAGTTTTCTCCAAGTAGACAATTCTGACAAAAAGAGCAAAAATCAGATGAAATATTTTCTTCGTTTTTAAGGACCTGCGGACATCTTAAATATAGTGATATCTGCTGTTTTACTCTGTTTACACTGCATGAGTTTATAGAAATAACCCAGTTTAACAAATACAGAAAGTCATACATTCTGTTATAGCAGTATGACAAAGTCCCTGGTGGAGAATATGATAAACTTATCAAGTAGTCAGAGAACGACAGTGCTGCTCATTAAATATGAATAAAGTAAGTTTTAAGGAACTTCAGAGTAAAGGAATCTGTCCACGGTCTCTCTTCAGCTGCAGTCTGTGCACTCCTCCTCTTACCTGTAATCATCTCCCGCCTGCCCTCATCCAGGTGAGAGGAAACCACGTCCCCCATGGTTACAGGAGAGCCTCGCAGATCCGTCAAGTATCCAAGCTGCTTACAGGCTGCACTCAAAGGAAATCTAGGTTTTACTGATATCTTCCAGCAGTCTCAAATAGCCGCTGGGAAAATGCTCGACTTTTCCCCCCTGAGAGGCGCACGGCTGTGGCGCTGCTGCGCGTCTTGTCTCCCGCTTTAGAGGGCGGGGTGACCACTCCCCCGGCGGTGAGGAGCAGAAGGGGGTGAACACTGGCTCACAGTGGCAGGACACACCCTCTGGGAGTCATCACTGGTCCAACGTGTTCAGTGGGCCCTGCCAAGGGTGTGGTCAGAAGCTGGGGCTCAATGGAGTGGCAGCATATTTAGTGTAATTTGTGTGCAGCCAGACTTTATTTGGCGTTAAACTTAAAGACTGTAATGAATATTCAAAACCAAACCCCATGAACTGTAAGAACACCCCTAAGCAATGTGGCCTAGTAGTTTTATATTATGGATTTAACTTATTTCGAGCTTCAAGAGTAGTTTTGAGTACCAGCAGAGGTTTCGCACTACACTGTAGTTTTCAGTGATGCCCAGTTTTTGGGTTTTCCTGCACAAAGATACATGCTGCCCCCTTGTGGACACTTTGTGTCTCTGCTGCTTGTCCACTGCAGAAAACCTCCCTTCAAATCCAGTTGGTTACTGAATTTGTATTGATAGTAAATAAGGCTCTCAGAGCAGACAGGTGTGGAATCATTAAAGCTTTAATGGAAAAACATTCACTATATTCTCACTGATTAATGGCGTTCAGAGTGAAAACCATTAGAAGATGCTCATCATGTTCTTACTAACCATGTTTCCAATCAGCCACTTAGTTTATTGTTTATGTGGATCCTCATTAGTTGTTGCCCTGGCAACATGCTGCTCTTCATTGGGCTCATATTAGGAAAATGCAGTAACAGATATATTTGCCACTAGTGCTGGCACAAATGAGTGTACTGTTTTCACTACATTAATCAAGCAAATATTAAGTGCATTTACACCACAGTCACATGAATCGATAATAAAAACAAACCTGCACTCCACCCATTAAAGCATAACCACCATTTCAACCAGGCACAGTGAAGTGATCTCCTCTAGTAATGCACACTAATACACACTAAACTACACGATGACAGTAAGCGAATGGCATGTGTCTGTGAAGAAGGCTGTAAAATATCTTTGGTGATGACTGATTATTACCAGAGAAGGATTAATGGAGAAGCACGAGGCCGCAGACAGAAGTTTGAGACAATAAGGCAGCCAAACGTGAGGGACCATGATGCGGAAGGATACGCAGTGACGTTTCCAACTGGAGGCTCCTCCGCAGCGATGTGAGGTGAACACAGAGAGGAGGGAGAGAGGGAGAGAGAGAGAGAGGGAGGAAGCACAGGGTGATCACTCAGTCCAGCACTCAGCAGCATCATGGCACCTATCGGATTAAAGGCGGTGGTCGGCGAAAGTAAGACTATTCTTTATGATTTTGCTCTACATTTGGTGACATGCGGCGCTGCGCTCTTGTGTTTCTGTGTGTGATTTTTGGTTTTTAATTTTGCTGGATGCGGATGTCAGCTAGTGCATCTGGGTGGTGATGATGATGATGATGATGATCAAGAAGAAGGTGGTGCTGTTGGTGTTCCATTGTATGCTTTAGCACAGCAATAGTGAGGGAGCTGTGGGTAACCTGCAGAGGCTGGTTCGTCTCTCCGAGGCCCCTGCGGCGCGGATGCGCATTTGTATTTCAAGCGGTGGAGACCTGAAAATGGCTCTAACATGCGGAGATTAGCCCGCTGAGAGAAAATGTGGACGTCCTTCTCCAGAAGGATGCAAAAAGCCTGGAGGCAGATGTAGCCCACATACGCCCTTTAAGCCTCAATCAGCGTTTATTTCAGGTGTAATCTGTGCTGCATTGGAGCTGCAACGTAAACGAATAAGATGCTGCAGACACTTTGTTCTCACGCCTTGGCCAGCTAATTATGGCCAATAATGTAATGTAATGCTATTAGGTGTAATGTGGCTGGAGATTAACACTCCATCCATGGGATTCCCTAATTTCAGCAGAGCCTCACCCCTCTGATGGAGCATGAATCGGTTGCGTAAACACCCTTTCTCCACCGGAGCGCCTCCGAGCTGAAGCAAGCTGCTGACAGCTCCGCTACACACCAATGGCGGATTGTATCCTAGGCGAGAAAGTTGTCTTAAGAGGCCGCTACGCAAGAAATTCCGCATTATTTGCATACAAGCTGTCATCCAGTAAGAACCAGTGAATGTCCTTCCATCACCACCATGCCCTTTACTGGCGGTGCGCCACCGATCAAACCCAGTCTGTGTAATCCCGCTCCATTAGGACGCTGTAGGCTCCACTGCCCAGGATCTGATTCCATTATTTAGATTCATTCATGTCGGCCGATGCTCCAGCATTGTCGGTGTGGTGCTGATGCAGGCCTGAACATGGAGTCGCAGTTCGATTCTCCTCAGCAGGGTCAACTAGGTGCAAGCGTCGGTGGTCGCGATAATGTCAGACAGGCCTGCATAGTAACGTCAAGAGACCACGTAACATGAAGCACTGCATCTAAACCATCCCGTCATTTCTTCAGCTGCTCGTTCTCCTCAGTTTTGGTAACGAGCCCTGCCCGTGCTGCAGGATCTGCTTCATTTGGTATCAGTGTTCAGAATCGTTGATTCGGTTTCACATTTCACTACATAAATCCATGCAGCTTCCCTGTAGTAATGCCTCACCCTCTGGCAGTAAGGTTGCTGATATGTTTACATTCCTTAAATCCTATAAGTCATTTATTTGTCATGTGTCCTGCTGCAAATTCTTTGGCCCGTCACCCCCACCACACAGATCCACCTCCTCAGGCCTGCAGAGTTACAGTATTTTTCTGATATGATATGATATGATATGATATGAAGGAGGGTGAAGAGCGCTGTGCTTGGTCTGGGAATCAGGCCTCCCACATGGAGCAAGAATGGAGCCTGAACCTCTAATGATTACCAACCCAAACCTGTAAATTCACTTTGGAGTACAATAATATACTATATAAAAAATAGAATGAAATATTGTTGTGATCGTTGTTATATAGAATGAGATTATTTCCGTTAATTTTCGTCACAATGTTTAGAATTCAGACTAATTCACATGCATTGATCGAATTTATGTTCGATGCAATGAGCTGCGTTTCTCTTTTATCTGAAAAACCTTTTATGTCTCAACAAAAACTTTACCAACCCATTCTGTTGTTTTAGTTTTCTAGGAATCACTGTTTTTAACAGTGTACTTGTGTTAATCACTAACATGATATGATCATGTTGTCACAAAAAGATTCCACTGATAATACTGAATCTTTGGCACGCCCTGCTGAGTAGAGCAGATTTGGATGAGGAGAGAGCTGCCTTTTTTACGCCCTGTATCACTGGTACTGGTAGCCGTCCTTATTCTAATGTTTTTCAAGCCACAAGAATGAAATATGATGTAAATGGTTTCACCTGTGCACCTACAACATTACGCAATACATCTTCACATGTCAAATATCCTGACGTATTCGGCATTCTTTAGTTGAGAGTCCTTGTGACATATTACATAACCCAGTTTGTAAAGCTAAATGCGAGCACATGCAGGCCCTCAGTGTCGAGTGAATCGTCTTTTCCAGAACAATGTAAACACTCCTGTGTGTTTCCCAGTAGGTAGAGGCAGGGACGCAGCAGGCAACACCTGCGCTCTGTTTGGCTGAGGGTGAAGCTGGGATGGGATTGGTGGAGGTGGTGGGGGCAAAAAGGGAGGGCGACACCATCATGGGTCCTCTCTGCAGCAGTGGATGTAGCAGCCAGGATGAAGGAGGGGGATGGGCAGCAAGCAGAGCTTCACCCTCCCATTTCATGACTGTATGTGAGCATCAGGCCCACAGAGCAACAGAAGGGAAATAAAGCTGAATGATGAAGATCTCAGCAGCCGCCCAGGTTTATGAAACTGAGGAAGTGCAGCAGTTCTTTTTGTAAATTACAACCCAGTGATTGAAAAGAGCCAGTTTTCTGTTTCTGACATTCAAGAGGTGAACACTACAGTGTAATGCATGTAGGGCTGTTAGTCAATGTTAGTCTGTCCATATTCATCAAAAGCTGAAGGCCTCATGTGTGTTTTTACGTTGACCCAGACAAAGAAACTTGTGCCTTCATTACTTGAATTATTCATTTAAAGGTGGGTTATGGATAAAATCTTGTATCATAGCATATGTTCTTTCCTTTTGTGGTATTAATATTGTGGTATACTGCTGTAAATGTTTGGGAAATTTGACTGCAAACTCTTCATAGATACAACAAGATGGGAATGTCTGTGTTTGATAAGCAACTGAAATAAAAACCTTAGAAACCAAAGTACTTCATCACATTTCTGCAATAATCCTGTAAGTCATTGTGGGATTCTCTGACTATAGACAGACTAATACTGTCTTACAGTATATGTAACATTAAATTACCCTGCTTTCATACATTCATTGTCTCTACCTGCTTATCATACTGTCATGGTGTCCATCCTGCACATGCCGGCCTGTCAAATCACACCGTCCACTTTGGAGACAAAACGCCATGTTTTAGAGGAACAGGAAGGAACGTGGAGACAAAAACAGTGTGAATCAAGCTAGCGAGGCCCCAAATTTAAAAGCCAGGTCACACCTGCAACAATAAGTGATTTGTGTTGTTGTTAGTATGTTCAAATTCATATTATTATAAACTGTTATTAAGGAACATATGCCATATACTAATCCGCATTCTGCAATATATTTGGAAATAAATATATAAAAATTGTGTACTGTTCTGTGTTGTAACAGCAAAAAATCATGCAATTGGATACCTTCAATATATAACTGCCCATAAAACCATAAAGTGCTACTTTTGCTTTTTACTTTATGTACTGAATGAACAAATAAGGTTTGACATGTTAAGTAATGAGTTTTAGGTGTTCGTATGGTTGATTTTTGTTCTTTGGAAAGAGCTGGGCAAGCTGTTTTCACCTTTCTCTAGTCTTTATGCTAAGCTAGGCATAAAGACACAATCTATTTTACATAGATTAGATATAAGAGTGACACTGACTTCTCTTTCAACTCTTAGAAAGGGTGAAAATAAACACATTTCCCAAAATGTTGCTCTAGTTCTGATCTGATTGTCGGTGAGTTCACTTTTCCTTGGAAGTATCTGGAAGCATGGGGCTGGGCATTTACTTGTCTATGTATAGATGAGCGAGAAGGAAGAAGAGAGGTGAAACAGAAGCACACATCGGTATATACACTTAGTTACACACACACACACACACACACACACACACACACACACACACACACACACACACACAGCTTTCCACTGACCTTGGAAGCATCACTAAACCAGAGCATCATACACTCGTCTGGGTTCAGCGTCTGACGCAGTGCCTGCAGCCCCTGGGCCTCCATAAAACACACACACATCATACACATGCACGCTAAACACACACACACAGAGTCCCAAATAAATCCATGTTGAAATGTCATGTCACTGTGGTTACGCAGCACGAAGGGGCTGCTGAATAGAGGTTTCTAACGCAGGGCTATAGTGGCTCACAATCGGAATGAATTCCTCTTCTCGTTCGGCGAGGAAGAGTGCTGTGTCAGTGCTGGCAGACGACCTCCTCCTCCCACTCAGCAGCACATGACTGCTCTCTCCGTGCTGCTCATGCATACATGCACACACATAAAGTGGAGACATATTTAACACAGCGTTACAGAAATATCTGTTTTTAGAAGGTGTGGAAGAACGCCAAGTAGCGTCGGCCAAGATGCTCTCCTCCTCTAGGGACAAAAGCAGGAAAGGCAGATGAAGGTTAGAAAAAGAGAAAGGATAGCATGACATGATGGTGATGTGTCAAGGTGTTGTCTGAACTGTAAGAGGATTAATGTGTTTTTAATGCCGTACATTAACCAGTGTGGCTCAGCTGAAGGAGACGGCAGAGGACTCTGAGCCTTCAGCATCATAATCACTGCCATTTCACCACCAAGTTGTTTCTAATGTAATGTCATTGAATTGACTTTTTTTTTTTTTTTACATTTGACAGATACCAAGACATATAATAAATATTCTACCAAATGTAATAGAATATGAAAATAAGAAATAAAAAAGGAATGCCTGGATTCAGAATAACAATTTTCACATATCAAACAGTTCAAGCTACTCCAATGTGCCTATTTGCGACCTTGTTCTGTTTCACATTACAAGTAAATATCTTTGAGGTTTTTTTTAAGCAGTTTCCCTCCGTTATTTTCTCTCAAGTAATATGTCCTCAGGGCCACTTTATGAGTTTGACTATAACCATGAAAACAAAGTGCATCAGAGTAGATCCGTGCTCACAGAAACAAATGTGTTGAAAATACAAGATCTTTCTTTTCAACTGAAAACAACAGTTTGGTGATATCATACCTACGAAAATAACTCAAACTGGGGGCGTCCAGTAGGTTTTGCAGAGTAGTCATCGATTAGTGAACTGGTTGTCTTTGACCACATTATGTAAGGAAAGAGAGTTTAAAATGTAATTTCAGGAGTGGAATTTTGCTTGTGAAATGAAAATTTCAAATGGACTGTGAGTGTACAATGCTTACAAACTGAAAATGATGTCGTGCTATAAATTTGGACTAGATTTATATTGACTATGACCTGCTAGTAGTAGTGGCTGACAACTTCATGGGTGTCACAAGTGCATTGCAAGCCTCTGGGCTGAAACGTCTAGTTTAGGCCTTTGCACAGTCTTATGTCCCTGCAGGTCTGGTGTCTAAAAAGCATTTTAATGTGTTGATTGTTTTTGTGTTACCACACTAATGTTGACTGATGCTTCCATGCCATTGGCTGGCACTGCTAATGTAATGGGTGACCCACACCTATGCTGCTCAGATTTCAGGCTATTGATGTCAATTAGTCACCAGAGATCAGGCCACTATCATTAATATACGGCATACTGAGCTACTGTCAGAGCGTCCCTGTGCTTCTGTACGTCATCTCCCTTCATCCATTAGTGCAGGTCATGGGAACGGGTCCTCACAGCAGTCCGTCTCCTGTTTTGGCTGGATGACCTGGACCTCTCCCCAACCTGCATGACCTCTGACTGGATGGTTGCTGGAGGCCAAAGGGGCTACAAACTCACAATCCTCCTCCGCTTTTCTTACAACCAACTTGCGCTGGTTGAGGCTGGTTAGAGTGTTATGTAACTGCAGGCCTGTCTGACAAGGCTGCAGACTGATGTTACGCTTCAACCAGCAAACGTTTGGTAAATGATAAAATTATTACTACAATTAATGTATTATTGAAGATATTGGCGAAGATTATATTTTAGCCCGTTAACTATTCAATGAATTGATTAATCAATTCAGCTCTATTAGAAACACACTGTGACACCCCCCCCTCCAACATGTCCCTTTAAACAGAAGAATGGAATCCATGTCGAAATGCTACTCTTATTTGCCTCCATTTTGTCTGATGACCTGATGATGCTTCATCATTCATACACTGCATAGTTTAATTGAAAGACTATGATGGAGACCTGGCTTTTTTAAGTGTCGTTTTGATAAGCGCACTTTAAAGAGTCTCTGACCTGAGGAGCAGAGAAGGCTTTCATCGTATTTCAGTACGAGCCCTGCTGAAATGTCTGCCTATCTCTTTAAGATCAGCCGTGTCAGATTCTCTCGGGAGTGATGCTGCTGTGAAGCTGAGATCCAGAGAAAAAAATGGGTCATGTACGCATAGGTGAAAGTCCCTGAAGGGGGGAGAGCCACGAGGCAAAGGGAGAAACTGTCATCTCTTCACTGCTGCATGATGTGCAGCATCATTGCTGTGTGTACATCGACCCAATCAGCAATAGCATGTAGCTCATCACACTTCTCAGTGTGGCTGAATATTGTTATTTGGGTGAAATACTCACAGTGAAAAAACTAATTTTTGTATTTTATTTAGCTGCACTGTACTATTTAATTTAACTAGAATATTTAATGAATTTGTTGTTTTTCTTTCAATTTTAATGGTTTGACAACAATGTTTTGTGCGTTGATCTGACTTTGTCCTCCTACTTGCTCTGCCATGAGGATGTGTATCCTGTTAAACTGGATGTAAGAGAGATTATGAGGTTTCAGAGGGTTGTGTGTGTGTTGTGTGTGTGTTGTGTGTGTGTGTGTGTGCCTCTGCCTGTTTGGTTGACACAGCTGCTGCACTGTGTTTTCTCAGGTCCCTTCCCTTCTGTCTGACTGGTGCGCTGCGGTCCTGTATTGTTGTGCCTCTATCAGGAGGTCAGAAAGGAAAAATCCACAGTGCTGTGTGCTCCTGACGTGGTTTTGATCTTCCTACTCCGTCATGAGTTGTGAGAGAGTGCGGTGTCCACACTACCATTTTATCATCATCAGTTTGTTATTTACATGAGTCTTTGAAGGTCAACACAGGAAATGAAAGAGGTGTGAGAGAATACTTGTGGAAATTTAGTTTCTATGAATTAGAGTCCATTCACATTGTCTTTACTCTACTTCATATCTAAATCTAAAAAGCACCAGACAACAAAAATGAATAAATTGTACATTACTTAGAGCAACACTGGCATTTCATTTAATTTATTCCTTCTCCTTTTAGCTCTGGGTTGGTCTCCACCATCTCCTGTGAAACACATCTCTCCAATTTATTGACCAGCTGGTCCCCAACTTTCTCTGTCTGATGTTTGGTGCTGGAAAGGTCATTTACATTTAGCTTGTTGGAATGTATTTGCTGAAAACAGCTGAAAGGTAGAAGATAGTGGAGTTTGTTGGCCAGAAAACCTGAACAATGAGCTAAAAGAGCTGTCGTATAGTAATTCTCAGTGGGTTTGTCACTATGAGTGACACCATCTGATCCTTTGATTCAGTTTTTAAATAAACGTATTGTATAGTGCAGCTTCCACAGCCTGGCAGGCCCCATCTTTCCATACATGTTGCTTGTTTTGTTGCTTCTCAGTCCCCTATTAGAGGAGGATTTGATTTAACACAACCACTTAACACAAGTATATAGTAATATAGTTCAGTGAGTGGAGCTGCTTTTATCAGAAAACCTTTATCAGACAAGTGCTGCAGCACAAAATAAGAGGAAACACATGAGCTGCTGCAGAGGAAAAGGGAAAACGAGTGCCGGATATCCTCACTGCTTCTTTGTTTGTAGAAGTGTCTCATCCTGCAGCCGCTGCTGGAGGAAAAACAAGTTGACTTTTTAGGAATAAAAGTGAACCAACTTTAACTTTACAACTCTTACTTTGAGATTTGTCAACAGATTCAAAGTTAAAGTACACAGTCCATGATTATGTGCATTAGTTTTTTGTTTTTTTTCCCGCTTTGGTTTGTACTGATTCTGCTGTTCTACTGACACAGCAGCTTACAGACCAGGACACAGAGGATTCTGGAAATAGACTGACGCTCAGTCAGGGAATCTCTCTGTCATTTAGTGAGAATGATATTCGTACTATTCCAAGATCATCTATCCCACAGGAGGTCAGATACAGTTCCTCTGACTCACAGGAGGTGCAGGCTGCAGTCTGTCAGTACTCACTCGGTCAAATTTCAGTCATATAGTATGTCGGCTGCTTTCAGAAGCTCGTAATGTACTTTTTTGACAACATAAATAGGAGCTATATTCACATATGCTACTGGAGGGATTGAGTACTGCACAGTGTCTGTCTAGCTATCCTTACTTCCATTTTAGAAATAAAGGGTTTTCAAAGTCTTCCTCTGTGGCCCTCCTCATCAGACAAAATTAGAGGCCTGCACTAAAAACACCCCATGTTGATACAGCAACATTCATATTAATGGATTTGTCACACCGGTTGTTATTCTTTGTCTTACTACTATGTGGCAGATCATCTTACTCTCAGTTTTGGAACTTAGATTGGAATTAATTAGTTAATTAGCTGTGGGCTACAATCTGAGCTCTATTTTTTTTTTTACCCTCTATTTGTCTCCATTTTGGCACGTACGTGTGTGTGTGTGTGTGTGTGTGTGTGTGTGTGTGTGTGTGTGTGTGTGTCCCTCCCTCTGTGAAGGAGAAGGACTTTTGGTACTAACTGTGCCAGTTTGGGGCACTAAGGGTTTTAAAGTAATTGCCTCCGTTAGCTGTGTGTCTTGACTGTAGACTGTGTTGATTAGCTGGCCAAAGCAAAGGGCAACACTACAGTAACCACCTTCTTGTTGTTTTCTGATATCCCCTATCCATGTATCAGCTTCGGCTGCTCTCTCTCACTCTCACTGCTGCTGTCTTCATCACCTTGAAGAATTTCCCATTGGTCATTTTGGAGGTAGAAGACACAGATGTTGACTGACATAAACACATCCCAGATCTGTATTTGATGTGTGTTCTGTGACCTTTTTTGTACGAGTCCTTTTTAATCTGTGGTAATCCATCAATATCTGTGTGGCATCAGGTTTTAGCGGGGGCCGAAGGGCTTAGTGGTTTATATTCACAGCGATCCAGCATGATGTTTAACAGTAATTCACCCTAAATGGATTTATCCTAATACGGCTGGCAGATGGTTGGCACAGTGATCAGGCCAATATCAGTATTGTGGCCTAAACACGACCATCGTGCTGTGACCTCACAGTGGATGGGATTATTTTCCCTCTGTGGATCTTAGAGATCACTGAGAAACAAAAGCGAATCCCTTCCCAACAGTTTGTGCTTTTTATTCATTCATCGAGCTGATTTATTCCACTGGTGCAGAGCAGCGGCCATTAACCTTGTTGTAGGCTATATTTCACTTTCGCATGATATTGTCCTCCAGTGTAGGAATTGCATTATGGGATTTTCAATTCTGTACCAGCAGGATAGGACAATGTTATGTGCTTCCACTATAGTTTCTATTTGTTGTTGAGCTGCATTGCAGTCAGGTGAGCTAATACAATCCACACCTACGAGAATAAGCACCTTGTTTTCAACTCACTTCTCAAAACTCTACTACTGCTATATAATACATGTTATAGCAGTACTTAGTACATAGTTGTAGTACAGGTAATGTATAAAGGATAGTTTTGTGGCAGAAACCAATGAGTTTTTACTCCTCATATTTACAGGAAAACATTAACACAAGATGGTTGTCGAAATTGGAACATTACTCTAACATGGAGACTTACTACTGCTCCTGAATACAGTCAGTTTTGTTATTTCCCTAGTGAGTGTCCTCCTACTCAGAGCATGGCTAGATTGATCAGTATATTCAGGTGGTGTATAAAGATCTGCCTCCTCATCGTTATGGTTCCTGGTTCTTAAGCCATTGTTCATAATAGAAATGACCGAAACAGTTGTCAAGATTTTTGCTTACCAGAAGGGACTGCAATTATAATTTGTCGTTGTAATTGTGCATGAAAAAAAATGTATCTCTCTGTTTCGCCACAAAAAGATCCCATTAAGTCAGCTGTCAGTGAGGTAGAGCAGACACTCAAATAATCCATTGATTTGGATTTGAGTGTCCACATAGTGGAAGTAACACAGAGCCATATGTGACCCTCTCTCTCTCGCACACTCAAACGCATGCACATACATACACACATGCACAATCATCCAGCAATAGGTGTTACATATATTCCCCTGAAATCTAAGTACATCCATATTTGCTTATTTACTCATGTGAATGTGAGGGAGGTGAGGCCTTAAGCGCTGAAATAACATGCATGTGTGTGTGTGTGTGTGTGTGTGCGTGTGCGTGTTGCTTCATTAGTATTCCCTGTTCACAAAATGCGTTAAAACATCTTTGCTCTTCAGACCATCATGCACATGTCAGATTCCTGATGTTCTTTATTTTTCTTTTTCAGAGATTATGAATGATGTAATCAAGAAGGTGAAGAAGAAGGGAGAATGGAAGGTAGGAGATTGAGTTACCACAGTGCTGGGGGCCCACTGCCCTGCATGTTTTGCCCCAACGCACCTGATTCAAATCATTGATATTGGCTCCCAGTGCCACGTTTGAGAAACACTCAAGAACACTCTGGATGTCATAGATGGGGGGTCACCAATGTGGAGTCAGACCAAAGACTACATCATCAAATTTAAATGACTAATATATCTTCACCCAGACAAACTGATCAGTGATCTATTTTAGAGCTTAATCAAAACCCTGCAGCTTCTTGTTTGTCTCTGGCTTAGATGAATCATCAAAGACTGTATTCCCTGAAACCTGCTGGTGTGTATAAACTGTTCATGAACAGAGGTTTCTGGAGGCCCAAGCTGAAATCTAAGTTCTTATCCAGCAGCTTTCTGACTGAACCAGATATTGTACATGAAACGCCTGTTGCCATTTTTGGTTCTTCCGAGATAGCTTGAGCAGGAAACTGAACTGATTTTGCACAACGCTTGGCTTGACTACATCCTGCGTGCTTTGTTTCATTGGAAAATTGCAGTGCTCATAACATTATACGATTGGACAGAAATTCAATATGGTGGTACTCTGTGCCAACAAGTACTGCTTCGAGCACTGCTCATTTCTGTAAGTAAGTATGAAGCAAAATAATCAGTCAAATATTTTCAAAGACCCTGGAATCAGTCTTGAATAACATTTCACAATTTTCATTAAGGAAAACAAAAAATTAGAGCTCAAGTCTTCGCATCACAGTGATGCACATTAGAAAAGCCACAGTGCCGTAACTACAGTAAGACCACAGTCACAAGGCAAAGCATAGGTGTAAAGTTTATACGGTTTTGGACATAAACTACTACTGATATCAGTTAAAGGCACGAGCAGGCTAAAGGTGTTAACAGTTCCAAAAACGATGAGCAGGTTAAACAAAACTCACAAAAACGGATGTATAGCTTTATTTGAGTGAGACAGTTTTAGTGTTAGCAACACGTAATGTGCGTAATAAACTGTGCTTGTATAGTTACCATCTTATTTCCTGTTGCCAGGCGCTGATTGTGGACCAGCTGAGCATGAGGATGTTATCGTCCTGCTGCAAGATGACAGACATCATGACAGAGGGCATCACCAGTAAGAGACAACAGTCACAACTACCATTTGTCTGTACTGTTACATTTCCTTGTGTTTGCTTGTATAAGTACGACTGTAACTGTACATGTGTATGTCTGTTTCTGTAGTCGTGGAGGACATCAACAAACGACGAGAGCCCCTCCCAAGCCTGGAGGCCATTTACCTGATTACACCCACAGAGAAGGTCTCTCTCTCTCTCTCTCTCTCTCTCTCTCTAACAGAGGCTGCTGTGTGTCTGTTGACTCAGCCAAGGAAAATCACACAGCACAGATGTACTTTGTTTCCATGGTCCCTCTCTCTCTCTTCCTCTTTCTCTTTCTCTCATATATTATACTATAATGATGAGTTCAATAGACAAATGAAGAAAACCGATAAAATTGGCGCTATTTTTTCCCCAAGTAAATATTTTACTGTACACACTGATATACTGTAGTCAGCACACTTAGGTGAACTCTGCCTCTCTGTCCTTAGTCTGTCCACACCCTCATCGGAGACTTCAAAGATCCTCATTCAGCCAAATACAAGGGAGCCCATGTTTTCTTCACTGACTGTGAGTGTACACTGTTTTAGTATAGTATTTTAGTATTTTAAGTAACATATTTGTGTTGCAGAATTCAATTCACTATTATCAATTTTCAGTCCTTAAATCCCTGCAAGTTCCTCCAAGCTCACTGTTAATGCTTTGTGAGTTCAGTTATTTTAGCATTATTTAGCATGTAATTAGGTGCTGTAACAAAATATATGTTGTTGGGTGTAGTCCTAATTAATCGTAATGAATGAACAGTACACCAAGATCCTCCCATTCTTCCTTCTTGTTTTTTTTTAATTTATATTTTCTCTCCTTTCTCATTTTGTGAAGGCTAAGAAACATATTTTGAAGCTGTTGTCGTTTTTAGTATTCTGATACGGCATTGCACAGCCACGGTTGATTCATTCAATTAGAAATATGGAGCTGCTATGAAGCTACAGTTGAATTTTATTGTATTTTGTTAGAAATGTCTTTGTAATGTAAGACGGTGCTCACGTAAGAATCTGCTGCCTCTTTCCTCATCCTGTCAACTGATGGATGAGTGTTAATGAGAATATCACAATCTAGTCTGCACTAGATGACTGTTTAAGGAAGGTTAACATTATCGCCTAGCAACCATCACAAGTCAGTGACATATTTCACCAACAATAATGTTTTAGTGTATTAGTCCTCAAATGTGACACAAACCAAATGTTTGTTTAAAGAATTTCTAAAGATATTATTAGAAACAATGAATCAGAATCCCTCTATGCATAAGCCTTGCCATTAATTAGAATTCTGTTTTTCTCAATTTCACCTTTCCAGCCTGTCCTGATCCTCTGTTCAACGAGCTGGTGAAGAGCCGCGCATCCAAAACCATCAAGACTCTGACGGAGATCAACATCGCCTTCTTGCCCTACGAGTCTCAGGTAAATATCCAGCTTTGTGTAATGGTGTTTTCCAATGAGAGACTGAGAGGCTGTGATGCTTTTCGTTGATGCATCCAGTTTCACAACGATTTCTAAAGTAGAGACAGGAGCGTGCATACAAATGGCTTCTTTAATCTGACAAAAAGAGTGTATGTACATTTCTGGTTTAGTGTTATGCATCTGGCCCCTGGATTTGCCTCTCTTGCTATTATTCCTTTCTTGCCTCTTAGCAGGCAATGAAAGAAAGCTGGTCAACTTTTACTATTTGTTAGTGACTGTGAGTGAAAACCAGAGAGCAAGAGAAAGATCCAGAGATAGAAAGCTCGAGTGAGAACAGCGAGAAATCGATTAAGACAGGTGGGAGGAGAGTGATGCTGCAAAGGACACCGACAGGAATAGTAACAGTGAGGTTATGGGTTGTTAGAGTCAGGGATGGATAAAAAGAGACGGAGAGAGAAACACAAAAACACTCTCAGGTAGTCGCTTGGCACAATGCTGCTGACTCACCAGTCACTCTGCTTACTGCCAGACTGTTCCAGAAAGACTCACATTTGTCACTTTGCCTTCCCCTCCGCCCATCTGCGTCTCCACCCTTGCTATATTTCCAAATTCCTGCCTCCACCATGTTTTTCCTCTCTCCTTCCCTCTGTTTTCTCGCCATTCCTCCACCCCTGCTTTTGCATCGTCACTTGCGCTCTCTCTACTCACTGCTCTTCATCAAGCTTTTTATCTTATCTTCTTATTTATATTTATTTTTTCCTTTCCTCCAAATATAGTTTCCCTTCTGTCCACCCACCCCCCTCTCTCTATCTCTCTGCCCGTCTCACTATCTGAAGATGCTGCTTGGCCCACAATGCTTTGCTCCCCTCCTGTCTACTATAATTAATTCAGAGTCAGTGGTTTTCTGCTCCAGGCTAAGTGCTGCCTCATAGACCCGCCCACAGGCTGATGCTCTCGCCCCATTGGTTGAGTGAGGATCCACACAGCAGTCGGTAGCCAATGGTAGCCAGGCTAACACAGGGACCCTTCTGCAGAGCAGCATGTGACCACGGACAGATGGGGTGGAAGGAGGAGTGAATGATGTAGGAGAGGAGTTGAAACAAGGAGAGAAGAGTAGAGGAGACAATACATGGCAGGAGAGGAAAAGTAAATTTAGAAGATTAGAGGAGAGAAAATACAGAAAGAGGAAGGAGACGAGAAGAACAAAGGAAGGAAACAAGTGGTGAGATTAGAAGAGAGGACAAAAGAGACCAGGAGGTAGGAGCTGAAAAGAGAACACAGGTGGAGAGGAAAGGGTAGGAGAGAAGAGGGTTTGAGAGGAGATGAGAGGGAGGAGTAAAGCATGAGGACATGAGAGGAGAGGAAGTTAAAGAGAGAGGGAGGCAGGAGAGGAAAGAGAAGAAGAGAGGTGAGGAGATGAAGGAGAAGAGATTAAAGGAGAGTTGAGACAATGAGGATACAAAACAAAGGAGAGGAAAGGAGATAACAGAAGAGAAGAGAATATATAAATCAGCTATGTTTGGTATTATCACAACACAGCTTATTTTTTAAAACACGATAACATGCTGTCTGTCCACAGTGACCTGCTGTATGTTATACAGAGCAGTCCACATTCTCCATGATACCGAAAATCTGTCATGATCGAGTCTGCTTTTACATCAGTAATCAGCCTTCGCATGGTAGAATCTGCACCTGACTTCAGCCACAACACATCACAAATGCAGAAGTTTAAGGAAGGGGCAACAGCTCATATCAACAATGGTAGAAAGCTGAAGTTGTGCACATGTTTGTGTGTGCAGGTTTACTCTCTGGACAATGCAGATGCCTTCCACAGTTTCTACAGCCCCCATAAGACCCAGCTGAAGAACCCAGTGATGGAGAGGCTGGCTGAGCAGATTGCCACGCTCTGCGCCACCCTGAAGGAGTACCCTGCTGTCAGATACCGAGGGTGAGCAGCAGGGGGCGCTGTTGGGAGGCAGCTGTGGGTACAGGCTGGTTTCCAAAATAACGCATTTTAGCAAGAAATAGCCTACAGTGCGGATGATCTGTATTTATCAAACTACAAGGAGTGACATTTTGAAAGATAGTGAATAATTACTGTACTGTGCAAAAGTCTTTGGCAAGTATGAAGAAGGAGAAAGTCATCAAATATACCTCTTGGTTAAGCATATTTGCCAAAATTAGATGAATGTCCTGTAGCAGGGATGGAGCTGCTTAACACCAGTCTGTCACTCAAAGAATTTTTTCTGAAGCATTTTTCATCAAAATGTTTTCCTCTGTCTTTTCTTTTTGCTTTGTCTCGTCTGCTTGCTTGAACAAGTGATTTTGTATTTCTCACGTCTCCCTTTCACATGTATCTGACCTCCTGTCTTTCTTTGTCTACTTCCATATGCCTACATTTGTCTGTCCAACCAACCATTCATCCATCTATCCATCATTCTGTCAGAGAGTACAAGGACAACGCTACCCTGGCCCAGTTGGTTCAGGACAAACTGGATGCTTACAAGGCTGATGACCCCACTATGGGGGAGGTGAGCTTAACAGAATTAATTATTAGTCAGTAATTTGCTTTGTTTCCACCTGTTGTCTCATCTTATGGTTCCTCTTTGTAGGGACCAGATAAGGCTCGCTCACAGCTGATCATCCTGGACAGGGCGTTTGACCCCGTCTCTCCTGTCCTGCACGAGCTCACCTTCCAGGCCATGGGCTACGACCTGCTGCCCATCGAAAACGACGTCTACAAGTACGGAAAAACACAAATGACAAAACGGAAAAGGATTATTTGTGAGGGCTATGTTTCTGTTTTACTTAAGGTTGAAGTTAAAGCTGAAGCAGTGAGAATATTTGTATAAAACATTCATATCAGCCCCAATCACACATTTGAACCTATATGAATGTCTTTCAGTCAGGATGTGTGTCTCCTATCTTCAGGTACGAGACCAGTGGCATTGGAGACTCCCGTGAGAAAGAGGTTCTGCTGCATGAAGACGATGACCTGTGGGTGAGCCTGAGACACAAACACATAGCGGAGGTGTCCCAGTGAGTACTTTTCTTCATACTTTGTACAACTCTTCACTCAGTCTTTGGATACTGAATCAAGTGATCAAAGAAGATGCTGCTTGCTGCTTTACACTTCACGGTTTGTGTTTTGCCATTAGGGAAGTGACACGTCAGCTGAAGGACTTTTCTGCCAGCAAGAGGATGAACACCGGGGAGAAGGTACAGAGGAAATGTTGATTAGTTTATATGTACAGTCTCAACAAAAATATCGTGGCAGCATTGTGCCAATATATTCGTACTATAGCATTACTTGACATCATGGATGACAACTTTAATTATTCAAAAACTCTGAAAACAATTGTTGTATTATATATAACATTAATTTAGTCGTTTAGATAAACTGCATTAATGGGTCCCATATTCTCTAATTGGGCAGTAAGGAGTGCTCAGTGGGTTTGATTTAGTGAGGAGATCTACTTCACATTGTAAAGGAATTGTTTTTAGGAAATATGCATATTCATTGTTGACAGCATCACATTTTTATCTCTTGTCTTTGTTTCAACAGACCACAATGAGGGATCTGTCCCAGATGCTGAAGAAGATGCCCCAGTACCAGAAGGAGCTCAGCAAGGTGTGTGCATGCATATATGAGTGTGTGTGTGTGAGTTTTCCTGTGTGTGTTATAATGTGTGTGCTGACGCTGTGTGTTTTGTGTTTTTCAGTACTCCACTCATCTGCAGCTGGCTGAGGACTGTATGAAGCATTACCAAGGAACAGTGGACAAACTGTGCCGTGTGGAACAGGTGTGTATGTGTGTGTGTGTGTGTGTGTGTGTGTGTGCGTGTGCGTGTGTGTGTGTGTGTGTGCGTGTGTGTGTGTGCGTGTGTGTGTGTGTGGGGGAAAGGGAGCTGTAGACTGGAAAGAAGGGAATGAGAGAAATGAGGAGAGGAGGAAATGACATGAAGACTGACTTTCTCAGTAACTGAAAAAATAATGCATTTAAAATCCCTGTAAATGTGTATTTGAGAGTTTTATTTGACAAACATGTGATACCTGAGGTCTCTGTCGCAGGATCTGGCTATGGGCACAGACGCTGAGGGAGAGAAGATCAAAGACCCCATGCGGGCTATCGTGCCTATCCTGCTGGATGCCAACGTCAGCACATATGACAAGATCCGCATCATCCTGCTCTACATTTTCCTCAAGAATGGTGAGAAGGAGACCACAGGCGACACAAAGAAATCGAATCTTAAGTCTGTAAAACTTTGTGCTGCTGTGTTCCTTCAAAGCTCTATTTTTGTTTTATTTGTTTTCTCTTATTACTCATTCAAATCATTTTTACTTTGTTCTTACTTCAGCTTTTGTCTGATTGATTGATTATTTGTGATATTTACCATGATGATGAAATGTACAGAAATACTCAGAGTACAGGGACATCAACCTGCTAATTCACCACACAGTTGTGATCTGAAACTCAAATATTATAATATATTTTTGGTTTACAGAAGTATAAATAGCTTTAAATTAATAAACAAAACCATCAGCTGTCACCGCTGATGCTACTGTGGTGGCTCACGCATTAATGTTAGGTAAAGAAAGAAATTAACTACTACAGCTCGATGACAGCTTCACTAAGTCAGTTATTGAGTTCAAGACTGTAAAAACTGTCGGAATAGGACAGGATACAGATCTCAGGTCAGACAAAAAGGGAGAATTCTACTCAGCTATTAAATTTAAGTAATATAGAGAAATGAAAAATGATTATTTCTGACCTCAAGCTCTGGGATGAATTCTCTTCATCCCAGAAGAAGCTGAATATATTAAATGTAAACATACATTTCTTACAGTTATAAAATATGACCTGTGTGCGTGTGTGTGTGTGTGTGTGTGTGCGTGTGTAGGCATTACGGAGGAGAACCTGAACAAGCTGATCCAACACGCTCAGATCCCCCCTGAGGACAGTGAGATTATCACCAACATGGCTCATCTGGGCGTCCCCATCATCACAGATGTAAGATCCCCACCATCTTGTCTGCTTACCGTCATCTTCCTCAGTCTGATGTGCCCCCTGAGTTCTTACTCCTCTGCTCCATATTCATGTCTTTATTTTCCTTATACGTATCATATACTGTCCTTGTCTACTGTGTGTGTGTCTGGACCGAACAATGTAAACAAAATCTTGCTCGACTGATATGAGAGACATACTGGCAATTCTGGCCATCATTTCTTCTCCTTCCTTTTTTTCACCTCCTTGTCTCCTTTCCTGCATTAGTCCACCCTCCGCCGAGGAAAGAAGCTGGACAGGAAGGAGCGTGTGAGCGAGCAGACCTATCAGCTGTCCCGCTGGACACCACTGGTCAAGGACATCATGGAGGTTTGTTGAATTATCATATGCATGATTTTATTTCTATGTAAGACTAAGGGGGCTGTCGTCCAGCAGCACTATTGGAAGTTCTCCACTTACCAGTTTCAGAAACATCCTCATTATAGATGAATGGAAACCTAAATTGGGGATTCAAAAACAACAAATAAGTTATGTCAGAAGCATTATTTGCTTTTCAGTTCACAACAACCTTAGTCAAACATCTGTTTTCCCAGCTTGGTTGCCATCAACTATATTTAGCCCTCTTATTTGTGCAAAGCTAATTCTCCAATGGACCTCCATGATGAAGCTAAACATGGTTGCTAAGAGATGTTGCACGACTGTGAAGCCCCTATTCAAGTGTGTATTGTGGGTGTGTGAGTGATCTATTTTGTCTCTTTGTCCCCCTGCAGGATGCTATTGATGATAAGCTGGACACCAAGCACTACCCTTACATCTCCACCCGCCCCTCTGCCTCCTTCAGCACTACTGCAGTCAGGTACACACACACACACACACACACACACACAAGCACAGTGTGTCATTTTATTGCATGGGAGTAGCCCTTCTTAAAATACAAAGACAGAAATAATGGTGTTGGATCAATAGTAATTTGGGAAGGAAAATGTGTCTAATGGATCAATACTGGAGGAAAATGGAGAACAAGAAGGTGATATAGATGACTGGCTGGAGGCACAATAATAGTTTAGACATTCACCAGTTCTCATGTTTTAACGCTGATTATTTTGATGACATCAAAACAGGATGAAAAGTTTTAAAAAGATGATACTCAGATAGTCACTGCTGAAATACAGTCCTTAAAAATGGATATCAGCTTAAATATCAGCCTGGAAATTCAGCCAAATTGTAATCAAGCTGACCCAAATACCAGTCATCAATATTCCCAACACTACTTGCATATGAGTTTGTCTGTGAGGGGGAGTGATGAAGCTGCTTTCAGCCCCACTAATCCTTACACCCAAATCTGTGTGGAAGCCGCTGATGTGTATTGATTCAGTATCAAATCTTCTCCTGTTACAAACTGATCCGCCTCATTTGCCGTCCCTCCCCCACAGATACAGACACACCCCACACTGAGGATCATATTAGGACACGTGTAGGTTAGTCACAGGATGCTACACAGACGTAAGGTCCTCACCTTGCTATATAGCATCTTTCAGCTCATTGTTTTGGTTTTCTTGTGAGTAACTTCACTATTTGGCTTACGATCACTGCTCTCACGGTTCGGTTTTTGGTAGCAGCATGCAGCTATTTTCAGTCAAAGAGGCTCTGGTAAATCCACTGTACACCACCAGCCCAGCACCAACCGGCAAATAGAGGCCGTTAACCACTATAGTGGAGCATTTAACTGCTAAAAAGACAGGAGGGACCAAAAGCAGAGTTAGAAGAAGAGTGAATATTGGGCTTACATTCGATAGGTGTCCAGACACGTGCATCGCATTTGCAATTTAAATAGCAAATTCAAAGACTTTGATTGGTCGAAATGACTCAAAAGGTTACTCGAAAGACTACACAAGTACAGTCCATATTGAAAATAAATTTTTCTGATTGTTGTTTTAATGGCTTCAACACACTTGTATTATTGATTGTTTTAATTGTTTTTACTAATGTTTTATCTTTTAATCATCCACAAGTGTTTTTGGCTGCAACATCCATGGTAGCCCGTGCGTAGTGCAGCACATTGTGGTTCCACCTGGAGTGAAATGTTCAATATAAATAAAGTTTTGCTTGCTTGCTTACTTTGTAATAACTTGACTCTGATTTACTTTCTTCTCTGGCAGTGCCCGGTACGGCCACTGGCACAAGAATAAGACACCTGGAGAATACCGCACTGGGCCACGTGTCATGGTCTTCATCATCGGCGGCGTGTCCTTCAGCGAGATGCGCTGCGCCTATGAAGTCACACAGGCCAATGGGAAGTGGGAGGCCATCATTGGTGAGTAGAGCAACAGGAGGCGCCTCCGCGCGCAGGCTGTGAGCAAGAAGAAGGGTTCATATGTGTAGGCTTTGGATGTGGCTACTGAAAGATAGGCCCACGACAACCTTAAAGAGTAACGTAACACTTCCTGAAAATCTTGTTTTTGCTCAGCTGTAGTGGTTTCATTTTTCACCTTGCCGCAGTGATTTATAGGTGTACTACAGGACACCACGGCATCACTGTTGGCCTCTCTGCCTGCTGTTAAGTTACCCTTTAAAGTAACACAGAATGGAAACAAATATTTCACTTAGTGCACCGTGTTTTATCGAAAGTGTAAAATCTACAAAAGTTGATAAAAGCTGCACCCTGATTCATCGGCCATATCATTGTAAACATTTTCAGAGAGCAGTGTGAGTTTGAACCAACATGTACAGGTTCAGTCTGGCCTTCAGGTTGTCTGAGGGATACAGCTAGAAAAGTACAGATGGAGGGGAGGACTTGCGGGACCACAGGAAGTGAGGTGAATTGACTAAAATTAATTTAAAATTAATTGACCTTTGATGTAAAACAAGTATTTACAAAATTACTTATTGAAGCAGAAAGATGTTTTTAAGAAAGTTTATCGAGGTATCAAGGCCATTTATTTGTCATTTAACAACACAGGGTTGAACAATGAAATGAAAGTTGTAGTTCATTCATGCTACACAAACATAGAACATTTCTATAGATAAATCTTTTGCAAAATGACAATCTCAAACAAAAACAACAATATCTCACACCACTGGCTATTCTTTAAATATGAATTATGGTCATAAGAAGCTTTACAAGAGAAAATGTGGTTTGATACTCCAGGTTGCATTATTTTGGCATCTATCATAAACATGAACCTTCCCTTTTTAAATACAAAATGAAAAATCAGGAATTTAAGTGATTTTTTTGCGGACAAAACCCACTCACGACACAGCTCATTTCTTTTTAGCTTTCATGCACCCAGATCATGAATGACTACACAGGTCTACACATAGCTGTAACAACCTGCCTATTGTGTGCGATGTGTTATGTTAAAATAGCCCTTTATGTTATGCCCCTCTGTACTGTTTATTTGATTAGCTTTGCCAGCCAGTCTGTGTTAGAGATGGGAAAGTGTCTTGTTAGTTTTTGTTCTGCTCTGCTTCAGCTCTTGTCTTTAAAAACAACTGTTGTCTTTGAATTGCAGCCACGCCATGTCTTTTTCTTCTGTCTGTGCGTCCAAGTTTTATGTGTCTGTGCAACATGGCGAGTGTGTGTAAGTGTGTGAACTGTCAGTGGACGAGTGTGTCTCCATGTATGTGTAGAGGTTGCTTGTTTTTAACCCGTTTATTTTTGGAGAGAGTGGGGGAGGGGCGTGGCATGTGCTGAGAGACGAGTGGTGAAGCCACTTCTGTTCCTCCACAGGTTCCACCCACTTGCTCACCCCCACCAAATTCTTATCGGACCTGCAGCACCCCGACTTCCGAGAGTCCACTAGGGTGTCCTTTGAGGACGCAGACCCCTCAGCCGAGTGAGGCAGAGACAGATTGGGAGGGAGGGAGAGAGAAATCACACTGAAAAAAGTAAAGGCAGCCGCACAAAGAAGCCCTTTCTGAACCTTCACAGCACAAGGGCTTCCTCTTTGTTCCTTCTTCTTTGAACACTCAGTTCTTTTTTATGTAACTCCACCCTCCTCCTCCCACGTGTCCCTCAGGGATGGGCACCTCCGACCTCTCCTCACTGCATGGACCGCTCCATCAAGCTCCAGTCCTTGTATACCAAGATTTAGCCAATCAGAGAGTCCTGTTATTCAGTCAGGTGTAACCTGTGTGCTGTTCAGAAAAGCAGAATCCACATTTCTGAACTTCACCTCACTTGCAAACCACAGTCCAAATCCATCAAAGTCCTCAAAGTGACTCCTGCACGTTTTGCAGACCTCTAGACAGACTGCTTGGGGGGCAGACTTCACCTCACTCTGCTGATTGATTTACCCATAATTCATTGTAATAGGAATCTGATGCTATCTTTTGTATTTGCGGACACAATAAGAGCATAAACCCGATGTATAAATAAATGTATAAAAGGTACAAGTATGAGACATTTGCATCATGTAGAAAGAACATTCAATCATGTAATATTGTGGAAATATCAAGAGGAAAAAGTTAACACTAAGATGAATTAAAAAGGTGTAATGTCTGCATCAGGGGTTCATGTAGACTTACAATGGTGAGCACGCCAAAGTCTGCAAGGGCCCAGTGTGGAGGGCCCACGGGTCCGGACAGTGGACATTTGGATATTTGGACATTTGGACACAGCCCAAGTAAAGTCTGTGCTTAAGAGCGGCCATGTCTGAGGGGGTCGTGACCCCATCTCTGCTGCCTCCTCCCATCATCTCAGCTGGGTGGATTAAATCGCCCCTCGACTGCCACCCAAAGGCCCTTTGAGCCTGTTGAACACTCACTCCAGATTTAATCTACCCCCGAGATCCATCTTTATCAGTTTTTACTGTTGTATTATTTTTCTAGTTTACCTTTTGCCAAGACAATCACCTTGATTTCTTACAGGACAGGTCCTTGAGTTGATGTTGGATTTCTAAGAAGGATTCTCTCCTCTTTTCCTTGTTTTTTTTCCTTTGACTCCCAGTCCTCTGACTTCTTCCATGTCACTTTCTCTCAGCCCACCATCACATGCTCACATGGCTCATGGCTCGTCCGCAGAGGGTGCTTAATATTAGCAACAAAGCATCTGATGATAATTTTTCAGGGTGCTGACACACAGGGCAATTTTGGGGGCAATGTAGATGGGAACAGTGAGTTAGAATAATAATTTCAGGAGAACTGAGTTAAATTGCCCAAACTGTTGCCCTTTGTATCACGGCCTATTTGATGTCTCTCTGCTGACTCAGAGTCTGGGAATGTAGCAATGTTCCACCTGATATGCTTTAGCAACCCAATAAAAGTGAAGATGCCGCACATGTCAAACAGCTGCAGCTAACCCCCACCACCACCACCGCTCCCCTAATTTCTAATTTCTTCCAAAACTCATCCTTTACACCAGTCACTAGTAGACCAATAGCTTTCAGGCTGTCGATACAGGAACACAGAAACAGATACTCCATCAAAAGAACCTGAGTAGAACTAGGAAACACTCAAAAAGAGACCTCCACCAAGGCTGAACACTATACATTTGCTATTTAGACAATATCAAATGTTTTTAGTCTGGATCTGGGATCAGGTGTACATTCAAAATACACACAGTGAAAGATGAATTGTTCAAAATTTTTAGACCACTGAGTTTAAATCAGGATTTAAATGAAAGCTTTTGCAGTTGTGTAGATGCAGCAGGATAGCTCCTAGTTTATACATGCATGTGTTTTCTTAATGTGTTGGCAACCACACAATGCATTAAGAGTTACAGCAGTTTAATAGGCCACACCTGCTAGAATCTGGCCAATATTTAAGTAAAATGGTATGAAAAAAAGATGACTTTTGGAGTAATCGAAAAAGGTTAAGCGCTTTGTGAATAGCCACATTGTGGCACTATTGGCACCAAAAACTGATCAGCTCTTCATTGAGCCATGGCTGAGCGTTCATTGAATTTATTAGACGTAAACATGGGAACACTCGAAATGTAACCTCCTTGGTGTACGTAACAAATAATGCCTATCTGCAAAAATATTCATGAGCAGCTCATTACTTGTTTGTGTAATACATCAGCAAGGGTAATTTAAAACACACATTGCCCTTTAAAGATGGACCTCCATCCACCAAAGATAGGATATTGTTGTCCTGGGCATCATTCTCATCCATAACTAATATGCTAAAGCAATATCGTTTACAACCACACAAAACTTTTGGTTTAATGGTTTTCTCAGTAAGCAGCTCTCACCATAAGCAGTATGGCTGCTCCCCCACATACTGCTGCATTCAACACTTCCTGAGCAAAATGGCCATCACTTACTAAAACAAGTCTTTGTTTTTGTTATGCTATTTTGGTCTAAACCTAGCCATGTACAATAATAATAATGTAGTGGCGTTGGAGACCAACGTCACGCTGTTCTGTTTCTGGGGTAAAAAGGCCCACGAAGCTGTGTGTTTGGGGAACAGCAGAGAAGCAGGCGAGGCCAGTCCGACGTTGAACTCTCTAACCCACACTAAACCCCCACCTACGACCCCTGCCTACGAACCCCGCATCACCATAATGACCCAACTCGAGATGGGCTTGCCTCTTTCTCTTCTGTTCACACCTGTAACTACCTCCACTTCCTATTCATAGGATCAACTTCAGTTTTATTGTAGGTGAATGTCTTTGAGGTAAAGCAGCCAATCAGAACAAAGTGGAAGAAACATGCAGCTTTGCAACAGAAACAAACTAATGTAGCTCAAATACTGTTGATAATGTTGAACAGGTGAGGAGTAAATCAAACGGTTTGTTTGCCTTTTTATAATGATAAGTTAAGATGGCAAAAATCCATCTGTAAATCTTGTAATAAAGTCACACACAATTTTGGCAAAAAGTTTGCTTTACTCCAGTTTAGCACCTTTCAAGTTTTACAATGTCAGAAATGTGTCTTCAGCTGTCACAACAGTTCATCCCAGTGTTATCAGGGTTATTGAGTTTCACATTTTCATTTGCATTTATGGCAGATGATAGACCTAACTGGTTTGGAAATCATGACATGACATGTAGAGATCTGCTTTCGTCTTTTCACTCTAGTTTTTGCTTCTTCCAGCAGTATATTTCAGCTCTCTGCATGCTGTGTAATTAAAGGCCCACACCGTCATGTGCACAATTTTCTAACACCTGATTGGCTCTGCTGCGTAGACAGGTTTGGTGTCGCAGGATTTCTACCAGCCCACCTGCTGTTTTTTGCTCACAGATTCATGACAGTTGTGTGGCGCCATCACTGATTTTTTGTGCTTCCATATATGTTTTAATATGACTTCAAGAGTTTGTATCAGGCTGTATGTTTGTAGGGTGAAAGAGTGTTAGAGGTGGAAGAGGTTTGTATGGCAATTTTTGCAGACAAGTAAACAAGAAACATTTCCAATCTAAATCAAGAGATGGATACATAAGAAAATCCTAAGATTTGGACATGTGACGTTTTGCACCCTCTCCAGTGAATCTTGCATACGTCATACCTATAGTTTTGGGGATTTTCCTGCTTTCATTCTTCTACAAGTAGACAAAATTATCTTAATGAATGTCTAAAATAAAGTCTCACTGACTGAAGCAAGAAAGTTTTTAGGACATTGGAAAATATTGATATTCTGGAGACAGCGAGTCGCTATTTTATGACTAAGTAACTGCAGCTGTAATTGTAGTTAAAAATTTTTTGAAATGAAACCTTTGAAACCTTTGAAATGAAAAGTAGGACATAACCCTCAGATTGGAAATACTCAAATCACTCAAAAACTTGAGATTAAGTACAGAAAAGTACTTGGTTACCTCCCACCTTTAGAATTAGTTTTTCAAACTCTGTGACACATGATCCATTTGAACCTGCTGGCTAATTGATTATGATTTTATACCTTTGGGTTGCTCAGTGTTTCTTTACTTTCATCATTACGTGAGACTGCCCTCATCCACAGTAAGCATTCATAGCAAGAGCTGAAAACACATTTTTCACCTGTCTCTTTCCAAACGTGCAGATCTAACGCTGTGTCTGTGTGTGTGTGTGTGTGTGTGTGTGTGTGTGTGTGTGTGTGTGTGTGTGTGTGTGTGTGTGTGTGTGTGTGTGTGTGTGTGTGTATATGTGTGTGTGTGTGTGTGTGTGTGTGTGTGTGTGTGTGTGTGTGTGTTTTATGCATGTGCGTGTCTCCAGGATCGACCACCATCTTCACCCCCACCACCCTGTTGGAGCAGCTCAAGGCCATGAACAAACCAGAAGAGGAAGTGACAAGCTAAAATCCTCCAATCACATCTCTCTCCTCTTTACCATACTCCCCCACTCCCCACTCCCCACTACCCATCTTACCTCTGTATCCTTCCTCCACAAATCCCACATTGTGTATGCATCTTGCTTGAAAAGAAAAAAAGACATCTTAGATGATTAAAAAAATATATGTTGCATCAAAGAATAAAACTGTTGCAAGTATTCTTATGTTTTACAATGGATGCAACTAAATGAACTTATTTAAAAAGGTTTAAATATCAGAGCAGAAGGCCATTTAAAACTTAAAGTACCAAAATGTAATACTGTATGCTATGAATCCTGCTAGAATGTGTAAAAGGTAGACATTTTCTCTTGTTTGCTCCTTTGGTTTTCCTCCTTGGTGTGAGTTTTTATTGGAGGCGGGTGGAGGAGGGATGTGCAGTTTATATAAATATATATATAGAAATATATTCATCAGAGAGGAGTCCCCCTGCCCATTTGAAATGTTTGTTCAGTAGCATGCTTGGAATTGTGTGGACTGTTAATGTGTTTGTAACCAGTCTGGATGTTCTGGGAGCCGCAGACTTAGCAGCATTTAGCTCTTTCCTAAGGTGTTGAGCTTGAATACCCCACTGAAATCCTTTGGTTTGTGTATCAAATGTAATGTGATGTATATAAAATGTGCTTTGCCGCTTTCAAACCACTCCTGAAGCACTAGCTCAGACTAAGGCTCTGTGTTCAGGTGTGTTTGAATATTAGTTCACTAAAGCTCTTACAGATGTGACATGTAGAGACACATTGGAGGCTCCCAAAAGCTCCTTTTAATGGTCTAATTTATGCAAAAACACCAAGTGAAGTGAGGCTAATTAATACATGCTGCACTGTGAAACAAGTGCTTCCATTTGTTAAGTGGCGCGCGCTGTAGCCTTTGTGTGTCGCACGCGGGCAGTCCGCTTGCTCGGCTAACAGCATCAAACGAAAATCATCTTTTCAGGTACGTGGTGGTGGAAATATCACTGTTGGGAACACACTGAGCATATAGTTTGACCGAGGAGCAGTGGATTTATACTGTAGGAGTGGTTAGTGGCGTCAAAGCGCGTTTGCATATAGTTTTTCAGTGGTGAACGTAATGCTAGTGCTAACGAGCAAGCTAGCGACAAGAGACGTTCGCTAACGCCAAGTGTTTGATTCTCAAAACAGACGTTTTCTGTGAAGTATTTCTGGTTTTAAAACGCTTGATTGAGCTGATGTTGGAAAGAGAAAGAGCTCTGTAACATAACCAGAAACATCCCTCCTCCGGCTGCTGAGACTGAAGTATTTACTTGCCACATCCTTTTCCTTTCTCCGGAGAAACTTCATGTTTTAGTGTCGAAGAGGCCGTTGCTTGCTAAAGATTAACTTGATGAATAATCTTAAAAAGGGCCAGTTGTATTTCAGTATTGTATCCTGTCAGAATAAGTCTTATCTTTGGTTAGTAACGATGTTAAATTGGGCCATGCACTGAGTAATGTTGTGTAACTGCTATATGTTGCTGTTTTAGTGTCTCACTGTTGACTGGTGATATCTCTGACTGTGAAGTAGTGATACTTTTCCTTTTTAAAATGCCGATGTGAAGCCGCCGTGTTTGTGATGTTTAGCTGTAGCTGTTAGCTGTCAACTGGGAAAAAGAATTAGCTATATTTTCTTTGTCTGTTTCCTCCTCTGGTGCAATGTAAAACCCTCCAATGGTGAATGGCTTTGCAAAAAAAAAAGTGAACCCACCCTTTTCACTCAAGTTTCCTCCCTCCCTCCTCTTTCCTGGCCAAACAAGTTGTATATTGCACTAAAATGCGTTTTCTGTGATGCAAACGCTTGACTTTGTGTTTATTTTTTTTCTATTATAATTTGCTGTTGTATAGGGTTTACTCTGTCAAATCAATTGATTTATATCAAAATTATTTATCAGAGAAAAAGATACATTAGTCTGTCCTAAAACTGTTTAACTTATTGGGATTGTATGTTTGCAAGTGTTGAAGCACAAACAATACTTCCATGTGTACCTTATATGTACTAAGGCTGTCTAATAAATTGGCTTCCATTACATAATTATTCTACTTTTTTGTCTTTTGCTTCTTGATAGTTCCGGGGCTGAGTTTAGGTGCCGCTACAGAGCCATTTTGTCACACCCATTTGCGAAACCTATGAAATACGTAATTTTTCACCACGACTGAATTTTCTGCAAACTTTCATGACTTTTCGTGCATGTTTAGGCCCCCAAAAATGCAATTCATTTGCCTAAAAAAGAAGAAGAAGAAGAATTCCTTGCATTTCAACTATGTTTTTGGCCCCCTGGTGTCCTGGTTTTTTTCATCTCATGTATTTTCTCGAGGCCTATGAAGTCCGTACACCTCTTGGTTCTTGGGTACTGGCCCGTTTCCTCCCTTGCACATTTTTCCCCCACGCAGTTTCAATAGGGTCCTCGCACCGCTTGGTGCTCGGGCCCTAATTAAAGCTACAAGCAGCGTTGAAGGATCCTCGCAGTTTCGTGCACGTCGGGTTGGGTGGCGGCTTCATCCTGTTGCCGGACACTGACCCTTCCATGCGGCTCAGAATTTTCATGTATTTCGGACAGTGCATCAAGGAGTTACATGTCACTTCCTGTGTCTCCTATTTGGCGTTAGAGAACAGTCACTAATCACGTCCTATATTTCAGCATATGAAGTGTTGACTACACTGTGAAAATTTCATGCAAATCAAATGATCATTGGCACAAAAGTCTTACTTCCTGTTGTCACTAGGTGGCGCAATGACTGCGGTCACTAATTGTCATGTAGATGTCTTCTTATTAATCATGACAAGTTTGGAACAGATTGGATAATGTACACTGAAGATACAGCAATTTCCTGTTTCATGGCGAACACGGCGTTGCCACGGTGACAACGTTTGACGAAACCTCAAAAGCTTCATAAGTGAGCATCATCCACGTCTTGGGAATGTTCGGACCAAATTTGAGGTGGCTGTGGTTAACCTGCTGAGAGAGAGACGTCTGAGAATAAAACATGCACTTCCTACCGCCACTAGGTGGCGCTATGACTATGGTTCAAAATTGGCATGTACATCTCTTCAGAGCCGGACAGTCATCAAGCAGTATAAATGTGGTGGAGATAAGACCTTGTAGAGTGGAGTTACTGCACTTTTAATACTCACGGCGAAGGCAAATTTTCGATCGAAATTCGTTGTGCCACCAAGGCAACGCCTTTTGAGGAAAACTCAGTTTTCACTGTGGACCAACACGGTTCAAAGTCACCAATTTAAATCAGTCATTCCTGGCAGGGGTATTAAAGACTGAACACTAGTTGGCAAGCAAAGAGGTTGAAATGGGCAACTAAAAGTGGCTGACATAGTCAAATAATGAAATAGCTCAAAGTAATGGATAAACAGCCTGAAGTCATTTGCATGTGGATATAATCTAACTGTGTCATTTCTTTTCAAACTGCCAGATTTCTCCACAGAGCTGTGGCACAGGGCAGACGGGCTCTGGCTCATGTGCTTGCTGCAAAAATGGCCAGATGTGGCTCCCTGGACATAAAAGAGCACAACGGGCAGGTACACACACTTACACACACACCATACTCCTCTTTCAGCACTTTATGGAGCCCATTGTTAATCCCCGTCATGACGGAGGCATTGTCAGTCCCTGCGACCAACTTTTTGAGAAAGTATGGTGCTAGAACACCATTAATCATTTCCGTGCACTTTGTCCTCTGCGTTTTGAAGTGAGTAGCAGCAGTGGAGTCTGAGAAAGCAGGTTCACATGCTTCCCCAGTGTGACCACATGGGTGGCTGTAGCTCAGTGGTAGAGTGAACAGTGGTAGAGTGAACAATGTCAGAAAGCGGTGTGTAGCCTTCACCATCTCCCTCACTAATGAGTTGAGGGTGAGACTGCCAGACAACATTGAAGCATTGCAGTACATGTCAATTTTCAATGTAGAGGAAACTCTAAAGCACAATAAGAGCCTGGGAGAAATAGAAAAATTAGCCAAGCTCCTTGGCTACTCTCCTGCAGAGACAGACAAGATTGTCCAGCAATGGCGTGGGCTTCTGGGGTGAGATTTGGAAGTTCAGGGATGCAGCTGATATCAAGTTTCAGGAACTTGTCATGGCTGCTGTGTCTGTGTTGTCCTTGCCACACTCGAATGCTGAAGTGGAGAGATTATTCAGCCAGATGAGGGTGGTAAAAAGCTAACTTCAGACCCTTAACTCCATCCTGTCTGTCAGATTTGGTCTGAAGTTGTCTGCTGAGGCTTGCTATGAGCACAAGCTGCCTGATAATGTTTTGCAGCTTTTTGGCACATCAGCTGCTTCCTCATTTAAGTCAGCTCCCTCAGTTGATGAACCTGCCATAGAAAGCCTTGACCAAAATGAAGATGACCTTCTCTTTCTGTGAGCCAGCACAGCGTGTGTGTGTGTGGAGGGGGGTCTGAAAAAACCAAACACTGAACCTGAATTAGGGCCAGACTAGTTGCCATAATTTTCTCACATTGCCATTGACAGTTTTTTCTATTGTCTCTTTTTGGTTATCGGTTGTTAATGTTGTCAAAGTTAAAACCGTCTATCCAAAAAATTGTTAGAATTATGGCAAAAAATGTTCATGTTTTACTGTGACTTGTTGTAGGCTCCTAAACGTCGCAGCGTAGTGACACAACCAGCCAGGAAAGTTTAGCAATAACTCTATAGATGTGTTCATCTTAAACAAAATGTAATAAATTCTTTTCAGGGAGTTTATTCCACAGTGCAGGTAGAAGTTTGGGTTCAGGTGTTTTGCATTTTTGAGGACACAGCGCCCCCTTGTGTCCTGTAGGAGTAACTATTTATCAATGTTCCTCCACTCGTTTTCTCTTTTTCAGTTTTCTTTTCATTTATTGTATCTTTATATATCTTTACTTTTGTGTAAAGATGTGGAAGATGGAAAGATGTGTGTGTACCTGCCCGTTGTGCTCTTTTCTGTCCAGAGAGCCACATCTGGCCATTTTAGCAGCAAGCACATAGGCCAGAGCCTGTCTGCCCTGTGCCACAGCTATGTGGAGAAATCTGGCAGTTTGAAAAGAAATGACACAGTTGAACAATTTTGAACTACACTCATTGCGCGGAGGTGATACGTTTTATTCTTAGAGTGTCCATCCCAGCAGGTTAGTTACAGCCACTTCAAATTCAGTCCAAACATTCCCAGGACATGGATGATGCTCACTTATGAAGCTCTTGAGGTTTCGCCAAACGTTGTCACCATAGCGACGCCGTGTTCGCCATGAAACAGGAAATTGCTGTATCTTCAGTGTACATTATCCAATCTCGCTTGGTGCGAGGGCCCTAATCAAAAGACCAGGGACACTAAAGGTTAATTTCCATCTTTATTTGGCTCTTTAGGGACACCTGAAAAGACTCCCTGCAAAATATTGAAAAAAAGACATACAGTTTTAGATCTAATGGTACAAAAGTAAAAAGATAAGACGTTAATAAAACAGACTTCACCTAGAAATCCACAGCTCTATGGTATGTTTCAATAATAATTTTATCTGTAAACAGTTTTATTCCTCTGTGTTTACTCCACACAATGCTGCTCAGTTATAATAGATTTGTTTGGCTCATACAGTTAAACCTGCTAGCTTATGATAAAATACTGTACAAAATTCACTCCATAATTTAAAATGTACATACAAAATGACTTAAAACCATTAGCAGGCTAATTATGACGATATCCAGCATCTCAGATCCTCGACGGGCACATGACTCATATTTAAGAGATTGAGTGTGATGAGCCACTGACAGTTTACAAAATAAATCCATGTTGGTCTCTTGCGACTATCTAAAACTGACTCCATCACAACAGGAGCAACGAGTGAGTGCATTCAGAGCACAGCGTGCTACTGTATCAACAAGAAAAAAGTTAATACAAGTAAGATAACACTGATACTTATTTTTTAGATTTCTACAAACTAGAAAAGGTACAAAAACACACAATTCCATGATCAACAAACAGTATAAATTGATAAATAGCTCAAAATAACAGACTATTAAAACTCACCCCACACAGCTGTTTAAGACAGCTCTAACTTCTCATGTTCAATGAAGGATAAACTGATTACTTCATCACATTAAAACTCAATATGATCTACAGTATTACATCACTTTACAAAGTGTAACAGCAACATCTTCTGAAATAATTTGCCTGCTAAAGAAAGTCATTCATGTTTGGCCACCTGAGACTTAAATATGCATCACAACAGTTTTTTCCCCAAATCAAGGAACCATAAAAAGCTAGGGAGAAGAGATGGATTTTAGATTTCTTTTTTTTTTATTGGTCCTGCGTCCAGCTGAACTGATGCTGGTGTGAAACTAACGTTGCTTATTCTAAGCTGCCTGTGAACCGAGTTCAGACTAGTAGCTGCAGGACTGAGTCAGCAGCTCCTGGTACTGCAGACCAGTAGCCAGAGAACGAGCCATGTGTCCAGAGGTGTGCTTCATGTGCCGAGCTGCTCTGATGGCTCTGTTCAGAGAACCATCCACGGACTTGTCAGCGGACAGGGAGCGCCTTGTCCTCCCCTTCATCTCACTGCGACCTCTGACCCTTGACGATGTGCCAGTGCTGTTGCTAGGAGACATGTAGAGGGGCGATGAGTACAATCTGTAGAGAGGTTGACGACAAGAATAATTTGAATGACTGTCCAGGGAAACTCAGCATCGTTACTCGTGCACCTAATTTTTGTAATGTAACAGAGACTCAGCTTCTGCAGACATTAAATTTACTGAGTGATTTTTTTTTTGTTTTTGCCAAAAGTGTTATAACCCATTCTTTTGTCACATTCTCTTGTGTCAACAAGGAACAAGTCTGTCTGATGTCTGCTATACTAACATAGTTATTTAATACAAAATGTTTTTTTGTGTTCTAACTGCAAACAAATACACCATGATGATTTCTAAATACTGTATGTACTAGACTGTAATCGTCACTTAATGACAGATCCAATGCAAGAGATTTCATTAAGACAGGAGAGTGGCCAGTGGATGAAATCAACCTAATGGGCATATGATCACGTGTCGTGTGTGGCCAGAGGCAGATAACTTACAGGAGTGGTGGTGGACACACTGGCATGCACTGAAGGAGTGCAGGTTGAGCTGCAGCTGCACAATATCTGATCTTCGCCACTCTGTCAGGGGACTCCGCTGGTCGGTAGCTTGTGTGTGGAGGGGAGTCTGAGACTCTGCGACAGTCTGTTAATCACAGACGAGGCCAGGAGCTCCATTAATATGTCAGATAATTACACTCATTTCATTTACTGCAGACTGAACTGATCCATGTGCTGAGCACAGTGACAGTGCAGAGCTTTGTGCTGCTGATGCTAACCAAGAAACTCTGAGAGGTGTGAACAGTTATCTCTAAATACCCTAGGTATTTAATCAGTAAGCATTCAAAACTCAACGCTCTGTTAACAGTGTGTCTGAAAGCACCACAGCTTTGATCATGTGCTCTCTCTAACCTGACTCGCTGCTTCTGTATGGTTCAGGGCATCCACAGAGAGGGCAGTGACGACAGTAAGAGGAGCGAGTCAGCTCTCTGTTGCCACCAACTGACCCTAACAGCAAAAAACAAACACAAGTGGGATGAACAAAAACTTGAAGCAGAACAGTAAATGCAATGCTGGTTTCAGACAAACAAAAAAAACAATGGATTTTACCCTGTTTGGGTAAGCCAAGTAATAACAATGTGTAGAAGGACAGGTGATAGGAGACTCCTTACTTTCAGATCGGCCTCGTTGACGTAACAAACACTGAGGACAAAGAGGAGCTTGACGACGTCTGCTGTCAGGTTCATCTGCTGTGTCACACGGTTGCTCAGACACACCAGGATGTTGTGCTGCAACATACATGCAAATGCACTCACCAGCGGAGTAGACACAATGTGTTCTAGGCACTTTGTGAAGTCATAGCTACATGTGTTCATGTCAAGATGGACACAAAGACTCACATTTCGGTCTGTGTATCTAATATATATTGTCTCACGTTTCAGGAGAATGTTTAAAGTTGATGAGGGGACATAAAGGCTTATGAGCAATATTAGAAGCTCTGTTCATACAGTATGTTAGGTTGGGAAGCAGTGTGGTAGTTTCTGCTCAATGTAGCAACGTGTCCTCGCAAGGAGTTAGAAAAGAAAAACATTGCATTACAAAGACGTTGAATGAATTCCTCTCTGTCATCAGATAACTTGCCATTACTGTGGTCTAAATTTAGTGCTCAGTCACATGTATTTCTGCTCTGAACTGTACCAACAAGTCACTGTTGAGTAGAGAACCTAAGTACAGACTGCAGGTTCTTTAACAACGACACTGTCAAACATGTCTGTCAGCTAAAACGTAGACTGCATGGGTTTCTGTTTGCAAGGAGGAAGTTAAAGATTCAAAATGTCAGGCGTTGAAAGGCAGTTCTTACTGGGGTGTGTTCTGCTGCGGACAGTATTTCTATCTGGTGCTGCAGCCGGTGTCTGAGTACATCTGGACACCAGAGGTTGAGGCTGGGGTGTAGAGGGTTCTGAACCTGTCATTGAAAACAAAATGAATTGAATAATATGCTATATTATTCAAATCACATGCTTTCGTAGGATCAGTGTGCTTGCTCATGTACATATATGTTTAGGTTCCTGAGTTCTATTTTCTTTGGATCAAATCCCAACTATGACTAAATGTAATGCATTTAGGGCTGACGTTTGTTTATTTACCATTTCTTTCTCTGAAGAACATACAGAACGCATATGGTAGTTTAAGTGTAGTGTAAATTCAGATCAACTTACAGGTGTCAGGTTGTAGTTTTAGTTTTTGTCTGTGTGCAGAAGGTGGTCTTTTCCTGGTTGTTCGTCTCAGTGGGGACTCCTCAACCCTGTCAGCTACCCGTCTGTCTCTTCTTCCCCTGCTGACATCAGTCCATCGCTCCCCAGACCTAAGCAATTGGAGAAAACCAGATTCTGTTGTGTACTCCCAACATCACTGAGAATGAGGGCATGCTCTCTGTGATTCCTCGAGATTTAAATAGAGGTTGATTTTGGGAAAAAAAAATGAATGCGAAAATAAATTATGACAGGTGGACTGTGTGGTTATCCTGGAGGATAAAAACCAACCTTACACGAGGTGTAGAGGTGTTGTGGTGAGTGTACTTCTGAGCTGTAGGAGCTGCTCTCAGAGTGCTCAAAGGTGTTTTATTTCTCAGACAGCTTTCTAGTCTCTCCCTCAGTCGGGTCACCTCAGCCTGGAGCATCTGGATTGCATCGCTAATAAACGCACACAAAAGCCGTTAAGTCACACAAAACAGTCCAGTTGGAGGTCATATATGCGTTTAGTGAATATGTTTTGTTTTTTCACCACCACACGTATCCAAGGTCAAACAGTGGTGAAGCCCTATCATGTGACCACTGAGGTGCTGCATGGTGAAACCGTTTCAATGACCAAACTGCCAGGTGACTTGTAAAGTATTTATGCAGGCGTCAGTCCAAACGTACGTGCACACGTATACACACACTCAAGGGCCATGCAACACCACACCATGCAGGAAACAATACAGAGTACCTCCTATATGCAACCACATTAAATAGCAGCCGATTCTGTAATGAAATACAAAGAAGAGTAAGATGGCTGAACCATCTGGGTGGCTTGATGTAGGAAGGTGGAGATCATCCAGGAGTCTCTGCAGGGAGGCATAAACCTGGCCTTGTTTGTACTGCTATCACCATTGCAGCTGCTGCTGCACACACTCACTTGCGATTCACCACTTGACTGGAGCTCAGTGCTGTGAGGGAATCTCTATGGTGGTACTGTGCAGTGGGGGAGGAGCTTGAGCTGTTGGGGGGGCTGATGGACTCTCTGTACTGGTTGCTCTGTCCGCCCTCCGACGCACTGTGAGCTGCAGAGACGAGAGGAAGGAAAAAGACTAATGGTGAATGATAACACAGTAAGAGAATAAAAAGACAACAGGCAATGATTTTATAGATTTTCTTTTTATTCCTAGGCTGGTCTTTTAAATGTTGATAGACAGAACGTCTAGACTCACTGCTGTCACTCTCCAGCCCAAACTCACTGGTCCCACTGTCAGCCCTGGTGTGGTCCGTCTGATTGGCCCAGCGCCGCGGAGAGTTGGAGAAGGTGCATCTCCTCTGTCTGGGTCTCCTCGGCTGCTCAGGGAGCTGAGAGGCCCCTCTGGGCTCCACAGCTGTGCAACGGTGTGACGGTGAGGAAGCAGGAGATGATGCCGACACTGTGCCTGCCTGAGGCTTCCCTGGGTTCCCGTCCTGAGGCACTGAAACACTGTCAAACCATGGAAGAATATTCAAACATGCAAAGACAGAAAACACAAAAAGACATCAGAAATGGACTGAGGGACAGACATTGAAAACAGTCATAAAAGAAACAATTATGGGCTTTAGAGTTTTGGATCCCAAATCAATATGCTCTCTATGTCGGGGCTGGCACAAGAGGTCAAATTTATGGTGCAGTTAATTTGTGTGGAGGCATAGAAGTGGTGTTGTTCTTCCTTACCTCTCTGAGGCCCTCTGGTGGAGAGGACTGGCAGCTGCTGCAGGAGTCACACGGCTGCTCTCTGAACCAACAAACCCACTGTCTGTCTCTGGGGAGATGATCCCATCCTGGCCAGCACAACACAGAACAAAGATTATGCAAACGTATTTGTCATACTAGACTGCTTTCATTGTGGAATCAACACAGTATATCTTTGCAAAAATAAGGTTTTATTTATCAATAAATCTGTGATATTTCAATTGATAGCTGCATTTCTGCCGTTTTCTAAATACATTGGTTTCAACAAGGAGTTGCTAAGCACATATCAGCTTTTTCACAATCATGAGATTACTTAAGTAAGTGTACATGACTGCTTGTCAGCTGATTGTCTAGTGGCTTAAAAGGTATCTGTGAGATCAATATTTCTGATTTTAAAACAACTTAATTTGAAAGGAAGGATTACCAATTTACCAATTACCAATTTTTAATTTCTTAAACCTACATAGGGGCAATCATGTTTTGTAATTTCAATGTTTGTCATCTTCCTTACAGTCTCTAAGCTCACAACACAGACACACACACACATTTACTAGTGAACAATAACTAGTTGTGATGGGCTACATGATGAGTCTGACAGAAGCTGATAGTAAAACTTTTTGAGCCCTTCACTCACACTTAACATCTGATCATGTTCACAGTGTAAACTGACCTGTGAAAGCACTCTGCTGCTCCCAGCTTGGAGTTTGGAGTTCCTCCCCTCCAATGCTGTGATCTCTCCCAGACTGCTCAGACTGCTGCTGTAGGACTTGCCCACCTTTAAGCTCCTTCTGCTGCTGGGAGGATGACCGGGGGGTGTGGTGGACCTGCTGGTCTGCTGTTTGCTGGTGTGAACAGGAGGAGGATCCTGATGGTCTGGCTTCCTGTCAGAGAGGTACAGAGAATTCAGTCCAATGGGGATTAGCTTCTCCTCAAGAATACCTATCTATAGGTGTGTTTTTTAGTTTAGGAGAAGGGTGACTGAAATAGTATTACTTTGCTATTCAGGATGTAGGACACATTTTACACACACCAATGCCTCAGAGCTGCCCAGTACATGAACAGATATCACTGTGCATTAAGCTACAGTCCAACTCTGAAGACAAACCTCTGGGGAGGACTTCTCTGGTTTTCCAGGATTCCAGTTTCTTCACCCTCTCCCTCTTTCTCCATTTCCCCATGCTGCATGTCAGCTCTTAGGGCAGCAGAAAGGGGAGCTCCATCCCTCTCAGTATGGTCTAAAAGTTTCGGAAGCTCCTTGAAACTTTGGTAGCTAACCAGAAGGAGGAAAATCATTCATGGTGAAATAATAAGCAGTACTCTACTGAAAGTCCATGTTTAGCTTCTTACAGTGCAGAAGAATCAAAAGCATTTGTGGTGAGAATATTTGCTTCTTAACAAAGAAATCTGCCACAGCAGAGATACTGACTTATAACTTTAAAACACAAAATCAACACTCACTGATCCATTAGTTTGGTAAACTCTTGTTCAACATGTTTGTGTTTGCCACGAGGTTTGAGGTAGAGAGAATTTAGAGTTTCTTCATCCTCCATCTCTTCGTCATCACTCTCATCACTGGCTGAGCTCACCTCCACTGCTGCCGCCTCACCTGGATCAGCCAGCAAAGGCACAGGTGGGCTCTGGAAGGAGATGAAGTTAGCTCATTTTGAAAGAAAAAAAAAAAAAAAAAAGATGAGGCCGCATTTCTGTCCTGTCATTTCATAGCAGGAGTGTATTCTCAGTGAACCAACACACGTCAACTTATGTGAAATGCAAGTTGGCTGGCAGCTAATTTTTGTTGAGTTTAATTAGTCTCAGGAGACAAGCAACTATGTTAGAATCAGTGTGCAGAAGAAACACGCTTTAGCATAACACCGTTATCTTCCAGTGAACCAACTTTTTACAGACCAGGCAACAAATGACACCAGATAACAGACTTCCACAAGAACTAAGATCAAACATTTTTGCTTGATGTAGCATTAAATGATTAAGTGATTACAAAAATGTTGAAGATTAATTTTCTGTTGATCAACTAGTTGATGAATCGTTCCAGCATTAAGCAGTTTTTCTAAAGTCCATGATAAAAACAAGACATGGCATAATGTTTTACAAAAGGATTTTCTCTATTTGTAACATTTACAAATACACATCCTCTCCAACATATCTCATCATCATGTAAAGTGATGCAGAGTGCATTAATAACGACAGAGCTGTTTGATGGTGGTACCTGTGGGTGAGTCAGAGTTACTCTCCCATCAGAGGGGGAGGGATGAGGAGGTGGAGAGGGAGGAGCATCACAGGTGGGCTGCTGCTGTCGCATCTGTTCCACCTGCTCCTTGAGCTCGTCCATTCGGAGACCGCACTGAAAGATCAGCCCCTCCAGCTCCCTGATACGTACACATGCATTCACACACACACCAACAACAGCAGCAGAAACAACTGAGTGCACATCAGTACCTCATAAAATGTTATCTATAGTGTATCTTCTTGGACATCACTCTCACCGTTCAGGGTCAAAGTGGCTGATTTCTGCCCCTTGCTGCTGCAGGAGTCTGTGCTCATCCCTTATTAACAAGTAGCCTCTTTCTAAGGAGTCGAGCCCGTCGGCGAGCCGTGAGAGACCCTGAGGAGGAACATGAGCCCATTAGATTGAGATATATAAGGTGGACATTAAAAATAATTATTTTGGTTGTTGTTGAGTTGTTCTTACCTGCACCTGTTCAAAATGTTTGAGTTTTTTGCTCTTTAGGAGATCATCAAAGGTCCGCAGCTGAATGAAAAACACCAAAACTTTTATCTATGATTGCTCTAAGTCACCTCATCCAGCAAATCTGTAAGGGTTTCCATCACAGTTAACAATTTTAATAGGTCATTTACCTGCTGGAGGAACTTGTTGGCCTGACTGTAGAGGATCGTGGCTAGCTGCTGTCCCACCTGAGGCTCTGGGCTTCTTGTGGAGGGACAGGGAGATGAACTTCCTGGTCATTTGACAGACAGGTGCAGAGGAAAGAAGACTTACATGATGCAAGTTTTACCCAATGATGCAACGTTAGTGGCAGCTGAATGATAGATGAAAGCCATGTTTACATATGCAGAGTGCGTTGCTAAAAAGTTTAGGTGACAATATTTAATTGTAGAGCAATAAATCAGAAGAGCGGTGTGACTTGGATTGATGAGGTAAAGCTGATTCATTGACTTATATGAAATAATGAGTCTGACAGAAAAGTGATAAATATTGATAGGATGAGCATACTCTGATGAACGCTGTGTCCGTTTGGATGAAGAAAGGCTGAGTCGATCGCTGCCCTCTGGGCCTGAGGAAAATCCAGTGTCATGATCCTTGAGGCTCCCTGGTTCAGTCCTGACTGCACCAAGTGGCCGGGCTTTGGAGGGTCAGAGTACAGGTGCACCTGGCAGACAGATGAAAAATAAAAGCCATCTCATGATATACGTTATCCATTATTATTGGCTTGTCTGCTTAAATCACAACTTCTAATTTAATCTAGTGATATATTGGCACAACTTTTTCCTTTCAGTAAGAACAGTGATATAAGTGACATCATAAAGCACCTTAGGACAATAGAAGGCACCTTATCCACACTGCCTTGGCCCATCTGGACATCGGAAGAGGTAATACTGTTAGCATGCTGTGTTAAAATGCTGTTTGTGAACTATAGCTTAGCTTTTAACATTCTCATCCCCTCCAGATTCGGCATGAAGCTTGACCTACACCCGGGCAGCCAAACCTCACCATCACACAGGAGTCTCCCAAGAATATGTCCTTAGCCCTCTGCTGTACTCCCTGTACATACAACTGTGTGGCTACGTCGGCCTCCTCCACTGGCACAGCTGTGGTGGGCCTGATTTCTGATAACAAAGACAGGACCTACCTAGAGGAAGTACCTGGAAACTTGGTGCAATGTGAATGTCAGCAAAGCTAAGGAGCTGAAAGCTGATCAACTAAAGCATCCAGACAGAGAACATCACGGTCTGGTTTGGAACAGCACCAAGAAGCATGTAAACTCTTAGCCCTATAAGACAAACCAGGAGCTGCAGGAGGATGATAAAAGACCTAAACCACCAAACAACAGACTCTATCTGCACCTAATTTGTAATCCATAATTCACCCATCTGCCCTACTACTGTACTGTCCATCACCATTGCAAATATATATGATTAATTTCTCTGAACCTCAATACTGTCTAGATCTTATTATCGCACTGCTTGATTTCTCTGAAATCTATACGCAACATTAAAAAAATCATGCTGGTTATAGTATTTCATTGTTAAACCATTTCATCCAAACTACTGTGTTTGTCAGTTTGTTAGATTTGTGCTGGAGGTAGGCACGTAAGAATTTCACTGCATGTTGTACTGTGTATGGTTATGTATGTGACAATAAAACTTTGATTTGATTTGAAGACAATTCAAAACTCACTTGTTCAGGAAACATTATTCTACAAACGAGACTTAAGGCCAGTGCAACACATTTGATACTGGTGACGAGAACGCCTGATATAACGTGATATAAAATAGAGATTGGATTCAGTTGGATTTTCTAAACACACAGAAAGACGACACCCCCCTCTAGTGTCCTAAAGTTGTATGGTTTCATTTTCTGTCTTCAGTGTTTAGAAATTGCTAAAGCCACAACATAAAACAGGTCATTTCAGCGCAGAAAAGACTAACTGCATCTGAACTGGACTGTGTGATATTGGGGTTAAACACCTACACAAGGTGGTCACCCCTCCCCCTCCTGTCAACATATACACAATTAATGGAAATGAGAATGAAAGGACCTCTCCCGTCCCCCACCCCCTCCTCGATGAGCCCTCTAAGCAGTGAATCATAATGACCTTAGATTGACCTCAACAGTCCCTTTTAAAAGACACACACCAGCACGCATGCGCGCGCACACACGCACACGCACGCGCACGCGCACGCGCACGCACACGCACACGCACACGCACACACACACGCACACACACACGCACACACACACACACACACACACACACACACACACACAGTGGAGCTTGTATAAAAGCCCATGGGCTGTACCTCACCCAGTAAGCCACTTTGTTGTTTTCCCCCCCTAATATTACTTTTAGGTTGTTTCGACATTTATTAAACAGGTAAGAGTCGATACACTGAAAAAATGGGCCAGAAAGATAGAATGAACTAAATTAAGACCATAAATCAGACTGGAATCCATCATGTCTCTGATAAACTAGGTGCACGCTGAGCCACAAAAACAAACTAAAGGATTGTGACAATCCTTAATCAACGTCTAACAAGATGATGCATTTCCTTGTTGTTTGAACTAATTAATCATGATTCACACAATGTGAAAAAATAAGGACAACCTCTTCCTTTGAAAAATAATCTGACAATAAATGTTAGTGTAAAGCCTCTCCTCCTACCCCGCCTGTGTGATGCTGTACGTGCAGAGGGAGGGGGAGACAGATGGTGGCTTGGTGTTGTGGTGAGGGAGATGGAGGAGAGGCAGCGAGCTCAGTAAGCTGATTTTAATTGGTGCCGATTGTGGAGCCCTGCTGCTCCTACAGAAATGGGCCAATAATTATTTAAAGGAGCTACTTCACAACACTTCAGCACTCCTCCCTAATTTCTTCCTTATCCCACTTTTCTGAGATTTCTAATCACCTGTCTGTGGTGTGCTGACGATATCTGGGCTGTTAGAGCTCTGTAGGTCTGTCCTGTACAAATGGACTTATAAATAAAAGCACATCAAGCTAAACCAAAGATAAATCTGAAATAAAGAAATTGCCATCTGTGGCCTCATTTTATAAACCTCCCTTTTTCATTACAATCTCCCAATAATTAATATCATATCTAGATGCTAGAACCCCTTTAATGATTCCAGTGCTTGCTGAAAGTATCTTGACAACACTGCATATAAAAGGCACAGAATATTACTGCGAAATGCCTAATGTCATATTGTGAGACCGCAGAGGAACCATAACAACAATGTTGTCGATAGATGGAAAATGTTTGAGCTACCAAATGACTGCAGCAGACAAATAACCAAGGAATGTTACTGAATGCTAAAATTGTACTGACCACTTTTGGGGAAAAAAAAAGCACACACACACACACACACACACACACACACACAAAGGGACAACTGTCATTAGCTGAAAGAGTTTGGTCACACGGGAACCTTCTTATAGTTTCAGTCATTTCACATGGATTGTGGCCTTGTGTTTCCTGGGCTATGGATTTTATTCTGCTCTTATTCAGACTTCTGTTTGTGCCCTATATTATACACACACTCCCTGAGTGCCTCCTGTCCTCAGATATTACTGTCCAGACCTTAGATGAGCCTCCACTTCTCCACACAGTGTCTCGAGCTGTTCTGTCTTTTTGTGCAGCCTGTGTTTGCACAGAAAACAGCAGCTATGTATGATGCCTCTTACAGAAAGACATGAAATGGATAATTTAATCTTAAATTGTAGACTACAACATGGAGGGGGGGACATTTCAAACACTTGGTTTACATGACTCTTAATACTGAATTTCACTGCTGTTCATTCATTTAAAGAAAACTCATTATCAAAGAAGTGCGGGTGGTATTTCTGTTACACATTTAGATGTGCTATCTGTGTTGTGGTAATTAACTGAATAAGGCTTGAGAGGAAAAGACCACTTTGAAGGGTTTTTTTATAATGTTGAGGTATTTTAGCGCAAATAAATCAGTATGGCACTGATATGTACTGTTTTTAAAACCCTGCAGTACTGCACATCATTAAATAGTGATAAATTATAGCCTGATTTCTAGATTAATTACCTTGGCTCCCAGACGGAGACGATCAATAGTGTTCTTCGCTTCCGCATGCTTAGTCAGCAGTCTGTTGTAGTCCTCCTGCAGTAAGAGGTACAGGGAGATGAAGGAAGAGGAAGAGGAAGAGAAGAAAAGAGTGCAAAAGAAGTGTGTAAGTATTCTTTCTGTAACAGATAAGCAGAGCAGAGTTAATGCACTGACTCTCTATTATCAAACCAACACTACTGTGAATATGGCATGGGAGTAGAGCGGTAGCCAAACTTAAATCAATTAGGTGATGTAAAGGGAGAAATACTAGCTGGGGACTAGAATGTATTAAATATTTATTAAAATATTTACATTTAAATATTTATCTTAAAAAAGCAAGACCTGTCTATCCTGGAAGAATAATTCAAACATTTTTGCTATATTACAGTATCACTGCTGTCTCAAGATCAGTGGTCTGTAGGCCTTATTCCACTGCAGTGTTTCAATCAAAACCTCTGTTGTAAAAACATGCGTGAAGCTTTGCAATTGCCTCGGTGCAGTAGACTGATTAACAAAGAATAAAAACATAACGCTGGAAAATGGGCCAAAACACACATGGGCAGGGTTATATCAACAGAGCACAAAGGGTACTCAATGGAAACCAGATTATTGTAGTTACTGTTTCTGGTTGATGTTCCCACTTAAACATTTCAATGAAAACAGGCACCAGAATCAAGAAAGTCGAATCTTTGTTGTCCTTTTTGGTACCATATAGTAATCTAAATCTCTTCAGTATGCACAGTCATGGCCGTACCCACCATAGAGGCCACCGGACCTTAGTATTTTTCCAAGTTGTGATAAAAGTTGTGAAATAACAGGCCGAAAAACCTAATTTGGCGAAGCAAAGACAATTTACAATCGACTTGCTCGTCTGATCACCATTATTGCTTGTGAAGTGGACGATCTTGTCATCTTGTCAACAAAAACAAAAAAAACAGCTGAATCCATGTGAAGCGTGACACACGTTACTAGAGAATGTTACTGGTGGTTCAGCACAATTCATCCCATTAAAACATCATCTGACCAATAGCTCCTGTGCGGCCGTGCTAAGTCAAACAGTGGCAGAGGCTGGTAACTTTTACATATAAATCTCAGTGACCCAGTGTTTACTTTCTTCACCGAGACAGAAGACAATGAGAAGACTTTGTCAATCAAAGCTCAGCTCTGGAAAGGGAAGAGAAAGGGGAAAAGAGGAGGAGACTGGGAGGAAAGCGCTACATAAATGTAGCATTTTACCTGCAGTTGTTCAAGCAGTGAGGTGGCCTGCTGGCGGCATCTGAACTCCTGAGGCACAATGGAGTTGGGGGCACTGGTTGGTGTTCTGTGAGAGTCTGATGGGGCAGGAGATCCATCAGTGGTGTTCAGTAGGATTTCTTTCACAATGTCAGCAGGTGATTTAAAAACTAAGGGGGACTCCGGTGACAGGGCCTCCCTCTTGGTAGAGCGTCTGCTCTCAGGGGGCTTGTAACCTTTGGGGAAATGGACTCTGGCCTCCACCTTGGAGAAATCTGGCGTGTGGTAACTCAGAGGCCCTTTTCTGGAAATTCAACAAAATTCATGGTTAGAGCCTGTTATGAAAAAACTACAATTATGATGTATGAAAACTGGTACAAATAAGTGGAATGTATCTCACCTGGGTTCATCCACTTCAGCAGCATTACTCCTGGCCCTGGGTGTCCTCGGCTCTCTGTCAGGTCTTACCGTCTGATGATTAAATTTTAATGCGTCTGTCCGGACTGTGCTGAAGGAACGAGTCTTTGAAGATGTAGCTTTGGGAGAGAGCTGCCTCGTCTTCCTTGGTGAGGGAGTGGGCTGCTTATGATGCTTATCTGACTTAACTGATCCCTTTAAAGGCGCATTACGTACTCTGCTGTAATGATTTGACACAACTTCTTCAGAAAACATGGACACTGGCTGGAGTAAAGTTCTCAGCTTTTTCTCAGGATGACCAGGACTAGGCCTGAGGCTTGTGTGACTCCTGTGGGATTCTGGAGGACTTTCTGTGAAGCTTATTTCTGGAAAAGTTTCCACTTCAATCCCCGGAGCAGCAGCCATTTCCTCGGCAGTGAAGTGGAGAAGGTGGGGCAAAGTGGGGGCTCTGACTTGTGAGGCAGGCTGGGATATTGGGCAGTGATGACTGGAGACTCCATTGGAAATGCAGCTCTCACCCAAGGCACTTATAGTCTCAAGCTGTCCTGATGTACCAGTGTGTTCCTTTTTCTTTCTCTTCCTGACTTCCTCTCCATGTTTCTCCTCCTCTGTTGTGTCAATGCATTTGTCCCTCTCAGGCAGGCACCTTATTCCCTGATCTTCATTCCTCTGCCCCACCTCCTCATCCACCCTCCACGCTTTTAAGCTTCCCATCAAGTCATCACCTGCCAGAGACACGGAGAGACAGAGGAATGAGAAGACTGGTTTAAAGATAGCATACTCACAGCATGAATTGTCTTCCACAATAAAACAGTTGCCTCATCTCGCTTTCAAGGACAAAATTCAAAGAACTTTACTATATTGTCCAAGCAATATATGAATATTGAGAAAAGTCTCCCTGCACTTAAAAACATGTCTTACTTCACTGTGAAGAATGATATGTTATTATTAACTTTTTAGACACTTTATAGTAAAGGTAATTTGTAGTTACAGAGCTTAATGATGCAAAAGGAGTGGTACTTTCTTTTTAAGTGTGTTAATACTGGAACTAGAACATTAAAACGTGAAGACTCACATGGTGACAGTATCTGTGCATCCTCTCCTAGTGATTCAGTGTGGAACAGATGTTCACTCAGGCTATTACTCAGTTCCTCAGGTGGTGTATCCCTCTCACGCCCACCAAAGTCCGTCTCTTCTGCAGTGAAGGTTCCAGGGTATAAGTTTAGATTACATTCAGCATCTGCCTCCCCACTCGGTTTCCCCAACTCCACATCTTCCAGTGCTTCAGACAGTCCAATGATGCCATTCTCATCCATCTGGCTAACAAAGTCATCGTCTTTCTCTGTCTGCTCTTCATCCTCATCCTCCCACACATCCTCAGATATTACAGAACTGGAAGGTGAGGTGCGGGCCGGGGCAGCGGTCCAGAAAAGAACCCCTGCTGTGGTGTTTTTTCTGGTCTCCATTCACCTTTCTGCCAATTGTTGCCTCCTTCGGGTGTCGGCAGACTGACCTCAGTTACTATCTCAGCCAGGCACAGGAACCCTCTGCATCCTGTCTTGATGATCTGGTTCTTCAGTGAGCTCCACTGTCACAGCCATGGCTCCAGAGGTTTACAGACTGCAGGTCATGTCAGTGAGCTAGTAACAGTCCAGAGGTACAGCTGAGGAAAACTTAGCGGTCAGTCTTAACGAAGAGGAGATCCCTTTAGAGGCAGTTCCTGAAAGATGAAATAGCACCAGCTGTTTAGTATCATTTAAACATTTAACTGACAAAAACATGAACAAGTTAATAAGAAAATAACAGAGCATAATCAAACTAAAGTACACCCAACAAGTATCACATTTACATTGTACAACAATCTCACAGAATAACAGAACTCTACAAAACAAAAACTGAAATGATTAGTGAGTTAATCAAGCATCTGAAAACAATCAGCGCGAATATTTGTTGGTTTTCTTCATCACTTATTGATCATTATTAGTTGCAGCCCTACAATAGACTAAAGAAACTAGCTGCAGGATATTTATGATATGGATATCTAATTCCTATGAGAGAAAATCACAATGTTTGGCTTGTTTTAGAGATGAGCAGGCTGTCATTTCTGACTTTTAAAAAGAGGCAATGGCAGACTAATGGAGGGATTCAAGGGTCGAGGGAGTCATCATCAGTCTGTCTTTCTACTCACACACAGCTGTTGGCCTCTGTAAACAAGCATGTGCACTCCATACATCAGTTCTTAACTATGCGTCCCACTGCACACACTGCATCTCTCATAAATAGTGTGTGTATCATTCTCCAGCAGGAGACTGCTGCTGTGTAAAGTCCTAAGGGGCCGATAAACAGGATTAAAAGCTGTCATAAGGAAAGGCAATTATTTCAAACAAAAAGCCAATGCCAGGCGTAGCAATCAAAGCGCCAAATATCAACTTAGTCATCTTGTAGTTATAAAAACCAAAACTAATTCACAGGAAATTGTGTTAGTGCTTTCATTTTTCAAGACAGGTTGAAGCCTGGCCCATTAAAAACACATCCATTTCATTTAGAAGCATTTAGGTCAGCTGTTCCCCTCAACCATGGCTCCAATCCCATTTACAGAGAAGTATTCACTGAGAACCCACATCGTGCTGACGTAGGTGCAGGTGTCAAGGCAGAGCTGTGGAAGTGGACCAGGTGGGCTGGGGGCTTAAATCCTGATATTATCAGAGGGTTTGAACTTTGTATATATTTTCCGTGAGACGTTAAATGATTCATTACAGATGTCAGATTGCTGTGCTACCAGCTAGAGGCTGTGATTTCAAAGTACTGGGTTACTGATCCAGTCAAAGCTTTTTTTATTTAATTTACGTGCTGTTGTTTTCAGCAGTGAGTTTGTTTCACTGTGGCTTTTTATTTTGTAGTAGTTCTCAAATTATTTCTCAATTAATTGAAAAGTCAATTGCTAACTTGTTAATCATTGTAAGCTGTCTTTGGGTTGTTCAACAGTTGCCAGGAAAAGACGGCCTCAGGGAAATAGTGACTTTCTGTCATTTTATAGACCAACAACTAACTTTAAAAAATAGGATTAATGGATCATGGATGAAAGCATTATTATAAAGAATTATGTAAGAAAAATGTGCACTACATGAGCCAACAAATGTATTTTAATGCTTCCTGTGCACATTCAGATGGGTTGTTTTACTCATCATGCACTTGGGCTTGGTAGCGGTGTGTCACATTTTGTCTGACATCTTGTGGGAGGTGCAGCACTTAAGGACATGTTTCCAAGGAGGCATAAACTATGTGTTAGTCAACACAACAGATAATTAACAAACTAATTTTTCATGTGCAATAATTATTTATTTTTCATTTCCCCTTACTCAACAACCATATCAATATGCTGCACACCGTGTGCGTGTACATAGTGTACATATTTACAATATATATTTTTCTACTTGCTGCTGTAACGTGAATTTCCCCCAATGGAGGATCAATAAAGTCCATCTCATCTCTCATCTCTCATTTTATTGCCCCCTTCTAAGATCCCGTGCTACCAGGTTGCACCACCGTGCATGTATGCTTCTTTATTATAGACAAGCATATCACATGAAACAGAGCCAGGATTAGACTGCTAGTCCACAATGCCAAATCTAGTCCCCCAAGTATTTCCCTTGAGCTGCAGCGCTCACTATGGCAACTCCACAACATGAGCACGAGCTGCGCTTTTCAGCGTCTGCACTAAAACATCTCTGACAAGTGTGAATGTTCTGTGTTACAGCTACACTGGCAGTGCCTCGCAGCGCTCCAAAGAGGAACATCACCTCATTCAGAAATGTAAACATGTTTTCACTCTCTGAAAAGCCACATAACTTATGTCATCAAACGACTTCTAATCACAGACCTCAACAAGAAACATTATCAGGAAAATTTGCTGTCGACTTAATGAGAGGAAATTGGCCTTTAAAAAGGCAGAAAGTAAAATAAGTTCTGTACAGCAGCACTAAGACTCTCATTAACAAAAGTGGTCAACATGCGCCTTTGCTTCCTCCACCAACATACCAGATTACCCCAGAAGATTATTAGCCTGGTGCTTCTTACAGCATCTCCTATTTTACACACACACACACACACACATCAGGACAGTGTGTATTTTGCTCAGGCACACATCAGACACACTGCTGTATCCACAGACACTTGTTTTGATTGTGCCAGAAACAAACACAAGGCTCAGTGTGTAGGACTGTCAGACCTCTCTCTACAACCCTTTCACACACAAATAAGCAGTGAGTCTCCGTGCTGGCCAACATGGCAAACTCACCGTGCATTTAAAGCAGACCACAAGGAATGAGAGCGCACAGCTCAGCGAACAAACAGCTTGAGAGGTATGTTTAGAAAAACAACAACTTCAGAATACAAAGAGTTGGAGCTCACAGTGTCATTTTGACGTTAGTTATTCATTTCCCTCTGACTCACAATGAGGAGCATAGCCCTGCCAGGAAGCAAGCATGACAGTATGTGCAGAAAGGTGAAAAGTAACTGTATTACAATTTGAAGATAATTGTACTTGGGTGTCTTGATTTTATGCAGCACAATATATTAGTGTACTTATTAAGAACTTACCCATAAAACTGAAGACGAGCTTATAAAATGAGATTTGTTAGCATCAGTTTATAAATTTGTCAATATGAGCTCCACCTCAACCAGCTATAACACTGAAAATACTTTCTTTTTTTTTTTTTTTTAAATGTCTGTAGCACTATGTACCAAAGACTGGCAATTAATGTCAGATCTGTACTTTTTCTGATGCTTAGATTAGACAGGGCCTGATACAGCTGCTAGAAAAACATGGCTATAAAATCTACCTGTGTCAGTATGTTGCTGAGATAGCTTTTAAAGTTTTGGTAGTTGTGCCAAAACTCAGGTATTGTATCTACACTATTTACTCAAACAACTTTATACATTCAGCCTTTTTCACAGGAGACATTTTGACTTGTAGTACGAAGAGCAGACATTAGTGCTGCTAATAATGTTAACAACGGCTGTGTTCTATTCACGTGTCCCATTAAGCTACGACAAACCACCTACTTCAATTTTGGGTGGTTTCATGTTTCGGCCTCACTTACAGACATGTTAAGCATACTGTACAGTATGTGTGGGCAAAGGTAGGACTGGCCACACATTCAGAGCAGATGCAGAAGAGAAGAAATCTAAGTTATTTCTAAATTCTAAATATTTCTAGGTTTTCCATAATTAGTGGATTTCCAAAGTTCTCTTTGATATAAATAAAGCAAAGAAACAACTCACCTGTTGCTCTGTTCATGCTCCCTGTTCATTCCAAGGAGAACTAAGGATTTATCTCAGCTGCCAGATGGGGGGGAATTAAGCTGCTCTAAAGCCCTGACAGGGGGCTTCACCGATTGTAAACAGACAATGACCATCAGTACACATCCAGGACAGAAGGCTAATTCAGCTCCTCTCAGACAGACAGCAGCGGGGCTGTAATCACATCCCTGTCAGGTGAGCTAAACATGAACAGGTAGGGAGGAGGTATAGGAACAACAGACTGAGAGAGAGAGAGAGAGAGAAAAGGAATGACAGAATGAGTGAGGGAAAGGTGAAGGAGAGACAGAAGAGAGAGAGAGAGGATTTCTGCCAGGCTGTACTGTCATTGCCAGTCCCACCAAAGCTGTCATACATCCAGAAGCCCGGCCAACAGGGACACTCTGTGAATTTTCACAGGGGTACACCCGCTGAATTTTGAGCAGTTTGAAGAGAAGTGTAGCTGGAGCTGGCCCAGAGGCTGGCAGAGCTACAGCGAGCTGTTCAGGACTAAGATATGACAGCTAATCTTCTTAGGAGGCACAGGGAGCACTGAGGACACAGGATAGATACACCGCCCGGGGGGGGGGGGGTCAGAGGAGTGACTGAATAAAGCTGTATAGTCATCTAAAATTCAGCTGAAACGATTACTTACTCAAAAGAAAAAAGTAATCTATTCAGTGTCAATTGAAAATCTAAGGCGTTTATTGATCATTCCCTGGTGAGCATTTGCTGCTCTTCTCTGTTTTATATCATTGTTCATTCAACATATTTGGGTTTTAGACTGTTGGATCTGAAGACATCATCTTGGCTCTGGGGAATTATAATAATCTTTCATTTTTTACTATTTTCTAATATTCTATAGACTTAATAATAAATTGATCAACACATTCCCTGATTATAATAAAGGTGTTAGTTGCAGCCTTAATTAAAAATCTAAATATTATCTCCAGATTTAAACAATAATTTTGATGATTTTAAACTATGTTTTATTAGACTTATTAGAGTTCTTGTACAGCAGCTTTGTGTCAAGACAAAATTAAACAGGTATTGGAATAAATTACTGAAAAGTGAATGACTTATATCAAAGTCAGTTATCATATTTGCAGTGGGACTGAAAAAATGTATCTGACACCCATCTGGCCTGATGCGTAAGTAAAAGATAAATAAAATAGCATCGCTGGAAAACCTGGATCCCATTACTGCGAGACAGCAAGTTTGCTGGCAATCACATCCACACATTTAGTGAAACCTGGTTCCCGCAGAGACCATGAGAAAACATTTTCTCTTGTCCATTGAGCCATCAGAGGAAACACCAGCCTCTCACAGAGGAAACTGTCTCTCTGATGCACAGTTTCAGGATCAGAGGAGAGGCTGCAGCAACAACACACCTTGTTAGAAAAAACAGCTTGTACCCCTGTAGGCAGCTTTCAAACATGTGTCCTATGCAACGAAAAGAAGCTCCAACTCAAGAAAGACTTGCTCAGCAACATCCAAGTAGGCTGCAAGCATCAGTCCAACCAGTCAGGCTGGGGAGCACTGAGAAAACACACACACACACACACATACACAGAGAGAGAGAGAAATCAAAGTAACACCTGTGGAGAAGAAGTAACTTTGATAACTTACCAACTGTTCCACACAGACAGGAGTATTTAGCGGACTCAGCAGGACCTCCAGAGCAAAGCAGAGATTTCTGTGGCCGCCAAACAGCGACAGGGTCGGTTGCCTTGAAAACCACAAAACTTGAGAGCAGACCCGCCCGTGTCACCATGGCGCACACACCACAACAAACCCCCGTCAGTCCGCTGCTGTCCTCACACACACACACACACACACACCGTTAAACCGCTCACTAGCCCCGTTTGTCTTCCTCTGACCCGTGGGGGTAAAGTGTGGGGACTGTAACATGAAGCTAGCTAACAGTCAGTGCCAAAGCCTCGGAGGTTGGCTGCAGTTACCATCACTAACTCCTAACTTCCACTTCAAAACAAACGTAAACAGGCCGCACTCAGACTCAGACGGCCTAAGCCACGCAGGGTTGGTGTCTCAGCTCTGGGGGAGTCACACAAGTTACTTTTATCCGAGGAACGACAGAGTTTATGATTTCTGTGAGGCTAATTATCAGTCTGGTGTGTGGCACTGATTTACGCTGCCAGAAGAAACCCCCAGGTTAAAGGCTGTGGAGAGTTAAGGCCCTGCGTTTAGTATTTCAGGCAATTCTTAACGTTACTTTTGACAGGCCGCGTATAAGTCTTACTTTTTTTTTTTTTTCAAACAGCGGCCCTGACCGTAACATTATCCTTTTCTAACCTTAGTCTACCCGTGATAATTTAACTTGTAGAGTTAGTAACAGGTGGTGTTACCTGACAGGCGAAGTTCAGGACGAAAACTTCCGTATAGCTCAAACTGGAAAGCAGACCCTGAGCGCTGATTGGTTCAGAGGTCACACGGGGGCGGGGCTTAGTGTGTCTACTGCTTATGCGGCACCGTCGGACTGCGGTTCAAACAGGTGACCACAAGAGGGCGCCATTTCTGTATTCTTCTATATCATCAGATAAATGCTGCTCATCTTTTCCTGCCTGTGTTTAAAAGGGGAAAAATTACATTTTCATCTTTACTGATGTCCAACACACGTTTTCATTGATATAAACACTCATGTACACTAAAACAGAAACAAATAATGCAACAAGTGTGTTATCTTTTCAAAAGAATTCTAAAAAAGACATTGTGCAGTGGGATTATATGAAAAATTGGTATTTTTTTTTCAAGACTTTTAAATTATGGTTCATATCAGTAGTTCTAGAATATAGTTTTAAATCATTACTTTAAAAAAAAGACTTAAGATAAAAAAAAACTCTTTTTCATTGCCTCCATTTTGATTTAATTATATTTTGTTACTTCCACCCCTCATGAGGTGGCATATTTACATTATGAAACAGAAAAAAACAATTATAATAATAATTTCCCCTTCCTGTTTGAACACAACAGTGCCCTGTGCACAAAGCCTGGTCTGTAAAAACTGGTAACATCCATTTTGGTTTGAAAGAACTTGGACTGGTTTGAATGGAGGCTGTTATAGTAGCAGATTGTCAGGAACTACACGTGACTGTAATATACATATATAATATATATAAGGCTTGTCTGTCCTGGTAGACTAATTTATACAAAGTAGAGTAAGAGTAAGAGAGAACATAGTAATGTATGTCCTTTATGTCATATCACACTGTAAATGGCCAAAGAAAATCTGTGTGGTGCAATATTAACATTTTATGTTAATACAGGATATGTTATGGATGTTCAGATTTCATCATCACTTTTTACTAATTATTTTCATAAGAATATTCTGTTATTATCATTACACCTTTTCTTCATTTATCATGTATCCAGTTTCAGTGAAACACATTTAAGTAGTTGGAAAAAGTGGACGAAAGTGAACTGAGAGAAACACGCAGACAGAGAGACGAACACAAAGCTGACATCAGTCCCCCCCTCACGACGTCAGAGTGTTATATGGTCACTGGCACTGAACCAGAACCTGGTGTGCATGTCTCAGAAATCACTGGCTGTTGAAGGCAGATCTGGGTGCCAGAGGTCTGTGTGTTCACTGCTTTCAGTGTAACACACAGACAGAACTGAAGACCCTGCTGCACAATGAAAAATACGTGTCATGCCTATTAGCACCTCTGGCACCCATCAGAAAGACAAGCTGGTGACATGGTGATGACTTTTGATCATAAACTGTATAGAATCTGGTAGCCCAGTGGCCCAGTTGGACCCAGAGGTCAATGTCAGGGGTGCAACCTAATTCATATTTTCATTTACTGTGATTCTGAAAAATATTACACATTTACAGAAAATCCTCACATTTGAGAAGCTGGACCCAGAAGATGTTCGTCATTTTGTTTGACGTTGAGTCCATTTTCTATACAGCCCAAAAATCCTAAATAACAATTTGCCTCAAAGGGCTCCACAATGCTCAGAACACACAGCAAACACAACACAGACACAAATATTGTAAAGTAACACAATTCTAAAAAGGGGAACAAGGTGATGTCTATTGTTGTCGTTTCCTACAAGCAGTCCCATGCTGGAACAGGCTCCTTCCGCTCCCATGTGACCCTGAACAAAGCAGGCGGTTTAGAAAATTTACGGAGCTACAATTCAGTACAGTATTTTGTTTAGAATGTGAAAGCCGTGCTTTTCAGCTGAACAATCCACGTACTGTTGAACTTGATAGCATCTGTTGTATTGACCGTTGAGCTGAAACAAAACTATAAGGAGCCTGAATGAAGAAGAGCCCAGTTTACAGATGAATAGGAACAGAAAAATGCACCAGGGTCTGCAGGATGTTTGTGTGCACAGAGTGCATTGTTGTCTGTGTCATACACTGCAGCAAATGGTTTTATTCTGCAGTTTCTCCTGTGTATAGCCACAAGTGTGTGGACATTTTAAACATTGCAGCAATATCCTGAACATGGGCATTAATCTGCGGCTTAAAATATCATTATATGATGGATCAAACAGGCCAAAAACCATGAAAAACATCCATTTAATCGAGCACATTATGTCTCCTACTTCAAAATAAAAGCAGAAAGCTTCCTAGTTTTTGTGCAGTTATCTTTATTGAAAAATTAAACACACTTTCTGTATAAATAGCATGTCATTGTACAACACTCCTCGATAAAATGTGCAGGAAGCAGGCAAAAACACAGACGGGCTGACTGACTGACAGGAAAACAAAAGCAAAAGGAGGTGGCTGAAGAGCACTGCAGGGTGGGAAAATGAACACAGACTAAATCAACTTGTGTGGCTAATAAAGCAGGAGGCACCCTCAGTGAAACAAATAAGAAGTTCGATAGAGTCATCAGGTGAGTTTATGAGTCTGACCTTTGCGGGGAAGGAGTGGTTCAGGGGTAGGTGTGTGTGGGGGGGGCAAACCATCGCACCTTGCAACAGCGCGAGTAACAAGTGAGTGTCGGGGCTGTTGTGTCTCATGTTGGAGCCAAGGCCAGCACCTCTCTGTCGTGGCATTTGATTAATGAGACTGTCAGCAGCTTCTATCGCTTCCTCCATCATCCCTCCCTCCTGGATGACCCTTTAATATCAGTTCAAACCAGTTCAAAGAGTGGGCCGAGCCGATGTCGACAAGTGTCTACAAGATGGGGTCATTATGGAGGTAACGGTGACACTGCAGTTACAACATGCTTTATAAATAAGGAAATGTATTGTTCATGTACTCATGGCTGTTGATTTTCCTGTAGAGCTTTATTCATCAGTTTTCACATTTGACTTTCTCTGAGACATGTTTGCATTTATCTACATTTCACCTGAGCGAGGTACAGCCAGCAGCAGGGGGGGTGGGGGGCTGTCAGTGTCTTGCTCAAGGGAACTTTGGCATTTATAGACACAAGTAGCTGCTGCAGAGATTGAACCAGCGACTCTGAGGTCACTGAAATATGTTTACCTCAGTTAAAGCGACTTCAATGAAATGATGAAATGAGGGGATTGCAACTTTAACTTGTCCTCCATTACTGTCAGATTTCATTGTAGCTCTGTGAAAACCAGGAATCTCCAGATTCTAAACTTTTCATACACTGGAAATTGGCTCTGTCTGAACATTTATAAGGACTTGGTATTGAGCCCTAATATATATATTTTTGGTCAATAAATCACAATTTTCCTATTTAGGCCTTATATACTCCTTATGCTTAGAGAACATGAAACATTTGGGATGGTTGTCTTATTCTGTTAAAAGATGAGGTTATTAAATATAATTTTATTATCAACAACTTAAATGAAAAGAAACTAACAAATAACAAATTGGTCGAAACCATTATTGTCCAAAAACTCTTTCGTTTATTTTGACTCAAACCCACATCAACATCCTGCTGCTGTAAATACTCACTAGAGCACCAAACGTGTAAAATAGTCCTACAGTGCCCAGCTGTTTGGGGAAATGACTGAGCCTTTCATAAAAAATGAAACTATATGTTATACTATATATATATATATTTGCATATTTTTAAAAGCTTTCCATGAGTAGGAACCAGTGGGCTTGAGGCTGAGAGCCACAGACAAGGCAAAGAAGTCAGACAGTATTAAGAGACACATGAACATTGTTGGTTTTGGTCTTCTCATGACATTTGTTGACAATAAAAATATTATAGAATAAGTGCCTCATCCTTCAAATGAAAGAAAGCTTTTGTAGAAATGCATCATTATATTACTGATAAGGTATTAAGTTATCATTTTGGCAAGAGTATTGAACATGTTTAAACTGTTTCCCTGTTTGTGGTAATGCATTTTTTAATTAAAATGGGTTTTATGACTTTAAAAGGGTTTCATTAGCCTCAGAGGCTGGAGATTTCCCTCAACTCATTCTGTGTTTAATGTGAAAGGTCTTACAAAGTGACTGTAAATCAAATCTAATTTAAAGATATTGTATGTTCTTTTTATTAGACAGATTCAACATTTCTATTATTTTGGTAAGCCATCCCAGTGCTTGGCAATGGACATCCTCTTTTCTTTCCTCCTCCTTTCCTATTTTATCATTTACTGTCTCAAAAGGAAGGTGTCATTAATGTTCAAATGCTCAGAAACTCTTGATCTTTGTGGCAGCCAATCCTTCCAGATTAGATTGTTTAACGGAGAGTAATTCCACTGAGAGGACGCACACCAGCTCTCATACGTCTGAATGTCTTTTTATCGCTCTCTGTCCTCTTATCTAGCTCCTTCTGTCTCACACACATACACACTCATGCATATACACACAGACACAGACACATCCCCAATTTTAAGCAGTTGCATTGAGTAAAGACATTGTTTGTATAATTTAAATATGCATACAGTTAAAATGTCTCTCAATCAAATTAATGGCTGCACTCAATGCCTCAGTAATCGTACAAGTACATGTATTTGTTTATAAGAGCTTCTCCAAGTTTCCCCCACATATAAACTGATGCTAGAATTTAGCATAGTAACTTTTCATCAAGCCCGTTGACTCATCAATGCACAACATCACCTACATAAATGTTTATAAATCCATCAACAGGACTAGAGTTACTGTTATGGCTTTCACTGTTAAATTTTTATTATGATATACAAGTGCAGGTTGTCCTTTAAAAGTCTTCAAAACACCAACCACAGAAGATTTATCTCATCCTGATTCTCTTCTTTAGTTGTATCATGTCACTACTTTTATCTGTCTTTTAACTCCTTGTGTGGCAGCGTGACATACATTCATCAAACTGTCTGGTTTTAATGGAAGCCACCTAAAAATATGTATTTCATTCCTGTTTTGAAAGTTCTCATGCTCCTTTAATATAGATACAGTATGGATCTTTTCCCAATCCTGTGTGCTCCAAAAACATTTGAAATTAATTGTACATGAAAATGGGAGAATGTCAATTGGAAAAGTTAACCGTCCACCTCTGAGCCTGGTTCTGTTCGAGGTTTCTTCCTGTTAAAGGGGAGTTTTTCCTCACCACTGTTGCCTAATACCTCATGCTTGTTCATGTGGGGTCGTTGGGTCTCTCTCTTACTTAGTTTGGTCTGGACCTGCTCTTTATGGAAAGCGTCTTGAGATAACTCTTGTTGTGACTTGGCGCTATATAAATAAAGACTGATTGAAGATAAGAGTTTTTAAACCTTTTAATTTTCTGACTTACAAATAAACTAAAATTCTGCAAAATGTGTAATGTCAGTGTTGACTTGCACTCAAATTTGACATATTTTTAGATTAATGGAGGAAAGTAGTGGCTGCTGCTAGAGAAGTGCTTTATAAAAGCCTAGTTTGGATATTTGTTAGGGATGCACTGAAACTGTATGTCGTCAGGTCCATATCAACTATAATGAGGAATTTAGTAACAACACCAGGAGATCTTGTTTTTGCTGACCTCCAGACGTTAAACTCCTCACCTTACTGCAATGATTCACATGTGTACTTCAGCACCCAGTGATATCACAGCTGGGTGTGCTAACACTTCTGACCAAACACCAAGTGAATATATTTTTATCTTAACATTAAATGAGTGAGTCTGTGTAATGTGATATGGGAACCCACTGAGAATTTTTACCAACTCCGCAGCTCTACTGAGTGTTTTTAGCCTCTTTAGCTCATTATTTCAGTTATATAGCACAGTGACTGTTTGGTTAAAGCTGTGTACAGACAGGAGGCAAAGTATATTTGTTCTTTCGCCGAAAAAACAAACTTAAGTTACATCAGGTCGCCTGTTAGGGATCATTATTGGCCATTACATTATATATATGGCTGCCAACATACTGGATACGGCTATGACCTTTAAAAAACCCTACCAGTGCATCCCTAACATTTGTTTTTTAGCCATTAAAGGGTGACATTTTGAAGACAGACAGCTGGGATATGTTGTAAAAACAAAGCATGAATGTTCTCTTCTCTCAGTTGTCATCAGAATGATTCAGGAGTGTTTGATAGCAATTTCTCAGCTGCTCTGTTGGCATTCTTCAAAAAGACCAGACTACCAGACTGCTGCTTCACTTCCTCTTGCTTCTCATACAGCAGCTCCTTTCATGGCATTTACATTTGTCTTTATTTGCCATCTCCTTGTTGTGAGCATATTTTTTCAATTTTCCTCCATTAACTACCGACAGACACACACCACTCGCATTAAACGCACACCTAACACAGAACCACGTACAGAGCACTTAGATTAATTATTCCAATTCACTTCAAATTTCTACCTGCAGCCTAATTTGAGCCTCTGGAGTGACACATGGAGGATGTTTGCTGTACATCCTCTGCGCACGCTTCCTGAGAGGAAGCAAGTGTCCATAACAGCAATCACATCTCATTTGTTACTTTAGTCAGCCTCTCATTCTTATTCTCTCTTCCTCTCTCACTGGCTCCATCTCTTCCTCTACCTGATTGCTTATCTCCTAATTGCCTTTCTATAAATGGATAAAACGTGTGTGTTCACGCACACACATGTGTGAGCATGTGAGGAGGAGTCTCTTTAAAATCTCTGGCAGTGTTGTCCTCTAAATGTGTCATTACTCTCCTCTTGGGTGTAATTGCTGCACTGAGCATGGCTTCAGCAAGACCCCCAGGGTGAATATAATTAAAACTATGAAATTACAAAATAAAATCATCAATTGTTATTCAGTGTGGAGACGAGCAGGAGGAATGCAGAGCGGTGTGAGGGAAAAGCTGGTTTTTATCCCCTATGAGAATACTTCCACACTAAGCTAGCCAAATCTAAAAGCACATCTTTAATCCAGCATTTGACAAAAGTGAGCTTTTCAAAATTGCTCTCTAAAGTGAGTGAATGTGAGCATGTCCGCTTTGTGTTTTAGTGTGCACTAGGAAACTTTTTTGGTAGGCATGTTTTCATCATTAGCCATTCACTTCACATCTTACTTTATTTTTAGGCTTTCATCGTTAGTGGTAGGCTCTGCCTTTCCTGCAATGGAATAAAGTTGCCTCAACCCACATGAGGTATTAACAAGAAACCATGTAGCAGGCAATCCTGTACTGTTCAATCTCCTACATCTCCTATACTATATACGAGTTGTATTAAGGTACTTCTGCTGCTGCTTCACATTTAAAGCATTCAACTGGTGAAACGCTGGATGGCTTTTACCGTGAAACAACAATTTTTTCAGCAAGATTGGGGCTGACAGCAAAAACTGCAAACTGCAAACTGCAAACTGCATTTTCTGACAGCAGATCGGTTTTAAATATTGCAGGGATTATTGATCTACAGCGAGCAGCCTCAGTAAGCTGCAGCAGTGAGCTGCAGGTGACAGGCTAAACACCTGAACCACCTGATAAGAAAAGGCCAATTGACAAAGAACTGACTAACTTCTTTATTAGAAGGCATAAGTTTGTTTGGCCGCACTGTATACAGACACACCAGTTGCTCTTCAGTTGTGTTTCTGATAAAATAGTTGCTCATGGAGTAGTGGCAGCACAGGAGCCTGGCTAACAAGTAGCATTTATAACCTGCAATCAAATCACCATTTCATACTTGCTCAGGTATCTGAGAAAAATGTCAATGAGAACAACTAAATTGTGAGTAAAGCTGTATTAAAACAGTATGAGTGATGATTGAGAGCAGGTTTTGGATGTGATGAAGAAATGTGTTGTTTGCTGATGGAAATAGAAAAAAGAAGACGCAATTTAGCCGTTTCTTATCATTTGTGTTATGAATGCATGCCGTTTCACACATAAACATAAATTTTCAGATTTAGCTGGCTAAATGTGGACACAAGTCTAAAATAATACAGGTACGCATGGAGAAGTGGAAAGGAAACAGGGAATGATGCACATTTTTGTGGTACCCAAATGGATCGTTCCATCATTCATATGAACAAATGTCTTTTTGATGTCTGATTAATCAAATATAAACATGTAATGTTTATTTTTGTTAGCCTGAAATGATCTTATCTTTTATTTTTTGTGAAAGGGTGGTAATACGCAGACAGGCCACTAGCATCACTGTAAAATGTGTAGAATCCTGTGACTCCAGGATGGCCTGAATGATTATCATCTTTGAAATATATTACTATATGTTGATGACGCAACAGAGGTTACGGGTTTTATAATTCATATAGGAGTATCTTTATGTGTACAGTATATATATGCATCTGTATCTACATTTGTTCATTTTTACATATACAAATGCGAGCATTTAAACTCGAGCATGAATCAGTCTTAGATGTGCAGTTTTCTCTCAGATAGAAGCAATAAATAAATAAAGTAAACCGACCAAGAGACGTGGGAGTGCTACAGGAAGTTCCAGTGGGTTTCAAAGGGTTGTAAATCCACGAGTTTTAACACTGAGAGAACAAAAAAAAAGTTATAGGTTTCACTACTTTCCATTTTAGTGCATAAGGTCTCACAGTGGGGAGGTAACACGTTGAGGAGAATCCTGAACAAAGTCCACAGCAGAAGTAATACCTTGTAAATGTGTTCAGACTCAAGGATGGGGTAATGAGAAAGGAGAAGGGCTCAGAGATCAGGTGGTGTTTCGCTTCAGTCAATTGAAAACAGTTGTGCAATTGGAATAATTAGACGTTTGAATTTCTTCCTCTCATGTTGTCCTCTTGACTCTTTTTCTGTTAGTGCTGCCCTCGTCATCATCCTTCCTCCTCCTCGTCCACTCAGCTATAGCGCCACATTGAACTCCGTAACCAGGAAGTCCACGTGGTCCCTCTCTTTGGTCTTGAAGGCCTCAGCGATGAGGCGTGCGGCATCCCTGTGCTCGCGGCCCCTGAGGGAAACGCCGTTGACTTCCAGGATCACCTGACCCACCTTCAGCTGGCCGCAGTTATGAGCTGAACCACCCCTCTGAGAGAGCGAGAGAGAGAGAAACAGGGAGAGAGAGAGAGAGGGAATCCACAATAAACACAATAAATGGGCCTTGTGTCAGAGTGAGTTGTGTGAACACATTTGTTAATTAGCAAACAAAAGGGAGAACAGAACTAAATGGACTCACCAATCGTATACTATGTTCCCCTCTTTTCATTTCATGGATTTAATAGTGATCTTGTGTATGAATTCATACTAAAGTCATGTATTTGCTCTTGCATAGTCCTGCGGTTGGTCTGTTTTTACTTTCATTCCACAAACAAACCTGTGTAGTCTGTAGCAGAGTTCCATATGTCAAACAGGTTAGGTGTGAAAACACCCTCAGTTTGTCATGTATTCATCTGCTGATCTTTGACAGCTGGACTTGAGGTTCTGCTATGTGAGGTTATTTTGTATGCTCTGATACTTCTGTAAATGACATGTGCTCACAAACAGAGCAGAAAAGGCAGCCTTAGATAGCAAGCTGGGGGTGTTGTTGAAACTAATGATCACATCTCACAAATGTGCATCAACTCATGAACAGGTGGCATTCGTCACGCTGAAATTAGCAATTTGCTAAATTAGACTTGAAACACACAAGCAAGGCTCACAGAAAAAAACAGGTTCAGGATAAGTTCTTGGGTTCTTGAATGACCTACAGGGCTTTAAAAGTTTGGTTTGTATTTATCTCTGAGACTAAAGATTGATTGTGTGTAATCATCATGGCAAAAATGAACTGCACAAAGATTCCAAGGCTATCTTGCCAAGAAGAACTCTTCTAGCTCAGAAAACCAACAAAGGGTTTTTACAAGAGTCCTTTGTTCTACTCCATCCAAGTAAACAAGGTCCTCACAGTGAACCAAGCTCAGATTTGACCATCCACCCATAAATGTGACAGGTACTTCATTAGCACACACAGATAGAGACGCCCCGTCACACACATTCACAGATACATAAATACACATATACACACACACACCACCCTTGCAGGCACACACTGAAGGCTCAGCAGTAAATGTATGCAGCCTCACGCCTTTAGAAAGACGTGTGTGATCAGCAAAATGAAATGCTTTCACCTGACCAACAACACTCCCCTCTTGCAGTTACATCCTTACACATTTCAAATGCAATTATTAATGTTGTGTGACACCCTGAGACGTGGACAGGACACGGGACGAAATCCACACAACACAGAAGGGCTCAGGCCTCAGCTCTATAGGAATGAAATCAGATGACTCCCGAAACAGCCAACAGATCTCCGTCAAACAAGTCCCTCAAGTATCAGTAAAACTTGGAATGCCATCAATTTCAGTATCCCTGCCAAGAGTCTGATCTGCCGAAGGAACTTCTTCTCTGCTTTGGAGTACTCCCTCCACAAAGTAACCAGCATTCTGGTTGCCACTCTGAATAAAAAAATCATGTTTGTTCATCTTGTCTGCTTCTCCTCCAAGGTAGCATGTCCAGGTGACATGTTATGACTGCTGTCTGAAGTAAAAATCATTAGCAGGATCCACAAGACTGCTCAGAACACTTTTTGTCTAAACTACATTCATCAAACATTCAATTTGGACATTTCTGCTCTGCATGTTTTACATCCATTAACAAAGTGCCAAGGCAAGAAGTAGTGTGTTCTTTATGTTGAGAGGCAAATGTAACGGCCTTAACTCCAGCTGACGAGGCGTGGCTGCTCGTTGATGACTGGCTCGTGATTGGCTTTGCTTCCCCTGAGATAATCACCTGCTCTTCTACAAAAGAAGCCACCATATCTCCAAGATGAAAACAATGTGTAGTTTCAGCTTTTCCCTGTAGACTTTCTGATGTGTCCTCAGCCATTCTGATGCTGACACACCCACTGTCTGCTACCTGCCCAGCTGACAAAGGTAGCAACTAGCTAGTAAAGAAAGTGAAACATTTATCAGCTAAAGAGCCTGATATTCACAGGTTCCACTTTCTTGTGGTCTCAGAAACATACTATGAGATACAGAATGATGTTTTCCTTTGTGACAGCTCCACGTTTTCCTCCTCCTGACTCCGACAGCCGACCTCATTACGATGGCTAAAAACACGAGCAGTGCCTTCCACACAAGGACTACATCATTGCCGCTCTTATTTACTGAGCCTACAACTATTACCCTGAGCTACTGGAGCAGTCGGTCATGCTGATGGGAAGATGGCAGTGATAACGGGCTGTTGCTTTAGGAGGGGTGATGGGGACCGATAACGACTGGCCAACCAGCAGCGGCTTACTCATCTGTACTTCATCCTCAGCAGGAATGACTTGAGGCGAGAGCCCTTGTGCCCAGAGATACAGGAAACACAGAAGCCAGAGGTCTGCTGTATCTGGACTCAATACTACAGAGAAACAGTACTATACAGTGTACTGGCACTGATGTGATGCCACCATACAGCCCATATAAAAGCGATGCCGATAGGAAAGCCAGAAACAAAATTAACAATTTTTACTTGCTTTTTTTCAAAATAAATGTATCATTCTGATGCTTAGTCCTGACTGAGGAAAGTGCAAAGGTTGTGTGTCTTGCTCAAGGGCCTAATAACATTGAGTTAGCTCTCCCTAGGTGATGGAGCAAAGTTTTTACAGCTCACTTTTCCAACTTGAAAAAACTGAACATTTCTCCATTTCTGTAAGAAGTGACCTTGAGGCAGCCATGTTATGAATGTCTCTAAATGACTGTGAAGCTTCACAGGGTTATTGTTCAGGGATGTAGCAGTGGTGTCATGTAACTTGTGGCTTTGTCTCTCTTGTGATCGATATGGTTTGTACCTCAGTAGACAAAGGTTTAGATTAAATCTAAGCAATTCCAAAAAAGGTGGAACAGTGATTAGAGACCAAGCAAAATTTTACCTTGATTAAAATTTCAATCTACTTGCCTGAATGGTTTGAATTAACTTTAACTCTGTTAACTTGAGCTTATGAAATGATTGGACCTCCTCATCTCTTTGTCCTTAAAAAAACCTACAAAACTGAGAGCACTTTTTTCCTCTGCCATTATCCATTGCAATGAGCTGCCTTTTTATTTTTCATTAATCTCTCACTCAAGTGTCTGTAGGTTGAGATGGACTGATTAGGGGTTGAACCATTTCAGTGGCCTCATCTTGTAAGAGTAAAAGTAAGTGTAAGCTCTGTGTGCTTCTGTCAGAGACAGTCCTCAGTTGAAGTGAAGTTTCCAGGCTTGCAGAACCATGTGGCAGTTAAATGAATGCACACTAAGCCGCAGCGCTTAACTTCTTGAAAAGTAACAAGCCACCGCTTGCTGTTTTCTTTCAGTAAGTCCATGGCTTTATTTTTTTTTTTTTGTGATAATCATTTTCCTGTTCAATTATTTCAAACTTGAACTATTTAAAATATTTCCAATTTTTCCAAGATTTTCTTGGTGAGTGAATGTAGCTGAGTAACAGCTAAGAAACATACAATAATGTAGCAAAAAGTGCTTTAGGAGACAAAAACAGAAAAATATACATGAGAATAAAAACTTGGACCCTTCCCACAATGACTTTCCCACCACCTACACAGCCACCAAACACCCAAATACTGCATCTGCCTGCAACATCAGACCTCCACCTCCTCATTTGAATAAATCCTCCTCATTCCTCCTCTCCTTATTAACAGCACTCTCACTTCTTTTGCATCCTTCAATCATACTTGCGGCTCTTTCTTCCAGTGCACTCTTTGACTCTGAATGTGCTGATTTCCAATCCTTTTATCCCTCCCCTTGCAATCAGCAATCCTTTTTTATTTCAATCACCACCTCTGAGGAGTGACAGGCTGAGAGACAGCTTTGAACAGGATGTGGACTGTAGTCTGTGGCGACCCACTGCTCTGATCTTTAAATTGTAAGTCCCTGGTTCTCTGTGGTTAGGAAATGATTAGTGTTACAGATAGTTCTGAGCTAATGCAAGGCTTTGTTGACTTGCACATTTCCATGGCAGACAGATATATGCACACCCAGTCACAGTAATAGCTTTTCAGAGGTGACTAACCTAAACTGTCAATGTGGATTTCACTCACTAGAAGATTAGAAGATTGGAATTCCCAGCAGTTTTCACTAGAGGCATGCTGCAAATATGAAATCTATGCCTGAAATGTCACATGTGCAAATCTATTCAGCCTCATGATTAATACTAACTTAGCCTAACGTTTAGCTTTTTATATAAAAGGTGCTATTCTCCAAAAAGGAGTTGCTGCTCATTCTGCCTAAATATCATTATACCAACCTGCTCACATTTAAAAAATAACTGCACCTCCAGGGACTCAAGCATTTTCATGAGGGCCATTAATGTTGTAATCATCTTTGTGACAAGGAGAACAAAATTAGCAGGAAACTCAGTGAATGAGTTCAGCTGCAGTGTGAGTCCAAAGAAAGCCTTTCAGGACATCATATCCCACCTGGCAGTTGGGCGCGGTACCATTGCAGAGAATTTAAGAAGGCACCCAGGATATAATATTCGCCAAAGGACAATATTCATCAAAATGGAGTTGACTGCATTATTTCAAACATCATTTTGTTCTTCTTGACTCACCTGTATTGTGACAATCCGTGGCAGCGGCTGACGAGTGTTGGCTCCACCTTCAATGGCAATACCTAGGGTGCTGGCACTCTTTGCCACCCTCACTAGTGTAGAGGTGGGCTCCAACAGGCCCGGCTATAGTAAGGGAGTGAGAGGAGCACAAGTTATAAAATAACAAGAGCATAACTTAAGCATATTTATAAACCTGAATACATTCACAACAATTGACGGCTTCTATGCATTCGTGCATTTTTCTGCCTTTGTTTATCCTATGAATAACATTATTTTCTCTGAGCCCACATGCTCAAGAGCCATTCGTGAATATGTCATTGTGACATATTCACAAACAAGCAATCATACTTAAAGCTCTCGCAAGTCAGAGGACAGAAGACAGAACCATTTTCTACATATAGTTAAGGGTTCCCTATTATTTAGTCACTTGTCAGCTCTTGTAAAGCTTCCCTTCCACTGGCCTCTGTAACTGTTTTATTTTTTTTTTGATGTTTAGGATGTTTTTTCTTAGAGAGGTTAATCTGAGAAATGTTCCTGGAGTTTTATATCCATATTCTAACGTAACTGCCTTTGCTGTAAAAACATACGACTATAGCTTCTCAAGTATGTCACAATCAGTGACCCTTTTCTAAGTAGAGTCATATATATATTAATTGGTAATGTAGAGAATATCAATTAATTAAATGAATATACCAATTATAACACATTCCTAAACCATGGACAATGCTGCTAAAGTTAAAGCTAAAGCTAAAGGAGTTGAATGCTAAGAATATAACTTTTGTACTATATAATAGAATTTTACTATCCAGCACAACAGCAGACACCCATTTATCTTAGAATATGGGAAAACCCCCGAAACATGTTAAAACTTTTCAGAAAAGGCCAATAAATTAGACCCCTTTATCAGAAAACACACTCAATGACAGTACAGGCAACAGAGGCTAGTTGAACAGAGGCACAAGTGTGTAATACACACGTTGGCTGGCTCACTTTCACATCAGTCTTCTCTACAACATGATATCACATATTATGTTTGCTTGCAATATTTTCCTCAGTGAATCTGCACCACATTTACATACTTGCTAACAACTGCAATCAATCCTGCACCAGTTAAGCGGTGTATGTTTTGACTGACATAAAGATGAGTCCATTATAACAAGGCTCAAACAAATGCCTTCTTTAAGTTTGTTTGAGGAAGTTTTTATGAGTAGATTATTTTCCTCTTTACAGAACACTCAAGAATAAAAAGAAGGTAAATGCCTTGTTCCGTTGCAATAAAATGCAGGTTTTATGATATGAAGTCAGCTCAGCCCTCACATTTTCTGCCTAATAATTCCAATCTAAAACAGACGTTGACTCTAACAGTCCTCTCATCATAAAAAAATCAGGCTACTCCCATTCCTACTTGTTATTTGCTCAATAAATCAATGAGAACCAGAGAGCGATTTGAGAGTTTCATTACACTACACTGCAGTGAGTGATGAAATAAATGATGGAGCGGCTGAGTGAATGAATGACGTGAGTAAGAAATAAACAAATGAGTGAAACAAAGGAAATAGTATGTGTGAGCACACAGAGGGAGGAGAGAAGAGATCACAGTTAGGATTGAGAACAGAGTCTGGAGGAGTATTATTAGCAATAAAGCACATCGATTCATCAACCTGTAACTCTGACACACCCACGTTTGTATTTGTGAGGCCACATAGTGACATAAACAGTAACTCCAACCTTAACCTTAACCTACCAAATACAGTTGTAGCCTTAACAGTAAAACTGAGTATTAACCTTCAAAAAGCCTTTGAAGAAATTAGTCTTACTTTCCAAAAATGTCCTCAATTTCCAAAAAGGTCTAAAAAAATGTTCATGTTCAAAAATGTTGCTCACTTTCCAAACCAGCAGTCACGGTCTAAAATGTCCTTATTTAAAAAAAGTTTCCAAAAAAGTTCTGACATCTGGTGACAAGGACCTCCCAAAGTCAGAAACACACTGGCATGCTGAAGACATACATGATCTGAAAACATTTCTCATTCACAGTTGAACAGTTTAACAGTGAATCTACTCATCCAACCATGTGTGGCTCACAGCTGAGCCTCACCCCCTCACCGGTTTGGAGGGGTTGTCCCCTCCACCCCCCTGGGTGTCTCGGGGGTGGCGTGTGCGTGAGGAATGGGGACTGCTGTCTTTGCTGATGTGTCCTGACTCAGCTATGTCCACCCCACTATCTTCACTGAGGGTCTGGCCGCTGTCTGACAGCTGAGACAGGGCGCCACCTGAGAGTAAACAGGCAGACATGATGACACACTGCATACAGTATTTGGCTTTAAATCTTCTAGTATGAGGCAACACTTTTATTTCTACTGGTTTTACTCTTACTTGAACGTTAAGATCTTTCTTGTCTAGTGTAGAAATGAAAGAAAAAAGGCACTGTTTGAATGCTGTCAAATTAAACTGCACTGCAAAAAAAAAACAACCTAGATTTTTAGATTCGTTCTGAAAAAGATCTGATTTTAAGATTAAACACAAGATTAAAAGCTTATTAGGATTAGTGATGTTTTGCATACAGTAATAGTCTTCTGGGTAATTGCCCATTTAAGTATATTAAACCCAAGTAAATTAGAGATTTTACATGCACATCTTCTTCGTAACTGAAACTGCATATTTCCTCATTTTATTGCAAACAGTGACAATTAACAAACCTCAGAATATATAGGAATATATATATATATATATATATAAATCCTAACTGCAGAATCTGATGTGACTATTTCATAATCACTTCAAGTTAGATCAGACATATGACATTTTGGTGTTGTTTGCTACATTAAACTGACTGTTGAACATAACACTGGGATATCTTTGACATCCTTTAAACATACTTTACTTGATGGCATATTTTTAATTCAAATGCACAAATTCTAAATTCAAGGGACCAAATTTATTAATGCCAAGGGCGTGAAATACCTAAGTAATTAGAGGGCATGAATTTCTGATTTGTATGCATGTTTGTAGTGCTGATTATGACTAAAGAAAATGCTGTATTTTGTTTATTCAGGATTTTTGACTGTTGGTCAGACAAAACAAGCAGGCTGAAGATGTCAAGTTAAGCTCTGTGATATTGTGATGGGCATTTTTCATATATTTTCTGAAAATGTATCAATTGAACCATTAAAAAATTAATTTAAAAAACACAGTGATATAAAATAACAATTGATTGCAGCCCTACATGTGCATGCTATTCATTTGACAACCATGTGACCCCTGATATAAGTAGTGTACCTTTTACTTCTGGAGTTCCTCACCTCGAGCTTGGGGCAGTGGCCGCACCTCGTTGACGTCGGGCTCTGCGTTGTGCCTGTGAACCTCCACTGTAACAAACTGTTGTTTAGAGCCAGGAGAGGCTTTGGACATGGACGCTGGCTTAAGGGGCAAAGAAGGGGGCAGAGGAGGAGCAGGGAGTGGAGGTGGAGGTGGAGGTGAGGGGGACGGGGCAGCAGGTTTGGTGTTTCTGCTAGGGGACTGAACCCTGGGGAAAGGGCCAATGTTGTGCTGGGTGATCATAGACAACTGAGCCGCCGTTATTTGTTCTTTCTTGGAGGGTACCGAAGGGTCTCTCTTTCTGACGACGGCGTAGTCCCGAGAAGGGTCCTTGGGATGTTCTCGTTTGTGGTGCACCGAGGGAGAGGTGGGTCCTGGCTCTTTTCTATGGTTGTGGGAAGTCGGGGCTGTGAAGTACAACCCTGAGTGGGAGGATTCGGACGAGGGGCATTTGTCGAGCTGATCTCGTCTACTCGGGTGCCTCTGAACCCCAGGTGGGGGCGGAGGCGGAGGCTTGAAGGAGGGGGGGGATTCTGCTGTTGTGGACTGTACGTCGTCCTGAAGTGAGAGGATATGTTCGTAATTGATTAGGGATAAGGGTGTAACAATGTATTATGGCACAATAGATCGTGACACAAAATATGACCTTACTGTTTGTTTTATGGAGCTGTGCAAGAGGGCACAATATTGTTTTATCCATTAACACTGTCAACTGTTTCAACTACTGAGTAAAAATAGTCACTAAACCAAAGAAATGTCCTGTCTTATAAATGTACAATCAGTTTGTTTAAATTATTTTGGATGTGTGGCATATTTTTGCAGACTTTTGAGAATGTTTTTCCAAATTCAGACATGCACCTCATATGAGAACAATGAGGTATTACTAATTCTTCACTTTTGTTATACGTAGTTAAAACACGTAGAGGAAGCACATTTAAAAACAAAGTTTAAACCCAGTGCTTGAATCCTTTCCTCACGATTCTCAATTTCGCCCGTTTAATCACTCCACCAGTTTTAGTGACACTAAGAGCCCATCAGTATGTTTAATGCATCCAAACCAAGTTGAACACGTTGCTGCTCATCTGCACGATTCCACCGGTGTCCTGTGTTTCAAGGTAAGAGTGCTCAAACACAAACTGAACAGTGGAATGAGAAACACTGAAACATGGGCGACTCACTGGTGTATGGAAACAGACATAAAATGACCATAAAAGAATGTTTACAAAAGAAAAGTAAGGTATGATTTGACTGGCTGGAATCCTTGGTTGACAGGAGACTAAAAGCTTTTTCCTTTACCTCCCTCTTGTCCCCTGCTGTTCAGAATAAACAAATGAGACCTCTTGATATCTCTTGTTAAAGTACAACCACAAGCTCTTCCTTCTTGCTGAGAGGCAGAAGGAGAATTGGACATGCCAGGTGGCACATAGTGATCAGCTTCTACTCTCCTCTCTCTACACAACAAAGTAAAAATGGACAAAGGCTATAATAGCACTTACTTTCACAAAGCTCTACTTGTCTTTCTTTTTCTCGTTCTCATTTGGTACAAACACTTGTTCTTCTCCACCTCAATCTACAATACAAAGCCTTCCGGTCAGCCATGTCTCAAGTACCTCCGTCCATCCATACCTCTTTTTTTTTACCATCCTCTCCCCACCACCCACTTCTCCCCTGTGTCGCATCCATCTTTATCAGGCCAAAGCAGGGACTCTGCCTGCCTGCCAGGCTCACCAGAGAGATGTCGGTCAGCAGCGTGTTCAGACTCTCCGAAGGATCCCCCTCATTACTCTCCACCACGCTGTCATTCTGAGAGATGCAGAAAGAAATGTAGGAAGAGGGACGTGAGGTGCAGAGGTCAAAGAAAAAGAGGGGAGAGTGATGAAAAAGAGAAAAGACAGAAATACAGAGAGGGAGGAGGAAGGAGAGAGTGATTAAAGTGCGAGAGAGAAAGCTTGTGAGCAGATGTTAAACACAGATGTGTGTTTGTCCCAAAACAAATGCCAAATTAGATTTGCTGGATGTTCCAGATCTCCTAGAAATAAGAAAGACGTCAATATCTGTTCACATTTGCTTGCCAGTCTCAAAGTTTAAAAGGAAGACAAGCAAATAAGGAATGCACGCACACACGCACGCGCACACACATGCACAAATAAACACACACACACTCACAGCTATCATGTCTTCTTCCACAAGCTAAGCACACAGGCTGTGAAATCGATAAAGAACCGTCAGCTCAGTTCAAAGCAGGATTTGGTAGCTCAATCCCACCGGAGTGGTGGAAAGGAGGTAATTTGTGGAAGATTCTTGAGCGATTTCAGAGCAGCAGAGCTGAGTTCAGACAAACGTTGCCCTTCATTTAACTCTGTCACTAAACCAAAACAAAAGTCCCATCAATTCAGATTAATTACCCCTCGTTGCTGCATGGGGAGCACTTACAATTTATTCATCACAAGAGTCAATCGACTTTCTACGTGCGGAGACGCTGCTCTGTACTGTACACAGTCAGAACACACTGTGCTTGTGAGTATGTGTGACCATGTTCTGTTACGACCAGAAGCACACAGAAGATTGACTCAAAAGCTTGACAAGATTACAAAAATGTGCAGCTTTAATATATATACTAACCTGATGAGACTCAAAACACTCACAAGAAACTCTCACTAACACAGACTAAAGATGCGGGAACACTTGACAGAAAGGTACAAGATGATCTGGCACAGGACAGAGAAACACATGAACTAAACTTAACAAACTTGACAAGACATAACATGTTCACCCACAGTGTGTGCGTGTGTGCGTGTGTGTGTGTGTGTGTGCATGTACGTGTGTGTGTGTGCGTGCATGTGTATGGAAGCACTTATATCTCAGCAAATGCAGGAAGCAGTGTGACTGCTGGGATCAGATAAAACAATTCCCAGATTTGACAAATGTGGTGTAGCTTGTTGTTGTGGAAAACAACTGATTCTGTGACACCTCACAATGAAGACAAGCATCCCACAATATTTATTCCTTCTCTTGCCTAATTTGACAAACTCTATTATGTGCTCTGTGACACTTCGTATACCACAGTTGTTGTCGTCCCTGTTGACCGACTGCAATCTAGCACTGACTCTACATGTAGTCTGACATAAAGTCACAGCGAGAATTCAAGACATCACGATCACCTGAACTGACATGGTGAACATCTTAAAAGACAAATTGTGTGCAACCAAAACAGAACACGTCAACATGCTCGGACTGAACTTGCTGCTCCTATTAATTTTCTAAGAGAAGAAGCAGATGGCACGACAAGATCACAGATGTTAAACTACGAAAACAGTGGAAGCAACTGATCTGCAAACAGATACCCGATTGTGGAGGGTGTTTTGTGGCACCTTTTGGCATATTTGGTCTGGGGCAAGTCCATGTTCACACCTGAGTGAAGGTGGTTTAAGTTGCCTAAACCTAACCATATCTCAACCATACTGTAGTTGACATCCACAGATATCAGTAGGAATATTCTGATAAAAAAACACCCTCACTGAATGTAATCTGAGGTTTTGCAGAATCATCCAACAGCAACATTATGTTTGGCCGGCGAGTGAGTATCAAACTGTAACTGTGTTTGTGTGTCTCCACTATGCGTATGTGTTGTTTGTAACGGTACATATACTCATACCAAAAAGTTTTCCTTTCATTTCGGTATGTATTGCACCGAACAAATGCAGCAATGTTTTAACCACTGCATGTGTGGACATTTTGGGTGTGCGCAGAACTTTTTAAATCTAAAACTCTGACTTTTCCCCCTAGCCAAATATAGCTTTTCACAAAGAGCCAGAATGTTGTTCATTCAGCCCACACAAGCCCCATGAAGTAATTTCAGCCACTACGCACACACATGCACGCCACAGAGAAATTGCAGGTAATTTAGAAGAGCTCAAAGTCGTAGTTAAAGCAAACGCAGATAAACCAGAGCTTTTTCCTGGAAAACTGATGGTTTCTCAGTTAAATATAATGACAACAGACAAAGACAGGTGGACTGGATAAAAGCCTTATGCATTGTTCATTTGTGATCAGATATGCTGCTGGCTGTACGTGACACTCACTCATTTGAGATGGCATCACCAGAAAATGACCATCTCTGGTATAAGGACAAACAGAATGGAGTGCAAAACCAGCTCCTGGTGACATTTAAGCAACCTCTCACTAATAATCCAGACTGGGTCAAAGCAATAATTAATGCCATAGGTGTTTTTACAGCAGCAAGTTGTGACCTCTGCGATTGACTGGTGACCAGTCCAGGATGTACCCCGCCTCTCACCCACTGTTAGCTGGCATTGGCTCCAACCCCCCATGACCCTGAAGGATAAGCGGTATAGACAATGGATGGATGGATGGATGGAGTTGTGACCTTACTCTGTTGTACAAAACACTGGTTTTGAACAAAAGTCCCGTTACGAAGTTTCCTCTTGTCCACATTTCAGCCAGCAAATCACAAGAGCCCTTTAAATCTCAGAGAATATTTATTTTGATGAATTTATTTTAATTACTGTTTTATTTATAGGTTGCAGCCACTTGCAGCAGTATTTAGTATTGTTTGTGTAGTTTGTTGGATAAACCACTGCTTAACTCTTCAGAGTCTCGGACCGCCCGTCGGCGGAAAGCAAGCTAAACAGTTTTAATGGGAAACACGAAGGTAAAATAAAAAGTAGAAAAAAACGGCCATTTTACCCCAAGACTCTGGAGGGTTAATAAAAAAGGGAGCAATTTTATGTTTCCTTTTCCCCACTGTTCCGAAAACATGAGGTACACACTGAACGGTGATTTTTGTGTACCAGCCCACTCCTAATTGTGTGTGTTTGTTTACAGTATGTATTTGTGTACATGTGCATAGGTATGCTGCTGACTACATACCTGGAGTGTTTTTATCCTCCCAAACCCACCCAGCTCTCTAATCTGCTTAACACAGCAGTGGTAACAGTCACCCACGGGTCCAAAACAACACAAATAGACACAATGGCACACAGCAAGAGTACCAGCCAACACACACGCACACACACTCCCATACATGTAAATGTTGCCTCTTGGAGTGGAAGGGGAAAGGCAGAGAAAACACATCTGAGGTGTCTGAATGAGAAGGAGTGTTTGGTGGAAAAATCTGCAGATAGTCCACAGCTTATCTCCACTGTCAGCCCAGACACTCTGTGTATGTGTGTATGTGCATGTGTGTGTGGACATCTGTGCAATCAGTTGTCTCCATCCACAACCAAACACTTAGATGCTCACACATACACATGCTTACTACATACTAAGACATTTGGTTTTGAATTGTCGGATGTGTAAACTGAAGTGAATAAACTACTTCTATGATTAGAAGCATAAAAAGAATAAATGAGGAGGGGCAGGCAGAAGTTGTCTACAGTGTGTTCCTCTTAAGGGCTAAAGCCCAGTTAATGTGCTTTGCTGTAGTTCAGAAGCATTGTATTACATGGATGGGATAATAGTTTCCTCTGAGGAGTGGTTCCATTATTACAGTACTGTATAATAGGCTCACAACTTTCATTTTCGAAGTGCAAACCCTGTGTTGTACAATGATAAAATAACCTTGTACCTATGTGTTCACACTGTGATTGACTGGTGACCTGTCCAGGGTGTACCCCGCCTCTCGGCCAATGCCAGCTGACATTTGACTTTAACTCCCCATAACCCCGATGAGGATAAGTACTTAATGGATGGACTTTCTGAATATTCTGAATAAAACTATTGATGATGACACATCCCAGCTGTTATTTTCGTGGTCTTTCCTCTCTGGAACGGTGATCTCAGCCTCACAAAACAACCACAGGCTTCCTGTACAGTCACGTCATGAACTATTAGACTGTTAATCATCAGGACCATGGAGAGACACATCACTTTCTTTAAACCCACCACAGTTCTTGTCCAAATCTAGGTAGTGAACGAAAAAACAACAACGAATGAAGGAGAGAAACACTGCAAACAAATTCACTGCAAAACCACAAGCCAAGGTGAGGGTGTATGTGTGTGTGTGTGTGTGTGTGTGTCTGGAACACAGCTGCCCACAGGGAACTTTAAATCTCCTTGTTTAATGTGTATCCTGTATATGTGGGTTTGTGTCAGACAGCATTCATCACTTTCAGCAGCGGCTCCTACCTCCATCATATCTATCAGCCAGAGCAGCCTTTCCTAGGAGAGGGGGAGAGGAGGAGGTTTTCGGGGTGAGTTGGAAGTGAGGGGTGTTATTGAGGTGGAAGAAAATCACAACCAATCAAATATCAACTGAAAGACTTTTCAGTCTCAGCAGGAAGGCACTGAAACATGTCATTGTTCAAGTCCACACCAGGGCAGGATGTTTTCTAAAGCAGAATCTGTTATAATCCATTGAAATATATCACACTACCCTCTCTCTGTCTCTCTCTCTCCTTCTCACACACACACACACACACACACACACACACACACACACAGTAAGGAGGAATGAGCAGACAGCCAAATAAATAGCCACTCCCAATCTAAACAGACAGCAAGGCACACCAGGAAAATAGAACAGCACAACTCAGGTGCCAAAATGAAATCTCAAATACCAGCAGCACATGGAATATTTATTTTAAGCAGAGACTGCTAAAGACAATAACATACCATAATATTTATACTAAAAAATATCCAGATCTGAACACATTTTATGTTTCCACACACCCAGTATTCTCGAATAAAACAAACAAGTACTGCCCTCTCATCTTACTCAAGAGTACACATTACATCATGTAGAGTCAGATGATTATCCACTGATAAACCCAGCCTACCCGCGCAGAGCTGAGGGTGGTGTTGGTCATGAAGCTGGCTGAAGACGAGGTCAAGGTGTCTGGGTATGACACCATGGACATGGAGTCTGGATGGAGTGCCGTGGCTCCAGCTGTCCCCTGACGCGCCTTTAAAGCCTGAATTTCACGTCGCAGCACCAGCCCGTCAAAATGCTCCAGGTCCTGTGGAGTGACCAGGCCGCGCACCTCTGACAGCAGAGAGAACTGAGGGCAGGAAGGTACAGTGGGGGAGAAACAAGAGGGGAGGAAGAAGGATGATGTATGACTAAGATGAACCTCAAACCTGTGTCCCTGTTGGGCGTTTCTGATAATTCTGAACTATCATTTTTTATCCTATTTGTATTTATTTATTATATATTCATTTCCATCCTTTTATCCTATCAGAAACAATCAAACAAGTTGAGAATTTTCTCGAGAAGAAGAGAAATGCATGCATTAACCGGTGTTGGTCCCGTTTAGGGTCTTTTCACATAAATCTGGAGCTCAGTCATTCTAACCGAAACTGTATTTTACGGTAATTTGAACTTGGGTCAAAGATTTTTTCATGCAAAACAAAGATCAAACCCTATGCCAATGGATTCTTGTTATACTTCAGTACAAATTCAAAAGACAAAAACACAACCCATCAAGTAAGGGAGTTGTACAGTAGTACAAGGCAGCTGGAAAAGGTTTCTGTGAGCGTATGATACAGCAGTGTACTTGAGAAATTGGAAATAAACTGCCTTTGATTTATTATGTTTTTTTACAAGGTGAACTTCTGCAGACTGTGAGAAAATCAAGAGACTTTTAAGAGCCGTGGAGGAAGGAAAAACAAAGCGGAACTGTAAGCATCGGCAAAAAGCCTGGGTATAAATCTCAGAAGGGCTCGGAAAGCTTAAATACAAAGCTCACAGCAATCAAACACACAGACTGTACACGAGTGCAAAGTCCTGAATAAAAAAATTGATTCTCTTTCTATTTCTATCATTTTTTTCTCAACTGAGCCTCCTCGGCCTTCACCTTTGCATGCGTGTTAAGCAGCTCGAACAGTGCCACGACTAGCTGCTCCACGCCGATGTGTCCGTCCCTGTACTCCTCCACGTAGTAGCCCATGGTCTGCCGCTCTGCCTCGGTCAGCAAGTGGCGTGCCTGCTCCTCCAGCATGGCCCGCGACTGGTTCACCAGGCTGGACAATGTCACCTGTGAGCCTGCCACGCCTTTATAAAACCCCGGCTGGTGCAAGTGGAGGAAAGGAGGTGAGAAAAACAAGAGATGGAGAAGACATTTTTAATGTTTTTTATTTTATTTTTCATGTTTTTGATGAAGTGATGGAAAAATGATGAGGAAGAAAATCGAAGCGGTGAAGAACAGGTCAGGAAGATGAACAGTAGCTGTAATATGGGATTCTATAGAAAAAAAAAGGGGGAGTCGTGGAGTATGGCGAAGGAATAGATAAGAAGAGGATGAGAGTGGACAGGAGGAGTGAAAAATGAGAAAAGAATGGGGAGAACAATGCAAAGAAAAGGAAGAGAGCTCAAAAGGGAGTTGGGGGGTGAAGGAGATGTGATATAAAGGTTGTGAGGAAGAATGGCAGGGAAGAAGGAGGTTGCACAGGCACGGAAGCAAAAATGAGGAAGGTGAAAAAGAGTTTGATGGAGTAAAGAGGATGTGGAGGAACACAGAGGATAGGCAGAGGGGTGAAAACTGTAAGGTGGTTGAGGAGGAGAAAGAGGAGGACAACACAGGAGGAGGAGAAGGAGGAGGAAGTGATGATAGGGAGGAAGGGGGAGAGATAACTGCAAAGACCCAGAGGTGACAGAGGAGCATGAGCATGGTTGGAGAGGAGACAAAGGTACAAGAGCATAAATTACTACCCACGTAACGTCTTCTCATCCCTAAAGTATAAATTATCATCCTACTTCCTTCCTCCTGAGGTACTACCATCATCCATTATCATTAATGCTTTGTGGCGCTCACACCACAGCTTGCAGTAGGGCAGAAACTGTGCTGATCACACATGTGGGTGGCAGGTTTTAGGTTTTTTTTTTTTCTTTTACAGCTTTTAGATCCATCCCGGTGTGTCAGCCGGCTTCTCTGCCAATCAGCAGGACGACACTCTAGCACTTCAGAAACTGAGGAGCTGCCAATATCACTTCTCCGCTCCATATCTGCTCCTTATTTCTCTTCGCCTTTTCTTTTCTCAGTTATCTGCTCGCTAGCATGCAGCTTTCCTTTAATTAACTGCTTAATCAAAGACATCACTTCAAAGTCACAGCTTCGGGCTCTGTGTCTGCCTGTGTTTTTTTTGAGACGGAAACAAGAGGAAGAAACAGGCCCAGCACCATCTTCCCCTCCTTCTCCTTCCTCACTCTCTGCTTCCACCTGATCCTCAACTCTTGCCTGCACTTGTACATCTGTATTATGAGCAATAGTTGTCCCAGTGTCCTGATCTGAACAGAGCCAAAAATGGTTTAATGCCCAAGGTGAACTGTGGCACTACCCTGCCTGAATCTTAATCACCTCAGCGCTTACCATGAAAATGTCTCTACAGCATCCGTGCCCTGGTTACTTAACTCAAGGGCGGCGTGAAGTGAACCGATGAGGCCAAACAAGGTATGTGAGCAGTCAGTCTGTCGCTGGCTGTCGTATTAGAGGGCAGATTGGCACTTGAGGGAGCTAATGAAATTGGTCATCACTGAACTGAAGTGGAACACCTGCAGTCTCCTGCTAATGAGGTCTGCTCCACAAGGCAATGCACAAGAATGGAGAAAAGGGCTTTTACTGTAAGAGCACAATTTTACAGTTAATGAATGTCCGCTGGTCTTTTTTGTTGGATCTGCTCCATCTCTGAGGTCATTCTTTGGCTGGGTTTGTTAAATGCCGGATAAGCGGATTGGGCCTTTTATTGCATTGATCAACAACAACAACGGCCACTGTCGACATTCAATCGATAAAGAGCAAACTGGCCAAGTTAAGACCTGGATATGCCACATATACCTTATCTCTGATGTGACTTGACTCCATTTAATGACACAAAGAGTAGAAAAAAAAGTTGAGACAAACCACTAAAAGGCCAATAGATATGAGACAATTCTCTGTTTTGTTGAATCACACCTCCATTAGTCTCAATGTTCATTTCTGAGACACAAAAAACACTCTTTCCCTGCACTCTGTAAAAGCTTCATGCAAAAGCATCCTGAAAAACAACAAGCAAATAGCTATGCTGACCCACATGGTAGTTATAAACCTCTCTGTACCAACAACCATGCACAACTAGAATGATCAACACTGCTGGATTCAAGCAGATTTCTAAAAAAACATTTTATTACTGAAACAGAGGAGTGACTCTGCTGGGTTAAAAAAAATCGATGTCTCTGTGGTGTTAAAAAAGGTTTGCAGCAGTTAGGAGAAATAAACGGTTGAGTGACTTTAATCTGAAAACACTGTTTTCTACCCAAGCTTGCCTTGAAATTACCTTTATCTATTACTAAATTATCACAATTGCATTGTAATGACAAACCTAATCACTGCCTTGATTATGTTCACTGACAACGTTTGGTTGAGTGAATGAAGCACTACTAGAGTTGCAGTGGGGTGGTTATTTGACATTTCCTCATGATATTAACAGAGAATATAAGCAGCATTACGCTTCCCTCAAAATGTGTTTGCTGTTGCAAATTAGTGGTATATAAATGTAATTTATGGGAAACAGGGTTGTTGCGATCGCACATCCATTATCTATACCTCTTATCCATCAGTGTCACGGGGGGGCTGGAGGCAATCCCAGCAGACTTTGGGCGAGAGGCGGGGTCACCCTGAACTGGTCGTCAGTCAATTACAGGGCCAACATATAGAGACAGACAACCATTCACTCTCACAACTACGGGCAATTTAGAGTCACAGATTAAGCTAGCCTGCATGTCTTTGGACTATAGGAGGAAGCCCATCCATCCCATCCCGGAGAAAACCCACGCAAGCAAGGGGAAAACATGCAAACTCCACACAGAAAGATCCCAGGTTCAAACATGGATTAGAATCTGGAAACTTCTTGCTGTGAGGCAACAGTGATCGTTGCTGCGATCATGTCCTGTCAAATTAATTATACATTTTTATACCATAGCCACTGAGAATTCTCTATTCAGACTTGGCTAGAAGACATGTATTCACTTATCTTATCTCCACCAGTTTCAGTAATATTGTTCAGCACAATACAGCATTTGTCTATTCTTGAGATAAAGAGTGATCAGTAAAATGTCTCCTCCTCTCCAGATTTTTCAGGATTTTAATACTCAGCTTTCTGAGTATTCCTCTATGGCCAGATGCCTGGCCGTAAGGGAGATTAAATCCTTTTCTCTGAAAATAAGACCAGGATGGGAAAAATCACTGAAAAGAAAGGAGAGGAAAGATTGCGATGCCAATGTTATAACAATCAATCGTGCACGATAGTGGCACAGATTGTGTCTGACCTCTAAGGGCAGATCTTGGTATTAAAACTAGAGGCCTACAGAAAAAAAACAATTATACCTCTGCCATGTTGTAATATTACAGTCGTAGAAATACCCAATGAATTAGCTTCTCAATTCCATCACTGATTCCCACCTGTCTGTTTATAAACTTTAAGAGAGTCTGTGTGAAGCCTCAACTTCATTCTGAACACATCATCAAGATGTGAAATCGACCCCGCTCTTATTGCACTTTAGGACCACTAATCACCTTCAGCAAGGGGATGGATAGTGGTCGCTAATCACTGCAAGAGTTTCTCTCTACCATCTGTGTGTGTGTGTGTGTGTGTGTGTGTGTTATTTTGCTAAGAGAGTAGCCAGATCTGCTAAATTCTGTCTGATGACCTGAAAAATGATCAGATCAGAATTAAATGTTCTTGTCAAACCTTGTGGACTCACAGCGTGGAGCCAGAAATACACACCCTTATTGTTATAGGACAGTAAGATGTACCACAGTGTATCTCTGCTGTTAATAATTGATCACATTTATTATACATTTGACTATGAAGAGATAAAGAAAATTTGCGCACAATCAAAATGATTTTTTTCAAGTTAATTCTCGCGGGAATGTTGAATCATTATTACGCCTCAGTTATTCTTTCTGTGTAAGTTACTTAGACGGAATGGGGGGGTCATTTTTGTTCCGTCTCTGATCCAGCAGTGGAGGGAATAACAGAGCCGCATCTGCATCTGTGTAAAAAGAACGAGCCAGCAGGATCGGACGCAAGTAGACGCCAACACTGTTGCGTTACATATGATGCCTCTATTAATTCCAGAAAGTCGGTATGCTGTCTAACATCACACTGTGGGGTGATAATTTGCCACCATTGTATGGTTCAGTGTAATCACCAAAGCTGCCTTAACAGTGAGTTTTCTTTGCAGCAATGTTGCACAATCTATGTTTCAATAAGGGTAATAACTAAGTAAAAAGGCTCCACATAATCATAAATAGCTCTTACAAATACTGAAATGCTGACTAAATATTTGCAACATTCAAAAGAACAAGCTCTGTCGCAAAAAATTCAGAATCTATCATCATCCTTTTGTTTTATATTTGATGCCCCAGTCTTTGACTCAGATCCCTGTCAGCTCTCTGACTGTTCTATTGGAGAACAATAAGATGTTTCTGACAGCTGTTTGTCAGCTCATGGAGATGATGATTTAACAAAGACAATACATATCAAATACAATATGTCATGATCTTAAATGCCAGGATCCTACATCCCCAATATGATTCACAATGCACATACACACAGTTTACAGTTTACAGATTATTATTAATAATTTATGTTTTGGCTTTAAATGTCACTCATGACACAAAGCCTTTTACATATTAGCTATTTGTGATGGACTGTACAGGTTGCAACAGCAATAGCTTTCTAGCTAAGTTTGTTTTTAACAAAGTTTTAAAAGGACTAAAGGGGTGGACCAACAGACTACATGTAAGGGGCTGGCATATGGTGACCAGGTGTCCTGGTTTGTCCTGGATTGTCCTGGTTCCAACCCGGGTGTCCAAGTTACAAATATCCCCAGTTTTCAATATTCATTACCAAACTGTCCTGGTTTTCACCAAAACTGACCTAACCAAACATAAACACATAAACAATTGGCCATACATCTGAATTCAATGCTGACTTGTCTGAATGCGTATCAATCATTCAGTGTGCTGTTGTCAAGGCCGTAGCTAGCCTGTGAGTTAAAGGCAAACAATATATGCTATGACGCTTGCCGCTCTGTCTAACAGAGCCTGTCAGCAAGCTAACTGACTCACATGTTAAAGAAAAAGTCAGTATTTTCTTAAAAGAGCCAGGAGGCTTACTCCTTCCTTCATAAAGTACCCCGCAATGAAAATGCTGCTTTCATGGCTTCATGGTGTTGTAAGGTGTACTAAGCACTGAAATAACCCCCCATCCTAATGAAAACACTTACAATGTATGAGTAATCGTATACGTGCCCATGCATGGACGTGCAGAACACTTAAAGGTTTGGGGGTTTGAAAATATGATCACCCTAGGCTGCCATAAACTTGTAATGAATGTCGTAATCTCACTGAGGCAGCACAGGACACATAGAAAACTGTGAGACATTCAACAATCTACCAGTTTTCTAAACTACGAAATGAAATGGCAGAATGTACATCAGAACTTTAGATTCAGACAACTTCCTCTGAAAAATACGAAAAGCTTATGTTGTTAAAGTCACAAACCTGTTGGTTGGAGACATTACCATGATGGCACCATTGCAATCCAGCGTCTCACAGGAGAGACTTTACATTTACAAGCTCTTTAAATCCTCATCATACTCACTGTCAAAATATTTATAAAGTATTTATATCACTCTTGGATTTCTCCCACAGTTGATATTCTTTCTGCTCTTTGTTTCAGTCTGTGATGAGTTGTGTGCAGACACGTTTCAACTGCAGGCTTTAGATTTTTGCTGCAATCCTGTTGGACATATCGATGTGTTTCAGTGAACAAGAGGGGAGACTGGTTGACAGGCAGGATCTGCTGGTATTGAAATCACACTCTTATGAGCATCCTGCAATGATTTAAGTTTAATTCTGGATATCCACAATACTGATAATATGTATATAATGAGACATACTTCAAACACACTGTCAAATATCTTGCTTTCTTACACCACTCAGGATATCGTGCTGCAGGTTTGCTTTTCCAGTATGAGAGAATGAGATATACAGTATACCTGGTTATATTCTTGTAGATTAAAATGTCGCAAAATATCAACTTTGTCTTTGCTTGGCTTGATCTTCACTTTAAAGCTGGAGTGCTAGGCATATAAATGAATATCCATTACATCAAATGATCTCCCAGTATTTTGCAGTACAACAGTTTTTTTAAATCTGGTGTCTGTGACAACATTCCCGTGCTGGTGCACCACTAGTAATGTGTTAACAGCAATGATTGGTTTGCCAAAGCTGTAGGGTGGAGCAATAGTGATGGTGCAGGATAAAGCAACTGGGAGTATGGAGGAAAAATATGAGAAGCATCCAAGAAATCTTGATCAAACAGAAACACGGCATTCAGAGAAAGGATTACAGTAAAAAAAAGAAAGCGTAATAAAGCGTAAAGACAAACACAGACAACCTTTGCTGTAGCTTGAAGAATAGACGTGGATGTTGTGTTACTGCTGTTGGACAGGTTGGCATTTTTTAAATATTTGAAGTAGGCTATCTAGCTATTACATTTACTGTATAATTGTCTTGGAAGTGTGGAAACACATGTATTTGTCATAGGCCCGTGTCAACAGTGTTACTCTCACTGCAAGAAGAGGGAGACTACAGTTCTGTTCTGCAGGTTTAAGCTGTTCATGCTATAATCTTACATTCAGTACAGTAAAATCTTGCCAGTGTTTATTATGTTATTATGCTGTTTATTATACTCAAAACCTTTCCCATATATTTAGTCATATATGCCTCTGTGTTCATCATATTTCATTGTAAAATTTGCTTGCTTTACAATGAACATCATTACAAATTGGGGGAAAAAAGAGAACTGCCATCAGCTGAGTCATTCTTGCAGGTCTGTGTAATGTTGAGAATCTACACAAATAAATCTCTAAATGCATCTATGATACATAGTATACACTATACACTGTGCCTAAAATGTGAGCTAAAATATGCAAGGGATAATGTGTAAGGGATGAGTGTGTTTATCATTCTCTTCAGCCAGTTGATTTCATTCAGCCATTGTTCATTAAGTATCTATTTCCTTTAATTCAGAGTAAGTGTTACTTGGGTATCGGTGGGAATCTAACTCCATTTTGGTTGTGTGTTGCCCATGCTAATTTGTAAAGCCTGTGGAGAATAGGATGAATTGTGTATGGCCGCAGGAGGGTTGTATTCACAGTGTCCAATAATACCTGTAAAGCAGAAGAGGTCTGAGGAGTAAGTTTGTCTTGTGTCTGTTCTGTTTAAAAAGAACATCTTAAGGTTCAGCTCACTAGCTTTCAGCTTAGAGTACCAGCAGTTTGCTGCGTATGATTACTGTATGTGTCAGTACATCCATGATCAGGGCATCTCAACCCATCAATATCCAGATATAAATATAAGTGATCATCAAAGGGTCCATTAAGCAAATTAGGTTTGACTGCCAAAAACAATATTTACTGTTGTTATTCACTGTAATACATTTTGTTGTCTCTCAAACAACATTCATTTGCTCTAGATCAGGACCCAAATGGGGTCAGGGCAGAATTACTGATTGAGAATTGGTGTGTGACCTACCTAATTAATTAGCTTATCGGTCTGGCTTGGCCTTTGGGCTGCAATTAAGGGGTGAAGGGAGTGAGGAGAGGGGTGTTTAGAAGGACAGATGTGACCGCTGGACTGCGCTGAATGTACACGCCCCAGTTGAAGGAGAGATGACACAAGGATGCAGAAAATTGGAAGATGAGCACAAACCTGTTAGCTTGTTTAAGCAGCACAATCACCGTCAGATCATTTTGGGAGAGATTAATATTTATACTGAGGACGTGTTTGCACAGTATGAGGTTGGCGGTGTGGGCCGACTCTAACAGAGGCTCTCTGGCTCACATGGAGGAGCAGCAGGGCTGTGAATTATCACCTCCCTCCCTGCTGCCTAGCCCTGAAGCCTTGCTGCTACATATCTTTCCCCTTAATGTCCTCCCTCTGTTTCTGCATGTCTATCGCTCTCTGTCTGTCTCTCTCACACACACACACATTATACACTTACACACACATTGGAACACAAGCACAGAGCAGCAACTAGTCCACTACTCTATACTCAGAGCTTGTACACTCAGACTCTAATACAAATTGTATGGTTTTATTTCTTTATTTTTGCATCTTCATGCTTTCAAGGAGCACTTGGTATTCTTAGAAGCTTCTCAAGGGTTTCTAGAGCTGCTATGGACCAATGGTCTATGCAACATCCTTAATTACAGATGATTCTGCTAATCCGTCTCATCAGGACTGTGCAGGTGTGCTTTAATCAGATTTGACTGACAGCTGCAGCTTATAAGCAAACAGCCCAACACCCAAAATCAGTGTCTGATCTTGATTTGTTAAATTCTGGGGTCTAAGGTACAGACTCACATAAAATATGAAATCACCAACATGATTTTGCACTTGTCAAATGATGGTGTGTTGATGTTGATTAGGGAAATAGGGGCTGTAAATACAGAGGTTCAGGTGAAGCTGAGAAAAAAGGCCTCGTCAATGAAAATACTACAGCACGAAGCATGTACACACCCACTTACACACACACACACACACACACTGATTCCTGCTGCTCTTTCATCTGGGAGGTCAAAAGACCCCATCAAACAACATGTATTCCATCAAGGTTAGTCTATAGGACGCGGGTTTGAAATGGATACACAGCATGGCTCAACCAGCATGATACAAGACCAACAATATCATTGTGTTGACACCTTGAAATAACAAACAGTATTAAAATCACCTTTATGACCATGAGGTGTTCATGTACTGCAGAGGGAACAGTGGTCATGTGACAACCGTTGGTTTAAAGATATTGACACTGTTACACATGGAGGGATGATGAGCAGACACCACTGTGCTGATAATATGGACAGTTACAGACAAAAAAAATCAGCCCTACAAATCTGCTGTTTAATGAAGATCCCAGAGATTCCCCCAGCCAAACTGTGCATGCAGCTATTCTATTTTGTAAAGAAGAGTTTTTATGTTTAACAGTGTTTAACTTCAACTTCGCAGATTTTGTTTCAATAACAGTAAGGTTATACTTACCCCAACCAATTCTTACTAATTGATTTACTTACAGTTAACTCCACAATCTAAAAGCTATATAATTAACATCCAAACATGCTCAATGGAAGAACAAACAAGGTTCTTGATTTCATTTTTTACTAAATATTCAACCCTCTTACTGACTAACCAAGTAACTTATATAACTGATTAACAGATTAACTTTTTTTTAAATGAATCCTGACCTGAACAGATACTGAGCAACATTATCATTCATTGTGTCACGCTTCTGGCCACCTGGCAATCTTAAGCTATTTTCAGAGTAAAAGCTAAAAAAAACCCACTGTGCACTACCTGCTCAGCATCAGCAGCAGACGGACACAGTTAGGTACTAGCTGGTGAACATAGTGCAGCATTTAGCAGCAAAGAGACAGATATTTCCCTCAGGAGCTGGTAGAGCTGAAAAACAGAACTTAAAAGGAGTAAATATTGGACTTAGATTCATCATGTGGCCACAAAGAAGACTCCAAGTGAAGGGTACTGTTGCTCCGTAAGTGCTGGATTTGTAAAAAGGCACTACTGTTTGCTAACAAATTCACTATTTCAACTTAAAAGGTGATGATATGTCAATGTTGTGTATCAATACCTTGATACCTATAACCAAAGTTACTGTATTGTACTCAGTAACTGACTTCCAGTTGGATTATGAGGAGAGCAATAATAATGAAAGCATTCAGAGAATCAGCGAAGTAAATGTTCAGTGTAGCTGGAGTAATTGTTTACCAGGATACAGAATTACATCATTGGGCGATTCAAACATACAGCATATCGAACACGTACACCTTTATATACACTGTCCAACAGCAACTATAGATAGAATGCAGAGGAAGAACAGCAAAGGCTACATGGTGACAAACTGATTGAATTACAATGTAAAGACGATACATAGAATAATAACATTTAATCAACTTTCATATACATTTATTATATTTCATTAAAATCACTAAACTAAAGCATTGGGACGACAGATGTAATGAGTGTTTTATTTGTTACTGTAGATTGGGAATATAGAGCTCAGAAAAATGAGACCTTGTGGGAGATTGGACCTTGGGACCATAGGGATGCATAGCATTTGCATATTAGCATTGTTATAATGAGTTTGTTGACATTAGCATTTAGCTCAAAGCACTGCTGTGCACAAACAGCCTAACAGAGCTGCCAGTATGCTTAGTGTTGTTAATGTATACGAAAAAGATGAAATCCCACTACTGTGTCACTGCGACAAAGAAAATAACACAATTAACAGCAGAGAAAAGCTAAAACTATGCCGCCTGTCTCAAATACTGGATTCTGTGCTAACGCAATATGGCAGACAAAGCTGTCTTCAAACCAATATTTGAAGACCTGCTGCAGGAAATTATTAACTTTATGGCTGGAGTATAAATATCTCTATAAGGGAAAAGGGAAAATGCTGAATTGCTGCTGTTTGGGAAGTCCAGAGGCACAGCATATATTGTTCACATGAAATGTGTCTGCAATATAAATAAGCAATATAAGGGCAAGATGGTGAAGGTTAAGTAAACATTTCTATTGTCATGAAGCATCTTTGATCGCAGCAATGGGAAAGGAGAAAATCTAAGGAATATGAAGCTTGATTATGATAATGATTTTCCTTGAGTCTCTTCTCTTCCCTCATTTGGGGATTTCTAAATGAAGTGTCAGTGTAACGTTGCCCACCTGATGAGACTTTTACGTGAAGCTTTGCTTTTAAACCTGAGTGGACTGCAAAGTGTCTCATAAAGGCTATTGATTCCAGACATCACCTTAGCTGGGAAATCAGAATGGACTCAAACCGCATCAGCATGCATGGGCTTTTTTTTTTTTTTTTTACATCAGACTAATGGAAGGATGGATGGAGTTGTTTAGTATTACCACTTCTCTCACTTTCTCACTTCTTACACAGGTATGACTGCACCTACAGGAAAGTTGTATGATATTCCTAACTCTCATTGTATTTGTGTTTGTGTTTGACTCTGATGCAAAGACTCATACATGAGACTTGTGAAACCGAGACATCAGTCATATAACTGCAACATCAGAGGCTCAGATTGAACTTGGGACATTTGTCATGTCACATTGATTTCACAGTGAACTGTGGAATAAAGCAGAAATGCCAAACAAACATCTACAAAGCGTTTTCACGACAATGGTACAGGACCTGCACATTAAGCTTTCCACAAGCATAGTTTTATGGTAAATGGAATTAAACAGTCTTTTTCAACCACTCAAAGCATTTTTAAGACTTCATTCATACTCACCCACTCACACGTTTCATACAGGAACTTAACTGAGAAGTGGAGACTTTTTTTTCACTCTCCGAAGCTCGGATGTGGGAACAATGTGGGGTTCAGTGTCTTGCCCAAGGACAGGGATCAAACCGCCAAGCCTCTGAGTGGTTGACGACCCGCTCTACCTCATCATTTTAAAACATCATTTTAAAAACGCTGCTTTTGTCCAAGGACAACCTTTTAAGGAAGGAAATATGCTAAACTAGTATTTCTTTTGCAGTTTCTAAACACATTTGTTTAACTTATCATCACTGTCATGTACAAATCTAAGCACAATGTATATAATGTATATATTCATATCCTGCCAAATCCATCTATCTCATGTATATAATGTAGCCTGTACATATTCATCATTTACATTTGTTTATAGCATTTAAATGTTTATGCTTCCTGTATCTATAGTTATGTATAAGTGCATAAGAACAGCGGAAACACCAGAGTCAAAATCCTTGACAAATAAAGCTGATTCTGATTTTGACCCTTCTGTGCAACACAGTTTTTAGTGTGTTTTGTGTTTTACAAGGTGTCATCTAGTCCAGTCCACTGACCCACCTCTACAGTTGCAGTGTGGCACCTATCAGTGTCAGTTTTTCTTCAGAAAGAGTTATTTCTCTGCAACACACTGGAGAAGAGACTGGATAAGAAGGCAAGTGTCGTGTAAATTGTTGGAGGATGAAAGCAGCCAAGAGGTCATACATTTTCCAGGCTGACTAGTAGAGGAGCAGAAATGCTTTTTCACACATGACCACCACACAGAATCGGTAACACTGCTGATATTACAGGCATGAAATCCACCGATGAGATTATTCATATGCTGTTGTAGCTTTGACGCTTTGATTGACACCACTAATGCAGGGTCACAGAACAAGTGTAATTTAAATGTTAATATAGTGACTGGTTGAGACAGTCCTTGAAAGAAAAATAACAACATTGGTTATTGCTTCAAAAGCTTTAAAATGCCCTATACTTGTGAAAATGATGCCTGTCCTTTCTCATTCACAACGGTGAAAGAGTAGCAAAAATGTTGTTATGCTTGCACAAAAAGGAAAATTGGAAGTTTCTGTCAGTTAGTGTTGGGTTCTTCAAACCATGAAGATGATAATGTCCTAACGCCTAACCAAGCAGCTCTAGTTGCTTGGAGTTTGGAGGCACAGCCTATTTTGTTGTTTGGTGAATAGCTGGATTTGGCAGCCAGCATATAGTGGAAATACTACAACATCTATTAAATGTCCTGCAGATTGTTTAGACCCTTTTATTTGAGAGCTCCCAACCAGTTTTCAGTGCCCCTTATATAATCCATCTCAGTTTTCTGTCTGAAAAGGGCTTCTTTGACAAAAAGGGCAGGTAATCACAGCCACTGCTGTGCACATTGTGGTGTGCTGTAAGGCAACAGGTTAAAACAAAGGCTATAAATTACTTTTAAATCCTTAAATCTCGAGGAAATGTGCTCCTCTTCATCTCAAAATACCTCCCATATCCATTCTATCTCTCTCTGGTCTATCTTACAGTATTGCTACACTACTTCCTACCTCAGTTAGGAGAAGACTGTCCATCAGACCTTCCATAATGAAAAGTGAGCCCTCCCTCTCAACCCCCGCCCCTCCCTCTTGCACCCTTTCTTTCTTTGCTGTCAGTTGCTGTCTCCTCCAACTTTCTTTTCTTTCCTCTCCTCGTATTTCTTCATTGCAACGCTCTCTCCCTTTCCAAAGTCACAGTCAAAGTCAACAGTACATGCAGTAGTAGCAAACTGTACGGTGGGTGAGTTACATGCAGCTTCATGGTGTAGAGTAATAGCATAAAGCCTGTTTTTGCTGATTGGGTGTGTATCAGTGTCAAGACAGTATGACAGTATGTACATTTGATGAGCCTTCAGGGTACCTAGTATAGATTTTGGATTTTAATGCTGAGGGTTGGTAACTAAAGACCAAAACATGAGATCCTATGGATACAACAACAGTGTCCACGCTGTAATTCACTGAAGCCGGACAGGCTGATGAGCCAAGCTGACTGAGCATGTAGTTCTTCACGCCAGTGTCTCAAATGACGGTGCTAGTGACCAGGAGGTACAACAGATTTTAAAGAGAGGAGGAGAGCTCAGTCAATATAGCACACATTGAGGTATCTGCACTGCTCAAACTTAATCACACACTGAAGCACCAAGCCAATTAAACTTAAGGGATACCAATCTGTTCAGTTAGGAACCATAAGCGAATGTGAATCAGTTTCACCTGTTTTGGTGCAAATGAAAGTGACAACAGGTGCACTGGAGAGGCAACAGCAAGACAACCCCCAAAAAGGGGAATGGTTTTGCAGGTGGTGGCTGCAGACAATTGCTCTCTCCTTATCCTTCCTGACTGACTCTTCTCTAGTTGTGCGTTTTGCTAGTGCCCTTGTCACTACTGGTAGCATGAGGCTGTACCTGCAGCTCATGTTCCCCAGACCTGAATCCAATTGAGAACCTCTGGGACGTTATGTATCGGTGCATCCACCGCCGCCAAGTAGCGTATTTCTTCAAATGACTTCAGTTACCAACAGTACTGTTTGGACATTCACATAAAATTTCTGGCTCTCAATCCCAGTTCCTAAGTCCCCTAATTCAACCAAACTCTCCCAAAGTTCAAATGATTGCAGTAGTGCTCCCTCTGCTGCTGGCCAGAGCAGTCACATCTCTGTCAGTCTCATCACGAGCAAGGCAAGTCCAAAACCCCAAATGGTATTAACAACAATTTAAAACCGAGAAAATCAACTTATCCTTACATTTGAAAAACTACAACCAGCACTGCAACATTTTCTTTGTCCCTCATGTTATTTGTTTTGCTCTCCACTTGGTATCATACTACATAAAAATGTAAATATGTATACATTTTTCAGTTTTCATGATTCAGAAAGTACATATTCTCATTGCATCAGTGTTTTGATTGATCTGGAATTAAACATTAATAAAAGGAGGGAAAAAAATGCTCATGTTTTTGACACTGTAACAATCGATGGGCTTTTCTTAGCCAAGACATGAAAAAGTTCCCAGCAGGTAAAAGCTAAAACTTGACAGGTACAGCTTGCTCATTCCGATCAATGACAAAAGACTGACAGAAGAGCGATCAGTGCCATTTTTTACTCATAATCTCTCTTCAATACCACTTTCCAGGCCGGTGATGGAGTTAACAGACGGTCTGACAGGCAGATAGATAATCATGCCCCAAGAGAAACACACAGCACAAACTCACAGATAGTCCTGTGTTTAGCGTGCACACATACACACACAAAGAGAAACTGATGTCTTGTGAATCTCACCTTTCCTGCTGCAGAGGCTCCTTTGTCCACTGAGAAGCTGCAGAGAGGGAGATGAAGAGGACAAATTAATCACTGAGGGACAGTTGAGCCACCACATCGATTATATAGACTGCTAATCCTGACAACTCTGACATATTTAACCCTTACGCTGGAGTCTGCTGTACATATCTTAACCACTGACTACATAGACTACGTAATGATGAGTTGAAGTCATTAAGTCAGGATGTGGTGAATAATGCAAAACGTGTAATGATTACTATAGGAGGGCCGATAATGAAGAATTGTCGATACATTTATTTGAAAAACGTGATAAAATCATTATAGTCATTAGCCTGTAACATCACTCTGATGTGTACAGTTTTACATGGCTAGACCACAAATGGCAGCAATGCTCTTAGAGACCATCTGCAGAACATGAACGTTACGCTTTCAATCACATTTTTTCAACTTTACCTGATGAAGATACCTTTAGACTGCATTTACATGCACTTGTAAAAACCTAATTACAAGAAAAATGATGTGCATACATAGTAAGTATGCACACAGAGGACAGTCATAATGAGCTTTTACTGCATTTAGGGAGCAAATGCTAGGAGTGATTTATAAGTTTATAGTGAACAGCTTATTTTAGTAATTTTCTCATAGACATACTGCCCTCACTCTCCAAACACACACACACACACATTTTGGCACAAGGAATCAAAAAGAGGATTTGAAATATCTTGACTGACAGATTTTCATCTTTTTGAATACATTTGCCATTTATCACAGATTTTTAAATATTCATCGTGGCTTTCATGTTCTTTAGAGATGTGGCACAAGGCACATTTACGGGAAACATGAAGTGGGCATGTTTTCCAGTCAGTCTTTTAAATAAAGCACAGACATCAAAATGCACGTCACAAACACAATCTCTCTTTGCAAACATAAGCGTAAGCGTTTTGGAATGTGTATCATTTCTGCGCTACATTCCTGCCCAAATGAAATGACTTGAGTAGATGTCTTAACACCCTCGAAGTGCCCTCAAAGTAGGGGCTTTAAATCCATGCACTGCCATGCCAACTCAGTGCAGAAACAACGAAAAATAGATATAATTAAACCCAAATCCAAAAAATGCTGCAGTCCCACCTGCAATGGCACATTAAACTTGGTGTGGAGGCCTATATTGGGATTTGAATTCAATTAGCTCTGTTGACTTTCGAGACTAACCCAGCCATCTATTCTCTCTCCATACTTATTTTTCAAATGTCTCCTCCCTTGTTGCTCTCTTTGTGCTGCCAGATAACTGAACGTCTATAAAGAAAAGATACTAAATGAAACATCATGTGCTGCGCTATAATCTCACAGATTTAAAATATGCAACATGGTAAAGACACAGAGAGAAAAAGTGAACTATTTAGTGCCACTATTTCAAGCTACAACATCACCCAACATTTCAACTCCTGGTGTATTTTTTCTTATTTAAAATGATCCAAAATGTTCATATCCAAATTCACATATGCAACACAACACAAAATTGGTTGTTAAATCATTATTCATAACATTTTAACTTTTTTTTTTTTTTTACCTGCAAGTGCATAAGCCTTCTTAGATATAAAATAAATAAATAAATACAATTCAATACTCTGGGAATTATTTAAATTTATTCACAACATTTATGTAAATATATTGAAATTGGGAGTTTCATTTTAAACAACAACATAATGTTGTTGCAGAGAGAAAACAGAGTGCAACAAATCAATGCATACAGAGAACAACCACCTGTGTTGCCTGCAAGAAACAGATCAGAATCTGCCACTGTAATAAGCTGTCATGGTTATTACAGTAGGAGATTCTGATCTTTGAGGGATTCAAACAGACATTCACTGTAGATGTAAACGTTAAATACCTTTTATGGCCTTATATAGTTTGTCTTGGAAAATCAGAGAGGAATAACAAGTTCTGAGATGTTGGGCTGGTGGGTTGTGCATTATTGAGTTGATGAGAAAATTTGTCTGGCATTTACATCAGACTTTAATTTTGTTGCTGGGGTTAACATGTGTTCCAGGTCATAAGCTGCAGATGATTTGCTCAGGTGTGGCATTTTGACAAGAGCTGTGGCAGGTTGCCAACAGAGCTGTATATTGCTTTTTTTCTGCAAAAAGGAGCAAACAAGAGAGGGCCATCTGCCATCTGATCACATTAGGCTGTTAAAGACTGTGGTCTAAGACAGAGAGGATGTTTTTTTAATGTTCTCTTCATTATCTCTTGGAAGTCTTTTTCCTGCGGCACTGCTCTCAAGTTCTAGGTTTCTTTATTGTGCCAGTTTTCATAGCTGAAATTAGCATAGTTTCAATTTTGTTACATTGGTTTAAAAAGAAGGAACCTTTATGAAGGCATACAGTATAACAAAACTCTTCTAGCTCCAGCCTCATAATTAGGGTACAAACTTAAGCAAAATAAATAAATAAATAAAACAAAATCAAGCTATTCCTTTAGCATTTTGAAAACAATCTATTTTCATTCACTGCCATTTTATGTTGTCTTTTTGTTCATGTGCTTTCTGTGTAACTGTTTATAAATTGAAGTGTTCTTGCGTGAGTAGACTTCAGAAGGCCATTTACTGATAATACTCAATGACTGAAAGAAATGTAATTTAAATGACAGTAATTTCACGTTGTTTTGATTTCTCTGTTGTTGTTGAGACAGTGAAAACTGTCATTAATAAGCCTGGATCTAGATCTACTTATTTCAAACAGTTTGGGTTGGGACCAGATTTTTTGGGCCCCTTCAAAACTCACCCTGCCATGCTGCTGTTGGCGGAGCTCTCTGCAATCTGCGAGCTAGCGATCCATTTGGTCTCACCCACCACTGTCCTAGCGTGCGGCAGGCGGCCCACATCTTTCACGGTCATCATCAGGTGCCTCGATGACTTTAGGACCCTGACGGCTTCGTCGTGCGGAATGCCCAGAAAGCTGCGACCATTCACCTCCAAGATCTGGTCGCCGACCTGTGGGGAGGGGAGGGCACACACAGGCGTGGCGGGGTGGACTGAGCAAGGCGGCGAGGACAGACCAGGCAGAGACTGTCACATGCATAGGTTCATAGGTCAAAGGTCGGAGAGAGGTACACGTAACAGATGGAGGTGGTGGAAGTGTGTAAAATGTTTAATGGATCAGAGTGAGATAATTAGGTCGTGGGTTTCTTGTTAAAAGTTGTGACTTTCTCAGGTTGAGTGGCAAACAGAAATAATTACACAAAGATGAAAGCAGTCGCTGCTCACTGACAGGTTCAAGATCAGAACTGTTTAATATATAATTGAAAAGGCTTTTACAGGTAATTTCACCTGCAATCAAAGGGGTGAGCCTGGAGGCAGCGGGAGAAGGAGCATAATGATGTCCATACTAAACACCACCTTGGACCGTACCTCCTGTCTCTAATAATGAGCTGATGTAATGTAACTTTAACCTCTAGTTTAGGGCCCTTCATCTGTGCTGAATAAAGCACCATATCAACCTCAGACTGCACTTTTCTACTTGATCTATATGCCTGCATCACTTGTCTTTATCTCACTGCTATCAGTCATGTCTCAAACATATTGTGTTCATACTGTTCTGTATGTGTGCACATAAACATGGATAACTTTCTGTACAAGTGCTCCATGTTTGAGGTATAAAATCTGTCTCAACAAAGAGCAGGATGGTCTGGATCTAAAGGCAATAATGTCATGTAGTTTGGTCATCTTACTGCCTTACACTGACTCTGTTAACTTTATCTGTCACCATAACTGTGTAATAAATTAGTCACAGAAGATGGGCTCATCACTCCCCTTTTCTAAAACAGCACAGAGTCACTGGTCTTGTAAATTACTTTGTCTGGCATTTAAGCTTGATATAGTGTTTAGCATTTTTAAAAAGTCCCCAAATGTCATGTTGTGTCTCTTTGTTTTATTCCCATTTTATTCTGGTCACCCAACCGAACTTCACAATCATTTTAAATGTTCTCTCAGAGCAGCAGCCAATGCAAGCTAGAGATTAAAGACATTTAGAATCTCATAGGTCTCAGTTTCTTGGGTGTTTTCCAACAACCTGAGGTGACCCAGCACCACATCTGTCACTGCTAACGCACAGCAGCACTTCTGCAGCACATCTGAGGCAGCTGAGGACACATAACCACCTTCCACCTTCCAAACTTGTATTTACAAATGCAATCAATCAATCAATCAATTAATCAATCAATCAATCAATGCAAACAGGCCCCATTACAGCCAGAACATACACTGCTGCCAAAGCAAATACTTCTCATAAACACTCATTTGTGCTGTCAGGCTGAGCTGAAGCCTTAGGGATGAAAGACAGATTTTAAAACAGATTAGAAGCTGATTGTTCTTGTTTGCATTACAAAATGGCAAGAACAAGAGACAATAATCTGGTTCTTATGAAGTTTTTCCAGCCTTTGATAACCTTGGAGCTCAGTTTGGTGTATCAGTCTGGATTTTACACAGCTTGAAAGCACACATGGCTACAGTATGAACATACAAAAGAAGAAGCAGGCACACAAACACATCACCATTCTTCTTCTTTCTGTTAGTATCTGTCTGAGGAGAAATGGCATTCTGAATTCAGTGGTCATGAAAAACAACATATCATCATATGGCTTTGTTTTTTGTGCTTTTGTGTAACAGACAGATGTTTCCAAACCATGCTCAGCAAATCTGCCAGCTGTTATCTGTAAACTACCTGTATGTGACTTCAGAAAGCATTCATTCAACTTAAGTTAAATAGATTGAATATATATAAAAATAAAAATAATGTAATCATTTTCTTTGCTATGACAATCCAAATTGAGATTCTCTAGAATCTGACAGGCGTATTTCACAGCAGACATGTTGACTTGTCACAGCGGGAAAAGCACAGGTGCTACTAATAACATTAACGATGGCTCGCTATTTTCCTGCCATCCATTATCTAGCAAGGAAGCCGAAGTACCCAGAGAAAACCCACGCAAGCACAGAGAGAACATGCAAACTCCACACAGAGAGGCCCCAGGGAAGCCAGAACCTTCTTGTTGTGAGGCAAATGGTAAATGGTCTGTATTTGTTTAGCGCCTTTCTAGTCATTTCAACCACTCAAAGCGCTTTTACATCACATCCTCATTCACCCATTCACACATCATGAATCTAAGTTGGAGGAGACTATTCTTTCACACACATTCACACAAAGAGAAGCTGTGCCTCAGAAGCAAGTTGGTTCAGTGTCTGAGCCACAGCCGCCCCAACAGCGCCAACAACCGCACCACAGTGCCGCCTTCTATGTATCCACAAAACAGTGCCCTAAAAACTTGGAATGGAACATAAAATGCAGTGTTCATAGCAGAGCAAGACAATGACCTGAAGCGTTCATGACAATGCTAGAGAGGCCACGAGATAAGTCTCTACATGTACTTAGTCAAGGCTGGATTTGAAAGATCCTGCTGGGAAAAATCCAGGAGCTTGTTGAGACAGAAGCTGTGAGGCTGTAACTGCTGACAAAAGAGCCCCTACAAGCTACTGAATGACTGCTCTGAATGCTTATGTGCATGAGAGATTTCAGTTCTTGATTAATGCCAGTATACATCAGGATACTTCACTGCTGTGCCCCACCCAAGATGACATAAGACACAAGTGTACATCATAAAATGAATGATTTGTTTTCAGGATCCTGGGACGTTTCATGCTGGCTCACTGTCACACTGCCATGTCTTTTTTTGGACTTTCTGACAGAGTGCAGGCATGAATTTAGACTAGATTTATGCACAAATTAAAGATGTAAATAAAACCACATCGATGGAAATATATCTAGTCATATACTGTATTTGTGCCATGGTGTTATATACCCTTGTATGCCTTTTCTATTTGAGGCCCAGTTCATATCTTGGCCTGTGCCACTGTATCAGTCCTGTAGTTAGTTAAAGCACCGCGGTGTGTCAGCACCAGTTAATCAAGTGAGATTATTTGCACCTGTTGTATTTGGCAAATGAATGGAACTTTGATTCTGACTGTAATTACATGTTGATTAAGTTTTATGACCCTGTGAGTCTCATTCAAAAGCACACTGTTAATTACAGAGGGACCAATTAGCGAATGCCAATTTGTTGTATTAATCTTCCTAAGAATTTCTCTATTATTATAATGGTTCGGGACAGATCAATCAATATGTAGTTATTTGTGGTGTTCTTTGATCATTTACTCAAAAAAACTCAAAACACACAAAACACTAACAACCACACAATGTATGCGGACGCAGCAGATATCCACACACACGCAGATTTATGTGATTAAATTGAGTCACTTATCTGTGCTGCTGCATCTCCTGCCGACATCAAGCAACCATTGACGTCTCTCCTTCCCTCTCTATCTTCTCATTATTCTGTTCCTCCATGCTCCCTCCTCTCCCTCATTACACTTCTGTTTGAAAGTAGATGGGCCCTGTCCTGAGTCACAAGCATTCAATGATTTTATTATTATTATTTATCAATCTCTGTGTCGCACCAGAGACGCTGCCGCAGCGCTGCATTCTGGGCAATTAAACAGCAAACAGTGGCAATGATGTTTATGATTAAAGCTTTAATCAATGCTGCTGCTTAATAATAACACATTCATCAAATAGTGAGGGAACCTCACTACTCAGGCAGCAGAGTGTTCGATTGACCAAAGTGAAATACCTCACACACTTTTAAACTCCCACTTATAAACCCTTTACATCCAGAATTATTCTGGATGTAAAAGGTTTATAGGTGACTGAGGATTCACCAGGACCTGGCAGGAGGAGGCACAAGTGTGTAGTAAAGTGTTTCTGCTGTTTCATAGGGACTCTATGGATTCATTCAGGGAAGTGAGTAGAATTAAACAAGCTACCATTACTGTGGTGGCATCTCATTTGTTATGTGGAAAGGAGTTTCAAAGCTTTTGTACTGCTTTTGCCAATAAATATGAGCAGATTAACCCGACACATGTTGAAATATAGTCATCAAAGCGCTGTATGAAGGGTTAGGGCTGGTGATATTGAAGAAAAATATAGAACAACACCAGAACTCGAAACACCAGAAGATGTAAAAGCAAAAACAAAAACAAACTGTAATGCAATTTTAATAGATGCCTTGATGGCACTTCATGAACTCCTTTTCATGTATCTCCATGAAATAAAAATGCTTCATCTAACTGACAGCACAGAAAATAATTCCTCCTTTACAAATTAGTTTGAATTTCTTGTAATTACACAGGATGCATAGATTGCAAGTTTGTTGATTTAAATGTACTAAATGACTCATGTCAATGCCGGTCAAAAGTGGTAATTTTTTGCCCCTCAAATCTTAAGTCTTATGTAATCTAAGTCTAATGTTTTGAGGCTGACTTTGAGGCACTCACAAAGGCTACTTTCATTCATCAGAGGGGGCAATTACTGAGTGAGATCAATTCAGCTGTCTGCTTTGTAAAGTCACTGAACCTGAATGTGTGCGGACTATACGCCACTGCAGTAAAGGAGTAGCACTAGAGCGTATAATACACTAACCAACTAAAAGATGAATCTACAGGCACCGCAACTTAATCCGCAATAGTAACACTAATAAACTTGTAAACTCGGCAATATAAGTGACAGGGTGACTAACAAACAGGCAGTAAAAAGATTAAGCCAAGAAACTACAGAACCGCTTACAGTCATTTTCTTTCTCCACTGTGCTGCCTTGGAAATAATCCTTAAAAGAAGAAAATTCTCTCCTTTTGTAGGCAGATTTAAATGCAAATGAAAGTGCATCACTCGGCAAGTGGTAAGTTATGAATTATATCCCCTTTTCTGCTCACACTAATGGCTCCTGTTCTGGCTCCTTCCTCAGCTTTCTTTCTTTCTGCTTCTACCTGATGACTTTGTGATCACAGGAACATTGCAGCCCAGTCGGTTGATCTTCTTAAGAACGGTTAGCTTTGATCAACTATAGGAAGTAGACTTCACAAACACTTGTTGCTTATTCATTGGAAATCTAATTTTGTAACAGTCATCCGAACACCTTAAACATAGCATGTTCAAACAATTTTAATCTTTATTTACTCTTTTACGGTGGAAATCCAGAACTTCCATCACGTTGCTCTCTCATAACACTTAACAGAATAGGTATAAAAGGTTGCTGATAATTGGAATCAGCCATTTTAGCCATTTTCTATTTTTAAACATTAAAACATGATGTGAAAGAAAGCAAAATCCAACACATGGGTGATGCAATAAGATGAAGATTATTTCCATCTATTTTTAAACAGTGGAGTATGGAGAGTGGCTACCTCAAGAGAATAATAAGATTTTCTGTTTTAGCAAATTCCAACACTCAGATGGATATATGAGGTCAATAAAGTTTTGATTATGTATCCACATCAGTACTGTATTGCATAAATTCAAGTATGTTTTCCATCACTGCTGCAGAGCAGTGATATAACGCTGAAGCAGCAAGCGGACACGCAATTAGATTCCCTCTGAATTGCTCTACTCGAGCTGTTTGATTGGGACTAATGTCAAAGATTCTTCTGACGTTATCAGAGCTCTGTGATGAACAGTATGGGTCAGACAGTTCAGGGCTGAATGGTGGTGGACACACAGATGGGAGATAGAGGGATAAAGTGGCAGCTCCAGACCACTGATCTCTAAAGCTACACTAAAAACAGTAAAGCTATGTTATCTGGTCCTTTGGCACTTCTTTTACTTAAATGCTTCCCTTTATCCAGCTGTCTTTCTCAGCTCTTTGTGTGTGTGTGTGTGTGTGTCCAGAATCTGTCTGGATCTGGGAGACTGCAGCTCAAACTTAGACTAATATTTATTTTGAGTGATTTTGCTTTTTTTTTTTTTTAAATGATTTTTACAATAACCTTTCTTTTAGACTACAGTAAAGAAAATCTTCTAATTAAGTTATTTTTAATCTCTGGAATCTTATTTTCCTTTTCCCTCAGAAGATGTTTTTATTCATTTTACAGAAACCTTACAGGAATAATGTTTGTGGAACTACGTAGGTTACAGAAAGAGATAATTGTGATAATTTAGACATTTTTTCCGGTACAGTCTAATTACATGCTCACAATATACATGCCTCTATTTGTAGTTTATCAAAGTGCAACTTAAAGGGCAATTTTATTTGGACATTTTATACTTACGACAATTTTAAAGGGTAATGCAGGATTTAATATGTTTTAAGACAGAAGGCAGAAGGGCAGAAGGAGAAAGTGCCCGTTTTCCGCAAAGCTCCTAAAAACGCTCTTTTTTTAAACAAACACAAGGTGGTAATAGGTGGTAGTGAGTCCGAGCAGTCATGTTACACTGAGTTGGTGTTTATTCAGTCGGTTTTATTTGCATTTCACCATGCAGGTTGCACAAATTCTAACCCATCAGAACAAGGAGCAGGGAAAGCAGGGAAAGCAGGAAAAGGAAAGCTGCTAGCTTTGTTGGCCGGGTGCCTCTTGTGCAGGTGAAGCGAGGCGCTTCACTGCTTCATCTGTTAGGAAAAACGTGTTTATTTGTGGCGCGCATTATAGACCGGAGGATTATCTTCGCAGTGATATGATGGAAATTAGGATGGGATTTGGAAGCCAAGATCCTCTAAGACTGAAAGCTGCTGCCGTTCCTTCAGTGCACACAGCGGCTACACCGCAAGCTTCTGATTCTGCCGCTGCAGCAGGTGGTGGTCACAGATCTGTCAGAGACTCAGCTCAATGAAAACATGCACTGTGCACACATTGATGTACACATTGATTGGAAGGGGTCTCCAACAGTTAGCAGGTAGAAACGAAACCTCTTGCTTTTCTTTTGCCAGTTGTTAAAATCACTCTTGTAACTGTTATCATCATCTATCTAGAGTTACTCTGTAACTCTGTCCCAGTGCTTATACCTTTACCTTCTTAAATGGGCAGAACTTGTAATGGACTGGATTTTGTTGATGAACTGCAACTTGTTACAGATTGAAAAGAGACATGGAGACACATGGAGAGTGCTAAAGTCCAGACGTCTACCTTCAATTTGAGACCATCACTGGAAATGAATAAACCTCGGACACTTTCTTGCATCGTAGTAGTAGTACTTGCATCTTTATCTTTCTTTGTAACATCTGTTGTTTTCCTTTATTATTTTTGCAGCATTTTGAATGATTTTCTCTTTGTGCTATTTGTTCTTCCTGTTTAATTTCTCTCCTCATCTAAACCTTCTGTCTTCCTTTGTATTTCCCTCATTCTTCCACCTCATCCTTCTTCCTTCCACCAACTTTTGCTCCCTCTAATTATATTTTTCCTCCTTTGTCCTGACTCCCAGGCTCCACTGCAGGGATTCCCCTCTGCACTTCCGTAACAGCTCCTCTGAAACTCCTAAACACTTATCATGCTGCATTTTGTGTTACATCACAAGCAAAGCAGACTTCACAAGTTAGGGAGGTTCAGCTAATCCTCACACAGCAGAGTGTAGTAATGAGAAAGAGATCCAGCATTGATTGTTTTCTGTCGTACTGACTCAGACTATGATGCTTTATTAAAAAGGTCATCACATATTTCAAATTGACAAACACACTCCAGAAAGCAAATAAGTATTGTCCTCTGAAGTCACAGCTTTCAATAACAGCTTATTCTTACAACTTTTATGAATTACTTATCATTCATGACATGTAGGACTGAAAGAATAGAGCCCAGCCATGTGTATCAGCTTTAAACTTTTTAAAGGTTAAGTCTTTATACTAAGTAGAGCCAGGGCTGTAATAATCCTTAAATACTACACTTTTGTGGACCGCCTCAGTCTGACACAAATTGAATTCAGTGAGTTTTAATTTCTATACGATGTGTGAAATGCCTACATCATACAGACAAGTTATTACAATGTGCATAAAATGGTATTTTCACTCATAATAGAAATAAAACAGATGATATCTGATTATGTAAATGATTATTCATACCAGTTTTACACCTGTTTTTCACATGATTAACTAAAAAAAGATATTTCCTAATCAATGATGCATGATTCAAAGATGCTTTAGTCTAAATACATTTTGCAGAAATAATGATTACAATCGATAAATGTTTTTACATTTTTTTAAAACATTCTGTAGATTAAAATTAGGGGAGAGGCATCTTAATCATGAATGTAACAGCAGACTGAGGTGTTCAGTTGGTTCACCCCACCAAATTCTTGGCTTCTCGTATAAACTCTATCTTAATAAGAATTATGTTGGACTGTAAGGCAGAAAATAATGGGCTATTAGTTTAACTGTTGTATTGTAATCCGTCCCACCCTTTGTGTATTGTATGTCTAGACACCCACACTACATTTATATATTATATATGTTGATAAATGTAGTTGGAAAACTTTACACTGCTGCTGGTCTTTCAAAACAACTTGATTGGAGCAGGATGAACATCTTAATGATGCAACCCTGACAGCAGCGAAGCACAGTGCAGCGAGACAAGAAGAGTGAAATCTGAGTATATAAGCCTGACTGGCTGATCCTGCCTGAGCATGCTAATGACTCAACACACATCCAGACTGCATCGAATAATCTCTGCACAGCACACCTATGTGTTAAACTGCATTGTAGAGGCCCAGAGCTCAGATCGCTGTGAAGACAGTCAGACCATGTGTGTGAGAACAGCAAGACTCTTTCTGCTGCTTTTCTTTCTTTCTATCTATCTATTATATGAGCAAGAGTCTGTAAAGCTTCTTTTAAAGGTTTATGAACAGATACTCACAGGTGTTAATTAACAGATTATCAAAGTGTTTGCATTACCTGTTATGTCTGTTATGCTCTGCTTGGTCAATTAACCTTTAATGCTGAATGACTTATTTTCCAAGATATGCACTCATTAGTCAGTAGTCTTATTCAAGGCACATTATGAGTCACTGAATATTTCTATGTTGGGTGAAATGTTTGCCCCTGGAGATTCAAATATTTAATGATGTTCTCTTCGCCAGAGCTGCTCCTCGCGATCATAAATGTGGGTTCACCTTTATACAGTGTATGCAATTAGGCTGCCACTGCTGTGACTGGTTGGTGGATTCACTGTGTGTATAGACACCCTGAGGAATGGCTGTAGGGATGGTCAGTCTGAAATATGTAACTATTGTCCAACTAGTGGGTGGACTGTCACTGAATTTTGTAGAGAAATATATGGTCTCAGAGAATAAATCTTACTGACTTTTGCGCTAAAGGAAAAGTGCACCATGAGGTTGACGTTTGTGTTTAAATATCTTGACAGCTAATGGATGAATTGTTATGTAGACTCTTAGTCTAGTTAAAATGTATTGGTTCTTGTTTGTTAAAGGGTTTTTAACCATCCACTCGAGTGCCTGCAATTTAGGTTTTAAAGCAAGACTCTACATGTATGAAGCTACATTTTTTCATCTTTAAGATTGAAAATTGTTGATGAATAAATCCAGTTGATCAGCTTGGATCAGCTGATCTTGAATTTCTCACAGGAAGATCAGCAAATAAACATCCCCATCTGATTTTAAGACATAATAGTATGCAAACAATACTCTAGACTACATAAGGCTCTTGCCTCTCTATAGCCTGTAGACCTTTCCTCTTTGCATTGTTCATGGAGATTTGTCAAACTGCTCTCTCAAAAGCTTCCTGAAAAGAGCACAAAGCCTTAGAGAAATACATTTCCTCACCACAAAGGATTACAGAGGACACAGGTTGACATTAAAATAGAGCATTGAGTGAGGAGGTCTCCAGTTCTGACTTCTCAGGTTCAACTCTCAACTTGTTCCAAACAGTTCATGACTGTGATAAAGTCTGTTTTTTTGGCTCATTATCAAAGCATGACTGAAACCTTACAAGACCATCAACTAAATCCTTAATGAGAGTTTTAGCAGTTCAAAGCTCACCTAATGAGATCATGGACAAGTATGCTGATCACCTACTTTGAGTCGTAATCCTGTTAAACATTTCAAGCAATTCATTTCTTGCATTATATAAAGCTTTAGCAAAAAGGGTCATAACATAATTCTAATTTCTGTGGCAGCTAAGAGAACATTTCTGGGGTAGAGGTAGAGTGGGTCGTCCCTCAATCAGAAGGTCGGTGGTTCGATCTCCAGCTCATATGGGTCAGCGTGTCAAAGACACTGAATCCCAACTTGCTCCTGAAGCAGCTTCAGTGTGCGAATATGTGTGAAAGAATAGTCTCCTCCAACTTAGATTCCTCCTGTATGAATGATGAATGAGGATGTGACGTAAAATTGCTTTGAGTGGTTGAAATGACTAGAAAGGCTCTATACAAATACAGACCATTTACCATTTCGGTGTATCAACAGCAACACACACACAGCAGAGCACCAAGGACACAGCACCAGTGTGACACATTACTTAGGGATAATAAAACTAATGTTTATGTTAAACGATGTTATTATTGTTTTCTATCGTACATTGATTACATTACACAAGATCTGTAAGCTGCTTTCTGGCAGTGCCCAAGGCTCTGATTTACTGAACCAAAGTGTCTTTTACATGTTTACTGTACCATTCAAATTACTCTGCAGTAAACTTACATCATCTGTTCACTACCAAGTCTTTTTTGCTGTGTAGTGGCATTCATGCAAGTCTGCACAAGTAAGCTTGAAAGCAGTTCAGTCACACTCGCTGCTCAATCTGACAAACTATTGTACTGAGAATATTTCAAGATTTCTCTCTGTAAGAGTGAGTCACAACACTGAGTCGTGATAGAGACTTCTACCACAAATGTGGATCAATCATAACAAGGCAGTTTAATCTCATTCAGTGCGAAATATGAATATTCTGTAATGATCTGTTGAGGTTAATTTCGACCTTGATAATCAATCGTCCTAATCGGTTCCTCACTATAAGTGATGGAGTTTCACATGAATGTACAATATTCTGTCAAAGTTGCAGTTATTCTGAGATATCTGTGTTTTTTACGTGCTCTTCTGACTGGTTTGAAATGGATGGGTCTTTGGTAAACAGGGGGTGTCAGGTATACCCACAAACCCTTCTGAATTCAACAATATCAAAATCAGACTCAGATGAGGAGGCTGTAGGGCTTTTTGGTTATATTATCACTGAAATGCAACTGTCAATAAAATCTAATTACACCACAGAGTCCTGATGAGGCAGAGTTTTTGAGTGTTGAACGCTTATCAATTTATAACTGTGGGTGTATTTAATTTAATGTTATGCTCTGAGTTTACCTTCTGTGAGACATTTGCCTTGATAGTGTGTGGTGATTTAAAACTGTTTATCATACTTGCACTGAACCTGCCTCTATGGGTGCAGAGCCATCTTTTGTCCATGTTTGATTTGTCAAGCATTGTGTCATGAGTATGGCTGTCTTTCTGTACCAAAAATATGCTTTATGTTCCCTCCAAAATGAAAATAAAAAGGTATGTGTTACCACGGGGCACTCTCCAAAAACACCAAGAATGGCCAATCGAGTGAGCATTTGGTTCATCTGTGTTACTGGACATTGCCATGTGAGATGTGTGTGCTCAGTTACCAACTTAAATTCCACAGAAAACATGTAGTTTGCATGTATAAAACGCACCTTTCAGAGCCCACAGAGCTGTTTCTATTTGCCTCTGTCCCATTTGTATGACAGGGCAGTTGCTGAGATTTTGTCGTCTGTGCCAACAGATGCGATACAATTACTTGTGTTTGGCTCAGTAGGGCCATTGATGATGTGGAGAGAGCTCAGCAGGAGCAACATCACGGAACAGATGAGCCATATTCCTGCTTGCTTCCTTAGCCAGACTCCAAATGTGAGTATGTATTCACAGTACAGCAGGTGTGTGTTGAGTGTGAGTGACAATGTAAAGGAACAAACGGTTTTACAGAAAATTCCCAGTTCATGTATCTTTATCAATACAACAATAAAACTATATCAAATGTATCTATAAAATATTCACTGTCCTCACCTGCATCTGATGCTTAACAGTGCCATTATAGGTCGATTATACCATCAGTTCCTAACTGTCTTTATGTCCTCTCCCCCTCTCCACTGATCATAATCCAGACAGTGATTACAGTTCCTCCGAAACACATTTGTCAGCGTAGGTTAGTTCTATATGCACATACAGTATATCTAAGAACACAATGTTTGAAAGGGAGAAGAGAGAGAGAAGGACAAAACGAGAAAAAGAAGTGCATGGGCTAACTGGCATAGTTTTTATGTGAAGAACAGCAGTTGTTATTTACTCCTCAATGGTCCCTGGTGGTTTGGAAAATGAGGAGGCCCAGGTGCCTGTCAACAGGCCAGACTTTGATCAATGGGTCTCTGGGAAGCAATCACATTTTGTTCTGTTGTCTGTGTGGTCCACAGTTGGTGAATTCATATTCAAATCTTGTTTATTAAAGCAGGAAACAACATACTGCCTTTTCTTTTCTTCCAGCACTGTAGGGTTTTTTGTGTGTGAGCACACACTCATGTATCTATAATAAGTAGAAATAAGTGGCTTGCATTTCCTTTAAAGTGCTTTCCAGCTGTGCAGCCAGAAATAGTCTAATGTGGATCCCATTTCCACTTCAAGCAACAGAAACATGGAGGCAGAGTGTATGTATACCTGCATACTACTGAAGCATAGGGCATTGATATTTAATGTATGTGCTGTGGGGATCACTATGTTCGGTGTGAATATCAGTTTGTGAATTGTTTATCTTACAAGGACAGATACAAGCACAAGGACAATGAAAGCAAATGCCTGTTGCATCGTTTTGAATTATTTAGCTAATGTCAGCTAGTTGCTAATGCCTGTCCCTGGAGCAGGACAGTGCACACACACTTGGGGTTTGGTGCTCAGTAGTGTTTGTTGTTTCCTTTAACAAGGATTAAATTATTTGTATTATTCTTTTTTCTTTACCAGGCCACCAGGTTACTTCCATGTATATATTCAGCTATAACTGATTATATAGCATGGATTTTATGACTTTATTTTCATTATTCCTATGTGATTATTATGTAACATTCAAAATACGGCCGATAAGTACATGAGTAAATAAGTACATATAAGTACATAAAACACAATTGTATTTGTATATGACCTGTTCTATGCATGTCTCTTCTTCTATACAGTATGTACACGGGATCGTAGATACATATATGTTACATTATCACTTTACAATGAAAGACCTATTTTAAGAAAAATGTGTGTGTAATGTCGGACAGGTTTTCAAGGAATATAATGAATATACACTATGAAATTAAAGCTTGCACATACATTATTTGGATTTCTCACATCAGAAACCACCACCAAATGTATTAGTTTTTCTATTGGGATACTTAAACATGCAACAAATGACAAATAACTAATGAACAGGGCCCATGGGTGCAATCCTGGTTTTGTTTGTTTCTCTATGAAGGTTTTTTTTTTTAAGCTGTACTTATTTTAACCCTCAGCCTAAAACGCCCTGGGTAATACTTAAAATGTGAATGTTTGCACTGTCTGTATGTTTTACACTCATGATACTGTTTGTTCTCCTGGATTTTAATATTTCTGTTTATGTCTGTTAAATCCTGTTTTTATGTTTCCTTCAACAGCAGCAGCAGCAAGTTAGGAAAATTTCCCCTCAAGGGACAATGAATCTCTTTTCCTCCTCTACTTTGCCAACATTACATTAGCCTAAGTTGTCCTTATCAGCAGCTAAATGACATGTCATTTCTTACAAATCCTGTTACAAGATGTTTTCCTTTTAAGTATAATGCTGTTGACACATTTTCTTTTTCTTTCCTCTTGTACTCATTTACTGTAAAAACAACTTATGTAGGTATTCCTGTACACACAGCTACACCATTGTAGAGCATTGCTGTCATTCTGTCACACCATGCTTTATCATTATTCTGCTATCACAGCAAATAGTACAGCAAAGAGATGCTGAATCTGCAAAGGTCACTGCTCCAGGTATCACTGTATTTTAAAACAAATTTTAAATCCAAATTAATCCCCCTGCCGCGTGTTCAACCAACACTGTGATCAATGTGGTTGTATGCATCAGTCAGAAATTACAGTTAAAACACTATGGGATAGAAATGGAGCTCAACAGAATGATACAAACATTAATGTATGTGTAATAAAACACAAAAAGGCAAGTGTGGCTTTGATTAACTTAATCTCTTCTGTGCTACAAGAGAAGAGAAAACTTGAAAGTCAGTTGCACACCACATAGGTTTGCTACTCATTGTACAGCACCTTTAACCCCCTATATTTGAAGAGTCAGGCTTGTAGTCACAAAACAAGGAGCTACCGAGCTGAATATGATGAGATGGTGACCTAAATTATTTTTAGATTACCAGATTACTTTCCAGACAATTGGAGGATAAAATAGCACATACAGTCAATCATGGTACAGAATGGTGAGAAAATGAGATTTGCATTTCCAAGTTAAATATCATTTTATGCCAGTAATTTTTTTAGATTGGATTACAAAGTACCTTCAGTGGGAGCTCAGAAATGTGACTCTGAAAAGAGTATGGGGATGCATCAGTCCTGTCTAAGAGACTCAGTGTCATCAAGATTACTTTTATGGAATTTCTGTTTTACTAACCACTCAAAGTGAGGACGCAGAAAAGATTGGTAAGATGAAATGTACCACAGCGACAAACAGATCCAGGTACATTTCATACCCATTATGGCAGAGCCAACAGGCCAGCCCAGGCTGCTATTTTAGATTCTATTTTATAACCTTTTATCTCTGTCTATGAACTGGAAGTAAAGTGAATCAAACTTCATTTTCTCCTGATCCTTTCAGTGGCTTTACATGATGGCTGTGTTTGATGATGCGTTTTGACTGAGTAAAAGAAAAGGGAGCAACTCTCTTTAACATCAAAGGCTGGTCGGCATCAAATATGATCAAAGATGATCCTTAATTCTCTGACACCTTTTTATAAGCCGGAAGAGTTCAACTTTTGTTTTCAATCACAAAGTAGTATCAAACCTTTAATGTCATCAAGGCTTTCTAAATAATGGCTTGGTAGAATTTTTGGGGAACGTATACTATATTATTGTCAGTGAAGAAATGGAAACACTGAATTTACTGTTTGCATAGTATGACCACAGGAAAGAATTTAATAGAAAAAAAAAAATGAAACGAAATCCTGAGAGGTCCAAGCATTATGTCTCCTGAGTATGAGTTTTTTGTTACTGTTATCTTGACACAAGGTTTCCATTTCATTTCAGTATCCTGGCTGTTATTCTGACAATCACTGGAGCATTTGGAGCATACAGGTCGCACAAGGACTGAACTTGTGTGCTGTCAGCAACTAAGACATTGTTAAAATTCCTTATGTTGCAATAAAGCTTCTTCATTCTCTAACTGGCTAATACAAGATCGTTTAAGCAATGTATTCTGGTTAGAGAGAAACACACACACAACCTTGTTGCTCGCCAACTCCTTTTTTTTTTCCTGATTTGTATTGTGCCCTTTCAGCAGGATTGCTCTATCATCAGAGAGGATGGAAAATCACCTCTGTGCAAATTGAAAATACTTGGCCTTAATCCATCTACGTGCTTGGCACTCTCTTTATTCAGTCAGACATGGTCTATGTGTGTACACAGTTTATACGTGTAGGTTTTTGTGTGTTTGCACTTAAATTTAAAAAGCGAGGCTGAATGCATTTATTCTAACTTTCATCTCCATAATCATTTGTTTACCAAACACTGGATGAACCTACAACTATAGGAGGCAGAATTTGAATGCTGCCCAGTTTGTCTGGTTACCATCATATGTTGACATCAAAGTAGGCATGACCTTTTTCCCTCAGCTTTAATTGAATTAAACTGGACCAGGCAGATGTCAACAGAAGGGCACTGGGCAGGGCTGACCTTTCTCTTTCAGACTGCAGTCAGTGAGCAGAAGTACAATAGAGGGGATTTTAGTGACTAGATAAGTCTCTCCTTCAGTCATCCAAACTTACACTATACTCAAAAGCGTTTACACATACTGTTCTTGCTGCAGAGTTACATAAATGCTACGCACTTGTCAAAATTCAACAACAAAGGTTTTTACGAGACTTCCCGCCAACAGAGGCAGCAGGAGAGCAAAGCGATATGATAACATTTACACAGCAATGCTTTCATTTTCTCTAATACTGAAGGACACGGCAGTGACATCTTGGTGGTGTGATGATTATAGAAGCCTGGGAGCGATATAAGCCATCCATCATAGTCATACTAGCCAGATGAAAAACCAGCGTATAGACAGAGACGGTGAAGATAGTCTGCTGCAGGGTAAGGCGCTGGAGCGTAAGCACCACCTTCAGGGACCGTGGTGAGGAAGCATCTTCTCCTGCTGAGCACCGACAGTCAGAGACGTCTTTAGCTTGTACGAGTCTGTGCCCGGAGGATGTTTGTGACACTATTTATGATGCAAAATCCCCGTGAGTTATGACATAAAGGGCAGCTGCATGGCTCTTTTTATGATTTAAAAGAAACCCCAAAAAACAAGAAAAACTTTGAATAGGAAAAAAGTGTTTCATACCAAAGCTGAACAGATCACTTGTATTGATTCTCTGGTTTCAAAGTCTTGGTTCTGCTTGATTCTGATGATAACGACAAATACTGTCATGGCATCACTCAGCAATCTCTTCATATGAAAATAAAGATTTATTCCTTAAAGAAAGCAGATATATTGCACTGTTTCTGGGCACTCACTGAATATCATAATCAGTATTGTTCATTAACACTGTACAGAAATGACCCACTGAATCATGAAAAAACACAGTTCATCATTGTAAAGCCTGTTAATTATTACTAAAATATTCCTGTCATATCTCTGTCAGGAGATTATCAAACACCCACAGCAGGATCACCACACCCAGCCTGATGGAAGTAATCCACACAGTAACCTGCCAAACAGCAACAATACTAACATCACCTCGGTGCCATGGAGACCGCACACCATGGATCGCACTTATTGATTAATAAGACTTTACACCGTAAAACAACAGCGGCAAAAATAGTGACTTCACTGTAAATAACACTACAGTATGATTACATCAGCAGTGTTGCTGGCTCATCCTTTGCGAAAACATTAGCAAAGATATTTGCAGTCACAAGGCACCAGACCTAACTAGTTTATCTATTAGTTCATCTGTTACTTTCACCCTTGCAAACAGAGAAACACACAGACAAAAGCATCCTCTTTACTTCCCTTTGTCTGTGTGTTTCTAAACTCTAAGATGATAAACTGTTCAGTTAACTTCAAACAAACTAAATACAAATTAAGGTCCAGTTTTAGATTCCCTTTCTTCTGTTTCATACGTCATACTGAAAAATTACAGGAACGCACAACAAGATTTAAAAAGAAAAACCTCTCTGCCTTATCAGGTCTGAGCACCAGATTTCTGCTGCCTTTCCATTCTTTCCAGTATTTTAGCATTTGTAGATCTATTATCAGAACATCAATCAAATTCCACATAAGATCACTTTAACACACAATAATCAAGCTAAGCTAAGTGTAATCCTTCCCTCCACAAACATCTGTCACCACCTCCTACATCATCCGCTGCTTCACAAGCAAGCACAAGGTGTTGTGTAACCGTTTGATTCCCTTTTTAAAGACAGTTTAACAGCAGCTTACTTTCTCATACACATAGTAGCACATGACAGCAGAATCCACAGGATCTAACACAGCCTGTCTCATCAAGCTCAGTTAGAAAATAACGTGTGGTTATACTTCAAAACAAAATAACAACATGGAAAGGGTATTTGTATAAGTGGAAAGTCAACCAGGTGTATAGACTCCACACACACGAGGAAACACAATGTTCAACATAGCTTCCCAGAAGCCTCAGGTGACATTTTAAAGTTGCTGTTGATGGCCAAAACCCAAACATATTTCTTTAAAAATGTTCTAAAGAGAAAAGAACTAAATCAACATATTTGAAAAGTTGCTTGAACGATTAATTGATTATCAATAATAACTCTTGGTACTAATTTTGGTATAAATGAAGTCCAGACACCCATTAGCCTCAGTTCTGTGCCTTATTCTGAATGTCCTCTACTGCTGTACCAAAAAGTCTCAGTAGAGGGCTAATCTACTTTAGGAAAGTAAAAGGCAAAACTGCTTTCATTGTCCGGTGAGGGTGCAGGCTCAACCAGGCTTTGGTGCTGCAGCATTGGCTGTCGTTGAGGAAGTTGTAACAGAAAGCTTTTAACAAGCATGAACATGCAGGAATCTTTCTGTACACAAGATGTAGAGTTTAAGATGATCAGACACTGTGGAACAACTTGTTATCCAAATGATGATGTCCTTTTTAGGAGAAGATGCGTCTGTTCTGAAAAGAGTGCAGCTCCCCTGCTGAGAGTTGATCCCTGGTCTCTGGGGACAGCAGGAGGCTTGTTTTCCAAATGGTAACAGAGCTGCCAAATGCCAGTACAAATATAGAAACAGTGACAATAAGGCACGAGTAACACAAAATTAACACCACTTTACTGTTTTAAACAGTTTCCTGCCTACAGATTCTGCATTCATATGCAGATGTGTGTTTATAGAGATTATACCTACAGCAGCAAGTTAGGATTTGTTTCAGTCTTAGATGCTTAGATTCATAGCTACTGAATATTCATTCCAGGGTATTTTCCTAACAAACTTTCTTTACAGTGCACATATTTGAATGAGCTTGTCAGAAACACCAATGTCTGTGCTGCGGATGTCAACAGGAAGGGTCATATGAAGAAATTATTTCTTTGCAAATATAACGTATTCAAAAGGTTTGTCCCTGACTTATTTTAATGGCCAGCTCAGCGAGGGATTTTACATACCACGACCTGATATCTAATATTTGTGTCTCACCTATTTCCTGGCTACATGAGTGAGTTTGTGCACACACAATGCAAACTGTGTCTTTGACTGTCTATGGCTGTACTCTCTCTAATTCTCTTATTCTTCCTCAACCTCCTCTTCATTCTGCCGAGATGGCGCCTGACATTTAGCCCTGCAGGTAAAACCAGGTGTCTACTGAAGCGTCTCTCTAAATCAACAAAAGGAGTGAAACCCATCCCACCAGGCAGGAAAATGTGCTTTATTTAGATCTCTGTTTCTTTTAACCTGAACCCTGGACTCAGGTGTGAATGTGCTTGCTAGCTCTGAAAGCTCTACTGCAGGTGTTCATTCCAGTATTTCCAAATGACAAAATTTCACTACAAATACTAAGCTGCCAGGCACCAAAACAGAGAAATTGGGGCAAAAAAGAAGCTATTTGAGCTCTGAAAACTCAGGCTTGACACTTTCGAAAACACATTCTTTAAAATGCACAGCACAGCACACCACAAGAAGCAGCATTAAGTAGTTCAGACATATGAAATAAAAAAAGAAAAGAGGGGGGAATAAGAAACAGAAAAAGCAAGAGAAGCACATGTCATCACTGGATATTAAAGCCTTTTCTAGCCCCTCATCTTTTCTTTTGACTCTTCTTATTAAGAAGCCTTTTTAGTTGCTAACAACACTCCGCATCAAGATGCTATGCTGAATGTGTGCGTCTGTGTGGGCCCTCTTAATAGGTGTCTGTGTAATTGGCTGGTTGACAGGCGCATCACTAACAGGCATGAGATGAAGGGCTCAGGGGAGCAGACGTCCAACCTTACTCTCCTTCTGTTGCTATGTCACCCAAACACACAAATGTAAGCAAACCAAACAAAGCTGTGTACTCTAAGGATGGATATTTCACTACTTGAAAATGAAAAGATCCGTGTTTACCCAGTTTTTATCTGGTATGGTGACAATATATATCACATATGTCCATGGATGCTGAGGGTGCTGCAGCACTACAAAGAGCATCAGTTACTGAAAGAAGTTTAAATTACTGTTTACCTGTTTCCTACTGTAACCAGAGACATCAGATCATCCTGTCAGACAGGATTCAATTCAGTAGGCTACAGCTACAGTACATAAGGTTACTGCTGCTATAGATTGACTTTCTCTCAGGACCCCCAGCTCTGACTTCCAGAGTCCTGGGATGTGTCATATGTTTGTGAGACTGAAAACAGCACAGCATATATTGTGTTTGCTATTGCCCTTCATCATAATAACAAACAACAGCAAAAGTGTTGTTGATATCCCGAGGACACTGACATTAGTTGTTTTTAAAAGCTACACTCTGTAACTTTGCTATAATGCCTAGAACAGCAACCCAAAATATTTTGAAAAATCAATTGTCCAACATTTGAAATTTCAAGTGCACATCTTAGCTTTTTTCATTACAGCAACAGACGTTCTGATTTAAATTTAAAATAGATATAGCAGCACAATATAACCAACAAAAAGCATATGTTACTTACTAATTTGTTCAAACACCTTAAAGTAATTATTTTGCTGACAGCCCATATGGTGAAGAAGAGGAATAGCAGTTTGACAGACAATAGCCTAAAGTCAGAAACATGAGTTTTTAACCCTCTATGGGGCACTCATTGAAATACTTAAAAATTCAAAATTTCAACCCTAGACCATTACCGGTGGTCATTACAAGACTTTTTTGAAGTGACTTTCAATGAAGTTACCATATATGGTTTCTTGCCGGTCTGTTATGTAGCCTGATTGTTGCTGATTGGCTTGGAGAAATCTCGTAGTTCTACTGCCTCATGGTGAGGCAAGGGGCGGCATTTTGAACTCCCACTTGATTTACCAAATATGGTCCCTTGCCCGATAAAGGGTTAAAGCAAAGAAAGTGGCAGATTGGAATAACTCCATCTGTGCTGTCATGTCACTGTGACACATTCAATGAAAACTTATTTTTAAACAAATGTCCCCACTGGTCACAGATGTCTGTATATTAGACAGAGCAAATAGTATAACAGATCTGATCTAACCAGGCTCAGTGCTGATGCACCCTGATGGCTTTACAGCACACATTAAATAACTGGCAGATTAATTGACAATGAAAATATTTGTGAGTTGCAGCCCTATTACCAAGTGACTGGAGTGTTACTGTGAGGTTGCTAAGATCGTATTAGTTGACTGCTAGAACATTAGTGAGTGGTGGCCAAGGAGTTTGGGGTTGTTGCTATGTTTAAAGGTGTCTGGTGGTTTTTGAATAGAGGGTTGCTGAGATGTTGCTACCGTATGTAGTTGCTTGTGTGTCTGGTTTGGTTTATGGAATAAACAGTAATTTACCTGCAATGATGAATCATTATGAGTTAAGCACTACTTATCATTGTACCTATCAATACATGCAGCAGCTCTGAGCTTCTGTCCAGCACTTATAGTGTCTGGATTTGACTGTACGTATCCTGGACTGCAAAGTTTCCAATGTTACGTCAAGGGCAAAATAATGCAAATGCAGCCGTTGAGAGAATAATAATATACAGTTTCTTCTCATCCTCTTGCGTGCTTGTTGTATGCAAGCCATAGGGGGTGGTATTAGTATAATGTGTGTTAGTGTATAAAGATTTTATGAAGTTGATGATATTCCACATATTTTTGAAAGAATCCAAAATGAGCAAAAAACTCTTAATACTGTAAATGCAGACAGTGTGTGTGTGTGTGTGTGTGTGTGTGTGTGTGTGTGAAACAGGATGTGAAAGATAGACTGAGGTGATACCTTGAGCCCTCCACACTCTGCTGCTGATCCCTGGTCCACTCCGGTGATGTAAATACCCAAAGCATATTCTGCCCCCCCTCGGATCATCAGACCCAGAGACCGGCCGTCGTCCAAAACCAAGTTGACCTTTTGAAGACAGACACAGAAAATAGATAAAATAGGTAGAAGCAAGGGTTAAATATCCAAAAATTGTGTGAACCAGACACTTCTTAAATATCAACATTTTAAATGACATTTGCGGCCTCAATTGTGTTGACAGGCTGCCAGATTTGCCTGTGGTGCCGGGCTGTTTGCAGAGAAATGGAGATGTGAAACACAACACATGGAAGAAATGACAGTCCTGCTCTGAGCCAGGATTTGCCGGCACAAAATAAAGAGCTTCAGGAGCTACTTAGGTGTGGTGACTCAGAGCCATCAATGAGGAGGCTGAATCTGTTCTGATTGGAGGAATGACTCGTTGAATTGGTCAATCAGTTTTTTTTACAAGGCTCATCCGTGTCACTCCCCCTGATAAGCAGAGCGGACAACATCTGACAGTGTTTGAATTCAAATAATCCACCAACTGGAAATATTGGATAACAAACAGTATCTGTGCTATAGTATCCAATTAAACATCCAGCTGCAGGGAGCTAATGATTCTTACAAGATATATGAACATGCCAAAACGCTGCTAAAATCCGACCTTAACTTTGTTACTCTTGTGTTGGTATCATGCCCTCTTGTCACTGTGAATGCTGTGAAACTTATTTTAGCCATAACCCATATACATTTATACATTTTTAGATTTTTGCTTTAATAATACCAGTTTTACTAAGGGTCATCTTGGTTCTTATAAAGTAAGATCACTGCTCAACATACACTACAGTAACTATGGCTGCAATATATATAAAACCACATATATATTCATCGCCTAGCTGCTGTCCGAGGGCTTGATCTATGAAAGCCTGTGGGCCTATTTCTGGTCTGTTCCAGCAGCTATATGGTTTGATGAAGGGGTCATTTGTCTGATGAAAGTGTTTTATTCTAACACACTAGCAGTGATTCCAGGAGATATAATCTGCTCTTCTTTGTTTGGAGCCTCTGGGTCATTTCATCAAGGGTGCTCCTTAACTCTGCAGCTATTTGCTGTGGCCCTTAGCTCCTTTAATTCATTAATCCCAATATTACATGCTGATGATTTCCAAATGTTTACTTAAGACCTCTCAACCACCTGAACCACTTTTTTTCTATCGATTCCAGGCTCTGTCAGAATTTTAACCTGTAAAGCATACCCTAAACTAAACAACTGCACAGATGCCCATTCCATCTTAATGATATTAAAACCTTTGCGTCTAATCGAGAATATACAAATTTGGAAAGCAAAGTTTACACTGTCAGTCTGTAGCCGTGCCAAACTTTAAGATGTATTTTCTTCCATCACAATAAGGTCCTTGCTTACTTGGTTTACTCCTAATGTAGCTGTCTCTTGCCAAGATTGAAAAGGAAAATCAGTTGCACTCTGGCAACTACAAGATGACACATATGCAAATATCTCTATTAAACAATGTCAGCTTCATCCCTCTTACTTTCCCACTGGTGTGCATTTGGCATCTGGCACCCAAATCTTACTTTCATTCAGTGCATATGGTACTGCGGCTCTTCTTTTTTAATAACAACTGTGTGCTTGTTGGAGGTAAGCCAGCCACCTTTGCTCAGTGGGAATATGGACGCATTCATATTCTAGTTTTAATTACCAGACACATCCTTCTTTTATTGGCAGCACATAGCAGCTCTTAGGGCTCATACTATTCTCTGGCATCAACTGTTATCATGCTATTACTTCAATATGCTCTTTCTGTAAAAGGAGACCCAGTAGTCTTGTGTCTCTGTTTTAAAGCAATGGAATCTGAGGTGGCATTCATGGAGCTGTTGTTGTAGAAGTCAAGTGCATTTAATCACATCATTAGTTATACTGAACATTTCATAATGAAATTAGCACGGCGTGTCACTTCTCCTTGCTAATCTCATGATAATCAAGAGCAATAGCTGTAACCATATAGCGACAGAAGGAAACTGGACAGGATTTCCTGTAATCAAAACATAAAGACATTCATTCATTGTGAGACTATTATTGACATGATTGGTGCTTTGAATTCTTTCAGACAAAATGTTCAACATGTTGCACCTCATGAAACAAAATACAGACAACAGCAGTTATGACCTTCTCCTGCTCTGTATCAAAGACACTGTGTTCTAGTTTGTTGAATGCAGAGCACAGCTGTTTAATCGCCCCTAAAGCACAAAGCTCGAGGCAATTCCACTGAAATGTTCAGATGACCCAGATTTTCTCTCTGGGTCAATAAAGACCACCTGAAAATTTCAGGATCCCCACATTTAACCCATCAAATGCTGATTCAATCAGACAAGTAGTTTTTTTTTATTCTAAATAACATTGAAAGTATTTGAAAGTACCTACAATCAGATATGGATATTCATTTCTTTTCAAAGAGCAAATATGCTAAAACAGCCCAACTATCGACTAGACACTGGAGTAAGATTTTCTAAACATTATCTGCATGGTGCTTACTGCAGCCTGTATTAATGGAGGCAAAGCTGTTAAGATTAATGTGTGGCTCTTAGCTGCAGAAAAATTGAAAGTTCTAGCGTAATAAATCTTTCAAACAGCTCTGACAGCTCCTTCCCTGCAGGTCATGAGATGGTGACAGGATGGCGTTTTATGGGCCTGAAGGTCTAATTACTGTTATTGTTGAAGTTTTGGGATTTCTTTTACAGTGTTCATCATCTTTTGTCCATCACTGAGTAATGTCATTTACTTTTACTCTTCCAGACTGCCATCAAAGTCACCCTGGTCTAAAATGTCGGAACCAGATGATGATGTAATGTGATGACCAAACTAAACTCTTTTACCAGCCACTAAAGTTGGGCATAACAAATATAACTGAAGAATGATTCTACAGCCTGCTGCCTATTTGTTGTCTCAAACTAAAATGTATTCCAACACTGTTTTTTGTGGGTAATTTAGGAAAGAAATTGATGTTTCCAGAGCAATCACTATTTCCAATTCTCTAAAAGCAAGGACTGATGAAAGCCGAGTGTTCGGAGCTTTTGTCCAGTCAAGTGTTAGGTTAATATTCATGTTTGAGCAGATTAATTCTTGGCCATGTCAGATCACAATGATTTAAACAAAAGCTTTGGGGTACCTTTACTTTCACATTTCTCTAAAAATACGTGATAACACACCACACAAAAACATCCTCTGGCAGTTACAGTGTAATAGTGTGCACAGGATGTACAGGACTAGTTGAGTAAAGTCAGAGTTCAAAGACACAGTGGGACTTTTTGATCTTCATTAGCAGAACAAAACATTGATCATTGCTACAGCATTATTCCAGCTTTGCCTCTCTTTTAAATCCTCACCTTCTTCTCGTCTCCCTCCTGCAGTAACTGCATATTGCTGCGTCGCTGGCTGTCAGTTCGTCGAAGGGTTGCGCTCCGATGCTCAGGCAGGTCAGGAGGAGGCGACACACTCCGACCCTGAGGGTCAACCCAGGTATAAACATGGTTGGTGACATAGCCCCCTGGAATGCGTCCTACTGATCGCACGGAGAGGCAAAGCTTTTTACTGCCCTTCAGCACCTGGTGAGAGGAGAGGAGAGGAGAGGAGAGGAGAGGAGAGGCATGAGAGACATCAAAAATGTGTATATCTCAGAAAAATACATCAGTGCAGTGTGCAAAAGCAAATCATACCCACAAATCAAAAACTTCATTCAATTTAATTTGATTTTATAGGGCCATAGTACACACCCACATGGATACATACATGGATAAAAGCACAGTGTGAGGTTGAAACAGTGGGCATTAAAGTGATAAAGACCACTAAATGTGTAGCAAAATTAAAGATTACACAGAAGCAACCATTTTTTGAGTTGATTTTGCACCACCAAAAAACCCCAGATGACCAAACACCCACACACACAACAAACACATTTCTACTGAAAATTGCTGCTAGCTGTGCCTCATTGCGTTCTGATAGCTTGCTGTATGTGCGATCCCTCTGCAGATCAATGTATTCCCATGTGCCCAGTGGTCTGGAGATATCAGACTGAATGGAGCTGTAGCTCTTAATGATGAAACAATCATTTTGCTGTACAACACAGACACACGCAAGACCTTCTTTCATTTCAGACTAAAATGGTCACAAATATTGCCCAAAGACTTCTCTGCATAGCTCAGTGTCCCTCAGGAATCAAAAAAGAAAAAGTGATCCACAATTGACACTATCAGTGTCACTTCCTACACTGCTTGCATGGAACTAGTGAATGTCTCTGTTGAAATGACTATTAACATATGCTGCAAGCACCAACTCAAATTACTACGTATCAGAGTGCTGAGAATTGCAGAGGATACCCATCTCCTTGGGCACAACAATCAAACTGATTCAATTTCACAATCCTGATTTGTGCTGAGAGATAATAACTTTAGTTCTAAGTCAACAAAACCTTGTCGGCACGGAAGATCACTGACTGGAACAAAATGCCTGTCATCACCTCTTCCACCTTCTCCTCTCTTTAATAGAAGCATCAGTACAATGATAGAGATGAAAGTATACACCAGATAAGTTCAGCAACATGTGATCAGGCACACTGCTAGTGGCCTTTCCTCACAGAGAGAGGCAGAAGATAAAGCTGACAGACAGAAATACACAAGAAACTGAAAATTATACAGAAAAGCACACAAAACCAGAAACAGCAGGAAGTCAGAAATGAAAATTGCCTGTCTTCTTGATTTTATTATTGTGTCAAGACTTTGACACTGTTGATGACAAAGGCTATCTCCTTGTATCACTTCCCTCTGAGCCATCAGACATCAGCAGGGGGGTCTTGGAAAAATGCAGGATTGCACCATTTGCAGACTGAACATGCTGCACATATTGACAAAAAAAGAAATTCTAATGAAATTTCCTGAAAATGTATTAAAAGTGAAAGTAAAAGTATTTAATATTCTCATAGTTTAGTTTGTTTGGCTTTCCAAAATCACAGTTTGACTGACATACATCAACACGTAATTTCTCGTTAGTACAAAACATTAAAGTATATCGATTTCTTGTAATAACTCCTGTATAATGTGGAGTACAAAGCAGAGTAGAATATTATGGAACTCACAGCTGATATTTATGTTGAGATTTGTTGTTGTAGAAGAGAATATACATTTCTGTGGGATGATGATAATATCACTGCAGAACCAGAGAAAGGCTCTAAATACACAACAACATGCACAATCTCAATCAGCTCAGCTGAAATCACTGGGGCATTTTTTTTATTTGGTTGATTGTTTAATCCAGGCCCATTGGCCTCTCTCTTAGGCACTTTACCAACCTTCTACAGAGCATTTCTTTGATTTATACTTCCAAACAGGCTTTACCATAGTGCTGGTCTGAGAAATGTAACTGCTGTGTTTAGATACAATGAGAGGTAGGAGTGCAGGGGAGTTAGGGCAACATGACACACAAGGAGAAAAGGAAAGATGGAGAGGAATGGAGGTGATTGAGGGAGGGCAGTGGGTTTAACAGGCTGCTCCCTCCTGTGAATAAGAAACAGTGGTAATCAACTAAGCAGCCGTGGTACAGTGGTCTTAATGTGCTGTCCCTGGAGGAAAGTGCTGATTGTGACACTGGGCTGATGTAGCTCCGCACTGTTTGCAAGCAGACCAAGCAAAACTGGGAAAATAATGGAATATGTAGCTGAGCATAATGGGAAATGGCAACGGCAGGTAAACTGCTTTCAGATGGTGCAGCGGAAAAAAACAATACGCTCTCACAAGAGTCCAGGCAATCCATTTTATACACAAAAGCTGACGGCATGAAGCCCAGCCCAGCTGTAGGAGCATTCCAATCTCCACACTTGGAAATGCATGGTCATATGCTGTGGGAGGTTTAAGAGTACCTGGTGTCAGGAAAATTATAGAATGCAAAATGATTTATGAGACATGAGGCATGAAACCGTAATCCCTGGTTATGTAGAGAGTGTGTATCAAATGGCCCTTGTCATACTGCAAACTCTATTGGAACAGCAAATCTACAAAGTTAATAGGAATCATTAGATGATGTAATGTGCTAAAATGCATTTGTGTATGTATTGGAAGGGCATGGAAGTAATGTTAGCTAACCTGCTAACCTCTATGGGAGATTATAGTAAGATAATAGGCTAGCAGAAAAGACAGCAGCCTGAAGACGGTTGGAACAAACTTTTTAAATTTGGCCTTGTGGATCTAATGTGAGTGAATATTCAGCAGCTTCTGAACCGTCTCTGTTCTATAAGCGTTTTGCATTGTGGGACACAGACGGCAAGCTAGACTGGATGAATACTAGAGATTTTTTCCAAATCAGTACGACAGGTATCTTTGGCATACTGCATATAACATACTACATTTGAGCCAAATCAGAATGTACTGCTAGTATACTCTGCTGTTTCAAATATGGTCTGTCCTTGTGTGTGGTGTGGGCATGTCTGTTCCTCATTCCTCTCCTCCATACCTGCCCTGCATCATGCTTGTTATCACTGCACAGTTCCCAGCTCCTTGTCTGCTCTCTCCTGCCACCAGTTTCCCTATTCCCTCGTCAGCTCAGTTTGTATTTTAGTCCTGGTTTTCAGTTCAGTCTTGTTGGATCCTTTGTTCAGTTTTGCCAGGGTAAGGTCTGTTCTGTTTGACCTGCCTCAGTATTAAAGTTATTCTTCAGTTCCTGCTGCCTCCTGCATCTTGTTTTTGGGTCTATCCTCTGCAACCCACCCCAATGAGAAACAAAATTCTTCTGCCGTGAATATGACTACTACTAAAATGAAAACTACAGTTTGTGTACAGTTTGGGGATATTATGCTTTTAAAGAAAGTATCATATTACATGGCTGGAAAAATAATTGTTCTAGTGAACATGTTTAGGTCTTGCATCAAACGTTAATAAATTAAGTAGATGAAAATCCAGATCCTATCACTTAAACAAATAAGCCGACATGTAAACAGAGAGCATCATACTGACTCAAACACTTTTTTACCAACCAGTTTCTGAATTAATTTATTCCTGTATGCACTGAATGCTCCACAAGACGGCAAAACCCAAACAGAGACAAATATTCACACAAAAACCACACACACACACACACAGTTACCTCAAGCAGCACCTATCATGGCTGAATGCTGAAGCCAACTGCAGAAGTGTCATAAGACGCATCTTGTCTAATGCCCTGTTCACACATACAGACTCAAACACTGGAGACGCGACAGGGTGCCATCCATTCATTCATTGTGAATTCAACCATGAAGACATGCTGATGCCACCCAGCACGACTCAGAGACTCAAGGCCCCCAGCAGCACAATGTGAGAATCTTGATGTATAGAAATGTCCTCTGACACATGACAGCAACATCTTGGAGAGATCTAATCCAGCTTGTTTTGTTTTCTTCATGAAAAGGTAGCGCAGTTGTTTTCTACTCCACAACAACATAAAAGAAGTTGATGGAGGAAAAGCTGTTAGTTGCGGTTAACAGTTTTTTTTCTACTCTATAACAGGCTTCTGGGACTTGAATAAGAAAAACAATGTATGAAAAACATTGCTACTTAACATCTGCTGGTATTGTGGCACTGCACTAAAATCATAGCCTACCTGGAGCAGCAGTGTGTAAATTACATGCTCAACACAAGCATGCAAACTCTTTTAGCATTTAAACTTGAAATTCATATGTGTGAAAGAGGAGTAATAAGACTCAGCGTCCAAAGATCTTGGAAGACTGTGGTGAAGTGTCAAATCATCTCTCTAATCATCCCAAATCATTGTCAATTAACATCTCTATAGCAAAGTTGACTTGTAATGACTTTGTTGGTGACAGTATTGAAAATTGCTGCTCCATTAAAAAGACGTCATGATGTATTTGATTTACAGATGTCCTGGCTCATCACTCAGTTATGCCTTTTGCTGCTTTTTGCCTAAGACGCTTTTTGCCCAAATTTTGGATTTTCTGGCTCTAATAACAATGGCATTGATGCAGTAAAGAAGTTGAAGAAGCCTACACATATGGGTAATAACACTTTGACTCCATTTGTATTTTTGTATCTTAAGATGTCAGGGGATTAAAAGAACTCATGACTCTTTGATAGCACTGTTGCATTGTGGGTTCACCATGTATTTGTCCAGCTGAACTGTAGGAACTGTAGGGACGGTAGTGACGGTAGTGACGACAGGCCTGGTGTGCTCTAGAGAACAAACGAGCTGAAACAAAACTGGAATGTGTTTGTTTGATGGCTTGTTGAAAATCCGAGTGCGGCTGGGAGGCAAGCGGATCTGTCAGCGGTCTGAATGGATCATAGCCATCGATGCTGTGCAGCGTTGGCACAATTTTCAAAGTCCGATCCATCTGTCAGTTATATGTGTTTGTGCCTGTGGGGGGAAAGTGAAGCGTGTAACCGGTAGGGAGCGTGCCTGTGAGACTGTCGATGAAGTGTTTCCCCAACACTGAACGAGGGCACAGAATAGACGCAGGAATCACGTGCGCTCTTTTTTTCATCGGTTGAGTTTGCATGTGTCACAAGTAGAACCACAATGTGCCAGTTTCACAGTACACAGTGCAGTCAGAATACAACACAGCGACAATATGGTTTTATTGTTTGGGCTCAAGGAATGAAACAGTGACTGGTGGTCTGAGGTTTTTAGTTTTATTATTGTTTTATGAATTTCACTGAACCTCAGAGACTGAAATAAGCATTTCAAAATGCATTTTAGCCGGGGGAGTTTGTCAGAGACCTTTTATGCTCACTGCTACAATTTTAAGAAACTGCTAAAGGTCCAATCTAAGAAACAAAACTACAATTACTTGTAAAAATTGTCCCCAAAACAAAAGAAAACAGGAATTAAAGGTGGTTGCAGCACAGGTAGAACATCGGCAGATATTTTTGTCTCTTTTTGCAACTTAAAAACTAGCAGACATGAACCATCCCCTACCACTTGCTATTACGTCTCTACCACACAGGCTAAACTGAAAGCCATCGACCCAGAATCAAGTTTTTTATTATCTCTGTTGCATTAAATAATTTCAGAGGCTTGTGTTCCTTGCCCGGATCATGCCAGATACAGTGAGCAAAGGGCCGATAGTCATTACTGCTAAAAAAAATGACCACCCAGTGAACACCCAGGTTGACAAACATCTAAAGTTTAATTTCAAATCTGTTCCAGAATTAGGAACTGTCAGACTACTTCCTCTCTACAGACATACCCTAGTGTCTTTGTGTGTACTGTTTTGCCACGTGTGTGAGCATACACATGCATATTAGTTGGACACAGAGAAGCAGCTTAGACCAAATGAAGTAAACACTTGGAAGGATTAATGAGTAATTGACAAGGCCGCCAACACAGAGACTTAATGGAGCCAAGTCATCAATCACAGGGATTAGTCAGAGGAAAACATCCACAATGCTCTGCCCAAACCATCTCCGTTAATCCTCCCATTCCCCAATCCATCTCTCACTCTTTGTTCCTCTCTTTAATTTGAATAAATGCCTTAGACCACCTGCACACACGTACACTGTACGCACATATCACTGCAGGGCGTGTGCAAAATACAAATGAGACAATGTGACAGACAGTATGTGCGCGGGAAAAGATTTACACTGCAGTGATGAACAGATCAGTATAAGACTGTAACTACCTTGCAGTTTTTCTGTCCCTCTCTCTTTTGAGCCAATCCTTTCATCATACTTCAGTAAGTCACTCCATGAGATTGGTATCATTATGCCTATAAGACCTCTATACTATAGCTGTTTATCATTTTAAAGTGAACACAGAGAAAGATTGATGCTGGCTCTCTAAAAGTGACAGGATGGATACAAAGAAACGTTTAGCTGTTATCACTGTGACTGTGCTAGTGAGGAGGCAACAAAGCAAAATCTGATGTGGAAGACTTCAAAACAGACCTGTCAACAAATTTTTATCAGACAGACAACAGTTGCATTTTCAAGCCAACAAATACTAAGTAGAGCTTGAGATGTAAACACACTGATGAATGTCACATTGAGCTAAATCTGTGAAGTCTGTGAGGCCAGATGATTGAAATGTGACCTTAGAGATGTGTTATGTGCATTGAAGTGGGAAGATGAGGGGCAGCTTAAATGAACAGTTTAACAACTAACAGACTAATCAACAATTTTCAGCTTCTAAAATATGAAAATTAGCAGATTTATTCTGTTTTATAATCACCTTTCATCAAATACCTTTGGGAAGACAAGAAATTTGAGGATGTCACCTCTGGGAAACTGTGATAGGCATTTTGTCACTATTTTCAGAAACTAAAGAATTATTATTTAATGAAAACTGAACTTAATACACGAATATACTAAAACATAATTACACACGTTTTCCATTTACTGCAGTTGCATATGAATGTAGTCTTTTTAGAATAAATAGTCCCAAAATCTGCAATATGAGCTTAAGAAACTAATTTGTAGTGCATTTCTTTTTGTGATTTCACCACATATGAAGCTTTCACGAAAGTTCAATGAGGAACATCTTTTCTCTCATGCTCTGCCATTATTCCTCTATGGGTGAATTTCCCCACATTCCCCATACTAACCTGGCTTCATCATATTTAGCCAATTATTTTTCTGCCCAATTAGCCCCTGGATACAATTCTTTAAAAACCTTTAAAAGTCTTTAAACCCTGCTTGTGGCTTTATGTTTGATTTATGTTAGACAGGGGATGCTCGGAGATGAAAAAATAATAAAAGGACAGAAACAGCTGATTGGAGCTTTTCCATGGACTTCGAAATTTGGTACTACATTGGTTCTAGATGGATTTCAATGCTCTTGCTGATTATTGATTTTTGTATTGCGCTTAGTGTTATGAATTTTCTATTAATCTTTTGTAATTACCTTTTCCAATCCACAGCTCCTGCTGCACACTAGGCCGTCGAAGGAGAGCACGCTTGCGCTGATCAGTTTTTTTGTTTGACTGTTTCTTTGGTTGGGAGTCTGTGCTGTTTTGGGCCTTTGCGATATTGTATGTGATTGTGGGTTATGCAAATAAACTTGTCTTTACATAAGGATACGTTGAAAAGGGTTTTTGTAATTTACTGATTAATTTATTCATTCGTGTGAGTGAATAACCACAAAAATGAACTCCAAACTAAAGGAACAATGGCTGAGATTTCTGGACCTCCTTGCTACTAACCGCTACCTAAAAATGCGAAAGAGGATAGTCCCACTGTAATTACAAAGCGATCAACATGGAGACTGCAGAGCTTGAAACTGTTGTAAAAGAAAAAGAATATCAGAATGGCTGGCGTGGCCATGGATCAATCTACCCCCCACTCATTCCTTTACACCAGCTCATTAATCAAACTCGCCTCCTATAGCTCCTCTACTCCCTCTCATATCTCCTGTATTGAGCGCCATAGCTCTCAGCGGCTGTTATTTACGACGCCTCCTCCCAGACACAGATGCCCGACATCACTGATATTTACTGAGAGAGGGCAAGAGAAGGACAGATAATGAGCGGACAGATAATGAGCAGCAAATAATGATTCGTTTCTCAATCTCAGTTCAAGTTAGTCACGTTCTGCTTGCTTCTTTGCATCTGAATATAAAGATACCTCTCTTTGATCCATATTGTTCAACTGAGAACAGCTATAGTCATCATTCGTGTCTCTAAATTAGCTGTGATGGGTCTGTCACATCATCAACAGAGTGAAGAATGAAACTTTGACAAGCAACAGCAGGCATGGTTTCATTTGCCAACGGAACATTGAACATTATCATAAAACAGTTCATGTTGAGAATTCCAGTGGAGCCCTTTCATTGTGCATGTGTGTGTCTGTGCTTTGATGTCCGAGTCACTCTGTGCTCTCACTGTCATTATATTAATAGGCCGTGTCTTGCTCTGAACTTGACAAAAGCTGAATTGTGCCCGCAGGTGATTGCGGCTGCTGATGGCGTTGGATTCCAAAATCACACCAAATCAATTAAAGGGCTCCTCTGCTTGCAGAATCATTGATGTACTTCTGCGTTCAGACTACAGCTCCACCTGGAGCCATCGGGAAAGTGTCTGAAATATCAAATGGGAGGGTTTTAAGTAATTATCATTGCGTCAGCTTAGAGCCTTGCTAAAGGATGTGCCAGCACAAATTGAGTCACAGTGATTACAACAGTAAATTCAAAGAGGGGTAGATAAGTGAAGGTGTTCAAGTAAAACTGTAAATCAGGCCAAAAACACTCCTTTATTAAGCATAGTGGAGACAGAATATATACATACTTTTCTCATTTTAAGGTCTTATTCTTGAAGAATATATCCTTATGTTTATGTTTTTTTTGTCTGTTTGCAGGATGTCTCAAAAACTATAGAAATTTGGAGTTAAACTATGGGCCATGAAAAAGCCGCTCAGTTTATGGGTGTGAATAGCATTACCCTGTGGCACTTCACATTTTTACTCATAACTCCTGGACCATAATACATAAAAACATGTTTTCCCGACAATCCCTGATTGAAGACAAATACAATTATCCCACTCATCAATGTGTGAATACATGGTTCTACCTGGGGTTTTGCAAAACATTTTATAACTACTTCTCCTCTTTTTTGATACTGCATGCCAGACCATTTAATATAACTGGTAGGTATAGCCTTTTTAACATAAACTGCCAAACCAACTAAACAGCAACAATCAAACCTCAATAGCTAATGCATCGTCAACTCAATGCTGGAATCTGAACGGCCATCACTCATGAGTCTGACAGTTCATCTTTGTACGGCCGCAATGTTCCCAGAGAGGACTCTCCATCTTCTCCAAAATTCACAACTGTCATGACCTGTATTTTAATACACCTCAGGATTTACATACAGACAAAAATTTTCTATCATTAAAATCACTAATTCATAGGGCGGCTCTAATCAAAGATTTTCCTTGTCCTAGTAACAGTTCAAGCCATTAGTTGACTAGCTTTTATGACACTTTTATGATATATATATAAATGATTCAAACATACATTTTCGGGGGGCATTAGAAAATGATTTGAGTTTAAGGGCCAAGAGAGACTGTTATGAGTAACACTGTTGACACTGTACTGCATTACAGAAAAATGCAAATCCATACTAATAAGCCTTTAAAACATACATTTTACAAGCACAGGGCCATAGCGAGCTGCTGGCAAAAACAATAATGGTTCTGAATGTGTGGAAAAAACAGGAAGGAGACTGTATGAACATTGTGATTTATTTCATTACAGAATGATATGATCTCAAAATGATCCCGCACTTTGGATTTCCTGCCCAACATATAAACTTTCTGTAAATAACTATGTGATTATTACAGGGACGAACCGAGTAAACGCTGATGTTTTTTTTCATGCCTGACTGACTGACTGTCGCTCCTGTGTCCTTTCTGTGTCCCTCTTTTCACATTAATGCCCTCTAACATTTCAATCATGCCACATAGGTTTTCACCAAATTTTGGAAGGTGCAGCTCCCGAATGGAGCAAAAGATAATGTACAGAGTATTTTATAATGGTGCAAATAATTTTGTTTGGTTTATCTCGAAATATACAGGTGCTGTTAACTGCTATGACCAGTACAACAAACACTCACGACAACTAGTGGGTAAACTCTGATGTTGAAGGACACTTTCACCTGCCAGAATTCATACACTCACAGCTGCAAATGAGCACGCATTAGGAGTCAAACAACTGACTCTCTAACCAAAACCACCTCACTGCCCTAAAATATAGCATCAGCTTCTCCATCTGAAGGCTTTATTCATCTGCCCTCATTTCCTTAAAAGACACTGCAGACAGGAGACATGAATTATGGAAAGCAGGAACTACAACACCTTGGTAGGAGCTAGTGCATGTCTGAATAGCGTATAAGATGGTCTCATTACACACCACTAAACTGTGGGTGTGAGCAAAGTCTGCGTGAGTATGTATGTCTGTGTGTGTTTATCTGCATCTGCATGTGAGTGTGTGTTTATCTTTGTTTTCAGGCGAGTTTGTTTGTGTGTGGGAAGATCAAAAGACTGTGGAGGCAGTAAAGTTTCTACTGTGGTACCTGGATAAGAACTTTTTTATGCCTTTTTAAGAGCTGCTGCACATCTCCAGTGTAGATAGTCTCATTATGCATCACTAAACATGTATACATATGTAAGTATACACGGGTTCCCACTAATATCAAATTGCATTTTTCTTTTCTGTTACAAAATATAAATCCAGAGTTGGCAGGCAAAATATCTTCATGCTAATAATGGAGATGACACTAGTGGAATGTCATTAGGTACCATTTGTCTCATTAGTGTCAAGACTGTGGCTTCATTTTACCAAAGTTGATGTCATCATTTCAAAGATTTAACTACTGGGCACATGACGGCTCCTACTTCAATGTAAAGCCAGCCTAACCTTAGTGTATGCGAGCTAGAGGTTTCAACTTTCCACATCAAACTTGTGCCACTTGAAATTGGACAGGGCTGTCATATATCAACATATTAACAATAAATTAAAAGACCAATTTACATTATTTTATCTGCACAAATTGCTTTTCACAATTTCAGTTGGACTTTGAGCAAATCTGAAATGAAAAATAGAAATTTTCAAATTTCAAATGGGTTTGATACCATCACCTTTAACCCACAGAGCAGAGGAGGAAATGTGTGGCTGCAGGCTTCTCATCAACATGCCAGTCAAATAGCAAGCTGAGTCCACAGGAGGTCCCTGGGGTCTGACATCACCGTGGAGAATGGCGTATACCACACACACAAACACACTCTTCAAGGTACACAGGTTCACACAAACATAAAATGTCCGCTTCACAATGTTCTTTTATGCAAGCGCGCACACACACACACACACACACACATGCAAATAGTATGCAGCATTTGTCTTCGGTCACCTTTGATGTGCACAGCAGTGTTGCCATGTGACAGTGAAAACAAATAACACAACAGAAAATGACTAAAACACAATAAAGCAAAGCAGTGAACGATGAAATAACCAGAGTGCTGTGTATGGAGCGTTACTGTGTGCATCATTTTAAGGAGATTTGACTTTTAAAAGAGCACTTTCTCCCATGTGTTCATGCCAGTGAATAATGAACCTTAAGTATACACTATAATGTTTGTTATGAATTTTATATTTGCTAAAAAAATCAATTTGTTGCCATTTATTTAAAAAAGAAAAGAAAAATGAAAAAAAAAAAACAGTTAAATTCAAATTGTAATGACTAAGTCTGATCATCATAATGGCATCTTATTTACTTTAAACTGCTTTTGGTGTTCTGGCAAAAGTGAAAACATGGCTAAAAAGTTTGCAGCTGAACCATTAATTTTGTTTTTACCTTGACTAAGGACATTTCTCTTTTCATTTTCTATTACACAAAGCATAGTCTTAGCTGTTGTCATCACAAGAAGACCCTTTTCACTGCAGCGGCGTGCACAAGGACATAAAAACCAGGGTGAAGCAGCTCTGTACAAAAATTTGTTGTTTTTTTTAAGAAAATCAAAAAAGGATGAGGTATTGACATTGCATTTATTGACACAGTATGTGTCTGCTCTTTAAAGAACATATAAAAAGACTGGATTTCTATCACACTGAACAAATATGATTTCCTACAGTACATAGCAGAAAGCGTACTAAGATATAAGGACATGTGCTGCAACAGTATTTGATTTACTGTTATGTTTGAGTTAGGTTTATACAGTAGAGAGGGGTGAGGAGAAAGAAATGATGGGAAGTGATGCAAATGAGTACAAGGGAGGAAAAGAGGAGACAGATTCATTTTTTACTCCCCTGAAGTCTTACAGGCCCTTTGTTAAAGAGAAAATACGGAGCCACAGCAGTAAACTATAACCCTCTGCATTATCCAGAACTGACGTTACATCATTTAGCAAATATGTACTGTTAGAGGGAGAATAAGTGCAGCAGCAAAGCTCTCTTGTATGTAAGCTGCTGCACCACACTACCAACATCAGTCAGTACTAAATAGATTAGACTGCTCTTTTTCAATAAAATATTGATTTAATCTCTTAAATAAAATCATCTTCATGTGGCAGCACATCCCTACCACACATGATATTTAGTGTAACATATCGGAATCCTAATCAGCCATGCCATAAATGAATCAATACTAGTGCCTGACAGAAAACCCACAGCCTCTGTGACACCTACAGATTTAACACCAGCTGGTTTATTTTCATATTTTGTGCCTCTCGTTTTTCCTCCTGGTCCTTGTTCCTGTCGGCCACAGCAAAGACATGCAGAGAGAAGTAGTTCCAGGAGAGTCATGGTGAGGCTTTCAGCTCCACTAAAATCCCTGGATCAAGAGAAGCAGTGACAGCCAAATATCATGCAAGGATTCAGGTAATAAACAAGCTTGATCATTCTTTGCCAAGAACAGCACCAACTTCTACTTGATCTGCTTTCTGCTGAGCAGTCTGGACTAGGAAACCTTTGTGAAACATGAAGAGCTGTGATTAAATAATGCTGTATCACCAAAACAAAAAGCAAAGAACAAGAACAGGTGCCTGTTCTAAGAACTCCTTAAAATATAACTTCTTTATGGGTTCCCTGTTCCCGATGTGCCTTGCAAGTTTAAAGCCATTTAGCGCTTTTATTTAATATGAGTTTATGAACATACTGAAGCTTTTTATGAGGTAGTAGACTGGGCGAGCAGTCAGAATCCTGCAGTCAGCACCTATAAATAACCACTGCTCAAAACCAAGTAGGAGTCGATGCCACCCAGGTCCTTGGAGGACACTTAAGGGTCGCAGCCAATTAAAATATACAGCTGAGTGGGACAGGTGTTCATGAATAATGCTGCGCAAACCGGTGCATTTGTTAGCCTCTCTGCACAGGTTTCCCACCTGTGTCCACCTGCAGTCAATGCAGTCAGTGCAGCCTGATGCAGTAATAAAGCTACTGCATTATGCTGAAATGAACTAAAATTCTGGTGACAGAAATGTCTGTAACATAAACACATAGATCTTAAAGTCTGGAAAAATGAAAGCAAGAAAATCAGTCAAACAAGGCCAATTGAAAGCTCACTCTTGCTTTCCCTATCCCACTTTCACAAGAGAAAGTGACACCAAGGCTCCTTTCACAAGGTTAAGACTGTCTTTACTAGAAAACAACAACGTAGGCAACTTGATCAAATGCTTAAAATGACTTGTATCTAAATGTTTCTGACAAGCAAGCTCTTGTGGTGCTGCGAATAATGACATTACATCGGTGGGATGATGGATTGGGTTGGGTTGGATGTTGGGAGGATAAAGTGTGCAGTTCACATCTGTCTCCTCCTGACACTCCAAACTGGTCTCTTTTCCAATGACCGGATTTAACGCTGCAAAGTATTAGTCAGTCAACGCGCTTACCATCTCAACTAATCAATTTCCTGGGGGAAACCTGTACATTATATAGAACTAACCCGAACCAGGTAGTTATAGTTGCCTAAACCTGAAACCTTTAAGCACTGAGGTAGAAGATCGAAAAACACACTATTATCATGCTGGTCAAAATAGGTAATTTACTCTGTGACGGAGTGGTCCTCTGAGCTGAAGTTAATCAGAAGAGGCACGTTTGGCTTTTGTGGTGGCCACATTCTTATTGCCACATCCAAAACTCTGATTGGTAGATTAACTGTTTCTACAAGCAGTGTTGTCGATGAGGGTTTTGATTTAGAGGGCAGGCATTTCAAACTCTGAGCCAATGGATTAGCTGCCTTATTATTTTCGCGTTTGTATCCATGTCTTGTAAATGAGATTTTGTTCAGACGGCATGCGCTTGACTATATGTGAAATTATAGTCATTTCGGTCAAAACTGTTTAGGTACCATACAAGACGATTAACTCTAAAACTATCAAGAGGATACAAGGAATGTGGTAAGATTAGTCTGAGGTTTATGGTTTTATCTCTGGTAGCTTGATACTACACAAAGCTATATATGAAGTATATATGAGCTCTATATACAGACTGCCATACGGACTGAGACAAATGTCCCAACAATGATTGTTATAACTACCTTTGCAGAAAACAATACAGACCTAGTTTTGTAATATAATTTGTAATGTGCATTACATAATTACGCTTCTTTGCCGTCTTATAAGGAACTGTTTATGCCTTCAGTGATTTCAAATACCCATCGAAGTTCTCCATCTAAACTGTAACTGTGCTCAGCCTATCAAGTCACACTGACATAGCTATGCTCCATGCCAGTGACACGGTCTCTCTAATCTGAGATGTTCCATTTGCATCTCTGTCTCATTTCCTGTTTCATTCCTGGGCCGAGTTTTATCAGCTGAAGTCAAATTCGACAGAATTATCTTAATACTCTGACTGGGAGAATAGCTTCTATCATACTACTTCATGTATGCATGTTTTTCCTGCTGTGGCATTTCAGGATGTCATCTGTGAAGAAAGCTTAGAAAAAACAAAAATTTCCTCAACAAAGGAAGGGTAGTTTTTTTCTTTTTCCATTTTTTCCAGATCCGTGAAAATGTCCCAAAAGCCCCAAAAAACTCATTTCAAACAGAATTGTTGTCACTTCTAAAACATATTTCTCAAATGCTGGAGGATTTGTGCAGTTTTCAATCACAATTAGATCTATTTTTTTGTATAATGGAACTTTTAAAAGACATATTCTTGCAATACACTAACCCAACATAAAAAGGTTAAAACATTTGTGTCAAAGAAATCAAAACTAATGACACAATAAAACCCGCCTAAAGCTTCTTTCTGTATAGTTCTGCATATACAGTCCAGTCCTCACCGAGCAAAACAAATGGAAGCAGTTCTCAAGAGTTTTAAACTTAATTGCATGAGAAACAGTGTATATTAGACACATCTACACCATTAGCATCAAGGCAATCATTTTGAGGATTGGCATGCGAGTTCAGATAGATGTTTGATGTTGTTGCAGGTTTTGGTTTGTATCTACATAGCTGAATGCACTTACTGTAAGTTGCTTTGGATAAAAGTGTCACATTAATAAGTGTAATGTAATGTTATCTCAAGTGTACTGCTACTCACAAAACCACACAGGGCACTGTGCTGTATTTAAGCCTTCAGTGATCGGCTCACTACTTTGCTCAGCAACGTAGAAAACTCACTGCTGCCATTTCATAAGCACCCCAGCATCCACCTGTGGGCTTTGAGACTAACTTACCCTGGAGGGGACGTTATTGTCAAACCCCAATCTCTGCTGTGCTGAGCTCTGTGCATTCTTGCAGGGAGTGACAAGGTCAGAGCTTAGATGCGAAATATCAAAACTGTACATATTCTGCACACATAACAACTTGGCTGGCTGAAATACACTTTTGCTTGAAATTTTTACATTTTTACATGATTTCAAAGATTCTGCTGTACTATGACAATGTCATGCAACCTGTTTATTTTGTGTGTTCTGTATCTAATGTTACATGTTATCAGGAGGTAGCTGGAGCATGTGTTACTGTTGAGTTAACTGCTTTGTAATGCAGGACAATAAAGTTGAAACTTGACCAAAAGCTTTCAGATGTCAAATCTGCGTTTCAAATTGAAAATGATCTCACCAATCCTGCTCTTTGATTATTTGTCTCACTTTATTATTACAATTAACCCTCCAGAGTCTTGGGGTAAAATTACACTTTTAATTTTACCTTTGTGTTTCCCATTAAAACTGTTTAGCTTGCTTTCTTTGTGTTTGTGTCTTTGATGCCGACGGGCGGTCCGAGACTCTGAAGAGTTAAAGTACTGTGTGTAACCATCGTCAAACATCAGGATATGAATGAAGTGGAATATCCTGTGCTCTCAGCTTGCCACAAGTATTTAATAATTGTAAAAGAAATGGAGCCAAATACCTCGCTGACCCTGTTTAACATGTACCTCTGCACACACCGCGGTACTGTGAAGGGATACCAAAGGCCTCTGTGAAGGCATCACTGCAGTAACCTCCTCAGGGCATCCAGATCCTGTCAAACAACCCCTCCAGCATCCTGCAGTGCTGCTCTATCTTATGAGTACAGCGCAATACACAGCTGTTTTTCATGCTTTCAGTGCTCAGCTATGCAGAAAATTAACTCCAGCGGCTAGAGCACATCCACACAGGCTAATCTAAACACAGCCTCTAAGTCTATCCATCCCTGGGTCTTTCTTCCTCTTTCTCTTTCTCTCCTGGACATACAATCCAGATGACGTTTCTTGAACACCCTCTTTCCATCAAACATCCATCTCCACCTCCACATCAGCTGCAGTCAATCACCTGTGCACTATTTTACACTACTCACAAAAAGTTAGGGATATTCGGCTTTCAGGTGAAATTTCAGGATGAACCACCACCAATACATTTCCTGCTTCAGTTAGAATTGGTATTTTAACAGTCCTCCTCATCGTGCTGTTCACATTCTGACATCATGAGACCAAGACGACACCATCAGCAGCACCTCAACACTGGAGGCTTCAAACAGGTCCTCAGACAGAAGTGTCCACTGAGCTTAGAGGGTCACAGAGTGTCATCAGCAGGTTGCAACAGAGATACAGAGACTGGAACAGTCACAGAAAGGAGAGGAGTGGACGTCCTTTGGCCACATCCCAATTTTACGTTTACCCTCGTTTACCCTCCACTGTTAGATTTTCTTTCAATAAATTGTTTAAGATGAAGAAACTACCATTGCATGCTGATACTTAAATGTCCTACTTTCATGATATAATATCACTGTAGCATTCACTTTTTACATTTTCCATAAATTTCACCTGAAAGTCGAATATCCCTAACTTTTTGTGAACCCTGTATTTGCAGGCACGCATTCACCCCTCTGCACTTTATATATCAAATCCCACACTGTGCTCTAATCCTTTCGATATTCAGCAGGTCTGCTACCAAAAAGTCGTTGATCTGTATTATCAGTCGAGCAACATGCCAGTCAGTGTCCTCAAAATAACACGAGATAACAGCGTAGCGGACCCTTGACGGAGTGGTGTACAAGTGGTTTACTATGGGGTGTACTACAAAGTGAGACTAATGGTTTAACGAGGTATGTTCTTTTCATTTCTTGTATCACTATGAGTGACAAAGCAGTGCAGTTACAGTCACACAACATACATGTATTGTTGTACCACAGGTATCTACATGCTTTCAGTTGGTGATGCAAAAAAGATTCTTTTTTCCCCATATGATTCAGGTTATATTAACATTTTACATTTTACACAGCACATCCTCCATATACTAAAAGAACGATGAAGGCAACTACAGACTATCTTGGACTATGTTTTTGTGCTTTGTTCTGATTTGCTGCTGGTTTTGCAGCTAATAGAGTGCCAATTAGAAAATTGATTAATCTATTTATCATATAATGAAATACACATAATATTCAATAAACAAAATTCATTTCACTTTGATTTGGTCAATAACTATGATTTCCTCTCATCCCTCATTATGGACAGCGACAGTCCTAAATGCATGTCTTGAGTGTAATGTTTAAATCTGAAGTTTAAAGTTTAACCTCTACACGAAAAAGTTGATAACCACCGTTGTGATAGTTGCCATCTCTGATTGGGGCTTTAGATTTTGTCAAGCCAGCTCAGCCTGGCTATTTCCAACTCGCTTCATTACACCCCACTTATTTTAGGATTTTGGTTTGGATCAGCTACTTTGGATAGATTGTAATAGTCATTATTTATGTATTTATAGATAATGAAAAACAGGGGGCTTCCCTATGAGAAGTAAAGACACTAAAACACGAGTTGCTATTTTAGTAATTTGGTCTGCTGTGGACTCTGGTCTGGACAGCAGTATAGAGTTACTGTCATATGGTGGAGGCCATAAATCATGTTCCAGATGCAGTGTATCCATTAAATGAAAAATATGAATGAATAACACGACAGGAACCACTAGCACATCAAATCAGATTCAACTTATCAAAATTCCAGTTGGGGCACAGCCCCAGTATTTCTCCAATACTAAACATTATCTCTCAAACATTTTGCCTCTGCAGTGAGAGCATCGCCAGGTCTACTCTGGGTACGCACACGCACACGCACACACACATAGGTACACACATTTTATTCTGTTGTCAGCTGTCTATGTCACCGTGAGCTCCTTTTCTCCTCCTCCACACACACTTGTGGCAGTGGCAGGTCTAAAAAGACGTGGGAGGACAGGGGATGTAGAAACAGATGGGTGCTGGCACCAGCTGAAAACCCAGACTCTGACACTAATGGGCCTGAAGAGAGACAGAGAGGGACGGCCCCATCTGGGCCTGATACCGCTCAACCAGCCAGCAGCAAAACACAAATTTAGAAACACACAATAAAATGTCCTGTTGCCCAAACACAGCCAGGCTGCCGAAACTGTTCCACACCTACGTTCTGATTTACAGAAAATACTTGGCCTTAAATTTGGTTTCTCAAGTGTGTGACTTGAAAGTGGAGGTTGCTGAATGAATGTTTCTACCTCTGATGCAGGTACTACTTAGTTTTACTGGCTGTGTTAAAGGAGCATAACCAAAAACATGTGTTTGCAAATTTAAGACCATTTGTTATAAATTCAACATACAATACATTACAGTCAACCATTTTCAAAATTATTTATTTATTTTACAGTTTTCCTGCATTCCAGGCTGGCATTGGTGCAATCCCTTTCTGCTTTGGGTTTTTTTACTCTAGTGTTGAATCAGTATCTCAAAATGTGAGATTACATATTTGAAGATATGTTCTTGACACTGTGAGTTATAGTTCCCCTACCTAAACTATTGTCCAATATCAAACTCTGATTTAATCCAAATAATGAATCAACTCGACTCAATGATCTCTTTGTCTTGGCTTGCTGTTCTTGTTGTCATTCACTAGTGTTTCTTGTATTTTTCCTTTCCCCAGAGTTTCCTGTCTTTCCGTCAGGCCGCCCCAAAGCTCTTATTTCTGTCCTGAGGAGCCATGAGCAAGGATACATGAGAGGATACAAGGATACATCCTTCACGGAAGTCTTTTACCAGCTGACACGCCCTTTATTGGACATCAGTTATTGATTGGATGCTGCAGCTGATCAGACTGATCTGATACATAACAACATCAACAACAGACAATTTTTGTTATTTATTGGACTGTTTTCATGTTAATTTTTGTAACGGATACAACTACAGTCAGAGGGAGTAGGAGAATCTGTCTGTCAGCAAGAAACACTCATAATTCACATTCAGTCACATGTGAGGCTGATCATTGCTCTTTGTCGGTTTGTTATGAGTTATTCTACATCCTTTTAATTTTCCCTGAAACGTTTAGCCTAATGAATCACTTCCAGTGTTCAAACGACACCATAATCATATTCTGGGTTATGAAATAATATTGTCATTCAGCCAGTAGAAATGGTTCCTGAGACTCTGAGCAGGACTCAGTCCACAGTATAAATACAGAACAGGTCTACATGTTGGTCACAAACTTCATCAAACATCTCTACAGATGTTAAAGCTGATTGGCAGCTGGCCTGCCTGCCTCACCAGCTCTCTCTTCACCGACGCTCATCCACCAGTCCACCATGCCACCTCAAACAGCAGCCATGCTGATTCCTCATCTGCCTGCCCTGACTGCCACTCATTCCCCATAGAAATAGACTAATCCAATAAAACCCTAGTGTAGGCTTCTACTGTGCTCATATTAATATAAACGTTCCAAAAATCACTGATGTTGAATCCAGATTGGCACAATGAAAAAAAAAACATATGCTTGTTCTAAAGACAAATACACACAAAACACAAAATATACTTGATGTTTAATTTTAATGCTTGTCAACAAATACCTGAACAAGGCTAACCTTGGAATTGCTTCATTAGCTCGAAGGATGCAATCCAGTGTGGAGACTTAATTAACCAACATGCAATTAAAAGCGCTGTTGAAGCACATTATTGCTCAAATTGTTTGGCCAGCAGCTATATTTATGTTTGTTATAGTGTTTGTGTGTGTGTGTGTGTGGGTGGATGTGCGTGTGTGAAAGTGTCTGTGAGAGTGAGAGTGTGTGTGGGAGAGAGAGAGATATAAAATGTATTTGAAATTTGATATAATAGAGCCATTTTGATAATGTTCCTCATTAGCACACACATAAAAGTGCTGCTCTTCAGGGTTTACTGTGATTAAAGGATAAGAATAATGTGAACACTATTCTCAGAGGTTTGATCATAATAAGTTTCATTGTGGTTAATTATTGGACACTTTTTGATTTCTCTAATATCTATCAACCTCGACCCCAAACTGTAGAGCAGAGAACGTCTCTCACAGCAACCCTACTTACCATGAATCATGTGCTCACAGATTTAGAAGAAATAATTAATTTCATGCCACATCTATGAATCAGTGATGAGGCAGAGCACGTGGAGAAAGTGATGACAGAGTTGGGTCAAAAACTTTGATTTGCAAAGTCAGGTGATTTCATCATGGTAAAGATGTCATCAGTCTATAAAGTTTAATTTTGGTACTTTCAAGAATAAAGTCTTGGTGAAACCTCAACATTATAAAAGGTGAAGATATCTTTACCAAAATTGTCCATCTATTATGATGGTTTAAATGTGATTTAGACCAACAGCTCAGCTCACTCAAATCTAATCACATTCTATGAAAATGTAGGTCATTACATCAGAGCATTACACTACGATACTGCAAAACACTTAAACAGCAGTTGAGCTCCTTGCATTGTTGGCATTTTGCATGGCAGACATTTTGACATGTCACAGTAGGAAAAACACAGGTGTAAAGAATAAAATGAATGATGGCTGAAATCCATTTAGCTGCTTTAGTTTCAGCGTCTTGATTCTGTTTGTCCTGTTCACTGTCACACTCTCATGGCTGACTGGGACACTCAAACAGAACTGAACCACTGCTGTTGTTATTAGCAACACTAGTGTGTGTTTTTTCTGCTATGACTAGTCACTCCTACTGTATGTCATCACAGCTCTTAACGAGCCTCATCTCACGTTATTTTGTACTGTAATTATACTAAAGCAGGAAGATGTGGGCAACATTTATATTATGATAATGATTACAGCATTATTTCAATATTAGTATGTTAAAGATATTTATTAAAATATTCTTAATGACATTAGACAGTTAGTAACAAAATGCCATTTAGACGTAGCTTTATGGAGTTGTGGATTACGCTGTGATGTGCCATTTATTTACTGAAGCTTAAAGCAAAATCTTAACACAAACATAGGATAGGGTTAAAGATGTTAATTTCATAGCTTTTAAATTACACTATGTATGTATCCAGTATGTATAAGCAACAATCAGTGAAACATCAAATCAAAGATGGTTAAAATAATGACGATGTAAAGTAGAGCTGATGACTTGTTGCTTGTTGCTGATAATTGTAGATAGACAACCATTCACGCTCGCCCTCATACATATGTGCACATATTTCTGCCGGCCAGCAGGCTCAAATCTGGAAGGGGAAATCTGTGAGGCAACTGTGCTAACCACTGCCATTTGTAAAATGTGAATAAGAACATTAATGGACTGGTCCTAAAAACTCTTACAATGAGTAATGCCTTACTCACATTATAGGCCATAATTACACTCATACATACATGGAAATGTAGCCATTAAAAACAATTGCTGTTGAATTAGTGAAGATTTTTGGAGTAGATTTATTGTGCTTATAGTGTCTGTGTAATCTGCTGCACAGGTCATGAGGATCAATATCTTTTGAAAGACAAAGATTTATGTTTTACAACAACTTGGTAAATTTGCAGGCAGCAGCTTAGCAGAACTACCAGAGAGACTTTATCATCATATCTGTGCATTTGTCAGTGGTGGCCTTTTGAAATAAGGTTAGAGTCTGAGTCTAGAGATGTGACTCAACAGGACACATGTCATGTGGTATGACTCACTGTACGATGGTCACAGCCAATCAAATAAAACTCCGGTACCTCTGCAAAAACCCATCTGCTACATATAAATCACAGCATATTCAACCAGACATGCTGTATGCGGAAGATATGTGTCATTAACACAAATATATCTTCAAAATATACAAATATAGCTTGCTCTCTTTCCCAGGTTATCAAATATCGCTGCTTTGTCATTCCCTATGTTTGATACCGACACATAAGGCACCCTTTAGTGTCCGTATGAGATGCTACATCTGCATGGGATTCACAAATTATGTATCATTCCTATTTTAAACCCAAACCACCACCCTTTCCTAAACCAAACCAAATAGTCTTAGTGCTTAAATTGTCATAGCAGCAAAAGTCCGGTATACTCTGAGCATCCAATACTGACAAAGAAAGGTTTCCTGTGTGACGGTATTCGATACCCTGGGAATGAGAAGGGTTCACACAACACTTCACAGCAGCAAAGAAAGAAGCTGGTATGCAACAAGTCTTCCAATCTAAACAACAAAACAGCAATTGCTTTCCAAACCTGGTGAAGAAATTATTCAGAAGTGCATTCTCTGAACTGCCACCTACAGTTAATATTCAGTTACATTTAAGCAACTACAACTACTTGGAAAGGGTCATGAAAGATCATGATGTAATTAAAAGAGGCCAATGTGAAAAGCTGTTATATGTTAGAATCCAACAAGCAACATGTCAAATCTTCAAACAAATGTACATAAAACTGTATTGCACATTGTGCACAGATGGGTGATAACATCTATTAGTACTCCTTACTGTGGCATATTTTTGAGCTAGTAATCTACTTTTTTTCCTTACATTTGTCATTACCTTCACTACTGCTAGTCTGCTCTAAACGTGGGGAGTGACTCCAGAACTCCACCAGGCAAAGCTGCGGTCCAGACGACGAAGCAATGTCCTCCACATAACTTTATACCACACCATGAGTATTCTGCCTGTCCAATTTAGTTTACTTGCTCAGATTTTGTTGATTTTTCTTGATTTTCCTTTGATTTAGATTTCTGTAGGCAAAGCAGGCAAAGGCACATCTGGTGGAATCATAAGCATTAACTAGAGTGCCTGTGATCTGTCCATCTACCTGTCCTAGTTCATTAAAAAATAAGTTTATTAAAAAAGTGCCGTGCACTGGCCTGCTCATCCTAAAATATTAGAATGTAGAGTAACTTGCACTTTGAGTAATTTATTAACCAGGTACCTTCATTTGAGTGGATTACTTTCACTTGAACCTTTTTTATATTATTATATTAATTATATATACTATATTAATTATTATATTAACTTTTACCTGAGTATACATTTTCAGTAGTGAACGGACCACTGACATTGTGGCACATCTATCAGATGGGCTGCTGTTGTTTTCAGTTGAATAATCTGGAGTGACTTCATGGTAACTGTAATATATAATAAAAACATAAAAGCATATTAAAATTGTTCAAAATATGAAATGTCCTTGAATCTATTTGCCCCACAATAAAATATTCAATAAAAAACAAAAGCCTATTAAAAATGAAGCATAAATAGAGAACATAAAGAACACAAAGTCAGTTCAAAGCTGCTCTTTATGCCCTGTGGGAGCCCTGAAAGTCTCTCTCAGACATTTCAATTTAATTCATGACATCTCCTGAAAAGCTTATTTCAGCATTAGATCACTAGAGGGAGAAAAATGGGCAATCCTTCTGCCTGCAAAGCACTGTGATGTTGTGGAAATCGATGTGTAGATATGTCACTTTGATTTCCAGTTATGAGAATATTAGACCGTGTACTGTGAACATTTGAAATAATTGACCAAAGAGCTCCTGACAGTGTTTATAATGAGAGTCCTGTACAAGCGTTTTTTAAAAGGGGAATTAGAGCCACACTGCCTCACTTTACAACTAACCAGGCTATGCAGAATCCTGGGTGAGACGCCAGAACAAATCTTTCTTATTTAAAATGTAGCCTGAAATTGGCCACAGATATGCCTGCCTCAAACCTCCTTTATGTTTCATTCTGGGCTGTGCAGCATTTTTAGTTTGCACAGAGATTGGTATTATCATCAATGAACTGCAACATAACACATTTTCTGTATTTGTGAGTAATCAAAATATGAGATGAGCACAAAACAAACCAGATCAAGTCAAGTCATTTCCACTTAATGGTGAGCAATATGGTTGACTCCAACATCTTTGTGAGATATTGTTATAGTGTTTATTGAGATTTCATCGATTTTCTGGAAATTCAATTAAAAGTGTTTCTTAATAAAATAATGTCTGTTTTTGGATAATCCAACAAAGTAAATTACACCTGTTTTTTTTAAATATTCATGTAAAAATCCCTTTTTTGATATTATTTACCTTTAACCCATTCTTACTAAGCCACATTACGAATTCTCTCTTTAGAGAAAAACAAATATGTTAAAAAAATAAAATTCAACGAAAAAACCTGACCAGAGGAGGTGGGCAGAGCAAACAGACTAATTAAACTACAGAGCCGTCATGTGTAGCTGATGCATCAGGAAAAGAAGGAAAACTGTCCTGCAGTGACTAATCAGTCAAACTGAACTACTTTGAAGTGGACTAGGTTTTTCCAGGCTTTATTTAGCCTTAGAGGTTCCATTAACACTCAGATGTATGTACCTGATGCTATGAGAGCTTCAATTAAGTATACACAGCAAAATAGCAGACAGTGCACACATTCATCTCTTAGATGTTGTGTCATTTGAGTTCCAAACAATAAATATTTAGGACCAAAATATCTTCTGGGGTTGATATAAACTGGTTTTATGTTTCACAAATGGGACCATATTGTGGCCCGACCCGAGCTCACCAAGTCTGGCAAACATGACCTTCTGACCTCAGTATTAAACAACTGCCCTATGTCATCAGTCTGCAAGTTGTTCTGCAAAGCTGCAGGATATGGTCATCTGCCCTGTTCCTCTCAGCTGTCTGGGTGATGGGGGGGTTCAAGAAAAGAAAAAAGAGCTCCAGCATTAACAACAAACAGATATTTTGTCCATCACTTTTTACATTACATTCTAAATTTCAAAATAATGTATTCCTTTTGATTAATCTAATCATCTGACTGAATGTTGCTTATTCCTTGATTATGACTTGCCATTACTGGTGAAATTTGTTCTGGCATTAGATTCATATGAATAGTTTTGATATCTAGTAGAAATCAGTCAATCAATTCAACCAATTTATAACAAAAGTTATCTCAAGATGCTTTCCATAAAGAGCAGGTCTAAACCAAACTCTTTAAATAAGAAAGAGACCCAATGATTCAAGTATTGGTTGTTTTGTCTGGTTAATTTTTTTCCATCATGGAACAACATGAACACTCCAGGCTGTGGATTCAACAGCTTGACCATTTTAATTGGATCTGACTCAAATGGTTGATTGGAAAAGTCAGTAAACACTTGAGGCAAACCAAATAAGAGTGCCTGCCTGCAGTCAGTCATCAGCTACTTACATAACTTCAGAAGAAACTCTTTTCCCGTTTTGACAACAATGATTAATGTGAAAGATTTTGGGAAATTCTCGGCCAGAGTAGAGGGACACTTTAGCTGCTTTACCTTTAGACACCCTCCGTGCTGACAAAGAAATAATGCTAATTCTGTGCTTCTCATCCTAGAGTACAGGTCTGAATCCCAAAATAAATCTGATTAATGGGATAGGAAAGGAAAAACACATTTCTGCAACACAACAGTATGTTTTTTTTGTTTGGTCTGGGTTTTCCCTAATCTTTCTCCTTTGTTAGTGTGTAGATCATCATTACATAATCTTCAAAGTGTTTGTGTTACTGAAAACCCACTAATATTCGTGATCTTCCTGCATATGACACTATCAATCAGAATATATAGGAGGGACAACAAATACCATGTTTGTTTTCTGATCTCATAATGTTGAAATAATTTGCATGAATGCTGTGGATCATTTGTCCCACCAGGAAACTGTTGGCTGGCTAAGCTTACGCCTGTCATACTGTGTGAATAAGTGTCTTAATGCGCTGCTGTTGTTACAGATTCTGTATGTTTGCATTGGTATTTGTGTGAATGCTTGTTGACAACTCTGTCTATATGAAAGAGGCAAATTAAAATTACATTGAAATCCATCTCTAAGTTTATGAAAGCAGAGCGCACACACACACACACACTTGTGACTGATAACCCACTGTGAATGTCAAGATATTTCCTGCTTTACAGCAGCTTGATGTGAAGAGGATAAAAAAATCTAATCAAAAAGTCTAATCTTGATTTATGATTTTAGAAGCACCTGCATTTATTTTCACCTGAGTCAGCTTTTTGTTATTGAAATTTGAGAGAAGGAGAAGCAACCTTCTGTGTTACACTGTTGACTGTAGTAAGAGAGAAGAAGAGAACACAGGATAAACTCCTTATTCCCTCCTCTCAGGGGACATGACAGTGTATAACATAGAGTAAAGATGTGATTCAGCAGTACTCCTCTCAAAAAATGTTTCCGGCACAACAACAATGCCTTTTGTGTTATTTTATATACCTGCCATGTATGATGTAAGTAAATCAAAGAGGATTTTTTTGTGTGGGTAAATTTGAGGTGTCAGCTCTGCTGAACTCAAAGGAAAACAAGTATCACTGCAGTCAGTCTGTGTCGCAGATCAGCACGCTGCCTTGTAGCTTGGACTGATCCTGAGGTGTTAAGGTGCCATTTTTTCATACCACCAACAGGAGCCATTGCAATGTAGGGCACCATATATGATGTTACAGATGTGTTCATTTCTTAAATACTTCTTGTGGTAAATAATTATTTTCATTGAATCTGCTTTGACACTGCAGAGCATGGCAGCAAACACAACTAACATTTGATTTCATGCCAGAAAAACACTCATCTAGTTAATCTGTAGCAACTTAAATGGCTGTAATTACAATAAAAGAACAGTATGGTGGGTGTTGTATCACTTTGAGAATTGGCCTCTAAAATGGTTCACTTTGCATTTTAGAGTCTATCTCTCATTTTAGCGCAGTGTTTGACACATTGATTCTTTGTGTTACAATGGAGCCATGTTTCCTGAGCTTGGCCCCTCTTCTGCCACGCAGAAACATTTGGAGTGGGATCAAGAGGGGCACAGCAGAACTAGTTCAACAGACTGAGAAAAAAAAATGGGCAGAAACAACAACAGAAAAAAACATCCAAACTGCTTTTCTACAACACACCTGAGACCAGATTGCACACTGGGATCAGTTTGTCGGGTAATCAGATACTGAATGTGAGGCAGAAACGACTCTTTAGAGAAGCATCTCATCTTGAGTCAAGTATTGAATCTCTTCCACTGGGGTGCAATTATGGATATATTTGAATTTTCAGTTCAAATCCAAACAAGTTTACGTGTATTGACAACATTTACAAAAGTGAGGGTTAGAAATTAAAAAATCAATCTTTTTATTCATCCATAAAATCCTATTGTCCTTTTATCAATCAAAAATGTCAAAAATTCTTTGGTTACACAGCTTCTCAAATTTAGACTGTTGGCTGACATTAGACAATGTCACCGTGGGCTGTGAGAACTTTACATTTATTAAATGAAATGAAATATTCAATAACCCAAATTAAATAACAATCATTGGTTGCAGCGCCACATTCAAGATATCTATCTAAACAAATGTTGCATGACAATGTCACACAGATCTGATCTAATTAATGTTGGCTATTGATCTCTGCTGTCCCCCCCCTTCATTCTGTTTTGTAACAGTGATTATTTAAAGCTAATTCAGGTTTGACCACACTCTTACTGACACTACATAACCTATATAACGCCTTGCTGCTCTTCTGCACAAAAAAGAGCTTCAGACCGAGTAATTCATAGACTGTAAGAGTGCATCATGCATTCGTCCTTTTGCTGTTGTGAACTTCTATATTCTATTTTATTTGTGTGTATTGATGACTGGCCCCTGCTGCGGTGAGGTGAAGATGATTTTATGGCCCACATTGCTGCAGCCTAATCCATTTCTCCCCATGCTGGTGGATCCTAATGGCCCGACACGAGGCGGTTGGTGTGAAGGGGATGTTCTGCCCCGGCACAGATATTGACTCCATCGACAAACAGTGGCCTGAGAGCCTGGCCTACTTCTCCTGAGTGCATTTAGAGAGACACCACACAGCTCAGAGGGCAAGCCAATAAAAAAACCAACAAAGCATGTGACTCTGCTAAACGAACAGGCCCATGATGTATCAATATCCATACACACATGTGCATGTGCATCAGCACATGGACATACCAACCATATCTCATTGTGCAACAATACACAAGAAAGAGAAGAAAGTAAAGAAATAAAGTGAACAAAAAATAGGGCACCAGAGTTTGCATTTAGGAGTCTAGCTGCAGCACCCTTTCCCCTGATTAAAATCTAGTGTAGTGCCATTTTGATTGAGCCGCTCTAAATACTCCCTAAATACTGTCTACGACCGTATGTTACCCCTTTCTACCCATATGTTTTATTCACAGGAGCAGAAAGACACGTCACTGTTACTGTCAGTAAAACAGACACTCTGATTGATGAAACACAGTTTTTAAACAATATCATGTTATTTGTCAGGCCGAGACGGTGAAGTGGTACGGCTCAGGACTGTGTGTGTGTGTGTGTGTGAGCGGCCATGAATAAAGTGGGGCCGTGATGAAAGCCAATAGGAGATGTACAGCAGCACAAAGAGGACAAAAGCAACATAATTGCAGCTACGTGTGTCAAAGACAGTCCAACGTTCACTTTTCTTTTAGCTCTGGTTTGATCTTAACAAACTCCTGAGGGAAATATTTGCCTCTTTAGCTGCTAAATGACTATTTTCACCAGCTAGTTGCCAACTTTATCTTCTGTTTAGTGCTGGTACAGTGAGTTTTTAGAGCTATTCCCTGCTGAAAACATCAGCATGCTAAGTCTGGAAGTAAGGTTGATAGCAGTGATATCAAAACAGTAAAGGTGTGAACCAGAAAAACAAATCGAAGAGGTGTATTTTGGGATGGGGCATGCAGGGTAATAATGCAGGTAATAATTCTCTGTTGACTTGGCATCACATCATTCACATACAAATAGTCATGTGACTTATCAATATAAAATATTGATTATAGCCATTTTAATACTATACACTGTAGCAGATATTGCAGCAAGAACCAACTGAAAAAGATCAACAGTGGATGTTTTGCAGAACCATAATGTTTTCCTTAAAATGCAATTACCAATGTGAAATAGCTGCATATGGATAATTCGTATAAGACATGGTTAAAAGCCCCATGAAATTGCAATTTTACTGCTTTAATGTAATTCATTCTCTGATAAAAACAGAATAATACGGTGAGGTCATTACAACTGCAAAGGCAACAACAAAAAGTCAGGTTGAGGAGGAACAGATTGGCAGGATTTCTTGGCAAATTGTGATGGTTTATTGGTCTTTTCTTGTGCAAGATTAAATCAGCACTTGAAGATTCACCGTTTTCTCAGAAGCAACAGTTTTCTAAGAATTCTCCATTTCACAAGGTCTTAATATGTGTATGAGCATATGCATGTGTTTGTAGGACAAAGGGTTTAAAACTCATCTTCTTAATCCCTCTCTCCATATGCCTATATACTGCAATAGACCAAAACTACCAGCCTGTACAATAAAGAACTATAAACTATAGTTATCAACTTCAGACTTACAGACTACAGACTTACAAGAGGAAAGAAATCATTGTAAAAGGAAATCTCACATTTCCAACTGCTGACATCATTCAACAACATTAAAAACTGTTCCAGACAAAGCTCCTTCCAGCCTGTTTTTCAAGAGTTAAGCTGATTAGCTGCTGTTATTGATGTGTGTGTGTGTGTGTGTGTGTGCACGTGTGTGTGTGTCAGAGGATCTTATTGACTAGCTGATTAGTATTATATCAAATAGTTCTGCACAGCCCCTTATTATAAACATGAAGTTCTCTCCCTCAAACCATAAAAGTCCAAATGTGGTGCACTTTGATATCATAACATATAAGTACATGTTACAAATCACAGAGAGAAAAGAGATGAAGAAACTTATCAAGAGGAGGAAAAGCGCCTTTCAGAAGTAAAGATTTATCAGCATCCCGCAGCTTGAGCAGCTGCAACATACTGTAATATATAGAAGAGGAACACAGTGGAAATGAGATGTGAGGTAGGTGTATGACTGACAGAAAAGACTGAAATGGAGAAGCAGCCGGTTCCCTGGTTTTTCCTAATCCTGTTTAATTAACTTAAAATTCCCCAACATCTCATCAGACCATACACTGTGGAGAAAAAAGGCAGACAGATGTGTGGGCTGTCATTTCCAAAAACACTCCCTCTCTCTGCTACCATCAACTAGCGTGTATGTCTCTTTGCTTCTGACACTCACTCAATTCTCTCCAGTTCTCTCTATGAGTCTCTTGGAGACAGCTGGTCAGGAGAGGACCAGCTGCATAGTCTGTGTGCATGAGAGAGAGAGACAGAAACCCAGAAACAGGGAGGTCTCTTCATACTGCACCACTTAACTCTGAGTGGCTCTTAAACCACACGCACTAAAAGTGCACACACACACAGAGATCACACTAGGTAAGCCTTGCTCAGCTAGACTGCATATAGAGCCTGTGGGCAACATTGTCGTCATTAAATTATCAATTTCAAGCTACTTGTTCCAGTTTCAGAACTTACCTGTTTTTATACTGAAAGTCAATGAGATGTATGGGAACTTTTTCTGAATGTTTCCCTCTGCTCCAACAACTGCTGAGGCATTAAGTGCACATCAAGTCCATTAATGACTGACTAAAACAAGTATGTAGCCTGTTCTGTTCCACTATTTGTAGCCTGTTTGGTGGAGACTAAACTGAGTGGATAACATTGGACAGTCTGGTTTGTCATTGAAGGAAAAGCAGAGGTTTAATTGACAAGATTATAAATGAGTGCACTTCATGGAGGTGAGCTATAGTTCCTTGATAATGTGCATACTGGCTCACTGTAATTTCTTACTGGAGTACTTAATGGTACAGAGCTATCGTTAACGAAATTTGTTTCACTTCCGCTTTTCCTGCCATGACAAGACAAAATGTCTGACTTAAACCAATCAGCCAATAGTAAAAACAAATGAACTGGTTAGTCTCACAGGAAAGTGCCTTTATGTGCTATGGTGCTGCTAGCGCTTTAGTAAATAAAGGCAGGGCTGGGTATCAAAATTCAATACTTGTAGCTGAGTAGCAACTGAAATGTGTCCATTGCAACAACTATTGGAAACTGTCAAAAACTGGAAGCAGGCACTGACTGCTTGGTAGGAGTCTTGTTAAGTTATTCCTCAAAGTCAAGTCTTGAACTGAAAGTCAAGAATTGTATTGGAATCGGTTACCAAAAAACTGAAATGACACCCAGCACTGAACCTCACCACGGCAGATAACTCAAACCCTTAATGTCACCCACACATTACAATTATCCTCTAAACACTAAACAGACGGCTCAGTATCTACTGCACACTTCATCAACTGCATTCAGTTATTGTCCTCAAGTGACCGGCTCAGCAGCACTCTTGCTTTTACCTTGAAATTCCTCACTTTCTTCCATGACAGAAATACACCCACAATTTCCAGTCTTATGCCACATGTGGAGAACTCAGCTAAATGAAAGCTAAATGGTGATACTGTACGATAGCAGGGAAACAGACTGATGCTATGAGTCAGTATTGGGAGTGGGTGACAATGGCGCTGAGTGCCAACAAGGAGCTTTTATGATATAATAAACCTGGCGACTGTATCACTTTGCATTCATTATATGCCTCAGGTACATACCAGCCTCTCTGTGAGAAATGCAGTTCTGTACAGTGTTTATGGTTTAACAGTGTGTTTAGCACTTCATCTGAAGTAACAGCTTAGTTATCATACAGCTAAACTTCTCTGTCAAGTTGCTTGTTTGATTTGAAACTGCCGTAATGCATTGTTTCTTCCTCGCACAATCTGGGCATTTTTGCCTCAAACTTAGCTCTCCCTGAATGAGTGTGAGAGACACGCGCAGACATGAGTCCAAATTTGCTCTCAATGGATTTGCTGGTTAAATTTGATTAAAAGGTGATTTTTTTGGGCGTCTCCATATATGTACCCTAGATTCCAAAGTTTTCAACCAAATATAGTCCAGTTCTAGCCTCGACATGTAGACACCATTTGACTTGCAAATGACCAAAAGTAGTGGATACTTCTCCATGACTTTCACTTTTTTCTTCTATATTCTACGGTCTCTATCCAACCCTCTCATTACAATCTTTATCTGCCAAGCAGTTGTTGCTTTGTCGGCATGAGGTATGTGAGGCATACATGTGTGTGTGATGTGTTTGTGTGTGTGAGAGAGACAGAGAAAGAGATTGTAGTTGGAGTCTGAAAACAGGTACAAGTCAAAGAAAGCCGCCCAGAACTGTCACAGAGAAACTGACGACATGTTTCTTCATCCATCCCATCCCTCCCCCCCAAAGGTGTTGTTTACAAATGCCTTGTGGCAGGTGTTTCAGACCTGTATGTGCGTGTGTGCATGTGTTTACTGCCTGCCTATAACATCACATGGACACACAGAAGCAAACACAGAAGCTCGAAGCCGCCTGGTTCTCCTGCCTTCCGTTACCCAGCTGTCTCTGCTCTCCCTCGGGTCCACTGTGACAGAGGCATCCAGCCAAATAAAAAAAACCACGCCCACAGCAGAAGGGAAGGTTAGCAGCAGCTCTTTAAGCCACACAGCACAAGACCAACACGTGCCTGTAATGTCTCAGGCTCAGCTGTGAGTGCGGACCACTGCTGAATGTCATACTCCTCTCTGGAGTATCTCTGGGTTGTGTATCATCTTGCGCTTCTCTTGTGCTCACATAACTGTGGCCCCAAGCAACTTTTTAGGGAAACAGTGTATTGGTGGCCCCTGGCATAGGTGGGCTTACATGGAAAACAATGGATAGGAGTGTTGGATAATTCACCAGTAGTGTGTGTTGCCCATCTAATGGGTCAACCTGCCTCAAAGATTCTGTGTTTTTTTAACAAAGTGGCTGCGGTGCCTCCATCAGTGCATTGGCATGCGGCTCACATTCCCAAAATTAAGTGACTGTGTTGACCTCAAGAGATAATAGGATAAAACAACACTGTGCAATAAACTTTACCAAGCCTTATCCAAGAGGTTGTGCCAACATGCATATTTTATTGAAGAAATACTGTTGATGTGTCTTTAATAAATAATGCTGGAGAGAAGCTACATTATTTGTTGAAAGGCCTGCCAACCTTGGTGTGCATTATTTTTCTTTTATGTCTCTTTACTCATCAATAATGTTTAGGATTTGTTATTGAACCGTCATTGAACCTCCTGTATGATTGTGTTAATCTTTCCACTAAACTCTATGTGTTACTGATACAGATTTTACCTGGCCTCTACCCTGTAAAGCACTTTGTAGCTTGACCTTTGGAAAGTGCTCCACAATTATAATACAGTTTATAACTACTATTATTACCAGCACTGTAGTTGTAAATGTAGTGTATTTGTAGCTAAATAGCAACAAAACATAGGGACATTTATTTTTACTAATTATGGCAAAAGTAGAAATGATTTCCCTCTTCTATTTACATGGAGAATAATCAATAAGTAAGAATATTGATAAGCATCATCATATCAATACTGTTGTCGATAAAATCCTAACAATACCAATTCTATGTTTGACCCCAAACTGAACATGCATAAGCTATATGTGGATGGGCATGGAAAAACACACAAACTGGTTTTTGGCTACCAAAACTGTGATCGGACCGGCTTTCTCTCAGTATGTGGGTAACCACACATCTGTGTGGACACCCACGTGTGTGCGTGACCACAGTTTATACAGGGCCGGGGCATAAAGGGCGTAATTGCTCCACTGGGGAAGGCAATGATCGGAGGTCCACTGAGCTATTATCAGAGCCTCTGTGAGAGCAATTGCTCCCATGAAACCTTCTCTCCTGCTTATACAGAGAATGAGAGCTGACAGAAGGCCCCGGCCTCTCACAGCATGACAGGCTCTCCAGACAAGCAGACAATAATGGCAGACGGTGGAGGTCGAAGCAGAATATCAAGCGTTGATGCGTTAAAAACAAAGGCGAAGTTGCTATCCAGCTGCTTTAATAATGATCAGACTGAATGCATGAGGTGCAAATGAGAAAATGTCCCATGGAGAAATAAGCACAATGACCATTAATGGAGTTTTTGTCGAGTGTCTGCACAAGTGTGGCGTTTCACAGCACTATGTATTGCCTATCAACCCAACCATTGTCTATACCACTTATCCTTCAGGGTCGCGGGGGGGCTGGAGCCAATCACGGCTGACTTTGGGCGAGAGGCAGGTACACCCTGGACCAATCAATCACAGAGCTGACATGTTGGGACAGACAACCATTCACACTCACACAGCTACAGGCAATTTAGAGTCACCAATTAACCTAACCTGCATGTCTTTGGAGGGAGGAAGCCGGAGTACCCGCAAAAAACCCCTTGCAAGCACAGGGAGAACATGCAAACTCCACACACCCTTCTTGCAGGTTCTTCTGTCCTTGCTGTGACAGTGCTACCCACCGCACCACCATGCTGCACTTAAATTGCCTGTGGTGATAGTATATTGAAAATGCAATGTCTTACTATGTGTGTATTTGCATGTGTGCGTATGGTTTCCTGGTGAGGGGTAATAAAAATGTCCCATGGACACTCACTCTGGGGGGATGTTTGCCTCGGGCTTAGAGAGTGAGGGTAATAAAGTACAAGAGTACTCATCCGGTTCTGACAGAGGCACCACAAAGACTGTAAAATCTCCCCATCAGTTGACCTGTCCTGAACCTGAACTTGACTCTCTTCCCTACACACACACGCACACACACACACACACACACACTAACAGAACAAAATCTTTAGAAACACACAGCTTCAGAACTGCAGGTGCATTCCAGTCTGCTGACTAAGCTTGACAGCAAACACACCCACACCCACACTCAGCTGGGGTTAATGGGGTGATGAGCTAAGGGCAAGCCCTGCATTACAACCTGGGCTCCTCGCCACGTTAGCCTGGTACACAAACATACACATGCACACACACACACCTTGTTATTCTGTATGAAAGGGCTAAAGGCAGAGACAAGACAGTTTCTGCTTCCACCAGAATAGAAGCCATACAAGCCAAGGACTATGAAAAAAAGAGCCTTGTGAGAGGAGCACACTGATATCTACACATTTGCTCAACCCGCTGGGAACAATGAGAGCGTCCTCTCTTGCTAGTAGATAAATTAGAGCTATCACCTATCTTTACAAAAGAATACTGGATTTTTTAAAGGATTTTCTAACACTGACTTTCAGCTGGTTTTATGTCCCCACACACCCAAAAGTTCTCCTCTGCTGCCTGCTTTAGTTTACAGTAAAAGAGGAACTCTTCTGGTAGAGTGTGGAGAGAATATTTCGGAGAAAGGTAAGCTGCTGATTATCTACCAGAATCTCTACCAGAAGTACTGTAACGTTGGTTTCAGATCATCTTGTCAAAGGACTGCAGTTGAAAATTAGCTAGCTGACTAACAAGCACATGATTAATCTGCCTTGTCCTTATAAATAAACAAATGAAACTGAAATAATTATAAAAGCTATGATTATGAGTATCTGCAAATGTTGGCTATGTATCAGGAATTCAGTTTTTTACCCATTTGTAATCTTCAATAAACACTGATGAACTCAGATTAACACAAAAAACAAACCGTGCCCTGATCACATCTAATTCAGTAGATCAGCTGATATACACACTAATCTTACTAAACTAGTCACTCAGTTTACAAAGTAGGAAGAATCTGTCTCTGGGAACTTGGCAGGCATTTTAAACTATCTTCTAACATTTACAGACTAAAAGGAATCAACAGAGTTTCGATCATCACAACAAATAGCTGCTAACTTAAAAAAGGAACATTTTAGAGAATTTAAGGAAAAAAACAAGAATATAACAGCTTAGTGAAAGCCTTGTTTTCACCAATCAGTGTGTGGACTCCGTAACGTTATATGATGTCCTATATATATATATATATATATATTTCGCTCTTTCACTTAATTCTCTCCTTTGCAGAGATCACATGGACCACATCAGCAGAGGACACACGGAGGACTGAACAGGACATTGGTGATAATTGTGTATTGAATCCTGACAACACACTAACAGTGAACAGATGAAAAGGTCCAGCTCAATCTTCTGCTGTCTCTTTTCTCTCTGCCTGTTCCTCCCTTCCCTCTCATCTCTCTGATTTTACTTTTTTTTCCACTAGTCTGCTCAGTGCATCACTATGATCCATTAATACAAATGTATCTCAAGCAGAAACAATCCAGGGATTAAATAATCACCCCCCCCCCCCTTCAATATGGAGTCAATTATCCATCTGCGGCTGGGTTTAAGTCTTTAAACATGCCACCTTGTTCGGAATCATAATCTGTATCCATGACCATAGCAGCTTAGTTTGACCCTGGGAAAATTAATGCCCCTCATATTCTTGTCACCATCATGAACCCATCAGAACAGCTTTGATGTCTGATAGTCTGATAGAGGACATGTTAGAGATATTAGATGGGGGTTTACCACAGATGGTGTTACAGCATAACGGCAAAGTATGTGATGCCACCCGTATTGTCCTTCAGTCTTCAATCTTCCTAAAACCCTGCAGTCATCCTCTTCTCTCACGGTAAGTGCCTCCATCAGAGTGCGGGCAGAGATCAACTACCATAGTTTAAAAGGGAGAAAAAGATGTGGGTTTGGGATGAATAGCTACCAGAGATACAAGTTTATACAGTTTATGTAACTTTCAATTCGCTTTAACTTAGACAAAATCCAATTATATAAGTGTGGGTCACAGCAATATGTCAATGCTGTGTCTAAACTGTTGAAACTGAAACAAGGAGGCAAGGGTGTTTATTCAGAAACTCAGTTTCCATTAACCTTCATTTATGATGTCTTTTCCGTAACAATATGCAAAATTTACCACCTCAAGAAAGCAGAAAATGTTTTGCGACATTTAGGTGTTTTAATGAATTTCTGTAATTTCCATTGTAAGCACATAGAAATAAATGAAGGGGAAGATACTGGCTCACTCTTTAGAAATACATCTCTTCTCAAAACATATCAATACAAGGCTTCAAAACAACCTCTCTAACATTTACTATGTGTTAGGGCTGCATTATTTGATGGAGCCTTGTGGTAGTTCAGGCAGCCACAGAAGTCATTTTGTAGTCACATGCTCCATACAACCTCCAATCATGCATGTCCACGACCTATCCCTCACAGTAGGCAGCCCATAGCATTTGAATTAACCTCCCTCTGTAGACAGACTTCTGCATCATGTTGCCACGTACTGGACTTATGTTGCTGAGACAAGAGGGATACCCATCACACTCAGAGAAAATTCGTTACTGTTCACATGAAAGATATCTGTAACACTGGTGGAGATGTTCGAGATGGTTCATGTCACAAACAATCGATCTGATCACAAAGTGTTTGCACATCCACAATCAGATTTTGTTCTGACTGCAGAACAAAATCTGTGTGCAACAAGCTCAGTAAGAGCTCTCCTGATATCCACAACACATCCACAGTGAGCGCAATGACATCAACCCTCACACTAATGGATCCCCACCAGAGTACATTACAATACATCAGACCATAACACATCACAAGACTGCACACAGTGTGCCTACTCCACACACCTTTTTGATATTACCACATTGCATGCTCTATGTCTTTGTTAGTGTCACTGTGTTTTTGTGCATTTTTCTTTGATGTATGTCAGTGTAGAAGAAAGCAGAACGTAGCACCCATCTGTTTGTGCTCTGTAGGAACATGTGCAGGTTTACTTGTGTAGACTTACAGAGAAAGACGGGGAGATGGGGAGAGAAAAAGACAGTGAGCAACCAGAGCCAAAGCCAGAAAGGGAAAGTGAAAGCAATTTGTTCAAATGGCCGCAGAGAATAGGTGGAAATAGAGAAAGAATGTATAGTCAGTGAACAAAAGGCTCTGCCTCTGTTCTTTCTTTTCTTTTATCATTTTCCACAACTCCAGTGTAAATGGATTTCTGCCCTCCGAGGGAAGCTAAGGTTTTAAGGTATGACAAAGTAATTTCCAAAAAGGTGTCAAATGCCGGATGTACTTGATATCCCCATGAGAAAAAAAGTGTCCTTTTAATGATCTCATCATATTATGTAAATCAATTCTAAATATTTCTATTTCATTTTAGTTTAGTTTTTTGCTACATTACAATACCCATGAGCCTCAGCAACTGTTGCTATGGAATAGAGGTCTAAAATCAAAGCTGTAGCAAAGTCAAGACCTTTTGTTGTTGAAACTGAGAACAAAACACTGCACCATAGTTGCATGTGACCTGATGTGAATGGATTTAGACCACTGATAGTTTTCTCAGGCTTTTACAAAGCATGAACTATAATTTTAGCTCAACCTGCACAGGTCAAACTGAATTTTATATGCTGTGATTACTACTAAAATGCACGTGAACTTCTCTCAACGAATGACAACATACACAGGCTTGGTCTCTTTAAAGAACCAGATGCTCATCTTTTGTACAAACGATTCAGTCAGTGGAGCTGGGCCAAGTATGCCTTAAAGCAGGGGTGTCAAACTCAAATATACAGTGGGCCAAAATTTAAAACTTGGACAAAGTCGCGGGCCAACATTGATATTTATTGAAAAAATGGGCCCAAACAAGTTCAAACAATATGGAACAAGCAAAGCTTGATATAACTTAATATTGCACACATGCAAAATCGAATTTAAAATAAAAAAAAAAAAACACATCAATGGCATTCATTTCTTAAATAAAATTTAAATAAAAATCGTATGCCTCTTTTTTTATTTGCAGCCTTCTTTAAATTTAAATTTAACAAGCAAGAAAAAGTGCATAAAGACAACTTTAATTGTAGCTCAGTTTGCTACACACTGATCTACTCTGTGTTCAAGCCAGATACCTGACATCTTTTCTTGGATGCTAGTTCATCAATATCTGGGCTCAGGCTCTGAGCTGAGGAAATCCTCAGGATCGAGCAACGGTGTTCATCTGTCAGACGACTCCTGTGAGATGTTTTGGTCATCATCATGGAGGAGAACAGTTGCTCACATAGATAAGTGCTGCCGAACATGGAGAGCATCTGAGCAGCTTGGGTGCGGAGCTGAGGCATTGTGTCAGGGATGAAATGTGGAAACTGTGCGGCACCCACAGCATCATACTTTGACTTCAGCGTGTCACTACACTGGAGTTCAATCAGCTCCATTTGGAGGTTGGTAGGTGCGTTTTCCACGTCAACTGCACACGGATTACTGAGCAGTTCAAACCTACATTTCTGGGCATCAAAGTCGGCAAATCGGCAGGTAAACTCGGCGCCTGAGTTTTTCAGCAAACTGTGCACATGGGAACATGGCGGTAGAGATCTGCGTTTTAAATGTTTGGCCCAGGTTACAAGACAAACAGGTCTGTCTTTTACATACGTAAACAGATATTCTGCCTCCCACCTGTCCAGAAAGCTCCTGTTTTCTGCCTTTCTTTTCGCCATTTTTGGGATAGGTAGCACGGTGCCAGTAGCAGCATGAGGTCGCTAAGACTACTGTCAACAGAGGAGAGGGTGTTTATGGGTCCTGTACTGATTGACGCGCCAAAACACGAGCAGAGCATTCTGGGATTTGTAGTATTAGCGGTACATGCGCTGTATAATACTGGCGGGCCAGCTCTAGTAGTCATTTGGTATTGCCTCGCGGGCCAAATATAATTACACTGCGGGCCAGAGTTTGACACCTATGCCTTAAAGTGCTTCAGCTGTCAGTCACCTAACACTGTGCAAAAATGATGAGCAGGACTGCTACTTCCCAACGTGGCCACAAAATAAAGTCCTCCACTTTGAAACACTATTAAATTCTTGCAGGTCAAAGGTCATTTTTTAAAAACCTAAAACCCTTTGTAATTCCAAACAGCTGCACTGGGTGATACACAACAATTTAAGTCTTGAGAGTGAAAACTGCACCAATAAAACAGACATCCATTGACTGTCCTCACAACAAGGTGACAGCGCTCTTTTTTCTTAAATTATTCAAACACAGGATCCCTCGGCAGGCTCAGCTGCCGATCGCATCCGTCCAGCAGATGAGAGTACATGCTGAATGTCCATTCTGTGCGTCATTTGTGCTTGGACCCACACCTACACTCCTAACCCTAACACCTTATCAAATAATTACATGCATGACTTAAAATGTGCAACCCACTGCGACAGAGCTCGAGCTGACTCTTACCATTTCCTTCACACCTCCTCCTACATTCTCAACTCCTCTTTTTTCTATTATTTCTCAGGTTTATGCATCTCTTTCAACATGTTGAAAGAGTGGCAGACAGCAGATGGTATGGAAGGAGACGTGTGCATGTATGTGTGTCGGCAGGAGATAGATACAGTGTAAAGCAGCGCCACAGTATCAGATGACCGACAGAGCTCCTCTCCGGTTGTCCCAAACATAAAAGAGACATCTGGGCCGGCTAACGGATCGCTGTGGGCCCTCATTGTGTGTGTTGTGAAGGGCATAATGACAATAATCTGACAGACACACAAAAGAGGATTTAGTTTTCCGCTGGTGGTTGAAATCTCAATATGTTAGTGATTAAAACTAAGCAATTGTAAAGATCTTCACAACAGCGGTGTGATTTACACAAGCCCACCGCTCTCCTCTGAGAATTCCCAGTGCTTTTACTCTCTCCTGCTCTCATCATTCATACATCAGAGGACTTCACAACCTCCCAGGAAGTCCTTTTCTCGTGAGGAGATTATTTAAATCGTCCCCTCTTGTGCTTACGCAACTCTATTAAATCCCTCTTCTTCGTCCTCCTCCAGTAGAGCAATCACTGAATGGCTGGTTGCATCAGACTATGACAGAAGTTGCTCGAATGTGCATAATTCTGATTGTGTGTGTCTGTACTAGTTCTGCAGAGCTTACAAACCACAGAGCTTCAATCACAGGGAAACACAGTATTTCCAGCAGGTGTCAGAGTAACCAGCTATTAAGATACTAAATAACTGTGTTCAGGCATGCAAACATATCACAGTTTGGCAAAATTTGTTGTTTTGAATCCAAAATTGGTCACCTATTCGATGAGTTTTTTCTAATCACTGGAAAAAAACAGGAGCTTCCTTTACCAGGTTTCTGTAACTCCACAAAAGTCTCGGTATCTCTCTCGGTATCTCTCCTCATTTTCACCCTCTGAGCAGGATAATAATCACCAGAGAGCTGGTGTGTGAATATGTGGTAGCTATATACACATCTCTCCCTGGGCCCAGCTCATAATTATACCTGTCAAGGAGCAACAGACAAAACTAAAGTAACAATGGACTTTTCAAAGCCTCATTGATATTCAAAGCAGACCTCCTGTAGTTTCATGACTCCCACAGTGGTTGAGACTGAAAATATCCAACAAGCTCAATTTAACCATAAATTCCTTCTGAGGTGAGGGCAGCTGCACTCCAGTGGTAATGCCTCCATCAGACTCTGAAGGGTATCACTGCAACACCTACAGCAAACATCTCCCACCAACAAAATTAAGACAAACACATTACTTTGCTACACTGGTTTCCGCACACTCAAAATTTTCAAGTGTTGATTGCCTTCAACATTTTTTTTTTAGTGGTTGGTATAGGATGGACAATGTTACGACTGACCACAACACAATATAACAGATGTTGTAAATAATGTCCTGAGCTAATCTCCTGAGATTGGAATGGTGCCCGATATGGGTTTTTCTTTTTGGATGAATTGGTAATGGGTGTATAAATCCAAACCACAGCTGCTCTCTGGTTCGCCAGCTGTCGAACAGCAAGCAGCACATATTCAAATTACTTTACTAATTTTAATTCAAGCCTAGTAAAAATACATGTAAGTCTTCAGTGAGCAGTTGTATCATTCAGGAAAACAATAAAGGACTATAAGATATCAAAACATTAAAAAAAATCTAGGACTGAATTGATAGAAAATTAGATTGGAATGTAACTACATAAATATTAGAGATATACATGAAATGTGCTGGGCCTGAACAACTTTTTTTTTTTTTTTTACACAGACTTCAGGTGCCACCTCAATCAAGACAATCATTCTCTCAATCATTACAAACACAGAACAAATATATTAGAATTAAAACCACCTGCATAGTGAAGTGCAAATCTAAAACAATAGCCATGCAATAAAAGTATTGTGAACCTAATAGTGTCAAAAAAAGAGTAGAGTTGAGAATATGACAAACTACAGTCTCCAATGTTCATAAAACTGAATCAACATCTCCCTATAACGAAAGCTAAACACTATAACACTCATGAAGGTAAGTTTTACTACAGGGATGTTGTATTAGACTGCATTAGTTTTAGCTAGGAGTACTAATAACGTGACAATTGAGTGTCAACCCACAGGCTTTATAGTTAACGTAACACAAGAAATTCAACCAACTTTATTTATGAGGTGTGACTGTGGTCTTACCATAGGCCTTATATAATAAAATCTAATGTCCGTAAAACACAGAGCACCGCTGAGACTAATAGAATAAGTCACTTCCTGCCTGGAGACCAAAGTGACCAAAAGTGGAGGGATTCAGCTAGTTGACCGGATATTAATGGGTGCTTCCGTTGATTTAGTGCTGTGGAGACCTACTGATGGATTGGGGACACCTTCGCTGTGAACTGAAGCATTTGGCGGCTCCATTGTAAAGCAATTAGACCGTTACAATAGAGTCACTTTGGCAGCAAATCTATCTAAGGGACCCCAGGTGGGCCAACCAGAGGAGAATAAAAATGCTGCCTTAAGATGGACATAATGATGAGATATTTGACACCAAAGGAGAGGAAAGAGGTTAAGTAATTCTGATTTAGTGCCCGGAACAGCTCAAAGGGCTAGAACTGTATGTGTCGTTGTATGTGCACATCTGTGAGCTTATACTAATACATAGGGCATGTATACAAATGGAGGCATGGCCTATTAAAAAGTGAGCTCTCGTCTGGACAGGTGAAGGCTATATACAGTATAAAAACAAAAGCATTTCTAAAAGGTCACAGGAGACAGACAGAGAATGGCTGGATAAAACATCAACAAGTGTTAAAGATTACAGCTTAAAAATGCTGCAAATGACATCATCTCCTTCCCTGACTGACACTGCATATACATTTCAATAAGAACTCCTCTCAGTGTGTTTTTGTCATCTCCCACTCAGTCTTCACATAAAGCCCCCCAACTCATGCACACATTTCAATATTCATAGACATGGCGTGCCACAACACAAAGCCAGTCAGAATTGGCCCCCGTCCACTTAATATTTTTTCAATATTGATATTTATCAAAGTATGGAAATTGTAAGCAAAATTCACATGTAAAACCATCATTCAGTTGATGTTCCATGTAATTTCCTGTGTTCCACAGTTATGCACTAACAGGCGAAACTTTATAATTCATTGTTCCATCCAACCAGTTTCTGCCTCCTTTCCCTCCATTTTTGCTGCCACCTCCTTGTACTGCAGCCAAAGAATCTAACCACCACTCAATATCTTCTACCTCCCCTCATGAATAAAAGCTTGAGAGACTTGCATTCTACTTTTAAGTAGATGCACACTACCTACCTGAACTGAACAAAACACTTCCTTATTCCTTTCTGTGAGGAAAAAAAGGTCTCAAACACTAATGAGGGCAAAAGAATGGGGGAAGAAATACTTTCTGTCCAGGTCTTTGTAAAGAAAAGTGAACATCTGTGGGTCAGGGAGAATTAAAATCCACATCTTGTGCAAAGATTTATTCACCGTGTGTGATGAACTTCAACTCCGACTGAGCTGTGTGAATATGGTACTTCTGAGATGGTTCAACTTGTTAATTTAAACTACCGGAAAAACAACATAGAAAAAGAGGTGCTGTTTAGGGGAGGGTCAAACTTACAGATCTATTCTTTTTTTAAAACTTCTATCCGATATGAGATCCATGCGGCTGATGGAAATTCTCTCCTTGAGGCAGGGATCAGGCGGTATAAAGTTTAAGAAGAATAACCGCTGACACTCCAAAACGTCAGCCATGACTCGTTTTATACTCATACAACCACATTCAGTCACAACTGGAACCTGGCCAGTACAAGCCAGTGGCCAAATAACTATTGGCCAGTGGAGCAGAAACGTGCTAAGTGTCTTGCTCAAGGGCAGCACAAGGGTTGTTTTTGAAGTAGCACCCGTTCACTTTGTTTAATCAGAGTTTCCCAGCTGGTCCAACAATTCAATCTACTCCCCTCCATTATGGGCTGCTTTTGCCCAAACTGAATAATCAGCATTTTATTGTCCAATTTTCCAATTCACTTTATCTTATTAAAGATACAGTGCTTGACTTTCTTACAGCACCATTAAAAAAGCACAACTGAGTTCCAAAACAATAGTTAACTGGGAGGAAATTTGAGGATTTAGGGAGTGAGTGGATATTTTAACTATTAGTAAACTTTATTTTTGTAGAATTTCTCAAAATGAATGCTCTACACAACTGTTTAAATGTTGCACTAATATAAAAATAATAAAACAGTGACTAGCTTCAGCCTCATAAAGGACACAGGGGCCTCAGCTGTGCAGTGGAAAGCTCCAAACGGTGACTAAAAAGAATAAAATATTACATATCTGTATTTGTCCATGGGATTTTGCTGACCATCATTCAAACCAAACAGGAAGGAATCTGCAGTGACAACAAAACTAACTATACATTTGTACTGACACCAGGAAAACTGTAGTAACTGTAAAATCAGTTTTGTTCCAGTATACATGGTGGTCCTCTTCTAAGAACAGTTATAATAAGATGAATAATAGGAAAAATTAGAAAAAAGCTGGAAAATCAGTTCATGAAAAGTAAGTGCTATAGGAACTAATTTATAGAGAAAACAAATGAAAACAGCTGACTTTAGACACCACTAAACTGTGATTATGTACTACAATGAAACAGAATGAACTGCAATTAAATTAATTAATCAGATGAATTAAATGCAAAACTTCTTCAATTATACACTGTTGCCCATAAAGTTGGAATAATTGTTCAATACCCCCAATTTTGTTAAAGCCTGAATACACAGTTTGAAGAGGTTAATTGTGGTTTAAATTTCACTGTGATATGTTTGGAAGAGTTTGATCAATAAAGTTGAGAAGATATACACAAGAATAAATCACATTGTCAAAATCATTTCATGAGAAGAGGTAAAAAACATTTTATTCCAACTTTATGGGCAACAGTGTATTTCCAAAAATACCCTTGATGGGCTCACACTGAAAAGTTGAAACCAGTCAAAACCAGTGTTTTGCATTTGTTGTTGCTGGAGTAATTAATGACCATTTCAGCGAAAAAATAACTAAGCCTTGATTCCTTTGCTGTTATGTTTTTTGTCTTTGCAGCACTGAAAATCAATTCTCATTAATACTGTCAGTGTTTTAAAAAAGCCAAATATAATAAATAAACCCTTTGTGGCTTTAGATTAATAAAAAAAAGGTCACTTACATAACCCCACAAACATAAAACACTTGAAAGCCAGCCAAAGGTCCCTTCATTTCATCATAAACACAGACTGTTTCTGCAGCTCATACAGTACACTTCAGTGAAATATCTTCACGGCAAAAGCGACAGAGGTGACATTTTCTGATAGCGACTGCATTCTCCGCGACACTTAGATGGTACTACTTTCATACAAATCAGAGCATACTGTAGCACCATGATTTGTATACAGATAAATTATTTGTATGAGTGCACACATTCACCAATAAACAGGCTTGTTTATTGGTGAATGTGCACTTGTGATATAAAATGCCATCTGAAACCCTAGAGAAGTGGTTATGTTAGCCAATGGGCTCTCTGAGGCTGTAAAAAATGGAACCATGGCAGAAAGGGGCCAAAAAAACAACTTGTTGGGCCCAATTAGTAAGGATTTTTTATCCAGGAGGGCTTTTTGAGCAAGCATGTTTTTTTAAGCACTGCCCTCCTTCATATTCAGTGAGACACATTCCAGCAGGAAACTCGCTAGAGGACAGCAAATCTTCCACCGCCACTTGATCAGTTAAGGGTTATTTGCCCTGCTCAAGGGCATGTTAGCAGTGGTTGTTTGGGGCTGGGAGACAAGAGATTTAATTCATCTTTGCTGTGATTTCACCAGCATGACATTTGTGCTGCTTACTGTGGCGTTGTCTAACCTTCAGGGTGCCCTCAGGCAACAATCAGCCCCATGTTTACAGGGATATGCACTTCGAATTTCTTTGGTGACTTGGTATACAAATTTGCTGCTCAATGTTATTAGATACATACAAACACAAATATGCAAACACATGCCCAGAGGCCCAGCCTAAAGGCACCTTATTTATTCCAGGCTGCTCACCGCAGTGCTTAATCCCCTATAGCTGTCCCGTGTGTCTTCACACCACAAAAGCCCTCAGACCACTTGTCATGTGTGGTAGCCACAGGGTGTGCATCTGAGCTGTGTGAGCTCTGGAATGACTTTCTCTCTCTGTTTACGTGTTCTAGCTTTTTTCTTCTCTTTCTGTGAGAACAGTGATTCTTGGCAACTTGACGCATGATTCAGTCCGTCTCTGCAGTAAAGACGTTTGAAGATGCTTTTGAATCGTTTTCACTCATTTGGAATTTATTTCCTCAGTGGTAACCAAACACAGCACACAAGCCGCCAGAAGCTCCCATAGTTTAAACTAGGTTAACTCTAACACTTAACTGAATATAACACAACCTACTTTTTTTTAGCAGATCTTCCAGAAAAAAAACATAATCTTATATTTGGACCAATATCATGATACTATATGTCCGCTTCGCCATGTTTAAGCTGCTTGGTCAGTCTGGTCAGTAGGTTCTGTTGGGGTTTATCAAACGGTATGTTCAATTTGGAGAGCCCAAATGGTGATGGCCAGACCCCCTGGGGTGTGGGGCAGAGGAAACAAAGAAATCTAAGTGCTGTAGCTGTTAGCTTAGCTTTGTCTCTCAGTCGAGGCCTATTGTAAACTGTGTGTGTGTGCAGGTAAAGGTGCCAGGTTAGAGGAGAGGATGGTTAGTCACATGTAGACCCTGTGTCTGTGTGAGCAAACTAACTTAGTCCATAGTTCCACAGACAAAGAAACATGTGGTCTTCACCATTTTGTGGTGAGGCCCAACAGTTCACTGGACACCGGAGAAAATATTGGTTGCAAACGAAGTAAAGACATACAATGTACCACGAAGAGTATTGATTAGCACAGTGAAAGTGAATCTTAAGTGGTGTCCTCATCCTGGATATTGTATTCACCAGAAAAACAACCTGTTGTCCTAACTGGCATCCTCTGGTCCTGCAAATAATGACTCTTTTAAGCAAAATAATACATTTGAGGGAATTTGGAGTGGATTGTTAGGCATACTGACTTTGACAATAAACACATCAGTTACCACGAGGAAACCCCTACTTTGTGGCCCTCACATCAAAATCAAACAAACCCCCTTAACTTAACTTATTCAATTGGTTTACAGGTTAGATCCTTCTGTGTGTTTTGTGATGCTCCAACATCCTGTTCAAACAGGAATCACATCATAGCAAAGCTAAGATGCCACTGCATAGGGTCCTTAAAGTTCAAGTAATACTCAGTGGTGAATTGTAAATTCTGGCCATTGTATAACATACAAAGTGATTTTGCTGCTGTTCATGTGCAACTGTAACTGTAACTCCAAACCACTCCAGTGCAGGGTGAATGACAACACTGAGCAGGATGAACCTCTGTCACAAGCGCAGAATCATCTCCAGGCTACGAATCAATGAATACCATCCTCAAGTTTAACGAGATTTCTATCTGCCTTCCACAATCTAATCAACACACCAACCATGAGCAGACTGCAGTGCTGCTCCAGGCCACTAAGTTCCCATTTCTCTGACTTCTGGCCAAATCTTTGCATGTCAGTGTGCCTGGCAGTGTCCCAGGTGTCAAACCAATAAATTTAGACCAGCCAAGTCTTCATCTTTTTTTAATCCCCTTTTCTACTGGTCTCTTTGCATTGCAGTCATAGCATCAACCACCTCAAAGACATCCAACTACTAGTATTTCTTGGAATTACTGTAGACATGTTTCAAAACAAATTAAGGCAGGAAAACATGTCAACCAACAAAGTCATCACCGGTCATTTTGTCTGATGTCTTCTCTTTCTCCCAGTGTCTGCGTTTGTGCCTCTAGGTCATCATTCTGTCTTTGTTTCTTCCTCTCACACCTTCCTCTGACTTGAGACCGATCAGAATAACAAGTCAGACAGATAGACAGTCTGTGGCTGATGGCGAGTAAAGAAAGCTTGTCATGCTGTTGTTGTGGCTCTGGACAAAAAACAAAACAAAAAAAACCCCACCATTTTTGAGCCTATTTCTGTCCCATCCCACCTCCTGACTGTCAAGTACACCACAGAGAAAATGATAAAGAAAAGTCTAAATGCTGACTGGGTTGCTAACCTTGGCAGTGACTCTAGGGACTGGGGCCAAAGCAGCCTGTTAGAAGGAGGAGAGAGTCAGAGACAGAATGAAATAAAGCTGTAAGCCCTTGACGTGTCCCCTGGGCCAAACAACAATCTACTGCTTTCAGAGGCTATCCCTGAACTCATCAGGCAACACAGGTTTGCTAAAGTGGAGCAGATTAAGCCTATGTAGAGGTATATAGCGGCGGAGAACAGTGTGAAAGAGTAATGTGCTGGAAACAAAATAAGTTAAGACTTGTTTAAAGCCAACCTTGTTGGTTGTGTAGAATTAGTCATTTGTGTGCATGTGATGCTGGTAAAGGTACGTTACTTTCATGTAACATTCAGGCTAAGTAATACTGTGAGCCACAGAATCATAATTCAACCTACACTTTTTTTTAAATGACCAGATTAGGTTGTACAGTGTGACAATATGGTCATTTAGAGTAGCAATATTTCATTTTTTTTTTTTTTTTTAACTTTACTCCAGAGTATCTGAAATACCCATGGCTTTTTTGCTGTTTCCTAAAAAAAATGCCTGTTTCCAGATCCAGCATTGATAGATCAACATCATCATTCATTCTGATGAATGGAGGTTCAATATTCACCCTCCTTTTGGCTGATTTGATCTCCTCAGAGAAGTTTCTTGGTCTTTAGCTGCAAAATTTTACATTTTCTTCCCAATCTAGTCATCAACTTTGTTTATTGTTTGATGGTGGGCAGACAGGGTACAGTGGGTTTATCAGAGCTTGTTTACTGAAAACAGCTGCTTGCTGCTGCTGGAAACAGGGTTAATAAGAGTACTGGGACTAAACCAATCAAAGCTTTGTGGGGCCGCTGAGTGATATCTCTCTAGGTCAATCCCTAAGACCACTTTCACATTACACACAGTCTTTTGATTGGAAGTTACTGTAAAAATACTGATTAGTGGAACTTTGAATGTGGCTCTGTGGGAGCAGAGTTCAGCTCCGGGTGAGCAGACTGGATCAGATGTGACTGCTGAATTCATCAAGAGGCAGGAGCCAGTTCAGACAGGAGCTTAAGGTGACAATTCACCTGTAAAATGTGCCAGAATCTTATATTCACTGAGCTGTTTTCATACTTGGCTTGTAGCTTGCAAAAGGCCTGCAGATTTTCACAACAAAGATAAATATACAATGCGGATGATTTTGATAAGAAACAATAAGGAATAAAATGATGTATTCAGAATATGCATATTGAATCACTTGAGCGTTAAAGAAGCATGTTATTCAGTGGTTTGTTGTCTGAGAACTGGGAAATACTGATTCAAGTATTGATTGAATTCAGTATTTAGGTTGTTCAAAGGTTGCTTTTAGAATCAATGAACACCTGAACAGTCTGTCTAAAGTTCCCTTTAGTGAAAGGGGGTTGTATAACATGGTGGAAATTGAAATCTGTAAACCTCTTCCTTAAATTAAGCAAAATTTTTCACACTATGACAGCATCACATATGCTGCTTGTTCGAATATATTACAGAAGGTATATGATGCTAAGACTGAGTGCAATATTCAAACCTGAGATGCTATCTGGTAGAAATATTATAATTGTCATCTGGTATCTGCACCAGAATCTAAAATATAATTGTGTTGGTTTGGCTGCACAGCATGAGTCTGCAATGATGAACTCACTTGTAGGCCTGGCAGAGTTTAAAGGTTGAAATAATTACAACTCTAAAAGCCTGTAATAACATTTAGACTAAACTGAGAAGGCATAAAAATAACTGAAGTCAAGCATTAATGACCTCCAGGGGGATTTGATCTCAGACAGAGCTTCTCCCGTGTTGGTTGGCTGCCTGCCCTGTCAGCCTAATAACAGCCAAGCAGCAGTGGTAGCAGTATAACTAGTTGTACCATGTTCATTATGGGTGGCTTAATAGTAGAACAAATAGCAAAACAATCACGAAATGTGGATTTGCCAACAATGACAGAAATACTAGACAGATGTAGAAAACACACATGAGTAGCATACATTTCACAGGAGAGATAAGCTGCACTCTCTGCAAACAACACTCTCCTCTTTTCATTTACAGTCACAGGAATCAACAGCCTTCACTACACAGATGAAAGGCAACTTTAAATATGGAGAAAATTGATTGGAAAAAACGTCGATGGCTTATCCTTTCATTAGTATTCTATTCCACGCTGTTTGACATCATGTTTAATATGACTTTCTCCTGCAGTCTTCTGAAAGAATTTAGTCTCAAGAGCAGATTAAGAGAAACTACTAACACAAAATTAGTCCAATGACCTCATTATTCTCATCACTGGTCAAGTCAACAGAAAACTATGTATCAACACACAGGGATTGTATGCCTTCCTCAGACACAGTTTGGCAGCACAGATAAAGCACTTAAAGTTACCACAAAATACGGAAGTATTCATTGAGAAGAGCAATAAAACTATGAAAATATGTTCATTTAGAAGATGGTCCCAACTTGGGGGTCTGACCATAAAGATACAGTCAACCACAGGGTTTGTGCCGTAGGATAGGATGTATATCTGTACATAATGAATCACAGACCTTGACTTTGTAAAATCTTGAATGTATTCTCAAACACAAAGGCATCCAGTGAAAAAAGGCAAAATCAGGGTAACATGTTCTCATCTCTTGGCATTAGCTAAAAGCCTATAGGTGGAGTATTTAGGATTTACTGAGGGTATGAACTTTCCTTGTGACTGAGCCCTGCATAAAGTGAATTAAAAGGTCCACATGAGAGGAGATAAAAGCATGAAATACTTTTTTGACATCAGTTAAGGTTAGACAGGACTAAATTTTAGCTACTTCCATGGCTGTCGGAGCGGACAAACTAGTGACCTTTTTACAGATATGTATAATCACTATTCTAAAAGCACTTTGTAGATATCTGATTGTTTTTTGGTGGCTATTTCTCCTATTGTTGCCTTTTTTATCTGAGAAATAACTCTTCTCAGTGCAAGAGCAGGCCAGGGCTGCCTCACCAGATTGAAATCATTGTTTGCTAAGGTATAAATATTATAGAGATTAACAGAGATTCCAACAGTCATACGCTATGAATGAGTAGCCTATATGTAAAATCCAGCTAAGATGTTGTAACAGGTATGAGTTTCTAACAAATCTAAAATAAAGTAAAAACCAGTAAATAAGGAGAAACAGCAGTGACAATGAGTGGGATTTTCCAGGTGCTTTAAAATTGACTTTAACCTTGTTTAAGAACTATGAATCCCTGTGATGAGTATATACAGCCAGGGCAAATAGGTGTGAATGAGTGCAATCACAAAAAAAATCGATCACAAAAGTGTGGTGTGAAGTACAGAGGAAAAAGGAGGAAAAAGCAGTTAGGAGAAAGGGGAGAAAGCACTAAGCTGAATTTTCAGCACCATGGACAGCTCATAGGGCTCATAAAACCAAGGACCTCACAAGGTTTTCTCCTAAATCAATCTTCACAGTGCACAAATAAGATGTGCTCTTTTGTCACCTCATTTGCTAATAGGCTTTCTTTACACTCTGTGGCATTAACAATAGTGCAAAGGGCTAAAGTAGGCCCAGTCTTTATTCTCAGTTTATAGCTTCAGAGCAGTGGGACCAACCTCCAGTTCCTTCCACACAAACACACACACACACAGGCACACACTCCCCTATGGCTACCAGCTGCTTTGAAGGTGTCTGGTTACATGCATGCTTCCTAGAGGTAGTACTCGGTGTGCAGTTTACACCATACTGCTGTTGCAACACATTGATTGCTGATATAGCAAATAGCCAAACGCTGCCTCCAGACAAAATGAATTCCCCTCAACAAATCAGGCTTGTTAGCTTCAAGAGGTCAATTGTGAACACCAAGGCCAAACACATAATTAACAGGAGGCAGGAGCTTATTATACACAGGAGATGTAGGTTTAGAGGACAAGGCCAGAGTAAGTAGTTCCCTTGACTGTGACATTTGTGCCAGTTCACTGAATTGCCGCGGCCCTCTAATTTATAACCTGTATTGAGAGGATTAATTTAGAAAACGCTGCGCGTGTGCAAGTTTTGTGTAGGGAGATAAAGAGCATAAAAAAACTCACCTTTACTGCTTCAGCATGAGTGACTTTTTCAAAGACTTTGTCGTTGACTTTCATGATCTGGTCACCGATTCGGAGACCCTCTTTCTCCGCCAGGCTGCCCGGCTCCACCAGGGACACGTAGATGCCGACCCCGTGCTCCGAGCCGCCGCGGATGCTGAAGCCCAAACCCTCGTTGCTCTTGTGCCGCTTCATGGTGACCTGTCGCACCTCGCCCGGCGGCTCGTGGATAAAGTTCCTCCCGAGCAGCGGCACCAAGGGAGCTGTCCCGTCGCTGCTGGTGCTGAAGCTGTCCGGCGAGCCTCGCAACGCCACCTGAAACTCAGGCGGGTTGTTTGGCGAGAAATGCCCCGTGGGGGTCGGGCTGGCACTGGGGAAGTCGCCTGTCGGGGGTTCGGCGTTGCCATTGCTGGCGACTAAATCTGATTTTAAGTAGAGGCCCTCTGATGTGTACTGCTCGAAGAGAAGCTGGTCAGACCGGGGGATCACCAACCGCAGCATGGGCAGAAGTTGCCGCTTGCTGGGCGCGTTGAGGATGACGTTGAGGGTCTGCACCAGGTCGTACACGTTGCGTTTGGAGTGGTACACGTTGAGGCAGTGGATGAACTGCTCCCTCTCGAAGTCGTTGAGCAGGAGGTTGAGCGCGTTGTGCAGCTTCCTCACGTTGGCTGACAGCGTCCGCGCGCTGGAGGCCACCGAGTTGGCCGAGGAGCTGAGCGACATGCGCTCCAGGTCGGTGCTGCTCATCCTGGCGGTGTGACTGGGACACGGCGCCACGCTGTTGCGGGTTAGAGAGCAGGCATTGCGGGCTGGTGGCTCGGGATCAAACCTGCGCTTGGCATGACGGCCGCTGGAGGACGTGCGCTCCGGTTATATCCATGCTGTCTGGCTCTGACAGATGATCCACTTATGACTCGCAATTAGCCGAGGCTGGCGACGAAAGGAGCAACTTCAACAGGCAATGAAGTCCAACTAATTCAATTTCACAGCTGACACAGATTAATAAGCACTTACCATAATTTAGATATCAGTAATTGGATTCTGCAAACTTCACCTGCGTTACGACTGGACCTGCAACAGCCTCTCGGACCCCTCGTCCCGCTCCGTTAGAAGCTTAGTAATGAGCCACGCAAGGATCCCAGCCTGCGTGTCATTAGCCACGGTCTTATTTTCCCGGAGGTCAGGTGTCCGCCTCGGCGCCAGCGAGCTCCACGAGGCGGAGTAACACAACAACACAACTTAAAACCGCGTGAACTTGATCCACAGCTGCGCCCGCGACCCACAAAGAAAAGCTAATTCCTCGACGAAGAAAAAGAAAAAATAAGAAGTTGTTTTTGTGCTCCTGCTCGGCGTCCCGGCGAGTTTGTACTATCCCGCTCCGGTGCCACTTCCAAACGGCGTCAAGTTCTGCAAAATATCTCTCCGGTACCGCGACACGGACAGCGCGACGACTTTGTCCGTCTTGTTGTTTTCACTGTCCGTCTGGGAACGACGTCGCGGCGACCTGCTGCTCGGTTTGTCTCCGCTTCCCGGACGTTACTACGGCGACAGAGCGGAGGCTTGCGGCTCTCTCGCCTCTGACCGTCCTCCGTCAGGAAGTGACGCAGCCTCGAGCAGCCAATAGCCGACGACACGCGCTCGTCTCCCCGTGCTCGTAGCACTTCCGTAAACCAATAGGTTAACCAACAGGACTTTAATTAGACACTCCTGCCTTTGGCTTCTCAGCTTCAGTTTGTTTTCTGGTCTTTTGTTCTAAATGTGTTGGCCACATTAAAGCTCTGCTTTAAAGTGTGTGTTAATATTATTTCACTATTGCTGCTCAATGTAAATAAATTCCTCAAAACTGCAGGCATTAATTTGCTGTAGTAGAAGCAGGTGTTGCTGATAACATTAATGACGGCTCTGTTCCATTTGTGTCACAGTAAGTCAGGACAGTGTGACACTGAGCCAGCATGCACAACACCAGGACCCTGAAACTGTAGCCAAATGGAATCAAGCCACTATTAACTTTATCATTTACACCTGTGATTTCCTGACTGACATGTCAAAGTGCCTTCTGTGGAAAATGGTAGTTTCCCCCCAAAAGACGCCTGATTTTAAAGATTTACTTTACAGTGTAAGCTGTAAATTAGCAGAGCATCTATCAAATACTACACTCATTGCCACAAAACTGTCTCCTGGCTGTTATGTCAGCCTACAGGTTTTTTTTGCCACAGTGCAAAATGTTGTAGTTAGTCACACACTGAGTACTTTACGCAACCACATACGGGTAAAAAAAAAAAAAGTACACAAAATCCTTCATTCACTGCAGAAGCACATGTTGTCTACGTGCTAAGATGCACCAGTGGTCTGGTTTAGGCCACACAAACAGAAAGGGCTTTAAATTTGCACATATCTGGATACAACATCTGCAAGAAGTACACAAAACATGGATTATGGCCTGGCTAATCACAGCTCTGCAACATGATTAAAGTTCTGGGAAATAGAAAAAGTTTTGCACTCCCCTAGAGGTGAAGAGGTCATCAACTCACTGCTCTGATGAGGTGCATATTGGCAGTCTTAAAACAGTGGAGCCCTTTGGCCTAAATAAGGAAATGAATTTGTCTAATTTCCTATTAATTGGTCACACTTGATGGAGGCTGTACACGTACTTTCTGCTAATTCAAAGAGAGGTCTGTCTTTTGTAGTTTCTGACATGCTGGTAGGAGTGTGGCATTTGGACACTGAGTATGGAAACTCCTACCTTTTAATTTGTCATCCAATAGATCTGAAACCCTGTTCAACCAATTATTCAATGGCCAATGTACACCTGGCCTATGTTAATTATACATGTTGTTTGCCTCATGCTGTTGTCCACTTTTACTCTGTCGACACTGTGGTGTTGAAATGTTAGTCTGTTTCCACAATGAAATGTGATGTGTTGCAGTCCCCTTTGTCCTTTGGAGGTCTGCTGTCCCCGAGCTGAGACCCAAAGGAAAGGAAAATTCAAATAAGATCTCTGCTTTGTCCAGCCTATTTCTTTGAGACATAACTGAGCTCAATTTGAAACTGTGACCCTTTTCCTCTACCTCTTAAATTCAGCTCCTTCTCCTTCTCTTATTATGATCCTAATTTAAGATCTTAACATGCTATTTTTTTCTTTCACTGCACTGATCTTTATCGGAAATAATCAGCTCTTGAGATAACAGATACAAAAAAAATTTGATTGGCTTATAATTCAGAAATTTCACTTAGGGATCAAATTCAAGTTGCATTTTATCTGTTTTCAGAGTTTTCACTTTTATCAAAAAAGAGCCAAAACAATATCTGCATACAAACTTCGGTTTCTCTTTGATTTGTCACAAATCTATTCAAACGTCTTCTAAACGAAAGCATTATTTGTAGAGCAGATGCCCCGCTGGGCCTGCTGATTGCACTAGAGGGAGGGTAGAACCATGAGCGTACACATAACACAACCAACAGGTTATCCCAACCTACATCTGGTATAGATGGATTGTTAAATAGTTTGCATTTGTTTTAAATCTAATGAAGATTTCATGTGATATGATAGGTTTCATGTATATCTCCACACATTTTCTCATGCTTCTTAAATTATTGCTCTAATCCATTTATCTGACATACATATGATGTACTTGACACGACAGTTAGAAAGTATTGAAAGCCATGCTAGCATCTGATTCAGTTTCATATTGCAGGAAGATGCATGGAGAACCCTGTTTAAAATATGTTGTAAGGCCCACCTATTTAATACCACAATAGACCTATGATTAAAAAAATAATAACCCCTTTTCAATCTGAGGTAATTATTTCTAACAAGTGTGACTATCCAATTAGATCAGAGATTGTGTTGGTGACCCACTGGGACTGACTAATTATTGGCTGACCACTGAGTGGCACCGCTGAGTGCTATGATGTTAGCATACTGCAAAACAAGATGACTTTATTATAACCATAGTATAAAAGGACATTTTCAGTCTCCCTGTCTAATAATGGTAAAAGAAAACCTGCTTTTAATGCTTACGTGGACTAAAAAAACAATGAACTTCAATGACGTCAGATAGTTTGAGCCATTTTAGCACTAGCATTAAGTTTTGTTGTGTTGATGTAATTGTCTTTCATTAAATTTTTGTGATTAATTCTTTAGTTGCTGTTTTTCCAATCTTGCAATCCCACACTGTTAAAGTGCAGCATAACAATACCGTATCACAGACATCAATCTTTTCTGGCAGGTCGCTACTGGAGTTTAAGCTGCTGCTGGAATCCCATGACCCATGAGTCCTCAAGATGTAGCCAAAAGGAGCAAAGTGCAGTTGAACTCAGTTGCCTGAGTGATCAATCACAAGTGCAAAATGGTGGCAATAGAAACTGCAAATGAATCTCTGTGTTCTGGAGCCACTGTGTTGACGAATGGCATTGTGCAGTTTTGGCAGAGTTTCTGAGTTGAGCCTTCTTTAAAAATCTGCTGTTGCTGAGAGCCAAATATTCTTTCTGCTTTATTAACCAGTAACTGAAGCATTTAAAGGCTGGCCTGGGCAAACAGAGGCCTCTCTGCCCGCCGAAAAGGAATCATTGTGTCATTTCAATTTGAAATTGTAACCAAGAGTGTGCTGGATGATAGAATTCTAATGTCAAAGTAATTAGCGAGGGTGAAAATGGGCCACTTAACTTGGAAGATGAAAACAGGCTTTGAAAATGAAAATAATCTTTTGAAATGAACCAGTGAGATAGAGAATGCTCTGAAAATCAAAAGACCAATTGAGGTTAAAGTAGAATAGACTGAAATCACAGATGATGTCAGCAGTCTGCTTGCTGAAAGTGACACAGCAGAACTGTCAGCAAAGCAGCAACGAAGATAAAAGCAAGAGCATCAGATAGTATAAAGTCTGAGAGGCCGAAGTTTATCAGTCCGTGATTTCTTCTGTTAAGTCTTCATTTTTAATCTTTTTTAATTTCAAAAATTGCTTTTTGGGCCTTTTTGGGCTTATTTTGATAGAGACCGAGATGGACAGGAAACAGGGGAGAGAGAGAGGTATGGCATGCAGCAAAAGTCACCTGATCGACCTGCAACAGTTGCAGTTGACCACGCAGTCGTATGGCATGTACTGTAACCACTTGCCTACCAAGGCATCAGCAAAACACAACATACCTGGATTAACTGTGCATAGACAACACATAATATGTCATTTTAAGTAGCTCCATACAGTCATATGTATATACAATCTGCTGATGATATGCTCTATGAACAGTCATGTGTACATGCAGAGGTGGACATGCAATAAATTCATGGGTAGAAATATATATTTGTTTATCAGAAGCGATACAGAGTCCAGCTCTGCGACCAGTGATACAGCAAACATTTTTTTTTTTTGGTCTGTGTGGCTGAGCAGGAGGTCAAACAGAGACTGTATACATGTGTATGCACTTGTGTGTGTTTGTGTGACTCTGTGTGCCTGAAGTTGATCGATGACAGTAATTAGAGGAGTTCACCGGTGGGAACAATGAAAAGCCAAATAGTATTATAATAGACAAAGACACACAAGACGCAACCAGCAGAGCAGCAGAGAAGCAAAAGAGCCAGAAAGTTCACTGTGTGAGAGAGAAAGTGAATGAGAGAGGCAGCAGGAGACAGAAAGAAGAGATACAATGAACACAATGAATTCTTCAAGAACAACCGCAGAGCTAATGGTTTTAGCCATTATCACAGTTTTCAGTTTTAACTGCAGATGCTCATAGCTAAACGCTGTGCACTACAATCCCAGGGACGGACAAAGATGGGTTCTATCATGGCGGCAGAACAATTAATGTGTTAATGAAGATATGACCGCTGTGAGATGAAGTATGAGAACAGCTTTTTGTGTGACTGTGTGTGTATTTTGGACATAAATGCAGCTGTACTGTAAGCCTATGGCCACTCCTTTAGCTGATCAGTATGACCAGGGCACAAATTTCCAAAATGAAGAAGGCTAACTACTCACAATTAAATCACCAAATTTCATGGTTAACTGTAATCAGTTTGAAGGCTTAACAAGGCTTTAATACTTCACTTAATGGGCTTAACTGCCCATGACTAAAGGCTTAACAGAGTCATCGTTTTTATCAAATGGAAGATAAATTGGCTAAAAACAGGTGGGCATTTAAAACCAAAGACACTTATGCTTGATGCTGTACTAATCAACACTTTCATGTTAAAATGGGCAATGTGCAACGTGAAGTGGCTCTGCAGCTCACTCAACACTGCAGTTCACATCCTCTTAGGGATTGACATAAAAAAAAAACTCCTTTGATTCCTTTTAATTTTTATAGAAGCATCCAAGCACAACAGCAGGAAATAAACCTGGATCTGTTCAGAACGTGTATTTGTGTCTTTTACCATGGACTCATATGTTTGCAGTGGCACTTGAATAAAAAGTATCATCACAATCAGAACAGTACACAACTTGTCTAATCTTTACAAATTGGATATACGAGAAACTTGTGTATATATGTGGCTCTGATCTGTATGTGTGAGAGGCAGCCAAACAATTTGTAAGAGCTGCTGGGAAGTAGAGCTGAGTGTCTGAAAGCATTACCACTCTCAGACTGGAGTCACACGTTAATGAGTCATGCAATGTTAAACTTTTCCCACTGATTAACTTGTTAATGCAACAACAACTCTGACTGTACACCTGGATAGAGGAGTATTTAATTTGTTTTTAAGTAGGATACTTCAGTGCCCCAGTGGGATATTTAATTGATAAGGGTGTAATTAGAACTTCTGTCAGTTAGATGATTAAATTTACATGAAAGCATAGTTTGATGTTTTGGAGTGACTATTTGCACCAAGTGCAAATAGCAAAACAGCCACTATTCGGCTATTTACACCTGGTCTGGTTACACAGAATAAAAATATTATAAATTACCATTCTTGTGAATGTGAGTGTGGTGGTGGATAAAAGGTTTAGTTATGAGACTGTGATTTTTGTCATTTTATTATTCTCAGTTTTCAGGTTAAGTTTGGTTAGGTTTAAACACCAAAACTATATAGCTATGTTAGAAAAAAGACGATAGCTTGGGCTCAAATAATAAGTCAAATACAAATATAAACAGCATTGTACATTAAACATATCAAGCAAGTGATCCCATTGAGTGACCCCAAATCTATAAGAATTACCATCTGTTACTTATTTATTTGAGGCGCTAATGTTACCTAGTAACATAAACATGAACTGGGATTAGCCGAAAGCCTTTGGCCACAGTTGGCAGAAGGCTAAACTATCAGCACCATTCACCACTAAACAATAGCCTGCTGTCATTCTAAATCTACATACACAACCTAACAGTAACACATTTAGATATTACAGGAAAATGCATCTACAAACATTCCAATCGTGATTGTGCATAACTTTACATAAATATGAACTTGATTTAGCCACAGCCGCGAGTCTTTGGCCAATGTTACAGCAGAATTGTCTGCCATGGAATCAGCCCTTCATGAGGACCTGCATTTGTAGCCAAAAGGAACACTCTCTCTCTGAAAGGACCTGAGATTGGCCAAAGTGTCCATTATGGGCTAGATTTTCTAAAGCCTTAAAACAGAGCCAAGATGTGTTGAAGTCTAGTTTTCTCTCAGACCACTTGAATTAGAATATGCTGAAAGGTTATTATGGATTTTTTCCCAATGAGGCCAAAAATCTACCCCAGCTCTACGTAAAACACTTTTATGTTACCAGATTTATGGAGCTCGCATTTAATATTTTGAGAGGATAATGAAGCACATTGTTTTACTTTCACTCAGTAACTACACATCATGTCAGTGTGCCCCGCACTCTTGTGGCCTGACAGGTGTGCAGCACCAAATACTCGAGAAGTCAATATACTTAAAAGATCCAGACCCAGATACAGGAACGCTCATACCTCCCAGCATTATTATGGACACATTTCAGTTGGTAACAAGAAGTATTGAGGTTCAATACTTTATCCTAACAAAGAGATACCTCAAGACATTTCTCATAATCTCAACAGAAATTAAACACAATAAAATTAACAAAGCCGGTATTTGTTGCAGGGCTGCTTTACTGATTTGCATTGGACTGTGCAAGAGTTACTTTCATCATGTCTACGTCACTGGACAGTAGAGAAAAGTTTTGCATCAATATGACAATCAGCCAAGCAATAACTGGTTGTTCAACACACTGCTGCCATTAGTTTTGTCTTTTAGGGTCAAGCCACACTTTTCTCTGTATTATTTCTTCTTCTGTCTTTTCTATCTCTGTACATGTCTCCTGCACTTCACCCAGCCTCTTGAAGTATCATCTTCATAAGCACAAGTAACTAAACCAGCTCATTTCTGTTGAAGTCATCATTATAGTCAAGATTCTAATAGAAACCTTTTTACTTGTCGATCCACTCCTAATCTGTCTCTCTTCACAAGACCACATTGATCCATGTCTAAAAATAGCCCCACTGTGTTTGTTTGTGATTGATCATTTGATGTGATGCAGGATCACAGTCAGCAGGGGCTGCTGCATTAATGGCAGCTGTGGATGGACGGATGGCACAGTTCCAAATGATTTAAACAAACAGGCAGAAACACACACACACACACACACAGGCAGTGTACAGGCCTATCATTTAGCTTACTGTAACTGACTAGTCAGATAATCTGCAGGGATAAGCCTGAAATCAATCGTGAATTGTGGTGGCGTTGAGCATGTGTTGTAAAATCTGCACATTCAGATCACTGCTGGGCTCACTGCAGCAGATAGAGCCAATCTGCCTGATCTGGCTATGTCAACAGAAACCAGGTCCCCAGAACTCTGCGGCACCATACATGGCCACAAATACCTGCAGTCTGCATTTCAGAGCCAGAGCCGTGGGCTCATTTTTCATCACAGATACTGCTTCAAGCTTGACATGCTATTGTTCGGTCTTGATCAGTGGATAATAGGTATGAAACAGAGACCACAGAGAAAATGTTCATTTTCGTGATGGTGAGAGTCATAGAGGGAGTTCAGTCCACTGTGGAAAACTGCTAGCTTAGCTCCAACAAACATTTCTTCAAACAATCCAAAATAAGAGTCCTGTCCCCTTAATGAAGTTTCTGGAAACCATTTTCTTAACAAAACTAACTGACTCTTGTTGGGTGTATTGCTGGCTATCTTACTAATTAACTGTTGTGTATGTAAATGTATATGACACAGTATTGGAGCTGTTTTCTAAGGTGTATTTTTCCTTCTTTGGTGGAAAGGAGGAACACACACACCTTGGACTAATCTCTCCTCAGAATGCACTAATTAAACTGATATTGTTTTTTTTGGCAGCAAGTAAGCATATTTCCCAAAGGTTCCAACTGAAAGTTATACATGTCTATGCCTTGAAGCAGTTGATATAAAGAACAGTAAAAGAGACGGTCACATATAAGCTTAGTGCTGAAATATTTTTGTGATGCTTAGATGAATGCTAAGTGTGTGGGGAAGATATGTGACGAATGCCATGATGAGTTTGGCATGCAAGACCTGTAAACAAGACAACTGTCTATATTTCTAAAGCCAGCAGGAACCTCCCATAAAAATGTCAACAGCAAAACCAATTCAGCAGATAACACTCAAATAGCAGTTAAATCAGTTAAGAGAAAGAAAGGGGGCCTGACCAGGAAAAATGTAATCCCAATGCTAAGCAGCATTTGGGCAAAGTAAGGACAATAAACAACACAGATCCATACGACTTGGAAGCCAAAGATTACAGAACCTGATGCCCAACCTCCTTTCACATACCTGGACATTGTAAACTGTTTTTTGGACATGGTGTATATGCACTTTGCATGAATTAAAAGGTTACAAATTCCTAGAAGCTCATGAAAAAGTTTTGCAGTGTTTAAGTGCAAGCTCTGCTCATTTGTGAGCTTGCAAACTGCAAGAGCATAGTCACACTCATAAGTTATTCCCTCTTCCCTCACCCAGTTATTTCACCAAACAAGACACAAATCTTGCAAAAACAACGAGCTATGTGATTATACTATTGATTTATCTGCAGTGGTTTTGATCAGTCACATTATTAATAAAACTTGTGCTACAATTTTGGACCTTGTTAAGAAATAGAAAGGTTTTCTATTTGTAGTGAGAATCTATTTTTAGGATTTGCTTATGCTGAGTAGAAATGGATGCAGACCTGATTCTACAGGTTAGTCCTACAGGCATACAACATGAGGACTGTCACAGATAAACATACTACATACTGGATCCTACCAAGCAATGTGAACAATAGCTTTTGGTGGGCTTTAACCCTCACCATGCATGGTGAAAATGGCAACAGGCCTGGCCTGAGGACTTTTGCCAGAAGATCACAACACAACTTCCTACGCATCCGGATCTAACATGATTTTATGCTGATTTCCATAAAGCAGGTGGCAAAGCTACTATACTGAGTGTGAGGAGTTCAGAGATCATGTGTAACCTGTCACAAATCTGAAATCCCTTCTCTGCCCACTAACAGAGCTACACGGTATTGTGTTCATTTACAGTGTCCCCTGCATTTGGTCACAGTATGGTGTGTGGTCACAGATCTTATCCCTTCATCACATCGAAAATACACTTGTTCTCAGCTGTCATACAATGTGAAATGTAAATATGGGTGTATAGGTGTGTGTGTGGTTAAAGTCAAGAAACTTACGTGTATGCCTCGTCATTCATTGCGGGCCAAAAGCAAAAATGGGATCCAGTCAGGATTCTTGCCCAGCATTTCATCTGCTGATTGTCCTGTAAATACAGTAATTCAGGTCTGATTACACCCACTGCTCCACACACTCTCTCTCACACACACACAGGAACAATAAGTTCTCTCTCCACAGGCTCCTCAGCCACCACCTGTGCTTCACTGTGGCTCATACTGTATATGTGTGGCTGCTAAGCTCATTCCCAAACTCAAGCTCCTGGGTCTTAGCACCTCCCTTTGCAGCTGTATCCTGGACTACCTGATGGCCAGACCTCAGGTGTGGAGAATGAGTGACCTCTGCTCCTCCTCTCCTCGACCCTGAGCACCTGAGCCCCTCAGAGCTGCGTACTCTGTCACTTCCTGTACGCCCTGTTCATGCATGACTGTGTGGCCACGTCAGCTCCAACACAAATCCTTAAGTTTGCAGATGATACCACCATCTTGGGTCTCATCTCTAACAACAATGAGACCACCAGAAGGACGGTTGTCGCCTTGGAAACACTGTGCAAGAACAACAACATCCCTCTCAACGTTGAACCTTTAATATGTCACGTCGGTGGTTGGGTAAAATGTAATGGCTGACAAACCTTCTCCAGTGCCATGTTGATGTCACAGAGATCTTGTTAGTGGGAATCTATGTGACACCTAAACGGGTAATTTTCGGCTCTTGGCCATGTGACAGTGTCTATTTTGGCTTGCCTCTGTTTCTCTCTTCCAGGTTGTCCCTGCTTTTCTGGACCCTCCCCAGGGATTGATCTCACCTGCTGGGAGCGTTTATGAGCTTGGTGATTCGAAGGCAGCTTTCTCTCCCCCTGCTGGGAGGCTGGTACCTTTCAGGAACTCAGCTTGGTTTTGTTTTGATTTTGATTGCATTTCATTTCCCCATGGTTGCTGTTGCAGATAGTTTAGGTTAGCTAGGTTATCTTTAATAAATTATTCATTTCCTTGAGCAAGTAGCTGCGTGGATCTCTCTTCTTTGTTATGCTCCTGAATGAGCCAGGCTATTGTTATGCATGATCAGCAGTAGCAGTTAAAGTGGGAAGTGTAGCTACTAGAGCAGTAATGGAGAAGGATGTTGCAGTTGTTCCCACAGCATCAGACCTTTTTACTGAAGGCATTTCATTCTCTCCTTTTCTACTTGGCACCTTCTTTGAATTTACAGTTGGTAAATACTGTAATATATGATGGTGAGAGAACGAGTACAGCTGAAACTAATGCAAACTAACAGCAGCCCAATCCTCATTGATATAAATGGGGCAGACTAAACAAAAGAAACACCCTTCAGTATGATACAATACAATCTAACAGCATTGCAAACTGCAGACTCATTGATGACCATAAAGTTGAATTATTGCCTCTTAAAAACAGACCACACAATGTAACATGTAATTCAAGCAATAGACAAATAATCAAAGAAAGAACAAACACAGAGGGTTTATACAGTGAGGTGTAACAAGGGTGATCAGGCAGTTAAACACCGTGACCTACTGTACGTGGAGATGCACCCCGAGGTCTCAGTCCATGCTAGGGGTCCTATACATGAAAAAAACCTGAATAGTTTGTCCCTGTGCCAGAATCTCATAGCTTCTTAATCCCATTTTGAATCGTGTGTGAAACTATAGGGAGTCTGAAGCCCACCACATCTGCTTGCGCTAAAAAGTGGCACCAGCTTCAGTGAGCAGGGGCTGAGGTTCAGTGTTGTGGTTTGTACTCCTAGAATGCAGATAATAGTTTTTTAAATATATAAATTTCCTTTCACACTGTGACACAGAGGTCATTAATAAGAGAGTATTCAAAAATAGACTGGAAGTATGAACCTTCAGTAATTTTACCCTCATTACAGTGTTTTGAAAGCAAAGGTTTGAACTTGTTACGTTTCATCGGAGTGATTTGAAGCCCCTTTGTTGGTATATGTGCAACCTGAAATGCTGTGCCATGCATCGTGTGGGATTGTCTCTTTAAAGTCGTCCTAGAAGCCCCCAGAGAGACCTGATACAAGCCATGCATTCATTGTTTAGGATTGACAGGACCCTATAAAACCTGGTGATAAGTTTTCTGGTATCAGGATTTTGAATAGCCTTCCCCTCAGCCGAGGGAGAAAACCCATTGGGGTGCAGAAGTGATAAAGCTGCTTATTTGCAATTATCAGAAAAAGTTATTCTGTGGAGGACTGTACTTCTGTCTGAGCTGATCAAAAGACAGCATAGTGCCATCCGTGGCCCACAGTGCTCATATACCTGCCGGACCACAAAGAGACTGTTGGTCCACCAAACCGGGGGGAAATTCTGGGTTTAAACAGACAAGTGTGAGGAGAGAGATGAAGCTTTTTGGTTTTCTAATTTTCTTGTCAGTCTCTAGAGTGTTAACATATTCTGTAAAATAAAGTTGCCCTTTGAATTAAGATGAGCCCATTTCTTAGAAGCATATACAACGAGTAATAGAGGTCACAAGTGCAGCTTCCGAGGTAAGCCAAATATCTGATCTTAACTCAATGAAATGTTTTTTTATATTACATTAAGCCACTATGATTGTGATTTTTTTAATGTCACCCAAATTAGGCCACCCAAAATCTTTCTCCGACTGGTGACTGCCACAACCCATGAGAGTAAGGGCTTTTTAATGTGCTTAGCTAGAATGCTATAGGCCCAACCTGCCTGTAAGCTGTGTAGCGTCATTGTCTGGGAATAGGGACTTAACATTTACAGTTAAGGTTGATAGTCTTATTAATGCTACAGAAAAGTGATATAGGTAGTTATGATGTAAATATGGACACAACATATGGGAATAAAGAGAAAGGAAATTAATGATCATTTTCCTTTTGTCGTCAGTTTCCTATTTAACTGTATATAAATCTTTTAGCTGTATCATTTACACATTCAAACTGGTAAAGTCAACTTTACATGTAACAGATCAACTATATGATTCAAAAGCAATGACATTGGGGTTTAGATATCTGCTGAACATTCAGCATCAGTATGCACTTTCACCTCAGTCCACAAGGCTTTTATTCTAATTGTAGAGAAAATTGGATACTTAGAAGAACTCAGTTACAGATATACAGAATGCTCCCCTTCTCTCACATTAAGTTTTAGTTGCACTAATACATTGTGGAGCTACGCCAACAGCTACATAAGTTAAACGCCGTCAATTACTATTTATTCATTATTTAATAGTTGAAGCAATTTTTGTTGTCACTGGGTAACTTTAGCAGTTACAGAGATCAGTCAAATTCTATAGGTGCACTATTAGCTACTTAACTACTTAACTTCATCTGTATTTTTGACAGACGCCCTGAGAACACTCCAGTTCATGTCTCCTTTCAGGGTGGAAGCTGCAGCACAGACCAAGACACCACATGTGAGACACCAGTCCTAACGCTTATCATGGCTGGGTGTGTGAGGCAGCAGAGCTGATGCATTTTTATGATTTGTTCACTAAAACTGGAGGTACACAGGCAAACAACATGGAGCAGGAAGGAATCAAAAGTCCAAATACTGAGGCAGAAGGTTAGGCAGGCAGGCAGGCAATTACAGGTGACAGGGCTCCAGGTAACAAGGTACAGACACATTACAAAGGCTAGAAAGCAAAGGCATGAGGCACAGAGCAACTTCAACAATCTGGCAAGGAGTGTGAGGGAGGTTAAGGGCTGCACTGCTGATAAGGGTAAGTAGGGACAGGTGAGAGAGTGGGGGGAGTCGGTCTGGTTACTGCAGAGCAGATGAGGGAAGTGGGAACAGGTGTGAAGAGGGGTGGGGCAGTCCGGAGGAAAAGTCCGAGCCCATCCTGGTGGATAGGTGTGGGATAACACATAAGGTGCCTGGGAAAGTGAGAGTGAGAGTGAAAATGTCGAGACAGAGAAGAAGGTTTTGACGACGTGAATGTCAGTCACCCTGCAACAACTGTACACAGATCTGTGTGTATGTCTATTTATCATTCTGTCTGCCTCAACACAGAATGTGTAGTGACTCCTTTGGCCATGTCTTATCTCTATCTCCACACAATACCAAGACTCTACATGAGAAACGCTGCCTGATATGATTTTGATAGCTACATTTCTTCGGCTGATACAGAATCAAATACAAGTGTTCTTAGCCTAAATCAATCTGTACGCTCTCACTATGTGGAACTGATTGAAGTCATTTTACTATGTGCACGGTTACATTTTAAATACACATCACACACAATGGGCTCCCAGTGACCTTACATTGTGCATCTGTACACCGCACCACTTCACCTGCACATGCCTCCTGTTTACTTTCCTCACAAACCAAAGCTAACCTGTTACATTACATTAGGCTGCACAATTATACACCAATTTCTAAATGTTTGTCTGTGATGATGTGTACACGTGATGCTCACTTATCTTCTGTGTATGTTCTGTCTAAGGCCAGATTGAGTGTGACGAAAAGACTGATGGGTCCTGTGATGTGTGGGGTGATCTGCGCTACCTGTGATTTCTGTATGTACCACATACATTCATTGCTTGTATATGAAGTGCACTCTCAACATTAGTGCACAGTTACCTCAGTACCTAGTACATTTTATGGAAGTGGGACACACTTCCACCAAAGACAAATATCATGTAGCAGATATATTCAGTGGAATCTTGTGGGTCTGCTGGAACTTAATGGCTATGGGTGAACACAGAGAGGTTGTGTTGCCTACCGTTGACTGTAGCATCAACAAGAGGCAAGAGCAAAACAAATCAGCTGTCTAGTCATTAGCATTGTTTATATGTGATGACCAAACACCTGACGTTTAAACTATTGTCTTTCTGTGTCTTTTGTTACAGATGCTGCTGATTGTTCTCGAAAATCCATTTGGAAATGTGGTGTTTGTTGTATAGTCCGCCACAAACTGTCCCACTGTGGGTAACTGTCAGCACTCCTTTATAGACAGTTATAGTAAATAATGTAATGATACAATAAAAATAATGTCGTCCACAGAGAAAGGTGACTTTAGGGTATAAAAGTAATCGCACACACATTTTTTAAACTCAAGATTTGTATTACTTTTAAAATAAAATTGTGTCTTTTAGTCCAACTAAATGTAGGTTCTCAGGTAAGTTTGAACTTAAGTGGACACTCTGTAAAGCAACAAGCCACCAACTGTCTTTATTGAGATCATCTTCAGATTAATTTAGGTGACAGCTGGCCTGTTTTTCCAGTGTAATGTTGTGTGCTGTAGCACCAATGATTAACTATGATGATTATTGAACCTTATGTATATTTTATTTTGTAGTTCATAATTTAAATCATTGCTGATCACTTTTACTAATTTTTGTTGTTACTATGATCTATTTACTTACAATTTATTGTTATTCTGACTGCTTTTCTTTGTATGATTTCATTAAAGTCCTAAAAAAATAGCATTTTATACAGCCAGATATTATGGTGTTATTGTTGGCGGGGTTAGGAATTGCAGTAGTAATGTGAAGGGTACAGATAGAAAGAGTGATGTCTGAAATAGAGCAAGGTGAGAAAGCACTGAATTTATGTTTGTGAGTGTAAAATGTAGCCACGAATATATAAAGCATTGTTTGTTTTTCATGTCTGAAAAACGTGATTATCTAAAGTAAAAGTGTACGGCTGAAATATGGGCGGCACTCTCTTCATCTTATCACATTAAAGTGAAATAAAGATGAGGAATAACTCAAACTAAACATATTTCATAATAAGAGCATTTCCTGGATAAATTCCACGCTGTAGACTATTCATAAAGCAATAGCCACTTTTCCCAAATTAGATCAATGAGAGAAACTTATCTCAGATGATCTTAGTGAAGCAGATTTCATTGTGGTTAACAAATGTGATTTTGGCAAAGAGCAGTTTGGCCTGCTCTCATCTCTCATTCCTCCCTTCCTTCATTCCCCCTGCCTTTCTTTTAATTTCTCATCTGAGAGACCACGGGGCTGAGGCTGACATTTCGCTGATAGATGACAGCTCACAGCACAGCCTGGTGCCAAGGTCTCAGGCTGCTCAGATGAATTCGGCTCTCAGTGATCAGAGGATCACACTTCTCTGTGAGTCTGTGCCACCCATGGATCACCCTGCACTGAGGTGGAGGAGAGAAGGGACCCGAGGAAAGGAAGATGGAGAGGAAAGATAATCAACTTTTTCTGTCCAGGCAGCTGACAGGAAAGAAATTAAATAAACAGTCTCGCCTGCATTTAAAATGACACATACTGTGGGTGTCTCTTTTAGTCATCTGAATGTTATTTTAATAGCTTACTGGGTTTGTTCCGTAACATATCATTTAAATTAAATATCTAGATCACTTATTACCAACCTTTTTTTGGCTTATGATCCTTTCGAGCCAAGTAATGTCTGCTCCTGAATGAGAGGTGGGCCTGAGAGCCCCTGGTAACACTCTTAAAAGGTGTTACCAGGGGCTCTCAGGCGTGACGAAAGTTATGTTTACATCCAGTGTTTCTCATCAAAATGCCTCCTGTTTGTCTCTGAAGTCTAACAGTCATGCAGCATGCATTTCCTTCCTCATAAAATATTTGCAATATTTGTCGCTTTTGCGTCTTTTATGCTCTTAACTGTTTGCACCCATGTTTGCTAGCTTGCAGTCCAACCAGCGGAATAGCGTAAAACTGGCTACTAGCTCAGTAGTAGTGCTCAGTAGCAACCAGTAGTTCAAGGTACCTTGAAACTCTTTCACTGCACTTTGATGACACTTTGACATCAAGATAATCTTGACACGGTGAGATGTACCGGCCAAATATTTGTTGACAAGAGCTTGAATGTCCAAAAGCAGTCAGCTGGTGGAAGCCTGAGTGTGATCTTGAGCCCTGGAGGACAATAGGACATGCTCTGACCCCCCAGGTTAATGACAGCCAGGGTTAATGACCCAGGTAATGGCGATCAAATTCATTGAACGGCCATGACAATGAAAAGAGTTATCAGATGAGAGCTTGATCATCACAAATAAGACAGTAAACATGAGTATTCTGCACACTTTGTAAGTAAAAACCGTAAAAACGCACAATCCAGCTTTTATTCAGACGTATCCCCTAAAGGCATAAAGATACAAATGCAAAATGCTAAATTCTTAAGGCAACACTCACCATGACAGTTTAAAAACATTGCAGGGAGAGTGAAGAACTTTTCGACCCAATTTGGTGACAAAAAGCTCGCTGACAGCTGGTGAGTTCTGGGTGAAAATCTCTCTAAATTCTCCCTCGGGCAGCAATTAGTCTCTGAAAACGTATTCTTCATATTCATTTGGGGGAGAGACAGAGCTTTAGGCCTACGGCTACCTCTCAGAGACAAACCACAAACTACTACTGTATCTCCAGTACAGTATCCCTCAGGTCTCACAACAATAAACCAGAGAAACACCCAGATGTAATCATGCACAGAAGATTTAAAGAATGCTGGATTATCTTTAGAGTCTTAACCATCTGGCAGTAAATCCCACACTGGTAACGGCTAATAACTGATGGGATCGATCCAAAATGATTCTGGGTTTGTGTTTGCTTGCATACAGTCAGGGGTTATACAGTATAACTAGTTCTTCTGCTGGTTTGTCTACCAGTCTACTTCGCTACTGACATCATCATCATCACAATAATCCATATAAACCTTTATTGAAACAACTTGTAAACCTAAATGAAAGCCACACCACCAGATATAGGAAGCTGCCAAAATAATTATCACCAGATCACCAGATAGATAACTGATTAGATCTCCACTGGGAAGAGCCTCATCACTCATGCACCCAACATCACTTGTGGTCTAAACATATTAGCTGGAATATCAGATTTTTAAGAGTGATGAAAGTGTGGAAACTTTGGAGACACTGTGGAGTACAATGCAGAACAAAACGACACCAGTAACGCCAAAGGAACACACATAATATGACACTTGAATCAACTGCCACAGCGTACTGACCGCAGCATATGAATGATGATCATGGTTTCAATAATCTACACATTTTTCCTTTGTTTCAAAACAAGAGCGTAACGTTCTCCAGTGCAACTTCATCCACGATTAACAAATTAATCCTCTGCTTTGCAAATTATCTCAATGAGAATTAACAGGATTATTTTAGCATGTTAGCCTGGATTAGTTAGACCATGTCTGAAGAGCATGGTGCCTGATAAGGCTTAAAATCTGGATATTAGTGTGCATGGGAACACACAGAGGTCATGGTAGTGGCATTGTATGTGGGGGGATTTAATGTTTGATATTCAATATTTTTCCACCAGTGCTGACTTCATCCACCTTCTTTACCATTTTTCTGTTGCTATTTTTCATAGATTAATTGAAGTACATGAAAAATGAAGTACTCTGAAAAGCGACTCTAGAAACTCCAGAAGTTAGAGTGCACTTTTATAATACAATCTCACGATGGGTTTTTTTTTTTTTAAAAAAGCATCAAAATCAATGCAGCACCGAAGATATTGTCTCTTTTTATTCCATGTGTACTTCTTTCTTGTCAAAACCTGACAGTGCTGAAGTGTTACCCTCAGTGCAACTAAACTGCTTGTTTGGTTGGTGTGTAATGCGAGTAGGCTAATGTACGCTGGCATATATTCCTCATGTTACGTCATGTTACATTCTTCATGCATTCACACTGTGCGGAGGAAACGGTATTATCGTTTTGCACACATCAGCTGCGTTCGTCTTTTCACATCTTTTCATCTTTTCAGACAATTGGGGTCATTTGGTGCGACACCATGAACGAATCACTGCACGAGTTCTTACATGGAAAGAAATATACACAAACTTTAAAAGAGACAAAATGTTTAGCTTATGAGATGCCTCTAAGCATATATGCTCACACTCTCACGTTACTATTTGAAGATGAAAAACATTTCCTAGTAGGGCACTGCTTTGTGCATTAATGAGCAACTGTAAATCTCAACTGTAAATAAGTGTGTCTGTTCCAGACAGTGATGGTTTCTGCTGCCCCCTGCTGTTGGACTAGAGACAGTATCCAGTACTTAGCATACAGTCAAAGGTGGTTGGAGTTGGTGTTTCAGTGTGTGATTTTTTGAACCCATGGGCGCCGTGCTCACATAATCACTAAGTTTTGGATCCTGGCCACAGACATTTTCTCCAATTCAGCCACAAGAGCATTAGTGAAGTCCAAAAGTGATGCTGGGTGACAAGACAAGACCTCACAGTCTGCATTGTGGCTCATGCCAAAGGTTAGCGTTGTGTTGTGCAGGCCAGTCAAGCTCTTCCACACCAAACTGGTAAAAATCACAACTTTATGTGCCTGGCTTTGTGCACAAGGGCACCGTCATGTTGAAACATTAAAGTGAGAAATTCACATCTTAGTTTATGTGGCCGGTGACTCTTGTGCGACAGCCAGTTTGCTCTCTCTCTCTCGAGGCCTCAGAATGCTTCCAATAAGTACTTGTTAGATAATCTAAGTGTCTGAAGCCTCTTTCTCATGGTGGCATCAGGGCTTGTGGGGCGTGGGGGTGGCGTCCAGCGATTATTGTAGCTTTCCAAAACAAATAATTGGTGTGGTAGTGTGGAAGTAGGCAGTGAACTTCTTTCAGAAGCTCCTTTTATATTTTTCTATCACGCTCTCATGGAGAGACTATCAGCAACAGCTTGGCATCATTTGTGCAATTCATGGTGTTGAGATTATAAAGACATATTTTAAATTCTTGGTGGAAGCTGTGGAAGTCTGTGGAAACAGTTTGAACATTTGAATTCAGTCAACAGTGCAATAATTAGCCGCAACAGTCATCTGTACAGTGAACACGGATTTGATGAATGACAGATTAAAGACAAACAAAGCGCCATGAAAAACACATGAGAAACTGTGTCAGCTCTGAAATTTGAATGAGTTTCTTTGTTTGCATTTACTGAAAATTAGAATAAATACTTTGCACGTCAGCATGTCTTGAAATTATGCAGATTATGCGGAGTCATTGACTTTCAGGCCAATATACTGGCTCTGTCTACCGGAGAGGAGCGATCGCCTTGTAAAAATGCATTTGGTTGCTTTATGGCTAAATTAATCATTTGAACCAGCTAAAATCAGCAAAAAATATTGATCCATGTCTTCGGTGCCTACCACAGGGTCACAGTCACTGAAGCAGGAACGCCTGCAGGCAGGAAAACTGATGGACAGTGCTGATGTTTTCTCGCCCATATCCAGGTAAAACAGTGGAGCCGTCTTTTTTTCTGCGGCTTGGATTTAGTAATAACCACATCAATAATAATCATCATCACTAATCAACAGAACAGAGTCAGAATAGCACAAAATGCTTTGAACCAAAACAAATACTCCATATTAAAACCCTACGCTCTTCATTTTGTTAAAAAAAAACTCACTAAAGAGATTAGACTGTCCAACTTCCTTTCAAATTAATTCCCTAATGTGGAAGAATCAGCAGTGAAAAATAATTAGAAGATGAAATTACAAAGCAGAGTGAATTTAAATAGCCTCAGTGGGAGCTCAGCGCTGAGCTATTTCTGACTTATTTATCTTTTCCGTTAACACCAGTCTCTTAACACAAAGCAGTGACCATGACTATGTGACATGAAGGCTGATATCTGCCGGAGATACGAGAGGCAATCATACAGCGAGAGGAAAGTATGCATCAGTGTGAGGAACCTCAGATCCACATGTATTATTGAATGTACAGTGGGTACAGAAAGTATTCAGACCCCTTCACTTTTTCCACATTTTGTTATGTTACAGCCTTATTCCAAAAATGGATTCAATTCTTTTTTTTTCTCATCAATCTACACACAATACCCCATAATGACAAAGTGAAAAAAAGTTTAGAAATTTTTGCAAATGTATTAAAAATAAAAAACTAAAATATCATATGTACATAAGTATTCACACCCTTTATTCAGTACTTTGTTGAGGCACCTTTGGCAGCGATTACAGCCTCAAGTCTTCTTGGGTATGATGCTACAAGCTTGGCACACCTGCATTTGGGGTGTTTTTCCCCCATTCTTCTCTGCAGATCCTCTCAAGCTCTGTCAGGTTAGATGGGGAGCATCGCTGCACAGCTGTTTTCAGGTCTTTCCAGAGATGTTCAATGGGGTTCAAGTCTGGGCTCTGGCTGGGCCACTCAAGGACATTCACAGACTTGTCCCGAAGCCACTCCTTCGTTATCTTGGCTGTGTGCTTCGGGTCGTTGTCCTGTTGGAAGGTGAACCGTCGCCCCAGTCTGAGATCCTGAGCGCTCTAGAGCAGGTTTTCATCCAGGATGTCTCTGTACTTTGCTAGATTCATCTTTCCCTCTATCCTGACTAGTCTCCCAGTTCCTGCCGCTGAAAAACATCCCCACAGCATGATGCTGCCACCACCATGCTTCACCGTAGGGATGGTATTTGCCAGGTGATGAGCGGTGCCTGGTTTCCTCCAGACGTGATGCTTGGCATTTAGGCCACATAGTTCTATCTTGGTTTCATCAGACCAGAGAATCTTGTTTCTCATGGTCTGAGAGTCGTTTAGGTGCCTTTTGGCAAACTCCAAGCGGGCTGTCATGTGCCTTTTACTGAGGAGAGGCTTCCACTCTACCATAAAGGCCTGATTGGTGGAGTGCTGCAGAGATGGTTGTCCTTCTGGAAGGTTCTCCCATTTCCTCAGAGTAACGCTGGAGCGTTGGACCATCGGGTTCTTGGTCACCTCCCTGACCAAGGCCCTTCTCCCCCAATTGCTCAGTTTGGACGGGCGGCCAGCTCTAGGAAGAGTCCTGGTGGATCTGAACTTCTTCCATTTACAAATGATGGAGGCCACTGTGCTCTTCAGGACCTTCAATGCTGCATAAATTTTTCTGTACCCTTCCCCAGATCTGTGCCTCGAGACAATCCTGTCTCGGAGGTCTACAGACAATTCCTTTGACTTCATGGCTTGGTTTCTGCTCTGACATGCACTGCCAGCTGTGGGACCTTATATAGACAGGTGTGTGCCTTTCCAAATCAAGTCCAATCAATTGAATTTACCACAGGTGGACTCAAGTTGTAGAAACATCTCAAGGATGATCAGTGGAAACAGGATGCACCTGAGCTCAGTTTTGAGTGTCATAGCAAAGGGTGTGAATACTTATGTACATGTGATATTTCAGTTTTTTATTTTGAATACATTTGCAAAAATTTCTAAAAAACTTTTTTCACTTTGTCATTCTGGGGTATTGTGTGTAGATTGATGAGGGAAAAAAAGAATTGAATCCATTTTGGAATAAGGCTGTAACATAACAAAATGTAGAAAAAGTGAAGGGGTCTGAATACTTTCCATATCCACTGTAGTTACTTCTATCTGATTTCTGTGCTCTGTCCTGATACATTCCATATCACAAAACAACTCGCAGGTTTATCTATGATGTTTATAGAAAAATAAGAAAAATATGAACGCAGGTCAAGCTAAATCAAAGCTGCTTATCTTACAACATAAAGGCTGGTTTTTGAAGAGACTAAATCTGTAACCTTCATGTTTGGAGACACTATCATGTAGATATCATAGTTTAGTATGTTTCCTCATGACCCACACTGTCCTCTTGTCAAGTCCTGAGTATCTACCAAGGCATTTGTCACGATGTTAGGCTACAATACCAACTCTAGCGAAGCTCCACTGGCAGAACTTGACTATATATTTACTCTCACACACACAGGGACTACGATCATGTGTGTATGTGTATATGTACGTGCTTGCTTCACAACAGATGCTCCTTTATGTTGCTAATCATCGTTGGAATGTGATTCATTTGAATGCAGAAGCTCAAATCGTTTGATTCTGCAGAGACTCTTTAGGCTAATCTATTATAAACGCAATTGGCCTCACGTAGGTTTTGCAGGCTGATGGCTGGAAGGTCGCTTGTTTGATCCTCAAATTGGCAGGATACATCTGGGCAAGGAAGAGCGAAAGAGCAGCATGGACGTGTCCTTCAACCAGGCACTTAATCTCCATCTGCTCTGCTGAGCAGCTTCTGGGTGGGAATGTGTGTAAGAGAAAGCATATTTCAGTTTTATAAAGGTTAAATAAGGTGTCTGTCTGAATGTTTGCATGTGCAAACAGTCTCATTCAAATGGCATGTGGGAAAGGAGGCATTAAGCTGAAGGCACCATCTACCCAGTCACTTCTCTCTCTCTCTCTCTCTCTCTCTCTCTCTCCATCGCTCTCACACACAGCTTAGTGTTTCCATCACTTCTGAGAACATTACATCAACACATTAATTTCCTTGAGACTTACCCTGACCATAACCATGACCTGCCTAAACCTAAACTTAACATTAACCCCATCTGAGCTTAACCCCCACCAGTCACCGACCCCTTTCCCCATCCTCACAACCCCCCTGCTGCAGATCGCTCACTCAGCCACGACACGTACATATATGTTGGCCCATGATTCATATTGCTCGTCTCATTTTAACCTTTCACATCGTGCTGCTGTTTTCCCTCCATTCTAGCCACTTCACCCGCTGTCTTGGTTTTAGTAGTACCTGTTTTTAGAGTGGCACGTTTTACTGTCGCCTCCCTCTGCTTCCTCTGAACGTATCAATGCCTAATCTAAGAAAAACAGAAGCAAAAAACATAATCAGTATCATGAACTGGCTCATCAAATGACTTCATTTGTCCTAAAGTCCTACTGTAACTATTGTCAGACTTCCATACTTTCAGATCTGTGAATTTAACATTTTACCTTTAACAAAATCCTACCCTAAACTGAACATACCTTCATCTTTTCTTACTTATCCATTTTTTTCAGAGATGTTTGATCTCTCTATAGTTTGGTTATGATTTTAAAAGCTAAATAACGTGCCAGCGCACTGGATGTTCATGTTTACACCCTAAAATTGAATGACTTCCTTATTGAGACTTGCATTTTGTCCCCACAATGTGAGTGTGAACAGATTTATGTGCTCACAACATGAGTGATACATAGTATCTGTATGTCAGTATGCTGTCTGACAAACAGCAACAACAACAACACCCTGAAACAGACAATCATCACAGGTCATCCCCTCCATCAGCATGCGGCCCCATCAGTGACAGAGGAGTTGGCCATCTGTTGCAGGCGCAGAACTTTATTTTGGTTGGGAGGTTCAAAGGTCCTGGGATGCAGGCTGACAGAGGCTGTCGTGGCTGTCTGAGTGGTTGTGCCAGTGAACCAGAAAGTACTTGTTTGGAAGCATCAAAAGCTGAGAGAAACCCATGTGTAAAAACTATGGCTGCAGAATGATGATAGATATCTTATCTCAGTAGATTAAAAGGTAGGTGGATTCTCATTTTGGCAAATTCTAAGCAGTAATGAATTCATTTACTTAAAATTTACACATTACTCATTTTGTCCTTCCAAAATCATTTGCACATCTTGACACTGTATATGTTTTCCCCTTTGTATGACCACAAAACCTCAAACCTCTAGGAAAGTCCCACTTTTGCATTTTTTCAACAGTTGGTTAATTGTTCAGTATAACAAGAAGCAATAAAACCATCATCACCTATAAATTGTCTATGAATATCATTTTGTTGTTACTGGTATGACTTTCACATGTATGTAGTATGGCTGACTCCACTGCAGGGGGTTTACATATCTGTCTCTGATAAAAACTAGTCTACCTTCCTTCCATTGATCTGCATCAATCATACAAGATGACAGATCTGAAATTCAGACAATAAACTGTGAAACAAAATAGAACCCACATATTATGACACACATATCAACTCATATAGTGCACCAACATTTGATCTGAGCTAACTTGAAACAGCTTATCTAAATAATGGAGCCTTTTGCTGAATGTTGATAATGCTGGTTGTAAATCACCGAGAACGAGCAGCGGGATGACATCAATGAGCCACACTGTTGCTTGGGGTGACATGTTCCTTCATGTTTATTTTGACTAAATCCCCCACACACACACACACCAAATGTGTGTTAATCCACCACTGCAAATCCCACCACATCTGCTATTTACTCCTGTGCGCGTAATGTTTGTTAAAAACTAAAGGGCACTGCTGTTTCAGGAAATGGAAGTAAAAAAAACAAGGAAACTACATCCTCAGCAGGAACCAATCACCTTTGGGCTGAGTGCCTCAAACATGTTGGGGAAGTATTGAGAGACAGACTCACACATTCTTGGTTTTGGTCTTTTCAAGGGACTTATAGAAAATAAGAAAAATATAGAATAACACCAACCTTACCTTAAGTGTAAAAGGTTTCTGTCAGATCTGGTTATGTATAATTAAAGTGATAATATTACACTCATCAAACCAAATTCAACTTGGCTGAGAGGTATGGCTGATTTCCACTGAGTAAGATTGATTGAGATTGGCTTCAGTTCTTACTGGCATTTCCAACAAAGCATCTGGTGTGGATTTCACATCCTGGCAATTCTACATGCAAGCATCATATCTGAAGAGCTCCTTCACTGTGAAAGTCACAAAAACATCAGACCACATCCACACCAGCTGACAGGACCTAATGACAGTTGTAGCACTGCAACTCTTCCTTTACAGGTGACGCCTGGGTTGAATGTGGTCACATTAACAGAGAAACATTAAATGCATGTTTTGTTCCACCTTCTTAAGACTGCTGTAATGAATCTGTTAGTTTATAATCATATAATTTCTTATGCAACAGGATCAGGATGTTTCCTTTATGCAGTGTGGACCATGAGAGATTACAAAAAACTCACAAAAATCCTTTAACTACCAGACATCAGCCTTCATTGATGTTAAACTGTCATTTATGCGAGCTGCTTACTTGGCGTTGGTCTGCCTGTCGGTAGGTCGACCACTTTTAGACAACTATTAGTTGGATTGCCATGAACTTGAAGAAAAACTGAAAAAAGTACAGTGTGAAAGAAGAGTGGAAACAACAAATATAAGCTGCTTAAAATAGAGCTTGATGGAATAAGAATGTTAAGACCAGCGAGGGTTCAATAATCATCAGACATACGAGTTGGGTTCAATAGACAAGTTAGAAACAATTTACGCAAAATATTTACACCCATATTGTTTTTTTCACCCACTCATCCAAAGTAAAAATAGCCATTAATCTAACTGTCACTTCACAAATAAACACCACTGATACAGCAGCAATAAAGAAACGGAAAACCAAACGACCGTAGCACAATATACATTTCAATAGGCACAGCAGAGCATTGGCAAATGTAGTGCACATTCAATGATGTGGGTCAGTATATGGCTCTCTGTTAGACAGAAGTTCATTAACAAAAGATGGATAAAACTCTTCTGAATCCTTTTTGGACGGGACAATTCAAAGTGATGGCAGAATAAAGGACTATGGGTTCAGCCGTGTTCAAAGCACCACCTACTGCACACTGGATATATCCTTCAAATTGAATTGTCAATGTTCCCGTGTGGGAAACAAGCGCTCCCACACTGCTCTACATCACATCTGACAGGGAGTCAGGGATTGCTAAACAGCGATGAATTAAACTCTTTCAAGTATGAAGAAAACAATTCAGCAAACTTCATTTCTCAAGCAAGTCGCCTGTGAAAAGAGAATTAATGACCAGCTGCAGGTATATTGTCCCTGACACAGGAAATGATAATGTACCAAGTTGGTTCATTTTGATCTAATTTAAGAGCAAGTGCAATGTTAAGACTGCATGGCAGCCTTAATGAATTTCCCTTCATGTAATGTAAAACAGGTAAACACACTTAGTGACAAGAGCTCCTCTATGACATGTGACACAAAATTAGAGGAAAAAAAATCAACAAAAAAATAAAAAAAAACATCACAGGGCATATTCATCGATAAAACACGATACCATTTTGTGGACAGCCCTGTCGAAAAGCATTCAGGACTGATTCATTCATTAGACCTTCAGCCTTATTCTGGTAAACTCATGGAAAACATGCAATGAGAATCTATTGAACTCGACACCTGGAAGCTGGACTAACAAGAAAAATAAGTGGCAAGCAACAAAACAGGCCGAGATGCATTATACATCACTGTTAAGGTTCTAAATAATTGCATTTGTGCACCTCCTGGGTAGTCAAACATCCTAATACTTCAAGTCTTTATTCAAAGACATGCACGTTAGGTATTAGAATACTCTGCATTTGTCTCTCAGCAAGGCACTGGCCTCAGAACTGAACCTGGCCCCTGGACATTAAACTGTTGCTGCCCGCTAAGCACTTATGATGGAACAATACAGGGGACAGACACCCCAAAAGGGATTAAAAAGTATGACTTAACTTTTTTTATGTCATTTTCATACATGAGCAAGTGCACTGGGTGTTGCCAAAGCAAAAGGTTTTTACAGTAACACATGATTCCTTCACTAGAGCTGTCTGTTTCAGTATAAATTTTGCAGGACATATAAATCTTGCAGGCCGTGCTCCTGCTGCCTAGTAAAAAGAATTCCATTGTTGATAACTGCACATTTGTGAATTAGAAGAATTTGTTTTTGGACTTCCTTCACAGCCATGACAACTGGCTATGTATGGCTAATGAGGGTTTTCACCTCACATGGCAAAGCGAAGACATGATAGTTGTTACCATGTACATACATACATACAAGAACTATCCCTGTCATCCAAGTAATAAAGCCCTCACACTATCTTCCATATTGTCTCTTGTTACTGTTAGCTAGTCAGAACTGATTTGAATTGACTTTAAAAAAGTTTTTTACCATAGAGACCAGCTCTAACACAAACATTTTCCTTAGGAAAAATAAAGAAAAAGAAAAAGAAAACGAACAACAAAACTCCTCCACATGGAAACGTGTCAAAGTGCAGGTGGACGGCACAGATCTGTTTTACTGCTCAGCACAGCGGTCCAGCGTGGACGGTTGCTTAAGAGAGGCGCCTGACTGAGCGGTAACAGCAGTCTTACAGGACTCATACAGGGCTCTGAGGACTCTTTCCAGACGTCTCCCGTATGGTGACATCACTTGGGTGGAGAGGGCCATATGGGGACGGGATGCGCCTCTGTGTTGAAGACATACTTGTCTAGACTGAGGAGTTCCATGTCGTCAGAGAAAAGCAGATACAAGTACTTCAGCGTCTCACCCAGGAAGAAACTTTCCATCTTGTCCCGGGGCCCGGGGTTAATGGGGTCACGGACGTTGTTAATGGACGTGTAGCCACCACCGGACACCTGCGAAAGTGGAGTGGTTTGGTCAGCTGCTTTACGGATACAAACACTAGAAAGTACTCTGATAACTGTAGCTAGACCACTATATATTCTCTGTGTTGGGGAGACATCTTAACGGCACTAGTTATAAAAGGTTTTTTCACTATCCAAAGCAAAACAAAAAGAAAATATTCAACTGAGGCTGAGCCAAGTTGAGTCTTGCAGTCTAATTGACTTAATATGGCTCAATCATATACTGTAATTAAATCTCCTTGATAATGAAAAGGTGTATACTAAACTAAAGCTGGCCTGTGGTCAGTTGTCTGTACCTTAGTGTACTTATTGAAGCTCTGCAGTATTTCCCATGCCCAGTCTCTGTACTTGCTGTCCTTAGTGAATCGGTACATGTAGAACAGACTTTCCACTGTTTCTGGTCTCAGCAGGTTGTGTCTGTCTGCAGGCTGGAGGACCAAGAAGAACTTGTCGTTAAAGATAATAATTTATAAAAAAGACAAATAGAAATTGCTACGTATTTTGGTGTGGTTAGTTATGACGAATCCAGAAAAACAGATGCTTTGAAAACCTCCTTAGGCTAGATGTGACATTGAAGGTCCTACGAGAACTTTATTTTACCTACTTTCTCGTATTTTGTTTGAATTTTCCCAGAAGAAAACCAGCTATAATCAACCCTGAACGTACATCAACCTCTCTCTAGTCCGCTCTGAATTGAAGAAATGAAGAGATGAAGAGATGAATGAAGAAATAAATGAATAAAGCCTTTCTAATCTGATATCTGTTTCATTAATTTTAATCCTAGAATTAGAATGACTTTTTAAAAAATCTTTCCTACTATTCCAGTAGTTGAGGTTAATGAAGGCAGCAGGAGACAAGTACCAAAATATTGGATACTTTAATAGACTCAGAGCAGCTAATGAAAAATAAAATGAGCACTGAGGAGGGTTAGGAGGGTTACGGTCACCATTCCCATGACAGCAGGCTCACTCACGAATCAGTAACTGTGGTTACTTTAGCTTATTTCTAATTTCAGCGTGTGCATTCAATAAAAAGTCACTAGACACTGAAAGAAAGCTTCCAAATGCACATCCATTTGAATTTAGTGGATTTAGTGACCATTACTGGTCCCTAGTATTTTCGTCCCATTCAGAGCATTCCTCTTTTAGTTTAATCTTAACTTGAGTTAAATTTTTAAATGGACTTTTAAAGCAACAGTCACATTACACAGATGCTATAATGTATGGTACGTGCAAACATACAAAACAGACACCTACTCAAGGAGATCATGCATGAAAATTAGTGAGTACGTAGAACAAAAGGTGTTCAAATGTAAACATTTTGATAAGAAAATGATATAAAAAATGAAGAAAAACATGATGAAATGCCACCAATCTGCTATCAGTGTCACCTTGACAACAACGTCTCGCCCGTCGTTGGCCTGTAGGCTGAAGTGTACGATCTCTGGGCTCAGCCCAGTCTCCATCTGTTTGTACATCTGGTGGCATGTCTCCATCAGCTCCACAGCCAGATCCATGTGGTCCCCTGGGAGGCCATTGTGGGCCCCAAGCGCCAAGGTTCCTGGCAGGAAGCACACAAGGTGGTCCTGGAGAATGACAAGAGAGAGTGGTACACTCAGGAAGGATGAGACTGAGAAATGATGACAGGTAATGATGAGAGTTGGATTCGATTGGACTAACTGATAGAGAGAAAGATTGACTTGCACTTGAGTTTGTACAGCAACCGATTCAACAAAAGCAAAAAGGCTTATTGATTTAACAAGGTTGTCATTGTTTGTGGATGTGAATTCAGTGTGTGAAATACGCTGACAGTCAGGGGTTGTTGTACTGTTTGTGGTATATCCAAAACACAGTAGACTGTGAAATATACATACATCATATACAACACTACAATATTCGAGTTGGAGCTTTCAGCAGGTCCTAGGATAAATAAGGTGCCATGAGGTGAGCATCTCTACCATCTTAGGGTTGAAGCGGTTATGGGACAACTCTCCAACAAAGGTCAATCTGCTGGGCCCCGACTGTCTCACAAGGTGTTTTTTCACTCCCTCCACAGCTTGAAGGTAGTCCTCCAACAGGCTGGACAAAACATAAACAGGACATGTTACAGGTGTAAGCATCAGTCAGTATCATATTAGACATATTGGTTGTACTGTAGTGACTTAGTTTAGGGCTGTCTACATATATCATGACATGGCAAATGAAAAATTACGTGTAAAGTAATGTAATGCAGTTAGTTCCACTATCATGGATTACATCAGACAGAACTCTTCTGTAAAATGATAACATAATATAATCATATCATTACAATACAATGACTGTTTTTTCAGTGTTTTCTCTCACAGTCACAGAACATGGACCCAGAAAAGTAAAGTTGGAATTACTCGTCTTCCGTCTTGCCTCCCTGGATCCACTGTTTGAGCAGGTATTCATAGTAGCTGTCTGCCCTGGCACCTAGTGTGAAGACTCCTTTGTGGGTGAACTGGCCACTGTTGGTGTTGATGAACATGGGCACCAGGCCGTCTTGTTTGCCTGGCAGCTTGTGGACCAGTTTCATCACCTCATTCACAACCTCCTGGAAAAGTGAAAAAAAAAAAAAAAGAGCTACCATTAATGTCTAAACATGAGATAATGAACCCAACAGCGTCGCTTCACTTGCTGTTGATGTGCGGCTGAATATGTTTGAAAAATACGGCTTTAAGCAATTTGTCATTGGAAAATTATTAGTAATTTCACACTTTGACGAAATTAGACTCATTAAAAGCTACGTCTCACAGGGTTGGCTCAGGTTATGACAGATATTATTCAAGTTCATGTCAGACTGGGCTGAAAATCTTCAGGCGCAAGCTCTACCGTCTGGAATCATTTGCTCAGAAACTGACAACATGATGGATTTAAAGCAAATCCTAGCTCATGCTTGTCACTTCCATCACACAAGTGTTTGTGAGTTGTCTGAACTGAGACCCTTCATCTGAGCCTTGGAAATATTCATTTTAACTGCATCCAATCTTTTTCCACTCCATCTCAAAGAACTGGAAGCACTACCAAATCAAAATTATTCAGCAAATACACTGCAGCACATGTTAGTGTAATGGATGCTCTCCTGTTATCTTGACCTGGTACTGTGGGTCCTGAGTAAGGCGACTCAGCTCTCTGAATTCCAGCTGAATGCTTGTGACCTCGGCCAGTGTGCTGTCTGACGTCCATCGGGGGGGATGGGCTGTTCCCTTCCCGAGGTTCACGTCTGAGAATGGGATCTTTGAGGGAGTTTTGAAGGCAGGCATCAACCTGGACCCAAGATCTTTCTTTAAGTGAAGAGAAAAAAAAAACAGAATTACAGGGGAAAATTACTTTACTTGAGTTAAGTATCATTCACTTTCTTCCAACAAATCTGAGGTCATATGTGAAGGCACTGTGAAACTTCTATAAAAAAATAGAAGTTAATTCTATAATGTAGCCTATAGCTACGTGGGTTGCATTCTCATTAATTTGAACCTTAAGTCTTGAAAAACTGACTGACAGCCTTAGACTGTTGTTCTAAAACAACTAGACAAGAGAAGAAAACAGACCAGTAAAAATGTCTGTTAGGGACTGACTCACGGCTTTCTCTTGGAAGAGTGGGTCTCCCGTTAGATGGTAGGTACTCAGCAGGCCCCCAAGGATACGGATAGTGGTCTCAAAAAGATTCACATCCACGTTCTTGTTGAATGTGAGCTCGTTTTCTATCCAGGTCTTTGCTTCTGCAAACTCTGTGTGGAGTGAGGAAAGATGCAACAGTGGGAGAAAGAGAGGAAAAGAAAGAATTACATTTGATGAAATTCATTTAACATCGATGCTTTGTGCATCAAGTGACATAATAAAGTGGTCTCGCAACAACCTCCTGATACAGCCCCTGAACCAAGTCAGATTCTTAAAAGAAAACCAGTGATTTATCATTGCACTTGCTAATGATGGACAGTAAAAAAAAAAAACCCAAAACAAACAAAAATAAAAAAAACAATCAATACAGCAGAACCACAGATATTGTCTCTCTTTATCAGTGCATTCTTTTTTCTCCTAAAAATCCCGGCACCTATATTACCCGGAATGCAACTCCACTGCTGACAGGGTGTTATGCTAGTAGCAGCTAAGTAGATATATTGCGTCGTTTATGGCAACTGCACTGAGCCATTTCAAATGGTACCTGGAGAGCAGGAATAGGAGCCATACAATACCTTCTTTTAGGCCCATTATCCACATGGTGTCCAGAGAATCAATAAGTGTCAAGCCCAGTCCGAACCACTCGCCAAACGACTTGGAGATAGGCTTGAGCTCATCATGACCCCAGGCGTGGTCCTTGTAGCCTTTCCACGCATGTCTGAAAGCATCACGCACTGCCTCCAGTCTGTCCACAGTTCCATTTGAAACTACAAGCAAAAGGCCCAGAAAGGAATGAATAAGAAATGAAAGTGTACTCTTTAAAGTTGGTGAAACACTGACTTCATAGAAGGCATATTCTGTGCCATGTGTTGATTTTGAGCACAGCACAGTTTTAACCTGCAAGTTAAGAAGGCTCTAACTTGAAGTAAAGAAAAGGCAGATAGCAGTAGAGCTGGACAACGGTACATTCAATAATCTGTTTAAGGGAAGGAGTTTCTGTGTTTGGGTTTTGGAGAGTTGATCAGACAAAACTAGACGTGAAGTCGTGACCTTGTTATGAACATCTTTTGTTAGTTTCTGATGTTTTACAGAACAGACTAAATGATTGCTGGGCTATTCAGAAAGAAAAACAGGAGATTCATTGTTGGTTGCAGAACTTAATCTCTGACGTTCATTCGCTGTATAAAGCTCTTGGTAATAATTTCAGCTAAATTCTAAAATCTGAGTTCTGAACTGACCTTCCAGTGGGAAAGGGTTGGCAGGGTTGGCTGGGGGTGCCGCAGCCTCTTTCTCGTTAGCCGAGGGTGGAAGCTCTGTGGCCTGGTCGGCCTCAATCATCGCTCCTCTCCAGCTGCATGACAAAAATAAAAACCTGTATTATGCCTGAATTATTCATATATGCTTCTCTAACACATGTTCTGTAACCAGGGCTGGGTGCAACCGGCCTGGAAAATGTTCCAACTGATCACCTGACAATCTTCTTTTCTTTGCCCTCCTCCTCTGCCTCATCTTGAACCACATCTTGCTCTTGCTTTTCCCCACCGACTGTGTCTGAAATATTTCCATCTTTCTGCAGACTCGGTGGCCCTCTCTTGTTTGGGAATGTCTTTTTCTGTGGATAAAGAAACAGCTTGAGCTAGAAACAAGAGGCTGACATGAACGGCTCAATGAAAAGGACAAACAAGTATCAAAATGTATAGTCCCCAGGGTATTGGTATCATAAAGGCCTGTTCCAGACCATAACTAAATACCTATTGACTGGTGCACAAAGACAAGAACAGAGTACTGCATCAATGGACCACATAGATACTACAGCATTACAAAACCATAATACAGACGATAAACTCAAGTAGTGTAAAAAGTCACTTCAGTTGTGTCACATATTTGTAATGTGACTGTAATTAATATGATCTTTGCAGGTAATGAAGGGCCATTTCAAAATTCTGGTAAAAAACTGCAGATGAAAATAAGTACATTTTAGCAAATTCTAGCATTTTTTAATTCCAAATGGTTAAAAATCTAACCTTAGTGGGAGGTTTAGCCAAAATGGGGACATTTGGTCCTCTGGGCTCCACCGCAGCATCTGAACTCGCACCAGGACCCACACCTGGACCTGCATCTGGCCCTACAGGTGGCCCCACATGTGGCCCTGCCACAGGAGCCGGAGCTTTACCTTCAGCTTGACCCAATACAGACTTCACACCCAGGGGAATGGCCTTCAACTCTCTGTCATTCAGCTCCAGCCAGTCCTCCCTGTCAGACAACCCTGCACACACACAATAAACAAGAAAACAAGCTTAGACTGAGTCCACACTGCCAGCTAACTATGTTATGGCTATTACTATATGATGATTCTAGTGTAGGTAGAATAGAATTGTCTTCCTAACTTTACTACCACCATCCAGGACCAACTCTGAACAGGCATCCTTCATCACCATCCAAAAGCTCAGGTTTGCCTGTCTGCACTACAGCTCTGGGAGTTTTCAGATTTAAGTGTCTGGAGAGGGATTTTCAGAAAGCTCACTTTCTGGGTGAAAAAAAATGCCAGTTTTAGTCTGGATGGCAAGCCCAAAGACAGAGAAACAGAAGCATTTTCAGATTTAGCCCTCTTAGTGTCGACGTGGTCTGGAAATCAAATACACTACATGGAGAAGTATACAAGAGTTAAAGCAACCAGGTACGCGCAAACACATGAGCACAAAAAATGATACAAAGAAAAATAACTACCATCTCATGTGGTGTTTTAGCAATTCACTGCCATCTATCATCACCAACGAATACAACACTAGTCAACTAGTCATGCAGCAATACAAAACATTAATTAGAATTAATGACAGACTTTGTCTCTGCCCGTGTGTGTGAGCTTTAGTGTTGTTTTGGCATTGTTTACCTCTCCACTGCTCTGTGATGCTGGGATACGAGAGCAGTCCAAATATGAGCAGTAGAGCCAGCAGGAACAGGATGAGGCTTCGCTGCAGCCGAGACAGCTGCTTCCATTTCTGTCGGCAGATAAACAAAGCTAACTATGCTGAAACATGTTTAACAGCTCTGAATTCAAATCACAAGCATCTGCCAGCAGACATTAACATTCTCCCACTCTTAAAATATCTTACTAATAACAGACTGATGAAGGGAGAAGCCTGATGGCCTTCTTTGTCTCACTTACTCTGTATAAACTCAACATTTCTCTCCACCTGATGCACCAAGCCCAGTGACCGCTCACAAATAAACAAACAATCTAAGCAGCTCAACCCAGCAGTGAAGAGGGAGGTACAGACTCAGGGTCTCTCAGGAGAGAAGGCTAACAGGCAGAGTGGCACCGCTCTGTTGCCTGCTCTAATTAACACCTGTGCAACACCATGAAACTATTGAGCCATCGTTTGTGAACTGTGGCAGAACCCTCAACAGGCTTCATCTCTGGGGACATTTTCATTTTAGTCTGCTACAGTTCATTCACCACACCATCCACATTTTCTGTATAGTCCAATGGTGCATTTCTGCACATTTTGAATTCATTTTTTGCTAGCTATTCTTACATGTCATCAGAAGACCCATGACCACATATTACACTTTTTGATGATATCCATCCCATCCATGCCAAATAAATATGTGAACAGCAATGTTCTCATTGTGCAGATATTAGATTTACTGTTTTCTAGTTGATACAGCACAATAAAGATAAACAATCATTCATCTTCTCTAACTGCACTGGGCTGGAGGCTGAGAAACTCACTCAGCAGGTTGGCTGTTGAAACACTCACACGCCACCTGGCCTGCATGTTTTTTGAAATGTTGAAGAAAACCACTGTGAATAGAGGTAAGGAGGAGCAAACACAGAGCCAACAGGCCACTCAAAGGAACATGATTTGCAGAGAATAGTTTTCTCAGGAACCATAAACCATCATGAAATTTGATGACCCACAGACCCGCTGAGCCAGACCAACATTTCTGCTATAAAGCTGGCTGTATAGAAGAAATGTCTGTGTATTGATATTAATGTGTTTTGATATACTGCTGAAATAAAAGGTTACATTAGTCAACAGGAGTGCCAGTTTGCTTTTTCAATTCAGTAGACAGAATGATTTACCTTTGTGGGCGTGGTCAATGCTGTTTTGCCTGTGCGCTATGGGTGTTAGTTGTCAATGCAGAACGGCAAACGACGCAGAGGTTGTTTGATGCACTTAACACAAACAGCTGTGAACATGCAGAACAAAGAAATTCCCTGTTGCCTGGTGAAAAACTTAACTTAACTCTCTGCACTTGAAGCATTTTAATCTAAGGCCATCAAACTGATTAAGCTGCGTCACCCAGAAGTGATCTGTGAACAACCAAGGTGGTCTCATTACAAGCAAAGTTGTCAGGCCAGTTGTGGAAGGCTGAAAGGCGAAACCTGTGAACAAAGCAGCATTGTGATTTCCACCTCCCCAGTGAACAAGCAATAGGAAACAGAAGTATGAGGATGTGAACACAATATGCCTGTAAAACCTAAGCATCAAAACAACAAAGGCAGCGAGGTGGGCTCGTAGTGAGAGGGTTTAAGAAATCTAAAAGTAAAGAAACCAACATTAAAGAAAATGTTCAAGAAGGTGGAAGAAAGTAGGTGAGATGAAGTAAATTTTTTATCTCACTGTAGTGATCAGACGTGTGCTCAGGGGATGCTTTAAAAGTTCAGGCTGCTCCACAACAAAGGATGTGTAAGAAAGGAATACTGAAACCGAGGAATCCGTGTGTCACAAAAAACACGAACACACAAACAGATGCTGACACCGGAAGCTTTTTTGTACAACTTCAGTCAGAACTGAGCAACGCATCAACTGGGGATGGGCTCTCTGACAATATGTCTTTCAATGAATTATTAATTTAAAATTTAAAATGTTATCTGCATCCTCCACCACTGCCATTAACCATAACTCTGTGGTTATGGCAGGGATGTGTACCAGTGAGAGCAGTCTGCTGCTCATTACGTTGAATTGTCAAAGTGGTACAACTTGGAGCAGTGAACTGCATACTGCACTACAAGACCACTCACCCTCCAGCAGGACTGTCTCCGGTGTTTGCCGTTGTTGTAAGTGTGACTGTGTGGATCACTGAGTGTCAGAGAGATGAAGTCCTTTCTGGAAGGTGGATACATCCTCTGCTCGCGGCAGGCAGTCGTAGGTCATAGAAGCTGCACTTAGAAAAGTTGAAAAACTGTTAGCCCAGCCATGCCCGTTTCGTAAAATAAAAGGTAATGTGACACATAACATGACTAGGGTCCATCTCAGTAATTGTGCTGAGAGAATTGGCTAAATAAACGGTCAACAAACGAACATCTTCAATCACTCATTAAATGGTTCAATTTTTTCCAAATGTGTGCATTTGCTACTTTTGTCTGCTTTATAACTTTGGCAATGTGATGCCTTTGAGGCTTTGGATGGTAGGCTTTGTGATTGGTAGAACACAACAATACAGAAATCTACCTTATATGACTTGCCATAGACTGCATGAACCAAGAGACCATTTAATTTTTCTCCAGGTTATATTGATTAAAACCAGGTTACATTTGGCTGAAAAGTGGGCGTTTGTAGGAGTTTGATGTCTTTTTGAACCAGATTACGTTATTTAATCAGAATTTAACAGACAAATTGTAAACTTACATGTATGAGTCTCTATAAAGGGGAGTGTACCAGTTTTATAAAAGTTTTATGCATGTTGCATCTTTTAACTGATATGCATATGCACACATACTATGTACGGCAAAAAGCGATCACAGAGATAACTGTGTATGTGTGTGTGTGTGTGTGTGTGTGTGTGTGTGTGTGTGTGTGGCCTAGACTTCCAACACAATCTTTGTTGAATCATGCTGACATGTCAGTTTTCCTTATTTGCTCGCTCACTGCATCTTCTCATTTATCATTCTAATGTGAGTATATATACTAGCACTTTTTCTTCATTGATAGACAATGTCCAGCTGCTGTAATGTTAATTTACTAATATCTTCATGAATTGTTACGAATTTCCAGTGACAAAACACAGAATTGTTCCTGTTTGGCCTCAAGGTTTTGCAAGAACAACATTTGCCCCCAGCAGCAGCTGGACAGCTGACTGATCACCAACTTAACCTTCTTCAACTTAGTTCAACGCAGTAACGTAAAATGTAAGTATGTAGTAAAATGCTGCAAGGCTGACTGCTGATAGCACATTAGGCTTTTCATAGTGAGGCCCATACATGTATAAATACCTCCACTATGTCATTTATGCTTTAGAATAATTATATAATATGGTTTGCATCACAATGATGAGATACTTGAACTCGTCATGAATCACAGTACCGTTGACAGCTGACAACAACTAGTGTGCGTGTGTTTGCTCCTGAGTGATCATATGGGAATGGGGTGTAAATACCTCGAGGAGCTCTCAGACAACACTCTTATCCTCCAATATCCATTGTTATTGTCCTTGACGTGACATGTAGTCTTAACTTACTCACATAGACAGCGTTACCCCACATTACATGTATCAAAGAGCTTCAAAGACACGTTAAAGCCTGAATATACATCAGTAGCACAGGCTGCTCTGTATGTCCTGCAGCTAGCTACTTTATCACAAGTCTTCTTAGTGTGGCAGGTAACAGAATTATTTCAGGAATGCGCACAAAAATGCAAAAGTGTCAGACAAAATAGCTGCATTAGTCAATCACAGCAACGAGCTATTCAGGCTGAACAGGCTAATTTACTAGCTTAGTTACACCCCTGCCATCCGCATATCACCCACACGCAGTTTAAACACTTGATAAAATGAGTGTCACACATCCAGCTGCTTCCTCACCTTTGTGCCTGGTTGGCTGCCTCACAGCGACGTTATCTGCTTAAAGCTTCACAGCTGCTAGCTAGCTAGCTCCGAGAGGCTAGCCTGCTTCTTCGGCTCGTTTCTGAATGGCAAGTGACGCTGTTCGGCTGTCGGAGGAACATGTAACACATTAGTCTGCCACACAAGACGTCCTGCCGCCACATGAAATGTCAAACAAACTAAACCGGGGGAAACATGGCTAAAGTCAGCGAATGGACAGCCAGACAGACGCGGAAGTGGAAGAGCTGACGAGGAGCTGTGCGTCATGTGACGTGTGCATGTGACCTGATGGTTTTTAACCCTTCACAAACCAGCTAGTGTGAACATCACTGTGCAGGCGATTTCAACTAACATTACATTTTTTGCAAGACCCATAAAATATGTAATTTTTCACCACGACTGATGCGTGTGCAAAGTTTCATGAGTTTTCGTGTATGTTTAGGCCCTCAAACTTGCAATTTATTTCGGATGCTTTTCCTTACATTTCAATAGGGCCCTAATAATCTAAAAAGTTCTGTAAAAAGACATTATCAATGGAGAACACTCTCTGTATAGTTCAATCGTATGTTTAGGTTACACTACCACTAAACTGAAGGTAATCAATTGACCTGATCTGTATAAACTGAACATTGTCTGCATTTTTCCCCACAGTTGAGCCCAAATTACATAATCTTTTTCAGGTGGCTTCCTAAGAATTTACAGTTCCTTTATTTAGAAATTATAAGAAAGGTATGGGACCAAAAGAAAACACACATTATATCAAAACACAAAAATGCAGAGATTTTCAATTCAGCACAAAGAGTGGTACAAATATTGTTTAGGACAGATTGAAGTCAAACCTTGAGGAAAACAGGATGAAAGTAAAAAATTCAGTCAAAAATGAGTCAAATAAACAAAGTTTATGGAATGAAAAAAGGCTGTTATGTGCTTATTACTGACTAATTTCTGCCCACGGGTTCATTTTTGAGAGTAAAATACAACCAACTGATTCATTTATCTTTTACATGAGACGTAAAAAATGAATATACTCACCATTCATAAATCTAATCTAGCTGGCTGGAGCAACAGATGTAGGGTAGAGAGGGCAACAGAGTTGGGGGTTTGAAATAAACTATTACAAATGTTTTAATTGGACTACTGATCGTGTATCGTGTTTCATTACACTACCTGAGTTGTGATGTGTGTTATGTGTGTGGATGTCTAAATAAACTGCTCATCACTACTTGTGTTACTTCTGTAATACTTTTGAAAGGTACATTTTAAATTATACTCTTTCATATAGTTAAAACATGCTTAGGCAGGTTTTCTTTTAGTATGTTTGCTGCTGATGTGCTGAAATTTCAGTTGATTTTAATTGTTGAAATGCAATATCATGATTTAAGCTCAGGCAGAAGCCTAAAGCTGCCCGCAACAACCATGAAGGCATGAAAGCAATCTGAAACAATCAAAATTATAGGCAGATATTATATGCAAGCTACAGTCTGTCCATGTAGAAAACTTCTTCCTCAAATCTTTGCAGTTTTTGGTGTTTAGCAAACTGGTATAAAACAGTTGCTCTTTTCTGGGGGTGTCAATGCCACTCTGTCTGTCAGTTTGGGCCAGACTGAAATATATCAACAACCGGACAGATTTAGGGGGGACTTTTGCATCGACATTCATGGTCCCCAAAGGATGAATCCTACTGACTGGCGATCTTGTGACTCTTCCTCCATAGCCAGCCAGAGGTTGACATTTATGAGTTTGAGTGAAACATCTTGACAACATATATTGTACAGATATTCATGTCCCCCTCAGGATAAAGAACTTTGATATTTGACCTTAATCTAGCGCCACTATCATGTCAAAGTAATTACAAAACTAATGCTAATAAAACACACCAAGTCAACATTGGGTTACGTATTCTTTTTAATTCAGCTGACACAATTCTTTGAATGAGCTGATGGAGGGACCCCACAAGACCAGCATGTCGTTTTTCATATTTCTAAAAATGAGAATTTGTACAAAACAAGTAAAGTAACAATGATCAGTCTCAGCCAGCTAAGGCAATCATATAGAATGATGATATGACAAGTCTAAATACAGAAAGAAAACACTGCACATTAAACACCAGGCCAGAATTGCAAACCTGTGGGTAAAATACTTAATCTCAACCAGATGACTTGGATTAAAGTTTAAGTACATTTCCTCCTTATTCTATAGCAGTGGCACGTCTCAGCTTCATCAAAAAATAAACTTGCCCTCTGGTTCTCTGTGGCTGAGAATTCGGCATAAGCAAGAAACAGAAAGTTTATCTGCACCAGTAGACTATGTTCTCACCACAAACTATTCCTTGCAGACTGTTCACCATACAGCTCATCACTCACTGTTGACCATCTCTGGGACACAAAGACCAAATCTTGATTCTGCTGAGAAGCTACGAGGCTTGCTTCTTTTCTCTGGACCCAAGCACTTCTCTGATTGAATGAAGCAGAAATTCCAGTTGACAGCAATTACTCAGTGCCAAGTGGGTGGTAATGAGCACTTATTTTTCACCGGGGGCAAGTGGCTCCACAGGGCCGGGGTACTAATTTTGCACTTACTCTACAGCTAGACTTACGCATAATCTCTACAGTACAGTGAAAGAAATTACAGTATTGGTTCTGGGAGGAAAAAGGTTGGTCTATAAGCTTTGGTTGCCAGACTTCAGTCTTTGGTTTACATGAGAATTAGTGAAAAAAAAGGGAATCACCTTGACTCTCTCATACACTGTCAGCGCAATATTTATTAAAGCGGCAAGTGCATTTGTGTTATAGACCTTCAGGTAAATGGGGGAAAATAGAAGCCTGACAATCTGACTGAATTTTCAGTGAAATTGTGTTATTGGAAATCTAAAATCCCATTTTTTCCTAAACTTGTGTTTTCATGGCATTCTTTCTCCAATTAGATGTGTTGATTGGTCTTGGAATGATTAGTTTTTGGAGTGATTGATGCAGCCTGTGCCTTGTCTTATAAAGATGCTGCTAATTGTATTATTGTTTAAAGCCTACTGAAGATGAACGACTGGAACTTCTTTAACATTTTGTTGGGAGTCCACCCCTTTAAAGGATATTACATTGATATTACATTAATATTACATTAATGTCAACAAATCTCATGAAAACACCAAAACCAACAATGTCTGAGTACTTTCTGATGCACTCATTCCCAAGCCAATTGGTTCCTCCTCAAAAAAAATATTTCAAAAGCCACATAATATATTGCTACATTTTTAAAATTGCTCAGCCGTGCACTGTAGTTTTTAGCAAACGTTACTCAAACATTATTAAATAGTGTATTGGCTGAGGACTATTTTCAGCTGCAGATTCATACAAATTTTGTGCTCAATTTCTGACAACAACGATGGTGTGGGATTGAGTCAAAATAAATTACACTGTTTATGTTCTTGATAATGAAGAAATATGTCACCCTGTGCAACTATGTGGCTCACTGATTTGTTTTAATAGTTTTTGGATGATGGAGCTCTATGGCATAGGAATAAGATATCAGGCCTTGGATATACAAGCGATACAACTATTTCAGTGTTGGTTTTGGTTTTTTCAAGGATTAATGCATTAACATTTCTAATCTTAGCATTTCTTAAATCTTCATCAAATTCCATGACAGTTTGAACTCTAAACTACAAAACTGACCAACATACTGTGACATGAACAGCAGCTTTAGTGCCCATGTGTATATCACTAATGAATCATACCTGAGACATAAAAACACAAACACACAATGATATGAAACTGTAAAAATAATAAACAATGTTTCGTATTTTAACAAGATGAGGAATATTGGTCTTTACACTGACAACAGACTACATCAAGTATGCATGAGACAATATGACTGCCCCCCAGCTTGTTTGTGGGATCAAATAAATGTTGGTCTTTCAAATAAAACTTAACCAGCACCTTGAGAAAAGTGACATATGAGAGTTCACTTACAGTAACAGAGTAGTGGACTCAGAGAGTTCACTGGCCTGGTCCCATACGGCCAATGGGACGACGGTAGCCGTGTCCCCATGCAGAACACGTTGTTAGGAGGTCAGTTAGGACAGTCTGACATTTATATACACAATAGACAGGCAATGACAAAAGCCCAAAATACATGACAAAAATAAAACAGAGAAAAAACATTATATAAATGTAAAAAAAAACAAAAAAAAAACATATATTTTTAAATTATTCAATATGAGATAAACGTCTCTGTAAACAAAATTGACTTCTCTGTAAAAAAAAAGCCTGCGGACGCTTGTCCACTCAAATTCATGAATACGGAGTCACTGACCTCGAGAGATCAAGGCCCCCAAAACAAGTGGAAAAAGAAGTGACATCTCCAGAAATTGGAAGAGATATTCCAGGTGTCCCCTTGATGTCCATGACTCTAACAGAGGTTTGTGTCCTGGACCTGGGAGTCCCCTGAGATGGCACAGCTCTGTAGCATCCTCTAGCTGAAGCACACAGGCCCGAAAGTGAAGCCAAACTGATGCGTGAAATTCCCACCTTCCATTAGTGCTACATCTCTCAGGGGAAGCAGCTGGAGGTCCTCGAACTCAAACACAGACTCCCGAGGCCCAGAGACGGTCTCTTCTCCAGGCTGGCACACAGGAAGCAGACAGAATTAAATTAAATTACATCTAACTCCTATGAATCATCACTTCTTTATATGACAGTGATACTTTAGCATATTTCTACGTATGTTTTGTCTAAACTACAGCTGCAAGAATGTCACATTGTTATTTTAGTTAAATCCAGGATTTTCAAGACTACCAAGTGAAAATGACGTCTTGACCCTAGTGCTGGGCAATTAAATGATTTACGTCAACGTTTTTTACTTGATACATCCAAATAGATCCAACAGCCGACTAAAGCAGACTAAAGCCAGTCAGTCTGCAGTTGCATGTCAAAGTACATGCACACTGCTTGAGTTACCAGTGAGGAGAGTGGATATGAGAGTGAATGTCCTCTAGAAAAGAGGACAACAGACTAATGAAATCGAGGGGGTCAGCACGGTGGTGTGTGAAGCATGGCTGGCTGGGGCCTTTCTATGTGTTCTCCCGTGCTTTCGTGGATTATCTCCATGTAGTCCAGCTTTCTCCCACTGTCCAAAGACATGCAGGTTAGGTTAACTGGTGACTCTAAATTGTCCAATTGTCCTTGACTGGAGACCAGTCAAGAAAAGGAAAGTGTACCCCACCTCTTGGCCAGTGTCAGCTAGGATTGACTCCAGCCCCCCCGGTCCCCCTTAAGCAGTATAGATAATAGATGGATGGATGGAAGTGAGGTTGCGTTTTCTTCCAAAGTTGGGGACATTGTCTAATTATAGTGTCACTTATATGGAAGTGCTTTGGATATCTCAAAGCAACAAAGCATAGATTAAGATGGTCTCCAAATATGCAATCAGTGGTTGCCAGCCCCAATGAGAATCACTGTGGAAAAAACTTTTATTTTTCAAATAAATATAACGAGGAAGTTGCAAAAAATAAAGTTGCTGACTATTCCCAAGTCATATAAGATTTTTCTGTAACAAGATTTTACTTAACAACAACATGACCCGTACTTCCTCAAGCCTCCCAAGAGCAAAGAACGAAAAAGGAAGCTGAGAAAACTTTTAACATACCACACAATCTTTAAGTTCTCCGAGGTAACTTTGCTTCCTTGTGTCAGTGAGGAATTTGACGTCTCTGTCTGTGTGGCCTAGTCTGTGTCCTGGATGGCAGGAGTAGGTCACCTTCTGGATGGCAGTGCTACTGTGTAACCTCAGAAAACGCATCTGGACCACATTAGCACCTGGATAGTAAAACTGTAAAGAAAGGAATGAAAAAATTCACAGGAAAATGGACAAAATGTGCCAAAAAAACAAAAACAAATCAATTACAGTGATTTAGCCTCTCAAAGCTAATTGTTTTGGTGTTGGTACAGTACATGTTGGGTCTATATAGATATGTTAGGGGTTTGTGTTTCTTCTGCCCCAAAGTGTCCAATAACACCACTGGACACACTTCTGATGAATATACCATCTATGATTTACAATTACATCCAAATTAGGGTAACTGTTGTGTTTGATTTTTCCCTTCAGAGGGATCCACTCACCTGAAACCCTTGCTCCAGCCTGCTGAGCCACTGAAAAGATCCTTCTTCAGAAAATTCTTCCATCCAGGCTTTCATGGGCAACTGCAGACGGAGAAAAGAAGGAACAAGTTTGCAAATCTGGTCTCATGTAGGAGACTTGCGAAGGTCAATGTTCGGACAGCTGCTCATGAACTCTGGATTAGCACGCAGCTCAAGCATGAACCAGGAGTGTATTGACAACCTTAGACAGAAATGCACACACTACCCCAGACAAATTCATAAAAAATTCAATTTTTTAGGTAGTATTGACTGTATTGGAGTCGAGGCGGTGAGAGGTGAGAGTGTGTTCTGATAATGACTACAGAAAAGGACAATAACAATGAGAATAACAACATCTGTGTCCTGGTTGTCCCAAAGTCATTAGGATGAATGTAGAAACTCATTTATCCATGCGTGTTTCATGCACAACGCTTCATTTGTTGAATATTGTCTTACTTGGTTTATTAGTTTGATTGTATTTATTTCACCTGTATTTACTCAGGGAGATCTCTTTGGGATTTAAATCTCCTTTACAAGAGAGTCCTGGGCAAGATGACAGCTCAGTCATGTTTGAGTGAGACTATGTTACCTTTTCTGAACAACAGTTAATACCCTGAATCTAACTTTTCATCTCTAAGAGGACGGATGTGTTATTTCTTTCTTAAAAAGTTAAATATTCTTGCTTCAAACAAAAGAACACAGAGCCTAAATTCACTGGAGTAAAAAGAGAGAAGAACGAAGGCAAACATGAGAGAGACGGAATCACACATTAAAATAGAAAAGGAGAAAAACAAAAAGCCATTTAAAATACATTAAAAAAGACTTTCTGAAAAAAAAAAAACAGCCAGGCATTTTATTAGTCTAAAATTATTGTTAGATTTTTGTGGCAAACTGTTAATGTAGAGTGCTGTTGGACGAACTGTGGATGTCATGCATTTACTTTTTACTCATGGGCACTGTGTTTTTTTGTTTTTACTAGTCTATTACTAACCCTAATCCTAATAGAGGTTAGGGTAAGTAATCATTGAATTTGTGTGTGTGTGTGTCAGACATTAGATCTCAGCAATAAAGTCAGTGAATCTAATTATCTCGTAACTGATACTGTAGGAATGTTGTCCAAACAACCAAAGTCAAATTTGGGTTTGAAAAAAACTTTCCTTCATGGTAACTGTGTCACAGGTTCAAGTTCAAGTGATCAAAGCAGAAGTCTCAGCTATCGCTACTAATGTGTGACAATTCTTAAAATTGGGTTTCAGGTCGTACAACAAGGTTCAGTGAAGTTTGCGGGCATGCCATTGATCCAGAGGTGCAATTTCCTGTAGTCTTTCTCTGGTGATGCCTTTCTACCTGTGAGTCTCGAGGGTGAAGGCAGGTCTGTTTTGATGTGGAAGAGAAGCTGCAGTAGGCCAGCAGAGCGTCGCCTGGGCTGCCCTGGTTGGGGTCAATGTAATACATTCCTGCAAAGAAAGGTTAGCGAGAGCGCAATGAAATCCACAGGGATAAAAGTCTTGTGCTCCACACTTACAGAAAGGCCTGAGCGATACTGGAAACACAGTCACTCCAACACACTGTATCAAAGAACCATTAAATATGTCTGCAGTGTATTATTTCTTTTGTTTTTTGTTAAATGTACAGGACACATATCACTCCTGTTTTATGCTTTAATGCCAATGCGGCAATGCGGCAGTCGAATAAGGCGTCTTAGTTTGAATCATCAAATAGTCGACTGTTTTGGATCATCCTCCCAAACAAGCAGGCTAAAACTACAATTAGTGATATACTGATGTTTTTGACCTCAGCTGTTCATCCATGTGATGTAAAACACTACTGAGGATAAAAACCATCCTGTTCAAGTGTCTGCTGTTGCTCAGGACAGACAGATCTGATGTTTGACACCAGCTCTTAGGTCTCTCTTAGCTCACAAAGTTGCAGTAAATTCTCCACAGATTCTCACCAATCTCAAAATTCTCACACTGATTGATTGTTGTTACCGGTTGATCGATGAGTTAAGAAAACCTCATATGCTGGCTGATGCACACATCTTACACAGAGAAACATTGTCCAGAACTCCAACTAGCTCAGTGATTCCCCAAATAATTCAGCGTAGATTTACAGTTATTTAATTGTTTCAGGAACTGACCGCTGCTGTATTCGGGGTGACAGAGCCAGAGCTCCAGACAGGTGGTGGCAGGATGCTCTTTGCTGCCATCTGGAGGATCTACCAGCAGCCGAAGCTCCTGCTGCAGATAATCTAGCAGATTCTGGAGCAGAGGATAGTTGGGCTTATCTGAGACATACATCAGGTCCTGGACAGGGAAAGAGGAAAAAATTAATTGTAATTGTAACCCCACGTTAAATAAAGCACTTTAACTGCAGGACATGAACCACTTGCCTTGAGTTGAGTCAGCGTCATGTTCAGTGACTTTCCCGGGGGTCCAGGAACCCCAGGGGGACCCTGAAACACAAGGAAGATGCACCCGTTAGGCGTACACTACAAAAATATATATATCATTGATATTATAATCCAGATTAAAAAAACTTTCTGTTATGCATCACATAGTGTAGTGACAAATAAAAAAATCTTCATACAACTGAGTGATGATGCAATGAAATAAAAAGGTTAATTTCTTAGGCTGTGTAAAAGGTTGAGTTACGTTTTGACAATTTTCTCTAATCAAACAATGTGGTGTTCAAATACTAATATCCTTAAAAATTACAGTGTCACTGCAATTACATCAATACCTGAGACAGTAGAAGAATTTGGACCCATTTCCCCTGAATGTTAAGCTAGTGTTAGCTAAAGCCAGTGAAGTTATAAACTAAGCAAACTGTTAGACACATGAGAAGTATGCAGACTGCACTGATCTCATCATTATTTAACTAAAGTCATCTCTCTCTCTGAACTCATTCTTTGCATAAATGTACACTTTGGAACGCATCTAAGGTATCTAGAGTGCTTTATATCAAAATGATAAGGAATCAAATTTTTATTCAGAGTTTGCTTCAACCTCTGTTGTAAACCTACCGGGAGTCCCCTCCTGCCAGGCACACCAGGCAAACCTTGGTAGCCTTTCATTCCCTTTAGGGAGAGGAAAAAGTATTAAGCACAGCATATGATACTGCACTGTTCTGTCTATAAAACACACTTACATGGAGATAAAGAAAGTCTGACAGCTCTATGATTATATGTGCCATCAACATAAAACAGAGCGATCTTATTGGAGAATCCTCCAGGGTGTTCAGATAACGGTGAGGAAGAAGTGAATTTGATCAGGAAAAGAGTGCTCGAGTTGATAATATCATACCTTAAATCCAAACAAACCCTGCAACAGATGAGAGAACAGGAGAGGAAAAGGGCATTAGTATGACTTTCCACTGCAAAGAGGATTTATCAACACAGAGCTTCCAAGTGCTTTTATCTGCTGCATTAAGAAGCCTTCATGGATTTGCAGATTTTATAACCTAAGTCAATGGATTTTTCCCAATAAGACATAATAATTTCACAGTCATAATCATAGTCCACATTTCACAGGAATGAGTTATTATGTTTCCATCACACATCTCACTTCTGTGCCATCTCCATTTTCTAGACACAATCTGGATGAATGTAGCTGAGTGACAACTGAAATTCAAAATGTAAAGATATCCCAGGCAAAAAGTACATCCAACAGGAATTTCAAATAAAGTTCTTTCCATAAAGAAAAAAAACAAGATAAAGAACACCAAAGCACCAGTTATAAACACAGACGGATATTACAGCCAGCGACAAAAAGAGTCCAATAAGTGAAATATGAATGAAATATATTAAATAAGCTATTAGTACATGAAACTTACAGGCAGTCCTGGCATCCCTGGTATTCCCCTTGGTCCTGGTAGACCAATATTTCCCTAAAGGACAGAGAGAAGGTCAAATTATAGGGTTTCTTTTGCAATAATGACTGTACATTATCCCTTACATCGATTTGTTTAGCATAAGTCATAAAAACATCTATACAAATTTGGTGAAAATTCAATCTTCAGAACATATGAGAGAAAATAAGACTTCAAACAATGATCTTCTTATTTTGTGTACCTGCTCTCCCTTCAGGCCCGGTGGACCTGGCAACCCAACAGCACCACGAATACCCTGAAAAGAATAAAAAAAAACATCGTTTCCAGTGACTCACTCACAAGAAAACTGAAGCAAGTAGTAGTAGTAGGCATAGTAACGTTATAAACACTGCTGGTGGCTTTTCTGCGTTCTACGTTCATCTCATTATTAACACGTTAAACCTTCACAGCTTCTACCTTGGTGGCATCAGCTCCAGGTGGTCCAGTCAGTCCCATGTCTCCTTTCTCACCCTGAGCACACAAACGACACAGTCAAGCCTCCACCTTCACTCAGACAGCAGATCAGCACAATAAAAAATGATCACATTGTGGCTACAAGGTTCTGCCAGAGCCTCAAGTGAGCCCAGAGGAACAATGCCGATTAGTGTGACCAGTCATATTTGACACCCAATATATTCTTATAAATGCATTTGAATCCATTTTGGAACATTTTTTGTTTTAGATCATTTTATTTTTCTCTGTTTTTCTTTTATTGTTGTAATGTAATCTATTGGGGTGTGGTTTTATCTCCCTCTGCTCATGATGCATATATATTTTGTTGGATGTCATTTGTAATCTTGAGAGAGAAAAAGTACGCTTAAATAAAAGTGAAGTTAGGGAGAAAAAAAAACAACTATTATTTAGCGTCATTTTAACAAAATGAATCCAGTGAAAACCAGTCGAATTCACTCATTCTTTCACTGAATCTGTGTCAGGTTTATACATTCTGTTTACCTCTTTCCCCTTTTCACCTTGATCCCCCAGCTCTCCACGTAAACCAGGGATTCCCTTGGTGACAAAAGTAAAAGAAATATATCAAGTGGATATCAATTCACTGACTGATCAAATGCACTTTCATTGTGCCATTCATTACACTCCCTTCTCTCCAAATCACTGAACTGGACAGATTGCTGAACAGACAATTTCAGAGCTAATGTGGGGATATGTTTAGCTAGGGCATAAGAATGGATGTTGAGTAAATGAATAAACTGACTTACAATGAGCCCTGGCCACCCAGGGAGGCCAACCAGTCCTGTGTCTCCCTTTTCGGCCTGAACAACAAAACACACACTACTGTTGCTGTACTCATACATCATAATTAAACCTGATGTGCACAAAGCCTGTGGGCCCTGTTTCCATGTGTCCCACCTTTGGTCCTCGGTCTCCTCTGGTCCCTCTGGCTCCGGCTTTCCCGCGTTTCCCCTGTGGAAGAGTTCGCCATGGTTTTCAATGAGGCAACACCAAGCAAGAGGGGGCGCACGCGAAACAACTTTATGTTTTATGCATGAATCTGTACATGCAGTGGCTGCCAAAATGGCTGCTTCTGGCCAATTGCTCTGTGATCCCACACACATGCACCACAATAACTGCATGAAAAAATTCTGTTTTCAGCATTAGTATTACAAGCACAGATTGATGACTGAATATTAACCTCTTTGGATTCATCACAACTGCTGATTTTCTGCCATATCTTTACATTATTTAGCACTAGATTTCCCCTGCAAAATTCTCACAAGACTTAAACAGTCTTACAGAGTTCTTACCCTCCTTCCAACATGACCCGTCTTCCCTGGTGATCCACTCTTGCCATCATCTCCCTGTAGGGGTAAAACACAAATTGATTAGTGAAAAAGCAAATTAGCATCTTCTTGGACAACTTCCAACTGGAAAAGGAGACGTTTAGCAGCTGCAGTGTTACATTTGTGTTGCAAATTTCAAAGTTAGCTGTCAGTAATGTAATTGTTAGAACATTAAATGAAAAACATATCACTATCAGTACATGCATGTGCTTAATGAAGGTATCTTTTGGGCTCTTGACATACTGTCTGTCATTAGCACAAATGCCATTCTGGGGGCTGAAAATAAAGTTAGGGGCCCCCTCCTGGTATGGAAATGTAACTGAAGCTGCAAAATTACCTGCTGCACTTATGATGATAAACATGATGGCTGGAGACAAAGGAAGCTGATTACCTTTAGACAGAGCCGTTTCCTCCTGTTTCGAGTCTCCATGCTAAGTTAACTGGCTGCTAGCTGCAGCTTCATATTTAAGTGTGTTTCCTAAAAATATTGAACTGTTCCCTAAACTTGTTTCCACGGCATGGCTACATGTATGCATTTTGTTGTATTTTGACTTAAAGCAGAACAACATGGACCAAATGATTTGTTTGAAAAACTAGATTGGATAAATTAAAGATTAAAATGTTTGAAGACAACAAATCACACTGGAATACGAGGATCTTACCTTCTCCCCTGTCACGCCCTGTTTCCCCTCAGCTCCTGGTCTTCCTTGCACTCCCTGTAAAGCAGCAATATTCATTTAAAAAAAATAAAATTGCCGTTAAGATGACCAGACATACAAAACAAACACAAACACACATATGCAGTATGATTTTTACGACTGTTTGCCAGTTTCTTAATAACTAACCACTACAGAGACATGGTTTAATTAAGACCAGCTGTTAAAGGCAACACATGATTTCATCATCCACTCTATTTCTCTGTTGTACACATCCACACACTTACAGGAGCCCCAGTGGGACCTGCAGGACCTCGGGGTCCCATCTCTCCAGGAGGGCCCTGAGAAAGTGAAAAGAGGAGGAGGAGGTTGTTGAGAGGGAAAAGCCATCGTCGTCAGTGGTAATTAACATCAGAGAAAGTGTGATTTGTTTCAAGTTTTAGTTTTCACCTCAAACCCTGGCAGAGCTGGGGGACCTTGAATTCCTGGCAGACCATCCTCACCCTGCACAGGTAATTCATATTAATGAGGTAGTTTTACAATACATTCATTAAGAAGGTGCAACGTATAGACATGCACTTAGGTTATATATGGTGTATTTAGAAATTTGATGCAGTAGATGTATAAATCCTCGCTAACCTGTTCCCCTGGCGGACCTGGTGCTCCTGGCTCTCCCTTTGGTCCGTGTGGCCCTGGTTCCCCTTTAGCTCCCTGCTCTCCCTCAGGTCCAACTTGTCCTACTGGACCCTGCCGTGAAGACATCCCATAAATAAAATTCAAAAAACTTTGACGAGTTATTAATTTCTTTTGTTTTTGATTTGGGCTTAAGACTGATTTTACTTAAATCAAAATCAGCTTCCAGGGTTCAGACGCTTGGTGACTTGGCTTGGTATGGTTTGCCATGTTCACCATCTTAGTTTAGCGTGTAAGAATGCTAACATGTGCTACTGTGCACTAAACACAAAGTATAGCTGAGGCTGATGGGAATATCATAAGTCTTGCAGGTATTTGGACATATTGGACACACTGAAAGTTTGACCCTACAAGGATACTTACAGGTGGTCCCAGCGCCCCCATGTCTCCTCTGACACCATGTGCACCAGTTAGTCCCTATGTACAAGACAAACAAGGCAGCGAATGGATGGCTTTCTTCATACAGCTGTACTGCACACCTTGTTGTACAAAATGTTAAATGGAATCAGAGTTTACCTGAGGGCCTCCTGGCGCTGGAGGTCCAGGAAATCCTACGGGCCCAGACTCCCCCTGAGAGGGGGATGAAAATATTTTAATGCCTTCCTGATTTAACTGATTTGATTCAAGCTGAGCGCAGCGGGTGATGTAGTGTAGATGCATCAGAAAGAGTACAGTCTGTGCCTGGCAAGGCAGGGGTCCCTCTCTGATTAGTCCCTCTTACTCATCAGCGGCTGTAATGTTTGTGCACACTGAAAACCTGGAGCACTTACTAAAGTTAACTCATGACGTGAGAGTTTTGTTTTTTACTGTTGTAGAATGATTTTCCTATGAAAACATTCTTTTTTCACAAGAGCCAAGTATACATTGGTCCTGAACTAGTTCACATAATACCATACCAATGCTGCTGTAGATTGTGTGTAGTCTGTGTAAGACTGAGCACAACCAGGAACTATTTGTCCTTGAGGGCTGATTAAACCCAGCAGGTAAGCACAGTCAAATAATTACTCATGAAACCACTTATATATAATATATATCCAGAGAGATGAAGGCAGTGGTGACTCATTCATGCAGCCAAAGATACCATTAGTTCAATAACAAAAAATGTTAGGTTTTGATGTTCTAAATTCAAACTATTAACAACACTGAACAAAAATATGTGGTTTGTTACTGAGAAAAATAGATAAAATTACCTTTTCGCCTTGTGGTCCATCCAGCCCCGGGGGTCCCGTAGGTCCCATGACTCCCTAAAATAAGCACAAGCACACCAGAGAAAAACTATAGACAGTGACATCAGCTTGAACATGTGTGGAGACACAACACATATGTGTCACATCGGTCAATACATTTCAATCCCAGCTGTGAATGGTTCAATAAAGGTTAATATGAAGGCCACTCTGAGCAGCATGCCATCAATACATCCTGGTAATAAACTCACCTGTAACCCCGCCAGACCTGCAGGTCCCACTTCACCCATGAGCCCCGGTTCACCCTGTTCAAGAGGACAAACGTAACATCAGGAACAGTTTCTACTCATCAATCTTTTCTGACCAGTTTTATATTACATTTATGTTGCTAATTAACCAAAATCTTGGATATTGGATATTGGATGTCGTACTAGTGATCTTAGAGGTTTTGCTTCCTTTCCTCTGATTTTTCTGACAGGGGAACTTTATTTGTTATACATTTATCAAAGCTTTAATGTGCTACATAGATCTTCTTTATGAGTACATCTCTTCTGGACATATTATACAAATACACATTAAAAGGATAAGTAAGGCTTGCTATGATCTGTTTTTTACTAATTGTCAACAAATCCCTTGACAAGACTAAAACCAACAGCCTGCCACTCAATATGTTCCGTCTTGCCCACCATATCTGTGGCGCTTAGTCCCAAGCTCATTAGTTCCTACTGCAGATATAAAGCTTGAAAATAAAGTATACTTTATTAATTAGGAAATTACTGAGACCCCAGCTGGGCACTATTGTTTTTTATCAAATTTTACTCAAACAGGGATAAATAGACCATTTGTTTGGGACTATTTTCAGTGGAGGAATAATACACACTTGGCATTCTAGTTCTAGAGGACAGTGTTTTGTGGGATTTAGTCAAAATAAATATACTAAGGCAAAAAACATGCAATTGTTGTGACACTGTTGAGAAGTTATGCGCACCATTAGTCCAATGTGGCCCTTCTCCCCTTTTGGGCCCCTTACACCATTTTCTCCAAGGCCCCCCCAAGGGCCTTCTCGACCAGACAAACCTGGAGGTCCCATCTCCCCCTGCCGACAATAACCACAATCAGATCAGAACCCGGCAACATCGCTAACCGTCAAACCAACATAATCAGAGATCAGATGTGAACAACTTTATTTTGTCTATTCACTTTCAGCAAACTAAAGTAGTCTATTGACCTTCTCCCCTTTGGGTCCCGGATCTCCAGCTTCACCAGGATGCCCGACATCACCCTGCAGAGGAGGAGTGAACATTAGTGCAGTAAGTGTCTCACAGATCTAATGCAATTTCCAGAACGTTGATAAGCACATTTCCCACAATGTGGAACTTTTGTTCTTTTGTTCTCGTTGTTTGCTATTTTTCTTTCTTTATCTTGTATCTTGTTTGTATTCTGCTTCTTATTGCTTTTGTTTGTTCTTTACTTCAGGGGTTGAAATTTTACTGTTTTTCAGTAAAAACTATAAAACTGAAAAAATGTTTTTGAAATACCAATAAGGACTACAAAAAGCAATTACACACTCTATTAGCACTCTGCTTGACTGGATAAATGTTTTGATTTCCGATGCTTTCAAGATGGAAAGTCTATTTTCATCAAGCTGAGTGAAGACATCCCTGTTGAAGGTATCACAGAAAGTATAATTCATGTCAGATCTCTGCTCATCCTGCTGTTACATGATCACCATTTGAAAACCCTCAGAGGTACTGCCACCATCGCATCTTCAGGAAAATCTAATGTCATGGTTTATGCAACAGTTCTGGTGTTTTAACGTATTTCAAAATATTAACAAATAATACAATGATTTGTGTTTCTTACAAGAAATCAAAAGAAATACAACAAGCACATTGGACAGATTGTTTGTGTGATGCTGTAAAGTAACAGGAAGGAGAAGATGATGGTGATGTGATGAAGGCCTTGAGTGAATTGGTAAAATCACCTCCCATGGAGCTGCGCTGTCATTTATGAGACAGCAGTTGAACACATGTGAGAACGTCTGTAATCATTTAAAGTGAAGGTCATCAGCAAACAGTAGATAAATGCACCCACCTCTTTACCCGCTGGTCCAGGTGGTCCCTGTAAGGCTTTCTGACCCTGTAGTCCTCTCTCTCCTTGGGGCCCTGGAGGTCCAGGCTTCCCACAAGGCCCTGAGTCCCCCTGGCAAATATCACGAAGAAGAAATCAGATGCTGTGCAGATACCAACAGCAGGAGTTTCAATCCTGTTACACAGTTGGCTGTCAAAGCGTTTTCTTCCCTCAAGCCTGAGGCTGCAGACTTTTTCACAACATTAAACTTCAACCTTGTGTTGTACAAAACAAACTTTAAGTGAGTTAAGCTGTTTGTGGTATTAACCAAGAGTGATGTAAAGACTCAGGAATGATGCTGCTGTGATCACTGACCTGGTCTCCTTTCCGTCCAGGTGGGCCTTCGGTGCCTCTTTGGCCATGCTGACCCTGATGAGTCAAAAGTCAAAACAATCAGCAACTGGTATTAAAATGTCCTTTGCTGTCCTAGCACATCATTATTTATAGTGTTCTATCTCATTGTATTCTGCTGGTCTACAGTGCTTATAACTTTAATGTCATTCTATAAATATAGTGTTTGATCATCTTTGCACTAAAGGGAGTGAAAGAGAAAAGAGGAAATTATATATTGGATTGGATTTATGAAAATGTTGTTGTCTTTGCTTCAGTATAAAGCTAAACTAAACCCTACCTGTTGCCCATCTTGTCCTGTGGGGCCAGCATCACCAGGCAAGCCAGGTAAACCCTGTGGGCCACGGTATTAGTTCAGTAAGCGACAAAAATAAGGTTACAAATACAAACATCTCATGATTAAACAAAATGATTGTTATATGCACTGTACTTTACCATTTGTCCTCTCTCCCCTGCTGCTCCTACTAATCCATCAGCACCCTGGGGACCCTGACGACATCCAACAAACAACAAATGTGGTCAAATAACTTTCTGTGTTTGGTTTGTATGTTGCGACACGTCACCCACATATTCAGATACTTGTATTCAAATGAAAATAAACATGGATTTTTCTCTTTCCAGATGATTGGAAATCTAGACTACATGTGTAAAAAGCAGCAGTTGATGGTAGGTACCCACTCACTGGGATTCCTGTTGGCCCCTGCGGACCCTGAGGTCCTGGGGGCCCTTGGCTTCCCCTGGGTCCAGGTTTTCCAGTTGACCCATCAGCACCTGGGAGACCTGGAGGGCCCTAGGAATCACATAAACAGGCATACTGATTGAAACTGTTAGAACTGAGATCCAATTTAAATTTGTCAATGTGAAAATTTATTCTGATTTAATCTAATGTTCCAAGTGAGTTTAAAAGACTTGTTGGACTCCCACTGTGATGATCTGTAATGGTTTCTCTTGCATATTGTATGTCTGTTGTTGCTCTAGCGTCATCGCTATGAATAATCTATCAATAATATTCAGTCAGTTGTGACTCGTTTTGGTCAATTCATCTTCAATTTTAATTTAAGGAGGCAAATGACAGATTGATTAGAAACACACAAACTGGAACATTTGTTTTAATGAATCAGTGGGTGTGTATGTGTTCATGTGAATGGGGCATGTTAAATCCCAACATTACAATCGATCTGAACCACGAGTTGTGTGATCCATTGCACTCCTATGATTCATCACATTGTATTGATAGTGTATCGAGCCTTTCTTTTTCTGGATTTCTTCAAGTATTTGACTTTCTGCCTGGTTGAGGGAATAGACAGAACATTTAATCTAAAAGCTTTGTAAAATCCAGTGCAAATCCTTGTGATGTTTGACCCCAAACCTGAACTTTGCTGCTTGACAACCACCATAGCAGTGCACATCATCTCTTCACAACGAGTGAAATTACCAAACAAGAGCAAAAAGACAAGAAAACCACTTTGTCCAATTATATTGCCACTCTAAAGCAAACACATGGCCTATTGTGATTATATTGTCCTATGAACTGACTCTGTGACTTCATCGTGAATAATAACTTACTGGTGGGCCATGTATCCCTTTGGATCCTTCATCTCCAATCCAACCCTGTGAGGAACAGCACATGTTACACTTAGGTCACTCATTGATTAGGAAACAGAAAAAAGACAAAAAGTTTGCCAGTGAATCATAAATTATTTTAAACTGAGTATTTATACACACTATTACTACTATTAGGATGAATCTGATGCACAGCTATTAACTGTGTGTGGATTCATTTTAGCTCCTGACATTCAACTTTTTCCTTGATGTTAGTGTAATGCAAGGTGCACTGTTAAAGTTCTACAAAATCCCTTGGATCATCCAGTAAGATGCAACAGTGAGTGTGAAGCTAATGCTAAAGCTAAGAAATGCATGTAATTCTATCAGTCTACATGTGCAGCCTGTTCATGTGTCGGGATTTGCCACAACAGTTTTATAAACAGAATTTCCTCAGGAACAATAAGTGATGCTGTGAGCTCTACTTAAATGATTAGAAACTGACATTACAGTTTATGTCCAACATCGTGTGGGAGAAGTAAGATATTTAGTTCCCTCTGATTTAAGGGACAAACTCTCTATTCAAAGGTTTCTCTCACCTGAGGTCCTCGGGGGCCCTTCTCTCCAGGGGAACCCGACAGACCCTGAAAAAGAAAAACAGGCGAGTCAGAACATGCTAATCACACCCACAACTCACACTTCTCTCTGAGCCCTCAGAGGAAATACAAAAGAGGAGCGCCAAGCATTAATTGTTCTCTTCTTGTCTTATTGTGAACCTTTATAACACCACTAGGTGATTACTCAATTCTGATTGGCTGCAGGGTTTTTACTAAAAGTGCTATAGGACATCTACTGAATAGTTCCGGTTAAACTGTCTGTTCACGGCTCAAAATGAATGCGCTGGCGACGTTAAACGGGTAACTATAGCAACAGCTATAGGCAGAGGCATTTACAATTTACTACCACTTTAACATGTTAACAAGCCAACGTATTTACCACACTGAGTGTTGTCATTCAGCGCCTTGTGCTCTGAGGATCACAGCGACAGTAAAGCACAAGCTGCAGGAAGTACACTGCCCCTCTGGATCTCACGTCCCATTCACTATTTAACCTGCTACTTCAGACTGTGGCCAATAGTACAAATGGCCTGTCATTTGTGAGTGTAAATCTTAGGGGACAATAAACATAAAAACTTTCACATTATATTGTCACACTTTTAACAGAAAATCACAAGTTTAAAAGGGTCACTTTTTGACTACAAATGTTCCCCCCCAGGCTCTTTCGTCTATCCGGAGCTCTTGTTACACATTCTTTTATTTGCTCTAAAAATGAACGACATATTTTGGTTTGAAACAAGTTTTTCAGCAAAATGTGGAACTCAGGTTGTTCGTTTGTCTCTTTTGTTAACAGGGCTGTTTTCTACCATAGTGTGACTTTCACTGCATTCAAGGATGATGCAAAAACATTGAGTTTACCACTGTATTTAGTGTTCAAGTCAGCAGCTGATGAATCCACCCACTCAGCACTGTTTAACTTTATTCTATGACAGATTGATGGATTTCACCACAGCAGAGGGCAACCATGTGAGTGAGAAAAAAGTGTGCCCAATGACACAGCAGGGACGACTATAGACAAGGAGTGAACTTCAGAAAACTGCCTCACTTCCATTACTGAGAGCAACTCTTTCCATGCAAGAGGGACTTTCTTATTTCCAAATCTAACCAACCAACAGGAGGAGGACTGATTTACAGGGTGCACAAACTTTGACGAGTTTCAAGTGGAAAATGTGACCTTAATGCTTCATATATAACTTCAGTTCAGGGAAAGGAAAGACTTTGTCTAATCTTCATAATAACACCAATCTCTGCCTCAACTATATCTGTCCAACAGTGACCACATATTCTGTCTTTGTGTCTTCTTTTTACAATATTCAGTTTGTGGTCACTGAGCCTGTACTTGGTTAGAATCAGTCTCTGCTTTCTATCTCAGACAGTAGAGAGATAATCTGCTAAATCATAATCTCTGTTTAGGAACAGATGACACTAGTCTGGTTTGGCTTTTAGTCATTTTCTTTCCATCGTTTTTGTCCAATTCTGCTTTCTCTGTATGTGTACAAGGCATCTGCAGAATTCTGCATGTAAAGATTATGTTGGATGTTTGTCCCAGCGGTTACAGGTTTGGCGACCGAGTGGACTCCATACTTCACTACCATATAGCACATTGGACTGGATGACATGTATGGGATAATGCAAGATTGTGGACACCTTGAAGGATATCATTCCTCTTGAATTTGACAGATTGTTTAACAAGACAAGTCAATTTGGAGATTATTAAATATTCTAAGACATAGTTTTTACTCATTATACAGTATTTCAACCTATTCTGCATGTTCTTTGATGCATTCGCTACACAGACCAATAAAGTTACTGATACACTGTTGAAACCATAGTCACACATAACCAAATGTCTCTAACAAGATTAACAAGATCATGCTTACTAGTAATTTTTACTAGAGATTGCAAAACTTCTGACGATCAGTCAGCACAGGTTTTTCTGCACTACTTCCATAAAACGTACAGTAAAACAGGGCTGAAAATAAAAGCTGCTTTGTCACATGGCACTCTGGATTGCAGGGGACAGTCTAGAGTGAAGTGACTGGGGCAATTTATCTGTCTTCTGTCAGGTGGACGGGCCATTCCACTCAACACACAACACAACATAATCAATCACTGCGACCTGTTCGCCTCCATAAACAGTCTCTGCACACCAGCTCAACACTTCACCAGTTTAATTTTATTTACCAAACCCTCTTTGGTGTGACCCCATCATATCTGCTCATAATCAAATCTCTCATATACCCCTCACAGTTCCCAGAAGTTGGAAGATCGGACATAAAAAGCAAAAATAAACTACACTTACGGGAGGTCCTGGCTTCCCGACAGGCCCAGGTAAACCTCGTAAACCTGGCTCACCCTGGCACAGAGGAAAAAGTAGAGATTATTATTGTTCACCTTAGTTGTACAAAGATTTTAACAGTACGTCTCAAGTCTGCACTCACCGACATTGTCAAAAATGTCGGTGAAAATGTATGAATATAAATTTCCCTCTTCCGATTGACAGATAATTTTACCCTCTAAAATGGTTTTTCAGTCTTCAGCCTACTGTTCCTTTCTTCCAGTCAAAAAAGCTCACCTTTACAAGGCATTTTACATTTTAGATAGGTGAGAAAAAGATGACCTTACCCTTTCTCCTATGAACCCTGGAGGCCCACGCATGCCCATGCTCCCTTGGATACCCTGATGGTAGAAGGAGTAACAGATGGGAGAATTGTATTTATCATCTGTTAACATCACACATGCTCATCCAGCAACACACAAAATGTGTCAGAAAACTGTAGTGATCCATATCTGTGACACATCTTACAAACTATGTGTAGGGCTCATCATTTCCCCTTTTAAAATACCATAATTGATTGGCGTTTTAAATCCAAAGCATGGGTAAGAATCTGAATTGTTTATTTTTGGTGAGCATGTATCCACTGTAGCTTCAGTTTTCTGCTGTAGACTAACCACTTCATTAACGAGTCAGTCATTAATAGTCGGACCACCCCGTCTGTCATCAAAAATTCTCTGTCAAAGTTACTTAGATCACAATTCTTCCCCATAAGAAAGCCTAACACTGCTGGCTATAACTTCAAATGCAAGGAGGCAGTTGAAAAGTAACAATTTTAATAACTTTTTATAACTTAAAAGGTCTCTAGTGCATAATCACAAGTTCATCTACTACATGTAGATGAACTCAATCAAGTCCAATTTCCTCTTTCCCATCTATTACTGGAAGAAATTACTAGTCCTTTTCATGCAGTCAAGACATCCAAAAATCCATCGTGTAAGGACATAAAATAAATCTACTGCTCCTTTTAGAAAATTATTATTTTTGTGAATATTGGAAAAAACCAAAAATGTTATGCCTGAACCTAATTCTATCCGGTGAGCCCATTCTTTCGTGTTTACTAAAAATAACAAACCTCCTTCAGAAAAATCTTGGTACAAGCTTCTTAATTACTGACATTAACATAATGACTATCATTATTTTGTATATTTTGTAACGACTGCTGAGCATGTACAAGACAGGTAAAAATCTGTGCAGTCTCAAAAGTCTTAATGTGCAATGTTACAAAATACTGTTCATGTACTGTAGATTCTGCAGACATTATGTTTATGCTGTGGTATAAAGGTAGCACAGGTGCATTCCTTGTATCTGCCCTGCTGAAGAATCACTTACATACATGCCTACTGGGCCCTGAGGTCCCTCCATGCCTGGCTTCCCTGTGAAACCCTGAGAATACACAAACAAAACACATATCTACATAACGCATAATGACAAAACACACGTAAAGCAGATATCTGCGTGTGTGTTGATGTAACTGGACTGGACCGTTTGTGCCTGTGGACTCACCTTGTCTCCTGGGGGTCCTGGTGATCCTGGAGGTCCTGGTTTCCCTGGTGGCCCCTGTCAGATAAAAGCTTCCTGTCACCAAAGGTTTAAAGTGCCAATCGATACCACCTGTTTATCTGTTCAGCCAATCAGATTGGCAGGGCTGCGTAGACATTACATCACCCCAAACACAAGGCACATGCACACACACACAAACACAAACTCTAAACAAAACCCTGTTGGCTTAAACGTTTCATAGCCTGTTATGTTACGTACGCTTCATATAATCTGACCTGGCTGTCTCATCTCAGAAAAAAAATCTCAGTTTCACACAGTTGTTACGGTCTTCCAAGTCCTCTGCCCTCCAAATGAAACAACCAGAGAATGATAAAGCATACCGAAGAGCCTGGTGGGCCATCTGCTCCTCTGTCTCCGGCAATTCCTTGAAAACCCTGGAAAAGTAGCAGAACTAATTAAACGTTTACTAAGAAACAAGTAAATGCCACAAGAAGTAAAAAGGGACACAGCTGCATGAGAAAGAACATTCTGAGAGTTGCGAAGCCGACCAAAAATGCTAAAGTGTCATTTATTTCTAGCAATTAACAGACTGCGCACTGAGCTGTTAAATTATCGGCTTAAATTAGTTGATTCAGTATTTTAATAATAGCTGCTTAATCTGCCATTTAATTGTTTCTTGGCCCTTTCATTTGGTGGGATTCATGGCTGCTACCTAAATGTCACTATAACAACAAATTGGTGATTAAGAGTTTAATTTAAGACTTTAACAGGCTACATTTGTCTTTGTTAATGTGAGCAATTAATAATGTGGTGACTGTAATTTGGGAACACAAAATATGTTACCAAGCAGCAGTACATCTGGAGTTCTTAGTAGTAAATCAAGTTTTTATGGGACATTAACAATTCTAAAATAAATCCCTATGCACTGAAAGCTGATAAGTTGCTTCAACATTTGGTCTGGGGCTGTTTTTCATGGTTTGGACCACATAATTACATTAAAGAAAGATCTTAACGCTACATTATATAATGACATTTTAGACAAAAGAGTGCCTCCAACTTTGTAGCAAGAGTTTGGAGAGTTTTCAACATGACTTTCCCCCTGCACACAAAGCCACGAGCATAAAGGAATGGTTTTCCCAGTTTGGTGAACTGGCCTGCACAGAGCCCAGACCTCAACCCCATCCTACACCAACACAGACTGTGAGCCAGACCTTATCAGCTACCATCAGTGTTGGACCGCAATAATGCTGTAACGGGAGCAAATCCCTGCAGGCAGGCTCCAAAATCTGGTAGAAATCCTTCCCAGATGAGTGGAGGCTGATATAGCAGCAGATTAATCATTTTGGAATGACACGTTCAACAATTACATATGGGTGCAATGTTAAAAGTGTGTCTATACTTCATACAAAACACGTGCTTACACGAGCTCTGATCAGCCCCAGGCACTGTTAGTGAACACACCTGATATCTTTAACAGGCTGGTAGCAGGTTCTGTTCTTGCCCGTTAAAACTTTTTGTGCGTGGTTGTGTTTGCCTGCTCACAAATCAATAAATTCCTCCATATGCAATCCTGGGCTGTCTTGTAAAACTGTAATAATGTGTTTTTACTCTGCTGAGCCCTGCAGCTCGTGGCAAAGAGCCAAAAAGCCAACCTGGAGGGATGATGTCATGAGCAGTGGAGGTCATTCTGAGGCTAACAGTCTTACCGTCAGCCCTTTACTGCCAGCGCTGCCAGCTGCACCTGAGGGACCCTGAAACACAGAGAGACAGAAAAAATACCAACAATGCAATTTCGTCCAACAGCAGAGGTCATTCAGAGTGCAAATAGTAGATACCATCACTTTAATGAATTTAATTATGAACATGAATCACTATTGTATCAAGTCAATGTAATCTTAAAAATTAAGTTCCACATTTTGGGAAATATGTTGATTTGCTTTCTTGGCAAGAGTAAGATGTGAAGAGCAATGGCTTATATTATATCATATACAGGCTTATATTAACTCAGTAACTATGAAGCTACAGCCACAAGATGATTAGTATACAGTAGCTTACTCTCCCCCTCGTCAATTATGTTCTTACATGTTGAAGAATACTTGCAATATGGCAACGAAAGGCAACGAGAACCACCTGATTAAGGTTAGGGAAAGAGTGTGGTGAAAAGTACACAGCATGTTACCAAGACTGAGCTGCAGAGCGTTTCTACTCCCTGTGGTACAGGAAAGTGTTGTCAATTATATATATTATATCTACATTTATATAGGCTAATATCACACATCACAATTTGCACCAGGGCTTTACAATCTGTAATATACATAACTTCATACTATATCATATACTTCTCTACCACAGTAGCATTTTATACATGACATTTTATTCCGATATTCTAACTTCTGCACTGTAATGAGCTTTGCTGGAAGTTAAGAGTCTGGGAGCTAAGAACTTTATTGCGAATGACTGCCTTTCTGTCAATGTTGTGCTCAAGGAACACAAGGACCGTGAACTTGAAGCTAACTGGCTGGTGGCTGTAGCTTCATTTCTACTGAATATGAGACTGGTATCGATCATCTCAGCAAGAAAGCATATTTTCCAAAATGTCAAATCATTAATTTCAATTAATTAATTTCATTATAACTTTTCATTTTCTGCACATTTTCTTAAGATCAAGACACGTTCTTTATATAAATGAAACTGAGCTATCCTAACGTAGCATTGATTCATTTGTTGAATATTTTCTATAATTAAATAATTAATGACAGAAAATTCAATCACAAGTTCAGAGAGGCTGAGGTGACGTCTTCAAAGTGCTTGTTTTGTTCGATCAACAGCCCAAAATGATATAAAACAAAAAAGCAGAAAGTCCTTTTTCTTCTGAATTACTTAGCATTATGTATCGATTACTAAATTATTATCATTACTATTATTATTATTATACAGCATGAACTCTGCACCACTTACTGTAGAGTTGACTGTGCTCACCTCAGTCAACTGTACTGTAGAAGACTGCCTCCTGGTGCTGAACCAACAGTTACTACATTACATTACGAGTATCCTCAACTCAACTTGGAAGTCTGCTTTGACAGTTTGAGGACATTCCCATAGTAGCAGCCTGTCAGTATGTCACTCTCTTAAGCTTCCATCCAACAGCCATAAAATCTAGTATTCACAGAAGCGTTTTTCTTTAAAAAAGTGAAATGTCTGATGATGTGCAGTGAGGTGTCTCTTGCACTCTATACTCATCACCAATTTTACCCTCTAGAGGACACAGAATTGGGACTAAAACCAACATGGGTGATGAGATGTGTGTGTGTAATAAGTCCACATAATTATTGAAAAATATATTCAGAGAATAAAAAATGCAGGGAGTAGAGGACCCAAAGACACACATACACACACAGCATTTACAGGTGGTGGAATTGAAATATGATAGAGAATGGGAACCTGTGTACCAGGCTTTCCTTCTGCTCCCTCTGGTCCAGGTGGCCCTGGCAAACCCTGACAGGGACAAAGGAAAAACACACACAGACACACACAAACACACACATGCAAACTGTTTATCCTGTAGAACTCTTTCAGCAGTGTAAAACATTGAAACATTACTTAGGTCTTTTGTCTCTGCAGGTCAGTATTACAGGTGAGTATAGAGGTTTAAGGTTTGTAAGCCATCAAATAATCAGAATAATCATGAGTGGGGGGAAAAAATCAAGTATTAGGGATGCACATGTTAAAATAAAAGACCTCATCAATTCAAATTCAAGACCATCTAATTCCATTTTGAACATATGACCAGAGCTCTAAAGAATTCATGGTCGACTACTTTTCTCATAATCTCTGACAGGCTTTAAGTTTACCGAAGGACCCGGTTGGCCAGCGTGGCCCTTCTGTCCAGTCCGACCCTGGGGAAAAGTAAAGACAGAAGACGCCGTCACCACCAAGTAACCAAGTAATACAAGGCAACGCACACAACAGTTACTTAAAGCTTAACTATTCGCTATTCATCTATTGTTTCAATTTTACTGTAATACCTTGTTTCCTCTGGGTCCGGGTTTGCCGTTACGTCCATCTGGTCCCCTGTTCCCCTTCAAGGAAGTTCAAATGTTAGTGACTGTGGCTGAACATCAATATCCTGAAGATGGCCATCATTTATCTTTGTGTTGTGTGTTGTCCTGATTTTAATTCTTAAAATGGCTTAAATGTCATCATCTCTCTCTGTAAAACTGTGCATAGTGCAGTTAGAGACCCACAGAGTCCATTATGCTGAGCCATATATGCTCCCATCAGTAACTATACCTGATTAAAGAAAGCTGGTCAGCGGTTTTCTCCTGTGCTTCACTCGCCAACAAAAAAACTTTCACAACAGAAGCCAGAAAAGGTCATTTCTTCATACCCCTGTCCACTTCAACTGACACTACACTGTAGGAATCTACAACCCCTCACAATGGATGACCAAAAACAGTTTGGAGACACCTGCCATCCCTGGAGTCATTTAAAACACTACACACACACACACACTACATATTTCTATGGGATGACTACTGTATGTGCAGAACTAGTCACAAGTGTGTTGAATTCATGTTATTGCTGTCAACGTACAATATTGGATTGTTAAATTTAATTTACATGCAGGGGGCCGCTGAAAGCTCTAATGTTTCACAGTTAAATGTGACGTTTGGATCAACATATGATGTCATCCAGCATTTCTTGGTGTTCAGACACACAAATAATCACTGACCTTCAACCCACGGCTGCCCTGTTTTCCCTGAGGGCCAGTTTCTCCATTTGTGCCCTGAATGAAAAAACATAAAATCAGTCAAGCTTAACTCCTTTTTCCCCTTCACCTTTCTCCAAGTACGTAATATAATATGATGCTGAAAACACTATGCTACATTGTGCAAATTTAAAACAAGCAACAAGTTGGAGCTCAACCAGAAGGAGAAATATCCACTGGACACAGCTACTAATGTAGTCCAGTGTTACAACAAGATGGTGGCTGGCTACAGTGCTGTACATCATACCTCAGTGCCTTTGGGGCCAAGCTGGCCCTTGGTGCCTGGGAAACCTGGGAAGCCGGTGGAGCCCCTCTCTCCCTGAGGACCCCTGATACCTGTTGCCCCTTGAACACCCTGAGAAAAACACAGGAAGAAACATGTGAAAAGGTACAGACCTTTCTCATACTTGGACTTTTTCCCCTCACACTCACTCCTGAACTTATGGTGTCTTAATCTGACCCTGGAGTTTAGTTATAATATCAATATGGCTAAACAGAAACAAATTAATATTCTGTTCAGCAGAACATCATCATGGCTACCAATTTACTGACAAGCTTGTTTAGATTTTATTGGCAACTTCTAAAGTCTCTCCCTCTCAGCTGCCTCAGGATCTTTACACAGTTCACTGTCCAGCATCACCCGGCAGTGTCACATCAGCTAGTTCTGAGTTTCTAACCTCATGTTAAACTATCCTCTCTATTATACTCTCCTAACGCGCTGTTGGCAGCTCTTGTGTTAATGCTTTCTAACTGTTTTAGGTAATCTAATAAGTCTATACTCACACTACACTACTACATTTGTTGCTAATTACCAGCAGTGTGAAATTCTTCTTTTGGTGACTTTTCCTTTTTGTGAATGAAATGACATCTCACAAATGTGCACATCCTCACGGGGAGGTGGCACTGATCACGCTGAAATGAGTGATTCACAGCAAGCTTGTGCATTTAAGAAAGTCTGACGAATCTGACTTGGAACATCTCACAAAGAGATAGGCCTCATGCAAGAATATGAAAATATTCTAGTGGGTGGACTTGGTTAGCTTTGGACAGAGCCAGGCCAGCCGTTTCCATCATGTTTCCAGTCTTTGTGCCAAGCTAAATAAATGGCTGCAGCTTCATACACTATTTACAGTATGAGAGCGGAACAATAAGTTCATCATTTCTTTCTTTCAGTGTTACTAAAGAGAAAGTTACTGGCTCCTACTTTGTCGCCTTTAGGTCCTGGATGCCCCTTGTCCCCATCTGGTCCCCTGTTACCCTGTAAGAAAGAAAATGGTAAAAAGGGACGTTCAGCCACTAATGTTTTGCAGTAATTCCATTTGTGATCTATAGTGAGCACCTACCGCTGCCCCGGAAAAACCCTTATGACCCTGTCTCCCTGGTGCACCCTGTAAAAAAATAATAGGAGATTGAAATAGAGAATAAATAGAAGGTTTAATGACTACTGAGGCTAGAGAGAGAGTAAATAAGAAGCATGGTGGCCTAATTGTCTCACAGAATCATGTCATGACTCCACTGACTACGGCCAGTAGATGGCAGTGTGAGGCTGCAGTGTGCTGTGATTGACTGCTTGTACACATCAGTGTGTAAATATATTTACAGTCTGTAAGTGTGCAATCAAAGTTCTAGTAACTGCTGTAGGGACAAACGTTGCAGCATCACTCAAACCCTGCAGATAACAAGGGGGCTGAATCCAACATTCACAGCTACTCGTAACTCTATCTCTCCATCTAGTCTGTTCGTGCAACATGCACACCTACATGTGTTTGGCTGTGATGTGATGATGTAATACCCTTGAGAGTGCAACTCACCATGGGCCCCTCAAAGCCGGGATCCCCCCGGGCACCCATGGGCCCCACAGGCCCCTGATATGAAAACAAAAAGAGAAGAAACAACACAGAAGGGTAAACAGGGATAAAAGACTGTATTGTCTGCAACAACATGAGCCACAAATAAAAAAGAAAACTGTAAATATCATATATTATTTTATTTGTTATATTTGTATATAACACATATTTATGCTGAAACTTAAACCTCACTTGAGGAGCATAAAGAACATTATGCTCTCTCCCACTACTATGACACTGACCATGAGAGTAAGATAGATTATTTTGACCCCGTTTCTTGTCCCTTGTACTTATCACTGGATTTCTGAATGAAACTTTGCTAGCCTGACTACTGTCTACTGGCCCCACGTGATGATTCACTGAACTTCACATTTCATAGTCATGCATGAGGCCATATTTCAAATATAAATTACAAATATACCCATTTTTATTTCACTTCTTCAGAGCTCATGTAAACCTGCTTAAAATGGTGAACCAGGACACTTCACATGAGAGCTTCTTGGGCCTAAACCCTAAGATGGAATCTGAGAACCAGAGAACTGGATTCCCTTATCTCTTACGTAACGTCTGTCTGACATTACAGCAGAGATCATCTAAACTTGATTCACTTTCCAAAGGTCAATTGTTTTGATTCCTATTTGACTCCTTGCCTGTATTTTATAATAATGAAATAAATTGAATGTATCTGTCTCAGTAGCTTTATGCTATGTGAAGTTCTCCTCAGTCATTAAATATAAATACATACTCCTGTGTACTTATTTGAGGTTTGGTGTAGGAAACAAAAGAAGAAAAAAAAAGGTAACAAAATGAGAACAAACTTACAGGATCTCCTTTAGGTCCAGGAACACCAGTCAGTCCTGGATGTCCCTGTTAAGACAAACAGATTGATTTGAACCCCTGCTGCAAACTGAATGAAGCAGCACCCTGACAAGTCTCCATTAGCAGTTTTGCCTTGAACTGTACTCACTTGGGGTCCTCTGAGTCCAGGTGGTCCCATCTGTCCCTCTAAACCTGGAGGCCCCTAGTCCAAAGAAAAGGAAGGTAACACATTTTATGCCATACACAATGTCTAAACATTTCCAGCAAGCTGAGTAACCACAGCATACACAGCTAAACAAAATGTATACCTGTGGGCCTATGGGGCCGACACTGCCAGCAGGTCCCATGTCCCCCTGAAAGGAATAATAAACAATTTATACACAAAAGCACTAACCTGACAACCAAGTTTGGACACTCTAGGAAGTTTTACAGGCATGAAGCAAATAACATTATAGTTCATTAATCATTTTATTTATCATGCAGAAGCGTCCTCTGGTTCCACTGTGAGATATAGCTGCTTTTTTATGTTTTATATCACTATAATCTGAATCTTTGGGGTTTGGCTATGTTGGTTGGACCAAAAAGCAAGTTGGGAATGCCACATCATACCAACAAACAACTGAATCACTGAAAATTAAAGGGATCATTAATCACAGCCCTCGGGGGGGAAAACCTTTATCTTGTTGCAGTAAAATCTTACCCTTGAGCCATTAACTCCTTGAGCACCAACTTGCCCTGTGAAACCTGGAGCGCCCTGTAATACATACACAGATATTATACTCATATCCAAAATTGGCACAAACAGACAAATATTTTGTGATGTCATCTGTGTGATTACCGTCAGCCCCGGCAGGCCAGGAGGGCCATCCAGCCCAGTCTCCCCCTGGTAACAGCAAGTTCATAACAGCATGAATGATTCACTGTCCCACACATTGTGCGTCAATTCAGATTCTCTCACATTGAATACAACCATGTGTTCATTTTAAAGGGACAATTCACCCAAAAAAGAAAATAATCAGACACTAATTGCTTGTCATATACATGCCTGTATACAGCAGCTCACTCTTTGCTTTCATTCACAAGACAATTGGTCTCAAAATGGACTTTAAAACAAGCTATTTGAAGGAAAAAATGCCAAACATTGAAGGCTTTGGCACAAATATCACTTGTTTCAGTTGCTATGGGATGATTATTTCATGACAGGAATTTCATTTTTTTGTTTAACTAACTTTACATTTAATTATCCTCTAAATGTAAAGCATCACCTATATTTAAATATCCTCTAAATGTAATGCAGTAATAGATAAGGAACAGAAGGCTTAGTTCAAAAAGCTTCTCGAGCAACTAAAGTTGGACAGCACATCACTCACATCAGGCCCAGACGGCCCCTCTGGCCCAGTGCCACCTCGGATCCCCTGAGGCCCCTGCAGAGAACATTCAAGCATTTAATGCCAACTTGACAACAATATATCATTTAAAATACATAGAAAAGGATTCTGTATACTGTATTCAAAGTGAGGAGTGCATGTACTAATACTATAAGGCAGTGATTCTGACTTCATGCCAAGTAGAATCAAAGTAAACTCGAGAATAGAGAAGAGAAAATGGGAGTCAGCGCCTCGCTGCTTGGAACTCGAAGTTCAAAGAGGGACTGGATTAGGGATTAAAGCGGATTCAGAAGCGCATGTCTTCCTTTCACAAAAGCTGATTGTTTGTTTTGTTCCTCTCATTTTACACCAGTTGGATGTGAAAGAAATGTGTTGCATAAGGACAGCTGTTACTCTCATCCCTATTGTTTTAAAGTGATCCTGTGATGTGCTGCCATCTCCAGCAGATTGTACATGTCATTTTGTTTTTAATAATGTGTAAGCAGCTTAATGTCACAGCTAAAGGAGAAATGCTCATGGCTTATGAACCACCTACTTTTTCCCCAAGGGTTATAAATATAATGTAAAATCACTGCTGAAATTCTAAGGAACTAAATAGGGAGGGTACATGGTACAACTCACTGGTGGTCCGACAGGACCAGGTGGACCCGGTACACCAGTTGAGCCCTAAAGAAAGAAGAAACATAGTCCAAGATCATTACAGTGTATCCCATTGTTCACAAAGAGATGTCATAAGAGCTACAGGCAGACTGCTCTGTTTTACTCCATCTTCATACCTCATAAAAACAAACCACTAAGAGTTCTTTACTTAATGTTGTGTGGCGTTTTGCGTCTGTCATGTAAGAAAAAGCTTTAGTTTGTTTGAAAAGTTCAATTTCTATTTTAAATACTCAGCATGGTTGATAATTAAATTGCACCAATGAGTACCTTCTCACCAGGTTCGCCAGTTTCCCCTCTTGGACCCATGAGGCCAATAAGACCCTGAAGAGGTAAAGAAAATAATATCATCTGCAGAATATAAGACCTTTCTTTCCTGTTTTATCCTGCATACATGGATGTCAATCATTTTCACATAAGCAATGCATTTTGAGAGCTGGATTTAAAGAGGCTACATTTTTTATAACAACAGTGGATCAGATTGCTACTTGTCAGTGTAACTCATATAGATGAACCCACAGGGGCTTCATTTTCAGCAGCTCTGCTCAGCTATATAGAGCATTATAGCATCCTTCAGCGCTCTCTTTTCCAGCCTGCCAGTTAATTTTCACCACTTTTCATAGTGTCATTTTACCACTCATATAGTATCGCTAAATCTGTACACCTAGCAGCTAAAGTGACAGAGTTATCCCTCAGGAGCTGGTGGAGACCAAAACCAGAGCTAAAAGAAGAATGAATAACGGACTTAGTATTACGTTCACCATCAGGCCATAAACATGGCTTCGAATGAATGCTAATGTGGCTTAAAAGCTGCTTAATGTGTAAATAGGCACCTGTGTCCATAGGACTAATTATGGAAACTCCTTCATAATCTTTTCTTCTTCTTTGATCAGATACTAATTTACATCAAAATGAGTGTTTTGACAGCACAGAACATTTGATAACTTTTGCTTTTTTTGTTAAATGAAAAAAAAAATGGTCCTGTGGAAAAAATGTTAATAACATTTTTTTATATATTTCATCCAAGACATTTCATCCATTTTGGTTTTTGTACCTAAACTCAAGTAATCTATTGGCACTGGTATCAAAAAACAACTTCCAATGATGCCCAGGCCTGATTAGACCAGTAGGTTGAAAACGCTTTGGTTAAAAGGAACAGCTACTGTAAGTAACACTTACCAGCAAAAATGTGAAGTGCTACACTTCTGAAATACAGCGGAAGGATAACGATCATGAGCTCAAGCTGAATGGAGTACATTTATACCTTCTTGGCTCCAGTTTCACCAACAGTAAATCTAAAACGTAAACTGACTAGTTTTCCTTACAAAAGCAGCTGTGCTGATTCATTCCTCACCTCATCACCTTTTTCCCCTTTGGACCCTCGTTCTCCCCTGTATCCCCACGGGCCCTAATGTCAGAGACACGGTGGAAAATGTCAGCAATAAAAAAGACATAATTTACCTCCTATAAGGCACTCATGCTCTAAGTGTACCATTTGTGTGCTGTTTAACTGTTTACTGTACAACATGTGCCTACCTGTGATCCAGGAGCACCAGGTGACCCTGGCTGACCATCTTCTCCATTTTTTCCGTCTCTCCCTGGGTACCCAGCTCGTCCTGGAGGGCCCCTGTGACCCCGCTCACCCTATCAGACAATATAAAACAGCATCTCTGACTATTTATTTATTTTTTTTAAGCAACCTTTTAGTAAATAGTTACGATATCTTTGCAAGATAAAAACTCTACAGTGGCAGTGAGCTTCACGCTGTGAAAGCTGCATAATAAATAATACGTTTGTACTGTGAAGACACCGACCCTCTCCACCACTCAGTGGAGCCATTCATCAAATGGACAAGGCATCAGCTGAATAACAACACACTGACTAGAAGACTGTGGCCAGCAATAACTCTGCCTGGAGACAGGTGGGAAACACGTACATAGTCACAGAGAATGACTAAACCACCTGTGCTGGCAGGGGGTAATATAATACCTTAAACTGCGAAGGATGATGGATACAGTGTACATGTGGAGACTGGCATGATGAGTGATTTAGGTGTTTTAACTTTTGTTTTAATAGGATTGTTTCACTTAGAGCAATGCAACTCTTTTTCAGGAACATCCGGCTACACGCTTACACACTTTATTTTCACTTGCTAGAGTGCTTCTTTTGTAACATCAATGATAAAAAGCCTAAATACGTTCAATTTGCAAAGATATTTAACAAAAGCAGCAAATGCTAAAATTTGGGAAGCTGTAACTAAATGGTTTGACATTGACAAAATGACTTGAATAATTAATTAATATCATTAAAATTGTTGATGATTACTTGACTAATCGTTGAATCTGTACACACCCGGAAGCTGCTTGGAAGGAGCATAGCTGTAAAAGAAATATACTGTATGTAACCCTGATCTTGTGACCACTTCAGGGGGATGCAGAACCTCATGTTGGAAACCAGTCGGTCTGGACCACACATGCATCACACAACCCAACAAACGATCGCATGCATATATGTATACACCATGGATGCATCTGTGCTGAAAGACAATGTGGAGAAATAACCAGAGGCCATCTTGTTGGTGACATCACCTTAAACAAAAATAGGCTTCCATTTGTTTAGGTTGCACAGTGACTCAAACACGAACACAGTAGATCTATATTCTCTTCCACACAGGACCTAAACAGAGCAGACAACAAAGGCTGTTGTATGGGCGGCTGAGTGTTTCCAACTACCCCAAACCACACTGTTTGGTCCTCGGTACTGACTCATTACCCAGCTGAGACCTCACGCAACATATGGTAACAGGCTCACAGTCTCCATGTTTGTGTAATTTGAGATGGACGTAACAAAGTTGAATTTACCTTTACCTTTTACAAGCTGTTCACCCAAACATGTGCCAGAGAGAGAATGTGAAACATGTGACATACAACAAGATAGAATGAGAAAAGTAGAACAACTACGCCTCAGTGTAATCAAATTTAGAAAAAAATATGGAACATCTTAATTTAGCAATAAAAATACTTTCATTGCTTATTTTCTCAATATGAGAATGGTTACATCATGGGGAGTTTCATGTGCAGAGCGTTTCCAAACACCCACTCCCTTTAACCACACTCACGCTGCTCCACCAGTTATGTTACACTTAACTTAATATCCAACTGTTAAACTGAACTAGATCCACCGATGGGTCGATTTTTACCACCTCATGTTTTACTGTATGAACAGTCACTGTTCCCTCCCACACAAATTACAGTTCAAACTTTGATCAATATCCTAAACTTTAAAATGACACCAATATATGTTTATTGAGGGGAAATGAGCATAAAATTATGCCCAAAATATCTGCAATATTTCCATTTGCAGTAGTGGCCATAAAAACTCTTATTTTGAGTATTACATTACATTAATTGTAAGCATCATTAAACATGAATGAAGAGTTAGAACATTTTTAAGACATTTGAAAGAAAAATGAAAAGTCATGGGGGTATTTACACAAGGAACATATGAGTTTGCCCTGCCTTGTTTGGAAGGCCTCTCATTAAACCTGTGACACACTGATAAAGTGACTTTGGATCAGGAAGTGGTGGTTTGGGTGCCTACCATCTCTCCTGGCATCGCTGGTGGTCCTCGCTCCCCAGGTTCACCAGGTGGCCCCTGAGAGGGAGGATGAGGAAAAATATAAACATTCACAAATTTAGAATTAATCAACATAGAGGGAATATTCCAAATGTCAGCTTCATCAACTGGATGTATTATTATTATTATTATCATTGAATTGAAGAATATATAATTGAATGCAGTCCATTCTCTTACCTGCATGCCGGGCCTGCCCATCTCTCCAGGTGGTCCTGCAGGGCCTTCTTTACTCTGCAAGCTCACAAAGAAGAAACCAGCCTCAGGTCAATAGGAATTAATAGAATGACCGAATCCCAACAAAGAAAGGATATTAACTGTCACAGCATACTTACAGGCCAACCAGCACGAAGTAACTGGTAGAAATTGGTTTGCTACAGGAACAATGGAAACACACGGGATAAGTTTGTGAACACATAACTTAAAATGAACTCCATCATCTCCTCTCGAACTCCAAAGCCTCTGTAGTTATAAATGTTTCTTTGCCTTATCACAGACCCTAATTAAGAATGAATGGACGTATGTGAATGACCTCTGTAGGTTGTCCGCATAAAGTTCAAAGCGTATACAGTAACAAATGGCTTTCACAAACTACTAACAGACTTCTATTTCTGTCAGACTGCAGTTCTCCATCATGCTGACATATGGATGGGTGTATTCTACAACATACAGCTGTGGCCACAGCAGAGAGATTAAACAGATGAGGACGGAGCATCAGCTTGCACGCATCATGACTGTAGGGTCAAAGGTTTTACATCTTATGTGTCTGGGTAAAATGGCTTAGCCTCAGAAGATATTTGATGTCCAGTGTGTCTTTTGGGTTCTGACAATGAATTACTCAAGGGCTTAGGGTGAAAAGAGCAAGGAAAAGTCAGCTTGTCTGGGGACTTCAACTGGAAAGATGTTTAAAGGGAAACTAGGAAATGTGCTGGCTTGCCAGGACTTAGATGTAAAGATACTTTTATCACTGCATTAAAGACTGAGATCAGTCCGAGATATATTTCACCTAGTTTAGCACAAAAAACACAGGCTTGGGGAAACATCATCCAACAACTCCAAAAAGATCTTATCTAAATGTTATATCTTGTTAGCATACATCAAAGAAACAGCTGTTTTTTCTTCAGAGTTGCTGGTAACTTCTCAGATGTTATGAGCCCTATTTTGTTTTACATAATTTGGTTTCAAATGGTAATCTCCTCGGCCAGCAGCCACAAACACGCTGCGAACTGGCTGCAATGGCTGAGTCCCCTGGGGCAACTGCGCACGATCAAAGTACTTACACTAAAAGTTCTTGTTTTTGCCACTGACAGGTTCAGACAGCTATTTCTACAACTAGCTATGTTTATGACCAATATTTATGGGCATAAATTATCAGATGTTTACTGTTAAATTGTAAAATATCGTGGAGGTACAGATGAAGCTTTGGTCTCATTATTATATAAGCTGCCTGTGGGAATCAGACCGCTTAGAAGATCTGTTTCTTAACCCTACGATCTGTAGGGTTAAGTTCAGAGGTGGAGGTTGCAAGAAGATGGACAAGACCGCCTGCCTGGAAACATTTTATCCATACTGTAATAAGAGCTAGTGGTCATCAAAACCATAGAAAGTAGGCGTGTTAATTGAATTAGTTATGAAAGTGGACTGACCCCATGTAGAGAGAGAAATTTAGACATGAGATAAGAGAGTATCTGTTTCAGCAGAGGGAAAATAAAAGGAGTGCTTTGTGGATACTGTCTTACCTGAAAGGCAGCCCATTCCTCCGCTGTGTTCTTCCACAGGTAGAGGGTTGGTAAACCTGGAGGTCCTGGAGGTCCTGACTCCCCCTTTTTTCCTGGATTCCCTTCAGGACCCATTTTACCCTTAGAGAGATGAGAAAGTAAGTGTACATTTATGCAAGACAAATCAATTTATATGGAATACAGTATGGAATCATAGCACAGCCTTGTTTTTTAACATTACACCACAGAAGTGATCTGATGCAGCATTGGGGCTCCGGCAGAGCTAATCAACATGTGGACCTAATGTAGGAAAGGTCAGAAGTTTATACCAAAAGATATTAAAATGTCTTAGATGAAACTGAGCTTTAAAACAAGATATTGGATGTGGTTTCAGAGTTGCACTGAACATAGGTGCACTTAAATCCTGACGAGTCAAGTAGAATAACTTCACACATCATCATAGTCGTAAACAAGCTTCTCTTACCATATCACCTTTAAACCCAGGAAAGCCAGGCTCACCAGCACAGCCCTGCGAAAACAGCGACAGCCCTCAATAAAACAGCCTCCAAGATACAAAAGGGTATTTATCAACTACTTCAGACACATCACGAGTAAACCACTGCTCAAACTGTAAAACTGTTCCGCATCTTTAACACTCCTTGGAGGCAAAAAACAGTGACCTGAGAGAAAAGGAAAGTACCAGTAAAACCTCCAAGACTGTGGCCTGTTTCACTGCCTGATGAAAAGTAGGACTCGATTTAAGGTCTTGGTCCATCTTGAGTGGCAATAAAACACCACGATTTTATGGCTTAGAGGGTATTGGGATATATATAGTAATTGTATGTTTAAGCTGCTCGGAACTGTGTGGATCCTGCATGCACTGTGGCTTTTTAAGTGAAACTTGTAGTGGGATCTAGATTTTTCGCGTAAACTGGTTTATTACCAGTTTGAAAGTTGAAAGTTTATGTATTGTGCTCACATAGGAAGTACACTGCATAACTGAAATTAGTAAGCCATACTTCACGACAAGGTGTCCTGATGTGCAAATATGACAGGCATCTTCATCATCTTTGCAATTTAATGCACCTGTGCATTAATGCAACAGTGGTTAAACTGTTTGCTTCAGGTGTCTTGTTATACTATTTTAATGCACCTGCCAGCCAAAAGCCAACAGCAGTATTTTCTGTGGCCATTCCATAGTAGCCACATTTTTACTACAGTATTAAATGTGGCTCAATAAATACTTGTAGAGGCTAATGCTTCAGGCTAACAAGTACTACAAAAAGCTAAGCATTCAAAATCGGAGATCCAGCGCACGAGAAGACACACAGACTGTATTCCAAGCCAACAGGACGTCTTCCTTCGTGTTCCCTACAGCCGTCTTCAATCTCAGTAATGGTGCTGAGTGATCCTGTGGATTTTATGGCAGCGTGACTCCAGAGAGCAGCCCAGACGTGACCAGATGTGCAGTCTGGTTCTGGTTCTGTCTGCCCCGGAGTGCCTGTGATGGCCCACCTCTTACACCATGTAAGCCTTTCCATTGGATAGGATGACATGAATTTACTCCTTGGCACCAATCAGACGCCTTGGCAGCCAGAGGATGGGATTCTCACCCTGAGTAATGCTATGACAAACCTTTTTAGACTTAGTGTTCAGATCGCAGCATCAAAGACATGTGGATCAACATATGTTTGAGCAGTGTAACCTTCCCTGATCAGATTCAGATGGCAGCTGATGGAGAACAGTTCTTGTAAGCTGTACAGCACAAACAGACGTCACACTTTCTTCACTTACAAGGCTTGTCCTAACATTTTTATCTCATCCGACAAAGCAGATCTGCTCTGATATGATACATCAAATGTACTGTTAAATCAGTGGGAGACATCTCTTGTAGTCTTTGTGGGACTTTGTAGTCAATGTTCAAAAAAACTGCTACAAAAACATTAATTTCTCACTGAGTAGTTTACATCAAGCAGAGCAACTTAAAGAGGACCTCTTATTTTCTTACACTTGGATACATTCAGTAGCGTGAGAACAAAAAGACCATAAGACCACTCACTTCTTGCCCTGGGGGACCCATTCGGCCTGGTGGTCCTCTCTGGAGCCGGTATTTTTTGCCATCTGAACCCAGGACTAGGTCTCTGTCTCTGGATACAATGGTCACAATGCCAGGTTGCTCCTTGTCTGGCTTTTTACTGTTGCGCTCGGCTCCATGATCAGTGGTGATGGGTCTCCCCTCCTCCACAACTGGCTTAGGAGATGGACCAGAGCTGATGACATAAGGTGTAGGTGAGACCGACCAAGATCCGTCATCTGTCTCCTCCTTTAGTTTGTTAGAGTCTGTGGACGTTCTGGGATCTGAAGGGATCTTGGGAAGTACAGGTAATCCCAGTGGGGGTTTCTTGGTGGCACCTACGATATCTAGGTCAATGATATCATCGGAGGGTTTTCCAGGGAAGAGCGATGAAGTCCTCCCACTGGAGTCAGCCTTTTTGTCTGTGGTAATGTTCTCCTCCAATAGTTTGGATGACAGTTCAGGCTTCCCCTTCTGGCTTCCCTTAAGTCCGTTTCTGGAAGGCTTCCATTGAGGGTTGACTTGTCCGCCGTTTTGGAAGATTGGATCCAACAAGTCAGTGTCCTCATCCACCACAAAGACATCTCCACGATCTACTGACCCTTTCCGATTGGATCCTGAAGGCACTGTCCCGTCCCCTCGGGAGCTCCCTCTTCGCAGAAACATATTCTGTTGAGAGACAAAACAAGAATAGAACAGACTTTCAGATATACCAAGAGCGGTTTTCTGGTTTGTGTGATGTTTGATAACAACAGCTAGATGTCAGATGCCTTATTGTGTCTGAGAGTCTGTCTAAGGGGAAATAAAGATTAGTCACATAATCTTCAACTCATTCCAGTTTGTAATTTCCTTACAATTGCTCCACTCAGACAAAACAAATGAAAATGAATAATACTTGAGTGAGAGTACGGACCTGAGTGAATCACAAACAATCTGGGGGACCATTTCAGAATTTAAAAGTAGAAGAAAGAATCTGAGCTTCACATTACTTTTCCGAATATGGTAGCATTACCATCTCATCCCTACACACAAAGTATGTTAAATCTCCTTTTTTTTGACAAAGAATGAACAGCCATTATGTAAACAAGAAAATCTGATGCTGTAATGACATTATTCCTACTTAAAAGACAAAAACTATTGAATATAACCCTCAGAAAAAAACACTGTTGCCGGCCATCTTCTCTTCTTGAAAACTGTCATTAACTTATCACACACATCTGGCATTATTTCTTCCGCCTTCAAGCCCATTAGTTTCTCATCCTCTTTTCAAGAGACAGTTACCCTTCACCCATTTGTCATCAAAAACTGCACATCACTATTGATTTTGTCTCATATCTTTCCAAAACACTTAAATGTGTCAATTAACTGGTTCTCTGAGTTGCCAGCTGGAGCCAAACCACTGTAAATATGTTTACTGTTGCTAATCTACAAACTGCTGGAGCCTCTGTTTGATCTTTGACATTCATCATCATTGGTAAGGTTTCACACCCACATTTGTAATTATATTACTTTTGTGGTCCCAGGCTTCTCTGATAAAACACCTGTCTTTGACTTTATATCTTGAAAACTACTTCTCTCTACAGCAAGAAAGCAGAATCATAGATGCAGTCAAAACAGACTTATGATAAAACTATTCTGACTGTTCTCATTGTAAATCAGTTTAGTTAATAACATCATCTGTCAAAATGTGAACTTATTATTACTGACTCATGAGTCTGAGCCACTTAAAAACAAATCTTAAAAAACAAACAGCAGTTTAAAGTTATGTGGTATTCAGAGGTGACGCAAATTAACAACACGCAAAACGCTATGACCCGGGCATTTTCACTTGCTAGACATATTGCATTACACGCACACACACCAGAACGTTGGGCCTCAGGGAACAGTGGCGCAGTGAGAGAGGCCTTTCATGGGAAGGGACCAAAGGGCTGTAAATTTTGTTTGATGACCCTAATGGGCTGAAATGGAGAGCACATAAGTGGAGCTGGGAGGCATATGGAGAGCAGGAGGACATGAGGAGCAGAGGGAAGCAGGAGTGTGCATGTTCAAAGATGTATTCCTCAGATCAGAGCAGAGTTTGAGACTTTGCGAACACATAAGCTTATACAGGTGAAATAAGGCACCGCACTGTTCTTGTCTTGTTATTTTCCCCACTTTTATCTTCCTGAACTTCAGTGGTTAAACTTTTGCACCCTGTCATCAAAATATGATACAGTGCCACAGTCACAATAATCACATTGTTATTCCATTACTATACTTAGTGCAAGCAGGAATAATTACTAGTAAAGAACCTTTAGTTTAGACCAAACCGGTAAAATGTTGTTCGTTTTCCACAGTTGTACTACTTTCTTTCTTTAAGGTGGATCAGAAGGTGACTATCATGTTGCTAGAGGCCCTATTAATTACTTGTTATGGCACATCTGTGAAAAATGTACACTTTGGCCCAGACTGAAATATTTCAACAACTATGACATGGATTGCCAACAAATTTGGTGCACACATCCATGGTGACAGATCTCTGCCGTCATCAGATCAAGAGTTAAATTTATCCAGTTGTGCTTTGGCTTATGACCAAATACCTGCAAAACTAATGACAACTTTAGTGCTAATGAGCAAAGGTTAGCATGCTAACAAGCTGAACTAAGATGGTTATCATGTCACTGTAAGCATGTTAGCATCCTGACGATAGCATTTAGGTCAAGTACAGCCTCCCAGAACCGTTAAGCATAGCTGTGGACCCCTAGTCTTGTTTTATGAGATTATACATAGAAAGTGAAAGAAATATATACTAATATACTATATGGTGACAAGGAGACCCTGAATTTTGAACAAGAACCGGAACCAGTTTTCTTAAATGGCATGCAGATGTTTTTCAGCCACTCATTAATGCTGCCAACCTTCTCTCCTACCTCACTCAACATGTGATTTATTGGCTTTGAGGTTTGAAGACTGGGACAGAAATTGATAACAAAACTTTCCACATCGCAATCCGAAAATGTATTTGAGAGCAAAACCACTGAATTGCAGTCAAAACAATCTTTAATTACAAGTAAAATACATTTGTGCTTTTGACAGATGTCAGCATGGTTAAAATGGTAAAGTTTGACTTTTCCATCAGTCTTTGATAACTAAAGGGGTGGGTATCAAACATGAAGAATAAAATGTTACCATACACATTTCACGAGTTTGTTCAATCATTAAGGAGGGCATCTCAGGTTTCCTATTTGGTTACAGGCATTTGTTCTGGCAAAATCAATTGAGCATGCTCTGATTGTATTATCAGACAGGAAGGTATGCCCAAACACTACCCAGAAATTATCAGTTGAAGCTGGCTTTCATTCAACAGATCTGAAATATCAGAACAATAGTCAGTCTTAAATACTGTATCTGCAGTGAAACCCAGCCCGTGGTGGAGGGCTGGCAAAGTATAACGAGGGCTACTGAAGGGCTGAGATAGGCAAGAGACCAAACACGGCGCCCCAACTGAAAACAAAGGCCCTTTCTCTCCCTCCTATTCCAGACCTCTGCAGGCAGCCAGCCCTGGTCGATAAGCTGACACTAGATCTCCTCTGGTCAACACCGTCCTCTGAGCTTATCTCCCCACCAGTCTGTGAGATATCCCCATGAACGCCAGCCCAGGCCATACTTAGTTGGAGTACTATGACACATTGGCCAGTCAGTCAGGAGCCGATTGCTGTCAAACACTCTTCACCAAAGAAAGACATATTCCATGAAATACCAAAGTATAATACTGTATTTTAGGGAAGTTCTCCTCTTATGGTTCACTGTGTATGTTGCAGTCTCTGTGTTTAATGTACCTGTCTGAGGGGAGAAAAAGGGAAAAGTGAACTTTACAGCACAGACTCAGCCAAAACAAGGTGGTGACTCACTACAGACATATTTGACTACAAGCTCATAACCAATCTCTCTTTGAGTCCCAATACAGACTATGAATGCAGGCATGCAGGGTCAATCACGTCAGCTGGGCATACTGGCACAGGTTGGTTGGCTTGGACAGGGACAAGTGGACAAAGGTGAAACAGTATGGTTGATAGGGCTGCATATCATCTAAAAAAAAATCCAATAATCAGTACCAATATCAGTACCCTTAGAGTGATATTGATAACAATACAGTACTTCATTCAATACATTTTCTCCATGCATATTGAGGTGCTTTATCGTGTTACTCATATTCCCAGATTTTCCTGAGATAATTCTTCAGCATTTTATGCATTTATTTTCATCTTACCCCACAGGGGTGTAGTGCTCGTGCATAGACTGAATGGGTTGTAGCTGCTGTGGTAGTGGGGCAATCTCAGGTCAAATTAAGTCAAAGAGTGATTGTGGTGTGACAAAAGTCAAACAAATAGTCTTTTTTTTCTAGATCTATGGACAAAAATGATCAAATACAGGTATTGTTTGACTGTAAGGCGTTACGATACAACTTGGTACTGAGTTATTTTGGTCAATACCTTAAACATATCCAATTGCAGTACCCAGCCCTAATGGTTATTGTCAAAGTAAAGCACAGCATTAGGTGGGTATGCAGTACATTATCTGGCGATGATCTTGTGCAGGTCAACAATTTTACACACACACACACACACACAAATCGGGGGCATGGAAGTATTTAACAGGTAGGAAAGGTTCTAATGAAAGATGCTATAGGATTGCATTATGCAAACTGAAAGTGCCAGCATACTTTATTACTGAATCTTTCTTTTAGGCATCATAAACTTATTGGAAAAAACACAAGCAGCCAGCTGACCAATTACTGTTCCCTTTGTGATTTCTCTGTGATATCTCTGTAGTAGCTGTGGCTATGGCATGTGGTTACATTTTTGAGGAGGTACACATCAGGAGTGCCGATGCTTTCAATGTAGCTACAGGGTCTGTGTGGGTAGACTGTTACTAAGCTGTAGTCCCCTATCACACAAGTTCAAGCACTTAAGAGGTGCTTGAAATGGTTGATGGTTGATGGTTAGCCACTGATATTTCAGCTAAGTACTGATTTAATCTGTATCCTAATTATGATCTTGATCACCGTGTTAATTACATGACACCTCAGACTTACTGTGAAGGTCTGACAATGTCAAACTAAATCAGTAAAAGATCCATATGGTCACTCAGTTTAAAGTTCAACAACTTTAAAGATATCTGTCCTGCAGACGCTACATAGCATGCATATGGGTAGTTATCTTGTCAAAAAAATATCTATCTAAGCAGCTATTCAAACCTTTAGCATGTGCCAAGACAATGTTTACACTCGCTTTGTTCCTCTTTCTTCTGTGGTAGCAGCCTGAAGCAAGCAAAGGCACTGTGCCCAATGAATGTGTTTGTTCATGCCTTGTTTGTTCATGTATCCTAACAACACAGTGTGGGCACAGGCACAGGTCAGGTTTTGGACCACCCCAATCCATAGTTGAACAAAAGACAGTCAGAGTATCAAGTGGTTCAGTCTGTGTCAGTATGCATGGCTGCAGGCTAATGAGCAGACAGAATCATTTTACAAGCCACAATGTTTCCTTAATGCTCCTGTCAGATGATAACTCTTGATTTTTGTAATTGCACTGAAAGCTTTCACGGTCTTGCATCATGCCAACTTGCTTGGCCTGCACAGAGTCCTGACCTCAACCCCATGTGACATCTTTGGGATGAACTGAACCATGACCCAGGCCTTCATCGCCCCACATTAGGGTTCCACCAAACTAATGCTCTAATGGGAGCAGATACCTGCTGCCAGATTAAAACATTTGGTGGAAAGTGGCCCCCGAAGAGGGGAGCCATGTTTAACAATCATAATGTATATGTATAATGTATGTATAATGTTAAAGTGGCCATCTAGTATAGAGTTGTTCTAAGAAACATCATATGGGTATAGTTGCAATTATTTTGGTGCAGAAACTGCTAATCATTGGACATGAGGTTGAGAAATGAAGAAATAAAAACAACTTTAGTGATACTTTGTTTACACTGCTGCATTATAAAAATGAATGCTGTAAACAGAAGCTACATGGACTGACAGTTAACCCATTCATCACGCAGTTATGGTGTGATGTCATCCAACACTGTCATACTGTTCGCTGCAGCAAACTAACTTTAGTCTACTTTTGTAGCACAGCATGCTGAGCTCTACTGAATTTAAAAAAAAAAAGTGTATCTGCGATACAACTTCTGAAAATTTGTTCAATATGAGCATCAATTACATCTGGAAGCTAACTTCATTCATAATGGATACTGTAGGAGGGCTGTAGAAGGAGATGACTGAAGCCATTAGTGCTGAAATGAATCTATTAGTTGATCAATTGATCAACAACAGCAGTATAAGCAAGTATCCTCTATAAAAAAAGATTATCATTTTCTAAAATGTAAAAGACTAAACAATTTATTAAAATAAATAAATTGATATATTAATAAATAATTATGATGATTAAGAATCATCTGTGTAGCCCTAGTTGTGAAAAGGCAACAAATTGTTGACTTGATCTAAATCATCATGCACATATCACATAATAGAAAATATTTTAGCTAATATATTTAATATTTAGGCCATAAAGGGTTTCAGCGTGTTTTAATCCAATGAGCTTTTACACTTCAAGGCAGCCACTGGTCCAACTTGCAGGGACCTGAAACGTTTTAATCCATCACACTGTCACATGACCTCATTTTGTTATTGCCTCGGTTACGGTATCACTGCGTGTTTGTGCAGATAAAAGTGATTTGAAAAGCCAGTATGGTGACGTTGAGACGATGTTCACATACATCTTATAAACGCTCTCAATTTACCAGTGCTTCTATATGAAGTATCATTCTTTTGCAATTCAGTGACAAGATATTTGAAAATATCTATTAATAAGGTTGTTATATATCACCTGCAAATGGTAAATGATAAATCACACCAGTTCCATTTAAAAGTATTTATGAGCAAAGTCTACCAAAACTGAGAGAACATGAAAACCGTGACTCAACTTTTCTTCCAAAAACATTTGTGGGTAAATAAGAATTAGGACAGATGCTGACAGGGCACACCTGGACTCGATCGTGGGTTATAACAAACCACTGTGTCCTGCCATCAGCACATGTCTCCTAAGGAGTCTGTCTGCATGTGTAGCTGACAGATCCTCTGAAAACTATGGAGGCCTCACAGCCTGACACAAGCGCTGCAGGCTAGAGCGCTATCATCAGCACACACTTGCACACACGCAGACAATGAACACTTGCTTCTACAAAGGGCTAATCAAATAGCAAGGTCCGTAAATCTAACCAAGACACAGGTATGCAGACGCTCTCAGACTGGCTGGGTCTTGCAAGCAGCAGTAAGTAATTTGGCCTGGAAAAATGCATGATGACAGTGGTCTGATGTTTCTGAAATAACACCTATTGACAAAATTGTTATAAAAAACAGGAGAATGTGAAGAAAAGCGAGTAATCTTTTTTATTAGTCGTAAAATGTTGCAAATAAACAACTGACAAAGGTTTCCAAGAAACCTGAAACAAACACAAGCAAACCACTAACAGAAGTCTGCCACAATGTGTGTGTGTGTGTGTGTGTGCGTCTCTCAATTTCTTGCACTCTCCGAGGTCATGTGGACAGTTTCAATGTGTCAAATCACTACTACCATGCATGCTAATACCTGCGTGTGTATTTAAATGTCTTTATGTGCGCATGTGTGTGTGTGTGTGTGTGTGTTCATCAGATTTGTCATGTGCACACGAGCGAGCGTGTGACTTTCTACGTTGATTCTGTGGTGTGCAGTAGCTTGGCGGGCTGAATGCAGCTTTAACACGGTCATGATCTGGGATTTTATTCCCAGCAGGACCACCCATGTTAGAAATGCCACTGTTGGCTGGGATCAAAGCCTCCTCCAAATCAACAGTGGTGGTCTCGGGATATAAGATGGTCCTCAGATCATAAAGCATGCTGGAAGGACAAAAGAAATACCTTACAACTAAATTGCTCTGCAACCTCTAGCTGGCTTCCACTTGAGGCAAGTGCCCACATTGCCAGGCTTCTCATTTCTACACTAGATAGCCAAAATGTCAGTTGAAGAGCCTCCATACAGAGAGTCGTATTGTACTATTGTATGTTTTGAATACCAAAACCAGAGTGGTGTGTCTTTCTGAGCAAAATGTGCTGTGATACTGCAGAGCAATGACTGAATATGAAGGAATCCTGAACACTGGTAGCAGCTTTTACTCACTTTATTAATGATGCTTCTATCCTTAGAACTTCAAAATAAAATGTATTTAATCAAACAACATCCAAACCATACATACAGATAGCAGAGCGTGCAGGATTCTTTGGTTGCTTCTTAGTCAAGCTCCGCAATTAAAGCTTTTATCAAGTTCTTAATTTGTAGATGTTTTTACATGCTGAAATTATTGCTGACATTAGCCAAATCTGCTAAAATCAACAGTTTCTGGTTAGAAAAAAATCATGGCTATGCCACTGAAAGTCATGAATGTGTTGCTGTGCTACAGTAGAGTGTCTATATCACAAATAATGACTTAAATAGCCAATTGCAGTTATGGTGTATCATGTCTCAGTTAGAGCAAGTAGCTGCAATGTGTTGCTCTCTTAACAACATTCAGCATGCACGTAGACATTATTTCCAATGATGTAAAATACCATTATTGCCATCATGTGAAAACCATGTGACAATGTTGACAATCTATTGCTTCAATTTAATCCAACTGATTGTTAAATGCTTTTATTAGCCTAAGAAAGAGGAGAAAGTTTTCAACTTATAAAGCTGCAATTAAATCGTTCATTTGGTTGGAAAAAATTTAATCATCATCAAGGCATGGTATACCGAGAAGAGGGAAGCAGTGCTATTAATACTAAAGTGCCAATCATTTAATTTCAGCTAATCATTTTTACATCCCTGACCATGACATAGCCATAGCTATAGCTGGTGCAACCTTGAATTTCAAACATCAAAGTCAAATCCTCAAATGCCAAAATTTCATGTTTCACTGTATTAATAATCAGACAAATATCCACTGATATGAAAGAACAAAAACATGATTATTCCAGCAAAATTAATAAAAGCATTACCACACAGTGTGCAACACGCTGGTGTGCAGAGCATTACACGGCCTGCTTTACGTCAGTGTACAAGAAAAGAAAAGGGAAAATCCACAAATGCAGCATGTCTACGGGGTTACAGGCAGTACCTTTCCTTTCCGTTGCCTTTGACCTTGCACGTGCAATCCATCTAAATCCAGCAACAGGCATCCCAGCAGCAAGTACCATCCAACATGGTAAAGCATGACTGCAGGAGACACTGCAGGTCTGTCTGCACCTCAGCTCTGTTCACATTGTACCCACAGGCAGACCTCTGCACAGGAGGCTGATCCAGCTCCCAGCAGACACACCCACACACCTACTGGGTATACACCCTTCCACTAGTACCAACCATACATCTTGTTTGAACAATACATCTAATCTAGGATATGCTGGAGACTGCAGCCCAGCCCATTAGCCCTTATGCTGGCCTCTGTGAATGCTGAGAAAGAGCAAGACAGTCGTTGTAAGTTGTAATGTAGTAATTTAATTTAAATTTCAAAACGACCCAAAATCTTCAAAAGAATAAATACACACAATCACTTACACCCACAAAACAAGAACTAAATTGAGCGTGAGAGTGAACATCTGATCGCAGCGAGCTATTGGCACAACACCCAAACCGCAACGTCATGGGCAACTAAAACTCTGCTAGAGTGAATAACTGCTCTTTCCAACTGAGGGAAGCTGAACGAATGAGAGCAGGGATGGTGTGAGGGAATCCCTGCGGCTTTCGCACATGGATGGATTCAGGTTGGAGGGAGCCTGCAAACAACTAGTCCTAAAAGAAGAGAACTCTCTGGGGGGAAATTGCAGGAGGGGAAAGCCACAGTGCCCAGATCCAGCTAAGCAACCACAGTTAAAAGAACATCCAAGGGAAAAATGTTCACCAAGAATTCTCTGAGGCTGGCTTGATTTACACGACTTGTTTGACGCAGAAAGGAGAGATCCTCTGCATGAAAGCTGAGAACAGCAGTACAGCTCCCGGTCACCGGAAGCATTACTTCATGTCTATTAGGAACAAAAGGAGAGGTGGTCTACCATCAACAGCAACATAAATAAATGAGAGCAGAGGGAGGTTTATTTGGGGTGAACAGAACCTCTGTGGGCGCTTTAAAACTGCAGGGCAGATGTGCGGGGGAAGTAAATGATCTCTTTTTAATTCTAAACAACTTCCCGGGCCATCTTCATCCTCTCCGCCACATAATGGTTTCCAGAGATCTCCGTTGTCTTCTCTGAAAACGTAATCCCTGCTGCACTGTAAGAGCGAGACCTGTCGTGTAGGGATGTCTGTCCTCATGCAGTGTCCGAACTGGGAAGAATCAGAGAGTGAGTGCAAGCTGCTGATGCAGCACTCTTATGACAACGTTCCATCGCCTTAGCATTTAACCACAGCTGATTTATCTTCACAGCATAGACACCCCACGCTAAATTATAGTTTGGAGAGGATAATTATTAGTTCGAACATGCTGGAGCTTCTCGTGTTGAGAAAATAGTTCTGCGCCTCTTAGTAACAAAACAGAAACAACTAAAAACTCTTCTTTTCCTTTGTTTCCAACTTCCATCTCCTTCTTGTTGTCTTTCATCCGAGTGTCCCCTCTTTCAACAGCCCTCTTCCTCTTGTACTCAATGATTTGAGGCCGTATGCCTCGTCTGTAATTACTTTATTTTATATTGGAAACAGTTCTGAACATTGCCAAGCAGATGAAACGTTACTGCTTAATCTATGGTAATGCGCATAAAAGAAAAGCTTGACATTGTCCAGCGGATTTAAAAACAAAGACATGGCATTGATGCTCTTTCACTTTATTAGAGCGCACACAAAGCAGGCTTTCTCATCTTTGTCTTTTAATTTAGCCAATAGTTGGCTCCAAATGTTGTGTGCCATTTACTCAGTCTTTGATGCATCATGCGGCTCAGAGGAAACTCCAGAACATGGTTTTAGCTCCAGAGTTCTTCCCACCAGATGGATTGCAGGGGATAGTTTCTTTCTTTTCTTCATTACACCGTGTTTGTAAATGAGAGCTCTGTATCCCGCTGTCTCCCTTCTCTTGCTGCTTTGACGTGTTTCTGATTTAAGGTTTGTGGTTTAAGTGTAAACAGACCGGAAAGTGTTTCATGAGACAGTTAATAGATTGTGTTGACCTTTGAAAAAAAAAATAGCTCACTTAAGTTCTTAAAGAACTGAAACAAAGCCTGAAAAAATATTATGAGGGCTATAATGGGAGGCCTCATGTGGCTCAAATCTCTTTTTCTTTTAATATGTATTGTGTTCCTGTAAACTACACATTATTCATGTCTTTTATATGTGCCTGTGACTATGCATTACATTGTCTGTAAATAGTTGCTCTAAAAGCAGAAGTTTTCAAAATGTGAGGGAGAGTTGAATGGCGCAGAGGTGAGACATCCATAAATCTACTTATTTTAGGAAAAAAGGAAAAAAGACACTCCTCCTAAATCCAGTCAAACAGCCCTGAGAGACCTGCAGCTATCCTTTCAGCAGAGTAGCTCCATCATCTTGGAGCCAAACGCTGCAGGATTTATACTTTGCACACTAGCAGAGCAAAAATTGTACAAAAGCACTGATACAAACAAATGACCTGATAGGGGTCTCTCATCTACCGATAGGCCTCACTGGAGCTTCTTGGCTGGCTACAGCAAATATTTAGAGACATCTTGAGTCTGTACGTTGAGGAGGTCTGTCAGCACATCTACCTGCTCCCATATTTGTTGCTAGGAAACCTGGCAAATTTGTCTGTGTTGAGCAACTTCGCTCTGCCACAAAGCGGCATGTATAGGAGCAGAGCAGAATTAAGTGAACAGTACTGAGATTAATGAAGGAATGCAAAGTGTGCTAGCATGAGAACATGTTGTTTTTGGCTAACGATGTGAACTTGACAGGAATGTTACTTACTACTGATTCTAGTTTTGACAGTTACGAGTTACCAGTGCACAATTTGCTTTGGTTCAGCTCTCCTGACAGATGGTACAATATCCAGAGTTCAGGGATGTCATCCATAATCATAGTTTAGTCCCCCTAACTTTTTGGATGAGAGATGAATGCAGACCAAACTGTCGCTCAGATTCTCTCTACAGCCCAGGTGCTTGACTCTGACCTTGCCCTGACATTTGACCTCGGCTTTAGCCAGTTGCTGCCGCTGGCCAAGTCAGCGGTGTGGCCAGAAAGTCAGAGAAAACAAGTGAGAGAAAAAAAAGGACTTGGACTAGAGAGAGATAAATGACTGAAAACTACTGATCTCAATGCTCCTGTGAACAATACTGTGTTTTAGCGTCTTATATTTTCCGCTGAGCAACATTACTGTTGTGATTCTGAACTAATAACTACCAAGCAACAAATAGGAAGCAGAAAAAGTTGTCAAATAACTTGCCAACATGGGGGAGCAGTTAGCAGCTTACAAGACACATATTTCCCTTTGAAGTTGGTGGACCACAACAGAGCTAGAACACTGCCTGAGGTGGGAGCATCATCTGTTTGGTATAGCTTAATTATCAACTCAAAATGCCAAAATACTTTAAATCTAATGAATTATTCATTAACAGCTTTAAAACAGGTTTAATCATTCTCAACCTTTACTAACACTTAAAGGTTCAGTGGATTATTTTCTAAAAATAACTTTGTCATATTTGCTGTAACTATCACTATTTCCTGACAGTAGTAAATGAGACAGGGAATCTGTGAAAACATCAGGCTCCTCCTGATGCTCCTGTTGGCATCATTTGCAGGAGTCCACCGCACCTGAATGACAACCGAATGCTGCTCATATACACACTGCATAGCCCCCCTCCCCTGCGCATGCTCAGCATCTTAAGCAGCAGTTTCAGGAGGTGTTTAATATTAAGCTTAAAACCAGACCATGCTGATAGTACTGTACACCATTGCATGCCTCTTCAGCTGCAGTGGTTAGCCTGTATCACAGCCTTCTCTGCGGGGAAGGTCACTGGAGGGGGGAGACGAAGGGACATGGACAGACTTAGACTTAGACTTAGACTTCTTTATTTGATCCCCCATAGGGGGAAATTTTCTTGTTACAGCAGCAACAATATAAACAGGGAGAGTGAAAAAAACAAAGCAATAGAAAAGACAAAAAATAGCAAAAATAAATATAAATATAAATATAAATATATGGATTGTGATGAAATGAAATAAATATTTACACCATAGGATATTTACACTTTAGACAGGAATGGAATGACATGGATGGTATGGATGTTGTACTCTTTCAGATTCTGAAGCTAAATCCACTCTCTTCACAATACTGCTGCCCACTGCAGCTTTAAGCTCTGCAAGGACATTAAAAGTGCGCCTTGGGTAAAGTCATTTAATAAGCAACGTGACTTTACATAAAATACTACATGGACCCTGGAGGATTGACAGAATCACAGAGAAGTGTCAAAATGATGGATATTTTTTTTCCACCACTTTATTTTGCACACTTTGTTTTTGTCTTGGCTTGCCAGTGAAATGCCATTGTTTGACAGGTTTTATGAAAGAGGCCTCTCTAGAGACCTGAGTGGAAACACTTGGTTGTGATGGTATATGGAACAGGGAATATTACGACCATGGGTGTGTGTGTGTGTGTGTGTGTGTGTGTGTGTGCGTCTGCCTCTCTCTCTCTTTCTGACAGACTTTGGGAATCAAGTGTAACTGGTGTTATAACTATTTATGTAACCAAGAGCCCTCAGAAATATTTAATTCATTCTCGTGGTGTCATAGAAAAAACAATCAAGCTCAAGCTCTGTCATGCTCGATCTCTCCCTCTCTGACACACTATACACACAATATACTGTACATGGAAATAACCCTCACCATTCACTCAAAAGCAAACATGCTGATTTACTGTTAAGCACATAAATAGGGCCTGCAAATAAAGTAAATCTGACTAATACAGGCCAAGTAGATTAGAAGGGTTCAAAGCCATCAACATATGCTAGTTCGTAGCACTGGCTTTGAAATTATATGTTCAGCTAAGGTCTCTGACCCCCACGAGTGTTTAACATCTTAGTGCACATTGAATGAGCTGTAGATTAACTGGGCGAGTGCCATGTCTCTAAAGAGAGCACCTGTCAGGGGAGCCGGTGGCCCCAGACAGGACATGCATCAAAGTCAGGAAACCCCAACAATGTGGCCCCACAGTCAGAAATGTTACGCTTCAAAGACGACAGCAGCAGACCTTGGCGAAAGAGAAATAGATCTTGTCAGTGTAGCAGTGTTTTGTTTTTTTTCTCCAAATGTTCAGATTCTGAGGAGAGCCAGAGACGAGCGGCTGTACCTCCACAGGTCTGGTCTGAGTAGATTTAATGAGAAACAGGCTGCGGGGAGACTGAGACCATATTTACTGCCTCGTTCACTCACTTCCTCTATGATAAGCTGCAATTAACAATTATTTTGCCTATTCATCTGTTGACTATTTTGATTAATGAATTAGCTGTTGAGTCAATTTACTGGCAACCATAGCAACAAACATCAGACATTCACAGCTGGCCAGGCTCTGTCCAAAGGTGAGAAAATCTGCCTACCAGCATCTCCAAAGGGGGCCAATTATCAGTCATGTGCTGGACTGCTAAGACACAGCCTGTCATATAACCACTTGCTGTTTCTACACTTTGGTTTTTGTTTGGATATAATGAAATCTTGTGTCCAAATTCAATGCAATCAAAAATATAACATATTTTTCAATCAAAAATACATTTTGAAAGAGTGGGTGATTTTTGGCCACTGCCAAGGAGGGAACGCCAGATGGAGAGTGAGACAGATCGGTTGCACAGAAAGAGACAAAGGCTCAGGGACATGGATTAAGTAACATCAAGACAGACAGACACAGAGACGAACATACAGCCAGAAGAGACAGGTTCAGACACAATAAAAGAAACAGAAACAGATGAACGCAGAGGCAGATAATGAAAAAGAGATGCAGCCAGCTGAAGAGGTTTCAGTTGCTATTAAGACAGATCTGGTGCAGCTTGTTCCTGCAAACATTCTCTGAAACACAAAACAGCAGGAAACATCTTTGTCATCCACATCATCACAAAGGCATCTCAATGCCATCCTGATGAAGAAACTGTGCCTGGTGCAGCGGGCACAGCATGGTATAGTCTGTTGTGTTTTACTCCTTGTTCTTCTGGCTGTACACTACTGTATACTGTAAAGACAACCAGATCCCTGCTGATTTTTTCAGGCATTTTGCATGGACATGAAAATGTAAATTCAAACCAGCTTTGCTTTTCCTTTGTTTCCAAGTGCACGGTCTTTGCTCTGTGTGGATTCCAGAAACATGGTTTATTCTGCATGTGCCAGTGTAAACAACCGTATATATTTCAAGAACTGTTTTTTGTTTGGTCAGGGAGATAAAACCGCAATGTGTGCAGTCCTAAAAAATGCATAACAACATGTACAGGCTTAGCTGTATTGATCAGCTTATGATCAATGATTTAATGTTGATTAATGATTTAATCATAGCCTCCTTAATGTGTTCATCATTTAAAAACACTACAAACATTTTAAAACAAGCTCAATACATATGTTAAGGGATCAGTTAAGGGATCAGATTGTGGTACTGCTGACCAAACTTTCTGGGATTGTAGTCAAATTGAGCAGCCGCTAATGTGGCCCGACTCTAGAGTCATTTGGCCCGACCAGTTTGCAGATGAAATCAGACTGCAAATCAGACTGGACACTATGTCCGGTCAGCTTTACTTGGATATTTTAGTTGCATCCATTACTGAAACTACAGGTCACTGCTGAAGCCGTTGGCCAGGAAGTTCAAGTTCAAGATTTTCATGTTCTATGTAAAATAAATGGCTATAGGTAATATTTATTTACATAAAACGTACATTTCAGGCATGTTGGTTACCATGCAGAGTTTTAAGATTAGAATGTTTTCTGGTCCTAAATAGAGATTATGAGTTGGTGGATTATCTCTTCACTGTCAGAGATAGAAAGCAGAGACAGATAACCAAGTACAGGCTCAGTGAGCACAACATGGCAAAAAAAACCCAGAACAGAATAAATGTATGTCACTGTTTGACAGAGCACCTCTTCCTATAATGAAAAACATTAACTTAAATAAGGAACGTTTACCCAAGTTCAATTTTGTAATTTCAGATTTCTTAATGACCTCTCAAAATTGAAAAATACTTCAAGGAGAAGGAGAGAAACAATATCACTGATGGAACTGGTAAACATGGAAGTGCCCAGAAAACCATAGTGGCGACAAACAGTGGGAAAAGGTGGAAATAGAGACTCGCCTGTAAGCCGCTTCAGCTCCCACTACCATGAGCTGGGACAAAGTTCCTGACAAATGTCCTCACTGGCGTGTCACTCGATGAGCTGAGGACAGCGCTCAGGCGTTACTGATGCATTCATATAAACCAGTTTAATGTTGCAGCAGGTAAAGGTTTCTAAATACTACATATACTGCTGGTTGGCTTAACATATTAAAATACATCATAATTTATGATTTGATTTATATTTTGTATCAATAATCTGAGTCTGCATATTAACTAGTAACTAAATTTATCAAATAATTCTAAAGGAGTAAAGAGCGCTTTTAGTCTAAAAGCAGTGAAGTAAAAGTATAAAGCAGCAGAAAATGTTAATATTAAAGTAAAATACAACCTCAAAATTGTATTTAAGTACAGTATGTGAGCAAATGTACTCCACCACGGTCATAAACTCTGGTTCTGGTAATGAAACAAGGAGAAAAAACTGAGAAAATAAAGATGAACTGCTGATCATTCACCTTGTAAACAATTTAACCTAAAATTATAATTATAATTATAGTGGCAGAAATTAAAATCCATTATTGCTTCTTGGTTGTTGTTTTTTTTCTTTTTTTGAACTTCTTACTCATTGTTTTAGTACTCAAAATAACACCAATAAATTCCCTGAGTTTTCTTCGATAATAACCATTTGAAATTAGCTCAAGCTATAATTATTCTATACAGACCCACATGAACCCTTTTTCAGGCCACAACAAAGACCAGTGAGCAGACAGACAGATGGACTGGAGCACAGACAGGTCAGGCAAATAGTCGTCCCACAAGACACACACACAAAAACACACCAATGCATGCGCAAAGTGGAGCAGTCAGCCAAGGACAAGAGGTGGGACGGCTAGTTGGTGCCTCTGACGCCTGAGGCTCTGCGCCGCAGTGCTAATTAATGACAGACGCTGGACTGGTGGTTTTACAGACGGAGACTGATGAGAAAGAATGAAGCGAGTGAAACCAGACCAGTGGTTGGTATATGTGACTGTAGCTGCCTGCCTGTCCACAGCTGGATTAAATCACCGTGACAACTGGTCAGCGGTCCACACTCTCCAACTACAACTCTGGGCTGCAGCTGCGAAACCAGGCAACTGAGTGTTTTTTTCATTTGTTTTTGACACCTAAATGAACAAGGAATTTGCAGCACAGCTTTGGAGAGTACTGCAATGTGTCTCAGCAATTTAGGCATGAAAATATCCTACTTACAGTTCTGCCAAAGCTCCGAAATGACTCGTCCTTAGGATCCCCCAGCAGGTCCTCCAGGTCATTTGAGGACAGCAGTATATTCTGTGTGGAAACGGAGGATAATTTCTAAATTTAAAAACCACAAACAAACACAGTTCAAAGCTAAACCGATGAACAACCAAACACTTACACAGTTATTAAATTCACCAGACTGGATCAAAACCACAGGAGTCAGTGCAGTTTTTGTTTTAAATCCCCTGATGATCTTTTATCATGCTTCATAGTATATAACAGGTTCTGCTGTCAGAATGTATTAACTGCAGGAGTCTGAGTGTCTGGGCTGTGGCTTCAGAAGACATCTGGCTTCACCTTAAACACCTCAGTGACGTGTCAGAGTCTTGCGGTTTACAAAAGTCAAAAGCAACAATATTAAGAAGTGACTTGAATTTTCCTGATCTCTTTTTTTCCCCTTTCCGTTCATCTGTCCTCACCTCCATGGCGTTGTTGGTGCGTGGGGAGCGAGGAGGCTTGGGGGCGGTCTTGCAGTGGCGGCTGCAGTGGTGCTGGGCGGCGTCTGGGTCGCCCATCAGGAAGGTCAGCTGTCGGAGATGGCCCTGCAGTGACGGAAGCATTGAACAGATGTGAGCGGTCTAACACACAAATCACCTTCATGCATGAAATGGAAAAAAAATGTCTCTCAATAGACAGTTACATTTTGGAGATTACAGGTAAGTACACCTGCAAGTCTCAACAGACACCGTTTACACACCCTGAACATCACACTACAAAAGATCAGTTAACTTACTTTTATCCCCGTTTTTGCAAAAACAGCACAACAATACCTTAAAGCGACAGAGAAATGATCAGCAACAAACGTCATTTTTTAAACAAAAATGCCTGTAATTCTTTGGTTTCAGCCTCTCATATGTAAAGCTTTCTTAGTTTTCATAGTCTTCTGTGATAGTAAAGTGAATATCTTTGGGTGTTTTGGACAAAACAAGCAAGCACTTCTGGCTTTGGTAACTTCAGATGGTCTCAGCATTTTCAAACATTTTAAAGCTCAAAAATTGAAAAATAATCAGCAGCTGCAATGCTCGTTCTAATTTTTTTTTTTCAAAACTCTGTCAGGTGGGTCTGCATCTTGCAGTCCACAGACTTATGCAGTGCATCTTCTATACATGCATTGTATAACTCAGTGCATGCACACAATACACAGTGCAGTACATTACTAGAATTAAAAGCCAAGACACACACACACACACACACACACACAGGTTACTGAGGGTCATACATTTCACTGCAGTTCCCAGGGTTCCTTTACTTTACCAGCAACTGACATCAGGCCAAACATGACAAACAAAACATAAGCAGACATTTTAAAACTCCTGCCCCCAGGCTGTGTTTATAAGAATGTTACGGGGGGGGGTAAAAGAGGGTGTGTGTGTGTGTGTGTGTGTGTGGTTTGATGCAAATTTCTATGTGAAACCACAGAAGGATTTAGAACTAATTACATCTGTAATATGAAAATTAGTTAAAAAAAATAATACTAATTTCTATGTGTTTTGTCAAATTAAAGATTGCTGGTGCAGATCATCAATGTAACAGGCAAAAAAAAGTCTGTTGGGGAAAACGGAAACCCATTTTCCAAAGTTTTTTGATCTCATATGCTCAAATCAAGATAAGTGGAAAGACCCACCCAGCTGTAAATTCTTCTAAATTCTCAGAATTCGAGAGGTGGGGTTCACCCTTCACTGGTCGCCAATCAATCGCAGGGCCGACAAACCAAACAATCTTTAAGCATTGAAGCACTGAAGCATTGCGTAGCACCAATGAGAACAAAATGACACCCTTAACAATGCAGGAACACACAAAACAATGATATTGATGTCCAAGAATCTATTGCCCAAATGCATGCCGGGATGGTTCTCAACACACTACCTCGTGTACCTGCAATCACATGATCAGCACTCAGACAACCAAGTGAATGCTGATCATGGTTTCAACTCATCAACTAGCATCCAGCTAGGTTTCAACTAGCTGGATGAAAACATACGGGATTATTTTAGCCTGATAACATTTGAAGAACAGGGCCCAGTGTGTTGCTATATTACAGTTTGGCCTTAACTTTGAGCAGAGTGTGTCCCAGTCGTACCGTGGTGGACTGCATGGCAAGAGTTATAGATAAAAGCAGAATACAGTAATGTATATTTTACAGCTGCCTAACACAAAAGATTGCCCAGAGACGAGACTGTCACCACCTCTGAGTGTGGAAGTGCTCTGTCCTTGGAGCGCGGTAAAAAGCTGTCACCAGGGGAAACGAGGCAATGGAGAATCCATTTTATCTGCTGCTAGGAACAAATCCAGATGCTGCGTCTATAACACCGCTCCTCACCCCCATCATGATACAGCCACGCTGCCCCTGCTGATCCTCAGGCTACATTTGTTGTAACTAGGACAGCATGTCCACAATGCAAAGCCAGATGCATTATGGGTCTTTTAATGAAAGAGCTGACACAGATCACACAACTCATTTCAGGAGTCTACCAAAAGATTTTTATACCATACAGAAATAAATGAAAACCAATAGGTGCCTGGAACAGACTAAAAATGTATGATTAAATAATTTGTATTTGGGAGTTTAAATGTTCCCATCTGCCCAAAGATGATAAAGTAAAATGTGAATGTGAAAGTGGGAGACCAGGATGGGAGGTTGAGGATACCAAACTCATCCTCTGTCCAAACGTCTTTCCTCTGTAGGAAAGTGTTGCACACACACACACACACCATCTGGTCATATCATATGTGTTATTACACATACGAGATCTAGAACAACATTGAAAAAAATAAATGAGAAAAAGAAGAAGAAAGTTGCAGAGTCACTTACTTCAAACGGAGTCTCAAAGCCCTCAATGATGCCTCCGATCATGAGCAGGCCGTCAGTGCTGATCCCACTGCCGTGGTACACCCAGTCCACACTCTCCAGCAGAGAGCAGTCCACATACATCGCCAGCCGCTTGGCCGATACACTGATGGCCACATGGTGCCACTTTCCATCAGACAGACCGTTAACTGGGAACCTGACAGAGAGACACAAGGGTCATTATGTAGTCAAAGCTCCTGTGTATGGATTAATCTAGGAGATAAGTTTAAATCACACATGGCCCAATAAAATACAAATGTCAGTTAAAGTTAAATCCGTTTTTATTTCTCTTAACTTATGAAAAGCTTCCTTTACTGCACGCCAAGGTTTCAAACTAAAGAGACTACTAAATAGACTACTAACTAAATTATATCAGCGCAAACAGTTGAAGGCCTGATGAAGCGTAATGAAATGAGGCTAAAGTATAGAGGCGGAGCAAACAACCACCAATGAAAGTGTCTGTGTATGTATGTGTATGAATGTCTATCTGTGTGTAATCTTGGGTGAATCTGTTTAGAAGTTATGTGCCTTTTTATTATAGCTCACTCCCACACCTACTTCTTGTGTGAACAGTTAATCAGCTGTCGTATGGCTTATGACCAACCTTTCCACAAAATCTCTGAAACACATCTCTGAATCCACTTGTAAGTTATGTGCTGTTTAGCTTTTTAGAAACTCTTTAACAAGAGCATTAAAGCTTGATCAATGAATTTCTTTTTTGTCACTTGGGCTGCAGAAGAATTGCACAATAGGCTGACAAACACACACACACACACACACCTTTGACATATTGTCACCTTAAATTCGCTATGGCTAACATGTTAACATGCAAACATGCCTATTTACACATACAGTAGACAAAGCAACATTTTCATCGCATTGAAAGTCCTGTTTGTGTCACCTAAAGTACCTACATTGCAACTCACCTGCCACTAAAGGCTTCATACATCATTTTTCACATATATAGTTGGACGTCCTAACGCCTGTAAACAGGCTTTGATGTGTAAAATCTGAGAAGTTCTGTGGAGTTTCATTTTAATCAGCGGAGATTTAATGTGTAAAAAAGGCACTCATGTCTTCTAGAGGGCTCTTCTGGGCTCTAAACCCAACCAAACCTTGTAGGTAGAAGCCACATTCCACTTTAAAGATAAAAAAATAAAATCAACATGCCAGCAGAAGAAGAAGAGTTTGTACAAAATCTTGAAAACTAGAAATATTCTGAACATTAACCATTATATTTGTTTATATTTGTGTGTTGTCCCCTGGAATTTCATATCAGAAACCACATGGAGCGACCAGAGCGAGATTGACATACATGAGCATCAACATGTAAAGTGGACATTTCGCAGTTCCAATGCATCTGGTGTAAAACAGGCATCATGAGGGGAACCATCTGCTCTCAGAATGCGTTCCCGTCCTCTGACCTTTGGACGTGCATGCTGCACACATTGTACCCACGTTGTACCTGCTCATCATCTACTAGAGACCAGGTGGTTCTTGTTATCGCTTTAGCAACATGCCACCCTGTCGTTTTAATGACAACTGGCTGGCTAATGAAAAATATCAAAAACGGGCTTTGGAAGGCATTTTGGAGAGCCACAGAAAGGAAGGCATGCTGCACAACCTGCATAAAGGAGATTGACCTGCATAACAAGGGGTGTTGGCACTTGCCAGCCATTCGTAGATAGCTAGAAAAATCCTTTGGTGATCCCTTACTCAGGAAATTAGCAAGCATTAAATAATCGTGATCAAATCATACAATCAAAGTTAACTGAACGGTTGGTTAAATAAACAAAGTGACAATATATAGATTGCTGTAAGTATAAAGGAATTCTGTAAACTGTATTTTTAACAATTGCATGTATATTATATATAACTAAACTATTAACTAAACAGGCTTTGAGAGTCTGGAAAGTTTGGGTTTAGGTACCTTGAAAATGCTTGAACTTCACTCTTAAAAAGCTGTGCCAACCATGGACAAGATAAATACAGTGTCTATGGGTGTCTATCTTTTGGCCCAGTTCTGTCTGCTGTCTTGCAGTGATGTATTACTGTGAGCCCTGTGGTGAGAAAGACGAAACCTGCCAAGAGATGCCTAATAAATCATTTCACCAGAGAGACGGCCAAACACACTGCAGTCGAATACACTTCCACAGATCTTTCCTCTATCTTACATACAGATTTGCATATCAGTTTAGCAAAGAAGCAGGAACGGGCATGAGTGGCCCTCATTACCTGAGACAGATTTTGTACACACTGTCTGACATCTGGAGTTTTTGCATAATGGGCAATGTCAAGTCAAAAGCATGTACTTGTTTTTCTCACTGGTAGATTTTGAACAATGGCAGCTAATCAATCATGAATAAAAGCCTCTTAAATCTATTAAAACACCACTCAACACATACACAACCTCTCAGTTCTCTTTTTATTCTCTGTTTTTATTTATCAGTAAAAGCAAAAAGCAAAAAAAAATTAAAAAGAGCACTCACTCATAGTGTCGTTGCTGAGTTCCTATGAAGATGATGGCATGAGCACTGATCCTCAGCTGCAGCATAACGTGGCTGTCGGTGCTGAGCATAGTGAAGACACTGCGCTCGTCTCTCTGAGGACTCCGCAGCTGCACCAGCAAACTGAACTCATCTGCAAACCTAAATTCAAAGCATAGACCGTACCATGTATCCATGTGATTGATACTCAAAGCACAAAGTACATCACTAGGCCTTTTTAAATAAGTTATACCTTTGGGCAGAAACTTTACAGTAAGCACTAGTGTACAAAAACATGTTGATGATGATGTCACATAATGAAAACGTCCAGCTGACTGGCTGGATACTAAAAATACCCAGTGACCAAAGGCACAGTTACCAACAGCTTTTGCCTTTACATACAGTAGTGAGACACTATTGACAAAGAGTCAACACATGGAAGTGTGGATGAAACCGTACCCGTCAGCGAGGAGCAGCCGAAGAGGGAGAGCCAGGGTGGAGTACTGTCCCACCTGCAGGACTGGACACATGCTGTCATCCACAGTCATGGAGGAGTTACTGCTGTTGGACACCTGAAGAAAAAGCTCCTGCAGAATGTTCACCTCATCTGCAGTGAGACAGTTCAGCAGGAAATTCAGCTGAAGCCACTGAGAAGCTTTGTGACATATAAACATCATCAAGCACAGATAATGTGGTGCCATACTGCTAGAGCGCAGCTTATTATGTGCTTATATGAGAACCCAGTTTCACCTACAGGATGTTAAATCAATGCATGCTGCAACATTCATGCTCTGTCCAAGTGTGATTGATTTGAATAAAATGATACCTTTGTTAATGCTACTGTGGGATTACATTGTTTTCAGCAACTGTGCATAGTTGTGTCAACATGTTTTCTGTATGATGACTGGATAACCATTTCATACAATAATGTGCTGCCTACTTTGTGGCACATTTGGTATGGATGTGACTTTATCACTTGTCTTACTCTACAATGACAACAAATCTGCAGACTCACCTGCTTGCCACCTAAGTGAGGCAGCCAACTGTGCAACCTCATCTGACTGCCTACTATTTGGTACACAGCAGGCCCTTTGCCAGAAGTGCATGCAAGTGCCACCACTGATTACACACCATGACGATTGCTGAAAGAATGTGATGTTAAAGTCAAACTTTGTTCCACATGTTTTTGGCCATTCAATGGAATGTGTAATGTCTCAAGATTAGGGAACCCAGGCGTCGGCCACCTGCAGAAACCAAGCCAAACATTCTTCTGCTGGGAAAAACCGTAACATGCTGTGAACAGACCACTGATGGCGTTACTAAAAAGTGGAAAACCACTTACGGGGCCATTGCCTTTCAAAGCTGTGGAGGGCTGCTACAAATTACAACCTATCTAAGATTTTCCCCCCTTTTTTAGTGCCCTACAGCGCTAAACATCGTTGCACCTTTCACCCACTGGGCTTTTTCACATAATTAGATTTAAGTTATACAGACAGACTTATTTATTTCTCCATGTGAACAGGTAAAATGCCATTCGTCATGTCCTGCCCACAGGTGGTTTTTGTTGATTAACCTTGAGCTTTAACAACTCCTCCTGAGGATTATGAATACAGCTGCTCATCATATTTGGATGAAGTGAGTCACCATTCAAAGACTGGTGTCATTGTGTACTGATTACACGCGAGCCTGGGAACTGACTGAGATCATTCTCCATCTTTTTAGACCTGAGCCGTATTTTTAAATATTGTAGGGCTCAACATAAAGTTTTAGAGTAGCTGCAAAACAGGCTGCAATGGCTGCAACGTGATCCTTTGGGGCAACTGTGCCCAATCAAAGTTTGTCCACTGGGAGTGCTTGTTTTTGCCACTGACATGCTTAAACTATTATTTGAAATATCTGACTACATTACAGAAGGGATCCCTACAGAGACAGACCTGGAAGATCCTTTTTGCTTAGCCAGAAACAGATGTTAGATTGCTCTCTTCCAAGCCACCAGACTCTGTTGACAAAAACAGTAATTTTACCTCACAGACTATGGGTGTTGCTGGTTAACCAGCATCTACTGGACGAATTCCAAAACCTTCTGTACCCATCGGTCATTTCAAACCCAAAATATGTACAAATGGGGCCTTTGAATGCCAATGTCATATCTAAAAGGCTGCACAGACACTAATTAGGCTACTGAAGACTAACAGAAGGTGCATTTAAGTAACATGCAAGAGAAAATCCATTCATGTTACAGTGATCTACATCAGCAGCAGGGTGCTTGAAAATTAAATCAGCAGCACTTACACATGAATCTCTGGGATTTAACCAATCTGAACAAGTCTCAGGCTGCCTCTGGTCTTTTTTTCAAAGACATGGGATTGCTGAAGCCGATCAGAACCCACTCTTCTCAAGCACTTACATGAATGAATCCATGTCTACCAGCCCTTAAGAGACCTATTTGCTCTTTACACTCATCCTGACAGCAGTGCCAGAAAAATCACTGGTCCACAGAGAGCTGTGTGGTCACACTCCGCTGCCCCGAGGAATGGTACTGAGAGAACATATCTGGTGTCGCACTAAAAATTCCAACATACCAGCCTTCCAGGAATCCTCAAAGATATATAGACAAGAACCACTTAGACAGAAGAAATGATTTGAATAATGGTTTGCTTTGCACTTTTAACCTTTAGTTAGCAGCCGCGAGGGATGCAAGGTCAAATAGTTAGCTAAGCAGGTAAACAAGACGTCAGTTGTTAAAGTTCAAGGGTCTCAGAGGCACAATAGCAAGTTAGGTCACAAGACACAAAGCTGATGAACATCTGCTTCATATGTTAACCTTATATTTTTCCTGCTAATGTTGGTTTTTAAGCTGACATACAGCATGAGGTCAAAGAATTCTGCTTAATAATTGGGCGATTTGATTTTGAGGATGAAATATGCAAACCATGGCCGTAAAGCCCTTCACCCTTTTTACACATGAAGCACTCCTCAAGAAATACCACTCAGCCTGTGAAAACCTTGAGAGTGACAGAAGACTAATGTCTTTGGAAGCCAAAGAAGACAAGATTAATGACTTCTGAGGTTCTTGGGGAGTTTTCCCAAGTTGAGTAAGTATAACCCTTCCCTTCACCAGGGCTACTTTTTAATTTTTGTGGATTTAGCTTGCAGCTTAAAGCGTGGGTTACTGGGTTTGGAGTTTAAAAGAGCTTTACTCATACAAAAGACAATCAGGATGCCTCAGCCTCTCTGTCTCTACTGTCTATACATTAGTTCTCCAACTTTATGGAAACATACGGAAGTACCAATTCTAGCTGGCATCTTGACCTCAAAATTGAGGCTCCAGTCCCAAGTTCAAGAAAAAGAAAAGAAAGAACATTTTCAGTCACGGCTCAGTCTAATTAAAAGTTATTATAGCATAGAAGGGCTCTAGTACATGGGGTGAGAACATACCCTACTTTGCAGTTAGAGATTTTAGAGCGGACATGGATAATAAATGGAGAAGTGATTACCCACAGCTGTATCAAGCACCAGTCTGGGAATGTCAAGCCTGTTAGCTGATCAGAAATGTAAGTCATTAGAGCTTTTTCATCTGATGGCTAATTTATCGTGGTTTTCCTTTTTTAGGATCTGATGTTTCATGAAAGAAGCAGCTTCTCTAAGATGACGGCAGACATGTCTGCTCTGCCCCTGAAATCCAGAGGGCCTCTGGGTGCAGCAGCACACTGACATGAAAGTATCAGCAGAGGACAAGTGAAAGGTGTCAGGTTACGATGGCTGCAGTGTGCACCCCGAGGTGGGTCAGGCTACCTTGCAGTGCAAAATGTGACCAGAGAAGCGTTAAAGATTTTAGGGCTGCAATTAGTGATTGTTTTCATTGATCTCTATTTATTTTGTATTGATTAAAGCGAGACTATCCAACTTTGGATGAGCAGCGGTAACAGCAGCCTCTGCTGCCACAAGTGGAAATTACAGGACACTGTAGGAGAACAGACTTTGTGGGTCTAATCAACAGCTGATAAGAGTTTTTTTTAAATGAACTTTGCAGAATACTAATGCAGAAAACTATGCCTTTCCTCTCTAGCCCGGTCTTTGTCAATTATACAAGCTTTTAACAATTTACAAATTGCAATCAACCATAATAACCACATTAACATCAATCACGCATTCGGCAAACTCCACTGTCAAATCGAGAAGTGTGTGGGATTGTTGATGCTACACTATCTAAATGCGCAGTAATTTATGGCCTCAGGAACTAGAAAATGTTCTCACACACTTACTGCTGCTAATGCTCTGATGGTCTTTATTAAGCCCCACTTGTGCGGGAGTACTCACAAAAGAACATTTCATGTGCCAACGCTGTGCCCTCCAGGACTATTTAGGAACATACTCATGTGCTTTTCCCCTAACACTATAATCAAAGGATCAAGCCATTATGATGGGGCGAGGGTAACGAAGAGAGGAGGGGGGGTGGGGGTTCCCAGTCAGGCCAGTTCTGTTTCCAGCAAAAGTAAAACAGATGTTTCTCTACACCCCCTTATTGTAGCTCTCCTGCGCAAAACGGTACAACTTTTAAAAACAGACATATTACACATATTTGTATTACTATATTTTTCTCAGTCTGTATTTCAAATATCTCTTTTTTACATTTTATATTTATGTTTCTTAGTTATGCACCAACATGCCAAGGCAAAGTCCTTATAATGTGAAAACTTACATGGCAATAAACCTGATTCCGATTCCTGCATCAGTAGAAATGTGCAAACAGCAAGGACTATCAGAGCCAGCTCAGTCTTTATGTAATTAAGCTATTTGTCCTGTTTACCCTGAGTCAGACAAACCTTTTTTGTCTCCAGGTGCAGTTTGAACATGTTTTCGCTGTAAGAGGAACAGTAAATTAGGGCAGCCTAGTCCCTCATGCTTTCAAGATGATCTAAAAGTGTACTTTAAGGTACTGAGCAATTCTGATTGTTCGTTAGTTGTTAAAAATTTACTGACTTAGTTGAACTGAACTTGACAAAACAAGCTTGATAGAAGTTCAGTGAAAAACTGGGCCTCTAAGCCCAACACAACAAGACTAAGCCAAACAGTCTGAGAGACTCTACTTCGGCTCAGTAATGCTTTGAGCTAACTCCATGCTAATATGCTCACCGTGACAGTGTTAACATGCTTACCAGGTTTCATGGTTACCATGCTCACCATTTTACTGTGTTAGCTTCCTAACATGTGCTCGTTAGCACTAAATGGTCAAATACAGCTGATACTGAAGCTGGGATGTCATTAGCTGGAATGCACATAAATTGAAATTTGGACCAGATGATGGAACGTTTTTAAAATCTGGTTCTTCTATGGCTCACACAAAGTTTTTACATTGTGAGGGAGGCATGAATATTGCACAAGGCTTTATGGGGTTTTAGTTTGGACCAAAGAGACCTCATGGAGCCATGGCCTGCTTGCATGACTAAAAATCTCCACTCAGAGTTTAAAATTGATACACCTTTATATAACAAAAGATAAATTGTGAGGGGAAGACGGCAGAGGTGCTACTTCACACACCATTTAATTTAATTTGTGAGGATATTGTTTAGGCTGTCATATACCCACTAAATCTATCACAAGACGAGATACATCAGGCTCTAGGTGACTTACCACCTTGGCTAAACAGTTTCCTGGGAAAAACCCTGTGATACTTGTTAAAATCCCATTAGATCTGCAGTAACTGATGCTTTTATTAGCCACTAGGGGACAGCAAAAACAAGCTGTGAACACATTATTGAGATATCATTACAATGTTAATATAGCGAAACATTGTAAGCATAAAGTTTCTTATTTGCACATCTAGCACATTAGTTTTCATTCGGAGTGATGTTTGTGTCCACTTGGTGAAGGAAAAGTCCAATATTCACCCCCTTTTATAGCTCTGTTTTTGGTCTCAACTACTGAGGTAAATATCTGGGTCTTAAAATGTGAAATAGCTTGCTGCTTTTTTCCACTAAGGTCACAAGATAGTTGCTAACTGTGTCTGTCTGGTGTTTGTTGTTGGACAGGTAGTGTACAGTCCGTTTTTTAGAGCTTTTTCACTGAAAACAGATGCCCGCTGTGGCCAAAAATGGCACTGGGAGAAAACCAAAACAGTAAAGCTGCAGATCAGGCAACAAACAATAAGCTGAAACTCCTATAAAGCTCAGTAAAGCTACTTGTATTTCATTCATAAATACAAGCAACTATTTTCACATTGTTTTCCATTACTTTGATATATTGTTTTTGTATAAATTCTGTTCATCTCAGGATTGTGAAAGGAAGGAATCTAGCCCCGTGTGTACTCTATCACAGGGCTAACACACAGGCATCTTTAAGGCTAAACTCCACCTCCTGCTTGTTTGTGAACACCATTGTCTGTGCTTGTGGTTTGGAAGACAAAGAGTGTTTGTACTTGATGTACAAAGATAGTCAGACAAGGCACATGCAAGGTGGGCATGAACCTCCCTCGTGTTACATTCTCCAGGTGAAGCTCATCTTCAGCTGCTGAAAAGAAGCAACTAAGTATAATATGTCCAAGTGTGACTGCAGTCCTTGTCACTGCTAACTCTACAGTTACAGAGGGAAGGAGACATTCAAGAAAACAGGCTGGCCTTAAACCCAAGACTTCGTTGCTGTGATGCAACATTGGTAACCACCAAACCATCTAGCCACCTGGGTTCTATAGTTGGTGGTAAGTATTTTTCAGCAATACATTTTTGGCATACCTTCAAGCTGTATTCAGGCACCTCATGCATCCATGTATGGCACTGGTTATGCAGGAAAAACAGTAACGTTCCCAAAAGCCCAAGCCTTCATTTTAAATATAGCTGTGTAAAAGCCTGTGATAACTATTATGACATCACCACATGCTGAATGGGCAACTGTTTCTAGGCAAAAGAAAGAACGAGCGCTAGCCAAAGACTTTGACAGAGATATGAGCACTAAGAATTCAGTGCATCTGGGAAAGAGTGCTGAAAATCACAAACAACAACAACAACAACAACAGCTGTGTGTGATCAAATGCCACCAATCAATGAAAAGTCTTTTTTGTTATCATGGCATGTTGTGGTACTTTCCATAAATCTTTGATATTCTGTGTAACAAATGGCGACCGTAATGATAATCAACCATTGTCAAACAAAAGAATACAAAAGCCTCTAGAGAGCCATGCAGACAAATAACAAAAAGGCCCCAGCAATTCTGTTTTTACTCTCCTCAAATAGCTACTACAACAATTATTAACTACTTTGATTTATCTGAGAGTTAAACACTTTGTCTCATATCAGTTTGAGCGATGACAATGGCTGTCGAACAATGAGTAAACGTCAGTTTTAGATAACAATGAGTTTTTCCTCAGTGATGATCTTCCAGAAATGTATACGGTTATTGTTTAACCACAAAGCAGAGTTACTAATCTGGGAAAAACTCCCTGACAGGATGATCATATGCAACTCATCTGTGATCTTTTTGAACGTGATCTTCTGTTTATGAGACACACATATGGTTCTCATGCATTCTGCATTACACTATGAAGCTACACAAACTCCATCATACACCATGATTTTGCCACGTCAGAGACCAGTAACCAAGAGCTAACCAGTCTGTGCCTGCACTTATGCAAAGTTGTCTTTGCTCTTGTAGCTATAAACACACACATTTAGTATTGCAGTGGCGCCATTAAGGGAGACTGAACACTAAACTGTACATCAGTGCCTTTGCCAGAGGCGTCTATGGTGAAACAACAACATACCTTAACACAGCAACATTCAGTAAGTCAAACTAAAGACAAGCTGTGTGATGTTCAAGTACTTGGTCTGAACAGCTATTTACTGGAGTCCCGTCCACACACACGGATATGATGGACTAATACAGACAAGACCTATACACGCTACCAAAAAAAACAACAATCAGTGTGTACTCTGGCAGTGTTGCTGCATATTTGTTTGCTTTTGGATGAGGTCCATTGTGAAGAGCTCTTATTCACACACTGTGCAATGCATAGCTGCTGGCTACACACAGCATCTATCCAATCATTTCTCAGTAACCACAGCATATAAATCATCCATTGACTGTACCCACCTAATTAGCCTAAAGAAAAGAATATTGTCTTACAGCGCTGCCATACATTCTTTGATTAAAATCACTTTGACAGCAATGAAAAATGCCTCTTTGAAATGTTCAACAGATGGGGCAATTTAAAACCAGAAACGTTTTACACAAGCGGAAGAAAGACAAGCTTTGAGCATGTGCTGCATTTGTGAAAAGTGAAAAACCTCAAACGTTGACATTTTCTCATTCCAGAGGGATGATGCCTCAGTGTGAACATGAACACATTTGGAGCAGGATTTTCTTTGGAAGTGATTTTTGAGTTGCGGAGCAGAGTGAAGCCAAAAAGGAAAGCCGTACACTCAACTGCAGCCCATGTTCATAAGTCCCAAAGCATCAAGCCCTGGACACTCCTTTCTTGATTGTGCTAATTTCTTTTGGTTCAGTCATCAGTGGAGCATGAAAGGAGCTTTCAGACTTTATGTCAGACTGTTACAGTAGGTACCAAAGCCCAGGTCCACCATGAGCCAACAATAGGGAATGGCAGCAGGCCAGAATAAAGCCCGTCTACACTTCCTCTATTTTTGCTCCAGTAATGGACTTGGCTGATGCCCAGCTCTGAGTCCATCCACTGCAGCCAATTTGAAAGCAGGAAAAACTAGTTTGCAGAAGAGCAAACAGACAGAAGGGTCAAAACAAAGACATTACCCTTCAGTCAGCAATTAGTTGTAACTGGACAAAAGACTGCAAATACATCATCATTTAAACCACCAAATGACAATGTTGTTGTTTTGTATTACAAGATATTTAATAGAGAAATTACAATCATCTCATATAATGGCCTCTTGTAAGAAATCTACTCTATTCATTTTTGGAACACTTGTTTGCCAATCGTGCAATATACGTTAATGTAAGATTATAACAAGTAGGAGTAGCCTTAGCCTAGCATCAGCATGGAACTATAATGAGGCCACTACATTAAAGCTGTGCTGTGATCTAACAGAAAAGCCACACGCACACTTATTGACAGCAAAACAATTGTTCCACATCCTCTTCTGCATTCACAGCATATGAATGTCAAAGCCTTACAACATAAAACTGATTGATCTGTTGGGACTTTCCACACATTGTTCCTCCAGTGGGCTCAGTAATAGTTACGGATGTGAGGCAGCTGTGTCAGTCAGCACGGTTCAGACTTGGCATGCAGGGGCCACTGAGGGTCACTGATATGGGACGCAAATACAGAATGTTCTCTCACCTTTAGCCAGAGCTTCTCTATGGTACATTGACTTTGTGAGCTGATCAGTGGGGCCCGTTTCCTTCTTAAACACGGACAGGCGTGTTTCTACTGTTTATACTTTATTCTACACAGTGTGCATCATAACAAACCTCAGGGGAGGCTGAGAACACGGAGCTCCTAGTGTTTGCTTATTCAGAATATATACTATAGAGTAGCCCCGAGCCTGATGTTGGACTTTGAAGAGGTTAAAAAAGGAGCACAGATGGACAGTGTGACTTAAAGCCTAACTGTGCAGCCAGTTGTCTGATCATTGTCAATGTACAGATAGTAAAGCCTTTTTACATATTGTTAAAGTGGATGTCTTGTATGTGGCGCAAGCATTTTACTACCATTTCTCAACTGTTTAATCTTCCATTTTGCAGGAAAAAACCTAAACAAAATCATGAATCATCTCAACAACAAAAAACAAACAAGAAAACATATTTGACTTATTGCCCAGTCCCATATGTAACGTGAAAGGAGTGTCCTGTAGTGGCAAACACACAGAATGGTTTGTTTCAGCCCTGACTGAATTATCAGCTGCCTATCAATTCTATGGTGGCTGGTTACTGCAGTGATAGCCACAGGGACATGATAAGACATCTTCTTTCCAATCTAAATCAAACTCTTGCCGCCCACCAAGGCCGCCTGGCCTGGCTGACCTCCAGCAAACGTAATCAGGGGAAGCGGAGCCGGCTGCCATTCCGTCCTGTGGTGGGATCACATTACTCTAATAGTCTGAGACGGACCAACAGATAGCTCAATTACTGTACTGGTACAATTACTGTGCTCTGCTCTGGCAGACGCAGCAGCCCAAGTAGGTAGAAGATTAAAGACTTCCACCTGCCCTGGTGGAAAACGAGGGGGGAATCACCGGGCTAGATAAGTAGGAAATGAGAGATGGAAAGTTGGAGTGAACACAGGAAACATACGAAATTCTGTGTTCCTAAACATCTCAATCAGTCAGTCATCAAGAGAGCTTTGAGTGATGAGCACACCTACTGCCACACAAAGCTTTAACCTAACAGCAGAATGTGAAATGCTCACAGATGCAGCACCCTGATGGAAATACCTTCTGTCAGAGCAGCCACAGCCTGCTGAGTTTATGAGGCCTGGCTATCAGAGAGCAAGAGATCTGATGGTGGGATAATATTTCAAGGGGTGTCCCTTACAGAGGATATAGTCAGCTTATGTAAAATCTGTGTTTGTGTGAAGACAGGCTTGTTAACTGGGCCTATAGCCCAGTGCAGGTCACAGAGGGAATGAAGTGGATTGAATGGATATAACAGCTACGCTCTTCGCTTGTCTGTAACTGGGCCCAAGAACTGCCTCAGAACACAGTAGATACGGGCCCTCGTCTTTAAAACTTATGTTTCCTCATCTGGAAAAGCAGGAAGTATGTGTACTTGGGAAGGGCGGATAACAGGACCACAAGGAGTATGTTTAGGGGGAGTGATGCTAGAAAGGTCGAGCTAGAGGAACAAGAGGCATCAGAACCAAGATTGAAACCAGAGCTGTAGCAGTAGCAAGTAAAAAGCATTCAATGTGTACACCATCATAGATTCTTTATCATGTCAGCTTCTGGAAACAGTGAGTGCTGACTCGGTCAGCTTTTACTCTAGTCTCCTCCCATCGATGGGCATATATTCCTACAGTATATTCCTATTTTTGTGCGTTTTTCCAGGCTAAATAAATCTTAAGGGCACCTATGTCCATCATTGAATGGACATGTAAGCCTGCAAGACTCCAAGTATTCAGAGATGTTATCCAGAGCGACTAATCACTCCATCCTGGAGGGTTCAGAGAGACATAAAAACTTCCTGTGCGTTTTTTTTCCTGGTTAACTGGTGTTGTAATCCCTTCAAAGAGGGCCTTAAGAACACTGGAGCCAGTCATCAGCAAAGTAAATGAAACTTTATGGTGGTATACGTTAGAAGAGAGGGTGAGTCCCTGTGTGGTGTTCAAGTAGCATTATATCTGCAGGTTCCTGTATTAAATGGGAAAACAACAAAAACATGCCAAAGTCAAAAATATTTAGCTAAAATACAGATGTCTGTCTTTGTGTATTCATGTGTTTTACCTACGTAGAGTTTTGGATTTAAATGAGTCACTATCCAGATGTAACTCACAGAACTGCAGTGGTGAAGAGAGAGTCCAGGCCTGACAGACCAAAATGATTCATCAAAAGTTTCATTACATGATGGATGGAGTATCTAAGGGCTCCAGCAATTAGGAGACACAGGATCTTACAATTTGATTTAGTCTTTGGTTGAGGACTGAGTTTTCTTGATTTTTGAGTTTTCTTCAAACCTGATTGAAATTCCTCAAATATGTCATTGTGACACATAAAAGCTCAAAGTTGAGTTGAAACCACTTTTTCTAAAACTTTTTGAAAGTTCAGAGTTTGGCAAAAAATTGCTAAGAACAGAAGGACTGAGGTTTGGTTTCTTTAAAAAAAAGGTTGAACAACAGCATTAAATGGTAGAAAAGATGGAAAAGTGCCTAAGAAATTTAGTTGGAATGGTATCAAGATTGCATGTGGTAGGTTTCATGCTGGATATATATTTCATATATATTTCAGTTAAAAAGGGCACATTGATACTGTGATACTGGGTCAAAGTTGCTAAACTAATTATGAATTTCTCTACTGACATGTGAAACACGGTCTGAGGGGTAATCTGTTGCCCAATATCAGAGACTGGCTCCTTTTTCATGAAACTTGGGTGTAAAGGTTTAGCATGGGCCAATTAGACCCAAGTTTGGATCCCACTCCCAAACAAGCAGTAATTACGAAATTGTAACTCCAGTGTCTCAACAATAGCAGATTCAACTCACGAATAACCTAATGTGACACACCAGATTATTTATTACATAGAGCTATCTGGGAAGTTGTCCATGGGTTTGTAAAAGGGCAGACACATTCAAAAAATAAAAATTGGCAAGTGATTGGATTAACCATCCGTGTATCACTGGCCAACATAGACTGACTTCAACTCTCACCAAAGGCATTTGGGAGAAGTGTTATTTTTTGCTCTTCTTTCAATAAAGATACTCTCCAATTTAGATATAACCGATGCTTTCCCAGCATTTGCTGATGTTAACGAACAAACAGTTGTTCCTCACTCTCATTACATCTAAACCACACGTGTAGTTTTTGTTGAATGGTCCGAACGACTGTGGTTCAGCCAACTAATAACTTGGAACATGGCCAGATGGATATTTGTGTGATTGTGATCGCGAATCCAGCAACAAAGCAACAATATCGACCAAATTGTTACAACCGTGTCTATAAAAAAGGTGTGGTGCAACTACACATGCAAAAAACAATTCTTATAGTTAAAGACATAAATAATGGTTGTGTTTGCATATCATAGAAGACTAGACTATTGGCCTTGGTGGAGGTCTACACTGACCTTATTATGAGTATTAGGTCATTGAGTTTGCTTGTTCTTGTTCAAAATCTATCATCAAAAATTAATTGGAGGATAATAAACTTGGTTTTTCTTCACAAAACTACACTGAGCTGCCATGAACATTTTCTCTTTTCCCACATGGGATGAATAATATTTAAGTGTGACCAAGGGGTGCAGCTAATCCAAACATTTTTCTGTTAATGTCTGAATGCCATTTCATGGCACAATGGATCCATGGTGAAACCATGCTTACGGACTTGCTAAAGCTTTCAACACACAACAGCTTCCCCAAGACAATGCCAGAGTTTCCCTGGAACATTTTTCCTTCAGGGAGAGGAAACGTAGAAGCGAACCAGTCAACACTTGCCCTGGTCTCCCTCTGAACTAGCCTGTTTGAAAATTCATCAGAGAACTCCAAAGGAAGTGGATGGAGTGATGAACATGCCCTCGGGTCAAATTCCCTGCTGTTTCTGCAGGAGTGAATAGCACTAATGATATGGTTATGGCCCTGTATACTTTGGAGGTGTGTCTGCACATCAAAACTATGCAATATTCATCTGAATTTTTTCCCCCATTCTTAAATGTTCTGACAGTTATTGAACATTAACCAGCTGAATAAGACAGCTCAGGCAGTGTAACATCAGCTTGTCGTGTTTAGGGAATGACACAGAGGCATGAGGGCATGACAGAGAGAGGTGAATCGGACTGCAGGGAATCCAGGCCATCCATCAGAGGTTTGTTCCAATGTTTGACACACTCCCTCTTAAGCATGATGACCCTCAGGTGTGACATTAAGGTCAACGCCAAAACCTCAAATAGTATGAAATGCTGATATGCAACATCAGGATAGTATTCTTGTTCCTAACCCTGCATTTTAAAGCCACTCCTGAAACAATAATATCTAGATATCTAGACATCCTTTGCTTACCACGTTCTGCTTACAACCTTCTGTGACTTTTGCTCAACTCCTAAGGAATAGTGTTCTGTTAGCTGCTAGATGTGAGGACGTAATTAGGCTGGTTTTTGAACTAAATGCTAGAGCTAACACGTCAGTATATGGGGTACATATGGGTGTACTGTTCATTAATTCCTTTATTATGTATTCTATATATAAAACAAGCAAACAAGCTGCCTTTTTTGTTTTTTTAACAAATAATAACCTGGCAATCAAATGCACACAGGTGAATCAATAATGACATTTATCAAGTGAAGCTCCAGTTAAACTGCAGTACTATGAGACTTTCATGTCAAAAACCACAGTGAACACTCTTTATAGATTCAACAAAAGCAAATGAGCTGCATGTTTTCACAGATGTGAGTCTGACGGTTTGCTTTGCATGAGAGACATTTCATTTCTCACCGAGCAGACATAGGCACAATGCGCATGCAGCTCTGGGGACAGGATCCATCCCTGGACCCCGCATTGGGAGGCTGCAGAACAGATGAAAGGGGTGAAAAGGCCTTAGCAGACAAGCTCCAAGTACATCTGGAGAAGTCGACTTTGCAAACAGCCAGTCCCCAAAGCTGGGCTCTGACCAGGCACTTAAACAGCACCCGTGGTAATCCACTGGCCTGAGTCCTATAAGCAACACGAGAAGTTCTTTAACCATGTAAAGCCAGGTATTTAGTGAGATGTATTCAAAGGCTTTAGCTTCAGAACCACAGAAATGGAGGAATATGAAGCAATTATTGGTGATTACATGCTCATTAACGCTATTCAAATGACTGTTACTTCATCGCCAAGTTCGGTCCACCTTTTTGCAGTTGTAAGAACCACACAGCCAGATGAGGAATGTGTCGACTGGACATGCAAACAGATGGGGGTAGAAAGCCTTTGTGCTACATGTGTCTTACATACCAGTTGGAAAAACAAAGCTGTGGAGGGTGGGGGGGGGCAGAATGGCCAGTAAATTAGTGTTTTACATGGGATGAGGAAAGCAGAGAAGGGGCTTTTGGATGGCCGAGGGAGTTGGTGAGTCAGGTAATGAGCCTGCTGGAACACAGAAGGAGAAACACATCTCAACAGGAATTGAAATGCAAGGAGTAAAACAAGGTGTGTTGGACAGAAGACAAACCACCGGGTCCCAGCACCCACTGAGAGATGATCCAGGAATGGGAAAAAATCTTTTCCAACTAAAGAAGGCTACTCTGTTTCCACTTAAAACATTAATATCAGCGTCAAACACTCCAGAAATGAAATTAATCTTTAGTTTACAGTCCCCTTAAGTTTGTTGATTTATTTTCACAATTGTTGTTACCTATGAAACATATAACCACAAAAGGAAAACATATCAAAATTTCCAAGTTCCATAACTGATACAGTTTCCACTCTGTGTTAGGTAAAGCAACCTGACATGGGCGCATTCTTCTTGCTGGAACATGAATGTGTTATCAGACTGACATATTAAATAGGATCCAGACCTATCACTGTAATACTGGCAGGGTGCCACTCAGCGCGGCTGCTGTCACCTCTGTACAAACAGTACGACATGTCTACTGCACTGCTGTCTGTCTTTACATGGCAAACACTGCAGACTTAGAGTAACCACTGCGTTAAATACTAATAACATTGCTGTCAGGTGGAAACAGTGCATCTCCAACCTGTCCAGTTTTCAGTTAACAACTTTTTGAACGATTTAATCAGTCTAAATGTTTCTCTCTCTCTCACCACCAGTTTGGATGGTTTGCTATAAAACACATAGTTTTTACTTATCCGGTGAAACATCTCCCCATCTGCTATATGTACTGGCAAAGAATCTGTACAGACATTGATGGCTACCAGTAATGAATCCCAATGGATTTGATTATCCTCTAGCTCCACAATGAGGTTGATATTAGTGGTTTTGAGCAGAACGTTGCCATAAAATTTGATCCAGATATTCATGCTCCTGTGATGGAAAATTGTGATGGGAAGTTTTCACTCATCACTCGTCATCCTCTGACATTTTGTAGATCAAACGATTTACTACAAAGCTCTTTGAATGCTACAAAGACTGAGAGGTGCATCAGATCACAAACCATGAACCAAAGAATCCTGTACACAGACAATCACTTGTACTTACTTTAGTCACAATGTTTCAGTGCTCAGACCTCTGAGTGTCATCTTCGGACCGTCAGACAGTTGGTCGACAGTGTGAAGGATTTTTATTTCTTTCACAGTTGTAGAATAAACCAGTAAAAGATTAACTGATTACTAAAAAGATTTAGTCAAACAGTGTACTGCATTGCATTATAATGTAATATTTTGACCATGTCACTATCCCGTTTGACCTTCCAATCATTGGCCAAGTGAAATTTGGTGACCTCATGAGTCGTCACTGCCCTCATAAGCACTGCCCTGTCTTGTTCAGGTCATCATTATCTTGCAGACCACAGTGGCCGGGGTAAGAAAACACCATAGTTATATTGACAAAGTCATTAAAGTGCTTGTAAAAATCTCTTGTAAAAAGCTTTACAAGAGTTGCTCAGCTCTGTCAAAAAGGCCCCATGCTGGATGAATCCTGACCCTGAGAGTCAAGTTCAGTTGAGCCGATTACTCATCCGGTCTCCAGGCTGGCTGAGAGGTCGCATCAGTACAGGGCAGCCTAAAGTGTGACAGAGTGACGGTTAAAGCATAACAGCACAATACAATTCCTCTTTCAGTCTTTAAGTGAAGCAGTAAAATATTTGTCTTTGTCAGTTTCATGTCGTCGTCATTGTTGTCGACTGTGTCAACGTGTATTCCAGAGGGACAGACTGGACCAAGTGTAACACGGCTGTCATGGTGCAGAGTCATCAATGGCTAAAAACAAGTTCTCACACACAGCATGTCCTCAGACTGACCTGTTTTACAAAGACTGATGGAAACTCAATCTACGTCAAGCATCAGCCCTGCAACCCGGTAATGACAACCACACTCCGACATCCTGACAGGCATGTGTCTGTTTGTATGGGCGCCAGCAGCACAGATTCCGGTGGTTTTCTCTTCATGTCTGTCAGCTGCACTGACCACAGTAGATTACGTCACTCTCACCTAATCAGCAGAGATGAGAGCACAGCTGGGTCACGACAAGCAGGTTATCCTCACTTAATTTAAGAGGGAGGGAGGCAAGGAGACAGTGAAAGAGGCAAAAGGTCATGGTAGTGATAATGGTGATTTATGACAATTGATTTTGCACACGTTGGCAGTTATCCATATAGGTTTGGGAAGCACTTCGTTTTAAGCTAAAACACAAAGATAGTTGGCCAATATGATGGTATGAACAATGAGACAATAGAAATGTGCTACAGTGAGGTAATATCTCTGGAGGACAGACTTGTGGGGGCGTTGGTGAACATTGTTCGATCCTAAGGCACACTTCAGCAACAGCTCCACTCTGCATCCCAAACCATAACGTGATGTGCCTAAACTCTCCAGGCTGACCTATGGTGGACTGACACGAATAAGAGTCAAGAAGTATAGTTGAACATTGACAAGAAGATGGCAGACATCCAAGTGTGTGTGTGTGTCTGTGTGAGATTATCATCTCTTCTCTACATTCCCTGAGCTAATCCAAGAACTCCAGACAAGTTTAGATATGAAAAAGCTACCTAAAATTCAAAACACATGATCTTAAAATTACAGTTCTCATCAGGACTGTAATTAATAAGGTTTGATCTTTCTTACCTCCTCCATGTTAGTTTAATACACCTGGCATCCTGTCCCTTCTGCAGTCTGTGAGTATGTTTGAGTGTAAGAGGGGTTAATAAGTATGTAAATTAAGCTTGTAAAAAGTGTGACAGGAATGTAGCTGGCTGAGCTTTCTTTATCTGTAACATGTCAGTCTGCAGAGATACAATCTCATGTCTGTTGAGAATGCACAGTAGACTCTGAGGCTGAAAGACGTACAATCAGCTGCATTGTACACATCCCAACTGTCTTTCCATTGTTCATTGTTCACAGGCCACTTTGTCAGCATGCGCAGGCTGCTGCAGTGTCTACACTTACTGTACAGTCAAAGACAGTGCCATTATATGAAGTCATCGAGATGAAAGACATAGAATCTCATTTCTACTTCAATTTATAAGGATTTATTATTAGGATATATTATATTAATATAAACTTTCTGCAAAATTCCTTTTTTTCATTGGGGAAACAATGACATGGCAGTAAGATAATGTTACTTTGTTTACACTGCAAACCAACTTATTTCAAGTATTTGAGTTTAAAAATGTTTAGGAAAGCTGATTTCTAAAGAATAAAAGAAAAGTATAAAGCATATTTCTTCACTTGTTCAAAAAAAATAAAAGTTCTAACTTCTAAACCAATAAACATGCTTCAGGTGTTATGGCTTTGACACTGGTGCAACTGATGCTGCAGCACCGAATGTTCCCTTCATCTTACAGAGTGACTCAGTGTGTCCAACAAACCTACCCACTGCTGCTCTACACAGGAACACCCGTTCATTTACAAAGCGCAGAAAAGATGGTCGACGCCATTTTTTCGAGGGAGCCGTTTTGGTTAGAGTGTAACTTGAGGGTGGTTGGATCCCTCTTAATGAGAAGAGACAGCAGGGTGGAGACGGATAACTTTGTCAAGCAGCATTTTAATGTCCTCTTCACTTCATCAGCTTCACAACCACACACTTCCTCGTTGCTCACTCACATGTGACCGAACTAACCAATCAGAGGTCAGAACAATTTAGATTCAGGTAAATGTGAGGAATCTACAGAGGTAGAGACAATATCTGAACAGTACTAAAGATGCTTGAGTAAATATTAAAACATGTAAATATGCAAATTATTCCTCTGAACACTAATATGCAAATAATTAACTACAAAAGTGCCATGCAGATAGAAAGTCAATCTATGGTCTCCAGGAACAAATCTTCCAGGGCAATCCGGACATTAACGTGAGCAATGCAGGCGACACAGCGGACTGAGCCAAGACTTCAAAACAATTCAATCACATTAAAGCAACGAAGGCTTAAAAAGGTTGAAAGGGTCCTGAAAGACAGCTGCTGATAGGGGTTTAAAGGTGAGCGCTTGGTTTACCCACAGAAAAGTTAAAAAAAAGAACACTTTCCCTCTGGCTGCCCCATGTAGGATCTGCTCCAGTTCTGTTAGTCATAACACAGTTGTCACCTCGGGTCCTTCATCAGTCAAATTCAGCCAAACCAATAAAGATAAGCATCTGCACATGTTCATCATCACAGAAGACGTTTACGAACACGTCAAGGGCTATTAATTTCAACCTATAGTACTATTCATTTAACCCACAGGCTATTAATTTCATCGAGCAGGTTTACCAGCTCGTTCTTTTTAGGGTTTCAAAAATGACAAAAGTAAATGAAGGAAAATCATAATTCAAATGCCATGGGGCCACGACCAAAAGGTGGAGCCATTTAGTTTAGTTCACCACATTTATCAGTACAAATCCATGTACAAAAACATTAAATCTCACGGAAGGAGACGTGATGTAAGCGAGTTAAAGAAATCCCAGCAACAGCATTTTGTGTTCTATGACATTTTAATGCTTTGGCACTGCTAGGTGACCATTCAAGAATAACATTGCTGTTATTTAATCTTTTTAGCATCAACAAATCTCTAGAGACTAAAACCAAAACCATGTGTACTGTAGAGCCAAATCCTCTATGCCACAGAACTGTATTATTACTCCAAAACTATAAACCCACATAAAAGGGACACATTCATTCTTTATAATGAGCATGCCAGGTGTACTTTATTCTGAAATAACTTTAGAACATTAAAAATTTTCTCAAGCTAAAGAGAAAGAAAATACTTTATCTGGACAATACCCATTGTTGGGTTGTTATAAATGAAAAGTAAGTCCGTTCTTGCTTTTTCAACTTTTTTTTGGAGTTGACTTGAAGAGGTGCATAAATGGCATATTCAACGCTAGAAAGAGAACCGCAGTGCTCCATTTATTTTACCGTGCTGATGTCACTGCAGGGCTAAATGAAAATGCAGATGGTCAGCGGAAAAGTACATCTTATCACAAAAGTGTGTGCCAAATTTTTGACAAGTGAACATGAATGTGTGCTTCATTTTTTATGTGGCAAGACAAAAGTTCCTGTACTATAAGGAAAAAGAAGAGTGTGTGGCAAGGACAGGGACTGTGTGTCAGTGCATGTGTGTTTCGCTGCTATGAAACATCACCTGGCATCTATTTTGTGGAACACAAGCGTATTAAGGCAGCTGCATGTCACACCTGCGGCAGTTAAAACTGGCCTCCTGGCTCTACCTTGACTTTTTTAAATGATGAATTACAATAATACGATGATGTTTAAATGTGTCCCATGGGGCAAATGGTTGCCAAATAAAGTCAGGCCCTGCTATTAGACACCAATCTGCCCCAGGTTTTGGTCTGCACGCCTGCCAGGATTGAAGACACTAAGCAAAGCTACTGCCAAGTGCTGTTACTGAATCCTGTGCTCGTAACTTGTCTGGAGGCAGCAAGGAAGCATGTTTCTGCCTCGACAAAACTAGTGGTACAACATGACAAAACAGATCATACAGCCAAATCTGTAAAACAAGATCTAGAATACAGTATTGTCATAATACAGTATATGTTAGTACAGCTGTTCAATGCCACGTTGAGTCCTGTTTAATTCACACCATGTAGATTCTGTGACTTAACAGTCAACAATGTGGTGTACGTATGTCAAAGCAGAAACTAAATGTAAGTAGCCGTAACAATCTCTAGAATTATATTTTTTAATAGCCAAATTTGAGATAAATAATTTCAGATGAAACAAAATTACCACATAACATTACCATCACAGTTCCATGGCTCTTAAATGGGTAAATGTTTAAAAAAGAAAAAAAACACACTAAGTAGGGTTGTTCAACAAGTAAGAATGTGAACCGGCACACCTCAAATGGGAAGAAACATTACTGCTGGCAGCTGAAGCAGGTGTACATTATCACCATCAGCTCTTTTATTCAACTCAACAAGGCAGGTGTTAAATACTTGCAAGCAAGATTACAAGTGTTGCACAGAGAACGGACACAATTCTGTGGGGCAACATTTGAGCTGAAGCATAACTACAACCAGCGCAGCGCGGGACAAAACACCAGATCATTAAATTACTCTTTCCACATAAATCTGTGTTTTTGTGTCCGACAGGCTGTAATGTGTCTGCAGGCTCTCTGCGGTGACTGAGTGATGGGAGACACATTGAGAAGCGACACTACAAAGTGATCACTGAGGTAATGTTGTAAATGTTAGAAAAACAAAAAGTGCTTTCTTTTATTCATCTTTAACACCAAACATCTAAAGAACTTTGCTTGAACACTATCAATCCACTCTATCTGCCATCTGGTTCCAGTTGGCTTAAGAAGAGATTTCAGACGAGAAAGGAGATTCTGGTCCAACATGTGGTTTGCACCTAGCCCTCTACACCCGCTTTTGTTAACAAAGCTAACCACAAGCTGTAACCTACTCCACACCCAGAACTGGACCGATGGCCCTGTGCATACTGTAGGGAATGTTACACCACGCAAGCCACAGCATGTGGGCCTCTGCCTGGTTAAAGCTGGCTAATGGGCTCCAGATCAGGGCTCACCAAGCACTCAGGCCCAAGATCACATTTCATTGGATGCAGATGCCTGCTTATGGATCTGGCATTATATTGGCAATGACATCATGAGCTCAACCTGCTAGAAGAGCATGAGTGTGTCAGTGACACGGTGAGCGCAGTGCTTTTGATCTGGTTTGACACGAGGGTGTGGTGACGTGACTAAGTGTTGTAAAGTGTACCAAAATTAATTTGAATGACTTAATTAGGCAATTAGGCACCAAGCAAAGGTCATAGGGTCACTATAAACATCACGATTTCTACTCTTTAATGCAAAAAGAATTGCATTTCCTTTTAAGATGTGTTGGTCAGGCAGAAATGTTGATCTGGTAGGGGGAAGAAAAGTTCTGGATTAAGGCTACAACTATGGCTGACTACGCTGCCCAAACAGCAGTCCAAAATCCAAAGAGGGTTATTAGTTTATGACAAACCAGTGAATTTAGCTCTTTGTCTTCAGAAAAAATAAAAAAATTAACATGTATTGCAAAAATGGCTTTTCTGTTGATCCACTTTTCAACTAATTATTACAGCTTTAGTCAAGATCCCACCTAAATATAATTAGGAATAGTCCTTTTCAGAAGTACATCAAATTTCATGGCTGGTAGTTTGAGATATCCTCTGTGGGGTTTCAAAGGACAGGCATCACTAGGCACCTCTGCTCGCAGGGCAAAAAGGTTTTTGAAGTTGGATAATCTAAAGCACATTTACGTCATCCATGGTATATATGATTGACAATATAAAAAAAAGGATTACTGCTATGTCTGAAGTGATGTCTTCTCAAACTCCCAAAGTGCTTGAGACACTTGAAAAGACTCCGCCGACAAAAGGTCAAGAGGGTTAGTCAGCAATTTCCACTTCTGAAGAAAGTGTGCGAGTGCTGGAGTAGAAGTTTTGCCGAGTGGATGGGTGATGCTGAGAGGCATGGAGATGCTCAGCCACATGCACATCTCTTTTAAGCACCACAAACTCTTCCCAACAGCTGTTCTGCATGCTGTGCCTTGAGATACCCATCTCGTAGGGTCAGAGGTTACTACAAGCCATTCCTGACATATGGGAGTCACTGCTAGATATGGCTGACTAGATGGCTGGCTGACCATTATGAACACATAGTGTTCTCAATGGTAACGGTTCATCTTCGGGAGAGCATGAATGGGGAAAGAAAATTTAACTGGAATCTCCTTGTTTGTTTGGGAGATATGTGTCAGAGGAGCATGGATGTCTACATGAAGTTCATGAAAATCTGTTTTTGATATCTTGTAAGTGATGATAATCATTTGACCAGAGGCTGGCACTAGAAAAAGGCTTGTGGAGTGTCCAAAATGAAAACGGTTCATTATCTGGGAAGCATGAGCAAGCTCAAAAATATGCAATATTTAATAAGAGCAAGTAGCTGTTTTGGTCAAATGGTGGCACCTAAACACCCACGGTACCTCACACAAATTCATCTTCTGTTCATGAATGAATGTCCATAGAAAGTTTCAGACATTTAATATTAAGTACATTTCCATCCACCTTTTTATTTATTTATTCATTTATTTTTTTAAATCAGCATGAAAAAACCCCTGAATGGAAACTCAGACAATTCTTCCAAGTATTGCAAAAACAATGTTTACGCTTGGCTAAGGCGGAAAAGTTGATGTATTGATAAAAGCAAAATCTGCAAAGTGCAATGGAAACAGACTTAGTGAATAAATGATGACACACATCAGTGTCCACTAAAGCTTCTGCTTCACTGAAAAGACTGAATGTAGACTAATGTCATGTGGTGCCATGAGAAGATCATAACCTCCAAAAGAGAAGCTTCAAAGTCAATAATGACAGCAGAACAGATAAATCACCTGAAAAGGAATGTTGAGTTAAAAATCATCGTGTAAATGAATGCAGTTCATCAAACCTGTGTGACAAAGAATGTACTGTATGTACGATGTGATTCATTACAGTCGGAGAGGGTTCAAATATGAAGGTCAGTGATCCACAGATCACAGAGGAGGATGCTTTGTAGCTTGTCCTGTTCCCGCTCTCCTTAATCTAGGCTCCCTGCAAGGTGCTCCATACAACTACTGAACAGATGCTTTCTTCTGTCGTTCTTAATGGGCACAACTATAATAAAACAGGGACATTAATATCATGCATGTATTTTCAATTATCAATTTACTTGAAAGGTGTGTAAATGCAGGAATTCCAATCTAAGCTCCACAGCATAAGTTTACTCTTACAGCATGTACTGTCTTATATTCAGCTATTGATTCACTGTATCTGCAGAGATCAGAGTCCCAAATGAGCTCAGTTCCATGTGGAACATGGTAGATTTCACTGAGGAAACAAGAAGATTACTACAGCAGTGTTACGTAACCTTCAGCATGTTCAGTGATATCCAGTGAAAGTTTACACAGGGCTTTCACGTGCTGCCATGCAGTAACTGTCTGAAGACACACGGTGAAAACATTCAACAGGCTGCACTTCACCAGTCTAATCCAAGCTATCAGCATCCACAGCTCCAAGACATCTCTGTTTGGGTCTGCTGTGTGACTCTAACATACAGATGATGGCAATGAGGAAATGTGATGAAATCCAACCTGGAAAATAAACAATGTGGAATCCAGACGTGACATACTCGGGCGCCTGGCAGAGCTCCAATCTAAGATCAATTTCAACAGGTCATGGCTGGATTAAACAACTCTGACACGGCTCTGAAACACAATGTAAAGCTACAGCATGTGCACCGCTGTCATTGTAGCAACAGCCCTGATAAAACAAAAGGAGATCCAGACACTGACAACACTGATGAGACAACAGAGCCGGCTGGGGAAAACCATGGAGTGATTAACTAACACCGCTTGGCAGAATAAAAACATTCCAAGTGATTTAATAACTGTGGATGAGTTTTGGCGTCATTTCCCCACATGTGTTTTAAGCAAGCTAAAGCTATTTCATGTGCATGATGTATCCAGCAAGTCCGGACATCTCTTTTGGGCCATGTAAAAGGAAACATATCAGTCAGACTGTGTGTTCCTCTGTAGATGTCAGGACTGGTCTTTCATTCACTACCAGAGATTAGACTAAAGATTTGATCTTGGCTCAAACTGATTTAACGATTTGGCAACTCTGACAGTGGACAAGTACTTTTCGACAATTAAGATGCACATTGGACAGCAAGACAGTAGCAATAATATAAATGTAAGGCAAAGTTAGTGCAGCATTTTTTTGAGTGACAGCACATTAATAAAACACCTGAGATTTTGGTTTTAAAGGGACACAAGTATATGAGAAGACTTGACGAACTAGCTGGTAATCTGAATTAGAAATGTGCTCTAAAAACATGTCTTAATTAGTGATTTTCTTTTCTCTGAGAAGCTCTGGTAGTTACTGAGAAAAAGCCATCAAAACACAATTGGCCAGCAGTGGAAATAGCTGAAGTCTTCTTGCTTCGCTGTGGTCTGAGTGAAGTCTTCTCAACTTGCCAAACAAAGTTATTCACTCAGTCTACATGTCTCACAGCAGAGAGCGATGAGTTACAGCGCCAAAGTTGGACTGAGAGAGGCTGATGAGAAGAGGAAGAGTTTCATCTGGACACAAACTGCTGAACAAATGATGTAATGAGCTCCAGCTGATCAGATCTGATTTCTATCTCAGCCTGATGGTGTGACTGGCTGTGACTGATGCTGTGGCTTAGGACAATTTACAGCTTTCACAACATGACAATAGCAGAAATGTATCAGTTAGTGGCCACAAGAGAGCAAACGTGGTTTTTCTGCTGTGCATCAGCAGATTTTGTTGGCTATTTCTTGGTTTAATTTATATTTTCATTGACTTTAAAGGCAAGAAACTAACACAGAAGACAGACTTTTAGTTGTGAACTCTGGTGCAAAAACTACCATCCAGTCAATCTACTTCAAAGCAAAGCTGTTTCTTCATTGTGTGTCCTAAAACGTGCTCACTTAATAATAACTTCTACAATAATAATGTATACAGTGAATTAGCCCAGTTCCCACTCTGAGACCTCATTAGTAACATTATCCAAAGAAGTTTCTCGTGTGTGAGACTAAGTAGCATGTTTCAGTTTGAGGTCCACACACACTCCAGGTGGAGCACCACTCCTACCTGGCTGCAGCATCCCGGAGCCGGACTCTCCTCCAGAATCCGCCGGTGCATCGTCAGGTGCGGCGGTGCTCCAAGGCGTGACCGCCAGGAGGAAAAGCGTCCATTTTACCAGGCAGCAGGACATCTTCCCGTTTAATCACCTTAGTAATTCTGCTTTCAAGACATGCAAACAAAGAGCCCAATGTGCTCTGGATACAGGACAAGCTCTAGTGTGCTTCTCATTCATCAGAAGTGGAGCAGCGCTTCTTCTTGAACTTGGCTACAGACTAACTTGTCACCCTCCTCACCTCTCCTCCCCCTCCCCCTCCCCCTCTGACACCAGCAGCCTCCCCCGTCCTGCGGCTGCATCACATCATCCAAGAGCCAAACGAGCCATCGGAGGCCCCGCCCCTTTTTTAGTGTGGACCAACCACAACCCAGCTGGGCCACCGCCCATTAGCTTTAAAAGCCCGTCTACAAATTATTTGCAAATTGATGTTTAAATTGGACAGATTTATCCACTTTCTCAGTCTCCAGGGCTTTTCATCAACTCCAGTCTGAGGATACTGCAGCATGAGACAACACACACAGCAGCTACACCAATGTGGAGTCACAGAATCTTCATTTGTCTGAAAAATAAAATAACACAGACATTGGTGCCAGTGCATACTGTTCATGTTTGCATAGGTCACAGTGTCACACTTGTGCCTACTCCTCTGCCATGTGGTGTTACTTTTTTTTTAGCAACTTGGGGGAAGTGGAACCAAGCCACAAACACAACACTGACACATCACCTGTTAAGTAAATATGACAAACTTGTTAGAAATCACTTAGCTATTTATATATTTATCAAACATATTATCATTTATTTGGAGTCACGTGATAAATACTTGTTTTCTGTTTAGCTCTGTTTTTGGTCTCCACTCACTCATGAGGGAAATACAGTATCTTGCTCATTAGCTGCTAAATGCTCCACTATGTTCATTAGCTGGTCAGTTTTTGCTGAGAACAGCTCAGCTAACGATGAATCTGTGAGAGTGAATCAAAACAGTTTAGTTGTCATTGTCAAATCAGTGGAGTGCCCCTTTAATATCAGTTGCCTCAGTAAGGATTTGCATTTACATCAGTAAAAGGGTCAAAACTAAATTATACTGCATCATTTGTTCCCAGGGAGCAGAAACCAGAACAGGGAAAATTAAATCTAAATGAGCATGTATTAGATTTCCAGAGAGATCTGTCATGATGGTACTAATTTAAATCTCCTTTTTCTTTGGCAAAAAGCAAAGTAAAAAACATAAACTTTGTCTTTTAAATTAAGAATTTATCTGGCAACCCTCTAGCTTTGTTTTAAGATATATAACTTTGTCAATAATTAAGTCATTTATAACCGCTGTGACTTAAAAAGCACAAAACTTCACATAACAAGATTCAATAAGCTTCAATACTGGATTCACTTTCAATAAAAGCAACCAAGACCCCGCATTAGTCACAAGACATTTCTTTTCATTACATCTTGCACTTTCATAATCATACCTTTTTATTCAAGGACTTATATTCATACAAAATCTATAGGTACAGTCGAAATGACTGTGGGAGAGACAGTCAAGTAACAGATCAGGCAGCGAAGGATTCAACCACTCCAGAGCCTCTTTTCTGAGAAAGAGCCTTGTTTTCACTTTGGTGGTTCTGTGATAAATGTCATTCAAGCTCTTTTTTTTCCCTTTTTCTTTTTCTTACCTGAAACAGATACATTGTGTGTTTAGATAATCAGAAGATACAACCAGGAATCAAATTGTACAAATCATGGACTGAATGAAGTCAAACAATGCCTCTTTTTTTTGCACATGCACAATTTCATTTCAGAACATGCAAAGAGGACATGTCCAGAGGGGGCAGCCATAGTCAAAGTGTAAGAGGAAAACCTGGCACCCTGTTCATGTAGGGCTCGATGGAGGTCTGGAAATACAGGATCTTTTTTTAAACTCTACCATGGAAATGAAAACAAATCTCTGCTTCAATATGGCAACTTACAGAAACATTTGAAGACAAAACAACAACCAGCAATCTATTCTGTTACCTTTACAAATAACTGGGCAACATCATAAGGTCTACAGTTAGAAGTCTAACACGCCCCTGTCGATGATCCATCAGATAGATTGCACAAATATGAGACAACAAGAAGAAAAATGAAAACACAAGGAAACAATCAGACTTGGATCAAATAATATTTTCAAATAATTTACATGTTCATAAACCTGCTTAGAGTCAAGCCAGGATAATACAAAGAGCACCAAGAGATTAAGACACTTAGAAGTCTGTTATTTTGATGTAATTAATTTGATCCAAAACCAACAATGCATTGGTTCTACTAATAAGTATTATTTGTGTATTCAAAGCCTGGCATAAAGTAGCTTATTCATTCATCTGCACCAAAGAGCTTCTGTTGTCTCTAAAAACTGGTTAAAAACACAACACTGAGCCTCTGTTGTACTGGGTGACATGCTCCCTCATTACCAAAAACACACATCCTGTGAATTATTTTGATCAGTTCCACAAACATTGTCCTGGAGCATCCAATTCTGCAGCTGTAAATAGTTACTCCTCTTTAAGTGGCTAAAAAACTACAGTCATTGGCTTCTATAGGAAAAAGTACTAAGCATTTTTTAGGCATAAAACCATGTATTTTAAACTTTTTATAGAATTCTATGGAATATTACCAGTCTTATCCTTTAAGTGGATATGTCTTGCACAGTAGAAAGCGAATGTGATCAAATCAAATCAAATGTGACAGTGGAGCCTGGTCAGCTATTAGGCTTGTGTAGAGCTCTGGTAATGACGTGAAAATGTACGTAGTTCAGCCTTCAGTTATTGACAGAATAGCTCACACTAAAACCACTTCATTAATTCTATTTATCTGGTTTTCCGAGCAACTTTATAAACCACTAAAAATTATTTTAAAAATACAACTTGACCCAAGTCTGGAAAGAACACAGTTTTATATTTTGGGTGGTTCTATCTGGGCAGGCGTCATGCAGTCAACTTGCCAACTCAAAAATGCCCTGTGATTCACATATATCAGCTCTGATACCATTTGTGCCTCAGTGTGTGTAGTCTGTTAACTGTACATCATATAATACAATTTACAACTCTTCATACATAAATGTAAAATTTGGTCTCAGTCACACTAAAGCCTGAACCTGGAGTATCCAGAGGGTAAAGCTACAGGGCAGATGAAGTGTCGTCTTGTTGCATAGCCCTACTTAAAGTCAACAGTCAGCAGCAACAACACAACTCCTTATTGTACCTGTGAATAAACAAACAGTTAACCTCACCTACAAACCCTCACACAATACTGCTCTAAGAGATAAGAAGACAGGAAACCCATGGAATTTGGGCAAATATGGCAAGGTGAGACATATACTGTATGCTTGAGGAGGCAGGTGCTTTCTGTTTTAGATTAGAAATAAAAAAAAATGGCACTTTTCTCCGTTCAGAGACCGTTTCTACCGACTGACTGGCAGTATATTTGAAAGAGAAAGGCAAATGCTTACCACAAACCCTTAAGCAAAAGTACAGACACTATTTTTTGACAAGTTCAAGACCCTGGCATGCACTACATTGCTTACTTTGGATCTGTAATTCTGACCTACCTACCACAAGATTCCGTACAAAAAAGGTGTTTTTTTTTTGCATTCTGTCCATTATACAGGATTCAAATTTTGTTCTTTACACTTTTTCTCAGCTGTGTACATACTTACATCCTCTACTGTATATTCAAGTCCATCTGACCACGCTGCATCTTAAAACATCTTGGAAACGAGGCACTTAGTATTCAGCCACATGATATCAGAAAAGAGATATCTAGTTCCTATGTGCACTCAAAAAATGTACATCTGGTACAATTAATAAAAATGTGACCAGGAAAACTTCAAGCCCATCCAGTGGTTTAATTTTGGTCACATTACTTACTGTGTCCTTACTAGGTGTCATGGCAGAAGTTTGTGACCTAAATCAATGTGTTTTTCTAATATCTGTTCTGGTCAGAATTCGGTGATAACCCCGAAGTCATGGCTGATGAGGAAAAACTCAAAAGAGAGGAAATTAACTTGGTGGTGGCATCAATATGATCAAACATAAATAAAATGAAACGTAAAAAAATAAAAGCAGTGTTGTGAGCAGCCATGTTATTACCAGGAATGAGGCATTCAGATCCGTCTGAAACACAGTTCATACTTTAACTGAAGAATGAGGAGATTTTGGCTTTTGTCTTCTGCTCCAACACTGATTTTACTGGCCAAGGCAAAATACTTAGGGGTCTTCATATGTGCTATAATTTCAGTGCAAATAAAGGGGGTAGAAAAAGTCATCAGTGTCTTTTTTCCTTAAAAGGTTTGTTATATAAAAAAGGAGAGTAACACTACAAAGCTGGAATGACTTCTGATCCCCTTTTACAGCACTTTCCACTGGCTTTTTCCTCAATATCTTTCCTTTTTTGTATAATCCCCTGGCTTACTATCAGCTCATTGGACCTGACATGAGTGCTGTACAACACTGATAAGCTGCCCCATCCTTACTGCCATGTTAGCACCAGTCCTCTTCATCCCGCTCCCTGAGACTTCCTGTTCCTCTGCTCCCAGGCCCAGACGCAGAGTTGACCCCGAGGGTGAAGTGGTACCCATTGGGCACCACCCCCGCCCGGCCCTGGGTGGTGGGTGCTGTGACAGTTGCAGCAGCGGTACCGTGTGAGGCAGAGGCTGTGGTGGAGGCAGTGGTTCTGGCAGAGCATCCCCCTCCGTGGCTGCTTACAGTGTCCTGGAAGTCCTCTGTCTCTTCGAGGAGGGCCTGTTGAGAAGCGACCTGCGGCTGCCGGTTTAAATTAGGGTCCGAACCGATGCGGGTGACCGGTATTGGGGACTCATCGTAGGCCCCGAGTAAGCGGTCATGCTCTGAAAGGCCACGGCTGAAGCGAGTCTGGTGCCCCGTCGTAACGGTGCTGGCACCGGACAGGAGAGGCGAGGAGTTGGCAGTCTTGTAGGCCACGGCAGGACGAGGTGTGAGGGGTGTCTGTGGGAGCTGCCTGCGACCACGGCCAGGAGTGCTCGAACCAGGGAGTGTTTTAACCACACTGCTGTCGTGCTGAGGAAACAAGTAATGTATGAATGATATAAGGTGATGGATCAGCAGGTCAACTGGAAGAAAGAAAATGTACCAAGTGTGGAAAAAAGTGACAAATCTCACTTGCTTTAATGCGTGGACACAAAGTACTTACTATAACAAATTGATGTAGCTCTATTAATAATTTTTTTTAACTTTTTTAGGAGAGTCACAATATTAGATTTGCTTCAGTAATAAGGTACGGTAAGGGTAAGGTTGGGTGTGGTTACAGGTGCAAGAGAGCAGATTCCTCAGACAGGGTGGTGTTACGCCTGGTGTTAAGTTACTATTTAAAGGTCCAAATTGTTCAAGGTTCAAGTCAGGTGAGGTAATTGTAGCCGCTGTGACATATAATCTCCTCAGTTTGGTTTGCTTTGGTTCTAATCATCATATAAATTAATTAGTCATAAAAACATATATTAGATGACAAGTGGCAAAAATATACACAAAAGCAAGAAAGATATTCAAAGCTAAGAACACAGATTCAGTAGAATATGTGACACTGTATGCACTGCAAAGCCAAAATGTAACCTCGAAAAGATGTATGTTCAGTGACGTAAAACACACGCACGTTGGTACCACTATTGTGGCGAGAAAATCTTATTCTATGATCTAATTTAGAATCATTGCTCAGCTTGACTTACACCTCAAAGTCTGGAGTACAGAGCCAAAACAATGACACAATGAGACAGGGCCAGGGCCAGCTAGCTGTTAATCACTGAGCCACATATGGCAGATAACTCACCTGTTTGAGCACACACGCGTCCTGTCCTTCTCCGGGGGAAGTGGATCGACTGGGACCGGCTGACTTGGTGTGGCACTGTTCCCTGCTTCCGTAACGCTCACAGGAGTAGTAGCGCTGCTTCTCTCCTGCTGAGGAGTGGTGCCTCCTCTCGTGAGGCCGGCTGCGGTCCCGCTCCCTCGCTCTTTCTCTGGACAAACCTTCTGCTGAGGGGTCAGTGAACGAACCTGGAGGATGGTGCCGTCGAATAAAATGAGAAAGAGCAAGTAGGAAATACAGTTTACGGTTCAGCTGTCACTTTCGTCGTCTCATCATCTCTTCTGAATGTAATATCTTACCACTCAGACATTTTACACAGAAGGGCTTTAAGTGAAAATCAACTGTAACGGTAGAAAAACCTTATGTACTACTACTTAGTCAAAAACTGTAAAAGCACAGGGCGTAGCAAAGGTGTATTTGGCATCAATATAAACATAAGAATTAAACATGCTCAGCCGAACGTGTCATCACTTAGACATAGAGCAGGTATCAGGACTTTTTCATACTAATATTCTCGAAACAACAGTTGCATTTACAATGTAACGCAGTACTTACCTGCAATATGAATGCAAACAAACAGCTAAATGGAAATGTACAAACAAATCTAAGCAATAGCAGATTTACTCCAGGCACTACTTTTCTTCTTCTGAAACTGTTTCATCTTAACAGTTCCTCCTTAGCTTGTAGTTTTAATTGCTTTAGCATCATTTTACCTGTGTGTGTGTGTGTGTGTGTGTGTGTGTGTGTGTGTGTGTGTGTGTGTTATGCTGGGTAGGAAGCTGTTCCATAAACGGTAATGGCCCTTAAAGGCTAAATAAAGATTTCAGTTAAATTGAAGAGAGAATTGAGAGTCCACTCTTGAAGTCAAAGTGAAGCAAAAATTCACTTCACTTAGTGTCTAAATGCAGCTTGCTACGTTTTCTTGAAGGGAAAGTGAACACTGATGCTTTTCATCTCAGCCGACTGGCTCAGGTGATATTGTTGTTCCATTACTTCCACCATAGATATCATTATGGTTTTGGAAATGTGAAATATTGTTCCATGATATTTAATCACACCACTAATCAAGGTAAATGTGCTCTGGACCATGGATGTCTTGTATAAAGCGATGCCTTGTGGTGAAATTGCTTCCTTCAGCACTGGAATAATTCCAGTTTTCAGATTAAAACTGCGATGACAGAGACACAGAAGCCTGTTCTGATGTGTCGGATGTGCCCCTGGAATGACAAGCTTTAATGAGTGAAACTCCTTCTCTCTCTTGCCCTTTAATAGATGTAGAGAGGGCTGCTGGATGTTCTGCTATCTCACCAAGAGGTGCCCATAAATCCCTGTGCTGGACCTGTCCACTGTGGCCTTTTATCTCAGCAATAAATCCCAGCTGCTGCCCTCCAGTGTTAACACAAAAAGCACGCTGCCACCAGCACTCAGGATCTAATCGCTCTAGCAGATGACCTCAGATGGCAAACAAAGACTGTGACCATCACCCTGTATATACCCATGTATAAGCATGATCTGAACAAGTATTACATTCTTGGTGGTCTATTTATGGACACTGACAATGAGACATCTAAGATTTAAGAGCTGGTTAAAGAAAGCTTGTCATAAAATTGAACCCAGAGGAAAAACAGCAACATATGGGCAGTCTCTGGATGAAGCAACATGGGTACTTGGTTTGGATGCTTTCTCTCAGAATTGTTTACACTCTACATAAACAATGTTGTCACTCCAACACACTTAATCTGTTATTTTTTATGTGGATCACACAGTCTTGTATGCATTTGGCTCGTCGCTATTCAAAGTATCAAGTTAACAATCTGTCTCCAAGGTTCCTCAGACATCTCAAGCTTGTACTGACTGCTGACAAGACAATACTGTTTTATTCACAAGAACCCATAATTCAGTACATTAATGGGTCTAACATTGAAATTGTTGAATCTTATAAACACCTGGGAGGTGGTGTACTACTCAAACATGTATGTGTGAAATGAAACAAAACATTTTTCTTAATGTGGCACAGCTCACTGCTCTTTTTCAAAATGAAGGTAATGTAAATTCATCCGTTTAGTTGTATAATACAGCTCTGTGTGATGAGTGTGGACAGGCCATATATCCCAATACTTTTGGGAGAGCTCAGTCTACATTTTTTAAACCTAACCGTTAAGGTCAGAGGGAACAATGTGAGCAACTGATTAAAAAAAAAAAAAAGGAAAAATCCCCCAGCAAAGCAGATTTTCCTCTGGGAGCTCACAGCTCTCTCTGCTAATCAGATGGCAGCAGAAGCCTGACATGTAAAACCCCTGGTTGAAGAGCAGCAGAAACCCTTTCACCTACATAACCCGATCATGGAACTTTAATCCTAAAAAGAATTTCTGCGGCTAAGTTAAGACATCCCAGTGATCTAAGAGGAAAGCCTGGCCTGCTATCGCTGTCTCTCTTGAATGTGATGCCAGGTTTCTGTAAGGATATTCTCCTCTCGCTGTATTATAGAAATTAATATTGCTGTGTTACATGACTTAATCTCTCAACAACCTAAAATATGCCCCCAGAATTCTTTAATTCACTGTTCATGAGATTTAAGCTTTAAGCACATATTCATAATAAAATGTAATGTTCGTGGTTTATTAGTGCTGTACGTAACAACGTCTGTGAAGCAAGACTGTGTAACTTTTGCTGAAGAGCTGCCACGGTGGAAACACAATAAAGTTTACTCAGCGTCAAACCTTCTGCTTCCAAGGTCAAGAACTACCTTTCCTGCTCAACAAACATTCTGGTGATTTACGGTGTTTTCACATCTTGTTACACGTTTTCTGACAAAACAAATGAAATGTGAATTGAGCGTTTTATTCCTTATGACTTCATCTTTGTATTAGTAAGAGGAAGACTGTGTTATTTCTTATTTCAGTAGTTATAGTATAACCATAAGTAAGCTTTTTGTGTATAATGAACAGGAATGATAAGAACAATGTTGTTATCCTGCTGTCTGTGCCAAGTTATCACACAGATCTTTAAAAAGGAGTAACTGTTGGTGGTTCAGTAGTATGATATGATTATTCATGAATATTTACTGTATTTGGCTGACCATATCTAACAGTTTACAAAAGTTCTCTCTTTTTAACATAGTGTTGTAACCACACACACACAGAAACCGCCCTAATCAAAATCACCACCAATCTACTCATCGCGACTGATTCTGAACACATCAGTATACTCCTTCTCCTTGACCTCTCTGCAGCCTTTGACACCATCACCCATACCATCCTCCTCAACTGCCTATCTTACCACCTAGTCATCGCCGCCACAGCTCTCTCCTGGTTCGAATCCTATTTGTGAAACAGGAAACACTCTCTCAGCATCGACAACTCACGCTCCCCCCAGCTCCGGTCAACCAAGACATGCCTCGAGGCTCTGTACTTGGACCCCACCTGATCTACATGCACCCCCTCGGTCAGACCATCTGCAAACATGGTCTCAGCTTCCACTACTAGAACAAAACCGTCGACTCAGCTCCCCCCCCCTGCTCCCTGGCCAACGGCGTGCATGACATCGAAGCCTGGATGGCAACCAACCTACTCAAACAACAGTAACAAAACAGAGGTCATGGTTGTGGCCCCCAAGGTGCTGCTTCGGAAGGTTGGAGATCTCATTCTGGATACCAACGGATGCTCCAACTGCCCGTCTCCCGAGGCCTGCAACCTTGACGTCATTCTCATCTCCACCCTCTGTTTCCAGTCCCACATCAAATCCGTCATCAGGTCTGCCTTCTTCCACCTCAGAAACATCTCCAGGCTCCGGTCACCACTGTGACTCTGTGGCTCAGCTATTATTATCATTATTCTAAAAGTTGGATACTGATTGTCATTATGTTCAGCTAGGGTTAAACCTTCTGATTATTGGCATGTTTTTGTCGTCCTCTGTTCTCCAAGTCAGCACCAATTTCTCACTGAAATGAATGAAGGTGTTGTGCTTTTTCATGCAGTGCTACTGCCTGTCTGAACATGGCCTTAGAGTTTACCTTATATTGTAATGCATTGTGTTCAAGCACTTGCTGGATGATCAATTGAAGCCTTTTAAAATACATTGTATCAATTCAAAATCTTTAGGTATCATAATACTAGCCTGTTTTTGTCTTACCAACAGTGCTGGATGGCTGCACTGATGCAGCTCTGTCCAGGGACTTCTGCTTCTTCTCTTTGTCCTTGTCCCTGCGTCGATGGCAGCGGTGGTGGTGGTGATGGTGGTGGGCTCTGTCCTGACCCTGGACTTGCCCGGACCCTGTTGAGGACTGAGCCAAGCCAGGCCGTTCCAGGTCATACTCCCTCAGCGCAACCTCCTGGTGGCGCTGCTGCGTCAGCGTGGATGCTGAGCGTCTGATAGGACTGAGGTCAACAATCGGCTGAGAGGAGAAGAGATAAAGTGTGGGGGGGTGAGAAGAGTAGAGCAGAGTGGCAGCTTTTGTGGTGTTACCCAAAACACTGGTACTGGATCACCAAAATATTCACAACACACAAATGACACAACCAGTGGATGGCAACTTTTTATCTTAAGACCGACGTTCTACGCGTTCTTCTCCAGGCACGGATACGAGAAAAGTTTGAGAAGAATGAACATAAATCTGTAACACAGCTGGAATACTTACTTTTATGAAGCTTATATAATTTGTAAGCTAGCAGGCATCTCTGCTAGTGAACAAAGAAGAGGTGGGGTGTTGACTTTGGCCTTTAGGACTTTTTTGCATTTTCAACATGTCACTTCTAACCTTGGGAAGAAGTGGAATTTTTCTGTATATAGATAATAATTGCTAATTAACATAATATGTTTAACTTAAAGGAATACTCCACTTAAAATAAATGCTTTAAGAGTCAAACAAATGTCACTGCATGTTGACCTGAAACCCTGATTCAGGACTATCATACCATGTATGATTGTATATAATAAGTACCTCATTGCTATCAGACGGAATAAAACATTTCAGTTGCTCAGGTATCATAACATTCACTGGATGGAAGAAGGTTACAGAAATGAGACTGATGAAGAATTACTGCAATGTCGTTTTTGACCACCAGTGGCAGCACTGAGCACTCTAGTTGGTCAGGGAGGAAGAAATCCTGTGCTTCTTCACACATCCAGCTGTCAATACATATCACTAGTTTTGAGTCATATTTCTGACCACCTGAAGAATGTCTACTATTCACTTATTTTCAACTCTTTTCTTTTGGTGTCTACTAAATCCTGAGTTAAATAACTGCCTCTTTAGCTGCTAAGTGTCCCACTATTTTCACCAGCTACTCTCTAACTGTGTCTGTCTGGTGTCTGGTGCTGAACAAGTAGTGTGGAATGAGGTTTTAGAACATTTTCACTAGAAACAGCTGGCGGCTGCCATCAAAAATAAGGTTATAAGAGCAGTGACGGTGAACCAAAACAGTAAAATTGGGGCCCTTATAGCTAAACAATGAGCTCAAACACACTATAAAGCCCCATAAAACGGAGGGGTGCTGTAGATTCAATAATAATTCTCCGTAGGTTCATCTCTAGAGACCCCTTTCACCCCCGTTGTCCCATTGTTTTCACATTGTCATTTGCTATATTGTTATAATGAAAATATTGATTATAGCTGTTTTAAGTATACAGTGGTGTATTCCTTCAAAATCTTACATTCACCAATTTCTCTCCAGCGACTATTCCTTTTACAAATGCTTTGAGGACACTGACACTCACCCCACCTAATTCTTATTTTACTGACCAGTACAGCTACCAGGTAACAAGCTGATGAGATAGAGAACTGGAGCAGCAGCTAAGTTACCACCCCACCTGCTGGTTAATGTGTAAACATATCAGTATTTATCTAGATTTTATAGATAAATACTGAATATGTCCTCTGAATATGCACTACATAATAAATGATGTACTACTATTTTCAACACCTGCTCTGCTTCACAGACAGATTAAGGGTAGCTGTGCTGCTCCTCATGTTCCTACCCCACAGCCTAGCCTGTAGCTACAGTCAGGGACAACAATATCACAACACTGCAGAAAATATTCATCTTACCAAGTCATTTCATCTAGTATTCAGTCTTAAAATCATACTTTTTGGATAGATGCTATGTCATGCTACCTTTAGCAAAAGGAGAGAAAAAATACAGTTTCTTTCAAATGATTGAAAGAGTTACAGTAAAAAGTAGTAAAAGATTTGAGAGGTAAGTCAGAAAGGGTCAGGTTGCTTTTGTTTACATGTAAAAATAAGATTTTAAGACCAAAAATCACATCAAATGACAGATAAGGTTGGACGGGTTTTTGTGGTGTCGTTGTAAGAAAATTGTTATTTCAAAGCAAGAAAGCAGCAGTACTGTCCCAGCCTTGTCTCACAACCACACACAGACTCACAAAACAACTACACACTACTGCACCGCTACACAACGACAGTCACATACACACAACCACATTTTAAGAAAGTTTAGTACTGTGCTGCTGTAGTTGATGGCTGAAAAGCAGGACAGAGTGCTTTACATACCCCAGATACACATACAAATACTTTTTCAGGGTTGGAATCTTTGAATGTGTCGTGGATAATGTAAAATTGTGTGTTGCATGTAATGTGTCTATCAGCACTTGGAATGGAATGACCAGTGTATACTGTATATGTAGGAGGGTCACTTTGTCCATGATGGTGGGAGGGTGTGAGTTCTGCACTGATATGACAGGAGGGCATGGATGCAAACTCAGACATGAGAGAAGAAGAAAAAGAGGGAGAGGACAAGAGGAGGAAAGATGAAGAAGAAGAAGAGTAAGAGAGAGGTGGCACAACAGGTGGTACATACTGCCAGGTGGGTCCCAGGGGCGTGGCGAGGGTGGCTCCGCTATCGGACAGCACACACAAGAGGGAGGTGGGCAAAACATTAGCAGTGGGCATCGAAATTAGGAGAAAGGGAAACAGAAGTGGAGAGCACAGACTCAAACAGACTGAGGCTGATGATAATCTGTACTTTCTTATTGTCAATAAATTGTATGAAAAGATCAAAACCACCGATGGAATAGTTCAAACAGTAAGTATCACCTGTAATTCACATCCTGCGCTGCCCAAAAACTATTTACCAAAGCACATCAATGACCAACACTGTTGCACTGGGTGACATGTTCCTTCATTACCATGAACACACACATTGTAGATTATTAAGCCTCAATGCCGCTTACAGCGCCCTGCTGCACCAAATGTGCGTTAAGCCACAGCTGAAAATAGTCCCCAGCAAATGCACGATTTTCTCCTATTTAAGTAAAATTTCCTGCAAACTACAGTGACCAGCTTTTTTATGAACTACTTAATGTTTATTAGAAATGAAACTGTATTTGAGAGCGTTGAAGCATTATGTCCTCAGCTGAAACAAAAGGGCAGCGCAGGGCAATCATGAAGTATTGAGAGATAGACTAACGCATGATTAGATTTGGTCTTTTCATGGGATTTGTTGGCAATAACAAAAATACAGGATTAACACCAGCCTTATCCTTCAAAGAGAACAAGAGAGTGAGAGATAAAATGCAACATAAACATTGGGAAAGCACGTTTTAAGTGTTGCGAGAGACAGATCAGGGTGAGAGACAGACAGGCAAAATGCAGAGACTGGCAGACAACAAAGCTGAACAGACAAGATCAGACAGGTGAAACAATCCAGGAAACAGAGAAGTGATGGAGGCAAAAAAAACCATCTGCACATGGCATCCATATGTAGGAGACAAGAGCAGCTACTGTAACAAAATGACAGTAAATAGTAACAAATCTAAACATGGATGACAATAAGTGAAATTCATAAACATAAAAGGATTACTGTAATCAACTCAGCTGTTAGATTAGATCCCATTGTTGGTGCGTGTGAATATTGTATGCGTTTTTTAACAATTAATGTTCATGAGGTAAAATAAATTTAAAACAAACAAAACATCGTCCTTGGAAGATGCAGGAAATTCAATCTCTTTCTATTTAGATGCAAAATACAAAATAAGTAACTTAACTGTGTCATATGTCTGACTAGGACAGCTAAATATCAGGAATTGTGGGTGACAAAATCAAACACTGTGGATCTACAGTATATGTTTAAACAATCATTTGGTACCATGTACTGTAGTCATCTCATTTTTTTTGCACTTGGTTTACTGTATGCGTCAACATTATAATATTCATTAAGAATATAGACTGAGCCATTAATTCTCTTTCCTGAATGACTTTTTAATCTCTCAGTATTTGGACTACAGGGGATCTAAACTTGAAGGCATAGTTTAACATTTGGGGGAATATATTTAGTTGGGTTCAGTCATATAAGAAAATCAATATCATTCTCGTGTCTGTGTGTTAAGTACAAATGACCAAAGTACAAACAGCACCTCTGACGCTCACTAATTAACATGCATGTAAAAGTGACATTTATGGTTCGAGGAGGAGTTCTGTGCTAGAAATATTGCTATTTCTTTTAACTACTTCTTATGGCAAGCTAAGCTAATTGCTTCCCTGCTCTCATGTCCCAAAAACTATTCCTTTAATAAAAGATCACTCTGAAGGCCGGCTTAAATTATTGACACTTACAGGCCCATCAAGTAGACTTCTCTGCATACACACACGGATGTTGAGCTCGTCATAAATCAATGACACTCACTGCAGCTCAACTGGTCGTTAAATATCCAAATACCCAACATGATTTCTTTTTTCTGTCTGTATGCAGCAGTCATTCAACAGCTTTCTTATTCTATCAATAAACAGATCTTTTTTTTTATCTCAATCCTGAATTTCCTCTTCTGTAAAAAAAACAAAGAGAAATTGTCAGACTGGAGAGGTCGGGGTCAGCAGGATGAAGTGATGTGTACTGACAGAGAGCCATTCTGCTTCTGTTAGCTCACGGCTGCTTCCACTAACCGGCTCTCACTCAGCATTGCACCAGCCTTTTTCAGTCCAATGTCTCCTACCTCAGCCACCTGGCCACTGCCAAAGACAGCCCTTGTATTATCGAATATATAACATTTTACGCTGCAGATTTGGATAATTTGGATGCATCCACAGTGTCTGCATTTTCCATACCCGATATTATCCTAGCTAAAATAAAACAGCTGTGAATGAGCAAAAGAGATCTTGTCTGTGAGCAGTAAAACAGGAGGCATGGCATCATGGGCACTGAAGAGCTTACGTAGTACTCAGCATTGAGTCGGGGCAGAGAAGCTGCTCTGCAGTGGCCTTCCAGGCTTGGGTATCCCTCTGTGTCTGAAATGTTCTCCACCTGCTTCAGTTCAACCAACTCCTGAAAGAAAAAGAAGGAGCAGTAGTATGAGAGAGAGGCATAATATTTAGATGATGGACTTCTCCTGGTGCTGGTGTACCTGAGGTCTGGTGGAATATGACACATCCTCTGACTGTCCTCTCTGTAGTTTCCTTCGGCCTTTGGGCCTCTGTGCTGCCTGAGAAACATCTCCGGACTGGGAATGTTTTATGGCACTCCTCTGGATCAGTCTGTATACCAACACACAAGAGCTCTGACTGTAATGTTGGCAGCTAACCGGTGTTGTGGGTTAACATTGAAACTGAGACCATTTTTTGAATAACATGTTTTTCCTTACAGAGCCATGTTAGTGTTTTTTTTACAGCTGCAAAAGCAAAGAAAAAGCAAAATTTAAAACAGAAACAGAAAAATCTGATTTGATTAAAGGAATTTTCCAAAGGATATGAAGAGAAGATAGGATCAGTATCCCTCTCAAATATTATGGAATATTGTCTTGTACTTGCTTTCTATTGTATATGATAGAGAAAACAGTTGCTTACATTGTGTCCCTGTTAACCGAGTAGGTAGCGGTGGTGGCGGCAGCGGTGGTGGTGGTGGTGGTAGGGAGCGGGGCCTCTGGCTTCACCTCTGGCTCATGCTGGGGTGGGAAGGGCTGTTTGGGTGGTTCCACTTCCAGTATGTGAGTGAGGGGCAGCACAGGACAGAACAACGCCCCCAGTTTACTCTACAGGGCAGATCAACAGTTCATGTCGTTACACCGACATCAGACATTTGATTGAGGTAGTAGCATAAAGAAGCATGTACACTAAGAGATATAGATCGCATCACTTAATATAAGAGTGGAAGGTCAAATGTGGTTGTATGTAATGAATACATTAAGAAAATTAATCTAATTTCTAGTTTTATTTAGTCTCATATTCAGCCCTCACAACTTAATCTTAAAACAAGTTGACCACGTCTTTGAATTAAAGTAAAACAGAGTGGTACAAATCGCTGCAGCTGTATCAGCAAAATTTGCTGGTACCAAGAAAATAAATATGACTTCAGGATTTCATGAAACAAGATTATTTGTCTTTTAATTCAACTCAGCTCAGACGTTTATGTCTTAAGACAATAAAAATGAGCTGAAAACTTTCAAATTAGACACCTAATAAATGTCTTCTTAGACTTGTGACAATCATTTTAAACACAAAATAATCCCAGCTAGACTTTACATTCAAATATGGGATACTCCCACTCATTTTGATATCAGTTTGTCCTGCTTGAACAAGCTCTGCGCTCTTGACATGGACACATTTTTTACATCGTACTGTACCTGAGGTCCTCCTGTAGAATTCTGCTGCTGGAGTCTCTTAGCGCGATTCTGCTTATAGTAGTCAAAGATCATTAGAGCTGCGTAGACCTTCCCCACAGTCAGCTCATTATCTAAAGGAGGAGGGAGAAGAGTGAGAGACAGTTCCTCCCGGCGGGCAGTAGATGGAGCCAGATGAGCAACAAAGTACAACTCAGAGAGGTGAACGTGTACGGCGTGCGCCTAGTCGGTGGGTGTGTTGTTTACTGGAAAACCAGTATGCACAGGAATACCCAGTGAATAATCCACACCATAACAAGTTCTTTGTAACTGCTTGTCATTATTAAACCATCAGTGTTATTTTCACTATTTCTATTATATGTAAATTGATGTCGGTATATTGATATAAACCAGAATAATCCATATCAGTGCACTGACATCAAGAAAACGATTCACTTTGAGACACTAAAATCTTTGTGGCTCTAAAACAGATACAACTGAGAGAAAAATCTCCATCTTTACAGGCAATTTTTATCTATTATTGCGTCTTAAAAAGTGTGTTTTCTTAGACATGTGAAGTGAATTCTAAATAGTCTCCAATACAAATCAAATTGTTTTAAGAAATATCTGTAAATGAGTGTCAGTATCTTCAAGGACAGAATAACAGATCGATGAACTTGAATCTAGGAAAGACTTTTCAGACTCAATAACAGACAAAAATGACTGGATAAGAGGATGATTTTTTTCAGTGTGCAGCCATCTACAGAAGAGAGAGAAAATAAAACATTTTAAAAGATGACAAGAAGGCAGCTGGGTTTCATCAGAGCCCAGCAGAACCTGAACAGAGCTGTGGCTCACATTTATGTGGTGTCACCAGCAGGTCGACAGTCTTCTGTGGCAGGTTGGGCCAGACACGGTTTATCTCCCTCTTCAGGTCAATGTCGCACAAATGCTGTGCCAGGACCCCTGGGGAGGCGCCCACAAACATGTCACATCAAATCCGCACCAGAGCTATCACAGCCATTCACATTAACATCAGAGCCATCAGTCCCGCTGCAAGGGACTCTGGATTTTGTAGTTTTGGTCTCTCACCAGATGCCAGTTTGATCTCCAGGGCGGTGCGAATCAGAGCCATCAGAGTGGAGGTGAAGTGCACCGTGTTGTCATCTGCAATGGGCATGTTCATCTTCACCAATCGCTGAGAGGAATGGAAGCAAAGAGGAGGCCCATAAACTAGGATCAATCAACAGCTCAGGGAAAGGAGGCTGGATTAAGGATAGAACTAAAAGCCAAATTAAAAGGATACTTGTTTTGTTCTATGTCACATGACCAAATCTTGTGCTGGTTGTCCACCCTGAGTTTTCCAAAACCCAAAGATATTCAATTTATATGAAACATTGCTAAATGACTTAATCATTTGAATATTGTTGCCATTTAATTTTAAGACAAACTGTAACTCTCCATGCACAGATTTAAGCTAACAGCACCACACAGATGAATACAGGGAGCTCTTCGCTGTTTATGGCCGCTGCTGTTGCTATGAGACTATTGCAAATCCACCGGAAACATAGCACACTTCTGCTAAAAGCTAAAATAAGATTAACTTCTGATGCTGAGCACTGTGAGACATGCTAAGCTCTCACTGCTGCTGGGAACAGGCAGCAGCATGTCTTCATTTTGAAAATAATGACTTTGAGGCCTGAGGAGAAGAGAAAGGTCGCTGGTTGATAGGGTAGATAGATAATAGATAGATTTGAAAACATGTGAACCTATCTATTATCTATCTTTCCTATCTTAAAGTAACACTCACACCATTTGCACACTGACGGGTATTTTGCCACCCATCTTTTACACTGAAATCGCTTTAGGATGGGAGCTCTTTATGGCCAGTACGCAGAGCAGGAATGATTGCAGTGACCACTGACTCTAAGAGCCTCATATTAGCTTCATCTGATCTTCAGAATGGTTTGTACAGACGGAGGACTGTGGCCTGTACGGACATGAGGAAAAATAACAGCAGCCAATAATTCTTTAAATATACATATGATTACAGGACCAAAATAGGCTTGGAAATAATCTGAACCTATTTTTTAACACATCATTTCTGTCTATAATTAGGCTCTGACAGCAGCATTAAAATATCTAAGTTTTTATTCACCTTTTTTTTTCGAATCAACCATTTCTGAACACCTGAATAGTTTTCTGGAAATACGTGTGACTTGAAAATTGAAACGAGAAGAACCATAAGTTGATTCGTAGATGACTCCAATAAACAATTTTACAACAATTTTGATAAATATGATTAATTTAAGTCATTTATCGAGCAAAAACACCAAATATTTGCAGGTTCTAGCTTCTGCAATGTAACGTTTTGCTGCTTTGTTTCTGTTTTATATGATCAATTGAATATCATTAAGTTTTGGACTGTTGATTGGACAAACACACAATTTAAAATTGTCCCCTATTCTAACTATTTTCCCACTTTTTATAGACTGACTGATGAATTGGTTGTTTGAAAGTTATAACAGTTGCTCAATAACTTATTATTACAATAAGAAGGCACAGTGCAATTATTATGAATTAATCTGCATTTATAGTAGGTTACAAAATCATCATGTATTAAAAATCAGAAACTGATCAGCATAAATCCATGCCATGCAGAGGCTTCTGGATCAATGCTGTGGTTAGATGATTCACACCCACATGCATGTTTGATTTAGTACATCACATTCTCAGTGAGGATGGAGGGGTTGTTGAGGCATGTACTGGATACAGAACTTCTAATTAAAAGAAAGCAATAGGAACAGAAAGGCGAAAGCAAAAATCAGAAACATGAAAAAAAGGAAAACTGTAACTGATGGTTCCCATTTTCCTCAGGCTGAGATGAGCAAAAAAAAAGGAAGTATATTCACTGTGGGAGCATGACAATACAGATGGAGAGATGGAGAGATGAGAGACAGGGAACAGAGGGAGGAGGAGGAGGAGGAAGAGGAGGGGGAGTAAGTGCCTCAACTAGAAAGCATCTACGCATGTGAAGTCTTCTTCCCAGAAACAGAGAGCAGAAAAGTGGCAGCCACAGACATGAACATCAGATTAAATAAAAACACATACAGTAATCAAAAAAGACAAAAGACACAGACTTAACGTGCACACACACACACACACACACACACACACCGAGGTGCGTGTAGCGAAGGCAGAGAGGGTACAAATCCCCAAAGAGGGAGGAAGAAAGATCACTCAAAAGGGAGAATGAAGCTTAGCCTGAAGACACTACATAACACTGGAAACGAGAGGATAACAGGGACAATGTGACTGTCAGGGGAAGATGTGTTCATTAGGGAGGGAGGTTAACAAGGAGCGCGATCACTGCAAAGCAGTGGGAAGGAGAAAAAGAATAAAGATAGATATGGGTGGGGGGCTGGGATTGCTCTCAAGTGCTCGGCTGCTCTCTGCGTCTTTGTTCATGTCTTTCTCTGTCGATTCACAAAAACGTTATATTTGGAAATGCGACCACGTCAGACCCAGACATTTTTAACTGGGGCAAGGGCAGGGCTGCTTTTAATGTGATTCATCTCGACAGCTGTGCATGCACTGGAACTACTCACATTAAGTCTGCATGTGAAGAGGTAAGCAGCTGGCACAGGGACTACCTGAGGATTGTTGAGCTGTATACTTGACTCCCACTTCAATGGCATACAAGTCTTAGATCTAATCATGGGATAAATGTGCCAGGCTCTCCTTCATTCGAGTCAATGAATGAGAAGATGGTGAAAGTGTTTTTGAATGTCCCATCTTGCTGTGTTGAGAAATCCCTCAATAATTCCTGATTAGCACCTGAATCAAGATGAGATCCTGAACTAAATCACTTGTGTCTTTGCCAAACCTCAAACCGAATTTCACTGAATTCTGTAGTTGTTTTCCTGTAAATTGTTCCTGGTCTTGAGTAGATGCACACGTAATTGGTCATTAAAGCTGATTCTGACCCTGAAATGATGAAGTCGGGGAATCACCAAAGTCAGCAGGGTTTATCCTCAGTGGACCATGAATGTCTCTGCAACATTTCATAGAAATCTACCTTGATGCTGCCATCCCAAAAGGTCTGCCTGTGGTTGGCAGAAAATCAAAATGATTTTAAATATTAACACATTATTGAATGAGTTGCATCTTCAAAGGGGCTTTTTGCTGATCCCACAGTTGTCTACAGTCAGCCCAGATAAATATAATAACTGTCCAGGGTAGGACAAAGGTTTTGAATCCACTCTGCTCTTCTTCTTCTTCTTCATAAATCCACTGCATGAGCCTAAGGAAGGCCAGAGCTGTACCTGGCACAGTTTGTGAAAACATTGGTTTATCATTGCAGGCAGACTGTACACATCTGTGAGATCCCAAAAAAAGAAGGTTTGCATTAGGAGTCCTACCATACACCCCTGAAGTCATAAATGCAGCCAGGCCTTCACCTGCTCCTGACAAAAATGTTTAGGTCTTTAGCTGCTAGATGTTCCACATTCTTCTTAAGGTAGATTGTAACTTTGTCTGTGTGTCATTTGGTGCTGGTGTACAGTTCAATGTCTTTTATCAGAGGTTGTTCGCTGAAAACAGCTACAAGGCTGACAACAGGGCGAACACTACCAGAAAAGCTATGAACTAAAAGAGGCTAAAGCCCTCAGTAGAACTGCAGAGTTAATTCTCTGTGGTTTCACCATGACAAGTGACCACTTTTACATTATAGATGGCTATTTATTACAATATTAACATAAACCATATTTCTCACTGGAGCTACCGAATAGACAAATAAAAGGGACCAAAACATAACATTCTTGTGAAAATTAATAAACTAATTGAGATGTTCTTCATTAGTGTTCTATCAGCAGCTGGTGCCATCATTTGGGTGCTTTTATTCTCTCCCTGAGATGAATTTGTGGGGATATGCCAAATGTTGTGTTTTTGCTCATCTCTCTGATCTATTTTTATTTATCAGTGTTGCATGGCCCTCCAGTAGCTGAACAGAGCGCACAACAAACCCTCACAGAGCAGGACAAGGCCACAGAAAGAAGAAACAACAGCAGGCCAAAAGATACTGACTGAGACACACTGACAGAAGCCTGAAGATGTTTGACAGGTGGAAGTGGGGAACCAGCAGAGGCTGCAAGAGGGAGGGGAACAGAGGAGGGAGGAGTAATTCTACCTTATAGGCGACTCGGGGGGGACATTTCTTTCCCAAACCTAGCGGAGGGGACATGTCACGAAGCATCTCGTACATATCGCGGTAAGTCATGCGGCCACTTCCCGGGGGAAAGATGGTGGGAGGAATGACGATTTTCCAGGTGAAGATGTGTTGGGAATAGAAAGGGTTGGGGAAGTTACAACATCACAGAAAGTGGAAAATCCGAAAGAGAGAATGGGAGGGGGAAAAAGAGGAAAACACAGAAATCCTTGTTAATAAGATTTCCAGGATATCGTGATCTGGAAAGCCATCCTATTTCGAGGAGGAAGAAAGGAGGATGCTCCAGAGGATTCCCTGTGCAGAGATGCTGAATGGAGGGATCCTGGCGTAGGATATGCATTTGGGAATGAGAGTGCATTTTATGTTAAAGGCTTACTCCACTGAAGATTTATCTTTTGAGTATGAAACATTAATCACCTGGTGGCTGTGAGAAGTTTGTAGCTTAATACTTACACTGGGTTTCAATGTAAACCCAGTTTCAAAGCAACACAGTTTTACTGTTCTATCAAAGTGTACATAGAAACTGCTCATACCACTCCTACAATCCCATTGTTATTCACTATGTATCAAAAATATGGCCATACAGTAACTACAGCCCACCACAGGTAGGGTGGAAGGACAGGAAGGATGTCACAGCGCAAACACTACAAATGACTTCGTATTACCAACAATTTGAGGCTTGTATTCAAAGGTTATGAGCCCAAAAATAAACCTTTTTTCTGTGAGTACTCCACATTACACTTCTATTAAACTGGACAGTTTTGAGAAAAAAGTATCAAAATTGATGAAGCAGAACCAGAGAGTTGTCTTTTTTATTCCTTATTTCTTCCAAAACCTAGAGCCTACATTACCCACAATGCAACTCAATTGTCGACAGTTTTGATTGTGTCAAGCAAGTAGCAGCTAATGTAGACTTGAGTCGCTAGCCTGCAGCAAAGAGGAGGCACAGGCTACAGAGGTGTGCCTCTTGTGACATCACTTGAGGCAACACTGACTACAGCTACTGAACCTTTCAGAGCCACATTTCAAGGGGATTTATTATTTCAGAGACAAAAGATAGGTTTTCAGTGGATTAATCCTTTAAGATGCCCTCTATTTCTGCATGCTAAGAGACATTAGCAGTAACCAAAGTGGAAACAAAGCACACAATGCTCTCTCTTCTCTACCCACTCTTCTTTCACTCCCGTGTTTACAAGCAGGAGAATATCTTAGACATCGCATCTGATGCCTTTTGTTGGAGCCTGACTTGCGGCATTGTTTCCTGCACTCGCCATGGTTACCTGCCAGCTGGTTAGTGGAGGATCGATGTGTGTTTGTATGCATGTGTGGTCGGGTCATTCTCTGGCGCCACAGGGAATGAGAACAGACATTCACAGTCCAAAACCATCACAGCCCCTTTGAAAACAAAAGGACTGTGTGGGAGTGCAAACCTTATAAGCCACCCTGTTGGGGCACTTCTTCCCCAGGCCCAGGGGAGGCGAGATAAAACGCAACAATTTGTACATATCCTGATAGCATATCCTCCCGCTGAAAAAGATGAGACATGTTCAAGAGGTTAAGTCACAGGTTATTTCATTGCATCTATGTATAAGAATCTGTTATCAGTCAGCGAGCATTAACACCAGGGTAGATACTCAAGCAGCAGCAGAAAGCTTACAATACTCACTACAATACTTGTTTACAGTTCTCTTGAGTTTAGTTTTTTATTTGCTTTCTTTTTTCCCACTCTTTATCTGGTATTTACTTTACATTTCCCATTTTCTTTTGCTCATCACAAAGACCTTAGCACCAGATTTTTGCTGTTTGGTTTATTTTCACGTATAAAATAATAATAATAATAATGATAATACAATTCTACTGGAGAAATACTAAATCCTTTATTTCAGATTTTTTTAGTCCACCTTAGTCAGTGTTAAGTATATTAAGTCTAAAAATCTGAATCTTAAGTAACCATGTGCAAGTTTTTCAATGCAGAATGTAAACTTGCCTCATCCTCACACATTCCCATAGAAAAAACAAGGAAGTGTATCAGCCCCGTGTTTACTGTAAACTAAGATATAATTTTCCTCATCAGGCAGAAAACACAACAACTTTTGGATTTTTAATAGGGCACAAAATGGTGAAATCAGTTTAAATTGAAAGAAACTGGCCTGCTTCTTTTCAAATAATCTGTAGGCCCTTCTCCAACAGCAACTAATTCATATTCAAAGGAATAAATAATAATTCCTCCCCCGTAATGTCTGTCAGAAGATGGCAATTTCATATTTCACATCTCACACCTCTCCAGGAGTCACTGACAAGGCTCCTGTGAAGCTTTCTTTAAAACTTAATGAGCCTTACATAATCTGAGCCAGATTACGCCTCACACTGTCTCACTCAGAACTGTACTGTGCTTCAGTCAAGTTATACAGTGCTGGTGTTCGGGGCAGAGAGGGCGCTGACATAAACCTGTATTCCCCCTTTGGATAGAAATAGTTTCTCTTCACACCACAGTGACAGACTGAGGAGCTTTGGAGCCCGCCGGCTTAGCAGCAAAGAGGGCTGAGTGGACGCCAAGCGAAACGCTGGATTTACATGCATCAGTCCGGCCGGCAGGGGGCTCGTCACCAGCCTCAGCCAACTCTGGGCTCAGGCTTAATGTCATTCACCCGCCGATGAGATGGGATGGGATTTTTCCACGTCACCCAGTCATCCTGCTGGAACTCAGAAGCCATTCTTACAGCTTCCTGTTTCCTCGCCTACCTCTCTCCTCCAAAAACAAACCGCCTCCTCTGTCACACTGGCTAAACTTGGGGGCCATTCTGTAGCTGTATAGGTCAGAGATCAGCAGAAGCACTTACCAGGCAGCAGGGTCATACTCTGCCCACACACGGATGAATTCGTCTAGGTGGTGAGGCCCCAGGATGGAGGCATCCCTGGTCAGATACTCAAAGTTGTCCATGATGACAGCGACAAATAGGTTCAACATCTAGTCAGTGAAAACAGAGGTGTGTATAATAAATAATGAACAAAAATATTTCTTTATCTGCCAAAAAAAATAATCTATGTGATGCAAATTTTAATATGAAAAGTCAAATTAGAGAATAAAATCTCTATTGACTGAAGATATTACCAAATACTTTAACCATTATTATATATTATTAATAGTTCTACTTCAAGGAGAAATACTACTTAGCCCACAAACATATTATTTGTTACCCCTGACCATACTCTTAAGTTAATTTCCTACATGATTCTTTCCAGAATCGGACCCAATCATTGACAGCATCACTTTTTGGCAACAATTAGGGCTCAGCTGTTCTTTATTTTTGGGGTTTGATCTAAAATGTGTTGATTTGACTTTATTTGTTTATTTTGATGATTTAAAAAAATCATATTCAAAGTTCAATAATACAAAAGTGTGGATGAAAATCTAAAAATACCTTCTGTAATTTAACTGTTTACTGTAACTGGAAGGGATTTTGTCACACAACCAGTATTTGTATTCTTCATTCATTTCCATTTTTCTCTGTAACTGTCTGCATTTTCTGAGCTGTGCTCAGCGTAAGAGGACCTTGTTTACTGCAAGCTGCAAACAGGGTCTTCTCACAGCAGGAAACATGACAACTTTTAGGCTCAAGCAGCCATAAAATCTGGGTGTGAATAAGTTGAAACCAAACTAAAATAAAAAAAGATGAGTGTTACTTTACAATGATCTAAGCTCGAAGAAGTTCACAGAAGTTCCAACTTGTAACTTGATGGGCTACAACACAGCATGAGACCAGATGGGAGAGCCCTCTGTTTTCCCTCATACTGACCAGGAAGGAGCAGAGGAAGATGAAGGAGACAAAGTAGAAGTAGGCAAAGTCACTTCCACACTCCTTCTCCACAGTTCCTGAGAGTGCATCACACGGCCGGTTACTGAGACACGATAACATGATCTCATGCCACGCCTCGCCTGTTGCACTCCTGAAACACACACACATATAGAAATGACTGTGCAGGCACAAACACAAACTCAAAGTGCTCAACAGTGATTCGAGCAGGGAGCAGTGTGTTCAGTACAGTAGATACTGGACTATTTGTGGTACCAGAATGAGGCAGAATTACCTGAACAGAAGGGTCAAGGCCTGGAGAAAGGTCTGGAAGTTGTTATGGTGATTTATTTCGGTCTCATCGTTCAGCTCGATGTTTCCAAACACCTGAGGCAGCAGGAGAGCACTACTGTTATAATGAACTGCTGTAGCACAGAAGCTACAGACAGACCCAAACATGGCCCCTATCCAGGTCTTTAAAAGCCCTGAAAACAGCTTCATCAGCTTCTTACTTTGAGTGACACATAAACACATTTTCTGTCTTTGTTCCACTGTTGGAAATGTTAATTACATTAGGGATGTGGCAATACAAGCAAATAAAAGAGAAGTTCTCACTAAAATGTTATCTGTTTTCTGTAAGTATTTGTACTGTGTATTGTTATTTTCATTGTGTGTGTGAAAATTGCATCTATTTATTATTTGCCTTTACTATCACTCAGCTTTTGTATAGGCTTTGTCAACGTGTTTTACACCAAACTTCATGTAAATACATCCTCATTGATTTGAACTGAAGCTGAATGGAGAGAGAGACTGAGATTGGATAACTGCCACAACTTGTTATGTCCCACTGTGAGTCCAGTAAAACAACCAACTGGTCTCTTTTAAAATATTTATTTGCCCCTCGGTGTATCTATCCTGCTGGCCTAAAAACACTGGCTGCTGGGCCCATGAGACGCCTGACAGGAGTCAAATATGCATGTGACATCTCGACTCTGTAACCGACAGCAACAGCAACTGACTTTTTCAGCACAATCATTACGACAGTCTCATAGATGGGAGGAATAAAAAATAAACAATCTTTATATTGGCTACTTCTATAAAATGGAAAAAGACTCCACTTCAAAATGAAACACCTGCACAATATTATGCAATCCAAGGCAACAGTCATGCATGCTTGGTTTGTGAAGTGTATTTTCACTGAGAGTGTGTCAGACACGCTCAGCTCTGTGGTAATGTGAGGCAGACGTGTGGACAACACAAAACATCTCAAATAAAATGCAACATCTGCAAAGTTACAGTAGCAGTGTTGTTATGTGTTGGATTGATATTTTCGAAGGGTTTTGTGTACACTGTCACACTAATGACAGCCAGGTATAACATGTTTCCCCATAAAAAAACACATTGTTAGAGGATGCATGATCGCTAAAAAACATCTGGTCAGTGTCCTTATGCCCCAAACATAGAATCACAATGTTTAAAATGCAGGTACAGCAGGAGTACAGTTTGATACTAAAATTACATTTTTCACAAATGTGTCAGAACAGGCACATATTTTAGGTAACTGGCTACTGGTTGGAAAAAATCTACACCGACTAGTTAACAAGCCTTACAGGCTGATTATAGTAGGGGAGCAGCTGGCCTGACAAAGGTAAACAAAATCCATCCAACTGGCACCTTTAAAACCGTGGTTGCCAGGCAACCTCAGGTTGAGCATAAGACTCCAGGTAGTCACTCAATGGTAAAATTGTCATTTTTACACTTTGGAGCAAATAAACAAAATATAACATGTTAACTAACAAGCTTTAGAGGCGTTGGCAGTTTGATTTATCCTACCTTTGGTCACCAGTCTTTATGTCAAGCTAGGCTAATCACTTCCTGGTTGGAGCTCTGTATCTAATGATATGAGAGTGGTATCAGTCTTCCCATGTAAAATTAGCTAAATGAGCAGCGAGGCACGTTTTCCTTTCAAAACGTCCAAACCATTCTTGGAAGGAAGAAAGTTGTGTGAGGGGTGATATTCTGAGTATTGTGTATCAAGGTTTTATACCATGGCCAAAGGAAAGCTGAGGGTGTCTGTTAATGCACCTTAAAAAGGTAAATCACCTGTTATCAATGGTTGCTTAGCATATTATACTTATTCTGGCTGATTTGACCACTGCTCAGGCCACTTACTACTATTCATAATAATAAAGATGTCCATTATTCCACATTCAGATGTAATAAAGCTAATAGGGGAGTTTCAGGAGTTTTGATTGAGTTTTAAACAACATAATGCTACATGCTTACGGTTACCATGCCTGTGTCGGGACTAGGCATCTATTATCTAATCATCATATTGTGAATTCCTTTAGGCCAGCTGGTCACATCAAAAGTTACCTGCATTCCAATGATGGCATAGATGAAGAACAACATGGCAATGAGCAGGCAGACGTATGGCAGAGCCTGGAAACAAACACATACATACAGGTTAAAGGCAATCAGAGCACAAACAGATAGATATTACAACAAATTTACACACATATGCTCCTCTCTCTCTCTCTCTCTCTCTTTCACATACACACAAATACTCACACACTCACAAATCTGATTCTCCACAGAGGACTAGAGCCCTTGTAAGATTTTACAGTCTTATTTAAGAACTCCAGCCATGAACCTGACCTGCAGGGTCGATTCTTTTAACCAGCTATTTACATCACAGCGAGTAGGAGGCGAACGTTTGTTGTAATTAAATAGCCATCTTTTAACACTCTGCAGATACTGTCCATTTTCATTGGGCTTAAAAGCTCTCACCACTGACATTAAACCTGCTATAAATTCCCTCGGCTGCGGCCCGGCGCTTTGCATTGAACTCAACTTGTCCCAGGGGATTTAGACCGGCACTGTGTGAAAATCCGAACTGCTGTCTGCTGAGAGCTATTTAGTTTGATTTTAACAGTAGTCTGCACTAGCTCCTGCCCGCCTCTGTTCTGCTGTTTGTATTTTGTGTGATATCCCTTTATTCAGCCATAAGTCAATCTTACCATCAGACTCAATGCTAAATTCTCTGTTGAATCAATCAATCTGCATTCTTCTTCACCCGTGTCTTTCCTGAGTGAATTTGTTTTAAAACGTGTTTTTCATGCCCATCCAGAGGCGCACACTGCTAGTTTGCATGTTTCCTTTTCTGTGCGTGTTTACTCACCTTGAAGGACTGAACAAAGGTCCACAGCAGGATGCGGATGGTGTAGCCTTGCCGCAGCAGCTTGATGAGACGAGCTGCTCTGAAGAGCCTCAGGAAACTCAGGTTGATCATTTTGTCCTGGGAGAGAACACAGAGGCTTTATCAGGTATTATAATATTTATAGGATAAAAAGACTGAAAGCCTTACCATGTAACTCTTGAAACAAACACTGTCTTTGTTTTACACATAAAAAGTGAGCAGTAAAACACACACGTATTCTCTGTGCTACTTGGCCTGGTGTGACCAGTACCTTATGGTGGCAAATGTTAGCACACTTGGACAGAGATAATATGAATTAACAAGATGGTAGACATTTCAGGCATAAGAATACAGAGTACAGACTCTGATTTTCCCATCAGACTCTCCTTTGTTTATTTGTCCTACATCCAAACAGTACAGATAGAAATGGCTTGATCACTTGCATAAAAATTTCCTTTAAATGTTTTAATAAAGTTGAACAACTTCTGCAAAAAACGTAAGTCTTCACAAGATTTACACTGTATGGTCTTAAAATATGATTTAACTAAGTACAAAAACACGCTGGGGGTGACATAATGTAATCCAGCTGCAATGCAATACAACCAATCTCAAGGATTTGGTAGAGTCAAGTAATTATATATATATAATTATACTAGTGCACAGATCTTCTTAGTGTAAGTCCACAGAAACTGCAGTGACTTCTTATAAAACTAAATGACTTGTTAAGGTGAATATTTTGTTGCAGTGTATTTTTAAGGTCACGCATTATGCAACTGAAATTGCTCTAAATGATTGTGTGGCTGTTTAAGAGTAAATTTCTAATAGTTTTACAGGTCTTTTTCTTTTACATTGTGTCACACTGAGGATTCAGTGGGTATACGGGACACGTTAAACTAAGGCTGTGGAAGAGAACAACACACACTGACGGGGGAATTGACAAAATCAGCAGCCAGCAAGAAAAGCCACTTACCGTCTAGAGGTGTCAGATGTGATAGAAGGGGCAGAGTGAGGGCACAGGCGCCAGGAGAGACACAGCAGAAGATGGAAACAGCAAAAGAGAAAAAAACAGAGAAGGAAAGCAAGAGAGAGGAGACAGAAAAGAGGACTAATGATCACATGAAAAGAAAGTCATACAAAGACAGCGACCGACTTTGCCACACAGAAAGCAACAGTGCTCTGCCTCAGCCCTCCGTCTGCACAGCCAAATACTGTTGTAATTCAACAGGGGAATCTAAATGCTCCAAACTAAACTAGCAGCAAACCAGCAGTTTGGCTCCCCCTGTTGCCATTTGTTTATGTACTGGTTTTCATGATTTCATTCTTTTTGCTACAGTTATAATAGTCTTTTTTTGGCTGGGCTTCTGATCCGAGGACTGAGACTGTGAGAGCACAACAAGACATGACTTGTACATTCATGATTTTGAGGCTGACGTGGTTTGTTCACATTGGTAATGGCAAAAGATGAGTTTTCTTTCACTTTTTTCCCATAACACAATTAATGCAAATTTCTGCCAAATTAAACCAATTCATGGTTTAGTGACATAGTCACATGATATTGAAACTTCTTAAGTTGGTTACTTGTGACGATTTGCCACTTTTCTTTGTTTTTACATTCATTGTAAATTGAATATTTGGTAGAAAATAGTAGGTGCAGGTGTCAGTTTGGCCTCTGATAACTTGTGATGGGTTTTTTTCCACTATTTCCTTATTTTTATAGATGGAATAATTCATCATATTCAAAAATAACAGAGAGAAACATAAATGATAACAATTCTGACTTGCAAACAAAATGTAAATCATATTCCCTGCAAAAGTAAACTATTGCATATGAGCTAATTACCTTTTACTTTTCCATTATCAAATCAACTCAAATTTATTTATGTGGCACCTCTCATACAGGCAAAAATGTAAAAACAAGAATAGACAACAATTAATAGAATTTTGCAAGGCTAAAATCACAACAACAATACAACAGTAAAATGTTAAAATAATTCAAAGCCAATAGAATAAATAAACACAAGGACTAAAAATAGTATAGAATCCACTGATAAAGACTTAAAAACTATGGTAAGAAATGACCTTAAAATAGATGATATATGTATTATGCGTACGATTTTGTTGTTGCTACGTTCACAGTTCAGTTTCAATCTGCTTCCTGTATCACAGCATGCTGCCCTTCCATGGTGGGCCTGCTGCAGCAGCTGTGAGCAGGCACTGAGGACTGGTACTCATGTATGAGGCAGCTGACAGGAGACTTGTGTAATGGCACTCAGAGGAGCCCATGATCTCAGCAGCTCTTACCTTAACCTCTGTGACCACGATGTCTGTGATGCTTCCAAGGACAGTCACAAAGTCAAACACGTTCCAGGCAGCTTTCAGGTAGTTCTAAAAGACAATGGCAGTAGAGAGAGAGAGAAATTAGACTTTAAAATGGCCTTGCGATTATTATTTTTCTTTTTATATTATGTCATTATTTTAGACTATTTTCTCAATTAATCGATTAAATGTCAAATCAATAAAATGTCAGAAAAAAGTTCTGACATTTTATTGATTTAACATTTAATCGACACAGCCCATCAAAATCTTCAAATGTCGTGCTTTTTGTGTCAACCCACCAGTTGAAAATCCACAGATATTCATTTTATGGGCATATAAAACATCAACGATTATTTGATAACCAAAATTGTTAATTGTTGCAGCTCTAGTTCAAACAATCCTTTACTTTTGTCTTTCTTCTAATATATAATATAATATAATAATAATATAATATAAGTTCATAAACTTATACACATCTTGTATAGATTTAGAGTCCATGATGGAGTCAGTAAAATGCATATTCAATTAACATTCTACATGAAAAGAAGTTAGCATAATGTGCAGGAATTTGAAAGCACACTTATGATGTGTGTAAAATGTACAGCTATATGGATATACAAAAGCTCCCACATAAACTAAATGCTAGCCTGCAGCCTGGATCTCTTCAAACTGGTCAGTCATCCAGTACCTGAGGGCAGAGGATGCTGCCAGGCCCTGCAGCTGCAGTCTGAGGAGATGCAGCAGCCGAGTGTTTATACCAGCAGATGCGAGCCCATCCGTCTGGGCTTAACAGCTGAACAGGTGGAGGCAAGTGGTGTGTGAAAAAAGCTATTTAATAAATGGGCCTCGTAAATGGAACGGAGCCAGAGATGAAATGCCTCGCTGCAGGCCAGACAGCCCCATGTTGGGGGAGATTTATTCTTTTTGAGCACCCTTCCATTCATCTCTTTTTGTTACTACCTTATGCTCCTCAGTCTTGAATTTGAGACTTTACACCTTTGTCTTTTACCTCTTTGTGACACGTTATACATCCTGTGCTGCGTCTTTTACGTTCAATCCCTCAAACACCCTGCAGTGTGATGTGAAGTAAATGCTTAGAAATTAAAAAAACCGACACTAACAGCCACAGATCTAAAAATCTTGTTTTAACATTAACAAGAACAACATTTAATTAACTGAGCTCTATGAGCAGCAAAGCGAGAGCAGCGTGATGCAGAAGACACTCTCACTCGCATTTTTTGTCTGGCTGATTTGCATATCCAAAGAGAGACTTTCCCCCATGTGTGTAAACAGAAACACAACACAACAGTGAATAATTGTCTAATGTTTGCAGAGTACAGCGCGGCATATGGTCTTCATAGCACACCAGTGGACCGAAGGCAATAATCTTGAGGATGCACTCCAGTGTGAAGAGGGCTGTGAAGACGATGTTTAAGTATTTCAGCATGGACTCATACAGGTCTGGAGCTCCATAGAACTGAGGAAAGAAAGCAAAGCACACACTGAATATATTGAGCGAAAGCTGCATCCTTTATCCCGTTTACTATAAACTTAGCTACTTCCATCTTGGGCAGATAAGATAGCTTTATGATACAGAAAAATACAAGTGTGAATGCAGCCAAGAAGCACTGCAATTATATTTGATTGCACAGACACTCTACCGAGATGTTTAAAGGGTGTGCATGCATTTGTCAATCCCAGCTGCAAACATACAGTTTGATTCTCTGAAGTATGAGTAGGCACTGCATCTTGCCAGGTGATTATCACGCTGAAATGATCTCCTGATATGTGTTTGTGTTACTTGCTGGTTATGTTTAGTCCTACATCCAGGACCTCCATACTAACTAATGTGCTAAGAGGAGAAAGTTGAATACGTGGTACCCAAATGATACCATTATGACGGATTATTATAATCATGGGGTAATATTGCTGCTGGCCACTAGGGGCAGCACTGATCTCACCGATGGAGCAACTCTCCAGGTGGTGAGCGAGAAAAAAAACAAACTTGAGCAATTAGTGCTTTTCTGTTGCTGTTTCTTTTTGGCACTGCTTTCTAGTCAATGAATTTTATATTTCTATTATTCTTCTATGCCTGGAAAAAAGCAGAGTGTATGAATTGTATCTAGATTTTAAGCCACAAAACAACAAAAACACATGAGCAGTAGATCTGAACAGCCCCTCAAACTGTTTCTTCAAATAAGTTTTCTGAGTTTAAGGTCACTATCTGATGGAAAGAGATACATTAGAAGTATTTTTAGATTATGTAAATAACTCCTACAACCAGCAGGCAAAAACAGCTCCTCTTTGGCAACAGCGTGCATTACCCAAACTGGCTGTTTCATTCCCTCTGAGATTTTCTCCTCTGAGTAGATGAGTAAAGGAACTGCCAAGGCACGAGCACTTCTCTCAGAGAAGTGTTTGGCAGAAGAGTCACAGGAAGGTGCTGGGAGTGGTGTTTGATTTTTAATTGTTGACCATGTCTCAAGGCCAGGCCAGTGTTGTCATTATAATTGCATCTCTGACTTAAGAACTAAATTATTAAATGGTGCAGATTTATGGGCCTCCGCCATCCTTTTTAAAATTTCAACAGCGTGCTGCATCATATTGGGAACTGAGTAATTATCACTGAGCCAACAGACTACTTTTTTCTGGCTGAGGCATATCTGAGAACGATTGGCGCTTGGCCTCGTTAGCAGGAGGAATTACTGACCTTCATCATCAGCACGACTGTGTTGAGGGCGATTAAAGTCATGATGGCGTACTCGAACGGAGGCGACACCACAAATTTCCACATCTTGTACTGGAAGGACTGTTTGTTCTCTGGCATGTACCTCGTCAGCGGCTTGGCGTTGATGGCAAAGTCAATACAAGCCCTCTGTTTGATGAAAAGACAAAACAAAAACAGTGCATGAATCCTCTCTGATACAGGAACTTCACACCTTTCATCACAGAAGACAAAATTGCTAGAAAATTAGGTTTAAAAACATGAAAGACAGCTGGCACACCACAAGAGGATTTTCTCAGCATTTTCTCATATTAAAAGATGAGACTGCATATTGGAGCTCTCTAATCGCAAGCCAATACTTTACAGACAAAAAAACAGCATGATTTTAACAAAGTCCCTGTGAAGTGGAGATGGAGAGAGCCAAGAAGACATACCCCACTGCTTTCTTTTTAGTGCTTTGTTCTGTTTGAGGGAGTTATAAGTCATGTTAGATCTATTTGCCTAGAAGTGATGCTCAGAAGTGGATCAGCCCGTGCTCTGATATCTAATGAAGAAACAGTTATAATGCAAGAGACAAACATTTTCAGAAACCAGCGCTTCTGCCGAAATAATCAGTGTGACTTCTTGTTGCATGAAGGGGAAGGTGGTCATTGTTCTTCTGTGAGGAAAACCAACAAAGTGAATCTCTTTCCACAGGTCTCTCACCTCATTCTTCTCCAAGCTACACTCCGACATGGCCTTGTCTCCCTGCTCCTGGAAGGTGATGATGATCAAAGCCACAAATATGTTGACAAAGAAGAAGGGGAAAACCACAAAGTAGACCACATAAAAGATGGATGTCTCCATGCGGAAGCCTGGGCTGGGGCCCTGGTCCTCATAAGTGGCATCCACAGAGTGCTTCAGGACCCTGGAAAGAAGGAAAAAACAAGTGACCAGATATTCAAACAGCCATGTAAAACTCCCAACAGGAAGTTCCCTTTAATAATATGGAACAGATGCCTCACAACGGTCAAAGTGTGTCATTCCAGGTCATGATACACAAGATATGGTGCTACATTATCAATTCATTGTGTTTTTTAACCCTCAGAAAGCAACTCTGCAATCATACAGCCACCCTGAGTTGCCTGATGACATGAATGCTCACACCTCATAAACATGGGAATATTTTGCATCCCACATGATGTGAAGGCAGCATTGAGGGAGACATTGGACCCAGGCTTTAGTTTGATCATCGCTAGAGTCACGCTTGAGAACAGAGTGAGATTAGAGGGACTCTATACTCATAATTTCACATGGGTGTGTCCAGTCACATCAGCTCACAAACGGTGCTCTACATACTTCATTTTGTTTATTTCTTTTAGTCTAGTATCTAATTATCTTTACAATAGGTTTTTGTTAGTAGATTAATCAACAGGTTATGCTTGATTAAAACGCTCAACTCCAATCAAATCAAAGTAAGTGACATTTGTCACTAGGTGTATGCAGAAAACGGTATCATGACTACAATTTCTTCGGTATCCCAAATACTGTATATTTCAATTCATTTATATTCGCCTTATTTGCGAGTCCTCTCTTGTGGTCATGGTGTTATTGTGCTGTCACTACTGGTTTAGGATTTTGTGATTTTAGATGATCATGACAAGCTTAGTTAGTTAATAAATTCACTTTTCTTCAGCGGGTAACTACGATGAATGGAATAAGCAAACATAAACATCAACAGTTCTTGACAGAGATGATAATAATGATGATGATGATGATGATAAATCTGTCTTTGCTATGTCATCTGTGACAGATTGGCAGGCTGAAGACATCTATGCAATGATCATCTATAAGAAGGCACAGTAATGACACCTGGGAGAAAACAGTTGGGTTTAATCAGTGCTGACCTATCTGCCTCCAGGCGGGCTCAGTGCACTTCAGGAGTCACTGGTGGGACTTTTAACATGAAAAACAGTAAAATAATTCTTCAAATACTCAAGTATTGATATTCAGCACATCTTAAGCTATGCAGTATGTTGTTGCCTTCCTTACTTTATGAACCAATTCATTCCCCTCTGATTTAACAGTTACACATTCAGCGTGTAAACCACTGTGCATAAAGCTGCTTAAAGTGCCATTTTACTGTAGGGGAGACCACGGTTCGCTGCCACACTTTTTACTCTAGTGTGAATCATCCTACAACAGCCACTCCTAGATTAGAAGAAAGCTTAAGGTCTTTGGTTAAAATGGATATCCCTTTCAATTTTATGGATTATTTTAACAGCAAGTTATTAACCAGCTGGCAACTAAAATTAAAGCTACTATTGTCCCCGTTTTGATAAATGTTATGAAAAACAACAGCAGGATGAAAAATTACTCTGACCCATCAAAAATACACAATTTATCCTCCCCTCAATGTTTTGTGTGCCTTACAAAAATAAAATAAATATAATAGTTTGACTTACACTGGCCAGCCCTCTCCGGTGGAGACAGTGAAGAGCGTCAGGAAGGCCCAGAGAACATTATCGTAGTGGAACTCGTACTTCTTCCACTCTCTGGGCTGAGCTGTCACATCGTCCCTGTTGTAGTCCAGAAAGTGACCCCTGAGAGACAGATGGGGGGAAATGTAAGGCAAAGGAGACGCAAGACACTCCGGTATGAAGAGGGCTACATTTGAATGATCTACCTGCAGTCTTTCTCCAGACCCTTGGACTCGTCGGTGCAATAGAAGAATTTGCCCTTAAAGAGCTGCACGGCGATAACGGCGAAGATGAACATGAAGAGGATGTAGACGATGAGGATGTTAAGAACGTTCTTCAGAGAGTTCACAACACAGTCGAACACCGCCTAGAAAACACACACATACACTCATAGATCAATAGATGTTAAGTATTCGAGTATATGTGCACATTTACTCAGTCCAGGAGTCTACATTGATGTACATTCACAACATTCCCAGGAAGCTGACCCATAAGTAGTTAATTATTTTCTGTTTTATTATTCAGAGTAATGAATTTTAGATGTGACTTTTATTGCAAATTAGTTCGAATGTGGGAAAAATATTCAAACTGTAACATTGTAACCCAAACTACTACTCTAAGTGCATTATGCTTGGGGTAATTCTGGTTTGATTAAAAAGCTTTGTCCCTGATGGAGCCAGTTGTACCAGTCAACTGCAGGGATATTTGAACATTTTGAGCAACACACTTTTTGCAGGTCAAAATAAGACTGTTCCTGCCAGACAAAAACACTTACAGCAAAATGAGCTCTGTTTACCTCTGCTGGTGGTGTAAATACAGACTGAGTGAGCGAACAAAGTGACTGTGACACCAGATACTACTGGTCGTCTCCTACCCACAGTCAATGGTACTTTCTTTTAGCTGTGCCAAGGATCTTTCCCTAAACATTATAAAGCAGCTTCAGTTGCACAATCTTTACTAAACCTTTCACTATTGAGGCTACAGATCAGGAAACAGACAAATGCTTTTGGAAGGCACTTGCAAACAATGTATTTTGATTATTGGGTTGAAGGACTTTCTTGCAAAAATATGTCCAGGTTTTTGTACCTAGATGTTTAGGTTAAAACTCGGCTGAATTTGGTTAAAAAGTCAAATTCACTGTTGATGTCTTATAACCTGTAAACGACTGATTCAATGCTTACATATAGTGCATGAACAAACCTTTGTGTCTCCCTGCCTGTCACTGTCTGTTTCCAGCTATTTTCATCTGTCAGATTGGCTGTGATCTCTCTGTGAGATGAAGTGTTTTGTTTATCTATCCTGACATGTATGCAATCCAGCCAATGAATATGCTGCTGCTTGAGTGATCGCCACGGATGCTTTCGTCTCCAGAGCGAGGACGGAGCACATTTCTCCTCTTTTCTACCAGCCTGTCCATCAAATCACTCCATCCAAGTATCCGAGAAGAGTTGTGGATAAACGTCTGTCTGCCAGTTCTGATCTGTCTCAATCATCTCACTTCTATTACTCCAATCACATCGTTCACTTTTGTCAGATCCATTATTTTTGGATGATCAGCTGCCTTCACGGACCAGAGGGACGTTGTCATTTCTGCATCAGGAGACAGAGTTGAGGGTCTTGCCTTGATGAGGGACATAATCCATCAGTAGAGATTCTTCACTCTACATACTTAACCCAATGCTTGAGATTCTTCATCATAAGGCAACCACCTAGTGGTTGTATCGAAAGGGATGAAACACCAATGGAAACCATTGGTGCTCAACCAAACACTATGCTACCACAATGATTTGAAACATGAATATTAAACACATAGCAGTAGTAGATCTGATGTGCCTAGCTCACCATTCCACCATATTTGGAGCATGTGAACCATCTGTGGTGGTTCCTTTTCACAGCATTTCATCTGATGAGAGTTCCACATGTTTAATGTTTCTCTTTTGAAGGCAGTTCAACTTGACAAACTTTTTATTCCACATTTTTTGCAAGCATGCTGAGTGCTTTGGAATGAGGACATGAACTCAATACCTAAAAGAAATGGACTGCAACTCTGCAGCAACTTAATTTCAATAACAACACAATACAGAAATGATTGCTCATATTGAATAAATGCCAATTAGTCAGCAATATAGGGGGAAGCGATTGGCACAATGTGATAGTGAGCTCAGACTTTAAGGTGCTTGTGATGACTTACAAAATTGTAAATCATACCCGTCTGATCTTATTATGCCTTATATCCCATCCTAGGCATTACACCTTCAGAATACAGGGCTGTTGTCTGTCAGTTAAAAAGAAGTCGGCAGGCTGCAGGCCCTTTGCCTGTCATGCCCGTTTCCTGTGGAATAACCTCCTGCTGAGATCAGACAGTCTGATTTCATGCCTTAACTTTCAGTCACTGCTTATTCTTCAATTAGTTTAGGCCTCACACTTGTTAACATTATCCTTTCAGTGGGTCGGTTTTAGTCTTAATCCTGGCACTTATAGTCCATGTTTGTCCTGCTGACAAGAATAAACTGTAAACTAAATTGCCGCTGCCGCTGTAACCCTCCGATTTTGTTTCTGTTCCCATAAGCCTGCAAGCTGTGTGAGTTTCTCTTCCACTCTCTTTCTAGCTCTCTGTCTTTCTTTATGTAGCCTGTATTCTACATGTCTTCATGGTGGAGAGGAGGTCCTATGGCTCAGGACTTATTTGGCGACACCTGAAGTTGCCCAGTGTCCTCCTGGATCCGCATTCTTCACATATATATACTGTCCTGGAAGAAGGATCTGTCCTTTTTTGCTTTTCCTGAGGTTTCTTCCATTTTTTTCCTGTTAAAAGGGTTTTTGGGGAGTTTTCCCTGATTCAAATTGAGGGACAAAGGACAGAGGGTATTGTACACTGTATAGATTGCAAAGTCCCCTGAGGCAAACTGTGATTTGTGATTCTGGACAATAAAAATAAAATTCGACTTGAAATGACTTGAACTCTAAATAGGTCAAATGACCGCAGGTTAAAAACATCTTCAAAATTATTTAACACATCAAAACAATCATGAAAACACGTGCCATACAAAGATAACCCGCACTGATGAAGAGGAACAGTAGTCGACACTGACACTGCAGCCTCGAAAGGAGGCTCTGAAAAGTTTCTCCTTCACAGAGCTGTAGTCAGCTTGGACTCACAGAAGTTACATTGAGCTCCAATGGTGACCTAGTTTCAAAAATGTATATCTGAATGTTCAAAGCTACTTGTCAAATCAGTTTAGCAGTACACTACACTTCTCCACTGCCTTTGTGTACACTCACTAGGTTCCAAACAAGTATGAGTTAACACACAGCTTCTGTTTATGAGCACAGCTATCAGTTGGAGTTCATTATTGACCACAACTAGAAAACATACATGGTTGCTATAAAGATAATATGAGACAGATACGATGTGTGGCTGTGGCTCAGACGTAGAGCAGGTCGTCCACCTGTTGGAACAATAGGAAGATCAATACTCCTCCAGTCCACACGTCAAAGAGTCCTTGGGCAAGACACTGAATGCGAATGATTAGTTTTCTCCTGATGAATGGTGTGTGAAAAGGGGAATGTGAATGTAGTGTTAAAACATTTTGAGTGGTCCAAAAGACTAGTAAGGTCTACTGTTCAGTTGTACTGAACATACAGAGGGAATCACCATTCCCTATAAATATCATGTACACTGCAACATGCCTACACACACACACACACACACACACACACATGTTTGTGTGTGTAAACGTACATGTATGGGTAAATGCATGCATATGTGAATGCATTTAATGTATATCAATGTGTGCAGGAACCAACCCAAGCTCCAACAAAGGAGCAGCTACACATTTCTCAATGACTTTATCCAACCTTTGCACTGAACAGTATATGTGCCCATGTCTTTGGAAGAGTGTATGTTCTGGGAGATACAGGCTCTGAATAAGCCTTCTTACAGGGAACCACTTCAGTAAAGGAAGCCATTTTCCTTCTCCTGTCACACCACGACCAGAACGAAGTACAAATCTTCATCTGGAGGTAGACATAAAAGATTTATATCTGCATCTAAAACACAACTGTTTTAACTCACACACATCCATTCCTCCTCAATATACTGGAAATTCATTTGACTTTGATGGGTGTGTGTGTGTGTGTGTGTGTGTGTGTGTGTGTGACTGACACCAGCTGAAACCTGGCTGCTCTGTGTTTGTGTTTTTCTCAGAGAGGACTGAGGGGGTGACATATTGGATTACTGTACCTTCAGCTTGGGCAGCCGTTTAATGGTCTTAAGTGGCCGCAGGACTCGGAGGACCCTCAGGGACTTGATGGTGTTGATGTCCTTGCCTTTCGTCCCTCTGTGCAGATTGAGAGTACAGTTAGTCTAAGTGATGGAGTGTACCTGATAATCATCAACCCTTTCATCCCGTCCTCCAGTAACAAGAGCAGGTTGCTGTGCATCAGGTCTTCTGCGTACTACAGTACATCAGGTATACTGCCTACACAGAGAGAAACCTGTTTGTATTCTGTTAGTAGACTACATGCATCTGAGCTCATGTTATTCTACAGAAACATGCAACAATTGTGGAAGATTCACTTGTTCAGAGTAACCAAACTACATTTACTCATGTACTGTAAATCCTGCAAGCACACATTTCAGATGTTGCCACTTAACTTGATAATTTTCACTTTTTCTACTTTTTCTCCGTAACGGAAACTTTTTTCCTTTCTTACTAATTTTACTTATTTACTTTAATTCCTATAATCCATCTTTTCTTCCTCAGTTTTATATTAATTTCTCTTTTCCTTTGTTGTCTATCTTCAGTCCACTTATTTGTTCTTTCTTTCATTCTGACATTTTCCCCTCTTTCTTTCTTTTTATCTTGTCTTTGTGTCTTCCCTTCCCAAATTCTCCTTTCTTCATTTTATACATTTTCATTTCCTTACTTCCTTTATTCTCCTTTTTTCTGTTCTAATTTCCAGCTTATCTCAAAGTCTATATTATTTATACAAGGTTTTCACCCTAAATACACCTTCTAGTGTATTTTTTCAATGTGGTATTGCTTCTTTTACTTAATTTGAGCAGTTATTCCAGCCCTGCCCTTGTTTGTGTTAAAGGCTCTGCAGTCAGCCAATGCTAACATGCTGTTTCTGCAGAACAACATACAAACAAAGACTTTTTAGAGTAAATGCACAAAGAATCAGCCCCTGGTTGAGGAAGCAGCTTCTTTGCAGGAACCACTGCTGTCAGTCATTGCACATGCTGCAGGTTTTGCTAACTAATCACAGAGTGGGAGGTGAGTGTGGTTGTTAAAAAACAAGCTGTTATGCTAATAACATACATCAGAGTCATCATTCACTCAGAGACTGACATTGGCCAAGGGCAGTGGGAGAGGGATATTTAATTCATTAAATCAGTCACACGTACACAATGTAGCTGTCACTCTCGATAAAAAGTGTTTTTCGCTTGTTTCTTCTGGACTTCAAAAGAGAGAAGAAGTATAAAAGCGAGGGTGTGTGTATATCTATGTGTGTGCATTGCAATAATTTAGATAGTGAAGGATGTGGAGAAGGACACAGTGGCCCATAGAGACCACACTGCTTCTTCTACCAACATGAGGTAGAGTTACAGACCAAACACTGTTTTCATCCCCTGGGGACAATAACAACTACCACTGGAAAAAGATAATAATTGCAAAATTTACAACAATTTAAATGCACCTACAGGGCATCAAACAGAGATTATAAAAACATAAACATCCTTTATCCAATATGTTTAAGTCATAGACTGCATAAAAGAAGGTAATATGGCTTCCACGTCTGAAAAGTGAAGCCAAAGTAGAAGTTGCCTTGAACCTGCACTCTGATGGCCAGCAGGGGGCGACTCTGCTGGTTGCAAAAAGAAGCTTGTTTGTGTCGAAGTTTATGAAAAAATGACCCTAGGATGTTCAGTATGAACATTTTGTTTTACTGGTGCCTGGAGAGTAGTGTATATTTTTATATATACATAAGCTCTAATGTAAACTCTAAACATTAGCATGCTAACTGCCTACAGCAGTAACCTAGTGTTACAAAGGCAAGGGACATGTCACTACCTAACCACGTTAATGTATCATGTTCAGTTAAACGTTACTTTTAATGCACAATCAATGCTGTTTCTTTCTTTTCCTGTCTTCTAAGTGGATCGTCAGCTGGAGAGGATGCTACTCATGCAGCGTTAGCCTCAGTCCTGTAGCATACTATCATGTATGTGCATATTCACAACCCTTTTATTTCTTTTTAAAACTTATCAGCTGCAAATGTGTTGACAAAGTTTTTAACAAACAGACAACATCTGAGTTAGCATTAGCTTATATTAGCTTGCCAAAGTTGACAAAAATCAGTCGTGAATAGTAAGTTTATAATATAGTGTTCATACAATTTCAAAAAATTTGACTACAAAGTTATTAAATTGATTTTTCTTTCCAGAAATATGAACATATAAATACTACCCACTAGCGCTGTTCTATTTATTCTATATCTCAAATCAGAGTAACTGGACATGTTATCCCTTTCCCTATGACTGGCACCAAATAAGAAAGTCCTATTTTAATGAAAATTAGGTAAATATTAGCTCCATCCTGGGAAATAATTCAGAAACTGAGGGACCTGTAAAATAAAACATAATACTGTCAGTTTCTACTTCTCCAATCTCTTCCTACCTGAGCCTCCTTTGATTTAAATCACACCATACACACACAGGCACACACTCACACAGGCCACGATCAGTCTGTAAGTGCTGCAGAGACTCTGATTCAAAACACCTGGCTGGCCTGTGGAGGGTATTTAGGGACTGAGGAATCCATGAAAACTGTATTCAAGTTGTTTTCCTATTAAAATGTGAAAAAAACAGTAAGAATAATCAAATACATCTATTTCTAAGTGATGTAAAAGTCTATGACTTGTGGTCAGGACGAAGCTCAAACATGAGAGAAGCACGGTTCCATATGTTTTAGGCTCAGGGGCATTTTTCTGTCTTGATAAAAAACTCTTAAGTCTACCAAAATGGCATGCAGCTCTCATGCTCGGATGACTTGGTTACCCTGGCATGCGGTCTACAAAGTCAATGCCAGTCCTTGCTATTCAAGGACCTCCACACATTGAGACAGCAAGAACAGTCTCCCAATAGCTTTCAGAAGTGCTGTGGGTAAGAAAGATGTAATGTCCTCCCAGCTGCCCCCTCCTGAGATCCAGGAGTATTTCCTGTTTAGGGACGCAACATCTAACATCTAATCAGAGGCACTTTGCTCCTTCTACAAAACAGGATGCACCATGCTCCTTCTATCTAATAGTTTTGTACAGGGGATTTAATTAGATGGGAAATTTTGAACAATGTATGTGCGAATATTGTGTGCATTCGGCCTCACTGGTAACAGTTATTTCCATTTTTATGGAACTTTCAAAAAAGATATAAAAATCTGGTCTAAAATAATATTTTTTGCAGCACACACAATATGTGGTTTTTTGTTTTTGTTTTTTGGGGATCTGGTGCATAATCAGCAGCTCATTTGCATTTCCTCTCCATTTGCTTCTTTACTTTCTATTACACTCAGCATTTTCTGAGCTGTCAATGTTGCAAATGGACCTTGTTTACTGTAAAATGTGGTGATCAGCATTTCCTCCCAGCTGTTTAGAAAAAATATGCAATTACTGTAAGAGGAAAAAAAAGTGCAGACATAAAAAGAAGAGTGGTTGTCCCTTGTTTTGGGGACAAAAATTGAAAAAGTGAGCCCTTTTGGTGGGGAATTGTTTTCATTACATACTGTACACTGACTGCACATGGGCTGTAAGAAACAGGTGCTTTTCAGTGAAATAGCCACTCTAGGTGACCTCAGGTGAGCCGCTATAATCCTTTATTGATTTCTCTCTAAGTCCCCTGCATAAAGAAGGAGAGGCGTAGGTGAAGGGCAGGGAGGTGAATCAGACTGCAGGCTATAATCTCTCAATGATTTGATCAATTAACCCCACTTTAGTCTAGATTAAATGAGCTTTATATGAAGGTGAAACAATAGATTTGATACAAGTGATACCTGAGTTTGCAAGTGGAAAGATAGTCAGTGCAGAGTCATACTAGTGCACGTCAGCAGCTATATGTCTTCTGAAAGCTATGAGATGGAGCTCTGAATATTGTCCTTGCGTCTGGATGTCACAATATTGGGACAGGAGGTTACTTTTCTCAAAGGGAAGAGAAGAAGGAGGGAGGGAGGGAGGGAGGGAGGGAGGGAAACCAAGGTGATATCCCAAGCGCCTTGGGACAGAGGCTGACAAAGTTTATTTGGAAAGGTTTACAAGAGGAGTGTTCTGTGTTTCACATGTGGGGGAATAAGGGACAATGGGGTCAATAAGCAAAAGGTAGATAGGGGCAGTTCCCACCTGGCCACGCTTTGTTGCGATCTGATGAGAAAAAGCAATGATAAGCATACACACACACACACGCACACACACACACACACACAATACACAAACACAACCACCCACATTAAAAGAGCAAACAAGCACATAAAGGAAGACAGAGCAAAAGAAGCACTTAAGCTGATATCACACAGGCATGAGGATACAGTGACATTACTCAAACTTACGACATCAGAAAGAAAACAAGAGAATACGAGACAAATAGCAGCACTTAAAGTAATTACCCTGTGAAAGAACAAAGCAAAAGACAGGTCCGGTAAAATATTACAATGATTATGTGGAGTGGACATGTGAATAAATCAATTCCACAGCAGGACGATGGCGAGTGAGAGAAGCACAGACGAAAGACACTTGATGAGAACGATCTGCTGTGTGACTACGTGCACAATGCGGCTGAAAAAATAAAGTCAGATTCTATCCCTCAAGAAAAAAAAGTAATTAATTTTTAAAGTCTGATTTAGGGCCCTCTCACATAGCATGTAGCCTTAAATATGCTATATATTGCATTAGAGTGCTGAATTCCCAAAGTTACTGTTACTCACTGTAGTTTTACCAACTTCCTCAGTAAACTCTGATTATTCAGTCTACACTGGTTTAAGGTCTGGGGTAGAGGTCTTCGTGGGTCCACTGGTCCTGAAGAACCAAGACTTGACCCAGAACCTTTGGTTGGACAAGGTCCAAGTTATAATAAGGCTGATGAGGCCTTTAGATGGCATTTTGTTGCGCGTGCCTCAGGTCTGCTTGTCAATATATCTGATACCAGCGTGGATCTGAATGGATCCAAACAGGATCAGTATCAGCATTGATATCTTGGTACACCATAATCACTGCGGGAGAAAATATTGTAGGAAATCAGTAGCCTGTGGTGATTGAGACTGGGGACGTCATCCTCCTGCTCAGTGTCAAGAAAGTAGCACCAGAAAAAGTGTGCATGAGATAAAATGGTTGAAATTACAGAAATTAAAATCTGTTAAATCTGCATATTTCTCCAGTCAGCATGAAGAATATTAACTGTTCCAAGCACAACTTCCATGCCAAAGATGGACAGCGAGACATGCAGCAGTTTGGCCAAATAATGTAAATCCTTTTATTTGGAGATACAACTGAAAGTAAATCCACCCACAAATATGACAAGACAGAGTTGAGGCAGGAGCTCTAAATTGTAATGGATGTTTACTACGGTCAGTCTGGGTTGTAAAATAAGAAGTTTATAGTTCCTCTTCATTTTCTTGCTTTCTCTTTAACCTGACTGTTCATGTTCCTTGTCTACTCTGACCTCTTTTTCCCAGATCAACAGAAGCTAACTTGGTAAGTATATTATCACTACAACGAGCCAAATATTCTTCCAAACTATAAGACAGCAGGATTATCCTGCAAGCCTTGCAATGTGAATGTAGCCTGTTACACACTTACGTGCCGTGAATGTGAGCTGAAGAGGGAGATGAGGAGGGACAAAATGATGGGCAGGAAGTGACCGGGGGAGGGAGGGATGAAGGGGGAATGGTAGAATCTAATAACCCTTGGATAACCCCCTCCTCCACCTATATCAGGACAGGGGCACAGCATACTGGATGCTCTCATACTCTTACAGTATGTTAATAAATGAACAGTGCATTAGTGGTTAAAAAGATACTGACAGAATGCTGAAATCCTCCATCTTTATTACAAGCTTTCTGTCTAGAAATGAAAAAAGAGCTTTCAATTAGCATCTTTTTATTTGTGTGCCTATTATGGATAGGAGCACTCCGATCCTTTGTGTTCACAAATATTTGGCATACCTTTCACTCTAATGAAAGCTTGAACCTTTGAAACTGTTGTCTCTGACTGTACAGTATGTGTGTTATTCACAGTGCTGCCATAATGCACATCATTATGTATATTGCTCCTACTAACACATAAAATATATCCGATAAAGGGAGAATAGGTAATTGCACTTATGTAACCCAAATACAGATGTAACACAAACACAGTTACATAACACAAACAGAGTAAATGCCAGTATATTTGATCGTGACTGGGGCGGTGATGATAAGAATAGCAAATAACAAAAAATGACATTTGCTCAAAACATTTAGCTGAGAGAGGAAGGCTGCTGCAGACACATCTATACGCGCTGCAAATGACACTGGCTGAGATGGACAGGAAGGAAAGCAGGACACACACGGACAGATACACAGGCAGAGAGAGCAGGCATTACCCCATAAGGCTCCTGAAAGCAATCCAAGCCAGAAAACAAAGCAGGAGGGAAAAAGTGAAAGAGAGGAGACAGAGACACAGTCAGCAACAGATAACAGACGGAAAGAAGCATCAATCTGCAGCTGGCAGAAGAGAAGAAATCAGAGCAACAGAAAGCAGAACAAAGATCAGACTGATAAAATGGACCTGACCTGTTCTTGCATTGGGCCAGTACTCACCCGTCAGGATTTCTGTCCAACTGAATACTTTACTTTTATCACATTACTTACTCATTACAAAAGTAACAACACTTTATAATAAATTTATGTATTGCAGATGTGTGTCGAAACCAATTGGCCTAATTTAGTTGTGAGAGGAGACACAAACGTGCGCCTGTGGGCGGTACAACATGGAGCTTTACTTTCTGAATGCGATGTGGTGACATAGTGAATTGGTTGATCTAGCACAAACACAACTGTTTAACAAAATACTGTGACAGCAGTTGTAATTTAACGCAACACAGATCCATAACAGGTAAAAATGTAATTTATTAAACTACAGTCATTACAGAACAATTGTTTCTGCAGTGCATTGAGCTGAAGGAGTTGTAACTACATGCCAGATTAGAGCACAATCTCTACTCCTTCTCTCCCCTCCTGAACCTTAATCAGCCAAAGTGTGCATGGCCCATTAGCTGACTGGTAGGAAGGGGCTGTGGAGACTTTATGTAACAATGAAAGATGACTTTGACATAGTCATGATGTCAAAATAACCCCAGGCAGCACAAAAGCCTAAGAGTTTGTGATGAATAATTGGATGAACACATTGGAGTTGTTTATTAGAGCAAATCATGTGAGCGGATGCACCAAGTCCCTGCCTGCTCCAGGGATGTGTACTGGAGAGAGGGTAACGTCAGCTAAAAACACTGTAATACAAGACAATTGCTGTTTCAACATGTGGTGGTGTGGCTGTGTCCACCCTTGAAATACATTATATTCAGAGCCCTGCTGTGATTAGAGAGAGGAATGAAGGAGAAGTTGACTTACGAGCACGCAAAGGCCACCAGAGCTCCGCTGACCACGATGAAGTCCAGAATATTCCACAGGTCACGGAAATAAGAGCCAGGGTGGAGGAGCAGTCCCAAGTCAATCATCTGGAGAAACAGAATAAACAGTAACATACTAATTAAAAAAAAGTCTGACCCTCTTCCTTTTCTTTCAAACCTCTGGATTTAATATTTAGTACCTTTCCATTTTCATTGACACAGGGCATTCATTATCTAAAGCACTCTGAAATAGGACAGAGTGTTATCACAGAGAGGATATGTAAAACCACAAACCCAATTAGCGATGCAAGTGACATGCCTGTCCACTGTGTGCTAGCCTTTCCAGTAAACACTGGTGATTTGCAGGTCAAAAGATGGCTAGACATTTTGATTAAACCGAGCAAAAATTGGTTGGAAATAACTACATCTCAATATGAAGCGAGTCATAACTGTATGAAAAAACATGCTGTTGAAATCATTGTTGGTTGCAACCTAAATGTCTACAAAAGTTTACATTTTTTTAAACACATTTAGCCCAACACCTTGCTTAGCTGGTTTTTAGGGCTCAGATCAAAGTCCTACCCCACTTGGGCAGCCTGCTCACCTTAATGACCATCTCAAACGTGAAGACTCCAGTAAAGACATAATCCAGATACTTCAGAACCTGCAAAAACAGAGCGTTAAAAAAATCCTGTGAAATGTGTGTATGTGTGTGCGCATGGATCAGATATGCGCAACATGTTCTGCCCTGCTCTGTCAGAGGTATCGTGCTCTGTCAGTTTTGCACTCCCCTGCACTAACACACATTGCCACACACACACACATACACATATATATATACCAATAAACAACACGTAAACATCACCTCAGATTCCCTCTGTACTCCTGACTAGAATATGAATTAGTTGTGTTTGTCTGTCAAAACGCAAAAACTCAACTCATGTGTCTGGTGCATGTACTCCCTCCTTATTCACAACATGGGCTAATGTGTCATGCAGGGATAGAAAGAGCTGGGAAAACTGGGAAACTGGGAATGCGCCACTATTGACATTTTATTAAAAGATTTCTCAAGTCAGAGTGACATCATTTGACTGGCCATTATGCAAAATAAGCTTGTTTTAGTGTTTCCTACCATTTATTCCTCAATATGGACAAACTGTCAAGCTGTGTTTAAAGGACTTCCTAAATCAGTCCCAATGAATCAGCCCAAATGAGACGTGTTTGGGCGTAAAATCCTCATTCGCTTGTCTGAGCATGCACATTTTCATGCAAACACTGGTCTGTGCGACTATGAGTCTGACAACCAGCATGTTTGCTGTTGTACTTCCAGATGTTTGTTTACGAAGTCTAGATGTCAGTCTGACTCACGTTGTTGCGCGGTGCGTTGGCCTGCACGGGGTCCTCTGCTGCCAGAGCGATGCTGCTCATGGTTATGACCATCAGGATGCACATCTCAAAGTAGCGAAGGTTGACCACGTAGTGACACAGCCGCCGCACCCTGCAAGACCACACACATATAAATACACACACATGTAAATGTACGCAGAGCAGTGACAGCTAAGGTACATTCAGGTGACGTCCTCCCAGAACAGGCCATAGCATGCATATCCCTATTTTTATATATGTATATGCACATTAGTGACCATGTATTAGCTTCAGGGGTACCATGTGACTCAGGGTCATCCGGGTTCACAGTGTCTTTTAATGGAAGCACGCCTCAGTATGTCTCTATAAAAACACTAAAGAGAGAACTAACAAAACAATAACAAATTAGTTTATATGTGCTGGGAATAATAATTTGGCATCATTGAAAGGTAGGAGCTGCATCATAGTACTTTTCAAAGGTCACTGCTTGTATCTGTGATTTAATTCTTTTAGTTCCCATCAAGAGTTGGGAGAGGCTTTGGAACGTAGAGCTTCATCACAACAGTGCACCTGCACTTTTGCTCACTCATAAAAAAACTTCCTGAGACACTCGCTCACCCTTGGACACACCATCATTTTCCAGCAGAGCAACATGGTCTCAGATTTGAGGTGCTGGTGCTCCCAACTGTTTTCCACTAAACTACAAACCACCCCAGTGTGCACTGGAGGTTAAGGTCTGATGAAGCCAGCACAGCTGCATCATCAGCAGTTTTTACATCTCTGAAAAGTTATCATGGTGGCACGAATTTTAACTTTGGTTGCCATGATAATTAGTTAAGCAGTAGTACACAGTGTCCATGCTACAAAGGAAGCTTCCAGGATTGATATTTCATTGGCCACCATCGCCGTCACCCCGTCAGGACTTTGATTTCTGAGCCAGTGCTTTCTTTAAGTTGAGCTCTATTTTTTATCTTATTGGTATTGCTCAATCTGATGCGTCGGCTGTGGCTCCTTCACCAACTGAGAGAGGACATTTGACATCCTGATAACCACTTATGATTGTAGCCAAGAGGGCAGTCCACCAACTACCCACACTACCTGTTGAGCAGTGCCAATGCACCAGACTCCTGCCCCTAAATAAGTGGTATTTTAAGATGAGTAAACAAATGAGTTTGATTTTATACAATGATTTGTACATTACCCCAAATATATAGACTTTAATTCAGTAAAGAAGTCTGATAATGCCTCCAGTGGGTGAGGATGTATAGATGTTAATGCAGTAAGGGGATGAGGAAATAAGTACTACATTTAATGTACAATATATGGCTCTTAGTTTCAATGAATGCAGTTCACCATGTGCTGTTTGTTAGTTTTTCCCGCTGCACATGAATAAACTCTAATAATGAGTGGGTCTGTGCACACACCAATGTTCTTAATTCAACCCAAACCATCAATCTTCCTCCATGCCGCTCCTCTCAGTCACCTCCCAGTTATGACTTACGGGTTCGTTTGCCCAAAGATGAACATGGAGCTGTAGGGAAGGATCTGTCGAGGCCCATTAGCTGCCTCCTCCTCCTCCTCCTCCATTTCTTTTTTCTCCTCATTGAGTCGGAAACTGTCACAGTCGATGTTGTTCACTGATGTGGAAAAATAAATACACTAACTTAGCCCAAAAAAAGCACAAACATTAGTAAAAATCAAAAACTTTCGTGTGTCTTTGAAACACAGGCTATTAGACTATGTAGTTGTTTTATGACTGTACTAACCTTCTGCATTCATAAACATGTAGAATAAATAATGAGACTACTCAGACATTTCTCATGAGATGGTGGCTGCATCGTCATATCTACACACATAACAACAACTTTAAGATGGATGCTATGAAATATCCTACTGAAATAAAATATCCTGATGCAAGTCCAGGTGAACACAGGATACATCTCACACTGGCTATCACCTGACTTTTCCTCCAGCCCCACTGTGAGGCTGTCTCAAGAACCATTGGATCATTTACAATGAAATTTGGTGAACAAAAACCTGGTTTCACTAAAAATTGTAATCACTTTGGTGATCCTTTAACTCGTTTTTTAACTCTTTATTTATGTTTTTTATTTTCTACAGACAAAAAGAACCGACAAAAAACAAAAAGATAACAAATGTAGTGGGGTGCTACTGTTAGAATAGAAATATTGCAATTTCAGTAAGTCAGGGGTCTTCAATCTTTTTCAAGCATTGAGCTACTTTTACACAGCAAGAACGTCAATGAGCTACCCACGTCTCGAAAACTCCTGTGTAGCTATGTGATCAAGGATGAGTTTACCTGCAGATAGATATTTTTCAACCAGTTTGTAGAAAGTTACAAGAGTTTTGTTCTTCTTTATTACTGAGTTTGCGTTAATGTTTGCAGACTGTATAAAAATGAGACAAATTAAACGAATGTGCATTCAGAGAAGGCTTTTGGCAACCCACCAAGAAAGAGCTTAAAAAGTACTGGTTGGAGATGCCTGAGTTATATAGTGTGACCATTTTTTTGCCCATTGTCAGTCTTAAATAATGAGTCATCCTTTCCATCACATAGATTTCGTTCATAATTTCTCTCCACTGTGTTACAGTTAAAATGTCACTTTTCATCCAGTTTCTTGTAATAGTTTTCTTGCAGGCCAACAAGATCACTCTGTAGAGGTAGGCATCCTCCATACGTACCTCCTCTTTTGCTGGCAGTCCAAAATACATAGTCCCTGGATCGTTTGGTATTTTGTAGCCAAATATTTCCTCAATTACTTTTGTAATATTCTCCCAAAAAGGTCTAACATTTGAACAGGTCCAGAATATATGAGAATGATTGGCATCCATACTACCACATAGTCTCCAGCACGATTGTAAAATTTTGAGCTGATTACTTTTGATATGTGGTGTAATAAAATATCTAATTAAGTTTTTCCAGCCGTATTCCCTCCACTGTCTGGAGCTGGTTGAAACATGCTGTGAAAGGCAAACAGAATGCCAGTCATCCTCTGACAGTTTAAGTCGTAATTCAGCTTCCCACTTTTGTTTTACATACATGGAGTTAAACCCATTACTATTGTGTAGACATTTATATAATTTGGATAAAATTTTTGATGGCAATCTTCTGTAAGCCCCTGTCACCATTTCAATTAGTTCACTGCACTCTTTTGAAAAGTGAATCCTGATGTCTGAGTTGAAAAAGTGTCTTAATTGGAAGTACCTAAACAGGTCTGAGTTATCTAAGTTAAATTCGACTTTTACTTTCTCAGAAGATTGAAACTTTCTCCCTTCAGTTAGGGTACACACGGCTGTGATTCCCTTTTCCACCCATCTTTGAAAGGTATTGTCAAGCTGACCACTTCTAAATTTAGGGGAATGTAGGGGCCATACCAACAGTTTACAGTCTCCTTCCAACTTGAATTTATTCACTATGTCCCACCAAATCTTAAGGGTTGTTTCAATTATAGGGTTTGCCTCTTTAGGCCGTGCACAAATTTTGTCACCAAGTCTCGATTGAGGTTGGCACGTATCATAGTTAAGTTCAATATGTTTCCATTTGGAATAATATTCTTCTGTGCACCAATTAATCACATATCTCAACTGAGCAGCTAAGAGGTATTCCTTTAAATTTGGGAGAGAAAGACCTCCTTTCTTTTTCTCAAGTTGAAGCGTTTTAAACCTTACTCTTGGTTTTGAACCCTTCCAAATAAACCTACTCACTTGTTTATCCCATTTAGTGAACTGTGCGTCTGGAATATGGACTGGTAAAGAGTTGAATAGATACATCAACCGAGGCAATACATTCATTTTTATCACCTCTATTCTTGAGCTGAGATCTAGAACCAAATTTGTCCATTTTGTCAAGTCTTTTTGGATTTCTGTATTTATTTTGCCATAATTAACTTCATATAATGTATTAAATTCTTTAGTCAAATTTACCCCTAAATATTTTATTTGTTCTGAATCCCATGCAAGTTTGTATTTTTGTATTTAGTCTCACAGAGCACAGAGCTATTAGTCTGATGATATTATTAATTAGCCTTAATTACCCTTAATGACTCTGCTGTAAACTGATGACTAGTGGAAATAAAATAATGTAACTTATAGCCAACACAAATAAAACTTTTCCCTCAACCTTCCAAATCTTTCCCCAGCTGATGTGATGCTGGGGATGATGCGCCGTACTCACTGGGTATGATGGTGGTCTCTCCAGGTGGGGCAGTGATGGTGACAGGGATGTGGATGGCGTTGCTGTTGAGGCCGGCCTGGCTGGCCCTGGTGGAGTTCTTCTGGTTGTCAGCATCCTCCTGCTTGTCTCCAAGACTCAGGCTACTCTGCATTGCCTCAAGAGGACTGGAGGCGAGGCCGTCCTCTTCAGCATCTGTCTGCTTCTCCCTGGGGAAAGAGACGTGTATCTTATCACAGCCATCATTATACTCTGCTTCAAGCCTTTTCTGCCAAATGACATCCATACGAGACAGTTTCTCTGTCCTCCTGGGAAACAGACCACAACTTATGTGGCAACAAACAAATATTCTTTTACTGCATAAACGCACAGTTATATGGTGTTCATGATAACTGCAGCAAAACTGAAGCAAATAGTTTGTTTTTACTACAAATGTCTTGGAATATAATATGTCAGTCTAAAAAAATTACTGGAGAATTGATTAAGCTCAGTATGATACATAACAGGCCAATCAGAGAGCTGTGTTTAGATGATGCTATGGCATTACCACTGTAGTACCTGTACCTCATAAACAAATATTTGCAACAGATATAAGATATAAAACAGATATAAAACAAAGCAAGACTCTACAACTGCATGTCAGTTTTCCCATCTCAAATGTATTCAGAAACTATTCAGTTCAGTGGAAATCAGCCAGTAAATGGTAATCACCAGTACTGTAAACCTCACTAAATAACACAGGCTCCAATCAGACGTAGGAAGGGTTGTTGTCCAAAGCTATGGTCACATTGGCTTTCAGCTCAACAAAAAAGCCTGAAAAAGGACTTGACGTGAAGTACTGAGCAGAGCGATCACAAACTGATGCTGCAGTTTGTAGTCTGGTAGTGCAATACTGCCCTTAACATGGTAGTGAAGCACTAGAATAACAACTTTTCCATTTCCAAACACAGTGCCTCAGTGTTTCTGTCGGCCACTAAACCCCATTAGGTGGCCTGCGGGCCAGGTCCATCTCACCTGAGGCAAATGTGTGGCCTGCACAAGACAGCTGTCGTAACATGTTAAATAAAGTGCACAACATGTAAAATAAAGACAACAGCATAAAAAATAAAGTGTTTGCCTTTCAATATCTATTTTGACCTCATCCCACACCGTACACTTGACAGCCACAATAACCACAGTCTGGGCCTACAACGCCATAGCGAGCATGTGACCTACTATGTAAAGTAGGTCATGTGTGATGATGACCTAAACCAAGAACATGGCCTGCACGAAAAAACTCAAAGTCGACTAAGAAAACCGTCAATTCAAATCTGACTGGACTGATGATGAATGAACATCCATCTGTTTTTGTCCATTTGCGAATCTTATTGCTGTAACAATTACAACAATAATACCAATAGTTTCATCTGTATAGCACTTTTGATTCTTCACATGCAACAACTAACAAACAGATGAAATGAGGGAACAGACACAGTGGAAAGGTCGTAGACTGCTACTAAAACAACAGAAAACTATAATGGAAAAATTGGATAAAACAACTTAATACTAAGAAATTAAATTGGGCTACAGCTGGAGGAGATGAGTTTCTGTGTGTATGTTGCTGGCTGCTGTGTAGAAATCTGCATTACTCCTCAAGCACACTGTAACCACCATGTTTTGCAGAATCCAGACAGTGTTTTAAGTAAATGGTTGGGTTTGGACTTATTTTGTTTTTAGAGTATTTTTTCTTATGTGACCTTCATCACAGGCTGCTACTGCTGCTACTTGAACTCCAAAACAATGCACTTGTTGTTTTCTTATTTGGTTTTACTGTGGTTTTACTTATTATTCATAGCAAGGCCATCAGCTGAAAACATTTTAGTTTTTATCATCATTATCTATCACTTTATTATTTTTTACTTGGTCCACTACTTGCAACAATTCAAATTCACTCCTGAGATCTGGGCAGGTGCTGACAAAGCTAAAGAAAGCTTTATAGGCAACACAGAAGCAATAGAGAAGAAAGAAACAGTATCCAGTTTGTAGATTAAACACAGGCTGTTCCTTTAAGTACACTATTATTTACTTACAATACAATGTAGGACAACATTATGCCATTGTAAGGTTATTGATTAAGAAGAAAAACATTTAATATCACCAACAATATTCATGGAATACAAATACATAATGACTAACTAAATGTTGGCAGTCTTACCAGTGATCTTTGGTTCCATTCTTGTTCCTCTTGCAGTCGTCACCATCCAGCGTAGACTGAGCTCTGACCATTCGAGAGCAGCGTCCCTTCCTCTCTCCATTACTATCCCCTCCTCCTCCCCCCTTCCCCCTGCCCTCTCTCTGTGAACCATTCGCTATCATCCCATTTCCCTCTTTTGGTGGACGATGGGAGTGATGGTGCCGATGCCCCCTTTCTCCTCCTCCTCCTCCTCCTCCTCCTCCTCGCACATCATTGGCCTCCTCCTCAGGGGAGCCGGCCTGGTAGTGGTGCCTGTGTCCCTGCCCTCCGTCGCGGCTGTGGCTCCTCTCTCCTCTCCTGTCTTTCGTCTGGGCACCATCAGTGTTGTGATCTCTGCTCCGGCTGTGATGGGTGTGGTGCCTCCCTCCCCGGCCGTCGCCTCCATCCCTGCTCTCGCCGTTCTTTTCGCGGTGCCGGTGATGCTTCCTAGAGTGCACATGGAAGCTGTCGCCCAGTCCATCCTGCCGGGGATCCCCCGCCTCCTCCCGTCCTCCTTCATGGGGCTTGCTGGATTTATCGCCGTCCCTTGCCTCCACCACGAGTGGCCTGTCCAGGTGAGTCTTCATGTCAGGATGCAGGTGGAGGGCAGAGGACATCCGGAGACGCTCCTCAGGGTCAAGCTCGTTGAACAAGGCCTCACTGCTTGCCCTCATGTTGTGTCTCCTCAGCTGGTTGGTCCTCTGCTCCCACACTGACATGCTCTTAGCTGACCGCTGCTGCTCCTTACTGCACACAGGAAACCCACAGAAAAAGATCATACGACAATGAAAGCGATTCAAAATTTCATGTGCCTCGTTTGTCTCTACTTTATGTGTTCTTTTTTGTGTAGGGTTTGGTTGAACATCACCATCCACAATTTCATCCATAGCCACTCCTTCTCCTGCTAATAAACCTTTCATCACTTAATTCTAGTCATAAAGTACAGTTACTGATAAAGAACTAGACATGAGGTGGTCTATGGATGCGTCCACACAGATGTCCACCATGGTAAAGCTTTCACTTACCATGCTTAAGTTATGGAGAAGTAGCTCAAATTCCCACTGCAGAATATGATTATTTTAAATTTCCCAGCACCCAAGATGGTAAAGTTTGCCTAATGCTGAAGATTCACACATTCTCTTCATATGATCATGACATGACCTGATCATGTAAGGCCCATATCTTATTTTAAGATGTCAACCCTGAAGTCTGTCCACATGGCTGAGGCACAAGCATAAAAACAATTCAGCCCACTTCTGGGATTCCTCACCAAGGAATTCTGTCTATGAAAGGAGGGGTTTACCTCGCTGAGGTCAATGTTTTGGCATGTTTTAACGGAACCTGCACCAATAACCAGATATCTTAAACAATTCAAGCAAAAGCAGAATATCTGTAGTAGATTTTCTTCTGTGAAAGGATTACTGCTCCTTCCTTTGATGAGGAAAAGGCAAAGGACAAATCAACTTTCTCATGAGACTTGTCCATCTGAGTAAAAAGAAATGACACAAAGCAGACTTTTCATGGACTTAATGCTCTAAAACCTGTTTTAGAGGTTTTAGAGGTCATGGCCTAAAGCCTGTTTCATATCCTCAAAGAAACCTTATGATAGATAACAAAAGCTGTTTTATTTAGCAAATGTAAAAGAATGCACATTTAACTATCAGAGGTAAGAAAAGCATTTAATTCATCCATCCTAGACACTCCTCAAGGCTAAGAAAACTATTCCAGGCTTGATTCACAACACATGGGTAGATCATAGGGCCCCTCTTGAGGCTACACTGACAACAACTATCTCAGCAAGTGTACCTACCAGAAGTGAGGGTTACAAGATAAAAGAGCAATAACAAAAAACCGATGCGTACATTCTTGAGTTATTGGTTGGTTGTTATTGTTCTTGTCCATAGTCACTGCAAAAAATCCCTTTCTAAAGCAAGGAACAAATAACAGAAATCCAACAGGAAGAGGAAACAGGAAATACACTGTGCATAAAAGATCATATGATGAGACAATGGCGTAGTAACATAGTACAGCACAGATAAAGTGTATCGCTTTTGATTGTCTTCAGTCACTCTGATTTACAATGTGAAATACAACTTGTTTATATAATACAGACCGGGCAGCTGTGGTTATTTTATTATTCTTTAACTGCTAGTGTAAAACGGTTTTGTACGGCAAAATATGTTTTTTATTATTTTGGCTTTGCAGCAGCAATCAAAGTTATGATTTTCTGACAGGTCATGTGGCAAACTGAAACAGAAATCATTTTTCAAATTCTGTTTGACTCAGGTCATGTGTAAATGGGGCAGGCAGGGAAAAACATGCTATGGGTGATGGCCACTCTAGACATGTATCTTCTTTAAGGAAAACAAGCTGATTCCTGAGTTTAGGAGAATATGGTGACAGATCACACTAACGAGTGGAACGGGATTTTTGAACATGGAGTTCTCTACAGAAGTGAAAGGCATCAAAAATCCTTGGATGTTTCCATATTTCCATCCATCATGTATGAAGGCATTGCATACGATTTCTGTTTCTGCGCAGTATGATTTATTTACATGGGGCTTTATGGGTTAGTTAAGTTTGATCCATCTGGTCACCTGTACCTCGAGATTCGTCGGGCGGGAGAGGAGTAGACAGTATAACTCCTAAAAGACAGACAGAAGACACAGACAGACAGAAAACACAGAGGACACAGGACAGGTATCCACGGACAGGTGAGCAACACACATACAAGAAGTGTTTATATGTTAACAGAAAGGAAAGTGAAAGATGTAACACCGAGAGGATAGGACTGTCATTTTGAGAGATATATTGACAAAGCACATGCACATGCTGAAAAACACACAAGAGGGGCGATGTCAAAGAAATTACAATAAGTTATAGTCATAAATTAGTGTCATCTGAAAGATGTGAAATATTAAATAAGCATCTCCGGGCTTCTATCTGCACTTCAATCAATTGAGACAACAGAGTGCCGAGCAGGGGAACAAACTTACAGCTGGCCCTGGCGTTCAATTTTGGCCGCGGTGCATATTGTGTTTTAAAGTGATGCCCTGGGATCCACGATAACAAACAGACTGGAAATGTCAAACCGCCTGCAGTGATGGCAACGCTCAGAGAAATTAAACATTTATACGCAAATTATTCACATCACAGAGCGCAGAGTGAAAGATGAATTACTGTAGGCGCCGACAAAGTGGAGATGCAGCCATCAACATCAAGCACACAATGGCTGGTTAAAGGGCCAGAGGGAGGCATAAGTGTTTTCACGTATTAGGAATTTACACTCAAAATTACACTCACACTGTGCTGTTTATGTGTAATTACAAGTGTTTTTCTGCTCTGTCAGGTACTTTGTGATTTTTTTAAGAATCATAAATATGTTTTACTTTACCAGCAATGAAGACATGACAGACTACAGTTTAGTTTTATGGAAGTCCAACAGAGAGGAGGAGAGGGAAAAAAACAGGAGAGGAGAGGAGAGGAGAGGAGAGGAGAGGAGAGGGGACAAGGAGGAGAATATTGTAACAGAGAGTGATAACTCACGGTGACTGAATGCTGTTGATGGACGACCTGCGAGAGAGTGCATCTCGATTTTGCTTTACAAAACTGTACATGCAGAACAAAAACAAAAGAAAAAATGAGACACAAATCTGGAGGGGACAGGTGGACTGTCGGTCTGTCTGTCCACCCGTCCCCTCCTGTCTTACAGTAAAGGACTCATCTGTGCAACTACTTCAATGACACACCAGCAACAAAAGCGTGTTCGTTAGCAGAGACATTTCATAATGACGAAAAACTAAAAACAGTTCAGGAGTTTCATTCCAAAACAAGAATGCACAAGTTATTACAATTGGAATTATTTTTTATTAGTAAAAATGTAATATATTCAGATTGTAAAACACAATTTAATGTAATTGGTTTTCTTAAAAGGCTGCAGCCATTTTGAAATGAAACCCTGTGTTTCTCTGAAACAGAACACATAATGCACACAAAACACTGCATTTAAAAAGAAACACTCACTTTAGTGTTACCACATGGTTCAACGCACAAATTAAAATATCCTGCGGACACTTAATGCACGGGATCACATAGTAACATTAATGACAGTGAGAAGGGGAAAGACTGGAAGTTAGCTAACCAGTGATTTACAGAACTGATCGTTTTCTGCAGTCTAATTGAAGTGTTTATTAGTGAGGAGGGCGGCGATTACGGAGAGATGGCCACTTTGTCTGTCACATAAAGGGCTTTCACAGAATTATGCAACACACCATCAAATTTACATTAAGTGCATTATCGGTCTTTTTCCTGAAATGAACTAAACAGATGGGTGTGATAGGAAGGCACGTTTTAACCTCCACTGCTACAAATTGCAGATACTAATCATTAATAAGGGTGAAAATGCTGTAGTCACCACACCAGACTTAACTTCAGTGTTCACCCAGGCTCTAAAAATAGGTTGAATTTGGGGGCGCAATTAATTTCTGTATTGACACAAGACCCCCGACCTGTCAATCACGAGCTTGTTGTGGAGAGAGGGCAGGTCTAAAGTTTTAGCTTGACAGGAGCCATCTGGGTATATAAAGACACCCCTGTCATTACCATTTTACTGGAGATGAGAACTTCTGACAGTCGTGATTAAGGTTTTCTTCTATCATGTCGTCTTTCTTTCAAAAAGAATCCAGGGGATGTATAAAATCAATATATAATGTTGTATATATAATTGTTGATTAGAAACTGTCCTAAAGCAGATGCATAGATTCATCATTATATTAATAAGGCACATTACTCTTAAAGCTGGTATCCGATATATTTTTCATATATTTCGATAATATATTTTAAAATAATTATTATTGTTATGAACCTAGAAAACTCCTGTATGTATTATTGAGGCCTGATTAACAGGATAAATGCATTTCCCTCCCCAAAACGTGATTTTAAATATGCTTTATTTACATTCATGTTGACCCAATCCTAATACATTGCCCCATAGTGCAGGTACTTTTAATATAGTACATCATTCATTTATTCATCTATATAATGGAGTAATGGAACTTTTCCAATAACATACAATACAGCAGTGAGTAATTGCAATTAATATAATTTTCCTCTCTGTTATTTACTATCTTAATGTTAATAGGCTACTTAAATATACTTTTACTTCAGACAGTTACCTAAAAACATGACTCAGGAGATACCTAAACTATAAATCCCACAAACCAAAAAACTGTCAATTGTGAGATGACTTATTGTAGTAATGGCAATTCAGTATTTTGTTCAGATGTTGGCAGCACGTTATGAAAAGGAAATGCCATTTTGGCAGCATATAACAACGCTTAAGATGTTCAGTGAAGCATTGACTGCTTCTACGAATAGAAAAGATACACAATGGAGTGCAATAAGCAAGCCAACATCACAGGAGCGCTCTCATGGCGGGAGTAGATGAGGAGAAGTATATCAAACACAGTACGTACTGCATATTCACAGACATTTCGGACTGAGAGGGAAGAACATATATAGAGGGACGACACACTGAATAACAAAAGGACATTCATCTCCAGTGTGGCTGAACAGAGCTGCTGTCAGGGGAGAGAGGTGCTCTGAAACTTACGCAGCGATTGAGATGTTGGCTGCAGACATCGGGCTGACTTCCTTCACCTCCAGAGCCTTCTGCAGGGCAAGCTTCTTATTGGCTGCCTCCTCCTGCTCCTCTTCATCCTTCAGCCAGTGAGAACAGAGACATGGAATTAGCCCTCATGATAATACATTTCGACATGTTGAGGCCCCGAGCACATGCAAGGCTTTTCTCAGGTGCTGGTGTGACGTGGTTCACTGTGAGGTATGGGGAACAATACACTCATATTGCTGTGCTATTAATGTGTCTTTAAATACAACATTCAGACAGCCTACCTTAGTCAGCTCCTGTGCATTTGCGAGGTTATCGACAGCGATAGCCAAGAAGACATTCAGGAGGGTGTCTGAATAACAGCAGGACTCAGGAGAAAACACAGCTGGGCAGTATACTGAACATACTGTGTGCCTAAAAATGGTGATGTGGTTGGTCTGTCAGCCTGCCTGTCAGAGTCCGGCCAATATTTCGATCTCTCAACAGCAGCAGTTCAGAGTCAGAGTAAGAAATCAGTCTGAACCAGCCAACAACAAATTAAACATTTTTGCTCCTATCGTGAGTGCTAGCACTAAAAAGGTTTTATCAACTTTTATCAAAAAGTTTATCAAAATATTTTTTCTATTTTGACTGACATGAACAATACCAAAGAGGAAACACAGCTTTGCATCAATGATTATTCTAATCTGTCAAAATCTACAATTTCTGCAATAATAAGTCGAACTTTGATTGCTAATTTCCCTTCCACTCAGTGTTGGGTTTATTTATTTATCCATTCATTTAATATCACAGGTGGAGGAGCTTTATTTTAAAGATATGTTCATATGTTGTATTTCTCAACACTGGGTGAGAGAAATAGGCTAAAACATGTATAAGTGTATAAGCTAACAGAAGGTGTAGCTGAAAGGTGATTTGATGAAAGAGAAGATGGATTCCTTGTTTCATATGTGTCTCACAGACGGTCCCAAGAGTAATACACTCATTAATAATAAGAGTGATTTTGTATTTTTTGACGGACACCATTTCCCCATTAATGCACAGAAAAAAAGAGCTGATCCCAGCTTGAAAAGAGTAAAATCATTTTGAACCAACGCGTTCCCGCATTTTGAACCTGCTCTGTCTGACTCTACTGAAACACACTGCAGTTTTAATTACGAGATGTCAGAGAGGATACAGTTCCCAAAGAGCGTGAGGACGATGAAGTAGACGGAGGAGAACATGCCGCGGCGTACGCCTCCCTGAGACTCGATCCCGTGGTACATCACGGCGTTCCAGTCCTCGCCAGTCAGAATCTGAGGAAGACAAAAGAGTCAGAACGACGCCAGGGACACGGGAGGGTTGTAAAGCACCGTGCAAATCTCACAGAGTGTAGAATTAAATTACTTTACAGAGTGAGGGGTTATGAGCACAGACTAATTGAAGGATTATCAGCGAGCTCATTAGGGGAGAGAAGGTACGCAGACCAACCATTCACTCTAATTAAAATGACTGATAACAATCTTTCTTTTTCCATAAAGTCAATATTCATTTATTCAGGCGGTGTGAAGCGCATCGTGTGTGTGTGTCCTAGTGTGAGTGTGCAGGTCTGAGTAGGGCATCTTACCTGGAACACAGTGAGGATGGCTGCTGGGAAAGTATCAAAGTTTGTCGTTGGTGTCTCATCTTCAAAGTTAAATCTAAAAGAATCAGAATCAGAGCATCGTTACAGAGAGAGAAAAAACAAAAAGAATGACAATGTAGTCCCAGTCAGACCTTAATGGCATCTAACCTGCAGTTCAGGAGATGATACAGGGAAAGGCACATTTATACATCGTAGAAATTAGGATTAAATAAAGAAAAATATATATCAAGAAAACACTTGGATCAATAATGTTAGGAGCTTGTTGGTGAACATCAGTCCATGTTTCTGTTCATGAGAAACATGACACAGCACAAAAACAGACAAACATTCACACCTTGAGTCACAGCTGCACCGATTCTTCTTTTTCTCCTCCTGTAAAACTTTTTTATCTACAGTCGATACTCATTGCCCCCCCCCTCTTCCCACACATTTGTACTTCTATACTTGTGAGGACATTCTGTACTTTCTAAGCTGAAAGGTTACTTTTGGCTTATTACAAATTATTGTAGTCTATTATTTCTATCAGCGACAATAAAAGATTTTTTTTTAATTTCAAGTGTTGGATTTTTTTACATTTTAGAATAAAAATCAACCATGTGAGACGAGACCAAAAGAAAGGTGTTAAATCAGCGGCTGCAGCAGAGACGAGGTGGCCCAAATCAAACAAACCCACTGTGTTGCACAACCAACAGATGCACACTGGGCACGGATGTATTACAGGAACTTGATTTGAGACTCAAAAGATGGAGTCCACTCACTTAAATGACAACTGCTGAGCATAATATCAAAAAGTTTTCCAGCTTCCATGTTGTGCAGTCCACTGCACGTGCACATTAACGTTTCTGCCGCTGGCTCCACTCACATGTTCCTGCTTGGCTGCAGACTTTATATAGGGATAATGTCATACACATAACAGTAGGTTTTCTAGGCTCCTTGAAGGTTTTATGAAGACAAAACCCTCATGGATTAATAATCCATAATAAAGAGACAAATAATTTGTTTGCAGTTGAAGGTGTCCTGTCAACTCTTATCCAGACATTTCTTTTATAATGCTCACCTATGAGGAAAATGCCTTTTGGCCTTAAGAGGATTTTTGTTGTTATTGTGTGGACAAATTTTCAGTGGTGTTGTCGCATCCAGCTCTCTTAATACATCCACGACGCTGAAAACTATGCTCCCCTTTTGCTTGTCTGTTTGTGAGCTGCAGCCGCTGTGGGTGGAGTTAAATTGGTCCTCACAAAGACAGAAGTACGAGTACAGACTAAGTTTTTCAGAATCCTTCACAGCTTCAGAGAGACTAGCGTATTCATAGATGAAGGGAGTCGTCTTGTATTGATAATGGATGAGACAGAAGGAGCGGGAGAGAAACATGCAGCAGCAGGCAACACTAGTCACCAGGGAGCCACGGCTCCAACTTTAAAGTCCAAAACACACTGCCTCTGCAGCTCAGGGCTGCATCATGTGACATGGATAATATGCACAAAAAGGAAGCACTGCGATGCAGCATGTCAACTAATCCATAGGGCATATTAACCTTCTTTTGATTTAGTTCCTCACCTGAAGAGCCAACTTCTGCTCATCAGGGAAGGTCTTACTGAAATATATTATAATACTGAGACTGCTGGTTGTAGGGATCTGGGTATTTGAGTTTCGCCTTGTCTGCTGTGATGGCTACGACACCACAAAAGAAGTTGTGTTATCAGCTGACAAGAGAAGAAATCAAGGTATGCCTGGATATGCCAGGAAGAGGAGTGAGTATCTGAGTCTGAAAGAAAATACTTGGAGATCTCTGGGGTGTCGATGCTTCAGCACCTCAAAACTACAGCTGTGTGTGAAGCTGGCTTACATGCAGTAGAATAGAGTACAGACTTGACGCACATCCTACAGTGCCAGTATGTTTTGGGCTCAACACAACAGCACTCCTGAATGGAAAGTTGAACACTCGGGGAAAAGACAATGACAGAGAACTTAAACAATGTCAGAAAAAAGCAGATTAAGGGTGAATGAATGAAGAAAGATTCAGCTTCCGTAATTTTTAATTCTTGCACTACATCTTTAGTATCATCCTTTTCTTATCATCAAGTTCTAAAACTGCTAACAAATATTTGAGGATGAATAAAAGACAAAACTTGTTGACTTAAAGATAGTGAATCTGAGCATTCTACCAAATTGGTTCCAAAGTGGATTCAGCTATCTCAAACACCTTGGGTACTAAGCTCACTACAATTTCATTAGCTCAGATGTGTGGCTTAACTTGTTACCTACTTTTCTTTTTTTTTTTTATTTAACAGTAGGGTCCAACTTAATATCATCACTGCTTTCATCACACATGCACACTTTCTACACAAAGGATCTAAATCTTTTCAGAAAACCCAAATGACCCAACAAACCTGCCGAAACCTGAATCCGTAGTCTTGAAACTGAAGAAGACAATGAGAGAATGACACAGAGATGTGTAAGGATTGTCACTCAACCGAAAATAACCTACACTGCTGATTATTCATCATTTCAAGTAAAGAGGCATGTGCAAGAAACATTTGGGGTTGGACAGAACAGGAAGTGTTACAAATGGAGGCAATATTCAACACAACTTTGAGAGCAATTGTAAAAGGTATATTAAATGTGTATTGTCGGGACAATTATTAATAGCAGTTGGGGGAAATTGTAGTAAATTCACATCATCCACAGGAAATAAGAGATTGTCTCGAAACCACTTCAGGAATCTACCACATTTCATTAATACAGAGGGCATTGTTTGTAATTTTGCCATGAGAAACCCTTGTAACAGTGGTGCCATTTCAGGCATCATCAATTTAGGAGGATTTTTTTAAAATCAGTACATACAGTAGCATTTTATGCTTTAGATCAGAGGTTCCCAATGAGGAATACTTATACCCCAGAGGATACTTTAGCAGATGCAAGGGGGTTCATTGTGGGAGTCATTCAGCCACTTTGAAAAAAAAAAATAGAAATTTCTTTTAGTTTGGAAAAACCTATATAACTTTGGGTCAGTTGTAATAGCTGAACACTATGTGTTGCAGTTGAGATTGTATGAAAATTACCAAAAAGTTGACCAAAACCTAAATAATCAATCACAAACAGTACAATCTATTGCATGTATGAAAACAACTGCTTTATATAATTAATAGGAGGAGCAGCAGTATAGTAAACAGTATAAGTACATTTCTATGCAGCTGACACCATTACGTACCATTATGCCACTAATTCTACCCTGTTTGATGCTTTCATTACTTTTCATGGTATTCTCTACATCTGTCTGTTTCTTTGAATGTCCTGCCATTGAAACTTTATATTGTACCCATACCACTCTCATCAACTGGTGCTTTTGTATTTGTACTTTAGGAATTTGGCTTGACAGTGCACATCATTACGGATTCCTATCCAACATTTTACCCGTGGAAATGCATAGAATTAATTACGTTTTTGGCCTAAAATTAAAGGATGTCTGGCTTTTCTAAAAGTAAAAACTTTTGTTCAGGCAAAGTTTATGTCTATATTTGACTATAGAGACGTCCTGTACTGTCATGCCACTTAAATCCAGTCTGTGACAGTGCCGTGAAAACTTTCATACTCATCAGTGCTTTCAAATCCAAAGTTACTAAATAAAGTTACTTAAAGCACCATTCAGTGAGCTATGGCACTTCAGCTACTTCATAATAGCAGAAACTGTCTACAGCAAATGCCAAACAGGCATGGAGATAAAAACTACAATGGAACAGTAGGTAAAAAGTCCCTTTGCTGGCAAAAATGCCCAGAAAGTTCTACACAGTGCCAGAAAAATAGAGCCCACTGAAGAACAGTCATGATTACATCCTTCAGATACTTAGTGTCCCTTAGTGTCAGTTTTACTACCTGATAATAGTCAGAATACATCAAATATGAAGACATAATGTAACATAAGGAATGTCTTTCTGATAGAGCAGTCAGAGGAGCAAGAGAGGAGAAAAATGTGTTTGGGGTCAAATAATAAAACAACACACATGAGGAGAGGAAGCAGGAAGCAGAGGACTCTGTAAAAATGAAGAGAAGAGGTGGAGCACATTGTTATCACAACGACTGTCTGCACAAATGACAGCTGGTTTCTCCTCCTCAGAGTAGATCCTGACATGTGTACGTCTGTATGTGTGTGTACGTGTGTGTGTGTGTGTATATACACAGTATGCATTTGTACTAGATCCTGGCCGATTCTGGACTTTTGAGGCTGATATTGATAATGATATTTGAGAACACTTTTTTTTTTTACACAAACATGTAACAAAAACATTTTAAAACAAAGTTATGATCGTAAAAAAATAAGCCAAATATACAGGAATATATACCTACATACATGCTGATAACAATATACATTATATAGCCAAAAGTATTTGGACACACATTTTATTGCATACTTTTGAAAAGGGTCTGTGGTTTGGGCCTCTTAGTTCCAGTTAGGGAAAACCTCAGAGGCATTTTAACGCTGTGGTCCCACCTTTGTGGAAGCTCTTCAATGACATGCACCTGTGCACAAAGCCAGGTCCATAAAGAAATTGTTTTCCCAGTTTGACTCTGACACCCAACATCAGTGCCGGACCTCACCAACGCTCTCTGAAGGGGAGCAAATCCCTGCAGCCAGGTTATAGCCAGGATCAGCTATAACACATGGCTCTAATGTTAAGGTGTCCGCATACTTTTGGCCATGCGATTAATCACTGAAACTCAATATCAGCCAACAATATCAACCAGCAGGTATCGGCCTGGCTCTAAAATGTATTGTACATGCATAGTGGAGAAGGGGGTGGGAGGAGGTGGGGGCAAGAAAGAGAGGAGAGGGGGAGGGGCTATGAATTCAATAAGCCTTTTCTCATTACTGCATCCTCCACCACCCACCTCCGTCTCCACCCATTGCTCATCCCTGCATCACTTCCTCAATTTCACCTCCGCCGCTTCCTCTTCCCTCCTTCCCTTCTTTCTTTCCTTTCTTTCTTTCCTTCCCTGCCTGCACTCCACCCTTTCCTCCTCTCTCCCACATGTCTCCCTCCACCCTCTGCTCCTTCCTAGAGGATTAGCGGGCCCAGCACAGGGAGCGGCGGCGGCGGTTTGCTGCTGCGCCTGTGTGTGTCGACCTCTGTTTACTCTGATAATAGGGATTGGGAGCGTGCTGTTTGGCTTCCAAGCGACATCCACGGGGACTTCATTAAATCAATCCTGGAAATAAGAGACATGTGAGGCCACACTCCCCACAAGCTCGTGCCCTAACCCTCTCCATATCTAATCCTTCAGACAAAAGCAGCAGGTTTGCATTTAGGTGAATATCTCTGAGAACACACGTGCATGTAGAAGTGAATTGGAGATAATGGCTGTATGATATTGAAAAAACAAACAAACACCTGCAGAGCATTGGGAACGTGGCATCAATCAGGACACACACCATACATCCTTCAAGTCAAGACATGAAATGAAATGAAATAGGCTCTTACTTAAGAGGAAGGGGCTGAATGCAAGGATGAAGCCCGCTGTGTAAAGTATACTACGTCTGCAACTAGTCAGTCCTTGATTATCTGGATCCAAATTGGCTGAAACTGTAACTTATGTTTTAAGTTCCACAGAGCATTACAAAGAAGTTTTTGGAGATGATGGCTTGATTTTGATTTGGCTCAAAGTGGCTTTGAATTTGATGATTTTTATGCAGAATCTGCAGTGATTGATGGAATACACATTCTTCCAGTTTGACTAACTGTGATGAAATAATTGTGAGGATTTACAAAGAGTTGCGAAAAATTCTGGGGATTGATTGAATTTCTGTATCTTTGCAAGATCACAAAGTCCTGAATGGATGGACCAGTATTGTTCTCAATGTAGATTAATTTAAATTTAAATAAAATTTAATAAACTAAACTTTAATGTCAACCTGGTGGGAAACTGGTTGTGTCTTGTGGCCTGAGCTGAAAAAATAAAGTTATTCAACAAAGATGGTGCGCACCTCACAAACTGAAAGCTACAAAGCAGCAACCAGAAAAAAAAAAACATCATTGTATTTCATTAAATCCTGCAAGTTTCCTTTGAGCCTATCACATATTTTTTTCCAAACAGTCGGTGGTGTCGTGTGAGTCTCAGCAGGGAAACGGTCCACTGCCTCAAGCTGTTTATCTTTCAATTCTCACAATTTTACCAGGAGATTACTTTTGGTGTTTTGAGAGCAAGAACGAAAGCTCTGAGCCAAAAATAAAGATAGAATATTAAAAATCATCCTGTTCTTAACAAGCCCTTTAATCTTCTATTTAGGGTCAAAGCCTATTTGTCATTAAACAGTTGAAATCATCAGCCTGAGGAATGGCTGTGCTTTCTTTAATTTCAATACAGTTCACCTTTTTCTGAAAAATATAATAATGACTATATAATAACTGCAAGCAAAAGAACAGAATATTTAACTTACTCTTGATCATTGGTGCAATAATGAAAAACCTGAAATGATTTGACACCTTGGCTTCATTTCAAGACTTTAAGGGAAGGCCTCAGAAGAACATGTATGTTAGTTATGGACAGTATTTGCAGAGAGCAGTGTGCTCGGTCTGATGTGCGCGGCTGGCTCAAAGCACCATGTGGACGTCAGACTCATCTCACACTTGTCCATCACCAGAGACTAATGCGATGCTAATGATGGCGCAGACTGTCGTTCGGCTCAGCGCCATGGCAACAGTCTGCTGCTTCGAAGACATCCAGTTGTGATGTTTGTGAAGGCTGTCAGTCCAAGGAGACGTGACTTCATGTGAAAGTGGCATTTCATTTCAAAGTGTACAATACCTGACACAGCAGTGGCACGGTGTAACAACACACGCTGGTGACTGTACACTGAAACCATCTGAGGTCACTGCATTCAATAAAAGCTCACTGGTAATTGTGACTGACTCACCGGTCTTACCACCTGCCACGAGCACAGATTCTGACCTTTTAAAGATTATGCATGTCGAAACGCATCTATTATCTCAAAATTTCTTAGGTGTGTGTGACATATCATGTGTCACAGGATATAACATTGTTGAGTTTTTCACCAGAAATAACAAAGCAAAATGATTAAAAAAAAAAAAAAAAGTATGAAAGTAAGCAGCCAATCAATGGCAAACAACAAACCTTAAGGAAATCTTAAGAATTACATAATCTAATATGAATTTAAAATTCCCTCTAATTTGCCAGAGCGGGGGACATTTTTTCTTAAACAAAGCCTAAATCAGTTCTCCTACCCAAACGCAGGTATGGCTGTGTTCTAAATGACAGCAGTAATACTGCGGGGAGAAGCTTGTAAAGGGTTACATCCAATCACAACGCCACTGATGACATTTTTTTGAAATTTGAATCTGTTACGTGTTTACGGTTGAATTGCCAGTGCTTTAGCAGGTGGTCTGACAACTAACAAGCTATAAATGTCCTTTTGTTTGCAAGCTAGCTCTTTTTTTTTTTTTTTCAAGAATGGCTGTAAACGGGACAGTCAGAAATAAGGGAGCAGAATGGAACAGTTGGAGATGCTAGATAGAGCACACGTGCATCCAGTCTTGCCCCCCTCCCCCATCCTCTTCTTCTTTAGTTCAGTTTTATGGCAGTTGTCATCCATAATGTTGCATTACCGCCATCTGCTGGAATGTCCTTTTCCCCATCTATTCCAGCACTGGCATGACATGTGAAAAGGCACAAGATGGAAATGTTTCTCTGTAGAAATATTTGTAGCTGCAAGTGTGAACAGTGAAAATTGCTAATGGCACCTGTAAGGTAATCCCAGTAATTTACCAGGGACTATGTGTGAATGAGGCTACAAATCAACAACCAGTGCTGTAGTTTTTCAAGGGAGGACAGTCTCAGCTTATTCCAATCACTATGACATGTTTAAAGGGACATTCCATCTATTTTACACATAAGGTTTAATTGAAAAGAAAACCCTGATGACATATTCAGAGTTATCTGAGGTTTTTGTTTAGAGACTAAAACAGAAAACATCGAGTTACACAGCGGGTGTGAAGTTTGAGAAATGAGGCCATTTACTATATAAGGATCTATATAAGGGGGGTCTTATGATAGTTGCTATCAAGTTGCATCATGGGAAGTAAAGAATCAACTGTTTATGACCCAAAGAAGGGACTGAAAGTCAGGATATCTTGGCTTCTCCTGCATCAAGTTTGACATTCCTTTTTAACCTGTCTCTTGTGAGTCCCCAAAGTTGGATCTTATTGTCAATGTTTTATTATTTATTACTACAGCATTTCAGTCATAATAACATTGTAGTTATCAGATTAAATGCTCACCTGCTTGTGTTTTATTCTTGTTCTGCTGGACTTCATTGTACTGATACGGGCTAAAGTACACCAATGGACTGCCTGGCCAAATCGGTGTCTGTGTGATGTGAGATGATTTGAGGAGTAAAATGTGTGTGTATGAGCTGAGTCAGGCGGGGCGGGAAGCCAGGACTTTGATTAACTGCAGCCAGCCAAGAATTATGAGGTGTTCCTGTCATTAGAAGACACAGAGCTCCGGCTGAGAGTAATATCAAAAGAGTCACAGTCGGTGCTGCTGCTCTGCCAACTACCTGCTGCGTCAACACGTCTGTCACCACCGCAACGCCGGCCCAGGGATCACACACAGGGAGGAGGGTCAGATGAAGAGATGGATGAAGAAGAAAAGGAGAGCGTGTGTGGACATGTGTGTCTGTGTTGAGTGAGTCATGGATGGATGGAAAGAGGAGAAAAGAGCAGTCGGAGAGCAGAACGACTTTAGAGAGATTACTTACTGTCCTCCGAAAAGCTGCATGCCCAGCAGAGCAAAGACCACGATGAAGAGGAAGAGGAGGAAGAGCAAGCTGATGATGGACTTCATAGAGTTGAGAAGGGAGACTACGAGGTTCCTCAGCGAGTTCCAATATCTGAGAGGAAGCAAAAAACATGGGTAGACTCAGAGAAATAACTAGCTTTCTTCATTACATGCTCTATATATCTGACAAACAGTGAAAGAACAAAGAGATTCAGATAAACAAAAAACAAAAAGACAGAAACAACCAAAACAGAGGAGAAAGGAGAGGAACAAATGGCAACATGAGACGTAGGTGGCATAAAACAAATCAATGCGTCAAGGTCTAAAGCTGCCAATTTCAGTGAATCACAGGATTACAGCTAATCTAATGAAATAAAAGGATTGCCATCAAACTCTGACAGGATTGTCAGTTAAGAGAGAAAAGAATTAAGAAAGCCCTGGGGAAAAGTGCAGTTCCTGCAGCATTTAAACCTAGCATCTCCATAATGTAGCATTTCAAAAGAATTCTCCCACATTTTGAGCAGATGAGAGAGCAAGAATACATTGGATGTGGGACAGAAAGGCAGAGAGGGTCTGCTTCATCCTACAGTTCCCATCATTCTTTGGGGGATTTAAACAGTGGAGTAATTAATTTTCTATTTCACATTTTCCAGATGCAAATTTCCAAACTTCACAGTAGATCTTTACCATATGTGACATCTGAGTACAAACAGTAGATGCTTATCATGTAAATACATTAGTTTAAAAAGCCATCTGTTAATATGAACTGCATTTTACTTTCTGACAACATATGTTATTATGTTGCCAAATAATTGCCTGAAGATTGTAGCTCTGCACTGTAGCTCATACAAATCAATTTTAACTAAACCATGACAATCGCATTGCACAGGATTTTACTCAAGCTGCAGTGCTAAAACTGTGCAATGTTATTCAGCCTTTGTCATGTAAATCTAAATGTCTGTGTACCTTCCATCCCTACAGTAACAGAAGGGATGTTCACGTATAATGTACCAGGGGGCTTGAAAAGAGAACTTAAGTCGTTGAGCTTTGCATCATTGGCAGAAAATTGAGAAAACTTGCATTTACCCAGCACTGAGTCTCTTAAGTTGTCAAACAGATCTGCCCAAAGACGACATAAACCAAGCAAAGCTACCTGTACTTATTATTTTCCCTGACCACATTCAATAAATACTATATTATTGCCCCCCCCACCATATCTTTTCATCTTTTATCATAACACACAACACGTAAATGTTCTGAAAAACGTAATATTTATAATATTATATATAGTACAATAATTTATTTGTGTTCCTATCTATATATGCAATTCAAAGATATTGCTGCATTTTTTTTAAAACTAATCTGGTCGTGGATTACCAGATTAGTTTGAGTCATTAGTCATGAGAGATAGTGCCACCACTGGAAAGGTCTGCTGATTTCAGCAGTAAGCGTACAATGTGTGTGCCTTGCTGTTTGACTAATTTATGACACCGCGATGAAGGAGTGCAATGTGTGCAAAATACTGCCAGTGCTATTGGGTTGATATTATCATACCAGGTAAGTTAATTGACAATTGTGGGGGTGCAATGAAGATGAAACTTCCTGTGATGGAAGCCTAATGTATTAGCTGTCTGCAGTTGAACATGTGTGTTTTGAATTAAACTCACTTGGTGACTTTGAATATCCTCAGCAGTCGCAGCGCTCTCAACACACTGATACCAAACGATGCTCCTGGTTTAATCATGTCCCAGATCACCTCAAAAATACTTCCAACAATCACCTAAGGAGGAGAGCGGAGGGAGTCATCACCTGCCAAACATACTGTCGACTGGCTGACCATCCAAACAGTCAAATCCGACAGTAACTTACCCCAAAATCGAAGCAGTTAAAGGAGGAGTGGAAATAATTCCTCACTCCGAGGCCGTACATCTTCATGGTCATCTCAGTCAGGAACAAACCCAGGAACACAAACTCTGTCGTGTCTGTTTTCAAGATGGACAGAGTAACAAATCCCAGAGAAAATACTTCTACAGACCATCAACATCAATGAGTCTGTGGTAGTATGAGTGTGTGTTTGTGTGTGTGACTTACAGAGGGCCCTTGTAAGCCACTCAGGCTGGTCATAGTGAACTATGGCCACGCACAGGGTGTTGAGGCCCACCAGACACAGAACGATCCAGTAGAAGCTCTGAGCTTTCACCATGCGGCGGATGAAGAATCGGGTCCTCTTCTCCTTTCGCCGGAAGTAAGAGGAGCTGTCCAGCTTACTGCTGCTTTTCACACTGGCCCGACCAAATGGAGAGCCGGGAGGAGCTGAGAGTGATGAAGCGGCGAGAGAGGAAATGTGTGCATCTGCATCAGTTAAATATTCGTCATTCATTCACAGTTCACAGTGAATCACTCTGGGTGTTTTCCTTGTTTTCATCCTGCTACTGTGATGAGCAACATCCCATCATCGCCCCACTCACTAATTTTTTAATTATAATAAACACAGCGGTCTTGAATAACAATTCTAAATGAAAAAAGTAGAAACACAGAAAGTAATTTAGGAGAAAAGAGAAAAATGTTCAAGTAACAGAGTGTATTAACAAACAATTTATCAAATAAAGGTCTGTGAAATATGGCTTGTAAATAATATCTCAATATTGTCAGGCTATGCTGTGACAGACGACATGCATCTCGACATACATATTTTCTGACCCTAAACCTTTAAAAGGTAAACCAAACACTAGATTATTGTAACAACTGAAACAGCTCCATTAATTTAATTATACTATTGTATTTTCAGTGTCAGAAGGAACCACACAGTAAACTAGGTTACCACTGGTGGAATGTAAGCACATTTAGTCAAGTGTGTTTGCTTATGTATTTCCATTATATGCAACTTTATACCACTCCTCTACATCTCAGAGGGAAATAAGAGGGAAATGTTGCACACTGCATTACTCCACTGCTTTTGTCTGACAGCTTTAGTTACTTCTCAGATTACAATTTTACATCCCCTTCCAGTCCAGTGAAAACCATGTCTCTCCAGATTTGGTCATTTTGAATGTATGTGATAAACTTAAAGGCTTGAGAAAAAATGTATCTTCTTCTTATGCTATATAAACTAAACTATATATAGAAGAAGAAGAAGAAGAAGAAGAAGGGATATGTGTGCTGGGGGTATTTCTGGCACAGTGACCCCCTGCCCTCCTCCCACCTACCAAATATTCCCTGCATGCAACTCTGTGTAAAACCACTCTGAACCAAGTTTGATTGGTTCAGATGTGATGTTTTTGTACTACTTGTACAGGAGTATATATTATTCTGTCTCAGTTAATATTTGAAGGGCTGTGTCTTAATATCTATACTGCCCAATATTGGTGTTTTGGAACTTTTTGCCTAATAGAAATGAACAATTTTGCCCTGTCTTCATCTGCTGATGCTGTATTTTCTGACAAGTTTCTCAAGCTCGTCCCTCTGGTTGTCCAAACAGCAAAAAATCGTTGGCAAAAGCCACACGTGTTTGTGCATGCAGAGTTTGTGCTACAAGCATGCTACTACCCAGAAACAGGAAATTAGAGCTGTGGGACCTCACGGGTTTTTAGACAGAAGAGTAACAGAATGATTGGGAAAGGATCCATTCCACTTCACATCTGCTAACAAGCACTGAAAGTTGTTTGTGGCCAAGACTAAGTGATAACTGATACCTCCCCAATGGACAGAAAAAAAGCATACAACCACCTGAATACTCCTTGCAGCTGCTCATTAAAAAATACGCACATCATGTGGGAAACAAGTGAGATGAGAAACAAAATTTGACTGCACAGTGCATCCATTCCCTTGGCACCTAATTTCATGGAACAGACGTGAGAGAGATAAAATAAAAGTAGTGAAGGCAACAAAATGGTTTCAATTACCATGCTTATGCTCATTCCCAACCCACAGTCAAGCAATTGCATGTTGTCTTTGTGTGAGATCATGAAGTCCATTAATATTGAAAAGTCTCATTTTAATATGCTGCAGGTGATTCTGTTGCTATTTTAATTTTACAGTCTAATTAGAAAAGTTAATTATACTTCTTTTCCCTCAAGGTGATATGGTTCTACGGCCAGGAGAAACAGCTTTACTTCTCCAGATCCAGATGCTGCTGAGCCTGTGACTGTTGTGTGCACTGTTTTATTTGTGTGGGATATCTAATAAAATGTTTTATAGTGTTGAGGTGACATGACGTGCTAATCTGATAAATGGAGACCAGAGAGTTAGAGCACAGGGTTGTGTTCATTGTAGAGGAGAGGCTTTTACTGTGGCTTTTATTGGAAAGGTCGACTCTGTGAACAGACAGCACGTGAAGGTCAGAGGTGATCTGCTGGTGGCCGGGGATAAAAAGATGTAAGGCTCACCGACAGAAGAGATGTCAGCGAAAGGATCCTCCCCCTCCTCGGCACCAATCAGGTCGCTTTTACCTTTCTTGGCTTTGCCTCGTTTCAGGACTGTACAGAGACGAGCACAGACAGGAAGGGAAACATTATCATGCATGAGTCAAAGAATGCAATACAGTAATGGTCATAAAGGAATGGTGCTTTTCTGTTTTTTGGATTCTTTAACATAAATGTATGACAGTGAAGAAGTCAATTATAGCAGGAAAAAGCAAGCTTTTTTCAACTGTATTTCAATGAAACAACCCTCATCTCAATGCAAGGTATCATGTATGTGTCCAAAGTGGAGGGGTGAACTAATTGGAAACTATGAATAGCAGGCATCAATCTTGTTTTTCATTTGCTGATTTTCTGCCTTCTTGCTTGAAGCCAGCCTTGGAATGAAAAACGGCTCCCGCAACACGAATGTGATCGTCGCGTGACCGGCTCCGTGTCACCGTAGCGATGGGGTCATTCTCCAGATCTACAATCCTGCATCTCCCCTAGAAAAGGCTGAGCCACTGCGACTGAGCAACACTTAAGCAAACTGTTCCTAATCAAATGAATCTCGTCTGTAATTGACCGCTCAGAAAACAAGTACAACAATCTGCTGGTGCAGTAAGAAAGTCTTGATTCCAATTGAAAGCATCTTGTTTCAAGAAATTTCTAAATTTGTATCATGAAACAAGACAGAATAAGGCAGGTCACTGCACTTGACATGAAATATTGTTCCAGGGTTGTAACATGGTTCATTTAAAATCATTTTATCACACTGGCTGATGTATTTTAACTTTAAAGTTTCAACTAAACAACAAAAATTGCTTGATAAGGACGTTTGCATTGAAACCCAAGAATAATTTGCTGAGTAAAATTTTAGAAGGAAAGAAAATTTGATTGAATTTCACAATTTGAATTAACTGGTTTTCATGCCACTCCTTATATTTGAGGGGGTAGTTACACATGTAGAATTGTTTTTATAGGGTTTTTCCAAATCCCTAGTATTTTGAAAAATACAGCAACATCCCAGTTTGAAATATTCAATCCAGAGGATAATTTCCTCAATGTCTTATCTCCAGAGACTGAGGGAAAGGTGGATAAATCGTTTTAGAACAAAGAATTTTTAAATGACATCTACTGAGTTAGACAGCTATGATTGGCACTTTGCTCCACTACTACCTGTCATTCATCTGACAAAGGGCCACTCACATTTTTTTCTGCTCTAACAACATCCAAATGGTTTTTCTCCAGCTGTGGATTCAGACTACTTAATCCCTGATACGTAGCTAATTGAAAAAATAACGGGGCTGTGTGCTGTCACTTTACTGGAAACATTGGCATGGATGTGTCCATTTATTAGCAAATGCATTTCCGTGTGTGTGTGTGTTGCTGAGTGTGGTATAGTTAACAAATCCAATCAGACTGAAGCTGTAAATCCCACTAATTAACCCTTGCCTCAACACCGGGCCTAATGGACCGACGTCATCACCAGAAAGACAGAGAGAGGGAGAGGCCGAGAGAGCAATGAAAACCAATGAGCTCCTTTAACAGTGAAATAAAGACAACTAAGGTACAGAGTGGAAACCATGATCACCATTCAAATAATTTGATCATATGTGCTCACTGAATATGATTCGCTGGCATGGCCACAAACACATTATACTAAAATATTAACTCAATTAAGGAAGTAGTTACCCATGTTTGGAGTCAATGCTTTAAAAGATCTTGTCAGAACTATAATCTATAAGGAACTATGAACTAAGAACTAAACGGTCATATATTAAGTTGCACATATGGTATTCTTCCTTTGGCATTTGGAAAAAATAGAAAGTTCAGTTCCTTTTGTACAGTACATACTATAATGATTCAGGGGAGTTTATTTTCCATTAAATGGCTCAACAAATCCCTGAAATACACTGGTGTACAGGAGCTAGGAAACAATTATCTCAAAGAATGAAAACAAGGAAACTCACTCATTTATTTGTTATATCTGGTTTGTTTAATCTGTGAAAAACCTGGTGTAAGAATAACAAATTGTTGAAGGTAATGTCTGGTTGTCAATGTGAGGCTGCGAGGCAACCAGTAGAGACTCTTCTTCAAACAGAATTTGACAGTTTTCCACCACCTGTTTTAATCTAATATCTAAACTATATCAACATTTATCAATGTGCCTCTATGAGAAGGAATGGTATCTGAAACAGACTTCATGTATGGCATAGTTTCTCAAAGTGCAGCCCAGAAACATTTTGCACTACACCTGAATGTGACATAAAATGCTTGCATTATATTTCAATCATCCGCAGTCCATTTCAGTGCTTTTACCTTCAGCATCCCGCATTATAATCCACTACTCAGCTACTGTTTCACACTGTGCCCCCCTATCAAGCATCAGACAGCTTAGGGATGACAAGTTGTAAAAGGCTACTAGTTGCATGGCAACTAGCTGTACCTTGCGAGTGTCACGGGAACGACGTTCCGTCATCAACGCTAGTGCTGTTAGCTAAAGTTAGTGGCGGCAAGAGGGATGGAGCCAGGCGAAGGACAACTTTGACCAGAAGGACTGAGCACCATAAGTCTAAGAGACGTTATAATGATTTAGTTAGAAATGCATATTAATTGTGACTTATTATTCTTATTATTATTATTATCATTATTATTGGTAGTAGCATGTTTTACTTTAATATGGTTAGCTCCTATGACTACCAAGAGTGAAAATCTCTCTCTCTTTAACTAAACTGCTGTTTGATAAATGAATGATTGGTTTTGGAATTATTTTGTTTTCTGTGTGCATGTTTCTTGCGCTGCCCTCAATCATATGTTGAGTGCATAAATTGGCACTCAGTCATCAAGTTTATCATCAGTAGTCCAGCTAACTGTAAGTAAACCTGCACCTTTGCTGGGGTTCAACATAAGGATGTCTTGCTCTAACAACAGGTCTGTTTTAACTAAAAAAAACATTATTTGGAATTATAAAGAGTTGAGAAACACAAAATACAGCAATTCCACCTGCAGGTCATACTTAAGTTCTAATTAAACCTACACTCAAGTCCACAGCTAAATGAGAACCAGATCACATTCATGACTGACGATTTATGATGATCAATTCTTAGATGGAAATGATGAACTGTACCTCTCTGTGCCTGATTTACCATCATCCTCCTGTGGTGATGGACCATGGTAAAGCAGGCAACAGATACTCAGCCATGTTTTCACCTGGAAGGTTTTGTTTCCTCTTGTACCACGCACCGTCCAGTGGGGACTTCTCCTCTGCAATCTCATCCTCCTCCTCCAGCAACACCTCCTCTGCAGCGGGAGAGAGGAAGGAGAGAGGGACTTTCCATCAATTTGTCGTGTTTTTTCTAACACAGCACATACATGCCAGCTCTCACACTGTTTCAGAGATGAGTCTAACCTGCTTTGCAGATCCACTCCAAGTATCCAGTGAGCTCTCTCTCGATCTGCTGCTGCCTCCGAAGCTTCAAGAACTCCTGCCTCTTCTCCACACGCTCTCTCTCTTTGGCAAATTCTCTGTTAAAGTACATAAAACGTGTTACATACATAAAAAGAGTAAATAGATAGCTAAATTCTGCCAGGAGAGAACCTGAATAGTCACAGCAACAAACAGGATCGTGACTATAGGTTCAAACGTTCATCTGAAGAATTATTAACTGTAGTGTTCAGATGACAGCAGAGCAGTGAGGGCAAGAAAGAGGAAAAAGGCTGTTGGCAGAGTTAGAGCTGTGTTAGCAGATATTTCTGAAGCTTAAGAACACTGAAATGTGTGGCTGCAGAGGAAATACAGGGGAGTGTCACGTACTGGTGATCTACTGTGCTTGCTTGACATTTTTGCAAATACGCTTATTTGCCTTCTTGCCAAAAGCTAGATGAGGAGATTGACACCACTCTGATATCTGTAGCCAAAGCTAAATGAGAAGCTACAGCCAGTAGACAATTATCTTAACCTGGCACAAAGAATGAAAGCAGGAAGAAGCAGCTAGCCTGGCTCTGCCCAACCGTCTACCAGTACCTCTAAAGCTCCAAACTGTTGTTGCTTGTTTTTGGCTTTACTGCATTTTGAAATCACGAAATGATGCAAGTTGATGTCATGTAGGCACTTGTGTAGTTTTTTTTCTATTTATACCCAAAAATCACCAGGCATCCATCACACCATGTGACATGCTCCATGAGAGAGTTGTACAGTCTGACACACTGGGACAAAGATTCTGTATGATCCGTCTCACACTATGTGACAAGCAATGAGCCCGCGAGATTGCTGTTACTGCACATGTTATAGAGGCCTTACTACTACTAGATCTATCAAAGGGACAACCACTGTGCCTGTATAGTACAGTAGAATATATTGGACTATTTCATCACAGCAGGTGAGAGGAGGCTCTTTGTGACCACAGACACAATGAGATGGACAGACATCAGGTCCAAGGGCACAGGGGAGCAGGAGGATTAAAGCCACAGCGAGAGGCCTTTTCATGACACATGACGATGGCAGCGACAGATGATGAGTGAGGGAAAGTAAAAAGCTACATTCTGAGTGAGAGAGGAGAATAATCTGTTGATTTATTCAATTCACCCTCAACTAAGCATTTTCTCACAAGCTATGAGATAACCTTTGTCTCAAATGCAGTTAATAGACAGGTAGGATACTGTCTAGAAGCCCTTATTCTAGACATTATTGATCTTTTCATAATGCTTTTGCTTTCCATTTCTGCAGATTTCCCAAGAAAGATACAGAAAAAAATCCACAGCTGTGCGCATACATAACAAATAAACAATAATGAATAATCAGCCATCACGTCCAAACCCAGCTTGGAGTAGACCAGGACTTTGTATCTGCGTCATGAGATGACTTACCCTGACAGGACACCCAACACCAGGTTGAGCATGAAGAAGGAGCCGATGATGATGAGAGGGATGAAGTAGAGCCAGTTCCAGGTGTTTCCTGCTACATCATTGGTCTGGACAAAAAAACAACACAGTAGAAAGTAAGAAGACAGTTTCTGCTTTTCTAAGAATTGAAGAGCAAGAATAACCATTACGCCTATATACAACACATATATAGAATTAATTTGTCATTTCATCCATATGTGTAAACAACATTTAGATTCACTTAATGCTGTCGTGTTGATAAATAAAATAAATAAATGAAGTCTGAAACCTAAAAAACACAAATGAACTGAACTGACAATGATACTACCTGAATTGTCAGATATTGTCCTGAAATCACATTTTAAAATAACTTGCGTATTGTATCATTACTATATAATCTGTATGCTTAGTTTAAATTAGAAAGACTCATTTTAGTAAGAAATGGTGAAACATTTCTCAAATAAACAGCAAAGAGAGTCTTGCCTGGTTTTCAATGAACCAACTTGAACTGACAGTGTATGAATGTTTTATCCTAGTTTCCCATTTCTTATCTACAGCTGTGAGTAAGAATGTATATATATATATATATTTTTTTTTTTTACTTTGGCTGACTGAACAAAAACTTTTAACAATGTGCCTCATTAGAAACACATTCACAACTTTTCTATTTGAAAAAAGCAATTAAAGAAGTCTCTTGGTCATCTCTGTGAGCCTCCTACCAAACAAACCCACTAACAAAAAGCTCAGTCTGCTATCACGGCAAAACAACTGTTTAATTCAACACGAGTAATGGCTCAGAAACATCCATTTCCAATCAACTGTCCTGTTGAAAAACAAATAGGTGTGATCATCCAGTCTTTCAACATAAGCCATCTTGACTGGGGTTGGTTTAATGACTTTCACAAACAGTACAGTGTGCACACTTCTACTGTTGCTTTTCACTTGTAACACCTCAACATTAACCCATGTTATATTACGCTAAATATTAAATATTACACCCATATGTGATTGTTGAACGTGCCGTTAAAACACCATGGGCTCTCCACCGCCTGGCTGCAGGGATTCGCTCCCATTCAGCCTGCCATTCAACGGTTTGAGTGAGGTTGGGCCCTGATGTTGGTCTGGGTCATAGTTGGTGTTTGAGTTAATCTCAAAGATGTTTGATGAAGTTGAACCAGTAAAGTTCCAAAACAAACTGAGATCATCATCCCTTTATGGACTTTCAACAAACTGTTGCCACAAAATTTCTTGTGCTGTAAAGATTTCTACGGTGGCCCACGGGGCTCAATGGACCACAACATAAGGAAACACAATTTGACAACACATGCGCAGCATTTAGAAAACACGTTGCAAATACAGAAAGCAACAATGGAGGAGTTTCCAGAGGACACCAATGCAGAACACAGCTTGTACATGCTTCATCTAAACATGATTTGTGACTCACAAGGTCAAATCTGTCCATCATCCGTTTATGTTTATGTTGCGGCCTGACTTCTGCTACTGCTCTACTCTGTGCATGTGCAGAAAAAAAAAAAAACAAGACTCGCAATGAATGTTAATGTTGCTCAATGTAAGTTAATAAGCAACATGTTGGCTTCATGAGTGTTATGTTTACAGCTTGTTCTCCTTGACCAAGTGGTCAGAAATCAATTATTACTGCCTTGATCTTTACCAGTTTTGTAATACTCAGGCAATTTTTTTTTACTGGAATGACGAAAAACAGAACATAAATGTATCTTAAAATTGGTCCAAAACACTGTGTTGTAGTGGTTACACATTTTTTCACTGATGCCCAAAACCTACTGTGTCCCATACTTCTGTGCAGAGCGAGCAACAGTCTGTCAGCTAATATTTATGCTTGTTTCTCCCTGGGGTTCCGGGGTTCAGCACCCTCCATGTCCCGCACAGCGGCCTGTTAGCGGGGGACGGACCTGCGGACTGATTGGCTGTGTGAAGCACAGTGACATTTTGCAGACGCCAGTGTCGGAGCGCTGCCACATGCTGGCTGTAATTGTGATGGGAGGTTCAGGGTGGCTGAATCAGCAGGCTGGAGATCTATATTATGCACCCAGGTATGCGAGATGAACACATACACAGAGTCGCACACCCTCTATCGCAGCTGTCAGAGAAGGAGCAGCCCACACACCAGGATAAATGGCTGACATAAGCTTCCCTGTGTTGCTCTGCCTTATTTCCTTTTCTGCATGTCCAACATCTCATCACTGTTTCATCATATTACCACTCAATCTTTGCATCTTTCTCTGTGTCACTCCCTCTCGTTCTCCACATTTGCATGAACATCCTCTCTCTCCCTTGATTCAGTTCAGTTTAACAAAGCAAAAAGAAAAAGTTCAACATTTTGGGAAATATGCAAATTTGCTTTCTTTCTAAGAGTGAGATGAGAAGATCTATGTCAATCTCATGTCTGTGCATTAAGTATGAAGCTGGATCCAGGATGTCGATAGCCTAGCTTAACATAAAGAATGGAAAGCAGGGAGATACAGCTAGACTGACTCTGTCCAATGCTCAAAAGCACATCTAACAACACCTCGAAAACACTCAGCGTTTTTGTGCGTTTAACCCTTAGATGAACAGGTTTTAGGTCAAAGTTTTCATGCTGCCACTATCTCTTGGTGAACAGCTGGATGCAGTGATTGTGCCTCAGCTTCCACAGGGTTTGTCGTCGCCGTGAGGTGGGCTTTATGGCCTGAAATTCTACTTTTTTGGTTCAGTCCCTAAAAAAGGTCCCAATAACTAACTATACAGTACCTGTCAAGCACCAAATGACAGACAACGTTAGTAAACTATTAGCTGAACAGAGTCAGACATTTCCCTCTGGTGCAGGTAGAGACCATAACAGAGCTAAAAGGAGGATTGAAACACCAAAACATGCTAATGCATTTATCTTATCAACTTTATAAGGTGGTAATAAGTCTGTGTTGTGCTTAAAGCGTGTTGTGCTGCACCGAACTGGTGAAGTCGTCCTTTTCTTTTCTTTAAATGATCTGTGTAAATGAGACATTTGGATAATTTTGTATTGTGCATCCGAGGTGACATGCAGCTCTCTTTTCTGTTTGCAGAAACAAATATCCTACATCTCCCTCTGGGGAACCCGGAATGCCTGGTGTGGAGGAGAAAATGAAGTGGAAATGCACTCTGTTGCATCAGCTTTCAGTCCCACAGTCAGCTGGTGAGTTTTCTCTCCTGTTGACATGGCCTTAATTCTTCAGCTGACTGCTCAGGAAGACGAGCGGAGTTCAGTTGAGCTTATGCAAATGTTTTTTCAGATTCGGAAACACAGCAAGGTCGCTGCAGTGGAAGAATTGCTGGTTTTCTCCAATTTAAGAGGCTGAATAAGCTCAACGTAATCAAGCACAAACAACCTGATTTTGTAATACTCCTGAGGATAACTCATTGTGTTTGGTTGTTTCTCTTCAAAGAGAAAAAAGTTTGGAAATTAAGTGTTTATTTCAAATGTTAGTATGATCACTAAAAAATGTAATCAACAATACACATGATGGATTTTAAAAATCAGCCGCTTTTTCTTGTATTTTCAAGAATTTTTCATTTTCATTAATGGGTATTTTTTGGGGAAATCTTGCTTACGGGAATAAATGTACAGTTGCCCAAAGAACAAAGCAAAAGTATCTTTTTTAATGGTGACAGAAATGGCTTTTGTCACTATCATGAATGCTAGTACCATCAATCAGACTGGGATCAAACTATACAACATCAGCAGAATAGTCCAACAGACGCACTGGAAATCGAAGTGTCTGGCAAGACAGTTCTCTCATTTTATCTGTAGAGGCCTGAACGTGTAGATCAGCATGTCAGATTCATTTGTTAATTTTCTTTTGTCTACAGTGTGAACCAGGACACACAGACACCGTGAGTGTTGATATTCCTGATGCTGAACATCTGTGTTTGGCCCCTCCTGGACCACCACCTTTGCACGTTATGCAGGTGGTGAAATACAAATGCTGCTATAGATTGGCTATAAATAAGATATAAATAAATTATGGTGTGTAGTCTAATCCAGGAATTCTAAAGAGAATGGAGAGGACTATGGCCTCTGGGCAGCATGGAAGGACATCCATCACTTCAATTTATCATATGTGACTACTTGATGGAGGGTGTGATCCAGTATTCTATATAACAAACAGCCTCTGGCACCGCCAGGCAAACACATCTGTGGTTCCATCTACATGTAATTCATATATTTAGGATGTGTGCGTATGCGTGTCTTGCCAAACCTCTCCAGTTTGCTTCAAGGTGTTTTAATGAATTTTGAATAAATCCTATAATCTGCAGCTTTACAATCGATGTTGAAAAACTAATATTTGTGTTTAATATGCAGTGCATTCCACACTAAATGCCACTACTTCTTGTTATCTGTTTTATCTTTTACATTCCTATGTCTCATTTTGCATATTACAATATATTCTAAGATGTAAACAGCAGTTTACATTTAATAATTTACAGATTTTTGTACATAAGTATTATCAAAGTCTCAAACGCTACATGTGACAACACCCACAGCCCTGATTTGGTCTTGAAAATTTGCCTATTACTCAATATAAGAACATATGGTATATAGTCTGTATATGTCATTTAAATGCATGAGCTGATTAGTTCCTCTTACCTTTAAATGCACTAGTATGGAGCCTTGCAACGAGATGAAACCATGCTGTGTGCACAGCAAGAGATCAAAAACAGGGCATATGGCAATCAAGGCCACTGGCTATACTAATTTAGTTCATTACAAAACTGCTGATGCACTATGTTGCCTTTAGCAAGGTACTTCTAATGACCCCATATGTTGAAGTATAATGCGATGACAAATATAAAAAACAAACCCTAGAGTAAAATGTAGTCATGATCATAATAAGCAAAAGGTCTGTTTATTCAAAAACAATAAAATACACTGAAATATAGGCAAAATTATTGGTAACCCACCAAATTCTATGGTGCTTTTAAAAACTTAAATACTCTGAAAACCACGTGCCACCACAAAGCCCACACATTTATCTAAATTTGTTGTGGTTAATGTGTAGAAGGTTTTAATCTTCATCAGTATCTGCATCAAAATACACAACAGTAACAAACAACTGTGATGATTTTTGATTGATTTGATTGACGATGCTTTCGGACTAAGGTTGAGTTACCCCAATTGTTAGAGAACGCCTTTATCCTGTCTGGAAATATAAGAAATTCTAATTGTGCAAAGTTGCCAGGCTCACGACCCGTCCTCCTTGTGAACGCAGGTACTCAAGTCTTTGACTAAAAACAGTGCAGACATGTCAGAGTCTGAGAGAAAACCATCATCCTATGAAGTGTCTTCACTGAACTCAGCTGCTCCTGTTACTAACTTCGTTTGCAACAGGTGCTAATATAGGTAGTAAGAAGAGACTGTAAGTACAACATTGCCACATGCCATGTCTGTTTTTGCTACTAATTCAAGAAGGATGGCCAGTTTTAGTGAAACTAGCTATATTGTATGCCATTTGAATTACCTTTTTTGTATGAATGTTATGGTAGTCATGGTAAAACTGAATCAGATCAAAACAGTACCTCTATGTTGGAGGTAAAACGATGATACCCCATAAAAATAGCCTCCTACAGTTTGTTGATATCTGATAACAAACTTTAGGTGATGACTTATATCCACTGAGCTTGATGCTTTTCTATGAGTTCACTTGATATTGTTATTCCACCTCTGTTATTCCCATGAGTCATTGCTGGCTGACTGCTTTCAATGATCAGTGAGGAAAAAGCAAAAGCTGACACATAATTTGGAGTCATGCATCATGCAGTTGCAGTGTGACAGTGTACTCCCACTCTCAGTTTACAGTGCTGCCACCCCACATGCACACCACACACACTCACACTTTTTCTGATGGCAAGGAAAGCCTGCCGAGTTGAAGACAGCCACTCTGAATCAGTTCTGCAGCTCTTAACAGTCCTGAAACATTCGCAACAAGCAGCGGTGACTGTGCTCAACAGCTTTGGTGGCACAAAGACCAAAAGGTCCTCAGAGAGCTGCTTGAAGAGAAGAATATAACAAAACTGTTTTCTGGTCATCTCTCTCAGAGTCCACTATTTTTCTCTTTTGACAGTGAAATAATTTGCTGCAGGCTAATTTTAGTGATATTTAATCAGGCAGTTTGACTTCAAAATGCTGACCACTTAAATGTGGATGCAAAGTGCCTTTCACATCAAACTACCCAGAGAGTATCACAAGCTGAGGTCCAGTATTGAGACCAATGCATTTTAAGGTTTTTTACCTCACTGGTATCTCTTCTACATCCTAAGTGTAGTGGCGCCTCTAAAAAGGATTTAGGATTCTAATCCTTGCATGATGATGTAATTTCAGGAATCCTATATTACACCTGTCTTATATCAGATTTATTTTCCGATCTAACAGATATTAAAAACGAAGCCTCCGCGAAGTCGTATTTTTTTTATACGAGTGATGAATCTCTTCTTCTGTCTTCTGAACTTCACTTGCACTGATGTTTAGCCTCGTTGAGCTGAGAGTTTTGGTTTCACGGTACATTTACTGTATGGTTCAGTCTCATCAATTTTGTTTCCAGCAGGCGGCTGCAGGCAACAAGCTCCCATTAACCAGCTGAAATCTAACTGCTCAGCACCCAACAGAGGCACTACAGGAACAGTCAAGGATGTTCCTACAGGCAAACACAAGCATACAACACGTGCATATACACACTGACCTGGACTTGAACAACTTCAATATTCTTTCTATAATATCAACTCTCCAACTCGCTACCGTACATCCACTGACACTCAAGGACGCACACACAGCCATGACTGAATGTTTACTCAGTGTCCAACTGTCCCTCTGTGCTGCTCTATTTTTATGAGGATTTGACAAGTACCATGACTGCCCTGACAGCACAAGACATCACCTTGACAGGGTCAAGGAGCATCTTCTATTTGTAAACTGTGGCTCAGAGGTAGAGCAGGTCATCTGCTAATTAGAAAATCGCCAGTTGGATCCCTGGTTTCTCCAGTCTGCATGTCGAAGTAGGCGAGATACTTCAGAGTGTGTGTGAATGGTTAGTCTGCCCCTGATAAGCACCTTGTAAAGTAGCCCCTGCCGTCAGAATGTATATATGGTGTGAATGGGTGAATGTGAATGTAGTGATGAGTGGTTGAAAAGATAAGACGAGAGCAATACAAGTTCAGTCCATTTACCATCTAAACCACACAGCTATGAAGAAGTGAGAGGAATGTTGTGACCTGTGACCACTAACATGTCACATACACACATTAAACCACTCAAACCCAAACAAAACTCAATAAGGAGATGCCACAATGCAAAAATCATCAATATATTAGATCAATACATCCGACAGTGAACAACATGTAGAACAACAATCGATAACACAGCTATAACAGCAGGGGGATGCACAAATACTGAAGAAGTCAATATTTTTTATTGTCTTGTTTTGCTTGAAATGTAACTGATTTATTCAAGTAATACTAACTGAAAAACAGACCAAGGCAGTGTCCTCTTTATTTAACAATATTGTTTTAACAAAGTAAAATAGGTCTGAGGGGGAGGAAGTGGGATATTTTTGGTTGGACAGGTTCAAAATGTACTTACTCTTGTTAGTTTCTACCTTTAATCTGCTGCATCAGGACTATGTGGATTTGGTTTGCTCAGATTGGATTGACATCTTGGCAACAGGAGCAGGCAGCACTGATGTATTTAATTCTGAGTGGTGCATAAAACTATGTGACATTTGCTTTTTCCAACAGAGCTACACCCTTTCCGAGCCAAACAGAGCACAGAGAAAAAGCATAAATGGATAAAAATGTTAAGCATCACGCAGGATCCCATCACTTAAAGTAAGAAGCTGATTGAGATAAAACTTTTAGGGACTTGAATACTTATTTCAAATAAGAGAAAATACAATACTAAGAAATGTGTAAATTTCTTGCAGTGTCAAGCCTGAACATGACACAGCTGAGGTAATTAGGGATGCCTCTAATTTGGTGGCTGCCGTTGGGTCACCAGAAGAGACAGGAGAAATGTAATAAAATCACAGAGCATGAGACATTATCAGCGCTGAGAAACCACCCACACGACAGTGTCACTTCCCTGCTGACTGGCTCAGAGCTAAAGCAGCGTTCACAGTGTGAATCAATGCAAGCCTTTGCTGTCTTTTGTAGATCATTGCCACAGCATTTCTGCAAAAAGAGAGTGTATAGTGGAGACAGATGCTCATGGCAGAATTATGTCAAGATGATACCTGAGTTTTGTAAAAGCTGTGAAAGACTGTGTTTTGAGGTTTATTAAAGTCTCTTTAATAAAATACAAATTCAAGTTCAAATTTGTAGAAAGATGGGCCTCAATATTTTTGTTATTGATTGATTTTATCTAATACTTTAATGTGACTACAGGAATTTATTATGAGGTGTTTATACGGAGAATTAAAAACACAAATTAAAGTGAGCTTTGACTAATCTGGTGTCAGCCTAAAGGGGATTGTTATACATGCAGCACATTAAAGAAATCAATAATTTCACATAAAATACTGATTTTAAAATGGTTTTATTGCTTCCTCTGTCAGAACTGCGTCCATAGCAACAGTCTGTCATACCTGGCAACAGTCTGCTACAAAATAACAGACTGTAGAATACCGCAATCGACCAATCAGTATCAAGTATTCAACAAAGACATGTAATAAATAAATAAAGCATCCAGACAGTGACAGAATCTTCTAGAGGGATAATGCTTATTATTTTTCTCTGCATGGGAAGTTTGAACTCCTGGATGCATATTCCACCATAATCTGGCCTCCAATGTTCTACAGTTGCGTATCAGTTAACATCCACCGTGTGGTTTAGCTGCTAAAGACGACGCTGATGGAAGGATACTTTGCTCGAGTCACAAACACAGCTCTGCAGCAGCTGGCGACGTTTTGATGATTAGCCTAAGCTGAAATCTCTCTTCATTTGCACTCCATTCCCTATTCCTCTGCTCTTTTCGTGATTAAAACATCAAGGAGGAGTGTCGACTCAGTTTGGTGGCGTTCTCTCCTTTCCAAGCTCTCTCACTGGGTGTGAACACTTGGTTTTCATCATGTACTGTTTAAGTAAGTCTACCTTATCAATTAAAAATGTGCTTATTAATGCTTTCCAAATTACCTGCTTTATATGATGATATGGTAAGGTTTGGTTTAGGTAAAAGTTTTATTAAAGCCTGTGGTCAGTCGAAATAAACTCACGCTGACTTGCAAGGAGACAGGAAAGACATAGTGAACCAATGTCCATGGAACCACCTCCTCCTTCAGAGGTTCTACTTCTGCGTCCTATAACTGCTTACATGACTACAAGAGGAACTGTACCATTTTTCTAGTGAGGAAAGTCTCTCGACAGTCTTTCATGTCTCACTGGTACCTCCAACAATATGCTCACATCATCAGAGTGCCATTGTCCCTCTGAATGTGCCCTCATTGTCACCACTCCCTCCAGCAGAGGAAAAACGTGGCAGACAGCAGTGCTTCGTTCCACTACATCAGCTGCTGGGAGACCACAGGATCCGAGGAAGTGGTCTCCGGGGGAGTTGATGTTATGAGGGAAATGGGGGGAAGGACGGCAGAGGAAGCAGGATGGTAATGACTGGGAGGATGGGGAGAGGTACTCTGCATTTTCCTTTGCACCATTAGAGAGGAAAGTCTGAGCGATCCCCCTCGGGGTAGAGGTAGCATAGTCATCAATCTGCAAGGTTAGCGCTGGGTTACAGGAGAGTATATAATCCACAGAATAGAGCCCCCGTCTGGATGCTATTCTGGCTTCAAGATGTTATTGACTTTACCCTCCCCCCAGCTTCAGTGCCAAGAGTGCATCTACATTTGTGGACTCAGGATATTAATGCGTTACATACAGGCACACTCCACTGATTTCACACAAATACTCTTTTCCGCCATATAACGTTGTCATGGTTTCTCCTTTTATTACAACTGTGTGCCACATTCTTTGGGGGAAACTTTGTGGAACACTTCGGCCCTGTTCAGATGGTGACTAACAGGTACTTTCAGGATGTGCTAACAGAACTATCAATTAAAATGCATCAAATGAATATGTCATCAGTTCCTAAAGACTATAAATAATAACCATCATTTACTACTCCATCTGCATTGATGTTGGAGTGGGCATGTTGGACGAGCAAGCCCTGATAAGCATTTGGGGGCAAAACAGATATGACTTAAAACAGTACTGAAGTAATAATAATAATAAAACAAATAAATAAATGCAATATGCACAAAGGTTTAAATCACAAGCCAAAAATGCATTGGGTGCCATACTGGGCCTCGACACACCCTGTATTTCTTAAGTTAGCTAGAAACAAGTCGGAGACAAAGGATGCTTGAATGACAACTTTCTTCAAAATTTTCTATACAGCAACACCCATGAAACACAGCGGCAGAAAAACGGCTATAAAAATAGACAAGCGTGGACGAAATCGACACCGCTGTATATGACAACTGGGCAGTTACTTGCCTCTGACTGGTTAGAGCAGAACACCACAAAACACCTCCCTTTTCCACAGCACATCTGCTAAATATGAATACCACGCCTGGCTGGATTATCAGGATATGTTTAACCCATGGCTTAGTTTGTCACACCATTTAGAAGGAACGTACATGTTTATGTATTATGTGTTTAGCTACCTGCAGTGAGAGAGACCTTGCACATGGATTCAGAGCTGTGATTAAACTGTTTTTTGAGGAGTCCTGCATGCTAATGCACACCTGTCAGCCTGTCAGAAACCTGATGTTCCACTGCCACAGTGAGTGCGCCACCACAGGCTTCAACAGACAGGTGGATGTATTGGTGTGAGCCGGGTGCCTGCAAGGTGTTACACTTCACTGAAGCTCTTCAAGAACTGTGAAAACACTCTCCAATGGGCTCAATACTGTCTGCATGTTGTGAAGTAAAACCTGAAGAGCAGCAACCAGACCAATCAGACACCCCCAAAATGAGCTACATCTGCCTTAATGGCATCTGTGAATGACCTCTACGAGGCCATGAGAAATGTCTCCCACCTCTCCCACCAAGAAAGCAAAGAGAGAAATCAAAGAGAGAAGGCTGGAAGGTGACATTCCAAAAAGAGAATACCTGGTTGACAATGTCAGAGGGAAGAAATGAAAAAAAAAGTCCAAAAGTAAAATAACTTTTGGATCAAAAGGAATGTCTTTGAGCAGAAATGAAAAGAAAAAGACTGAAATACAAAAGAAAAACTACTAACTGAGAGAAAAGGCATTCTTGGATCACAGCAGCAAAGGCCTGCAGAGCTTAGGATAATGAGCTAGAAAAAGCTATTGAGTATGGAGTGAACCAATGAGGAAGAGCAAAAAGAAGAAGAAGAAGCAGGAGGAAAGATGGCTCTATAAGTGGCTCAATGTAGTGAGTTAGCTGCTATCTCCTGGGAGGAGAAGCAGAGGGAAAATGAATGAAAGCAGGAAAAGGAAATGAGGTGTTTAGGGGATAAAAGAAGGAAGGGAGAGTGAACTGAATGTAACATTTCCTCTTACAGAAGATAACGGGGTGAAAATCACACCATAAAATATGCAAACAACAACTAAATAATTTGCCAAGTCAAACGTAATGGATCAAGAATAATTGATCATATTTCACACTCAGCTGATTCACCGTGGCTGTATTAACTTTGACTAAAGAAAAATGCATGAAAAATGCAGAGTTTTGGAAAAATAAATCTATCAATATTTCCCACTAGTCCAGGGAAGCATGTGAAAAATGTCTTTAGTAAAATTCTTTTCAAAGAGCTGATTAAAAAATGGTCCCATCCCACCAATAATGGCCAAAACTATTGTCAGGAATCACAATGCAATGAGGGATTGATGTTTTTCTAAAACTGGATATTCTTACATTCTAATTATATACACATATATATATATATATATATATATATATATATATATATATATATATATATATATACACATATATATACACACACACACACACATATATATACATACATATACACACACACACACACACATATATATACACACACATATACATATAAAAATAATTCTCCATCCGCCTTTCCCTTACAGAAACCCCTGCACCAGATGCAACTTTTGAAACTTTTCGCGACACTGGAAATCTGTTTCTTAAATTTAAATGGAAACTTGTGTCATATTTTCTCATTTAGCAGGTACTGCTGATCCAGTAAGTGAGGCTTACTGTGTATTTAATTTTGCATACATTGTTTGATGAGAAGAAAAAACAAAAAACAAAAAAAAAAAGCTCAGAGTCAGACAGCCATTGTGGGATTGGCCCAGAGACTTTGCAGTTTTTTAGTTCTGCTTGGCTGGACTTCTCTCATCCTTTAGGGATTCTTGTTTTTCTTTTTGTGTTCTGGGATTGTGCGTTTTTAAAAGGCACTATAATGCTTTTGGCTGCCCTGAAAAACCATGGAGGTGCTGGCATTTAGATAACAAAATTGTTTGGGTTTGTGACACAGAAAAAGTATGAGAAAATTGTAAGGCCAGGGGGGATCGTCCCAGTGACCCGCTTGTCTAAGACACAAGCCACGTGGTCGTAACATCTGTTTTGTGTCCAGTTGCAGTTATATGGCATTTCAATGTTCCCCTTTCCAATGCTTTTCTCATCATACACGCTCCCAACTGACCACCTCCTAAATTAATCTAATGTAAATTTTCCTTTCCTTTTTTTGTGTCTCTATGTGAATGTTAAGCACACGAGTGGTGGAAAAATACTGTGTATGCTGAATAAAATCCAGCTCTGAATTAATTATTCATGGTTTTATAACAGTTTAAAACACCCATAGTGTTTCCTGGAGTGTTGTGGTGATGTAGATCATATGATCTAAGAATCTTAGATTTTAGGGTCCCCATAATCACAAACAATCATCTTCCAAGGACAATGGATAACCAATCTGGTCAGTAATTGTTATAATACTCTGACTAAGTGGACACATCAACAGGAAATCCTTATACTTGCCACTAGTGAGTGAAAAATAGCTGTGCAAAGGTTGTAAGATTAAAGATGTTGATGAAGAAATGTGTGAGAAAAACAGACAGCATGAAATCAAGCTTTACTACAAATACTAACATTCCCTTCATAGCATCTTTAGTGAATATAGACTCACGCTGTAGAGGATGTCCACCCAGCCCTCCATGGTGATGCACTGAAACACGGTGAGCACCGCAAACAGGATGTTGTCGAAGTTGGTGATTCCAAAGTTGGGTCCAGTCCAGTACTCTCTGCACTGGGTCCCGTTGGGACACGTCCTGGCCGGGGGTTCCAGACCACAAGGAAAGTCTGCAGCTCTCTCACCTGACCAAAAGAGACAAAAAGAGAGATGTTTTCAGGTGATTTTCACCTTAACCTATTTTTATCTAATCTAAATGGATTGATACATAGATCTCAAAAGGGACTGAATGATGGAATAATTCCAGTGCACCTCATTGCATACAGCGTCTGTGTGGGTCAGAACTGTAGCAGGGACAGCTAGTTTTTTCCCTGCAACTTTCTCCAGCTGCTTCATGCTACTCTGATGTGTCCTGTTATCTCCTAACAGTTAGGCATCAGTCATGCTAGCACACCCAAAGTGAAATACCTCTTAACATCCCTCCCTGGTGCCCTGCCCACTCTGCTGGTTCCTCTCAATGAAGACCATTGACCTCCTAACCTGATAATGCAGATGCAATCCAATGCAATCCAATCTCATTCTGTCAGTCATTACACATAGCTTGTGGCCACAGGTGAGGGTCAGTACAAAGATCAACGGGTACATTTAGAGCTTTGTTCTGTGGCTGACTGCAGTGGCATACTCCAACAAAGCGCCACTGATATTGCGGCTGAGGCACTTAGCCAGCAGCCGTTATCATAGCACTTCTTCTCTGCTCAAAACATCTAAAAGTTGCCTATTTGTCAGCTGCTTTTCTGAGGTTACTTCATGAAATGAAAAATAACATGGCTGTGTTGTGCTCTGACTTGATTTCCCTTGTTCTCTGTACACATTGGGGAAAAGTTCTCGCAAATAATTTCCCCTCTTGCCAAACAGGTGATACGAACTTGTCTGGCTATGAATCACATTGCAGCAGGTCATAACAGCAAAATGGTGCTCGAAAAAAAACAAAAGCTGCTTGTCAAGAAGGGGTTGAAAAATTACGAGACTAATAATAGTTTTATTGAGCTGTTTCAAATGTTCTTGTTATTGAACGCAGCTGAAAGTTTGTCAATTTTTCCAATACACATAATTTGCAATGGAGGTTGAATAATTTTGAGTGCAACTGTATGTGCTTGAGTTTTCTGGGATTATGAATCGATAAAGGGGAGATATTTCCAGAGTAATGGGGGGGTGCTGAGAGTTTGTTTAAAGGATGTGCTGGCATACACGTCAGCAGATGGGGATCAGAATAAAGAATAAATGTGCTGAGTAGAACAGATGCCTTGTGCACCCAGCGTTTCATGAGAGATACTGCCATGATCACAAGTTGTGCCAAGTTTTAACGATGATTTGCAGAGCCAGATTGCGCAGCCAACATCCCTCTGGTGTCACCCTAGTAAAATATGTCCTTCCCTTCCTACTGACAGGTGCTGTGTCAGCTGAAATCAGTGTCCACTGATGATATGGGACATCTCAGGTCACTTTTTTCCCTCTACTGGGTGCAGTAGAGTAGAGTAAATAATTAACCCTAACCCTAACAATTTTATGTATGTTTATTTTGATCAGAATTAGTTTCAATGATCTGAAAAAAATACAAATAATGATGTTGCTACACTGCAACATTCTTTTAAAAAGGATGTATATCAGAGCGCTGTGGGTTTTTAAGTATCATAGTTTGATCCAATTTCATGTGCATGTGAACAAATTTATAGGGATAGTCATAAATAATTTAGTGAACTGTCATGAGTATCATTACAGAATGTCAATGCCATGAGCAGTGCAAGTGGAAATGGGATGCTGTTAAGTTGAAAATAGTTTAAATACTCATCTGCAGAAGATCTTAAACCATTTTGGACTTTATCTATAATCTAATGAATGTCACAAGGGAAATTATACAATTCAATCCTTCTGTTTGTTTGTCCTACACAAAACTGAATTAATAACTCATGACAATAAATTTGTAACTTATCTAAAGTCTTGACAAAGACAATTAAAGAGAAGAAGAAACATTGTTCCACCACGCAAAGGACAATAAGGTCTTGAATAAGATTATGCTGGAGGGAAGGAACACCCAATGAATACACACTTGAAAAAACACAAATGTACAAACGCGCACACACACACACACAGGAAAAAAAAACACACAGCTGCCTTCATGTAGAAAGTTGTTAAGTTGTTGCTGCTACTAAGCTTAATCAAACCCTGCTGTGTCTCTGTGACTAAAGAAACTCAATAGCACACGTACTGTACATTAGCAGGCTGTCACAACTGCTCAGACCACTTTGAGCACCCTGACAGGGCAAAAGCATGCTCACACACACACACACACACACACACACGCACACAAACACCAATAGACAGATGCACATATTTTACAGCTGGCCCAGCAAATAACCCTCAAGTCACACCTTCACACTCTATCTGACACCAACAGTGGTGAAATAAAGCCTTTTCATAATTTTTATCACTGCATTACACAACTGGTAATTTCAGCCAAGCAGTCTGTTTTCTATAATTACTATAACACTGTAGTGTAATAATAACACTGTAATAGTAACCTGGCCATGTTTGATCTAAAATGGGTTTTGCTGCTATGCTTACTCACACAGGGAGGCGGCTTATCTTTCTTGCTTTTCCCTCCTTTTTATTTACACCCATTAAAGAACCATAGCAGTAAATCTGGTGGCCCCTGCATAAGCACTGTATATTTTACATTAAAGCTGACCATTTCACAAATTGTGATTGTGCGCTCAGAGTTTTTCCAGACATAAAAGATATCGCACAAGCTTCCTCAGTGCATCATGATCGTTCACCAAGCGGTTCAACGATCAGCTTTGACACCACATTGATGAAGGAGGGATAGTAAAAATGTGGTGAACCAGAGGAGAGTTGTGTGACATGTTTTGAGATGGATGGTCTTGTATTGAAGCTCACTCTGCTGTGATCCTCACTGTGTATGTGTGTTCTCAAAGTGAGGGACTGGTGGCTTTGCATTCCTTTTCAAACAAACAAAAATGAATTAGCAGATTCTTGAAACTTGTTTTAACTGTGTGTTGCCCTGTCAGGTATGACTACTGCAATACCCACACTAGCAGGCACTTCCAATGTAGGAAAAAGATGGAACTAGTGAATTGCAACCTCATTAACACCTTTTGAGGTAACATTCGATCAGGACGCTGAGTACATAAGCATCCTTATTGAGTTACAGCAGAGGCTATCAATCAAAACCTGAAGACTGTGAAATACCATTCATCAAAATCAAGATGTGAAAAATGGCTGTCAAAGACTCTGCTGTGCACTTGTTTGTTATGCTGATATAGGCACGCTGCCTGACAGAACTGGGAATGTGCAGCCACACATAAGACACAAGTACATACAACTTATGAATCATTTATGTATGCTTGCATAAATATGCGATGCAATATATGTTCTCAGCCGTAACAAATACAGGAACACAGCTGAGAGGAAAAAAACTTTTTCCTGGCATCAGCTCAGCTGATAATCAGTGCTGTTGTACAAACGTGACACAGCCAAGCTGCTGCTCTCACCAGTGTCGATCATGAAGCAGGTGGTGTGGAATTTGCCCATGTAAAACTCCACCCCGATGATGGCAAACATGACGATGGCAAAGAAAAGCAGCAGGCCGATCTGAAGCAAAGGAACCATGGCTTTCATTATGGACTTCAAGACCACCTGGAGACCTGAGAGACAGAAAACAATGGGGGAGGGGGAGGGAAGAGAGTGTGAGCAGGGCTCCGTGTATTTCTTGAAAAAGCCTACTCCGGAGGATAACTATGGTTCACTGCAGCTTGGTTTTGTTGTATTAGCCATCATGTCTATCAGTTATGATACTATTGCACAACAAGAACAAGTATTACTGAAAAACCTTTCAATTTTAAAAGTAAGGATGAAATTATAAATTACTGATGTTTTTGTAGGGCAGATAATAAAAGATTGTCTCAAAATATCAATGCACAGAACAAAAAGAGGGATGAAAAAAAATCTATAGATGTAGTTCTGCCCTTGTATTTAAATTCTTAGATAACATCGTTTGTCTGTAGTATAATCTTTCCCTTGAAATCTTGAAATGTTGAAAAACGTGACTTACTGGGGATTCCTGACACAAGTTTCAGAGGTCTCAGCACTCTCACTGCTCGCAGAGTTCGCAGGTCAAAGTCCGAACCAACCGTGGCCAGGATTCTGTACATATACACAGACACAAACACACAATATACACATTTCAACATCTGGAATGTGACACAATTCATCTTTTATTCAATAAAATGTCAGAAAACAATTTGTAAACTATTCAACTAGAACTAAAACTAGAGTAATTAATGACTGATTAACTAACAACCAAACATTTCTAAATGACCAGGGCTGCAACTAAAGCTTTTGTTTTCATTGTTGCTTAATCTGTTGACTATTTTGTATATTTATTGATCAATCTTCAAGTTTATAAAATGTCATAAAACTGTGAAAAGTGTCTAAAAGCTAAAGATATTCAAGTTATAGTAACTAAAATCATCACTGATCTGTCACTGGACTATTCGTTTCATAGACTAATCACTGCGGCACTAACTGACTGTGAGGCTGGGACACATGGGTGCCTCGGGCTTTTTCATTGATTTTTTTGACAATTAACCACGTCATTTTAACTGCAACTAACAACAAACATTTTCATCAATATTTCATCTATTTTTTATTTTTTCAATTAATCAATTTGTTGTTTTGTTTATGAAACGTCAGAAAATCTCCCAGAGCACAAGGTGATCTTTTTTTTCTGTGCAAAACCCAAATGTATTTGATTACAGTGATATAAAAATAGGAAAAGCAGTTCAGCATTCAGTGCAAATAATCTCTGCTCACACACACACACACACACACACTCAGCCTATGGGTTGATATGTATCTGATTACATTATGTGCTCTTTATATCTGCTTTTACCTACAATTGGAAGAGCAAAATACTGTGGCAGGTCCTTGGCAGGTGTGTGTGTGTGTGTGTGTGTGTGTGTGTGTGTGTGTGTGTGTGTGCGTGCTTGCACTAGCCATTGAGCCACAGCTGGCAGCCCTCATTACAGGCTGTACACAGAGGGGGAGACTTAAGTGCTCCGCTGAAACACAGAAAAAACACATGCTCTAGGCAGAGAAAGAGAGAGAGAGAGCAAGAGAGAGAAAGATGGGTGGGGGTCAACAAGAAAGTGGAGGAGGAATATAGAAATAAGAATTACAGAAAAGATACAGAGGGTAAGTCAACCATGACCAGGAATGATATTAATTTGGTCTGGACAGAGAGAGACATTCTTGTGCAATCCCTATTAAGAGAGGCCTTCCCTCATGGCTGTAGATTCACTATAGGCTGTGTGACATTTATGTAGGGATGACATACAGTACATACCTCTCCATCAGCTTTCTTACCAAACCTTTTCATTTTTAAATAAATGCAATCTGCACTGTTGTGTGCTACAGACAGACCTTGTGAACAAATGTGACCAAAGATGGTGGAGAAAGTTGATGGATTGACCAACGGTTTGAGAGTAATTCACAAGCGAAAACTAGCCTGATAATTAGACTGAGCAGCCATTTAGTTGTGCCTTCACCATTTCATGAAAAAAAAAAAGCAGATGTGGGCAGCATTCAGAGGTTTAAAGGACTGTGGCCACTATCGAGGAGGCTGTGGACATGTCTTCAGCACTGTGGTTGTTCATGTTTAAATGATTAAACGGGGGGTTTATTTTCTACAATTACACATATTACAAAAAACGTCTGCACGGGGGGGGGGGGCCAGACTGGGACCCAACAGGGAAACAACAGGGGGTATATATGTAAAATGAGTACAAGTCTTTTAAGACTGAAATGTAAAGCCCTGGTTCTTTAACTAAACTCATACTTAGAAGTTATAACATTTATTCAGTGTAATAAATTGATTCCAAATAAATAACACAGCATGAAAAAATACTCCCAACAGCCTACAGCCATGGACAGATAGTAAGACCTGGGTCCATGGACAGGCATATAAAAGTTTGCAACAACAAGAAATGCTACACTAATGCTTCATCCAGAGGGTTGATCCAGATGACCCTGGACCTGCAGTCTGTTCAGTAATCCATGAAAAACTTCTTTGGGAAGCGTCATTGGGAGGACATGGATCTACAACTTCTGTATTTCTTATATTTTGGCAACAGCTCTGTCTGAAACCAGGGTAGCGGGAAACATGTGTTTGGGTGATTTGAATGGATGAACAGACTCAGTTCTACTGACATTATGCTACGCATTTTGGTGGGAAGACGGGCCTGTAAAGTAGAGCTCATGCAGTAGTGGATGCTGATATTTTTGTATTCATTTATTTATTTTCATTTGGTATTTTTGAACAAGTTCTTTGTGCTGTTACAAGATAAGATAATTGTGTGAGGGGGTAACTCACTGTAAATACTAGGCCCAAGAAATGAAAACACATTTGAGTATAAATATTATTCTGTAACATCTCAAATGAGTATGTTTTTTAAACCTCTCTCTTAAGTAACACCGAGAGCCACAATTGAGCAGAAATTCCTCAAAGGTGCAATAGCTTTTATGTAGGGGGTAGAAATTCACACACACACACACACACACACACACACAGAAAGTAGAAAACAAGAAAGGTCGCTTGTAGCTCCCTAGTTACCAGTTGGCATGGTAACCGATAAAGCACATCTGTGCTTTATGGGAATTATCATTATGGGTGAAATCAGTCTGCTGGGATGAAAGTGGCTGCTTTCTAATATAGAACATATTGTTTTATACAAATTTCATACACAGACATTGCAGTTGATCAAATTCTATGACAGTGATGGATTTCCAAATGCTCCTTTTCATAATTTTCTCATAACTTTTCCACATGGAAATTGTGACTTTTATTTATCATACTGTTTTATAATTTTCAGTTCCATGTAGGAAACCTAGATTGAAAAATAAGCAGCGTGGGGGCAGGTGGGGGGGGGGGGCACACAGTGAGAGACTTCACAACAGTGTGTAAAGGAAAAGCCTCTAAATACCCACACATCGGCTTGCACGTGCATTTAAACTTAACTGTAAAGAATTAAATAAAGATTCCATGGGGATGAACAGCTGAACCCACCCACTAACCCCAACCCTGAAAATGCATTCTTCAGTGGACAAAACTGGATTTCAGATGACTTGCAACCCAAATTTCAGGACTGGACATCCACATGTACTATAAAACTTTGGCATTTGAGTGAGGGCAGTGATTAGAAAAAACGTTCTGTTGTTCTGGGTATGACATTAATGGACAAATGAGAGGCACGCACGTCAGAGTCTATTCAGAGTACATGAAGCTACTGTGACCTGAAGAAACAGAATGAAAAGAGGATTAAAAAAAAACATGAATCATCCCTGTGTGCTGTTTTTATATCATCCACAATCAATAACTCACTTTGTTCTGCTAAGTGCACACATGTATGTGTGTTTGGCGTGTGTGCATACTTATGTCTACGTGTGTGCACACTGGTCTGTGAAGGGATGATTTGATGACTGTGTAGACAGACAGTCGGGCAGGGAGCAGGCTGCAGAAGGAGCTATGAGTTTTAATATCCCTTTATCATCACCACAATATATCCATGTGGGCGCCAGACACTGGCACAGGAAATATGGATCGTGATGCTATCGTCTGTCACCTGCTCACACACACAGCTACATGCCACTTCTCTCTATATTGTCACACAGGTACAATCATTAAAGTATGTTGGAGCAGGTTGATTTTTTTTATCTCGTCTTCTGAGTTGGACCAAGTGAAAACGAGACAAAATAAGACATGTTCACACAGACATGCGCATGAGTACGAATTCGCATGTACACAACAAAGTAGCCATTTCCTGTGTGGTTCATCAAATATATGTCCAGATCCTGTGATTCAGCTTCAGTATAAATAGAACCTGAAATGATTCAACCTTGAGGAAACAATGGCAGAACAAGACAGAGAACAAGAGTGATTCATGCTGCCCATCAAAAGCTGTAGGAAGGAACTCTTCCTTCACTTCATTTGTCAGTTATTTTTTGTTCTTCATGCAAAACAATTGTGAAAAAATTGGCTTGTGTTAAGGGTAATTACGCTTCGCTCCTTGGTAAATGGACATGCTTTTAGAACTGAATCACACTTTGCTCCTTATAGTTCAATGGATGGACCCTCTTACACATGAATAGAAGTGTGAAGTGGCCGATATGTCAGCGCAATGGGTGACATTTCTGATGGCGTATTGAGGGCAAATTTGCAAGAAAAAATGAAATTCTGAGGTTAAAATGGTAGATATGAGAAAAACTCACAAATGCATGAGAATCTTTGTTTTTTCATCTACAATGGTCCTACTACACAGTCACAGACATGCTCATCGGGAGAAAGGTAAGAAAAAAATGCACTAGCCATTAAATATAATCAATTTTAAAGACTTCAGTCCAGGGCTGTAATGACCTATTTAATACTACTCTCTATTGTCCAAAGAAAAGTCTGACTATATTGTTTCTTGTCATGATTATTCTTATGACACAGAATAAAGGTGAAATTACCAAAGTCTGAATACTGGGGGTCACGGCAATGGAACTTGTCTGCCTCTTTTAGCTCACTGTTTTGGTTCTACAGTTAAAACTATTGACTAGTGAATATCGTAGGTTATTTAGCAGTTCGAGAGCCAGATATTTTCCCTCAGGGGTTGGCGGAGACCAAGTCAGAGCTAAAAATATTGGAATTGCATTCAGCAGGTGAACATAAACATTACTACTAATTAGTGCCAATGTTGCTCCAAGGTGTGTACACAGGAAAGACAGGGCTGTTTCTTCAGCAGCTTGTTTTGGAACTTATGATTAATTCAGCTTTTAAAGAATAATTAGACATTTTCAGAAATCTCACAAACAGTTGGATGAGAAGATTGACACCAATCTCATGTATGTACATGAAGTGGAAAGCTCCAGCCAGCGGCCATTTAGCTTAGCAAGAAAACTTAGAGCAGGAGCAAACAGCTCCCCTTGCTCTGTCTAAAGTCACAAAAAAAAAAGCTTACTCTAAAGCTCACTAATTACCATGTTGTACCTCATTTGTTTCATCAGCACAAAAACAGAGGAGTAAGAATGACACATTCCAGATTTGTGAGATTAAGAAGTGCTGGTTGATAGAGTTGAAATTACAAGATCTTTAAAGAGAGTGACAGATGAAGAAAAAACACCCAAATAAAAATAAAAAAAACGCAGAGGTGGAAGATGTAGCTGAGAAAAAGAGAGGAAAATTGCAAAATGCAGCCCTCTCGTGAGGCTGAGTGATGTAGTTTAATTACTGCGACCCTGCCCAGCTGGAGGCCGGAGGCTGTGATTGAGTTTTTCACACATCCTCGTAAGAGGAGACGGGGCTCCCAGAGGACAGACAAGAGAACATGGTGCTGAAAACCTGACTGAATAACTGCCTGCATGTCTGTCTCAACACTACCAGCTGGTCACAGGCTGTCTCTCTGCTTCGGCGGCCGTCTCCCTGCATGTTGGTCTGTCTCACATCTGAACAGAAGCAAATGGTGGATATTTTAATTCAGTACCTGCTTGTAGAGCAGATGCTCTACCTGCCTGTCTGCCATTTAAGGAGACTGGGCTGAGAACCAGTCAGTCTAGGCACATTTCTTCTGAAGTTTTCCTGCTTTATACTTGATGAACGCAATCATCTTTCCCTTACTACTACTTATGTGGGTACTTGTGCAGGTGTCATATCAACTGATGGCTTTTAAAGCTTTAATCACTTTGCTTTCTTCCATAAAAAACACACTGCACGTACTCCTCATTGTTGGGTGGAAAACTCTACTGGTAAGACACAGTTGTCAATTACTGCAGATAGAAGTGGAAGGGGGAGCCACTAGAGGAGGATGTTTAACTGAGAAAAAGAGAAACCATTTTAGATATACAAGGATATTGAGTCAGGACCCGGCCATAAACATGCTCTAGGTAGTTGGGTTCAGTCAGCAGCATATTAGGACACCTCACTGCTTAACTCTCTCTTTCTGTCTGTCTATTGGATTACAGTCAATGTGATGTCAAATGCTATTGTTCTGCTGAATACCTGGCGCTGTCTATCAGCTGGTCCACCTGTTCTTGACAACTACTGACCAGATTGCCATGGAGTTTGGTGTCGACACCCATGTTCCCCAGAGAACGATTCCTAATGATTGTAGTAAAAGTCAAACCTTATTGTTAAGTACCACATCCACATCAATATTTCCTCTTCACCAATTTGGGCCATGACACAGCATTTTGAAAACCCCTTGCTGTAAATTAGAGTTGGGTGATCTGGCAATAGAAACCATTTGATGATTTTGCTACACGTATTATATCATAGCATTCATCTCTTTATATCTTTGGTTGTTTAAGGCCATTGCTGCATATATCAATCACCACTTTATGGCAGTATTCAAACTACAGGATTTTTACCTCAGTGTGGTGAAGTTACTTGATTACATTTCATCAGATTAGCCGAAAACATTCATGTCTGGTTTGTTTGAATATATATCATTGAAGAGAAAAAAACAATTGGATTACAATAATGGACATGGTGATATAAAATTACAGAGAGAAAAAGATTGCAGTGGCCACACCGAGAATCTAGTCAGTGTTTGTTTCCTACCTACCGGTCAGTCTCTCTGTCTTCCTGTCCGTCTGTTTTGTGTGTTTCTTTCTCAGACTTTCGGTGTCAGAACTAAAATTGCATCTTATAAAAATGAGTTATCTCTGAAATTAACAAAATTGTAACCATTTACGTAAGAGTTAAGAGTGCAGGCACACACACACAGGCAACAAATAATGTAGAAAACAGACCTAACCATTAGACATAGACCATTTCATGCAAATTAGATCTCGTTTCTAGCGCCTCATCTAATAGGAAACTAGCCAACCAATCACAAGACGTGCTTAAATATGTCACATCCTGTTTGTGAATAAAAGAGGAGTGCGTGTGCATGTGTGTGAATGGTGGTGGTCTGTATCGCCATGATGTTATACGATGTGAGTGGACAGCTGTGACAGAGTCAGGAGAGCAAGCATTTCCCACAATGCACATGAGGACAGAAGGGGGTACTCATGAACTCATCGAGGCTGCCAGAGCCACTCGCCGTCAAACATGGCTGCTGATGTAGTGCTGTGGTTCTAAATTAACACTGCATGCATGCGCATACATGCACACACATACAGACTCCCTCCTTATTAGACTCATAAACAAGTCAAAGGCAGGGGACGGACAACTAAAACGGCTTGCTCCCATCCCCGGGCCAGGATGTAACATAGCTCTGATTGTCCTGACACACAATCAGCTCAGGCCTGAAAACCTCCTATTTACATCCAACTGAAAAAACAGGCAAAACAATTGAGATATTGTTAATGTTGTCAGATACTGAAGAAGTGGGTGATCTGTTGTAAATGTGTAATCAAACAAAATACAGCAAATATGATGGGCTGTATGCGGAAAATTACTTCGAAAATGCAATAACTTACCCCTAATTAACATTACTAAGGAGCAGTAATTAGTGGCATTAGTTTATATTCCAGAGTTGATATAATTTTAATCTTAAAATGGAAAAAATGAGTCACGGATGTGTTTAGCCTAGCTTAGCACAAACATCTAAAGTGGAAGAATATGACTAGCCTGCATAGAGCACCGACCTCAACCCCATCCAGCACCTTTGGGATGAACTGGAACACTGACCGACAGCCAGGGGCTGATAGAAGAGTGGACATAAGCTCAGTATATATAATAAATATCAACACTGGATGAAAATTACAAGAAGTGTATAAATGTGGAAAATGGTAGTATTATGTTATATTATGACTGTGTCTCTGGAAAAGTGCCTACAAATAAATTACTGTGGATTTTTTTTTTTTTTAATACCTCATAAACAAAGCTTAAAAGACTCAAAAGGAAGTGCCACATCACAGACTCTGCAGGTGTGTTCATTTTAATGTCAGACTAGTTTGTGCACTGCCCAGGTGGAGGTCTGGGATGTGTTGTTGAGCCAAAGCTGGCACACTCCTGCCTCAGTAAACACAAACAGCACAGCAAAAGAGTGGGTGTCCCCTCTCTACCCTGCCCTCTCCACTTCCTCTTTCTCCTCCTCCATCTCAATGTTAATTAACCCCGGTAATGAATCCCAAGTTGTCAAAACATAACACACAGGTTGCTCTTCAGTGCCACAGCCAGATTAGTTGAGGTCGAAGTGAAATCACAACTGAGACACGTTTTTTTCCTTCACATTCTGTGGTCGCCTGAGGTGAGATGACAGAAACAGAAAGAGAAGAGGGAGGGAGGGAAAGAGAGACGCCATGTGCCTCTCCCCGAGCTGCCCATTTCTAATTTTCAGCAATGTTCCTTAGAGTCTGTGCATGCCACTGTGTTGCCTCCTAACCTGAGGTTCACCCTGATTACTGACCGCAGAAAATTCATTTGCAAAGCTTCCTTCTAACACATATATATAATGTCTCATACAAAACAAACATAAGCGGTGTCTTAATTTATTACAGCGGCCTTTTTTGCACCTCACAGTTTACATTCTTGGTCTGCTCCAAAAAGCAAATTTGTCTGGGAGTATAATGTGGACCAGCCTAACTCGGGTTATTAACCCAAGTGGACGCATTATGACCTCTATAGGACATTTAGGGCTAACCTGAATCTTTCATAGGGGAAGGTATACAGAGATCATTTAGAGTTGCTAGAGAATGCTATAATAAGTGTTTCAAATGCTTTCCAATGCTGGGGAACAAAATTAAAATAGTACCCTGTCGACTTTTTGACCACAAGGAGGACTATAAAGCAATGCTTTTATTAGTGGATCCCCTTTTGTTTTCCATGAGGATGTGGGTGACACTGTGCACCTTCCTGCCAATGGTTTCACACTATTCCAATTATCTACAGACGGCAGTAATGCAGCAAGAAACGCAGCAATGTGCCAACAAAGGCAGAGAAGAAGCCTGCTGCCAAGTAAGCATGGAAGTAAACAAACTGGGCTTTTAAAAATGTTTTAAGAAGAGGGAAATGCGTTCAACACATTTTTTAGATGTCAGGGATTCACACAATGCATTTTGGTGAGTGACACTGATATTAAAAAGAAAAACTTTCCGAGAAGACTGCACTGACCGGCTCCAAACAACATTGTTTTGTTGAACAATATAATAATTTGCATAGTATTAGCATGCGGTGTAGAATGAAAACACCTCTTTAGTCCTGCTTTCCCAGGAGAGTACCCCCCCCCCATACAGCAGTCAGTCACAACAGAGGCAATGAACTCATTGTCAATTTTAAAGGACATAAATATCATAAGTAATGACAAGCTTGGCAATCTGTGTTTTGATGCAAAACATATTATGACTACTATCTTTATCTATAGCTTTGGTACTTGCAGTAGTAGTGTAACAGGAATACTGCATGTGTATACTGTACAGTTATCCAGCCACTGAGTAACATGGAAAACCATGTGAACGTTATTGTTAGAGGACATTTTCCCCCAAGGAGACATCCTGACAAGATGTGCTGTGATTTATCTGTGGGAATGCAATCAACCCCAGCCTCCTCAGCTGAATCCCTTCTGGAAAGCTGCATGGACATGACATTATGGAACCCATCCATTGCATGGGTAGACTTTCACTGTATACATCATGAGGTACATGGCTGGGGATGGGGCCTGGGGGCTTGATGAATCTACACCTTCACATCAAACATCGTGTCTGACCCTCCTCTGTCTGTACAGTATGTAAGCCTTAAAAAAAACGTTATCTTTACAGTGTTTTTCCAAAACCAGGATGCTTACCAAAACAGCTAATAAAGAAGAACACAGAGAGAGAGAGAAGAGCAGACACAAACACACCACGCAAAACATTAATAACGAGTAAGATTAATATAAAGCCAGACAGTAAAGATACAGATACAGACAGAATGCGTCTCTCTCAGCCAGAGGAAGACCTGGAACTGATAAAATATGACCTCATCTTGCTGTATGTCTCCAATCTTCTTCACCTACAACTGGAAACAAAGACAAAGCTTCAAATGTTTAACTTTAAGGTTGAAGAACTATTTTATTTTATTGTTCTTATCATTTATCATTAGACATACCGTGGTTTGTTGTGTTGGGGAGATTAATTGAACCTGGATCTTTCTTTTGATCAACAGTAATTAATCATATTTCATTACTTCAGCTTTAATCATTGAAAAAGCACAAATCTCAGTATTAAATCTCGCTTTCCTCTGACTGACTGAGCAGCAAATGGCCACATAGCACACATTTATCTTTATCATGTATGCACCCTTTCAGTATAAGACCAGCTGTATGGATGGTGAAACTAAAACACTACCAAGCAATAACAAAGTACATATACTGATATATGTACATTTTCTAACAATTCAATTGAAAGCCAATATTTGCTGTAGTGTTCGAATCGTATCATAAGTGGGTGCAGATATGTATAGAATAATATCATTGCACAGAAATCATAAAACACAAGATATACAAGAGTAGAGCACACTAAAAGAGAGAATATCTTGTGGTATTATTCTTACCTTGACACTAATAATTGAAATACTGCTTAATATAGAATGAATAATCACAGTTAGTATGAAAGGCTCCATAACTACAGTGACAGATTTTTTTTTATCATCTGTCGTAGAAATATGAGTTCGCACCTTGCTGTCATACAGATAAAACATAGGATTGCTAAATTGACTGCAATATATTTGGACAGAGTTTTTTTTTTTTAAATAATTTCTTTTTGGACTTTGTTTTCTATCCCTTGCTGGCCCCGGTGGTTACAGAGGCTCTCAAAGAGGCAGTTTCTTCCCAATACTTATCATCAACAGCAAAATATCACTGATCAAGACATTCAAACTCCACTCTGCCTCCTTGGATCGTAAGAGCCCCAGCTCAAACATTACAGTACAAATGTTTGGTCTGTTTAAAAACACCCTCTCATTTTTCCCCTCAGTGTGAACAAACTGTCCTTTATTATTATGGCTTCGTCACAGATTTTGGGGCTGCTGGTGGTGGTGAAAAGAAGCTCCTGGCCTGTTGACATGCTAACAGCCAGGCTGTCGTTCACACAAGTGTAATCAGTGGGGAGATCTGCCTGTCTTGGAAGAAAAGCTCCCTAATGTGCAGCCACCACTTGCTGAATTTGGATCGCTGTCAGACTCCAAAAAAAAAAAAAAGAAGCTGATTCCCAGACGCTCTTCATGAAATTACACTAAACAACAGCATTTTGACAGAACATCACCGGTACTGTGGCGTATTCTTACACCCATCACAGTATCACATGAATGAATGATTTCATGTCACATACATTGAGATTTTGCGGTCTCTCATAAAACAAAACTCAAACACACAGTCACGTACACACAATAAAAACTAGGCAAAATATGTTAAAATTCATGCCTTATTAAATCATAAATGTTACTGAGCTAACACATTAAAGTTAGTCAAAAGTCTGAAAGTAGAAATTGCAAAAAATGTGGGTCCTTTAGTCACCCAGCTGGCAAAATGTGCAACAATTTAGCCACAGACAAATAAATAGTGTCTGCCACTGAGCGTGACAACATTAATTAGACCAATTAAGCCATACAGCATTAATGTTTTTAGTGGAACGGCTGGGTACAAATATATTAAAAACAAATGAGAGTAGTGATTGTTTTCAAAAGAAAGCACGTTACAAGCACAATATTCAAAGCATGTAAAATGTCTAAGGATAGTAATATATTAATGGCGTCCCCGCAGCAGCCATCTAAAAGCCACAAGGTAAACAAAAAAAATTGATATTGAAATTAAACATGTAGTTGAAATGATGTAGACCAAATGATGCGAGGCGAGGGCCATCTATTTGATTCGACTGACCATCGATTTGTTACACGTACACCGTTTGGTTTGCATGTTTCTGTACTACTGTAGTGCTCTGTTTTAAATATCTGGTGTGATTATGTACATGTTGAGCTGAACTAAGAGAAATCTTAAACGTTTGTAGCTGTAGAACGTCTGAATATGAATTGCAGATGAAAGAGTATGATCATTTTTTGTCATTTAGGTTGTAGGTCAATTTGTCTACAATTTAGATGTCAAATTCTTGATGTGCATTTTTGAGCATTTGCCTTCAAATTGATCATCCCTGGCCCATTCACGTCCCACAACACTTAGATATCATTTTACCGTGATTGTTCCTTAACTTTAAACTATGTTTGTTAGAAACATTGAGGGAATATCTGATTAAAATGTTGACAGAACATAGCATGAACACTGTCTGATACAGTAATTGAATGCATTATGCAGGCTGTGGAAGAGGCATAGAAATGATGGATGGACAGTCACTGCTGGCATCCCATTTGCAGTAGCATTAAATGAGCAGCTAGAGGGGCCCTGTACATTTCCTTTCTAATGGCCCAGATTACAGACATCAGTGACAGGATCCAGCAATGCAGGAGCTCTGAGTTTTAACAAACTTCACATGATTTCACTTACAAAACAGCAGTCATAAGTTGCAAAACTACTACAGTCTTTTCAGTTTTGATTGAAAGGGAGTGTGAGTTTTAACATTTTTCTAATGGGAAACAAGATTTTAAATCAGCTATCAGCATCACAAAGTCAGTGAGTTCACTTTCAGTTTACTTATGTTTCAAACCTACACAAATGCAGTTTTCCAGTTAAATTCAGCTGACATTTCATTACAAGATATGACTTTTGTTAGTTTCAAGCCATGTTTCAGTGAATGCTGTAGGTCTTATCATTACTTATCAATTCATTGGGGAGTAAAGGATCAGACAGGACTGACCTTATGTTTAAGGTCAATGAAGGCCAGTTTTCATATGGGATCTCATCTCTGAACATAAACACCTCGGAGGTATGGTTGCTGATCAGCTCTGTTTATCAGAAATTCATGTTTCCCGGTAACCAGACGTTGGACGAACTCAGTCTCAATGGGATCTGACTGAGAAAAGAGAATTAAGTGGAGTGAAGCTAAATGAAATCTGCTGTGCTGCAGGCGCCCGGGGTTTTTATGGGTGACAGAGGATCTAATCTATGCTAATCAATTTACTCTATGTTGACAAATTACATTTTTAAGCAAACATAATGATCAGGACATCATGGCAAAGAACGGCAGATATAGAAGTAACCAAATCTGTCCGCAAGTAAAATAATGTTTGATACTGTATGACAAGGCTTACCAAAACTTTTTATTCTGTAACGTCCCCCTTTAGAAGCAGACATTCTGACTTATCATGGCAGATCTCACTTTTAGAAACAAAAAATACATTTAAAGTCAGATCATCTGTGCACATGAATTCAAGCCCAGTGGACTCCTGCATACAACTTTCACGGCCTCCACTTAATGGACATTTACCAAATCATTTACTTCTATTTGTGTCTGTGTCAACAGCTAATCTGTTAACAACATCACTCACTCACAGTGACATCACAGAGAACAAATAGTGAGTCATGTTTTGATGCAGGAAATGAGCAGGACACATAGAGCCATCTACTACTGTCAACACATGCTGTCCCTGTTCTACCCATCTCTAATCTGTTTACATGCTTTGGATTGCTGATTAATGTCCAACCCCCTTCAGGGCGTTTATTTTAACAAACATCTATTATCCACCACCAGAAGAAAAAAGACCAGATTTTAAACTGAGAGCTGTTTTGTTTTTTTTTCTAATGCAAAAAAACACATTTCAGGATGGAGCAGCAGAGGCATTATTAAGTCGAGTCAGTAAAAGATGAAAATATAATGCATTCGTGCAGTGTCTGTGCTCTGCGTGCTTAAGCTTTGCAGCACATGTGCAACCCTTTATTGCTTATATTAAACATCTCTCAAGGGGGAGTTAGATTTAAAATCATTGAATTATTGACACATTGGCTCGCTGTTCTGAGTCTGCTGCATATTACACATTAACAATCACGCCTGGATGGGGAACATTATTCTGAGATCTTCTATCCACCAGCAGAAGAAGAAATGATCATCTATAAATAATATAATCTTAGTGTCTTAATGAGAGGCATGCAAAGATGGTGTTACTTTAAAAGGACAGTCTGAAGGGGACCTTACAGGCCCATCATCCCATCTGATTTTGACCACCATTATTTACTTGTATGTTACTAGAGCCGTGTCACTCCAGGGGACAGTAAAAGTCAATGCTAAGAGCACCCTTTCTAACACACATGCTTGCTTTGTGGTGAGCTCTGTAACCCGCTAGTAGCTATTTCAAATCTGAAGAGAAATGATCATAACTCGTGTCTGTTTGCTCTTGGATGACTGAGGATATGGAGGAAGTTGTCAGGACAAGATGGAGCTCCAGCAGTAACACGCTGCTTACACACTCTCATAATGTCATACAAGGTAATGTATAAGCCCAAGATCACAGTTATTCCTGTACTTTTGAGGACGTGATGTTAATAGTTAAGTCGAATGCAGAGCAAAAAGCTGACCACCACACAGAGGGACAGGGAGATACAACATAGTTTCACTTATATATAATGTCAGAAATTTTAATAATAGTGTTGTACTTAGTCAGTGTTATGGGTTTCTCACTTGTCATTCAGATGGCAGTGACAGTACAAGGTAACCAGGTTATTAGAGCACAGCACCAGCTCCTGTATGTTTATAAAGCTATCCAAGCTCACAAATGACCTGACATCCCCCATCACATGGCGTTCTAATAATCAGCAGACAAAGTTTCGTATTGCCTGTTTCCTCCCGTACCTCAAGTAATAAACAGAGTTAGGAAAAACTGCATTTAGTCATTGTGCTCCTAAAGCATGGAATGAGTCAAGAGTCTTTTACATTGGATGACTTCATTTCATTGGGCAAATTCAAAAATGTGATAAAGGAATTTGAAGTGGAGGTCTGTGTGAACTTCAAATAATCGCACCATGCCATAGCATGGTCATAACATTATAAGTTGAATGTATTAAATGTATTAATGTGTAATGTTTTACACTCTTTTATAATATTGTATATTGTTTATGATGATGTTTTTATGAACTTGTCAATATGCTGGTAACCAGGCCATCATCGCAAATGACTTTCCCTGATTAAATAAAGGCCAAATAAATAAAAATAAAATATCAACGAGGGCAGCACAGAGGTGCGGAGCGCTGTTGCCTCACAGCAAGAAGGTTCCAGATTTGAACCTGGGGTCTTTCTGTGTGGAGTTTGCATGTTCTCACCATGCTTGCGTGGGTTCTCTCTGGGTACTCCGGCTTCCTCCCACAGTCCAAAGACATGCAGGTAAGGATAACTGGTGGCACGTAGGTGTGAGTGAGAGTGTGAGTGGTTGTCTGTCTCTGTGTGTTGGCTCTGTGAGTGACTGGCGACTAGTCCAGGGCGAACCCAATGTCAGCTGGGATTGGCTCCAGCCCTCCCGCAACCCAGAAGGATAAGTAGTATAGACAATGGATGGATGGATGGATGGAAAATATCAGTGAAAAGTCATATGGAACTGAACATCCAGTACCAGTCCAGGACGAATAAACACACATCCCTACGTCTCTAATAACTTAAACTAATTTATGATGCAAGAGCCTTTGAAATAATGGATATAATGAACTGTAACAATGCCTTCAGTATTCTGCTATGGGTACACAACCATTCATTCTGTTCACACACACACACACACACACACACACACACACAGTAAAATAAACTTACGGATGCAGACGATAGCCAATCAATGTTGAAAATGAAGCTGTGTGGCCAGTTCTGTTCCAAACACCATCACCCATAAATCACCTTGTCTATATAAGGCCATTACTGAGAGCTATTAACTATTCAGTAATCAGCCTTCAACTAATTAGTAACGGGAAGATAAATCAACATAGTGGCCATTGCACAGTGGCTGTTCTTGTGATAAAGCAACGGCCTTATCAGAGACTGCAGTCAGTGACAGAGGCAGCGGAAGGCCTGACAGAGCTAAAAGTGACAAACTATTCTTGGCAGAAACTGCTCAAAAAAGAGGTGTAACATTTCAAAAAAAATAATCAAATAACATAATAAATAGCCATCAATACATTTCAGTGGTGAAAACTGACTGAAAATGTATGTTCCATGAAATTATCTCACACATTCATGCATTGCAACAACATATTTCTAAAGACAGGTGATGGAGTGGAAGATTACAGTTTAACCATCTGAAGTCAAACCTTTTAATAACAGGTTACAGTCACACTGTCCTGAATTACTTTTCACTCATAATGTACAGAAACAAGTGCAGATTCTAGTCTTCTAATAATTGTGATACTGCCTGTAAAAATACACTCATACCATCTTAGACCCATTTTAGCTGGTTTGCAAAAGCAAAGTTACTTTAAAGCAAAGCAGCACTTTACTCTGATTATTTTGATGCACAATGCATAAGGTCAAAAGAAGTTTGTTTTTACATCAACAGTCAAACTGAAAGAGTAATTAAAAAGAGAAAAGTAGGTCCTGGTGGCATCAGGAGGGTTCTGCATTGAGGTTGTGATAAATGAGGAGGCAAATGAGCAGGTTATGCTTTGGAGAGTCCTGGGAAGTTCACAGCTGTGCCACCTCTGCACTCAACCCATAGGTCCAGACGAGTGCTGCCAAGCCAGGGGCCCGGAGACCAGCCACAGGACCAACACACACACACACACACACACACACACACAAACATAATGAGTGCCACCCCATCATGATTAATTACATTCAATATCTCTCTATTATTTACACACCAGCAGCAGTACTGAAGTGATACATCATCCATCTTCAGATAACCGTGAGTACTTTGGGTCATAAAAACAGTGAGGGAGGCGCCACGGAGGATGACATGCATACATGAACATCAGCACATAAGAACATTACCCACACATGCACAAAAAACAACTTGTCAGTGACTGCATCTCGTCTCCTTTTGCCAAACCCTCCCTCGCTCCCTCCCCCTCTTACACTCTTGATGTCTCACTATTATGTTGGTGAATTGGAGCTGAAGAGAAAGCGTGAAGCCTTGACACAGAGCTGCTAATGCAGAGAAGATACACTAACATGTAGTGTGCATGGTTGGGGGGGTATCTACGTGTCAGTGAGGGTTAGACAGCACTGACACTGCATCTAACACATATTCTGACCCTCCGCTCCCCCTGCACATACAACAATATAATGCAAATGCACACACATGCAAACACAAAACTGTTCAACTTTTCTAATTTCTAAAGAATATGCAATGAAAAAAGTACTTAAGCCTGTTAATAGCAAATTATTTACGATTTCTTTGTCTCAATATAGAAGGTGTCAAATGCTGTTCAGCCTGAGGTAAAATGTGTTTTGTGTATTTGGGCTCTGTACACATGTGATAAGGGGGAGAAAAGAGTGCATGAGAGTAGCGTGCTGCTGATAAAGAGCAATGATTGGTTGAGACCGTGATGGACTATAAATAGCAACCCTCATTCCTGAAGTATATTGATTTAGTTTACATCTGCCAGTGTTGATCTCAGTGCATGGTTGCTGACACGAAAGGAGGACCACAGTGGATTGGCCCCAGCCGTGTATTTAAGTGAGTGACAACACTAAGCGATGAGCGAAACAACGGCGGACAGCGAGTCAAGTTCACCAGCGTTCAGATTCGGCCTGCATCCCTTTTTGTTGTTGGCAATCAGGGCGTTCTGTATATGAGGTGTTCCAGCTGTCCATCTCATCCACATCTGATGGAAGAGATAGGCCTCTATTCAAACAATACAGCTGTTTCACAGGCATGCCTAATAACTTGTGATTCACTCGAACTGAGCTCATGGACACAAACTCTTAAGTTTAAACTTTTTTTCTTCCACTTTACGTGTGCAGCAACAGTGATTATGACTTAACATGGGGGACTTATACTCAAATACTGTGTAGACTGTAGATTGTATAAAAGAAGTGGACGTGGCTTCTGGGTCTGAAGCCGATGCGAAAGTGCCTTAAACCTGCATTCTTTCTACTGACCATCACAGGGTGACTCTGCTGGATGCAATAAGAAGTCCGTTGGATTCAATTCTATGAGATAATGACTCTACTTCTGACTTGATTCACTGCATCAGTAAACACTTTCATCATGAGTTTATGGTCTCAGTCACTAGTTTAAGGCTTCTTCAAAACAGCATGATGTTCATTTTGTAAGTTATGGTCACTTTTAGAGCAAAATAGCACGGCATGCTTAGGGCAGGGCTACCTTGTGATTAACCAATCACAGGTGGGAAAAGATGATGACGTCCAAAATGTCAAATTCAAAGCTATAAAACAGCAGTCCACACACCAGTGAGAGACGTCATAGTGACAACGTGCACTTCCTCTATGATGTAGACGCAGACTGAGGGTCAACAATGCTGCTAGTATCAGCCAATGATTAACATATTTCCTTCTGCCTCCTTTTTCTTACACCATGTTCTTCCTCTTCCTCTATTCTCTGAAGAAGCGTACGAAGAAGAACATTGAACGGAAAAACAAAATGTGTGTACGTGGACAGTGCAGTGAATGAATTTGCATAGCTGTGGAATAATCATCGGCCTGTCTTTCTGTGCTGCAGGGACGGACCTACAGTCAGGTCATGTAAACAGGTAGTTCTGTCTGTTTTAATACGGATCCATGAAGGTACTGATCCATGCAGAATTTTATAGCTGTATGGCTATATTCATTGAGCCTGAGGCTACAGTCTACTCACATTTGCTTTCACGACATTACAAAGCTCTCTGGATACATTATTTTAAGTGCGATAATTCAAGTTCCACGGCCACTTGGTTTTGACCTCACGTTACATTTCATTTCATCCAACTTTCTTAAAACTTGAACAAGTCACAAGTTAAGGAGCAGGGAAACACTCAAGGAGGGTTCATTTGAAGTTTTATAGATTTAAAAAAAATCAGGACAGGTGCATTTAATTTGTCAGAAGCTAAATCTCAGACAGGACTAGACATTTATCGATGCAGTGATAGTTCTGTACAATGCTCTAGCATTAGCACTACAGCATACCTTAAATCTGATAACCAGCTAAACAATTTACCAAATTTACCAATTTAATATACCCAAGGGCATCAAAGAGGGCAAGACAACAGGAGCAACAAAAGATTGTTTCCATATAGAAAATAACAATACTACTAGTAATTCTAGTGTGGAAGAATATTCTGTTTCCATTGCAGGTTGGTGCCTATGGCTCAGAGGGTAAAGTGAGTCATCCATCATTCAGAAGATCAGCCATCACTGTCTGAATGGTGTGTTAATGTGAATGTAGTGTCCATTTTCCATTTAAATATTCATACAGAGATATGTCAATATTGCTGCTGTTTACAAAGCAGAGGGTAAAATATGTGAGGACAGAAACGCAAAGAGGTCGACAGGATGAGACAAATTGATTGACAGAGTCAAGACAAAGTTGAGGGAACAGTATTTTTAAACGGAGAGAGAAACAGAGACAGGACATGAGTTCACAGGAATTAATCAAATCAATCAGTTGGACCTGTTTACCAGATGGCACTGCGTGTGTGTGTGTTTCAATCTGTTTACCAGGCTGCCCGTCGCGCTGTTTGAAAACACATCAAACCATAAAATATGAAATGCATGCAGGATGTCCTTCACTGAAAACTCAGATATTATTATTAGGAAAAAGAAATGGTTGTTTTGCAACATGACTAATGCCACAAAATATCCACAGATACAGTATATCACTTTGCCAATAAACAAAAATTCTAATACTTATATAGACTTGATCTGTAAATCTATTAATGAGCTGCACCATGACACACCCATTTCACTGTGTGAAAATCTGATGACTAAAAGGCACTGAAATGTGTCTTAAGGCATGAATGATGAATGCTGGGTCGAAGGCTGGATGAAAAGCCTGTTATAGTGAGAGACAAGATATAATGCATTATAAACAGAAGATTAAGAGTGTTCAGGTGTTGAAGTCAGCTGTGTATAAGTGATGTGAGTAGTTGGTGAAGAACGAAAAAAGGGAGCATGCTGGTTCCCCTAATAATGACGTTGAAAATGGGGTATCAGACGTGTTTGCTGATGCAACAAGCGTACTGAATCTTTTTTAAGTAAAAGTGAGACTCAGCATGAAGGTTATGATATATATATAGATGTATATGTCGACATATACAACATTACAACATAGAACATTGTATTCTCGGTATTTTAGATAAGGCATAATGGAGAAAAAGCACCAGTAATACTGTTCAATCATCGGCTATATGTGGCACATTTCAACAGGTGATTTTTCCTGTTTTTTCCAGTAGAAGTACTGCAGTTGAATGCACAAAAACCTGGCACACATGTCCCGGCCAGATACAGATTGAGACACAGAATGTGCCTTTTTAAGACTCACTCACATAGGAAAAGAAGCACAGCGCTCAACCACCTTCTTGTGTCCACTATTTCTAATTAAACCAACGGTTGCAAAACTAAAAGAAATCGTCTGCACTGATGAAACTAATCCAAATGTGAAATTCTTGAGCAAATGAGCACAAGCATTTCTTTTTCAGGGTTGTATGTCATACCAAAGAAGGATTCCACTGTTGTATAGCGAAAAAATTTTCAGATCCAAATGTTTGTGCAATCCTCATTTCCCATTTCTGATGGAAAATAAAAAAAAATAAAACCTTTGAACTAGTTTTAGAAGCATGGACCATTTCTTCTACTTTTATCAAAATAATGACATTTAGAGGCTTGGTGGAGGTTCGCAATCTGTTTTACAGTTTGTCCACACTCCTGTGCCTTCATACCACTTGTGTTATATTTAAGATACACTATAAGTAACAAATCTACTCATCTGCAAAGACATCTGTCATTTGGTAGATAAAGCAGATGATTTATCTGTGTACTAGCCATGTGTGATGAGTGAAGCGTGCATGTGCAAGCGCATGTTATTTATCATGGTGTGTTGCTTCCTCAGGCTCTGTGAGATGCTTTGTGAATGTGTCTGCGTTTGCACTCTTATATGGTGGTATATTAGCATGTATAGATGTGCCGGTGCCAATCATGTCCGCTGGCAGGTGCTTGAGGTTCAGGACCAGCTGGCTGTGTGTCAGCGTAACATGCTCCTAAGTCATTTCACAGCTTCCTGTCTGGGAGGGAGAGCAGGTGTGCGTTTGGCTTATACCTCCAGCTACAGAGACGCCTGTTTGGACATGAGATCCTATATGACATCTTTGTAATGGGCAGAGAGAGAGAGAGAGAGAGAGAGAGAGAGAGAGAGAGAGAAAAACAGATATCTGGGAAATTCAAACTGAAACTCTGTCGTCTTTAATTTTGCAAGAACATCCCTGGAGTCCACAGAAAGAAAAATAATGAACATTAGGCTAATTTCAATTAGGGTCCAAAGACAGCAGTGAAATTCTCACCCAATCTAGACTGACCAAATTAGAGCCAAAAAGAAAGTAGATCAACTACTGGATATGTACTAAAAAAAAAAAAAAAGTCAAAGAAGAGGCACATTATCTGGACACTGAATGACCACAAAGTGATTATGATTATTATTGTTAAATTTGGGGAAAAAAAGGCACAGTGGTAGCTCACCTGGTAGATGCAAATTAGATGCAAATTTGCCAGGGGCGGTGCGATTTGACGAGAAGATGCGTCTCAGACACAAGGCGAGCACTCGCTTTGCTTTCTGTTTGAACACAGTTTCAAGGAGAAGTTGACTATTTTTACAGTTTACTGTGGTTGCTTCCTGTCTCAGTGACAAGGAGAAACCTTCCATTCTGCTGGTGTACAATCTCGAGCAGTATTCGTCTACTGAGAGAGTGGAGGATAAGTTTCTCAGCTACAGAGTTTATATAGTTAAAATTCACTGCTGAGAGCAAATAAATTTTTTTACATATTGAAAACCTCATGCAACCTGCACTGGCATCACTGTACTGAATTATGGTCATGTCTATGAAGCAAATTTTAATTTGATGTGTGTGTGTGTGTGTGTGTGTTTGTGCCAAAGGGTCAGAGTTAAAGAGCGCATGAGCCTACTGGGTCCGACTGTCATTTATGAGAAAGTGGACATGGTTGAAAGTCACTGGGGCAAGTGAGGAGCGCCGAGGCGAGAGACTCACTGGCGACAGATCGCACCTCGTCACCATAGAAACAGGAAGGCGACATGACAATGGCTCTGTTGGGCTGGTGGAAGATACACAGCGGCATTGGGGAACGAGTGCAAGAATCAGAGTGAGAAAGGGATGTGGGTGGGAGGGGGAGAAATGAGGCGGGTGGGGCTGGCAAGAGGGGGTGGGGGGGGTCTGAGGAATGAATCATATATTTCTGTTTGTTTTGTTAATTTGTCTTTCTACTGTGGTGCACAAACATATGGATTCATGTAATGAGGACAATATGAGACATGTAAAAATAAACCAAGCTCCAGAGCGCTGTTTCTATTCAAGCTGTCTCTGTCCAGGTGCTGATTATAAAATGAAGTAGAAGGGAAACATTACCTCTAATACAGAAACAGGTTCAGTAATGAATTCTTCCATGTCAGTGAAAAGTATCCAGAGTGATAACAGTAATAATAACAGTGATGGGCAAAAAACTGTGTAATATAGAGTTGCGCACACACACACATACACACACACACACTGAAACTCAGAGACACAGACTGAAGGGCTATTTTGCATCATGTTTACCAAACCAGCCACGTTTTCTCCAATTCGCTGTTCCCAGTTAACTTGTTTAAGTCCAACCTTTTTCCCTAAATGTGGTATAATTTAAAAGAAAAAAAAAAACACACACTCTCACTTTCTCTCAAGCATTGATGCTGCCGTGGTTCCTGGTAACCATGTGTGTTGACAGTAATGGAACAGAAAAAGATAATCCTCTAGTGAAAGGAAAAAAAGGCAGAGAGAGAAACCAAGGACGAAGAAGAGAAGAAGAAGAGTAGCTGGTAAAAAAAAAAAAAAAAAAGCATGTCAGTTGGGGATGTGGCAATAGATAATATACAGTATATAGAGAGGGATTTATATTTTATTTTACTTTACTCATGCAAATGGATTCCTAGTGGCTTAAATCACAGAAGTTCTATCCTAAGTTGACATCAAAAGTAGATTTTACACTTTCAAATGGAATAAAGACACATTTTGTGAAATATCTTATATACTTTCTTTCAGGATTCATCTCAACCTCATGTTTGTGCAGAGCTGGAGTCATGGTATTGTTAACATAAAGACTCGAAGAGGGAAAGAGCTAGAATAGCTCTGTTCAAAGTTTGAAAAAAACAACAATACTAAAGCAGCCTAACATAATGTATTTTTTCATTTAACCTGTAAAGACATAAACAGAAATGTAAAAAGGAAAACTTCAGAGAAGCTGTTTCTTGACTCAACTGATATGATACGACTGCTGCAGCCGGAAGCAGACAAATGTATGTGCACCAGTGTATTAAACATACAGAAACCATGACACGGGGCACAGAGGAGATGGTGGGAGGTGATACAGTGCGTTGTGGGGGTTTGGGGACATCTGAGGCGGCGTTAACATTTAAATGTCATTTGCTGGGATGGGAGGACTTGTTGGCAGCGTATGACCTCAGGGGGATCGTCACAGGAAAGAAATGAGAGAAAAACAGCGACAGAGAGAAACAGATGAAAAGACAAAGAGACCGAGAGAAGGAAATAAGCAGAGATACATACAGCAGGAGGGAGAGAGTGACTTCAAGACAAACAGCATTTCATGACTTGCACTGACATCAATGCTTTGCTGTGTTTTTTGTAGACCTTGAGTGCACTGACTCCCAAAGTGACACCAAAGTGACTGCACAGCACGTAGCCATGAAAAAGCCACCGTAGTCTACGCCCACGCTAGCGGCTCACGCTACAAACGACAAAACCACAAAACGGTCTTGTCGATGATGTGGTTAGCATCAGTGTGTAGCCAGCTTCCACTGAAAATGACTGTCGCTCATAGTGTGAATACAGCATAAGACTTTAGCTGAGCTAAATGGATTGTTTTAGTTTTGCATGACAGCATGCTAAAGTCTGTTAATTAGCAATAAACACAAATAGATAAGGCTAATGGGAATGTCATTAGTTTTGCAGGTAACATCTAGCTGAAGCACTGAAGTCTGCTGATAAACTCTCTGGTGTGCCGTTTGAGAAAGCTTAACCTGCCATGTTTTATATATGGAAAGCAGCTTGAAGAATAGGTGGGAATAGTCCAATGGTGCAGCTGTTTAGACCAAGAAAACCTCAGAAACGAACATATGGAGACTTTGTTCGACTTTCTTTACGTCAGTGAATGAGGCCAGGTAGAGTTACAAATTCAGCCCTCTCAGTTCAAACAAGATTAGCTGGACCAGTCAGAAATGTTGTAATAACCCTCTCTTACTAACTTTATTTTCTGAGTCAATCTGATTCTATATGGCTGCATGAACAGGCCAGAGCCGTTTCTGCTGTTCACAACGAGTGAAAGGAATACAGACAGCAGCTGATGAAAAGCGAGAGAGGGTGTTCTATACGTAATCCAGCCTTTGAGTAAAATGGAAGAAAATAGCTTCAATGTAACAGAGCAATAAGGACTGATTCCCCACAGGAGCCATTCTGACAACATGTGCCGTGATTTATGCCCGAGAATGTAATCAAGTCGGGGCAATAACGTCCTCAGCAGAAACATTTCTTGAAAGCTACATTACAGCATTTATATAGGATTTGTATATGCCACTCACTATAGATGGCAGCTTGCAAGAGTAATGAATATAGACATCCTTATAGAAACCAGGTTTTGACAAACCTATCAATTAAGAACATGGTAACTTTCCACTTTAAACCTGCTTCATTAACAAGAGTTTTACTTCCCTGCTATTTATTAAACGTCACACTCTAATCTATAAAACCTGCTTTCTATAATAAGTTAAGAGTCTGCAGATAGAGTAGATGTCAAGTAGAGAGGAAATGCAATTAACTCTTGTCAGTAAAGCTCAGGATATCAAAAATAAATCTAAACACACCCCTTGTTGGTTGCCAGCTGTGAATTGGTAGCATATCACACCACCTTGACACTTTTTGAAAATTTCATTGTTTGAGACTAGTAAATATTTTCAGTCAGATCAGTCAGTTGTGTACATTATACGTATATGTCATCAGGGTGTTTCTACCAATAGGTGCATTTGGTTAACATATGGACAGACTGGTAATCACAGCCCACGTTTTACATTTACTTTACATTTACTCCTTGTGCTTACACCCCCTCTCATGAATGAAAACATTTTCCAGCAACAGTTACAGAAAGATATTTACAGACATGAAAGTGTCACCTGCTGATCACAGACAGAGATATGGAGGGAGTAATCAAAGGACGACAAAGAGAGAAAAGACGAGGGTTTAAAGATGACTAGCAAGAGTTGCACAGACTAGCCTACAATAGAATGGCGCAGTATCTGAGCTACACAGATATAATTATAGCTCACATGTAGCATAAACAACAGCAAAAAAGATATTTAGTGGACAAGAACTATAAAGAAATGTTCAAACAAATCAGTTGCAAGTGGAAAAGTCTTATCAGCAACCAATATTAAAGCATCAAAAGTATTTCTGTAAGTATACAGAATGGGTGTGTTTAGAGTGTATCTTATTTTATCATACAATATGTATACAAATGGATTATAATTACTAGTGCATCAGTGAGTAAGTGGTATTTTAATGTTATAGTTGGTCATGGTGGAGCTACAATTAGCAAAAGGCTCTGCCTTTTGTGGGAACTCGACAAGGATTGTGATGGGAGAATAAATCCCCTCTTAATAAAGAAACGCATGAACATTAAATCTCAGTCAGTGTACTCACAGTACACCTGCATGAATATGATTGGATGTTACTAGTCAGCTGATTGCAAAACAGCTGATCGATGAGTTACTGATGGTGGAGCAGCTGATCTGTTAATCTGTTTTTACGCCAGTCATAGATTATGCAAAAACTTAATAGAGCTGTCAAATAAATGCAGTGGAGCACATCATTAACAATATCTGTGAGATAAAATGGAGCGAAAAAATGGAAATACTAAAAGCACCACAGCCTCAAAATTGTACTTGAAGACTGTGGAAGACACAATTTCTCATGGACTGTACTCAATTACTAATACACCTTTGGTTCATTCATAGTACTCAAAGAGAGCACATAAACATCTTTACATAGACTTCATATAGGCATGATTTTATTTACAGAATCAATAAGACTAAAGCTCTGAGTTTGTGCTGAATCTGACATCCTTTTTACATGATGTTCCGGTCTAAATCTGGCAACCCAGTCAGACCCAACCCCAGATCATTAGTGACCACTGTCCTCCTATCTGCTGCTGATCACTGCCATAAGTGAAAATGATGCAAGGCTCTATTTGATTCAACCGTTCAGCTCCTCTCAGACTCTTTCTCTCTCTTTCTGCCTTGATCTCTCTCTCACTCTAAGTCTCTCATTACTGCCTTCCCCCTCTCCCATCTGTCTCTTTGCAGCCTTTTCTAATGAAGCATGGATACGCGACAGTAAATCAGTCGTGGTGACTAAAAGGCCCCCTTGCAAGCTCAAATGTTATTTCTTATGTCTGCATTAACCCAGTAAGAGGCAGATATTGATTAAAAGGCACATGCAGCGTGGTCAGGAGCATGCTGCGTGAGCTCCTTTGTCTTCCAGAGAGGACTGCTTCAAAAAAAAAAAGAAAGAAAAGAAAACATCGCTCAAGAAATAGGCAGATAAAACTTAACTTAACAGTCATCACACGCCTCCAGTAGCCTGTGTCATTACTGTTTTGTGGTTTTGAGGGTGCCATGCTCAATGCTTTATGTATTCCAGAGATAGGCATACATTCCTGATATCACACTGGGCTGTGGTTAGTGCAAGTTCTTTATTTTTCAATGCCTCTTTTTAACAAGATCTAAAGACAAGGATGAGAGGACACATGAACTGCAGACAGCATGGTTCCTGAGTATGGTTTGATCTCAAATTTTCCAGTTTTTATTGACTATCCAACTTCGACACATCTGTGTTCAGCAACATGTCGCTCTGAATGTTCATGTCTCTTATATACAATGGCAAGGGCACAAGGGTGTCTGAGAAGAAAATCTGGTCATGAAACCACGAAAGATGGCGACAAGTCAGTTAAAGTAGTCTTGTCCTCCATCTCAATGAAGGATTGTGCAAGTCAGTATGCAGTTTGCTAAGAGCAAATAGGCACCATAAAAACTAACTCAACTCAAATGAGATTAAAAAAAAAGAAGCTTTAAGCAGATTACAAAGTACTATCGACCCACTTGCCTAAAACAGAGGAAACTTTCCAAAAGACATGTTCCAAAAACAAAAAAAAAATAGTGACTTAACGCTCTGTATGACGGATTGTTTCACTGAATAGCCTATTTAATTGGGGATATAGCTTTTGTTATTGGTATGACAGCCAACTTTCTCAGATCAGGTGCCCACTTAATGGGAATTAGGTTAGTGGGTAGTGGTTGTTGCCACTTTGTGGTATAATGTTAGGTGTTACATTTTTAAGTTACTCGGTTGGGGTGTGGAAAAATTGGTGTTGGACTGTTTGGCTTATAAATCTGCAGGAATCTAATATCTTGCCCCGCGTTGTTTGTAATTAATTCTTATGCTACACGTGTGTAGCGTGTGTTGTGAAAAGCTGGGACAACACTTTGTAGCTGTGATTCATATATCAATCAATCAATGACATGAACTTGCCTGAACCCAACATGGACACCACTAAATGCAGCAATTATCGACCAATATCTGTGCTGAAATAACGTTTTTTCCTGGACCGTGGCCACACACTTAAAACCTCATAAAGCAAAATTGATTCATTGCGATCAGTTTGCATCTGATAACATTCAGCAACTACTCCACCTAATTATACTGCCAAAGATTTAGTTTCCCCATGTGCTGTGCTGAGCCTTGATGCTGACAAGGCCTTTGATAGGCAAGAATGGCAATACTTGTGAAAGGTCTTGCAACGTTTTCAACTGGCTTCCAATTTCATTAAACTAATTCAATTATTATATAATAACCCATCTGCAATGTTAAACACGAAGGGCATTATATCAACCGAGATTTAATTCTATATCTATTACATGAATATATAATGGATGGTTGTTGCTTGTTGCTTTCTATTGTGTCATGTATGTATTTTTGCCATTGTGTCTCAGCAAACAAGGTCAGATATTGATATTTGTATTCACTTTTTAAACCACTATGATTCCATATTGGTAAAACTAAATTCAACTCAGCATAATGCCACAAGCTAATGGGTTCATTGGACCCAAGAGACAATACTGCAAAAGTGCAGTGGGCTACACAACATGGAAGCCAACCATGCAGAGAAAAAATTACGGGTTGTCACATGTCCAGTTGGTTCCACCTTAGTAGGACATCAGATACAAATTATATTCAGTATACAATATAATCGATATATTATATAATCAATATATTATATAATCAATATATAATCAATATCTAAGAGAGCAACAGAGGGCTGAATGTATCACAGGACAAAGTGTAGGGATTAGACATTTGGGACAATGACGGAATAAGAATGCTGCACATGTGCTTTAGGCTGCATGATAAAACTAAGAGAGAAAAATAATTGGGTAGTGTTAATAAGAGGCTGTCACACACCAACATGGTTCCTCATAACAGACATCGGGTTGGATCAGGTCAGCATAGGTTTTGAATATCACTACATCTAATACAGTAATAGACTAGCTATTACTCTATCAGCAGGCGCATCATAATCATCAAAGTTATCATCCTCCTACTGCTCAGGTGGTTGCAAATTAGCTGGAAATAGCTTCTACGACCTAACAATTCTTAACACATGTACTTCTACTCTTTTCGGGGCTGCTTGTTAATTGGCGCTCATCATGCTGCTTATGTTCACTTCCTACTACAGTCTGTTTGGGTCGACCGCATTTTGACTTTTGGTTCTAATTATCATACTTTAAACCATCCTTTGGTCCCTTGGGTTTCTTTATTGAATTAATTCACGTACATCAGGTTTGCATAGGTCTTTCACACGTGCATTTCTAATTGTGACCTAATGAAAGGGTGAGAAGAAGGTGGTAAAGTGTAAGATCCCTTTTCCCACAAATGTCTGAGAACTCCTGTTTTCAACCCTTAGTTATGGTTAACCATCTACTTCCCCCTTCACTCTATGTTTGTCTTTGTATGTTTCCCTTTGTCATCCCTAAAGGAAGCAGGAGAGAAAGAAATAGATTTCCTCCAGAACAAACAAAATTATTGATCAGCTCTACAAACAAAGCTAGGTTAGAACAGTTGCCATTACATTGCTCCAAGGGTGTAGGTATTGACATGTATTATTGACTTTATTGATAATTAAGGACACATTGATATCTGATAGGTTGTTTGCAATATATTCCATCTAACCTCCATATGTGCTAATTTTTATTATATTGTTATTGTATTATTATATTTGTTATTGGCAATATGTTTCCAACTTTAGTGAATATTGTGTTTGAGTGAATCAGCAAAAAATATTTTAAAAACATGCCTCCTGAAGTATAGAACTGACCACAGTAATAGTGATGCAGACAATAGTGGTACTGGTTCTTTGGGTATTTGTCCCTCAAGAAGCACATTTCACCCTCACCACCAGTTTGTCTATATCGGGGGAGGGTGGGCCACCTCCATTTCCATTTACACTTCAGTATTAGTGGGGATCTCCAGAGACTGGCTGGGAGTCACACAACACACAGCTCACCTGCTTCTCTTGGGGCTATCAGTCACAATGCACAGCAGCAAAGACTCAACTACTCTTCTTCTCTTATTCAACACTCTATCTTTGGAACAGAGGCAGCACAGGTCAGGGGCAGTGAGGATTGGGATAGAAAGGTGTTGGGTTGGAGATAATAACAGTTATCATCCTACGTTACTTTATGTGCCACTACCGTGTATTTGCTATTTTTGTTTCACCTGCAGAATCAGTATTTTTTACCCTGCTTTCAGCAACTGGCAATATCCAATCATATATGAGCAAGGATTGATATGTCAGTTGGTTGTTTCATCTATCACTTTGGTATCTTGATAACTTTTGGCCGGATGTACTTATGGCCACCAGATGATGATTTGTGATGATTTTAGTGACCTTCCAACCTTTTATGTAGTGCCTAAAACATCAGCTTAAAAATAAAACACCTGCAAAGATTAATTAAGTGAAGCCAAACATCAAGCTCAGTGCATTGCTGGTTTATGGGAAACTTATCAGGGATATGGACCGGAGTTAAGTAAAATGGGCCATTTGTGTGGGATTTTGTTTTGTTAGCTAATCTGTCTGTCTCTTAGCTTTTGTTGTAGATTAACTCTAACTGTGCTTGAGGATTCAGATTCTCAGATGTACGTGCCTCCATACAGCCAGCCTTGGTGAAGGGCACAGCGTTTTTAATGGTTCCAGCTTTGTGAAGCCTTGAACTGTGAAGGACAAACGATGTCCGGGACCTGATCGATCTTTACCATTGCCACTCTCAGAGTGTTAACAGTGTTGTTCAGTCACACACACTGCTGAGTAGACATTTAGCCCGAAGGGCTGCCTGATCATACGAACCAATAAAGAGAAAAAGATCCTCAGCATGTGGATTACTCAAGAGATATCACTGATTCTCTGCTCCCAACTGCCTTAACAAGTCTCCTCCTACATCTTGAATCAATACTGACTTATTGTAAATTGGTCAATTGGCAGATAAACACCCATGTTGTCCATAGGGCTCTGCTGCAGCGCCAAAGGGTTTTGTTTTGCTAAAAAGATCCAGGCTTTTCTTGTTTGCTCAATTTGCTTAGATAAGAGATGGGATAATTATGGTGTTACAGAACATCGAATTAACAGCAGGAAAACATTAGCACTGAAACCGCAATAATGGCTGTGTAAAGCTAAAAACACCCACTGAACTAATGAATTTAAGGAAGACATATTTGAGAAGATAATTTACACCTATAACATCTGAGCATCTCCGCTTATTAATGGTAACACAGTTTAGAGGTTAGATTTGAATCATTTGCACCAATTAAAGTGACAAAGCAAAAAAAGACAATAAGGTGCAAACTGGGATTGTGACAATGTACAAAAATAATATATATCAGCTTGGTGAGATAAGAAACACTTACTGCAGTACATTTTATGTTGCTCAAACAACTGCAGAAGCCAAAGGAAACTAAAGTAAATGTTCACACACATACCAGGCATCCCAGAGTCAGTCATGTGGTCCCTGAAGCATGGATAACAAGGATTCTTCACAGGAAGCACAAGCTGGTCATCATATCAATAGACTCCACTGCCAGGATCAATAGCTCAAGAGCATAACAAGCCAACATAGAAAGAAGGAGCAGAGAACAGCCTCTCCACACAGCAAACCTGTAAGTTTACAGGTGCACCTACACAGCCTGCTCTAAAGTAGAGACAGAGCACTTCATAACTGTCACAAGCCGTTTGGTGATACACACTTCTGGGTTGTTCTTAGTTTGACAGTTTGTTTAATTAGTGGGCTCGTCATTGCAGTGACGTTTGGTACCATTGTGCTTGTAAAGGCACCTATACTAAAACCTGTTGTTCAGCAAGAAAGGGCTCCAACATCCACTAAAACCACAAAATTGTTTTCAAAAATAAAAACTGTAAATACTCACATAGCTGATCTAATACAGTGCACTGTGTTCCCTGGCCAGTAAATCCACTTTAATGTAAGATGGATATACACAGAAAATGGAAAATAAGAATGTAAAAGTGATGCACATTGATGCTCAAATTTAATATCGTCAGCAAAGAATGAAGTACATAAGGTTATGTATACTGTTTATTGTGGTGGCTAATACTTAGCACTTTGATCTCAGCCTCTCTTATCTCCCTCATTTCCTCCTCTCTGTTGTGCCCTGCACCTCTCTATGTGTGACTCCGTCAGTTATTCCACCATGAGAGAGCTTACATGGGGCCCGGGGAGGGTGAACAAACAGAACGCCTCTCCGCTGAGGCGAGACAGAGAGAAGACGAGGTGGAGAGGAGGCGGGGAAGAGGAGGAGGCGGCGGCAGCGAGCGTTTCAGCAGCGGCAGCATCTTCCTGGTAGATCTAATGAGACAGAGGGGAAGAAAACTGGAGGAGGAATGCTGTTGCTCTCACGGTGCAGTGCAAACAGAACTCCGCATGCCCTCTGCTCCACCCGAAGCCGGAGGCAGCAGGCAGTGAGGAGGAGATGCACTCTGTGGCAGAATTCGCTCCATTACGCAGATGTTTGGGAACAGGAGGGGACACTGCAAAGAGCCACTTTCCAACCCTTTTAGGGGCCGGTTTAGAAGACAACCAGGGGAGCCAATCCAGCCATATAACCAAGTGGGGCCCATTTTGTGGTGCAGCTGGTGCTCTCACAGGTGAACTCAGAGGGAATGAAGAGAGGAATGCTGGCTGACTAGGGTGAGATCCAGTTAGATAATTCAATACTCATACCGTTTCCTTGTATTTGGATTTGAAAGGATAACTTTCTGTCTGCTTGTGAACATGGAAAATGGTGACACTAAAGCAATGTACTCTGTCATGGTTGAAAATAAACACTCAAAGATACATAAATTAACAGCATCAGTTGTAGAAAGAACTGGAAATCGCCTTCTAGTACACCCCCCTGCTAAGAGATGACCATCAAAATTCCTCCCACTGAGATCAAAAGAGCCTGTGGAATTGGTGGAGGAAGTACACCAAGTGTTGGCGAACACTGAAATATCATTCTGCATACAACCAGAAATATTAACAGATATATACTTATTTATGCCACGATATATATTCTCCATCACAAGGAGACCTTTGAATCCTAATAACTAAACGTATGTTGTCACATATATGGTATTATCACATACATTACATAAGATTTACATGGTAAATATTGCTGTGAAGACTAGAAGAACAGCGACAAACACTGTTTTTCTGTTACCAAAGCTTCTCGTTTTTACTTGTTCACAGAGGGATAGAACAGGTCAAGCAGGATCATTAGTCAGAATGGAAAAGTGCAGTAAATATTCACTTAAGAAAGCTGACATTTAAACCTAAATGATTTTATTCACAGTTGTAGGTTCCCTGTAAATACGTGTTTTTTTCACCTCGTAGCTCTCCCTGAGCCTGAGAATGCCTGGTTACAAAGCAGGGCAGCGTCTCCGCTGACTGATGTTGCACTTAAGAAATATTCAAGAGGCAAGAGTAAGTTGTGTGTGGGCCCGTGTCACAGGTGACAGTCAGGTAGACATCCTGCAGGCCGACATGTCATTCTTGCTTCTTTGAGAGTCGACACGTTCAACATGATAAACGCTGACATTTTCGTCACTGCCGCTGACTGCGGGCTTGAGGATTCAAAGGTCTCTGCTATTTACAGTGAGCTGTGTGAGCCTCGCTAACCCGGTGTCTGGGTTGAAAGCTGACCCTCCCCGTGCTTTTAAAGCTCGGCATGGTTTGGCACACGACTTACAGGGGTTTGGTCCAGGCCTCTGACTGGACTGCCCTGCTTTGGACTGTTGGAATCATATTTACTAGCTCTTAAATGACAATCCGTCAATATGTTTTACTGATTTGCATCTAACCAATATATTATCATTATATTTATTTGATTGTTACTTTCAACCTAAACAACTAGCTCATTGAAGAAAGAACTATTGAGACTTAGCACTTGAACAATATGGTGATATGATGTGTTCTTTTAATTATAATGATTTGAAATTGTACTTTCAGTCAGGCGCTTTGAGTAGTCGCAAGTACAGACCATTTACAGAACATTTACCATTTTATGTCTGGAAATCTTCTGGCTAATTCTAAAAATTCCAAGACAACGTTCACATGTTTGTGGTCACTTGTTTTCTGCTGTCTCTGCTATCTAGCATACTAAATATAAACAGAAAGTCCATCTTTTTGAGATATTTTGTACATAGTAACTAAATCTTACTATTACCACTAATTTACTCAGTGACAGAACATTACAATAGCTTTGATAATCAGTTAATTGTTTACAGTATTTCATTAATTGAGGCCCTATATTAATGACACAAGCACAAAGCGGTTGGTCTTGGGCACACTGACTGTGCCTATCTGCTCTACTGGTTCATGTAGGTGCAGCGGCAGTGCAAAGTGCAAAAGGGTTGGATGAAGTGGAATATAAATAAGACGGTGTGATGACTAACAAATACACGCTCAGCCAGTCACATCACGGGTCTCATTGCTCACAGGTGCCCATAAGGACAACAGTTCAGTATAATTTCCTAAACAAGCCGGTTCTTCATTTGTTGGACGGTACGGAGCAGCAACACACAGAAATACAATTCTGCAGCCACAGAGATAATTGGTTAATTCGGACAATGCTGATAGGCAAACAGACGTGGTTCTGAGATGTGTATTCTCAGTGCAAAGTCTAAGAAACATTTTCCTCAAAAAGTGCCGACTATTTGCTTTCCCCCCACCACTGCACAGTGCGCTGAGCACCATATGAGTGGAGTGCTGCTTGCACTGGTCATTGCGCTACCACAAAAATAGGTCCTAAGAGTCTAGCGCTGCCATGACTCTGTGAGGTGGTACTTAAACACGGCGATGTTTTAAGGTAAATGATCATTTCAGCATGATAACATGCCCACAAACAGTACTTACATAAGGATATTCAACAGGCACTGTACAACGATTACCATGTTCACTGTCATGGTTTGACAGGGTCATGGTGTCATGGACTACTTTCCCTATGGCCATGACACTAGCATGGCTAAACACACAAAAGATCACCCATTTCATCTAAAATGTGGTCATTTATTACTTTATTCTATTTTATATCATTTTAAGTTGAATATCTTCGGATTTTGGAATAAACAAAGCAAGCAAAGTGAGGACGTCACCTTCAGAACTTGTGAACTGGTGTCACTGGAAACTAAAGGGCATTTTATAAGACACTTGAAAAAATTCAAAGATTATAGAAATAAATTAATTGAAAACAATCAGTTTGTCATTCATTTTCATTTCATTTGTCATACTGTGTGTGTCACTGCGGGGTAAAAGACATGAATGTCACTCTGTTTTCTGGCTTTCCTACACAATGCAGTTGGACTACCTGTGAAATTACAGATGTTTGCCAGGAAACAACACGCTGTCTGTAATTAGCTCTGGACTGAATCATGTGTGAAGAGGGGAAACCTGCCAGTCTGCCACATCAGCTGTGGTGTAGTGCACTTCCTCTGCCTACAGGAAATGACAAGCATCACTTTCAGCCACGCTTGACTGGACCCTTGGCAGCCGAGCCAACGGAGACGCAAAGTTGTGTGCTTCCGTGTGTGTGTTTGTGTGCATGAGGAAGAGCGAGTGAGCGATTACTCACATTTCGTTGTGTGGGTTTTCATGTGTCTAGACACATGAGTGCGTGTGTGTACTTCAAATACACGTGTGTGTGTGTGCACATCAATTAGTCCAAAAAAGATCTGTGATTAATGTGTGCTATAGTGTGTCTTTGTGTGGCTGCCAGCTTCCCACTTGGCCAAATGAGGTCTATATTATGAGACATGCATTCCGACCAGGGACTGTGACACTACTGGGGTACGTGTGATGCAAAATCTGACCGTCTTGCCAAGAACCTGCCAAATGCTCTGTATGTCGTCATGATAATCTGTTGAGCCGCTGCACGTGAAGCCATCTAGATAGCAGCCATTTAGGTCAGACTTAAATATGCATGATGGCAGAGGGACAGATGCGAGCTGGATTTGTTACATTTACAGTGTTATACCGAGTCACCTTGGCTCACTGTATTTCTGTTCTCATAAATATTCATGAACTAGGGCTTGCCTGGTGGTTGGCATGAGCGGTGATTAGTCAATTTGTCAAGTCAGTTGTCATGTCCAAACATGCTAATGCTAATGCGACAAGTGTCACATCCACATCGCGAGGTAGGTTAGAACTGACAATAAGCCTCGCCGCCCTGGTGGGGTCGTGGTGGCGAACATTAAACGCAACGCTCATACCCAGCTGGTCCTCTGTTCATTGATGTCATTTGAGATCTTTCTCTCCCATCATTCCCTCTTATCGCTTTCACCTCACTACAGCAGGTTATGCTATTAAGGCATAAGAATGGGTATTTTTGAAAGACTGACAATAAACTATTTATTTTTTTGGCTACTTTTCCAACGTGGCGGTTGGAGCAGAGTAGGCGACCAATGAGACAAACACAATTTGAGGAGTTTGATATCTATGACTGGCAACTAATAAACTTCAAAACTATATACATATAAACCTGCACTTTAAATGTGTATTCCTGACCACATCCCTGTGTGAGCGTAAGCAGGAGAGAAGAGAAGAAGCTGACTGGGTTGCCACCCGCCGCTCCGGGATCTTGTGAGGCTGCCGACAGACAGAGCAGAGCTGGTATCAGTCTGCCATGATGTGCGCAACATGGCACTCAGCTGGCCTAACAGAGCACACAGTGTTCACATTCACTCAGCGAAGGGATCGCTAACTGCCCAGAAGACGTCAAGCAGAACAGCCTGTACCAAGAACACAGCCACCACACACATGTATACCTCACAGCTGCCAGGTCACTGACCACATTGGTCGGTACAGCAGATATTGAAGAAAGGATCGATATCATCAGTGAGAAGGAAGCTCCGTGATCAAACAGAAAAACCCCCTGAGAAAACAACTCTCTGAATTAAAACTGACTTAAATGGAAGGGAGGAGTCTGTTAATTGATCATGTCGGTGCATCTCTATACATCTTACTGAGAGGATCATTTAACTCTTCAATATTACTAAAAGAAAATACTAGCCGTACAAATCTAGGCACACAGGTGAATAATCATTGTTTGCCCATCCTTCGTCATGACTACACAGCCAAAACAAACACAACCCTCCTGCTCCAAATTTCACCTCAGCTGATGATAATAGTGAGGGAAAAAGTAGGAGTGGCTGCGTCCCCACATCTCAGAAATCAACCTGATAATACAAATATTATTATCACCAATATGAATGATGGCCAAAACTGCAAAACATATGCAAAGTAATAACCCAGAATGATCATTTATTATTTTTGTATAGTCACTCTTATTAGCAAAAATCATGCATGTACAAAGCATGTAGTGATTTAGCTCAAATCAGTGACAAATAACTGCTGTGTATAGTTAGTGATATAACACAAGTTTGTTTTAGTCGGAGATCCGTTTGTTTACTAGACTGACTGAACACGGCAGTGTGCTTTTAATGTTCCACAGTGTGGGCGCCCTTCACAGACGCTGATGAAAAGACTGTAAAATGCAATATCTGTGACGTGGTATTTATAAAAGAATCACTTTCTTGCGGATAATATTTCTCCACTGTAAATGGCGTGTGCAAACATCACAGAGCGTTAAAGCAAGAGTCTGCAGCCTTACTAGTGGCTTAATGAAGTGGCACTTTTTCTTAATATTTCCATGGTACTGCGGTGCTTTGGGCTTAATGCTAGCGCCAGCATCCTAACAATGACAATACCAACATGTCAAGATGTTAAGCAGGTATGATGTTTATCATGAAAACGATACAATTCCTCCCGTACATCCTGCCTGTACAAAATGTTGTGGCAATCCAGTTCAGTCTGGACCCGCGTGGCAGACATGGGTAGAATAAATCCAGATACAGACTTAACACGGGATTTGAAAGCTTGGATAAAAGAATTCAATCCAGAAGTCACATATGATAAAAATGCTCTTCAACCCCCCAATCGTGATCTGAGCCCTCAGGTGCAGTGATGTAAAGCAGAATAGAACAAGACAGACAGACAGACAGAGACAGATAGATCACCTGTACCTTCAGCAGGGCCTCGACTGTCAGACCTACATTCTGGCAGACGTTCAAAGCCAACATGTATTCATGCTGCCGGGTGAGCGCCAAAGCTAAAATGGCCCAACCTTCTGTATTCTCTGCAACTATACTTTGAAGCCACCTATTGTGTTAGCCCCGTTGCCTGAGAGGCACATGAAAGGAAATGACAACTTTGAAGTTGACACAAGCCCCGACTCTCGCCCCGACCACTTACAGACCCGTGAATCAAACATACAGATAAATAAATAAAAACAACTGCCCTGGCTTTTGTTTCCCCCGAGGTGACAGTGGGATTATTGTTCTCAGTGACTTCACTCGGGAGCCTCAGATTGCCGTTGCCATAGAGTTCACACAGGCAGTAAAAGGCCATTTGAGGCTTTGGTCAATAACAGCAATGACTGGCTATCAAAGGCCAAGAGGCTGGGGGGGGTTAAATGGAGAAGCACTGAGATGTTACTGACAAACATTAACAGCAAAACACAGATGTACTGTATATACTGTATAGTGTACAAATCAAATCTCTAGCAATTTATATATAAATATATATATATATATATATATATATATATATATATATATATAGATAGATATAGAGATATAGATATAGATATATAGAGATAGAGATATCTATCTCTATATATATACAGTATATATATATATATAGATATAGATATATATACTGTGTATATATATATAGATATAGATATATCTATATATATATAGATATAGAGATATAGATATATATATCTTGAGATAACACTTGTTATGAATTGGCGCTATATAAATAAAGACTGACTGATTGATTGATTGATTGATTGAATCACATCAGTTTGTGTTGAGCTCAGTGTTAATGCAGGCTGTTTCCAAAAGACTTCTGCAATTATCTAGATGCCTTTGGCTTGGAGATTCTTCAAATGTTCACTCATAATTACTATATTTAAGCAGGAAAATGCCTTTGCTCCAGATAGAATCTCTCACTTGACTGCAAGCAATAGCAAAGGAAGACAACTTTAGGTCCGTCACGCTTTTCAGTGAAAACAATAATAGAGTTAATAGTAGAGAATAATAATAGAGTAGAGAGAGAATAAAGATGAGCATATTGAATGAGTTTTGAATGGATCCAGTGGTCGTGCATATAGACAAGCGTATATTCATTCATTATGGACACAAATAAGCTTCATATACATTACATCTGCTGCATTTCCCTTTCTTCTGCTCTTAAGGACAGTGCAGATAAACACTGGTACATATTAGATAAAAATCTATCAGACAAACTGATGTTCATATTTTGGGGAGATTCTCTCTCTAATTACTTTGCTTTCTTTGTGTTTTCATATAATTGGGGGTCAGACACTTCCCATAACTCAACATGCGAGTGTCTTTTGTTAGACTCTGCTGCCTGCCTTTCTAGTTAAAAATCCCACCTTTTTCCTACTGCACACCCTCAGACTGTAAACACAAGCTTTCTGTAGTCTCCACGCTCAGGTACCCAGGTGGTGTCACTTGAGTGAATTTCCTCAGACTTCTCAAACCTCCTCCAGAGCCGCAGAAGCGATTAAAAACTGCCAATCAGAACTGATTACTCTCCATGGTCACGGCACAAAGTATTGCACTTCACTTTTTTTTGGTTTTTTGAATGATGGCTACAGTTCAAAAATGCAAGAAACCACTTTGCTACAACTCTGTGGCTTTAAATTGATGTTACTTTCACTGATTCACCCAGTTGCTTCTATAAAAGAAATAAAAACTAGCTGGTTACAGGCTGTAGAACAAATGGGCTGTTACTGAGTTTGGCCTCTGAAATTAGAACAACTGTTTGTGTCATTTAATCCCTTTCTTCTTGGATTTTTTAATATTTTTTTTTTTCAGCCACTGAGTCATGATTCCTCCGTTTCTGTGAGCATGATGCTTCATACTGGCAAATGTTATGAACACTCCAGAGAAGAAAATGGTTTTCTGAGTAGAGCAAGCCTCTCACCATTTCTCCTCATGTCACGGATGCCGTCGTGCTCAGCGTGTGACTGGCCATGTCTGGCTTCTCATCAGAGCTCAGTGTTCCTGGGCTGGCTGGCTCAGTGTTCTATTGATTAGGCCTTAGGCAACCTGGGCAGATTTATTCTCTTATTAGGGGCTCCTAATGCCTGATCAGGACAGATTAAAGGTCTGCCACTGCCTGCAGCTACACTATGATTTAGATCCTTTCATTAGACCTAGATGGCTGTATCGATATAATTATCCTATGAACTAACCACTGGAATTATACAAAAAGCAGTGAACTAATTGGGATTCTTTGCACTTTGGATGAAGGGTAAAGTACGTTATAGACTTATATAATATGATTGATAGAGGAGAGCTCAATGTTTTAATTTCAAACAAAGCTGGATTATTTATTCCCCCTGCATAGCAAAGCCACAATTGCATCTTCTCAGAGCATACCCTAAATTAGATCTAGATCCAGTAAGATCAATAATAACCCTCACCAGTGCACATTGACTGATTACAAAGCACTTTTAATGTATGCTTTTTAATCAATCATTCATGTATTAATCCATAATCCAGTAGTAGTAGTCTTAATGTTCATCTGTGTGTTTCTCACTTACTTATTCTCTTGCTTATCAAAATATCTTTAAAGTTATCGTTTTATCATTTATACTATAAATATCTCTGATTCATGATTACTGCTTCTTTTCTACAGCCTGCTCATTCCCACTGTGGACTACGCAAGACAAAGCAGAAACTGATTTTAACACCCAGGTGTGAAGGAAAGTCTGTTTAATCCTCTTAACTTCACTTAGGGAGGCTGAACGTCTGAGGACATGCTTAAATGTCTTTTCCATCTTTCATCATTTGTCATCAGGACAGTTTCTCTAAGGATCAGATTATTGCTCATACTGCGATCCAGTGAGCCAAACCACATCCAGAGGTGATCTGATTGATTGTGGTCTGGGCACCTTTGCTGCCCCCCCCCACCCCCGCAGGAGCATGTCAAGCACAAAGCAAACAGAGCATCACACACACACACACACACACACACACACACACACACACACACACACACACACACACACACACACACACACCTCCATCATGCCGAGGCACATTATCTACTGTGGTTGCTTGGCAACCAAACAGAGACACACACATACACAACATAATGGTTAATTTGTATCCAGCTGTGTCAGCAATGGGTAGTCAAAACTGAAGAGCTATCTCCGGATTTAGTTTTAGAAGACAAGAAAACTCTGAAATAAAAAGCTGATTTAAGACACATGACACCCTGTAAACAGTAAAATATTGACATATTCCTTCATATTGATTATGTGCTTTGATAACGTCATGTTCTGACATATTTAAGTAACTTGAATCAGAATCTGTGTTTTTATAACCTGAATACGCCTCGTCTTTATGCCTTATCAGGCACCAAGAATGTACAGCAAAATGCTAACTGCAGCTGCAGTTTTGTGATTGATGCACAAGATATATCGCATGGTACCGAGGATGGCTGGAGTCTTTCTACAAGAAGACAGTGGAATTCAAGTGTTACGCTCCAAGCAACAGGCCTCTGTGTTATCTCAGCCTTAAATTTAAAGAACGCGTCCTTTCATCTTACAACACACATTAATTCTTCCACTGTGTAGGTACTGCACGGGAACATTACATCCAACCACGGCTCCAAAACCAGTTTTACCGCCGAGAGGAAGAAAAAGGTACACTTCAGCTGGAGAAGAAATGTTTTAATTCTGTACACCAGCTTTCTGGGGTTTGGCTTAAAATGCATTTAGTTGTATTTCACATTCTAATGTTTATTTCCAAAGAAACCCAAAGAAAATGTGGAAATCTCTCCCCATCTCCCCTCTCTTCATTTTGATATGTCGGTTTTTCTCATCTCCTCAAACACGCGTGGTCACTGCCTCTCTGCAAACTTTGTTCTGTTCCGCATTCAATATCCACTATGATTCATTTATTTATCGACTTTCTGAAATAGCCAATATTTACAGCACAAACCCAAACTGGACTTCATACAGCACCACAGCAGTATGAGATCTCTCCACTCCTGAATTTAACAAGGTAAAAGGTAACAGTGTATTTCTAACTAGTATGACTGTTTTCCAGGCACTCAAGAGTGACACAGGGATTAATTGACTACTTTTACATTGTTATAGTGCTTCAGTTTGCTGATCAACAATGATCAGTACTGAAGGAGCTTTCCAAGCTTCGGTAAAGTACCTTCTGAAGTAGCGGGTCTTGTGGAAGCCCCTCTTCGTACTTTTATCCTGCACTCAGAGGTGTGAACAGACTCTAAGGAGCAAGGGTGGAATTTATAAAAAGGACTGCTTCCTCTGTGCACACTGTGGGAGCAAATATAATATAGTAATATAATAATTTGTGCCTTTCTGGTGGGATAATAGATCATCGTCAACCACAATAGATCTGTCTGCTTGTATGTTTTGCTATAATCCACCACACAGAGGTTATGCTGATGATAATGAGTACCAGCTTTAAGCAGCTCCATGGGACTAGAAGACACAAAGAATCTGCAGTTTGCATGAACAACAAAAGAAAGACATGAAAGCTCTTGAAAAGCTCACCAAGCACATCCAAGCAAAGAAGCAACACCTTCCCAGACAAAACTTCAGTTCTCTGATGATAAGAAACACAGGCCATTGCTTGTCCCTACAGCCTCAGAGTGAGGAAGTTTTCAACAGTACTACTACACGTACCGATACCGTTTATGGATCTGATACTTTAACGGTTCTTTGTTATTTTTTTTAAGCGGAAAAATGAAACAAATTAAAAGCAAAATGACCACCACTTTGTTTTCTCACATGTGCAGTATAGAAATGAACACTTGGTCATATCTGCAACAACACAAACTATTCAAAAGTTTTGAGTGTTTGGTTCTCTCCACCATTGTCACTAAGAACAGGGTCTGTGTGTGCATGTGGGCACACACACGCGAGCTCTTTGCACATACAGAACCAGTAAGATTGGAACTTATCAATAATGCCATCTTTGATCATTCAGCCCTAGGTTCAGTTTCATGCCAGGTTTCAGTCCCTTTCCCAGAGTCTGACAGCTTCCCTGCCAGGCATCCACTTTTGCCTGAGCCGCTTTAATAGCTGTTCAAAAAAAAGGAAGAAAGAAAAAAAATACGGCTTTTAACTATAAAAGAATCTGTCATAGAACTCTGTGGTTCACTTCGCTAATATATACTTCATCAAATACAAAACACGTATTCACTGTACTTTCCATTTGCCGTGCAGATGCTCAGGTGCTAAGGCTGTTGAGTGGGTCTGTGCAATATGGTGTGGTTGTTGAGACAACAGTGTTTCTGAATTTCTTAAATCACAAAACTAAATTGGTAATGCCCATCATGTGTGTCTTGTACTGTGTGACCAAAAAGGCCACAAAGTATGTGAATAGGTGTCCATTTTCTGTAATCCAGCAACAGTTTTAAAATGAAGGACAGAAAGTGAAAGTCCAAAGCAACAAACATTTCACATCTTTTACAGGCTTTTGCTACTTGTTGAATAACCTCTGGATACTTGTGGGCCGATGCTCTAACTGGAAGAAGGTGCTTCCACTTCACTCTCTCAGGGCGCTCACAGATAGACACAAAAGAAACCACTCTCTCGCTTATGGCTTGCATCTCCAGCTGACACCCCGCGGGGGGGGGGGGACTCACCCTGTGAGGACGACCACGAAGTCCATTACATTCCAGCCGTTGCGGAGGTAGGAGCCTTTGTGAAATGCAAAGCCCAGGGCGATGATCTTAATGGCAGCCTCGAAACAGAATATTCCAATAAAGTAGGGCTCTGTGTCGTCCTACAGAAAGACAGAGAGAATCAGAGGGGAGGATGAGAGTGACAGAGGAAGATCCTTTTGTTAGAGGTAAGAGAGTGGTTAATGAAGCGTTCAGTGAAAGAAAGGGGGGGCAAGTAAGAGAGAGAAAGAAAGATGGCTCCTTTCACTTCTTGCACCAGAAGTGCAGGGAGTGGAGCGCTCTTCTTTGGGTGAAAAGTGAGTAAATACAGTGAAAACAAATATTCACACACACAGCATGATCTTAAAGACACAGATAAAACAGTGGAGCTTCAGGCCTGCTCATTAACTGCATGAAAAGGGGACAACTACTGAGCGCTCCTCTCAGGTTGGGGTTTAGGTTCATTGTACCCTAATGTAACCCCGGTAATGTTGATGCAAGTGGACTGGGACTATTAATGATGCAGAGGGGCTCTCAGACTGACCATTGGGGTAACCACGCCAACAAGAGGGCTACTTGCATCAACGAGAAGGACGCTTGAGCCAGCCATGGCACACTTGGAATAGCCAGTCAGGCATTTGGGTAAAAAAGGGGTACCTGGGATGACCAGTGGGGCATTTGGGGCAACCACAAAGGTCCTTTCTCATGTGACTTAAAGGGCAAATTGAAGCATGGAAGAGGAAGGGGCAAACAGAAGGGCATGTGGGGGTCTTTTGGGCCAACCAGAGGGGCATGGGAACTGAGCAGAAAGCTACTTATGCACCAGAGGAATTTGGGCCGCCTGCTTTGTAATTTGGACCTTGGGGGACTCTTGGTCCAACTGTAGAGGCAAAAACGGCAGTAGCAGTTGGGCCAGCTAGAAAAGCATACTGACAATAACAAAACAAATAAAGGGGTCTTTGGTATTTAGGGCCAACATTTTGACCCACCACTAAGGCACCAGGACCATTCAACTGCCCCTCTGGTGTGACATAATGGCTCAGTGTGACAAATCAAAAGCACAACATTATTGCAATAGGACAAAAACATTCCTGATCAAAATGGCGCTTTGGCACTCAGAGGATATGCACAACACACACTGAGTAGACGTGACTGATTTGGACACTTGGCATTATCCTCTAAAAGTGGCAAACAACCGACAGTGTGCCACAGTTGGATCATTTGCACTATGTGGCTAGGTTAACCCTGGGCCTTGCTTTAACTAAGCCAGCTGAATGAGGCGCGTATGACACGACACTTTTCCTTTGCCTCCATTAATATCTACGGGAGCCTGGGGCAATGTGCAGCCTATGAGCAAAGGATATCTCACGCCTACACTAACCTCTACCCTCCTCGATTTTCTCTCTCACTCCCGGCATACTACAACCTGACAGATAGTGTCCCCAACCCCCAGCAGTGCCCAGCCTCCAACATAAATAATCATGTAAAAGCAGTGTGACAGGCCTGAGCACTATAAGAAATGTGACCTTTTCTATAGCACTGGCTGACTACAGTGAGCATCCACTGATAATAGATAGGTTGGACGAGAGCTGCTGTTTCAAGCGTGACGGCTGTGGCGGTAAAAAAAAAAGAAAAAAAACGACAGTTTGTTGTTGTTGTTCAGATGCAGCTTAGCCATTCCTGGCCAACAAGAGAGGCCGTAAGAGCCTGCAACATCTCAACGACGACAGCCATTAAATGTGACGTATAGTATATTCATTTTGTATGACGTAAAATGACAAGACAAAACAATCTTATGTAATGATCGGGCCAAAGGGCTGCCTGGATGAATGTCTGTACTGGTAGCGTGTTAACATCTATTATACATCCATGTAAAATACCCCTGAATTATAAATACACTTGCAGATGACGGCTGGGGAAATCCCAAAGGATCATGGCGCTAAAGACCTACAATGGATTTGAAATACTCTTACTGAATAGCTTCTATCATCGCCTCCACTTACAGCACGCCTCCTACTCTGTTGACAGAGCTTCATAAATAATAGCTGATCTCTTGTTCTAATTAAAAGGCTTCTTGTTGTATTACATCCTCAAGGTGGAGGAGGCTGGGAGAGGATGCTCGTTCTCTCCTTTGTGTAAGCACACTAATCATTTTCTCAGGTGCTGAATGCTACCTTTTTGCTTTCCTGGATGCAACATCGTCACTGCTGAATTTGCATCACAGCTGTAGAGATAATTCGAAACAAGAGCAGGTGGTTTAATATGAGAGGAATTCGTTGACTTTTTCACATCAAGCTGTTGCTGTATGCAGTGCTCTCTGGCTCCCTATTTTAAGACAAACTGCCATGGGCTACAGCACCCTCAAGAACACGAATAGCAAAGTGCTGAACCATGAAGCTACGAGCTACTCTGTTTTGTTTTTGTCCCTGGCACACAGGGCAGGATATGTCACTCGACCTCCCCGCGCAGCAGTCTCTCTGGTTTCTCCCCGGGTCTGGTTAGCTGTGTGATGTGACTGTCAGAGTTCAAATGTTGGTTTAAACCGAGCGCATATGTGAGCAGCTGTGGAAACGGGGAGCCGGAGCAGGGGATCAAAGCTGTCTCACTGAGGGGCTCGGCTGACTTACAAGATAAAAAAAAAAAAAAAAAACGGAAACGGAAGAAAAAAGAAAACAGGGACAAACACACAGGACCCTGGTGTTGCTGACAAGGGTTAGGAAATCAAAGTTGGGGTGGCAGCCTTGATGACTCTCTATACCTATAAGTATTTGCTGTTGAAAAGCTGTGCGTCTGAAGGAAGTGACCTCCAAAGTCGGGCACGCTGAAGCACTTACCAGGCGTTCTGACATTGGCGTCTTGTCGCTGGCGGGTAGATGCTGCTCCAGGGCCAAAACGATGCAGTTGGCGATAATTGTAGCCAAGATCATGTACTCGAATGGAGTGTGAGAGTTAAGGAGCAGCTGAAAGTGAAGTTGCATTCATTTCATTTCACAGAGGAGACATGAAGTGTATTTGCTTATGGGATGTTTAAAAGGCCCACTTTTCAGTCAGGATAAATTACTTTACCAAGAGTACAACCAGTAATCAATCATGGTCGGTAACCTATTTCAGTAGAGAAATAGAGTAGAGAAAAGCTAATCATCCTGCACGCTGCAGTATGAAACATGTCATTACACTTAAATTTGGATGCATTCTGCCCACTAAAGCATAAAGCTTTCATCATGTTCTGGTTGAGGGCTTTCTAGAAAGAAAGCATCCTATACATGCGCTCATGATCCTTCCAGATGGGTGACCATTTCCAACCATTTTCAATGGTTGGTTCATTCCGCAATCCATTTTCACTGGGTCACTGCCCGCAGGTCAGGGCTTATTGAGGGCCAAAGAATCGCAAGGGAATAGGGAGCTTATGACCATTCAAGCCAAGATGTAGAATTGTTACACATAAGACACCCAGCTCCCCCGATTATGCAACCAGAATACGGTTTTCCTGGCAGGGAATTTTTTTAAAAGGAAATGGTACAATGGCTACTTTTACTGTTCCAGCTGGAACTTTCAGTTTTGTGTTCTTTTATTTCATTTATTTATTTTCTTATTAGACAAAGATAATTTTTTTTTGCATCTAATGCTGTTCTCACTGTCACCTACAGAGCTGATACAGACGGCCTCTGGATGTGACTTTACCCTTTCAGTAAGAAAATAACAATAATAATAATAATATAGTTGCAACGTCACTGACTGCACTTTTGATATCATCCACTGGGCTTTTAAAAGACTGTATTAGCAGATTAATTGTCTAAATCCATAAAAGAGGAGATAAACGTCATTAGTGCCACACTGGGGAAATTCAGTTACTTAATTCTGCACGAAAATCTTGTTATACCTCAAATTAAGACTTTCACTGTCATTGTCCTGCTGTTGTGGATTTAACTCTACTTCGAGATTCTGGCACTTTATTCCATCTTGATAGTGAGGGCCATCACAAACACGGCGAAGAATGTCGTCTTTCGCGTATTTTCAGTGACGGTGACTCGACTCATTGGAGTGGGCATTTGTTTTGCAGCGTTTTAAGAGTGGCGTGGAGCGGTGAGCGTGGGCGCCTTCAGCACCATGGAGAGGTCTCCGAACTAAGACAACGAGGCGGTGCTGCAACCCTGAACCAGTCCCCCACCCACCCCCCCTCTCCTCTCTCTACCAAAATAAACAGCGCTTTTCCTTAAGCATGACCTGCCTGGATGGAGAACATGGGGCGTGGAGCTCAGGCACCGAGAGCAGCCACATCACTGACTTCGTTTGCCTTTTTTACGCACGCAGCTGTTTGGTGACTTCTAGTTGCGTCAGTCAACAGCGATGCTTGATCATTATTAACTAATGCTTAGATTGCTGCCCATGCCCTGCAGGCACTTTACAGTATTGACAAAAGAACTTATCAGGAGATGTGGGCGCCGTGAGGCTCTAATCTGAGCTGGGAATAGACACGGAAACACAATATGCGGATGTGAAGTCTTTTCACCGCTCTGAGAAAACATCTTTGTGTCATGTTGGACATAGATAAGAAGCAGGGGGGGGGGTGCAGTCAGCATTGCGCGGAGAGGAATAAAGAAATACACCAGGGTGCGTTATTAGAACTGGTCATTCACTGGTTTTCACGACCTAAACTAAACGCACAGAACATATTCCACATCAGCACCTCAACTTAACAGCTTGACAAACGGGCCTGCAGGCGGGGGTGTGTTTCTGCTTTTCTACCATCTGTGCGTGGTTGCCAAGGGAGGACAGACAGGTTATAGGCTACAGATGCACCTGCTCTGTGCGTGGTGCCACTGGTCAGGAAGGATATGGCCACTCCGTTATTCGCTTTGCGTACTTCCTGATGAGGTTGTCCTCGCGGAAGATGAAGAGGGAGCGGTTGACGGTGAAGCAGTTTTGTTTGACAGGGTTCGGGTTGTAAATGGCCATTGTGCGGGCTCTCTGGGCCATCGACTGCTTGTACACCCTCTGGCCCCCCGGAGCGCCGCCACCCCGGGCTCCCCCTCTCCCGGCGCCCGGTCCACCTCTCCCTCCGCCGCCTGCGCCTCCTCCTCCATAGCGGGTGGGAAGATCTTCTGCGAAGCGAGCCATTCTGGAAACGCACAGATCCAAAAGGGAAAATCCAAACTGGTGTCAGTGGAAATGGAGGGGAGACGCATCACAACAAACACACTTCATCCAAAGCACAGCTTAGCGTCGGAGTGGACAGAGAGCGCTGCGTCTGGAAAATGAAAAATAAGGTGGCCTCATTGAAAACCATGTTCTCTTGATCCTTTCCACTCATTCATCTTCAGTGGAATTTAAAGCAGTAAAGTTTACAGCAATAAACGCACTTCAGCCGCAAAAATATTCACTTTGCTGAAGCTGTTGCATCCATATCAGCTGGGCAGTGAGTGGGGAAGGGGGGGGGGGGAGAAAAATCACGCTGAAATGAAGCCCGATCAGCCAGTCTCTGTCCAAAATCCTGACAGCATCGTGTCAGCATCCAAACACCAGTTGAAACGCTCGGGGTGTCAGTCGCAATAAGCAGGAGCACCGGAAAACACTGAAATCCCTCCGTTTCCTCGCCCCAGCTCCAAGCAATTACACGCCAGGCCAATCCAACAGGAGCAGTTGTCCGGTGATTTCTCTTTGATCGCTCTCTGTATGGGGGCTGAAGGCTATAAAGCAAGTCCTCGGTGGAATAAGGAAGAGCGCATGTGACCAAAACGGGCCTATCGGTGACTGGAGCGTACGGACGCGCTCACCGTCTGCTGGCTGGTGAGAGGAGACTGTAAAAACTAATGAAGTTCACAAAAGCCCTGCGGGTCCAAACGTAAGCGTTAATCAATCCTTCCCTTTAGGCTTCAACACGTTTTCCATACAGAATATGGCAGCTTATAAAAACATGATGCGCGCTTTCAGCATGTTGCGCTGCAGAAAAAAAAAAAAAAAAAAAAAAAAAAAAGTCAAGCGATCACGTTAAGATCAGCCGAGGTTTCTCACTCAAAACCAACAAAATGACACTAAATTAATGCTACTTGAAGGTTTGCACACCTACCTTGTTGAACAACTGCCTTTGGGGGAAAAAATGCACAAGTGAAAAAAATGATGTGTGAAAAACTCTTATTGTTTTCAGAGATCTTTACCCCACGTGTTTTATTGAAATTTGCTTTACTTCTGCATTGTTTGTGGCCCCAAAGAGCCCACTGCTGTGTGCGTACAACTTATAAATGATGGATGCAAAATAAAATAAAACTTCTGATCATTAAAACCCACTACATAGAAAACTACACAAGTGGCAGCCCTTCACTAGAACTGGACTTGCACAGTTAATGAAGGGGACAAAATATAGACATGGAAAGCATAACACACTGTATATGGAAGTATTTTGTGTTATCAGAACTTTGCACAAATTAACATACATTCATGTTAAAGGTCATTCACAGACAGAGAAACGTACAAACTTATGCTAGATAGTGACACAACTGATGTTTGTGAAACCACTGTTAGAAAACTCCATCAGAGACGTTCTAATAGACACATTCATCTATGCACTGTGTAAAATCCACTGCATTTGATCATGTTTTACAGCCGTGATCTCTGGGACTGCAAACAGTTGAGGCATTATATCCGATAGTGGGCCTCTGAGACAAGAAAAACAATGCAGGCTGCAGGTTCTCTGTGAATGCTGCAAAGTATCTACAAATGTCCTTAAATGACTACGTGCTATTTATTTATTCCTAATGTATTATAGAGTCTACAAGTCTCTCACTGAGTTACAGAATATCAGTGCATGTTATGGTGATCATAGATACATTTCCAGTCCCTCCGGGGGGCTCTGACTATTGAATGTATCTATGTTCTACCGCTATTTGGGAACAGAGGATGAGGAGGAAGGCTTTGTGTATCAGAGGAACCTTTGCATCCTCTCTTCTGAGGTCTGAAGTCTGAAGTCTGAGAGGCTGAGAGGCTGAGAGGCTGAGAGTCTGAGAGGCTGAAACTCCTTTAAGTAAGTTATTCACCCAGCAACTGGCTTACTCTGTTGTTGCAGGCTCATTTTTAATTTGTTGCTTGTCTACTTAGTTTTTGCATGCAGTATTCAAAGACTATTCAGACTGTCTGTGTTGTTGTTATAGTCTGTGTTTGCTTTAATGAATTACTGTATTGCTGTATATATCAGTAGTTTGTTATTTACCACAGGAAGGACATACTGGAGCCATGGTTATGGTGGCGACAGGGATTCACAGACCACTTTAAATTTATGCGATAGCCTGTTTAGGCAAATGCTAATTCCCCTTGGGAGTGTTTTGCGTGGGGCGTTTACCAGAGATGATGGTTGTGCTTTTCAAAATTAGATTTAGGAAATTAATCAAAATGCAACATCAAAACTTTTTACTTGGTCTCTCAGATCTAAAGCTTGTAATTGTGTGTTCACTCAGCAATTCCCATTGCCTGCCTTGTTTTCACATAGTATATAAAAACACTTTAAGTCATAATTTGAGTTTCATCTAGTTGTGAGTCTCCACCTGTTAATATTCAGAGATTCACAAAATGTTGCATTGGGCTGTTTTAAAGACCAATAATTACCAGGTAATTGGCTAGTTTACTACATTTTCCACCTTTATTGATTGTACCAACATAAACTACATGTTCAAATGCACACGGACACACATGCAACACAGAAGTACACAAAGGGAGTGTGATCAGTGGTGTCCATACTTTTGGCCAGTTGGTGTAAGCTCTGCTGCTGCGCTGTCAGCATTTTTGAAAAGGGAGGTGTTGAATATTCAGACTGAAAACGCTCCACAGTCACACCTGTAAGATTTTTGTTTACCTTTGCTTTAACGCACTTGTTGTTGGACCTGTGTTCAACCTAATGAACACACTACACCTCAGACTAGTTGTTACCTTACCAACATCCACTCATTAATCCAGTCTCGTGTTCCTTTGCTCATTTTCATAATCTAGCATCTAAAAATCCCATGCATGTCTCTGCTGACATCATATGGACTAATGGACACTAATGTAGGAGCTGAGGAGCCATCCAGTGGTTCAGCTTATGTACTGCACAGAGAATGTGAAGGGATCGTTTCCACAATTGTGGGAAGAATCTGCTGTGGAAATAATGGTGAAATAAAATCCCCACTGAAACATATCCAGAGGAAAGTGAAGAGCTGCTGAAGAGAGCTTTACTCTGTCTGGTGTGAACTGTGGAACATGAACCACCAAGGTTTCTTCTCTTGGATTTCAAACAATGTCAAAATATAGTTTAAATACCTTCATTATTTCAGTTTGTGCATGTATGTTAAATATTCCTACTTTACTGCGTTTACTCAAATGATCCCACATTAAATATAAAGTTATATAGTGTTGTAGTCTAGTCTGTCTAGTGTGTGTGTACGTGCGTGCGTGTGTGTGTATGTGTCAGTGTGTGTCACCTGCGGGTCCATGGCGTGCTGTTCATGCTCTCGTGTTTCCTGACCATATTTCGCACCCCATCCCTCCTCCCAGCCCGGCTCAGCCCGTCCGGGTGGTGAACCGTGTCCCACCTCTCCCCGGTGTGGGTGTGCACGGTCCTCCAGGTCGGCTCCTCCGGGTCTCCGGCGCAGGTATCCGCCGCCGCCTCCTCGGGCCCGGGCTCCTGCTCCGTCGGTTGGACGGGGCTGCGGCACCTGTCAGGTGACTGAGCCCAGGTGTCCTCGTACTCTGCCCCCAGCGTTAGCATCCTCCAGGAGCCCAGTGTGGCTGCGCGGACCGCTGGAGGGTGAAAGAAAGTAAGGAATGTAAAGAAAAAAGCGCAGCAACAAAAAAAGTCCCAGAAGAAGAGTCCAGTAATTAAGAAGCTTTGGCTGTTTACCGTCAGCCGCCATTGGAGGTGACCCTGCACGTCCGGCATGTTCAGCAGAAACACAGGAGTCCAATGAGACTCATGTTCAACAGAGGAAAAGTACCTAAATACCAATAGAAACTCTAGTAGCATATTCCACCATTATTCTGTCCGTCTGTGTGCTCAGCAGATGGAAAAACAAGTACATGAAAATAAATACACAGCTTCCGCTTGGCTAGCTGTTAGCTAGTTGTTAGCTAGCTGTAACGTGTTAGCAGCACTCTGGTCCTCAAAGACAAACAGCCTTAATGAACATGTAGATAAAGTTTTTCTCCCGTTCTGCTGGAATCTATTGTAAGCTAACGCTAACTGCTACCATAAAATATATATAAATAAAACAGGTGAGAGGTTAAAAGTCCATGCAGGCCCAGTGACTCCTCTTGTCCCCTGTGATTCGTATTTCATGTAGACCTTTGCAGGCCACACTTGGGGGTAAGTATGATTTCAAGTCTTTCCAAGCCGACTCAGAGAGTGGACCAACCCAGAGGCCCCTTTCAGACATTTTGACTTTTTACACAGGAAAATCAAAGGTGTACCTAATCCGGTCAATGATGGCTGAATTCCATTTAGCTGCTACAGTTTCAGGGCCTTGTTATTGTGCACGCTGACTCACTGTCATTGTCGTTAATGTTGTAGTACCTGTGTTTTTTATTAGACTAAATGAAAGCTGTGAAAAGGCTTTGTGATCATTGCTACCACAAGTGAACCATATGTGCCAAATAAAGAGCAGTGCAAAGCAGCATGGAATGGATCCTGCAAAATCTGCAAGATGACAGCGCTGGAGAAAGAGGCTATGTGGTATTTAAATTCTGCAACCATGTAAACACACTTTCCTTCCATAAGAGACTGCAAAATGTAAAGCAGATCAGAATAAATGCATTAGTAGTAAATTTATTGAAAAAGATACAACCAATTAAGATGGATGGTTCACGGTCCAGAAATATGTAACAGAACATTATGGAAGTGCATTTTTATATCATTTTTTTGCCATTTATACCTTTCAGGACTTTGCACAACAGTCACTGCTTTACTAACAACATTTAAAAAGACGGGTTGGCTTCTGTCGGCAAAATCATGACACAAAATTAAAAACTGCCTAACTACAGTAACTACCATTAGAAAACTGGAGTTAAAATTAAACATAAAAAACTTAAAACGTCCTCTTATTTTACAAACTATGTTCATGTCGGTAATAAAAATGAAAACAAAAGTAAAAACCTTTGTCAGCACCATTATTTTGTTTGCTTTTTTATACTCAGTTGAATCAATCCTGTGGTAAAATATCCGACACATTTAGATCCCCTTAAACATGCTCAATAAAAAGTTCAGCCAATTTATTCAGACTAGAAACAGGGGTGGAGGGATCTCCCAGGGCCTAAAGTGGGCATCCAACATCGACTCCATCATTAAAAGGTCCAGCAGCGGATGCATTTTATTTGCCAGCTCAGGAAGTTCAACCGACCCCTGTTGACCCAGTTCTACTCTGCAGTTATCCAGTCTGTTCCCTGCACATCCATCGCTGTCTGGTCTGGATCGACCACTAGAAAGAACAGGAACAGACTACGACAGACAGTCAGGAGTGCAGAGAAAAGTCACTGGTACCAAACTGCCCTCCATCCTCAGGCAGGAAACAGCCCTGCAGATTCATCACAGATTCGACCAGCTGCTTCTCACGGGCCATGACTCTTCTTAACTTAACATCATGTTCTTAACATCATCATGTGTCGTCACTGTCAATGTAAATCCTGTATGCTGTATATACTGTATATACTGCACATAGTCATCCACTCCATGTATTTTATATCTGTTCAGTTTCACTATTTGAGTTATTAACAACTTAGGTAAACTCTTGATTTGTATATAGACATTTTATTTATGTTGGTCATTGGTGTTTTTTTAATATATTTTTATGTTCACTTATTCTGTTCTTAACTTTTATTTACTGACCTTTGTTGTCCTTTTTTTTAGCTGTTATATCTATTCTTTTCCAACCACATTGGGAGCTTGTATGTTGGTGTATGTCTACACGGTCAACAGCCAATAAAGATGATTTTGATTCTGGTCCTGATTATCATAATCTCTCTTGATAATCACAATGAATTTTTACTGTGAAGTCACCCAAAACAGGTCCCACAGGCCTGTCAAACACTAGGCTATGCTCAGCCCAGAGTCAGTGTGAGCGATGTGTGTTTGAACAGTGGTGTGACGGCATAAAAACAACACAAAACTAAAAATTCATTGACAACAAACCTTTGAAAAATGATAAGAGTCAGTGATTTATAATTTCCAATTCTATTAGCCAGTAATTCAAGTGAAAAAGCAAAGAATTAATTTTAAGAAAATTTAAAAGAAAAGAAAAATAAGACAATTTTGTACACAGACTTGTCTCTTTGGGGAACCTCTGACTGAAGACACCAGTAAATCAAGGGACCGTTTCTCAGGCTTTACTGCTTTAATGATTATCAATACAATTTTAAAAAATGTCAAAAAGTTTAGAGGTTAGAAGAACCAGAATGAACGTACCATAAACCACAGTAGATCGTCTCTCTGCCCATCTGGAGTTGAAAGGAGTTGTTCTCTTCATATCTGCTCTCCAGGGTTATTGAGATAAATCCAACTAAGCAGTGAAATAAAGCAAACATTAGGCCCTCACACACTTCATGTATGTCTGCCCACAGGAGGCTCCCCTGTGAGGCACCGGGGCACCAAAGAAAAAACCCACCTTGGAATGCGGAAAGGCTGCTTCCTGCCAGTTAAGAGCCTCGCTATCAGACCAACCGTCTTAGATGCTCAAGGAGAAATTTCTCTGATTCAATTAGCGACTCTGTTTTTGCCGTCCGCCCTGGTAACCAGGAAGGGAGCAATCATCGGCCAGTTTATGAGACCTAAAAGGCCTGCAGATGCACAGTCACACACTTCCTGCTGTGGTTTTCTTTCACACTGGTGCTACAGGGGACAATTTGAACACAAATCCACAGGGTATAACAGCTGATTAGATTCATGTTTTAAATCTCTTCCCTGATTGAGTTCAGTTGCAGAAATAACTAAGAACTGGTACTGTGCGTCAGTACAGCGTGAAAGTATTGTACTTTTCTCGAAAAGTGCCATTTTGAGAGACTTTCTATTGTACATTTTTCCAATAGCTGTACTTACTAGTTACTTTGCAGATTAAATAACATACTAGTATTTGTTTTGTTTGGGAGAGGGGGTAAGATATTAGCATGTGTCACATGTTGAAGGCTCTGCACACCCACAGGTGTTTTAGTTAGGCCTCAGAATGATTAAAGTGTCAGTCAAGCACATTTTGCACACTGTCCTGAAACAAGGTCTAATGAGGCAGCTAAGTGAAAATACCTGTCTGTTGGTGTGTAGGACCGGGTCTTAAATTCATCTTTTTTTTAAATTCTAACATCTCTTCTATGTCAAACGCTCTGAATATGTTGTGCCACAGTATACAGAAAAAAAACTCGCATTTGATACTTGAGCCTTTTAGCTGTAAAACATCTGCAGCTTTGCATTGTAATAGAATTCAGAATCCATGGTTTTACATGTGATGGAGTAACACCATTGTGGTATTCCTACTTCTCTCACCACTGTTTAGTTCAGTTTAAGAAGAGCTCTTCAGTAGCTCTAAAACCACGGCTTTGAAAGTCTAAACTCATTAAAGCAAATGGAGTGTGGGAAGCGTCAGCCGCTCTGATGCCACAGCTGCTCCACTATTTCAGCTCCCCGTCTGTCAAAACTGAGCTGCTGCTCGGTTCGTGCAGGGTCAAACTGACTGTAGGCTTCGGAGTTTGAAGATCTTTCAGCAATGTGTTTGTGGTTGACAAGATAAGGGGCAAAGAAAAAGCAATCACTCCTTGGACCTGAAGAAAATCTGCAAGATGACAGCGCTGGAGAAAGAGGCTATGTGGTATTTAAATTCTGTAACCATGTAAACACACTTTCCTTCCAAAAGAGACTGCAAAATGTAAAGCAGATCAGAATAAATGCATTAGTAGTAAATTTATTGAAAAAGATACAACCAATTAAGATGGATGGTTCACGGTCCAGAAATATGTAACAGAACATTATGGAAGTGCATTTTTATATCCTTTTTTTTCCATTTATACCTTTCAGGACTTTGCACAACAGTCACTGCTTTACTAACAACATTTAAAAAGACGGGTTGGCTTCTGTCGGCAAAATCATGACACAAAATTAAAAACTGCCTAACTACAGTAACTACCATTAGAAAACTGGAGTTAAAATTAAACATAAAAAACTTAAAACGTCCTCTTATTTTACAAACTATGTTCATGTCGGTAATAAAAATGAAAACAAAAGTAAAAACCTTTGTCAGCACCATTATTTTGTTTGCTTTTTTATACTCAGTTGAATCAATCCTGTGGCAAAATATCCGACACATTTAGATCCCCTTAAACATGCTCAATAAAAAGTTCAGCCAATTTATTCAGACTAGAAACACCTCACTTTTGAGGAATGGTACAGCATCTTTCTATCAGATGTTCTTTACACGCTTGAGTAGCAAATAAAAAAAAAAATCCACTTCTTGCACCCTTTTCCTCGTCTCTCACATCAGTTCAGTTAATTCAGCAATTCACGATCAACTATGGCAGCAAATGTCGGACATGTCTGTTCAAACACCGCAACAAAGATGAAGTGACACAAAGAGGTGGCAACAAAATTCAATATTTATCAGCTGATTTTGCTGGAATGGTGTGTGATAAATGACCGCAAAGGTCAAACAAGTTAAACCCAGCAGTATGCTGAGGTTGTCTTTGCAAAAGACAACGATACCCCATCATCCCCGACCCCAAAATTCCTTGATCATGACTCTATAGGAAAAGCCATTTGACGATATCAACCATTTATCTTAAAAAAAGACAAAGAAGACAAAATGCACAGTTCTCCTTCCCAGTACAGTTATGTATGAAATGTAAAGACCGTTTTATTGTCCTGATACTTTTGCTGTGAGAGATGTTGCTGCCCCCTGCTGTTCAAGTTACACAAGGTGGAGTAAAGGAGCAGGAAGGTCTTACAGGACTTGATTGTGCATCTGGTTCTGTGTGACTGCGTTTTACGGGTTCTCACGAAGGTTGATGGTCCGTGGTTTGAATCAGAAGTGGAGATACGGTTTAAGTTTACTGATAAAAGTTCAAAGAGGATGGAGGCGGGTGTCCCTGTGTGTCCGTCAGTCGTGTGTACGTGTAGCGAGGCTTAGTGTGAGGAGCGTTTTTAGGAGGGACTGTTGGAAGAGCTGGTGTCAGGTGACGCGCTGGGCTGCTGCTGCTCCTCCGGTGTGCTGTCTGCCTGCAGTGACGCCATGGCCGCTGATGAGTACTTGCACTTGGAAGAGCCGCATTCGCAGTTGAACAGCTTGCTTTTGACTTCCCAGAAGTGGTCGCCATAGTTAAATCTGAGAGGGGTGGATGAGAAAGTATACAATTCTAGAAATGTACTGTTATTTCATCAAAATCCTCGTTTATCTTACACACATGGATGGACGAGGTCTAATAACATCTTCTGTGACATGTCTTTGGACGCCAAAGCTGACTTGGCAGTCAGCAAATGTGTCTCAGTGTGATCTTGGACCACTGTTTTGGATGAGAGCTTGGATTTTCCAACATGATCAGTTTAGATAACTAATGTTTTCATCTAGAGTTAAATTCATTCTATAGATAATGCCTGAATTTTACACTGTGGGAAAAAAATATGAATTATTTTATTTGTGCCAAGTGTCAAACTTAAAGTCTTGACCAATAGATCATTTTGAGGGAAAAAATGTTTTTAAATGCTGAATGTTTTAGCTTTAAAAGTGTGTGTAAATTGTATAAAAGACTTCGTTCCTGCTGCATCTTGTGGAAACTTAACTGAACAATCTGAGTTGATCTGCCTCTACTCATCGCACAGGGGTCTTACCCAAGCTCCTCTCCAGCCGTGATGTTTCCACTGGCAAAGAAGGCAATGTGTGGGAAACGAAGGTCCTGGTGCGTCGTGAACACTCGACAGGCAAACAAGTTGGGCTCGCACATGTGATTGAGGAAGCGGCTGATGTTTCCATAGAAACGGGCGTCGATGCAGTACAGATCTTGTGGCTGGGAGGGAAGATAAAACAAAGCAAGTTCAAAGCTGAGAGGAGCATTGTGCACGGGAGGGTAATCGCAAAGTAAAGACGAATATAATGTTAAAGTAACTGGAAAAAAGAATTAAAACTCTCACTCAGATACATTTCCAGCACCCACCTGCACCCAGTTTAGAACATGTTTTCAGCATTATAATGAGTTTCCAAACTCTTGTTGTTGGTACTTTACCTTATCATCCAGGCTGAACAGATAAGCGTCATTCTGCCTCATCTCTGCTTCTGCTTCGGAGATGATCTCACCTACGTACCTGTTCAAAGGCAGGTGACCCGTCAAGATGCTGTTTTAATGCTGATGCTGTTTATAACGTGTCAAGATTTCATGAGCGTGGAATTATAAGGGTTTATTCGGGAAGACTGCGGCTCTGAGATACCGAGCTTCAAAGATTTAACACCCCTGCTGGTAAACCTGTGATGTATTTTCAAATCTTTTGAAATATTTCAGCCAAAAGGTTATTTTTAATCAAATAGCACCGCACACATATTATACATTAGAAGATACAGTACATGGGCACACAAAAAAGACAAGAAAACAAAACAGGACACAAACCAACAGCCGAATAACACACGTTTCATCTTATGAAGTTACCTGGATAGTGTCATCAGAATAAACATTTTAATGTTTCTATTGTGTATTTAAATGATCTATAAAAAACTGCAGCTGTTGATACATCTTCATCAAGGATCACAAACTGAGCAGCAGGACACGTAACATAGTCTCATTAATATTGTTCTTCAAGTATTACTTCTGCATTTAAACACAGAGCTGGGATTAATAACTGCCATGTGTGTGCAATTTATTTAATGCATTCAATGTAAATGTAATGCATTGCCAGTTTTTCTAAATGAACACAATCATGCCGGTGAAACACAACAAACTCCACAGAAACCAACTTTAAAAGGTAAGGCCAATGAATTGATCAAGTTTTGTCTATGTATCCAAAGCTTGGTATATCTTATCTCTATGTGCCATTGTTGTCCAAAAACACATGAATAAGCCACACGGTTGCACTGTTGTGTTCCTTCATTACCATGAACACACACACTATAGTTTATTTTGAGTCAATCCCACGCACATCATCCTGCTGCTGGAAATACTCACTAGAGCGGCAAATACGTATTAATACTCTGCTGAAAATAGTCCCCAACAAATAAACCATTTCCCACGGGTTGAGAAGTGTTTGCTATGAAATGAAGTGAGAGTCTTGCTTATTTTTTTGCTTGTTTGTTTGTTTGTTTAGAAAATAAATTTGATTTGGCACAATTTCTATCGGGTTTAAAAGATTTACATCATCATTGGGAACCAGTGGATTTGAGGCCGAATGCCACCCACAAACCAGGCAGAAAAATCAGCAAGCAGTGAATAACAGTATGGTGGTTTCGGTGATTTTGGATGTCATGGCATGCATCTAAAAGAATGAGGGTAATAACCAGCCTTATCATATGCTTTCACAGATTTCGCAAATTTGTGATTTTGGACAACATAAACAAAATGTATTTGATTTATCCTTTAAGTTATCCTTATCCTTTAAGTTGCTTTACTTTCATTGCCAACACATGCAAGTTAACGTAAGAAAAGGTCTGGCAGTCTCTGGAACTCGCAGTGACAGCTTTTTATTATACAGACAATGTTCAGATCAGTTTCTCAAGACAACTGCCAAAGAAAACTGAGGCTTTTTTTTTTTTGTGTGTGTTAGCCAACACGTTTTTGAAATGGTACAGAGAACCCTAAATGATATCATTGAAACAACAAGCTGTTGAAAGTTAATTGCGGTATATTAGCAGGACTGACTGGCACATGAGCAAAACACCTCAGCGACATCAACAACACTGAACAAGAGAGCAGAGCTGAGGTGCTACCATCTGCATGTCTGTCCTGTGTCGGGCTCTGATTACCAAATAAATGGAAAAAAAGATCTCTGACAGATCAGCAAGGATGCAAAGCTGTAGCTTCTCTGTATTGTGGTCTTGGGACGCTACAAACGCATCCGCCAACAAAAAGGTTAAACTGCAAATGGTTCTAAGAAATTGGACTTACTCGCATATAAAGGTCCCTTGTGGTATGTCTTGTAGCGCACGGACACCCCAGCCCTTCTTACTGGTCCTGAAGATCTGAAGCCTTGTCCTGGAACATGCACAACATCTTTAAGTTGTACTTTTAGATTTCTCCCTAAAGCAAGTATTCACCTTTACACACATTTACACAGAAAAGCTACATTACACCAGTGGACATTAATTATGTAGGATAGTTACAGGGTAGGGTATGAATAGTGTTTCCTCACACAGTTCTGCCTCCACAGAATTTATTAAAAGCGGACTAAGACTCTTTTGTATTTGATGCACATCCATTCTGTCCAACCGTCTCTCAGGCTTCTTTCAGTAATGCTTTTCTGATGATAGCTGGGTGCGGTTGTTTGAATACGTGTTGACATGACTTTTGAATACCTGAGTCCGTTTTGCACTACGCGGTTCTTGCAGGTCCTCCAACAGGAGCACGCATGGTTACACTCAAAGATGAGAGGAGGCTGCTCACAGCAGAATTCAGGTAGAAGACGACCACTCTACACATGACAAAAATAGATAGAAATATATATATATATAGATCCTACATGGTAGTCAAGACAGCATTATTTATTAATATCATCATTACTACACACCATATGGTGTGTGACGCCCTGCTCAGATACTTTTGTGTACTCATGTTAATGGTTACACACACACACACACACACACACACACGTGGTCTGTCCACGCAGACTTCTATCCTTACCTTGTCGTACCAGCAGCGCAGACTGAGTTGTCCACACATGCAGATACTTGTCGAGCAGTCTTCTTTACAAACACAGTACTGTTAGTCACAGAACAGAGAAAATAATATTGGTCACTTCACACTGCCAAACACCAAGAAAAACATCTCTTTGTTTCCTTGGAAATACCTGGTGACATGCTTTCTGACTCACCTGTAAGTGTGTTATGTTCCTGTCGATGTTCATGGGGGAGGTGACACAGTTTTCAGGGATGTATTTGTAACCGTCAGGGTAAGGTTCACTATCGACGGAGTTGACACAGGGAATGGGAACTCGCTCCTGGCCCAGAGCTATGTCACTGTGAAAGGAGCACATGCTGGTTAGGAGCTGTCAGCGTGTTCAGTGTTAAGGAAACCAGATGCAGGGGCTAAGGCAAAACTGCAGTGTTTTGCTATCTGATAAGCCTTTAACTCACTGATGTATTACACAACCTGGACTTCCTGGATAGTATTTCATCTTTCCACCTGTATACATTGCCACATGCCCACCCAAACACAGACACTTGCTTGTTCTTTTACTCTGCTCTGTTGAATTTGAATGCCTGTTTAATTTCTATAACAGGCAAAGCACAGTATCAACCTGTGGAGGACTTTTTGCTCTGCCCGATTCAGCCTGGTGTTCTTGGCGTCTCTCTCCCTCCGGTTGGCCTGCAGGGCCGCCCAGGCTTTCGAGTTGTGGCTGCAGCAGTCTGAAGGAGTTTCACCCTCACGGTTCTTCAGAAACACATCTGCTCCCCGAGTCAGAAAAAGCCTGAGGAGACCATGTTTCGCTGAACATTAACAACAAGCCACTACTGAACAACTTTGACTCCAGTTTAAACAGCAAGTTGTTTAATTTTCTGCAAAAGTGAGATTTCTTTTTAGTAACTCACGTGACACATTCCAGACGATTCTCTCGGGCAGCGATGTGCAGAGGAGAGTCTCCGTGGATGTTGACAGCCTGCAGATCACAGTGGGCATTCAGGAGCAGCTCAGCGATGTCCACACTGCCTGAGAATGCTGCCCAGTGAAGGCAGATGTTCTCTTCCTGGAAAACAAAACATAAATCAACAATCACATTCTTCTTCTTCTCAAATTCTTCTGTAAAGTACGTCAGAGGGTCTATTTAACTAACCTTGTCCCTGATGCTGATGTCGGCTCCTTTGGACAGAAGCAGGTTCACCTGGTCCACATGCTTGTACTCGGTCGCCCAGATCATGGCTGTCCAACCTCCATCATCCTGATGAAAAACAATGGCTACCTCATCATTGATCAGTTGAGTACAGCTAACACATCGTAAAATGAGCAAGATATTCCTGATTTCAGCCTTGAAAGAAAAACGCTGCTTCTTTCCCAGTCCTATAACTATACCTCCCCCTTGGTGCAAAGGCTCATGCAAGGAGAGAACTTGTCTTTACGTTACAGCTGTCCTAATGGCTACTGTCTTGTAGCAAGGTCAGACATTTTAATCAGACGCCGAACAGTCCTTTCTCTGTGCTCTGCTTAAGTCCCACAGCAGTCTGTATCCAATTTATTGGCATCAAAGTGCATTTAAAGCGCTCACTTTTCAAGCAGCTACATGGAACTTTTGTTTTTGTGTTGATTTTGACAGTCCTGTGGACAAAAGCAGTGGTACTTCTTGGAATGACGACTGCATTTATGCACCTCAGAAACTATAGACTATAGAAAGTAGAAATACACAGTGGAAAATGAAGTGTGGAGTTTGGATTAAGAGCAGCAAACCTTGAGGTGATTGTAGCCCATATCATCTCCCGGCCATCCAGCCAGACCAAGCAGGCCATGTGGCGGTTGCGAGAGGACAGCCGGGATAAGAGCTAAGCTAACTAGCTTGGACCTAATGCTGCTCCTGGTTAATGTCTGACCAGACCAGCCGGTCTCCCAAAGTCCCACAGCAGGCGGTGCGACTACCGCAAGAGGACAGGGAAGAGAGCCGGGATAAGTCGGGGTAGATCACTCAGACCTGGTAACAGTCATTTAGAATTACAAAACAGAAACAGCCAAATTTCTTTGTAATGTTTCATAACCAGTTAAAACTCATTGTGTAACTTTAGAAAGACATCAAGTCTTAGCCGTAGCCATTTCTTCTTTAATCAAATTGATTTCTTTTTGTCCATTTTGTCCAACTGGATATGGTGTGTGGTAATCTGAACAACCAAATTAAACTGTATCCAAATTAAATGAATGTGAAAATGCCTCCTGATGGAGATTTTATCTCTGCAAGTGTTAAATGAGAGGGTCTGAACCTTTTTCGATGGTAACTAGTGTCTTCAGCCTCCAGAGCATCAGTGATATTGGTGAGATGAGATGCCTGTGCAGAGCTCAAGGGATATCAAAAGACCAAACCCACCTAAGCAACACCTTGATCGCCCTGCTGCTGTCTCGCATGAGAGAGAGAGGTATAGGCTGCCGTACCACCAGACTACAGAGCAGCTTCTTTCCTCAGGCTGTTAAGACTCCTTAACTCACCCTCCACACTCCATCGTTGAAAGCATCTTTTTCTTAAGCAGCAACTGAGACTTCAACGTGCATTTCTTTGCAACCCTGTGCTGTCGAATGCTAAATGAACTCATAGTTAGTAAATTTCGGGAGATTTGCTTATTCATTTCCTTGTCAAGAGTTAGATCGATATTACCAAACATCTGTCATATAAACATAAATATGAAGCTATCGCCAGACATGTGATCAGCTAGAGGAGAAAGTGTTAGAAAGAAAATACAAAAACACACACACAGAGAGCAACTAATGTCACAGCTCCATGGTGAATATCTCTTTACACCTGAAATCACTGAGAGGAAAATGTGAAACTGTACTAACCTGACAGTTTATGTTGATCAGTCCTGTGGACAGAAGGTGCTCAACAATCTTGTAATGGCCCGACTTTGCTGCTAGGTGGAGACACGTGAACCCTTCAACATCCTGAGAGCAGCATAGAACGCAATTACTGACAGTTTCAAGATTAACAAATAGATACATACAAATACACTCCTATACATACATAAATACATATACACATATGTATATATGTGTGAGTGTGCATGTGATGAGATAATTAACCAGTCAGTTTTATTCAATTGGAGAAAAAGAACACAGATAGAGCTATGACGTCTTCCTAAAAGGTCATAGCTCTATCTATCAAATTACACTGAAGCTGGATGATGAAAGCCTGTGATGCCTCAGAGAAACCACACGCAGCCTTACCTTGTGCGTGGCGCTGGCTCCAGCTCTCAGCAGGTACAGGACCGTCTCCATGTGGTTATTCTCACAGGCCTCCATCAGTGGCGTCCGCTGATCTTCGTCACACATGTCCAAGTTTGCACCAGCCTAATAGGCGCACATCAGACAGCCAATGTCAAATTCTACCATTAAAGAATTCAGGTAGGCTGCTTGTGTACTTAAATATCAAAAACAGTTAAATGTATATAAAGCAACCTTAAAGCAGCCTTATTCATTACCACAGGGCAGGGCTCAAAGATGGTCAGTATAAGAGTCTTACTTGTACAAGCATGTGGCAGATGTCTTTGAATCCTCCCTCAGCTGCAGCATGAAGCGGGGTGCGTTTGTTCTGAGACTCCATCTTAAAGTTAGGGTCGATACCATCCACTGGAAAGTGAATGGAGAAGGAAACCATTTCTTTAAAACACATTCTTGAATAGGAAAAAAGAGGCACAGCTGACGCGGTACTTAGGAACAGCACAGGTGGGGTTAACATACCCAACATGAGCAAGACCTTCTTGAGTTCTCCCTGTTTGGCTGAGAGGTAAAGTTGTTTGGGGTGAAAACGCAGCTTCTTGGGCCTGATACAAATACACACACAAGAATAAAAACATTTGAGTGGTTGTTTAAGTCTCACAAGCTTTTGGTCATGACGATGAATCTAAATGACACTTTAGTGGTAGCACTGACTTCTCTGTGTCGAGAGCCACTAGGATGCTCTCTAGAGTCTCTCGCGGCGGTCCCTGAGGGACCATAGGTGGCTCCATTGTTCCCGTCCCGGGCTGGAGTGTTGCCATCCTGGACGCCCCAGGAACAGCAGAGGGGTCGAGCACATGTGCGGAACGAATGGACAGTGAGCTGTCAGCCCTGCCACTGACTTCAGCCCCCACAGCCAGACGAGAAGAGCTGAAAACCAAAGGAGAAAAAGTCTTTTAGTTGTGCAGTTAAAGAATTACTTTTATTTGAGGCTCATTATTTTATGCATTCAAAAAGAATAAGCCTTAAGCCTCTTTAAAAGAAAAAATTGTCTTGAATATGTTCAAGGATATTCACCAGAGAAGTCATTTTTTCTTGATATGAACAACATTCACGCTTCAGTAATCATGTGAGGTAACTTTGCGCCACAGTTGGTAGTTTACCTGCCAGTGGTGGTGTCTGCTCGGCCTTCGGGGACCCCGGGCGTGGCCGGTCCATGTGTGAGTTCAGAGGGAACGGTGGAGGTGGTGTCGGCCTTGGCGATGGTGACTTCTTTGGCCTTGCTGGCCTCCTCTCCACAGTGGGGACAGAAGCTTTGACCTTTCAGCACCGAGGCACAAGCACGATGGAAACGGTGAGAGATGCTGATGTCTGGTTGGCACTCCATGAAGGTCCCCTGCACAGAGAAAAGCAAAACGTCTGTGTATGCAACAACATAATGCTCTCTGACTCTACACAGACAGGTTGTTGACTGCAACAGTCTGGCTCCAAAACCCAGTTTATAGCTGCAATTAATGTTCCATTTTATTATCAGTTAATTTGTTGATTCTTTTTTGATTATTTGCTTTGTTTATCCAATGCAATAAAATGGTGAATTTTAAATGATAATTTCCAGGAGCCCAAGGCGATAGGTGAAGATATTCATTTCATAAACATAGAACCTGAAAGAAATGACAAATCCGTGACAAAGTAGAACCCACATTTTGGCCACTCAGATCAAGTGAATAGAAGCATTTTTTTGTCTGTTTTTTTGAGTTTTTTTTCCCCCAGTGTGTCCTCATTGTATTGTTCAAAGTAGAACGCAACATTTCACTTGTCATCTGTGTGCGTGATATGTGTTGTATTTTATTGTTGGAGCCTTGTCAAAGGAGAATTTCTGTCACCGTCTGGGGCAGACAATAAAGTCTATCTATTCTATTCTATTCTAAACATGGGAGGAGCAAAGAGATTCAGCCTGTGGCCCCTGCGATAAAAAAAAAAAAAAGGTTGTGAAGTCATACAAACTTATGTCCTCTTGGTTAAACGTTATTGTCTTGATCCTTGTAGGTTAAAAGCACAGGAAGTTCAACATTTTGTAGCTCAATAGATGCTAGTTATGTATCTTGTCTTGCCATCAGCTCTTAGAATGACATCAATTACTGTAATTACTTTGATGTTGCTTCTCTACCTACATTTTCTTATCTTTATGTCCTGGTTGAGACACGGAGAAGTAGCAGTCCAAACACGGAGCACTATCATTACTCTAATGAGTATTGAGAGGAGGTGACCTCTCCACTGAAGTGCAGTGTTGGATAGTGGAGCACTATGTGGAGCACTATGTGGAGCACTTTTCAACATAAAACTTCCATACAGCTTATTGTAAGGCAAAGAGAAAAAGGAGATTTGTGTTCAGCGTGATCATCAATCAGAACTAGATACACAACTGATGTGTAAACCATTTAACTCATGAGGCACTTAGAGTTTTGTAGAGCTCTGCAATGGGTGAGTTTTACTAACTACTTGTGAGAGGGCAGTGAAATATACATTTGTTACATACAAACATTTTACTGTTATAGCTGGTGAAGTGCACATTTGAACTTGTCCCACTCTCTGCTGCACTGCTACACACAAAGTAATTTGGAGCTTGCGTTGTTGAGTGGATGTGTGTATTGATATATGGGCTATTGATAATCCATCAGTGATCAGCACAAGCGAACTTCATGAATTAAACAGCAGCTTAAGGCCTGACACTGATCAGGCAACTGTGTACTCACAGCCCTGCAGAAGAAGCCACAGCCGGGGCAGCACTGGTGTTTCACCATGCCGTTGCGGTGGTCTTCGCACAGAACCAGCAGCTGAACAGAGTTGGAGGGACGCATCATTTCATGTTTCAGTATGGCACCCTGGCAGCGGGTCAGCTGTCCATCAACGCTCTCTGTGGCCATGCACTTCCTGTCTGCCAGGGTGAGGATCTCTCGACTCTTGGGCGTTTCCATCCGGCAGCTACAGAGCGGGAGCTCCTGAGCCTCCTCGATCGCTGACCCTGAAGTGTCTGCAAAGAAACAAAGTGTGGCTGCGTAAATTTACTTCAATATCAGTTTAAATTAGTTTCAGTTAAAACAGCAGAAGCAATGTCCCAAATCATAGGTTCGCTGGAAAATGTGGCAATGGACCAGTCCAGAAAATATGCAGTGATGTCACCCCTTCAAAACCAGTGGTAGGAAGACCAGCATTAGACATTTTTTTTAGTACTTCCAGTCTAACTCTTGATGTTTTGTACAGGTACCAAAACAATTCTTTTTTTAAACCTTTGAGTCTGTAGCCAAACTTGTCAAAGTTATGTCTCAACACAAGCAGCCGCACAAGACCTTCAAAATAGCGTGACATTCAGAATCGACAAGAATCTATATGAAAAGTCAGTGTTTCTGTGTCCAGAGTTTCCTGATATACAGATTAACTGCACATACTGGTGTAGCAGCATTAGAGTGTACCATGACTAAGAGCTTACTCACAGATACTTTGCATTTTTGGTGATAGTCAATAGAGACAGCAAATACCGGAGGAAAGAGAAAAGGGGGTACGACATGCAGGAAAGGTACACTAAAATGTAAAAGGGCCTTATACCATATAGGATGATATTACTGGTGGACAGGTGTGTCAAAATATTTCTTACACTTCATTCAGAGAATCATGTTGTTTGAATGGTTTATGTCTTCTGTTTAGTTTTTGTGCCTCTTTCTGAATGCGTGTGGTCGATTCAAGCCACTATGTGTGAAATTTGATAACTTCTGGCTTTGGCGCCCCCATACAGTAACAAAAAGGACACTGTGCAGTCATCGCTGCTGGTCAACTGCATATAAAGATGGACAGCAAGTCTCCATGTCTTCCCAATGTACAAAAATGAAGCCAAGGCTCTAAACAGGAGCTGCCATCTTGTACTGGTGACATTATTTGGTGCTAGAGGTGCAACAGTGATCAGGGCTGGACTCATCAGAACAGTAAACTCTTTAACATACAAAAGCGGAATACAATCTACATAAAATGACATAAACCAACTTTCTGAGGCATGCTTTGATTTATTAGTTTGGCCCATATCCCATCTGGAGGGGGTTTATGACATATGCTGTTTTCGCTTCACTTTTGGGGAGCTGTCATGTTGTTCATCTTTTAATACAGTCTATTAGTCGTACCAGTTTCAGATCTCAGATTCTTTCCCTGTTTTGGCAGGGCTGGTGTTGTCAAGTTAAGAAAAACATCTACAAAAAGGTAAGGCAAATTTGTGAGTGTGGTGGGTAAAACACATGAGATGTGTAACATTTAATGACTTTTCTTATTTCCTCTGTGCTCACCTTTGTTATATGAAGGAACTGCCGGCTCTTGGGGCTTGTTGAGGTCGACAGACTCAGGAGAGGGAATCTGTGTGTACTCCTTTCCATCGTCTGCTTGGGCTTCGGCTGACGCCTGAGGCTGATCCACCGCCTCCAGTTCTAAGCAGAACAACAGTGATCAGTGAGAGAATGCCTCGCTTCATTGTTACTTGTCTTGTCATTCCAGCAAGTCACAAAAAGAAAATACAGCCTTGTCTCAGCAATTTAAATTAGATTAAGACAACCTCCTGTGAGCTTTTGTACAATTTAGAGAATTTGTAGAAATAAATCTTGAAATTACAATGTTGAATTTTTACAAGATAATTTGATGCCTGCAGCATTTTTTTTTTTAATGCAGTATGTACATTTTTAGCTGTAAAAGCCAACATAGTTTGGAATAAGAGTATTACTGATGAATGAAGGTCTTCAAATCCTTCCAAACACATAGCTATGTTAGTGTAACATGCATGTGTAAACTGCAGGGAAAGTACCCTTTCAGTATTTTTTGCTAACAACAGTAGCACTTTCCTCCTGGCGCCAAACATGTGGAGCACAGGTGAGTAACTGGGTGGTTCTGTACAGGTGTGAGTGTGACTGGAGCAGCTATCACCTTTGGCCCTTATCCTCCTCTTTCGTTTCCTGGATGGCCTGAGCCACGCGCTGTCTGCTTTTGTTTTCTTTTTCAACTTCTTCTTCAGACTCGACTCTGTGCTCTAAGGCAGACATACACGGAGATGATTTCTGTCATTTATCAACAATAAAGGACAAAACACACAGCTGCACTCACTTCTTGTCCGTCTTCACTCAAAAGACCTGATGTGAGATGAGAATGAATACTGTGAAGTAGTCCTTACCAGGTCGGACTCTGTGCCCTCCTCCTCTCCCTCTTCTTCTTCAGACTCCTCAGACTCCTGCTCATCTCCCACCTCCATCGGAAACAGAGAACACAGTTCATTACCAGAGTTTAACACATGACAACATCAAAACAGGCTTAATTCTAATACATAAAGGGAAATTGTGCCCTATATTCCATCTCAGGAACGTATAACTTTCCAACAGACAGCAAGTAAAACATGCGACTGTATGTTTGCACCTTAAAGCAGCAGTTGGTAGGATTGATAAGAGAGCGGACAACTTCCAGGTCCCTCTCCCTCCGCACAGAGGAGGCTGTCATGCAGGCACCAACTATTCATGGCAACTGAAGACCCCAGGTATATGCAACACAAACACAACAGTAACACTGCAGATTGCGAGCTGGCTGCAGAGCTCTGGGCAGTGGGCAGAAGCCACAGAGCTGCTCGGAGCTCTGTGGAGATTGCTAGCCAGCCCACATCAGAACCTTCGGGCAGCTGAGCTGCTCTCTCACCCACATGATGAAATATCAAAAGCCCATCAACTATGTTTATTACAAATAGGCTAGTGTCACTGCTGTTTGTGATTCACTCATTATGGAGCCAATCCCAGCTGACACTGGAAGAGAGGCAGGGTACATCCTTGACACTCTTGGTCACCAATGACCATCATTGGTTACAATCACAGGGCTGACAAATAGAGACAAACAATCATTCAAACAACAGTGCTAACCACTGCACCACTGTGCAGACAGACAAGGTGAGACACAGAGAGGTGGGGGTGGCTGTTTGACGTTACAAATTCACAAGATTATTGATAAAGATCAGCGCTACGTGTGATTAGAAAATTGCCTATTAAACAGGATGGACAAATGCACTTCTGGTGTGCAGCTAAGCTGCTGCTCACCTGAGAATCAACCTATCCCGGTGCTTCCACCTCCTAGAGTACAACGGAAGCAGGGACTATATCCCACATAGCTAGAAATAAGGTTTTTTTCATTGCTGGTGGTTGTTTCTCAGTCATTGTGTCTGCAAAGCTTCTCCTGAAGCCACCGCTGAAGATACTGAGCTTCACTAAGTGAGAGTGCACAGGGGAGAGGGTGTGCACAAGCCGTGGTTGACACTGCATTACAGACTCCTCCTGGCTGTGATTGGCTGTTTTCGCATTTTTGCACATTCTTTCAGGTGACATTAAAAGCAGTCAGAGGTGCTAAAAGAACCCGTTTTAGCTCATAGATTACCTGTCTCATGCACTACTGTCAGGATATAGTGACAGTTTTCAGCAAATTAGTTGTGCAAATAAGTTCACCAAATGCTGCTTTAAATGTTCATTATTTATTCCATTTTGTCAACACTCGTACTTACAGAGACTCAAATTAGTCAACTGATTAACTGATGAACTTTTTGATCAACAATACTGCCATCAATAGTCCATTCAGTTCTGCACTTTGTATATTCTCACATTTAATGTCAGGATACCGTGGACAGAAGAAAAAAAAGTTTCATGTGCCAACCTGAGAGGTGGGTTCAGATGTTGCTTCCTGGGCAGCGCTGGCAGATTCTTCAGCTGGATGCTGTCGTTCCTCTTCCTCGGATTCCACCTCCTCAGACTCCTCCTCCTCAGATGCATTATCGATCTTCTCCCCATTTATGTTTGCCATCTCTTTAGACTGCAAACAGAGACAGGACTACAGATTATCTTCAATCCAAATATGCTGTAGAATATACTTTTGTGGTGAAACCAAAATCGGTCTGTAGTTGCACTTTAGAGCATCAAACACTGCCAAGTACAGAAATCTGGTATCAAATTTCTGGTCAGATGCCTGTTAACTCTGATCAGATAGTTCCTAAAATTGGACGGCTGTTTCTGTTCATTTGCTAAATTAAACAGTTTTATTGAGTATAATGTTGTTTCTATCCACGCTGGACTTGTTTGGCTGTCTTGGATTACACCTTGTCAGACTGTTTGGTATGTGTACCAAATCTTAGGTATTGGCACTAGTATTAAAAAGAAATCTTCAACGACACTGAGCCCCGTGTGTGACACCTTTTGCTGGCATTCAAGAGCAGTTCATTAAGCCTGCAAGAGCAGAATGTGTATAAATAAATGAACATAAATTCAACATTATCTCAGAGACTCAATATTGAATGTAGAAAGATTCTGAAAAGATAAAAGGTGAGCGAACGTGTGGCAGACTGCTTCTTGCTAAATGAAGTAAATTTCATTTGTTGTTTGTTCCAAAGTGAGATTTCATCCGAATGGCTAAATTGAGGCGCCACTCTCTCAAATCTGAGTTTGTTTTGTTAGTTCTAATGAGTGTGAGGAACACACACCTGTGGGCTCTTGGCGGACTGTTGGAGTTCCTTAAACATTTCCAACACAGTTCTCTGCTTAAGCACTTTGGTTTTCTTCTTGGGAACCAAACTGTATGTTCCCATCCTCCTCTTCTTCTTGCGGGATGACAATCCTCCTGAGTAAGAGCCTACAGCACAAGAGAGCAACACATACATTTACAGCTAAACTGTCAATAGAGATAATGCTCTGTTCTAATCCATAGATTACTCTCTGTAAGTCCAGAACAAAGTCAGTTTTTGTATAGCAGGTCAATTTTTGTTAATGGAATGTGTCTGACCTAGTTGGAGTTTGGCTGAAGCTGCAGAGGCAGCATGTGCTGCAGGAGCTTCAGCAGCTGCAGATGCTGTAGGAGCTTCAGGAGCTGTAGGCGCTGCAGGAGCTGCGGGTGCTGCAGATGCTGGTGAAGCGGATGAAGCCGTTTGTGCTGACGCTGGCGTATCCGGTGGACTCGGAGGTAGATGGTTCTGAGTGGAGGACTGCTGCGAGGATTTGTGAGCATCAGGTGCAACATGAGTCTCCGTTTTCTCCATTTTGGCACTCTTTGCTTCTCTTAATTCCCTGTTAAGAAGCTGTAGGTGACAAGAACCAAGGGCATTTCTAATTTCTGTGTCATCAAGTGAAGTCCTGGTTAGATTTACTGAAAGTCTATTTGTTACTGGGAAGGCTGACTGTTTTCTTCTTCTATCAATAATCACAAAACATGTGTATTTACTTAGTTATATTCTTCTGATTGATTTTCAGCCAGATTTGATGTCCAAATGACTGCACGTCTGGCTGAAAGAAGACGCTGACCATCTTGCTTTGCAATAAACAAGGTTTTCATGCAACAAGCATAGTTCAGGAGAATCCTTATTTATAAAAAGTAATGCTTGGTAATAATAATGCAGTATCACTATTTTTGTCTATCATCTGATTGTTGTGACGACACCATAATACTGTTTTGCCAAATACTGCTTTCCAAATTAATAATTTCAGGGAAACGGCGATAAAACATTTTTACAAACATTATTAGAGTTTTGTCTGATGTAATGAAACGCAGTTCACTGCATTAAACCAACAATTCCATTATTTTACATGTGATTTTCTATACATTTATCTCAATGATTAACACTGTATGGCCAAAAGTGTGTAGACAAACTGTGTTCTTCTGATCTGTGACTGTTTCTCATATTTTGGGCACCTAATCTCTGGCTGAGGGAAATCTTAAGAGAAATTATGTTTTAGCCAGGTCTATCAAGAAATGGTTTTCCCAGTTTGGTGGGGAAGAGCTTGACTGGCCAGCACAGAGCCCTGACCTCCGCCCTATCCAACAACTGTGAGCCAGACCTTCTCAGCCAACATCACCATAGACTTCATTAATGTTCTTCTAATATCTTGTGGAAAGCCTTTGCAGAAGATTGGAGGCTGTTACAGCAGCTGATTAACACCCATGATTCTAACCCTAACCCTAATTATCACTCATGTATGTGTGTAATGACAGTGTCAATTAGTGTACACCGATATTGGAAAATATTGTTATATATGTTGTGATAATGGTATCAACTACATCACCCTACTAAAAAAGTAATGAGAAAAGGGGGCAGGAAACACTAACGTGATGCTGGTAATGAACCACATTCTGATGGTTTACCTTTTGTGCCGGGCTGACAGCAGGTCTGGACATGGTCTTGCGCGCTCTGTGTATCGTGACTGGAGGTGGAGCCGGCGCAGGAGGTGAGGCTGTGCCATTTTTAGTGTCTAGTGTCCCATGTCCCGATGTAGTCCCTGTACTGGGGTCAGTCCTTAGTGCACCTGAACTCTGTGCACACCCAGATACCGAGGCAGGGAGGGGTTTGGCTGTGTGTCCCCCGGTCTGTGAGCCCGAAGGCAACCAGTTAGTCCTGTGAGGGGAAACTCCCAAACTTGCCGCCGGCGCAGAGCCGCCTTCCTGCTGCTGCTTAGCGAGAATGAATCCATTGCTTCCAGTAAAAGAACCGTGCGGTGGCTCCGTGTCTGACGTGCCATTTTCATTTATTAACAGTAAAGTTTTGTTGCTGCCTGTTGCAGAGCCGTGTGTCGGGCTCATGTGCCTCGTGTCGTCACATTCGGTGCCGTTTAGCATTGCCTCTGTTTCAGGGGAAGAGACCAGTCTGGCTGCTAACTCTCTGTCTCCATCTATGCAAGGAAAACAAAACATAGTAATTATGCAAACTACAATGTAAACTGGTCATTCTCATAAATTAAGCGCTGTCAAGTTTAATTAGACTAGTACCTGGCTTCTCCTCTCCATTGCTTGCTGCATCAAGTTCCTCTTTCTTTGTGGAGGGACCCTTATCCACTCTGCCAGTGGCCAGACCAGCAGGCTGTTTGAAAAAGAACACATCTGTCAGGGAAAATCAAATCTAGAGCTACAGCTAACCATTATTTTATCTTCATTGTCTATTAATGTGTTGCTAACCACAGCCCAGGGTAGCCTCTTTAAAGTGCTTCTTTTGAACGAACAACAGTCCAAAACTAAGATTCAATCTACAATGTCAGCACTGAAACGCTTACTTGAATTATGTGTGTCAAGAGTTAATTTCCAACATTTTTCATAGTTGATTAATTGTTTAGGTCAGTTATTACATAAAAATACCAAACCTTCTCCCTCCCTTAGAGGTTTTAGATTTTCAATCTGCCACATCAAGACTAAATTATCAAATGTAAAATATAGTCGACAGATTGACTGATAATGAAAAGAATCAACAGCAGAATACATTTTGCTTGACTATCATTTTTGCCGTTTGCTGATTCATTTTCTAACGACTTACTAGCCAATTAATTCACAAACTTCTGAATCCAGACCCAAGAATGAGTATCTGAATAAAACCATGTTCCATGTGTGTACTGAGTGCTGAGTAAAAATCTCTTTGCTTGTGCCTCTCAGTAATGTCTCTTTGTCAGAATGAAAGACTATAGAGCAAGTCAGGAGAATGAGGGCGACCCCCATGCACTCATTGTCTTTCTACTCTCTTTCTAAGCGACAGCCAACCAGTAGAGTACTAGATCCACTGCCGGAGCTTCAAAAGAAATCTCAACCCTCCCACAGACAGTCCTTACATCTCACAGGAGGAAGCAGTGGTAGAGGCAACACCAGGAAATGTAAACCTGTCTCTTCCCCTGAGCAGAGCGTCAACCTTGTGCTCTCCCTGGGAAAACTGGCCCAAAGGAGACAAAAGAGGCCCAAGACAGAAAACATCATGAACGGTCACTATTTACCCCTTAGAGATCAAATGTCAAAAGGAAAGTGGTCCTAGGTCAGTTTGTCCTCCAGGAGGAAGGTTTATACTCTCCCTGGACCTTTGTGAAGCTCATATCAAGCAGAATATAAAGCTAGATTTAGCCCCACAGACAAATGTGCTGATAGGGGCCAGGGTCATATCCAGTGAGTAGTAGAAAACAGGGGCTGAATCTGAATGTCCAAACACAGCACAGGAAACATTTCCCTCACCAAACTAGCCCGATCAAAAGACCAGGAACAGACAGAGACCACTCAAAGTGATTCAATCAGTTAAATTCTCCTCTCCAAGGGCTCTGAGTCAGATTCTCGAATTTAACAGACAGCATGTGTCCTGAAACTGCAAACGACCGAGACCCCAACCAAATGAGCCATCTGGACTGATTTCCCCAAATCATTCTCCAGACAAGTGCTCCTGAGTCCCTGAGCCGGACACAAACATGCACCTTGTCAAACAGCAAGAAGGTCAGGCCAAGAGCCGGGCTGTCAGCACACTAACTGAGGGCGTCTCCCCAAGAACATCTACTCTGGGACAATGCTCTGTGGTGTATGATCTCAAGGAATCTAGTGAGCACATGTGAGGGTGAGGAGAAGACGACTCCTTCAGTTCCTCTTTTTCATGGATTGAGGAAAGCCAGTTACAAAAAGAGCACCAGCCTCATCCCTCCCCCTAGTGGTGGAAAGTGGAACATACACACTGGAGACAGAAGGGAGAGGGGGGAAGGGAGGCAGAGAAGGCTGTCTGCAGATCTCCGCCATTTCGCAACCAGACTGTTTACTGACACAACGCGGCCATTGCAGCAGTTTTCCACTAGATGGGGAACGTAGGGGTCTGGAGGCGTGGATAGGGATATGGGGGCTGCTGAAAGAAGCTCCAAATGTGAAGCCAAGGCTGATGAGGAACCTTAAGGAGCACATTAAAAAATGGAAACATGTTAGAGGAGGCCAATGTTTCAGCCATGGCTGCAAAAATAACACAGCCATGGTTCAGAGTTTACATTCCAGATTGGTATCCAAACCTTTTGAAACTGCAAATAAGCACAGTAATTATTAGTAAGATGCTCTAATAAGATTATGTGTCATATTTTTGATGCGATAAAAAAATTTATCTAATGCATCAATCGTTCACTGTCTATCTGTATCTTAAAATCTACAAGAGGCCTGAAAACAAGTCAGAGGTACCTGAACACAAAGCACAACCACATTACACAATCAGCTGTTAACCTGCCAATGACAAGCACAAGGTGTCAACACACAGATGAGGTAAAATAATGAAATAGTAGACAACTGCATTTAACACAGCCTAAAAAAAACAATGTGTTGGGTTGCCTTTTCTCGCCTTCTGAAACGGTGATTGCCACATTTTTTTGTCATATGATCCCGTAAAAAGCAGCATCTATTTGTGAACCCTCATCTAAGAGCTGCGAGCAAAGTGATTTTCCGCTTCTCAGATTTCATTTGAATAATTTTTAGATGCCTGAAGAGGATAAACTATCCAGTATCTCACCAGAAAAAGCAGAGATAAGAGAAAAGTCAGAAAGATACTTCATATTGTGCGGTGGAAGTTTTTGTTCTTTGTGTCTCGTGCATCATCTCGCAGCCCCTTCGACTGTCCAAACCTCAAAAATGGGAACCACTGTTGTAAATAAACGTGGAAAGAAAAATGTCAAAGTTCTAGGTTTTGCATATCCTCAAACAAAAATCAAACATGGGGCTTCCTGGTGGCTTAATGATCAGACAATGCAATCTCAACGACCTATGTCCTTCCTCTCCGACCCAATTTCCTGTCACCTCTCTACTGTCCACTACCTCAGTAAAAAGCACAAATGCAAATATTTAAGACTGCTTTGCATAAAATCTCAAATAGATACCAGGATAAGACAATAATTGACATGTCAATGTGCAAACTGATGATGACTGACATTACATGCAAGGTCTGACTCTCAGCCAAAAAGCTGATCAAATCCTGTGGCTGGTAAACATGGAAACTCACACCGCAGCCTAACATGCATCCTTTGGCCTGATAAACACTCACAGCAGCCTCATGTTCCAGTATATTCCTGATCACATAGCCTAGGCTGCACATACGTCCAGTCCCCAGGGATCTCATTATATACTGACCCTGAAGAATACACTGAGAGAGCAAAGAGGAGGAGAGATAAAAGAAAAGGTATGACAAAAGGAGGGTGGATCTACTCTCAAAGTTTCCAGATCCTCAGGAGGTCAGACTTTGGTTTTCATGTATCGAGAGTGACATCTCATTTCCCGTGCTGTGATTGCTCTAAATACAGCAGTTGTGCTAATCCATGAGGAGCTATCTCCAAAAACAGGATCCATTACGCCATACTCAAATCTCTCTTTGATATAGCAGCACTGCTACCAAATAAAAAAAACATTGCTCCTCTAGATTAAGTCCTCGATTTCAGGAATCATGAGCAATCTGCCAAAGCGGCAGCAACTGTCTCCAGCATCTTACAACCTGAGAAAACATCTCAACGAGAAGACAGCAAGAGCTCAAACCGATGATTGCAACTTTACTATGACTAAAAGGAGCTGAGAAGCAAGGCTGTGCATATCCTCAGACCATTCACAGCCAACCAAGGGTAAAGAGCATAAAGCTAACATGTCTTTTCCCTTGTGTGCCTCCAGGAAGCATCATACCTGCTTTCTTCTCATGGCCTCCATTGAGAAGAAGAGGGCGTCAGAGAGAGTGAGTGAGGGAGTGTGTGTGTGAGTGTGTGTGAGAGAGAGAGAGACAGAGAGAGAGAGAGAGGGAAGGGGGAGGACAGAGAGAGGGAGAGAGAGCGAGAACGTGTCGAACAGATTGTTCCTCTTTTCCTTTTCTTTCCCCGCATGCACATTCACCTCGCCGGTCATGTGACCTGGTGGCTCCCTCTGTCGGTCCTTCTCTTCAGAGGGTCTCCACAGAGCATGCTCAGTCAGCTCAAACTGAAACACCACTCCATTTCTTTAAACTGGGAGACCTCATTGCCACTGAAGATATCCATTGGAACAGACTCACCTTACATATACCGTGTTCCCAATAAGATGGAGAAATACATTTAAAACTCCTCCACCGACATATTCCGTGCTACTGATATTTACATCAGCTGTAGTTTTTGAAAAATCAGCCAGAATCACTCTTTTTGCTTTCTGCTTCTGTTTCTTATTTGTGTAAGATGTAATCATATTACAGTCAATCAAGTTTGGGCTTCATGGCTGCTGTGTAAGGACAGCCACTTGAGCACCAACAGAAGGAGGGAAAAAACAGTAGAGGTAGAAAAAGCCCCAGAAGTAAACCGGATGTCAGTGAGGAGCCAAACGTTTTCAATCGTGAACAAGAGGCCACATCCAAACCTCTCAACAGGAGAGTCTTTTGTCTCCACTGCGCCTTGGGCCAGTGAACGCAGCAAAACGCAACACACAGATATTAAGTCACAGAAATGAAGGAACAGAGTTGCTATTGAGGAAAAAGTCTGAGAAAAAGTTCCAAAACCAACGACAGAGGACCAGAACAGATAAACGTCAGTACAAACTTAGTGAATATAAACCAGCTGAGCATAAAACACTGTCACACAGACTTTCTATTGTTGTCAGGTCTTTGTACTTCATGTGGTCTGTTAGTATTTTGTCTACATTCAACTTTATTGTCACACTGATTCTTAATGAGGGCTTAAAATAACAATCTGTTGATAATCCTTAGATTATTCTTAGAAATAGTGGAGATGCCCATCAAAAGCCTTCTAATAACTTGTTGTCTCTGTCCAACAGTCCAAAACCCAATGATATAAACAAAATTGATTGTCTGCTTTTGATTTTTGCTTAATCAATAACAATTGACTGATAATCCGAATAGAAGAGGGAGGTTACTGTGCAAAATTTGTTTTCTCCTCTAGTGACATCTCAGACACGTAGGAATGGAGATACAGTTGTTGGTGGCTTCTCCTGTTTCACAACCACACAATGACAAACAATGTAGTCCTGACATACAGGCTCGGGTTTGACACAATACAAGAGAAGTAAAAAGCCAACAGGGCAGGAAAGAACAAGAAGAAAAACAACAGTACAGTTTACCATGACCAATTAGTTTGCTGTGAGTTATAACACCCCAACGACACAAACGCAGGCCACCCATAAGAAAGAACAATTTAACTCAAAGAGGAGCTTACAGCAGGCTGACAATGACAAAGCCTCGTCCTGTATGGAAAAACCTGGAGCCTGCAACATGATGTGAAACTCATTTTATTTACAGCATAACAATTGTTTGTGTCCATACAAGTTAATGTCTAATTGCACTGCAACAAAGCTGACGTGCAGGCAGATTTGACTGACCAAGCATCTTAGTTCATGGCAGCAACAGTGCCAAAGTGTTGAAGCAAGCAGATGACAGACATTTACCAGGTCTTGTCTGCAGCTATGCCAACTGCTCTTTGTAAAGCTTTTTACCAGAAATGGTACTGTCAGTCGGTCTGTCAGACCACTAACTTTGGTCAACACTAAAATATCTCAACAACTGTTGGATGGATTGCTATGAAACTTAGTATAGATATTCAGTGTCCCCAGAGGATGAATCCTAAAGACTTTGGTGATCCCCTGGCTTTCTTCCAACACTATCGTCGGGTTAACATATTTTGTTTGGGTTGGAATGTCCCATCAACTATCAGCTGGACTGCGATGAAATGTGGAGAAGACATTTATGGTCTCCTCAGGATGAATTGAAATAACTGTTGATCCCCTAACTTTTCATTAAGCGCCATCGTCAAGTCAAAATTTCAATTTTATTTCAAAATTACTCCGAATACAAGGCATGCTAGCGATTAGTCGCCTAGTTGATTGAATGTAGCTACCCTCACTGGTCTGAACCAGAAATAAACAACCTAACTGTCCCCGCCTCTCGTCCAATTTCAGCTGGGATTGGCTCCAGCCCCCCACGACCCTTAATGATAAGCCGTATAGACAATGGAAGGATGGATGGATGGATGGACAACTTGTTGTTATGCAGGCACAGTTGTAGCCCCAGCAAGCACCAGGAGCTGTTAAAATATGCACCACTGGTCGGCTGTTTTGTCTAGTCTAAATTTCCTTTAAACTGACAGGAAGATTAGTCGCAAGGAACATTCCTACCGAAAACTAAAGACATTTCCATTAGCCTCAGCTATAGCTTGTGTGTAGTGCTAACTAATAGTCAAACACAAGCAGTCTGACATACTACAATAAGGTGTTGAACATGATAAACATTATCCTCTAAACACCAGCATGTTAGCATTGTCATTATGATCATTTTCATGTGATACAGAAGCTGCAGGAGGTGCAAGAAGGTGACACCGCCATTCTTACAGTAATCCCTCTGACATTGTAATTGGTTGAATGCTTTCTCCTAGTGGCTGAAACAGCCATCAATGGGCAGAACACCTTTGAACAGCTGAACAAAGGGTTTGGCGATTTGGCGGTATATACCAGGCAACGGTAGAAGCATGCCCAATAGTACAGATTTGGCATTACCATTTGCACTGCAGGAGCTATTCTCGCGTGGTCTCGTGAAAACAGCTGCCTGGCATGGCAACATGATTTGGCCAGACATGGAGGAGGAGAGTGAAATTGTAAACAGAGCAGGAGAAAGAGGCATTCTGACTGACTGAAGTCAGGCTGGTTAACCTGTTAACCTTAAAGCCTGTACCACCTGAAATTATTGTTCTCATTTATAATCTTTTAGCGTCCATGCTAATGGGAAAAAATGCTAGTTTTTCTGTTTTGACTCTTGTTTTTAACCGAAGTGCTGCTCTTGTGTGAGACAGCTGCTCTTGTTTCTATGGAAGTCGATAAAAAATAAATAATGATAAAAATAATAAAGCTTGATCGTGCTATATACCATTGCCATGATACAAAATTACACGTTACATACGTTTTGGCCATATCGTCCAACCCTACAGGATGAGTAGACAGGAGAATGATTCTGACGTTTGATGCTTAGCGGTTTTCTGTTCACTGTGCTGAGCGCATATTTCGGTCAGCACTTAAGAAGACCCAGGCCTACTAGTTTAACAATTACCAGGGAGTATCCAAGCAAATATAGGCGATAAAAAAACATAGATTTTGTGATTAAATACTGTGTTGAAACGTCACATTAGCATGCCGCAAACATTGGGGATTTTGATACCACCCCCAAACACCCCCCAAAAAATTGCAACTAAATTTGGTATGGATATTCAAGGTCCTCAGAATACAACTCACCAGGTCAAAACATCCTTCCATCCAACGGATTTATAAAAACCGCTACAGCCTTCTAAAGCTGACGCTCAGTTGTGTGCGTCACAGAGTGGATAATTTCTATAAGGATATGAATTTCAAGCAAATATGATATCCGACAGTCACTATGAACTACTAAAACATTTTAATACATTTGTAAAACTGGACAATGGAAGGTATTCAATTATCTTTTTTTTTAGAATTTAATTACTATTTGAATATTTGAAAATCATGGCCCATCCTTGCTGTATATAAATGCACAATCTGTGGGCAAAGGAGAGGATTTTGGTATTGAAATGTGGTTTATGTTCAGGTAGTACTGACCAATCACATTTGAGCGGGCAGTCCTCATGGAGACCAAAGGAGGCGAAACGTACTGGGCGATATGCAATCTTGAAACCCATCAGCTATCATCTGACAATCATTTTTTTTACATTCATGGGTATTTGAATAAAGCATTACATGTCTACTGTCATATTTTATGACATCATGAAAAAAATCCTCAGACAAAAGCCTCTATCTGAATAATGTGATTATTTAGATTCAATAGGAGATAGTCATCATTTTCAGGTTCATACTTTTATTGGGAGGATAACCAGAACAGGTTTCAATGGCTAAATGTTCCAAAAAACGCATTACTTTTCTCTGTCTGCACTTTGCTCTCGCCTTTGACATCTTTGTGTTACCAGGAGTTGGCATTAGTGAGGAAAACAATGGTGGACAGCAATGTGGATTCAGGAGGTTTTCAGTGGGCAGGGACAGCTGGCCTGCTGAAGGCCTGCAGGAGGTCACATGTTCAACAGATCCCCATATTGCTGATTGATTAAGTTGATCGATTAAGATGAAGTTGCTGGAGGGTCAAACTACAAATGACAGACTTTCTGCCTCGTGCTCACATTCTTCATCCTCCATCTCTCTTTTCTGTTATTGAGTGTAGCACACTGTAGCGACGGAGCCTCTCAGCTGCTAACAGACTGTTGTGCTATCTGACTAGTTAGCAACCTGGATCCAGCATGCAATTCAGCAGTGTAATTTTGTAATTGTACAGTTATTCGTATTTGTGTCACAAACTGTTGTGTGTCAAGGCACTTTGCCCTATGTACGAGTTAGTTGGGGTTATTGATTGTTGTGTTATACTGTTACAAACAGTGCATGCAGTCGGTATGGGTCCCCTCTCACCACTGTGCAGAAATACGGTTTATATCATTGGTTTAAGAAGGATGAATAGATGTTCAAAAGATAGCTTGGATATGAACATTGTGACAATTTAGTTTGTTTGTTTTTTCAATTTATCCGCATTCATATGTAGAATATGTTTAAAAGATTGAATAGATTAGCTGAAATGTCAAACATACATATCCATCCACATATCCGTTATCCAGACATCCGCTGGCTACACTGGCAGCGTCGAAACATCAGCCCTTTCCACTGGAGGCTCGATCGATGTCAAATGATAGCTCCAAGCTACCAAGGCTGCTGGGTGGAGGTTCTTTCCTCATAAATGATGCTTTACTCAACTCAGTTCACTGAATTGCAATACAGCAACTGGCATTTAAGCTAAACCATCTCAGTGGCAGTAATGACTGACACAACACAGCGAGGATTTTTTAAGTTTGTTTTGCCCAATCAGAGCTGGATAGATGTTTTGTGCATACTGCAGGGTTGTGCTTAATGAATGGTACATGGTCTTATATTTGCTTTATTTTTAATTTTTTTGCAAATATCCCAAAATATTTGTATTATAAAGTAACTGCTTGCTTGTTGCACATGGTCATGTGGTAGTATATCATAATCATAAGATTCCAGGGAGACATCTGAGAGGACATGAGTTGGGTTGTACCTGTCACAAGGCCAATAATGGCCATTTCACCTCGACAGTGTATTTCCCACTACAGGAGCCCAAAGCACTGCTTAACATTCCACAAAGCCTCTTTTTCCCACCATGTCTGGATGCCCAAGCAAACTGAACGCTGAATGAAACCCCCACATACTCAATGGACACCGAGTGTCCAGGGAATTAGAAACACCTGTGTGATGTAATGCGAAAGAGCCCTGCAGCCACAGGTAGAATATTTACATTTGGTAAAATATTAGCAGTTTTGGTCTGGTAAATTGTGTTGTCTGCATGGTGGAGTGTTGTTAAACAGTAAGATGACTACTTCACATTAGCCACATTACTTAGTAGCCAGCTATCTGCATGAACAATGCAAATTAAGTCAAACTAGGTTGTCACACAGGAAGTAACATGTTTTCCACTTTATTTTTAATTTCAAGCCATGAAATCAGCAGCAAAAGCCTAATGGCTAGCACGCACTCCAGCTCTTTTGGTAGAAAGTAGTTTAGTGGAAACTGATTATAGCAGATTTCAGGGACATGGTTCCTTGACAGACTTTCAAATATCACATTTAAGGCTTTGGGCTACATGAGACACTATTCACCCCTGTTGTACTGAGGAGGAATTCAACATTTTGTCAGATGGCTGAATCCCAGCAGAGGTAGCATATGGAGACACGTGAGTTTATTGTAACTAAAAAGGGTGGACTGACCCTATAAAGACACCCACTGTGTGTCACCAAAGGAATGAGTGCCCACACCTTTTTATGCTACACCTCAACATGCCACATGTCATCTCTACGCTGTTCCAGCGACCTCTGCCGAACAAGACCGGATCCGATCTTTCTCAAAAAAGAAAGAGAAAAAAGAGAAAGAAACAAAGCCTGAATGTCTCACACATTCTCACACTTGTTTGCCATTGTAGCCAAGCGATTGGCTCCATCAACCAATCTTTACTAATGGAAGCTCAATAAAAACAGTAATACAACTTGTTACAGCCAACCCTGGACTGGCTTATACCGACTGAAAGCCATCACAGTGAGTGCAGATCGCTAACAAAGACAAGTCCGCACCGGGAGGATGTTCCTGATCAAAGTTTCATGTGAAAAAAGAATCATGCATAGAGCCGGTTTCAGAGCTGGCGCCATATGTTTACAGTGGGAGGTTGTAAGCAGCGCTGCCAATGCTGCCTTCATTAGACTGCATCAATTACCATGTAGCCGACAGGCTTCACGGCTAAAGGGACCATAACACCATGAGCCCAGCATCCAGCCGCACTGCTCCACATCAGGTAGAGACGAGCCCCTCTGGTTTAAAGAAGATGTTCACCTCAAGAATCAATTTTTGTGTGGGCACTGGAGAAAGTGTGCAGTCTGCTGACTAGCACGGATGCTAGCAGCTAGCCAAACAGCACTGTACAAATGAGCCACCAAGTGAGCCGCTGACAGACAATAAAGCTAAAACCCGGACTAATATCGGTTAAAAACGCGTGCATATCTGTCTGCAGTTTATTTTGAACCGCTAAAGCTGGACAGAAGCAGAGCAGTGACGTGACCCTGGACCATGAATGACCAAACTCCGGAGCAGAGACCACAGCGCGCCCGAACAGTCATTCAGGTTCCGGGGCGCAGCATCTTCCTGCACATTCAATTGCCCTCCGGTCCAGCACAAAAGCTACAGACTCCAGGCAGGCAGCGGGCAGTTTACGACCAACCGACACCTCGACACCGACTGTTCGCCCGTTTACAAGCAGGGTTCTGGCTGCCGGAGCGGCGCAAATTCGCCGTGGCCCGGAAAAGGGGGTGAAAATGAAACAAGCTTGGCGTAGATAAAGCTCACACACTCACCTCGGGTCCTACCGAAGCCATGGTGCCTAGACGTAAACTCCGCCCACCCGCGATTACGTCACATTTATTGATTTGCAGACGGCGTAACACCACACCTGGAAATATGATGAGATGATAATAATAACAATAAGAAGAAGGACATTTAAGATTGAGATCACAGTGGAAAGACAACCACACTCAGAGCAGGCAGACTGTAAAGAGGACACACTGAAAAAGATTCGTCTAACACATAAAGATGCCACAATTGGTTTCGACAGATTTAAAGACAGAATTCATGATCTGAATGCAAACACAACTTTTGCTCAGAACCAAACTCGGCTGATTAACCCTCCTGTTGTCCTCGGGTCAAAATGACCCGCCACAGTGTTAAAAACCAAAAAAAATTCCCCTAAACGATATTTTTTCAACTTGAAATTTGATGACTTTTCCTAGATTGACCCCAACATTAGAAAAAGTGAATTGTTGCCTTTATTCACATTTCCATGTAAGCTGTACAAAAAAAGGTACAAAGATCGTCTTCGGGTCAAAATGACCCGACAGTCAAATTGAGTTGAAATCACAGTCACAGAGTTAGTTACACACCACAGAATGTGAGAAGGTTTTAGTTCTGTCTCAGATCAATCAGTAGCAGACCTAAACAAGACAAGACAGGTGGTCTTCTTGCAGACTGCACTGCCTTTGATCTGACCCAAATGTAACAATATTGCCCCTTTGTCTGTGGATTCCCAGAGGCTATAAAGGTGCTGCAGATGACAGTACCCCGAATTATCTCTGTGCTGAAGCCATAAGTTTGCGTCATAACGTCGAACAGGCTCTAGAGCTGGTTTTTTTCAGATGTCCAGCAAGACAACTGTGATTCAGAAGAGGAAGTGGAGGATGTATCAGAAGAAGAAGATGGGGAGGAATACCCTATAATACCCATAATCTTAGCAGGTGTATACAGTCATGTGACTGCAGCTAGTCTATGGGATGCGGAGAGTGGAAGGCCAATTTTCTGAGCTACAATGCCACTCAAACTCTTTCACACCTACTCAAGACTGCTACGATTTGATAACCGGGAGTCAAGACAACAAGAAACAATAATACAATTGACAGTGTCACAGCAATGAGTGGTGTCTTGAATAAATGCAATCTTTCTGCCAGGTGAAGAGGGAAAACTCAGGTATTCACACAATTTGTGGTGAATGACAAGTTGTTTCTTCAAGCAAAATAAGATTTGGTGTTTCAAATTCAATTAAGTTGCTTATATTGGGGGTTTAACGAAGATGGGTCATTTTGACCCGGAGGACACGGGGTGTATACAGAATATGAGGACAACAGGAGGGTTAAACAAAGTCATGAAATAAGGCAATGTTGCTGTGACCAGAACTGAACCCCACAAATATACTTTTTTATGCACTAAATTGCAAAGAGTACATTGGCACCCAAAAATTACACCCATTTTTTTTTTTTCACAAGATGTTGGAACCTGGCTGCAGACATTTGTTTCAAATCAGCCACAAGAGCTTTTTGTATGGTGGCATTATCATGTTGAACCAGGAGAGGTTCTTCCTGAAAAGCCTACCCAAAAGTAGAAAGCTGATAAAATATCACTGTAAGCTGTAGCATTAAGAGTTCTCGTGACCCGATGGAAGAAACCCAAACCACAAAGAGCAGCTACAGGCCAAAATGAGACAACAGAGACACTTGCATGCGTCCTGGAGACAGTAAGGCAGAGGATGAGGAACCTGTCAGATTTATCCAACCAGGGATGGATGTCTTAGTCAAGAGGCTGGAAATAACACCAAAGACCATATCGCAGCTACAGGATCAGCCATCAAAAACAAGTCAGGGTGAAAGTATCACGGTGTCTGAGAACCTCAATCTTCAACAAAGATGCACAGTTTTTGCATTTACCTGGTTGTTTCGACCAGGTGTTACAGTATCATAGACATGGATTACTTATAGTTATCACAATTAGGCAACATATTGTACTTTTACTACATTTACCCAACCGCTGTAGTTAAGTTAGGTTTAGTTTTATAAAGCTCAACACATAAAACATGTTGGGAGCTTATGGAATATCATGCAGTTCTCAAGATTAAACTACCCAACAGTCTATAAATGAGTTAAGTTAGTTATTCATCGGCCTCACCTCAACCAGGTGCATTTAAAACAGTGCTTACATGTTCACGCACTAGTAATAGTAATCCAATAGCATCTGGGCACAGGGATAAGTAACTAAACAGAAGTCAATGCCTGTTGCATCTCCCTGTTGGAGATGCCCACCCAACGTTTTCATACATAATGAAATGATGAGTAGAAAAGTGTCACCAGTGATAAATCTAACTCATTATTATCAGGCTGCCCCAATAAGTCGTTAAAGACTCTCCAGCTGGTCCAGAACGCTGCTGCTCGTGTTCTGACAAGAACTAAAAGAAGAGACCACATTTCTCCTGTACTGGCTTCTCTTCATTGGCTTCAAGTAAAATCTAGAATAGAGTTTAAAATCCTTCTCCTCACCTACAAGGCTCTTAAGGGTCAGGCTCCATCATATCTTAAAGAGCTTATAGTACCGTACTACCCCACTAGAGCACTGCGCTCCCAGACTGCAGGCCTACTGGTGGTTCCCAAAGTCTCCAAAAGTAGTTCAGGAGGCAGAGCTTTCAGCTATCAGGCTCCTCTCCTGTGGAACCTCCTTCCAGTTTGGGTTCGGGGGGCAGACACCCTCTCTACATTTAAGAGTAGACTAAAAACCTTCCTTTTTGACAAAGCATATATTTAAGGGCTGGCTCAGGCCTTAGACCAGCCCCTAGTTATGCTGCTACAGGCTTAGACTGCCGGGGGACTCCTATGGTGCACTGAGCTCCTCTGTTCTCTATCCTCCTCTTCCTCTCCATCGTTATGTCTCATGTCAGTCAAATGTCTGCCTCTAACTTGCTATCTTCCCCGGAGCGTTTCTGTGCTTTCTCATCTCTCAGGTTCCTGTGGATCCTGGTCCTGGCCCTGCTGTTGTGGTTCTCTGGTTCCTGTGGGTCCTGGTCCCGGTCCCGCTGATGTGGTTCTCTGGTTCCTGTGGATCCTGGTCCTGGTCCCGCTGATGTGGTTCTCCATCAGCCAATGGATGTGCGTCTGTCCAAGGCTACAGCCTGTCCGTCCTTGGGAGCTGGATCTCTGCTTCACTGTGGTGCTCCTGGAGGTTTCTCTTTTCCCACTGGGTTTTTTGAGTTTTTCCTTCCCGAAGAAGGAGGGTCATAAAGGGCAGGTGATGCCTCGGACAGATCCACCGGACTGATCCATTGGCCTCATCGACTGCTGGACTCTTTATTAGATTGTTTGTTCGCTTACACTTGTTTATTTCAGTGAACTTTGTAAAGCACTGTGAGACACTCTGTTGTGATATATTTAGTCCTGTTTGCATTCAGGTTAATACAGATTGTGAACAAGACAGGACTCAGTGTGTGGCAATGTTAAAAGTACAGAACGGTCATTTTCCAATATTACGCACTGCTGTCTATTAGAAACCATTTACAGGACTTAAAATCAAAAGTGATATTATAAATCCACTGTAGGAGCATAGCGTGATCAACAGTGTCGCTTTTGTTAAATGGAAAAAAAGAACATCACAAATTTTGAATGATAAAGGCCAGAGCTCTACTTTTTAATAAGTCATTAATTCCAGACTGTAACAATAGTTATACCTGGAGTGCAGCTAATTATTAGCCTGGCTTGTTTAATTCTGCTTTCTGATAAAAGACCAGACCTGCTGAGGTAAGCCTGGTGAAAAGGATCATCTTCTTCTATGAAGCAACCTTTACTAATTACTTTGGTTGCTTCTCATTGTTGTGTCTGTGCTACACCACCTGGTGCCCCCCTTTGCTCAGTCTGTCACTGATAACAGTGTAATCCCTACAAATGTTTGGATTCTTCTTCTCACCTGATACCTGATTGATTTCCTCTCTTTGTTCAGTTCCTTGTGACAGAAATGAACGTAACCTTTAAACATTTCGTCATTGCAAATTTCAGTCCTCTTTCGCAATTATTTCGGCATATTCTTATAGATAAACATTTCTGTAGGCAGCACGTAGAAACCCTTTTAACCTCTTTATACACTCAAAAAGTGAAATGAAAGGCGGAAGAATAACATTGGCTCATAACCTCGTAAGAGGAACTGTAATATGAGGAACTACTGTATACTGTACATCAAATATGCAAATGATCAGATTAGTTTATTCTTACATATAATTTTTCAACAGAAAATGTGAGGAAAGTAAGAAACAAATTAAGTACAAAGCAGCGACCATTAACATCTGATATTTTAATTGTAATAAAACTTGTAATATAGTATTCTTACAGTGTGGTATTGCCACTTTTAAGTAGGTTAAAGATGTGAATGTTCTACCACTACCACAATCTTCTACCGCTGCCTGATACATTTCCCTCCACCACTGCTCACTCACTAGGACCAGTGATCTCAAGTGATCATATAACTAATAACTAATAGGATCCAGATCTGGTGATAGGGAGCTTTCAGTTGGGCTACTTTGGTCCTGTTGTCTGGAGCAAACTACCTGATGACATGAGATCTGTCACAGCTATATTCACTTTCTTTCTTCTTTTCTATAATAATTATGAGTGTGCATGTCTGTGTCGGTGTATGCCACTGTCGCGATTGCTGCGGCGAGCCTAACTGGAACCAAGATGTATTTCACGTGTATCACATGTACGTTTCATATAAATCAGATGATCTGTGTCACAAGAGACTGAGATCCTGTCCTCTGCAGCTGATGCTGTGACCATGAGGCAATAAGGGCATGTAGATGTCTGTTAATCCTAAACTCTTACCCAGCATTTGATGTGTGGAAGAATTAGTCAGTCAGTAAAAATATACACAAAACACATATAAGTCAGAGAACACGTGTTCATATGATCAGGTAAGGTATTATAATATATTTCCTTATCAGGGTTACAGTAGAGTAACATACACTGAAAACACATTTCTTCCAAGCAGGTTTCCATCCATTAAAAAGCCAGTATTGCCCTGTGGTGGGCGATGAAGTAAGCGCAGAATAAATGTCGTGATTTCTTGTGATTTTTGAGCCATAATTTGTCCTTTACTGTGCATATATTTACACGGAAACAAAAAAGATTGTCAAAGAAGCACGTTGAAGGATTTAAAGGTTAAAATAACCACAACTCAGGTCGGTGTAGTTTGTCTGCTTGGACAGGCATGGAGCCTATTTTTAGAGACATCATTAAAATAAAAATAGCACTTTTCCTGTTGGGTTTAGGACATGGCTCCAAGACACTTTTTTGTAGGTCTTAGCATTGGCCATATACACAGTGAATTTGATTTTTTGATTTTGAAATTTTGTAGGGGACGCCGTTGAGCCGTTTTAATAAACCCAAACCTATAACCTAGGTCAAACTACTCATTGTAGGCCTCTTAATGTGTGTGCCAAGTGTGGTGAGCTCCCATTTTACAGCAACTTCCTGTTTCATGGCGAAGGGGGCGTGGCCACGGGGACAGCGTTTCATGACAGCTCAAGAGCTTCATCGCAAAACATCATCAAAGTCCTGCGAAGGTTTTCACCAAATTTGAGGTGATTTAGTGAAGTTTCAACTATGCCTGGCCTTTCTACAGCAACTTTACAGCAACGTCCTGCTTTGAAAATGTATGTGCATGTTTTTGCAGGCCACCTAATTGTCTATAAACTCACCAGTGCGGGGGCTGCTTCGTTGAAGTATTGCAGAGGGGGCACCGTTGAGCCGTTTAGATAGACCCAAACCCATAAACCAGATCAGAGTACTGTACGTGTGTTCAGACCTGGACTGTGGCACCTGGAGTATCCAAAGAATCTTCTTTTTTGAATCACAATAGTAAAAATAAAAATAATCAAAATCACTGGAGGGTATTTGGTTCCGGCCAGAAGGAGGCGTAAGCGCCCTACATTAGATGTGATTTGCCTGAATTTTGAAGACGAAGAAGAATCCTGGCCGGCTGATTGGTGGGCGGGTCCGAGAAGTATCCGGTAGTGTTTTTGGTTCAGTTGTCCGGGAAACCCGCCGTGAACGGTCACTTCGCTTGAAACACTTGTCTGACGAAAGCCGCTTGTAATCTTTGTTAAATGTCTGACATGTGGCGCTCTTAGCTCAAAGAGGCAGAAAACAAGCTAACGTCAGCGGGATTTAGAGGGTTTCTAAGAGTTTATTAAACATACAGCTAGCTAACGGTCACTCAGCTAGCAGAGATTCAACATGACCCAACAAGCTGCTGCCCTGCAGGCCTACAACAATGAACTTGTCAAGTGTAAGTGACTCCATGTTCTTATCGATCATTAATTTGATGGCTTTATTGGAAATAGCGTGGTGCTGGTGATTCATTAAAGGTGTTTCGCCTCCATCCACAAAGAACAACCTCACTCTGTACAGTATATTTATTACTAATAAAAGAATATCTTCTCATACTTTTAGTTAAACTGGAATGGAGAGCCTGGTTTCCTCTAGTCGTAGTTGAAATGAAATGTGGCTCACATGGTTGTATGTTCTGAACGTGTGGTTCTCTGTTCTCCTTGAACCAGTTCTTGACCGACCAGCTGATGTTAACTACCGTGTATGGCTCTGTCTTGTTTGCTGCTCAATCCCATTAACCTACACAGATTACGCCGTCTATCACCTGGAAATCAGCCTTTAACCCTCCGTAGACCACATTAGTGTAATTGAAGGCTAACTGCTAACAGTTAATTCTCTCTGATTTAACTCCAGAAATGTGTCAAACGCTGCATGTAGTTAAATACCTGTTTCACTTTTACTTGGATACTAAGTGAAGTCGTTCTTTGAGGTTATCCAGGTCCACGGAAGTATACAACACGTGTTAAATGCACCTGAGGAGACTGACTTCATTAGTAATATTAGTGTTTAACTGACCTTAATTTTGGTTTCAGTGTAAAAAATGTGTCTGTTTTACAGCAAATTAATTCTATTTAATAATTACCACATTTACAATGTGCCAACGCTGCAACAAACAATTATTTTCTGAATAATTTATTCATCAGTTATTTTTTTGTTATGATGTTAAACATGATGCTATTTTTCATCATGTCTTCCTAAAACCCAAGGTAACCAACTCAGATGGGTTGTTTTGTCTGACCGGCAGTCCAAAACCTCAAAGATATTCAGTTTACAATCATATGAAGCAATGAATCGTCACATTTTGAGTGTTGTTGTCATTTTTGTTTGACAAGTAAGTCATTAACCTATTATTATTATTATTATTATTATCATTATCTTCCAAATAGTTGATTATCGATTCTCAATCTATTATTCTAACTAATCATTTCACAACTGATTTTATCTTCATGTGATTCAAACGTGTGCATAAATACTGCAATTTTCAGTTTTGTTCAAAGTAACAACCACATCATTGCACAGGCACAGGCTCGCCAGGTCACTGTGTAAGCTGATAAGTGAGGCTCAGAGGTAATAAACATCCTTTTTTGTGTCTCCGTCAGGTATCGAGGACCTGTGTTCCAAACGCGATGAGTTGAACTGTCAGATCAAGCAGGAAGAGGAGGAGAAGGAACGGCTGCAGCACGACATCCGCGTCCTCTCAGAGAAGCTGAGCAGAGTCAACGAGAGTCTGGCACAAAGACTGGCGGCCCGCTCCACCTTCGACCGCACCATCGCAGAGACAGAGGCTGCATACACCAAGGTGTGTGTCTTTGTTGGCTAAAATATGGTTACAACATTTGAATATGTGAAGCATATTACACCTCAGCTTATTGGACCATTTTAGTTAACTGATGTGCACAATTATTTTTTTGTTTTTTAATGCTGGAAATATAGATTTGAGATTGTTTTTGTGAAAAATGGAACCAATAAGAAGTTTATTTTCCCTTTTGGATTCACCTTTTCAAGAAAGGACACCAAGAAAATAATTGTTGCAGCCCCAGTGGGTTGTGCAGGATGCTGGCAGTGCAGGCAATATGCTGGTTAGCTTAGCATGTTATTTAGCTCAGCTGTGCTGTCTTAGCTAGGCTGGTTAGCTCGGCTATATCAGCTAGATAGCTCAGCTGTGTTGAGTGAGGAGGGTTTTCAGTGACGCACCGTCATGTTGACCGTGTGCAGCAGTTTCATCCCACACAGGCGCAGCCCACTTACTGATGCTGAACTCCCTGAGCAGTCGCACTAATCACTGCAAACAAACACCCCAAAGCTGCTCTTATTTAAAAAAACAACAAGACGGTCTGCAGTGCCTTTTAAATTACTTTTCCAGTAGACACCAAAGTATCAGCATTACACCCTTTGGGTAATGTTTCTACTTACTTCTAAGCATCTACAGTATATTTAATGTGAACTGTTTTCCCACCCATAGATCTTGGAGAGTTCTCAGTCTCTTTTGAGCGTCCTGAAGCAGGAGGCAGGAAATCTGAGTAAAGCCACAGAGCCCCGGAGGAAGAAGCCCTAATGGCAGTGAAAGGTTACTGAACTCTGGTTTTGACCACAACAACACACTTGACTCTGCACCTAACAGGTTATTCTCCACTCTGGACTACTTGTAAGATATGTGTTTTATTGTAAATGTTTATTCTAATAAATGTGTTTATCACTCCCATGACTCCTCGTTTTGACGAAATGGACAGACTGGATTTTAGTTTTGCTGGGAGTATGTCTTTTTTTTTTTCTAAAGCTTGAACAAAGACCTTTATGAAATGGCCTGTAGAAACAAAAATGTGTTTTTTTTCTCCAATTTTTTCACTTATTGTCCGAAAAGCTGTTTCTCATGATAGAAATGATGTTCATACGGTATGTACATTTGTTCAAGTCTTCTATTTATTGAGCTTTCATTTGTACAAGTATGACATCACTTTTTTTTGTTTTTTTGACCAAATCATTGACGATAAGTTTACAGTAAGAGCATCTGCTGAGATGTAGGTTTACAGACGAGAGGGAAAGTAAAGGGGGAACAGGATGGAGCTTCTACCACAGAGCTGCTACAGTGTTACCAACACAAACTGCTCACTTTGCAACAGGAGTAGACAGATGGGGAAAACACTGCGGTGAGCAACCGCATATACACTTCAAAAGTCAAGACCTTTGTCTTTATGTTCCAGTAATGGCCATCAGAAACGTTCTTGCTGGTGTCATTTAAGACGATCAGAGGAGATTCAAACACATCACTCTGCCTTTTCTGGTCCTTCAGTTCACAGAAAGACAGAGCTTAAGATTCTCACAAAGCGTTTGATGTCCTCTTTGGGGTTTTGGTCGTTGAAGGCAGCAGCTACCACAGGTGAATCCACAGGTGTCATGTGACCGTTAGCCACAGCTCAGTATCAGGTCCAAGTCTATGGGCCCAATTAAACTACAAATCACATGTACTTGCCCTTTTTTGCTTCGCAAATGCATGCTCATGACAGTTTTGTGGTTCTTCCTACTATTTCAAGCAGCCACTGGTTTCCATTCATTTCCTCACAGTAGGACAGTCTATTTGAAACTTGCTTGAGTTGTGTAATCCATCAGGGTTCACTGTGTTGTCTTGTACAAGTCGAGCAAGTTTCAAGTCGTCTAGTAGATTTTCAAACCATTTGAAGGTCTGGAAACTAATGGACAACTGGAATGGTTAAAAAATACATTCAAACTTAGTAGCACGGTTAGCAGTGATGCAAAAAATGTGATTTTCTTTTTTCTACTTTTTTTTAATTTTACTAAACGAGCTAAAACTGACCAAAAACAAGTTAAAAGATGGATTTGGGGTAACTTCAGGACAAAGAAGAAACCCTGGACCTACACTTGGGCTACGGTTTGTGGTCACAGCGTCATGGCTGACAATCAAGACTTTTGATGCAAGGCTGTGGCAGACAGAATAAAAAAGTGGACATGGCATTCATCATAGACAATTGAAGAGTTCTATTCCCAAATTCTATTCATTCATTTTGTTTCAAACAAAATCAATAATTGAAGTCTAAAACAAAAATCTAAAAATTCTTATTTATCTACTGTGTCCGACCTACAATCAATAGTTGTACAGAAGCAGGCGTCAGTAGTGGCTACTGTTTTGAAATAAAACTCTTCAACCAGACTTCTTGTTCTTTCAAGTGCACATTTCCTCTGTCGCCTCCTCTGTTCCTTCTCATGAGGTGCAAAACAAAGCTAAAAGCATGACAGTGCAAACACATTGAACATCAAGACTCCAGACTAAACAGATAATTCCTAAATTCATCAGACAAAGACAAAACGTCTCATCTCCTAACAGCAAAATCCAACTGGACAAATTTCATCTGATCGGAGACATGGAAAAAAATGACAGGGGTAAGAACAACATCTTCATACTTATGAAAATATGATGGGAACTGTACAAATACTGGCCGAAGGCTCAATCTTGGGCATATAAAGAATGAATGTGAGGCCTTTACAGCAACACTTTAATCCGTTGGCATTATGAGTTAAAAAAAAAATCATCTGGAAACTGGTTGCATTCTTGTATATAAAACAATCTTAATTTAAAAAAAACAAAAACCATTACATATTCTTTCAAACACACACAATCTTGCATTCGCTCTCACAAACATGCTAATGATTTTAATCATTGTTGCCTTCATTTCTTCGATGGACCGGTTTCTCTCTCTGTGGAATGTGAAAGTACATGAGGTCAACAACAATAAAAAAAATCGGGCTGGGCTGTTCGCACCAGTCCGGTTCCTTCCACACCGGAAAATTTGTCTTTACAAAAAATGTCTTTTGTACATGAGCAGGTCTCAGACATGCAAACTTCAACTCTGAGCGGGAATAAATACACAAGAAGCCAGAAAAAGGAGTCAGGAGGTCGAACAGCTTTTGATAAACGTGATACACAAATACCTTGATGGAGGATTTACAGAAACATTCTACAGCATGATGATATTGTTTGTCACCATTAATACGGACATTCAGACTATTGGCCAAGGTCACTTTTTCAAGCATTCAATCAGAAATCAGAGTTGCCGCTGATTGACAGAAATCTTCCCTGGGGTGCATATGTTCCCTCCCTCTTCACACAGGAGGGACGTGTGTTGAAGTTTGCTTGCCGTATAAGACTCTTCTACCAAACGTCCAGCAGCTTCAATACAGCATAGTTTGCCAGAAAACATACAAAAACTAAGAAGGCATACAGAAGCTTTACAGTAAAAGAACCAACCGAGCTGTTGGCTGAAATCAAAACATGCAGGTACAAAAACAAAAAGAAGACAAAGAAACTTCAATTGTGGCACCCTTTCACCATTTTTTTGTTTCTGTGTTTGAGTCTGCCAGCGATCTACACAAGCGTCCTCCACATCCTACATTGTCGGAGAACGTCCTAATGACACGTTTCCATGCTAACACTGATCTCTGTTACATACACATGGGCACTGGCGGCTTCCTGTTCGTTTTAAAAGGAGCCTGGTCACTCGCTTTCAGCTCCTCCGCTCGCCAACACCTCCCAAAAACCTGAGGCAAACGTTGACACAGACGACCACAGGTGGGACGTGAAGCAAGTGAACTTCTCCCAGAGTCTGGAGAGGAAGACGAAGTCTCTCTTGATCTTGCCAACGGATTTGATTCAGTCAGATATTTTGTTAGTGAGGTTGAGGAAGGAGGGAGGCTGACAGATCAACTGTCCAGGATCGGGGGGAGGGGGGCGACACACACAGTCCAGCTGCTTTTGAGTTTGGTTTTCGATTCCCACCTTCTTCCTGACCTGACACAACAGCCACCTTGCTAGAAGCTGTTCTGCTGTGATATGCTGTTGGTAACGTGGCGTGCAGTGGTACCGTGGCAGGGAATCAGCCCAAAGAAGAAAAAAAAAAGTGTTTCCTGTCTGATCAGGTGTATGTGCTTTGAGACAGCTGGAGTGTAGAGCTGGAGGCAGTTCAGGCCCACGTATGACAGACCTCGCTGGGCTCTGGCTGTAGTCTGGTCCCACAGGTCTGATGCTACTGTACAGCTGATTGGTCCGACTGATCAGAAGTAAAGAGCAGGCTCGCTGCTGTAGTCGGACAGGGAGGAGCTGTCTGCCGGCGTCAGCTGAGGAGGAGAAAAATGAATGTTTAAAATTCACATGCTCATTTGTGATTTGACACCGTCTTCTAAAAAGGGAGACATGTGCAAAACGTTTGTCAAACATCATATTGTGCTGATAGTTGCTGGCGGGATTAATCCTTTTCAAGAACCTTTTCCTGAAGGTTAAGATAGAAATGAAGATTTTATCACTTAAACTGATGACAAAATGAAACCAGATTCTAATAGTCTGCATGACTTGTTTAATTCCGCATTCCTAGAACACTGCACCACAGAAACAACACATTGAAACCTTTCAGTCTGAATGTTGGACCATGCACTTAAAGGCACAATCCATATACAAGATAGGAATCTGCTGTCACTTTAATAAAATGTTGTTTATCAGTCAAAAATGGCAAACGTCCGGTTCCTGTTTCTCAGATTTGCTGCTTTCCTTTCCTTATATCATAGTGAATTGAATATATTTGGGTTTTGGGACTGTTGGTTGGACAAAGCAAGACATCTGAAGACGTCACCTTGAGCTCTGGGAACTCGCGATCTGCATTTTTCACTATTTATAACACGTATCAATGACGCCCGGGTCTTCAATACGTATGAGTAAAATGAAGACGTCAGAGTCAGAACTGGGAGATGACGCAAACAGAATGATGTAAACGGCACCTGATAGTCGACTCTAGAACAGAAACTGTGTAAAGAGCTTTAAGTGGGATGGATGGAGGTGCTCTCCTCTCTCTCACCATGACTTCCTCTGTCATCTGTGTCTGCTGGGAAGTGGTTTCTTCCTTCGAAACGCTGTCGTCATGTTTGTGCTCCTGCCAGGCGCTGAAGTCCACGGAGTGCTTGGGAACGTAGCTGGAAAGGTCTGCAGACAGTAAGAAGACACAATGTGTAACTAAAATACTGATTACTGACCTTTTTTCTATAGCATGCACACACGGCAAGTAGTGATAAGTGAGCTGATGAAGTCAAAATGGAAACTGCACCAAGTCTGCCCCGTATTTTGTTCATTGTATTTCACAATTTGTCCAGCAGGGGTCTCTGTCAGCCTACTTAATGCTGCGACTGTCCCTCACACCTGCACCATGAGGGGAGTGATGTCAGCTTTAAGAGCGTAAAGCTGCACTTTAGAGCATTATGACTGGTCAACACAACACTGGGAAAGAGGAACCACAGCTGAACTCTGAGGCTTGATAAAAAGGGTTGGTAGATGCATAAAGACATTTAAAACACCACACAACTAGACTACAAAATGACCTCACAGCCTCTGTGACTCCGCCTCATCTTAAGCTTCACGTTAACAGCTTTACAAGGGATGGGCTGCCATATGTAAATCAATTCAAATCAAAGTAATACAGTCAGATAGGCCTGCTCTCTCAACCCTGTTTCCTTTCTTCCAAGTCATATCATTAAACAATTTAGGAGTGGTGTCATTTACACTAAAACTAAGTTAAATCTGTTTCCATCAATGGCCCATCATAAGAAGTGTTGAAACACAGTGATCCTCATCCCTCAAAGAACTGGAGAATCTCAGAATGCTCTCTATTCACATTTTGCTCATCTATTCTCACAATCCTTTTAACGATTTTTGTTTTTTTCTCTTGCAAATGCTTCTGATTTTATTTCACCCTCAACTCATTATCTTTTTGTTTTTCTTGATCCCGCCTCATGCTAACTCTGCTTTTACAGAAGTGCTACATAAACACACTTGATTACATGACTTGTATTTGTTTCCACCCGAACAGGAAGGTTCATGGGGTGCTCAGTGGACCTAATGACAATCCTGCGGGCAGATTCTGATTTTTCCAGTATAACCTCAGGGTCACCAGCCAAAATATTAATAAGGGATTCACCCACAGTAGAACTTTTGATCCAATTGTTGCTTCAGAGGAAAGATCAGAGGGCCACCAAAGTCATGAGGGATCAACCTTTGGGGACCATGAATATCTGCAGAAAACTTCACACCAATGCGGCCCATAGCTGGTGAGACGTCTGGACCACAGTGTTGGCATTTTAGTGCTGCTAGTGGGGTTAAAATAGACATCTAACCTGCGTGCTCATGCTACGCTGTCTTACCGTTGCTGTTGGTCGTGTGCGTGGGCGACGTGGTGAAACTAGGTCGAGGGATGTGGATGCGTCCCACCATGCTTGGCTGTTCGTCTGCCGCCTTCCCGTCTCGTTTCTCCTCCTCGTCCTCCTCCCCGCTGTCCCACACGGTGCTCTCTGACGGATACTCGTATGTACTCTTGAGACTCGACTCATTGAAAGAGATCTTGAGCTGCAGAAGACACAGACAGAGAAATTAGAATAAGTGATTGTAATTATCTTTGACATGTTACTGAGCTGATTTGATAATCATAATTACTCATTTTTTAAATCAGCTATCAAAACAATAACAGAGAGAGAAACAATAAACAGAAATAGTACCAGTGAGTAATAAAGACAATAACACCAGTCACCAGGCACATGCAAGTGCAACCAAATCCACATTTCTAATCTAGTGGAGAATGAGACGGTAAGGTACGGTAGCTTCGTGATAGGAACTACTGATTTCACAAAATTCACTTTCACCGTAAAGGCCCCTGTTCACACCTTAAAGACTCAATGACCACTATGGTCAGTTCACACAGGGATTTTTGGGGTTCCCTTGCAAGATCTGACCCCTCCGCTCTTCCACAGTACGCACACCGACAGTAAACTGAAAAATATATCATAAAATCCCCACACTTATAGAGTATGGAGTATAGTGACTGCAAAAATTAATTTCCAGATTCTTTGTTTGACAAATTAATCTTAGCCAAAAGGGCCATTTATTCCATCAGTGGATGGCATTTATATCATGCTATTTATATAATACTATAAATACACACACACACACACACCACTATACAAGCATCTGTTTGGTGTCAACTGAGCCATCTCCATGACAACGGAGCAAACTCCACTCGCTGATGAAGTCCATGCTAGTAAGCTAGAAAGACGCTAGTAGGTGGATCTCATTATGATATGTTTCATCATCAAGCCATTTTATTTGATCCCATATATCGTTCGTACTTACACAACAAATGAATAGAAAAATAAGAATGAGTCAGCTTCAATTTGTTTTGGTGGGGGCTTGTAACTGAGAGGGCCCAAGCAGCCACTTGTATGGCTTCTGTTGACCAGCTCTTTATTGAAAAGCCAGATGTGTTTACCAAGAAAACAAACCAGCCGCTGCTCAATGTTTGCTTGCTGCATTGTCTGGTAGAGAGGCCAAACTTTACAGGCATCAGCCTAGACTTTAAAGTATCAGATATCTTCTCATTTCAAAGCACAGATTTTACCATAATACTGACACCACTCTCCTTAAAGTTGGCAGCATTTTAGAAGCACAGTAAACATTAACAGTTTATTACTTCTCATTGCTCCTAAACTATTTAAACTGAGCATTTTTGTGTGTCTCAGCGCTTTGCTCACACTGCAGTGATGCCAGTTTAGCTCAACACGAACCAACTTCCTCATAACTTATTCAACAGAGCTTTTAATTGGGATTCTTGGAAAGCCAGCAGCAGTTTTCTCAGGCTTTGTGTACTGTACCTTGCGTGTCCTCTAAGTGGGACAGGTGGCAGCCTTGCAGGAGCTTGGGGCCTGTGATTGATCGTCTCGGAGCGTTCACTGTAAGACATGTCTGTTTGGCAACGCTTCAGTGGTCTGCAAACATGGATCCGTGGGGTGAGACGGGCCCTTGCACTTTGCTGCACCATGTAATCCAACATGAATGGCAACGCTGCGACCAGGGGCTTCAGTGGTTTTAGCTGCCAGTGAGCACACTGACGGGCATTTATTCACAACAGGGACATCTCACCCTTTTAGAAGATGAATGTGACAGGTTTTCTGAGAAGCTACTGTTACAATAATATTGTCATATAATTTGCTGTTGAACATTCGAAGGGTATGTTTCGAAATTCTGAGCAGCCAACATCTGTTTTTAACTTTTCAGTTTTTGTTTTCTCAGGCACCTTGTGAAAAGAAAAACATTTTTTCCATCAGTGCGCCTCTGTTTCATATGATTTAGTTTCATAGTGCAGTCTTTACTTCTCTTTTGGCTCTCACAAACGGATACAGTTTTAGAAAGGCACAAAGACCACAAATGGTTTCATGTATTCTGGCCACAAGTAGGCGTTGCAAACTCAAAAGGAGTTGCCATGGAGCACACATATACAACACACATATAACAGCAGGTTTGTCCGTCAGCTGACTGCTCTTAACGTACTGTACCTGGCTCCATCTACTCTGAAGGCCGTGATCTAAATCTGCCCTAATCTCCATCACAAGGCCACAAGCCAGCAACACCACCTCCGACTCAGCAACAATCAGGGTTCACACTTAACCTCTATTTCAAAATGTCATGCTTGTTCCATATCCTGTGGGACTTGGTAACAGCCTACGTCTGTAATTATGGTGAGGTCTGTGATGGTGGAGAGGTTGTAACATAAAATGTGAATCTGTAAGGTCGTCACAAAATGTGAGTATGTGACCTTTGACTTTTCTTGCTCAGTAACCTGGGAGTTAAGTTGCCTGTCTTTCTGAAGCATTTCTCTAGTAATAATGTTTCATAGTTTTACAAGTTTTGAAAAATACTGGATTTTTTTCAAGTCAGGAGTCAACTGACAAAAATTCTATAAAAAAAGGTCTATAGATTACAAACAAGGATCCCTAGATTTCCCTAGAATGGGAATTTATATATTGAGGATGATACAGATTTCGATCTAGGGCTAAGGCTTTCTATGTAATAACATGATATATGATGACAAAAAAAACTACACAACTGTTAACTCTCGATCTCTCTTAGCTTTTGTGCCACTATGTTAGCTCAGCGGCTCAGTTGAGTCTGTCGCTGGGCAGCAGCTCGGACTCTTTTTTTGCCTCAGGTTTACTGTGTCAAGGTTCACTCACTGAGCGATTTCCAGACTAACGAGTACTAACATGCATGTGCGGCCGTCCCAACAACCACAGCAAAGGACAGAAAAGCTCGGATTACAACAGACACAGCGTGAGTTTAGAACAATAGTCTATAGATTCAATTATAGAAAAAAATAGATATTATAGATTAGATTATAGAAGAAGGCCTGTATGTTCAGGACGAGGCGTTTATGCTTAGGACTATACATTGAGGACAAGGCTCAATAGATGACTAAATAAGGAGCTACAGAGTGAGTACAAAGACCCATATATTCAAGACTAGAGTCTTTAGAAACTGTAGATTCAGGACAAGGACCTTTAATCATTAACAGGTTTCTCTCTACTTAATCACACTGGTGCATTTCCGGGACTAAGTGTTCAAAACTTCTGGAAATACTGTAAATCCTTTTGAGCATCTCCACTTATCACGTTTTAATGAGTGTTGGTGATATATGATTAAAGCAGATAAAGAAAAAAAAAAATTACATCTATTGAGATAATGGGATCAGTGAGGAGGCTGTAACATTGGTATTCATGTGAGGAGGCGGCGCAAAGAACGAGGGTTTATCAGTCCGTGAACCCTGTGAACTAAACAAGGAGCCTTTTTACAATTTCAACCTTTCAACCAATTACTCACCAATATCACCTAATGTTATGCGTCAATGTTCAGCAACATCAACTGTCTTACATTCCTCAAGGTTTCAACATAAGGTATTTAAAAGAATAACACAACAATGATCATGCTATGAGCCACTGGTGCTGGCTGGAAAGCAGAAATATCAAAGAAGATGATAAGCAGTGCTTACAAATGTGATGGTGTGAGACAAGAGGGCAACTATCAAAGAAAAACCATCTTTCTCCTTATTTTTTTTTCTCCTGACAGCCAGACTAGGTTTGTAGCACTCAACCAGAGCTTCGGCTCTGATGCTATGTTACTATCTCTAAAAGGCCACTCAGTCCTAGCCTATTTTTAGCCCCAAAACCTCCTTTTTTTAGTTCCTGTGTTAAATCGTACACCACAAAAAGCGTTTCCTTGCTAAACTGGCGTCCTGTCTTAGAGGAAGTCTCTGGCTGCCAAAAGCGAGTCTATCAATAAATCAGGCTAGCTGCTGGGCTCGCTTCCTCTTTCACTGTCTTTCACTTTTCTTTTTGTCTGGCCTGCCGGCGCTCATCTCACAGGAGACTCTTGTTCAATGGGACTCCTCTGCGGTGCCTTAGTCGATGTCCTTTCTCTGACTTTATATTTTAGCTGTTTAGCTGCAGCATTAAACCAACAAAAAATGGGGTTTTTTTTATCTTAATATATAAAAGGGACCTCTCCATGAGATAAAAGCCTGCATCGTGGAGGCAGAAGTTATTTGTCCTCTGTCCTCTGAGCCAACAGGGACCCGACTCAGCCCTGCCGTCCTTCTCATTCACCACAGGAGGGTCAGACAGGAAGCTGTGGTTTTGACAGGCCACCAACAACTGACTAGTTATTCTGGTTTTGTTTTATAACACTATCAAAGGCTGACTATGTATTGCAGTATGTGTGTGAATATGTGTGTCAGAAGCTATAACAAGGGTGTTTTTCTTGAAAACTTGATTTGACCACAGTACAGGAAAGTTGACCTCCAACTCCTTCACCTTTAGCAAAAGGCACTGTTTTAGCAGGTTATTATGAATTTGGAATTAAATTAATGGAGCAGGTCTTCCGATATGACTGGTATGAAATTGCAGGTTTGCTGTGGATTTAGATTATTTAAAATAAAACAGAGAAACCCCTCATATACTCATCGTTTCAATGTATATACACAAGTATGATTTATGTTGTTTTATGTGTGATTTATGTTGTCTGTAGGACTGCAGAAAATAAGCTACACTTTGCTTCTCAAAGTCAGTCATAATCATTATCCAAGATTCAAGAATGCTGAGAATCCTGCATGAAGAACTGGGTTATGTGGTATGTATATTCTGAATGTAATTTCTATATTGTACATAAAACAGTAGCTCCAAGTCATGGAGAAAAGAAGGAAATGAGAGAGAAGATTAGAAAATGAAAGAAGGAAACCTTGCACCACAATTAAGAAAGCTTATAGAATAATTTCAGCACTGTGGAAGAATCTTTTTCTTGCTCTGAAAAAAAAAGAGAGGTTTTGAAGCTGAATACAAAATGAAGACTACTTGTTAGGACTGCGGTTGTCTGCAGAGCTGAGAGCTGAGAGCTGCCGCAGCAGCAGCTGCGACACAAGCGGACTGAGACATCAGACTGGGGAAGACATCGAGCTGAGTGAAAAGTCTTACTGCAGAAATGGATTCCACAAGTTCCTTTCACCCCGGTTTCATCAGCTCTGTTTTTTGTTGTTTGCATGTTGTGTATGAGGCACAAAGGGACATGGAGAAGACTGACAAAAAAAAAAAAAAAAGAAGTGAGGGAGAGAGGAAGAAGAGAGTCAGCAGATGAGATTATGTCTTCATGAATGTGCCTCGGCCAATAGGCGAGATGGGAGCTGTGCCAGGAATTTTTCCAGGCCACCCAGCATGGCGTGTCCTCGTTTGGTGAAAAGTGGTTCCTACTGAATGGACACACACATGCACACACACACATGGAGGATGAGTTCCCTGGCAGCGCTGATCTGGCTGAACTCAAAAGCTTCTGAGCTACAGTAGAGCTGCGACACAATAGTGCAGCTCTTGTTAACAACGGAGGGTGTAGCAGCATGTGAGCGTTTCTGTCTACATGACGTGTGTCTGACTGGGTGTGCGTCTCTTCAAAATGTGTTTCTATATTTATCTCAGTGGGACCAGGTGGCATCAGGCAGGATGTGTACAGTATATTGGTATTGGGTGTGCACCTGCTCATAGGTAAATGGAATCTGATGCCTCTGGTGCTTGCAGACACCTAAATTATATCATGATTTCTACAAAAACACTGTTCTTAACGTGGCATGTTAAAGGACTAACGGTGCTTGGTGGAGACTAACCAGGTGCCTGATTAAAGCTAATCTCCAGCTAGGTAGATAATATTAGAACAGGACCACAATGAACCGGCTGATGAGTTTAGCTGTAGCTGCATTAGCTTAAGAGAGGGATAATAAAGCCTACATGTACTCAAACAAAGCCTGTGCTGTACCTCTCCGCTGTGCTGAGAAATTAGGATAACTAGTGTGAACTAGAGGGCCTCGTTTAGTGAAACAAAGTGTTGGGGCGCATCATTAACGATCAGATGGAGAAGATACGCCATCACATTTCAAAACTCTTCTCTTTCTTTGGTCCATTTTTTAGTGTGTCCTACATTAAAGACATGGATGCATCTTCCACCAAACAACCTTTTACAGCAGAAGCAGTAAGACAAGCTTAAAAGAATATTTGGACATTTTGGGTTAAAACCTCTATCAGTTTCTTTGGGGATGGATGGATGGATGGATGGATGGATGGATGGATGGATGGATGGATGGATGGAGTTTCCATGGTGACAGTCTTAACAGGGACTATTTATTTGGTAAAAAAGATACCCAATACCTGACACTTAATGGTGGATAATGTTGTGTTTGCTTTACAACCCAGGTGGTTGTGCTTAACTATCTTAATTTTGGCCCATAAAAATGAGTTGTTTGTGTTAGTTACTGTAATTACTCTTCTGTGTAGACAACGATGCCACACATCAACACTCTAAGCACACGTCACTAACAAAACCTTTTCCGACTGTATAAAAGAAGACTGACCTCGCTGAGGTGATTATCTTATGTTAGTGCAGCACAGTAATCACGTAAGCACATTCTTCACAGTAACTGTGAGTAATTCGCAGACTGCCAATATCACCCACCTGCCAATAAGACACACCTTAGTTGTAAATTGCATTAAATGAGTTTACAACAGAGAATAGAATAACTTGTTGGATGCATGGACTCTGATGTGGAGCTCCAACTCATATATTTCAGTCACTGGAGTCTGATTTTGTCAGTAAAAGGTCGGTGCACGCTGGAGCTAAAACTGCAGCACACCTACTCAGAGGCTGTAACCCATGCAGTAGATCGAAAATGTACATGCTCTTCTGTAGGTGTTGGAATATTCTTCACCACACATGAGGTTAAATCAGCTCGGTGTTTATGTGAACATGCTTCAAGTGCTACTACCCAGCAGTTATCAAGTATCACAGCACTGATATATCTGTGGAAACTCGTTCACGCGTGTGGGTGGTTGGTGCTCGCAGCTCTGGCTGGTGCTATGGGCAGCAAGCGCTGCAAAATGTGAAAATCTGTGTTTACACTGCTGTGTCTCAAGACTGCGTGAGTCACTGCTGTATTTGTATGCCCTTTGTAGCCGTGTGTGAGTATGAGTGTATCTGTTCAACTCTCCCTATGCTATCAGGGTTGGATTATGTGACTGATAAGAAATGATGAGAAGAGACACATTTCCCTAACTTTTTAGGAGGAACGAGCCCTCACGTAGATCTGCCTTAGGCCAGTGGAGCCATTTCAACCATACTTTATCCCATCCAAGGACATACTTTTGCTGATAAGAATGAGCGTTCAAAGATTAATGGAACTCTACAAATTGTGTTCGGTATGTCATGTGATACCAGCAGGGTGGAGATCGAAACCTATCAGCAATCCACACACTGTCACTGTGGGAGCATTTAATACATGAAAGCTCACTTCTGGACTGTTGAATGAGAGTGTAGACGTGTAGTCGGGCGTGTCTGAAAAGCAACAATCAGGACAAAGGATAGGATGGGAACCCACACTGGATCAGGATATTCTCTGAGGAAGATCTTGTTGTTAATAAAATGCTTTAAAAAAATCTTTTTAATTCTTTATCTTCTATTTCTCAACCTTTAGGAGGTGGAATCAGAGTTAAATTAAACAATGGATAATCTTTTGGTGGACCCCCAATAATTCCTTTAAGTGGTCCAGTTTTCAGATTCAGTACAGTATGTGTGGAACCTCTTACTCACAGAACTCAAAATGGGTCATCAGTGGCTTCATTGGACACCGTCTCAAGTTTCAGAAGCCAAACGGGGAAGAAAAGCCGGTGGGTGTGCCTCATATTGATCATTTGTTCAACTGGTAGTGAATAGCTGTAAGGTCAATTGGCTGAGGCTGTGGTTTCAGTGAACTTTGGGACTGAGCTGAGTCAATGATCAACACAGTTTTAAGGCAGCACAATGGTAAGGATGTCACATACCAGACAAGGTGAATAGAGCGCGCATCCACGATAAAGGCAGTGTGAAGAAAACCTTGAAGGTCGAAATGTGAGGTGGAAGCTAGCAGCTCATCAAACCACTGTGTGTTATTTTCTATGTCTGTTACTTACACATGATACAGCATGTAATTAAACTGCCAGCAGCAGTGATTGGGCCCTCACAACTTCAGTGTGCCCGGCAGCTTCTGGCTAATTGCTGTCCAGTCGACACTGCTCTGAATTTTCATGTGTTTTGTACACTGCACAAAGGAGTTAAATGTCACTTCCTGTGACAATTGTGTAGCACTAGAGAATACCCATTAATCATGCATCGTGTCCTAGTGTATCAAGTGTAGACCACACCATGAAAAACTGTAAATCATATCAATTAAATGATTGTCACAGAAGGCCTACTTCCTGTTGCCAGTAGATGGCCTTGTGACTATAACTCCATATTGGCATGTAAATGTCTGCAGGCGTGGAGTCTTAGCAAACATGAAATTTAGGGCTAATTGGATGTTGTACACTGGAGTTACAGCAACTTGCTGTCGAAGCATCGAAATTCACTGTGCTGCCACAGGCATGCTGTTTGACTCACAATCTTCACAATAAAGCATCATAAAGCTCTTAAGGTTTCGCTGACCACATTAAAAATGGATCTGGTCAACCAGCTTGGAGGAGAACATCAACATATTTCCTCTTTTAGGTTCGATTAGGTGGGCTATGAGTAAAACACAATAGTGGTATGTACATGTCTTCAGGCCAGACCTCTCATAAAACATATGATGTTTGGGGCATATTTAATCATCTACAGTCCAGTTACAGACCACTTCCTGTTCCACAGCAAAACATGGATGTTTATTGAAAACTCAAAAGTGTCACTACTGAGCATCGTCAAAGTCTTAAGGCTTTTCTGAGGTACAGTAGATGTGGTTAACCTGCTAAGATCCAGGTATTAGCATTTAGCTTAGGCACTGTAATCTGTGCCAATATGCAGCCTCACAGAACCACTGGCATGGCTATAGACTGTTGGTCTTATGTGTTAATGTAAAAAGAAAATATAACTGGTCTATACACTATAAATACATTGGTATGGATCCCAAATAGCCAGCCTCCATCAGGTTCTAATTAAGACAATAAGATGGTGCACGTGAGAGATGACAAGGGTTAAAGAGAAGTGAGCAAACAGAAACACGCTGGCAAACTTTTTCATCTTAGTACAGAAGTAGCTGGCCTCGGCTTCGCACTGGGCCTCATGAAAACACACCAGTCCTCTCTTAAACATCAGATGGCTGAGCTGTTTGGGCCTCCACCCACAGAAACACTGATTTAGGTTTGCTGATTACAGAACGTAGTCACCAGGAAACCCACTCAAACATCTTTATTAGAAGATGTTTCAGTTTTACACGGTTCAAAGCGCTCCGCAGAACAACTACGCATCCACCAGTCACAAAATCTACAACATCCACACTGATGTAACAATGCGCGTGAGACGGAGAGAGCAAGTGTGTCCTTATCCTGGAATCCTAATGACAGGATAGAATGGCCGTGGCTCGTGTTGCCCCGGCGACAGGCGCCATGGATATGTGACAGAGGGAAACGGGAGAGTGGAGGTGGAGACAGGCAACCAGAGAGAGAGAGCGAGAGAGAGAGCTTTTGATCATGTCAACTGGAAAACAAACTATTGTTTCCCATTATCAACGCTTCACATGACGACAGAAGAAAACATTCAGGTAGATTACATACAGTCTCCACAGAAAGAGCATTTGGGTAAAATTTACATTACGCACAAAAAGCATCACATACAGCCCCAGATTCCAAACAGTGTTTTGCATTTGTAACCAAAGAGAGAGAACTGGATGCATTCAGTCACCAACACAGCTGGATGGGTTTTAGTAAAGATGTTACCTTTCAAGTATCAATACAACCAAACAAACTGATCCAGGAAATACGGATGTCAAAGCAGAAAAAACACTACAGGTATTAAAAGTCAGTGGTTTCTACCTGCCTCTTTCCCTCACCCACTATGTTTCTTTTTATAAACTTTCAAAAAGCCCCATCTGTTAACATCCCCTGCTTTTAGTGTCTTCATCGTCTTGCTCGTGCACTCTAAAGACACACACACACACTGAATTAAACATGACTATGATAGTGGGGCTTTGCTGGCTGAATCCTAATTACACTGACTTTGCAGCGTTGCACATGTGCCTGAGGGCTGTGTGGGGAAACCCGCAAGTGTGTATTCATACACGGGTGTTTATGCAGATATTAGGCATGGTTGTGTGTATGTGTGTGAGAGAGTCCGTGTGCATCCACATCCTGCAGTCACGCACTCTTCGGAAGAAATGACAAGCTTGTTGAGTGGAAACCATATTGTGGTATCATCATAAAAACAGAACTAGCATCTCTCTCACGTGACAGTCGGTAAGAGGCAGTCGTTTCAATGCATTTACAGCTGCAGATGGGACTCGAGGACACGTTCATCTAAACGCCGAGTCTGGTGAAGACTTCTGTCCTTCTCTTCTTCACTTCACCAGACAACAGTTACACAACTGACTTATGTTCAAGCCTGAGAACAAAAAGCTTTTATACAGTAATTAGATATTTCAGAGGCAGAAAAAGAGCACTGAGTGATGCAGCAGTTCGGTCCAGGACCACAGGAAGTGTGGTAAGAGACAGAGAAACTTGGACCAGGCCTCTAAAGCCATTGCTCTATTGTACAGTCACTGCAACATACATTTTGGGTGATAGTCATGCTTTCCCTCCAGGTGGAAGATATCATGGTCCTCTGAAGGCAGAGTAAACTGTCAGACCTGAAAGATTCATCAATTCAGATGTGGAAACATTGTAAAACCTTCTAGTGGCAATTAGAAAGAAAAAAAGGACCAGTGCCATTGGGGGAAACAACTGAGACGAAAGCAATGTTGACTTTAAACTACAAGAAGATCCATAGCCTGTATCAGTAATTTAGTTTCACATATGTACAGAGAAACAGCAACATTTTCAGATTTCAGACACTGAATTTAAAGCTGCCCTCACTGATATATTTCATATTTCAGACAGATCAAATAACAATATGTCATGTGGAAGGGTTTGCTTGCACCTGCAGAGAAATATCACCATCTCTGCAGTTCCTCAGCTCTACAGGGCACTTTAGCATCTTTTAGCTCATTATTTTGGTTTCACAGCCACAACTTTATGTCTTGTAAACATGACATTGTCTTGGACCGTCACAGACCGTAAAACAGATTTTGCTTTGGTCTGCAGGGCAGCATTACTCAATTGCTATTGGAAAAATAACTGTTTTTGCAATGAACATTATACAGTGAGACTAGAGTCACTCTTTAAAAATGCACTGTCCCAAGGCTACTCTTCATGGTCTCTAAAATGTGGATACTTTAAAGATACAACTAAACTTGAACGCACTCCTTATCTGAAGTGCTTCTCCTGTCACTTCACCTCAGCCTCAATAAAGAAGAAAAGCACTCAGGATAGTGGGAAGCCAACCGACTGGAGGAGGAAAAAAACAGCCGGCTTTAAAAAAAAAAAAAAATGAAAAGGAAGGGGGTGGGGTGGTAGGTTTCAGGAAGTGTAAGGGAGGAGAGATGGGGAATGTCTGCTGGGTGGTAAATAATTAAACACAAAGGACTTTCACACCTGTAGCCCTGGCGCACAATGTAAATGTAGGAGTGTGCCCTTTCATTGGCCTTCCTGTGTTACTGAGAGCTTTTAACCATTTAGGTTTAGGTATTTTTAACCTGCTGCGTGCATGACATTTGAGCACAAGAGCAAAAATGGTCTTCTCGAAACACAGATGAATAGTGTCATTCACATCCGTGCACAGAGGTGGAGGATTGTTCTCAGGGCTGCATAAACATGACTTTGATATGGAGAGAAGTTAGAAAGCACTTTTAAAACAATGTGCAGCATCACAGCTTTTTTTTATACTGCAGTTATAAATCATTTATGCATGGAGGGGCAGCTGGGGGGTAACGTTTTTATTTCACCAATTTAATGCATCAATGCATGGTGTCAATATCTACTTAGTCCAACAACAGCACTGCCTTTAGTACAATTAGTGCACAGTATATTTAAAATTTAGCTTGCTTTCATCACGCCTGTAGCTCAGTTCATTCAGTCCACGAGAAAAAGTGATCAAATGCTTCCTTTTGGTCTTGGTTCAGTTTATAACAAACAAATTAGAGAAGAGTAGATATATGAATTGTCAGGTAGCTCAGGCTGTTATTGGACAGTTTTAGTGTTATACTGCATCATCAGTGCTACATGGACCACAATCACTGACCTCCAGTGACTGACCTGAGACAGACTGCAACTGGACTGACTCTCTGATGTAGCAGGGAAATGCCTGCACCCACATGTTGATGTGCATATGTGCATGTTGTCCCCCACTCACAATCCTATTCGATGTGTTCAAGTGCCTGTTCCATAGCAGGGATGGCTGTCATGGAAATGTTCTATATCACAGTGAGAAAAGACTGACTGTGGTGCATCGCTAGCTACACATTAGAATCCATACAATACATAGTGATCCTGGAATTGTTCATATTCAGGCTGGCTTGGTCTAACCAGTTAACTAGTAGTTAAGACACTCAGGTCAGTCACGTCCTGTACAGCACCACACCGATAACTCTAACTCCGGTATAATTCTAGTTGTGAGGTGATTTTTGTCTAAAATATAGACACATTTTATACATCTTTGTTTTTAAGATCACAGTTTCTATTTCTTCAGTTAGGTGAACAACACTCTTTCCAGGTACCCCTGTTTAAGTACCTGTGGGGTAGCCAACAAATACGCCCCAATGGGAATCACTGCCTTTGGTTATCACTTCCTTGTCAGTTTCCACAATGAGCACATGGGCTGAATAGTAGTGAAGCATTTGAATTCATGCTAAAGTCACATATCTGCAGTCATAAACTTCTGTGATTGGTCTGCTTTGCTGTCACACCAAAACCAAAGGGTCTGCATGGTACCCCACTAAGACCCTTTTTTAAGGTGGTCTTTGTGCTCCAGCTGTTTGGTCTGCACAAGAGTTTGATGGACAACTTTCACAGCAGCCTAAATGAACAGTTAGTTCAGCTTATGCTGATTTGAGGTTAATTTGAACTTAACTAATTAATATCTAACCAAATGCCAACTTCCATTAGACTAGCAGTCATACATCTGAATAATTATCCCTTTCAGTAACAAACACACAATCCTCTTCACCAAACCTAATCATTATCCTGACATAATAAATGTGCTGTAGTCGTTTAAAAATTAGTCATCTGTGTGGCTCCTCACAGAAACTACCAACACTGGATAAAGGCGGGTTAAAACACTAAATCTCATCCTGTCTATTACCCTCTGGATGTTCTGCTGACAAACACATGGGCCCGTCTCTCTTTTCCCATAATAACTGATCATACTGAGCACAGATTTAAAAAACAAACCACTTCGCCCCCTCCTGTGCCTTGCTGCCAGCTGCATCCCTCCTCGGAAAAGAGCAACGTCGACTACCAATAAGGAAATGCAACAATCTGTCAATTCTGCCTGCGCTCAAGTCAAGTCAAGAGAGCCCGGTCCAATCAGACTGCAGATGAAAACTGAGTCAATCCTGGCCTGTGTATTTCACTAGAAAGCCGGAGTCAATTTTATGCAAATGCTGAAGCGATGCGGTACAAGAAGCTGCACTTGACCTACATAGCTCTTCCACAATTCCTTCCCCAATAGAGAGGAGGAGATCACAGGAAGCTGGAAGCAAGGGGACAGGACTTAATAACCACCACTGCACAGGAATAAAGCAGCACACTGCGCATAAGGGAAAAAACAAAGCAGAGCGGTGCTTGTGGAGCGATAAAGACGAGAGTGATTGTGCTGGATGTGGTCCAGCACTCAGCACTCATACAAGTCTTGAGAGAGTTCAAAATTTAGAACATGAAGCAAGACAGCATGGACGCAGTTAAATACTTTTGGAAAATCTAGAGGAAGAGTCGATGATCTGCTTTGGTAAAGTTCTCGAGTCCTGACGTGCATGTGGAACATTCTTTTTCAGCCAAGTTCCTCGTAAAAAAAAAAATGGTTTGGGTCTGTCGGAAAAAGAGCGTTCAAAAACCCAATCCCAGAACAGCACGCTGAGCCGAGGCCATTCTCTGAGGCTGCTCTCACACAGAAGCGGCACTGAACAAAAATTCCACACAAATTATACAGACCAGGCCAAGCCTTGATGCTTTTGTAATTGCCTGGGCAGCCCTGCCCAGAAAAGAAAAGAGGAAAAAAAAAAAACTGGGCCTTGATGATGACCAAGAAGAGTAGACAGACAACAAAAAGAGAAAGTGTTTAGTTTATAAGCAACAAGGACAAAAGACAGAATGTGTTTATATCTCACGGTCACCGAGAGTCTAAATGCACGTGTACGCAATAGAAATGCGATACACCACAACCAGTTTCCATCGGTTAAATTTACCCACACAAGTCAGCAGCCTACATATCTGTCATTATAAAGTCATGATCTGCAGGCAAGCATCACTCTAACCCACAGAACTTTATTTTAAATTCTAGTCGACATCCCAGAGTTTCCACTGACACCAAAAATACGGCGCTGAATTACAAGGAAATGTGGAGAAATTGCTGCACAAGGAATCCCAAAATCCCTGTTTAAAGGAATGGTGCAGCAATAAAAAAAAATTGGCATTCTGGGTACTGAGGTTGGATAAATGTTTAAATGTTACTGCCAGTGTGATAGCTGAAAGAGTCATTTAGAGTCATATTAAGAAAAGCAGCCAACGTCGAATGTTTAAATATATATAACAAATAAAATAAAGCCTAAAATAACTGGCAAAAATGAACTAGCGAGCAGTATTTAATACCTGGCCCTGGACAGTGCATATGTGATTTAGTTTTTAAAAAGTGGCTGCAGAGCCAGTGCATTTGCTGGTCACTGTTTCCACTTGACGAAACCGCGAGTAGCTGGAGTCTCTTGCCCTGATTGTAAGAGGTAGTTGGATTTACTTGGAAAGCAGAGGATTACAGCAGACAGGGTCAAGGGAACAGGACCGCAGGCCAGCGTCTCAGAGGCTGAGACACCGGCCCAGACTGAAGAGGTGCCAATAGGCTCGAAATGTTCAGCAATGGAGGTGATGGAGTGTTTTGTACATCACAAAGGGAAGGGGTGCGACGTAACTGAACGCATCCTGAAACTGTGTGAACATTCCCACTTTCGCAGCACAGCAGACTAAGACGAAGGGTAAGGGATGACATGTGCCTGGGCTGGATTCCAACCCAGGATGCCGTGGCTACGTGCTCTACACCCTGAGGATCTGAACCAAAACTGTGCTCCTAATAACGTGTTATGTTAAGTAAAAATTCAAGCCACAGGCTGATATATTCGGCTGTCAAGAGCAATATAAACATGCTGAAAATAATGCTCGCCACTCGGGCTGATCCAGAGCAGAATCTGCCTCTAGCAACTTGCCAAATTAATTAGAAACAATCTCTGATATTTAATAAATCCCTGATACAGATGAAACAGAAGTAATTTGCAGCGAGACCTTGCACAAGCAAGCACCAGATATCTCATTATGATTATAAGATAACAGTGGTGCCCAAAACACAAACTTTGCTATCATTTAATTATGATTTAGGACCAGGCGTGGGGATAGCTCAGCTCTGAACAAAAACACAGATGAATTCGACTGTAAAAGCACCAATATGTCCCAGAGTCTGGGACAGGTCAGAGCTGGCTCGAACCCGAGAGCCAAATCCTGAGAAGTGAATACAGCCTTGATGAGATTGTTCAGTCAATAGGCTTGAGGGGCCACCTAACCCAATAATGCACTCTGTGACAAATAACATGGCTTTGTGGGATGGCAGTCCACAGGAAAAAGCCCTGCGTGGCATTCAAAGTAGCTGTGTAAACACACGCTTTTAATCCATCAGGCCTGAGAGCGGGTCAAGTGATGGGATGTTAAGATTTAGAGTAGCTGACACACTCTCCCACACCACAACACATGAAGCAGCTCTGACAGTAAACCATGAGGTGGAAATGCTACTTGAATCTGTAAAGAGCACAGGTGGCTGGAGGCCGCTGGCTTAGTTTAAGAACAGTAAAGATGACAGATGCAGATAAAGAGAAAACCACGACAGCGACTACACTACAAAATTTAGATCAGAGGAAACTTGAATTATCTTCCTGGGAACCTTTGGCACGTGTTAAGCATGAGATTGTAAGCATGAAATATTCCTATTCATTACTTATTTTCATTGGAAAACAATGAAATGTCTTTCAAATGTTAGAAAATATTTAAAACTGCCCATCACAAACTTTAGAGACTGGGGTGATGCGTTCACATGACTCCTTCTGACTGCTGAGAAATTCTCAGTGATATCAACTCAGACAGCCAGTGAATCCTCACCTTTGAGAAGCTGAAACCACCTATTTTGTGGGCATTCTTGCCAGATAAAGCGCTGAAATTATTAGTTAATGATCAAAATTGTATCACTAATCAATTACTCAACCAATCCTCTCAGCATCCTGTCCCCTACATGCTCTGAGTGTAAAACCTCGCAATGGAGCCACAAAGTTTAATTCAGTTTTTGCTCTCACCTTCTTGCCCATGGAGCCCGTCTTGGAGAGGCAGGACCTTGCGAGGGAAAGGTACCCACCGATGACCTCAATCTCCTCCACAGCAGGGTAGCGTTTCTTCAGCAGAGAGCCCAGCTGAGCGTACGGGGCCTGTGGGGGCGTGGATCCCGGCGGGGCCTCACTTGAAGCTTCCTGCTGGGGCTCCGGTGAGCTCGGCTGGGCCTCGGGCTCCGCCCTGCGCTTAGGTACCACAGTGAAGGTGTTCCCCTTTCTCCTCTGCACCATGGGGCTGGGAACGGGGACACGCCGCGGGGGCTCCACTTCAATGTCGTCTATGTTTGTTACTGGCAGCTGATCCACGGGAGGTTGTTCTGGGGGCGGGGTGGGGGTAGGAGGGACAGAGGACAAGGCAGAAGGGTCCGCGGGAACCGGAGAGAAGGAAGGTGAAGATGGAACAGCCGGGGAGGAGGGGGGTGAAGACAGGGCAGGGGAGGAGGGTGCTGGGGTTGGAGCAGGAGATGGAGATAAAGGTTCAGAGGTCGGAGGAGGCACAGGACTTGTGGCAATAGGAGATGGTTCAGGCTTGGATGACCTCGCTGGCCTCTCAACCTCCTCCTGCTGCAGTTTCTCCTCATTCCTCTTTGACGGTGTCAAAGTTGGCATGAGGGAGTTGGAGGTTGGCACTCCTGGCGTGGGCACCTCTGCCACTCTGTGGGATGGGGGAGACTTGACGGGGCTGGATGGTGCCGGTCTGCCTGTTGCAGATGAGGCAGAGAGACGCCGCTTAGGGATCACTGTGAAAGAGTTCCGGGACTGCAGGCGCAGGTTTGCGAGGGCTCGTGCCTGGGTGTCCCCATCGGGGATTCGGGCGAGGTCTGGCTTTGGGGAGGGACGGATTTCAAAGTCAGGCGTTGAGCGCGACACCTTGGATGAGATGGGGCTCGAAGGGGACTCGGCACGGGCACGAAGGATCTCCGGAGAGCATGGCACCTTGGGTTTGGGTGGCACCTCGGCGCCCTCCCACTCTCTCTCCCTGGTGGGCTTGGTTTGCCCCCTGTCTGGCTCATCTCTGGGGGTGACAGCTGCTCCTTGGCCTTTGCTCTCCTCAAACCGCTGACGGAAGGAAGACACAGACTGAGGGGACCCAGTGGGGTGCTGGGGGCTGCCCAGCTCAGAGACAGCAGTCTGTGGCTTTGGTTTGGAAGACCAGGGACTCTGGAAGACGGGCGACGATGGCTGGCCGCTGCCCGACGGGCCTGGCCTGGGCTTTGGCACCAGATCTGGCTGTGGCTTGGGCCAGAGCCTTGGCCGGCTGCTGGCACTACAATCCAGGTCCAGCAGGTTCTCAGTGCTGTGGGACTTCTTCTGCAGCTTCCCGTAGTTGCTGTCAAACTTCTGCAGCATCCGGCTCACCCTGCCTTGACTCTCACCCGTCTCATATGATGTGACCTCATGGTCAGGGCGGCCCAGGGTGCTCAAGTTCTCCTCGCTTTTGCTTAACGTGGTGTCATAAATGACCACTTCCTTGGCTCTTATCTCGGTAACAGCACTCCCTCTCCGGTCCAGGAGGTCGTTCAGAGAGCTATAACTACTGACACCGTTTTGCTGCCACTTGGACCCGGTTTTTATACCTCCAGCTTCGGGAAAGTAATCCGGATCAGACTCAATTATGATAATATTCTCTGCGCGGATAGTCCGTATACCGGGTACGCTGCCGTACAGCTCCAGGATGTGCTGGACAGGACGAGCGGCGTTTTCTCGGTCCTGCCGCCTCCTCCGCTCCTTCTCCAGCTTAATGAACGGGTTCTCCTCCAGCGGACCCAGGCTTTCCTGCAGCACCAGGCTCTCTGGTCTGTCGTCGTCCCTCGACACCGTCCTCTCTGCGGCCGGCGGCCGTGGCTCTTTGTTGTTCACGAAGTGTTGGCTGGCTGTGGTGATGTTGTAGTTCCGCCCGGACCCGCCGCTCGGTCCACTGTCACCTTTCGGTACGCTGCCGCTGCCGTTCACGTTTCCCGTCGGCTCTCCGTTGACCCGCTGAGGAGCCGCTCCTCCGGGGCTGGTCTCCGCGGCACCGGCTCCTCCAGACGCGCCGCCCTTCGCTTTCCTCCTCTCCAAGATCTCTCGCTTCCAGGCCGGCATCCTCGGGCTCTCTTGCCCGGCCTCTTGGAGGAGGACGCGTACCTCTCCTCCGCCAGACATTGCGGAGGCTTGTTTGGAGGGGATGAAGAGGAGAGAGGCTCCGAGGCGGTTTTGCCGCGGTCCGGTGCGGCTATAAAACCCGTATCCGGCTCTGACTGTACCTGCACCACCGTTCACCGCACGCTCACACACATCCCCACCGTCTCTTTTTTCTCTGCCCTCTCCCTGTGTTGCTCCCTCTCTCCTCGCAGCCCCTGAACGCAGCCCCGCCCCTCCGTAGCAGCACGAGCCGCTTGCACAGTCCCATCCGCTTCCTGATTGGTCCGTCTGTCCCACAGACACGCCCCCTCTCCTTTCGTAGCCTACCGCACCGTGACGCAAACCACTCCCGTTTCTATTGTTGACTGGCCTGTCAATCAGAGGGGTTGCGTTCACGTTCAATCCGCCCCTCCCTTAAAAAAATGATACTACATTTAACTCTATCAGAGGACGTATCTTTTATTGAGTAATCAGATAAAGATTTCCTGTCAGTATTTTATATGCTCATACTGCTTGGTTTAATATTTAATTATAAGAAGTGCTAAGCAGAATCGAAACCATGTCAACTACGTTCATCTAACACATTAGAAACGTACTACTGTTGGATCTATGCAACCTGCTGGAGAGGTTGTTTGAGCTTAAGTTTTTACTTTATTACCAATTGCTTCCCAATTATGTTCTAAATTCCTTGTTGTTTGCGGTATTTATGTACTTTTCCACTCCACAGCGCCTGCAGTGACCCTGTCAGTGTTGCAGTGTGCAGGGACACAGTAACCCTGAGGTGTTTGCACCGGCTGTTCATTCAGCACTTGCCTGTGATGCCACCTGTCGATAATCCTGTTGCAGTAAACAGAAGTAGCCACCTACACTTGAATCAGCACTAAGAGGCTATTCTTGGGTACTACAAGAGATTACTGTACCTCATTAAACATTTATCACGGAAGCATGAATAAGAACAGCAAGTCTTAAAGCACAGAGGAGGAGGATTGTCAGGTGATGCTTCAAAGAAACACGCCAAAATGGTTACGCACCAAAGTCACGTCCTCAGTAATATTTTTGGGGAATTTGAAGGGTGGCGTAAAAAGGAGTTTTCATTCTAATATTTCTTGAGGACAAATATTTCAAAATTTGACCGTTTCATTCTGTAATACCACACACTCACCGAGGATAACTCTAATTCTAGTCATCTTTGACAGACCCCTAAAGAACTTTTAATAGGTTTTTTAAAAGAAGGTATGATTCGTAGATTTGATGATTTGTGCGCCTAAAACGTGCAAAACATAAATGTCGGTATGGTCCTTTAATGCTGAGGCACACCACGCCCATAGAAAAGGCCAATAGCGCCTCCCTGTGGCCACAGAGACCAAGACCCTTTAAAAGAATGGAGAGCTGTGCATCGACTCAGCACCACACTAAAACACTCATTAGATGACATTGGTTAAATGTCCACAGTTTATTTACATGTATAAACAGATGACAAGAAGGGTGCCATAACAACAACATGAAAACATAAATAAGATTTGGTGAATTTCTTTCAAAAAAAAAAAAAATTAACATATACACAGTATTTCACATTGGGAATTACCTTAAAATGAGGCCTTACATACATGCAGCTCATGTTAGGATCAAACACAGATCAGATACATTATACATTATGTACAAATAAACAGCAATAATCAGGGATCAAGATGTGTGCACACATTTGACAGCTTGTGGAAATTCAGTTATTCTACAATGGTGTAAAACTGGGCTGACAACAAGATTCAGGACCAGCTACTTGCTGTTCAGACCATTTCCACTGGTGGAAATGACAAGCCGTGTGAGCGACACTCCCAGCGACAGGCAACAAAGAAAATAAACGTGACCAAATATTCCGAGCAAGCGATGTCTTCCTTTGGGAAAAAAAAAAACAACACAACAAAGCCGCAGCAACTCCTTGAGCTCCGTTACCCATTACAAGGGGTCTGGGGTGCTACAGCCTGTTGTTCTCACCAGTCTGGTGTTGTGTGTTGTGCACATGTGCATTAAAACATAACATGGGGTATACATTTTTCTCATGCCTCAATGTCTACCAGTGATTGCACAATGTAAAGGCACTCCATGTCCCAAATAAACATTTACTGCTCCGACTCTTTGTATTTCTAAAAGTTAAACCAACAGCCAAAATCCATGGCATGGAAAAATGGGACAAACAATTAATTCATTGGTATCAACTGTTTAGTTACAACCTGCCTGCATTTAGCCTTCAGAACCAACTATAAATTCACTGAAGAAATAGGTACCATTAAGTATGTTTACACCACATGGCCAAAAGTATGTGTATTCCCTCAAATGCCAATTCTCATTCTAAAACCATGCTCAGAGAATGAGTCTCCACTCCTTTAGATCATGGCTGCAGGGATTTTATCCCATTTAGCCACAAGAGTATTAGTGAGGACCAACACTGATGCTGAGTGACAAGACCTGGCTCCCAGTTCATCCCCAAATTTTTGGAATTATCATGTCGAAATGGGAAAAGACTTTGCCTAAACTGCTGCTGCAAAGTTGGAATAACACAGTTGTGTAAAATATCATTGCATCCTCTTGCAGCAAGATATCATTGGAACCAAGAGCCCGAACGTACACAAGACATACACATAGTTTTGGCCATTCAGTGTGTTTTAGAATTTAGCGACATACTGAGCAGCATGTTCGCTTCTTTTTTGGAAATACTGCATTATATTTAGGCAAGCAGTGACAACACTTGTGTCGATATCGAAAACTGGATTCTGCTGAGACCTGTGTATGAAAAACTCACAATTGCTTTTCTATCTGTAAAAAAGGTGGCAATGAGTCATAAGAAAAATCACACCATTGTTATGCTTTAAATCTCTAATGGCGAATGAAGATTGCTCTCTGCTCCTGTGTCGTCGGTGATGTGAAAGCACAACCACGAAGTGCCTCTCCTCAGTTGACACGGCATGCTCGTATCATCAGCAGCTGCAGCAGGATGAACAGCGGAGAGACGATGAGGCCAAACCACAGGTCTCTGGCTTGCTCCTGCTCCGCCAGCTTCTGGCACAGCAGCACCTCGCACACCAGCTTTAAGCTGAGCACCGTCAGCACCCAGAGGAGCCGCAGTACTGCAAGCCGCTTCTCATTCTCCTGGTAAAGACGGATAGACACGATGGCTGTGAAGTAGGTGCTAAGGCCGTCGGCAGCAAACAGCGGGACGAACACCAGCCACCAGCTCAGCGTGGGGGTGAACATGTCAGCTCGCAGAGCGACCAGCATGCTGAAGACCAGCAAAGCTAGCAGGTGGAGGAAGAGTTCAAAGGTGGCAAAGCCCAGCCACTGGACCAGTTCCCTCAGAGAGAACAGCATAGCTGGGGACAGAGGGGTCTTCAACCAGGGACGGACTGACTGAGGACGGCCGAGTCATGCACTGGGCAGCCCTGCTCAGAGGACAGTGCTCCAGAGTTTGGGTGTCTGAGGATGGAGGTGAGGAGTCACTGTTTACACCTGGGCAGGAACGGTGAGGTGCTGTAGAGATGACCCACTTCTCTCCAGGCTACATCTTAAAATCCACCCTGAGGGGGATGATCACGGAGGTGACTGCAGGGAGAAGCTCCCAGTCTCAGCTTTTCTAGAAACCCAACCTTATGTGTGACAAAGAAAACACAACATTAGGAAAGACTGTCTGTACTTTAGAGCAGACGAGGCCCCAATCGCATCTCACTAAATTAGAAAACTAGTGAAGATCACCAATGAGTCCAGCTATCTTTCTCCATCACTTCATCACATTGTCAGTTCAAAATTTAGCCTCATTATCCTCAGTTAGATGCCGGCTAATACAGCTAGACTGCAATTACAGTGACACACAGTGTAATATCAACGTTACAGGTCAAGCCAAGCTACATCGATGATAGACAGTAGCCGATGCTTGTACTACCATGGAAGCTAACCACAGACTGTCAGAGATGATACAACTCCTCTAATTACCAACACGACGCACCAATAGGCATATAAAACATGTCTTTCACTGTGACTGCACATTACTTTACCTTAATAACATTCAGGCGTTTTCTCCTCCATCTAGCTGTGTGCGTAACTATCAGTACACAAGGCTAACAAACCGCTAGCATCGTAGCTTCGGCTTTTTTTCTCGCCCTTCGGAAATATCGCGAGAAGAGTGGTGTACAGTTGACATGGACTTTTTTTTTTTTTTTTGGTTAATTTAAAAATCTTGCCCATTTATGTAAGCATCTGTGTTTCAACGGTTCCACCTGTATTGGTAATGTAACTGTTTGTGTTTCCTGATATATATATATATGTATATAATAAGATATAATAATCTACATTTGGGTGGGTTCATGATATACTTCCGGTTTAGTTTGAACTCCGATCAGTAGGTGGCGGTAGTGCGTCGTCACGTTGCCCGCTAACCGTGGTTCAAAGAAGATATACTGTCTTGTGTGAGTGACTGAGCGTGTGGAGGAGTCGGTAAGGTAACCACACTGGCTTAATTCACTATATGTGTAGTTTTTATCCATGTGTGTGGATTGTCAGGTTACATGTCTACATGTTTATGTGGTTTTAACTGAGCGCGGTCATTACACAGTCAGTACGAAGGACTTTTCCACGCCAAGGTGACAAAATGACATGTTGTGATAGTAACGTTGACTTAAGCTGCTCTGGTTGAGCAAACTGGTGGAGAAAGTGCCAAAAATGTGCCACTCATGTGCCTGTTAAAAGGCACCTACAGAGGTTATTAGTTGTGTGTTTGAAGCTCATTACTCACTACTCCATGGAGCAGGAAGTCTTATTAAACTTATGCTGCTTCACATCCGAGGCCAGACATTTATTGGGATGTTATTACTGTAGCAGGATTACACAAAGTTAGCCTGGTAGATCTAATATGGCAGCTTGTTAGAGCTGGAGTGATGTTGTGCATTAATTACTATTCTAAACTGAATCATTAGTCTGGACATGAGGTGCATGAATTCAATCAACTCCACTTACTTATTGTGATAGTACAGATAAAAACAAGTTTCACCGCACAATGAAATTCTATGCTTTGCTCTTTCGCCTTCAATGGAATTCAGGAAAAATAAACAGAAGCTCCACAGAAAAACTATATACAGTTCAACTATATGCAGTTCAAGTAGTAATTGCACAGAAAGAATGTCTGTTGTGCAAAAATCTTAACATGATAAAACCATATGATCACAATCTGATTGACTTAGTCAACAAAGTCAGGTAATGGTAATATTGAATTGTTGAACAGCGTCATGGCCCCTTTCAAAAATGTATCCTTAATTCAAGGAAATCAATGAAGTTCAACGTGTAGGAGAGTCATTTTTAATGGGTGCTCAGAAAATTCATGTGTCTGCAGGAAAACAATTGTGAAAGATTGGCTGTTAAGATAGAAGATTGTTATTTGATGGAGTTTGAAAACCTGCAGCCTGCTTATTCTGCAGTAACACAGAGCCAGGCTGCTGTTTGGAGAAGCAGCGTCATGCATGCTTGGTCATTTTCATAGGGGACTGAGCTGGAATGAAGCACAAGAGTGTGAGAGCGGTATTTTGGCTCTGCTCGTGATCTAAAGTCTAAACCTGACCTGCGTTCCCTGTTTTATCACTGAAGCTCTCTCTGTCTCAGGGTAAAGATGCAGACACCAGCAGAGTCGATCATCCACAGCGGCTATTTCCACCCGACACTCAGATACTGGCAGACCTGCGTTGCGGATTTAAGACCTGACAATCTCATCTACCCGATCTTCGTCACGTAAATGTTATTTCTCTGTTTCCTACAAATCTATCCAAATTACAATCACATGGAAGGGCAAGTAACAATCGTAGAGGAGCTTGACTGGTAAACAGTGGTCAACAGCTCTGAAATGAATTGGGACTCGAATCATTTGACTGTTTTCACCAGGAGAAGTTGAGTATGGAATATTTTTGATATTCAGACTTGAGTGGACTTGCTCACACCTCTGGTTCTTTGTCACTCTGTCCTCCAGAGACAGTGCAGATGCGGTGGAGCCCATTGGCAGCCTGCCGGGACAGGCCAGGTAGGAATCATAGCAGCAAATCCTATCATCACTGCATCACTGCAAGCTCTCTCCGGGTCAAATCTTTACCACAGAAACAAAGCACCTGTTTTTCTGAGCAGTAACAGAACTTGTTTCTCCTCATTGTGTTGACTGGGGGGATTAATGTGTTCATTAAACAAAAATGATAAGTGTCACACTGCAGCTGTGAACCCACTGAGGGTGTTGTCTACAGATAAAAGCAGACAGGCAGGGTGTTACCCAGGGCCAAACACTGGACCTGGACAAAGATAAGAAGAGAATCCGTTAGACCTTTATTCCTCACACAACAAAACTAAAATGCAAACCCATCTTCAGATTTTGTGTTCTTCTGACTGACACAGTTCTGTTTTGAAATGTGAAATTGAACGTGAATTTTGATGAGCCAGATCATTTTCATTGCCTGCCCCGAAAGGCCCCTTTTGTGTTTTTATGCTACTTTCATATTACACGTCTTCCCATTAATAGATATGGGGTGAACAAGCTGGAGGGAATGTTGCAGCCGCTTGTGCAGAACGGCTTGAAATGTGTGCTGATTTTTGGTGTCCCTGCAAAAATAGCAAAGGTATGTGAAACTAAAAGAGGGGAAAAACTGAAACGTTTTTTTTGTTTTTTGTGCTTTGTTTGCATCAGTATTTTCCATTAAACAGTAAAAGGACTGTGTGCTGTTGTTTTTGCTTGTATTATTGCAAAAAAAATATCCATAAATCTTTTCATATGTCAGTTAATCTGGTAAACTTGCACCAAAAGAATGAGCACACGAAGAAGAGTGAAGTATTGTTCGTGGTTATTGAATGAGATGTTCTGAATGTCAGCAGACCTGTTCCTTTACACTCCAACACACTGTGATCTCTCTTCTTTTCCCGTCAGGACGACAGGGGTTCAGGCGCCGACACAGACGACACGCCTGCTGTACTGGCAGTGAAGAAGATTAGATCTTTGTTCCCGGAGCTGCTGGTGGCGTGCGACGTCTGCTTGTGTCCCTACACGTCACACGGACACTGTGGTCAGTGTCTCCTCTGTACCTTCTGATTGTTTCACTTAAAAAGCAGCGTTTAATTGATTTCATCATTGATGTTGTTTTTCCTGCAGGCATCCTGAACGATGACGGGACTCTGAACAACGATGCCAGTTGCCTGCGCTTGGCAGAAGTGGCGCTGGCCTACGCTCAAGCTGGTAAATCTTGAATTCTTGTTTTTCAAGGTTGTTTCAATTTTTGGTAACAAACACGAAGCAATAGGCAGTACTCCTTCTTCTCAGTGGAATTAAAGTTGGGCTGATTCCTGTACTTTTAGACCACCAATTTAAAATCTAACTAGTTTAAGACCAAACTGGTTTAGCTTTTAAAAGTTATTGTGATCCAGTAACTGACATTATGTTGGTGTGTCCCTAATCACGTGTTGTCCTGCAGGCTGTCACATCATCGCTCCCTCTGATATGATGGATGGAAGAGTCAGAGCCATAAAACAAGCCCTGATATCCAATGGTTTGGGAAACAAGGTAAAGGGCTGAAAGCCCCCCTGCAGTTTGAAGAAAGATACATGTGCAGACAGGAAGTGATCACGGTCTCAGAAAAGCTTGTTTTTTTTTCTTATAGTTAACAAATCCCATAAAAGACCAAAACCAACCACGTGCTTCTCTGTCTTTCATTACTTCTCTACTTGCTTCAACCTCACTGGTTCTCACTAAAGATGTCCATCTTTAAGATCAGCTAGTAGTGTCATTTTAGTTCCAGCTTCATTTGAAAAAGGCTCAGTTTCCTAGAACAACTGGTCACTGTGGTTACAGTCAAACAGGACTAAATAGTGTATTTGTTGGGGACTATTTTCAGCGGTGGATTAATATTCATTTCATGCCTTAGTGACTTTGTGGGGCAGCAGGAAGGTAGATTTGTGATTAGGTAAACATTAACTAAAACTGTGTGTGTTCATGGTCATGAAGGAACATGTCACCCAGTTCAACAGTGTGTTTTTAATAGTTAATGGACAGCAATAGAGCTCTGTGCATAGAGAAATGGGTGTATCGGGCTTTGGATACACATACAATGTTAGAGTTCATTGTTGGTTTTGGTCTTTTCATGGGATTTATTGGCATTAAGAACATTTATTGCAAAGCTTATTATGATAAAGAATGGAAATGTAACGAGATGTTTTCAAAAAATAACTACTTTGCATTCTTCTCTTCTCTTCTCCTCCAGGCTTCAGTGCTGAGCTACAGTGCCAAGTTTGCCTCATGTTATTATGGCCCTTTCAGGTAAGTAAGCGCTCCGGGATCAGGTGTTAACAGTGAAACAGCAGTGAAGCGAGCGTGGACTGAAGCTCCCGGCTGTGTTTGTGTACAGAGATGCCGCACAGTCCAAACCTGCGTTTGGGGATAGACGCTGCTATCAGCTGCCTCCTGGAGCAAGGGGACTCGCCATTCGGGCTGTGGTAAGTTGATCCATGTGTGTACAGTTGGGTTTCACGTGTTGTGTTGTGTTGTTGAGGCAGTTGTAGGAGGTCCAACGGTTGTTCTGTGCCGCAGGAGAGAGACGTAAGAGAAGGAGCTGATATGCTGATGGTGAAACCAGGTCTGCCATATCTGGACATCGTTAGAGAAGTCAAGGACAAGGTCTGTAACTAAATGAAGGTCAATGGAGAACAGTGCTGCAGCAATGCATTTTGGGAAATATGCTCAGTTGCTATAAAACACATGCGAGAAGGATCCCAAAAGCGTATTTTGCAAAATGTGTGTCCATACTTTTATTGATCTTCTCTTGTGTCTGCTCTTCCCACGTGTCTGTCTTAGTTCCCCACTCACCCCCTGGCGGTGTACAACGTTTCAGGGGAGTTTGCCATGATGTGGCATGGAGCGCAAGCCGGCGCATTTGACCTGCGGGCCGCTGTGATGGAGGCCATGACCGCCTTCCGCAGAGCAGGTGAGAGGGGAGGAGGGCTAACACTCAGATCACCTGAACAAAGTGAATTTTGTCTCTCATGTCCCTCCTTCCACACTGAGCCACCATTTTTACCACCCAAAAATCGAGAGTGGATAAATCTTAAACATTAGTTTTACATTTTAAAAGCTGAGGAAAACCGAACTTTTGGAAAAGCTGGTCACAGCACGAATGTTGTCAGTGTTTGTCTGGTGATTTTGTGGTCATGAAATGGACAAATCAGAGCAACAGTGACTCATGACTCATCTATTCTTTCATGGCTTGGACCACATTTGCTAATTTAAATAACATGAATGTCTGTGATTGTCTTAAGTACATAGACATTTATGTGTGTTATAGTGCAATAAAACCAATTTGGATGTATGTCGCCATGAATCTGTATCAGTTCAGCTCTAAATGTAATCTGACCTGATGCTAATGGTTTTTCCTCACGCTGTGATGCAGGTGCTGACATCATCATCACCTATTACACACCTCAACTGCTCAGCTGGCTGAAAGAGTAAAGGACGAAGATCTGAGGCCAAAGGATGAGCGAACATAGAGACGGAGCAACAAACCTGCTGTTGAGTCCGTTTCTAACAAAGACAACCTGCTTATTTGTTGTTCTTTCTTTTACTTTTTCTGTTCAGTTTTGAGATAACCATTGAAATAGTGGGACACAGTTTTTACTTGTGTATCAGGTGATTACTTTCTGTTTAAAGGGCTGAACACTGGGGAAGCTGACAATCTTGTAGGCGTTTGCTGGCAGGAAATGTCTCCTGCCTGTTTTTGGGATCAGCACTAAATGAAGTCAATCATCTCTCTCAACTAATGTGATTATGGAATGTATATTTGTATGAATAGTGGCCACACATAGGCAGCCTGATACATATGTGACTGCTGCCTCTGATGGAGCCATGGAGTCATCCTCTAACAAGCACTTAATGACTACAGGAAATAAAACCATTCAGTCTGAGCTACAAACTTGTGTGTTTGTTATTTAAAGGCTATGCTATGTTAAGTAATGAGCTGCCACCAAATGATCACTCCTAGAAACTGATTATGACTTAAAGTGCACTATTTTAGACTTGGAGTATTAATGATATGTTAGAAGTACGAGTCAAACTGTACTTACTGAAGTACTATACTAACTAAAATATTGCTATTTTTAACTCAACACCACAATGATCTGATTTCTTGTATTTAAACACACCTTTATACTTAACATAGACGTACTTCAAGTATAATTTCAGCTTATTTAAATGACTATTGCATGTATGTTTACTACTTCTTTAAAGTGTGTTATATTAAGGTGCATTAATAAAAGTCCAAAATATCTCTTTACATATGCCAAAGGTACGTGTAAAAAAAGTCTACTATAAAATGTTATATTTTATTGTCAAGTGGACTAAATATTCAAGCTGAACTAATTCTATGTTGTTAGTAACCAGAGGGCAAAAGCAGTAGGTCAATAGTGTAGTACTTTAAGTACATTAACACATGGACATTTCAGTATGTTTATTTTAATGAGTGCACCGCTGAAGCCCAAGACCTTAAAGAATAAACACAAAAAAGTGGTAAAAGCTCTTTTGTTTCCACAGCAACAAGTATAATTAAGATTTGTATTTTCTCTCTATTTATTTATTGAACTCCTTCACTCTTCTGGAATATGTCTGTGTTGATGACAGTAAAATGATGCACTCCTAAACTGAAGATGGATGTCAGTGCAGCGTGGAGCCCTTGACAGCTGACAGCTGACATCTGAGGCGCTCTACAAAAGCTGTAAACCGGTGAACCATTAACGTCTAATTCAAGGTGCTGCTGTGTGGGTGGAGGCGATTACAGCCGAACATAAAAGGGAAAAAAAAACAACCTGCAGCTTGTGACCAGCAAACGGCAGCATCCAGACACACGCTGCTTTTTAATTGGCCACATGTCAGTGAATTCTGCAGAGTCCTCACACGTCTCATTACAAACACTCCTTCAGAACAAAGATGATTACGATGTTTCTGCTGAGCTGAAAATACAGTTGAAGATTAGAATGAAAGTTTGTTCAAAGGTGCTATTAAAGGTGAACTTTTGACACGTGCACATTGTGAATACATTTTGTGAGATTTAAATGGAAATCCCACATTCTTGTGATGATAAAGGAAGCACAAGATATCTGAATCTTGAATTATGCTGGGAGTGCTTTTTCAGGATAAACCAAACACAGGTTTCATATTGGACCTTCATTCATCCCGTCAAAGTGATGCTGAAGCCTATTTGACTGCGATCAACTGTGAAATTCTCCATCAATTAGACTTTAAAGATCCACTACAGAGACACGCTTTTGAGACATATAAGTTAATCTGCTATGAATAATAATTTGTGTCTGATTTTCTTCCACAAAAAGTTCAATTCAGTGCACTAACAACAAGCAAAACACCTTTAGTTAGTGGATGGAGACTTTAACTTTCTCCTGATCATGGCAGGGCCAGCAGGAGGAGCCGTTCAGTCATTATTGACTGACATGCTGCCATGCCTGTCAATCAAATGAATCAGTCAATCAACAGGCAGCCACTGCTTAGTAGCTGGTGACATTTCATAAAAAACATTAAAATTAATAAGCCATTAAAGGCTAAAAAAGTCTAGAGACTGCAGCAGGCCTGAACTGTACCCTCCCACACGGCCGGCAGGGGGCGACTCACGCCCACTTTGAGAGTTTGATTCATACGCTGCAAAAAATGGTAGTCAAATACTTTATCATGTAATTCGGCCTGTCTCTTTCACTTTAAAGTCAGATTTTTTCATTAAACATGAACATGAACATGATCACAAAGTCCACATATGGGCCCACTGTTTCCTATCCTTTTTCTAAAAGCACAAACTCCTAGTTTATTTCTGTCATTGTTCTCTGGTAGAATAAACCAGCTCTCTCCTTTGGTAAAAAGAATCATGGAAATATGATCCACACCGAAATGATTTCCTTTCACTGTATATATTGGATGGTTTGTTTAAGAGATAATCATTTCTAACCCTCTGGTCAACAGATTAATGGATGTGGACTTTTCTTGCAGTGTGTGACGTGTGGGGGCCGAGCGGAGGGCTGCTCTGATTTAAGTTGCAGTCATCTGGATGGATGCTATCACTCCTCCAGAGACCGTCAGTGTGGGGAGGACGCTGCGCTGGAAGCCGCTTTGGGAAGTACAAGAACTTCATTTGAGGTGGATTTACGCAGTGGAGACGCATGGCACAGCCGGGCTGCCGCGACAGGATGCTGCTTTTAATGACTTTATTTGACTTTTGAGAGAGAGGGAAGCAGAGAGTGAGAGTGGGGAAGACGGATACTTATGGTTTGGTGTCAGGGTGCCACAGCCGGCCGTGTCTCCTCTCCAAACGGTGCGCTCTCCGTGGTCGTACTTTCCTGTCTGGGACTTCCACGCGGCTGGGGCGCGAAATGGGATGCAGAAGCGCGCTGGGATGCTGCTTGCTCGCGGCGCTGTCCTGCTGCCTCTTCCCCGGCTGCAGGGGAAACATAACCGTGGCGGTGATGCTCCCGGACAACCACCACAAGTACCCGTGGGCTCTGCCGCGCGTCTTACCTGCCATCCTCATGGCGCACGAGGACTTGCACGGTAAGCACGGGCTGCTACGCGGCCGCTACATCAACATCCTGAACTACAGCACCGAGGACCCCGCCGTGGGCTCGTGCGCCGAGAGCCGGGCGCAGGTGGTGGCCGTGGACGCCAAGCTTTACATCCGCCCGGACGCTTTCATTGGACCCGGGTGCGTGTACCCACTTGCCTCCGTGGGGCGCTTCGCGTCCCATTGGAAACTCCCACTGATCACCGCCGGAGGACCCGCGTACGGCTTCGACAAGCGCGACGAATACCGGACCATCGTGCGCAGCGGGCCGTCCACCACCAAGCTGGGGGACTTCGCCAACGTCCTGCACACGCACTTCAACTGGACGTCCCGGGCCGTGGTGATCTTCCACGACCTGCGGCAGGACGACCGGCCGCACTACTTTCTGTCGGAGGGGATCTACCTGAACCTGAAGGAGGAGATGAACATCACGGTGGAGGCCCAGCCGTACAGGGACGACCACAAGTACTACAAGGATCTCATCACGTTCATGAAGGAGCGCGGCAGAAGTAAGTTCATGCTGAGAGGAAAAAGTGTCACTTAAAGTGTGATTTAAAGTTTGAAATCATGGTCAGGTGCCAAACAAACACAGCAGCAGAGTGGATGATCAAAATGTTCTAACAAGTGTTAACACTGATTTTGCAACTTGTCTTAGAAGTCAGTGACTGTGGATGGAGTGGATGGAGAAGGAGCTTCTCTCTAAGTTGATGATTCTTCTTTGAGGTGTTTTACAAAATGATGCAATGGGAGATTCCGCGTTTATACAATGAGGTCACAGTGAAGTTTTTTCCCAGCAGACAAACAGATGTGGACTGGAAAAGGTGCAGGGAAAGCCTGTTTATTCCGGAGTTATTACAGAGGAATGTTGAGGCTGTGGGCAATCTGCTGCTGCTGCTGCTGCTGCTGCTGCTGGTTTATTGCCACCACCTGCGTTTTTTAACGCAGAGGTGCCCTCTCAGCCTAAACATGTCTTGTCTGCTTCATTCACTTTATGCATTCTTGCTGCTGCTGCTCTGCTCAGTCGGTGCTGTGATGCAAAACTTGATTAAAATCAGCACCATGCGACTTTTTAAATTCTAGTGGAAATCCCCAAATTTCCAAAGATACCAAATATGTCAGGCTTCATTTTGGGGAAATGTGTGTAAAATGATGAAGAAGACATTCAGAGGATTTCATTGTGATGGATTGATGCAGCCATAAAAAGTCTTAGGTTTGAATATTTCTCTCAGTGGAAACAGCTTATAGGTTGTATGAGCTGGAACAAGATGGCACAGGAGATATATGATGCTGTCAGCAGTCTGCAATAAGACTTTCCACCCTTAAAGCTTCTGAAGGGGGTAATAAAAGGAAGTAAATTAACGGTCAGTATAATTATTTTTGAATTATTACATCAAGTTGCAAAACAGTAATTTGTTTTTCAGCAAATTAAAATAACAGCTGCTGGTTGTGATGAGGCGTAAATCACTGTTCAGGAGTGGCTGTTAAATCACTCGTCACTGTTCTCGCCTTAAGCTTAATTAACTGGAAACACCGTGAAGCTGACTTAATCATTACTGCTGCTGTGAAAACTTAATTGTGCAACTGAGAGTCTGCATTATGGCTCGTGCGTGCGCCCAGCTGCATTGTGTTTGTATAAGAGGAGAGACTGAGATCAAGTAGGAATACCAGAGCTGATGAAGCGACCAAGTGTAGGTCGTGGAAAAATACCTCTTGACTTATCTGTTTTATTAGGGAATATTGAAGTTATATTAATAACCCATTAAAGTGCAGTTCAGCATTTTCTAATTTGGATTTATTTGTCTTCTGAATTATCTTAGCATAGCATAAAGGCGGGAGAAAACAGTTCTGCTCAAAGTTTAATAAAGCATGTAACTTCTCTAAAATCACAGATAGTTATTTTAAATGTGTTCATGTCCACATCATTGGGTCGACTTTTGTTGGACGATATATTGGTAGAGAAGTAATTGTGCTAAACGATATAATTGTCATTTTAAAATGATTTGAAGCCACTATTATAATACTATAACAGCACAATAATGCAAGATCACCCTTTGTGTGTGTGTGTGAGTGCAGAGGAGCTGCCTGAGCACTGCCCATAGACACAGAGAGCATCTGTTCATTCTGTTCATTTTGCTGTGAAAAACTGCTCAGGCACTGCGCCCAAGTCTTATAATGGTGGGTAAAATCCTGCTGTTTATTCTGGCATCAAGTTGGCAAAAATGTCGGTGGGAGATTAACAATGGGAGATAATCGAGGTCCAAAAAATGATCAAAGTCATGTCCACACTTCGTATGATAAGTCGATAAAGTAATCAAGTATCATGGCAGGCCTAAACATTATGCAAACAAGATGGATCATTTTTTATTATAGTGAACTTTTGAGGTGTTGGTCATTGTATATTTAACAGCCAGACTAGCTGCTACCTTGTATTTCCAGTCTTTATGCTGGGCTAATCACATCCCCGCTCCACCTCCGTGTGTAAGACACAGACATCTGATTAATATAGCTTATCATTTCTTGTTTATTATTCCCTTTAGTCACAGGGAAACCAAAAGTTACTCTTATTAATATACAGCAAATAATTTAACTAAAACTACCAATAAAGAAACCACAAAGGAAAATACATGTACTCGTAAGTAATTCTTCCACTCACCAAGCATTTATGGTGCATTTCATAGAGCTACAGAAATGATACTGAAGTTAAGAATCAATAAATGAATATTTTTTATGCTTTGAGGACAGTGAAAGAGGTATTACATACTCTTAGACTGGCTTCTGAAGAAAAAGATTAGCATCGGTCTTGTGTCTAAACCTAAAATGACGTGTTTTTGTCCTGTAGTTTGTCACTGGGTCATCACAAAATTGTTGTGTTTCCAAACTTAATATATTCCAACAGCCATATTTATCCATTTTAAAAATAAAATTTGACCAAATCTGCAAAGTGACTAATAAGTCCAGCCTCCAAGTTAAAGTAATGGGAAGCAAGTACAATATTCCCCTATGAAATCTTTGAGTAAATGTGCATCCTCCTTTACTTTAACAATTATGTTTTTCTCAAATTTGGATGTTTTTTAGAATTAACATTCAGAAATGCATATCTTATTCTGATATTCAGCGATAGTGCACGAGTGTGGTGTAAAATACTTATCTGCTTGTACTCATGGGAATGTTTGGAGGGAATTTTTGGAACTAGCTCACCATCTCAGGGGAAAGTCTGCTTCCAACCAGTAAATCTTGAAGTATTATGGTTTCTGGCACTGTAAAACAAACAGATTTTTAAAGATCTTAATCAGTTGTTACAGTAACGGCATCAACAAATAATGGAATAAACACAGTGCAAATGCAATTAAAGGGCGGCGCAGCAGCAATGGAAAGAGGTGAAAGGTGCAAGCCGCCAAACACCCCTCCTTCCCAGATGAATTATGGAGCTACCGCAGTGACCTGGAGGTCAGGGAAGCAAATGGATTTGTCAGGGCTTGTCCTGGCTCGGCATTCAGCTCACTTTTATCCCAGTAGATAACCTGCGGGCTATCGACTCAGTTGTATCACCCAACTGCCGACTCAAACGGCAAGAGGGTGAGAAAAAAAAATGGGTGGCTTTTAATGTGAAGCCACACATCATTGCAGTGCTGACAGCAGACCAAGTAATTGCCTGCATTTGCAGGTTTAAACACCACTCCCAACACCAACTCTAATTCCCCAAATTCCTCATTTTAATACCTGAAAAGTGCAGATCTGGGATGCAACCACTTCCTCAACAGTCAGTGCTCACTGGCGCTCCTCCTCCGCATTCCTTTTACTCCCTCTGACAGCTGGAAGTACTTTGTAGATTCTGATTTTACATTCAACATTAGATAAGCTCATTACCAAACTCTGCAGACCCTCAAGGGCACCAAAAGTCCCAGGTTTGTGAGGCCGTGCTTAGGTGCAGCAAGGCTTGGAGGTAACATCAGCGTGCTAACACGCTCACAGTAACAATGCTAACATGCTGATGTTTAGTGGGTATAATGTTTGTCCTCTTCTATGTATCTTCAATATCTGCTTCTAATTCCACAGCAGTCCATCCAATAGTTGTACAGACATCTCACCCAGAAACAAAAAAAGTCAGAAAAATGGCACACTCATGGTGATAGTCACGAATTAGACTGATGTAGTAAATCCACTCCCAGAAGTAACTGTTAAATTACACAATTTTTCCTCAATAGTGGGAAAAAGTTAGCTGCTCACAGCAACTGCTACACAGCGTCTGTGTTGACTGAAAACAGCTAAAGCACCAAACAAAACACAGTCGACCTGTAGTTAGTTAAATCAAGAAGGTATACATCTGAAAACAGTGTCTGGGGATTCAGAAAGAGGACATTTGCACTAACACGACCATAGCTTTGGACTATAACTATTTGAATGTACACATGGACGAGTGAGTATTGTATTAAGATAGACTTGAAAAATCTGAATCTATGCTTCAGTGTGAACCTGGAAGTGACAGAGTACATAAATAGCACAGCAAATGAGAGGCGGAGGTGAGGGCTCAACAGGGGACCAACGGTGAGATTTTTGCACCTGGGTCCCCTGACCAGTTAATCCTGCCCCGTTCTATGAACTCGTAGAAAATATCTCTAAAATGTAACATTTCAGACAGTTTCCTCATCCTGTAGACGAGCGTGTAACCTTTCAGCTGATCTGAAAGCATGAAAATCTACTTCATAATTATCTCATTGTCTCCAGTTTGGGGGATTTATATTTCAATAACGCTCTGATAGAGACCGTTCTTCACACATGAGTACATTTTACTGCTAATACTTTTCCACTTTTACAGGAATAAAGGACTCTTGTAATGGAGTCTTTTTCCTTAAAGGGTCAGTCCACCTCCCAAAGCAATGTTGTCGCTGTTAGGTTTTTAAAAAAAACTTTTTAGCAAAGACATAGCACCTACAAAAATGGTTCACAGGTTGTTCTGTGAATTATCCAGAGCAATGTGGACATTATCTCTGGGAAAACTTGCTACAGTAGATTTTTATTAAATGTAAGTTTTTAATGTTGTGAGCATCAAAAGTAGAATTCCATTTATTATACTGGATTGAAGGCAGAAACCTCAGTGATGGATATGTAACAACCCGGATGGGTGAGACCAAAACTATCAGTATGGCTGTCTGACCTGTTAAGTAAAGGTTTTGAGATCCTCTTCCAGCTCTGGAGGAGTGTGATATGAAAGCAGCACTCACTGTACCATCACAGTGCCCAGTGACACTCTCGCCGTCATGCTTTTCAGTCCATTAATGGCACACAAGAGGGAAAAATTCATCTATGTGAGTGGAAGAATACATCAGGCTGTGTTTCTTTTTTAAGTACATATGCCAGTGGTTTGGAGCTCCCAGTGAGTGATGAAAAGAGTGTCTCTTCACAATGAAGCTCAGATAGCGCCTCGGTGTAATTACAGAAATCCTTTTTCCTGTGAAAACACTCCCAGGGTGCAACAATAGCAGAGAGTTAGATGAACGAGATGTTGCTTTCACGGATTCAGTTTTGTTAAGTTTCCTATACAAAGAAATGCTACAGAGGCAAAGCTGTGGGTGATCTATTTTACCACAGTTGTAAAAGCCTCCCAGGCAGGTCAGAGCATGAAAAAACAAAGAGCTTCTCTGAGTCGTCTCTGAAAAAGATGCAGCTACATGACCAATGTGACACAGAGTCATGCTAGAAAGCCCCTCATAATCAGATTGAGAAGGCAACAAAAAGTAAACTTTCTGTATGTGCAATTGCAAGGAACCATCTAAAACATGTCTGCGAAATAAACACAGTGTAACTAAGAAGCTAAATTGCTTAAATTATGAAAACAAATGTGCAGAAATGGTGCAGAGAGTTTGTGATACAGGCCTTCACATCATCTACAAAAAATTTTCTTTGGCTTCTTTACAAGTCTTCATTCCCTTATTTCTTAAAACATGGGGGAAAATATGCTGAAGAGGTGAGTCTGTTTCACCTGTCTCCATTATGAGTCAGCTTGTTTTTGAACATTTATAATCAAGTATCATTTACTTGATACTCTATCGTGCATATTTTTTGCCTGTTTCAAGACTAAATGACTTGAACAAACTGCACAGTAACAAATAATAGACAAGATGGAGGCTGGAAACACCACAACCTGATGCAGATTTGTGCTTCCTTGAGCTATTTCATTGTTAGTATTGAGACTGTTCAGAGAGGTGATGAATCAACTTAGTCAACTATGATCTTTGTGGAGGCTGTAGTTTGAGCTGCTGTTAAGTTGTGTTGTGTTATACTGAAAGATAAATGTCACGTGCTGTTTTTCTGTTGCTTTTCTTGCTCATGGGGGCAATTTGAATCTTGTGCAAGACAGGAAAGCTCCTCCAGTAACGAAACCTACTACTAGCCGAGGTAAGCTTAGTCAGGGCTAACTTTGGTGACAAATGTGTTGTGTTTCCTGCGAGAGCTCAACAGTAAAAGTCACCTTGTGTTTTGTCAGCTGAACGTGTTTAATATGGCAGTGGCAGAGGGAAAGGTTTGGTTTGCTTTAGCAGTAGCTTTATATAGCTCTGATGCAGATGACAGTTAACAGTGAGGCTGATATTAATGAAAACAATCAGTAAAAATAATGCTGTGCAGGAATGGCGGACTCCGCCACTAACAAAGAAAACCTCTAGAGAGGTAATTACAGAATGTGAATGCATCGAAATGCTCAAATATGCTCAAAAATTGGGGACTTGACACAACCATAAGGATTATGACATGAACAGAGACTTGCCAGAAAAAAAAGTAGTCTCTAGTTTTGGTAAAAGTGGAATATTTTATCTTAAGAAAAGCAAGTCAGGGGCACTGACAAATAACATCCATCTGGTGTGTTATTCAGGTCTCAGGAATTATTTTCCCACTAAAGTGAGACTGAATTCCAGGTTTTATCACATTTTCCATGTTTTCCTTGGCACAATACCCGTCCTTGGTTTAGACATTTTGTTTTAAAAAAAAAAACATTATCTTGAAACAAAGCAGCCTGCATTGTCATCAAACAGAAAGCACTTAAGAGAGCCCATACATCCGTATTATGTACAGTATATTGCATGTGTTATTTAGATAATAGAAGATTGTGTAGAAGAAATTTTTATGTGCATTCAGATCTGGATCAGCATCCAAATACTCATAGTAACAGATAACCATGGGATTTTTTTTTAACACATTGTAGTTCATGAGAAAATTCCTAATGTGCTATCTTGCAATACTGAGAAATCCTTGATCTACATCAGAAAACAAATAAGTTGCTCATTGGCTCAACCGTAGAAATACGTCAACAAGTTTTTGAGCTATCTTGTTGAATCAGACAAATAATTAACAGGACTGAAAATGAGCTATGATCATGCACAATCCTTCAAACACACTTGAGTTAGGTTCAATTATTTCTGTTGTGTAGAGATAAGAACAGGAACAGGTCTGATTAGCATCCTGGAGCCTGTGAAGGACCAAACAATTTAATGTGCTTTTGTGTAAAGTGAAGCCTCGGCAGGTCCACACACTGTGTGCTGCAACACTGGAGGACATTTTGCCCCGGCTGTGTAGCACATTTATTTTGGGAGTGGTCCAGGAGACAGCAGGACTACTTGGCATGGTGAACCATGTTGGAGGAGATGAGAGTTGGGGTCTAAACAGCAGCCGACTTTGGTCTAACACATGAGGAAATGTCTGCTAACTGGGAGGACTGCCTCAGAGCTGGCAGCAGCCACTCTGACATATGCTGCGAATGGAAATAATGCTACATTTTTTATTCAAGACTCAACAGGAGGATGTAGGTGGCAGGGTGAAGGTAGTTGGTAGAGAGTCTGTCAGAGCAGCAACAGAACTTCCATGTTTGATTTCTACAACAGCAAACAATGAAGTGCTACAGTGTCTTTGAGCAAGACAGCATCTACTTTATTCATGTTTGAGTAGTAGGCAAAAAGTTTTTTGTATCGTACCAAAAAGCTTCAGCTGATACCCAGCAGCACGTTTGAATTGTTAAGTTCTTGACAAAATGTGTCATTATTCTAGGCCCTAGAACAACACATATAAGCGTTTTCTGTTCTGTCACCCCAAAATCCCACCGGGCATGTCCCACTGGCTGTGGTCTGGTTTTGCTCCGTCCTCTGCACAGCTTCATATCCCACCTGGAGCATTTCAGAAGTGAAGCCTGGCAGATTAGTTGACTTGCTTAGATTTTGTTGATTTGGCCAGTTTTCCCTTGAAACATATGTGTCTTGCATGTATTTACTACTTTGTTGTGCTGTAGCTACAAACAGCAGGTGTTAAAAAAGCCTCTGACCCATTGACAGCTTCTGCCACCGACTATAAAATAATATTAATGTGGTAGTGGGATACACGATTGAGTCTGCAGGGGGTGTTGAACACTGACTGGATTCTCTTTGTTGTTATCTTGCCTGACTTCCTGCCAGCCTCATCTGCCCTGTGCTGCTTGATGCGACCAGGCTGCAGCTTCTGTCAAAAATAGCCCTGGCGCGTATCTTTCGCTTTTGGGATGTTTCTGAAACGCGCCGCATTGCTTGTGGTAGAATTTGAAGCATTAACTAGAGCGTGCGCGATTAGCTCTGGTGGCCACGTCGCAGCTGGAATACAGCAAACAGACATTTCTGGTGGGATTTAGCCTTTAGGGGACTTTTCAATACCATGGTTACAGTAATAACGACTTCGTTATGGTAAAGAAACGACCTTGGTCATAGTTTAAAAGCAACACTAACTCTAGGTTGGAAACAGGAATCAAACAGCCCAATGTTTAGTTGACCAACCAACCCACCCTGATCTTCTCCCTGTGGACTTTGTCACTATAAATTAGCATCGTCTGAATTCCTCTTTTGTACCCAAGGGAAAAGAGTCATAACATCTATGGCCGCTGCTACTTTAAAGTAAAACTATGTTGCTTTGGGACATTAGCTGAAAGGACTAATGCTGACACTTTTACACCCTAACCCTTCATTTGTTGTTTCCATTGTGAGAGATCCACTAAACCAATATTTACCCTCAGCTTTGAATAACCTCTGGCTCCTTTGCTGCCTCTGATAGATGTTTTTTTGCGTATGTTTCAGAAGATTGTGTCATACCCTGACATCGATCTATCTGAGCCGAATTGCAAAAGTTGAAACATGCACCAGCCACCAGTGTATTATCCATTACTCATGTTATATGCTGTTGGCCTCAATGTGTGTAACTACAAAAATGGTGGGAAAATGTATCAACTGACTGGCTTTAAAAGACGTTATTGATTATCCCACCTCCTGCTCTCCAGCCTCAGTTCTGATGTGTGTCTTGTTTGTGCGGATTGTGTTCTGGCACTTATCCGTGTGTGCATACCGTGTAAATAATGAAATACGGCTCGCTGTTGAAACTAGAAATAAACAGGTGGCCAAAAAAATTCTAATGCAGGCAAAAATTGAGAAGTGTGTCAAGTCCTGGGGTGTAAATGTGGCCTTTGACTTTGCATGGAGAGCAAATGAAATGTATCCACCAACACAAAAATCTCCATCTTACAAAACAGTTTTTGTATATTATTGAGTCTAGTTTACTTAAAATAAGTGAAGAACTCAGTGTTACATGATCAATTCAACCTCGTTCCAATACAAATAAACTTGTTGCAATGATTATTTTAACTGTAAATAGCAGAAAGAAGACAATATTTGGCAGAATGCTACATAGAAATGAAGAAAATGCACATTTGAGTCCACTGACTTTTAACCATGTGAGTGACTGAGATAAATGTCTTGTTTTTTATTCTCATTCTGTCTGTAGTTGTATACATCTGCGGGCCTCTGGAGACTTTCCTGAACATCATGAAACTGTTTCAAAGCGAGATCCAGGACCCTCAAAACTACGCCATTTTCTATCTGGACGTGTTTGCTGAGAGCCTGACGGATCGCAAACCGTGGCAGAACTCTGACTCTGACTGGGCCGATCCCATCAAGGTCTTTAAGGTACGACGAACACTACATGCACACATAGGCACACCTATACAGTATGTTGTAATGGCTGCGCATCTGTTTGGATCACTACTCTTGATAAGCTGAAAATGTGTCCAGATTCTTTGTCGATTTATTGAATGTGAACTGTCATTTGAACTTGATACAAGAACGATACAAGACCAAAACCACAATTTGGCAGGAGAAATGGGTGTCCCTGACAAATTCACTGTTTCTGTTCATTTTCTCTCTAAATCCCCAATCTTTATCAGGCTCTACTTACTGAGTTACACAGAACCAAGTCCTCTAATGTACTTCCAGAATTCTTTTTTTCTGCTTAAATATCATTTGTTCCAAGAAGTTTCTTGTAACAAATCAGAATGAGGGGAAGCATGTATGGTAATGACAGACACGTATAAGAGAGCTTATGTTCACTCTAGCTGATGATTTTTCGTGTGCAAATTGAGTCTCCCGGAGGACAAGGACTCTTCGACCCTTTCAACCGCTGTAAGGAGTGGAATTCTTGCACGACATTAATGAATGAGGGATGTGTTTTCACAGGAAGCCATTTAGCCCTGTGAATTAGTGCACAGAGACATAAGAGAGTGGGCACAGATGTGTAGCCTGTCTAATTTATTTCCCTAAATGTCACACTTGCTTCTCTTAATTCTCTTTAATTCAGTGTTCTCAAAGTTTTGCAGGAGAGCGGATATTAGATGGATTATGGTTACTTAGTCATAATGGACTTAATGTTTGCTTGAAGTACAGTTGAGACATTAGCAAGAAACTGAAAGTGGAAATTGACGGAAATGGAAATGTATGTCCGCTGTTTGTCCATTTCTGGGATTTAAAGGTGACTTAATCTTAATGCATAATTCCTTTTACATCCCCACCGTACCCTTCTAGTCAAAATATTTGTTCTTCAGAAATGTTTCTCAGCAAACAGCAAACGTATTATAATCAGATAATTTAATTTGTTCTATCAAAGCATGTGATGGGCACTTTTACTCATTTTATTTGCAACTAGATTTTTTTTTTTCATATTAACAAAAGAAATTCTTCAAACAACTACTGAAACCACCCTAAGGTTGCACACAGAGAAGATATTGTAGTTTGTGTCATGATAATTACGCCTGTTCACAAGGGTTGGATTTATTTCAAGAAGAAAGCAATTTTAAGATTGGAGAGTGGTGAAACCGCGGTACTGGTATAAAAAGCTTTAGCATGAAACACAGTGATCTCAATATCTGTTAATCTGAACATGAACTGCTCCTAACCTTGGCTGGAGAACAACATTTTGGCTCCCATTTTGCCGATCACGCAAGGCGTTAATTTGTCTGCAAGCCATCATGGCTCATTATGGCGACATGCTTTCTTCAGAGCAATAATTGCTGTTGGAAGTTTGTGGTTGGGTTCAGTTTACTGTTGTAATATGAAAAATTATCTTCCAGTTAAGAGCAAAGCTCGAGGCATTCATAGAAATGTCTAAAACTTGCCTGTGATAGCAGCAAGCAAATTGATAGAATCAAAGTCCACTCACGTAACTCTGCAAATATTTGGACTGAAATTTGGTTTTTGTATCCAAACATTGCAACACATTGCTGCTCCAGCGGTGTTACAGCAATTTGTGAAAAAAATCACGACAGAAGTGACAACACGGGTTGTCACACCACCTCTCAGACATTATGGTGTTTCAGGACCACCAATTTCATCATAATAACAATTTCACGAGTCATAGAATTCAGTTTAACAATGCTGAGGGAACCAGGCCAAACAGGAGTGCTGGAAGGTCATGCATGACGCTAGGACAATCTGGCAATGAGGGAGCCTACTGCTGAACCTGAAATAGGCAGGTGATTGTAAGTGAGTGCAGCTGGGGAAGCAGGTGAGGGTGATTGCCACTGATTGGAAGGCGTGGCCAGGTAAGTAGGTCAGAGAGTGGAAAATTACCAGCAGCAGCAGACTGGCACAGCAGATTGGGACATACTCTTGCTTTATACATTTGGAAATAAATCTGTTATTCATGTTTTAGCTCATTTGGAAGGTAATTTTAATATAATGAAAGGTGATGTGCCTTAGATTTCCTGTTTGTTCTGAATCCAACCACAGTATGTGCAGTATGAGGCAATGTTGGTGTTCCTTTACAATCAAAATGAAAACACTGAAACAGCACTGATTTTAGCTTGGCCAATGTGGATTTGAGGGTTTGTCTTATTCGTTAATGAAAAAGACTTCTATTTTTTCAAGGTTTTAACTATCCATTTTTTAAATATTGTGTGTCTCCTCTAGTCGGTTTTCGTCATAACGTACCGGCCTCCTGATAATCCAGAGTACAAAGACTTCCAGAGGCGACTCCATGCCAAAGCTCAGAGGGATTTCGGTGTGCATCTGGAGCCATCACTGGTAAGTTCTAGCCAGTGGAAACCTTATGCTCAAATTACCTCTTTAATCTTTCATAAGATATTCTGTGCAGAAAAATCACCATTGTGCTGTGTAACTGTCAGCTGTTAACGATGACTGCTGTGAACTGATGTTAGCAATTAATACTTGTATTTCTACCCTATTCTCACCTATTAAGTATTGGCGTTTCACAACATTACATTAAACTTTATGTTTTAAAAAAGATAACATGCTGTGTGTTTGCCAAAGTCATATCATTTCATAGAGGCAGGCTTTTAGGTGTTGGCAGAAGGATTGGCATTTCCTCCTTTTGAAAATGTTATTTTTCTATTCCAGCATCAAGCTCCTTAAACATAACAGTGCACAAATTCCTATTGTAGCTGGTATTCAAAGTTATGTTGGCCTCTTCTTGCAGATGGACTACATTGCTGGCAGCTTCTATGATGGTTTCGTGCTGTACGCCAAGGCCTTGGAGGAGACGCTGGCAGAGGGAGGAGCCCAGAACGACGGCATTAACATTACAATGAGGACGCAGAATCGCCGACTCTGGGGTGAGCAAATGTTGATGTCTTTTAACCTGTAAGAACAGCAGGTTTTCAAACATTTGACTGTGGCAATCTGTCATATTTCATCTTGTTATGTACACTGGAGCTTGATATTGATACATATGTAGAAGTCTCCACCTCTGCTTCAAATGTTGTCAGCCATTTTGCTGTAAAGCCATGGCTGCCTCTCAGATAACAGGGAACACTCCAGTTAATAGTCCATTTGATGCTTGGTGTTGGTGCTCACACACTTCCTTGTTTACTTTGCTGGCTGCCACATCTGCTTTCACATCATTTTGGATAGCAGAACAATGGGATTTTGTTGTTTCAGCTTGACAGGGTTGATGAGAGTCGTTTTGCTCAGCATGATGGGATAAAACAAGGAAAACAGAGCCCATGTTGAAACTAATAATGGAAACTTTCACTTGTTGTGGATGTTTAATGTGACCTATTTTTGCAGAAGCAAAAGCCTTTTCAATGTTAAAGCCATTCTTCAAACTTTACTACAATGATCACTAGTTAGAGACAAGAAGATTGCACAGTGTAAAGCTATGAGGTGATAATCCTGGAAACTACACACTGCCATGATTTTCAGGATGATCTGTTTGAATAGAGCCCAATTAGAGTCTGTGGTGCAAAGAAATCAATGTTGTGAGCCTAACCAATGCTCTGTGTATCTGTGTTTGTACATTGTGCACCAGAACAATGTCAAGCAATGTCTGCAGAGTCATTTGAAACAAAAGTAAATTACTGGAAACTCCTCAGTGTGTCATCCAAGAGTGACTAATGTCTCAGGACTAGATATGACATTGCACAGTCTGAATCAGACCACTGATGGGGGCTTTGTTTGTGTTTTTAGGAGTGACAGGACTTGTTACCACAGATCACAAAAATGCCAGAGATATAGATGTGGACCTGTGGGCAATGACCAACCAGGAGACAGGAGAATACGGGGTAAGTCATCTTTGCTTGATATGGGGGGGCCAGGTGGTAGATGAATTGACATTGTGATGTAGACCAGCTCCTTAAAAGCTCTACGGTGGTATGTAATGTTTATGTATGAAACAGGAGGCTTGACAAGGGGAGAGAATTGACCTCACTGCCCAGCGGACCACTAACATTAGAGCTATATCTGAGCCAGCTCGCCAATGGGGGCTAATGGAAGTTACACAACGTTGATTAGATTAAAGCAGAGCAGGCTAATAGCAACAAAGCTAGCTTAGGTAAGGTATTAAAGTACCACATTAAGCAACGGGGAAAAAAATACTTACTTTGATACTTGAATTTTCACAAATGCCCCAGAGTGCAAGAACATTTTAGACATTTTGGAGTAAAATGATTGGATTTAGTCTGTGTTATCTAACACACCTGTAAATGGACTGTAATGATAGTAGAACAGTGCACCCAGGGCCACACAGGGCTGCAGCAGTTCATAAGCAGCTTTGTCAGAGTGACATTTCTATTGGCCATGGAAAGGACTGAGAAGCAAGTAATGAGGGACTCAGTAATCCTTTTTCATAATGTTACTCATAGAGCTACTACCAGTTTTTCAAAACTGGTGCAGACACTGGAATTAACTGAGTTTTATAGCCAATACTACCATGTTTTGGGACATTTGTTGCATGTCATTCTTCTTGTCATCCCTCTGACTGTGTAATTTTGTTTTTATCTGTGTCTTCTACGGTGTCCTTGGGTGTTTTGAAAAGCGCCTATAAATAAAATGTATTATTATTATTATTATTATTAATTAAGGTATGAAACACGTCCCAAAGCAACCTCTGTCATTTTCCAGTAGAGTTCCCCAATGTTGAATGTTGTATAAGCACAAGCAGTCGTGCCCATAATTACTGTGGTTATTTCATAATATACAAAAGAGTTGTTTATTAATCATTTTCTGTCTCTGTACATAAATCTGCTGACATCAAATAATGATATTGGGTGAAAACAATGCAGAGATAATTCGCTACACATGTTTCTAATTACTCTAATGCTTGTCAGCATAAAGTGCATAATTCTAAACCTCAGTCTTTTGCGTTTGGCCGTTGATGCAATAAAACCAAAGGGATATTACTATCTGGGACATATTCTGGGGTCCTGACTTCTCTAATGATAAGATGCATTAAAACCTCAAATTTTCGTCACAGCCCGATGAAAATATTTGTGTATGTTGCACTCTGCAAACACTGCTGTGAACTGCTCCACTGTGTTTTCTTCTCTGAGGGTGGAAGAAGTGGGTTAGCTAGATTTGACTTCAGTTAGAATTTCATAGCGGCCCTCAGAGGCTGTCTGCGTGACTTCCTGGTCTCATTTATCCTCAACTTTTAATTGGTCGATTCATATGGCCAATTGACCTTAGTAGCCAGCAGCCTGATTGAAAACATCACAGGTCAGCTTCAGCCTTCAGATCTCAGACTATTGAATAGAATAAAGAACTAGGTTTTTATTTAAAGTTTTTTAAAAAGTTTTTCTAAAGTAAACTCTTACAACAGACAACACACTAAGTGTATGTAATAAATGGAAAAAAGTTAGTGTGAAAACTTGACTTGACATAATAAATACTACACTAAAATGTGGTGTTATTTCACAGTAAGTGAAGTGGGGTTTTATACATCCATACACAGTAATATGATCTTACTAAGTTTTATTTTTGGTAAGACAGGGAGATCCACTAAATAGTCAATAGTATATAAATATTTACACTATGTATGCCATTATACATGTTCTCAATGTATTCCTCAATACTTTTCTTTAGCTGCTCTGGAAAAAAGCTAAACTGTCCATCTCTGCTTGCAGACTCGAAGGCATTAGAGATTTTGAGAGTGAACACAAGCTGAAGTGAATTGTTGGAGGAGATGTTTTGGCAGTGCAGTGCAGTAAACAAAGCCCCTGAACTGAAATACTGCAGCTATTTCAGACCCTGTTCCCTCTGCCCCTTCACCCATCACACCCTGCATTGTTTTGATGACCCTCTGTCGGGGTGACGGCCCTCAAGGTTTTAGCAGGGAGGACGCAACATGCCGGCCGGGGGCATGGGCAGAAAACATTAAAACCTCTCCAGCTAGTTAGAAGTAGTGGAGTCGTGTTTCGGAGCAGGACGACAGATCTGGTTTTCTGGCTTTCAGAACATTAGGCTGTCGGAACAATGGTTGAGTTTCCACTCAAAGTACAGCTGAGGCCCATGTAAATGTTATTAGTTTTACAGATATTTGGTCACAAGGTGAAGCATTAGACGAACAGACACTGCCGTCTTTAGAGCCAGAGCTAGTGTGGCTAAAAATACATTAGAAGAGAATTCGCGCTGCAGTGGACAGTTGCGTATATTAAAACATGGGTAGTAAACACTAGGACCAATTAAAGAAACCCTCATGAGAAAGTCCTTTAAGTTGTAGTGCGGCTAGCTTTGAGGTGATGCCTGCGCTCTCTCTATGGTTTCACAATAAATAATATACATACAACAATGACAAACAATGCTATCAACATTGTCCTTGACAATGAATGGGTACATGTATGAAAGACATTCTAAACTGATGTTGGAATGTGCAGTGAAGTCAATATGCTGTGAAATGCATTAAATTAGCATTGTCCTCTGTGTTCGCAGCTTGTTGCATACTACAATGGAACCACCAAAGAGATCATTTGGTCCCAGACAGAGAGGATCCACTGGCCCACTGGGGGCCCACCGCTGGATAACCCACCCTGTGTGTTTTCCACAGACGACCCCTCCTGCAATGATGGTATGACAGCAACATACTTAAATCTCGACTCAGAAACAAATCTGATTAGTGGTGAACATACCTGTTTCTGGAGTGAAGCGTCTTCTTCTTCTCCTTTCGGCTATTCCCCTCAGGGGAAGTGAATCATCTGCCTCCATCTAACCCTATCCTCTGCATCCTCTTCTCTCACACCACCTTTTCTCCACCCATTCCAACCTGCTTGCACACGCTTCTTCACCTCTTTTCCACACTCTCCGTTTCTGGAGTGAAGCAATTTCTAGAAACAAGCAGAAATGTAAGACTGACTAATGAACACAGCGATTCCAGGAAATTGTGTGAAAAGAATTATGACGAGGAAGTTCATACACAGCGTTGACATCAAGAGAAATTATCCCACACTTAATGGCAGATTTTTCCTCTTGACTAGTAAGATTGAATCAGTCATCAGAGGGATATTACAGTGCACTAATGCTTTGTTTATATTATCTCTGTCATATCTACAGGGCCTGTGATATTTTCATTGATGCTGTTTTTCTTCAAATTCATCCCAGCTCTTTCTCTCAATGAAGTGAAAGAGCAAATCTAGAAGTGTAATATTCGCTTGAATAACAAGCAGTGCGAAAGAAAAGTGCTGGAAATGGTATTTTTTTTGCATGAATAGCATGAGGGGGGGAAATGTTCCAGATGATAAACTGAGGAGGAAAACCACTGCGATTACAAATGTATTTTGATGTGAAGGAGGGATAATGACTGGAGGAGCAATAAATCTGAATCTGTCTCAAATCTGAAGCAGTCCGCAAATAATTTGCGGAGTTGAGAGCCTGGATATTGCCTTCTCTCACGCCGCTTTCAGCACCAAGGACATTGAATGTTCAAGAATTTGATGAACCATATTGATGAATAATAGTAACAGGGACACACAAAGCACAGTGACAGCAGTGTCTTATCTACAGAGTAAAGAAATGGAGAAGGCCAGTATATACTGACAAACAACAACAAATTGTCATTTCACATTTTACATTTCTGTTGGAAATGGATTTACCAAACGAGATACAGTGCACAAAAATGACGCCTAGTAGGCGTATCATGCTAGCAAAGGGATGGCAACGACCGTCTTTGATCGGAGGGTCAGAAGTTTGTCTTTGGTGGATTGCCATGAAATTTGTCACAGATACATTTTTGTGGCCATGGTGTCCAGAGGATGATTCCTACTGGCTTTGGTGACCCCTTGACTTTTCCTCTAGTGCCATCACGAGGTTCACATTTTGGGTTTTTGAGTGAATTGTCTGAACATCTATTGGATGGATCATTGTGACATTTCAACGGGTCAAATGTCAATTTGTGTAATACTGTGGGCCAAATACCTGCAAAACAAATGATATCTCCAGCTGCTCTAACTGTGTTTACTGCCAACTAGCCAATAGAATTAGCATACTGACGTGCTAAGCCAAGATGATGAACATGGTAAACATTATACCTGCTAAACATCAGCATGTTAGCATTGTCACTGAGTCGCAGTTGATTTCGCTCCTCTCATCTCATTCTTTGAATGAAAGCAAACCAGTGGATATTATTTTAGATATAGAAGATGAAACAAATACAAATGTATAGGTCTTTATCTTTTTAAAAATCCACACTGGTGGCTTATTTTATATCATCAGTTTTCCTTCCAAAAACGTATCTACTCAAAATATGAACAAAACCTCAAATCTGCTTGTAATTTCAAAATTTTCAATTCATTATCAGATGAATGCAGTGAGATGAAACATCTTCTGATCGTGACTATCGTGATATTTCCTTAATGATGAGTATCCTGATACAGCAGGTGGTTTAATTAGTCTCCATCAGGGTTTTCACCATATATATGTGGAAGGTCAGAGCTTTTGCGATTGTGAAATTGTTGCTGGTGTGTGTGGCTGACGGATTACTAAAGCAGTACTCCAGGAGGTCACAGCTGTGTTTTTCACAGCACAGTGCTTCTTTTTTCTTTTCAAAGATGTGAATGTGGACATCTGTTGAACATATGAGAGACAACTGAGTGTGGAATCCTTCTCCTGTTTCCAGGTCATCTGCCAGTTCTGGGTATTGTAGCTGTGGGATCCGGCTTAGCGCTCATCATTTTTGGTATCTCCAGTTTCCTCATTTACAGGTGAGTTTGACTGCATCAAGCTGATGCTTCCTGTCTATGCTGCTTTGAGCTCCAACTGCAGAAATACAGGGACGATTTTTTTCTTATTCTTCTCAAAGAAAGACCGGGAGAGAGAGAGAGAGAGGTGTTTGATGCTTGATTTATGGGTCGTGCTACTATAGGTACCAGTGTGGTATTTACACAATTGTTGCCACGGCAACAGCTCAGCAGGCGACGGTGTTAAAGCAGCAGTGAAGTGTGCTTAAGCTGCCCAGTGAGCTCATTAACTGGCCCCAAACAACCCTTAATGCTGTTCTCACTTAATGATCATTAGTGTGTTCATCAAGTTTGTTTTCATTCTGCCCCGATTAAAGCTAAATGCCACTTATTTTAATAATTCACACGGTGCTGATGTCAGATGAAAAATATCAGTCAAGGTGGTTTTTGTGCTTCTTTCATGTTGTCTTTGTTGGTTGTCATAAGTGTTTTAGCTTTTGAAAAATGTGAAGTAATTTTCCTAAAGATCATAGTTTTTTTAAACAGTTGGAAAAATCTGCCTTTGTGGTAAATTTTTTGTTATGCAAATCAACTGTTTCAAAATGTTTGTAGAGTCAACTTTCATTTTTCTGTATTTTACACCGGCAGCCCTTTTCTGTTGTTTCCTGATAGATACTGATATTTCTAGAAATTCTTCAAACAAACTTTTTTCCACATTAAGAATTTCTCCATATTCAAACCGAGGATGAAAAGATACATACTGACTAGACCATGGCTATAAACACTTTGGATTTCATTATCATATAAAATTCTGCATGTAATGTATACATTTTTCTGATTTTCAAAAAACATCTTTCACTTTGACTGTTTTTTAGACAAAAATACACCTAGTATTTTTCATTTCTTTCCATTTTTAATATGGCATTTAGACCGTCATGTAGTGAGATAAAATGTACTCAAACCTTTGCTTAGCTGTGTTGTGCTGAAGGAATTTGCCCTCATGACCTCAATATTTGTTAAGTCCTTGTTATGGCCATGGAAACGAATTGATTTATACTCAAAATAGGTTAAAATAATCTGTTTTTTTTTTTTACTTGTTTCATGAAAATAAACCATTTCTAACTCAGCAAACATGAAAAATAACATACTGGTATAAGATGGAGTTGTTTTGAAGCGCAGTCATTCGTTGAATCCAAAAAACGTATTCAACTTTTAGGCATTTATATAAGCGTTAGTGTTAAAGACCCCCATGTTGTGTTCCTGTTAGATAAAATAATTGCCTGCCTCATTTAAAATGGTTATAACTTTGTGCTTTAAAAACTGTTACAGTATCCTTAGTGGCACAGTATACTTGTAAGTAAATGGGAATCATTCTGTGTGTTAGACTGAGTCTCATTTTATTACACAAGAAGTTAATCGTGCATGACTTTAGCAATTAAGCCACATGGAAAGATTACTAAATTCTGGGTAATTTCATGGGTAAAATCTGCATGTAATGAAAATGAATGTTTCTATTTTCTCCCTTTTTCGTAACTTCTTCAAAGGTGTCTGTACATAGGCACTTAATGATGTTCACGACTAATAAACAGCGATTCTTATGCAAAGAGGAGCTGATTTATATGTCACCATACAGCTCTTACTAACAGTTCACACTGGTAATTGATCACTTCTCTAATACTGACTATTGACACATACAAGTGTTAATCACCAGCCAATCAGAATGGATTTTGATCAGAGGAATGGTGGAAGAAAGATGGAGGAGCAGCTATCCACTTGAGGTAAATCCACTGAACCGGAATCTGAGTTGATCATGTTCAATATCAAATAATTAGCAGATATTTAGATGCAGAGTGTGCACATACTTCTGAAAACATTTACATCTTCTTTTCTGTTTTTTCAGCTCAGCGCTCAGCAAGCACCACATGGTTTCCTCACGAGCTAGTTTTCCTGGACTCTTGGCCAGTAAGTTTTTGAAATATGCTCCTCTTTTCTCTGAGCTCTTTACAAATCTGGGATCCAGGTGTAACATTTGGTGACTTGTGGCACTGAGTATCTATTTCTGTAATGGGAACCCAACAGGGAAACTCTGTGATGCATTTTTGGCCCTGACCCGCAGTTTTGCACTGTCGACTATAGCCCAGCTATATTTAGATTTATCATTTACATAAATGACAGTCTTATAAATGGAAAGCTATTTCAAATAGACCTTAACACGCCTGTATATGTTGACCTCCTGTTCAAGTAAAAAACATAAAATACACCACAAGTAGAAGTTAGAGCTTTCTCTGTGACGGCTCTGTTTGATACCAAAGGCTAACAAATCACTTCCTGTTTTTGCAGACACCGGTGGAGCTATGCTGATGGATAGAGAGGCAGACGGCAGAGCTGTTTACAGCCGCCCTAAAGATCATCCAGCTGCTGAGAGGCCTCCATGTTCAGTACTTGACCTACAAAAACGCCACTAAAATGTTTAAGACACTTTGGAGTTTTTTCACTGTTAGCAGTAATTCTCAGACCAATCAGTCGATAACCCAGAGTTTCTCAACATTGGGATCACTTGATACGCATAAGACTGATTAATATATGATATATATTTTAATAGGAAAATATTTTATCATTAAAATTCATTCTATATTTTATGCTGCTTTGTTTGTGTTGTAATACATAAAACAAAAGATTTTATATTCAGATCGTTAACTTTCTAATTGTTGGGTATTTTTGGATTTAAATCTAGTTCACAGGGTACAAAAGGCTAAGAAACTCAAAATGAATCTGCAAGAAAATGAGGAGGCTAAATACTGTGAAATAAGCTTCGGTGTATTTCATATAAGAAATGGGTGGCTGGTTAGATAGTTTTGGTTATAGGTTGCTCTTCTGACTTAATACAACTCGCAACTATTGGCTGTGTAAAATGTACACATTAATAACATTTGGTGAATATTCAGTTGAATAAAAGCAACCTGTGTATTAAATTGTCTGTTTCATTGTGTTGCTATGTGTTAAAACACTTTAAAAACCTTGTAATGTCTCTTTAAATCATTTACCCTCAAATTCAGTCTTTTTGATGCATTTTTCTCCAAAACATTTAGTTTTACTTCTTAAATAAGTCAGAATAAGGCAGGTGACTGCGTTGCTACAGTATTGATGGAACAACTGGATTTCTATGAGAAACAGTTTTTTTTAAAAACAACATTTTAGGACTAGAAAACAGACCATTTGACTTGACGTTTTCGCAGTGGACAGATTTAACATTGTCAAAATAAAATAGTGCTCTCTGATTTCTGCTTTTCATGGAGTGACTGTTTAATGTCGTCCCGCAGCCCTCAGTAGATTTAACCAGGTGGTCGGCCGCTCTCCGTTGATCTTGGAGTCTGGTGTGCAGCAGCAGTGTGAGGGGATGTTGAGCAGAGCAGCAGTGGCTCTGTTGTTTTAATGGAGGGGTTGGTCCAGCAAAGGTATTCACATATGGGAGTTATGAAACAATAGGCCCAGTGTGGAGCCCCACACTTTGCCCCTCTGGCTGCCAGAGGTCTCTAAAAGAGGCTCCTTAAATAGAAAAATACCTTTTTTTGGTGGTGGTGGATGAGGCTGGAGCACACTGGTGGTTTAATGGTGTTTCCTGCTCTGAAAATGGTTGCACATAGGCAACAACGTGGAGTATTTGTACACATAAGCATCAGAATCCCCTTTAGGTTTATGGACTGTCCAAGCACACAGTTTCTCTTGGTGAAAAAGGAAAAGGGGAGCCACTTATGGGGCCAACTGGGATGTTTCGGGGAACGGCTAAAACACGGTGATATGCAAACGCTGCAATAATTTCCTGCAGCCATCTGGAACTGTTTTACACCTTTTCGATTTGGGTTGGAATGTAGGGGCTCTGCTCGTTTTTCATTTTCAAGTGTTTCCAAACTGAAAATGAATTTCCTCCACCCTCCCAAACAAAAAATAAAAACAAGTCTCTGGTTTTCAAAACTCTTGATTAATAGTTTTATTTCATTTTTTTGCTGTAAATCATAAAGTGTCAAGAAACAGCAGCTCCTCTGAGATTTCCCCTGATGTGTTGATTCACTGGAATTCTCTTCCCTTCTGTGGCGCTCATTGTTTGGCAGTCAGACTGATGCACTTAAAGCATGTGAAAAAATGACCAGCTTCATTAATCTGGTTTGGCTGTGTGGTTATTTGGAGGTTGTTTTTAGTTTCTATTCATTTAGGAGACAGAAGTGATCAGGGAGCAACCATGTGAAGGATCATTTGTAAAATTACAATGAACTGAAACATAAACATAACCTACAGAAAGCTAGTCTAATTACCACATTACAATATAACACGCCGTGATCTAACCTAAAATTTGTGGCAGACGAGTGTAACATAACGTAACCTAACGTAACATAGCGTAACATAACATAACGTAGCGTAATCCTAAACTGATGTTAACATAGTAACATAACATACCATGACGTAACCTAACCAAAGCTAGCCTAACCAAACCTAACTATCGTACTGTAATAATAACTTGAAATGTAACAAAAAAACACAAAATAACACATCATAACCTAACTCAACGCAATGTAACACAATGTAGCAACCCAACAAACCTAAGAAAATGTAATTTACGTAACATGACTGGCATATTCTAACCTAACCCATCCATAACGCAATGCACGACAACCTCTCTTAGTTTTCAGTTGAACAAATAACTGTTAAATGCCATAATCATATAAACACAAGCAAAACAGCAGTCACACTAAACATCCCTTGTTCTTTGGCTCAGTGGCTATGAGCTTCGTGCTGGAAACTCACGACAGTCTGTCACTGAGCCGTCCGCCACTCTTGTGCGACTCTAACTCGCTAGCTTTAGCCTTGTGGAAGGCTCTGGTCATGCGCAATGGGTGTACTTGCAGCGTGCACACAGGTAGGCAGGTACCTGATATATCTGGTTTGTTTTTACACCATAAAATATCATATAATGTTCCTGTTGTCTGTTGTCTAAATTGTGGTTTACTGTTTTATGCTTTCCAGAGTTGCAGTATTAACTCGCTGCATTTTCATTGGAAAGTCTTCAAAATCGTACTGAGTAAATACTGGCTTCACAGTTGCACAGTTGATTTACATAATGATGAGAATTAATTACTGTTTGACAGCACTGTTTGATACTGGTCATTTTATTTTGTGAGATTTGTAGCCCAAAATTAGGATGAGAGCAATTTGTGTCCAGTTTTTTGTATGTTTGCTCATTAAAACTCTGTTATGAATATTGATCAAACATAACCATAAAATACTGTAAAAGAGATTTAAAACATTCACTTTTTAATCATACTGACATGTTTTACAGGTCCAGTTACGTTCATTCTTTCCATTTCAAATACTTTTTCACTGTTTTTGAGCTGGGAGTCATTTTTGTAGCAGTGTTAGTACAAAGATAAGGTCAGGACATCTGAGTCCACTCTCAGTGGGTTACTTAAAAATAAAGAGTGTGGGAGTATTGAGGAACTGAAGTGAATTCTAATCTTCATCGTGGTCATCATTGGTTTTTTCAGAAAAGAAAGAGCTATGACTCATCAGAACAAGTCTCCACTGTGTACTTTTATTTAAAGTAAAAGAAAAAAGGCTTTCTGTGGAGTGTGAACTTCAGTGCAGTGCATGCAGGGAGCTATAAGAACCCTGAACTGAGAGGTTTGGTGCTCAGCCTGACATTCAATTAGCCTCATTATTTCAAGTCACAAATAGGTTTTTTTATAAGGGTCATAAAAGGTTGTTTAATGTTGATTTAAAAACACTTTCAGCATGGATCTTTACTGTGTGATGTTGTTGCGTATTTCAGCATGCGTTTGAAAGAAAGAACCCTTTGTCCAAGACTATAAGTGCCTAAAAGAGTAGTTTTCCACTTCATCAGAGTTCAATAAATAGAGCATATGGACTGGTGAAGTTAAAATCTAATAAAAGGCAAACACATGAGCCTGTACGCGTGCGTCACTACATGCAAACACCGGATGTGAAGTTCTGCCATCAGATCTGAGAGAGCTATCTCAGGAAATACCATTGGGGCAGATGGAGATCAAATATAACGGCACAAATGGAGCAATTATTGCTTTGTGTTAGGTGATTTGTCAGATTACATGTTGTTTTGAATGTTGTGCAAAAAAAACAGACCAGAAAGCAAAAGACCACCTTGCCTCAGAAGGATTTCCATTCATTTGTGTAATTTATATGAAAAGTGAAATTAGAAACGCACAACTGCATGCAGACAGAGAGTTTTGTGGTAAAAACATCCACCCTCTCAATGCCAACCCAACCCACTTTCTGTGAGATTGTTTATCTGTTCTATCTGCTGCTATCCTTGTTAATTTCACCACCTGGTTTGTCCTTTTTGCAGGAAACTGAAGCTGGAGAAAGAGCTGGCTGGAATGCTGTGGAGGATTCGGTGGGAGGACCTTCAGTTTGAGAGCCCCAGTAAATACCACAAACGAGCCGGAAGCCGGCTCACCCTCTCACAGGTAGGTGATCTTCTCAAACAATGCTGTTGAGTACAGATTCATATACTTGCGCCGTCAGCTAAAATATAACAAAAATGTGCAGGTGAGGTGAAAAATGAACCAAAGCACCTCATGGCTTTTGAGGGTTAAAATCTGCTACACCCACATGATCTCATATGAAAGCTGGCAGCCCTGAACATCTCTACATAATTCTGAGTTTTATATCGCCTTTTATTCCGTCAGTGTTGCTGGCACAGCCTCCAGTGTGTGATTAACAAGTTGTTGTTCTTCTGGCAGGTTACGTTGCCATGTCTGCCAGTGGGAAAGACTCAACACTAGGTCCACAGCTTTCATTCATACACAACTGATTATCGGTTTCGAGATGTCACTGCTGTAAAATTGGACCCACCAGGAATCTAAAATGCTAATTTGACATGTTTGAAGTTTGGAGCTTCACCCTGTTTACACACTGCGAGCTGTGTATTAAAATGCAGTTTAGAGTTTTTCTCAGAATCTGCAGCTCTGAGAGTCCAAATCCTTTGTTAGTTTACACATTCCTGAAAGCTTTCCCAGTGGTTTATTGAAGGTGGCTGGGTTTTGCGGTGGCAGATGCATATTAAGTGATTGTTAAAATAAGCTCTCGTCTGGCCCTGGTCCCTACATGTATAATATCTCATCACGTTCTCCGAGTATCAGGTTCTGTTGTCTGAGGGCTAATGCATCTCTCTCGGGTTGTGTTTCCTTGCACACGTGGAAGCGTTCATGAAAAGCACATGCACACACCTTTTTCATTACTGGTTTTCAGTCCAATTCTTGGGATAATGTGTGTGTGGAAAACACAGTAATTTTCCAGACCAATGTATTTTCCAGCGTGCCATGTGTTGCCAATATTTGCATTCTATACAAATGCGTAGTTGAATGTGCTGGCTGTCTGTATGCAGTGCGCCCACTTGATTTTTATTCACTCTGTGTGCACTGCAGACATTTGCCCAAGGACTCAAGTTGGAATTATAAAAACTGAAAACACTTTTATTTTTATTTTCTCAAATATAAGTGAAAGGCAATTTGATGTTGCACAGAGAAAGGTATTTTGGAGAAGAACGTCAGAGGATGACCCCTTTCTAGGAAGCTACATTGCAGTGAAGTGGAAATGCAGTCTTAAATGTCCAAGATTTAATCCTCTTTGCTCTAATCTACACACTTCTAACTGCTTTTTTTTTTTCTTCTCACTACTTCTTTGCACCTTCTCAGAGAGGCTCCAGCTACGGCTCCTTGATAACTGCCCATGGAAAATATCAGCTATTTGCAAAAACAGGCTATTTTAAGGTAAGGCTTAGTGAGTTCTGACATTTTCAACTCCTGCGCACTCCTTTCCCACCCACACATGTGCACACTCGCAGAGAAAGCCGGAGAGCTGGAGAGGAGAGAGAAAGAGAGTGTGTGGGCGAATTTAGGTAGTTGGTTTTAATGTGAGCTGCAGAATGCGTCAATTTTCTTCTTCTTTTTTTTTCTTTCTTTGTTTCTGCACTCCCACCTCGCAGTCTGGACGTGGCCATCAACTTGTTGCTGCTGTTAATTTATCCGTTTAAGATGGAGGGGGTGTGAGGAAATGTGACAAAAGGAGCCCGCCGAATAATTAGATAGCTGTCTTTGTTTTTAGCTGCATGATGCAGCTTTTCTATAAATGCTGATGTCACGGTACAGCTTGAACGTCTCATGGATCATTGGAGGTACTGATACACTTCTCAAGTTCAGCGCAGGCCAGAGGGGATTAAATCTGACACCAAAGCTCAAACAACCTGCAAATACTGCAAAATAACCACCGAAATGATGATGGTGATGATGTTTTTACAATTTATCTGCTCTCAAACATACGGCACATCATCTGCTCCTGACTCTATACTTCATTTTGAATGAAAGTTGCAGCTCCCACATGGACTGGCTGCTGTCCATGTGAGTTTCTCCAGTCTGTGGTTTTGAGATATTCACTCCGCTACCTTCGTTTACTGATCCTCATATATCAAAGGGACACATACAATTCTCCTTCTGCAGCAGACTGAAATAGGCCCCAAATGTACCTGTAGGCTATACTGCAGGGTACTGTTCTCTCCTGTGAATGCTGTTTGATTTCTTCTCTCTGTTTTCATTTTCTTCAGTCTTTGTTTGTCTAAACAAGAGTAAGTAAGTATGTTGCTGTTGTTGTTTTCTCCGCCTTATTTGCATCTAGACCAAAGTGCATCCTAGTTTTATGTCTTCAGGCTATAAAAAGCCATGTATGAACTGAACTCTCATCAGTGCTGTCCCTCAGACTGGATTCACAGCTCTGTCTCTTCTCATGCTGCACACAGGGGAATCTCGTGGCCATCAAGCATGTCAACAAGAAAAGGATAGAGCTGACCAGACAAGTTTTACTGGAACTCAAACATGTAAGTGTTCATTGAATATCCTATGGTATGGTATTTTCTATAAATCAAGTCAGCTCAACCTTATTTATATAGAGATTATAATCTGTACACATACAAGACATTCGTGTTGTTTCCAGCCACAGCAGGCAGCTGTTTTCTATAAAAACTGCCCATGACCAGCTTTGCACCAGGCAGCAGTCAGACAAGGTTAGCGACTAGCTGGGGAACACAGTGGAGCATTTAGCAGCTAAAGAGCCAGATATTTCCCTCAGGAGAGGGTAAAGACCAAAAACAAAGCTGAAAGAGAGTGAACATTAGACATTCATCAGGTGGCGGGAACATGACTTCTCCAAAAGAATGCTAGTGTTGCTCCATGTTAGCTGGATGTGCAAATAAACAACTCTTGTTTACTCATGTTTACCATGTCACCGTAAACTTGATAATATGTTTGTGTTGCACTTTCATTTTGTTTCTGGTCCACAACAAGAAATCTTGCCATCTAGGGGCCAGAATGCCTTGAAGCTTGTGTGTACTTTGTCCCCAGAGGATGAATGCAGGTGCTTTAGGTTACTGCTCTACCTTTCCTCTAATGCTATAATATGGTTAAAGTTTCTGCTCAAACAAAGCAAATATAAACATTTAATTTAATTGAATTTGCTGAGCTCATTCCTGCACCCCTGAGGACGATCCCTTCTTCTTTTAATGACATGTGACATTTGACATTGTGACATTTGCTCTAATGGTACCCTCAGGACAAAATTTATATTTTTAGGTCCACTTCTGGTATTTTACAAAAGAACAGTGTAAAAAAAATAGTGTTCTGTAGGGTGAAGTAGTCTACTGTACTTGTTGCCACTGACTGACGAAGACTTTCATATGAGCTTCAATCATTCCACCTGCTTTACAAAGCAGGTTCTTGAAAAGTGATTAAAGAAATACCTACTCAGAAGGACAGTGGCCGCTTTATGTTCAATTTATTTAGTTATTATTGTTAGCAGCAAGTGAGAGGTGGCTGCTTATTGGCATGTTCAACCAGAGCCACTGCAGGATGTTGCTTGTTAAAGATTTAACATCCTTTAACTGTCTCTTCAGCATCTTTGAGAGCAGCTGTTGATGAAAAGCTCCTTTTAGCTGGGAAATATTTACGAGCGAGCGATAAGAACATCTAACAATTTATGTGGTTTGGTGATGGAAGCACAGTGTAGCATAGGGAAACCCATAATGCGAAATTACACTGGTGCTCATGAACAAGATGGATGCTCATGGGGAAGATTTTTGGCCATTTCTTCACTTGTAACATCTCTTCACTCAAATTCTCTCTGCATCAGCTCTGTATTTTCGGTCCTTTTACATTTGAGTTGCAGCCTGCTAGAGGAGAGCAGTTTGGCCTTCCTAGATGCCTCTGTGGCCTCACGGTCAGTCAGCAGGCACACATGGGAGAGAGGCTGCTGTCTGAGCTGGCAGCTTCTCAGACGCCCCGTGGGCCTGATCGGCTGTCAAACCTCAGCTCATGAAAAAGCCAACCAGATGGGGGAAGAGACGGGGCTGCCAGTGGAAACTTAACCACTTGTCTTCCAGCAGTCCTCCCCCTGCTCCCCCCTGGTGGTTCTCCCCCCACCCCTTCACCAGAGTGCAGCAGGGGAAATTATATAGGCCAAAGGGTAGGCTAACATCCCCGGAGCAGTGAAACAGGAGCGACTAACTCCCTGGTTTTGGTGTGAGAGTAGCTGTCACTCACCGTGCTCAAAGAAGAAAAGTACACTGTTGAAATTATGAACACCGTTTTTGAAGTTTCATGCTGGCTGCAGAAAGCTGTTCTTTTTTTCTCAGTGCTGCTTCTGTCAGCGCTCATACGGGTTGGAATGAAAGCACAAGGAGGATGTCCGTGTAGCTTGTTTCTAGAATAGAAAATGACTGGGCTTTTTCACACTTTCTCATAAAACAAATCTGCCAGAAAATGTTCTCCATTTTAATCACCTAACCTCAAACATTCCTATTTTCATACTTTTAATATTCCAAGTGATTCATGTTTTGGAAGACGTGTTGTATCGTAAAAGCGGTGTATTATTATTTTCCATGTAGAGCAGTTTTACACGTTCAGCCTGCGCCACTCTGATATTCCTGCTCGTACATCCTCTCAACACCTCAACGTTTTTTTCATCACCCTTAGCACACAGGCTCATTCATAACCTCCAAGGGCAATTTATGCACATGCACATGTTTCAGGTGCCCTGAGCAGGAATTTGCCTCAACACGTAGAAAAAGACACCGTGCCAACTAGCCGACTGCAAATAGACTATTTTGATGAACTGCTGGCAGCGTTATTCTCAAAACTTTGTATATAAATGAACCGTCAGTCCTCTTCCCCGTCCTCTGTTTCCATGGGGTTTGGGACTGTGATGTTTGGAAAGAGTTACGCTCACAGTTGCAGTGTGTTTGTGTGGTTATTTTCAGATGAGAGACGTTCAGTTCAACCATCTAACCAGGTTCATCGGAGCCTGCATTGACCCTCCCAACATCTGCATCGTAACAGAGTACTGTCCCAGAGGCAGCCTGCAGGTAATGTAATCCACTGATGAAAATCATGGTAATCTTGTCTGCTACTTAAAGCCCCTCTCCACTCAAAAATATGTTTTGCTTATTATTGCTTCATTGGGATGTTTGAGCATCACTGTGCAGAATAAATTATGTGCCGAATTTGACCGTAAAAAAGCTGTTTTCAGGTTCATCTGTGGAAGACATCTATGTGCAAGCGGGATTTTGTGACATCACAGCTAGACTGGAAACCAGTATGCAAGTGTGATGTGGAAACTCTAGGTCACATACATGAGCGGAGACATTGTGTCCAGCAGTTAAACTTTTGAAATGAAAACTATTTGCATATTCATAGATTTTTACCTTTAGTACTGACTTAACTTTTATACCAAAATGAATGTGAATTTGTCAGGTGTGATTGTCATAACTGTCTTAATAATTAAGATGTGGAAGATTCAAGTTACAGCTCAAATAATCCTGGAATTAAAAGTTTGTAACATAAACCAACTGATGGACTTTGGTTTTTACAGTGCCAGTTTTAGCATGCACAGTCTCATCATACTGCTGTTCCTGGCAGCGTTTGTACTGAGCTCTGCCCTCTAAGCTCTGCAGGACCAAGTGAAATCATCTTATTTAGTGTATAGCGAGCTTATAGTACATGGAGAGCTCTTCTTTGAGGTGTGGCAGGTTTTGTTCTTTGTCTTAAGTTCAGTTTTTGTGATGCCATGATGCTTAAAGTAAAGTTGCTTTCTGATACACCAGAAGTGTCCTCCAATGGACAAACTGGAAAATGATGGGAAACTCAGCCATGGACTTCATCACTCATACTCGATGAAGTGCATACTAAAGGGAAGAAAAAGGCAGATAGCTGCAACTGATGTGATGTGGCTGGTTGTCAAAGCCTGTTACCTATTTGAGTAACTGCATTAATGTACTGCAGGGGTAAATTTGTGACCCTGAGGATGAGACAGAATACATGGTGTCTGGACTAAAGGTGGTTTGGAACTGTCTTCACTGCTGAGAGGGTCTTGGAAGTTTAAAAGATACAGCAGAAACTAGCTTTTATTCTTGTCTGTAATAGTTTTCTGCTCTATTTTTGATCTGTTTTTGTTTTTCCAGGACATTTTGGAGAATGAGAGCATCAATCTGGACTGGATGTTCCGCTACTCGCTGATCAATGACATAGTGAAGGTACGTGGCGGTCAGATGCCTAAAACGCTGTAAACAAGTAACAGAAATTAAACACAGGACAGAATCGTTTTATATGATATTTTCATATAAATGTTGGAAAAAACTGTCCCTTTTCAATGTCAGATTAGATGCTTTGTGTGCTTTAGAGACACAGACAAAATGTCTTGGTTGCCATGGATTCACATGGAGAGTTTGTGAGAGATTGAGTGAGGCAGAGAGGGGGAGCAAGAGGGAGCAACATGCAGAAAAATATATTTTTGGCACAGTTCAGTGTATGAAACTACAGTAAATATTGCTGTTATATAGTGTAAAGTAGGATAGAAACATAATCATAAACTTTGCTAAAATTTCCTTCCAGCTTAATCAAAACTAATCATGGATTTACTTTAGAAGATTATTTTTAATCTGTCCCAACAAAGAGGCTTTTTGTCAGGTCGAGCGGCCTCTTGGACTCGATATTGAACTTCATGCACGACCAAGCGCTCCAACTGAATTCTCCACACAGATAGCAGTATTCTGCAGAGAAGAGGCGCTGCTGAAGCTTTGAGGCACGTTTGACTCACCATTTCCACAAAATATTGAACATGAGTACATTCAGTACCCGCCGTCCCCTCCCCAAAGGAATTAGCAGTAATTCCAGAGAAACTCCTCCATTACTGAGCTGTCCTCAAAACACGGCCTCTGCTCAAAACCTTCAGCATACATCCACGTGTCAAAGCGTATTATTTCCATATGTCCAGATTTGTGTGTTTTCATGTATGAATTGCTGTAGAGGAAAAAAAGAGAGGGTGAGAACACCCCTTAACGCTTGACTTAACTCTCCTCTCCACCAGGGAATGAACTATCTCCACAACAGCTACATTGGCTGCCATGGAAATCTGAAGTCATCTAATTGCGTGGTGGACAGTCGATTTGTTTTGAAAATCACGGATTATGGCTTGGCCAGCTTCCGCTCGTCCTGCGAAAACGATGACTCGCACGCACTCTATGCAAGTAAGTAGAAGCAGTGAATCTTTTCATACACAGAAACATCAGCTTCTGGCGTGTTTCAGACATTTTCTGAGGGTTTCCGACTGTACTTGGTTTGTCAGAGAAGCTTTGGACGGCTCCTGAGCTGCTCATCTACGACCGCCATCCTCCTCAAGGGACTCAGAAGGGTGATGTGTACAGTTTTGGCATCATACTGCAGGAAATAGCTCTGAGGAATGGACCTTTCTATGTGGAAGGCATGGACCTCAGCCCCAAAGGTAAACACAACTGTCTTTTATAGGCCTCAGGCAGGTCAGCTGACCACTGCGGTCCTTTAAACCAGCAAGCATGCTGCGAACTGTAACATGTAAAACACAAAAGAAAAGTACATCAAACAGTGAAATCAGTACAAACAAGTTGTGTGTCCCCAATTCACCAAGATACTAGTCTGAGGAATATTTCAGAGGAGCTGGTTTCCTCCAACAAGGCCAGAAAAGACGGAAGTTCACATAATAAGAACTTCATTCATTGACATTTCAAAGTGGACTAAGGTCAGACCACTATATCGTGGCCCTGCAGCTATGCACACAAACAAAAGACACATGCTGGCCAGATGTCAAAGGCAGGTGGAGTCACAAAAACCAACACATCTCATATCTGGGACATGACATTATGATCGCTCCTAAGAAACAACCCAAACAAAGCACAGAAAAGGAAAATGACCAAGACGAGTGAAATAAGACAAACTATAAAATGTAAATAGCCAACTTGTCAGGGACTGTGTTCTGTGTCTGGAGGAAGCTGAAGCAATTAACGTACTGGATGTTGTTTTAAGATGCTGGAGGATTTTTCAAAATTTGTACAAGAAATCAAAGAGCACTGAGAGCGAAACGACACTGAAAGGAACTCAGTCACCATAAAGGATGCTGCACGTTTGAGAGAGAAGTTAACTGGTGGGAAGACAAGTAGGTTTTTTTTCCAGAGCAATACCTCAAAGGATAGACTCACATTTTTCAGATTAAAACAATACATACCTTTATGGCCAGTACATTGACCATAACTCTCCTCTCTCTTTCTAAAGTGATTCAATTTAAGTGATGGGAGACTAAATACACAGTGCTTTTTCTGTTGATTAAATCAACTCATTCATTGATTAATTCATTCATTCAATTGATCAATTTAATTCAATTAATTCCAAAGTTTATATCTTGCACAAACAAATCATCTAGGTGTGATATATTGTTTCCATCGCAGGATGGACCTGCCGGTGTGTTATTTGTGCAAGGCTTGATGTATGAAGCTGTTAGATGATAGTGGGTTAACATGCCAAAATGTTTTGCTGTCAGTTAGCGTGTCTGGATAATCCCATGAGGGATGGGTTATGTAAATGAAAAAAAAACATTCATCATTCATTCCAATTTTACAGTGTTTTTAGTAAAACATTTCCTCTTTTTGTCAGTATCCCTCCACTGCAGCTCAGCAGTGAAAACACTGTCCTAGGACTAAAAAGACAGCAGCTTTAAAACATATCCACTTTATTTGTCTGACTCAGAGTCTTTTAAGCCTCACATTAACCTCTGGTGAATTTACGAATAAATGTTTGCACAGAAATGGGGCTGTGCACCCATCGCTTACATTTAAATCACTTTAGTAACCTGGTCATGACCTGTGTGCACAGGAGGAACAATTAGAGCCACCAATAATGCTGCAATAAAGTAAAGTAAGTAAGATATGAATCCACCCTTTAACAGGAGGAAGTCAAATTCAGAACTTTGCTGGATTGAATGAAACTTACATTTTTGTCGCAGATTGGCAGATGAAGCCTCCAAATGTGACATAATACTGATGAAAATGATACTTTTGGACATCTGCCCTCTTTGATGTAGCCTTCCACGCATTTCTATCGTCTTCAAAAATCGTCAAAGATCGGAGCTTAATAGTTGCTGAAACTTTGGCTCTTCAGCTTCCTGCACACATGTTGCGGTTCGACCAGTTTCTTCACCAGCATCTACTTTTACCCCCACCGCTGCTTCTGCTTACTGACAGCAGGAAGAACTCCAACTTCTACAGCAGTTCAGCAGTTCAACTTTTACACATTCGAAGTGGATGTGGAAAGCCCTCCCAGGGCGCCTCTTCCATGTGATGACTTTCATTAGCCTTTTATTCATAGTCACGCTTGATGCTTATTGTACAAGTGCCTGATACTTATGCATTAACAGACTGAGAGCAGCAAAAGCAGGCACCTGTTCTCTGGTGTCTGAGTATGTTAAATCTGAGGGCTGTAGCTGTATATAACAGTGAAATCTTTCATGATGATACTAATAACAGAGAGAAGAGGATGTGGCGGAATAATGTCGGGAAGGATGTGTCTTACAAACTTTTAAATTGATATGATTAATGGATCAAAAAGGAGGAATCAGCTTCAAGAGTTGAACTGCAGTGCTGAATATATTAAGGCTCATCCAGCAGAAATACAAAACTTTGAAAAGAACATCAATATTCCTGAAACAGTAATCTAGGTTTAAAAGTTCCCTCTGTTTAGCAGTCATTTAGTGCAGTATCTCCTGCACTTACAAAAACCTGTGGGAATCCATATAGATGCCAAACTGAATTCCCCACAGAGAAATCAATAACACCAGTAAGGAGTTCTTAGTTATACACAAGCAGCTCAGTAAATGTTTTTCAGCTGCAGAATTGAGTTTACACTCAATCCAAAATCATGAAGAAGACATCACTTTGGTTTCAGTTGGTCCTATAAGGTTTGTAAAAAAAAATGGTGGATAATGTGGATAATTAGAAAATCAACAAAAAAAAAGCAGAAAGAAATTAAATCAGTGTATTCTTTCTGGCCAAGAGTTAGATGAGAAAATATATATAAGGACATAAAATGGCAAAAACAAGAAGCCAAACACAGAAGAAAGACGCTGAGCACTGGAGGCTTGCCAAGTGTTATCAGAACTGGACCAGCACTTCGGGCTCATTATTGGAAAGGCAGCTCACTTGGGTTATGCCAACATAATTGATGTGAACTGAAGTGTTACTGTAGTGTTTATTTAAATGAAAGGACCATAGTACTTTGTAAAATAATGAAAATAATTATTGACTAATATTAGAAATGATACAAATACAATTTTAATATTGATTCTCGAATATTATACAACTGAAGTAGTAACGAAGTTGGATTGTCAGCGCCTAGGGGGTGCTCCAGCGTGTACGCAACTTTTGTCCCAAATCCCAAATAAGAAAACATTGGGGATTGTGAGAATCTTCGTATAAGTGTGGTTTAAGAGGAAAGAACAGTTGTTGAATGTGGCCCATTCTTCTCATCTCACTTCCAGCATGAAAAAGCAAATAAACATATTTCCAAAATGTCAAAATATTCCTTTAAAGAAGCATTTAATGTTTATCTGGAAAATTCAAAATCACAGTGGTGTCCAGCTGTAGCTGCATGGATCACCAAGTCACACTGAGCAGAATGAAATGTGCTCCATGCGCTCACACTACATTCCCCACTGGAGACCACAGTCTGTGTCCTCTCTGCTGCAGAGATCGTACAGAAGGTGAGGAACGGTCAGAAGCCGTACTTTCGGCCGACCACAGACAACAAATGCCACTCGGAGGAGCTGACCATCCTGATGGAGGCCTGCTGGGCCGAAGACCCTGCAGAGAGGCCCGACTTCGGCCACATCAAGATCTACATGGCCAAACTCAACAAGTGAGACCCACACTTCACTTCTTTTCATTCCACAGTCTGACAGTGATTTCTCTTAAAGAGTCACAAAGACAGACAACCAAAGCTACCTGCATAGCTAGATAACTGAGAAAAGATGGCTAATTAGGGTAAACTGTTTAAATGAAAGAACTGAGTTATAGCAAAACACCAGCAGCTGGAAGCACTCTTGATTAATTCTTTTCTACACTTTCATCATCTTTTTCAAAACAGAGATCACTTGACAAATTGAAATCGACAGAGGCTGTTCTTTCCCAGACTATCAGTGCCAAGCTCAACATTGTGTTGAGAACCTGATGTCCCTCTGACTGCCGTGCAAGTTGATAAATTTAAGCGATTCAAAAAGGCAAACAGGAAAGGAATCATGTTCTCTAAATCACCAAGACAATTTTAGATAAAAGGCTGTTTGTAATTCCTGACAGGAAGTGTTCTTTGCTGCCTCTCCACATCCGAGTGAGTGTGCGTGTGTTTTCGTAAGAAAGGGGAGTATGTGAATCCATGTTTACGGTATTGTTTTCAATGATCCCATGAATCATTCATATGCATATTTTGGTTCTGAGTTTTATGTCGACACAGGAAGGGAGGCACGCATGTTTTCCCTCGAGTAGGTCAGCTCTGTCAGAAAGAGTTACTGTATGAAGCTCCGTGCCGACACAAAGTGACACCAGAACACACAAAAACACACACACACACACATAAACACACAATTTCTGGCACATTTTGGATTTGAACTAGACGCTAGATGGACAGAGCTGTTTGAGAAAATGTAATAACAATAGTATATATGTTTAGATGTAATTCAATCTTAATAATGAAAAGTGTGAGAGGAAGTGCAGAAAGACCAAGAAGTACTGTAATAGAGAATTTCTGTACTCTTCTTCTGCTTGACTAAAAACAACAAAATATTAGGAGTAAACTGTATATCAGTACCAGGTCTAAAATCTCAAATACAGGTCTCTGTGTGTTGCAGAGTGATTAATTGCTCTCTGAAGGTTTGAAGTGGCTTCACATAAACGTCAAACGTCTTCCCCTTTTCACCCACCGGTCCTTAATTTGATTTACTTCATTTGCCTGACATGCAGTTTTTCTGCACATTACGTAGTAACTTAGGGCCCTGCATAAATGTAAAGTGGCATTAAACTAAAGTCTCATAACATAAAAATATTCACATCAGGGTGGACATTGCAGAAACCTATTGCATTTATCAAATAATTAAATGGTGTCCCTCTTAAGACTACAAAAAAGGTCTTATGAGTAAAGATGCCATAATCATAAGATCGTTGATCTTATAAATATGAGAAAAGAAAGTTCTGAAGAAATATCTCATCATGATTATAAGAAAATATGTCAGAATTTGAAATATTTCAACCTTTACTTGTAATTGGGATAACTGATCATTAGGAGATAAGGTCTCCAATGTTTTTGTTTCTGTAAATGCAACACATTTCCATAAGACTAAACCGCAGGAATCCATCATTACAAATGCAGTTGTGTGACTACTTGTTGAAACTTAAAGCCCCTAAAACACTACTAAATCTGTAGTGTTTATCTATAACACTGATGTTCATGACCAAATAACAAAAATCAAAGCACTCAACTGTCAAAAACTCAAATGAATCTGCTTCATCTGCTGGCTAATAAACCAACAACCCACATGTTATTTGTCAACAGATTTTGATCAAAATGGTGCTAAATCCTAATTGGTGCTAGAAGTATATCACCTTTTCCCAACTTTTCAAGGACCCTGTCAGGCTCTTTAAAACTCTATTCACTGATTCATTACCTCAGTAAACACTTTCCTAATGAGTTTAATTGTCTCAATCACCACTTTCAAGTCCTCTTCAATACAGCATGATGTTCATTTTGTAAATGATGGTCCAACTTAGAGTAAAATAGACCATAAAGCAGCACATGCTCTAGGGCGGACTACCTTGTGACAAAAAAGTCTGAGTCATGCTAAAACCTAACCAATCAGACATGGGGGAGTTCATGGACTGAACGTCACTTCTGGCGAGAGCCAAAACGCCAAACTCAAGGCTTCAAAACAGCAGTCAACAAGCAGCGTAGTGGCTATTTCCTTCCCTCTTTTATATAATCTATGGGTGTTAGAGGAAATGTGCATAAAATTCAACATAAAGACATCTGGAAAATTGGATGTAACGGTGCAGCCATAATAACGAGACATCTTGGACATGAAATCTTCACTTAATCACAGCGTTATTTAGCTTAGAGAAAAAAGTTGGGACAAGCAAACAGAAATATACAGCATACATGTGTGACAATCCCATACAAACGACAAAAAAAAGGGTCATTTTATTCATATTGTTACTGTTAAAGGCTATATTTAAGGGTAAATTCAGCAATGAGGGAGTGAAGCAGGGTCCCTGAGTGAATGCAGTTTCTAGGTTGTAATGTTGTGCCTGCCAGCCACAGTCGACCTTCCTGTCCTGCGAGTTGTGACATTGAGATCAAAACACGATTCATGGTTCATTACACTGACTGGCAACTGGGAGCTTTTTGCCTCTAACACGGTCATGTTGTTTTGCTGTCTGTAGCTCAGCTCAAAATGGGTGTATACTTGTGTGTCATAGCGTGCAGCGACCCTGCTGTAGCTGTTCAGGGCTGATTTCCACCTGTTGTTACCACTGGACAGATGTGTCACATGATCAGGACGGACGTGTTGTGCTTTCCTTGTATACCTTACAATTATTGTGTTTGCTTCCTTCATGTCACTTTGTGCTATTGAGCGATGGTGTGAAGGTTTACCTTGTGTCAGTGCTGAATAAGACACTTAATAATTCATTCAATAAATAGCCAAGGTAATCATGTCTGCATTCTTTCAGTCACTGTAATAGAGAGTGGCGATCACAATGAGCAGGAAGTTGATGTGTGCTGTTGAAAAGGGGAAAATTACTGAGCCTTCCTTCACTTTGCCTGACATCATCGTTGACATCAACAATATCCACTGGCACTGGAAACTTGTAGGAGAAAACACAAGCTGATCACAGTTCTCCACGTGATATCTCCATGGATACTGTAGCATACTTTACTCCCATACCTGCTGAATTAGTTATTCAGTATTATTAGTATTCATTATTTTAAAGGAGAACTTGCTGTTGACTCAAAGGGCCCTTTATAGAGATATGATGAGCAGCACTCTGAAGGCCCAAAATATGAATAAATAATTTTGATTTCTTGACCATTTGAAAGCACAAGGTAATCCAGCCCAATCCTTTCTCATGAAAAATAAATTTCATTGTATTGCATTATATTTTGATAAATGTCATGGATTATCTCTCAGAAAACACTGATATTGTGTATTTATTTTAGCCCATTAACACAAATACACTTCACAGTAGTGTTGACCGTTTTCCGAAATTGCACCAAAAGTTTAGACTGATTTCATATCCAACATCTTGTCATCGCTCTCCTTTTATTTCAGCCTGCTCTGAAAATCGGCTTGCAGTCATTTGAAGTGCACTTGAAACAAGTAATCTATCACAGTGAAGATTTCATCACCTTTATTTTTTTGCATGAATTTTCCTTGCTGGTGAGTTCAAGGCCGCTCTGACGTCTGATGTTTTGAGAACTGGATGTCTGAGACCATTATATTCATGAGCTACAGTACATTGTTGTGGAATCAAATCCATGTGATTACAGCTGCATTTCTTTGTGGAGTACTGTGGTGTATAATGACTACAGAGCCTTGATCTTTGAGGACAGATGTTCACACAGAGATGTTTGCATTGCAATTTTCGCATTAAATAGTTGTTGTTGTAAAAGTATGCCAGATCATCTTGCACATCACCACCAAGTTACCGCACATAAATGCATTAAGATGCAATATTTGTGAAATGTTTGTGAAATGTCCAAGCCTGACAAAACTATAAGTGAATGTGTGTTGATTTGGTATGCAATATAAAAAGAGGTGGTTAGGGAATCTATAAACAGATTATGTGCCTCACCTATTCTCTGTTAGCTCAGCAAGCTAATGCAGGATGAGTCCAGTGATGTATAGCTTTCCATTTGCTTGGAGTCAAGCGCTCTATATGATTGACATCCTCAGAAGCACTCAAGGATGCTCTTGACAGCTGCATGCAAAGCACCTCCTCGAAGCCTCTTGCCACAGTGGCCCTTAGCATTAATGCACTGTTTGCTGGTTATTTTCATTAGGTAAATGTATGTTGCTGACATGACATGATGGATGGGCTGTTATTTTGGTATGTGTATGTGCTTGGGCTTGAAGGGCAAGGTAACAAGAAGGGTGTTCAGCAGTAAACGGTTCGGTTTAACACGTACAGTGAGCTGACACTGGCCATGAATAACTGACCTCTCCTCTTGCATATCAACTCTCCCACTGTATGCCATCACTACTTTTGACGTGCAAATTTTTTTCTTCTATTCTTCTTATTTCTTAAATAACTGGCAAAAACATTGTCAAGCACATCAGACCTGAGGAAAATGTAACTTTCCGACACATGTTTAGCTGCTTTATAAACAAGAAAGCACTCAGAGAGTGCATACCTCAGCCAAGACTGCAGTCTTCTGCATTTGTTTTTTAAATAGTAGAGAATGCTTTTCATTTTTAATCAGTGTCTGGATCCAGATCTACCTCAATATACACAGTGATAGACAGACCTGCAGACCGTCTGATGACAGCCATGAGTTCCTGAAAGCTACATAACATGACAGCTTTGTACAAGTTATTTACATTCATCAAGTTGTTGTAGGACCATCTTCAGGTGAAATGCCACTAACTTCTGCAGGATCACTCAGGTCTCATATGTGTATCTCATATGTGCATGTAATCAGTCAGTACTTAAAAGACTAGGTTATGCTAAGAATGACTTGAAATTAACTAGGAGTTTCCCCTAGAATGAATACCAAAATACATCAACCTTTCCAGTTGCCTTCCCATGAATTTATATTTACAGTTTTCTTTTACTTTCTGGGAAATTATAGAAAATAAAGCACTACTAGCAAGCTCGCTAGGCTTTTGGACCATTCAAAGCGCTTTAAAACTATGTTCACATTCACCCATTCACAAACCACTCATACAGGCAGGCTGCCAATGAAAACTAATCATTAGTTTCCATGATAATCCTAACCCAGAGGTAGAGAGTTAGGATTAGGATTAGGTCACATGCTTTGATCAAGCTGGTGTGATTGGTGACACTTGGGAGTTAATAAAGCCGTGGCACAAAAGTTCCATCACTGTCAATGTCGGCAGCAAATAAGGATGAAAGATACAAGAGCAGCAAGTGCCCTCTATCCCCCTACCACTGACCTCGGTGATATGTCTGCAATCGTTTTTATATTGGAAACAACGGAGGAGGTCCTTGGCCAAACTTTCCACAAACTTGTAGTTAAAAAGGTCGATGCTTCACCTTCATCTTTTTTTGTCTTATTTGTTAACATTATTTGTAACTATAGGTGGATGCCAAAGGTATTTACAACAAACAGCAGAAACAAAAAGAAAATAAAGAAGAAGAAGAGGGAAAAAAGGATATTGGGTTGGGATAATCTGGCTAATATGGTGTAGAGAGGAATCAGTTCTGGATGAACTGCAGAAAAGAACACCAGGTATTATTGAATAGGATGAGAGTGTCCTTCAGGTTTGATATGAGAAAACAAACAAAACCGCCCAACTGGTGTGCAGAACCAAAATGCATGGAAGTGGTTATTTATTGCAGTTAGACAGTATGTGCAGGTGCATTTTTTGAAATGTATGACTGGAGACGGTATTATGTATTATATGTCTGTTATATTACATGTTACAGGTCTGTTTGATTTATATTCAAGTCTGATGTCCATTTGTTTTTTGTCATTGAAAAGCTATTGTCATGGTGAGATAAAGAGTTTGTAAATCTGTGCAAAGAGTTTTGTGGGCGGAAATAAACGTAGTTTTAGTAGTAAGGGTCGAGTTAAGTTGTGGAAGTTATGAATATCAATCTTTTCTTTTTATGGTCTGTTTCAGCTGTATGTATTGGTCGTGGCAATGGTGGGGTAAGTTGTAAGTTTGTTTGGAAAGGTCGAAAGTCATGAGAGAGCTGCCAATAAAAAGGTGCCCCAGGCTGGTTACTCCTCTCTGTTTCCATGCAGGGAAGTTGATGGGTTCCTTATTGATTTTAAGCATGGGATTGTGCCAGATAGGAGTGAGAGTAAAAGGAGAAAGTTTTAGGCTGAGTATGTCGTTTGCTTTCTACCAGGCAGTGACAGTGATATTTATGGTGTTAGATTTGAAGCAGCTGTGTGTCTTAACTGATTTATCAATGAATACAATATGGTGACTGGGGCGATCTTTACAGATGGTCTGTACAATGTCATGCCAGGCAGAACAGGATTTATTTGTTGGGCTTCAGACAAACTGAAGCTGGTTAGAAAGTGGTAAAAACTGGAAGTAGTGGTAAAAATTTGGTGAATCAAGCCCGCCATATTATTTGCATTTTTGAAGTTTAGCTATTTTAATCCTGGGCCTTTTGCTTTTCAAGTAAAATGTATTGACTATTGAATTTAGAGAAGAGAACCAGCCCAGGGGTGGGTTAACAGGGGTAATGGCAAATAGATGGATAACAGTGGAAATGTGGCCAATTAAAAAGAGTGTTAGTCTATCCAGGTCCTCTTTGAAGCTGGGCAGTAATGGGGTAAATCTGAGTTTCAACATATCCTTTGGGTTTTGAAACATAGATCTCAGGGTATTCAATAGATGAAGTTGTGTAGTTGTAGCATAGGTCCCCAATCTAGCATCCCAGTCAAAATGGCTTATAGGCAGAATCTTGAACTTCGATCAGTTGATGGAATAGCGAGAAGCCTTGCCAAAGCTATGAATCGGATTGTGGACTGATTGGAGGGATGTTCATGAATTTGTCAGATATATAGTTCATCTGACAAATTTGAAAAATTGCTTTAAGATGAATGAGGTCTTAGATCAACATATAGGATTAAATCAAGTCTTTAGCATCACTGTCATGATAGAGACAGTTCTTAGTTTCTACCGTTACTATTAGTTTAGATGAACGGTGGGAAAATGTGGATGTGTGTGATGTGCGTGATGTGCAGTGCAGTAAACAGTGCACAGCCTGTGTGATTGCATTCAGCGCACTGATACTCATTACTGTCTTTCCTGTCTCCCTCTGATGTTTTGTTCTTTAAACTTAAACAACATGTGGGTGTGTGGAGGATCTGTGACCCACAAGAAACATGGCAGGCAGCCAGGCATTGATGCTTTTAGCCGCCACAGTGGTGTGGATGACTCACCCTTTGCTCCGTCGGAGTAAATTCGTGTACATGTGTGCGTAAGCATATGAATGTAGAATTCTCCAGGGACACACATTATACAATACAAGTATTATATAATTGTAAAACATATGTGAAATTGTACGATTGCAGCAGTAGAGACATAAATAGAGACCTTTCACAGCCTGTTTGGAGAGTTTTTCCTTCATGTTTAAAGGTAACAGCAATTGCTTCTTTTATGAGAGATTCTGTAAAATAAAACATAAATATCTCATTGCTGGGTGTGATAAAGATAAAGTCTTTTTGAAAGCTGTTGCCAATTGTCACAGGTTAGAGAAAGCCTTGAATGATTAGACTACAAACTGCTCACCTGTTAAAGGAGAACTCCACCAATTTTACACATGAAGGTTAGTTTACTTGTCATTGTGATAATAATCCTGACTGTTATCTCAACTTGGCCAAGGAAACAGAAAATATTTTTACAGAAAGCTGCTTTTTTGGAGCTTGACCCACACAAGGGATTAAAAATCAGGATATCTTAGCTTGCTGCTTCAGATTTTCTTTTTTCCTTTTTTTGTCATTGTGTGTCTCCCAACTTTATAGAACTGCAATACTAGATCACTGGAATATCCATTAAATTTCATACACCTCCTTACTGACTGGAACTTTCCCCACCTCTCACAAGTGTGCTGATTCCATCAGTAGTTTTAGATTTGCTGGGACAAGGGTTTGTCCTTTTGACATTTACAGTATAACCAGGAGTTTTTCCTTTGTTAAGAAACAAAGTTTAATGTTCCACCTAATATATTTTTTACGATTACATTTTCAGTCCAAATGGAAAAAATACAAATTGTTTGTCCCCCTAGATCTGATCGATGCCATTAGAATGTACAGTATATGATAAGAACACACATGAGATAACCAATACAACCAATCACAAAAGGATTTTATAAATCAAAGTATGTTTACAGGTGTTGGGGACTACCATAGTATATGTGAAATAAATTGTATGAAGCCTTTTGGATCTCCAGAAGATGCTGCAGGAACTCCAATAAAAATGCCAGGTTTTGTAGAAAACCAAAATTATCCTGTAATTACTGACATGATAACTAAAATTATAGGTGTCAGTGTTTTTGTACTTGGTATATATATTGTATATATGTCAAAATATTTGTTTTATAGTGTTTTCTTAACCATCAAATATCAGAAAGGACCTGAGCTCTTCTCTGAACAGGGGTTTGTGTGAATATTACCTAATTCTACTTTATGTGTGTGTGTATTTGCCATAGGGAGGGCAGCACCAGTATTCTTAACAACCTGCTGTCCAGAATGGAGCAGTATGCCAATAACCTGGAGAACCTGGTGGAGGAACGAACCCAAGCCTACTTGGAGGAGAAAAGGAAAGCCGAAAACCTCCTCTATCAAATTTTACCACAGTAAGAAAAAGTTACAAACTCTGTCACACTTTTGTCCTCCCACTCAAAAGCTTAAAACTCCAATTAACTTGAAGCAAATAGGGTGAGTGTTACCAGCATGCCTCAATGACAATTGCGTTAAATCCCTGTATTAATTAAAGAAACAAAATCCCTCTCAGAACCACATTTTATGAACAGATACACAATAGTACGATCTCACTGTAGATGAAAGGAAACAGAGAGAGAGGATAGGCAAAATGCTCATTAAGGCGAGACAGAAGAGCAGACATGATAGTGAGCTCAGGATTTGGATAACAGTAGCAGCAAATCCCTATCTTTCTCACCCATTTATCCTCTATTGCTGCTGAAGAATTTTCCCTCCTTCAAAGCCACCCAGACATGCAGAGAGAGGCCTGAGAGAAAGGATAGATATCATTTCTCACCACACTTGTGAATTAGACTTGCTGACTTCTGACTTCAATGTTTTTGCCTTTGGTATTATTTGATTAAGAGAACATTGATGCAAGCAGAATTAGCAAAGACAAACCGACATCTGGTTATAATTGAACCTGCTAGGCATTCTGTAGATGTGTTTTACAAAGATGAATCTTTCAGAATTTTTAGTTAAACCAGACAAAGTGTCAACAAAACAAAATTGCTTGTTTGACCTTATTTTTAATGTTTTTAGTCATTTCTTAGTCGCCTCATGTCTCTTTCTCTGCATTCAGTTCAGTAGCAGAGCAGCTAAAACGAGGGGAGACGGTGCAGGCAGAAGCTTTCGACAGTGTCACGATTTACTTCAGCGACATCGTGGGCTTCACGTCCATGTCTGCAGAGAGTACACCGCTACAGGTACACAGCGATCAATATGTCACTGTAATCCCATTCTGCAAGTCACTGTTCCTGTGTATTCAGTTTCTTGTTCTTTGATGAAATGTGTCTTAAAGATTTGAAGTAACAATTTCCCCTTTTCTGACTTTCCTCAACATCTACCAAGCACCCCTAAAAACTTTTAAAACTGTTCGTGATAAACAGTCGCAGTGAATTCTTTTTCCCTTTTCATGCATAAAAGAGTTCACCAGCATCAGGCCTCTACCTACAGTGTGTCTCATGGTTCCCACAGTGTGTGTTCCCACACAGGGGCCGCAACTCAAAATAGTACAGTTGTTAGATGGAAGAGTGTGCTGACGCAGAGTTGAGTCACATTATGCCACCACATAATGTATCTCCCTCTCACTTGAATACCAAAGGGAGGTTTCTAGACCAAATACATTATCATGATGTCACATCCAGGCAGACGGTCTCAAGTGATCACGGACAATCTGACACCTTCAGATTGTCTTCACCCTAAGAATCAGCACTTGCTCCTATGAGAAAGAACCAATTATACCAGAAATTCAAATCACGGGTCTGAAATCTGAAACTACATGAATGCTGTTTCCCTTAATTACATACATTTCTATAGGAAAACATTAAAAATAACTCACATTATAGGTTAAATGTTTCATGTTAAACCAATACAGAGGAGGTGACAACATTGATGGTGCCTGCAGCTGTTCCTGTCAGGCCACATACCCCCCACCCCACCCCCACCCCCAAGTGGAAAATTATGCAGCTGGTCCCATTGTCAGCCAGTCAGTCAATCAAATACTTCCCCATGTGCTGACCTGTAATTGTAGTGGCCCTCCAAAACAGCCATTTTGAAAATGCTGCAGTGCATTAGTGAGATATATCACTTCTCTAAATAAAATGTTGTTGAAAATATGAAGAAAGTCACCTGCACCCAGAGCCACACAGGGTAGGTTTTACAGTATAATGCAGGAGTCACCCTAGAACGACTTATCTTGTATATTTGTTTACAAGGAAACATCGAGGACCTCTAAAGGTCCAATCTGTTATTTTTCAACCATATAAATTACAGGTTTGTTCATATAATGGATGTTCCTGAAGTTTTGATGAAAAAAAATGGTGGTTATGTTTCTTAATTTATCACAACTGAAAATATTCATGATTTAACGCTGCATTTACATTAATGATGTAAAGAGACTTTAAACAACATTGGAAAACAGAAATAATTTAGACTTTATTGAAAGCCACTCTATTCAAAGAGTGACAGCAGGCTCTAACCCTGTGTTTTGGGCAGCCTTTTTGCCCATGTTGTGCCTTTAACAGTTCAGTATGGACAAATTGATGTTCAAGTTTCTCACTGTTCAGATTCTAGTCCATCACCGTTTAGATGTTCTCATTAACTTAACACTGCTCAATCTTAAAGTACAGCACAAAATGTTCTGACCAGACAAAGATCCATCTGGGTTTTATTCCATCTATGTTATGTTCTGGCAGTTATTATTAAATATGAGGGCTAAATAAATAATTTGTGATTTCATAAACAACCTCTGGCATTACTGCTACATCACAACTATTACACCCCACTATTTGTTGAATTTAATACAGATTGTTTTTAATTTGCCATCTGTGGATTTAATTTATGATCCTGTAAATGTGTGTCAGTAAGCCTCAGCGGGCGGCTCTCCAGCGACAGATGAGCAGAGATAATGTGGGAGTTTGTGAGGTTTCGCAGACGCAGTCTCTCACTCTGTTGGCCTTTTAACAAAAGAACACACATGTTGAATTTAAATTCTGTTTACACTTTTTTTTAATGTAAGTCAAAATTCCTTCAGTTGACAGACTTCATTTTCAGTTCTTATCTCCCTCCTGCAGTGCTGTTGCTTTCCTCAAGTCATACAATAAGAACTCGTCTGTCTCTCTCTACAGGTTGTCACATTGCTCAATGACCTGTACACCTGTTTTGATGCCATCATCGATAACTTTGATGTATACAAGGTAAATTAGGATGATCCGTGTGAATAATTACAATTTATTTCAGTATTTGTTTTAAACTTAACTTGAGTTTTGTGTCTTACTTTATGCTAAATATGCATCATAGCATGAGGGTTTGAGAGGGAAACAGAACCTGTAGCATCAACAGTTTCAATACTGTGATCCTGGGACTACAACAGCAAAATGATTTTTGTCTTTTTTACTCTCTTATGATTCATCCCTCAGGTGGAGACCATCGGAGACGCCTACATGGTGGTGTCAGGGCTGCCGGTGCGGAATGGAAAACTGCATGCCAGAGAGATTGCTGGGATGTCACTGGCATTGTTAGAGCAAGTCAAAACATTCAAGATCCGACACAGACCCAACGACCAGCTGAGACTCAGGATAGGGATACACACAGGTAAGTTGGTACTGTGTACATTTTGAGTTAACTAAATGTTTTTCACAATAAAACAGATTTAAGCCATCTTATTTCAGCATAGTGATTCCACTTAAAGCGTGTACAGCTGCATCAATCTCATCCATCCATGTCCCCATTTTTGAGGCCATTTTTCTTTTGCTTTTTCATTGATTTAGCAATTTTCCTCACTCTGACATGCTCTGGCCCTTAATTCTGCCTTGTGTCCATCAACAATTGATTGGCCTCCTGCGGGAAAACAGCTGGTAATGAGTCCAAAACCAGACCTTTTTGATTTGATGAGCAAATCCCAAGATGTGGGCAGTTGTAGAGGACATTATTATGGAAGACAACTTCACTCAAGTTCCAGATTGAAGAAAACAATCTGTGCTTTGGTTTCAGAAGAAAACAGATGGTCACGATGAGCATTTCACTGCACAGCGGAAAGAGAGTTCACAGCAGTCATGAAATCTCCTCTGAAGATCGATATTCAAAGAAAAGTTTTATTCCATTACAACAAAATGTAGACTACAACAATACGTTGTGGGCGGGACTGATCAAGACAGCAAAAGGCAAACAGAGCTCAAGTTCCCAGACAGGCTCTCTAACATTACAATCTGATTCAGTGTTCCAGCAGTTTATATGCCAAACCCCTTCAACACCTATGGCAACATAATCTCTGTCTGCCCTCGGGGGTCTGGTAAATGTAATTCACATGCAAGTTCAAGAAAGCTTCTCAAAGGCCATGTTCTTGGATGAGTAGTCCAAAGAGTTTACACATAGTGATATGCACAGAAATGGAAATAGCCCTCTGTCACAGGACCACAATGACAAAGAAGTGCATGAGAGTTTACTTTAACAGAGCAACTCAGAGATCTGAACCAGGCAACTTGAATATTGTCATCATGAGAACCTGTAGCGTCCATTACGATGCAGTACAGTTAGCTGTTCAAATGCGGACAAATTGCTCAAAGCAGCATGATCCCTCTCTTTCCCCTCTAAAAGGGTAATGGTTTGATCTAAAATTGGTTACAATACATTTTGGAAAAACATTCAGCTGTTAAGAGCCATCATTTTCCACAGCGAGCGTGGGCTAGCCAACCAAAGCACGTCTCCATCACCTCTCCCATGTTGTCAAAGATTTGCACAGCCTTCAAACTGCTGTGCAACTGAGTCTAAGAAGAATCAATGCAGTCTGTTATGTGACAACCACTGTAACAAAAGCAAAACTGAACATTAAAACCTTCATGATTTATGGCAGGTTGTATTAGCTTGTTTTACTTTTAGCTTAGGTATATGTCATAAACTGGCAACTGTTTGTACATCAAGTGTAGGGCACACTAATTGGGAGAACGGCGACTCAATCCCCAGCTCCTCCAGTCTAAGTGCAAGACACTGTCTCCTCCTACTCCTCCTTCCCTCTGTATGAATGATGTGTGAAAGGGTAAAAGTGAATGCAGTGTAAAAGCACTTTGAGTAGTTGAAAAGACTAGAAAGGCTAGAAACAGAGATGGACATAAACATTGGTCTGTCTGCAGCATTTAGTCTGATGTAATTTACAACAGGCTTCTGACTCAGTATTTAGACCATATCAGCTTGTGATGGCGCTGTTTGTGTTTTTACTCAGACACTTGACATGCAACAGAAATGGACCAGCGTGCGTAGGCTGGTACTTAGTGTTGTCAGAGTAATCTAAAGCATCCAGAGCACAATTTCAGTTAACTCACACCTCTGTCGTCCCATTTAATGACATTTTCACTGCGGTGGTTATGTGATAATAACAGCAGCTCCTAGCGTGCCAGATATAATTGTTTTTTCCGTTGTAAAATGTGACTATATTTAGCTTGTGTTTTATAGGTCCAGTGTGTGCTGGCGTGGTCGGTTTGAAAATGCCCAGATACTGTTTGTTTGGAGATACTGTCAACACGGCCTCACGTATGGAGTCCAATGGAGAGGGTGAGTGTCACTGTCACTTGTTTTTGTTCTATTTTTTACTCTGGTGCCTGTTGGAATTTATACTAGATGTCTCCACACAGGGAGGAACATGTTTTATACAAATGTATGTACTGGATTCATACATTTGTGTTTTGTTTTCCTTTTTCCTTATTTGACTCGATGGTCTAAGGATAGAGGATGTTTGTAGATTGTACAAACTGTAAAGCACAAATCCATGATTTTTCCAATGTAAATAAAAATTACTATTTCATTCATTCAGGAATGATGTGCAGGGTTTAGTCTCTCTGACTTTTCCACCCTTTCTGTAACTCCCCGTCCTGCTGTATAACTTTATGTTTTGCAATTTCCTTAAAGAGCTGAGCACTGTAGTTTTTACCAAACGTTACCCAAACAGGAATAAATAGTGCATTTGCTGGGGACTATTTTCAATGCAGATTAGTACACATTTGGTGCTCTAGTGACTATTTGGGGCAGCAGGATGGTGGATGTGTGATTGAGTCAATATAAACTACAGTGTGTGTGTGTGTGTTCATGGTAATGAAGGAGCATGGCACCCAGTGTGACAGTGTGGCTCGATGATGTGTTTTTAATGGTTTTTGGACAACAATGGATCTCTATGGCACAGAGAAACAAGTATACTTCGGGCTTGGGGTAGACAGATGATACTTGTTAGTAGGTTTTGGTCTTGTCATGGGATTGATTGACTGATTTAGCCTTTACATTTCTTTGGCGTAATGGTTTTATTATTTTATGGAGAATGAGAGATTATAACTGGATAATAGTATGGATGTAATAGCAGTGTCAATTACGTTGTATTTTATTAACATGGAACACAGGAAGTAGGTGTTATTGGGATCCCAATACATAGTAAATAAGAACTTATTTGGACAGTTTATTAAATCGTACTTGTACTTTGTCTGCACAAAGAACATACTCTGAATCTTTGCTAAAATGAATAACAAACTGTCATTTTCTTACCTTTGTAAGTAAATGAGTATGTGCTAATGTGTTTGGACGGAAAGTAAAAGTATGATTTCAAAGCAGAATTTGAGAGGTATTGACCCGCTGAGTCTAATTCCTTCTACACTGACATTTCTGCTCTTAACTGGCTGCGACAGGAACTAGTGTTATGAAACTGTGGTTGGATATTTTGTGAGCGAATCATCTGATGTATTGATTAACTACTGAGCCGCTTCCTGTGTTGTGCCTCCACTGGTAAATAATTGATTGCACTTACAGCTAAGGGCCCTTAGCCAGCGATAAAGCGTGCAGCCTGAACCTTCACAGGCAGGAATCACGTCTCAGATCTCTGCACTGTGTGCATTAATTGGACAAAACAATACAGATTTCCATCACTGTTAGCATTTCAGCCACTGGCGTGCATCGGCTCGTGTCACTCCTCAGGTTCCTCCACTGCTGTATGTCACGAAGCCTGAGAAAAGCACTGCAGTGGTTCAAATATTGTTAGTGTTGTCTTTCACTCTTTCAAGCTCAGTCTTGTCTCGTGTGCTCCCGGTCTGTTTTGCAGCCTTAAAGATCCACGTATCCTCGGCCACCAAAGAAGTGCTGGATGAGTTTGGCTACTTTGATCTCCAGTTACGAGGAGATGTAGAAATGAAGGTAAGAACCCGTCTTTTGTTTGCTAAAATTGACCAAGTTGAGGCACAAGAAAAAGACCAAGCGCACCAACAAAGGCTGTCCTATTTGTGTTTGTGAGTGCTTAATAAAGTGCACTCACACTGCAAACAACATCTCTGGCCTCAGATTTAGACTTAAAGACAAACTCTGCCAACAGGGTGAGATAATGACTAAGATAATGAATCTATTGAAGTGGATAAGAGGATTATCATTTTGATCAATTAATTGTTAACTCTATAAAACCAGGGCCATAGTTACCATGGAGGACACTTCAGTCCTCTGCATTTCTTTGTATTTCTGGCAATTTTCACAACCTTAAGAGGAGGAGTTTACTCTTTGCAATTAAAGACTTTAAATGCAGTAGATATTTTAAGGTTGAGGCAAAATGCAGGCATTTCTCTGCCAAACATTCCTGTTAGCATGGAGAATTCTTTAAAACAGTGTTTAGATCATCGTGTAGGGATATAACATTTAGTCAAACAGGCAAATATACCAGTATTGTGCGTTTTTGATGTCCAATTTAAGTTTCTCAGGGGAGTGTGAGGTTGTGCAGGGGCTTGGGGTACACACACACACACTTTTGGCTTTGTATAAAATGACAGAAAATAGCGAAAATAGTCCTTTATGATATCCCAGAGGTCGTGCTGATGCCTTCAAATTGCTTGTTTTGTCCGGTCAACCTTTAAAAGCCAAAGATATTCAGTTCACTTCCTCACTTTTGATAAGCTGAAACCAGCAAATGTTGCTCAATAGCTCTTAATTAATTTTCTGACAATCAACTAATCACTTAGAGGACTAATCAATTCGGCGTTAGACTGAGACACATTTTGAAACAAGGTCTCGACTTAACAAAAGTGACATGCTGTAGGCATTTTGATACGACAAATCTGACACACAAGTATGTGGTTCTCACAAGTACTTTCCATTTTCCTCTGATTATGCATAATGTGTTATTTGTGGAGCTATTTGTGTGTTATTTGAGGTGGAGGTGTAAAGCTGAGCTGCAGCAACCATCAGGGTCACCCCTAAACGAAGGGCAGCATCACAGAGGATATCACCCCCACCTTCATCTCCATTGATGAACTTATTGATTTTTGTGTTTTTCCAGGGCAAAGGCAAAATGAGAACGTATTGGCTTCTTGGGGAGAAGACTGATGTGTATGTTATCTGAGAAGCCTGCTGATGATGTGGCAGCAGTGGAGACGACAGCAGAAGTTCCGGTGGCCGAGCCGCTACTTTATTTGTTCTAGAATAAGTCCTTAATGGTGATTTCCACGCAGAGGAAAAGAGAGCAACACCATATGACAAAAACAGAGGGAATTCCAGGTATATTTATTACCTGCATACCGTAACAGCAAAAAATATAAAAGAAAAAAAAAGAAACGTTGTTAAAGTTGTTTTTTGTATGAAGAACCTTTCTGTCCTGAGAGTGAGTACTTTTCACTGATAAATTCTTATTTTTTGTGCTTTCTATATTAAGATTTGTATAATGTGTTTGAAAGTCAATGATGTGTTAATATTTCCTTGAAACATCCATTGAAGTTTGGAGGCACAGCGTTACAATTGATGTCACTGCAGGGGTTCATCAACCGTGTTACACAGTACAAGATAATATGTATATATGTATATCCAAGATACTGTAAGATATTTTGTTCAATAAACTGAGTAAAACACTCTTTTTCCATTTATGGACCACGCTGTATTTTTATGCTGTTGCCTATTGGATTGTGGTTAGTTATTGATATTTGCATCCATAAATGGTGTAACATGAGAAAGGCAGAACAGAGCCCTAATGGCTCTGTTCTTTATGCATTAACTTTAAACTCACCACCACGCTGCTCATGTGAACTCTCTGAATGTATCTGGGCCGTATCCTCCTAACAGTCCTCACCCAAATGTTTTCATCCAAGTTTAACCCAGAAAGAATTTATAAACGACCTTGTGCTGTCCCCCCAAATTATTGGATGTCTCGATAGAATTGCACATTTAAATGGCAGGAAGTTCTCACAGAGCTAATGCAGGAGTGTAGAGGCAAGTTCAGCAGAGGGACATTCTACCTGGGGAATGTCTTTAGGAATTAAGCTGCACCTTGAAAATTTTATTTTCTATTTTTATCCTCTATTACTCACTCGCTCTACGCTTTTCCCCCTGCAAATTGTGACAATTAGTTCATTAGTTTATCCTATTCTATGCTATATTTTCATTTCAAGATAATGTCAGTGCTATTATAATATTATTATTTAAACTATAACAAGTGTGCCATTGCCAGAAAGACCATTAAACATATGCAGCCTAATTAACTGTAGCAGCAGTGGATAGATAAGGGAAGAGGAGGAGGAAAGCAGCAGCTGTGTGCTTGTTGTAATGACATCACCGCTCATTAGATGCTCATTATCATGTGTGGAACGGGGGCATGGGCACTGTGTGTGGCTATGTGTTGCTGTGTGTGTTTTTATCTCTGCAGGAGGACATCTTTGCCTCTTGCATGCCTGTAATTACTGCCCACTTTCTCACAGTGACACAGTGCCGGTGCCTGTTAGCGCCGCAGAGTGAAGGTCTCTGCCAAAGCCAGCGCTGACCTGCTAACTCCTCTCAACTGACCAGGCTGTCTGTCATCCTGTCATATGTTATTTTCTGCTTTTTCATACGGCCGAGACCTTGAAGTGCAATGCCTCCAAGCATACTGCGAAATAAAAGAAGCCAATTCTCAGAATCACTTTAAATAGCCAGCACATCTAAATGGATGGGTGATTTCATGTCTCTTGAGGCAGTGCTATAGGTGACCACGAAGAATAATTCCCAGTAAACTTGGACTGACAAAGTGCAGGTGAAAGGATTAAAAACCGGTTAATGATGGTTAAAAACTTGGTGGTGTTTTTGAGCATTTTTGGGCACTTTTCTCTTTATTAAATAGTATGGTGTAATGGGTATTCAAGGGTTGCATTTCAATGTGTATTTAGGATCAAGACCCAATTTGTGACTCACAATTACATTCAAGTCTTAGATCCAAGCATCCATTTCTCAGAAAAATAAATCCCAGGTATAGCAAGTAGGTCACTTCCTGCTGTTTTAAAGGTATTTACATAATCCTTGAAGACTCTTCTAACCATCTACAGCACAGTGAAAAATATTTTTAACTAGTTTGCCAAGTTCCAGCTCAACTTCTTCATCCAACTCCAGACAAAGCAGACGCCAGAAGTGAAATGGTAAAAATGGTAAATGGTCTGTATTTGTATAGAGCCTTCCTAGTCATTCCGACCACTCAAAGCACTTTTACATCACATCCTCATTCACCCGTTTACACATCATGAATCTAAGTTGGAGGAGACTATTCTGTTACACACATTCACACACTGAAGCTATGCTATGAAATACTTCCTAGCTCAACTTGTTTAACACGAGAAACATATGAATTCATTATAGTGTATGAAAAAATAGAATAACATAGTCAGATATAATGGATAAGATGTATACATTATGGATAATGTACCAAAACGGCACACAAACATGAATGGACAGAAAGACACAATCAAAATTTAAGAAGGGAAACAAAAATGAAAATTGCTGTGTCGCATTTCATTTGACATGTTGAGTATAAATTTGCTTCCAGGCCTTGTGTTTCAGAGGCAAATTGGTTTTCCTGTATCATACCATGAGATAATGAAATGTTTGGAGAGAAAAGCTGCATAAATATAAGCTAAAATTACTTGTCGCCATAGCTACCGCCTACTAATCCCTGTTGAAAGCTCAGAAAGGATCTGCAGCGCCTGGAATTGATTGACAGAACACATATGTGAGTCTGTAGCATGCAACAAGTGATTCCCAATGATGCATTGTGTTTCTCGTCTGCGTGCGGCAGGCTTGTCAGCACAGGTCTTTGTAAAGGTGGAGAAGCACTCTGTGCAATTTTCTGAGTAGGTTTCTTTGTTATTTTCTTCAAGGACAATGAGAAGATATTTACCCGGTGTAGGAGGAAAGTGCAGCTTTTTGTTGTTCAGCACTGTTCGATTGCAATAATTAGAGGTTTCTAAAGGCAAAAGAGAATAGACACAAAAAGATGAATTGAACCAGTAAACAAACTGAGCACCCTGGTCAGGTGGAGGCAGCATGAGGAAACATTACAAACAACAGTCCAGTGACAAAAACTCTGTTTGTTTGTCACTCTGACAGAAAATTTCTTTCATCAACATGACATGAATTGTGTCGCACAAGGATAGACACACCCTGGGCAGCTATTTGTGAATCCCTATTAGTGTTCTTAAGTCCATAACAAATTCTTGGTAACCACCAGCATGTTTAAATCAGGTTGCACCATTAAATATTAAAGAATTTCATCATTGGTGAAGACCACAGTAATGCCGTTGTAAAAAACGTCAACACATTTTGTTAATCGCTGATTTAACTAAGGCATAATGTTTATTTGTATTATTATTTCTCCCTGTAGAATCCTTGGTGCTGCTCATAGATCATCATCATCAGATCAAACCTTTCCTGCCAAATCAAACCATATAACCAGGTCAGCTCCACGTGTCTGACTGTGTATATCAGTAGCTAGCAAATAGCTGCAACCAATAACAAAGGAAGGCAGTAACATTAAATTATTGTCATATATATATATATATAAGTGATATATTAAACGTAGGTGCCAATCCTTTGTGAAGCTAATTTAGAATTCATGCAGTTTATGGGGCATGACTTAACAGACCTTATTGTCATTATATGTTGTAAAATGAGCCATACTGTGCTACAAATGTACATCTACATTACTTCATGTGAATCTTGCCAGTTTAAGTAAGATCCCAGGGGTGATAAATCAGAACTTATAATTCTCATTGCTGTCACTCCTGTCAGGTAACACTGTAACAATTTACACCATTACTGAAACAGCAATTTCCTCATATGTCCAATATATCATCAGTATCAACTCTCTCTCTCTCTCCCGCTCTCTCTCTCTATATATATATATATATTATAAATGTATATATTTCTATATTATAAAGTTCAAGCCGATTGATGCAAAACTACAATGTTTCTATGCTCAGCAACATTTCATGCAAATAAATCCGAATTTGTCACTCTGCAAACCCAATCTATTTCCACTTCATGAAATCATTTTCATGTTGCTTATCATATTCATATGTGCATGTACTGAAAATTATGTGGTCAATATTTCCAGGAAACTGGTACTTTGGCTTAATACCAAATGTAACATAGCAACTACAGAAACCCAAAATTCATCAAGATAAAATGTAGAAGAAAGGGGAGGAGAATATGTCGCAGGAAGGCCAGAAGTAGAGCAAGAATGGGAGAATGAGGAGTAATGCAACGACTGCTCTTCATTCTTTTAGTTGTCATTTACTGGCTGTGGTCTGCAGTGTGCTACAGGTGGGTCAATACTGACCACAGTTATAGTGCTGACAGACACAGTAAATAAGCATTCTTAGGAGGACAAACATGGAGGCAACTGTTTCTCAGCAAAACTGTACACCAGAAACCTGTTAGTGTGTTTTACTAAGGTCAGAGATTGTTTGTTCAGTAGGTTTAAAGTTTAAACGTCAATGTGCTGCTGTCTGCGCTATGACATGATGAAAACATGAAATTTTTTCAGGCAATAATACTGTAACTAAATAGGCTTCCCATTTTTAATAAACATCCTTGTATACATATGTAGTGTAAATATGTAAGGCCTGTTTTTAGGTTTGATAATGACAGCTTATCACCAGAGGTGCCACCAGCGCTGGGAATAACAATAACTTTTAAAGTGGATTAGCACTTTAATATGGACTGGTAATGAAGTGATAATGTGACATACTGTCTCAGTTATCAGGTGGGAGCTCCATTTCATCCAGCTGCTCACCGATGGGTGTGCTAAACATGGCTGACTTCCTGAAAGGTGCTTTCAGGGTCTGTACGGCGGTCACACCCTGTCACACAAGAACAATGTTAAATTTAGTCATCAGTCATTTCCTGAATCTTACTGTACACACTGTGTGTTTAGTCTGTGAGCTAAAGACATGAAGACTGAAGAATCTGACATCAAATGATAAAGAAGGACACTTTGTTCTGAACAGAGAGGGAATAATGGGTGAAAGAGCATTGAATACAGAGTCTATAATCATCATCTTCATCTAAATGGACAGGTGCAACTCCACTTAGAGCTGCTGTTGTTGGATTCTCCTCCATCATTATATGGTGCCATTAGTGGCTGTGTGTTGATTTTAAAGAAGACACAGTCAGACTACAGAAATAAGTGCTCAAAATGGGAGAGAAAATTACTATGTAGATCATATATTCCTTTAATGTGTGTAAAGGAACAGAAAATATTTCATGTGTTTTTAGAATAACCTAAACAAAATGTAATGAAAACAGCAAGGATCCTATGTTCAAAAAGTCACCTGACACACCTGTATCCGCTGGCAGTTTTCACTCCAAAATGTGACGGCCTGATCAGTTTTATAATCATGAACCTGTAAATGAGACAACAAGGACACATTGTCAAATGAGTGGCATTGTGAGTTTAACTTTCTTATCTCTGCTCCTATTCTAACTAAGCAGTCTTACTCTGAACATATTATCACACCATTATGAGCATAAAATGTATTATGTAATATCAATTCTACCTTTTTTAATTAAGTGATTTATGTTTGTGTATAAAATAAAAAAATGACAAATGCACATCAGAAGTTCTAAGCTCACAGAAGTCCAAAAACCCAAAATATTAAATTTACAGTCACGAGACAGAGGAAAGAAAGCACATCTTCAGATTTGAGAAGCTGAAACTAAAGAATATTACTTGAAATTTGTACTTGATAAATGACTTAAAACAATTAATGGATTATCAAAATGGTCATTACAACCCAGCTGCATTTGTCTATGCAGCTCTTATTCTCCAGAAATATTTCCTCAACTGTTCAGTGAATATCCGGGGGCCAGCTGCTTTTGGAGTCACCATGTACACAGGGAGTTGGACAATAATGTACGTGTGGTTTGTGTTGTTTTTGTTCGACTGTACTCTTGCCAGATCAGTCTTCTACTTTTCCAGGCTTCTATATATTTGTCAGTATTGTCTGTTGCCCTCTTATTTGTTCAAGTAACCAGTTAACTCAGAGACTGAGCTTCCACACAATTATACAAACAAACAGCTACATCTGTAAAAAAAAATTCAGCTATATCTGTACAGTCTGTACACTGAGTGAATACACACAAGATTATGCAAATAAAACAAAGCAAGAAAATCCCTTTGCCTTCAGTCTTAACACCCCTTACTATCACTAAGCAACAGATTAGTCGGTCAGCCTGCAGTCTTCTTTTACTCCAGCTGACAAAGCTGGGTAGATCAGCAGGGTAACCTGTACAGCACAACTAACCCACTCTGGGGTGGGTTAGTTCAAAGCATTATGTCAAAATCATCCCTACAGGACGTTGCACTAAAGTATTGAGTTTATAATAAACTTACATGTCCAACAAACACGACCCTGTGTCCACTCTGGTAACAATCAGATGGGTTGTAGTTTTTTTGGTCGCAGTCCTGTGATTGGCTTGTAATTAATAACTCTGCCTCTTTGACATGAATGACATTATAGCTGCATTTCATCGCACTGTTCACACTGCAACAGATGCCTACTTCAGCCTTTTAGTAACACAGTAGTAATTTGACACAGACACTTGTTATAAGTACAATAGATGAAAAACAAACAAATGAATAGTAAATGAAATAAATGAAAGTATCAAACTGGTGCAACATATTGGATGTAATTTTAATACCACCCCAAATATAATAACATATTGTTTAGATCCAACAATGGAGATTTAATCTCATGATCTTATATATACACATAGTGTGTATACTGCATACATACACCTGTACATATACCTGTGCTGTTTCAGGGGTTAGAGGTACAAATCCCTCGACACAGAAATCCCTCTGGGTTGTGGAGGAGAAGTCAGTTTTGGGAGACGGTTGGTTCCGTTCAGCACGAATCTCCTCACTGTGAAAACAGGAAGATATCAGTCTATCTATCATAAGGTCTTATCATATCTAACCTATAAAAACACATGGTCATGTACTTATTTTCTATCATTAATCTGAAACTGCCAAATAACTGGTAACTAAAGCTATCAAATAAATGTGATGGAGTATAATGTAGTACAATAATTGTCAATGAGTTCTGTGCAGGAAACAGAAATACTCAAGTGTCACAAGTGCATCAAAACTGTGCTTAAGTAAAGCACTTGAGTAAATGTGCTTAGTTACTTTTTTTGGCCTTGAGTGCCAAGCAGCAGCACTTGTCTGGCTCTCTCTTTGAGATCCACCACATTTAAGTTGTCTTTACGTTACATGAACTAATACCATGATTAGGTAAATAAACATATAATTACTATTGAATGTACTCAAAGTTCCAAAGTTGGGTGGAGCCGTGCTGGGACTTGCGTGAGGTTACCATAGTTCATGTACTAATAGGGTACACGACAATTCACTTATTTGATCATTCTTCCATCCTTGAGTGGTCTGGAAATCATTCAACATCATTAAGGATGTTCCACTGATGTAGTTTCTGCTCTGAGGCTGATGAGTGAGGAGGATTGAGGGTTTAACAAAGATACACAAAACCATTCTACGGGAAGTCTTTTATCTGGCTGCCACTTTCATTTATTGGAAATCTGCTTGTGAGTCAATGCTGCAACTCATTAGACTGCTTTAAAACCGGCATGTGTTGACAAATAACAGAACTAAATCAAGTGTAATATTACTCACAATGGTACATTTTCACGTTCTCTGTCTCACTATCTAGTTGCAATGAGTGGATCTGTGGATCCAATAATAACAATAATCCAATTTCTTGAAATAATGCGGTAATACTCCCTTGACACAATAATAGAGGTTTTCCTGTTCTTCATCAACACTGCCACTGTGAAATAGCATATAGGGCCTTTTAAGACTAATTATTACAAAAATTCCTTATTCTTGAACATGTTATTAAATGTAACTCAGTGGATCAATGGTCATATAGATTGGAGTAAAATTTCCAAGTTGTGTCACAAGAAACTGATAATATTTAAAGAAAAAAATAAAACCCTTCTACTTTCCAAATCTCTGGTCTGGCTCTGATAATTCATGATATCAAAATGGCATTGTGTTTAACATAACAACTGGTCTGGCTAGGAAAATGCCCTGACCTCTTTGTTGGATAGGAACCTGCTATGAATCAAGCATCGTTGGTGTGTACTTATAAAGTCCAGGAAATTTAGTGTATGGCTCAAGACTGAGTGATGAAGCACTGTCTACTGCTGGACAAGCCGTTTTCATCAAAGACATGATGCTTTGTATTCTTTATGAGCAGTTAACTTGTGCGGGATGTTAATAACCACATCTGTGGGGATAGACTCTATAAACTCCATTAAGATGACTGGCCTCCATGTAAAATAACATCATAAAATCTGATTTAAAGGGCATTACAGCTGTGATTGAACAGTAAAACAAACCCAGACGTGTAAATATTACATCACTTTCTTCCAACGTGTTGCCCTCAAGACATGGTCATGGCATTGCTCTCCGTCTCCATAAACAAACCACTTCCAGCAAGAATTTATCCAGCATCTAAAGACTTGTTTCATACTCGATTTACCTTATCGTCTGGGCAAAATGTTTTTCCAAAAGCTCTCCTCTGATGCCTGAATCATGGAAATATAGAAGAGGAGATGAACTGAGCATGCATAGGAAATCATCTGAAAAAAGATTTAATGAAGGGTAAAATAAAAAAGTGAAATAACAAAAGTGTCTACATGACCACTATAATATTATATTGTTTAAGACACTTCCACCAAAGTGAAATCTTTTCGAATCTTCTGGATACCTCTGGTCCATACAGAGGTTATAATGGTATGAGGTGAAATAGTTTCTAACTAGGCTGGTGAGAGACAAAGACACTCACCCCGCAGCCTCACCCCTGGACTCTTCGGAAGGATGTAGGCTCCTCTGAGCGTGGTGACAGTCTCCATTTTAGACTCGTGGTCCATCGTGAGAAGTCCTCTGTGTCCGTGTCTCTGGATTTGTGTCCTTGTCTGCTCATTGTCAAGAGCTGCAACAGCCCTCTGGATAAATGGGCATACAGGGTGTAGGTGAAAAAATACAAATTACAATCTAAAGCAATGTAACAAATAAAACCCTTGTAAGCTCTACAATGTTTGATTGCAGGCTTCATTTAAAGATACTGAGTCAACTTTTGAAAGGTTTCGCTCTTCTTTGTCCTATATGAATGCAAATTGATTATCTTTGGGGTTTGGACTGTTGTGCAGAAGGGAACTTGTGATGGACATTTTTCATCTGGGTTTTTGTTTTGTGTGTATAAACAAATTCTAAAAGAGTTGAATACCTCTTAGGAGCGTGTATCAGCTTTAATAGTGTGACAGTCCTTTTATTACTGAGTTTTCAACGTAGTCAGCGTTAATGCAGCTGGCATTATGATATGACGGCAGCCATTGTGATAACAAAATGTAATTAAAATACGCACACAATCACTGTATGAACAATATAAAGTATTTAACACAGCACACACTACACCCGTAACTCCTCTCTGGTAGTTTAAACAACATTTAAACATGATGTAAACCTTTGGTCTGCTGCTGAGTGACGCAGTGTGTGACTGGCTAATTGACAGTACTGCTAAAGTTAGCTAGGACACCTAGGCTAAGCTAGCTAACATTAGCGAGGCTAACTTCACTCACCTCTTCTGCCCAGTTGTGCAACATACACTTTCCCACTGTATTTTGCATAGTGGCGGGCTGCTCGGTCACTGTAGCACTAAGATAACTACTGCACTCACTGCAGCATTGGGCAGGTTGAATAACATACAGCCTAGTATTAGTTACCGAATCCTCTCCATAGCTCCCGTCCTCTCAGCGCTTAGCAACAGGTTTCAGTTGACGGAAGTGTCGCCATGACAACGGTATTTCTTTTTCCTGACAAAAACTGGAGCTGACACAGTTAGCACCACGGCTAAAAGAAAGAAAGAAAGAACTGCTCTTCTGTTTTACATCTATAATTGAAACGTGACAACAAATTAAAGTTAAAGTCAAAGACAGCGTTTTCATAACCAGTGCTGTTCTTCCTCTCTGCTACAGCATCATGCATTTCTTATGTGCAAAATCCTACTTTTAATATTCTTTTTGTTTTTGCTTTTGGAGTATTTCATCAAACAATTGCAACATGATAACACTACAATGTTTTTAAGCTTGGCTGAGATGGGGAAAGTGGACGTATGGATAAAAGAATCAATAAAACAGAAGGGCAGAGGAAAAAGAAACAGTGACTAATCCATGATGTACATGTGAGTAAGCCTATCCTTGAAGAGACTGAATGTAGAGATGAGTAGAATGTAACGTTCCTCATAATGGATACATGAAACAAACAGAAATGTCGTCTTCCCATTGTGTTTTCCACAGTTTGAGGTTTGCCTGGTGCTCTTTGAATACCATCATCGCTCTCCTCTTCCGCAGTGGTTGAGTGGCACCCGACAGGAGAATTAACGCCACCACAGCTCTCTACCTCAACTTCTAACATTTTCTTTTGTCGAGTTTCTGGAAACTCCATTCAAACTTGGACTACATGTGGATGAAAACCTGGATATTGTTGTATTCTTTCTCTATCTTTTTGCTGCTGTTGCACTTTACTGTATTTTATGGTTTGATATCTTCTGTTTCTCATTGCATTTTAATGTATTGCAGACTGAGTTTACCTGTAAGGAAATGTGTATTATGGAGAAAATTGTCTTGCCTTTGTCTCAATGGAATATGTAGGCTGCTGTAACACAGTGTCAGAAGTAGATTCAATGTAAAGTAATTAATATTGTGCTCTTATTATTACTGCTCTTAATTATCCCTAAAGGAAATAAGGCATAAATCTTTTCTGAATTTGTAACTACCTTATGTTAAATACTGATGAATAATCTCTCACATTCTTTCAGGTGAACACAGAGGCACATCCTCTGGTCTCTAAATGGCAGCTGTGGGTGAAGGCGCTTTCCCCCGAGAAGCAATTAAAGTGAACAGAGATGACAATCCATTCATTTTATCACTTGGTAAAATATCTTTGCATGCACTGATTAATCCATCCAATCGTCATTCGTTGTTACATCCATCCTGCTGAGCCAGAGATGTGATGGCAACTGGAGGAACACCACAAGTTCCATACTTTTTGTTCTCTATTTAGCTCTCATGTTCCTCCGTTACATTAGGCAGAGCTCAGTTCAAAGCAAAAACAAAAAAATTAGGTCACAATCAAAAATCAAAACAAACAAGAAACAAAAATCTACATTCTTGTCATTTAAAATGAATAAACATTCAACAACAACATCATAAATGTGAAGCCAATGTGGAAATGGCTTGAACCTGCATTCTTTCTCCATCAGGGGGTTTCAAAATAGGTTTGAATGTATGGAAGTAAATGAGCCTGCTTCTCATATGATTTATTACCTCAGTAATCACTTTCCCAATGATTTTATGGTCTCTCTTTAGTCCAAAGTTTTCTTCAGCACAGTATGATATTCATTTAGTAAATTTGGTTTGATTAACCCCTTGGAGCGGTCTTCGTGGAATGAATGTCACTTCTGGCTCCAAAAAACTAAGATGGTGCTGCCCATAAAACCAAAGTCAAAGCTTCAAAATGGCCGTCCACAAACCAACTGGTGACGTCACGGTGGCTACGTCCACCTCTTCTATACGGTCTATGAGTTAAACATGCAACTGCATTTTATTGTAATATTTTCTGTGTTTCCTTTACCTGTAACCTGCAATGTGTGCCTAAAGCAGAACCTCATTTCATATTTTCAGAATGTGTGCAGCTGCTCTTTTGTTATACCCTGAAGGTGAGTGTTATTTTCTACCAAACCAAGGAACAACATCATCATTTGAGGGGGAAAAAAAATTCAATTTGAGAACTGATTTATTTGCTCAGTAACCTTGTTGAATCACTCGTTCATTGAGAATCACATTCCATTTATTCATATCGATTCAAACCCTGCTAAATTTAACACTCACAGCTTGTTACCGTGGATATGAGACACAGAACAAACCACTGAGCCTGTTGCTGAGAAACGGCGACAGAGTTTTCACTGTCAGACAGCCAGAGTGTCTGGAATGGTCTACAGCCTCAGCATGAAGCACAGTCAGAAATCTAATTAATGTTTTATGGACGCTAGACTGTCAAACTGTGCCTCCTCATGCTGCACAAACTAATAGGTGTCCACCCGTTATTTCACAGTGATCTGTGATTATGTTGGCCGTACATACTGTACCACATGTACTGTAGTATGTGCTGCAACGTGATGTTGATGTTATGTCAGTGGAGGAGTGAGGTAACCACAAAAGAAAAAACTTCTCAGTAAGTGTTGTTTTTCAGGTGAATACATTCAATGATTAAATGATTGATTTTTCCCATGGACACAATGGACAAGAACTGCTAGTGTTGCTAAAAAGTACGTTACAGAAATGGGTCGATAACTTGAAGAAATTTTAAAATTCAACGCAGTGACACACTTGCAGAAGACTTAAGACTCAGCCATCAATTGTAAGTTGGCACTTGGAATAGTTTTTTCCTTTTACTAAAAAAGTGTTTTTCATGGAGGGATCCTCAGATGAAAAGGTGTGAGCAAAGAGGTAGAGTCTGGGAAACTATTTTTAACCAGATTTTTTAAAAAGCCCATGTGAATATATCACATCATGTCACATGTTTAGTAAAAGTTATTTAAATGTTCACGTATAAGCATGTGGTTTCAGGTATGAAATGTTAGACTCACATGTGATGGCTATTCAAATGTAACAGTAAAAAAAACCAAATATTTGTGAATAATATTCATTTTAAAAAGGCATTTAAAAACATCCTTAGTTGCAAATTAATCAGAGCTTATAAACAAGGAGTGCCCTCAGATGCAGCTTGTTTCTGATTCTCATATTGTTAAATTCTGATTGGTCTATGGAAACAGCTGTTACCACCTTTTGCCAAAATAGCACCTCCAAACCAGAAGAAAAAATGAAATGAAATGAATGAATTAAATAACTTGTAAGTTACAATTTTTTTACAGATGATAATGTGCTCATGAAGGACTCTAATAGTAAGAAGACATGCAGGTTTTAAGACCCATGTATTATCAAATATGCTGTATGACACGTCCGTCTCTATTTCTATGGCAAACATAGCTTAAGATGTATTCCCAAGCAGAGGTACATACGGTGCTTATCAAGTAAAGCATCTCTAAAACTCAGCCTTGGACCAACATTCTCCCACACAACATTAGCATTGTGGCTTAAGTGTGGTCACTGAGGCAAATAGGAACTGAATGGGGATCAGATTCTCCAAGTCCGTCTATTTAGTGCACAAGCTTTTCACACACACTCCAGAGTGCAGATGTTGCTATTTTTGTCTCACATTGTGAGACAAAAATTGTGATGTTGACTAACCATCTCCATGACAACCAGCATCTCTGCAGATATATTGTTAAGATGTGAATGTGCTGGACTGTTTTGCTCTCTTTCTTCTCAGAAGCAAACCCTGCATTCGCATCTTGCAGCTCAGATGGGCTGTCACTTCGAAGATGTCACTTCCTGTAGGAATTTTATGCTTTGTGTTTTACCCAAATCACCACACCCAAGATCAGCTTTCATCTCTTTACTTTCACTATGGCAGCAGGAATATTCCACAGTGCAATGCAGTAGTGACAACAACGCAGCTCTGGCCGTCAATATTGCTTCAATTTATGTGTAAGTTTAAGCTTCCACTTTGCAAGGTGTGATACATACTGTTAGAGGTGAGTCTGGCATGAGCTACTCTGGCTAAGGGTTTCTAACCAGCGAAGAGCTCTGAGGGAGTGACATGATAATTACAAGCTAAGCAGTGCATCCGAAAAGATACATGCTACTGTTAATTCACACAAAAGTATGTTGAACAATCGTACACATGTTGGGTATGTAGTACATATTATCTACAAACAACTTTGTACAATTTCAGATGCAGCACTGATAATTATTCCATTGTAAATTCTTCTAATTCCAGTTTCTGCACAAATGTGTGATATGACGTACCCCTGACTGATCCAAGAAAAATACTTAGGGAGGAAACAACAATGTTGTAACAGTTTCCAACAGGAGATGAACTGCTGTGTAAGAAGATGGCATCAATAAACATACAATTATTATTATATAGGTCTGGAACCAAGCAATAACAGCTTGTGGCTTCTCAGCCCTTTTTAGCTCATTGTTTTGGTTTTATAGCACCATTATTGTCTGGTATAGTTCCACTGCTCTCATCAAACCTGTAGGCAGCTGCTTTTAGCAAATAGGCTCTAATAAACCCATTATATGCTATGCTACCTGTCCAGCATTTAACAGCAGACAAAGTTAGAGACTATCAGGTGAAGAGAGCAGAGCATTTAGCAGCTAAAAAACTGGCTGGTGGAGACCAAAACATAGATTGAAGGAGATTTGGACAGAAACATGACTCCAAATTAATGCTGCTTGATGTCTGCTGGATGTGTAAATAAGCAACTATTTGGTAATGCATTAGGCAAAACATATAGATAACATATCATGGTTAAACTATGCGTCTCTGAGCTAACTGTGGTGCTCCATGTTGGCCACACAAAGGAAAAAATTTGCCTATATCAAGTAATTGTACATTCATGAAAGATTTTAAAAGCTGATATTTAGGATTGGCAAAGTGTTTAATTGCAAGCTCACAAACAGCACAAGTGAAGAACAGTTTAGTTCCACTCACTCAGGTGAAAGATGTGTTTTCATGCTTTCTGAGCAGAGAAGAATAGGGAAACACTGAAGGAAGGAAATACTGAAAAGAAGGAGGAAGAAAAAAGGACAAAGAGGAGAATATAGAAGAGAAAACTGAGCCAGGAAGCATAATTAGAACCACTATAATTTTTGTTTTTGGTCATTTTAACTACAGTAGCCTACACCATATGAGTGATATCTAATATTGATGGAATCTTTTTCTTTTTTTGTTTTTGTTTGTTTGAGTCAGAAGCCCACTAAAGTAACTGTTGACCATTAATTCAGTTAATGTACAGAAGCGGTGTGCTCCAGTGGTTAATGGCTAATGCCACATAACCACAATATCCAGAGGCTCCATTCCAGACAAAGACCTTTGCTGCATTTCATACCCCTCTCTCTGTCACCTTGTTTCCTCTCTCTCTCTCTCTCTCTGTCTCTCTCTCTTGACACTGTCAACAGAAAAATAAAGGCATAAAGTGTTTAAAAAGAAAAAAATCTAAAAAACGAATGTTCAGATGTGAGTAAAAAGTAGTGTTTTCCTCTGAAATGTAATGGAGAAAGTCCCCCGAAATGCAAATACTTCTGTAAAAAGTTTAAATACAATAACCTACAACATATGTGCCATGAGTACAAAGTTATTTTCCACCTCTGCCTTAGTGTAAAAGCAGAACTCTCTAGTTGCTTATTTGAGAACATCCAGTGAATTTCAGCCAGAACCTCCTGCCCCTATAAAGGGAAGTCCTCTGCGCATGTTGCGGTACAGAAATCCTTAACCTGCCTGTGTGCGAACGAAAAATGAGATTTGAATCTCTCAGACCTCAGAGCCGGCTGGCAGGACGCACTGTGTTGGAATTTCAACAACATAATTCAATTTGTGCCTGTTAATACATGCACTGCTGTTAGATCTGCGTCCTGTATTTACCTAGCTGGAATAACACTTGCGCTTGTGCCATGTGGCCCGCCACTAATAAAGACAAGCTCCGCTGTGCTTAAGGGGCTGGTGTCACGTACGTCTTCCCTCAGCACACCGTTGAGTCTTTTTACACCCCTAAAACTCCCGAGCCGAGGCCTCATGTTTTGGTTGGCGCCCATTAGTGTAGTCAGCTGGTCAGCACATCTTGGCCTCTTGCTTTTAGAAATCTTTTTCCTCTTCTGTCTTTCTGTCTGTGGCACACCAACACCTCTTACACCTGAGAGCAAGCATGGAAAACGTTCCCTGCCACTGGTTCTCTGTTTTCCAGGAATGTAAGGGAAATAATTGAATCATTTTATTAAAATGTATGAGACAAAGTGTCAAAGTAAACAGGTGTCCAAACTAACCATTTGCATATTTCAGCCACTTATGTTGGGCCTCTCTTCTGTGTGGGCTTTTGCTTTTTTCACTTCAGCGGTTGTTCATTATGTTGATTTTCTCTCTGCCTTTAAGAAGAATGGCTATCTCAGTGTACTTATGTGAATAGTTTCCCAAATTCAATCACAACTCAACCATAATGTATTTGCCTTGCCTAATCCTAATCTACAATCTTTCCCTGATCTCAGCCCTGTTTTAGTTGTCTAAATTTCATATGTACTGTTTCTTCACACTGTAAATGGAATAACGGTATTTATATGAAATGGGATGAATGAGAAACTATTCTGACAATGTTTTAGCTGCGAGAGTAAATGATCTTTTTCTTTAGTCGTGTTATTGGCAGGCTTACTATATGGATTTTAAGTGCTGGGGAAAATTATTATCTTTCCATTTCTAAAACACCTCCATTTTACGGATCCGTATGGTTTTCATCCAAATGCATCTACAGGCTCTCTGCACCATTAACTCCTCCTGCATAACAAGAGCTCCACACGTCCCATCAATGATACATATGACTATCTTACATCTAGGAATGACAGATAAGATTCAAACAAACCTGTCTGTCTCCAGAAAACTACACAAGGCCTTTCAGACGGTAATAAAAACAGGGTGTAGATAATTCTCAAATGCCAGACTTTTTGGAAACCACAGACATGGTTTTCAATAAGAAATAGTCCACGGCACTTCCCATCTGAACTGCCCAGCTGCACATTACCAAGACTAAAATAAACTTAACAATTTAATAACATCAAATTACATGTCTAGCCATCAAAGTTTTATAATGGGCTGCAAATCATGTCTGTTAAATCCCAAATCCATTTTCTGTCAAACTACTGTGTTCAATAGTGTTAATTGTAATATGTTTTAGTGCTTACAAGCTTGCTATTCTCTGCTTCAAAGATCTTAGTTGGAGTACAGAACTGCTTTTTTCAAAATTTTCTGGAACAACCGATGACATGAAATGACCTGAATCATAAATAAAAACTTTGTTAATTTGTCAACTCGTTTGATCTCACTCAAATGCTGCCTGCATAGATTACAGTAACTCATTTCATATGGATCTCATGCAGACCCAGGTGTGTTCCTGCAGCGCCCATCTGGCAACACTAATTAGGAAGGGTTGTAATTATGTTGTGGTCCAGCAAAAGATCAAATCAGCTTCCACGTCATGGCCTTGGGAGCAGATCTACTGTATATTCTCTGCGAGGAAACATTTTCTAATTTTATTTTATCTTTGACACGTCAACAAGGAGCTGCTGCCACAAACCCACACACACTTCAGGAACCAGTTGGTTGCTTTTTAGCACTAATCCAAGGTTAAATCCCTAATTGAACACGGTTGGAACAATGCCATTACAGGACAGCTTTTATCATCAAGTATCTGACAACAAGAAGAGTTTCACCCACGAGTAATCCATCCTTGTTGTTTTAAAGGGCAGTCATTTTGGATTAATGTTTTTCTTGGTGTCACCTTTTCAAAGAATTCCCACTGTTTCATTGTTGAGAGACTTTTATCAGCCACCACGTTGGAGATGATTTTAATTAACTTTTGAGCAAAACAGCACTCTTGAACACTGCAAGAGTTCTAGCCAATTGCCTTTTACGGCATTAAACTAATTTCCTGAACACAACAGGAGAAGCTATGATTAAAGACGATTCTACGTGGCCAAGCCAGCATGTCCTAAATGATATAAAAGAGCGGGATACGATCTCGGAGTCAGAACAACGAAGCAAGAGCTCCAGAAAGAAAGTCATCCAAGAAGCCAACGCATTGCACCTGCTGGAAGATCTTCACCATGAGACAGTCAACCATGAATGTCGTCTTCGCTGCAGCACTCTTATTTCAATGCTCTGCACTGTCAGTGGCATTACCCATGGGCAACGCTGAAGACAGCTCCTTGGAGCAGGATACTTTCACCTCGATACTGAGCAACGAGGCAGCAGAAAACAGCCTTGGTGACGCAGATCTGGCCACTGCGGGCAAAACCAGAGGGCCGAGAGTCATAGTCGTTGCCGATCCAAGCCTGTGGAGGGACCTGCGGGTGCTGCAGAACGGACTGTCCCTTTACAAGCGGAGAGCTGACGACAACAACCAGGTCATCGAGCACAGAGGTATTGGCCAGGATGTGAGCATCCCCATCCTGAGGAGGGACACAATGAGGTGCATGGTGGGACGGGTGTACCGGCCATGCTGGGAAGTCTAGGACAGTTTGCTCTGCTTGCCAACACGCCAAAAGAGAGGACCGCCACCACATCCTTTCCTGCTTTACACTGAGCTGTATCATAATCCATAAATCTCTTTATCTACATTTAATCTTTGCAGATCTGAGAATAAAGATAATTGATTCTGCCTTACGTCTTGTGCATGTTTGGTATCTCTGTCTTACTACTAGCTCACTACTAAAACTGAGATATGAAGGGTTAGTGTTCTACTTTCCGATCTTTTCCTAAGTGATGGCATACCATCATAACAATCGAGAAGAAAGCAAGTTAAAGAAATTTAAAAATGGTGGTATGGTATGGTTGGCTGCAGTAACAGGTTGAGCCAGGCTGTAGCTTGGCTTCTTCTGTAGGTCTAATCTAAGTCTAAGAAACATTCTGGTTCCCGTTTACAGTCAGAGTGGTATTGACCAATCCTGTGTGAGCAGGCTTTGGGTGCATCCAGGTAAACGGTTTGTGTCGAGAGCAAAAGAAACAGAATGCATTGGCAGAAATGCAGTCTTGGAAGCCATCAACGATGGTCTGGATTTAGTTTTTTATATACATTCATGTGGGTTAAACAATGAGTGGTGCATGGAAGAGGGATCGCTGGCCCAGATATCTGTAATCCAGATATCCGCCGGTTACACCAGAAGCCTGGAAAAACTGGCCTTTGCCCAAAGAGGTTAAATTGTTGTCAGATGATTGCCGATGGGTTCCGAGATCTGATGCAACAAAAACATCTGTGAAAGGAGTCATCGCCTTGATAACCCCTATGACTTGCCCACTTTCAGCAGCTCCCCTTTCTTCTAAAATTACAGACAGATTTTCACACAAGAGTTTGTTACATCAGATCCTTTGTACTGGTAAATGACTGTCGTACATGTGTTGGTGGTCTCTTGCCTGCAGAACAAAGGAAGGCTCTTGGGAGAGCATTTCCAATCATACAAGAGCTTATCTTCCAAAATTTGAGGGGTGCATTGTAATAAAGCCAGAGCATTAGGCGAATAGATTTCCTTAGCTTTGCAGTTGCATCCTGCACATCTGCCTCCAACTAGCAGAGGAAATGGCCTTTCAATCAATCAGGACAGGAATCAAGCTTGATGTTCAATAAACATCAATTACAGACGATTTGGTTCATTACAGCTGCTGTGGCTCCTGCCTTAATAACTGTAGCCGATAATGAAGATGCTCAGATTCAAACACAGATGCCTGTCTGTGCTGTTTTTGATGGTTGAAGAACCTTTTCATGTTGTATAATTGCCTCTAGTTTTCTAACCTGTTCATCTATTAGCGGGAAATCTCAAAAAAGCATCAACTGACTTCTGACTTTTGTCTTGTTTCCACCTTTCTGTCAATATTTATAACATATGAGATCTAGCTGTGGTCTTGACCAATAATGCTCATACTTCATTGTTTCTTTGTGAGTTCTTTGTGAGACCACAAAGGATAGAGTAACCTCAGTGCAGTAAGGTGTTGGTACAGAACGATCATCTGTTTTTGCAGTTGTATGTTCGGTCATGCAGGTATGTGTGGTTCAGTCGTGAATACTTGTGAATCACTGGTCAAAAAAAAATCTAGTGCTTAATTGTTGTGGGTTTGTCAAAGTGGCTCAGCCAACAACTGTAGAACATTCCTCACAAAATACAGAGTGAGAGCAGTGAGTCAGCAGAAAGGAGGATGTGTTTCTGGGAATGTCTGCACCTTTTTGGTATTCTGGAGTAAGCTTCTGGTTGGAAAAACAATTAGGCTGAAGACATCGGCAAATATCCAGCATGTGAAGAATGCAATGCCTACTCTGACTAAACGATTCATGGGCCGCAGTTTTGAACACTGTGGTACTTGTAAACTATAATAGTCTATTAAATGCCCTGTTTGACATCATGAGAACAGCTAATCATCCTAATTGTGATGACTATTAGATGACAAATTTTCATAATGGTTTTCCATAAAACAACAGAATTCTTGTTCACCTTGGGGACACAGATTATTTTTAGCCATTTTAGCAGCCTGACCTTAAGGATGGCAATGCTGGTTGGTTGGTTTGTTGGTCCACCACTTGTGTTCAGATGGAAATAGCTCCACAGCTTTTTGATAGATTGAAAACCAGTACACACTCATGGCCCTGGTGATCCCCGACTATTCCTCTGGTGCCACCATTAGATCCACTTTTTTGGATTTGAGTAAAATGTCTCACCAACTATTGGATCAACTGTCATAACATTTTGTGCAGACATTCATGGTCCCCAGAGGATGACTTGTAAAATCCCCTGAGTTTTCTTCCAGGGCTTCCAGATCAGAGCTCCGATTTGTCGGCCCGAGCTGGACTTTTATGTTAAGGCGTGCTAGCTTGCTAATACACTGCACTAAGATGGTGAGCATACAATTATACCTGCTAAATATTAGTATGTCAACATTGTCAGCCATAACGTCTGAGACCCAAAAACAAGTTTTGGACTTCTACCTTAATTTAGTTTTCTTTACGATACCCACTACAGCCTCACAGAGCTGCTGTAGACTCTTTGTCTCTTTGACTCTTTTTTACTAAAACTGATGAATCTTAAAGGGTAATTAATGAGTCATAATGTAAGGAAGAGGGGTAATTATGCAACTTAAACTATTTCCAACAGAAAGAAATGCCTGCCACCGTGTGTATTTTATCCATCTGCAAACACATTGCCATAATGCTTCAAATCCTCTGCGTTAAGCAAAAAGCCTTGTCCTATAAAATTACAACAAATTACATAACGTTTGCATACCTCATAATAGCACGCAATACAGATAAACACTTCATGACAAGGTATGTTGTTTTAGCGATAACTGTGGGGGGCAACATCTGGAAAGTGTTACACAAGATTCACAGGAACTTTTTTTTAATCAGTTGTTGGTTATATGTGGTTTTAAATTTGACTCACCATGAATGTTTGCAGACTGACAAATTGAAAACACTTTCCTGAGATTGTCTCGAGATTTTTCTATATAGAACAAAATAATTCACAGCTACCAAAATACCAAATTTTAGTAATTGACAGACAAATAAAAAACAGTCTAGAAATGTTCTTGGTACATTACTCTGAAATGAAGTGTAGTTCAGTGGCTTTAGAAAAATGTGATCATTACTGTGAATTAGGTTTCTTCTGTTTGTCCCAAGGTGTATTTTTGCATTTTACTGTGGGTGAATAAGTGCATTCTCCAGGAAATTCTCATAACAGCCAGACAGCAATCATTAAATGAAATAGCTTGAGAAAAAAGATAATTAAAAAAAAGGTGTCTGTGGCTATCACTGAATCATTCCATTCCGTCCGAATAAAGAGGGGATGGTTGACCTGCCTGTCTGACTACATACCTGCCTACCTGTGTGCACACTGCAAGTGCACCTATTGCTGAGCGGAGTCAATGTGGCCAAGATTTAAATCATGGCTCAGCGACACACTGTCAACTTATAGTTTATGGCAACTGCATGGCTGAGCAGGGATTTCATCTCATTTTACTTCTTCAAACAGCATCAACTGCAATAATATCTCCATTCATATTTCTCCCTCACGCTCTTTCTCTCTCTCGCTCTTCTCCCCCTTCCTTCTTCATCAGCTGATCTATGTGTACCTACTCTTTTAGCTAAACCATATTGCCACAATCTCCATGAGCCAATCATATGACCACTGTCAACCTTTAAAATCTGTTCTCCTCTCTGCTGCTGTCAGCATTCATTTCAGTGCAGACTTATTGCAGCCCTCCTCCATCCTGTCCACCTCCAGTTTTCATCATGTCCAGTGCCCAGGTTGAGTCACCATAAGCCATCCATCCAAATCTTCAGCCACTCTCTTCATCCTATTATCACCACTAGTGTCTACGCTCCATCATGTGGGTATCCTGTATACTCTGGGCCTCACCAACCATTTTAAGTATAATGATGTCAGTATGGGGTCTGATTGCAGAGGACTCTTCACATTTCCAAACTTTATTGTGCAACCTGTTAATAGATATTTGGTTACTTAAAGAAGTGAAGCCTCTCCCAGTTGAAATATTGTAAAGATCAACAGAAAAGATCCGTTTTACTGTGTTCCTTCTGTGTTACATAACCACAGCAAAGGCCTTTATCAAGGCCATTAATAATTGGTGATTTCCTATTGAGCTTTTGTTTTGCACTACATAATAAATGCTTGGCCCAACACTGCTGCAGTTAATCGAGGGATTAAAAGGCACTTTGTATCCTCTGCAGGGAGGCAGTGTAAGGCTTGCTCGCCTGACGTTTCTTCCGGAAGAATAGAACTATTCATAGCTGAGACACAGCAGGGAAAAGGTTAGCAAGCTATTGAAACTGTCTTGGACTTCATTATCAAAGGGTGGAAAGCACAGCATGGCTGTCTGCTCCATGCTACACACTACTCAGGCCCCTCTCCCCTGGGACAATTCCATTTAGGATGATAAGACTCCTAGAAACCTCTGGACAGTCAGTGAATGAGGATTTATTTAGCGTGATGCTTCTTGAGTGTTTACTTAAAATTAAGAATCAGAATTACAGTATTTAAGGAGGACAATGATTGCACAGAAAATCAGAATGAGGTGCAAGTACAGAGACATATGCTGTCGATGTAGAGTCCATTTTCACATGTGGTGCAGCTGTAACACACAGCACAGGGCGGGACTTAAATTAGTGGACAGTTTGTCATGTTATGAAATGCCGGAAAGTCATGATTAGCTGCATGCACGGTTAATCAACAGTACTGCGATATGGCACCGAAAAGCACTTCACCAAAGTGTCGACCTTTTGCATCACTGACCACGACCAGACGTTAAATAGAGAATGGATGCTGTCATCTGTCTCTCTGGCGGGTGTACAATGATGTTTAACACAATTTCAGACACCTAAACACAAACAACGGTCCTTTTATCATGAATGTAGCATGGGTCAAAGGATAAGGATGCTGAAAATGTTGTGCTGAGTACGGTTACATTTACATTAGCTGTTCTTTCAGCATTTGTGCATGCGCTAATATATTATTACGCCTTTTTTTTGATGAATTATGTGTCTCCGTATCATTACAGCATCTCAGCATTAACACTGTATTCCTAATGTCCATTTACAAATTACAGTACAGAAGAAAAAAAATAAAGTATATTCCTGTTATTCTAAATTATTATTTTGGTTACTTTTTTGTGTTCTATTACTATTATCATTTGCATCCATCTACGTTATAATGTTTTGAGAAATTATTGTTTTTAATCTTGTGCGCACAAACGATTGGATTCATATTTTGTGCTCACACATTGTTATCTTGTGCAAAATAATTTATAACAACTAGATAATCTTTTTGGACTTTAGGGGCCTAGGAAACAACATAAAGAATATATGTATTTTTTTTAAATGACCAAAAAATATATATATACACAAACAAATGTATACAAAAACTGCTTTAGCAATTTAATTTATCTCCGGCTCCATCTCCAGAATATGAACATGATGTGTGTTGCTGCACCAGCAGTAATGCAGCACCTTTTGAATCTTGATCAGTTCATAATGTGGCTCTCTGAATGTGGATCTAAAATTAGCGATACAGGGGAGACCATGAACAATTTTAGCGTGCTAATGTTTTTTGGACACAGAGACGATTCAAGCTGTGGCAGTGAAGGCCTGCAGTTGTCTGAAATGGCTGAAACAGCTGACGTGGTGAAAGGAGGTTAACACATGAAGGCTAGTTATAGCAGGGAAGGAGTCATCTGTGTAAGGTTTCTGCAAATTTTTGTTTGTTCAACAGTTCAACAGTGCTCGTTTTGCACAGTTTACAACAAATGGCTTTCACCCTCAATGGGGTACCTTGGGGGGGGGGGGGACATCTGGAAGCCATTTTTGGCAAAGTGATTATTCTGTCTGGGCTGTCAAGATACAAATCGGTGCATTGTTTTACCAAATTGCGACTACAGCATTTTCTATTTTTTCATGCCCCTGAGACATTTTGTCTAGCTTGTGAAATTAAATAAAACTGCTACATATCAGAGATGATTTGCCAGGAACAGTTTTTTTTACGTTGGTTAAGTTGGTGATATTGATCACATATACACTGTTGCCCATAAAGTTGGAATAAAATGTCTTCTGTCTCTTCTCATGAAATGATTGTGACAATGTGATTTATTCTTGTGTATATCTTCGCTTTATCAACTTTATTGATCAAACTCTTCCAAACATATCACAGTGAAACTTAAACCACAATTAACCTCTTCAAACTGTGTATTCAGGCTTTAACAAAATTGGGGGTATTGAACAATTATTCCAACTTTATGGGCAACAGTGTATATAGATTCACTGTGAGAGTTTTTCTGACAACAAGGACACAGAAATTAAAGATCACATGGAATGATATAATTAGCTACTTGAAAAGGCTTTTGAGATGGGACATTAAACTGTGATACATCAAGCATTAGTACAAACAATGGGCTATTAATTATAGAGAGAGAGAGTAACAGGAATAACCCATCACAACACAGGCAAGCAGTCCAGCAAGGCTTCCTTTCCTTTCCAAAACTGAGCATTTCCTGTATGTTTTTCACATTAAAAGCCTACCAGTTAGGGGTTATTTTAATAGGCAGATGCATTTGTTACTTGATAACTCTGTAATCAATTAAGGACACCATCAAGATTTTGTGAGTGGGCAATTTAGGAAAAGCCTCTGCCCAAACAAAGGTGACCCTTTGACAAATGAAGCAGGTCACAGTGGAAAACAGCGGTCATCGTAGTGTTATTCTCTGCCACATTTTATTGATCCCTGAGGAGGAAATACACTTCCTCTCTCCAGGGAGGGTGAGAGTGCTGAGGACTGGGGTGAGTCAGACCACAGAGACTCCAGAGTGAGAGGGAGTCAGCTATTAGCCTGAGGATTGCTGTGGAAAACACTTGGGGTCAACAGGAAGTGATTTTGTGGATCACACGGTGCAGGGCTCCACTCTGGTAGTGTGGTGCAGGACCTCTAAATGGACAAAATTGTCTGCTAAATAAATGTACACTAATGTAATGCACTTGAATTCAGTTCACTCAGTGTAACTACTACTACTACTAATAATAATAATAATAAAAACTACAATGTGCTTGAGAAAAGGCAAATACAATAATTACAGATAAATACATTTAAAATTTAGACCCCCACTGTTAGCTTGCAGATTATGAAATAAAATGAATTTATCTGTGCTTCTCCTGTCATTATGATTTCAACTTTTTTTTGATTTTCAAAACACATTACAATGTACAGTATTTATACAATATCGATAACTGATTCATAACAAGGTTTATAGTGACTGAAATCTTATATTTGATCAAATGGTATCTACTCTATTTTAAGGTGAACATCTGCTCTACCATCTGTCTCAAGCCATAAACATTGTGTTTAATCTCTAGATTTATTGCATTAAGTGCAGTGACAGTGACTGTGCTCTGTGTGAGTGAAACCTGATCGTGAAATCTAATTTGGTCCGTCTCATTTCTTTGCTCCCTAAAATGATCGGTCTGATAGTTCGGTCAACCAGTTACATGGCATCTGGCGCCAAAGGGCTCTCTGATGTCCAGCGCTAATTGAATTCCTCCCAGTCAGTTTAAATAATCAGAGCAATAAATAATCACATGTTTGAGCCTGACTAGCTGTTAGTCAGCGGAGACCCTGATAGCATTCCTGACTTGTTTAATGCTGTGCTTGGACTCATTCTGAATCACACATATCATTGGGACACAGATTTTACATTTGTGGTGCTTGCCCTTACACTCAGGGGCCTCACCCTCTGATGAAGCCCCCCACTCTTTCACCCTTCCTTGAATAACTCAGATATCAGAGCAGTGACAAACCAGATGTTGGCTTGTGCGAGGGATGTGACGACCTTTCCCGGCTCCACAAAGCCCTTTGCCCAGATGGCGAGAGACAGAGAGAGCGAGAGAAAGAAAGATTACTCTTGGCAATGGGGTTATTTTCTCCCCTCTTTGACTTTGTTGCTGAGTGTGTTGATTTTCCACAGTTTTAGTGTTATTGCTGTGTATTCTACGAGCGGAGCTTCCCAGAAATGAGACAGAAGCAGACCAGCGGAAGAGCGGAAATACCTCACACTACGCTGAAAAAACACATGGCTAGTTTCATCTGCTTTTAAATTTCGATTAGTATTTTGATGTTCTAACTCAAGTTAAAGTGTTTTTTCTTTCATTTTCATAGCCTCTCACATGGGTTCCCTGAGTTCACAACAAGGACTTAGTGAGAAATACATTGGTACCAAGTGAGGTTGTTATGAAGCAGTAACTAATCAATAAAGGCCATTGGAGGCTCTTTATGTGCTGCTTGCGTACGACAGAAAAGTCAATTCAATCAGGCTCTCGTCCACTTCACCCTCTCTCACATCACACACAGTAGTAGCGACACTCAGAAGCCTATCAGCCGGACGGCATAAGTAGTTGTAGCTGTTGTGTATCCCTTCAATCTGAATTTCATTTATGCTCTACTGGCAGTCTGTCTGTGCCAGACTGATGAAAAATACCAGTTGTGAGTAACAGTAATAGTATAGTGTGTAATGTCTGCCACCTTTGACAGCAGTTCATCCATCAAAACATTTGCCTTTTAATTCTTTCAAGAAGTGGATAAATGTGTTTTTTTTTTTCTATAAGCAGTTGATTTAGGAGGTGAGGTGGAGCATACATGCAAGTATATGGCATATAAAGAATAGTTCGACATTCTAGGAGCCATGCTTTTCTGCTTTTTCTTTTGTATAATTATACAAAGCTGGTTGAAAATTGGCAAAGTATCCCTTTAAATACAGACCTAAAGTCAGACCATGATTCCAGCACATAACATTTCTGTAGTGAACAAAATAAAATACATGTTGATTAGGTGTTGGTTGGCATGTTTGCGAACTTTGCGGCTTTGCTTGTTAGCTAAACACATCCTGACTGTTGCTTTGTTTCTCATGACATTCCTGGCAGGTAATGAAATAGACGAACGTAGTTAAAACACGAATCGTTCACACACAACTACAAATATTAAGCAAGCGCACCAACATACAGTATTGAACTTAAACTGTTTGACAATGACGACACTGAGGACAGTCTCCTAACATTAGTTTACAGTGTTAAACCAGTGCAGCAGCATCATGGCACTTGTGGGACTCTGGGTCTCCCCTGTTTTGTGTAAATATGCCAACTATTACTATTGAACTAAATTCCTAGCATATGAATTTGAATTTAATGTACTGTAAAACACTAAAATAAGTATGTAACAGTCTTCATAATCGCCTTAGCTGAACACCTGTGGGAGATTTTTGGAGACACCACCATCATCAAACACCAAAGGAGAGAGTATCTTTTAGAAGGAAGTACTCAAGCTGGTCAGTTTTATTTTTGTTTGTCACCTAGGAGGTTCTAGTGGTCAGTGTGGAGGTTCTAGTGGTCAGTGTGGAGGTTCTAGGGGTCCGTTAGAAAGCTCTGGAGGAGTTTTTGGTGAACACTGAGGAGGATCTACAGGTGCGTCACGGCCCACTAGGGGGCCACGGAGAGCTGCCAGAGGGGCCTTGAGATGGCTGTGAATGTTATTAAGAAAAATACCAAAAAATATTCTAATGACAAAATAACGAGAGAAACTATTTAACTAAAGAAACAGTCAATCTGTAGTGCTAAACTTACTGCCTAGCCCAATAATAACTAATAAATAAATGGATCAAAATGCAGTGTGGGGCAGTAGCATGGCCGTACGCACCACTGAGGTCCCCGTCATCTGGACCTTGGTATTCTTTCCCAATGTGTCTATAAATAAAAGAAGTGAGCTGCTTAGAACGACTAACTCTGGTGTAGCAAAGACTTTAACACCAAGATGACGTGCAATTTTATTAAACTTTAGCACTTGATGACATTTTTTTATTGAATAATTTTTTGGGGAAATTGTCAAACAAATATGCTATTTGTGTTAAGCAAGTACTAAAATAAATATTGGTTTGAAAGAAAGCACTTTTGTCATAATTGTAGCAAAACACACACGCCACTATTGTAGGTGGGGGGGCCCTGGAATTTTTCATTGAACACAGAGGGGCCTTGGCAGCAGAAAGGTTGAGAACCACTGTTCTAGGTGGTTCTAGTGGCACTTGAGAAGGTTCATTAAGTCATTAAGAAGGTTTCCAATGGTTTTTGAGGTCTTTTAGGGTGTCCCAGTGGTCAATGGGGCATCAGGCAGGAGTTTGTAGTGAATCTTAAAAAGATTTTAGGGGTCCTTTAGGGGGGAAATATGTTAAACTCCAAATCTGGGAATATCTGTATCTAAGAGTTCATTGTAGAATCTGGAGGTTTGAAGTAGAAAAACACCTAAGATACAAGTATAGTATCAAGATCAAGTATACAGTATCTATTTCTTGTCATACGTGTCTTTCCATTTTTTTTGTTTTCAATCAACTATTGTTTTGGTTTTCATCTAATTGTATTCTCCTTTAGCAGTCATTAAGAATCATGGTTGCATAAGCACACACACACACACACACACACACACACACACACACACACAGTATTCACAATGTTCCCTCTTGACCAACAAGGCCTGCTGGTGAAGTGACCTGCAACGGCAGAGCACTCGTCTCCTCGGGCAGAGTCTTCCGGCAGAGCCCTGGTCCTCCACAGCTGACTCCATCACTCAGTCCCAGGTGCCCTTGTCTGGCTCCATGGGGCCGGGTGACATCATCGTCACCCCCCTCTCCCCTCTTCCCTGCTGTCTCTAATGGAGGCCCACAACTGGCGAAGGGGCCTTGTGAATAATTTAGGAGCTCTGGTGCACTTTATAACCTGGCCTGCAAGGCTAGCCGGGACATTCTCCCTAAGTGCATTAGTATAATAGTCAGGGAGGAAACTAGCCTTTATTGACTAATATAATCAATAACTGTGCTTCTCTTTGCTGCTGAGTCCCTGGAGGTTGGTGTGTGTGTGGGATGATGGACCAAACTACCAGAAAACACTCCTGAGGAAAGAAAAAATAAACTCACATAATTACACTTTGAGGAAAATTGTTTTATCCCTGATTCTCTGTGAAAATGATGCACAGATGCTGCCTGTATGAATAATTGGAGTGATTTTATTCACTCATTCACTTCTTGACTTAGCTGAGTGAGGAGCCATCTGTAACAATCACAAACATAATTTCCCCATGGCAAAGGCAAAGAGACGGCTCAGACTACACACATTATGCATCTGAGGTGGCCAGTTTTAACAAGGAAAGAGCTCTATAATCAAGTAAGCGCGGCCACATTTTAGAGAGGACAGTGACGTGACGAATTATCCAAGGCTTCTTGAGTAAGATGGGAACCTTCAAAATATTCATTCAGAGGAGGAGTTCACCTTCATGAGGTGAAAGCCGAGTGAAAAAATGACTCCATTTAATTTACCAAAGTGCTTACTCAGCACAGTTAACACACTTGTTAACATTGTTGGGAATAAGCAACACAAGAGTGTGAGTGAGTGTGTTTGTACTGATACATATTTGATTTTTCTTTTCTCATATTATCCTGAGAAGCAGTTCTGTTTCCCTTATAATAACGCCATTAATATGAACAATGTGGATACAGATTTCCTCTCCTCTTGTAATGACAGTATATGGTTATGTTGTTAGGCCACATGATGTGTGTTTATGTTGGTGTGAGGGTGTCTATGTTTGATTTATGGCTTTTGTCTGATTTATGTTGTATTTTGTTTTGCTATATTTTTCATTATCATTCATGTTTATTATTGTTAATGTGTAGCTGCTTGAGGCACCGCAGACACCAGAAGGTCCCCCAAACTTGTTTTTAATTCCCTGTTGATATGTTTTCATTATATCATATTTCAAGTTAGCCTCATTCATTATCATTACTCTGGAGTCACAAAACCAATCCTGTAGTTTTCTAAAAAGATAAATGCTGATCTTCCTGGTGATGCTTGTGAAAACCTTGAATTCCTTACTGCTTATATTATATACTGCTTATAGTTATATTTGATATTTCCAAAATCTCGACAACAAATGACAACTTCAAGCTAATTTTGTTATAACACAACAAAAATCTGAACGTATTATTGTGTATGAAAATGTGAAATAATGGAAGTTAACCATATATAGCACAGACACAAAGACAAATATAAGTAATACTATAGACAGCATTTTAGCTCTGGTTTATGTTATACAAACTGAGGAAGAACTAACATCATTTTCAGCCATCATCTTTGTTTCAAAGAGTCCATTTGGGGAATGGCTCAAATTTCAATCTGGATATATACGTTCAAAGCAGTGGTTAGTGTTTTTAAATGACTTTCTGTGTTCCAGGCTGAAATATCTGAGCAAATAATTAAACATTTTTGGTCCCTGGTGGATGAATCCTGCTGACCTGGGTGATCCTTTCCCTCTAGTGCCACCATGAGGTGGACATTTGTGGGTTTGAGCGATTTGTCTTGACATCTACTGGATCAGCTACTGTAAAATTTGGTTCAGACACTCATGATTCCCACAAGATGATAATAACTGTGACGATTCCCTTTTGCTTTATCAAAGTTTTTGGCTGGAAGCACTTCAACGACATATATGGGGGGGAACATATGGTCTCAGAAATCCTCAATTAAACATTATTGGATGAAATTCTATGATTGAATACAGAAAAATGCAAAAATAGTAAGTAATGATTTCTATCATGCCCGCTGGTGCACCTAGGGATTCGGGCCAAGGTCCAGTGGCTGACTGCCTCTGTCGGTCTGTGTCGCATGCTGACAACAAAGGAGACGGCCAAGTGACCCCAGAGGTTGATTTACAGTGTGTCAGCAGGAGCAGAAGTGCATCCTCTCCCCTCCTCCCAGCACACTGAGGATTTATCACAGCTCAGAGGCAATGTATGCCAGGCAGCCTGACTCACCAAACAGGTTAGATTACAACACACTGTCGACAGCAGGACACAGATCGACAGGGGCAGTCAGCCACTGGACCTTGGCCCGAATCCCTAGGTGCACCAGTGGGCATGATAGAAATCATCTCTGAAGACCAGCCATTCTGGATGCTCACATGACTTGGGAGTTATTATTTTTCACAATGTTTAAATATATTTATTAAAAAGCAACAAAGCAAACCTTTAAAACTACACTGCTGCATTACATGACTCATTAACCATCCTATAGCATTTGTCATCACAGAAAGAACTAATGTACTAACAAAACTCTATTCACAGCACTTGATTCATGAGCAGTCTTGCTCTCATTATTACTGATCTTGTGAATCAAAACACAAACACTGGTCCAGTTCCCTCTAAGTAAAACAGTGCGATATAACCTGCGATAGTTATGGTGTGTGACAACATGAAGTTAATAGCCCTTTAGTAATTACTATATTGCACAGTGATGTTGGGTTGAATGCAGGGAACAAACTATTGGTGCTTCAGTCAGTATGATAACCCTAATGTGAACATCAAGATGGACTGTACGTGACCACTGCTGAGGAATAATGATAACTGGAGCCGGGTTAGAACTATTTAAAGAGAAGATTAAGATTTGTTTTATTCTAAAATGAGTCCATTGAGGGCAATATCATGCAAATCTGTTCGGAACATGTCTAATAATGTTTTTCTGCAGCGCTGGTAAGGGATCTCTGCACAGCCAGTACAGACTCCAAAATGGTCTCATAGATTAAAGAAATTGCTGATTTTAATACTTGTTATCTCTATCTCTAATCCAAAGCTCTGATTGGTCGATTGTTTCTCTAACCAGTGTGGAACCAGCCTACAAAAACACCCCAATCACATCAGAAAATGCGACTCCTAGATCCCTATTTGAAATACAAATTTGACTTCTGTACCTTGTGTTTAGCACTGGGGGTTTTCTACGTTAATACCAACCAGGGGACAAACTACTCCTGCCTTTAAAAGCACGTCATTGGCTGCTTTTGTCCTGTAAGAAAGTCACTAGTACGTTGAAACTGTGGGATCAAATCCCCAGAACTCGTGTAGTAAAGGCCAGTGGAAAAATCTCAGTTGGGGAAGCGAATAACCAACAGTCCTCGCATCCCTGCAACCACACAGTTCTCTGAACGGGCTCCAGTGGAGCTGCTCAGTGGCCAAAAATAATCTCTGAGGGCTGAAACAAGATGATAACTTCTTTTTGTCTCCCCAAAACAATAACTCTTGCCAAGGCATGTATGTAGTACAGTTATATAGTGGCTTTTTTGTATAACTTGACTTAATTTTTGTGTTTGTGTATTTAGGCTGTTGTGTATAACACAGTAAATAAACTTTCTAAAGATGTTTTCCTGTATGTTAGAAGTTACAATGAGCAATGCTGTCTTGAAAAGTCATTTTTAACCAAACAAAAAATTGATGATGGGGATTTTTTCCATTTTCTATTCTATTTCTATTTAGTAGCTGTTCGGGAGTTTTCAATCATATCACATGACCACTACTGAGTTGTCCTGGAATAGTACATTTTCACATTGTTTGCTTTGCGGACCTCTCGCCTATGATGGCTGCTGATGAAGCGCATGTAATATAATTGAACGCTCCAGCAGAGCTGTCGAAGGAACCCTCAGGTGAGTTCTCAAGCAAGTTAATATTAAGTTAATATGAGCAAGAAGACCGTAAAGTCTTCTGATGAAGACCATGTGATGTGACCAAAAGCTAAAGAATAAAAAATACAGTTAACAGAAGGTGATATTTTTTTAGTCAAATGACTTACAGCACTCATTATGGAGTACAGGACACATAATAGGCACACAAATACATTTCATATAGGAGACATACAAGTGACACTGTATTTCAAAATATCCTTACTCTCACAACTCAGTGCCTTTGGAAAGAAAACACACCACTCTCCTGTCTGTGACAATTCCACAAACATGCCATGTAGTGTAACCGTGCAGAGAAGATGGCCTCCTGCTCACCACTCAAACCGTACACGGAGAGGTTAAGGTGGTCCGGAGAAAATCCGATTCACACCTGGCTCAAGCACTCCAGCGTTCAGGCCACAATGGGAGCCTTTCTTTCCTTCATGTGACACTGAGCGTCCAAGGTCAGTAAAGTTCAGGAAGCACATGATTTTTATTTGAAAATCTATAAATTGTGAAAATGAATGCCCCTGTGTTTATTTGTGCTTCACTCCACTCTCAAGCCCAGAGGCCTCATTCTGCTTGCCAGCTGCCAACCTATTAGCACCCCACAGAAACCTTAACAGTGCTGCCACGGGCCGGCTGTTTGTTTGACTTTGTCATATTGGATTGAAACACGCAGACTTGGTGGACGAAAGGTGAGAATGGGCATTGACTCATTTTGAAGGGTGCACTTGTTAAATCTCTGGCCATCTTGGACAATGTTTAGACTGGGAGGGAGTTCCAAACTTTTTGAGTCTGGACTTGGATGATCCGCTTGTGGGTGAGATCTGTATTGCTGAAATACTGAGAGGTCTGAAGCCAAGCTTTGCATTCTTTCTGGACCTCAGCGCTGACTCGCAAATTCATTTAATGGGGAGAGCTTGAATAAACATGGAAAAAGACAGAAGCATTTAGGTTTTAAGGACACTGAAATGTGCTTGAATACATAAACATTTTCAAATTGTATTCGCAGAATGTGTGTTAAAGGTCACAGGAGAACGTAAGGCCATCAAGTGTGCATGATTGTACACTCTACCCAACGTTTATCATTCAACAGCAGTCATGCAGATAGTCTTGATTTTATTTAGTCCTTCATATGTAGGACTTGAGATATTTGCCTGTGACGACACTATAAACAAATACAACACAGGTGAATTTAACTACTTTCTACCAAAGAAATAGTTCCTCTGAAAACTGAATGAACTAGTTCCAGACAGAAAAGTAATTTAATTGATTTAAAGACGATTGTATTGCTTCTGTCAAAAAAAAGTCCATTAGATTCTACAATTGGAACTGTGTCCATATAACTCTGCAGCCTTCTTAAGATTAGCCTGCTTAGCATTATAATTCACATGAAACTGATCATTTCCATTGATGATGATAGGAAACAAGGAGAATAGGGCTTTGGGAGAACTGATAGTGACATTTGCTGCCATTCATCTTTAGATTTACTTCTTGACTTTGTGGACTTCTTTCTACGGACTGATATGATTGGACGTGGCCCCAGCTGCAGTCTGCTTATCACAAATGACAGGCCGTAGAATATCGGGATTGATCAGAATTGAGTGTTCGACAAAGCCAATACGGTTTAACCATGCTCACTATCTTAGTTGAGCGTGTTAGCATGCTAACATTTGCTAATTCTCATTTAACACAAAGCTGAGGGCAATGCCTCTGTTATTCGATTTTTTGGTGATTAACCAAACAAGGTTACTCAGTTCCAAGAATCTAAGACCAAACCTAGAACCTGAGCTGGTCTGCACAGTACTCAGTCAAATCAGGACAAGTAGGGTCCTGGTTTTCAGTAGGTCTGGGATCTTGTAGCCTATATGTTTGTATGTCTAATGCTGAGGTGAAGCCCAGCAGACTCTCTATCAGCTCTGATCACTTGGTCTGTCATTCTCATCACAGAAGAAAAGTGTAGAGTGTGCAGGAAAAATTTATGTATTGCCCACAGTTGTTCATTAATTGGTGGTGTAGCAATGTGCTGCTTGTGAAAGACATCTTTCCAGATACCACAAGGGTTGAGTGATGAAATGTTTTGGACGAACTGACCCTTTAACCATTATTAAAGTCACAAGCAAATGCAATGTTTCAGTGTTCATTTGCTGAGTTGTTTCAAAGTGCACAGCCACTACACTATGTTCAATTTTCCATCATAATAAATGTCACACAGCCGAATCTTTGTCAGAAAGGCCAAACAGTGTTCCAGGCAGCTGCAAGTGTATGGTTTGGAGCCCCGCACAGGAGGAATCCGTCTTGTAAACTGATATGGCTGTCCAGTCATGACCTCAGCCTCCAAGTATGAATTCTCAGCATGATCTGTGGGTTTAAAAGCACCGGCTTTGCAGGATAACTGAGACTAATTATCATGTGTCTCTGTGGAAAACAGAAGGCTCAGAGCTGGACAGATAAAAGGCATGTGCTCTTAAGGTGTCAGCATTACTGCGTGTGTCATTATGTCAGGTAGCAGGCCCACAGCTTAGATTCTTAGATCAGTGTTCTCATACAATTTTGCATTATATAACTGAACTATCAAAGTATGGTTTGGCTGTGTCTCTACTTCACAAGACAGTGAAAGCACCACTGATCTTTTATGTGGAACTTGCTCCTCATATTTCACTGTATGAACCCTGTGCATGAACTACAATAAACCAAAACTCCCAGAGTGCCAGATAATGATTTCCCCTTTTCAGCAGCGGATGATTTCTGGTCTGTGCCTATACATCAACAGATGTACCCAAGCTGTTCTCCGACAGGCCTTCAGGAGTGATGGCCTTGTGATGTACACAGCGATTCACGCCATGCAGATGGTCTTGTGTGGTGAAGCTCTCCTTGCTTCCCCCTGGGAGGACTGATAGCAGTGCCTGGTTCCCCCCAGGGTATCAGCTGTGAATAGGTTAAAGTGATAATAGCTCCCACTCTGCCCTGTCCATTAGCTTTCAATACTTGTGGCTTGATTTGATTGGCGTAGCTTATATGAGAAGTGTCTTACAAGTATGAACAAGCTCATGAGCTTGATCAGTGTCACAATGCTCAATTGAAGGAGATGGCATTGCATTTCCTGAAACTTGAGTAAACATTCAACAAAATAGCTTAGCTAAATCAAACCTGAAAAGAAATGTCAAATTACTCAACTTTTTAAAAAAAAAAAAAAAAAAAAAAAAAAAAAAAAAAAAAAAAAAAAAAAAACACCCAAACCCTGTGTTGCAGTGAAGCTCTACCTACCCGTTTCATCTAAAACCCAAATTATGCAGGTGTTCAATTTGTGTAGGGGCCAGTGTGATTTGGCTTCCACAGGGCAAGCGTAGGCCACTGCGTTGTGTATACTACTGGAAAAAACTAACAATGCCGAGTTCAGATGACAAGACAGAGCAGATAGAAGTGCATCTGACAGTGAAAACTAAACCTTTACTTGAGCAGACACCTAGAAGCAGTCTTAGAGCAGCCCCTAGCGGTGAGAAAAGTCCATGACAAGCAAATCTCTGGTCAGAACCATTTAATAGAAGCTTTAAGAACAAGACATTTAAGAATGTAAAATCAGTTAAAAAGGTATTGCTGTACATTTTACACATCACTGCCACGCATTAAGAAACCATCCCATTTAAAAAAAAAAAAGCCACAGGACCATTCACCTTGCTGATCATTAAGCATGACACAAGTTTTAGATTTGCAGCTGCTTAGCAGTTATGAAAGCTTATAAAACTGACTTGGTGATTGTTACTGTGGCATAATTTGAGTGCAGAATCAAATATTGTGTTCAAGAATGAGTCAAGATTTCAGTCCAAACTAGTGTTAAGTTGCAGACAATGTGAAGAGTGAGTTAGGTGGCATTACAGTAGTCTCTGGTAACTGAATCTTTGAGTAAACGTTTGATAGGCACATGATCATCATGACACTAGGTTCATGGTCCTGCACTGCCATTTTGTGGCGCTCAGGATGTCTGAGGGGCCAGCTTTCAGAGTAGAGCAGCAGAAAACTAAAACTTGTAGCATGCTTTGCAAGATAGTCAGTACAAGTACACAATGTCAGTTGGTTAAACATGCACACCCCGATGTGGTCCTTAGTTGTGCCAATACGTCAGTAATGTTTAAGTTATAACTGTACAAGGTCAGCACACGGTGCCAGACATGTTTGCAATCTCACTGGGTGAGCTGCTTTGCAAGGTCCTTCACCACTGAAGACTTGAGCTGAGAGATAGTGGCAATCCTCATCTGCTTTGAAGTAGAGTACTTTCCCTTAATGGCCTGCAAGAACAGATTGAGGGAAATACAAGATTAGGCTACTGACCAGTGGCAAGACTCTTCAGTTAGGAGTCTCACAGAGCATCTACAGATCCAGTTTAAAAAAAAAAAAAAAAAAAAAAAAAAAAAGTCTTGCTCCAGGAGATTTGTTTGAATTTGAAAGGTTACTTACCATGTGTTTTGTCTGTCCCTCGTTCACTTTCACAACATTCTTGGCAATGTGTGCCATCACAGGAATCAAACTCTCTGCTGTGTAGTCCATGTAGTGCTGCAGTGTCACATCCTGAGGACACATTTCAGAACGTCATCCTCAACATTATGAGGAGCTGCATCTAAGCCATTTGGCCCAATATATATATATATCCATCCATATACATACTCTAAGAAAAGTTGTGCTCTCAGAAGCTGCCAGTGATTTAGAAGTGAAACTCACCCAGTCACCAGCATCCAGGATTTTGAGGGCAAGAGCCAAAGCAGCACTTGCTACCATGGAAGGTGGGAAGTGAACCATCTCATAGTCAACCATAGTGAGCTCCAGGAGGTATTTTGCAAGGGTGTGTTGCTCAGCAGTTACCTGAAAGGAGTAAGGGGGGTGTTAGTGGCTGGTAAATGCATACCCAAATCTAGTTTTGGCTGTATCAAGATGCAGCGACTAACCTCATAAATCTTTGATGCCCTTCTGAGGAACTGCAGGGGAAGAGGGCGGCCTAGTTGGAACTTGAGCACGCGGAGGATCGTCATCTCCATGTCTCTGATTTGGGCAGTGGTGTAGGCCCTGTCCGTCACGTAGGCAAAGTCTGAGATCTCAGGAGGATACATCTCCTCATATTTGGAAGCGAGGAACATGGCAGTCACACCAACCAGCTGCAGCTGCTTCTTGGGGACTGGGTGGTCCTAATGGAGGTAGGATTATGCAGATTTTAGAAACAGGGGTGGCACATAGCATAAAGACTATGCAGTGATGACAGTTTCAGAGAAGTAATTGACAGGCTCAAATTGGAAAGTCACACACCTGAAGAAAGCGGTCAATGATTCCCACAGTCATGTACATCGTCTCCTGCAGCAGACGGAACTTAAGGTTCACCTGCACTAGCCAGTCAATGAGAATGGCCCGCATGTTACCAGTCACCTCCTGACCTTGCAGATAAGTGGATCTGACGTTCTGCTCAACCTGAGACAGGAAACCAAAGATGAGTACAGGAATCACACACACTATAGCTTGACAAAAAAAAAAAAAAAAAAAAAAAAAAAAATAGATGCTTGCCTCAAGCTGTCGGAGATACTTGTAGATGTCCTTCACATATTCACTGCAGAGCATGGGGTTGTCATAGTCGTCGGCATCCACGTCCCTGATGGCAGTGTGAAGGATGACGTCTGAAAATGCTTGACAGAGGTCTGCAGGCTCACAGCCAGAGGTCTCCATGGGCGTGGGGGACGCTGGTTCAGGCAGGACCTGGAACAGTAGAGATACCAATGCAGTGTTTAAACAAACTGAAACACCACACCCAGCAGTGCAGTACCAAATAATGGCCAGATAACTGTGGCCTACAACTCACCTGCACCTCAGGCTCAGGTTTAACTGGAACAACATTTTTTGGTTTTGGTTCAACAGCCGCTTTTTCAACTTTGGTGGTAACTTTGGTCTTCTTGGTGGCCTCTGTCTTGACAGTCTAAGACGAGAAAGTAAAGTCAGAATTAAACTCACAAAAGGTTAAACAGATAAGCTGAAGTCTAAACACTGGTTACTCTTAAACGCAACTTCTTGCAGACGTGCAGTTTACAGAAATGATTGAACATGTAAAGAACCGCTCACTGCTTTTTAGACTTGATGCAAATTAAAACTCAAACGCAACACCAACATTAGCCGCTCGGTGTTGAGAGCATGCATTAGCAGGTCTGAAATGCACCACTACGAACTGAACCTGAGAGGAAGCTGCATAGTTTATAGCATCATTAGCTCCTTTTACCTTCTTCTGTGCTTCTTTGTTAACTGCGATGTTTCCGATCTCGCCCAGCGCCGCTCGAGGCTTCAGTGAAGGCCCGGTCACCGAGCAGGCCTTTCCAGCGAGGTCAGTCCTGGTAGAAGCCAAGCGGTTCTGAGGGGAAAATAAGAGCAGTCAGCCTTAAGGTGCATCGCTTGTTTTTAGTTTAGAGTTTGTTGGTTTTCCGTCGACTTCTTATTATAGAACGGTTGCGCGAGACCAAACCCCACAGCGGTGCACGAGCGCATTTGACATAATAGGCATTTAAAAAAAAATATTATAAACACATTTGCAGTCATAATTAACAAAAGAAGAAATTAGAAATAGCTTAAAGTGCTTACTCTGGTTACTCGAAGAGCCATTTCGAAATGTGTGTCGCTTCAACAAACAGACGGCGCCTCGTGAGAGAGAAAGATGCGGTGCAGCTTTAGAGCTTCAGCGTCCGGGTTTTAAATCATCGCTCGCTGCAAGCTGATTGGCTGGGTCTCGATTTCTCCGATGATCTGATTGGTCGAGCGAAGCTGTTTCAAATGCGTTCCCTAGACAACCGGTGATCACGTGGTTTATAGATTTTTTTGTTCACTTCCTTTTCCTGTTACTTCCTGCTTACTTTCTGAAGCTTATGCACTGTTGTGTTTTTTTCCACAAGAGAGCAAAATAATAAGCACGTTTATTTGCTTAAAAACGTTTATGTGTTTGAATGTCAAAACACTTGAAAATGATGTGAAGCTATGGTATGTTGTGAGATACAACTTAGCAACCCTATTAATAAACCTCAATGTGAGAAGCATTGCCTTATAGATGTATATAGCTTTTCAGCACACAGCCCTTCTTTTCTATTATGCAACTACAGAATGTCTTAACTCATGTACTCTGCTATAATAGAACTGATGCAAGTTCAAGGAGGCCTGTGGCTTGCAGGCCTGCCAGCCTTGAGAACTTTTCATCTTGTGTAGTGGCCTGGAAGACATAATGTGCAAAATAAATCACCATAATTACCAGGGTAACCCAAATGAGCTATTTGCAATCAAACATTTATTTAATATTTATTTAGTATGCACTTTGCAGTTGTATTTTCTGTTTGGAGGATCACGATGTGGAGCTCCTAACCCACTGACCTCAAAATGTGGATCATATTAAACTCAAGCTGAAAAGCCTTTAAAGTATCAGTCGGGTAATTATACATGATCTGGTGCTTGCTACTGAGTTTTATTGTATCGTTGTCTGTGTTTTGTATTTATTTTCTTTGCTGAGTTTCCTGCATTTGTATAAAGGTCCATTCTATTGTGTATACTTGTTCCCATAAGTTTAAACATGAAAGAAAGCATGGAGTAAATAACCAAAGAAATGAATAAAAAATGAATATGATTTAGTATCAGCAAAGATGCTACCAGATTTATGCTCTAAATGATCAGGATAAAAACACTTTTATCTGTGCCCTGTAGAAATACCAAAACAGTCACCATCCAGGTATGATGATCCCATACTTTGAAGGCTCATTTCATTGAACTAACAGGACAAAGAACAACAGATAGAGTGAACTAGCACCCGAAGCCTAATATTGAATGTACAGAAACACTCGGGGAAATTGAAGTTTACGGGGAGCATTTGAAGGCAACATATGTTTTCGGTCTATGTTGTCTGCACGTATCTTTCTTGATTACATGAACATTAACTGTGAGTTAGACAACAAGCTGTGGTCTGTCTACTTGGCGGAAGAAGCGGGTTTAATGCTCTGTAATACCCTGAAATGTTTTATGGCTATTCTCCCACTCCTGCTGCCTTCCAATCAGAGGGTCACAATTTCCGTGACGTCCACCGGAAGAGGAGAGGACGCAAACGCACCACGTAAAGCAAAACAGATGCCACCACAAATCAGCGATAGAGGACGTCAACGAAATTAGCCGAAGGTGCTCCCAGGCGGAGTGGAGTCTGGTGAGAAGACTGAAAGGAAAGGCTCGAACAACGACCTACCTAGACGGCCCTAGTTTGTTGGCTCCAAGATAAATCTACTTGTTCTGTGAAACCGAAAAGTTTGAAGAAAAACCGACGTTTCTCTATCATAGAAGGTAAGTTAACCTCGTTAGTTGAGCCACAGCCAGCTAGCTGAGATGGCTGTTGGAGAAGTTTCTGAAATGAACAGTGAAACACTATCAAACAATCTGAAAGTTATGGTTTAATTGAAAGCAATTACCGTGGATGTTAATGTAACAATCTTACTTGGCTGTCTTAGCGAGGATTAAAGAAATGATCCGTTTAGTTAACACGTGTCGATGGAAACTTTCCTTCTCAACCTAACGCGAAATTATATGCAATTTTCGCATGTTATAACAACTAACGTTAGAAAATAATAAAGCCATAACTTTAACGTGTTTGTTTCTTTCAACACCGACCAAACTAATAATAAAGTCGGTCAGTATTTAACTTGGCTAACATTGATCTGTTAGCAGCGTCTGTAGACTTGTTCCAGTGAACGGTGTCTTGTAGGCTAATTACCAAGGTTTTCCAATTTTTTGTTGTGTCCTCTCAGTCGTTTCGATTCACCCACGTATTCCGCATGATGATACTCAAAAAGGCCCTTTGTTATAAGTTCATGTCAAGACACCCAGTTCGACTGTGGTGGGAACAAAAACAAAGAACAGACAAAAGCAACAACAGAGCTAACGGTGCCCTGCTAGCTAACCCCAGTCATGCTAACATAAGCGAGATCACGAGTATCTGCTCACACGGTTATTGCGGCTAGCTGTCGTTAGCATGTGAACAATTGGACTAAAACATAACGCTACTGTTCAACTAGGCTTTGTGTGTGTTTTTTAAAACTAGAAGCAGACATAACTGGACTCAGAAGCGACAATGTCTATGCTGTTTGCTGTCGTGTATCATAGTTTTCTTTTTTTCTTTTTTTAAAGCAAGACGTTAGCAGCAGCCATTAGCCTGCTAGCATGACTCAGTGGATTTGTGGAAGTGGCACAGCTGTGGCCCGGTGTTTGTCAGGAAGCAAACGAGGACTGCAGACGAGATAAATGCTATTGATTTGCTTAAACCACCTCTATTGAGCATGTTAAATCGGAGATGAGGTTATTGAGCCTCTGGTCGATGTAATCCCGGTCGAGGGTTTGATGTTGGCATGCTCCAAGTATCTTGGGGTCGGTGAGTGATTTTGGCTTTTGTCTGGGTGATAAACGTGCACCACTCTGCATGCGATCTGTAGGTGTTGTGCTGAATTTTGTACCCATGTCAGAATGAGCTCCCACGAGTCTCCTGCCCATTCCAACACGATCCAAACTGTGGAGGATGGGTATGGTGGACCTCTGTCTTTATAATGTGTTTCCTCCTTTGGGTTAGGAAGCTGATGGTGCAGACACTCACTCTGACAAGGATACAAATAGTGGCACCAGCTCTGTTTGCGGGACTCTCGAGGTTGTCTATAAATAGATGTGTTCACAGCCTTACTGTCCTGAGGAAACATGCGTGTGTGTGTGCGCGCGCCTTTGAGATCACAGTGTCACATTGCACTCCTGTGACAGAGGAAAGCCATCGTACACATGTCCATGTACACATGTCCATGTGAGCCTGGAGCTGCATGCAGTCTGCAGGCTCGCACACACACACACACACACGTGAAGGTGCAGATTGTGGTGGTGTAGTGATGATAGTTTTAGGGAGAGGAGGAAAGATCTGGTGCAATTCACTGGAGCCTGAACTTGGTGATGTGAATACTTCCCTTCTTAGTTCCCCAGTGTTTTACCAATGATCATGAACAGCCTCACCCCTTTAGTGATAGCCTCACAACTTCCTTTAATGTTATTATGAGGCTGACGCAAGTTTGTGTTTGCATGAGTAACTTTGGCAAGAGAAGAGGGGACTGGTACTCTGTGCACTAACTTGGTAACTGTGTCAATATTGGCGAAACATTCTGGTTTGTAGACCTGCATGTTTTCCCCTGGAGGCATTTTTGACAAATATAAACATGTTTTCTTTCTGTTTTTTGTTTTTGCAAGACCTTATTTAACAAAAGAAGCTCTCAATGAATTGAATGTTGTCTAAACATCAGCAGCCAAACAGGAGTTTTGCTCAAATAAAATAGTCCAAAAATGATATGAAAAAGCAATAACCACAGCCTATAGTCTTAATCAATGAAGACCAAGAAAGCTGTTTGCATTCAACATATGTGAACCAAGATAGGACACAAGCATACCCCACCTGATGACACCTGAGCCATCTCTTTCTCAGATAAAGGCTGTTAAATTTGAGTTAAAGTTTCAAAAACGCTGATAAATGATAATTATTTTCTTACATATACTGATTCCAAAGTTCAGAATAAAGTTGCATGCTGTGGTCTGAAATTGGCAGACTGCAAATCTGACAGGCACTTAATGCCAACTTCCTGTTTTCACTCTGCAGCAAAATAAGTATTTAGGCTGTCGTGTCTTAAATCGCAAGATTATCTCATCATTCAGGCGAGTCTTTAGTAATACAGGCAACTACTGAAGGAGACAGTGGTCCCTGTGAGTGGGTCTCTGCCCCTTTACTGTGATGTTTGATGCCCTTGTGCAAATTAGAATGTAATTTTGTGTTAATTGCATTAAGTAGCCCAGCAGCTTAACAAGCCAAAGCCAGACGTGAGCATGTGTTTATAGGTGATAGTGATGTTGAGCTGTCACTAAACCTGTTGATAATTGTTGCTCAGTGATGCATCGTGTGGTACACGTGCATTAAGCTGAGTTGAGCCAGAGGTGAGTGAGATTTAGTAGGCAGACAAACTGCAGATAGGACTTAAAGAGCTCTGTCTTGGTCTGTGAATTACAGACACTCACTCGTTTGCTGCAGAAAATGACCCAATCAAACACCATTAAAGCAATTTTTGTAAAACACCCAGTAAACATTTTAATGGTGTTTCACTGGCAGTTGCATAAAATGGAGAAAAGCAGGAAATTCCCCAAATTTGCGACACATTCTGTGAATGTTTGACATTTACTCAGTAATTGACAATTCATTTGTTATAAGTGTTGTTGCCAAAGTGGTTAATTGACTAACCGCTTCAGCACTAATGACATCTCTCTGTGAGCCAGTGTGTCTGTGGAACAGATTATGAATCATCTGCACACTGAGCCATTTGAATAGTTTTTGAACAGCTGAAACTGTTGTACCCACACAAGCACGCATCACTCCAGCGTGTGTCTTTTGTTTGTGCCTCCAGGTCAGCTCAGCAGGTGGCAGACGTCGCGATGGCCCAGGAGACCAATCAAAGCCCAGTTCCCATGCTCTGTCCCACCGGCTGTGGTTTCTATGGCAACCCTAGGACTAACGGTATGTGCTCTGTTTGCCACAAGGAGCACCTGTCAAGGCAGAACAATGGAGGAGTCAGTTCTTTGAGTGCTTTGGGTAAGACCTGCTGTGTCTGTCAGTTTTTTTTTGTTTGCACATGCACATAGGACAAAACCCTTTAACCCCTGTGTCTGACTGTCTCACGTGGTGAAATTTCTCCCTCAGGCAGCAACAGTGGGCCCACAGCTGAGGCTTCTGCCATCCAGAGGTTAGAGGCCACCTTGAATAATGCTGCAGCTGCTGCAGTCGCTGCTGCAGAGGTGGCAGCTGAGGCCGCCGCCTCTGCAGAAGCTGCTGCCACCGAGGCTCTCAGGTGAGGGGATCCACCACCAGGGTTTATTATACTGCCCCAAACAAAGCTCGTGAAGTTTTGAAATGGGAAGCTGGGTACATAATATGTCCCCAGGCACCATTAAGGCTGAAACAGTACATCCCTTGTAGTAACTCATGAGTGTGCCTTCTGCAGATTAAGACAGTTGGGTATATGGAAAATACGGTTATGTAATTAATTTATTCTCCTGAAATGTTGCTTTTTTTTTTTTGTTAATGTCGCCCTGTTTGTCCTTCACAGTTCAACAGCCATTTCTGTAACACAACAGATGACTGAGATGAGTCTCTCCAGTGAGGAGAAAGGAGCATCAGGGAGCAAAGCAGAGCTCACAGAGCCAGGTCGGTACCAGATATGGACTTGCTTTTCATCACAGAGGATGTAGACTGAGTTACACCAACACACTTACAGGCATCATTACAGTGTAATGCAGTCCTGCCAGAAATAGCATGTTGATGCTTACAATATAATGTTCAGCTTTAGTTTTCACTGTCTGAGAGATCGTCTTTACAGCAGGGCGGTAGCCAGTATATATCCAGCGAGATGATAAAAATTTACTGAGGAATCTTTTACTTTAATATCTCTGTTCTGTATTTCATTTCTCATGACAATGCTGTACATCAGCAAGCAGGATTGCTTCACGGCAATATTGTCAGAATGTCAATTATTTGGCTATTTTGATATTACGGTGCGCTCTGTGACCTGTGACCTGTGTAGGTTGGTAAGAGATACTTTACTGAGTCAGCTGCTTTTCTTGTGCACCCTCAGTGTTGACACAGCCCACATCCTCAGCCTCCCATCCCTCCACTGCTGGCAGTGAGGACTCCAAAGCCCCAGAACCCCCAAAACCCAAGAAGAACCGCTGCTTTATGTGCCGTAAAAAAGTTGGCCTTACAGGTAAGACATGTTACAGATAACCATTATAACGCCATTCGTAAATGTCCATCAGCAGTCACTGGTGTGCTGGTGTTCTTCTGGGGTTTTTTTGTAACTTGATTCTAAATATGGTAATTTACTAATTTATAAGGCGAAGTGTTGGTTGGTGTTCAAACTGGAACAATGACTGTGGCTGGACCATGATATTGCTCTGGGTAGCAGCCGTGTAAATCACCTGTTAACATCACGTTGTTGCAGTGTTCCTTGATCTTGTTGGGGATGTTTTGCCGTTGATTTGACTCGGCCTGTTTTTTTTTTTTTTCTGCCATGGCACTTCAGGTTTTGACTGCCGCTGTGGGAACCTGTTCTGTGGACTTCACCGTTACTCTGATAAGCATAACTGTCCATACGACTACAAAGCTGAAGCTGCGGACAAGATTCGCAAAGAGAACCCTGTGGTTGTTGCCGACAAGATCCAGAGAATATGAAGAGGACTCTCAGTTTGACTTTGAATACTGGGAGTGATCGGCCTTTAACAATGGACTTGAGCCCTACCTGCCTCCTGAAGGACCTGTTTTTTCCCCTTCTTTGTTACATATTCAGGACTTTTCTCCCCCAGTGCATGAAAGTTCATGTATATTTTCAGCTTCCATTCTTCTTTGTGTGAGTTTAACACTTGTGGAGGGGTGTATTGAACAAATAGTGTGTATGTGAAATTGTGAGTCCATTTCATGAGAAGTGACTGAGGAAGAGAAAAAAAAGTCATTGCCCTTTTAAAAAATACTGTTGATGGCTGCCCAGTCGTCTTGAGGTCGCTTGAACTCTGCCCGCAAAGCGCCTGGAAATGTGGGCGTGTTTGGACACTGCTGTTGGCTGATGGCGCCCTTCAGCCACGCTTGCTCTCTGCTGGCTTGAGTAGCAAAATGGATATTGTTTTTCTTTTTCTTCTTTTGGTCAGAGTGTAACCCTCCTTACTTGACAGACTTGACGCCCTGGTTAGTTTTTATCAACCTGAAATGCTTCTCTGTGCCGCTGGAATTTCGTCCACTCTGGCCCCACCCGCTCATTGACACGCAGCTCAAACATATTGCAAAAAGACTTTGAAGAAGAGACTTTGTTGCTAGCCCTTTCTTGCTGGCTCATATTCCTTCCCTCCTGTATGTTTGTGTGGGTGTGCGGCACTAGAAACACAACACAGACAGTTTACTCTTCTTTCTCTCCCGTTGGTTCTGGGCTGAATGCTGTGACCCGCTCTGTGTCTGACCTGGACGGCAGGCACGTGGACTTCCTGCTTTTTAGGTCTTTAAAACCATCCACTGAAGTCACGTTTGTTTGTTCTATTTTGTTTAATTTTTTTTTGTTTTCCAGAAAAGTGGTATGTATGCTGTGTGTTTTTGTATGACAAGTAGCCTAAGCTTGTATTAATTTTTTTGCCTTTGGAAGGGTTTAGCTCCACTAATATTTTCGTCTTTTACTTCACTATTGAGTGTTTTCTTCTATTTTTAATGTGAGCTGATACATTTACAACGTTGGGAGTGTTTGACTGTTGCATACTGTGCATCAAACACAGGTGTGTGTTTGTCGGAGTAGGTGTGGACAGCTGGTGTGTGAGTTTCGTTTGAGGCTATGTGGCTGTGTGCCGCGGTGACTTAGTGAGACCTGTGGTCGTAGGTTATTAATGATTTTCAGTTTCTGTCGAATTTTGGTCTGGCTGCCTAATCTGTTTGGTTTGTTTTTTACCCCTTAGTTATGCAAGTTTGTACAAACATCTTTATTTATATACTGCAGTGCGCATAATCCTCCAATAATACAGAATAAATTGTATGATGTAAATAAATTATGTTCACAAATATAAAATCAAGAATTCTTGGCCCTTCATTGTAATATATTCCACTGTCCTCCGGTTCCGTCTAACATGAGAATTGATTGCTTGGTGTCTGCTGTCACTCCTGTACTTCTAGCCTCTTCTACATGAATCTACTTTGAAATTACTTAACTGTGTCAGCTGTCAACAGGAACATAAATGTCCCTGTCTCAGATTTTAAACTTTGGAACAACCAGGAAATGTTCATCGTTCAAGTTCTGATTTTGTTGAATGTATGAAAGAAGAGAACCTGCACACTAAAACTTTTTAGATTTTTATGTACTCAGATCATTTTAAAGAATCATATCATGTGACAATAACCCGTCCATTTTTCACACAAACCTTTTGTGGGTGTACAAATTTGACACCAAATAGAAAATAAAAAGGAGTAAAATACACAGAATACATAGAGGTTTACAAATTATTAGTTTTTAAACCACATTTGTCAAGAATGGAAGACACAGCTGTATTGTAAAAATATACATTTTCTTGACTCTTGGCTTAACCTTTGTTGTTGTTTTTACATCTTTTTGTTCATGTTTTTACCCCCTAAGAAGACTCAACAAGAAAAAAAAAAGAGGGCAACAGCACACAAAACACTGCTCTTGTCCCCTCATCCACCCCTACCTAACATCCTCCTCATCAAACCCACGCACTCACCCCCTAGCCAAACAAAGAAACATTACGTAAGCTGAAAATGTAAAATGGATAAAAAAAAATTCAGTTTCTCAGTCAACAGGCTGCACTGGTGGCCATGGCATAGTGAATAAGGGCTTAAAGGTTGATCAGAAATGAAGGCAAATGTATGCAACAGCACAACATGGGCAAATATGGAATATACACCTACACAACATATCCACATATAATAGAATTAGAAATGAAATAATCACCATAGTGTTATTGTGGTAAAGGTGTGATACAACTAGAGGTTTGAATGATGCTTAAATCAGACCGCTGGTGAACAGGCTCAGATGTTCGGTGTAACATCCAGCTGACATTTCCAAGCTGCTGTTTGTCAGTTTATCTGCCACAGCTCTGTGCTTCCATGTGACTCGTGTGCCTGCAGGGGAAACAGGATCTGCTGCATTGAATGTGGCCACAGGTCACGTTATGACACCCGCTGCCCTGGGGACTGTATGCTTACACACACACACACACACGTGCAGAGTGTAGACATTCATAGCACAAACAGCACATGATGTCAAGAGCACTTCTGTTCCTTAGACAGTTGTGTATCATTTACACAAAGTTCAAGTGTTATTATTATCTCTTAATGTATTTAATTAATTGATTGGATCCCTGTTATGTTCCACTGTTGCAGTTTGGTTGCTACTGTTCCTGCAGCACGAAGGAAAATCAATTTATTCATCAATGATCCAAAATTACTTTGGAGGATTAAAATAATCTATAAAAACTAAAAGAACAAACAAATCAGAAAGTGTTAAAAGCAAAGATACTGCCTCTCCACAATGGATCATTTGTTTTAATGTACGTGATCTACATGTTAAATCTCTCCACCATATGTGATTTAGGAACGTATACTAATGTTTGATGAACTTTTATATTGCATGTAAACTACAAAATAAGTAGCAGCTGCTGCTAATTTAGAAGTGTAGTGAAGCTTTAATCTCCCAAAAGGGAAATTCTCCACAAGTGCTTGTGCCACAAAAATAACAAAATTACAAAAAGAAATAAGCATGACTGCACAGAGAATATATGCAAGATCTCCCTTTGCATGCAACTGAAGATCATGTACTGCCTGTATATTCTATAAGTCTGTGTACTGTCCTCTGAAGACAAGAACAAGCAACAAAAGGAAAAAACTGAGGAACACTTATTAGCAGGAGAATTGTTGAAGCCTTTAATTATGGGCACAAATAATTCTAAGCATCGTTTCACAAACTCTGAGTCTTACTGACCCTTATTTTTAGTTTTTCATCATTCAGTTTTGGACCCTGGCACAGCTTCTGTAGTCATGTAGTCCATTGTTTCTATCATAGTCAGAGAAATATAAAGAGAAATGAACAGTATGGTAAATATATTCTCACAAAAAAACATCTGCGGTGCAACACATTTTTCACGAATACACATTCGTCATTTGTTGGTCAAGCTTTTTTCTTTTCTTTGAATGAATGGCCACTAGGTGGCATAACAGACAAGCACAATTCCCTTCATCATGCGTAGCAGTGAAACAAGATAGACAAGATAACACCATTCATAAAGAATATTCAAATATGAACCTAACATTGTAAATTTAAAAGTGTATTGAAACTTTAAACAAACAAAAGCAACATACAGTCAGCACTGTTTGGACGGTGGGAGTAATACAAACACACACAATCTTATAGAGATGTTGATGCTCACAGTTGTGACTGTAAGAGCAAACAAAAGTAGCATTTAGTATAAGTTTAAGTTGAATTTTCCTTTCATTTTTCAGTCTTGTCATAAACAAGCTGATGAGCAGTCACATTACAGCATTCACAGGAACTGTTCTATTAACATTTAATTGCTCATGCATCTTTCATTGTGATCATGCATTAAATATTGATTTAGAAACATCAACAGGGTCTTTAGTTATGCACTTGGCATATGCTTTTACACAAATGTGTCCAGATCTGAAGAGGATATGGTGAATTCCAGCCGTTAAAGTTTTTGTAAGTGGGACTTCTGTCCTGCAGTGGCCCCAAGTGGCCAGAGAAATCAGTTAGCAAAGGTTTAAAAGAACAAAGAGTAAAAAAAACCTGCATCCCTCCCCCTGACAACCACAGCCTGTTAACCATTGTACACATACCTACACGTGCATGTACATATTGGCATACACATATATACCCACATATACATTTGCCTTAAAAATGTCATTAAGTGTTATTGTTTTACAGTAGCTCATCTAATGACCACTTCAAAATGTTGGTGTCAGTCCATGCTCACCTAAATCGAGAGTTGCAGAAGTGCTGGATGATGTTAAACAAGCTATACCAGCATAGATCTCCAGCAACATCTAAGAGAGGAATGTCATGAGGCGGTGTACACCTTCTCAACAGAGGGACAGGACTGCAGCAGATGTGTCACCTCAAGCACACTTACCTGTGCACCAGCGCAAGCCTGTAAGAGTCTGATCCTCGACTCATGTGGGAACTGACAACCGTGTAATGGAATCATTTTGGATGTGAAAAATGAGCTCTACTCTATTATTTAATGAGGCTATGAGGTGTTTCTCTGTACAGTCTTCAGCTCTGCACACACAGGTAGCTGCTGTCAGTCTCTGCTGCAGGTTGGCTGACTCTATACCTGCTGTATTTCTATCAAAAACACAACAATAAAACATTGCAGTTGCAAGGTCACCTCAGGGTATTTACTGTATTCCTAATGAGCCTTGCATAGAGAAACCTAAACCTTCATTAAATCTTAAGGGTGTCTGGTCTTGCGTGTGTGTGTGTGTATATGTGTGTGGTCTCCAGTAACAAGAGGAGTGAGAGTGTCTCTGGGTACTTTAGGTGACGTGGTCCTCTTTGGCCATTTAGGAAAAACAAAACAGGACACAATAGTCAAAGCTAAGGCTTAATGGAGCTCCACTGAATGCATTTTGCTTGCCTCAAAAATTCAATATGGGAGTAAATATGATATGACCTGTATATTAACCCCCTCTGTGTAGCAATAATACAACATAAATGTCCCAGCTCTCGGAAAACAACACAGCCTCTGCTTGGTTAGCCACACTGGATCCCCTTAAGTTTCCAGAATTGACTGCACCTACCTGGGAACAGGTAGAGTGGGTCACATGCAGCAGTCGTCATAGTGACGGCACTGTCAGATACCTGAGTGGGGTGCTGGCGGGGAGCCTGGGCAGAAGAGAGCCAACCTGCCGAGGGGGTGGACTGACTGAACGCTACAGAGGACACAGAGGGCACTAGCTTTTTATTCTTCATCATGCCGAGAAAAAGTGATGCGGCTACGATGGATGAGGGTGAGTTCAAGTTCAAGATCAGACGATTCATTTGTTTTCCTCAGTTACAGCAATGTGGGATGCAGCCTGGTTCATTTCAGAAGAGAATCGTGTTTTGCTGTATCCAAACAAATTTCTAAAGAATGATTTGTGTTGTAAAATTGACTTTACCTTCTATATAAATATAAATTATTGGCTATTTTGTTGTTGATCGTCATTGCCTGCATGACCTTTGGACCTTTTCCACAAGCAGCAACTTAATCATCCTTGGTTCTGCTTTAGTTTCCATTGGTCTCCACCTGCTGTTGGGCAGAGTTCCTGCAACTAAATTTGAGGGCTGCTCAGGATATAACACTAAATGCAAGTTCACTGTTTGGCCTTGCTAGCGGCTCTGTAAGGCCATACTCAAACACAGCGGCGCTCTAAACATATCCTGTGACATTGTTGCGCCTCTGTCAGAGAGACAACCGGATCGGCATCTTCAAACATTCAGCCATTTGTCTGCTTATCAACTCCTTGATCTTAAAAGAATATAGTAACTTTCACCACTGCTAATTTTGGAAAGGCCACCACGAGAAAATGATCAAACTCTGATCTCAGTGCAGCAAGAAACAACCATAAGAATCCCAGATTGAATTACAATTGATGGCTTTGTAGCTGGATGTGCTCATGGTCTGTTGTGCTGTATTTGATTGATTGTGTTGTTTTTGTGTGTTCCTCCTCAGTTGGGATAGAGATAGATGGGGATTTGAGTGACAGTGACGGTGAGTGCATTAAACAGTGTTTCATGCAAGTGATTTGAAAAGAATCACAGTTTAGAGTCTAATCTAAGAACCAGCATACCCAAAGAGGCGTTTTGTGTGTTTAATTTGGTCTTAATGTAGATGGCGGTGCCCAGAGGAGAGGGAACAGGAGACAGGCAGCTGGAAGAGGAGGGGCAAAGGGAAGAGGCCGGGGGAAAAAACCAGCCAGTGAGGATGAAGATGAGGATGAAGATGAGGATGACGCTCCTAAGAGACGGAGGGGAGCAAACAAGAAGAAGGCCACCAAAAAACGAGGCGGTGGCGATGATGATGACGATGAAAGCGAGGACGAGGCTCCCAAGAGGAGGAGAGGAGGAGCAGCCAATAAGAAGAAAGGAGGCAAAGCCCAAGACAGTGACGAGGAGGACAGCGATGTGGAGAAGGGAAAGAAGGGAAAGAAGGGAGGAGGAAAGAAAAGAGGGAAGAAGGAGGAGGAGGAGGAAGAGGAGGAGGAGGACAGTAAGGGTAAAAAGGGGGGTGCCAAAGGGAAGGGCAAGGGAAAAGAGAAGGACAATGACAAGGACAAGAAGAAGAAGAAGAAGGACAGGTAGGCCAGAGGTTTAGTTATTTTATTACTCAACATCTTTCAATCAAGATCCAGGTTTCCAATGAATAATAACATTGTCCTGTGATTTTGTTACTCAGCCATATTAGCACCTTAGTAACCAGTGTAAAAATAACACAAAACATCTACTCAAGTACAAGTGTTTCTATTCAAGTCCTCCTGGAGGGTGAAGGTTTTTATCACACTCCAGTGTCTGGGGATGAACAGCTTATAATGATTCTGCTACTTTCAACATTTATTCATCCTCTGGAAAGTACGAATCTGCTCAGCCAATTTTATGGCAATCCACATTGCGTATGGTGCTATAGAAAAGCTCATGGAGGGTTCAAAATGGACAGGGTTCATCCTCAGTCAAGTGCCCAGTAAAGTGCGTGATAATCAGCTCATTGAATTTTGATGATGCTTCTTGTGAATGAAAAGTTCATGGGGAGTTACATCAGGAGTCATCCTCTGGGGAACATGAGTATCCTCAGCAAAATCCAATTGAAATGGAAATCTGGCCAGTAGTTTTCAATAGCTTAAGCTGGAGTATTTGGTCTGAGGGTGATGCTAGCAGATAGCCCAAAATGGAAGAGGCTTATCTTCAAGGGAGCATGAATATCCACAACAAACGTCATTTCTCTCTTTAATTTTAGTCATATTATATATTAGGCAGCAAAACAACCAAGTAAGTATCATCTCGCAGTCCATATGATTTATTTAATGATCCCTGATGAAGGTCCAGACCCCCAGGTAGGGAGCCACTGCCTCATACTGTAAGTAGATATTCTAATGGAAGTCTGCCTGTTATACTAGATATCCTGCAGTTGAGGTATTGATTCGATCACAGAAACATCTCCCGGCAAAGTGGAATAAATCAACAGTAGTCCATTATTGTTGTGAATTTTCTCCAAATTCCTCCTCCTAAACTCCCCCCTCTGTCTCCATCCACCTTTTCTCCTCCAGTTCCTCTGATTCCAACTCGGACTCTAATGAGGAGGAGGAGGAGTCCATGTCTGAGGGCGAGATGGCCCGACTGATGGAGGAGGTGGAGGAGAAGAAGAAACTCATCGCCAACATCAGGAACAAGCCGTGGAGGATGAAGCGAAGGCTCACGCACCTGAAGTAATCTCTTACACCTGTCCTGGTTCTTCACCTCGTCCCAGAATCACCTTGAAACAAAAAAAAACAAACTCTATTTGCCGAGTTCAACTTGTAGGTGGAAAATTAACAAATTAACATATGCATTTCATTTTGTAAATGGAAAGTTCTACATGTTCACATTATGCAAATTAGCACATGTTAATTGGGCACTTCTGTAGTGAAACTTTTCGCCTAAAGCAATAAATATGCACTTTCCTCAAAACCTCAAAACTAACTCAGTTAATATTTGTCTTCGTCAGACTGTTGTTTTATCTTCCTGTTGTGACTCAAGAAGAAAATCCATGTGGAAAAATATAAATCCAGCTCATATTAATGCGCTTTTATCTCACATGTGGCCTAATTTCTTCACAGGGAGGCTCAACAATTTGTGGATAAGTTTGAAGGAGCTTTGGGCAAAGGAAAAGGCAGGAAGTGGTACGCCTACAAAGTCATGATGACAAAGGTCAGGCACAAGAAAGATTCAGACTTGCTATTTTTTCTCTGCTTTTTGCTTCTGTGTGTGTGTGTGTTTCTTATGTAACTTTGAATCTTTGAATTTTTTTTAAATCCCAGAAATGGATCAAGTTCCAGAGGGATTTTGAGAATTTCCGAACAGCCTGTATCCCCTGGGAGAGGAAGATCAAAGAGGTGGAAAGTAAGTTTTGTTTACCGGCTGAACAGCGACTCTTTGTGGACAGATGCTGAGCTTAGACATCTCCTCAATGCCCTCAGGTCACTTTGGGTCATCTGTGGCGTCTTACTTTATCTTCCTGCGCTGGATGTACGGCATGAACCTGGTGCTTTTTGGTTTCACTTTCGGACTGATGGTCATCCCTGAGGTGAAAACGTGTTGAAAAAGTTTCTGAATGAGAAAGCTGCAATAATATGTATTCATATAGCACTTTAAAAAAAAAAACATGATCATATCTTATAGAGATAAAAAGAGTAAACCAAACACTGGGCTATTTATTATTATTTTATTTGTGTTAAATGGATAAAAGAAAAAAGAACAAAAATACAACAAACAGATGAGTAAGTAGCAAAAGCTTCCCTGAAGTGAGATATTTGAAATTCAATTCTTTAAATATAATTTTACTACATTTATTTTTCCTTTCCAGGTTTTGATGGGCCTTCCCTACGGGTCTATTCCCAGGAAGACTGTACCCAGGGCAGAGCAGGCCTCCGCTCAGGACTACTCTGTCCTCATGGACTTCAATGTGAGTCTCATATACGATGAAGATTGCGATGAATCTTTTAGCATTTTGCTCTTCAGGTGATAAAGAACGCCACATTTTTCTTTTATTTGACCTTCCTTTAACTGGAATGCTCCTGCTGTCTGACAGTAGCCAGGTTCAAATGGCTGCACCACCATGTTGCACAAATGAACACAGACACTAAAGGAAGACAAGTGGGGAAAGGACAAAGGTAAAAAGTAAATAATGATGCCACCTCTGCTTTCCTCAGGGCTACTGCAAATATTCAGTCCTGTTCTACGGATATTACAACAACCAAAGGACCATCGGCTTGCTGAAGTTCAGGCTGCCTCTGTCCTACCTCATGGTCGGGATCGGCACCTTCGGCTACAGCCTCATGGTCGTGATCCGCACGTGAGTCTGGGGAGCTTCATATGGTTGCTCTTCATTCGTTTGCTGTCAAAGGTTGCTTCAGTTACCCCTGAGCAATGTCACCATCTTCATGCTGGGAAATCCCAAGCTCCAGTTTTGATCATTCCAAGTCTTTTGAGCTGGGAAAAATTGCTGGACCAAGAGGACCGGGGCAAATGCCGGGTCCAGATGCTGGGCGGGGCCGAGGCCAAGGAAGAGGGCCCCCCCCCCAGATAACACTGTGAGAAATCTTTGTTCATGGCACAAAACAAAGTGTTGAGATTGTGGTGTTTCTGTTACAATGACCTACTGGACCTAAAATTGCAAACTAATCAAGATAGAATAATTGTGAATATGTGAATTTGCTGGTCAATGATGCAAATATCGATAAAATACAGGTTTGTCTGCCTACATGCCTACATTTTAAACATATTTTATTGGCATTTTAGGAAACATCACAAAACAATACAGTGACATGAACTCTTCCAATGAAGAAGCCATCCAGTCCCTCACCATCCCTCTACACTGTGGAGGATTTGATCTTTTCTAACTCCAAAAAACACATCGAATTGCACAGCCATTAAGTAGATGATGATGCCAACAGTTACTTCCATCATAAAAGTATTCTCCAGCCAGTCTCAGAAAAGATCTAGAGGTCTTGATTTATTGCAGTGCACCCTGTGAACTCCCGTGAACTGTTATTGATTGCAAGCATTGAAACTGAAATGCCCAAAACAAAGGCTGCTTTTGTTTTTTCAGAATGGCCAAGAACGCTGATGTCGGCGGAGGAGACGGAGACGAAGGAGAGTTCACGTTTGCATGGAAGATGTTCACCAGCTGGGATTACCTCATAGGCAACTCAGAGACCGCAGACAACAAGTACGCCTCCATCACCACCAGCTTCAAGGTAACCACGGCAACCACTTTACAAGAAACATATATATAGACACGTGTGCTGTATCTTTAGCTACATCTTAGCTCAGTGCTACGTTGCTAATACAGATATATGTGACAAAGTTCTCTACTGACTGTAAATCTTTTCTGTTCCCGTTTTGACAAGAACAGGAGTCCATTGTGGACGAGCAGGAGAACCAGAAGGATGAGAACATCCACCTGCGGAGGTTCCTCAGAGTCCTGGCTAACGTTCTGATCACCTGCAGCCTCGGCGGCAGTGGGTACCTCATCTATTTCGTGGTGAAGAGGTCTCAGGACTTCGCCACCAGGGACGACCTCAGCTGGTACGAGAAGAACGAGGTAATGATGGTCAGATGGTTCTGTGTGAAATATTACTCATGCTAAACTACTGCAACCACTGCTACGCCTACTACTGTTAGTGCCAGTGCTGCCATTATACCTGTTACTAATTAATACTAAATGCAGTGCTGTAACATACAACACTGAGAAAACAAACATAGTAAGGAGACAGACTAATGTGCCATCAGGGTACATCACAAACCACTCAGCAAAAAACAAGATCTGTAAGAATTACAGTGAGAAAATAGGCACATCAAATGGTGTGGTGTGTTGTTATGAAGTGAAGATGATGTGAAGATGTTTTGGACAGCTGGAGATCATCATGTCTCTGCTGGGTCTGGTGTGTCCTCCTCTGTTTGAGTCCATCGCCGAGCTGGAGGACTACCATCCTCGAATCGCCCTCAAGTGGCAGCTCGGACGCATCTTCGCGCTCTTCCTGGGAAACCTCTACACCTTTCTGTTTGCCCTGTTTGATGAGGTCAACACCAAGGTATGGTAGCAGTGAACACGTGTGTGTGTGTGTGACTGTCATAAAAGGACGATGCTTGTATGAAATCTCAGCTTGAGATGTTTTCAGCATGCTTGAGTAGAAACTTGTGTCAGTGTTGACGGATTCACTTCTTTGTGCCTTGTAGCTGGAAGAAGAGCAGGCCATTAAGAACGCCTCCATCTGGGCCATGAAGGAGTATTATGCCAACTTCACACGTCTGGTCAACGACACTGAGGCCACCCCACCCCCAATGAACCCTGCTGATGTCATCAGAGGACCCTGCTGGGAGACCGCCGTCGGCATAGTAATTAAAACAAAAACAACACAACACATTTTAGCCACAAGCATGATTGTAAATGATTGAAATCACGAGTTAATAAGAGAGTTAGTAACATTATATATTATCTGTAAGCACCTTCCTGAATTTGTCCTCCAGGAGTTTGTGAAGCTGACAGTGTCGGACATCCAGGTGTCCTACCTGACCATCCTGATTGGTGACTTTGCGAGAGCCGTCATCGTTCGCTTCCTCAACTACTGCTGGTGCTGGGACCTGGAGGCTGGATTTGTAAGTCTGCCAGCAGGACAGGTTTAGTTTTGATTTAAATAGTTTACTTCGGGTGAATCTAATTAATAGTCAACAGCCCAGTAAGTGGTGAGCTTCTACTTTCAAGCCGTGAGTGCTCTCACTCAGCAACAGACATATTTCACAGCAGACATTTTGTCTTGTCATAGAAGGAAGATCACAGGTGTTTTCTAATAACATTAACAAAGGCTCTGTTCTATTCTAGTGTCCCAGTGTGACAGTGTGAAAGTGAGCCAACATCTACGAGTCAGGACCCTGAAACTGAAGCAGATACACATCATTCATTTTATTATTTACGCCTGTTCTTCAGGTTCAAGTTCAGTTATTATCACATTAACTTGTTAACAGTCATTGTTAGCACATCAAACTAACCCTGTGATTAGCTGTTCTCACTATGGCCTAAGACGTGAACGTATGTGAGCTGAATGTGAGCTAAACATCATCATTAGTAAAGCTTTCACTAAACAGCAATTAATCGTCGTCTCTGTTCACTTTCAGCCGTCATATGGAGAGTTTGACATCAGCGGTAATGTCCTTGGGTTGGTCTTCAATCAAGGGATGATCTGGTACGAACTTTATTGTCATACATGCATGGGTGCATGCTGCTCCATATATGCAGTGTCACGTGTGAGTTGGTACAGGATGTCAATATTAATGATACTGCCACTGGTTAGGTTTCCACATCACCATCAGCTCTTTGAATAGAGATGACCACCAGCAGTTTCATGCTGTAGTGCTTTAAATAAAATGTATGTAACATGCATGACCTAACTGTGTTCCACTACACAGTTTTTATTATGCTGTTGCTTTTTCATCATATTTTGAATAAATGAATACATGTTTGCCATATTACATTGTATAATACAGTATTTTCTTTGCTTTATCATCATGGCACGACCACAAAAGATCCCAATCCTGCGGGGGAAAAATTATGTATTTAATTGTTGTGTATTATATTTTATCCTCTTCCTCCTCTGTCCTCGTCTTTTCCCATATTCAACTGATGACAGCTCATAACTTGGTTCCTGATTTAACTACTGCCATACTAAGCCATACTATTTACTTATAGTAAATATATGGCTATGCATCATTTTAAAAGGCAAGCTTTCATATTTAATGGTTTGTTACATAACATCTGATCACATTACGTGACGCCGTGTCATTGTTTATTTCAGGATGGGTGCGTTTTATGCTCCTGGGCTGGTCGGCATCAATGTGCTCCGTCTCCTCAGCTCCATGTACTATCAGTGCTGGGCTGTGATGGCCACCAACGTCCCCCATGAGAGAGTCTTCAAGGCTTCCAAGTCCAATAACTTCTACATGGGTCTGCTGCTCCTCATCCTCTTCCTCAGTCTGCTACCTGTCGTCTACACCATCATGACCCTGCCGCCTTCATTTGACTGTGGACCCTTCAGGTAGCAACACATGCAAAAAAGAGTCAAACATAACAAATTATTGAGTAAGAGGAGCTAATACACGCTTATGTCGACGGTGCTGATGTTTGCAGTGGGAAGGCGAAGATGTTTGATGTGGTCATGGAGACGATCGAGCTGGACCTGCCAGCCTTCTTGGGGACGCTCTTCAGCTATGCAGCCAACCCAGGCCTCATCATACCAGCTGTACTGCTCATGGTGTGAGTGTATAGGAGACACACTGGATCACACACACACACACACTCACACAGATGATTCTAATTTAAATAAATCCTTTTTAGATTTTTACATCATGTTAACTAAACGGATGTAAATTGGACATTTACATGCCAATCGTACACACACACATGCAAATGTGTGATTACACAAATGAATGGTTGCTGTTATTGTGTGTCTAAAAAGGCTGCAAAACTTCCTATGTTGGCTTGCAGACACTGAAAAATGACAAATCCTGTAATTTCTCCTTTGCAGACTGGCCATTTACTACCTGAACTCAGTATCTAAGGCCTACCAAAACTCCAACATGGAGCTGAAGAAGAAGATGCAGATGGTAAAGTAGAGAATGCAAATAAAAGTACACTATACAATCCGTACATATATGCTAGAGGGGCGCTGCCACAGAACTGCAGGCTGCTGAAATATCACAATAATTTAGATAAAATATTTAACAAAGAAGTGCAGCTTACAGTTGCTTTTAACAAACCTGAGTGGCTCATGGGATATTATTGCCTACCTGCAAACTAAACTCTGCAGCATTTTTCATTTTCAACCAAATCAGGGTATGTCTGGTGATAGTCTATATTTATTCACTCCTGCATATAACGTCCTGCAGCTGGAAATACTCATGTGACCATCAAAATATGTCTAAATCGACAGCTGAAAATAGCCCTCAACATTTATTAAAAATGACACTGACCAGCTGTTTTAGAAGATTACAGGACCTTTTTGAAAAATTAAACTATACATCTGTGACCTTTTTTAAAGATTGTTGTCTTCATTTGTAACAAAAGGGCCTGGAGCTGAGAGCCACAGACAGGATACAGAAGTCAGACACTACTGAAAGACTGACAAATGATATTGTTAACAATATCAAAAATATAAAATATTTCCAGCCTTTTCCTTTAGGTACCTTCTTTGCACACCTTCAATAACAGCACATTTAACAATCTTGTATCTCATCTTTATTTTCTCTCATGTCCTGAATGCCTCTGAATTGTATTTCTTTCCACCGCCTCCCTCCATTTCCACCTCTAGGCTCGGGATGAAGAGAAGAACCGTAGGAATAACACGGATAGCACCAATCAGGTCATGAAAGACCTGGAGGACCTGCTGCCGAACCGATCGCTGATGCCCCCTGCACCAGAGCCAGGTCAGTACACTGAGCAGCTGATCATCCTATCCAGATATGTGAAGTAAAATGTTATCCATAATAAATACATTTAGAATTTAAGATAAATACTGAGAAGTATTGTGTCCGTTTATCTGTTGCTAATAAAAGGTTTTCCCCCCACACCATTATGTAAAAGTACAATTCCCTCTGGACATTGAATACTAAGAAATTATTCGTTGGTTTACGTTAAATACTAACACACCACGAATACATCAGTATTCATGGTGTGAATTGAAAACAAACTACGACTAGAAATGTAGAGATTCAGCTGCCTCTTCACTGTCTCTGTCTAAACAGAAAAGGAACAAGAGCCAGAAGCAAAGCCAACAAAGACGAAGCCCGGCTCAGCTGGTAAGGGCGTTAACCTGCAGAAAGATGTGGCCCTGGCATCGCCCAACCCCAACGCTCGAGGGCCGGTGAGCCGGCCGCCCGGACCAAGAGGACCGGGGCAAATGCCGGGTCCAGGTGCTGGGCGGGGCCGAGGCCAAGGGAGAGGGCCCCCCCCCAGATAACACTGTGAGAAATCTTTGTTCATGGCACAAAACAAAGTGTTGAGATTGTGGTGTTTCTGTTACAATGACCTACTGGACCTACAAGGACCTACTGTACCATTTTGCAACACAGTGCGCTGAAAACCTCAATTTTGTCCTGAGTAACTTTTAATTCATGAGGAAATATTGTTTTGTTGATCCATATTTCTGCTTCTTCTAATGGTGGGCAGACACTATGCATTTTTATTAATCATGTAATCTTGCTATGTTAATTATTATTGGTTTTCAGGGAACTGAGATGTCTGTACTTTTTTGTTTTCTCTTACACTTACACTGACTTTGTCATTTATGGTATGGTTCTGACTTTGCAATAAAGTTTAAAAACATCTTTATAGCAGCTCAATTTATTCCACATTTTTTAATGCACTTAATCCTTCTTTAGTTTAATTTCCATTTATTTTATTTCAGTGTAGTTATTTGCGTAACCCCACACAGGCACGGAACACATTTAGAAATGATGAAAAAGATGAAAAACCTAATAAATTTGTCACCAACAGCTCACATGTCTGCCGTTAGTTTGACTGCTTGTATGTGTTTTGGACACTTTTAAAAAGTACTAAACTGTTAGAGTTGTGATGAGAAAAAAAAGATGGAAATCAATGCAACAGAACCAGAGATATTTTAATTCCATGTATTCTTCTTCCTCATCAAAACCTAGTGCCCACATTACTTAAAATGCAACCTGAACATCGACAGTGCAGCTGTTATTGTGTTCTACTAGTAGTAGCAGATGTAGTAGGGGTAGTGTCGGGGTCTAGTAAACCAAAGTCTTTCTAGCTACAAACAATCAGATTATTTTCATTTTCAAACTTGTGGTGAGATAATGTTATTCTAAATTGGTCCTTTATAAATAAAGTCTTTTTGATTGATAGTCTCCAAACTTACAGATGCAAGTGACATCACTCATTATGCAGCAGCCATCTTAGTTGTTTACAAAAATGCCTCAACAGGGCTCCTCTGTACAGTCGTCATCGTATTAAACCTGCCCTATATTAGCTTGTGACTGGCTCGACACGGATCAGGTCAGCTGGGAACCAGTTTAAATGGGAAGGGGACCAGACCCATCTGTAGGTGCAAATAAAACATGGTTCACCGGCCACTGGACCTCCCCACCTCTAAACAGACTTTACCGTGTACAATGAGTTTATCTTCATCAGTAGAAGTATTTAGCCATAGTTTCAGTATCAGCTTAAGAGGAAAAAGGTGGGGAATTTCAGGTCCAGTCATGTAATTGTGAAAAAAAACCAGCATGGTCAGTAATTACAAGTATTTATCTGTCACCTTTATCTTAGGTGTTACTGTTCCCTGCATGCCTGTGTGAGTGAGAAGTTGTTTGATGAAAAGGTGAGGCTCTTACAAATTTGCAGTACCAGTCTGTGCAGAAGAGTCACCCAACCAGCCAGAGGTGTCACCTCGCAGGAATGTTGCTGTGAGAGGTGGCAGTCGATTGGCTGATCCTACTCCTGCAGAGTGAGTTACCCTGCGACTGACACCACACCTTACAAACCGGAGTGTGAAGACTGTCCGCAGCAGCACAGGTGAGGGTGGGGGTGTTGGGTGTTTAAACATGAGGACCTATTTAACCACCGTAAATACTTTATTTCTCTTGTTCTTTTCCTTCTACAGTGAATTTCCAGCCAAGTAAACATGTCTTTCTTAAAGAAATTCTTTAAGGATGTTATCCATGACAGAGACCCTGACGATGGCACTGTCACAGTGAGTATCAGATCACCTTGGACCAACTCGTCATGAGGAGAATACAACTGTTTTGTTTGCTATCTGCAGTTTCATTTACGTATATTTTTTTTAAGCCAGTTTTAAGTTTTGCACTTTTGCACTGATTGTTGTCACCTCATCCTCCTCTCCCCCTTTGTCCCTGTCAGTCTCATCTGAAATTAGTGAAAAAATGATGAAATTTAGGATGATTTGTAGCTTTGCAATTAGCTGGCCAAACCGTGGTCAATAAAACATCTGTTTTTCTGCTGATTGCTCTAGGTGAAGGGTAAGGAGAAGCCCAAGTATTATGGAACAGTCACCCCTTATCCAAACTTCAGTGCCAGCAGTGATGCTTCAGTTCTTCAGGCTGCCATTGAAAGTAAAGGTGTGTGCACTCACTTAGGTTATCTTAAGAATGACCTCATGCCTGTGAGGTTGGGTTGTGTCCGAATTTGAATGTACTCAGGAGATTTTTTTGAAGTCTTCTGTCAATCACCCTCCTGACCCAGAGGCTGTGCTGTAATGCTTAAAAGAAAATAAAGTACAACGTGTCTCTCACAGAAGTGGACAAGGATGTGATTGTCGCAGTCCTGGTGAAGAGAAGCAATGAGCAAAGACAGAAGATCAAAGTAGTTTATGAAGCGTCCAGCGGGGAGGTGAGTGAGTCATTTCTCATGCAGACAGTTTCAAGTATGGTCAGACAACAATAGATCAGCAACAAGCTGAACACAAGCCAAAACAGCCAGTTTGGAAAAATATTGAAACATGAAATGTCCAGCAAACCTCTGGCCTTAATGCTGTGTTCTGAGCTTTTAGAGATTTGCAACACAAATGAGATCAGATGTTACGATGGCAACAAGTCATTCAATCCAGTTCCACTGTATTAGCATTAAAGCTGCTACTGCAATTCCCTCACATCAACTCACTGTGTTTGCATTATATAAGCTGTTTATTTAAGTTATTTAAGTGTGACTTTATTTTACACTCAATACACTTAATGGTCACTTGGTCTGGTATGACCACTATTATGGCCACATCTAGGTGTGCAACTGACATTACTAGTCTGTGTTTGTGCCACTGTTAAACTATTTTTCATATGTCATAGGCATACATTTCACTGTTTTGAATGAAGTCTAAAACAAAGACATTTAACCGGTTAAACATGTAACTGGTTGCCTGTGTAAAATTTCTCACTGTGGCTGATGTTACAATGAAATGTGTCGTTGCAGAGGCTGGATAAGGCCCTGAAGTCGGCTCTCAGGTCAGATTTAGAGGACGTCTCTCTGGCTCTGCTCATGACGCCCGCTGAGTTTGATGCCTGCATGCTTAGGAAGGCCACAAAGGTAAACAGCAGTATAAGTTATCAGAGGAGTTTATTTCCAAATGTCAGTCTCCATGTTACCCTTCATTTCACCTTTGCTTGTCCTGCCAGCAGGGAATCCCTGTCTGATTTGGCCTGTTCAAGGGTTCTTTTAGGATTCTTGAGCATTTTTTACATGCAGAGATTTTTGCTGCTGGGTCTTCTTTTGGTAAAGAATGAGACCAAGTAAAAAACTGTTGAACTACTGCACACAGTCCCAGCCCGAAGCTGAATTTAGACCCGACAGTAAGCTGGAGCTTACCATTATTTATCAATAGCAGTCACACATATTTAGACATGGAAGCTGCTTTTCCTGGCACAGTTTGATCTGTTGGCCACTGAGCAGCTGCACTATAGCAGACAGTGGTGGCAGTGTCTTGCTCACCTTAACGGCAATAATGACAAAGAGGCAAATGGTACAAATAGATTTTAGGTCTATACTAATATTTTTAATTCCTGTATAACACTTAAAGTTTGCATGTATGTATCAAGAACCCTATAAAACTTTCACCCTTAAATGACATAACGTTCAGCCCCTGTTACAATAGCATTTGTCCTATTCCAACAGGGTCTGGGCACAAATGAAGAAGTCCTGGTGGAGATTTTGGCAACAAGATCAAACCGAGAGATTGAAGAGATCAAGAGGGTCTTTAAAGAAGGTTTGGCCTGATTCAGTGTACTCTTCTGTTGGTGTACACGCTGAGCTCTGAGTTCCTGAAAGGTTTCCACATTATATGTGACATTTTAGGCATTTAGCTGACATTCTTTAGTGTCTCCAGTGCACACAGCAGTAGAATAACATTGAATTCCTAGACAGTGCAGCACTGTAATCACCCAGCCATGATGACTGCAAGCTTCTAAATAACAGTTATAACAGTTATGTTATTGTAAAGACATCTTTGCGCTGAAATGCTTTTCATTCCTCAGAGTACGGAACAGAGCTGGAGGACATTATCAAGGATGACACCAGCGGTGACTTCACCACGGCCCTCCTGGCCATGTTGAAAGCTAACAAAGATGAGAGCACTGATGTTGACATTGATCTGGCCCGAAGGGATGCAGAGGTAAAATCAAGAGAACTAGCATTTGAAGAATAATATTTTTCAAATTGATATAAAAAAAAATATAAAACTAAAAATATTTTTTTGCCCAAAGCATTTGTTCCTAAAGAAAACTCAAATCTGCAGAGTTTCAGTTTAACTAAATGCCTTCCTAAAACACTGGCCACTGTAGTTCTTAGCAAATGTTTCTCAGACAAGAATAAACAATGAATTTGCAAGGGACTACTTCCTGAGGTGGATTAATACACATCTGCAAATGAGTATTTCCAGCAGCAGGGCGGTAAGGAAGGGCAGGAAGATGTCACCCACTGTAACAGTGTGGCTCTTTGATGTGGTTTTAATAGCTTTTTGGACAGCAACAGTGCGACACTGAAGAGGATGTATCTGGCTTTGGATACACAGACAGTACTTGCTAGTAGGATCAATTATTGACAACAATAAAAACATAGAATATCACCAGGCTTATCCTTGAATGTAAAAGTCTTAAAGAGAACAAAACTAAATGGTCCCGGTCTGTTGCTGTTTTGAACTTCCAGACTCTGTTTGAGGCAGGCGAGAACACCGCAGGGATCAATGTTTCTGCCTTCATCGACATCCTGACCACCCGGAGCGGGCCGCAGCTCTCTAAGAGTGAGTGCTTGAAGTGTGTGAATGCTTCAGCTGTTAGGTTTGGCTCTTCAGTGGCTCCAAAACAATCATTACAAAGTGAAGACACACACACACACCTGGACAAACAGGTGGAACCACAGTCTTCCAGGTAACAGGTGAAACACACCCAGTAGTGTGTGAACAAATCAGAACAAAGTCAGCCTGATTTGTCGGATAATTTAGTCAACATCACCCATGTAGTTCGTTATAGCTCATTTTAAGGAGAATGAAAAACAGATGTACCCTGGATGAGGTAATAGATTCTTTTCAGATGTCTTTAGATTTATGAAGTGAAGGCTTATTCAAGCACACACACTCTTTCAGCATGGCAATGCTCCATTAACAAGATTATTTCTTTATGCCACCTTGTTAACATGAAAAGTGGAACGAAGCAAAAGCAATCTATATAAATGAAACGTCGAACAAGAAGCCCCGGTTTATGCTTTAGTCAGGTGCACATGTTTTCTGTTTAGAGGCCTCTAACTGCCAGATTGTTATCAGTCATTTCTTTGGAGTTCAGCTCAGTGTTTATTTGATCACTTGGTGCACTAACTTCTTCAACTTTCTGCTCTCTGTCCAATAAGTAGCCCATTCACCCATAAATACTGAGTTGTTTGTCTGTTCAGCATTCCAGCAATACGCCTGCGTCAGTGACGTCACATTACCTAAAGCCCTGGACATGGAGCTCAGGGGAGATATTGAAGACTGTCTCATTGGCATTGGTAAGGAGGATTTCATCTTTTTTTGCAGTTTAATCAGATTTTGTGAGCAATTGGGTCTTACATGAGTTTAGGTTATTGCGCATGAGAGATTTCTGTATTTTGCTTTTCTCACTGGTTTTTAAGTGGCCAGGGTGATTTCATACATCACCAGTCAGGATTTAGCTATACATAATATATTTAACAGTTGTAGGTTGTAGGTTGTTTATATCTGGTTTAACAAAAAGGATCTTACAGGTCTATCTCTGTAGGGATCCTTCCCACAATGTTGTCTGACTCTTGGAACAGCAATTTGAACCTGTCAGTGGCAAAAACAAGTACTTTCACTTAACATACTTCGCTCAGGCGCAGTTGCCCCAAAGGACTACGTTGCAGCTCATCTTGCAACTGCTGGCTAAAGGCGATCTACTGGACCAATTCCAAAACTCTGTGTGCTTACCAATCATAATTTTAAACCTACATTTTTGGGAATTGTATACCTTCAGTGTTACTGTTTTTGTGTCTCTTTTATGTTTAGTGAAATGTGCTTGGAACACACCAGCTTTCTTCGCTGAGAAGCTCCATCTGGCTATGAAGGTGTGTAATTTAACCTTAACTTAGGCCTTAATGTTTTTTAGGTAATTACGTCATTTTACCTACTCAGTGACCTGGTCATGGATGTCTTAATAACTGTATTTAGGTGTTTCTTTCAAATGCCTGCTTGGGAATTATTTTGAAATGGTGCAAATCAGTTGCCATAATGTGCTGCATTCACATGCAAATAATATGTGAAAATGGCCTTTACTAATCAGAAATTAGCTTGTAAATGAACCCTGTTTTGCAGCTGACTCTCAAATGCCAACCATACACAGATGTAGTGAGCAATGGTGCATACATTTACTGATATCATACACATACTGACGTGTGTAGTAAACCTGCAGAGTGAGGCGATTTGCATGCATTCAGTGCTCGGGCCTCTGCTCCGTTGTCACAGGGCCACGGCACATGTGAGGACACGTTGATCAGGGTGCTGGTGAGCCGCTCTGAGGTGGACCTGAAGAGGATCATGGAGGAATACAGGGCCATGTATGATGTTAGCCTACAGGAGGACATACTGGTAAAAACCGTATCATGTATTTGAATTTCCCTTAATGAATGCCTTCATGTTCTGTTCTTCACTCAGCCAGTAGAGAAACAAATGACACTGTAGTATCAGAGTATTTCAGCTGACCACATCTTTGTCTGCTTCACAGAGAGACACAAAGGGGCATTATGAGGCGGTCCTGCTTGGACTGTGTGGACCTTGCTGAAACTGAGGCCAATTTGTTCACTGGCTGCCACTGAAAATCTCACATCCTTCAAAATAATTACAAATGAGGTCAATCTGTCTTATTGGGTTGATGTTAACCCACCAACAATAGCATCATCATCTCGAGTCCTCTTTTTGATATTTTTTAAGACATTGCTAGAGGTAATAAAGGCGTTTTCATGTTGTCTGTATCACTTAATTTCCTTTTGGGAGTAAATTTTAGTCAGATGTTTATATATGAGAAACAAATGAACACTCATCCTGTGATGTGCTGTATGTATTGAGTTCATGTTGGTGCGGTCATGTTTCTTCACTTTGTCTGTATTAAAGATTTAATATAATACACATACATAAAATCAGAGTGATAAAAGACCTCCTGTAAAACTATGTGAGAAATAAAAACATATTGAGCAATCTTGAAATGTGCTGTGACTTTGATGTTAGATTTCCATGGCTACGAGGCTACTTTTATTTCTGTTGTTGGATGTTTTTCTTGTTGCTTTCACAAGAAGGGATTTTATTGTTTTATTCAAACAATAGATACTTTGGAAGCCCATTTCCACCATATGAGAATGATGGGAGTGATAAAAATTGCAATACTTGTAAGTCAGAGACACTAAGTCAAAATTTTGACCTATGAAGACACAATGATGGGACACTAAATCTAAATTTATATTTTTAAAAATTATTTATCTATCTATATTAGTCAAAAATACTAGAAGAAATATTAGAAACTAGGATGGAATTTTGACAAAATTATCAGACAGCAAGTCAAAATTTATGGGATACTGAAGCAAAAAACATCTGTTGTTTGTGTCATTCCTAACATGTGATAATTTTTTCTGGTAGAAACTGGGTTCAGTTTCAAAGATTCAAAGTATTTATTGTCATATGTACATTAGGGAAACATGTTTCCATGCACAATGAAATTCTTTTATTGCTGTCTGCAATGAATGCCTAACAATTCAAGTATAGATAGTAAAAAAAAAAAAAAGACAAAATAAATAAAAGGCAATAAGGGCCATTTAGAATGAAAACTGTGCAAAATAGTGCAAAAAGTGTGCAATTACAAATGTGCAACTTAGGGATGTGTAACATCTGAGGTAGTCCGTGGTTTGGTTCTAGACTCCTGTTATCTGTTATCTGTTGTCTCATGTCTTATATAAGCATATGGACAGAAAACTTTTCAGAAACTTTTCAGAAAATACACAAGTGCAGCTGGTTCAGGGAGGAGGCTGTCTGTGTTCAGACTGTAGTGAAACTCACATGACGCAGTAAAACACGTAGCCTGGTCACGTCATCGTCGTCATCACAGCGCTGAACTGCGCAGGAGCGACCCTCGTGAATACACACACACGTGACGTGGACTGTTTACCGTGTCCGGAAGTGCTGTGGCTTTTTGGCCAGCTTGAATGTTTTATCCTCTAATTACGGACTCTAGCTGTTATTGTGGGCAACTCATCTTAAAAGGCGTTAATTATCTCGCTGTAACCAAGCGGCTTTATGCGCTTGTTTGCGGTGCACTGCACACAGAGGACGTGTCGCTGCTGGAAACTGGATAAAATCTAAATTAACCGGCATGCCAGATGGCTAGCTAGATAGCTAGCTAACAGGCTAAGAGTGCTTATTGTAGGTCTATGTACTGTGTGTTTTACAGATTCTGTTTATAAAGTCTAAATGGAAGAATGAGTAAGAGGCAGAAGACGCTTTATCACATACTTCACCGGTAACTGGGCGCCGGGTTAATGTCACTGTTGAAGTAACAGTAATGTTAAGGGTATTGGGGACATGACCTGGTCGAGTTCGGTTGCTTGAAAATGGAAGAAAAATACAGCAGCAACGTACTTTCTGGGGGGAAACTGGGCATGGTCGAAGTGCCCAATTCAAGGTATGTGTCTGTTATTTAATTTCATGCAACTGCTGTGAGTTATTGCCTGTATTTTCTTGCCATTAAGTCCGTTAAGTCAGATCGCTATAGCTGTAGTCCATACGTGACAGTTTGTTCATTTAGGTCCACAGCATCACCTGAAACGATAGATAGATAGATAGATAGATAGATATTAAGACATTCTGGTGTAACAATAGTAAAGAAGTAAAAGTGACCACCACCATGAAAACAAACAAATGAATAAGCAGAATAAAAATACAAAGTGTAATATACACCATAAACAGTACTTGCAAACCAAATGTAATGTGCAACTACTGATGCATCTGCTGATTGTTCGTAGCACTCTATGATTGGATCAGTTTCTCACTCAAAGTGTCCATCACAATCATCCAGTGTGCAAGCAGACGTCTTTAAGTTGCTTGTTGTGTTCAAAAGAAGCAAATTCTCACATTTGAGAAGCTGGAATCAGTGAATGTTGATGAATGATTTTAATGGTTAAAATCTTGTATGACATATTTTTCTGTGTCCTTTTCCTCTTCAGGTTAACCAGATACATTGTTTTACTGGTTGTCACGAAGATTCTCAAGGCTCTTGGGATCTTTGAATCATATGATATTCTAAAAGTTGTTCACATTGTCCAGTTCATCTTCATACTAAAATTAGGGTAAGTATGTCATCCGTTTTATTGATTTATTGTTATTTCCGTATATGTTATTGGACTTATGGATGGTGAAACCACGCTGACAGCGATCCCTCTGCTTTTCCAGGAGTGCTGTTATCCTGCTTCTCTTTCAAAAGCCTTTCTCCTCCGGAAAAGTCATTTCAAAAAGACAGGTTTGTTGGATTTCTTCCTCTTCAACTTCAAACCTAACATTACATACCATCAGGCACACATCCTGTAAATGCTTATGTCTTTTTCCCACCTGCAAATGCTGTTCTGTTGTTTGTAGTTTTTGAATAGAGTAAAAGACGAGTTCCCATGAAGGACGTTACATTAATGCACCTTTAAAGCCACACTGTTGACATGTCATGATGATTGATCTGTTTTCTTTGTAGTGGATAAAGTTATTGAAGCATGCTGTGTTCAGCTGTGTTATCTCCCTCCTGGGCTTCTTCGGCCTCACTCTCTGTGGACCTCTGAGGTAAAATACCACCATAAATGGGTGTTGTGTTTATCATAGATATTAACATTAATACTGTATACGTGTGCATGTGAGCATTTTGTGTGGTTCCAACTGTGTGTCTTTGTGTGTGCACACGTAGTCTTGCAGTACTAGCAGTGTTGCATTCAGGGTGTGATTAAAATCTGACATGTGTCTTTTCCAGGACATTGTTGCTTTTTGAGCACAGCGACGTGGTGGTCATTGCTCTCCTCGGAGTCCTGTTCACAAGCTCAGGAGGGGGGCCGTCCAAGGTAGCAGGCAGCAAATTCACTGATTTTAAATCAGAAAAAGAAATGTATATATACCCATATATTTGCCACTACCTTACTTGCTGGTTTATTGGAGTATCAGCTAGGTTGTAGTTCAATTTAAAGGAACAGTTCACCCAAAAACATTAGAAACATTGGAAAACAAAACATCAGAAAAGTTGTGTCATTTGCTGTCATTTGGACCTGTTGGTAAAAGTATATTCAATAATGATCAAAGTCACCAATTATTACATGAGAAAACCTGCCACCAGTGTCTGTTTTTATCTGTTATGACATTCACAATAACCTGATGACTTTACACATTTTACTTATGGCGTTTTCATTAAATTGCACCCACTGGCCATTTTTCTGTAGGTGACCACTTGCTCATTCAGCAATGTTCACTAGATAATCCCAGTTTGGTGCAGCACATGCCTTGTTTTTACTGTTTTGACAGTTATTCCTACATCATTAATACTAACATTGTTGTTATCAAGGTAATTAATGAGATCTGGAGACACGATGGCATTGCTTAAAAGAAGTCAAACTGCCAAAGTAAAATAGGAGTGAAAGAACTAAATAAAGTGGAAATTATTACCTGAACTGTCTGTCATTCTACATACATTCATCTTAATAGCAGGCAAAGACTCCTAATGTTGAAAAATGCACGACACAAGATTATTGTGACCCTTTTTAAATAAGTTGACTGTGTATTATGCCTCAAATTAATATCTTATTGTTGTGGAAGCATGCAATATGAATGTTGGCTTGTCTTTGACTTTGCGCAGACCAGAGGAGCTGCTTTATTCATCATCGCTGTGATCTGCCTCCTCCTCTTTGACAACGATGATCTCATGGCAAAGATGGCGGAGCACCGTATCCTTTGCGCCTCATGAAGGGCAGCAGTCACGGCTGTGTCTTCGCTGTTATAGACCTGATGTGTTTGTATTGTGTTTGCCTTGACTTGTCTTCTAATCAGCTGAGGGACATCATGACAGTGCGCTTACCCATTTCCTCTACACTGCCATTGCATTTTTAGGGGTAGCAGATCACAAAGTAAGCAACGCCTGTGTCAAACATTAAATTGTATGCTTACTGCTGCCCACAGAGGCCTGGTTAAGTACTGGTTTAGCTTGCTAAATAAATGTCTTCCCTCTGCCTTACTGTTCTTCTCATCAGGGTGGCGTAGTGCTGCTGGTGGCCTCCCTGTGCCTGAAGGTGGGGTTCCACACGGCCTCCAGAAAACTGTCAGTGGAAATTGGTGGTGCAAAACGCCTCTATGCCCTTGACAACCTAGTTTCTGCCATGGTGCTGTTGCCCTGGGTCATTGTGCTCTCAGCAACCACAGATGTAAGTGCACGGGACCATGTGGCAAAATGAGATTTCCTAACATGCATGTAGCACTTTTTGTCCATTTGGAGAACTGGGTGGCATCATGAAGCTCACACAGGTCTGGAGAAATGCAAGTTAGAAAACTACAAAGACATATAAGTTAGCCAGAAAAAAAACAAAACAAAACAAATGATGATGATCTGATTTCATTGCCCCATACTGTGGACATTCCTCACTAGAGGCTGATTTGTCATGAGTTTTATAACCTGGAGACCAACTCTCTCTTAATGCAGAAGAAATAGAGGGAGATTAGTCATCAAATTTTCTGAGCATATTTATGCTCCCCAGAGCCTGAAGCACCTCAATCTGTGAGCTTCTAATGATCTTCTCTATCCCCTTTTTTCAAGCCTTCAAACCTTAATTTGATCTCATTTTTGAGGTTGTCGTTGGTGCGGTTACTGGATTGCATTGTAGTCTGTTCTTTAGAGTTTGTTCACCACCTCATTCAAACATAAGATTTCCTAAATCACTTGCACTGTACTGTATGTATAGCCATATACACAACATGTATGTGTATGCATCTTCTTTAGTTCCGTACCTTCACACTGTGAATTAATTGAAACTATGTCAGTTTACATTCAGAAGTTGAGAAAGTCGTAATTTTCGTCTTCATCTGTCACTCAGATCATTTATTTGACCTCCTCACTAACAGTTTTTTATCACTGTGTCTCCACACCAGAGTAAAGTAGAATCATGGTCATCCCTCATCCTGCCGTTCGGGATGATTATCTTCTCAGTAATGATCCTGGAGTTCTACGTTGAGGCCATCTGCAGCGCTAAGATGGAGACACCGAGGTGCGCCCGCTATGGCGCCATCTCCCTCTTCCTCAGCGCCCTGCTGCTGGCCAACTTCTGGACTCACCCACTGACCGACCAGCTGCGCTCCATGAGCAAACCGCCCCAGCAGGTCAGCACAGAGCACGTGCTCTCTGGAGGAGTGCTCGTCAGCGCCATCTTCTTCATCATGTGTAAGTGTCAGCTGTGGGATTGAGCAGGAGTTTTGCAACTGAGTCGAAATTCGATAAATTCACAAGTGTCGAAATTTTGTGGCAGCATTTCATGCTTAGACCATGATTTGCGATGACACTTTCCCCTCCTCTCATCTTCCCCTGCAGCGTCCAGTATTCTTTCATCCCCGTCAAAGAAAGGTCAGAAGGGGACCTTAGTGGGCTATTCACCTGAAGGGACCCCACTGTACAACTTCATGGGTGATGCCCTGCAGCACACATCGCAGTCCCTCCCTCGGTTCATCAAAGATTCCCTAAAACAGATCCTGGAGGAAAACGACTCCAGACAGATCTTCTACTTCCTGTGTCTCAACCTGGTATGTGCAGTGTAAGAAAGAGAAGAAGTCCCCAAGACTGTTAGGTGGAAGATCAAGGATATAATGGGATGCTAAAATAATTGAGCTTTCTAAATAAACAACAAAAAAATTAACAGAGCTCTGCTATTTATATTTGGTTGTTTCTGACAACAAATATGAGACGTTTCAGAAAAGCTCTCTGGCAGTACGGAGCTGTGACATGGGGACGTCAAATATATAATAAATATAACAGGAGGAGGTGTGAATATAAAAACAACTTTGCTTTCAGAAAACATTAATGACTCGGACGTTTTCAGACCTTTGACTTTAAATGTTGCTAGTTTGAGTTCACGTAAGGGATGTTGCTCTGCATGTTTCAGGCTTTCACCTTCGTTGAGCTGTTTTATGGCGTTTGGACCAACAGTCTCGGACTGATCTCCGACGGCTTCCACATGCTGTTTGACTGCTCAGCTTTAGTCCTCGGCCTGTTTGCCGCCCTCATGACTCGCTGGAAGGCAACCAGAATCTTTTCCTACGGGTAACATTCATCAAGATCAGGGCTGTGCTCTGAGATACTGGAAACATTAAAAAGCATTTCAAAGTCAACTGGATTTTTAAAAACTGTTTTTTGCAGGTATGGTCGTGTTGAAATACTTTCTGGATTCATCAACGGCCTGTTCCTGATGGTCATCGCTTTCTTTGTCTTTGTTGAGTCAGTCACCCGTGTGTTGGATCCTCCTAATATAAACACAGACATGCTGACTGTGAGTAAACTTCATCTGACAATAATGGAAAGGCTTGTTACTGAATATGCGTTTGCTCTAACCTGTTGATGTGCTTTAGTTTTAAGTTTATTTGTTATGTGCTCATCATGTTTTTGTTTTTGCCATTTACTATTAAGAATGTGCCAATATACACCCCTCACCAGATATTTGTATTTTCCTACCTACCCACCCACATTTCGCCTTAACGTACAGGTTTTGTTGAAAGTAATTTGTTCCTTAAACCTGAGAAAACACTGGTAGAGTTGACATTGTTTAGCTGTTATTTTGTCACTCAGTAAACAAGGAAGCGGAAAATGTGTGTTCACAGTTGACAGCTGATGAGTTTGTGGTAAAAGAGTGGAATATAATGGTGATCAATTAAAGCATGATCATGCAATAGTTAGCTTTCAAACAGATTTTTCAGAACTGTGTGTCGTCCTCGTCTCCTGCAGCCGGTGTCTGTCGGAGGCTTGCTGGTCAACCTGGTGGGTATCTGCGCTTTCAGTCACGCTCACTCCCATGGCGGCAAAAGCTGCTCATCACACGACCACGGTCACTCGCACCACGGCCACTCCCACAGCGAGCACAGCCACGGGGGTCACGGCCACTCTCATGGAGGGCACGGACACAGCGGACATGGACACGGTGGACACGGGCACTCCCATGGCTCAGGGGGCGGGGGCGGGGGCATGAACGCCAACATGAGAGGTCTGTATTTAGCTCAGTGTACTAAAAGAACTGTGTGGAAAGGAAGTTGCAGCCAGATAAATTCCTCATGTATTTTTTTTTCCTCCAGGTGTTTTCCTCCACGTCCTGGCCGACACGTTGGGCAGCGTCGGCGTGATCATCTCCACCATCCTCATCCGTCAGTTCGGATGGTTGATCGCTGACCCTATCTGCTCGCTCTTCATCGCCTCACTCATTTTTCTCAGCGTCATCCCTCTGATGAAGGACTCCTGCGAGGTTCTTCTTCTACGAACTCCCCCAGAAAATGAGAAGGACCTGAACAGTGCGCTGGAAAAGGTGAGGCGACACATTTAAAGCAGTTTATTTGAACTAATTATGGTTTTGCTGCCCATCAAACTAACTATAATAAGGGAGTATGTAGACGTTTTGGCACATCTGTTTTCACATCTGGAGGTATATGTTCTTTGAGTATTATTGAGAATTTTTACATTTGTCTATATGCTGTAAATTTCCCATATTCTTGAAAAAAAATCTCTTTCTTAAGCATTATCATTTGCCCTGGCAACAGGACAAAGGTTAAATGGTTTTCCTGCTATCCTGAACAGTTATCCTAATTTCCCGAGTGCTGTTTCAGATCGAGAAGATTGAAGGAGTTTTGTCGTACAGAGACCCCCATTTCTGGAGGCATTCAGCCAGCATGATCGCAGGGACCATCCACCTCCAGATCATGTCAGATGTGGTGGAGCAGAGGATCATACAGCAGGTAGAATCGGGTGTTACTGATGTGTCACTGCCGACTGCTCATCTCGGGGCTTTACTTGCTGGATGAGGGATTGCCATGAAATTGTGAGCTGCCGTTATTGACAGTTCTGAATTGGTCCATGATCGCGATGTTCCCCTGATTCATAGGTGACGGCCATTTTGAAAGACGCTGGGGTGAATAATCTGTCGGTCCAGGTGGAGAAGGAGGCTTACTTCCAGCACATGTCTGGACTCAGCACCGGATTTCAGGAAGTCCTGGCAATGACGCAGCAGATGGAGTCCATGAAATATCTGAAAGACGGGACTTGTATCATGTAACCACCATCTGTGGGACCAAATTAAACTTTATAGAATCAGTCTCTTTTTCATTGAAATGTACAGTATACAGTATGTATGTGGTTCAAATAAATCTGAATATATTGGTTTTATCTTCTTGTCAGCTGCATTTTGTTTGCTCTGAAATGTTCGGGCTCTAAACAGCATTCAAGTGACTATTAATGGCATTTGTCATTTTCAAGAAAAGGCATTTTTATAGCAATACCTAAAAACTAAAATCTCCTTACACAGACAGACATGTAAATGTTTGAGGAGTTTCTTTATATAGATATACTTCGTTCATACGAGCTTCTCTGCACTGGGTCCAGACAAAATCCAGAATCGAATTTAAAATCCTCCTCACTTACAAAGCCCTCAATCGGGAGGCACCCTCTCTACATTTAAGAGCAGGCTTAAAACCTTCCTTTTTGATAGAGCCTCCAGTTATGGCTGGCTTTGGCCTTGGACCTAGTTATGATGCCTTAGGCTTACACTGCTGAGGGACTTCCTATGATGCACTGAGCTCCTCCTCTCACTGTCCATCTTTATGCTTCATGTCCCTTTAATGCATGTTACTAACTTGGTCCCTTCCCCAGAGCCTTTTGTGCTTTCTTGTCTCTCAGGATCTTGTGTATCGTGGTCACGGTTTGCCTGGCAGCGGTTCTCTGGCTTCCATGGATTGCTGATGCATATCGCCCACTACTGAGGGCTTGTGAGACTCACTGCTACTGTTACTGTTATTAGTCATCATCCATTATTAGTCTGTTACTATTATTCATATGTAATCATGATTTTCATACTATCCATTAGTTTTCGTATTCCTAGTATCATTAACATAGCTACTATTAGCTGTTGCTAGCTTGCCTTTGCCTTTTGGGGATTCTTGAATCCTTAATTTTTCTTGAATAATTGGGTCTCTCTTACTTAAAGAGTGAGGTCTAGATCTGCTCTTTATTAACCGATTGATTGCTTGCTTGATTGATATTGGCCACCAAAAGGCAGCATTGTCACACTGAATGTCTGTTTGTGTAATAGTTCAGAAGTGTTTGTATTTGTATTTCTCAGGTATAACCACAACTGTCGGGGATTGTAGTTCTCACCCCGTATCCCCAACAATGCCTGGATACAATAACTGAAGATTACTGGTGAGTTCTCAGTAAATGTAGTTTTTTATTTTTCTTTAAAATCACTGTCATTATATGTTCTGGGCCATTGTCATTGTTGCTACTCTGCTCTAACTAAGACAAAAATGAAATCAGTCCTTTCTAAATCTGGTAAATCATGCAAAGTTACTGTATTTTCTCTCTAAGTAACATTGAAATCCGTCAGCAGTTCGAATGAAAAGAAAAACAAAAATAATGTTGAATAACCTTCTCGCTTTATTAGAGCAGTGAGCATTAATCTAATGCATATAAATGTGAGGAAAAACACAGTTTAACACATACATTGCAGAGAAGTGCTGACCATGACACAAGTGATATGTGCTGCTCCATGAAAACAGAACTACAAGAAAAGTTTCCTTTTACCTACAACCTACTCATTCAGATTGACACGTACAGTAGGAGTCAGGAGTCTGAAATGTGCAAAAAACAGAGTTCACGCCTACTACACAGCTGCTGTCCTCTCGCCCTCTACTCGATCTCATTGGAGGATCCCACGGTGGACGTGATCTCCATTTCTACAAGGCAATCAAAAAGACATCAGGACACTGCTACAGACCAAGGAGTATTTTTTTACATGCTCAGTAAATATCTCAAATAGATTGTTAACCTGAGCAAGGTCCACCTTCCAAGATAATGTCATCTATGGCGATGTCACTCCTAACTGACGAACCTCTGGTCGCTTCAAACACAATCTGCAGCAGTGACACAAAGAGAGACACAGTTACTTGAAGGTCTTGAAAATATATTTTCACATTATCAGCTTCTTACTGTGAGCGACAGGCAGTGATGGAGGAAGTTCTTTCTTTTACTTGACTGAGTGTATCAATACAACTGTGTCAAAATATGCCATTACACATAAGCATTTTACTCTTGCAGCTCCTCAACGTGGAGCTTTTTAAACTATTTTATATACAACTAGCTAGTTTGGTTCAGTTGTTCCCAAACTGGGGGTCAAGCCCTTCCAAAGGGTCACAAGATAAGCCCGTGGGGTCATGACATGATTAATGAGAAATGAAAGAAGATAAAAACAGTCTGCGCAAATCTGCATTCATATTTTGCACTTTTCTCTAATCTTTGCTTTTTGGGGACAGCATTGGATGATTTGAACGCTTAAAGAAGCGACCTAAAATACACACAAACTTTTCGGAATGGGTCACAAGCCTAAAAGGTTGTGAACCACAGGTTTAATCTTTAATAATGCAATGCATTTTATAAGCTTGTTGTGTGCTTGCTTTTATATGTCAGGTAAATGTAGTGGATTATTAAGTACAATATTTCTCTCAGAAATGCTGTGGGGTAGATGTTTAACAGAGTACAAGGTACAAGTAGTCCGGCTCACAATTCTACTTAAGTACTGCATTAAGTAATTGTACTTTCCACCACTGGCAACATGAGCACAACTCTTTTTGAGATTCTTTTGAGAGGTTATGGAGTATAAATAGATGCGTGTGTAACACATTGTAAAGTAACTGATTAGCCAATTAACGAAAAAAGAATCAATAATCATTCAATAATTAATCAGTTAAGTCATCTAAAAATATTCTGTTTCCAGTTTCATTAAAACAAATCTTTGCTGCTTTTTGTTTGTTTTATATAATTCTATTATATAAAACTTCTCGAAAATTTTCTAACATTTTATGGACCAAAGACAATCAAAAATCACACATAGACCAATCAGTAGGGAGAGTAATGATTAGTTGCAGCCCAACATGAGTTATTCCTTAAAAAGTGTAAAATGTATAAACCAGTTGTCATGATTGTCTTCAACATGACCCCCATAAAACAGCTGGGGGACATTTCCTTGGACTCTTGCCTGATGCTGGCTGTCACTCTGGTATTCCACTGTGGCCCTCAGCCAGGCGATGCTCTGCTCGCCACTCCGTTGCCACAGCAACACGTCCTCTCCATCCTTGCCGAGGTGAACGCTGAGCTGGCCCGTGCCTGACCCGTACATGTGGTAGTAGAAGCGCAGACACTGGGGCCCCCTGGAGCCCCTCAGGGGGCGGGAAAGCAGCCGGACACTCTGACCGGGCATCATGGGCGACGCCTCCATGTGCAGGTAGTATCCTGTCAATCACAAGTCAGCAGTTTGTCTGATTACATATGTTTGCTCATGCTGGGCACTGTGATCTCCTTTTCAGCACTGTGGACAATTCTCTCCTTGACGGAGGAAGGAGAGTTGAAGCAGGGAGTCCTCACCGAGTCCCGTGGTGTGGTCTCCCCTTGGGCCGGTGTACGAGGTCGGGGTGGGCCCTCTTCTCCTCTCCCAGTCGGCACCATCGCTCTGCTTGTCCTGAGTGTAACTGCACAGGCCTGCTTCGAAGTCACAGTGTCCTGGGAGAGACGAGGACAACTCACCTGCAACAGGAGAATGTAAGACACTTAATGTTTGGTGACACCTAACTGTGACAGTACATTTGACCACGTGGTGTCCGTCTGAACGAAACATTTGAAACAACTCCTGTTTTTAAAACAACTTTTTTAAAGTTAGATGAAGTGGAGGTTCATATGAGTGCTTTTTAGATTTACATCAAAATAACAACTTTAAGTCTAACAAATCAGTTGAACAAGTCTTTACCTGCTGTCAGCTCACAGTCTCCGAGGCTCAAACTGATGTCATCCAAAGCCACAGAGCCGCAGTCCCAGAAGCTCCTGCAGGTGCTGACGAAGACCACCTGAACAGCAAAAGTACACAGGCAGCATAGGGGTCCTCATCAGCTTCACCATCCCAGAGGAAGGAGGAATTAATCATTCTGAGTAGAACCAAAAGGCCAAACACTTTGCTGTGGCTGTTGTTCACTTTCTGCTCGTGAGGAAGAAACAAAATCATTATTCAAATGCTGAGTGCTTTTAAATGACTGAGTATGTGAAGTGAGGAACAAAAGGCCAGTGTGAGGAAAGCCTGCGAGCACTTTGGCGTCCAGATGACTTTTAATTCCCGTCACGCAGAACACACGATGATGACACCGTGTCCTCTAACAGCCACTGGTTAGTGAATGAAAGAAATCAGAATCAGAAGTGAAGCTAAACTATTTGTCATGTGTCTCTTCATTTGTTATTTCATCTGTTTTCTGTACTGCATTCTTTTCATTTCCTGCTTCCTTCCATCTTCTTTTTACTGTCGATCCATCCCTGTGGTTATTAAGGTTTTTACTCGCTTGCTCATTCTTTAAATACTTTAAAGTCTCTTCTAAAATATTTCCTCCCCTTTGGCTCCCTCCCTTTTTCTTTCCTTCTCTCACCAATTACTTCCTTCCTTTCCTTCCTTCCACTCTTTTCCCTCCTTCCCACTGTTTCTCCTTCCCGCTCCATTTATTTATCCCCATGTTTATTTTTTCACATATCTTATAGTTCTCTAAAATGATGTCTGATGTGGTATTTCCACTTCCTCTCCTCTTGCCTTGGCAGGCTGTGATGTCTGGAAGGTGACGTCCGTTGAGATCCAGATTCCTCTGGACTTCTCCCCCTGAGTCCAGATCTTCTCCTGACTGCTGCTCTGCTGCTGCTGCAGATACACTTCCAGAGCCTGGTCCGTCTGGTTGAAACCTGCAGTTGCCAGAGTTATTTCTGCTTGGTGAGTCAGTGCAATAAATCACAGCACAGGATTCCCACATAGATACCACCACACGTGCTGGGAGTTTTTGGGTGCCACTCACCCCTCAAAGAGAAGTAAAATCTCAGGCAGTACTTCATGTTGCCAGGCAGGGTTGGACCAGTCAGGCGGCTAACATAACCAGAACGAGGGCTCAGCAGGGAGTGAGCCAACAGGAAGGATCCTGGAAGGAGAACACAGCCTTTATTTTCTTGCGAAAATCTCTTGTGAATCTGCTTGTTATGAATGTTGGCATCTCCGCCTGATCTTGATTTCAACATTCAGCTGTTTTTCAGCCTCAAACCCTGCTTTGTTTTTATCACATCCTCATCCGTCGGTTTCACTGTTTTTCAAGCTGCGTCAATTTTCGGCCTCAAGGGATCCAAAGAAATCAGAACAAGCTGACAGATTTGGAGTTTTGACCAAATCACTTGTTTATAAAGTAGTAATATGTTAGCAAAAGCTGAACACATCAACAGAGCAACATTATTTTTTGTTTTAGGGTTTGTTTGCTGAACCAGAGAGTAAATGTGCCATACAACCAAAACAATAAGCTAAAGTAGACTTAAAAGCTCTGCAGAGCTACAAAAATGTCAAATAGTTTCCCCCTTTTTAAATACAAGAAATGTTCAAAGATCCATTGTCAGCTGTTTTATCCCACCTGTCCCTGTGGTGTGGTCTCCGTTCCTAAATATGTTGGGCTTCACAGATACTCTCTTCCATGCGCCCATCTCCTGTTTCTGGGTGTAGAGGCAAAAACCTGACTCAAAGTCACAGTTGGCGACGGTGGGGTCAAAGGTCAGCTCTGTGGGACAAACAAATGGAATCAGCATGATGTTGTTAATGAAAACTTTAGAGGTTCTGGTTGCAGTACTTCAGATTTATCGGAGAGATCCACATGACATTTCCTCCGAGGATGAATCCTACACTTTTAGCCACCCTCCTGGTTTTTTGGCCTCCTCATTCACCCATTCACACATCATTCATTCAGGAGGAATCTCAGTTGGAGGAGACTATTCTTTCACACGCTGAAGCTGCTTCAGGCAGACACTTCGACATGTTGACTCATAGCTGGGATCAAACCACAGACCTTCCGATTGACAGATGACCCACTCTACCTCTGAGCCACAGCCGCCCAGGTGGTGCAAACTCCGAATATATTTCTATAGCAACTACATGTAAACCTCCAAGGTTTGATCGGTCAAAGATCTCATAGCTATTGCAGCCTATGTAGACTGCTAATACTTAGAAGGCAGAATAAAAGCATTATATCATAAATATGACTGGTTTTAATGTTGGCATTAAACAGAGCCTGTTTAGAATTAGCAGGCAGTGACTGTGGCTGCAGCTCACCAGTGTCTGTGCTGCAAAACTCTGGAGAAAAGGAAATGTCATCAACTGCAACACGCCCGCCTCTAGGACTGTTAAAGGCCACTTCAAAGACCACCTGAAGAGGCAGACAGACACATGGAGACACTCGTAAGCATAGCTGCATGCTGTCATGTGTGCAGAGAATGCATACCTTCACACTGAAGTCAAATGTATGCACAACATTAAGTACAGTTTTGTGGTATGCGAAGTACAACAGTGAAAAAAAATTCAAACTTAAAGTGATATTTGATTTTAAAAAGCAGCCACGGTGGCCACAAGAGGCAATTATGGGATGAATTCCCTACATTACCCAAGATTCTCTTGAGTTTTAAAGCTTTAAAGATGTCATCATTAGGTGTAAATTAGTTACAATGTGGTGCAACAGTAGCACGAGCAGAGAGACAGAGTTAATATTGGCATTAGTCACTATTAGTGTGTGTGTATGAAGCTCATATGTTGGTACTGACCTCTACAGAGTATGGTGCCTTCAGGTCCACCTGTACAGGTATCCATTCTCCAAGCATCCTGCTCCAGTCACTCTGGTTTTCTGTCCCAGCCCTCCACAGCTCCTGATACTGACCCAGTCTGTCCCTGGTGAAAACAGAGAACAGGTTCCCTCTCTCCTCGCTCCGCTGGTACTGAAAACTCAGGCAGCCGGACATCGGCACCATCGTCATGGGAGACACCAGCTTGGCCACTTCTTTGAACGTCTTGGCATAGACGGAGTCCACGTACATCAAATGACCTGAGAGTTTAGATATGAATCAGGTTAGGAAATATGGTGTACCCTCAGCGAACTTGAGGCTTGAGAGTTTCAGAATTCACTCATACCCAGGTTCTAATTGCACGTTTGAATTTTAACGATACTAACATAATAATCAAATTTAAAAATCCACAGTGACCTTAGCTATTGAATAAAAACACCTTTTTGTGCTATGGAATTCCCACTCACCTGTCTTGTTGTTGTATGTGTGGTCATTTGGCATATTGTTGTGAAGGCCCCCGCCTCCTCCCACATACCAGTTTACATTGGCGTTCCATTGATTACTGTATCCACAAAGGTGAGACTCCTCAAAATCACAGTCTAGACACAGAAAAAGGAGAAATCAGCATCAGGCCTGCCATTATGTTGTATGTGTGGGTGCAAAAGGCCTTTAACTAAACCAAATATGTTCGTGTGTGTCTATGTGTGAGTTGAATAAGCCTTGCGCAGATGGTCTCTATCTAGAAATGCACATGTGAATTATTTTTCTCTTTTTGCTTTAAAAAAAGACGTGACAGTGATACATGTGTGAAGTAACTGACCCAGGCAGTATCCCGGGCTGATGTGGATCTCAAATATGGCCAAGCTGCTCCCAGTGCTCAGTCCAGGTTTACCTTCGATGACAACCTAATCAACAACACATGTTCATGCTGCAATCAGTGATATGGAGTGACACAGGAATGACATCATAGAAGGCGAGTGAATGTATGGAAGGTCAGACAGAGAGCGCGCATGAAAATGATATTACTTTCAAAGCCCAGCTGAGCAGCAGGTTTGTTGTAAAAGGACTTACAAAAGAAAGGAAGGAAGACGGACTTGTTAAAACATGAGGTCAGGGCTTGTGCATGTGTGTGTTGGGAGGGGCGTAGATACAGAGTGACATTAGCATACATTTAGAGTTGTGCTTGTGTTCACCAGATGAATGTACGGCCAATAGTCACTCATTTGAGCTCCTGAGGGATGTGTCTGGCTCTTTAGCTGCTTGATGTTCCACTTTCTTCTCCTGCTTACGTTAGTTGCTAGCTTTGACTGTTGTTTGGTCCCAGGCAAGTAAAATACAGGCTTATCTGAGCTTTTTTGCTGAAAAAAAGCTGCCGACTGCTGTTGAGCTGATGAGAGCTCTGAAACTGAACTGTACAGTAAATGTGACATAAAAGATAAATCTTTGAGTTAAAGGAGGCCTGCAGTGCCACAGCTTTGTTAATAATTCTCTGTGGGTTTGTTTGTTTTAAAATGTATTGTCAAGGACCATGTTCAAAAACCACACAGCAGCTGCTTTGTACCAGATTTTGCTGCAGCTAGCCTACTTTCCATCCAGTAGATTTTCATTGTTAAAGAAATAGTTCAGTATTTTGGGAAATATACTAATTTGCTCAAATATAATCAATCACAAATGAAAAATGTTTTGATAAGTACTGTATTTCTTTGGAGATATGAGCCGGAGATATGTTGTCACTAATTCTGCTGTACTAGATATTTGATACATTTGATAGATCTATCTTTTCACAACCCTACTTTGTAAACTGTAAGAACTGCCAATCCAAACCTCTAGCTTAAATATCTGACATAACAAATTTCTTAACATAGATCATCTAGATGCAGAGTAGTTACTAGTTAGGTGTACTAGAACTACAACTTTGATGCTGATTTGTGTCAAACTGCATAGTGCAGCTCTAGGGAATTGTAGTTTTTGAAGTTTGTGACGAGAGCTCTTTATAACAGTTGGCCTCATGTGTGTAACTCCTTATGATGCTGAATTATAAGCCTTCAAACATGCACTGGTCAAGGTTCAAAGGTCAGTATTACATAGCAGGAGCCATGTAGAGTCTTCATACTGGTCTATGCTACTCTCCAGCCCGACACCTTTGTAACGATGTATTTGGTTTAGCTCATGCGCACAAGGCATCCCAGGTCTAATTTCAAAGAGCACTTTATGGAATTAAATAAATGAAGTAGCCCAGTATAAGAATTAAATTGAAAATTTCTAATTTATTTGCAGCGTGGAATAATAGGCTAATAGTTATAAAATGAAAAACCTGAAATGAATTATTGATGGTACAAAGGAAATATGGAGAGTACTATGGATAAACAAAAGAGGTGCAGAAATATGAAATATATGAAGGTGACAAAAGCAAAAATTAAAAAATTACTAAATTGTGTAACAGTGGAGGTTTGGACGCAATTCACAGTCTAAAGTCCAGTTTGATGAAATCTATGAAAGTGACAAGTGCAAGGATTAAACGAGAGATGCGATGTGTAGAATCCAGCTTCACAACACCATTTTATGAGATAATGAGCCGGCTAGCTGTTTCCCTCACTTCCAGTCCTAATGCTACGCTAAGCTAACTGCATCCTGCTCAGATTTCAGATAGGTACTGATCTTCTTTTCTAACTCTTGGAATATAACTCTGATATAGTTTTTTTCACCAAGGTCTGAGCTGAAATACGCTTCTCCGCTGAGGGGCCCACACATGGCACAGACCCGACTCACCATCATGCAGGTCACGACCCTGTCAGAGTCAGCTCTGCCTCTGCATAATATAATATAAACATGTGGTGTGCTATTCCCACACAGTGTTTAGATAATGTGTGTGGGTGTCAGTGTGTATGTTTCTCTGCGTGCTATATATTGGCCTCACTTTGGGCCAGTATGGTTAGCATCAACCCATATCTGTCTTCCTTTCAACAATAGCATGAAATGGTTTCTGCACGTCCAGGTGTTTTTTTCTCTTTTTAATTTAAGAGGGTTGAAAAGTCAGCTATTATAAGAACTAAGTGCAACACTGGGCACTTGTAATCTTTGATTGCATTTTAGAAATAGTACATATACTATTAATAGTACGTACAATTGTTTTTTGCTGTATCTTGAACTTCTTTTAGAAAAGCGAGAATTGCAGTTTTGACCAATCAGGAGAATTAGTTATTCATTTCAAATTACTTTGGACGTCTTTATCCTCATAAAGGGGTCTGTGTGCTGAGGACATGATGGTTTGGAGACCACCACAAAAGCTCAGGTTTCTTGTAAAATGATAACCTTATTCTCAAAACATGTTTTTGTTGGCCACCTGAACTTTTCTTTTGCACCATCATCAAGCAAATTTGCAATTGTACAGGATAGACATCGAAATCTAATGGGCAGTTAGCCGTGAAATTGAATTAGCACATGCAAAGCTTCTCAGTGGATGAACATTGTTTATTTTCTATTTGTGTGTCATGTATTTGTGCATCATGTATCTGGCTTTTGATTTTGTATGGCCGCTACCTTGGCCAGGCCGCCCTTGTAAAAGAGATTTCTGATCTCAATGGGACTTCCTGGTTAAATAAAGGTAAAATAAAAACACAGACACTGAATGACCTCCCTTCTAGTGCTTCCATCAGGAAAAACTTCACACTTGTAAATCCCCAAAGAAGATAAAATAAACATAAACAAACTCCAGGAAACATTAGAGGAACCTTTGACTTTACTTTGTCTTTGTTTTTTAACTCAAGGAAGTCTCCTTTTCCAAACAACATCAGACGGTATTTTACCCGGTAAGGCTCAGTGTTGTTCTGCAGGTCCATGCTTGAGATGACCCAGCTGTCAGAGGGCGCCTGGCTGCTCCACAGCGGCCTGTCAAAGCTCTTTCCCTCCATGCGCTGCAGGACCTCCAGGCTTCCTGACCCAGTGATCTGATAGACGAGCCTCAGGCAGCTCCATTCGTCCTGCTCCAGAGTCGGGCTCAGCAGGACCCCCGTGATCTCTCTCTGTGGTCCAGCATCTGCACCGATCTCATCATCCTGGTTAATGGCTGCATCCACTGCAACAAAACGGCCTGAAACAAAAAGGTATGAAAGATTTAGGAAAAAACGTTATAAACATTGCTGATGTGAAGAAAAACACAGTGATTTGAAGGACTATTCTGCAGGAACAAAATGTGGTCAGCATGTGAGATGTTTGATGCAGATGCTGCAGATGATGCATGTTTCAGCCCATTTCCTACAAATAATAAATACTGGTACACCAAAGCTTTTAGTTTCCAGTCATTTTCACTGACATTTAGTAGTATACATGTAACATATTCGCCAATAGAGTCTCATCTTTTCTGTCATTGTGGTAATTTTGTAAAAGAAGAAAATAATTGAGGTTTACTGCACAGCAAAGAGTAGAACTGAAGCCATCCAAATATCATTTTTTCCAATTACGTTTAAAGCAATCTGGCTGTCCAATAAAACAATAAACCTTCTAAACATTTCCAGCACAAATCAAGGTGGAAAATGTTTTTTTTTTCCGTCAGTGTCTGCATTGTTATAGAGTGTTGACATCATTTAACAGTAGGTTATTAACTATTTGCAGCTGCACGGTGGTGCAGTGGTTAGCACTAAAGGTTCAAATCTGCCGGCAGTTTGAACTTGGAGTTTGAAACTTGTTTGCAATGGTTCCCTCTGGGTACTCCAAAGACATGCATGCTAGGTTAACTGGTGACTCTCCATAACTGTGTGTTCGAGCGTGAAACTGTCTGAAACTGTGTCTGTCTCTGTGTGTCAGCCCTGTGGTTGGCTGGCGACCAGTCCAGCGTGTACCCTGCCTCTTGCCCAATGTCAGCTGGGATTGTCTCCAGTCCGCTGTGATCCTTAAGGATTTATTAGCTATTAATGAGATCAGGCAGTCAGCAAAGAAAAATGAAAATCATTTACCAGACCTAAGATGAGGTGCAAAGAAATTAGACAGCATAAACTAAACCAGGCTGCACCTAGTAGCCACAGGCTGAAACTAAAGTCTCCGTGGATATTTAAGCTGATCATTACATCTTTCTCTTGCCATTGCATTGGATGCAATTGAATTGCTTTGTGATGTGGCAGGTGATGCAAGAAAGACCCGTAACAAAAGAATGGAGAGGTGAAAGATTGGAAATTTAATGGAAATTTCTCCATCTTAGCAGTGATCTTTTCTTCACCTGGATCCTGAGCTAAGATATGAAGCACTGTTGTGAAATGTTCAGTGGAAAACACTTATTTTCTAACCTGAAATAAAATACACAACGCTAAAATTCAAGTAATCAGGTATTATTCATCAGGAATTCAGCTCCCACCATAACAGTAAACCATGGCTTCTTTTCAGCTCCATAACCTGCCAAACACACATGTACCCAAATGCAAACGCTTGCACTTGGGCTGAGCTCATTTCACCTTCAATTCACTCAATTAAAGATATTTGCCAATAACCTGCAATTGTTTGCACATGTTTATATCTACACTTTGAACTCAATGGATGAAAATGTTGGCACACACTCCAACTGACATGTTTTCTTGATTTAAGCAGTGTCAGTGCTGTCTTTAGATTCAGAAAAGAAAGCACATAAAAAGTACCTCATGTATTTGACATTACTTCACTTCTCTTACAGCCTCAGACCACAGAAAGGGAAAAGACGACTGAGAGAGGAGGAGGAGAATAAATGAGCAAAAACTGAGCACACCATTAACGCACCAACTACACTGACCTTTTTAGCAAGCCGTCGGCAATAGCAACAGGGATGGAAACAGGAAAAGAGAAAGTAGTTGACGTATCCCCAGAGGGAAGACTGACAGTAAGACAGGCTGCAACAACAGAGCAATTTTTGGACAAGTAGGAGCAAGGATCCTGGTGGAAAAAAAGTCTCAATAAGGAGTTTTTCAACCAAGGTCTGGCTGCAGATACAGTAGCTACTGCAGCAGCAGGACACTGTCACACTAGGAGGGAGTCTGTCTCACCAATCAAATGATGGGAGATTATTAGGTTATCAGTACACAAACACACAATTTCCAGCAGTTTCTGCAATTTCTGCTGACAACCTCCCTTGGCCAGCTGTTAAGAAATGATTCCTTATAAAACACGAATTGTTTGTTTTACATTTCTGTTTTTTTTTAATTTTGAGTAAGGGTAGTTGAACCTCTTTTACAGGCAGAAATGGGGAATGCATATACATACTAAGTTATAGTCGACTCCTTTTGTTACCACTACACCAATAGCTATAAAGTTAAAGGTAGTTATGATTTTGGTATTACTTTACAGTTTATATGTAAGTTCTGGCTTTTGCCCAGATATGGCTGCTTGATTGGACCAGGATTTGGAGATTTGGAATTGTAAATGTGGGCCGATTTATGCTGAGAATCAAGTCCAGTTAGTGTTCAACCGATTTTGGTCCATCATTCAATATGAGTGTGGCAGAACAGGGCAAATTAAGGTGTCTTAAGTGGGAAATGGTGGACAAGATCAGGTCAAAGGCTAAAGACGCATCGTGACGCTCATCTCTTAAAGCAGGCCCCACTTCATGTCACAATTAATGTGACAGGATCCTGCTGCTAGTGCAACATCCGGGATCAGTCTCTGCATGCATTTGATGTGCATGGACTTTGATCTCCACAAAGAGTCTTCATCGGTATAAATGGTCAGCATACAGCAAATGAGAATGGTAAAAGTTAGCAACAGTTGTGTTATTTCTAAAACAGGGCAATCACATAGAAATGATCTCTGCATTCGCCTGTTGGCTTTGATCACTTTACATAAATAGAGATTAAGAACTCAGATATGGTTGTGTACAGCACTCATCTGTATCAGCTGCAGTACCAACCCAGTCGAGAATGCCTAAATCTGTTATTTCACTAACTCCAGATGTTTAGAGATGGTGGAATCAATGCAGACCAGATGGGCTTCTTTTCACCAGTGTGCTCTGGTGGTAGGGCCAAAACCAGCACCAAAACAACAGCTAAACCTGAAACTGCTACTAAAGGAGCTATGACTAAGTCTATACAAGTACTTCCAAAATAAACATGTTTCTGAAGGACTGAAGTTGCTCTGTGTTATCTATGAAAGTGTCCCAGTACCATCTTTGTGCAGAGTCCAGCTCGTAAAGTCTGCATCTGACGTGTATCCGCAGGTGTCGGACTCAAAGTTGCAGGAGCCAGGCAACAGCTGGCTGTGGGCTCGGATGGTGGCTTTGGGCACATAGAGGGAGAAAAAGAGAGAACGCAGAGAGAGCGAATGGTAAGTATGAATCACTGCAACTGGCATTAACAGAAACATGCCCTCATGCACCAACACAGCCATGACCGTTAAGACCTACTCACCAACAAAAGTCAAGAGGTAGAGTGGAAGCATTGCGGCTTTCTGTGGAAAATGAATCGATCCTCAGAGGAAATAAGGAAAGCAAACGCAGGTCTTGTGTTTGCAGCAACAGTCAGTTAAAAATAGTAGAAGTTGCAACAAAAGTTTGTTTCTGAAGTTTTCTCTTGTCTGTGTCGTCTGAGTGTCTCTCCAGCTCACAGACTGGCAGCACACTGCACGCTCTGAGGGAAGTGTTTGTGTCTGGACAGCAGAGCAGAGCAGGGAGGAGGAGGAGGAGGAAGAGAGAGGTCTGAGAGGGAGAAGGAGGGAGGAGGAGAAAGTAGGTGAATGATGAGCTGGTGGGAGGCCAGTGAAGGAACAGGGGAAAGAGGCGAAAAGGGAAGGTGGGGGAAAGAAGGAGAGGAGGGATGGGTGGTGAGAAAATGTAGGTGATAGATGTGAGGAATGGGAGGACGAAATGAGATGAGGAGGTGGTTATGGAAGAAAAGGGAAGCCTCTCAGAATCAAAGGTGGACATAATGAATAATGTTGTTAAAGTCACAAAATGGTCTCTTACCAACAGTAAATCTTTTAACAATGAGTATAACCTTTTTCTAACCATAACCAAGTAGTTTAGGTTGCCTGAACTTTACCAAACCACGACAAATCAGAAAACAGTCATGTTAGCCATTGTTGTAGTGAACACATTCGCCATTTTGAAAGGCACTGACATAACAAATACTGTCATTTAGGTTTACGAATCTGTTCTAAATGCACCAAATCAATGCCAAAACAGACTCTCTCAAACTTTAACATCATATGGCCCAAAATATTTTGGCCAGGCCTATAAGTTCCAATGATGGAAAATCTTCCTACATCATACAATGACATCTTAGACAATAATGTGCTTTCAACAGTTTGGGGAAGATCCGTTCTTGTTTCAGCATCTTAATACCAACCATGCGCAAATCCAGGTCCATGAAGAACTGGTTTTCTCTGTTTGGTCTGAAGAACTTGACTGACCTGCACAGAGTCCTGTCCTAAGCCCCATCCGACACCTATGGCATGAACTGTTTCAGAATCTGATGGAAAGTCTTTCCTGAGGAGTGGAAGCTGTTATAGCAGCATGTCAATGGTTTGTTCAGCTTGTCTCATGGTTTGCTTGTCAAATGTTGACATACTTTGGATATATATTGTGTATTCTCAACATGTTTTGTGTAATGTAAGCTAAAATTCCACGAAAACATGCTTTTAAGGTCCTATCTGGACGTCATATGGTGCTGCTTCACTGTTTTAGGAGAGGCCTGAATACACAAATGATCTAAACTGTCTAACACATTTACGTTGTCTTCAGCCTTGAACAGCTTGCAGGCATTCTGTACTGGTTGAATATGAATGCTGTCTTAATCTTACATGTGCACCTATCAAAGTATGTGGGTTATTAGAATGCTCCCACAACAAAGACAGACTAACAATTTAAAAAATGTGACTCAAGTTTGGGAACAGGGCTGATTCACTCACTCAGTCCATCCCAAGTACAAAAAAATCTGACTTTTTGATGGAACTTTCCCCTCAGTCTCATTGCAGAGGGAAGGGAAGGAGGGAAGAAAAGACACAGGAGATTAGACTTGGTTGTAACAGAGGGAACACTTTCATCCACATTTGTGATCCATCTGTCAGACCTGGTTTCTCTGCCTCTGTACTTTCTGCAGTTCACTTGTGCATGGTCAGTTCTCTGCCTTTCTCTCGCCTTTATCAGCGTTTTAATGAGGTGCCATGAGATCTCTCAGACCAGATGGTGAGGTGGATTCTCTCCTGATTATATCCAGATAGCATGACCACAGCAAGTATTCTTTCTTCTGGAGACACTCAGGATCTGAATCACCATCTCTAATGGCCTTTTGGAGAACATGACTATAATTCTCAAGTGTAGATGCAAACAATACAAATTGTTTGGTGATGAGCAGCGAACAAGGGGAAGACTGGATTTCTGCACTTATTCAGTTCTAAAGGCTGCGTCTGTGTAAACAACAAGACCTTAATAAATAACTGAAGGGTGCCAGAATGTGTCATGTGCAGTGCGTGCACAAATCAATGCTTGCATGATGATACGGTTATGACATGCTTTCCCCAGTATGTGATTTGCTGCCAGAGGGCTCAGCAGGTTACATCCCCTCTGGCCCCCCAACCTTCCTCTGGGAATACTCCAGACCACCGCCTCAGCCCGAAAACCAAGAACGCACAACTTCGAATAACAATTATGGCAAGATCTTCCACATGAAAATGAAAGTGATTTTTTTTATATGAAAGAGAAAATGTGCATAAAGCTTGATTAGTCATTAAACTGGACCTGCTCTGCTCTCAGGGGTGGGACGCAAACATGGATGGATGTTTATGCAGAACAAACCTGTCTCAGACACTGTGCTTTTGCTCCATCTGCTGGGAGCATTAGAAACAATTACAATAATGATTACTTATAAATCATTAAGCACACCTTCCATATTTAATAAATAAGTAAAAGACTTGAAGCAATATTTATTCAAATAAATACAATCAAAATATCTAATGCAACCATGGAATTGTGAATGAATCCAATTCATTTGTAAAACTCGTTAGTATGACGTGTTTTCATTATACTTCTTTAAATGTTTTTATTTTATAACTCTATGATTATCTGTGCCAAAATTAACAGAGCTCCGCCTAATAGCTATCATTCATCAAAAGCAAAAAATAATAACCTCATGTTGGCACAAGAGGATGTCAGAGCATTGCCAAAGTTGATTCACCCTCGGGGGACCATGAATGTCTGTACAAAATTTGCTGGTAATCCTTCAAATAGACATTGAGATATGATGATTTATTAATGATTTACAAAAGATCATACCGATAAATAATTTTAACAAATGTAACAAATGATGCTTATGAAACTTAATTGATTGTTTGAAAGTAAAAGTCAGCTTGTGACCAGCAGGACAAATCTGGGTGCATAAAGTGAAAGAGCAGCACTTGCCCCCGTTTCATCACCACCACTGATGTGCCCACGAGCAAGGCCATTAACCCCCAACTGGTCCAGTAGACAAGATCAGGGGCTAAAAGATAAGAATATTGTTGGATTGTGGCTTCCAGGTGTGATTGTGGGTGTCAACACCATCCTGCCACCATCCTGCTGAAAAGCTCCAGCAGCAGACTGGCTAAAAGCACAGGCCCTGGGCAGGTGGACATGGAGTCTGACTGTCTCGTGAACATTCAGAATTGAGGCCATGGGTTTTCTGCGTGATACGAGTAGCATGAAACATTTATGTGTGTTAATTCCAGTAATGGGTTCAGTCACTGCCAACTGCATGCTATATAACGGAAGAACATGTAGAGTATACCATCATCCATGTATGCAGAGAGAAAGGGCCACAAATTATTAATGTCTACTCTGGAAATAGAACAGTAATGAATTGGATTCATGGGCATGAAATATAGCCTGCGTGACGTGACTTAATGCAGGCAGCAGAGTAATAACGTTACCTCATATATACTCTGATGACCTGATTTTGCATGTTGCTCTCTATATTTTGCAGCTTTTTGATTGGCCAAGTACATGTGTCATACACACCTCCACAATCAGTCCAAAAGTTCACAAAATGTATTTTACACAATCATACAGGCTGTTTGTGTGGGATCAGAGGCATGTGTCTGCAAAGATGGCAATAACAGATTGGATGCCATGGTTACCACTCCACTCAATCACCATCCTCCGTCACATATTGTTGTCACGGTAACGGCTGCCCTGGTGGAAGGGTGCACGTGATTTAGGTGAGAATGTGTTACAACGGCTCAACATTGTGTAGACACACGCCCTGTTGATCTGCTCTACCAGGCTTTGAGTGACACCAAGACGTGCCCGGATTATCGTGCCAGGAGCCCCACAACCCCCCCCCCTGCTTCACACTCCACTCTGTCAGTGAATAGTTATTGCATTTGCTTTCACACATATCTGCCTAACAACAAGAACATTAGGCCTGGGATGAAAAGGCAAGTACTGTATTCATTACCATAATACCATGACCATGACTTTTTCACCTGTGAATTGAGGTACTCTAATGTGACAACTATTAGCAGGTGAAAATTTAACAAGATGGGCATGCAAACACTTCACTCACTCAAACAAAAATATATGTAGGAATGTGGCATCATTGCAAAAGCTGTTTGACATTTGGCACATTTACAAGAGCTTAAATAATGTGTCACTTTCTGTCCTTAAACTTAAAGTGTGCTTAAACATGCATGAAGTATCATCTTAAGGTTATAACTATCTAGACAACTCAAGCACACTGAGAACTGGCAGAAAAATAATCCTAATCTTACTGACAGGTAAAGCAGGTAAAGTACAGGCGTTACTAATAAAATTAATAATGTCAGGTATTCCAATAAGCTAAAATGGCTCTCTGAAAAATACATATTTAATATTTAGGGCCTGAGCACCAAGCGGTGCGAGGACCCTATTGAAATGTAAGGAAATGCATCCGAAATAACTTGCAAGTTTGAGGGCCTAAACATACACAAAAACTCATGAGACTTTGCACACGCATCAGTCATGGTGAAAAATTACATATTGCAAATGGGTCTTGCAAATGGGCGTGGCAAAATGGCTCCATAGCGCCCCCTAATTTATAGCCCCGGAACTGTGTTTTATGTACATGTACAAAATTTGGTGGGTTCATGTATCTCTTCAAGACGTACAAAAGAGTCTCTTGGAGCGATGACCTAAACCCAACAGGAAGTCGGCCATATTGGATTTTCCGTAAATTTTTGGCGATTTATAGGGGTCATAAATGAGCGAACTAGTCCGAGGGGGTTGAAACGATCGACCTCAAACTTGGTCAGCTGGTAGAAAAGACATTAACAATGAAAAGTTCTTAAAAGTCTCTACAAAACTGTAACGGTGTGGGCGTAGTGAGCTGTCAAACTTCAGTGTCTCGCCATGAAACAGGAAGTTGTTAATAAATAGACTCTACATGATCCAATCAGCACCAAATGTGACATGTTTGATAAGAGTGAAGACGTCTACATGTCAATATTCATTCACAGTCATAGCGCCACCTGGTGGCGACAGGAAATGCTATGTTTTATGCTATAATGTCTCAAGCCAGCCAGTTGACCAGATCCACTTCAAATTTGGTCAGGAAAGCCTCAAGACGTTGATGTTGGTCCATAGTGAAAACTGTGAGTTTTCGTCAAAAGGTGTCGCCTTGGCGAATTTCGATAGAAAATGTTCTTTCACATGAGCATTAAAAGTGCAGTAACTCCACTCTACAAGGTCTTATCTTCACCACATTTATACTGCTTGATGACTGTCCGGCTCTGAAGACATGTACATGCCAATTTTGAACCATAGTCATAGCGCCACCTAGTGGCAGGAGGAAGTGCATGTTTTATTCTCAGACGTCTCTCTCTCAGCAGGTTAACCACAGCCACCTCAAATTCGGCCCAAACATTCCCAAGACGTGGATGATACAAAGTTATGAAGCTCTTGAGGTTTCGCCAAACGCTGTCACCGTGGCGACGCTGTGTTCACCATGAAACAGGAAATTGTTGTATCTTCAGTGTACTTTATCCAATCTGTTCCAAACTAGTCATGATTAATAAGACTCCCGGCCTGAACACATCTACATGACAGTTAGTGACCACAGTCATTGCGCCACCTAGTGACAGCAGGAAGTAAGACTTTTCACGGTGTAGTCAACACTTCATATGCTGAAATATTGGATGCAATTAGTGACTGTTCTCTAACGCCACATAGGGGACACAGGAAGTGACATGTAACTCCTTGATGCACCGAAATACATGAAAACAGGATGGATTACGGTGATGCTGTTTCATGGACATTTAGGATGTTTTAATCGCACAGAGGGTTATATGTTGTTAGTAATGTTCTCAAACCGTGTGACTAAAGGACCTTTGCTTTAAAACTTGTTTACATTTTTACTTAAAGGGGGAAAAAGAAAATGTCGACTGTTAGCTAACGTTAGCTTAGCATGGCTAAAATGTGGCTAGCTGTTAACGGAGCTAACTGACAGGTGTGTGAAAACGATGATTGTGCACAAAATATGGCTACTGTTTCTACGTGCCCAGGCCTCACAGGTGTTTCAGTGATTCGGGAGCATTGTATACCAGAAAGATGAACAGGCAGATAACAGCGACACCACCGACGGACCGTGGGAACAGCTCACCGTGTTGCAGGCAGAGCCACAGCCGCACTTTGCGGGCTGCTGCTGATGGAGTAGGTGGGACGAGGCTCCACTCACGGCCCTACCGACCGGTTTGTGTCTGCACCATTAGCATCAGCAGTGTTGTAAAGGCGCTTTGTGCATCGCTAATCCGCTCTGATGTCACGGTGCAGAAGGAGGGGCTGAGCTCTCCGCTTTAATCCGAGCAAGTTGTCTGGAGGGACAAGCCGAGCCGAGCCGAGCCAAGCCAAGCGAGCAGGCACGGGAGCAGGGGCGATGTGTACTGCAGCGGCCGGACCCGGGCCTCTCCTCCTCTGACATGCAGGTAAATCAGTAAATGTCATGTCCATCAGTCGGTGACGGGAGCCGGGTATATCGTGGGGCAGGAAGGCGGAGTGAAAATGTGTTCAGGTCGATTTCGTTGATGGCGGATCCGACACCTGCGGAGATTTAATCTGGACCCTCAGGAGGGAAGGAGGGACGCGTTTACACAGGTGAAAGTGCTGCACTTCTTTTTTTTTTTACTAATAGATGTCAGGCGTTTTAGGCTCTGGGATACAGCGGAAGACTGTATGTGATTCCCAGGATATGCGTGCATCATATCCAGAATCACATTATGATCTTTTGTGAACTGTATCCTATAAGCGCATTTCAAAAAGGCGGAGTGGAGAACTCATCGCTAATAGATCATGAGCACCAGTCCCAAAAGGGAGGCTTTTGCCCCTTTCAACATAATACAATCGTTCAAGGCCATGGGAAGGGATTAAAAAAGCCATTGAGCCTTCAAAATAAAAGCACTTGCCAGTTTGAAACTTGCTCCTGGATTAATCTTCCAATGGTGTAATCTACATGTAAACACAATGCAAGTAATATGACAAGTGATGCAACCCACCACGGATCATATGGTTGCCGAGTGAGTGTGTCACTGTTTGGTTTGTGTTAGAGTGTGTGTGTGTGAGAGAGGATGAATCATGCTCTCAAGAATAGAAAGATGAGGAGAAGTGAGAACAATTGGATCTGATGGCTGTTTTCATTATCGACCAATCTGCCACTGATTTCTTTAATTAACTGCATGGCCCTTTTATATGTCAGAAGATCGAAAAATGCCCTTCACAGTTTCCCAGAGCCCATGGAGAAGTCCTCAGTTTGCTTGTTTGTTTGACCAAAGATCCAAAACCCAAAGATCAGTTTACATCTATTGTGATATATAATTTAGAGAAAACCAGCAAATCTTTATAATTGACAAGCTAGGACTACGAGAGCAGATAATGTTTGCCATTTTTACATGAAATACATTCACCGATTTTCAAAATTGTTGTTTCATTTACTGTTGATTTACTAATAAATTAGTTGACCAATGAACTAATGATTTTATGACAGAATAAAAGCCGAATTTTAAGATTAGGAGCCTGGGCCTAATGCTATATAGGCCCACCACCTACATAATGTATTTGGCCGCTGATTCCATCGATGTACCCTTCTGATGTTGTCTTTTCCTGATCACTGCACCACCCACTACCTCAGTCTGTTAACACCATCATTTAAAAATATGAAATGATGGTTCAAAATGACACAAGCCTTGCTGTGTTTACTGGGACTCCAGATGCAAAATTGCTTAAAGTTTTCCCAAGTGCAGTTGCTTGATTTTACATAATCCTTCATAGATAAGCAGTAAAACTTCAAAAGCTTCAGCCTGTTCACACAGCTGATGCTTGTTTCTGGCAACTGACATTTGTGTAAATACCCTCATACCCAAAATAACATAGCAGTATTGATATTGCCTACAGTTCTGGGACATTGTGAAGGTAATTTTTCACACCTCAATAGATCAAATTGTCCATCTGCTAATTAGTAAAAAATGTACAGTAATTTGCTTTTCGTCATCATCAAGGTCTAATTTTAGGCATGTCGAGGAGATAAAGGCTAGTGACTAGTTGTAATCGGTTAAGGTCAAGTGCGTATAGCCTACGTGTGTTGTTGTTGGTGTGTGTCTGTCTGTCGGTAAAAGATTGGTCAAGTTAATGGGCTTGTAAATCCCCACCCCATAGCTTTCACTTCAGCCCGACAGATGGATGTGCAGCTCTCGGCTCATGCAGGCCTGAACGTTTCAATGCCGTGCTGCCACAGCCATCTGTGACCGGGGCAACCCTTGCTCCCTGACCCACCCCCTCCGAGTCACCCAGCCATTGCCATACAGCCCTAAACTCTGGGCAGAGAGGGACATTAACCACCCAGGGAGTCTGCCCTTGCTCCTGCTGTGTCCCTCTGTGTTCCCTCCTTAGCAGTAGTGGTTTGTGCTCAGATTACAGGATCAACATTAACCTTTGCCCTCTGTGTCCTCTGCCTGTCCATGTGCCTGATTTTCAATGTCCAGAACTTGTATATCTACACATATATGATGACAACCACATTAGTAAAGCATCTGCTGCCTCTTAATCCAATATGAAAAGTGTTGAATCAACAGGAGCTGCAGTAATTGATGGTTATCATTAGTTTACCAATAAAGATGAAGAATTAAAATTCAAAAGGATCCAGTATTTGCCTGTTTGATTGCACAACTGTTCTTTAAATTACGGGAGACACGTATAAGGTTAACACATAATTTTGCTCCTCAGCCCTGTTTGGCCAGACATTTGTAATAAGATAACATGAAACAGAAAAACAAAAAAACAGTAATAGTTTGGAGTCCAGTCAAAGCTGCTTTACAGACTACGGTAGTTGAACTGTTAAGCACCCATTAAGAACAGAGCTAAATTAAGGAGCAGAAAAACGTCTCATGCATAAAGCGACACATTTATGGATTTTTCTGATCATTAAGGTCAGATGCATAACTTATGAGACCAGCTGCAGTTTATTATTCCTGAAACATCTAGGATTATATCCTGGTGTCCTTTCTCAGCCTGTTGACCACAGACATGGGGAAGCCTGTGATAAGAGATAACTGATGGATACTTTGAAAGCCTCGTCATATTCGATAAATATCAACACTGGAATTCTCACTCGCAGAGGGCATTTATTATTTAGATAGTTGCCCTGTTCATCTCTCTCTGTCACGTCTTATCTGATATCCCTCCTTGTCCTGCTGCCCTGCCTCCTCCTCCTCCTCCTCATCCCTCTCTCTTCCCGTCCTGTGCCATCTGCCAGCTGCTGGACGGATGAACGTGGTGCAGATTAAAGTGCACCGCACACCCAGATGAATCTCAGAGGATTTAGGTATTTGCCATTAGCAATATAGGGACAGGGAGTCCCCGCCATCATACACAGCATCACTGTAATATTGCATTTTTATGTGTATGTGTCATGTTAGAGTGGGGAGGGGGGCAATTATCCATAATGGCATGTAAACTTTCAAAATGAAGAAAATGCAAACTTGATGGAAGCACTGTGAGTTAAACTCTATGTCACTGATAAATTAGACTAAATATGTTTATTTTACTGCTGCAATAAAGATTCATAATTAAGATGTTTATTGCTATTATTCTCTGGTGATGATGCTCGTCAGCGAGTGAGGCAGATTAAGACGATCAATCAGTCTAGTGGGAGACTGGCTGCAGATGGACGTGGGTGGCCTCCAGTTGGTTGTACGATGTGTCATCCAACCACGTCTAAACGAATAAGGCGTTTACTCCTGTTGTCAATGGCCACGCTCAGTGGGTAGGAGGGAAAGCCTGCCATCCTAGGCTCCTCCTGGCTGCATCCCAAATTTGAGTCTGATTTGAAAAAGTATTTTGTTTATTATCTAGCTTCAAGACAGAAACGTAAACCTCTTCTTGGACCTCTTGTGTATATTTGAATTTTTCTGTTTATCTCCTTTCTTTGTCTCTCCCAGGCTGTGCTATGAGTGGGGTTTTCTTGGAGCCTAGACAAGCATGTTCTGAATGTTGGAGCCAGATCACACCCCAGCCATGAGCCACAAGTATCAGGGAGAGGCATCCGGGGAAGCAGGTGAGGAGCACAGGGTGCCTCGGAGGAGCAGGCAGCCCAATGGGACGTCACCAGGGGAACCTCCTGTACGTCGGTCCTGGAGGCCATGTCAGATGGGCAACCAGGATGGGGAACTGAATCCCCATCATCATCATCATCATCATCACCATCACCCTCCTCACCACCACCCGCCCACAGGTCGTGGACCCCCTCGGCATCGCCGGCGGCCTCCATCAGGGCAGGGGCAGAGCCAAAGCCAGGCTCAGAGTCCCGGTCTGGTCCCAGCGGAAGCTCCTTCTAGGCCGGACGGGGGCGAGAGTCGAGATCCGGATCTTCGTTCCATTCAGCAACCCCGCCCTGCTGTCACGCGTTACCGTCGTCATGGCGATCCTAACCCGAGGCTCAGAGGTCACAGACAGAGGCAACCAATCAGAGAGATGCAGGACTCTTCACCAGGTGCAGATGAGAGACAGGGTCCAGCAGAGGTGAAGGCACAGCTACAGCAGTGCTCAACGGATGAACCTGTCACGGACCAGTCACAGGACAGGGGATCTCCTCACCAGACTCCTGTTGCTGTTGTCGCCCCAACCCACCTCTCATCTAGTCCTGCAACCCATAATATGCAACCTCACCCCCAACAAACTCCTCCTGCTGAGGCAGAGGAGGACCATCAGGAGTGTAAAGTGGAGTGTGAAGAGGAATCAGAGGAAGTTGAGGAGAAGGACGAAGAACAAGAACAGGCAGAGGAAGATGGAAACCACAACTTAACCACTGGTCACTCCAGCTGCAGCCGTGACGACATGCAGACAGTCAATGACGGAGCACAGGATCTTGAAGAGAGGGTGGAGGAGGATCAGGAAGAAGTGATGGATGATGTAGTGGAGGACATCGCAGCTCAGGGAAGCGAAATCACTGATCTCTGCTCTGACACAGAGAGTGCTGCCTCGCTCAGTATGGATGGACCTCTCCACAGCCCACCACCACTCCAGTCACCAACTCCTCCTTCGTCCCCAGACGTTCCACCTTTCCCCCAGCTGGACCACTTCAGTGAGGACACCAGTATGAGCCCTCTGCCTGACTGTGACATGCTACCAGAAGAGGTAGAAGAAGACGAGGAAGATGATGAGGAGGATTGCTCTGAATCATGCTCGCTGTCTCACTGCTCTGAATCTTATCCAAAAACCTATGCAGACTTTTATTCAGAGTCCCACCAAAAATCATACACAGAGCCTGTCTACAAGTCGTGCTCAGAGCCAAAATCCCATCCTAAGTCTTTTCCTGAGCCTCTTAAGACCTCCTACCCCGAGTTACACAGAGAACCTCGCAGGCAGCCCGGTTGGAGGACTGAGCCTTCTGAGGCGAAGCAGGAGTCTCGCCAAGAGCCCTTTAACAGCCATAGACAGGAGAATGTACAAAAAGGGCCTCCATCCTCCCCCACTAAGGGCTCCCGTTACACCCCAAGGCCGAGCAGAGACCGTGGTTCACATCACTCCCCTCTGGACCGCTCCGTTGGCTGCCGACTGCATCACTATGATGGACAGTCTGATGGCGAGGGGGACAGTGCTGATCAAAGTCCTGTTCCCAAAAGTCAAAGGCAGATGCCCATTCAAGCAGAAACCCAGGCCAAGAGCCCCTCGTCTGGGCAGAACAGCTCAGGCGAGGCTGAGGAGGAGCGGAACGAGGCGGGTCTCCAAGGGGAGGAAGGTGTAAAGGGCTCAGGAGATGCCATCAGCCTGGCGATAAAAGACATCAAGGAGGCGATTGAGGAGGTGAAGACTAAGACGGTACGCTCCCCGTACACACCTGACCAGCCTGTGGAACCGATTTGGGTGATGAGGCAGGAGCTCAGTCCCACAGAGGATGTATATCCACTGCAGACTACAGCTGGCCATGTAAGCACGACTTCACTCATCATTAATACTGGTTACTGTTGTTTTTTTTTGAAACCCCAAATTGGGTCACTTGAACACCTCTGATCCCTCTTAGTAATTAAAATAGGTAAAACTAAACGAATTTGTGCTGTTAAGGATTTAATTTTAAAATCTGATTTTCAGCACTTTTGATATTCCGGATAAGTTCTCATAAATTTCTGTGTTGTTAAAAAGAGCTGTATCTTAATTTACGGTGGCACTGCTGATTGCCAGTGCTTGAGGCAGGAATTAATGGAAAACAGTTTGGGAAACACGATTATTTGCTTTTTTTCCCCCCAAGACTGACATGAGGAGATAAATATGAGTTGTGTCTCTGCATTTAGCTTAGCTTAGTTTAGCTTAGCTTAAAGAGGGGGAAACAGCTTGCCTGGCTCAGTCCAAAGTGAAAAGGTATGCATACAAACAGCTCTAAAGCTGCCTTGTATCTTGTGAGTTTATATAACACATGAATAGAAATCATTTTTCGTGTCCATACGATGTATGACACTAAAAATTCTTGATACTTCTATTTATTTACCAAAATGATGAACTATACCATTAAGGTTTAGTGACATTACCCAAAGACTTTGCACTACAGTGTTGCAATAATCAAATTGCATTTCATTGCTTTCAGGAAGCTAACAAACTAAAGATTTACATCCCTGGCTCGCATTTCATTTAGTGTTACTTGGATTTATGCCCGAATCCTGAATCATGTATCATTGGCAGTGTCAGCTGAGTTGGCGTAGATGCACTGCATTTTGTATATCTATATACATATATTACACTTTCTTCCTTCTCTTTTCTCTCGCTTTCCTTCTCTCAGTCTTCTCCTCACTCCCCCTCACAGTCAGTGTCTGAGTCTCCAACCCGCTATGCCTCAGGCCCAGCTCGGGAGCCAGCCAGTCCGCTGAGGGCCGAGTCAGCCAGACCACTTCACACTCAACATTATCACCAACAGCAGCCCCAACACAACCATCACCATCACCACCAAGGCCACCACTCCCATCAGAGGGACACCACAAGGCCGCCTCAGTGTTACACACAGCTGCAACCATACGCAAACATGCCACCTAATCAGCATCAGCAACGTCAACATCAGCATCAACAACAGATTCCACCTCAACAACCACGTCAGCAGCTTCCTGCTCAGCAGCCACGATCACACGTTCAGCCACAGTCGCCTCCACAGCAGCCGTCTGTCCAGGAGGTGAGAGCTCGCAAATAAACCTCCATAAATACGTAGAATATAGAAAAACGATTCTCCCTATAACTTCAGAACGTACCAAAGATCCATCCAAGTATTCCTCAGTATTCAAGTAATCTATTACGGTCGTCTGCATATCTATAGACGCATTGCAAACAGGAACTTCTAATAACCAATTCAGCATACGGTTAATGCTGCCAAATTTATTCCACCAATTTTTCCACCAACATTTCCAGGAACTTTTATTACCAGGAATTTATTTACCTGGGTAAAAGAATTCCTTTCCACCGCAGCTCACAGTTCCGGTACATTTATTCAAATCAGGCTAATGACGTATGGGGGACGTATAGTACTGCTACTGTTGTGGTCTTTCATCTTCTTAAAATCTTGCATACGTTTCTTCAACTTTTCACGAATTTGTTTCGGCGTGTGCCCTACATTTAGCTCCGCCAGCTTTGCAAGTTTGCAGCCACACTGGATCGGAAGTGTGGAACGCTGCAAGTGTGTTCCACCAATCAGGGTTCTTCAGCACACAGCCCCGCCCCTCAAGACTCCCGGGTAATCTGAAAAGTTCCACCTCGCTACTAGGAACTTTTCGGTGGAAAGGTTGGGGTTGAGAGAAAGTTTTTTTTTTCCCTGGATTTTGGTGGAAACGTGCTGAGGTTTTTCAAAATCCCGGGTAAATGAGAAAAGTTCCTGTGGTGGAAAAGGGGCTAATGTTAACAAATACGAGCTGAAGCAAATTAGAAGTTGTAAACCACAGCGTCACAGGCAGAAACCATGTCAACATGAATGATAAATCCTACAAAGACAGGCTGGCGTCTTTTACATGGTGCTCATTTCCCAGTAGCTAAATGGCTGTCAGCAGTAAAAGTCTTGGAGAATTTAAATGAGGTAGGAGAGACCTGCAGTACGTGAGTAGAAATATAAAAGATGTTGATGTACATTTCCTTTTTTGTGCCTTTTCAGATTCGCAGATCTCTCCCTCAGTTTCCAACATTTGTGGATGGTGAGTGGGCTCACATGAAAATCATAGCATCTCCTGAACATATTAGATTTTACCTTTTTTTTTTCTCTATTTCATGTTAATGGCTGCATTTAAAAAAAAATAAATAAATAAATGTACAGATATTGTAGATGTTGGGTATAGTTTTACCAGATTGTTGCCATATCTTCACTTTTTAATCTGTTTGTAGCATGTTTGCCTAACGAGTGCATTTGGTTCACGCAGTCCCGGGACCATGTGACCCTGAAGACCTCATTGACGGCATCATCTTTGCAGCGACCTATCTGGGCTGCACCCATCTGCTTTCAGAGCGGACGCCCACAAAGAGCGCCCGCATGCAGCAGGCACAGGAGGCCATGAGCAGAGTCCGGGTGAGAGCAAACTACAGCTTATCTGATTTCATTTTACGTTCATATCATGAGTCTGAAGTCACTCCTTCGTTCAATCACCCACTATTCCCTATGTAATAGACACTCACAGGTTTACTCTGTGGTGAGCTGTGACCTAAGATTTGGGGCCATCATCAATCATGGTAGTAGAAAACGCCTTACGTTACTTATTTCATTGTTGAATTTAGACACTCAAAGTACATGGCAGAGGGTAACTATAGTGCACTATGCAGTACTGATTTTGGACGCAGCCTCAATTTTTGACAAATTTGTGAAAAATCTCAAAGAACCCTATTTCTAGTTTTTCATTTCAACAAACTTTGCCAAGTCATAGAGTATGTGACTATAACTATATGATATTGATTTATACCTTTTTATATTGTGATGTTTTTTCATATTTCTTATGCCAGCCCAAAAATTACCAAATATATCAGGCTGAATTTGGGGAAATATGTCTGGAATGATGCCCAAGACATCTTGCAATATTTCAATTTGATGGAGAGGTGCAGCCAAAAAAAGGAATTGCTTTAGCATTTCACTAATTCTCAACATCATAAAGCTTCAGTGTGGAGTGGGAACATCATACTGGGGACATCATACTGTCAGACATAAGATAATTTTCACAACCTCAAAGCTTGTTAAAATATGTATTTAATAGTGTTTACAACAGACTCTAAGGAGCTCTAAGATCAAATCCACAGCTCCATGGTTTGGAGATTTTCTAGCACACTTTGACACGTCATCAGTAATGTAACTGAGGCTCGCTTCATATCTAGGTCTTTTAAAGTCAGAAACCCTCAGCAGGCTAAACAGCCTGCGGGCTAAAGTCCCTGGGTTTCTGCACAATGCATCATGCACACATCACTGCTCCTGATCCGCAGCCACACAGGCTTTTCTCCTCAGCTCCTCTGGAGGTTATATAAACTCCTGAGACTACAGACCCCGCTTTCTGTCCCAGTCACAGTGCATGATGTCAAACACGCATGACAAAGAAAAAAAACACTTGGGACTTTGATCACAGGGATTGAACTACATCACTATATATAATTAGTAGAGCGATGTACTATAAATGTGGCATGTATCCAATATGGTTTCATGGAGGTAGTTTCTGTTAACATGAAAGGAAATATCCGCCGATTCATCTGTAAAAAAAAAAAAATCTGATTTGTGCGCCCTGTGTGAATGTAGCTGGAGTCAGTTGAGGGCAGGTGATGTCAGGGAGTGTGTGGGAAAGATGGCTTACAGTGACAGCGTGGCATTCAAACATGAAACTTTGTGAGTGTGCGAGATCACCACTAAGATGATGCCATTTTGGAGAGATGAGCGCAAGAAGTCAGAGGCCCAAAGAGGACAGGGAGCGAAGTCTGCTTTCTGGACGTTTGACTGACAGTTCCAGGACATCGCCTCCGCTAAGGTCTGAGAAACCTACTGGGAAGGAGAACGTTAGAGACACTATAGTAATGAGGGAGATATATAAGTCACTTTATTGTTTTAGAGTGAAAAAGACAGTGGAAGCTCGCTGTCTGACAGGCTGGGTGGCGGTGACCGATACAGAGTACTGATCTGTTACTGGTGCTCTTTTTTTCCCCTAATTACAATGTGTATACTACATATAGTATAGTATAGTATAGTATATGTGGAGCTGAGTAATATTGGTCTTCTATGGATGACTTAATGTGAGGCTACACATCAGTTCTCAACTAGTTCACACCGACATCCTTTTTATGCTTGTGCAAATTATAATGAAATTATATATATAATGGCTTTTTATATCTTTATGTGTCAAGCAGCCCAGAACAGAAAATAGTATTTAATGTACAGTCCCAATTTTTTACCTGTTTAATAAGGTCAGTTTCAGGGTGAACACAGTGGACTACATTCATGAGCATGCTTTGTTTCCTATCGAATGAATCATTTGTCTAATTGTCGCATGTCAGTGTTTCTAATAATTTCAAAACTTCCAGTGTTGTGAATGTATATTTTCTCACAATTAAGATCTTAAAATTTGACTTGCTTTTTTTTCCTTATTTAAAATCCTGATGAACCATTTCTCACGGGACGCTAAGAGTTTAAAAGAAGGCCTATCAATTCACATTTACATATAAAATACATAGACATTGCCATACACATGTATTTTCTAAGCTCAAAAACACAAGGGTAATTACATAAATAGTTGCGTGCATTAAAAAGGTAAAAAGAAATCAAAAAGTATGTCAAAAATATCACTTTTGAAGGAGAACTGACTTCTCAGCAGTCTAAGCTCCTCAGGCGGGACAGTCCAGGATGGCATAGAAAGACGGGCGCGGGTTATTGTACGAGATGTCTGCTTAATATAAAATGAAATGAAACACTGGAGGTGACGTGACTGCCCTTAACAGAGTGATATACGCTGACTTCCACCACAGGTCAGGAGTCACACTAGTGCTCATGATGATGATGTGACGTGCAGCCTACTAGCGCGGTTGAAATGAGAAGCGCTGACGTGTTTGCTCCAGGCTCAGAGAGTTTTTACAAAAAAAGCATGTTTCTGACACCAGTAAATAGATATGAGTTAGCAGTATGTGTCAGCTTTAATAGAGTCTGATTATCACAATTTATATAAGTGAGATTATTTATAGATGGAACATGAGGCGGCTTTCACAACAAACAGGAACTACTCAGTCGCAAGAACTTCAAAATTATTGTTTGCTCATGAAATGTGAAAGATAGCTCAGCGTGTGATTCACTGAAGGATTAGGAACTTAATGTTCTCTTTCTGAGCCTTTATCATGGTGTTTTTTTTCTTAATGCTTATCTGCATTAATCACACTGCTGCCAGTGTCATAACTGTTCAAGGTTACAACAGAACAACCTCTATGCATGAAAGCAATTTTAATAAATAATACTAAAATTGTGAGAGAAAATAAATGTGGGTGTCCACAAACCTGATTAAATGGAAGTGTACAACACATTAGCTGTAGTTTGAATGCAGGTAAAAGCTATGATCCTTTGACTTGACAGATTATATCCCCTTTAATCACATCTCTACTGATGAGGGCAGATTTTAACCCCTGAAACAACACACATGCAGTTTAGAGCAAATGGTGGCAGAAGCCAATGTTTGGAAACACGAACCCTGAGCTGTGGCGAGGCGTCTGCCAGAAACACGTGGGGTCGCTCGTCTTTCTTCAGGGTCGTTTGTGTCACATCGATGAAGAGGAAACTTTTGATAATGTTTCCTGCAAAGGCCCCTGGCAGCCTGCTGTTGTCAGATGTGATAGACGGCAGCATCACTGTCCTCCCACACACACACACACACACACACACACACACACACACACACACACACATGCACACACGTTTAAGGTCCTTTTGTCCCTTAATTTGGCATTTGGAATGGAGACAGTCTACAGTATATGAGGCGATTGGGTTTTTGTGGATCCTCCAAAAACAGCTGTTTTTGCGTACTGATGTCGTGTTTCGTCTCTGTCTGAGTCTCTGCTCTGCTTTCTGACCACCACAGGCTGCTCAAAAGCAGGCAAAGAACAGGAAAAAGGTACGTTTTCTTTTGTGACTGTAGAAGTTTCATGTAAAAGATGACTTACATGTGCAGATATTTGAGATCAAATGCTAATGTTAGAAAAGGAGAACATCTGTGCAGACATGTACAAGTTGCTAATGAATGAATTTAGATTTTTACATACGTCTGCTCTTCATTTCCTTTGTGCACTGCCTGCAGATTGCATGAGACCCGGTTGCTTTGCCTTCATTAGAGTCCTATTTGTAGCCCTCAGATTTGACGGCTCTCGACAGTTGTGACACTGAAGGAGGAGGGCAGAGCTGCTCTCCTTCGCTGCTGTTCCTCAACCTGTTGCATCTTCTGCTCACTGCTCTTGTCGTTTGTCTCTGACCATTCAGAGCCCTGACGGGGAGGCTCCGTCCACTGCTGAAGTTGATCTGTTCATGTCCACGCAGAGGATCAAAGTCCTTAATGCAGACACTCAGGTACAAAAATGATAATATGCTTTCCTTTCTTCAGCAATGAATACCTTAAATCCTTGAGTATGGGAGGGACAATGTAAACACTCAAAGAGAGACAACAGGTTAGATATCTTCAATGTTGTGTCCTTCAAAAAGATCCTTGAGCAACAAATTATCACTGCCATACCCTCCAAACTCTATTCAGCAGGTATGAACAGGAACCCACAGAGAACTGATTGATTCTGAGTAACTGATGTCTTGTGTGGATCACCAGGAGTCTTTAATGGACCTGCCTCTGAGGACAATCTCCTACATAGCTGACATTGGTAACATGGTGGTGCTGATGGCCCGGGGGAAGATGGTGCGGTCTCGCAGCGCACAGGACAACCTGGACCACACAGCTGAGCAGACCACCATGAGCCACGATGACAGACGGCTGTACAGGATGATCTGCCACGTCTTCGAGTCAGAAGATGTGAGTTATTGATCAGTAATCTGTTGTTGTTGTATTATTTTAATCTATTAGCATACATTTGGGTTTACTGCTCACCACTGTGTCGGGTGGAAGAATCTAAAGCCTGTGACATTTAAAGCAACACTCACTGACCTGACATTTGTGGGAGATACCCTGGTCTGTTGTCTTCTAGGAGTTAAATGAAAAGAGTTTCATCTCATCTGTGTGTTCCACTGTTTGTCCTTAACTAGGCTCAGCGCAGAGCTATTCTATCGTTCTGTAGATATAGATTGTTGTCATAACTACTGAAAGAAAGAAAACAAGTGTGTCTTTATGCCCCACTGTACCACTCAGAGGTACCTTTGGAGAAGGAAAGGTGTTGAGACTTTTTGACTAGATTTCAATGCAGTTCTCCTGGAGCACCATCTTGTGGCCATTAGAGGAACTGAGGAACAGATCATGTTGGTGTTTTACAAGCAGGCTCTTATTTTTGTATATATTTTTTATTAAGAGTTTAGCACTCAGAACTGTGTGAGTGTGTTCTGCCAGTATAAGTAAAATAGCTCTCCAACTGTCATCAGATTCTGATTGTTATATTGCTAAATCCTGATAAATGAAATGAAAGTGACATCACCTTTTTTGGTGTCACAGTTGAACCTCACCCACTTAAGAATCAATATGAAGAGCACAGACAGAAAACTGGTCTCACGTTGTAAACCAGCCTTTAAAGATGAAGTCTGTGTAGACAAAGCTACCTTCATTCACGAGCCCCCTTCCTCATCCTCCTCTCCCTCTCAGGCCCAGCTGATAGCTCAGTCGATCGGTCAGTCTTTCAGCGTTGCCTACCAGGAGTTCCTCAGGGCCAACGGCATCGACCCCGAGGACCTGAGCCAGAGGGAGTACAGCGACCTGCTCAACACTCAGGACATGTACAATGACGACCTCATCCACTTCTCCAAGTCAGAGAACTGCAGAGATGTAAGTGAACCAGCAGGTGGCAGCACTGTCACAGGGGTTTTTCATTTACCCCTAGTACCTCCAGTGGATGTGTATTATTACACCAAAGTACTAAACTTCTGATGGGATTTCACTGAAGTTTCCACTTCACATCAGTTCAGGTCATGTTGCTAATTTTGAACATAAGTCAGGCAAGTGTCATTTTTCTGCTCAACTTGCTCTGTCAGTTTGCCTTCCAGTGGTTCAGAGCAGCTGTTTTTTTTTTTTTTTTTTTTAGTCACAGCTGTGCGACATTTTTCCTGAAAAATGTCATGTAAAAGTAAAAACACTGGCTCCAGTACGAAGGTGAATTTGAGACGTCCAACCTGGTCTGCCTCTCTCAGTTTCGCATCAGTGCGGAGTGGCTGCAGCATCACTCTTACTGTTGTATGGACGATCGTGTTACTTCACCAGGGGAGGTTTGATGATTTGAATTTGAGGACAATAATGAAGCCGGACGCGTTCCCTCACAGGTTTACATTGAGAAGCAGAAAGGAGAGATCCTGGGTGTGGTGATAGTGGAGTCAGGCTGGGGGTCCATCCTCCCCACCGTCATCATCGCCAGCATGATGCATGCTGGTCCGGCTGAGAAGTCCGGTCGACTCAACATCGGAGACCAGATCATGACCGTAAACGGGACCAGCCTGGTGGGTTTACCGCTCAGCACCTGCCAGAGCATCATTAAGGTACGCTGCTGCTCTCAGCTCTGTTTTTAGTTAGATTTTACTCATTCATACATAAATGTCCTGACTTTCTGTCATTTTTGTGACTTGTCCAACTGAATCTGAGTTGGTTCTTAGTTGGGAGTGTTGCTTTACCTATTAGTGCCATTAGTGCATGCTTCAACAAAATGTTGAAAATTAACTGCATAATGAGAAAGAAGACAATATTTACGTGTTTTTAGGCCCCATATTTGGTACCAGTAACAATCTCTCTTCATTGTATGATGTGTGTTTTATGTGTCTGTCAGCGGAGGACCAAGGCATTATGTTTCAGGGCGGCCATTCATCCCTTTCTTGAGGACATTTCTTAAAATTTGGAAAAAACGTCCACTCGGACTTGAGGATGACCTGATTACCTAACAACACAACACACTACTGGGCTTAACTCAAGACTTCATACCCTAATCATGACAACATTTCACACAAAGACCTGGATGTAAACTGGAACTTGACTGGTTTGGTGGAGGTGTCTGTCTGATGTCTGTCTCTGTCTCTTTCCTCCTGTAGGGTCTCAAGTCTCAGTCCAGGATCAAGATGAACATCGTCAGGTGTCCTCCTGTCACTATGGTGCTCATCCGCAGGCCGGACCTCAGATACCAGCTGGGCTTCAGCGTCCAGAATGGCATTGTGAGTATCAGGACTGATTTGTTGCTGCTGCCCTCTTTTTAATGATCAAAGAAGAGCTTTTATTTTGTTAAGTGCTCAATAACTCTGAGGAACAGTTGCAGTTTTTACAGTGTCAGAGTTACTGTCAGCGGCACATCCGACGTTATCCTCTTGTGCCACTGCCTTTGAGCCCACTCCCCCTGAGTTTTTAACTTTGTGCGTGCACAGATCTGCAGCCTGATGAGGGGAGGCATTGCAGAGAGAGGAGGCGTCCGCGTAGGTCACCGCATCATCGAGATCAACAGCCAGAGTGTCGTGGCGACGCCTCACGAGAAGATTGTTCAGATTCTGTCTAACGCCATGGGAGAGGTAGGAGGGACTCTGAATGTCTCTTTGAAATCAAGATAATGAATTCCTGGAATAAACATAAAACATGACTGATTTAGAGCTGTAGGAGAGTACGTTTTACAGCACAGTTAATTTTAACTGGTCCGTAATCTGTGACTGGCTTTTATTTGTCCGTGCTGGCCACTCCTCTGCTATTTAATTACTTTCTTTTATGATAATTAACAGTATTAATGGTCCCCAGGAGATGATTTAAAATGAGTTTGGACCCTGGACCAACATCTAGGTTCATGACCTCAGCCTAAAAATTCCCCAGAGGATGAATCCTAATTGTTTTACAGACTATGATCTCTCCTGTAGCGCCATCATTCAACTCAAATTTTTACACATAACATAATATCTGCAGGACGCGTCACTTTCCTGCTCCCTTTAGATGTCCCGACCACATCAACCTTCTCTATCATCACACTCAGGACAACCTTCTAAAATTAACTAAATCACCAGTATGTTTGTTCGGCTTTTAATTCTGGTCGTTTGGTTTCTTTCTGCTCCAGATCCACATGAAGACGATGCCTGCAGCCATGTACCGTCTGCTGACAGCACAGGAGCAACCTGTCTACATCTGAACACACTCTTCTCACCACATCACTCAGTCTATCTTTACTACTGTCCAGCCACTTTCAGTTGTTTTAAATACCTTTCTCCTCTCTGTATCCGGTTTGATATCACTTGACTTGCCTTGCCTTAATCTGTACAGTACACTGTCATGTTAACATGTACATCTACAGTTTGACAGCAGAGGACAGATTATCTCACTAGGCCGAGTGTTGATGTAAAATGTTATGTTTGACCAAAGAGGAATCTTGGATTTTATTGTGCATATTTAGGTGGCAAACAGAGTAAATATTACCTTTGGTTAAATAGCTGTAATATCTGAATGTAATCATGTTGGACCTATACATTGTCAGGGCGACACGGATGATAAAAACCTTTTGAAGTGAGGTGGTCAAGTTAAAGGGGAATGCATGTACAATTCTGCTGAATAAACTCAAGAAAAGGCAGTGGTCAGTAAATTGGTTTGTTTTATTCAACAGGATTTGAACTGAATGAAGTTGGCTGTTAATTCAGAAAATGAATGAGGCTCCAGTTCAAGAGCAACAAGAGATGACTGCACTGAGGTACGCCAGAAACATTTCAAACCCAGCTGTCCCCTTTCACACTTCTTTTCAGTCTATTTGTTTACTCTCTACCTGTATACCCGGCCTTAAATCTCTGAGGACAGAAGTACAACCTGGTGCACCGTGGGGAAAAAAGACAATGTAAAAAAGAGATTTATTTATTTGAATTTCCATGTCTGTTCTGTAACACTTAAGAGATAGCAAACTTAAAAAAAAAAAAAAAAAAAAATCAGACAATTCAAAGAAACTGATCAGCCAACATGATTGCCGTCACCTTGTTCCAGATGCTCCCGTGTATGAAGACTTGACTGTGTTCAGCGTGTATTCAGTATAAAAGCATATATGCAATAACAGTATGATTGTCTGTGGATGCGAGCAGCTCATAAAGACAAACGTAGAAACTGTTTTCTGTGCTGCACCTCTTAAATCATTCCTCACAGTGAAATCTGTCACATTTATCTGGTCCGTCTCTCCCAGCTGACATAAATTCAGGCACCTGCACGACCTCCCTAATTTACAGAAGGGAACTGCATTCACAGATTGATTCATTGTCTTGTGACTTCCACATGTCCATTCATTAGTATGAGGTTCCTGTCTTTTAGTCAGAAGATCCTTCTGTATCTCCTAATTACGATTCAGCATCTCAATAGTTTTTCTTTGGTGAAGTCAGAGTGCTTCTGTATCAATAAGTTGATTCCATCTGTCTAGACAATTATGAACAATGTACTGAACATATCTGTTGTTCGGTCCATTGTTTGCACTCAGTGTTAGAAAGCTGGTCGGTCATAACATCAAAGCTACGAGGCACTTAAATATGCTGCTTCCCAGGATGCACACATATTACACAGTGGAATGTATATAATGGTATGGAGGGCTACAACACTGGTCTGGATTCTGGACACAGTCTACAGAACTGTATGCATGGTTTGGTTTGGAGTGATGCTCTGCCGTACCAGTAAATTCAGAAACCGAGATAAACGTCTGTTTTTCTGAAGAACATATTCCTGCGGATCTTTGAGAAACTCAAACTCACCAATGATCTAAAAGGATGCTCAAAGGCTCTTCGAACCTCTGCACTTTTTTACCTGTTTCCCCAAACCTAAACAAAGATGGAAGCTGGAATGGCTGACTGTGCTGTATGCCACTGCTCAGTTTGTATGAGAGATTTTATATTTGTCTGTACATCTACTTTGTTTTCTGATTTATTCACCCCATTTTAGATTTTCTTCTTTCTACAAAATGAGCAAGGAAATACTGCACCTCTCAATAAATAATTTTTATCGTGCACAAGACGAAATATTTTTTCTTCCAAGTGTTTTAAAGGCTAAAAGCCACCAGGGGCGCCTGTGTCGAGGCTGCCTGAGCTGATCGCGCCCACTCTAGTTAAAGCTTTAAAACCCACTAGAAACGCTGCAGCACGTCCCAGAAGCAGTGTGGCACTCTGCTCTGCTTAAGATATACGCAAGGTCTATTTTTCATGGAAGCCGCAACCCGATTACATCAAGCAGCACAAATCAGATGAGGCGGGCAAGAAGTCAGGCAAACAAACGGCAAACAGAATCCGGTCAATTTTCAGAATAAAAGGCCCCATGCAGACTTTCAATTGTACATTTCACCACCACAGCACTATTGTTTTATAATTGGTGGCAACAGGCCAGACATTAACTGGCCAGAGGGGTTTTAACACTGTGGACGATGAGGTTTATCTTGGATGTGGAAAATACTTTTACTTTCACTTCAAACCGCTGTCTCTAGGCTTCAGCACAACAAAGTAGTAAATACATTTAAACCACACAAAATAAGAAATGTAGCCTGTTGCTCATGTTAGAAGCACGAAAATCACAGGACAATGACCAAATCCACAAAAGGTGAGCAAGTTAGTTAATCAGCCGGCAAAAAGCTCCGTGTCTGAAATGCTTCTGAAACGGTGGGATTTTAAGCTGCTCTGAGGAGCAAAACCAGAACACAACTGGAACGTGACGCAGATGTGACCAGTGGGTTTTCGGGTAAGACTCTTTGTTAACCAAACTTATTTTGTACTTTTGAAGGTATATCCAGAATCAACAACCTCATGGGCATTTCAAACATCGCAGGATATTATGTCTCAGAAAACATGTTTAGCTCTGTGACTCAAATGTAATGGTAGAGCATGGAGTACATGGACAGACAAGAATTGGGGCTAAGTGTTCATGTAATGGGGAATAATAAAACCTGACTTGTAACAAAAACCTTTACAGACACAAAAAGAATATTTACACTGAAATATCAGCTCTGTGAAAATGTGTCAAAAGAAAAATTAGCCTTTTTTTTTTCCGGACATGTGATGGTGAGCGTCTGTGTGTCAGAACAGAAGTGAAAAGTGTCCCTTTCCAGGAATCTGACTACAAACGAAACGTTCTGAGAGTTTACATCAAGGTAAAGTTGTGTGAGCTGTTACCAAGGCAACAAATGCCATCTGCTTGTAGAAATGATGAGGAAGGGATCCAGCCTTGTGCAGGGGATGATGTCACTTCCTGGTTTCCCAGCCTACAGCTCAGTGTCTTTGTATTTCTGAGGATTGTAGTATCCTCTCTTGGTCTGGTCGACCAGCTGTCTGCGGTACTCGTCCTCGTCGTCCTCGTGTCCTCTGGTCTCCGAGTACGGTGGCCTGAAGGGAGTCTGCTGCTCGGGATTGGAGCTGGAACTGAAACACACACACACACACACCAATTCTCCAGCAATTTAGCTTCATTTTTGATAAGACCAAAGCTTGGTCACCTGCAACATCTTAATAAAGAGTCAGCTGATGCTCTCACCCTATTGGCTGAGGACGGTTGAGGTTGGGTTTTGGCATTTTTACTGGGACGGCGTAGATATCTGGATGCTTCTGGGCGATTTCCAACTGTGCAGTGAGCAGAGAGTAGACCCAGATATGTCAGAACTAATACACAATTTAAAAAACACCACAAGTCGTGCCAGCTCTGCTCCACAATCACCCCAAGAGGATAGACGTGTGTGCAGCTTACTGCAGCTCTCTTTACTCAAAGGAGAAGTTGACATTGGTTGGAGTCTACCTTAACAATACCACCCTGCCCATATGTACACTGACACAGTTAACTGCTGCTGAAAGCATTGCTGCTCTCCATGCTGGTCAGTACGAACCTCTTCCTATAGACATGCAAGTCCTAAATTAAAGAGCACCTTGCAGGTTGGAGACCCCGTCCAATCAATGTGTAGGAAAATGATCCAGGAACTACATTTTCATTAAAGATATATTCATATTCCCTACTGTAACTTCTGGAGTCGTTCTTGTGAGAAGACCAGAAGAGATGTAAAAAGCACTTATAAAGCACATTAAATCTTGCATTACCCTTAAAATGAGTCATTTTCACACAAGCTTCAATATAAATGTCTAAAAAAATGAAAACTTGCAGGTTGCTCTTTAAAAAATGTGAACCTACTTTATCCCTTGAGTTCTTAAATGCCTCAAACTGTTTGTGAGGTAGGAAAACACCTCAGCATTACAGGGCTGATTTTTCATGAATGTACATGTCAAAATCTAGATGTCTGAAAGGGATTTTATTTGCAATTCTCTACTAATCCTACGGGTCTGTTCTGTTGCCACAGTCACCACGATAGATCAGGGCAGGGCTACACAACAATGGCCCCTAAGCTGACCCCCCCCCGTACACCACTTCAGGCCCAAATATGCATAAAAACAGCACTGACTCGAGCACTTTCTGCCTCCTGCAGCTCCAGGATCCTCTGAGCTCGGGCCAGGTGGTCCATCTTCTCAAACGCTTTAATCTAGGAGAAAATAAATAAATGTTGATCAATGTTCAACTTTTGATGATGAAGTATAAATAAATATTTCACATCCACATGACATGATTCATATAACAGTGACTGAAACACTTGAGTGTGAACATTTAGTTAAATGAAGGTGGCAGAACGCTGTTATGACAGATGAGTAATTACAGAAAAGGGGGGGGCAAGACAAATGCAGATACATTCAGTTACCTGGTCACCCATTTTCTGTTTCATATTAGAAGCAATAAGGAGGAAGAAAATGAAACGTATTATTTAATAACTGAGTCAAAGCCTCTGCGATATTTTTCTGGCATATCCAACTTTTAGATTTCTTATGTTAAAGACAGTATTTCATAAAGGGTAAAAGTGAGATTTAGAAAGACATAATAGGGATCCGTTGGTCCAAAAATGCAAATAAAGAAATAATGATGCTACTAACCTTGCCCAGGAAGGATTTGTTGGCGGGGTCCTCCTCCCTCCCCGGGCTCTGCTCCTCGGACGGCTGGTTCAGACGGGTGACGCTGGGCTTCAGGGCCACAGGAGGGGGAGCCGGCTTGTTTCCGCCCACGGCGTCGCTGCTTATGGTGCTGCTGGAGTGAGAGTCATAGCTCCGCGATGAGTCAGTCCGAGTCTGAACCCGCACCTGTCACAGGAGAGAGCTGCTCATGACGTTTCGGGCCACCTGAAACCTTTATTCAGAAGCCAGACGGGATTTTTTTTGTTCATTAAAATGATTGTTCAGTCCTGCTGCTTCAGCACTTCTAGATGCATTTTAATGGCCAGCCGAGGGATTCAAACTGGCGACTTATAGCCATGTTCAGAAAAACTATGTGGAGTGTAACAGGAAGTAGAAATGTCCTTACTGGTAAAGGACATTGTAGGACGTGGCTGCTTGTGTTTAGGCAACATTTAACATGTTTATATTCCTCAAAGACAGGAAGTGAAAAAAAGGTAACTTTGCCTTCAGTACAGCGACTCAGCAACTACATTGCTTTGTTATTGAGTCTGTTAATCAGAGGAAATGTATGCAGTAAGTAGTGCCTTCTGAATCGTATTTGTTATCTTCATTATTAATATGACTAGATTTATTATTATTATACATCCTCAATTCATATACATTTTACATATTTTATCCTAGTTTTTCTATGTTGACAATGTGTTGAGTCGTGTTTTTTTTTTTTTAAACATGTTCTTCATCAGGAATCAAAAGATCGTACTGGCACTAGTAATCACAAGTCCATACTTTGAGGAAGTTGACATACTTAGAGCACTTACAGCGGGGGTGATGTTATGGAGAGATTTTGGGAAGAAGGAGGGGGTGGATAGGTGGGTGGGGGTCTCACCTTTGGGGGTTCAGGGACAAAAGAAGGGGGAGGGCTGGGCTCTCTGTTCAGCATCTCTCTGCTCCCTGACCTCCTCATACGAGCCCGGGGTTCAGGGTGAGGTTTCTACACACACACACACACAAATGTTAAAACAGACAGTAAGTAAGTGGCGGTGAGTGTTAGAGAGGTGACTGTTAGAGGGGTGACTGTTAGAGGGGGACGTCTCCTACAGTATTTACACTACAGTTGTAGTTTCATACAGTACCAGCAGGCACTCTCACCTCATCTGGCAGCACAGGCTCTGATGAACGACTGATGGCCGACACCGGCTGGGGCTCGTCTAATGTTTCGTCCAGCTCATTGTCAGTGTAAGCCCCGCCCTCATCTGCTGTGTCTTCGTAGTCGCTGGTCAGACGGCTGTCCATGCTCAGGTAATCTGCACTCATGGCAGATAGGTAGGACATGCGGTCATCATGGAGATCCAGGTCCTCCTCTGTACCGTCCAACTGGGGAGAGGAAGAAACAATTCAAACTCAATACTGGATGTGCCATTACTCATACCACTCAAGATCATAGTTCTTGTAGCCCATTAAACTTTTTACATTAAACCCACGTAATACTCACCTTGCCCTCACACACCCACACAGCTCTGTCCTGCTGCTGCTGAATGGAATCTTTCACGCTGCCATACCACGCGTCATTGGCCGAGTTCAGGTCGATAGTTGCTAATCATGCAAAATAACAAACAAAATAACAGAAGTTGCTGTCAGTGCACCAGTGTGACTCTTTAAGGCCAGTTGTAGGCGCCTGGGAGAAAAAGATGATAAAGTGCTTAGAGTGGTCGAAAAGACTAGAAAGGTGCTATACAAGTAAAGTCCATTTAACAATACATTGACATTCACACACTGATGGTAAGGCTGCCATGCAAGGTGCACACCAGCTCATCAGTTAGAAAATTGCATGGAATAAAAAAAGATGATCTCTGGTTCCGCTTCATCACCTGCTCATTTGCACACTCACATACTGATAGTAACAAGGTAGCACAGTGTGCTGGCCTGACAGGAACCGTTTGGGGTTCAATGCCCAAGGACACTTTGACATGTGGAAAGGAGGTCCACTTCTACCCCCTGAGCAACAGCTTCCCTGTCCATCAGAGTCTGACAGAGGTAAAGGATGACTTTCTTGGTAGAACCTACCAGTGAAAAGGTGTGAGCAGGTCTTCCTCAGCTTGACGGCCTGCTCATACAATTTGCGTGAGCTGCGGCTGGATCCAGGTACGAGGCGGTTCCTCATGGTCTTGACACCTTGCTTGCTGTCGGGGTTCAGGAAGATGACGATGGGATACCACTGGGTGTAGTTCAGAGTGTCGACAGCTTTAGGAGTCACATCCAACAGAGCATGGAGGTCCTGAGGATACATGTGGGTGAATGTTAAATGACGATACAGTATTTTCAGAAAGCGGCATCATTGTCTAATAAACCATACCTGTTCAATAATTTGTCTAATGGTGTTTAGTCTCACCACCCCAGAGGATTTCTCACTTCCTGCATCCTTGGGCTCTGTTTCTGAGAGAGGAAAGAAATTATTTATAGTGCAGAATGAGGAACATATGAAAGGACCTTTCATCCTAAAATACTTGAAATATTCACCATAGCTGTAATATGACAATGTGAAATACAGTGCTGCAGTACAATTATAACAAACCTCAATGAAGAGGTCATGATGTAAGCACTTACTAGCAATGAGAAACTTGTCTGGCATGTCAGTGGCCAATTTTTCATTCACTGTATCAGAAATGGGCCCAAATATCACCACAGGTCTCCTGAAGCCAGCTGAATGAAACATTCAATAGGAAACAAATTCAGTCACAAGTAGTCAGGAAAAACCACAGGACAGCCAAAATATATTTTGTGTGAAACTGCACAGAGGACTGTGAATAACTTTTGGGTACCTTCACGTAACACCACTCTCTCATAGGCAGGGAATCGTGTGGTGATTGGAGCTGTGCTCAGGTCCTCTCTGCTCTTGCGCAAGTCTTTCTTTTTCGCTGCCCTTTGACCTCTCAGCCGCCAGAAGTCTCCTCTGTCGTTGCCTGATGCTGCCCGAGCAGCATTCTGGACATTGGCCATTTGTTCTGCTCTGTGAAGGAAAACAGAAACAAGCTTTGATCAGCATCATGTCTAACAACCAATTCTGGATTACAGATGCACAAATACCAATTAATTTAGCAAATAATCACCACAAACATGACCCTTGCACACACCTGCTCTTGTTGGGGATGATTCCTTTCTCCAGCAGCTGGTTGTCTTTGTCAGAGCGGATTGCAAGCCAGTTGCCCAGTTTGCCATCATAAAGTGTGTCTGTCACTTTGAAGATCTCTCCTCTGGTGAAAGGCAAGCTCTGAGGAGCCTCCTTCTCATACTCAAAATGAGTTCTGATGAAGAAAGAGTCGCCTCTGCCCGATGCTAAAATGTCCTTGTACACTGAAACAGAGAACAAAATAAAAACTCTTGTCATTCTAGGCCTATCCACTCTCAGTGTAAGAAGATAATATCCTCGTACAAGAAAATAAAACTAAATAAAATATTTATAAATCTAAATAAATGACACAATAGTATAGTAAAGTGGATTAGGTGTACCACAAGGCTCAATTCTTGGTTTGCTGCTGCTCTCGAACTACATGGTTTATCTGTAAATTAATTCAGAAACCTAGCATACATTTTTATTGCTGTACAGATGACATCCAACTTGACAATGCAGTCTCTCCCGTTTTCATTAAGTTAGTATATAAACATGCATATGTCAACTTTAGCGTGCAGTAGAAATGGTTTAACAAAGCAGCAGTTTTTCTGTATTTATCTTTCTTTACCATTTTGTCATTAACGGCGATACCTATTTTTATTTGTTTTATTAGCACCTATTATCTATATATTATAGTACCTTCAGGTTTGCTTTGAGCAAGAATGGTTACATCTTCTCCTTTGGGAATCTCCAGGAGGTAGAGCACAGCATCCTCACGCACCATGCCTCTGAAGTCCATGTTGTTCACCTGAACAGACAAGAAACACTTTTAGAACGGGTGGTACAGTATAAAATAAACTTACTTTTTTTTTTTTATGTGGATTTAAACAAGTTTACCTTCATGATCTGATCTCCTGTGCGGAGACCCTCCTGCTCAGCTGCACTGTCCTCCTGAACACCAGCAATGAAGATACCAACATCATTTCCCCCTGCCAGCCTCAGACCGACGCTGTCACTTTTCTGGAACTGCACCATCACGGTGTTCGGCCTGGATGATGAAAGGAATATTTCATGTTAAATGCAAAAAAGGAAGGAAAAATGAAAGACATTCATATTCAGTTATAACTATGGATCTCTGTCTTATGAACTTAGAGAGCACCGATCAAATGCGTGGTCTAGACAGCGTCACTCTGACTAACTTTGTGATCTACTGACCCATATACTTCCTGGTCCTCTATGCTTGGCTTTAGTGGCACCTTTGGAGGAGCATGAACCTTTGGGGCTACAGTGACAGCTGGTACAGAAACAGAAAAGAAACATGTTTGTGTTTTCAAGTTAAAACATTTACCTTTACATCACTCCAAAACCTGTGAATGACCAAAGCTTTACATATTCAGTCGGAGAGGCGTGTTTACCTGGAGGAGTTTCTGGACGTGGCTCCTCCCTCTCTGCCTGCAAAGGGGGCATGTCCTCTACAGCTCTGTCAGGAGGTCTGAATGGTGTTGGCATGGCACCCATTTTTGCCAGCCTATTGGGCGGGTCCTCTCTGATAATATCACAAACTCAATATATCAAAATGTGTTTAATCTCTAATAGGGTCAGCTTGGTACCTTTGTGGCACGTCATCCCTCAACATCTCCCCCAACAAACAAAAAAAAAACCTGAGACCCAAAAGTTCCTGTCTATTCATCAAGAGAGACAAAATGGCTGACGAAAAATAAATATATGGACCTGTAAAATGTTCAATGCATAGAAAATTCCTCCTCAACTTAATGTGATGGATTGGGTAAGCTTAATGAAGCATACATCAACATAATCCTGCATTATCCTGATTTTTCTGTTGTATTTAACAAAGAGATAATAATAATGGAATCATTGGTTTTGCTCATTTAAAGATGACATTTCTGTAGCTGCTGACCACAATACAACTCTAAATCAATTCCATCTTGCAGCTCAAGATTTAATGACATCTTACCTGGGCTTTTCTCTAAGCCTCTCATTGGAGGAGTGGGAGGAGAGGTCAGAGTGGTGGCCCCGCCTGTCATCCTGTGGAGAGTAGGAGCGGTACGACTCAATCTCAGAGATATCTGCAACACACAACAACAAACAGGTTGAAAAATACCACAACCTTTCAGAGCTAAGTGAAGATCTGAGAGTCTATGATGCCTTTGAGTTCCGGATTGTTTTCATGTTCAGGAAATGAGGAATAAAAACATGTCTGAAAGAGCAAAATGTTTCATTTCTCCTTGATGCGTCTGGGTTTTTTAAACTGCATAAAGTGGCTTTTACATGATTCAAATGGCCCACAGGCCATAGAGGCAGAAAAGGACACACCCACACCCACACCCACACACACACACACACAAAGGTGCTAAACAAGTGAAGGTCACATCACTACACAGTGGAGCATGCAAGTAATTATATGTACCAGCTCCAAATATCTTGATTGTGACACAGGTGACTCAACAGCACATTTAAACTTTGAAGTCTAGGTTGCATTTCCATGTATTTTAGCATGGCAGGATTGATGAAGCATAGCAATATCAAAAATTGAGTAGATGTACTTCAGGTGATTTGAACCTTGCAGAGCTGAAAATCCTCACTCACACAATCAGTCCCTATTGTTCTCAGAGGTCTTAACAGAGAGAAACCAGGGGGACGCTGCGGTGCTAACTTTAACATAATGAAATTCTGTCATATCCAATTGCAGGATTATGACGAGGAATTAGATCACCCTGCCTGAGGCGAGTGAGCACTTTCACACATGCAGACACACTCTCTCTTGCACTCACACACACACGTATGCAAAATCCCAAAACCAGACAAAAGTGGGTCACAAGTCTTCCGGCTACCCCCTCCCTCCCTGCAAACATTTGGTCAGCGAACAATCCACTCACACCACTTAGCTAGATTGGTCCCGACCAATCACAGCACGCCATCTGGTCATGTGACATTAAAAACAGGTATAAAAGAGCGAGCAATCATTGGTGGAGGAATAATGGTGATAGTTTGGTGAATCTGTGGTTATCTCATTGTGTCAGTGCTGCTTTGTAAAATATATTGCACACATTAAATACTTAAATAATACTATAAACTGATGTGTGAGTAAAACTTTTATTTTATGAAGTGAAGACAGGTTTGGTCGGCATTTACAACAACAACAAAAACAAGGATGACGATGGTTCCACGGTTGATTCATGTAAAGTTCATATGCAGTGGGTTTATATATGACGATGGCAGCCACTCGCCAGGTTTGCCTTTACACTGGGTAGGACCTGCTGCTTTTCAGTTTCGAGTGTCTCTCACCATCGAGCTCTGAGTCGCTGTCGACCATCGGGGGGACTCGGATCAGCACCTGCCGCCGGTCTCTCTGCACGACAAGCTGCAGCTTCCCGCGGGACTTCTCAATAAGCTTCCCCGCATCGCTGAGAGACAGGTTCTCTGTCACTGTACCGTTAATCTGACAGAGAGAGACAGGAGATTATGAAACACTGTATTAACTAAGACACAATGCAACAGTATGAGCTGTGTTTTCAAACACTATTGTCATAGAGACAGTGAGTGGTATGATACAATGCTGTGAGAGAGTTTTGATGCTTCCAGAAAATAAAAAAAACATGAAGAAATCTTCCCCTCTTTTTATTTACTCTTCAAACGCAGCATCCTAACTGAGCAGACTCCTTCCAACACCAGTTATGTTTTGGACTGTTGGTCAAAATCTCTAATAACGTCCCTTTGACATTAGTGGACTAAAATATTTAAATCTGTAATCAAAATAAACATTATTTGCAATTCCATTCTGCCATGAAGCTTGTTCGTGATCTGCACTCCTACCTTTAATATAATGTCTCCTTCCTGCAGGTTCCCATCTCTGCTGGCGAGTCCTGTGCTGGTCATCTCTTTAATGAAGAGCTGACTGCCGAGACGAAGGCCATACTCTGGAAGAGAGGGTCACAAGTAATTTATCAGCACATTATCAGGCTATACAACCTACATCTATCATGTCTGACTTAAGTTGGTTTATTGTTACACTCAGTCTCACTTCCACACTCTAAATAATTTCTATCAAAAGGTCTATCGAAGTAAACTATTTTGTTAGCTCAGAAATTTGCTCATCACCCCTTCATGAGAATTAGTTCTAACTTGTTTTTATGCTCTTGTTAGTGGTACCTTTTTCTAAATGGTAGCTGTGGAATAATTCTTCCAAAGAGTTAAATGTGGAAACGGTTTCCCAGATGTCCAGCAAAATGGCATCATATCTACGTGTCTGACTTGTTAAATGCAACTGTTTTGTAGTTTTGGCATCAGTAATGAAACATTTAACAAATTTCAAGAAAGATATCCAGCCCTACTTGTTGGTAAAAAAATGAATTACAGGTTTTAAAGTACCAACTGCATGTGTTGTTGGTAGTCCAACGGCCTAACAGAAGCAACTAGCAAGAAGGTTTGTGAATTTCTCACCTTCGTTGGGCCGGTGCTTCAGCAGCAGCACATTCAGAGGTTTCTCCAGCGGCTCCATGTCCCGGGCTGGGCGGGGCAGAGGGATGGGCATGGCAGCAGGTGACGGTGAGCTGTCCAGACGGTCTCTGCTCCCACTCCTCTTCATTGGTTCTTCATACTTCCTTGGGTCACTGGGGATGCGTTCACGTCCTCGTTCGAAGCTGTGGTCGCGTCCGTGGCCTCGCGCCGGGCTGTCTCGTCTGTGGTGCAGGTCTGGGCTGTTGGTGCGGTCCAGGGTTCGCTCGCTGCGGTAACGTCTGTCTGGGCTATACTCCCGGTCAAGGGCTCGCTCGCTGCGGTAGCGCCGATCGGGAGTGTGGTCTCGGTCTAATGCGCGCTCACTGCGGTATCTTCTGTCTGGGCTGTAATCGCGCTCCAGCATGTGGTCGCTCCTGTAGCGGCGATCTGGGCTGCGCTCTCTATCCAAAGTGCGGCCTCTGCTTCCGTCTCTCTTGTACTGCCGGTCCGGACTCAGGTCTCTCTCGGTGCTCCTACCACGTTCCCGTCGGTCATAGTCCCTGTCATAGTCACGCTCACGTGTCTGGTAGCCAGAATCCATGTAGCTTCCACCACCTCGCTCCCTCTCCAGGCTGTGGTCCCGCCCCCCGCCACTCCGCCCGCTGTACACACTGCGACGGTCCTGCTCGTAGTTGTAATCATCATTGTAGTCATTGTTGAAGACTCTGTCATCAGGTGACGGGGGACGGTTCAGCATATTGACGGGAACCTTCCTGGGCCTCTTGACGGTCTGTTGATGAGCAGACACAAATGGACCCTCAGCATCATAATCACATTGCATCTCAAGTGAACACGACTTCAATATTTACTTGATAACAAAACAAGACTAGGTTTCCAACAGCAAAACAAAAGCTTTACTTACAATTTTTGCTACTTTGCCACATTTCCTGAGGGTCTGGACAGCGAAGGAGTGCATGGCCCCCTCCATGGGGATGGCGTTCACCTGCATCACTCGGTCATTCTCACTAGACATAAACACACGTTGATGTGAGCGAAACATGCTCAACTTAACAACAGCCTGGTTATTTTAGGGGTTCACAGGCTGCTTAATGCGAATGTTCATTCTAACTATAAAGACATATCTTTTATGGATACATTTAATTTAAACAAATGATCTTAACTACACACATTTTATATTTTCATATGAACCTAAAGTGACAGCAGGAACACTAATGTCTTTGTCTCTGTTCAGAGGTTTGCTTGGAACCTTCCCAATGAGGGATATAATGTGACTGCTGCAAGTAGGGGAATAAATCCTTTGAGCCATGAAAATATGCTCAACAGCTTTGAAGTTTGGTTTTTTAAAAGCAAAGTTTTTTGCTAAAAATAATCTAAGGGGTTTATATATGTATGTATTTTTAGGGACTTACTAGCCTAGCACTAATCCCCGTCAGCTGTCACATAAAAGCAGATAATAATGTTATACTGATTGATTAAATGAGTCACGGGGTTAGTGGGTTAGTGTGGATAAAGCCCTCTATCATGGACATTGCAGTATATCGTAAAAGAGGACCTCTGACTGAATGAATAAATTGACCGTACGGGAACGTCTGTTTTTGGCAAATCCCTTGATTGAATTGACTAATAAATGTGCTTCCTCACATAGATGCAAACAGGCTGTAAATCCAATATTCATATAAACTGCTTAACATTTGTCTTGCCCACCATGGTCCAACACATACAGTATGTATGTTAAAAGTATACATGTGTAAATGTATGGTTAAGTACTTACTTTTGACAGTATAGCAACATGTAACTGTGTTTTACTGAGTTTACTGGATTTTTACTAAATTATGACCAAGAACAGTACGCACAACAACAAGCCGTCAGCAGGTCCTCCCTGCAGGACGTCGGACACCACAATGGACATCTCGCCACTTTCCTCGTTTGGGTTGTCCCGCCCCCCTGACACTGCGATGCCAAAGCCCATTTTCGGATCCTGAGAACAAAAAGAAAAAAAAATGAAAACATGCAAATGTTTCTGTCACAATGGGTTTCTGTGTGTGTGTGTGTGTGTGTGTGTGAGAGGTCCTGTAATCCCTGTGGTGTGTCAGCTCACACTGTATTATGATGGTTGTATGTGTATTGCACGTGGCGATTACGGGGATTTTGACTCTGACTGTGATTACAGTTGTGCATACTAGAGTCATGTATGACTGTGCAGCTGCTCAGCATCTACATGTCCATCTGTAGATTTCTGTATGCTAATCCTTCACTAGCTTCATCATTTTCTCAAGTGTCATGTGCGCATGTTAGCGTACACTGGTGTGATTTTCATTTACAAAGGGACTCTGTTTTTAAGGGCGTCTTGCATCTTTGGAAGCATGTTCCGGCTTTTACTGATTCTACCTGCCACTGCTCCAGTTTGTCCAGATGAGATTAGGTCAGAGATTTGATAACCCCGTCTCTTTATCCCCTCCCTTCCATCTGTACTTAAAAAAAAACACCCCCATACAATCCACCACGTCCCTCTGTCTCTAGCAGATGGCCGCAGAGGCAGAGGGAGGGAGAAAGTGCAAGCAGAGAAACAAACAGGCAAAAATGGAACGCAGGAGAACAAGACATGACCAACCTCTTTCGCTCCGATATAATAATCTTATCATCATCTTATTATACTATAACATATATATACTATAATAATTATTAATTCCAGTTATTAAGATATGAAGAAAGCAAATCTTATAGTTGGAGAAAACTGGAAAATGAATTGCTGCTGTCAGGTATCTTCAGAATTGAGTCTTTTCATGATCTGAGCTTTGCTTTTTATTTGACAAAGCATGTTTGACATGATCTGAGGTTTGAAAAGGTTTTGTGAGCCCAGGAGGCCAAAGCGTATTTTCTAAGCAATAAAAAAAAAAAAAAAAAAGACTGCCGTTCACTTTTTCAACTAAGGTGAAACCAGGAAAATCTCCACACTGGTATAAAAGGGTTTTTAAAAAATGACAGCAAAGACTTTAGAGACAAGGAAGCCTGTCTCTGTGCCACATTACTGTAAACAAGGTGAGCATTGAATTGATTGTACTTGTATGGCCCCTTTCTAGTCTTTTTGACCACTACTTTCACATTCATTGTTCATGCAACAGAGACTGTTCACTCACACACATTCATGACATGTTTTGTGATTTGTTTTATCTTTTTATTCTATGCTCGCAGATGCCACCAAGTAAAAACAATTCAGCTTAATTGGAGTTAGAGTCTTAATTGAAGAGTTTGGTCTAGACCTGCTCTTTATAGAAAGCGTCTTGAGATAACATTTGTTATGAGTTGGTGCCATATAAATAAAGATTGATTGGTTGATGAACGCTGTATCCACATATTGCTTATACTATCCAATAGTTAACAAACATTATTTATCATATCAAGTTCTGCTTTGCCATATAAACAATGAAATTGAAAACAGTGGCAGGATTCACACTATGCCTCTTAAATCTCTGCCTGTTGGTTTATAACCTCCATGTTTGTCTTTACTTTGCCTCTAATAATCTGACCATACAGTGCACACATTTATTAACCAAGCAAGTTTAACCCTAATTTTTTTTTTTTTATTATTACCTATTCGAACACAGTTGAACTGATCTACGGTCAAACAGAAAACACATTAAACCCCAGTTCACCTTGAGTACAATAACATCTGTTGCTGCTACATGAGATATTTAATAGCTTGTCTTGTGTGTTTGGTGTTATGCACATGGTGTAATTGCTTATTACTGCTTTATTAGCACATTCAGTTATTCCTTGTGATGTTTAGTCTTGTCTATTGTTGTACATTTATGATAACCATATCTGCCTTGACATTTCATCTATCATGTTTTTTCAAATGGTATATTTTTGTTTCTTTTGTATCCTGTATTTAGTTTCTTTTTACAATCAGCCTGCTGATGAAAAGTTTCCACTTGGCTGAATGTGGCGCATTTACATCATGATGAAATCAATGAATGTGCATTGTCCCTAATAAATTAAGTATTCCTTGTAGAGGCCAACCAATTAATTTGCTGCAATGGGACCTTTTACAGCCTGTCGTTATTGTCGGAAGTTGACTCCAGGAGACCTTTGATGGCGCAGCCTCCACTGATGAAGCGTGGAAGTACTTCACCTTTGTGAGGAATGATATGAGCTGATTAATCAGCTTTTCTCTGCTCCAAACTATCATTATTTCATTTTAAAAATCCATTATCGGTTGACAGCATCTTGTAAAATTGGCCAAAGAGCAGGTGAAGATTATAATACGTTATGTTTTGTAATGAACATTGCTGTGATTGTTAAGTTTTAAGTTAGTACAAGCCTCATGGGGCTTTTTCCTTGAACAAGGTCAGAACATTTTGGGGGACACAAACAGGCAGCAATAGTGGCAACGTATTTAGAAATACGACTCAGTTAGCAAATGGGAGAAGAGCATAAAAAGTAGATGTATAAAGCAGAATGTGACAGCTGGCTGTGGTGGGGTCGAGATCCGGGGGTCACAAGCCTGAAGCGGAGGACCTTTTTGCACTAAATCTGTTTTTCTGGCTTCAGTGAACTGCAGCACGAGACAATGAGCTCATCATGATGATTACCTAAGCTCAACTGGTTTTCTGAGCTCACGTAGTTGTACACGTGTTTAACATTAACAACAGTGTAGACCCTGGTGGCAAGAGTATTAAAGATGTAACGTGGCTGATAGTAGTGACTTTCTACTGACGACTAGAATGTGCAGTAGCACAAAGTCTTGAAATTGCTGAATACAGAAAGCTGGAACTGAATGTCTGGTCAGCTTCGTGATCTTGGTTACTTATTTAATCAAGTTGTTCATGATTTAAATCCTAAGTGTTGCGATTTAGATTTTCTTTAGACAGAGGCCTTGTGTAGGAGCTTAAGTGCCGATAGCGTGAGAGAACTTTGGCTTCTTTGTTTAAAAAAGAAAAGAGTATTGTAGAGAAACGTGTTTGCATTTCTCAAGGTACGATGCAGAAAAAAAACGTTTCTTTTATATGGATTCATGTTCATGACACAGTTTCAAATACAAGTTACCAGATACCAAACGTTTACCTTATTCAACAATTTCTCTCTTAGTCTGAAGAAAAAAGGTACCAAAAACTACAATAATCTGAAAGCAACCATTTGTATTTTTACTTGATAGTTGACTAGAATCAACCATCACAAATTTTATTTCACAAGTTTTCTGTCAACTGACTAATTGATTAACCCTTTCAGGGCCATCACGGCCACATTGAACAGAGGGTTGTAGCACACACTTTAGACACACTGCAGTCATGCGTCCAATTCCATTTATCTATGGATTTGTGTCTCATTAAGGGATTCTTGCCTCCTTGGGGGTGACACAACAAGCTGTAAAAACTGCATTAACATTTTGCTACCCTGGAAAGTTGATATGGCAAACAGTGCCATTTATTTGCTCATTTAGCAAATATGGAGCAACATTATAATTGTTCAAAATTATTTTTTTCTCCCGATTGCATAAATTGCGTTGCATCTGTTACATCAGTAATTGGGCACTACTTGCTCTCTAAATGGTTTACCGATGTCAACGTGTCAAACTAAACACTAGCTTTAACAGCCTGGGTTGATGGCTAAACGGTAAAAACTGTGAATGAGGTCTAGAGTGTTTCGGTGCAGATGGACTCACCCTCTGCAGGGTCACTGTGTACTGCTCCCATACGGTCTCCTCCATAACCGGGTTCTGTGGAGAGGAAGGAAAGATTACCATGGGTAGTTTCATTTCACTGAACAGATTAATAATGTATTCTGTGATGTAACGACAAAGCCAGTTCATTAGCCTGTGCTGTCGTTACACAACCAGGAGCTCCCAGAAGAACAATGGCAGGACTCTGCTAGGCTGCTTAAAGCAAGTCAGACTAACTTTTGACTGCAGATGATCAAATATTCATGAGAACACTTGAACATGAGTTAGCTATAATTAACACTTAAAAATAATCCATGACGGCAGTGCTTCCTCTAACAGACCAACAGGTTAAATAAATCCACAAAAGACACGCAAGTCACTTAACAACCAAACAGCTGACAGCTCACGAGAGGCTAGGGCTGCAAGTAACAGTTTAATTAGCAATCAATCTAAAAATCATTTCTGATTAATTGTCAAGAATAACAAGAAATACTAAAGTTGAAAGTGATGCTGTGAAATTGAATTGAATTTGTTGTCCGACAGTAAAAAATCAAAACATAGAAACCCAACCAAACTTTGCATTTGAGTAGTTGAAAGTATTATTATTATTTTTGACTTTACATAATCAAATAGTTATCTTAGTTTCTTATTAAGTGACTGATCAATAGTCCAAATCTGTCCTTGCATCAGTACTACTGAAGTAGCCTACAGAATAACTTTTCTCAAAAATATTAGTTGATTTCCAAAAAAGAACACAAACCATACTTGCAAAAATGTTCCATTAAGTTAATTTTGACTCTGACTTACATCGGCTGTTATACTTTGAAAATGCCATCATTTATTTTGATTTCAAAATGATCATTTTCTAAAAGTTGTTGCCACTTTTCTGCAATTCTGGATCCCTCATTTCAACTCAACTCATTTGTGAAAGACTTTATAAAAACAACAAAACATCCATTACAGAACCAGTCAGGTCCAACTGCCTGGTTGAGCCACTTTCTCTGATCACACATCTGATCAAATCTGAGCCATGGTAGCAGAATCAAACTCACGAGTCCCTGAAGGATACGTATGGTCTTGACCGCATGGGCCCATTTCCTGTGCAGGCTGAGGACGGTCTTCATCGCTGGCGCACTCCGTCTCTTCCTATCTGCGTCTCTCCCTGCTCACCGCCAGTGGTTCTCTGGCAGACTGATGTGCGCCACAGCCTCCTCCATGGTCACAGCTGCACAACCACCAGCAGCTCTCTTCCTGCATCTGCCCGCCTGCCTGCCTTTGACGTAAGAGGGATTCTGCTGGCCTACATTCAGCACAAATCCCACCGTCTGCAGACAGTGTAAACATACAGGCACACCAACTCCTGCACTAGCACGCGGTGACTAAACGCACGATTGTTCAACCACAAACACAACAAATCACACCACGCATTTTGGGTTTGATGTCTGCTCAGTCCCTTGTGTTTATCAGACACTCTTCAAAACTTTTAGAGAGGATTCACACATCAGCAAAGACAAACTAACGCCACACGGGTGTAGAGTGCAAATCAGAGTTAGTGACAGCACAATGGTCAGGATTCTAAGTTGCTGGGGTTTTAAAGTGGACAGTGAAATCTATGTGCCGCTGACATCTCATGCCCAGGCTTAGTGAAATGGGGGCACGACTCGGCTAGCAGCTCACCCTTCATAACCCACTTTTTTGATCTTCTGGCCTACAAGAGGAAACCAGATGACCAGCAGCAGCATCAGGGAGGCTGCAGAAAGCCAATAGGACTTTGTGAGTGAAAACAGGACAAACACTACCTCCACACCAGAGAAAATACTGAAAGGCTCTGTGTTTTGGCACAGTCTTTTGAATTCCATCAGGAATGATATCTTAAACTGAACTGAACTCTAATCAAACCAGAGTGCGTCTGAAAACTGTTCAAGTGTAAAGATTATTGGTGTCAAATTACAGAAGAATAGAATTTTAAAAAAAAGAACAAAGCAGCACTACTGCAACTGTCTGCCTCGCCAGTACTCTGGGCTGCTGCACTGAACGCACTGCAGGACAGCAACAAAATGTTACTTTCGTCGACTGATTGACTATGCATGTACAATAATACACCTTATAAAGTCTACTTTTATTGTGTTGCACAATGCTGAATAAACATCAAACATTGATGCAGTATAATCTTTTTAGGTAAATCAAAGTGTATTGCTGTGTAAAAACTGTGTGCTAGTTTAAGTGTAATTTATTTTCATATTGTTTATTTGGTCAAAGAAAATGGGGCTGTTTGTGTGTGTGTGTGTGTGTGTGAGTGTGTCTGTCTCTTTATGTGCGTCTTCCTACAAGGTGTGGCCATGTTACATGAATCCTTTTAGAAGTTACGTGCAATTTGTATTATAGAAAACGGCCATTGATCTCCACAAAATCCAGTGCAAGTTTGCAAATCTGGGAGGGAGCTGATAGCATAAACACAAACACACACCGTTACACATACACTTGACCTCCGTGGCAAATTTCAGCCACCTAGGGACAAACAGTGTGGCCAACAAAGTATAGGAAAAAAACAGATCAAGCTATAGAGCTGTTTGTTACCAAAATGTGTTGTATCAACAAAGAAGAGAAGGACTACGCTTCTTCCCTTTGCACCAGAAAGGTCAATAACACCGCAGCAGAAGAGAATGCTACTGTGTCTGGACAGAAGAAACATACGTCAGATAAATGACTGAGAGGCAGCCGATGAGATGCTTGGGGGAAGGTCAAACCAGTCTTAGTCCGACCGTCTTCTTGTACTATGTGATATGATTGTGATGGCTGCTTGCAGGCAGGCCTGCTGGATAAGTCATATCCTCCTGAGTGTTGGCCATTACATAACAAAACACAAACACATTTCCACTAATGAGGAGGGAGGCTGAAATACTGGGTCACCCTCGCAGGATGTGGCGTAGAAAACAAATTATTTAGAGAAGCAGTCGACTCTTTCCAAAAATACGTCCAAAGTGACGGTAAGCAGACTGCACTAGTATTGCGACTTTAAAGTCTCCCGTGCACTCGCTCATACACACATTAATACGTGGACGGCATGAGCTTCCATGTGAGGGGCTCATTAGGAGGAGCCAATCATGAACACACACAGACACACACACACGCAGCGAGGGCACAGCGTTCAGTACGTTGCCCAGGGACTCTTTGACATGCAGGGAGCTGCTCTATCCCCATATGATGTCTTATTTCATCTGACCAACAGTTCAAAACAAAACAAAGACAAGCAACAAATCATCACATACAAGATGCTGGAACCAGAGAGTGATTTCTTATTGATTAGTGATTCTTTTAGTTCCAGAGCACTTTGGGGCAGGCATTTAACCAAATATTTTATTTGCTCCATGTCTTTTAAACTCAAAACCACCCAACAATATTCCATCAGACGGTCTCAAAGTTTCTGTTTCTGTACATTTCTATGTGTTAACAGAAGAGTTGAACGGGTCTGCCCCCTACTGGGGACACAGCTGTGTTACACCGTGAGGCACAAGACAGAACAACACGGATAACTTACAAAAAATAAGGCCATTACAAGAACTTTGGACATTTGTACGCTTTAGTTCGTGATGCCCTGCAGGTCACACCACTGTTAACTATTGCTCCATGAAAAAGAGGTTATTTAAGGAGAAAAAAAGGCAGAAAAATTTAGTTTTGACCACTAATGGACAAAGCGCACCGTAGCTCGGGCGATCTAACACCATAAAAGTCTATAGCTATATGAATAAAAGCAACAAGGTCAAAACAACATTTAAAACTGAATTTAATACCTTTAAATCAGTTTCTAACTCAACTAACTGCTGAATGATATTTAGTTAGCCGACACCATCACAACAGGTGCAGCAGGATGCAACAGGCTTCAACTGGGATCCGTGGAAACTCCAGAACAAGCAAAAACAGACAAACAAAAGGCTTTAGCAGGAGCATATCGCTATAATCTGTCCTCTTTTGTATGCATGACTTCTTTGAGTGCAGCTCTGAAGTACTTACGGTGAAATACTGGGTCGCATATCTGCTGAGAGAGAGCAGCCCCCCTCCGTTCACAGGCATCACGCACTTTGAACTGTCCCGAACTGGTACTAAAGATTTAGACAAAACTACCACTGCCGAAATGTTTCTGGTCAGCTGTGGGCCAAAGTTTTAAAGAAACCCAGAGTTTCAAAGTGTAAAAGTGTCGTCTTCTTTTCTCTATGGGTGTCACTTTAGCCAACTTACAACAAAGCTAAGATTAAACATTCAGGGCAAAAATTAGCGCCGACGACTCCTAGCTTGTTTGGGATTATACCAAGTGAGGGTGGAGGGACGGGTGCGGGGTGGTCACATTTAAAAATAACTGTAATAAATAACAAACTAGAGCAACGTTTACAATCTCAATTTTGCTCAATGTAAAAAACAAACTGGTTGTTTCGTTATCAATAACAGCTGAGCGACGACAAAACTATAGACACATGTATGGAGGAGCTTGCACCTGTAATACCGCTGAGATGGATCGGTCCAAAATTCCCATTGATTTTTAGGGGTCCTACTGTGAGGCTCCCACACCCAGACAGACAGACAGCACGAAAACACATGCAGTACAGCACACTGCCCCATTCTGAGAGAGGCGTACAGTTTAAAACGACCCCTGCGCAGATAAACTGATGCATTCATTTAAAATGTATTTTAGAGTATAAAAACATATTCTGGATGCAGCAACTGACCCCAAAATTGGAGAAAAAAAAGCACTGTTGAGTGTATAAAAACATTTAAAATTAAAGACAGCATCCCCCCAAAAAGATAACATCCATACTCCACACTACTTTTGTTATTTATCTCCTTCTTAATTTCCCATTTCTGCAGTCAATGTTTTATGGATGCATTTCAGAGTAGAAAATATACTACATTGCAAAAAAGTACACAAGTATGTGAGCACCTGAATATTAAAGCCATATGGTATGATTGTTTACTGTGTCATTCCAAAACCAGTGGCATCATCTTGCTAAGACTCAGCCTGTACCTCTTCAGTTGCAGGCTTTCCACCAGATTTGTGAACCTGGTTGTTCCCATCCAGACACTAGAGCATCAGTGTGGTCAACACTGACGTTGTGTGATCTGACCTGGCTCACAATCAGCATACCAGTTTATCCAAAAAAAACATTAAATGGGGTGGAGGTCAGGGCTTTGTGCTGTTGGAAGCATACTATTAAATAAATAATTAAATAAAAAATGCAAAATTATCACTGTATGCTAGAGCGTCAAGAGTTTGGTTCGCTGGAGCTACAGGGCCCAAACTAGGTAAAACAGCTCCAGACCAAAAGAACTCAAATGCATAAGGACGTACAGTGATGGGGTTTAGCTATGTAAAAAATGTCAGACTCTCATACACAAGCAGCTGAAGCAAAGGTCTGGAAAAACAAGATAACCATGTCCAGCTGTCTCACAATAACCTATTGTTGTTTGTGTGTGTGGTGTGTGTGTGCATGCGTGTGGTAAAATAGTATTCATTCAAGCCAACCCTTAATTAGCACGAGACACATCACAGGTAAGAACATCAGTTGACCACAAAGAAATATCCAAAAACCCTAATATCTGATCAAATGTAACAGTTTCCTTGGAAAATGCACCATTTTAACAAATGATATGGGCTTTTCTGTTTGTAAAAGGGCCAACACTTAATCAAAAATGCATAACATTTTGGAGCAATTTAGGTCAATCAAGACAAATCACCACATTTCACATGAAATCAACTATGTGAAAGGGGCCTTAAAATAGGTCATCCTAATGCAAAACAGCTTCACTGGCCTGAATAATTTGTGCAACCAAGTCATTAAAACAATGACGCTTCCGGGATGTGACATGTCTCTCTGGTTAATCATCATCCTGGATGCAGGAGGGGACACCAAGGCGCAGTTGTATCCAAATAAAGACAGAGGAAAGAAGTCTGGGAAACACTGACTCACTACCCCTCATATCTCCAAATCATCAACATTTCAGGAGAAAAGCAGCCTTGTTTGCAGATTACCAACTATTTTTGGGTAAAATAAAAAAAAAAATAAAACAGAAATGCATGCATGAATTTCTCAGCCTATCAAATGATGGGATTATGAAAGAGTTTTATAAGATTAAAATTCATGAAATTTTCCAACAAGAGTGAAACACACATTAATCTAAGTGATGTTAAAGGATCAAAGCTAAATGGACCTGCAAGGTTTCAGCTGACACCAGTGTCATACAACCAATAACACAGAGACACAGAGAGAAGTAGAAATATAGAACTAGTCTCAGACTTCACTGAAAAAAAAAAAAAAGTCATCGACTTGTGCATGTGCAACCAGATATCATGAAGCTGTCTCATGCTCCCATGCCACAGGATTCAAAACTAAAAAGCTTACAGCATAATAAATGCTAATGATGATGTGTCTTAATTGGACACTCAAAACTGGTGAAGTAGGGACATGTTGAGTTTAAGCCCTAAAACACACAGTTGGAGGTCTGCAGGACCATTCATGCATTGTGCGTCAACAATAAAGATCATGTAAACAACGTACCATCATAATAGCCGAGTAGCTGCGTGAAGAGAGGCGGCGAAGATACAAGTACTGGGCTTCTCTCGACCAGCAGAACTTGCGGCCGGACTTGAGCAGGTCAGTGCTGGTCTGGTCAGAGCCAGGCTGGTCCCTATGCACACAGAGGAGAACGCACGTTTTATTGTCAGCTCTTTACTTCAAGTGTGTTAGACAAAAAACTAATTTTTAAAACTTTTAAAACTAATAACATTCACTCTGTAGCCGTTTTTCAAGATGTGAGAAATTAACCCTGATGATTTCAAAGTGATGTCATCAGGGTTATCTCAGCTTGAACTTTAAGACTACAACAGTTTGAGAGAAACCAATGTTACAAACATAGATTGCATAAGGAAGTGGACAGAGGTACTGCAACGTCATCCACTGGTTTGTGGACCGCTGTTTTGAAGCCTCATGTTTAGGTTTACGGACGTCACCATCTTGGTTTTTTGGAGCCAGAAGTGACGTCTGTTCCGCGAAGCCCACCTCTGATTGGTTAGTCATAACCTAGTCCTGCTCTAAAGCATGATCGTCTGTTTTACTCTAAATGTGAGCATAATTTACTAAATGAACATTGTGCTGTGTTGAAGAGGACTTGAAACTAGCGACTGAGACCATAAACTCATTAGGAAAGTGTTTACTGATGTCAAGTCAAAAGAGAAGTACATTCATTTACTCATAAACTTCCATTCTGGCTTCTTTTTGCAACCAGCAGAGAGGGTCTTACGAAAGGCACAGTCCACTTGCATTATGGGTAGTGTAGGATGTAGTGTTTTCAGATCTTAACACCATTAGGGACTAAAAGTCTGTATGTCTCAACTTCTGCTCCACCTGATTTGTAAATATTGTAAATATTTACGTCAAACCATCCATTGCGCCTCTAACGAAACTATAAATGTCAAAAAAAATATATGCTTCCATCTTCTCAAATGTGCTTTTCTGTGTTATAAGTAACTGTAAAGGATCAAATTGGCCTTTGGACTACAGCCATCTCCTTTTCTGCAAAAGTTGAATGACAACTAAAACCTTCATTGTTGAGGAAATATAAACCAAAAACCAAAGGATCAGAAGAGAAAAACTAGAGCTATGAATGGTGACGGAAATGCCACACATTTCCCAGAGCTAAGCCACCCCTGTACGGCTGTGAGTAAAGCCAGAGGAGAAAAGACTCACACTGATACTACTGCCTATAATACTATAATCTGCAGTCTCACTTCAAGAGCAGTATCTCTGACCTGATCATTAACATGTCCAAACATGGCGTTCTCCACCGAGATAAAACTTTTTTTCTCAGCTTCATGGCCGTGAGTCAGAAACAAGGTTTCTGATGCATTCGGATGGTCTAACTGGATACAGTCACACACTACTGTGATACTGTGCTGGGAGTGAAGAAAGCAGATTCCCTCTGCATGACTAAACCTGCTGCCCCTTACACATTATGCACAGACGTGTGAAAGGTTGAATGAAAACACGAGGAAGAGTTTGGTTTCTCCTTGAACAACTGAAGTAATCCGATACATAACTCACCTCACTCCAAGACACAGAGGAAATATTTAGACCTATGCTGGGACCCTATTGTCTTATTACTGAATGCCCTCCGTGCAATGTCTGTGTGTATGTGCCCTGTCATCTCCATGTTCCCATTGAAGGGGTGCTCAAGCAGTTAACTACTGTAATTGCACAAAGCTGGGTGACATGCAAGAGACTAAAAAAAAGATTAGCAAATGGATCCAAGCAAGATACAAGATCCAAGCACCAAGAGACATGACTTGACTCAGGACTTTTAGTCTAGAGTCTCGGCCAAGCTTTAAAAACTCCCACGTGCTAAAACTTTATAGCATTAGCATTTCATTAGACTCTCCCTTCCTGGTAAATCTTTCAGAGACAAGCACAAGCTTTCTGCTATAAACACAATGTGTCAAGCCTGATCTGAGATAACTGGCATCACATTGGTACTGGTATTGAAAAAATTCAACACCCATCTGTATTTAGACGAAACCTCAGTTCGGTCACCTGTAATGAAACAACTCCAACACACTGATGTATAATAGATTACATTTTACATGCCTTACAGGTGATGCAAACTTTAACATCACTTAAGTACCCGTTTGACTCAGAGTTGGCCGAAAGTTCAATAATAATGTTTGGCAAAAATCTGTGGAATCACATCATGATGATATTAAGATTTTGCATGAAGTAGGGCACAATTCTAGCACACAACCACTATAAAAAGTCATGGACATCAGATTGATTAATTAAACATCTGGTTCTAGTTTAGATTAGGTTCAACTTAATTGTCATTGCACGCAGTAAGTAACACTGCAATGGAAGGCAGTTTAACATCAAGTTAGATGGTTCTCAGTAGCAAAGTGCATGTACATGTAAATGAAGGTGAATAGATGTAAAGAATGTATATATGTAAAAACTCAATATGCAAAATGTAGCTACGATATGCACAGTACAGATAAGTAACCAATAAATAGTATATACAGTAAAATGAGTCTAGCTATGACATATACAGTATAAACAGGAAAGTGTGCGATACTTACTGAACTGTGTAAAAAGGCGCTTCATATGCCAAGTTCACATTTGAGTAACAAATGTCATAATAATACAAAGCTGGTTTGAGGTAAAAGACAGACACTGGTTCTTGTTTTACAGGACATTCAAGATCAAACAATCACAAAACAAAAGGACAGATGATAAGAACAGTATTATTAAATCTTCTCAATCTAATCAAATAGACAAAAGGGCAGGTGGATGAGTGAAATGACATACTTCCATACTTCCAGTTTTCCGCTTTAAAACAGAAAACAGCTCATCTGTGCATTTGCAAATGGAAGTTTAAAAGATATAACATTGCTTCATTTGTGAACTATTGCAAGACTATTCAATAAATTGTGGCAAGTAAAACAGACCAAACTTCTGACAAGTGCTAAACAATTACTTTAAAAAAAAGAGAGACTGCTGCTACGCAACACCCACCAGACACCAACACTATGTTGAACTTCCACCGACTGCTACATCAGTATGAGCATATGATATACTGTATGTTCTAATAGACTTGTCTTTTAGTGCCTTGTGATCATTTTCAAAAATTAAGCCCCATCACAAATATAATCCAGGTATTTTGCACAGTGGAGTAAACAAATGAAACCTAAAAAATATGGTGTCTCCTTACATTTGAAAACACCAGTCAATTTCAATGCCAATCCATTCACCTTCACTGTATTGGAGTGGAGACAGAACACTCCACAAAACCTGGGCAAAACTTTCTACACAACCACTAGAAGCAAGCACAGGTTTTAGTTTCAGTGTATTGAGCCTTTAAAGGGACATGTTACAGGTCACTCATAAAGTTTTGCATTTTGCCAAACTCCAACTGTTGCTTCCCATTGCTCTGCACTCGAAAGGTATCCGTATTTCTGAAACGTTATCAGGGTTTAGAAATATACCTGTTAGAAATAAACTGCTGCACAAGCTCTCTATGCATGTTAAAGTTGATGACACACAGAAACGCAGTGATCTAACTCACCCAGGGGGTCTCCACAGTTTCCTGCCAGGTGGCAGAAGCTCCCGTTTGTTCAGGGGTACAATCCCCATGGCTGCCTGCATGATTGTGATAAACTTCTTAAACTTCATCTTCTAATGCTCCTCAAACAGCGACGGCATCACACACACACGCCACACTACTCTGTCTGCAGCTGCACGTCCATCACTCATCTTCTAACAAAGTGCAAGACAGATTCAACATCTCCACTCATCTCTTTCTGCATCGTCAAGACTCTAAACTTGTCCTCTTTTGCCGCCTCAGTGCACCAGTTTCTCCATGACAACGAGCCACAGCTTCAGCATCCGGAGTGGCGAGGTCCCTGCGGCTACTACGAGTCCCGTCTCCGACCGCCGACTCTGACAGATGTCCTTTTGGCTTTTCTGAGCGAGGGAGGATAACAGGAAAACAAACGGCCACGTTCCTGCCAGGCGGTGGGCCGGCCGATGGGGGATGACAGCACGTCACTCTTACATAATTCTGGAGCTTCTCTGGACATTACACTAATGAAAACGCAGCCTCTGCCACCACCACTGCTGCTGCTGCAGCCGCTGGGATAATTGTGGTACTAAGCCTTGACAGATCATGCATGCTCCCCGCCCCCTTCTCCCATAATCCCCCATCCAGGCTTAGTCTTCTCGCCATTTACACCCGGACAGACCCATCTACTTCACCCTCACATCCTCGCTCACTTCTCCACCAGGGCTAACCCCTTACGGAGGTTTATCAATGACAAAACTACAACTATACAAATTTAAGCTATTATCAGTCTTCAAGAACTGAGTGTGCACAGGGACAGAATTGTGAGTACAAAACATGTTTTCAGAGCACGGTCCTGATTTTATGCGTGCTTCGTTTGAAATCTGCTCTCAGTACTCTCTCCGGCTGCTTTGGCATATTCTGAGTGAGGAATTCGTCTAACAGTCTCATTTAAAGTCCAACACTATATATTTTTCTTATTGTCTAAAGAAATCCATGAAAATATAAATGTTGGTATTACAGACCCTCCCATAATGCCATGACTGATTAAATACAAAAACAAAATTGTCTCTCGATACAATACAAAACAGCTGGGCATGAGGAAATTGTGCATTTGGAACTATTTTCAGCTGCAGATGAATAGATATTTAGTGCTCATGTACATATGACCCAGTGCAACAGTGTAGTTACTTGATGTATTCTTAATAGTTTTTGAACAACAGTGCAGCTCTACGACACAGAGGAATAAGATACATCATGCTTTGGATAAACATAATGATTATCCCGAGCAGTTCAGGGTTTATTTTGGTCTTTTCATGTGATCTGTTGACAATAAGAAAAGTATGGAATATCCCCAGACTTATCCAGTACAAATTCAACCAATCCACATTTGTTAGAGCCTGCAAATCATTCCTGCAATTTTTAAGCAAAGAAATGGTCATACTGAAGGAATGTTTAACAATTTTACCTCCAGTTTCTCACGTACAAGTGATCAAATTCCGAACGAGTGTAGTAAAGAAATCAAGTCTCAGTCTCATCCTTGTAACAGACACAGCTGGCAGTGTATCACTTACACCAAGCTTGTCTAGTTATCCTTTCAAAAACTAGGTGAAACTGAAGCATTTGTGCACGTCCTTTTACATACTGCATTATTTATTCTTACTTAATAAGTAACTTCTTTAGAATGTAGCTTTTTAAAAATTTTTATCTATTTATTTATTTTTACAGATGATATTCTTAAATAACACCTCAATTTATCACACACCAATATAAAACAGGTGACAAAATTTAGCAGTTTTGGGGGAAAAAGTGGCTGCAAATTCATTAATTTTGGGGCACAGGAGATTGAGAGAATACTGCCACATGCAAAAATCTAACTAAGGCCATCACAAAAATAGCCCTGTGTGAAAAATGTCTTTCCTGTATTCAACTCCAGTTAGTTATCTAAATAGAATGGTTACTTAAATTATCTGATAAAAGGCATAGACCATAAACCGCAGCTACCTAATTATTTGCAGTCGAGGTGACGCAGCAGAGGTTTGGATGCTGAGGGCTCCAGCATAAACATGTGTTGAACCTGGCTCAGCGATGCAATGCATTTTTGATGCAGCTTCCAGTCAGAATTCCCAGCATAGGACAAATGAAAATGTATGTCTTTAAGACAAATACATGAATAAATGGAAAAGAAGGTTGTTATAAAAGGACGTGGTCTTAGAATCAGATCTCACTTGCACACTGTCAAACCTTGATTTGTTGGCTGGTAACTATTTAACATATGTTTTGCACTCTTTCAATAAACTTCCAAAATGCATCCCCAACTCCCTCCACCTGATAAGGAGTGCACTTCTTCTTCACTCCTACACATGTGCAAATCCCCAGCATGCATGGCACGCTGCTGCACTGATTAAATGTCTGTATCTTGTCGTCCCTGAGTCACTGGCTGACAGCAGGCCGCCGTGTCCTGAGAGGTTTGAAATAAATAAATAATCTCTGTGGCCTCTTGATGAGCTGCCAGCCAATGCAAAGTCCGGACGGGATTTATATTCCAGCAGCTTGGACGTCTGGATTACGGCTCTGGATGGTCGTGCCATGAGAGCTGTTGCAGATTTCACTGAGCGGCAGAAATCCCTCAGTACTCCAAGGGGTAGTGAAAATACCAGGAGCACAGCAGGGGAGACACAAAAATAACAAGTGTCTATTTTTGAAAATGTTGGGTAACAACAGCACAAAGGAAACGAAGGAGAGGGTTTTTTAAATTCATCCTGTGTGTCGTCTTTGTCAGAAGGAGCCTAGATTAAGAGCCTGGTCTGGGCTGAAAGCACAGAGGAGACATAACTATTAAACTGTGGAAAATTCACACAGCAGTATGACATTCACAGATGGTTTTATCATAATCCAACACTTTACGGTAATCTCGCAGAGAACACTCATCCAACCCAAACTGCATCCGGACAAAGGAGTGTGTGTCTGTGTGTGTGTTCGGTGGGAGATACATACATTGCACAGATGAACATGTGCACAAACACACAATCACACCTGTGCACACCAAGTACTGGAGCCTGATGGGCGATGGTGTCAGCAATCCAAAGGCATAACAGGGGATTAACGTTTGTTGAAGGGCACTAAAAGACATAAATATTGAACTAACAACTTATTTGATCATTTTCTGAAAAGCAAAGAAAAAAAGACTAACAAAAAACATCCTTATCTCTGAGGCACACTGTACTGTTAAGAAAGGATCTGTTCCAAAGCTGGATTTTTAGGTCTAAGTGTAGTTACAAATGTCAATGGGATTTTGAATTATGAATAACCCACAGGTTCCTGTTGTGGCTCTGTGTAGTCCAACATACAAGCCCTCATAATATAGGTATGATACTGATACTGTTAACTTCAAAAGAGCCAGGCCCAGTGTTCCTAACCTTTGTGCTACGCTAAGCTATGTTTGTTTTTTCCAAAGCCTGCACATAGAGATCCAGACCCAGTTGTTACAGTAGCAGGAAGACGAACATATAGTGCCTGAGTTTCAATATTTGGGCTTAATATTAGATTCACAACTCATATTCACAGCACAAGCCAAAAGATTTGTGAAGTCAAATTCAATTCAACAAATTTTAGACACATTAGGAGCAATTTACATCAGTGCCATGATTCTCTCAAACATGAATGGACACAGGCAGGTAGGAGCGCATAACAATATGTAGAAACACCAGATAAATATGATTTCTTAAACTGGGAAAACATGATCAAATTTGCTGATATTTTGCTTGAGTAAAACATTTTTCGTGGCCTGGTGCCCCTTTCCCTCAAATAATTAATTCAACAAAAACAAAACTCATCCAGCAGAGCTACTAACAGAGGGTATTGAAGCATGTACCTGGAAAACTATACCCAGAGAATTAAGTACCATCACATCTCTCAGCTCTTTATCCAGATCTATAACACAGTGGTTACTGGACAATCAAAGATGCTGTCATCATCTGGAGTAGTGATGATGTATGATTATTATGTGTGATTATTACTATTTATCTGTACATTTGTATGTTTTTCTTTTTCATGCTTTTTATATGACCTCAACCTGCCAGTACTCATGCTAATTAATGTGCATTGCCCCTTCTTAAATAAAGAAATCTTCTTTTTAATCTTGCTGCGTGCTGTCATGCACAAACACGAACATTCACATCTTCTACGGCAGTGCCATCCATGTGGTTGAGCACAGATGGCTGCACGGTGGTGACATGTAGTCATTTCCTATCCAATATTTGAACATGTCAACATGTTAAGCTTCTTGGCTTTTTTTGGGCTCTGCTGCTGCAGCATTTTCATAACCACAACATGAACCACTTTAATCTTTGCAGTGATATCCATTTATCCCCATGCACTCTCCCACCAAGGCAATGGCATGCTCATCTGGAGTAATTTGTGTAATATTATGGTGCAAAACATAAGCATATCTATCTATATATATACATATATATATATATATAAAAATGATATTTTGGGCAGTGTTTATTTGAATCTACTCAAACTTAGGAATGTGAACTGCACTACTAGACCTGCATATCTGGAATTTCACTTTTTAAAAAAGCTTTTAAATTCTGAAAGGAGGAGGAGAGAGCTTAATTCCTCCAGCTCATTCCTTTGTCACTACATGTTTTCACAATTTAATTAACTATGAAAAGACCTTCTGTTTTTTCCACAGGCTGAGCAAATGTAGCCGTAGCTGTTTGGTCGTCTTAATGCTTTTACATAAGCAGTTTGTTTCTCTGCCCCTTGTCACTTCCCCACGTGTTGGAGTACCGCTGTAGTGCTGCATTACTAAGGCCCAAGACCATTATGCAATGTCCATATGCAATGCGCGTGCAAGCCAGATGGAGGGACACATGCCACTCACAAATCTCTGATGAGAGCGTAGAAAGAGGGAAAGAGATTGACAGACAGAGAAAAGAGAGGCAGTGTGTGCACGTGCCCTCCATAGGTATAATCTGGATCATCAGGGGACATGAGGTGACCAGGAGTGGCCAACTAGAAACTAGAAAACAATGAGATATTACAGTTTTGCATGAAGCGAAAGCCTGTTCTCTCTGCTGTAGGGTTTTCCTTTCAAGATGTGGTAAAGTGAATGAATACAACCTGAGGAAAGAGAGTGCAGTCCAGTTTAGATACTGATTGCAACCCTGTTCCTCCCTGCTGAATTTGAGGTTCTTGCTCAAAGTCACTTTGATGTGTGAATAGAGCCACAGCCTACACCAGTTCATACTCTGCTATGGGCCTTTTTTTGTCAGAGGAATAATAATATCATTGACGGCTGAATTCCATACAGCTGCTTCATTGTCAGGATCCTGGTGTTGTGCATGTTGGCTCGCTGTCACGCTGTCATAACTTATAGTGAACTAGATCAGACAATAATGTCATTAGTAACACCTGGACAAAATGTCTGCTGTGAAAAAGGCTAATAGACTTCAAGGCAGCATTTACAATATTCAGACCATCACATTTAGAGATAAGCATAACATATAACACAACAGTAACATGAAGACATAAAAGGTGAAAAAACAATACATTCATAAATACACTTTTGACTTTTGGTGTCAAGTCAAAAATGTCTTTGAAGGGATGAGGTTGCTGTGGCGGAATTCATCATCTTAGTATTTGCGAAATCTGACTATGACCCCAACAACAACAACTACAAGTGTGATTCAGGCAAACATGACACACAGATGTCAGAAATCAATTCACTGATCAAAAAAATGGAGAGAGGAAAAAAACTGCTGAACATTTATTTATTATTAGGTTATTATTATTCTACTTTCTTGAAAGTTTTAATGTTCAGGTTTTGTTGAAACTGGTGCTGATTTAACTTTAGAGGATTAGATTGCATCAGTTTTAGCTAAACATACCTAATTACCTGGCACCCGAGTGCAGATCAGGGTAGGGTCGACTGAATATGAGCACCGTGAACTGCTGCCAAAACAGTCGTGAGTTGATTTATAATTGATGTCACCAAAAACTGAACATTACAGCCTTTATGATGCTGGTGTTGGGCTGCTGTTTAGTGTACCTAATAAACCGGCAACTAAGCGTATAATTCCTACTGTGAGGCACATGTAGTGGAGTAACATAGTGTATTACACTATGAAATATAGTGAAGCAAAGGTCAAAACTAAGTCTAACACATTTTCAGTGACATCCTATTCGCTTCAAGTAAGTTATTTTACAACTCAGGAATCTAAATTTGGCTGCTAAACACTAAATACACGCATGTACATGATATCTTAACAATAGTACAATGGTACAATGGCAGCCCAGCCCCACTCAGTGCCTCTGGCGTATTTACACTGAGGCTAGTTTAAGAGCATGAAGACAGGGCAGACACACCAACACAGGCCTGAACACACATTTAGAGAACAGCTACCTCTGAAATAACTGAGTAACAGGTTGCTGCTTTTGAGAGAAGAAGACAAAAATTGGTGCTTGCTACTAAAACCGCCGAAATAAAACCACATGACTCGTGAGTTGTGCCCTAATATGGCAGTGAGCTCCACGAAACTCGGTGAAAACATGTCGACACTCTGGGCGAACAATACACGGTGTACCCACCTGGAGAAACTCCGTCTGTTTCCTGTTTCTGTGTGACCGGAGCAGATTGATACGACCCGTGTAAGTGGACGTGAAGGCTGCAGATGAGGATGAGGATGAAGGCTTCGACCGGACGAAGTTTAGCAGAGTATTTTTTATCTGGTCAGGTCCAAATAACGTAGTGAAAAAAAAAAAAGACTTCCTGGTTCTCGCAGGTACGTGGGCGTGGCTTAGGGGCTGCAGGTGTGTTGTGTGCAGGGCTGCAGTTTCACATGCAAGACCGTTAGGGTGCGGCAGGTGGGGTCATTCACCTGAGTCACCTACATGTGACACGATGACTCAGTTTATTACTGACATAAAAGACATTAAATAACATTATAATATAACAATAATAATAAATTAATAAATAAACATTGATATCTTAGTCCCCCATCAGGTATTAACCAAACTTGGAATGAAATTAGGTAAAGCAACAACAACCTCTAAGTGAAATACAATAAAACTACAATTTCCTGTTTAAATTTCTAATAAATTACTAGATAAAAAGCTGGTTAGTGTCCTCATCACAACAGGTATTACAACTTACAACGTGAACTTCATATTTTCACATGAGAAATGTGTTTCACAGATGGAGGACCAAAGGTGTTGTGGAAATTATTCTACAAACTGATCTCTAATAGGGAAAATGACATAGGTTATATTTACAAATATTACAAATGTATAAAGTAATAAATCAATGAATGTATTAAATTAGGCCTACAAGTAATTTCATTTATTGAATTGTAAATGTGATAAAAATTGTAAAGGTGTTTATCGCAAAAATGACATAAAACAATCAGTCGTAAACATGATAAATGATAATGAAGGGTGTCAGTGATTAATGAGAAACATTATCACATGTGCAGATACCATGTGAATTTATCACATTAAACACTGATAGCCACAGTCGCTTTATGAGAATTTATCACAAGGTCTTCTAAAAAGCCTTGTTGTCAAGCTTTCAACTGCATGTCATGGTTTTCCTCTTAGATGGTGCTTGCACAGTTGTCATGACGATAAGCAAACCTTTGCGCTGTAAGGGTGTCTACCAAAAGCAATACAAAAACCCCAAACAAACAGATGAAAAATAATGAGACATCGCATTATTCGGTGAATTTCCTGCCTTTCAGATTACAGGCTCCTGGATAGACTAATAAAGTGAGGATCATAAGGGCCAATGTGCATTCGCAGACTAATGCAAACACTCAGTGATAGTGACAGCAATATTCATTAACCAAACAGTGCCACTTTTGTTCTATAGTTTGCTATTGCTCGTGTAGTATGCATGTATTTTGTACATAAGCAACAGCAGTGTGTCATTTGTTGTCTGGTCAGGTTAAGACTCTCACATGTCTGATGGTCATGTCATCTGAGGAAGTGAAACAAATACATATGAAATGCCTGAACATATTCTTCAGTAATAAAGGCAAACATATGCTATTTGCTTACAGTAATATTACAAAATAAAAAATAAAAAAGTAAATGTGTAGCTCAATGTGAGCTACTTCAAAAATCACACTTTAAAATAGAGAATAAGTACATGTAGGCCCTACTTTGTTCATTTCCACCTCTGGCAGATGTTTTCATCCAAGTCAGATTAACGTAAATCCTCTAAACCTGCAGCGCTGGCTTCACACTCTGCTCTCTAAAACCATCAGTGGGTGAAGGGAGACGCATGACATTACAGCACATTAAAAAGTAAATGGGCCCAGTCAGACAGATTCACATTCAACAAACATGGCTGCATAAAACATATGTATCTTTACTGTAAAACCAGACACACTCACTTACTCACTATATAACAGTATATAGTGGTGGACAGGGCACACATGGTAAATACAAAGCTCACCATCACCATCCATCCTCTTTGTACAGTCTATGGTTGTATCATTACTGCCCCCCTCCTGTCTAAATATAATGTGACAGCTGATGTGAGGGAGACTTTTTTGTCACCTACTCAACTTTATAGGATTAAACTGTCATTTGCTGGTAATACCAGGGCAATGAGTGTGCAATTTATGTTTTGGAGCCCTCTGCTTAAACACACACAAACATATTCAGCATATTTTTTACTTCTCACTTCACTTCTCTTCTGCCTTATTGGTGCTGGAAGATCCTTTTCTATAATCTACATTACCTCTATACCACTACCGTTGATGAGTGGATTACTGCAGTTAATTTCTTAATGGTCCCAATGGCAGGACCCAATATGGCCCTCTTTTTATTCTATAACATTTACTTGTCCTATTTATTTAATGATGAAATGGCATGCTCCATTCTCTCTCTCTCTATCTCTCTCTCTCTCTCTCTCTCTCTCTCTCTCTCTCTCTCTCTCTCTCTCTCTCATGTTGTATGCAGTGGTAAAAGAAAAGCCTAGATAGAAACTTTACCTTAGCAAAACTAAAAAAAACCCTGGTGTAAAAAATATTTACTTGCAAGTAAATGTCCTGAATTCAAAATGCACTTTAAACAGAATGTGCTTAAGGTATCAAAGGTGAAGATACACATTGTGCAGAACAGCTCCGTTCACAGCATTATAATATTATACAATATTGTATTATTCTGTTTTTATCACTGTTGTAATGTCAGAGTTTGTCATTGTGGAGCCAGTTTTAGATCTACTGGGTAGATTAGAAGTAAAGTACTGCATTATATCATTATGTAAAAAGTATTTTCCAAAAAAGTGGAGTAACAAGTGCAATATTTCCTTCTATAAATATTAATTTATTTGACAGATACAAGTTCAAAGTATTGCTATAATACAGTCGTAGTCCTATAAATCTCATCAAAGCGCAGAGGGCATGTGGACAAAAAGAAGATATTATGTATAGTATAGTCATTGGTTACCTGCATGTTTCAAAACAGTTCATAACAAGCATTAGTTAGGATTAATCCCAGGAAAGATGAAATGTACGGTAAGGATGAGAAACATGTCATTAAAACGTGTTATGACAAAGATAAAGAATGAATTAATTGTTGCAAAAGCAGTTCTACCTAATGTTTATTGGGGTATAACACACTGCACCACTCGTGCATATTTGTCTCAGTCATTTTTCATTCAGATCCCTGAAACCAGAATGATCTGAGCACTACGTAAAACTCTACGTAATCATATGATTTGAAAATGGCAACAGGCATTTGTCCTGTAGATAATGAAGCTACGAGACAATCTATCTCCTCAGGGATCCAGCCACTGAGAGATTTGAACATTTGCACAGCAAATCTGGCATCCAAAATGAGAGGTCAAACTGAAACTCATGTCTTTTTGTTAGCACTGTTGTTAAATTAGCAGCAAAGTGTGCATTAACAGAAGAAGAAAAACAGCTTCATAGTGTTTCACATGAATATTTACATGAACGCAGGCTGCATCCCCATCTCTTCATAAGGGGATTTCTACAAAAGAACCAGTGATTTGGCACATTCACAGAGCCACGGTGATGCTCACAGTGGAGAAACATGAGAGGACATGTGACTGCTTGTAGTCTGTGTCACATTTACACTGATGTCTTGAAGTCACCACGGCGCTGGGTGGTCAAAGGTCAGAGCCACAGGGGCCATCGCTCACTTCTCCTCACTAGAAAACAAAAAACATATTTTTTTCCATTCGTCATTTAGATTATTAAAGGCAACATGTGGTGTTAAGAGTCGAGGTTTGTTTTTTTTTCCTCTCGACTTCCATTTGACTTTCAATCCTCTGTGTCATATGTTCCAAGTAGATATATGATGCCCACTGGGAAGAGCCTGAGGGACATGAAAGTGTGGGGCATCTGCTTAGCATTTTAATGGTCAGCAGTAGATAAAAATAAATCAAATATATAGCTTTGGGTCTAAGATCATTTCTGGTCTTAAATTTGAGATTTGTACTAAACGCCGAATGTTGGATGGCCCTGATGGAGGCCACAAGCTGAAACACATCGGTTTCACAATAAAGCAGAAGTGTTGCTGGAGTTTTGAATTCTGCAGGCCAGGATAAAGTGTTAGCTCCCCAAAGCTTAAAGTTTTATCCATCTACATATTTGTAATCCATGAATAATATGATAATGTAGCCTGTTTTTTTCTTTACCCAATTTGATGAGTTGTCTCCCTCTAGTGTCAAACATTGAACATGTTTTTTGTCACTGCACATTTCTAAAAATGTGTTTTATACCTGTTCACCTTGAATAGGGTCTAACTTATTTTCAGACAATTACTGTGTTTTTATTTCTTCAGCATGTGGACAACCTCATTATTTCCTTTATTCCTGATTTCTGTGACATTACTGCTGACCAGTTTCCAACACATCCAGCAGTGTTTTATACTACCTTCAGGCAGCAAATGGTTTCCACAGATGATTAGGTTGACTATTAAATTTGGAATCATTTTTGTCAATGCTGAGCTACTTCTGTGAGCACAGATTGACTTTGAAAAAAAACCTGCCCTGCATTACCACACACAACACACACATTAACGCTCAAACAAGTTTCATGTATCTCCATGTTGATTTTCATACCTTACTGTAATGACTGAAAACCAGTGGCTGTCTGAAAGGAAGAAAACAGATATTCCACTGTTTAAAATACTGAGACAGCTTTGGCAGTGATGTAAGGTGCAGAAACACTGTTATTATCCTTTAAATAAATACTTTCAGTAACTGAGTCCTTGTAATCTAGACTGGACTTTCTATTTTCATCCCTGAGCAACCAGTTAAAAACCTGAGGCAAGAAGACAAATGGCTGTCAGATAGTTTCAGCCCAAGACTTCCCTTCACTGTAGTTTTTGAATCCCACTGTCTTCTGTCAGAAGCTTTGAGATTAGATTAACTCAGACGTCTGCAGGCTTCCCACAGAGCCGTAGTGGAACTACTTAATGTGAGCCGAAGAACAGCTTCATATAAGCCTGAATGAGGATTTGGTGGTTATGTAAGAGAAGTACTGCAGAAAAGGGGATTCATGAAAGTTTCTCAGGCCAACGCAGAGGGCCTCAGTAAGGACTGAGGGGGGCAGTTGCTCAGTGCAGGGGAGAGGACTGAGTCACACGGTACAGACGTGAAAAGGATGCCAGAGAGGACCTCTGGGACCCAAGAGCTACCACCACCAAGAAAGAAGGTTCCAGGAAGATGAAAGAAACTGCATGCTGGGATAGCAGCAAATGATAGACAGGAAGCTGTAAGCATGTCATGGATGGTAAGGTTATTTAGATTATTAGGTGTCTTCTGCTGAAGCACAACTGAGCCATCATAAGGACCCCTGCATCTTTTGTTGATGTAGCTGATATCACCTGCAGCGTCTTGTCCAAAAGAGAAAGTCAAGAATAGAATCTGTGGAACAGTCTTTGGCTGACATCTGCTGCTTACAGTTTAAGGATGCTGGGACACAAACGACTGATCAACTCCAGCTGGGTCGCCTGGGTGACACTGTGTGATGCTGAAAATGCAGAGACACCAAGTAACCCCTGGATTCATTGTGAAGGATGTTCCCATTTACACTGGCACAACGAAGCATCGGGCCCACTGTAGTATAATGTAGCTGTACTATTATTGGGATATTGTTGTAATGTCACACATAATGTTTTGTAGTCCCTGAGGTGGAGTGAGGAATGAGCTTATGACTTTTTTCCTCAAAATATTACCATTTTGCTCTCAGAATCTCAGATTTTTCCCCCACATTTTGGCTTCAATACTTGAATTTGTGCACCAGGAGTCTTATATTATTTATTCGAATGAAATCCCAAACCGTGTTGATTGAGCAAGCAGCATTTAACCACTGTTGAATGTTAAAGCAAAGGTTGGAGCCAATCCCAGCTGACTTTTGGGTCACCAGGCATCAGTACTAACCACAGCACCACTGTGCAGCACCCTTAAAAATCAGTGTGGAAGTATTTGAATATGCAGTTCCTCCAGTGGTCCTCAAAATATCTTAATTTCTCTCTTGAAATACAAGTCAAAACATTTGCTCACAAGACTTTATGATTCGATTTATGCACGGCTTAATGGGAGGGATGTTTGGGCAAAGTATTGAACTGACAGGATTTTCTGCTGCGTGCTCATCTGTCCTCAACTCTACTAAAACGTCAACCAAATTTGGGTTTTTCTGGCTGCAGTAACCGGCAAAATGGCAGCAAGCACAAACCCAAAATCGGGTTTTGGAGCTTTCCCTCAGAATCCCATCAGTGATTTCATCTATATTACATCTATATCTTAATTTGATATTATCATAATCTTGAAAAACATGATTCATTTGATTGGATTAAAGTCTAAATTCAGATTTGCCTGCTCCACAACTACATTTAAGATGATTGATTTGATCACAAGCCTTATCCTTAAACACCTTGTCAATGAAAAATTTTTTTTCAGGCAGTTTGTATAAAATGAAATGTCTCATACCAAATAGACGTCCAGCTCAGAGTCTGATTGGCTCCTACTGAGAGACGGCAGAGGATCATCCAGAGCGATTGTTGAACTGGAGGCTCGGCGGTCTTCGCTGCAATGTAGAAATACAAATAAGCATAGTGTGGAGATCCATATGAGCACGCTACATTTCAGCTTTCTGCTTGTAGCCCCCCCTCTGATGACATTGTGCTTGTCAGGAAAATATAAACTCAGGTCATATTAAGTTTGTGTGGTGAGTCTGAACTTTAGTGGTCCTCAAACTGAAAATGAACCTGAATTTCAAAATAAGGGTTAACAACAAAGAGAAAAATTCAGCCCTCGCACATACACTTTGTTCATTTTCTATATATTCTACCAACACAGGCCTTTTCCAAGGAAAATAAAAAAAAACTCCATTGCATGAGTGTGAAGTAATCAAACAATCCAAGCGTTTCTAAATTCTCGAAAGCCAACATGTTAAAATACAGATGTTAGCAGTACCTGTTTTCAAGGTCTTCCTCATCATTTCTTGCAGACTCAAAGGAAACAGCAGATCTCAGCAGAAGATCTGGTTGCTTGGAGGAATTGTGAACTGTTGCAAAAAGCAGATCTCAAATCAGAGATATGAAGTGATGAAAGACCTCTTCTTAAATGACAAAAATGCTGCTGTCTGTGTCATGTGAAATGTTCTTTTAAGCGTACAGTTTCCATCCAGGTTGTCCATGCTTTGGGCCTTCTTCTCCTCCTTCTTTTCCTCCTTCTGTGGGGACAGAAACTCCTGAGAGGCTGACTTTAGAGCGTAGAAGGAACTCCTCTTCCTCTTTGAAGACGCTCCTCTTATTGCTAAGAGACACAATAAGTTATTTAATAAGAAAAATGTCACTAATCTCAGTGTAAATGCAGGAAACAGGAGATATGTTAGGACTTACGGTGAATCTTTTTAAATACCGTCGAGCTCATGAATTTCAGAAATCTGTCTGCATAAAAACTGGGCCTGTGAACTGACACCGTGTCCTGAAAAGCAAAGAACACACAAATCCATACACTTGTGAAGATGCATATGCCTGTGGTTTGACTTATAAGCCTGCAAGTAAGGAGGAAGCAGTGAAGGCACATACCCCATCATGCACAAGAGCTTTCCAGGAGTGCTCCACCTTCTTGATGAACCTGAGAACAACAATTAAAAATACCCTGATCACTTAACTGATCATGAATGAAAACAGTAAATACTAAAGCAAGCGACAAATCAAGTAAACAGAAAATAAAAAGTAGAAATTATCAATCAAATTCACTTTGTGAATCAATTTTAAAATGTTATCATTTATTTATGTATAGGTTTGATACTGTGAGCTCACCTGTAGGACTGAAGGATGTCGATGAGTCCTAAAAAGATGAGAAGGTTCTCATCTCGGTGTTTGGCAGGAATTCCACCCAATCTGAAAAAACACAAATGTTTTAATCAATTTTACAGTTTTTAGTAGAACAGAGTGATGAACCTAATAATTCCATCAGTTGTTTGTATGTTTTGGTGAATTAGTTGGAGCACATACAGGATGGCAGATTTCACATGAATTTCTAAGTTTTAAACTGTTTGTCCTTATAACTGAATGTACGTCATTTGGACCAGACCAGATTATTGTGTAAAATTTCACAACAGTGAGTTTGTGTTCACGGGAAAGCATTTTGTGTAAGAGGACAGCAGAAAAAGCAGAAGATGAGACTTTAAAACTAAAAAAGAGCAAAGTACAGAGACCTGGAGGGGTCATACAGAGGGAGGGAGAGAGGGAGAAAAAATATACTCCTCATTTTAATACATTGAGCAAACACAATAGCATTTTATGCCATGTTTTGATTAATTTATGCACGAGATACAATTCATGGCCAGTGTAGTTTGTGTGCATGAGATAAGTGTTTTACAGAGAGCCAGTAACAGACCGTTCTCCCCAAAATACAGTCTGTCCTCAGCAGCAGCTGTCACACAGACGTCCTGCACACTGTGTAAGCCGGACTGGTAGCATATCGTGCGTACACACTCTCTGGAGCCTTCTGCCCAGTTCTTTTGGGCCGAACTTCAAAAAGCCCTGGAGAGAGCTCCAACACATGCAATGGCGGCTCTGGCTCAGCTCGTCTATGGTGGTGTAGCCTACGAGCCATACATACATACTTGACAAATCCTGGTGAGCAGTTATCGGGCCCTCCATAGGGGGCCCGGCCCAAAGGCACTGAGGAGAATCCTCCGGAGAGCGCTTTATGCACAAGCTTGCTGCCGGATGCTGTTGGTCTGCCTCACACAGTGTGGAGTGTGTCTGTGTGACAGCTGCCACCGAGGACACACTGTATTTCCTGACAAATAGGTTTTTTGTTCTGGTTCTCTGTATCATCAAAACAAATCAAAACATGGTCCCAATTTAATCAGAACATGCATAAGAATTCTATTTTCTAATCTTTTTTCTCTCCATGGCCACTCCGGGGCTCCATAGTCTTAAGCAAGATGGAGAGATAAAGGAAATCCACACAGACCTTTACTTTACTTTCTTTAACGGTAAAATGCTTTGAGATTTTTAGCATATGAAATCACATCACCCTCTTTGAATTTGTTTGGTACTGTTTGATTTGTCTGTAAGTGTGCAAAGCAGACTGTTACTTAAAGATTTACCATCTTCACATTCAGTTTTGTAATGCTTTTGCACACTGCATAAAAACGTCTCTGGCAAGGACCTGCTGTTATGTAGCTTCAAAAAGGAATTCTAGTGTAAAACCCAGATGTCAAATGTGATGTTAAAAACTGTATTTTTCCTCATTATGTGCCCTACAAAGCAAAAACAGCAGGAAACAAGGAAAACAAGGACAAAAATTCAAAAGGTTATCTAACGTGTCATCATCAGCCACTGGTTCGGGGTCCTTCACGCTCCCCTGGATGGACTCGAGGGCGGTGGAGTAGAGGACTTTCTGTCCTTTTCTGCTGTCACATCGGTTTCCTCTGCTCAGCGTCTTCCGGTCCAAAACATGAACCCCCAGCAGGAGACTGTAGTCCATGATCTTAAAGCTCTCCAGGACCTGACAAGAGATGGAAAATGACTGTAATTGGCTCCATTTTAAGATTCAGTTAAACAAAAAGATAAATGAAAAAATGTACAGCTGTAAGTAACATACAAGAGGACGACGACGTTCGTGGTCCTTAGAGGGTGAATCCTTCTGACTTTTCATCTTGCACTACCACCAGGTTTTACGTGAATTGCCTTGTCATCTATTAGATGGATTTCTATGACATTTGGTGCAGACATTCATGCTCCCCTCTGGATGAATTATAATATATCTGGTGATCCCCTAGCATGTCCTCTAAAACCATCATAAGGTAAAAAATGTACTTTGCCAACTACTTTGGTTAACAACCAAATACTTGCTAAACTAATGACATTCCACACATAAATGTACTTTTTTTCCAGCTACCCACAATAAACCCTCCTCAAACAAGCTGTAAGTTGACCTCTCCAACACACCTCTCCAAGTGGGTCCGAGTTAAAGGGGCTAAACCTGGATCTGCGAACCAAAAGTACAAGAAATAATAAGCCTTGATCCCTCTGACTAAACACTGATGTCATGAAGGAACTACTGTAAACAAAGAAGCCCTTACATTCCACTGTGTTATCTAATACACTAACTGAGGCCGTGCAAAGAGGTCCATAATAAGAGCACGTTACACCCAGAAGGGCCAGTTTGTGCTCCAGAGTCCAGCTGCTCAGCCTGATCATATGAGTCAGGTGCTTTGCTCTGCTGGGCGTTAATCCTCCATCAAGTGGCCACTGTTGTTTCACACTAATGAAATAACAGACAGGCGCTTATGAGGTCATCATAACAGCTCGAGACTGAGCGAGGGCAGGGTGCCTCATGTCAGTGCGAGAGGTGGGCTGTCATGGTTGCATAATGTTATTGAAGTTGGCGTGCTGATCACTGGCTCAATTCAGTTCAGACTGTGTTGATGAAATATTTAAACCCACTGTGAGCGGCTATGGTGCCAGTTAATAAACTGATTTGACAACTAAGTGAAAAATAATCTACAGCAATTTAGATCATCAATTTATTGCTTAAGCGATTCATATAGAACATTGTAAAAGCATCACCTGATTTCTTGAATCAAACACCTTGATACTGTCTCTAAACTCAGTATGCAAACTGATATGCAATATTGCTAATTTGCAGATATTTCCTGATAGTATCAAGCCTAAGGTTGGTGATGTCAGTTGACCAGCCTGTATTTTCCACATTGTAATCCAATGGTAGTTATATTGTGGGATCTTACTGCATCAGGATGGACAGAAACCACAAAGCTTTCCTGTTATGTACCGCTCGTGTCTATGTTCTGTGTACAAATTAAAAAACACCCATACTTAGATGTTAATTTCAACAGCGACGGCCAACCCAATGAGCATGCTCGACTTTGACTCCATCACTAAATGGACATCAACCACAAATCAGCTTCCCTAGCCAGCAGTTTAAACAGTGGGAGAGTGATTACAAGTAGCCAAACAAGTGCTGCTGAATAGTTGGTGTTTTAATGGTCCCCAGAGGGGAAACTCTATGATCTTTCCTTCAGAGCCACCTTCAAGTCACAATGCCAACTCTGACGCAAGATATCTAATAACGAAACAGGTGGATTTCCATGATTTTTTTTGGATCAGACTCCTGCTCCTTAAAGGATAAACACTTTTGGTGTTAATGACTGTGTGACCATACCTCTAACACCACTCCCAGGATGAATTTCAAATTTTTAGGTACTCGTAACACTCTAAGAAATTAGACCATCAGCTGTTATATGTTATAGTATAATCAACATCTTAGTCTTTGGACTTTTAAACACATTTTAGCAACATATGAAATCTAATTATGTAAGGTATTGATCACAGAAAGAAGAAAGAATCTTGAAACATGCTTCTACATGATATTTTGAAGATGTTCTATTACCCAGATTCCCAAGATCATGAGCTGATATATTTGTGTGAACATACCCGACAGTCCCTCTGCAGGGTCTTCATCAGAGCATTGTAAGTGTCCGCATCAAAGTACAGGCCCTCGTGCATCTCCTGGAAGTCCAGGTCTTTGAACGTGGGCGAGGACTTGACACGCTCTTTGCGTGAGGCACGGCGCTTGTATGAGGAACCCTTCAGGTCATACTTGTAGTGCATCTTCATGGCACGCGGCAGCACATTGTTCATTACCACCACCCGGACGGTAACACCGCTGCACTGGATGCAGTAAAGGCCATAGAACTTGGGCAGCAATGTCCTTGGGTTCTGATTCAGATTCTAGAATAACAAAGACAAGGCAGATTTTTATTTTCAGGATAAAATGTTGAATAAAGGAAGTATAAGTGTGAGAGAAAAGTGAATTCTTGGCCATACATGCTTAAAGGACTTATTAACGTGGATTTAAGATGTGTGTTGGTCCATTAAAAAGATTGAAGACAAAAAAAAAAGAATCCGAGGCCTGACAAAAACAGAAACTGCAATTTAAATAAATACGAAAACTGCGTCATAACACAGCTGAACAGTTGGTCATTTCTAAAATGAACACATGCACACACAGAAAAAGCTGTGTGCTGTCTCAGTGCAGAATCTGTCCAAAAATAAGGTGGTGGTTAGACAGGAAATATGAATACCAACCAGCTGAATGTAAATGCAAGCGTTAGGGTTGACAGGTTACTGCAGCATATCCAAATGTGTTCTCAGATATATTCCTACATTCATAGTTTTCTCAGTAACCTGTGCCTGATTTATAGGACATACACCGATTACATGATCAGTCACATGTAGCAGGAATAGCAGGAATCAGACAACCAACTTCTGCCCCACTGATTATGATAAAGGTGAAACTTTTGACTTCTTGGAGGGAAGAAGACGAATGGAGGCAGGCTCACAGGGATGTGAGCCATGCAGTGATTTAAAATATTAAAAAAATCAGCTTCCCAAATATTCAATGAGGAGGGAAATGCATTCAACACCTGAAAGATTTGCTTCGACTGATTACTTGAAAACTCCACAGGACACCTTTATGTCTATAACTTCAGTTTTAGTACTTTGATAAATATGTGCGCTGGTGTGCATGAAAATGTAGTTTATAGAATTGTTTTTGATGAAGAAGCACACCATGTAGTAACCAGGAAGCAGCTTCTGCAGGAACTCAGCCTCTTTATGCTGCACCGTCTTAATGATGAACTCATCGTCACTGGTGAGGTAGAACCAGGAACTGCTGGCGCCGGGGTTGGACAGTTCGATCAGAGGCTCATTACAGATGGAATACTGAAATGCAGAGTGATGAAACATAACTTAGCAAGACCAAGTGTTGCAACTGAATCCGTTGAAACTTCCTCCACATTGTGCTGAATAAGACTGATGAAGTGAATTTTCACACTAACCAGATAGTCGTCTGGTTTGATGCCAAACAGCTCCCTGAAGTAGCGAAAGGCCAGGGGGGCGTACGTTTTCAGACGGAAATCTGGGTAGTGATGTGCTGGAGTTAGGTTGCTGCCCTCACTGGAGAACATAGAAAATATTCATATAAATCAGATCATATAAATCTGTGTGTGTGTGCTGTGAAAAAGGACTATTGTTGAAATATGTGGTTACACAAAAGTAACTTTTCTGTTTACATCTGTATGCTGCCACATTTGCTATGTTAAATATTGGATAATACTTTACTTTTTGGGTGCCAGAGTTTCTTTGTAATTTGCTGGGACGAATGCTGTTGCATTACTTTTGTTAAGGTTAACACAGGTTAAGGTTGTGGGAAATGCCCAGTGTGAGCCTATGTTGCCCACTCCTACACATATATCAGATAATATGCATATGAATGTATGATTTGCCCTTTGAGAGGCTTGAAAAGGGCTGAAGTGGAAATCAGTATAAAGACAGAGCTGTCACACTTTGACAACCAAGTAGGCTTACTTGTATGGTATTGTATTGTATCTTTTGGATATACTGTGTTGACCAAGGGCTTGGATCACTGAACAGGATGCGTGATGTATTGTGGCAGATTTATGATTTAAAAGGGTCACCTCATACAAATAGCAAAAAAACATTCTACATTATCCAGGGAAATGTTTTTAAAGATGTTGCTGTTGAGCTTTTCAAAAGTAGTTTTCCAATTACTTCAGCAGTATAAGCAAAATGACACTCACTGACATTTTATTGGGATGGAAACACCAAGTCACTACATAACTTCCCATAACCACCAGAGGTAGGTGAAAAATGGTACATCTTTGTGCAATTTTGGTTAACTGACCCTGTAAGATTATCAATCTGAAACTGTGGTTTCTGAATATGTGAAACAATAGTGTGTGACCAATAGTGCAGAAGTGAGAGTATACCTGGGCAGGAAAACACTCTCCACCACAGAGAAGTCCTGCATGAGAACATCCCTGTCTGGTTTAGAGCTGAGGTTTCCCACAGCGTAACCGATGCCCAGCTGGATGGCTCCTTTCAGGGCAGCCGCTGTGGGCTAACAGACATAACAGGACTGAGGACCATGATATCTGTTCAAAACTTCATGGTAATCCATCCAATAGTTGTTGAGATGTTTCAGTCTGGACCAACACTGATATCCGTTGAACCAAGTGTGTCTTATACATTTGTGATTATTTCATTTATCAATAGTCAGAGAATCATTAAAAGCACCTGATAACTAGTTCAGTGTGGAGACATTTTGACTAAGACATGAGGTACCTAATGTATTCTAAACAGAAAAAAGATCTTTCAATAAAAACACTACATTTTTCACTGCCTTCCACCGCTCTGTGCCATCCATTACCAAAAAACATTTAATTATGGTGTTATTCTGCTTTTCCATAAACTGAAAGCTGAGGATGTGTGAGATTTTTTAATCCTTGAAAAGAATTTCATGATAGATAATGACGTCTGCTTACCTTTTTATGATCCTTTGACCCTTTAGAGGTTCTGGTTCCTCTTCCTACACTGTCGGTTGACATCTTTTGGACAGAGAGAACTTGACCAGAGGGAAGTTTGGATGTTCTTCCTTCAACTCTGAGGCCGACTGAGTTCCTTTTTTCCCCTCAATGATGGGCGGTCAGACGCAGTGATTTACCTTGAATGGGCTTTATCGAAACTGGATTTTCCGGGTACACCGCTGCTGTAGACGAGGTAGAGAGAAGAGGTTAGTGGCATTTGCATGAAAGTCAGTGCAAAGCACATTTCACCTGGTGAAAAACTGCATGGCTGTGACTGATTACTCAAGTTGCGTTAGCACCTTTCTGTCCAGGATAGTGCTGAGTTCTGAGGGACCACCAGTGTTTGTTTCAGTCTTTAACTCCAGAATCCTTCACAACAGCCCTTGATCCTAATTAAGCAGGATTAGAAAAATTCCCCTGTTTTATAACACCACGCAAAAGGGACACAGTGCTCTCTTGCTTACATGTGACCGTCATCTTCATAAACATGCTGAAGTGATGACCAGAAGTGAGAGAGACAAACACATTTACTGCAACATTACTTATTTAGTAGCAGGGGGTGACTGCTGTTGCTGTTTAATCACAGTAACTATAAATTCTCAATATTTTTGTATTCTAAGCTTTCCGATGAATGGAAGCAGCTCCAGAAAGCTTTATATAACTAATACAACATATTCAAAACATGATTCTTTCACAAAAAATGTATATGAAAGGAATAACTGTTTATGATGTACACTCCTAGTTCTTAAAGTACATAACGTCACATTGGACTGAATGATGTAGAAATGACCATGGTACACTTAATTTCTGCCAAGTAGGGATTTATGGATTACAAAACAAACAGGGCTACAATGATGGGCTGTAATTAGAAGCATTTGTCTGATACAAAAGTTTGGTAAGCAGCTTCGATAATACAAAGGCTCTACAGACGCCGGATCAGTGGCCTCTCTCATTTCTAACATGTGTCAGATACTTTCAGTGAGTGTTTGGTTTGTGATCTTATACACAAAGTTGGTTGTTTTAAAATCTACCAAGTCTCTACATTTCAGAGACTGAAAAATAGTTTTGTTTGTATTTAATTTGTATTTGTTTTATGTGTGGTTCTCCACACTTCCACTTTGTAATGTATGGTATAAGTGAACAATGCAAAGTGTATAATGAAGCTGGATTATAAAGTCCTTAACTTATCGCAATAAATCTTTACATTTTTATATGTAATTTCCAGTTTAATTCAATGTCGATAATCACACCCATGAAAATAATCTAACCAACTCTATCAAAAAGTTTCAAAACATTAACAGAGCAGATTAAGTGTGAATTATCTGCAAATAAATCCACACCATCAACATAACAGAAGTCAAAATTCTGCATCCTAGACCACCAAACCACACTACCACTACATGAGAAGTGCATTGATAATATAAACATTGAGACTTCACCACTAACCTTCAGTAATTTTTAATTGATATTATTTATCTGAACATACCAATATCTATAAAACCCTGTGCAATCCCTCTAATGCCCTATGTATATAGCTTGGCTACCTGAGTATGTAGTAAATAAAGTAGCTTGAAATACTTAAGCACCAAAGGTCTTTTCAAAATATAATTGAGTCTTGACTGAACTTGCAAAATTCTGCACAGATCCAAACAGACAAGAGTGTTTATTTTAAGATATGCCTCAGGATGTGGTATTGTGGTCTGACTTAAGAATGAAACTGTCTCATGAGTGCCATGATGAGAAGGCTCGTTTCTCAAGGATCTGCCTTGCAGTTCTCCAGGTTGTTTGCACATTTGAAGAGGAGGTTGAAAGACGTAAAGAAACCTGCTAAAGATTGTTTCTTTTCATAAACAGACATTATGATGATAAGATACAGTAGTGAATCAATATTTGACAGTTCATTTCAGCTTTCCTCTGTACTTGACATATTGAAACAATATGCACATAACAGCACAACATTGGTGAAAACATGCTGGATTAAGAATTTCTAAGTGCGTTAGTTTGCCGTCATAGTTGGAAAGATTAGAGACAGGGCTCCCATTCAAAATGATGAATAAAAAAAATAAATTCATTGTGTGCCTAATTAGTAATTAGTGCAATAATGAGCCAGACTACTGACAACAAGTGTATCTGAAGACATGGATTTAACCTGAGCAGCACACACAAACTGAAGGGATGTCAGCATGTGTTCACAGGCATTAACTTCAGGCCATACATGCAGTATCCTACCTAAAACACTAGTTTTCATGTGTCTCATGAAACATGATGACCTGATTCTATAACCTATAACAGTTATACACATTTTGGTTTACATCAGACCTGTAGGAGCACAAGGTTATTACAGACACAATGAAGTTAAGTACATTGAGGCAGGCATGAATTTGTGTAGGCAGGCATGCTTGTACAAAGGTTGCTGTCAGTCCATCTAGCAGATGTTAGGATCTTTTACAGGATTTGCTGGTGGTACCAGGAGAAAGGTCAAAGGATCACCAAATTTATCCGCCCTCATCCTCTGGGTACCATGACTATCTATACCAAATTCCATGGCATTCCCATGGATATTTGTTAAAATAGTATCAAAATTCTTAATATGTTCATTATCAAAGATGTTTTGATAGTGATACTCATGCTGGTGCTACAGGAAAACCCAGGGGATTGCCAAAATCAATAGGAGTCATCCTCTGGGGACCACGAGTGTGGGTACAAAATTTCATGGCAATAAACCATGAAATAGTAGAAAGAGGTGAACTAACCAACAGGCCGACTTTGCTACCCATGGAGCCAGCACGGCTGATAAGGCTCATCATGGCCAGCATATGTCATGTGGTTTATTTAGTTATTAAATATAGAGTGACCTGTAGCAGTTACTAAAAATTTCAATGGAATTACCATGCCATAAAAATAACTGACTTGATCATATACTAACCATAAATACTTATTAAGTAGTGCATTGCATTGTACTCGTAATCCTTCCTGAGTGGATACTACTGTCGACACATATATATTTTACAGTAATCATCATGTAATATAGACTAAATATTAGATACATCTCTTAACAAACCCTGGACATTATAACCGTCATGAAGGAAGGATCTTGTGCAGCAGTAACACATTAGCCAGCATTCTGTTTATCCTGTAGAGTTCACTGTATGTAACTTGGGAGGCCCAAGTGAACCCAGGTGAATATTTAACACTGTCACACAACATACGCACTGCACCTGTTTTGCATTCATGTAAACGATGACAACCTCGTCCAGTTTACAGCTGACATTTTACTCAAACTGAAGGGAAGTGTAGCTGATTTCCTCTTGATACCATCATCAACTCATCTTCCCCCTGAGCCACACACAGACGGCTTGTATGGCCCGTGTCACACTATCATCATCATCATTATCAATGATAAAAGTAACTATTATTCATAACAGATAGAGACATGAACAACTTCAAACCTACAGCTGAGTGTAATTCATACAGAAATAGAAGTAAAACTTAGACGAGTGGCTCCATCCTCACATTACAGCAAAGTTGACAAGAAATGAACGTCATCTGACCTCTTACCTGAACAGTCATGGTCCTGCGGGGAAGCTGGTGAAGTTAGTGAAACACCGATGATACACTGTTGTGTGATGTATCTCTGTGGCAGAGTGACTGAGTGGAGCAAAGTGCTGCAGCGGCTGTAGAGCATCCTCACCACTTCCCCTCCCTCTCTCTCTTTCTTTCTCTTTCTCTCTCTCTCTCCACCTACCTGTTGTAATGTACACCAGAACTTAAATGAGTCACATTGAGTTGCAGTTGTTAGTATTGCATGTGGGTGTCTGTGGGAAAAACACGAAAATAGGACCAGAGCCTTTATAACTGTTCCTATCCTTTCTTACTGGCCACTTTTCATACTTATTATAGAGTTATATGCATTGAATTGTAACATTTACATTTAATTTTGTTTTTTCATTTGGTAATGAACACAGATTTGTTAGTTTCCTGTGCCTGACCTAAACGTTTGGCTGGCTCATAATAGAATATAATAAGGTGTAGGCTGCAATATTTAATGATGAATGTTATGATCAATAATTCCTCCACCTCTTCTCCTCATCTTCATCTGTTTGCCCGGTTCTCTCTCTCTCTCTCTCTCTCTCTGTCAGTCTCCCACTGCACGTCTCTCTGAGAATCGTGTCTCTTCCTCTGCATTTGTCTTTCGCTCTCTCTCAGTTTACGATGATTTTCATTCAAATGAGCTTCATTAGAATATTGCACATTGGATGCATGCTGCATATTGTGAAAGCACAAAGGTGTGGACTGGAACAAGAGTGAGACCCATACTCACTGTGGTGGCGGTCAGAGACACATCAAATGAACATATTGTGGCAAAGCAAAAACATATAGTAGGAGTGCTCAGGCTGGGGGCAGTGGTCACAGTGGGGTGGCACCATCATGTCGCAGGCCAGATATTCACTATTTCTATAGCACCCTCTCTTTCATTCAGTGCTACCCTGTGATGGGTTTTAATTTTCATACAGCCTTTATTAGACTGCATAATGATACTGCTATTAATGTCTCAGTCAGCACTGGTTATAGGGTGTCTGCTTCTTGACAAAATGTGTGTATATTACCTAAATTGAGCTCACATTAGTATTGTAGAAGAGAAAAAAAACATACAATATGATGACACAAAAGTGCAGGACTGTGTCATAGCCCCAGAACAGGCCAAACAGCAGCTGGCACCGAGGTGTTTGTTCTGAGCTCCAGACAAAGTGACCTCAGAGCTGAGAAGGGGAAGTAAGGAGCTTAAGGAGTCCAGAGAATTCTTGGAATAGACATAGGCAGGCACGGTGGGCAGCAGCCTGGTATAAAAATGACATTTCAGATGATTTTAAGAGCCAAGATGTCAGTGTTTCCTTCTGACCTCTAGGGGGCGCTGCAGCTCTGGCACACCTGTTCCTGTTAATCATGTGTGACTTCACATATTTACATTTTCCTTCTCCCACTTTGTTTGCTTAGTTGTTTTAGTTTCTTCCTCATTCTTTGCACTTTCTTTTGTATCATTATTTACCCCTGAGAGCGATTCTCTTCTTCTCACCCTCGCTTACTGTCTCTCTTCCTCTTTTTTTTCTCCAGCCTGGCTCTTTGTTGTTCTTCCACTAAGTGGGACAGAGTTCAAGTTGTTTGGGAACACCAGAGGGGCCATGCTGCCTATGAGTCTGCCGTCAAGACAGCGGCTGGAGGCCAGCAGATATCAGCTCAGTCCTCCCAAGATTCAACACACGACCTTTGTCACGGTTGGCTGCAAGACAGCTGTGAGGGTGCAGAGCCGGTGGTTTTGGGTTTGATACTATAAGATTAGCTGTTTCACCTAAGCACTGGTCATTACGTAAAGCCATGACATGTCAATTTTGTGATGTTTTCTGTTTTATTTGAACTCCTTTAATGCATGTCTTTGCAAAGCTTTGGGATTTATGTTTGAATTGTACTCCAAAATTAGTTGAGCAAGTTAACAATGTCGTTGATAGCTTGGTTTAAAAAGGGATAAATATCAGTTCCATGCATTTTTCTTCCTTGTTAAAATCTGGTGCCTACGTTACCTGTAGCAGCTCGACTGTGGACGGTTCACTGTGTAAAATCAGTTTCTTTATATGTGTGTATATCGGTATGTGTAATAAATGTGCCAATGGAGTGAAATGATGTCACTTGGTTTCAGGACACATCAGCTTGCTTTAGGAATTATGTGCATTGAAAGGTAATTTCTTAAAATCTTAAGCTCCTGCGAGAACAGGTGGATGTCTATCTATCATGTTTTCTGAAATATATCATTCAAAAGGTGATTGTAAGACCAAATGACTTGCCAAACAACATTATCTAATAACTCCACAGAGGGCCTGGGCACTGAGGATCAGAGCTACTAACCTATAGGGATATGCATATATGCATGTCCAAAAAATGTGAGGTTATATAATGGTTATGTCATTTTATGTCATGTCACAGTATGTAGACTAAAACATGAACCACTTGTATAATAGAGACATGACATATTTTTACCCACTAAAAAAAATGTCACTGTCTTTACTGGACATCACTGAACATGGTGCACATGACCTTAGTGTACATCCTCTAAAGCTGAATTAATGACACCAAAAATTCTCTATTTTTATGCCATGAAAGTCTCAGCTGTATGTGTTGTTAGTCTGAAGGTTTCTCTGACTTCAGTGTGTGTCCGTTTTGTTCAAACTATCAGAACAAGGAATTTCATCAGCATCATAAACCACAATATCGTGGAAGTCAGAGTCAGATGACTCAGGAACAGGAAAGTTTTATTTCTTAAACGGTTTTAAACGGCACACACTGACGACAGCTTTTTTGTTGTAATCGTCAGAACTGACATAATCAGAATTAGTCATACATCTGTTGGCAGTGACACATCTTTTAGTGGGTTTCAGAGCAGTTCATTTTGTCAGCTTTACAAAGCCACTCTCAGTGATTGGCTCAGAGCCGCTGTGTTGATGCAGCTGTTCGTCAGACACAGTCGGAGTCAGAATCTGCCCTCGGTGCTGCCGGGAGGATCTCAGACACCTAAAACAAACACACAGGGGTTGGCTGCAAAAAAAGTCATGCATTATGGTTTAACCATAGAAAACTCTGAGGCTAATGTACAACATGGCCACAACAACAATATTCATTTTTTTGCATCTGTCTTTCTATGTATATTGTCTGTCTTATATGAAGCACATTGTATTGGATCATTTTAGATACAATATGCAACATAAATTGAACTGCATTATTATTATTATTATAACATCACATGACGTAGCTCCTCTGTGACAAAAGTGATCATTTTAACAACAGCACAAGTCCATAATAATTTTAATAAACACTCTTGGCAGACTAGCCTTTGGAATGAAAGAGATACTACTAAAATTAATCCATTTCCATTTATTTCCTCTCAGGTCATGCTTCACTTAAAAACAGCCTCCCTGGCAGGAGTGCATTAAAAATAACATTTTTAGATTGAACACCACGATTACATGCCTAAAGTCAGGTGACATACCCGTTTCTCCAGGTGGGCGATGTGCTGCAGGCGTCTGTCAATCATTCTGTCTCTGGCTGAAACCTCTTTGGTCAGACGGGTGAGTCGTCGGGCCTGTTTCTCCACGATAACCTGCAGCACAACAAAGATCAGACGGCTAGAACAGTCAAATCTGTCATGTCCGCTGACATCTATTTACTACAACTCAGAAACACAAAAAATACACTGAAACGCCAAAAGGATGTGGACATCTCTGTGTACTTTTGGCTGTTTTTCCTGGGTAGGCCCCTTCCAAAAAAGGGAAATCTCTTCATTCACATCATGCAATCATATTTAGACAAGGGTTGGGTTCCAATTTGACAGTGAATTGAATACAGCTGAGGATCAGAAGTCTCCGTATGCCTTTGTGTTGTGACACACTTACAGTACTGGGTAAGTTCTCGGTTTTTGCTCACCTTCACAGAGCTGACGTCGAGCTGAGTTTTACCTCCCGAGCTCGGCTCGCTGAGGCTCTTCATTCTCTGGAGGATGCGGTTCATCCTTTGCTGCACTGCTCCCTGTTCTGTGTCCAGATCCTCCAGCACCTTCTGCAGATCTCTGACGGCCCTCCACAGCCTGTCCCCCTTGGCACTCAGTATCTGCAGGTCCTTCCTTGCCTGAGGACAGATCATATATACAGCTCAGCTATCATAGTACTCACAGTAATAATATTTTTCATGATATCACGGTTTGTACCTGAGACAGTATTCTCTCTGATGATGTGAATGACTTTGATTGACTTTTATTCTTGTTCCCAGTATACCACTGAAACAACTATAAAAGAAACCAGGGCAATGTCTAAATGGATTTCTTCGTTTGTCCCTCACCTGCCTGTGAGTCCGCCCTGTCTGCAGACTTTGCTTACGAAGAGTCTCCAGACTCTTTGTGGTCCCATCCAGTTCGGCTGCCACCTGCTCTCCCCGCTTCTCCAGCTGCTCTGCGTTTTCCTCCACCCCCTGCAGCAGGTAAGCCAGTCCCAGAGACAGCATCCTCAGCTGGGACACGGGGACCTCACCTGCCCCCTGTGATGCGGAGGGATCATCTGGTGGAGGGGCAGGTTGGGCCTGACAGAATCCCACCAACAAAACGGACAGCTGCAGCACTTGGTTCACCCTCATAGTCCAGGATTTCATCAGGTGGAGGCTCTAAGTCCCTTTCTGCAGGCCTATGTATCTAGATCCTGAATTGCTGGTGGCCAGAACCTGATCTGATCAACATACCAGTCTTGTGGCTTCAGACAGTGCAGTTTAAAAGCCTTGGAGTCGTGTCCACATGAAATCACATCTGCTGTGACTCCAGTGTCCTGATGTGCCTCAGATGTTCCCTGAGGGGATCCTTAGCTCAAGTGTGGTGGAGAGAGGGATGAGGAGAGGGAGGAGAGTCAGATAGGGAGATGAGGGGGGAGTTCCCAGAATGACGCATGGACTATAAAATAGGAAAATGTAACCAGAGCGCTGAATAATCTTTTTAAAATCAATCAATCATATTTGATGTGAAGGTTTATGGCAGTCAACACCTTGCTGAACTTTTCTCCTTGTGCAACTAAACCTGAGTTAGATTTGTTGGATTAATACATGAAAGTAAAGCAAGTGAGACACCTGCTGACTGTTTGAGGAGTTGCAATGACGAGCTTCATTCTCTCTCGCTCGTCCTGTTTTGGTTGGGATTTGTGGTATAGATCATAAAATTAATTCAAATTAATTAAATCAGAACATGCTCATTCATAATTCTACCCCTGGCCTTCCACCAGGTGATCTCTCCGTTCATTCATAATTCTTTGACGTCAGACACGACATTCAGCCCAAAGGAGCTTTATTGTTTCTGTCAGCTCATTTAGCGGACATACACGTTTAGTGACTAGCTTATATATTGAACTTTTATTCATCTGGTGGACGAAAACTTCACTCCATGATGATAATTATGTTGATCTGTGTCTAAAATACTAAAAACAGCTGAAAAAAGGAACACTATTGCACATCCGCGCCCACAGGCTCTTCAGACTATTCAGTAACTTTGCTGTAAAGCCATACCTCTAAATTAAACAAGGGAAAAATCTCTGTACAGCAGCAGAGGTGGTGATAATTCTCTGATGGTTCAGATCTTTTTTCACAGAGCTATTTCATAAACTGCTAGTATAAAAAACAATAATAAAAGAAATACTGCAGATTGTCTGCCTACAGTCAGATCCTGTTTTGGGAACATTTTCTGATAATTTGCTGAATTTTACTTTCTGCATGTTGGGACTAAGCTTATTCAAGCTTCCCTTGGCAGGAGACTATACAACTGTCATGCCAATAAAGCTTTGTTGAAGCTGAATTGGACTGAGAGAACTGGGGTACAAAACATGACTTCCTACACTCAGGCTCAGGCTGAAAGAGCTGCTTTATGCCAACGAGGGACAGACCAACAAACTGTTCTTTGAATTGTTCTGGAGTCAGGGCCGGCCTAATGCACAAACGACACTATGTCAACTCATAAAGCCTGATTTATAAAGGAGAGAAAGGCGTCAGTCTCAGCCCACTCCTTCCTCCTGGCATTCAGGATACACAGAAAGCTGCAGAGAGGCAGTGTCACTGGGCCACTGCACGAGTGAGACTACGGACTACAGTGTACAGTAAGTAGACATGCTTTTATCACTTTAAGAGGCATCTGAATCATTTCAGACAAGGGAAGGAAAGGATTTTAAATAAAAGACATGCAATAGCAGCGTTTTAAATATATTACAATCTCTGTATTTTGATGAAAATCCCATATCACCAAAATACCACCTCTTCAAAAACTAAGACTGACCACCTCCTATAAAGCTTACTGACTCCTTTGCACTGTTATGTGTGCATCCACTCCATGTTGTAGTTGTTTAAGGTAGAAAAATAAATGTCTTTTCTAGAGCTGCTCATAATCTTACAATGTGATTCAAATCTAAGACTAAACCAAAGACTATTCAAGACTAAGACTAAGTCTAAGACTACTCTGTGATGAAAAATAATGAACAGAAACACCAAAGATTTAAGTGGTAAGTCTTAATGTGCACGAAAGAAACAAATGCTGGTATTTTTAAAGAAAGAAAAACATTGAAAATCTCTAAAATAATCTTGATCTTGTAAAGAAATTAATCCTGGAGGTTATGATAAAAAGCTTTTAGTAGCATGGCTTATTCACAAGACAATTCAATCTTGCTGTCATCCTCACAAAAATCTTAATTTTCAACATTTTAAGGAAATGTACTTATTACTTATGAATTATTACTTATTTGCTTTCTTTCCAAGATGATACAGCAGGCCTGCAGGAGATTAGTCTAGCTTAGCATAAAGACTGGAAGCAGCTAGAAAACAGCTCTGTGCCATGGGAGAGCATCTACCAGCACCTCTAAAGCTCACATACCATGTTGCATCCACCCAGAAACAGAAATGTCAAAATGTCATATGTGGATTTAGGGAAATAGGGAAATATGCTGTAGCTGTTTCTTGGTGCCAGGCGAACTCTTTTGCATGCTTTCAGTCTTTACGGCAAGCTAGGCCAGTTGACTCCCTCTGTCTGTGCTTCAGCTCTGCACAGACTTCAAGGATTGGCAGGGAGACTCCTGGAAATTGACTTTGTTCTCCTGGAATAAGATTTAATCCAGGAGAGTTACTCTACTGTAAAAACGTTTTGAGGTAAAAGGCACCTGCTTGATCTGTGAGGCTGCAGGTTTGCTAGACTGAGACCTAATTCCAGAATCTGAAACTGCAAATATATATATATATATATATATATATCACATAGTAGAGTCTATTTATTCGCACCTGATGATGCTGTTTTGTTTCTGGTAGTCTTCAGAGTCATTGAGCTTTAGAAACTGAAGAACAGGAAGTGCGGTAATTGAGTGAGTTTGGAGATGACGCTTGATTTGTGATCTATTTTCTAGAAGTATGGAGACAACTTGAGCTTATGAATATCTTGGGTGTTCATGCATAAAGGCCTGCATGCATGTGTACATCCTGGTGTCGAATATATACTGAGCATATCCATGTGTGTGTGTGTGTGTGTGTGTGTTAACTGTGAGAGAGCACAGAGGCACGCAGTCATGTAGGTGCTGATCAAAGCGCTGTCACATGATCACATGGCGCCCACAGTGGTCGCTGATGCCTGTGGGGCTGCTGGTGTCCTCCTTCAGGTTGGAGAAGAGGTGTGTTGTGTTTAAACATGGGTGTTTGAAAAAAAAAAAAAACCCAACAACTCTGATCATAATCACTTAAATTCATGTATATGATTATTAGATAATTAGATGTGTACTCACATTCAGTTCATACGAGTCCTGGGACACATAAATGGAGTTTGTTAAACTCTGGTGCACTCATGGCTGTGTGTATGTGCTCATAAACTGTGATTGTCTGCAGTAACAAAGGAACCATATATTAATCTGTCTGTTGTTCTGTATGGTTTACATCAGTCTAGCCCACCCAATGGTAACCTGAGCATGCAATGACCTCTATCACTGTCCTTACAGACAGTAGTCATCCTGAATGAGCGGCCAAGTTCTCCCACACCCTTTCTCAAACTGGCAGAACATTGGAGAGCCCTGTGGCTTATCACTGCCGTAAATTTAAAGTGAGTGTGCGTCGCTTGCCTGGCTCTATCCAAAGATATGGGAAAAAAAAGTTGAACTATTCCTTTAATGGTTTAAAAGTGCTGTATATCTGTTCTATAACACGATCTTCAGCAGCAGGTAGAGTTTCGAGTTCAAGTGACCTTTGAACTGTAACACACACATTAACATTTACTGTAAGTCAGTAAAAGGACAGTAAACATCAGTAAAAATACCTAATACAAAAATTTTGCAATGGATGGACATTTTTTGTGCTTACTGTGCAAGTTGTCTCATATTTTCATACATTATAACTGTCGGGATGCAGGAATATCTGTTCTGTTTATTGTAACACTACCATTGCACTTGGTGGCCTGTGCTGTGGCAATCCAGGAATGTAAACTTGTTTTTCCACCCAGTTGCTCTAATGCTTCTAATACAACCCCTCATACCCCGGGTCTCCACCTCTCATAAAGGCCCCATCAAGTCAAGCATGATCTGACTTTGACTCCCAGGGGTTCGGAGGTCAGAGTTAGGGTGGCTGAACAGCTGGCAGGGGGTCACATGCCATGATCACGCCTGGTATGTCATGCTTCTGTGGATCAAACATGTAAAAACTGAAACCCCTGCAAGCAGGACCGAACGTGTTGTTGTAGTGTGATTCCCATTAAGTAAGCGCCAGCAGTCACACAGTCACTGCTAACGCTGAGCACACAGGAGGATCGTGTTATAGTTTAGCATGAGCCTGAGCATGTTGCGTTCACTTTTAGCTTGAGCACGCTCACTCTGAACGCTATGTCTCACAGGGATTGAGCAAGAACTTCGAAAGATTTATTATGACAATTATTTATGAGAAACTGGGATGAGTGACGGGTTTAAGAGGCAGCTGCGGACCATGAACCATAAATCATCACTAATTGGCTGAAGACATCATTTATTCACTGCTGGCACCGTATTGCAAAAGGCTTTAAATCCAAGATCCAAATCTAAATGATAGCCTGCTGATTATGTAAAATGATATTTAGCTTTAGACTCAAACTGATAATATAATTACAGCCTGAGAGTTCACTGTCAGCCCTGTAGGATCAAGTCAGCCAACACCAAGTATGTGGTTCTATGTATAAGTCTATGTTGAAGGTGGATGAGTTTGGTGCATTGGTACAATTTAGATGTGGATCAGAATGACAAATAATTAGAATCTGCAGTCTGCAGTCCCTCTCAGCTCTACAGAGGATTTCAGCTCATTGTTCTGGTGCCAGTGCTGTCCTCAGCCTTGTTTTCAGATACAGGAGGAGAGTAAACATTGGACTAATATTCATCAGGTGGACACACACATGACTTCAAATGAATGATAATGTTGCTCTGTAGAATTATTGAGCCTCAAAACTTGGGACAAATGGGACAACTAGCGGTCCAGCAAAGCATCAGCAGGGCAGCATCGTCTTTTTGAGCATCTTATCGTGCTATGTTAGCATTTAGCTCAAAGCACTGCCGTGCCTGCAGGTGTCATGGAGCTGCAAGCACGGCTGTAGCCTCATGTTAACAGACTAATAATTACTTATTCCCTCATGTACAGAGAAGTTCTAGCAACAGCCACAATTGGCTAAAAAACAGGTGGCTAACTAGTGTTTTGTGTTTGTTCTCCGACAGGTCGGATCTTTATGTTTTGTAGATTTTAACTTTTAACAGAAGCCACGATGTGAAGTTTTACCAGCCTTTGCTGGTGCTGGTTCTTTGATGTTGCTGTCACATCTTTACAGTAACTTCACATAGGGTTTACTTTTTGACTATAGTAGTGGTTGTTGGTGAAAAACCAAATCAAACTGGAATATCATCAGTCATCAGTTTAAAAATAAAGCAGATTACTTTCTGGCAACAATTCTCAGGTAGTATGTATGAAACCTGGACGGTTGACTGTTCCACCTCATCAATTTCTTCTTCTCTTACACTCAGAGCTAAGCCTGGAGTGAGTGCCATGAGCAAACCTTTGCTTCTCATTAGTGGTGTATTGTAGGTGGTGCTCACTTGCACTGAGTCCCCCGTGAGGACCAGTAAAAAGCTGTGATGGGAGCCAGGGCCGCGCTGACAGGTCACGCTGCCTCTCTACTCACAGGGGAACGCAGCAGGAGAAAGACAGCCAGGCGTAGATGGATGTGACTCGATGATGAAACAATGGAAGAATTGCTGGTATGTGGCAGAAGTTTCATCTGGCACAACAGTGCACCTTGTTCTGTTTGTCATTACCTGAACAGTTTAGCTCAGTGGCGAGGTCAGGGTTCTATATTTACTACATTTTCAATCTTAATGTGAGAAGAACACTATGGCACATAGGCCACCTTTGCTCTATTTCTAAGGTCAATGATACAAAATATAGATTTTCAATTAGCTATTTATTTATTTAAAGTTTCCAATTAGGTTTCAATTGCACACATTGACACATGACTGTGGATCCAAGAAGAAATCCACAGGAAAAAGGTAAGAGTAAAGACAACAAAGAGACAGCAGATGAGGGCAGAATGGGTTTCATTCATTTTGTCCAATCACTGACTGTTAAAGCTCGTGTCCCAGAATGCCCTCACACCTGCCGTGAGACTTGCCCACCCGGTAGAGTGAGGGGGTGATTATCATGAGTTAATATCAGAGGAGCACGCTGTCATTTTGTTTCAGAGCCAGACTTCCTCAGCCTTTCTGGAGTTCCTGATATAGGCGTAGCAGTTAATGAGGGAAATACCCAAAGTTAAACCGAGCATGGGAGCCTGAGAGGGGAGAGTGGGGGGAGGGAGGACCGGAGAGGCTGGAACGTGAGAGAAAAAGTAGCAGGGGTAAGGAGAGAGATGACGAGAGGAGGGCAGAGTAGTGACTTTTCCTGGAGGACGGGGACTGATGTCTTTGCTGTGGCTGTGTGGGTCTCTGGCATGATGATTTGGGACAGAAAATGAAAAATCACATTGCCAGGGATTACTACACTGCCATGGTGTCCGCCACCGCTGCTCCTGGAGCTGGAGGAGGATACACACATACCTGCTTTTTTTTTTTTTTTTTTTTTTTTACACACAAGAGAGGAGCTCTTCATGCTGTCGGACTGTGGATCGCAATGAAAGAGCAACCTTTTTGAGGCAAGATCAGTGGATTAGTGCGTGTGCGTTATGTTGTGTGTATCTGCTGTTTCTGATCAGGTGCAGAGCTTAGTCGACTGCTGAACAGGGAGTCTTAGCAATTTGTTCACAGTGGCTAAGTTCTTCACTTGTACAGAGATGATGGGGCTGTATGATTTAAAAAAAAACTGTTTCTTACCGAAGCTTGGCAAAAAAAAAAAGACACACTATATTTAGTACGATTCTGTACTCAAACTCTTTAGCATACAGAATTCTAAAACCAATTTGTAAATCTAACCTTTGCTTAATTTGATGACGAGAGTTTAGGTTAAATCTTGAGCTTCAGCAGGATCTTAGTTAAGGATATAGCTACTGTCTAAAACTGCATGTCTTTAACAAAGAATCAAGGCACCTAATGAGAGAACACAGCTTTTTAGGTTCTGTATATAGAATTATAAAAAACCTATGCTATGTAGAAGTCCTTTTTGTGAGACGGTATGATGAAAATAAAAAAATATATATTTATCAACCATTGCTGCGATGAGCAACTTGCTACAAAGTCTTTATACTGATATGCATCCAAATAAGCAAAAACCAATTAACTACCAGCTGTGACACAGATTCAAAGACCAAGAGCTGGTATAGACAATTCCAGGATCAATATCGCTTGTGTAAAAATTTAATTGCATTGTATCAGTACTGTGTTGAATAACATCCAATTTGCCAGTTATTGGAATGAAGACATGTGGAGGAACATAATGGGTTGGGGTGCAACACATTTGTGTTCTCACAATGAGGACCTCTGGATAACCTTTGGGATTGTCATTAGCAACGAACACGATCCACGTCTCAGCCATGAAAGGCTTTTCTTTCCTCCGTCGGCCACGCGTGCAGCATTATTTCTCTTGGAGAAGGAGAGAAACTGCGTCTATGTGTTTATCAGATGTTTATCTGAGGTTTTGTAACTTCTCTTCCTTTGTTGTGCAAAGGAAGAATGATTATTGCAATGTTGTGAGCTGAAATCGTGCCTGAGAAATTTAGTTTCCCATAACAGCTAGATTATATTCAAGGGCTAAATTATTTTTTACTAAGGGCTGATGCTAACAGATAAGATAATATCATAATATGAAATATAAAGTTCACTGGAAACATCAGGACTCTTTGATGTTTAGTCGCATGCAAGTACAATAAAGGAAATGTGCTTTGCATGAAAATTAAATTCCTGCCGTGTTTTGTTTAATGTGCAGACTATGACACTTCTCTCATCGGCTTTGAATGGAACCACCAGAGGGCCACATGTGGAGTCTCTTGACCACGGTTTTGACATTAGTGCGAGGAAACATCTGGCCTCCCTCTTGTGCCTTCTGAGCTGACAGCAGTTCGATCTAACACACTGGCTCAGTTCAGCAGGAACAGGAGTCTAGTCAACATGCAACATTGTGCCATGAACACAAAGCTAATGATGTGTGGTGACACCTCGAGGAGGAAAAGCACAGCGAACATGTGGCATGCCTGTTTGAGTGGCTGAGGCTGATACTGCCATTGTACCGGCTGAGGAAAGATTGAGAATAAGACTGTGAGCCTGCAGTTTTTTAGCAGTATACATACAATGGTGACAGAAGAACCCAAGCAGAATGAAGCCGGAGCTGTTGATGAATAAGTGTACTCAGAATCATGAGTGTTCGTTACCATCTAGTGGTTCAAGTGAGGAACTACAACAGCACAATGAGATTTACATTTTTTGTCTTTGATTTACAGAAATGATTAAGTCTCCACGATTCATATAAATGTGCTGCCATAAATGTGGTGCTGTGTGTTGAAAACACTGAAAAATGGCCCTGAATAGAAAAGACAAAGTACATTCTGAAGGAACTACACAGGATTTTAATCAAGAAAATATTCCCAAACTGCTTTTTAAATCATCATACAGCTTGGCTGGTCATTTTTTCTAAACTAAATGGGGGAGAATCCCATTTTAAGGTGCATAAAACCATAACTAAACGTGGTGATGCGGTACCACTGTATCTCCTCTAGAGGGCAGATGTCTTCCTAAAGTGCAACTAGTCTGCTGTAAAATCACGCGAGGAAGAAGAAGAACGCGGAACAACAACAAGGCAGTTTGACAACTTGCTCGGCGCAAAAAGAAACATTTCCAGTCGTACCGGTACAATGAAAAACTGAAATTACTCACAAACATGTTCAGCCTGGAGACCTTTGAGAGTCAGATATCTGCCGTGATGGAGACGCTGGTGGAAGCGGCGGTGACGGAGCTCAGCAGACTCCTGGAAAAGTGCTCTGCGGACGCGATGGCCGCTGAGCAGCGCTCAGCTCCGGGTCTGAAGGACGAGGAGGAGGAGAGCGAAGTGACTCCACCGGAGGAGAGGCAGCAGTTTAATAAAGCTGTAACGGTAACAAATACACGTACACACAGTTGTCTAATGTTACGGAGGAATGGGCAGGTAACGTTAGGCTAGCTATAGCTATATAGCTAGCGTCATCAGGTTTATATCATGGGCTTTGGATTTGAATATTTCAATTAAGGATCAGAGAAGTGGAACCGCTCTAAAAACTACACAACCCATGAGCCTTATCAGTTGTTGCCATGGAGAAAACGCCAGCCCGAATGAGAAAATTGAGACAGAATCTAAAAGTAAATAATTCATTGTGTTTAACACATAAAGGTTGTGTAAATCTGTTATCCCACACCATGAGTGAATGTTGCCTTTTCAGCCCCTGTGCAGAAACTCTACTGTTCTACTCTACTATGTGCCCCTGAAGGCCTCTCATTAGCTTCACACACACACACACGAGTCACAGCTGTTTCTTTGAGGATTTCCGGGGCTGTTTCAAAACATTAGATGTGAATTGTTATCAAGATTTTTAAATGAATGTGTATATGTATGTATGAATATATGAATTTGAATTCCATTTAAAAACCTTGGTTAAAGGTTATAAAATGCAACAATGCAACACGAGTAACTTTTGTACTGAAAACATGTCACCAACTTTTCTGATTTTACAGGAGTAAAGGGGTTTGGACTTATTGTTAGGATTAATTGAATCGTCAAGTCTATAAATTGTCTGACAATTATGATAACAAGTTCCCAAGAGTCCAACGAGACGATGATACAAAACCCAGTCCTGCTCACATTTGAGAAACCTTATTTGGGATTTTTCCTTGATAAATTCTCTATTAATTTCTTATTGTACTTGTAGATTAATTGACTAATTAGCTGCCTAAGCACCATGCATAACCAACCATTCATTTGTTTCTTTACAGATCCATTTTGCATCCCTCATGGAAACATGGGCCAAAGGTGCAGTAGGGAAACTACTGACGGTGTTGAAAGTGTCCATGTGTGAAGCTGAGGATGGTCCTGCTGCAGAGCAGAGGGCTGAGCTGAACGACGAGATAAACCATACAAGCATGAAGCTGAAAGCAGGACGAGTGGCTGGGCCCAAAAAGCGTTAGTCAGTTAGCTACTTGACTGGCTGTGGAGGCTTTTCATGTTCATACACTGGCTTTTTTGTGTATTAAACAAGCTTTATGTTCTTGTTGTTAAATTACAGAATCAACATCCAGAGGCTCTCGTCAGAAGAGAAAGAAAACGGAGGGCAGACTTGAACCAGCAATAAGAAAGGAGGATGATCATGTGTATTACAGAGGTATTCAACCAGCTGCTACATGATATGATTTCCTTATAGAAATCCATATGAAATACCAACCAAGTAGCAAAGGATGCATTACAACACACTTCTCCTTTTGTCCAGCTGCACTATGAGAACTGTTGCACACTATAACAGTCACTATAGTTCTGTAAATTAGTCAATAAGCAGCATTCATGTTTCATTAGTTCAGTTATGTTAAACGATGACTTAGATTAGATTAATTTCTCTATAAATTCATTTGTGTTTGCAGTAGTTTTAGGAGATTGTTTCGCTGCATTAAATAGTTCTCACAAAAGTTCTCTCAAAACACTCTTGCTGTTTGAACAGAATGTAATAAGTAAATTAAATGATTGTTTGATTTGCTGATTAATTTTCTGTCAATTAACTAATCGATTGGTCGACTAATCATTCCTGCTCCGATGTAGATTCATCCACTACATCGTGACCGTGCTTTATGCTTTATAGGTTTTCAAAGTATGACACTGTGGGCCGCACCTCCGAGAAAACTGAAACAATTATAACCCTGAAAACCCACCGGGGGCGTCTGTGTTGTGGCTGCAGCCTGGTTTCGCTCCGTCCTCAGTGCGGTTGATCATCTCAGAGGCATTTCAGGCTCTGAGCATTTTTCCACATTTTGTTAATTTGATCATTTTCCTGTGACTTTCGTGCCACTAACGTGTCCAAACAAGCAATGTTTTGTAATTAGTTAGTTTTAAATGTGTTTCACGAGTGTTTTACTGCTTTGTTGTGCTGTAGCCTACAGACAGCAGCTACAGTGAAAGTAAAAGTGTTTTTTCCACATCCAAGATGAACCTCTTGTCAGACATGGTGTTAAAAACCCTCTGGCCGGTTATCATCTGGCCTGATGCTACCGATTACTAATGATATTGATGTGCTGGTGGAATATACCATTGAGTCTGCATGGGGCTTTTATTCTGAAAACAGACCGGATTCTCTTTGCTGTTTATTTATCTGACTTCCTGCCTGCCTCATTTGCTCTGGGCTGGTTGGTCTGTCAAAATTAGAACAGGCTTGTATCTTTAGCGGAGCAGGTGGGTTTTATAGCATTGACTAGAGTGGGCACGACCAGCTCTGGCAGCTGGAACGCGACACAGACGCGCTCAGTGGGTTTTAGCCTTAAGACATGATATCTTAATGAGGAATTTACTGAATCTAACTTGATGTTTTGTGTTTTCAGAGGAGCAAAGGACTGAAGAACCAACAACAGCAGCTGACTCACAGCCAGCCATCAAACCGGGTAAATGCTGCTTCTTTACAAACCAGCAGAATAGAAGCTTCCACTTTTGTGAATTATAACACGTCCAGAGTCCTTGGAGCAAAAATGCAGACGTACAGAGGTCAGAACACACACGGGTGATAAGAAGTTATATTTACTGAGGTTTGTCCACTTAACATATATACTGTACAGTGATGAGTTTATCACCCAGTCTTTAAAATATAGATGAATGGCAGACGGTGTCACACCTACACAGTAGTTGGTCACAGTATACTGGGATTGTTTTTGACATTTGTTGTTGTTGCTGCTCTCTTTAAAGTCATACTGGCATGAAAAAATGCCTTTATAGTTTTACCTCCTGAAAAAGAAAATCTTTACTTGGTTACTTCATTGCAGTCATGTCAGAAACATTAAGTATAAATCAAATGTAAGTCAGTGAAGAGGTTATAATTGATTGCAAAGGTTTCTTGCTCTTTTAACGGGATAAAACATGTTTCTTTTTCTTCACGAGCAAAAATGTTTACATTTATATGTTAATTTGTTGAGTGGTTGTGTTTGTATGTGTTAGTTGTGTACTTCCCACTTCATTTCAAGTCTCCCATTGAAGTTTTTCTTTTCTTCCAGCTGGTGCAGGCACACGTGAGAGTTGCTCTGGAACGCCGTGTGAACCAGACGCTGTGTTAACAGGGCCGGCCTCCGATGTCAGCGAGGAGGATGCCGTCCAGGAGGATACAGCCTCTTCAGCCACATCCAAGATCAAAAAGAAGACCACAGGGCCATTCAAATGTTCTTCTTGTGACAAATCATTCGCTCTGAAGTGTTTGTTGGACAGACACTACCTGACTCACTCCAAACCTCACCTTTGTTCCGAGTGTGGCAAACGTTTTGCTGGACTGCGGGGGCTCATCGCACATTCAAGGCGTCACACCGGAGAGAAGCTTTACAAATGCGTAGACTGTGGGACAGAGTTTGCTTACAAGTACACTTTTGATAGACACATGCGTCAGCACAGCCTGAGGAAACCGAGCACCCACACGTGCATGCTGTGCGAGAGTCAGTTCTCCGGGGTGTCTGCGCTTCAGCGGCACAGATGTTGTGCCTTGAAAAAGACGTTTGTCTGCTCGCTTTGCCCAGAGACCTTTGAGTGCAGACAGAGTTTGGCTGATCATGAGAATCTACATTCAGGAGACAGAGATTTTATCTGCGAAATGTGCGGTGAGAGCTTCTTCTCGTCTTCGTCCTTGGCTACTCACCGGGTTACTCACATGCAAAAGGAGAACTGCTGCGACGTGCTCGGCCTTGGATGCAGCGACTTGAGCGTTCTCAGAAATCACCTGAGCAAACACACCGGAGAAAAACTTTTCTCCTGCGAGGTTTGCGGTAAAGGTTGTAGTCACCGGAGCGCTCTGAAGCACCACATGCTGACCCACACGGGAGAGAGGCCGTACGTCTGCGAGACCTGCGGCAAGCGCTGCGGCCATGCCAGCGCGCTTCAGAACCACATGAGGATTCACACAGGGAGAAAACCGGGGCAGCAGCCAGTCTGCAACGTGTGCGGCAAAAAATTCCGCTGCATGGTCAATCTCAAATATCACATGAGCATCCACACGGGGGAGAAGCCTTACGCCTGCGATCAGTGTGAGAAAAAGTTCACCAACCCTAGCAATCTCAAGTTACACATGGTGATTCACTCAGGGGAGAAGATGTACGGCTGCAACATCTGCGGCAGGAGGTTCACTCAGTCCAGCAGCCTCAAGCTGCACAGACGAATCCACACAGGAGAGAGGCCGTATCACTGTGTGGTCTGTGGGAAAGGATTCATACACAGCGGTGACTTCAAGAAACATCAAAGAGGTCACATGCCAGATGAGCCAGAAGGTGGAAAGGATGAAAAGAATGCAGTGAAAATCTAAAACATGTCAGTGCTGTACGGTTACATACTGTGCATTGGCGATTGTCAATTCTCTTCATACAGAGTTGTCAATCCCTTTTAATATCTATATGAATAGACTATTGCGGGCTAGATTGACTGAAAACAATACAAACGTTGCACATCTGGTTATATAGTTCGTTTCTCAATTGAATTTCCAGAAAATATTCTATATCATGACATAAAATTATATCCACTACACAGCCAAAATCCTTTAGAGACAACCACATGTGGTCGTTGAACAAACCATGAACAGTAAGTGGGATTTGCTCCCATTCAGACACAAGTGCCTCAGTGAGGTCACAGTCCAACCCTGATGTTGGGTGATGAGGTCAGGCTCACAGTTGGTGTTACAGTTCATCCCAAAGGTGTTGGATGAGGTTGAGGTGCTTGGTTACAGTGTCATGAAGGCGGATGCTCACTTTTGTCAATAATATCATTTTGTACTGTAGCATTAAGATTTCCTCTTGTTGGAAGTATAGGCCAAAAGTACACTTATACTTCTGTGGTCTTGAGTGTCCACATACTTTTGGCAATATAATGTATACCATGTTAAAAGATTGTATTCATATCGCCCATTCCTTACTGGAGACTTATAGATTAAAACTTTTCTGTTACAGAAATTAGACATGTTGGTACCTGTTTAATATTTTGTGGATTAACTAAAAAGGTAATGTGACTGCCTACAAAATATTAATAAAGTAGCCACTGGGTTCAGATGGATTCCTCAAAAGTTAAACATGTCTTCAATGTCTTCAGTAGTAGCTGGTGACTTGACTGCTCTCTTTCTTAAATAAGGGCTCGCTCTCTTTTGTTTTTTTCCACTTGATTGGTTTTACTGGAATCACGTAAATTACTTACACGTGGGTAATTTCCTTTGTCATTAAACACAGGAAGGGTAGGGAGGGGGTAAATGAGGTCAATAAAGGAAGCAGATAAGCTAGGCTAATTAGCACTTTATCATGCTTGAGACATTTTATCAAAGTGCTGGGCGGACATGGTGACTTAGAACAATGATGCCAAAAGCTGCAGTCACAAATATGAAGTCTTGTGAGCACTAGGTACTGGACGTATATCCTAGGGTGTAAATGATCGTATTAAGGTGCAACACAAAGCTGTATGTAACTCTCACCGTATTGAACTGAGATACAAGGGAAACCAGTCAAATAATTTTAAATGAATTGTAAAGGATAGTTTACGCCATCACTGCACTGCACAGTAGTACCGCTGAAGTACATGATAGATGATGACAGTCAGTAGTTTGAGTATTTATAGCATTGATTCTTCTGACATGGTTCAGATTCACTTAATCCTTTCATTGACAAAGTCAGTTTCATTATAAACACAAAGCTCAGAGTGATCACATCCATTCTGTTGCGCCCCATTGTCTTTCGCCCCCCCCCCCTAAACAATAGCCCACCATTGACCCATAATATTACTCAGACACCACCTTAAAAAACTAAACAAGCCAAAGCATTTTAAATAACATAAAACAATTGGGACACTGGAATCAACCACAACAGTCGAAAGACAAAGTCACTAAGTAAAAATCCCACAAAGGCAGCAGGACCAGCAGACCTCAGCAGCCTTTATCCTCCTCTCTTTACAGGCCAGATTTCACCACCAGAGGAGAAGGGACAGAGCACAGGGAACACATACAGCCATAACACTTCTCAGGAAAGATTCAGAGGAGAACATCTCATTACACAGGGCATCACTGAAGTGATAAAGTGACGTGTTGTGTTGTCCCAATCTACCAGGATAATTAAAATGAGTAAGAAAACCCTCCAGGGAGGCTCTGGAGCTGCTCAGCAGACATCAGTTACCAAGAATCCTCATTAAAACATCAAATCTGAATTTTCTCGTGGCCTGGTGGTGTGACCTCCAATCAGAAATTGTTAATTCAATGTGCATCCAACCTAAACTACAGTGCAGTCATCCACTAGATGGAGGTAGAGGATCAGCATAGTCAGCTCAACGCCTATTGGTGCAACAGGACGATACCTCGGAGATGGACACTATCAACAGATCTGCATACTGACAGCCGTCCTTCAGTTTTACTTGATTTCCACAAAAAAATTCTTTTGAGAAAAAATGCTTACTGCTGCAGACTTCTGGTGCAGACTTAACTTTTCATGTTAGTTAGACTTCAGTGAGAGACTTTATTCCCTGTTTTGATCAGCAGGTTATGGGAGATGAATGGGATAATTTTTGTTTGAGTTATCTGAATTATGGCTATTTATCACATCTATTATTTATTATTCATTTATTTGTTTATTATTCATTTATCCAGCTAACTTCTACACTCAGACAGACACGTGGAATAAATCCCTCTTTTGTCAGCTTTTCAAGTTGAAAGAGAAGGAAATGAAGATAGATAAAGAAAATCACATCTCGACAAAACCAAAACAAGACAAAGACAGGCAATTATGAAATCAATAAAGAATGATTACTTGAAAAATAGCAATTTGAAAGAACCTTCGAAACTGGATTAGATGTGACAAAACAGTTAGTGAGAAAACTGAAATGCAACCGTTGTCCTCACATCAAACTCCAACTGCACAAACTGCTTCCCTGTGGGACTCCATCTCAGGCCACACTAAGCAGGTCACACGCTTCTAATACCAGTTTATTGAATTTAGTATAACCTTTGGGTAAGCTGTGCTTAATGCTGCTAAGAATTCAGTGTTTTTATGGAGATTAAAGTCCCACTGACACGGACCTGAAGTTCTCTTTTGCAGGAAGATTGTTTGGATTCCTCATTTAGCTTAATGTTAAAATAGTTAAAAATAATCATGTAAAGGCAAAATGAATTTACAGGAGAGTTTACACTAGAGACTGTAGTGCTTACATACGAGTGCTATTTATTGGAGAATTTGGAAGACTTCACAGAAATAGTCTATGATGCCCTTCAAACTTCTTTCCTTTGGCGACAGGTGAGTTTGGAACTGAAAGCTGGCATTGAATGTCTGGTCAGATTTGTAGTCCTGTTTATGTATTATTTAATTTGATATTTACAGATTCTGGTGTATGACTGCTTGTGTTAAAGGTGCTATAATCAGTTTTCTTAGAGTTACAACGAATTAAATGACGTGTGTGAGTGGGCTCACTCGTGGTGAGGAACCGGCAGATAATTATCACGACTTCTCCTTCACTCTACTCAGCTTTATAGCATCTGCTCATTGTTTTGGTCTTCTTGCCAGTAATGTCTTTGCTTTGTACCATCCCTCCTCTCTTCTAGGAAGGTTTTAATTTGAAGCAGGAAGCTATTTTCAGCAAAGCTCCAGAAACCCACTGTACACTGCCTGCTTAGCACCAAATGACAGTCAGACAGTTAGCAGCTACCTGGTGAGCACACTGGAGCTGTCAGATTGCTGGTGGAGACCAAAGACAGAGCTAAAAGGAGAGTGATTATTGTTTTATTGGACCTAATGGATAAAATGCTGATATAACAAAATGTAGTTTCAAAGTGTTTGTGAGTAGAATCTATTATGATTACTGTATTTTATATAAAAAATGTATTCATCATTTAACTGCTGCTCCTTTTATAATCATCATGTGTCATCAAGGACTTCTTGCTGCCATTGCTGCTAAAATCACTTCACGGCCCAGTGCTGCTCCTGGGGCCTTGAGCCCTATAATCGATCACACCACACCATTAGCCTATTTGCATACAGACAGTTAGTTATTGCATCACTTCATTGCAGAAATGGCTGTGGCATTGATACCTTCAGTCGAATGCTGCCTACCAGACTGACTTCCAGCAACTTTCATTTCTAGTCCATTGCGGCTCCCTGTGTCTTGTCTAACTGATTAATGGAGGACAGTTTCAGAGGTCGCTATCCTGATGGTCAGCTGGAGCCGTGTGGTGACAGTGTCACTGACCGCAGAGTGATGAACTGTAGGGGCAGAGAACAGGCAATCAGCATGGATAGGTGCTTCTCATCCCGATCGTTCGATCCAAGGTCCAGATGTAGTCACTCAGGTAATCATACGTTCACCGTCACGGCCCCTGGACTCTGGAGGGGCCTGTCTATAGAGATCAGGGAAGAAAATACTGTTTAATCTTTTAAGCCTCTTTTAAATGCTCACTTTACAAATCAGTGCATCCCAAGGTGTATTTATGACTCTTATTACCGCTTCAGTATTCATTTCTGTATTTCTATATTTATTTTACCATTTAAATTTTTTTTTTCATATGTTTCTGCACTGTACAGAACTTTGTAACTGTGTGCTATTAATTAATTAATTCAATTTAGAATGTATAATAACTTAATTGACAATATACAGTAAGTATAGATAAAATTTACTGTATATGATTGGATGGATGGGTGATTGAATGGATTGAAGTATGGACGAATGGATGAAAGGATGGATGGATTGTGGGTGAATAGATTGAGGCTCAAATAGATGAATTAATGTATTAATGAATGGTAGAATGGGTGAGAGGATAGATGATTGATTACTCAGTGGGTGGATGAACGATAGATCAATGGGTGGATGGATGAATGGTAGAATGGATACAAAAATGGATGGATAAACTGATGGTTGGATGGAGAAATGAAGGAGTAGGTTAAAGGATGGATGGGTGATAGTAGGATAAGTAAAATAATGGATGGGTGGTTTGGTGGATGAATGTTAGGATGAGTAAAAGGATGGTTGGATGGATAAACGGTAAGATGGGCAAAAGGATGCATGATGGATGATGAATGGTAGAATGGGTAAAAGAATGGATGGAAGGATGATAGGATGGTGGTTTGGTGGATGAATGGTAGGATGAGTAAAATAATGCATGCATGTACTGTTTATATGTATGACTAGATCAATACATGCATGGAAGGATGACAGACGGATAATGAATGAATGGATTGATAAAGAGTGGACGGATGAATTGATTGATGGCTGCCTGAATCTCGTATCTGGAGTGTTGTCACAGGGCGCAGAACCAGATCGATGTGTGTCACCTGACTGGACATGTGACTGTGTAAGTGTGAGAGCAGAATGTGATCAATCAATTCTGGAGCCACAGCTCACTGACATGATGACTCTGACCTTGGATAGACACCATTAATTAGAACTCTGTCACGCTCTTTATCACTCTCTGCTCCCCTGCATGTGGACGGCTCATCAGTCAGAGGCAGCAGCAGCTGGGTGTCAACAGTGAGCAGGATAATCCAAGTGTTAAGAGTGCTTATATCACTGCATTATGTAACATTATCAAACATATGTGGGTCAAATTGTAAACAGCAGGCTGAGCTGAGAGCTGAACTGGTGTCAGTGACGGTGTGGACTCACAGCTCACACGCATTAAATCAATGCTGAGTCTGCAGGAAGTGAGAAAAATCCTCCAAATGTGGTGCTGCTGTAGGAAAACCTGGATGTTTTTCCACACATGCCTTTCAGTTCAAGCACAAAATAACATCTGGACTTTGCATAAGCCTAAAAATATTAAGCAGCCTACACAATATAGGACACTAAATATTATAGAAAAGAAAAAGCTTTGATATATTGTCTTGTTGAGGTTTCCTTCAACATGCTTTCCTTTTAATGAAAATTTGAATGTAGCCTTATATGCACTAGAGCTTTATTTTGCTGGGAAAATAAACAAAAACATAATGAAAATAAACATTGGATCAGACAGATCAGATTGGATCAGACATTGGATCGAACTATATCCAATATTAAAGGGCTTGGATTAAGATCAAGAGCAAAACAAAACAACAACCTACTTTTAACTGAGCCCTGTGACTTTCCGAAGAGCAATGCTCGTATGTTTCTCTGGCTGAGGGGCCCCCAACCCCCCCTGGGCCCCTGGGTATGGTAAGCCCATGCAATCCATTCATGCATATAAGTAAATAAGCATTATCTGTAAGGCTTTGATTAAATATCAAATGTAAAAGTACTAAGAGTGAAGAAGAGCAGACTTTGGGGGATTTTTGTGTGTGTTATAATAGGGATATGGATAAATAGGGAATGGAATATAATATATAATAAATAGGGAATGGAAGTAAAAAGAAATAACGAATATAACAGAAAAAAAGGAGGAAAGAAAGAATGTAGGAACAAAGGAAGAAAGACGCCGTGTCTATGGGCTGAGACAGAGGATGTTTTTGTCCTGTTCTTGGACTTACTTACTTAACCACTAACTTCATCTGTCAGATACATTATGTAGTGGGCAAAAATGACAATAATTCTCTCTTAAATGTAGTGAAGGGAAAGTAGAAAGACTCATAATTATTATAAATATTTCAGTAAAGTACTAACGTGTCAAAAATGTACTTACCACTGGTGAAATCACACATTACACATCATCACAATCCATCCGTCAACTGTGAATGGCCATTTTTGTTAAACAAAACATGCATATATTTGCTTTCCTGTCACGAACCCAATGCAAAAATTAGATATGGAAAAATGCCAGTGGAATCTGACAATATTTAACAATCACTGAACTTGTCCTCTTCTTAAATGCCAAATGTATTTTCATACACCGCAGTAAAACCAATAACAAAAGAATTTCAGTGATGGAGTCGCCGAGAATCGATGGTTTTATACCAAATGTGCAGCAGGAAATATGCATTAATTTTTCCTGTGGGCTCTGTTGATGAAAGGAGGGTTCATTTTATTGACTGACAAGAAAAGGTCAGAGTGGGGGAACACCACTCCCGGGCCTCTAAAGATGGAGTGATATTTCGTGTGGAGAAATCTAAACACGGCCTCTAAGTGGAGCCAATGGGGAAGGGAGACCCAGGTGCACTATTGATAGGCAAGAAGAAAAAAAAAAAATGAAGGAGCTCACTCGGAAACGAGAGGCACAGAGGGATCAGGTCTGACATTCTGACTGTCATTTAGCTGATTTCCCTCTTGGTTTACGTTTCCTCCTACCTGTGGAAGACATTTCATCTGTCATGCAAGCAAATACAAAAACACTATTAGTGGTTGAAGGATCATTACAGATAGAAATCGTGCTGTGACATTTTCACTGTTTTCATATATTTTCACAACTGGGATCATGAAATAAAGAGGATGAGGAAGTGGCTACAGTATAGTTATCATGAATGAATATACTGTAGACATATTACATAGGAAACAACATGTACAAAAACACTGAATAACATAACATACGGACATGGCCCATACAATGATCTGACTGCTGGTGTGCAACGTTGCAAATGTGGCTTTTGTATTTAGCATTTTATCAAGTCATATTTATTTATTATTTATTTATGAACTCCTGCCATCATTTTTTTTTCTTTTACTATCAGTCACCATTTTTTTCAAGGACTAAGGACAGCTTTATGATGTCCACATGTTTCATTGGTTTTGAGGGCCAAGGACAATGTATTGTTTGACCCATTAAAGTATTTCAGTAAAAGCATGAAAATCATCCTTGGAGTTACAGTACCCCACTGTAACCCACTGACATGTAGTCGTCATCTTTGATGTTGATCTTTGATGTGATGGCCTGTTTCATTCATACATACTACAGTAAATCTGTACACCCACATGAATCACAAGTCATTTTTCAAAATAGACAGAAAATGAAAGCAGGTTTGGCTTTTCATCCTCAGTGAACCTGCTCTTAGGAAGCACTCACAGAACCACTATCATCTTCTAAATGACTTCCTTAGACTTGCCTGCATTTATTTAATTGTGTTTCTATCTCCACTGTTGTTAATAAAGTTCCTCCTCCTCTCGATTCTTCCTGTTGTCATTTGTTTCCTCTGCCGCTACCCCAGACTAGGTTAAGAAAAATCTTGTTTCTTAACCATTCTAGTCTTTCACATTCACCCATTTCACACTACATAAACCATGTTAGGACATTCAGACAGTCAAGACTTTCTCTGGAATTCCTCTAAGCTCAAATTTTACATTTTCTTTTCTTTTCCTCTGACTGCATTCACAACATGAACGTGTGACTCAGTGCAAGCGCATGTGAGTGTGCCCGCATAGGTGACTAATCTACCTGCTCTAATGGCACCATTAGGCTTTTTCATTGGGGCCCAAATAGGCTGAAGCTTGCTCTTAATGGAGCCTGTGCGGCTTTAAACCGAAAGCACAGTCCGGTGGCTGAGAAGGACATTTCGCTCCAGCGATAATAAGGCATAACAAGATCTGCAAAGTGTTCAAATGGTAAAATCAATACTAAACTGAAATGTTGCCATGGACACGTGGAAGCTGGCGGAGGAGAGTGGAGAGGCGCCAGGGATCTGGAATATTGGGGATTATTGAGGCTGAGTGTTGCATGATTTTATCTTTTAGAGAATTTAGAAATAGCTGGCCTCCTCAGAAGAAAAAGACCAGAGATACTTAATGAAATTCTAGGATTAAATTGAATCTTTTACCATGTTCTAAGCAATTGTGACACTGTAATTTCAAACATTTTCATGTACTCAATGACAGCCTGGACTTCTCTTACCACCAACCAGTAGTTATATTTGAATTTGAAGTTTATCCAATCTTCTTCAAATTTAGAACCTATTTGGATGAACAAATCATAGTTTTCTCCACTGTTTTCCTACAAAGATTCTTTTTTCAATTTGAATCCAACTATTTCCAACTTTCACTATGCAAATGAATGATGTTCCGTGTCTCCTGCAATGCAAGCTCATCATTCAGCTGGTCGAAGAGCCCCTGTAAGTGGTTCCCACTGGAATCGTGGGTGAAGCAGAGTTAACTTAAACTGCGTAGTGCAATTGAAAACAAATTTAGCCAACCAGTTCCCAGATCATCTCTGTAGTCCTCATGGGGTCTCTCAGTTCAGAGTAAGTGAGGCTCTGGACCTGAGTTGGGCCAGGTCCAGATTATATTGAGTCCACCTGGGTTAAGGCAGGGCACTGCTCCAGGGTTTGTATGTCAATATGTCTAATACCTTGACGACCTGCGTGGATCATTAGATGTGGAGTCGCCCACATCTAATGATGTGAAGAGATCTCGAAATGCTTTGTGGTTCTACATAATAAACGTATAGAGATTAGGGGAAGTGTGTGTTTTGAGCTTTGGACTGATCTTAGATTATTAAAACGAACATACTGTGCTATACAACACGTGATCTGGTGATGAATCATACAAATAGAGATAATGGTGTACACTTTTGGACAGTCTCTCTTTAAGACACTGCGCTGCACCATATGGTAAATACAAAGAGTGATGGATTTAGTTGTGTTAAGGATAAACAAAGGGGGCTTGGGAGCAGTTTGAGCCCTGACCGCTTTCACACCACTGAGCACCTGGAAGTGGGTGTGATTGCTGTATTCTCTGTTACAAAAATGAACAAAAATTGCCAGTAGCAGCCCTTCCTGTTTCTGCTGTTTGAAAAGGGGGGTTTCAGATGCTCTTAGACCCCCTGGTAAGCACTTCAGTGGAAGCACACTGAGGACTTTACATAACCAGTGTCATGTAACAGTTGTGATTGAGTTTTTATGGCTATAGAAATGTAAGCTGACGGTCTACATGTCTTACCTAATGGGTGAAATGTACAGGTGCTGCAGCTGAGAATTACATCTGTATTCTTTTGTCAGTGGGTTACATGCAGCGTCAACAGGCGCACATGGGGTGGCTGAAGAAGTCTGCGTCCACACAGCCCTTAGACACAAATAAGACCCAAATTGCTGTGGAGAGATTAATTGTGTTGACTCAGTCGACGCACAAAGAATTACAAAAGGATAATGAAGAAGCAGTTTCAGTCTGTCAGCCTGGCCGTTGACCAGTTTTAGAGGTGAACGAGAGTCACTGGAGAATGTTGTTTTCTTTTTTCCATGCTTAGAGTGTCAGGTAGTGCGTTAATGAGAAAAGCGTGGATGTCAGAGCCTGAACTCTTAGGCAGTTTCTGACCGTCTCCAAGGAAACAATTAAGACTCTCTCTTCATGGGCAACCATAACCCTCTCTTTCAGCATGCAGGTAATCTAACTGTTTCTCCTCTGTCTATATATCATCTATCAGGCATGTTTCTGAGAATCAGAATACATTGGGCAAAGGACAGTTAATGAGCTCAATACAAGCTTTTGCTTTGCATTTAAGCAACCAGTACAGCAAAATAGAGAAATGAGAAGTGTTGCGTCTGGCTACCAGTGTTCTGGGAGCAGATTCCTGTTCATTTTCTTATAGATGATATGTTAGGTGACTGAGAGGTGAAGCACTTTGAGGCTTTACAGTAAATAACATGGCACTCTCGTGGGCACCCACAGTATAGGAGGCTGACAACTGTGTTCGAAAATATCTGGTTCTTTAATAAAAGTCAGGGGATAAGTTTGTGTAAATAAAAGCTTCAGGAGAGAAGTTAACCATGACTTACAGGGGCAAGTCAGCAGAGCACATCCAATCACAGAGCTTATAATTCTGTTGTGTGCACCACTAATGACCTGCAGCTGACTATTATACTTTGCAGAAACCATCACTTTACGATCACAGTCTGGGTCAACGTCTGATGAATTCAGTGATGGCGACTGGCTTCTGAGATTTCCAAAAAATCTGAAAAACAAAATTGAAATAATTAAAACAAAACAAAATCTTACTGTGTCCCATCTGTGGGTTTATGACATTCCCATCAGCATGCAAACCAGTAGTATCATTATGGGCAGCTTTTACAGACCTGGCTGAAGCAGCCAGTGACTTAATGATGACTTGCACACAGAGCTGCTTTCACTTTGCAGCACCTCAACAACACTACTCAAAAAAATTAAGGGAACACTTAAATCATACATCGGATCTTGATGAAAACTAAATATGCAAGATCAAAATCTTAACTGTACATTGCGTAATTTGTTGAGAACTAACAACGGTCAATGGAAACCAAAATCACCAACCAACTGAGGGCTGGATTCAACATCACAGTGAAAATGAAGGTAAAAAATTTAAACAGGCTGATCCAACTTGAATGAATGTCATCACGGCAACACATAATGTGACTAGTATGTATGCCCTCCATGTGCCTGTATGCACTCCCAACAATGTAATTTGAAAGCATTAATGTGAACATGCTATGAATAATTAATCACTTCGAGAGCATGCCTGATTTGTTTGTACACAAACATTATTTTCTTATTTACAGCACTTTTCTGGTTCTTATTTTTTTAATTGCTGGACCATTATGACATACATTTGGTAAGCCTGTAGACACAATTATGCACACTGTTTTAATTCATAATTCTGACTGTACAGGGAATGATAAAGAAAGTAGGACTCAGCCAAGTTTGCCTTTTTTCTGGAAAAATCCCAGCCCCTGTGTGACTGACATTGGGTTAGTCACTAAGCTTACAGCTAAGCTTAATACTTCTGGACCTTTTTTTGCTACATGTAGTTTTATTTTAGGACTTCAGCCAATCACCTACAGCAAATCCAAGACTGACCACAGCTGAACCAGAGTTAAACCATATGTCAGATTTACTCAAGACTAGTGAGGGACACGACCAACAAAAATGAAAAATTATTGTATAAAAATTTTATGTAGATGCAGTTTTGATAACTGATCATGTTCTGCATCCCCAGTGACAAACACATTGCATTTCCTGTGGCTTCTTCATAAGATATCCCATGTTTTGCCACTTGAACACTTTAAATATGAAGCAGCAGCAGCAAGAAATGTTTTTATCACAGTGTAAAGAAAAGGAACGGTAACCATCGAAGCTGTTGTCAATGAAACTAAAATAGGGCTGAATTGTTTTGTTGTGAATCATCCGCATTCAGGCAGACAATCTCAGTCTAGCGCGGGAACGGCGGTCTTTGCAGCTATCAATAAAAACTACTATGTAGAGTAAATAACTGAATGTAAATACGTTGAGAAAAATACAGTATGAAAACTGTTTTTTCAGGGTTTTATCTTTAAGTACTTGCTCATTATTGATCATTTGTGCATTGTTAAATTCCACCACATTTGTGCTGAGATGCTCTCTTGTGATTAGTGTGTCCAATTTTGAGTGTTTGTTTCGTGATTAATTGCTGTTTTAACATAGTACCTCTAACTCCGTGTCTACAGATAATATGAGATGTAAAAGTTCATTTTCTTTTTCTTTTAAACTTGCACCCTAGGTGGCAAAGCCCAGTATTTGTGCTAGACCTTAGTAACAATAAAAAAGAAATATCAATGAAAAACATGGTGAATATATACAGTACATACATGCATACATAATGTAAAGTGAACTGTTCCACATACATCATCCCTGTTGTCCACCTATTTTTCCGTACATTAGCAAGACAACAGATGTTCTGCTTGGTACCTACTGTCACCTTCGTCTAGATAATGTGACTGTTTCACCTATTCTTAAACAAATCTGCCAACATCTGAGTCACTGCAGCAGCACAGGAATAGCGATCAGCACACAGATTGCTGTCTGGATTTATTTAATGTAATCTGTGCTGTTTCTTTGGGAAACCCGTTTGCCAAGATGAAGTGCTGGACCAGAGCTTTTCAAATTTCCCCTAATACATTTCTGAGAGAAGTCTAGAAACATTTTTATAAATTAATTCTTCACCACAAACTTCGTCCCTGAAATACTTAGACAATGTTGCATTATTATATGTTACATTATATTTTTCTCTCTATAATTTTCTTTAATGTAAACCAATTTGTAACACTTTTAATGATGTAGACTATAAATAATTAATAAATAACTATAGTAACCACCACCAGTGACTAATAGTTGATTGAAGATTGGTAACTGCAACTCTAATTAAGTGATAAAGAAATGATATATGGTTTATATAAACAAACTGGTTTATTACTGTGATTTTACCCCTTGAATGAAGTCACAACAACTCACTCTGTTGATGAAGCAGTATGAGCTAATAATAAGTGGTTAAATTAATCTATTGCACTACATTGTCACGCATCAATTATATTCACTCGTTGGCAACAAAATGTTGAATATTGCTATGAATATTGATTCTAAGGTTAGAAGAAAAGTGTTAAATGGCCTTTATTTTGTTGAGCCAATTGCTGGTTTAACTTTGACCCACTGTATTTACTGGACTCGTGCACTGCACAAATTAATCAAGTTTAATAATATGCTTATTGTTTCGGCTCAGTTATCAGGTAAAAGTGCTACATAACTGCTTCCTGCTTCTAAAAACAAGTTTTTCTGCATAGAGCTGTCAAATTCAATCTCTGTAGCTTTTTGTCTTTGGACTTTGGATTTCCTGACATATCAAGACCTAATTCAAATCAGCACAGATGACAAATATAAAGAAAATAAGACCAGTGTTGTAGAAAAATATATTTTTCTTTTTATTTCACTGCTACTGAGATAGAATAATTTCAGTGAAGCCTCTTTGAAGACAACTCAATTATTCATCCCTATTGGCAAAACTTCATGGAGACTGTTTTTTATTTTTACACAAAGACCATCATGTGATGAGTGGATACATGAAAATGTGCTGCTGACTGTCAAGATTGCTTTTGCTATTCCACACATCACAGTGGGACATGAATACGGCTGCTAGCATCAGGAGAGGCAAAGACAGTCTCCCACCGGCACTGAAATGAAAGATGCAAAGTGACGTTGTCTCAAAATTAAAAGACAAATTGTTAGATTAGTTAGATAAGCCTGTTTAGACAAACCAACGGCGGCACCACGCGCCCGTGATGATGAGCTGTGCGGATAACAACTGAGTGAGCAGACATGACGTCTATCACAGCTGCTGTCATGACTTGAGAGCTTTCTGAGATCTGCCACATTATTTTAATGTGTTGTGTATGTGTGTGTGTGTGCTGATATACGGTTTTATCTAAATGTATGTGCATGCGTGTGTGAGGAGTCTGTGACAGGACTTGCAGAGAGAAAACAGGCCTTCAGTTAATTTTTGGTAATTAATTTTAATTACCAAGCAGGCTGGTGTAGCTCTGATAGCAGATTGAGGATTCATGATTCACTCCAGTGACTCGTCTGTCTCCTCTGCTTCCTCCCTCAACACCTCCTCCTCCTCCTCCTCCTCCTCTCTCCTCTCAACCTGTGGGGTCACGGGGTCGTGGTCGTAGATGAGCACGAAACGTTAGACGGCGCCGTTATACTCCTCTATGATGTGAAGATGTAATCAACCCCTGACAGCTGCTCAGAAAAAGACAAACAGTAGGTTCTTAAATCTTCATTAGTCAACAGTAAATGAGGTTTGTTTTACACTGCAACACACACACACACACACACACACACACACACACACACACACACACACACACACACACACACACACACACACACACACACACACACACACACACACACACACACACACACACACACACACACACACACACACACACACACACACACACACACACACACACACACACACACACAGTGGCTGTGTACCTATCCATTACGCCTCAACTGAGAACCATGGTAATGGTGTCTATTGATTTCCTTTCTCTCCTCGACTAGTCAAGCATGTAGAGTTTGGATGCTGGGTAATGAAATTACCTTCACTATGGAGGATGTCAGGAAAATGTTGCAGCTGCAGAGAGGCCCCTCAGCGAGCGCGCGAGGTACACAGCACCTGTTTGCATCGCCTTAATTCACAGCCCAACGGCACAGCTTCCTGTCTCAATCAACTCTTTTTTCCCTGCTCCCATCAGGGCAGTAATTCATTTATTATTCATCTCATCAGTAGCACTAAATGATGTAAATGACCTTCTCTGAACTGTATGGGAGTCCATTTGGACACTGTCAAACACCATTAGACATTCGGTGCCCGGCTGCTCGAGAGGGTCAACTCTCTTAGCTCAACACTGACAGATAACGCGTGACTGGGCTTTGTGCTCATGAATGGATCAGGGAGCCCATGGCCACGCAGGTAGATTTGTGTGTGTGTGTGTGTGTGTGTGTGTGTGTGTGCGCACACTCACACTCGCCTGCCTCATAAGTGCTTTTAAACATTATCGAAGGTTTTGGATGCAATGTTTAATGGAAAGACGGGGCCAGAAATGACAGAATGGTGTGAGTCAGAACTGAACCCATGACATACAACTTCAGCATGCGCCTGGGACATTTGAGTCAACAGGAAATGTGTGTGTGTGTGTGTATGTATGTGTGTTTGCTCCCCCCTGAGCTCACCGCTCTGAGTCAGTAAACACAATGCCGCCTTTAATTAGCTCTGCGGTTCTAATTGATTAAAATTCCCTGCAGCGCAATTATGCGATTTTCATAGACATGCTTTCCTTTTTCTTTTTCTCTGTCTTTCAACTTTCTGCCTCACTGCATTTGCTTTTTTCCCGCCACCTCTCTGTCTGATTTCAGCATCATTCATACCCTGACAGATTGGATGGACAGGGACGAAACATGTTACTCCTCTGCTGGCCATGGTCCTTGTGCTTCTGCAGCATAACAAAGGTGAAAGGTCAACGGTTGGTCTGTTTGTAGTTGACAGAGAAGCGGATCTCAGTTGGGCTTTCACACACGTATAAAGAAAAATTAAAGGCCAAAACAGCTTTAGTGTTATTTTCAAACATCACACGTAAAAACAGATTTATTAAGAGAAGAGAATAGTCTGGCCAGCTTAATGTCCCCTTGGTCTTCCAATTTTGTATATATGGCATGAATACAGCATAACACAGGATTGTTGTTTATGGATCAGATTATCCATAAACATTTAGCATTCCTGCTCTCTATCACAGCATGTTTTAAACAATATGTTGCTAACAAGGTGAATGTTAACCATTTGTTACATGTGATCCATTCATTTTTATTTGAGGAGCAAACACAAGCAGCTCAAGCACAGCAGAACAAAAAAATCAACAACAACTGAAGTAGTGATTTGAGAAGTTTCCATGAATGTTTTGACGGGGCATGTACTGTATTTTGGCTGGATTGTTCCTTTACAGGCAGCAGCTGGGATAAAGTTAAATTGTACAACTAGACTGTTATTCCCTTTGGAATCGCAACCAAAAGTAAGAAACATAAACCAAAAGAGAGGTAATACAGTCACGCTGAAGCTGTGATTGCAAATTGGATGTAGATCAAATCTTTGCATTTCCCATTGTAGCTATTTGTCATATTTTGGAATGATAATAAGTTTAGGTTGTAACTAATATTGGATGGTTTGCAATCCCATGATTTTATTAACAGACAAAAATGTATTCCATATGCTTATAATTATTCCTTGTTATGACAGATTAGCTGAGAAGAAACAGTCTCAAAGTTCTCACTGGAGTGTGAGTTCGATTTTTGTATTTCTCTTTAAAAACCTTTATCTTCTCCTGAAACCTGCGCTAACATGTTTTTTTTTTTTTTATAGCAGATAAAAACAATACATTCCGATTGAATCACCGCAATCAGGGGATTTGCTGGAAGGTGCAACGTAAATCTGTGCAAATTTTCCTGTTGGATTCAACTTTGGTGAACTTGGTGAGCCAGTGAGTATACCCAGCAAGCCATCTCGTCTGTCTCGTTGCCAAAAATGAGTTAAAAATGGAGGAAATCATTGTAGCTTATTGTCAGTGCTGCACTGTTTGCTTTTATTGAATCTCTTGTGTTGCAGTATAAACTATTCCATAACAGAGATTATTTTGCAGACAGTTATGAGACACAAGTTGAAAGAACTGTGTGATCGTATTGTCCCATTAGAGACCGAACTAACATGCTTGTTAACTGACACTCTGTTGTGGCCGTGTATCGACTGCAGGCTGCCAGCGCAGATATAACACGTCAACAAGGCACTCTGGCTTCAGCACGGATGAAGCCCGTATGAACCCTTTGTGTGTGTGTAATCATATGTGTCAAAGAGCCACCTCATCATGATTCTGTGAGGTATATGCATGTGCCCAGCAGCGTGGCCCCTCGCCGGCCTGGCATTATTGGGAGGAAAAAAGGCCCATGATGAGAAACCATTTTACTCCATTGAAATAACACTCAGGAAAATTACTCTTTGAACTTGACTACAGGCTTAAGAGCCTCATCATAGAGTCATTGCAGCCAGAATGGCAGAGTAGCAATAAAAAATCCTCACACATGTCGAGACAGCTCATGAATAACAATGAGGAGCAGGACACAATCAGGGTGACAGAGTCTTAAACAATGGGGAGAGGAAGGAAGTCTTTATGTGACTCCTTCATTTGTCTTTTCTGTCCCTCATACATGTACACAGCTCCCTCTTGGCTCAACGTAAAGGTCAAGAGGTGAGGATTAGTGCTGCACCTTGTGGGATTGCAACATCTTAGATCTGGTTTCTTTTAAATTTCAAAATAATAAAACCAGATGAATAAATACAATAAAACTTTAAAAATAACATGCATTAATAATAGGGCTAATACAGTATGCAGGGCAAATAGAACACTATATCAGTATTTCATGACGCTGATCTCTGCAAGACCAGGTTTAGCATTTTTAGACATGCTCCTTCATTGCCCCCTCAATGATTTCAATTTCAATTGACAAAAACAGTGATTTTCCCTTGCAGAGCATAAGAGCTGCTGCGGCCTATATATTGTTTGTTTGTGTTATTGCGTGTCACACAAGTATCATGTTGAATCTGAACTGACCCTTTTAAAACCCAAAGTCACACGATACCGCAAATAAACGAACAGATCTAGACAGCAGAGGGTCAGAAACCAATGTTTAAAATGACTGTTTTTGTCGAGTCAGGTGGCTTTGAACCGAGAGATATAACGGTTTCTGTTCAAACAAAAAGGATCTTAGAGGTCTATCTCTGTGGGGATCCTTTCTGTAATTTTGTCAGACACTTCGCATAACAATCGGAACCTATCAGTGGCAAACTGAAGCACTTTTTGTAGACGTACGTGATTAATGTTGACATGAATGTCTTTATGAGACATTTCACTTAGTAGAAAAAGGGATCACCAAAGTACTACATTTCTATTCTATTCTATATTATTTGAGATATTTTAGCTGGGACCAAAGTTGTGGACAACTGACTGACGGGCTGACATTTAAATTAATATGCAATCCCATGCATATGCAGTCCATTAATTTATTCTATTTGTAATGTCAAATACATAAATACCCAGTTCCAAAGGTCCAAAGTCACAGGCACACTCTCAGCATCACATCATCTGCCATGTGTGATATAAGTGACAGATGAGATTAGTGAGGTATAACCCAGACAATTACCAAATTCTTCTGCAAATGTCTTTGATGATTAATGAGAAGCTATGAAGGGCAGCACCGCACAATTGTCCAGCAATGACATAGAGGAAATTAAAATGGTCTTTGACAACTGAGCTCCCTGACCACTCCCCTCTGAAGCCCTTTTAACAGACTTTTGGATCTGCTTCAACAAAAAGCAGCCCTTTCATACACCGGTTCTAAAACATTTCGATAAAATCTTGTGATTTGCTAATCTAAATAATGTTTTTGTCTGTGTTCGTTCCAAGGGAGTAATTCTAAACACTTAGCTACTATTATGGAAAAAGCCCCATGCTTTCTCTCCATGATCAGTGAAGGATGTTAAGAGATGTTTGGGAGAAGACATGCAGATGCTAACGACAGGTGTTTATGTACAGTATCTGCCCTGGATGAACTTGTTTTAGGTCAGATTTAGGGGGTGGCTAATCTCTGTATCAATCTGCATACAGAAACAAAGCTGGGCCAGCCGTATCCTAGCATGCCTAAGTTCATATTTTTCTGGCCAAAACTAACTGATTCTGCACGTAGTCAGGAATAACTCAGGCACAGCTTGACATTTGGCATAGGGAGAAAAGATATTGGATTTATAATTGAATTAGTGTGAGGAGGGAAAAAAAAAGTTTTAAGGAACTATTTTCTTGTAACATAATGATTTAGTGCAGCTTTTGCCCCATTTTCATTTGAGATTAAAAAAAAAAAATCACTTCAGTACTTTATTAAGAATCGCCTCTAGACGTCTTTGTGGTTTCACATGACCAAAATGTAATGTTATCAAATCAAAGGTCAGATTATGTTTAACACTTGTTTATTGTTCATTCTTGACTTTTTACCCCATATGTTTCACATTTGGGCTATTATGATATTTTAATCTATTTAGATTTTATTTATTACATGGCCAAAAGAAAGTGGACACCTCAACATTAACTGCTTATGTTCTCCTTCTGGGATTTTGGAGACTGGCTGCAGGGATTTGGTCCTGTTTAGCCCGTTTGGGGAGAAAGTTTGATGAGGAGGGAATTGACATTGTGCAGAGTGGTATGCACACATATATAGCCACGTTGAATATAAGCTTTATAAACTTTTTGTAAAGATATTTTTTAAACATCCCATTCAGTCAAGATTTCAGGCATGTAAAATGCTCTGCTTTCAATAATAATTTGTCTGATGTGATTTTTGTACAAAAAAAGTTTTACCTTTTTGAAGAGTTTAAATGGCTTCATACAAAAACCCATGATCAATGAGTGTGCAATTATTCATTTCAAATGCTGGACGCAAGCTGAAAAATTGAGTGAAGCAGGCGAAATCTTTTGTGCTCTGCAGTTTCCACATCTTAGTTGTATAAATTTCATACTGGGCCACTATTGGCTGGTTGTGATGTCACAAATCCTGCTAGGTGGCTTTAAAGCAAAGAACAAATTAGTTTAAGAACAAAGAACAAAAAAGGGGCTATAAATACTTTACCCCCTAGTTAAAGGTTAATGGGCTGCAAAGTCCAACTTCTCTTAAAAAGTATTAAAGTACTTTTTTTTTTCTTGTCTTGGTATTTCATGTGTCAGCAGATGGCGAGCCCCGAGGGAGCACAGTGTGCTCCTCTGAACGACCTGTAGCATTTCCTAACAGCTTCATTTAGTTCCAGGCATGGTGTCTGGCTGGGTGCCTTAACCTGGCTGGGCCCTTTAGGGCTGCCAAGACCCACAGCACCAGCCTTATTATTCCCCTCTTGCTCCGACTGTGTAATTTGATCAAGTTATTCATAACATTTCAGCTGACGCCTCTCCCTAGAGTTAGCGTGACATTGCTATTTGCAGAGGATAAATGCATTATAAGATGGCCCACTGCTAGGAAATTGAGCATTAATATTTGCTCTTGATGTGATGTATATAAACAGACAGATTTGCAGGCTCTTGGCTCCTCTATTGACAACCCACGGGGGAAGGTGGCTGAAAATTTGGGGCCGATTTGAGAGACGGGAGATAGGATAATAATAATAACAATTCATGTTTGTGTTTTTATCTGCTGGGAAGCCTGCTGCTTCCCGTCTCGGCAGTTTGCTTCTAGGTGAGGTGGTTGGCAGCTATCAGCGGGGTCCCAGTGGCACATCAGTCGTCACATTGGGCTAATTTCACTCAGAAAGCATGCAGATGCAGCCAGAGAGGGAAAATGCAGATGAAAGCAGTGGTAGAAGAACGGACCACTGGGACCGTCCCTGGAATTCAGTCGGCCTGGTTTAATCGATGCAGCCATTTCCCTCAGAACACCAAAACCTGCGAGGCGCTTAAAGCATTTTTTCTCTGAGGGGAGAATCCCTCTTTCAAGGCTTCCAATCTCTCTGTGAATCCATTCAAATACAACAATAAAAGCCATAATACGTCCCACATACATAACAGCCCTCCCACAGGCCTATGAGGAATAGAAATGGTTCAGTCCTTGGGGCCTACACACCAGTGTTGCTTGCTGCAATCTACATTTTCCATTTAACACCGCCTCCTGCAATGGGGTTTGTCAAAAGGTCACTGTGTTCGGTTGGCCTTGCAGTGTAAATAACACTGTTTGACACTGGGGTCTATGCTGGAGGGATGCAGACTAAAGTGTGTAGCTCCAAGGTGAAAACCAGCCTGAACTAACTTTCCATCTCTAAACATGAAGAGTGGAAAGAATTTGTTTGGATTAGTTTTATTATTGTGCTGTCAATAAGGAATTTAACTCTGTTGATTTGTGCCTTTCCGGAATTCAAATTTGACAAGTTCATCTTGAATTTGTGGCCCAGAAACGCAAGTAGAGTCAAATTAAAAGAAAATAAACTACTTGATAATAGTCATTTTAAGCAAAAATGCTAAACATACGTTGGTTAAAGCTTCTCAAATGTGAGGATTTGCTGATTTTCTTTTTTATATATGATGACAAACTGAATATTGTTGAGTTTTTGACTGTTGGTCAAATAAAACTAATACTATTATTATTATTATACTCACTATTTGCTGACGTTTTATAGACAAATTGATGAATCCAGACAATAATCAGCAGGTCAATCAATCATGAAATGAATGCTAACGTAATGAATGAATAAAGTTAAGTCCAAAAAAAGTAATTTGCATTTTCTATATTGTTTCTCAGAGGTTGAAAGCCACATATCTGCCGTGATCAGGCCAGCTGGATTTTTGTCCTCTGAAGAAGGAGGCCACTAACGCTTCATATCCTGTGCAGATCTTCACCTGCTGTGCTGACATTCATACTTGTTCATGCTGCATGTCTTTTCACTGGCCTTGGTTTAACCTTGTGTTTATTTCTTTTTAAGTATATGAAGATCTATTATATGTCCTCAGATACGTGCCATGTAAACTCCCACCAAACCCTTAGGGACTGAACAAAAATAATCATGGCAAGGTGAGGAGGTCAGAAATGAGTGTCTTGGACTTTTTCTTTTGGCTTAGGATGCTTCTAATCAGTGGTGGAAAATGACTAAGTACAACTGTTAGGTACTTTTTTTTTTACTTGAGTATGTCCATTTTACTATTATACTGTACTCTTTACTATTTACTAAATTTATTTGATATCTTTGGTTACTTAGTAGAGAATCAACAAAAAAAAGAGGATGTAGTAAGTTAAGATAAGCAGTTTGTCACTAGATGCTCAGTAGTTTAGTAGTTTCTTCTTTACCAGCTGCAACATTAACTACATATCAAAGCATCGATAATTATGATACAATAAAGTAATATTCATTACTCTGAAAAGGGCCATTCTGAATGTATGTTTTGATCCTGATTTGTACTTTTACTTTAATGTCAAATACGAGGCTTTTATTTGTATTCTCAGTATTTCCTTACGGTGGTATTTCTACTTTTACAGAAAAGTTCAGAGTACTTTTCCACTACTGTTTCTCATTCTACTTTTCTTGGCAGAGCTTCCACTTATGCCACAGTTCATAAAGGTGCACCACTTGTGTTTCTGTATCAGAGTTTTACTAATATGTACATGGGTGGTGCATATAAGAAGATCCTTTGAGATATTATTGTAAGATGATTGAACAAGAACTAACCTCACACTATTGTATTATTGTGTTTTAAGGAGGGTGTTGCAAGTCTAAATCAAGAGGAGGATTCAAAGAAAACATCAGTTACTCTGAGGAAGGCCTGGAAACACGCCACCCCAATAGTGTTTGCACAATCCCTTACTGCTTATCCCAACATAGTCATATTAAATGTTATGATATTGGATGACATGTTAGTGTTTTACTGTTATGTTACGAGTTACACTGTGTTTAGAGATAGTAGTTCAGCTAAGGTAAAATGCTGTCAGATTTCCAGAATGAACATTTTGTAAGGTTAGAAGTTGTGAAGCCTGTCAGTCACTCCAGCTACCTATCGCAGTGATTTGTGTAGGACTCTGTACCTGTGATTGGCAAACAGTCTCCTCAGTGAGCGAGGCTGCAACATATTTAGAACAGAGAATACATTTGGATACAAGTGGAAACAAAGGTGGACAGAAATGTCAACTACAATCATCCATGTTCTTGTGAAACTGTGCACAACTACAGCTGAAGTTGAGTTGCAGGGGATTACCTATGCAAGAATGTTTCAGGGGACAGCATCCCCTTGTCAAAACATGTTCCACCTGGCTATAAAGAAACACATTTACTGTGCAGTTCACTAGACTGTGGTGTATTATAAGTGCCCTTTATAACTGTAATCATTCAATGTCACCTCTGACTTATTTCCAGGTAACATGACAAGGATGGAAGGTTGGCACGTCACAGCCTCTGGCGGGCAGAGCCGTCTAGGTAGGACAATAGATAGATCTGCCTATCTCTTGTTGGAAGCTAGAAAAGAAAATATTTTGTTTTTGTGTGTTTTTTGTTCAGTGTTGGCTGGGGACTTGTTGGATGCCATCTCTTTTGTCACTGTCACTCTCTACTGCCTGAGTAATAAAAGCAAAATAGTCACAAAAAGAATCTAAAGAAAGAGTGGTATGTTTCGCGGCTCTTTGCTTGATTGACAGGTGTTACAAGCTTAAACACTCGGCCATGGCAGTTGCCATAGCTCCATCCATCAACCGTTCCACCCATTTTATTTATTTATTTTTATTTTATTGCGTATCATGGTGGCAGCAGGATAAACAAAACAGCAGAGTTAACCTCCAGCTCCTCTTGAGGGACCCCAGGAACAGGTAAAATTCAAAATGCCATCAGCATCTTCTGGGTCTGCACCGGGGTGACTTCCACATTGGATATGAATGGGATTAGATGTTCAAACCACCTCAACAGAGTCCTTTCAACAAGAAGGAGCAAGAAGCAGTTCTATTTTGAGCTAATTTCAGATGCTCGGGCTCCTCAGCCTTTCCCTTAGGGTGAGCCAAGACACCGTATAAACGAAACTCATTTCGGCCTCTTCTATCTGCAGTCTCATTCTTTTGTTCATTGCCCAGAGGTCTTGACAACAGGTGAGAGCTGGAACATATATTTACTGGTAAATCAAGAGCTTCACCTTTGTGCATAGCCCACCCTTCACCACGACCATACAATGCTCGCACTACTCACAAAGAAGGTCCTTGAACGTATTCCCGTAGGGCATCTCAACTGTACTGCACACATTCGGATTCTCAAACTCCATCTACAGTCTACTACTACTACAGTCTTTTGTGCCTGTATCTAGCGGATACAGTTCAGCAACTGTAATCCCACAATAATACAAACGGAATAATGTAGTAAGTGTACTTTTTTTGTTCTGTATTTAGCAGTTTGTCATTGTTCAATATCATCATTATAATCAGTTTCTTTTTTGTGAACTCTTTGTGACACCAGAGATCATAAATATACATATAAGAAGCAGTCAGTCACCAGAATTTTATGTCCCAACTTGGGTCTTGATAATGCATTAAAGATGACAATTGCCAAAAGGCAACAATGCATTATTTTTTCCATCAGTCCAGGCCAAACGATCTGAACTGCAATCATTATGTGCTTCCTCTGATGATCATAAATGCCATTCCCCGGAGAGGTGAAAATCAAGAGCCACACTGTAGTGGACACTGTACAAAGGTCTAACAGCAGGAGGTGATATGTCAGCTCTTGGTTAGAGAAATAGGACTTTCCAGGAAGAGGAAATTAGGAGATTAGAGAGAAGAAGAAAATAAGGAGGAGAGATAGGTATCGGATGTTTGAAAGAGCATGATTGGGACTCAGAAAAGGGGATGATCAGGGGGGCGGGAGAAGGTTGAGAGGGGTTAGTGTGTGTCAGGAGGCAGGATGTAAAGACAAATAGAGGCATGGGCAGTTAGAAAGAAAATGGCTGAAGAGGGAGAAAAGGGCTTCAGGGAGAAATTACAGAGATGGAGGCCAGAGCAGGAAGAGTCAAGCAGAGAGCATAATTTGTGAGACAGAAATGGACCACGGACCACTGTGGAGCTTTCTTCGTCCTGTTTGCGTCACAGTGAGCTCTCATAGCGCCAACATGTGTACAGCTACTGCTAGTCCAGATGCAGAAATGTCAAAGAAAGTGAATTACATGACACATCGCCTGTCAAAGTGCGTAGACGGAGACTGTTATCCAGAGCAGTCCAATGGTAGCTTGCGTTTCCTGACTTTCCCCACAGGCAGGAAAATGACCTGAAATTACAGTGAGCTGACCAGCAGGCCTTGAAGTAATTGGCACATAGCAATGCTTTCAACCACTCTGCTTTATTAAATCGAACGCTAATGTAACATTACATTGGCTGTTGCCATTAGGCCAGTCCAGCAACGCTGCCTTTTGCTTTCAATACTAATGGCTCAGTTGCTCATTGGTTTGACACATCTGCCCATAAATACGGTGCTCCATGTTGCTCTCATTACGTTGCCCTGGTCTTCACAGTCGTGTAGGATCTAATGGGTCGAAGTGAAGTGTTATTTAAGTGTTGTTACCGCTCATCAGATGGCAGCTGCATCCCTAACAATCACTTTAATACGTCCCACTTGCCCTCTCGCCTGGTTATTCTGTGAAGTTTCCATAAACAAGCAGAAGTGAAGTCAGGGAGGTGAAAGTCTGCTGCTGGCGATGTTCTGTGGCAGGGGAGACATTTTCTTGATGTGAGGCTCAGCCTTTGTGGTGATGCCTGTGAATTCTCCATATTATACAAAGTCTCAACGACAGAATTTATACAGGTGATGAGTGGCCACAACCTCATGCAGCATTTTGGGGCACCGAGGGAGCCTGTTTGTCACAAAGGGCAAACTTGTCAAAGCGTTTGTTTGAAAGACAGTGAGTCCTTCTGAAGTGTCATTGCACCACAACCACAGAGTGAACAAAACAGCTAAATATGTTTAGAAGGGACACTGAGTACAGAGTAGGGGTTGCTGTGGTAGCAACCAAATAACCCCCCCCCCCCCCTTTCTCTAGCATAGAGCTAGATAACTTTTGAACCATATATGACATAAATATTATGTCCAAAGTACATTGTGATTAAATAGTGATTAATACTGATTAGACAAGGATCTCACACAGTTTTAGTAGTTTAGATTAATAGTTTTGATTAGTGTGGCCAAACAAATATGCACCAGCTTTTCCAGAAATTGCTCTAACTCAAGGCATTAGATGACGTGCCAGCTTATGAGGTATTAGCTTATAAATCATCTTCAATCAACCTATTTTTTCTTATCTTGTAAACAGAACAGTTTTCTAGATTCTAACCTTTATTTTAACAGCATTACCATGACCACATTAACAGCATTCAGCAGGCTCTATGGGGTCCTCTGGACAGAATTCTTTACAGCTGGTCAAAAGCAGCTACCCAGTAAGATCCTTTGCACATATACTATGTGTGTGGGTTTACAAGTGAGATTCCACTGCAGTAATGACTTGTTTACTTCCTTCTATGACAAAAATTAATCAATAATGTTTTCTACCGTGTTGTGTAGCGCTGAAAACTAGCTCCATACTGACTTCTTATGGACACACACACACACACACACACACACAAACCAAAACAAGACAAATACATCGAATGTCTTCATTGAAAGTACTTGCTGATTCGTAGAATGTGCTAATAGCTTAGGTGAATAGTAGGTATAAAGTTATGTTCTTTAATTGTCATTAAATCCATATTATTTCATACTTAATTCATGTTTTTTTAAAGCTATAATCTTCTCCTCAGTTTCCCCCTGAACACAGTGGCAGGAAATGATGTGTCACTTTCTTGCTCTCACATTTTTCCCCTGGGCAACATTAAACTTTCATTACATGTAATAAGTAGTGATTTCAAAGGGTAATGTCATGTAGAGTAAAATAAAAGAAAAATGGGAAGCCTTTGTGCTGAAACATCTTATCTCTCCTTGGACAACAGTGATCCCCACTTGATCTTAGTTTAGTCGGTCAAGCGTGCAGCAAAAACAACAGGGAGGAGAGCCATTGATCAGCACCCAGAAGTCTGTGTGCCATGCCAGGCGCTCTGTAAAAGGACAGTAACTAATATATCCTAATGTCCTGGCAATGGCTCTGATAGATAGGGTTCCATCCCCTAGATAACCACCTCACTGCAGAATCTGTTACAAGAAGAACAATGAAAATATGAACTCTCTATATGACAGCCGATAAACAAGAACAGCTGAGGCTGGCGGGAATGTATTTGGTCATAAACTAGAGTAGTGGAAAAAAAATCAACATTTTGGCTTGATGGTGGAGCTGGATGAAATGTCAGAGGATCAAAAAAGTTAGGATGTTTCATCCATAGAACTGAAAGAGAAAAGTGATATCCAGAAAATGGCAGAAAAGACAGAGAGAGAGCTGCACGGAACTGTGAGCAGCAGTGAGGACATCAGTGGAGCTGAAAACACGCTCCTGCCCCGGCCAGGAGCCCACAGCTGGGAAACAGCAGATATCCAACCCTGAAAATAGGAGAAACTTTCCGCCGAGGGCCCAGCACAGGACCCAGTGTGGATTTGTTGGCTCTGGTAAGTTTAGCTCGATATGGCTTCCTCTGGGGATAAGGTCCCCAGAGGAAAAGAGCCCCAAAAGTCCTTGGTAAAGACAAGCTAGCCTAGCCACCATGCTAAAAGCAAGCCAAGGTAGACAAGCAGCAGTGGAGAGTCAGCTATTAAGTCATATAATTAAGAATACAGACATCCAGTGATGTACTCACTGGATGATGATACAGAGATCCAGTTAAAATACAGAGTATCTAAAAGTGTATAAATTATGGCTTAAAACTGTATAAAATGTCAATTTATGAGTGTCTGACCAACCTAGACCAACTACGTATTCTGAAATAATTCAGTAAAAGCCAAAACAGTCAACACGTGGCGCTAGAGGAAAGGTCACAGGATAACCTAAATGAATATCCAGTCTGGATCAAAGGACTGACAAGTTAAAAGTATTGTTACTTTATTATTATACTGACTCAAGTAACAAAAGTTCTCTGCCTATTTGAATAAGAATGCAAGCTTGTTAGATTCAAACAGATCCAAAACAGATAATAAGAAGTCTGAGGTGCATGTTAATTGTCATTTTATTCGACCAGATAAATGACAAAATAAGCGCTACTAAACAGTGTTTGATCTCTTAAAACAAAATATCCAGACAAAATATATAATATAATATAATATAGATATGACTTAGTGGAGAGGCTTGGACAAAGTGTGCGTCTTACACACGGGAGCTATGTTGGGAAGCGGCAGCCTTTATTCTTAACAAACTGCTGCTCCACTCTCTGTAGCGCTCTCTGTCCTTGCTTCACTACACACTCGCCACATGCACACCCTACGCCTTAAATCTATCAGTAAAAGCAGCAAGAAGTAGTGCAGCCAGATGTAGTGAAGTAGAACAACAAATATTTTATTGCAAATGTACTTGAGGCTAAAGTGTTGACTCTCCTAAGCACTACTTCACTAAGAAAAATACTCAAGTACATACGTATAACGGAGTAAATGTAATGTGTTACTACCCACCACTAACTACAGCCATGATGGTAGAATGGCTAAAATCAATTGTAAGGCAGCAACAAAATAGTGACAAAAAACATGACTAATTTCAGCAGAGAAATAAAAGTTACTAGAAACCATGTAATATTCACAGAAGCCACAGGACTTCTTTCTTTCTCTGACTGGACTGCTGGAAGCTCAGTGGTGACTTGTGGCTGAAGGTATATTACTGGAATAGTGGTGATTAAAATGAATGGTAACGATGAAATTAATTAATTATGGCTGGATGCAGAAAACACAAAAACTGTGTGACTTTTTGCAGATAATACATTTTTGGCATTGCTTTAAGGATGTTTAGCAAATGTTGGATGCAAGCGGCTTCCTTCTGTTTCCAGTCTTTGTGCTAAACCAAGCTAAACACATGATGGACCTACGTATTTCTTTACTTGACATACAGATGAACTGATGCACCAACCTTCGCATTATCATTGCTGTGTATTTGGAGGTTCTATTCTACTGAATCTCCCTCTTTGTCTCCATACACTCACACTATAATCGCCACATAATCTACAGACTAGATTAGATTTCACTGCTGTTGGGAAAGTCTCTCATATTAGTCTTTCTTTTCAGCAATAAAAAAAAAATCCTTTTCACTCCCCACTGGGTTTTGTATTTTTCAAACTATTCTTCAGATGTCAAAGGTTGTTTTGACGTCTAAAAAGGTCATGAAATACACTTTTCTTTTGTTTGTTCTTTTAACATGATTTTTACCTACGTGGAGACAGTGGACACTGCAGTGGTTTTGCCAGCAGTGATTTCCCCTGTGCTTTCAGACCCACAGGAAATGATGGGACTTGACAGCTGCATCCCGCTGTTTGATTTAATCAACTCAGTGTTTCTATGTTTCATATTGATTCACATAGCTGACCCATAAAGGTTAATAAAAGAACTCTGATCCTGACAGTGATGCCAGAAAAATGTCTGCACTTTTAACAGATTATTACTGTCCGGTGCACCGATCATAGAGGACACTGATAGCTGTCTTACTTTAAACATGGAAATGAAACTTTAGTAGTTTATTAAAATTCAAAAAGTAAGCCATTACAACCGTCTATCTATAGCGATATTCAACCTTTAATGTTGTATTCAAGAAATCACAAAGCCATTACTTTTTTATTCATTTCATCCTGCAGAAACTTAAAACCTCTATTAAAACGGTGACAGTGGATTGTTTCATTTCTGCCACTTTCCTTGTCATTGACCCTCTTTCATGAAACTTCTTTACACACACACAGGTCTTAAGTTGTCATAATTATCATAATAATCATTAATATTAAGATCAATAATTCTAAAACCCTCCCAGGAGCATGATAATTTCAGCATGTCATTGTTTCAGTTTTTGTTCAGTTCTGTGGAGCTGATCAACGCCCTACCTTATTATTCATCATGCATTAACCGCATTAGCCAATAATGTATCACAGAAAACGGACGCTGAGTCGGCCATTATTAATTTGTTTTGCTGAAACCTTGAGAGACAGCTACTGTTGCCACTCACAACCTCTTCTCAAAACAAAATGGTGTTTCTTTCTTTTTCTTCATCTCCCAACTGTGCATTTGCACCACCAATTTGAAGCTACCACTTGTGCATAAAAATGTGAAGAGCTCTGACTGTCTGCTCTGGGCTACTGTACAAATAAGGTGGTGCAACAAGGCAGACTTCATGGAGGAGGGCCAGCTCCCTATGTAGATAAAGAGGGATCATTCTAAGCTGACAAAAACACAGAGTCTTAGTCTCAGGTGATTATACACTACTGAAAACATAATTATGAATATTGTATTGCATCACTGCCAATAGATGTCCCTAAATCCTACACACTGCACATTTAAGTGTATTGTTAAGCTTTTTCATTATTAAAAGGAAGAAAAAAAATCTCTGAAATAATTCTTTTAGTCTGGTGGTGTACCACAGGGAAAAAGAGACAAAGTAAATAGACTTTAATAATATAACAGAAAAAAAGTGAAATTAAATTTGATCCATTTTGATGAACCATAAGGAGGCTGCAAGGATGTCAGCCAGAGCAAAATACCTACACAGAGTAAGGCAGGTCCTGTAAAGTCAGCTGAATGGGAAGAACAAGGTCTTAGCCATCAACATGTTGATGACCCTGCCGGTCATCAGATACCCTGCTATGTATAATAAGATGGCCAAAGGAGGAGACAGAAGCTCCTCATAATTCATGGAGGGTTTCATCCCATCCAGCACCCTGAGACTGTGCACTAAGCGGAGCACAAGAGGCCAAAGTGAGTGTTAAAGCCACTGTCCAGGATTAAACAACCAAGATCTGGAAATACATGAGGAAGGCCTTAGGCAGCAGAAATATGATAATACAGAATAGGAGGCTGATATCAAGAAATCCTACCAGTGGCTGGAAAAGGCTGAGTTAAAAGACAGCACAGAAGCACCAATCATGGCAGCACAGGAGCAGGCACTTAGTACAAGATCAGTAGAAGCGAGGGTCTACCACACCAGACAGGACTCCAGGTGCAGGCTGTGCAAAGATGCTCCTGAAACAGTTTAGCACACAACAGCAGGGTGTAAGATGCAGGCAGGAACAGCAGACATGGGACGCCATAACCGAGTGGCTGAACATCTACACTGAGTATGTGCTGGAAGTCCCACAGTCAGGATGGAAGACTGAAGTGGTGGAGAATGACCGAGCTGAGATCCTGTGGGACTTCCAGATCCAGACTGACAAACGGGTGATGACTAACCTACCGGACATCATATTGATTGACAAACAAAAGACAGATAGATGTTGCAATCCTGAGTGAGAGCAACATCAGGCTGAAGGAACATGAGAAAACTTCCATTATTCACAGAGCTGATATGTATGTTTTAGTAGGCAAGAGTAACTTCAGTTGGAGCACAGAGGATACACCATGATCAAGCATGCGTGACATGAAAAGCTCTGACAGATTAAAGTGGCGATGTTCAGCAGCCAAAACTTGTTACAGTGGAATAATGGCTTTAATACCTCATTTAAACACCACTGTGGTTAAAAAAAAAAAAAAAAAAGAAAAAACAACATTTTCTTTTCATCTAAAAAAAAATAAACTGAGGATAAATTAGACCTTTTGCACTTGACAGTGTAAAAGAGCCAATTAAATTAATTGGCTGTTTGTTTCACACCTCTCCCCCATTTTCACAAGATAGAAGGTGGCGGAGTGTCACAGACTGTTACCTCTAAACATGCTCAGCTTCATATTTGTCTAATTGGACATTCCTGGGGACCTTTGAATACAATGCAGATGTGTTATTCTTCTTTGTCTGATATAAATGTCTCTCACAGTAGCTATTATTATAAAAAATGCTCTGGCTCTTTGTGTTTCTTGCTCTTTGATCCCTCTGTTGTTTTATTGGCTGATAACTAATTAAAGAAACGGGTTTCTGTGGCACATGCTGAGGGATTTGATTGTCGCCTGAGTGGCTGTATTTCTGACGTTTTATGACAATGTCATCTGACAAAATGCATTACAAAAAAAAAAGAATAATGTCCTTTGTTTACTTTTCAGCGACTGCTGTCTCAAGTTGACATTGTTTGTCTCAGTCATATGTTTTATTCAGCTTCCGAGCCTCTCTTGTATTGACTTTTGTGCAAATTGCAATTCCCCTTTTGTTTTATGCTACTGTATGTTTTCACTTAGAAGACAAAAACGTGTTTGTTTGCATCATTACGTAGATAAAAAAAGGTCGCAGCTCAAATAGAAACATCAGAGAGAAATCTGACAGTCTTTGAGTTTTGTTTTCCGCGCTCAGAGTGGAGTGACAACCTTCTTTGTGCTGAATTGTCACTGTAGAGCAGGAGAAGAATGTCAGAGGATTTAGTATGAATGAGACACATATGTAGAGCATGTCATAACACAGAGCTGGGCATAGGAGTCTTTTCCTTTGTCTGCTTTGAATCTAAAGTAGTGTGGTGGACAGGATGATTAAGCAATATGTACAGCAAAAACAGCATTTATATAATTTAAAGAAATGCTTTGTGCTTTTTGACTGAAGCTTCTGTTGCTTCAGATGCTTTCAGAATGAACACAAAGTTAATTTTTTAAGTTTCGTGTATTTTTAGATAGAGATAGTCTTTGTTAGCTGCGCATGTTAAGTCTCATCAAGTTTGTTAAGTTTAGTTCATGTGTTTCTGCCTGTTTTATTGTGGCGTTCAACTTTTCCCTCTCGTTTCAGGTCTATTGACTTCCTTGTGTGTTTCCTGCTCCTGTGATAGTCTGCCCCGCCCTGATCGTTTCCGCCTGTGCCCCCCTCCCTGGTGTAGGTATTGTCTGTGTTTTCTGCTGTCCTGTTCCAGATCGTCTTGTACCCCTGTGTCGAGCGTTCCAGTGTCTTCACTCAGTTTTAGTGAGTTTCTTGTAGGAAGTGTTTTTCAGTCTCGTCAGGTTAGTATCTATTTGTAAGCATTGTTTTTGGTGCCTTGTCCTTGTTGTATCTTATGCAACATTAAAGTGCATCTTTTTCAGTCTGTTTTGCCTTGTATTGAGCTTTTGAGCCATTAGTTGTAACTGTCAGAAAACACCCAAAGACTTTGTATGTGTGTGATGACTCCGACTGACTCGAAATATAACCAGGTTTTCCAATATTTTAGTTTATTTTTCTCCAGATCTCCTCATCATTCTCCTGTTGTCCTTGAACATTCCTGTGTATGGGAGATTTGAAATGCCTATGATAAAAACAGTGTTCTAAGTATTTTATATTTATATATGCATTTAAAGTTTCATAATTAGATGAGAACACCCTCCTCCATTAAATCAGTGTTAACTAACACTACACTACTATGTGTGTTAGCATCTGTCAGCACTTAATGAGGTGCTGGATTGTTAATTCAACAGTCAATGCATACACGAAAAACAAACAATTTGTCTTATATTTCTTCTAATGGTTTGTTTTTAAGTAAACATTTTACATGTTCAGGTCTAGGTAAAAAAGGCAAGCCAGCATATAACATAACAAAGGTGATATTATAATTTAGTGGTAGACAAAATAGACTGGGCGGGGAAAAAACTTGGAAAATGAGAACATTAAAATTAATATACTTCTGTAGGTGAATTATAGCAAAAACCAGCCTATTACTAAAGACACATTAAGAGTCAAGTGCTGGAATTTGATGAGATTCAGCAAACAGACCAGACCAGACCAGAGATCCAGCTGGCATTTTATCCCACGTCATGTGATGTGAACATCAGTGTCTGTCCCTCTTTCTCATCCTGTCTCGTTTATTTATTCGTTTTCAGCCAAGCTGTTAATATCTGATCTTTTCTCCTTTGTTTTCATTTTCTTTAAGACGGCCGTGCACGTACTGACTAACAGTGGTCAAGATGCGAAAGGATCTCTTGGTTAAAATCTGTGTTTTATATTGCAGGAGCATGTGGCTGATACTGCAAGCCAAGAGCAGTCAATATGCAGTGAGTGAGATTTACATCATAGCTGAAATATTTCCAGTCTGAAAGTCAGCGTTGCCGCCAGATGGATATTAGAAGAAAGACACTTGGTAGCTAAAGAAGATAGTATAATCAATTATCTGGTACTCACATTGCTGTTTTAAAGCTATGGTCCTCACAAGACCTGTTAAAAAAACCCTCTCCTGCAGAATAAACTTCCCTAAATGTTTGTTTAACACGGCTCAGGCACACCCGCAGCTCGGTGGTGTTAATGAGGACCTAGACTCGTTAAACTGCATGGGCTGTTCAAAATTACACCCTGTGATGAAAATATAATATACATATATGGGATGAATGCCGCAGCTCCCTTACTCACTAGGTTTGAGTTCAACACAGAGAAGCTCTCACTTCACCTACAGATGCATCAGCCTGTCGTTCTGTTAATCAGATGCTATGGGTGAGCAAATCAATCCTCAAAGTATCAATACTAAGTGTTCTTTTGAGTATTGATACTAGCATCAATAGGATTGATGCAAAAAAAATAGATCCACCTCTCATTAAATCACACTATGGACAAGTGAACATTTCTCACTGCAACACAATGTGCTTCTGTGCTGCTGGGCATTGATCATCTTTTTGTTCAGACAACTTACACAATGGGGATTTTTCCATTTACCATCAAACACCGTCTTTGTGTTTTAACGATTAACAAAGATAATGAAACAGAAGTGCTAAATTATCTACTGGAAGTTAACATGTACTCGGAAGTAGCCTATTGGTAATTCTTTTAGCTTATAGCTAAACAAAGATAAAACACCACGTTATTCTCCCCTCCATGTAAGCTGCTTTTTAAGCTGCCTTAGTGTTACTTGCTATTGGGGGGGCGGTGCCCCTATATATCCGCTCCTGCATACTGACGGTTTTAGAGGCTGAGGAGGAATCTTTCAGAAAATAGGTTAGTGCTCCATTATGGAGAAAAATGTGTCCTGTACGTACCTCAGGGGAGCATTTCAGCTTAATCATGAAATACCAGCAAGGTGGAAAAGTCATGTCTGCACCCGCTTCCAAAACCAGGACCATTTGTAACCACAAACCCTGAGCCAAGATTTCCCAGCCTGACTGTTGAGGACACGGCAGTGATGGAGGTGGGGGGAGTGACCTCATGAGCGCAAGCCTGTTGTCCCTGTCCAGCAACACCTCATGAACCGGGTTCCACATCCTGCTGGTGTTGGCCGATCTTGCTGTCCACTGGGTCCTTTATGAACCCGCAGAGTCTGCTCTATTTCCGTCAGGCAGATTACATGACTAATGACGAGGAGCTGCTGTATCCCTCATAACCATGTGTTGGAGTTGGAGAGCAAGAGAGGATCGGAAATTACTTAAGTCTCTTATTACTCACATAAAAGCAGGACCTAGGGTTGCAATTACCTATGTGCACCTCAGGATATGTGGAAGAAGAAAAGACAGCCTTGGTGCTGTAATTCCTTTTGACTGCTTGAAGAAATAGATTCTAACAGGTGGATGCCGCGTGACGCCAGCAGAAGAAATGAGAGCAACTGCTGTTTTCTTTTAAATGCGACATTCCCTTTTCTCATTTCGGTGTGACAATTCATATGGACCCTGGTGTTAGTGCATGAGTGGACAAAATGTGAATTTCCTTTCCATAGTTTGCCTCATCTGACGGCTACTGGTGAACTGGAAACAGCAGCATAGCTATTTCATATGCAATTCATCATCATGTCAGACACGGTGCACATGCAGTTCTTTCCAGAAATTATATTTGCCCGTTGTTGGTATTCTGTGAGTGTGTGAACACATGTCCGGAGTCCTCCTCGGTCTTGACAGTCTAATGACAATAAAACAACATCAAATGAACACTCTGTGGCCCTTAGTGGCCCTGACAGAGTCCCCAAGGTGACTGTAAATCACCAGCAGAGAAGAAGAAGAAACATGTTATTATCTTTCTATTGTAGCCATGCACTCCACCACGGATGTTGCTTTATAATTCCACCTAGCACCGCCATGGTGAATTTATTCCATTATGTTGCCACGAGCGTGCATGTCTCCGCTGCGTTTGTGTGCAGATCTGTGTGCACATGCATGCTTTTAAGGCCTGGGTTTATCAGCTCTGCTGCCTGAATTTCTCTCAGACCAGAGATAAAGCTCAGGGGCCTCCGGGCTCAAAGCCTCTGTCGCACTACAGCATGCAAGCTGGTTGTCATTCAGACACAACTGCTGGAGGGAAAGATGGCGTATGCAGGGGAAGATTAATGGCAAGAAACGTACCTAAGTGACAGAAAAATACGCATGTATGAGTGTTGCGTTCCTGCATTTACAAGTGTGGACGCTTTTGTGTGTTTGAGATTCTGTGGTCACAAATGATTGTTGTTTCAGGAGAAGCGCCAGAGATTAGACAGGAGAGAAAAAGGAGGGTTTTCAGGTATTTTTAGGGATTTGCACCAGATGCTCTTGCCCAGCAATTCTTCCATTCTTCACTTCATTGCTCTCCAGGCAGATGAATGTCATTCTATTCTTAAAGCCAGCTCAACACTCATATAATCAAGGATAATTTCACCTTTCAAAAGTCCTTGTGAAGCTCTTATTACCTGGACCACTGCCTTTTCATTCATTATTTTTAGCAGATGTCCTTATCCAGGACACTCATGCTGTCCATGGAAAAAATTCTACAGTTTTTAGGGTTTCGATCAGCAGCTACGTTAACATGCAGACCAGTAATCCAGTTGCAAATGTGGGTAGCATAACCAAAATCTACTGTCAAAAAGTGCTGTTGCTTTGTAAGAGCAAGTACACCAAGACAATGTTCTCAGTCTGTATCACAAGTGTGACAAAATATCACATCGATATTGAAATGTACGTGTAGCGAATAAATCACCTCATCAGATATGCATGACCCATGTCCATTATGCCACAAAGTAATTATAAAGAGCATCAACATTCTAAAGTGTCCTTACAAATCCCAGTTCGCATCACAAACAGCCACAGATCTATCACACGCACTCACACAAAGACAATACATTTATAGTGTTTTTTTCCCCCAAAATACTTCACAGGTTACAAACAAATAGAACCCACATTGTGCGTCTCTCACCACGAGAGCAGCACATGAGCTGCACAGCAGGGTGTCAGAAAGAAACGAGTCTCTGCAACGCAAAGTAGCATATAGCCTAGTTTCTTAGCCTTAACTAGCTAGGTGGGCGTATTTTATCATCCAGGTTTCATCCGACCCGCCTCATCGCTCCATCTCTCTGCCCCTTAGCTGGAGCTGGACTAGCTGAGAGTTTGACAGACTAGGAAGTGCCAATACAGCGATGGCCACTGAGCTTCACTGTAGACTATATACATGTTTTATACAGTCTATGGGTTAAACACTAGTTTAACAAAACAAAGAAAAAAGAATTTTAGAATACACTCCTTTTCAGGCCTATCCCCTATCCTGTATCATATTCATACATACACTGACAGCAGTTTGAATCCTTCCTCTAACTTTCAGTGCCTTTGAGCAGCTCCAATAGAAAGGCTTGGAGTTTTCTGTGACTTGCTTAAGGGCAGTTCAACTATTCACTTTACCTGCCGAAGTTTTCCGCTCATGATCAGACATTCATGCGTGTGTGTATGTATGTGTATTGCATCACAAAGTGACCAGCTCCTAAGCTCTTGATGGTGGAAACCCAGTGCCCTAGGGTCAGGTTATAATAAGGTGACACTCTCCTTCCCTGTGCCTCTTCCCCTGTAGTAATTCCTTCTGATGTCACTCAGTGCTTCCCCTCACTGCCACTATTCTGCCAACTTGCCTCAAGAACACACAGCATCCATGGGAATGTCAACGATGGACCCGTGTGTCGCCTTCAGCTGCAGGGGGGCTTCGGCGAGGAGGAGAGTGCAGCAGAGTGCTTTCTAATGACAATGCGGCTCACATTCGGTCTCGCCATAAAGACGAATGCTGCCCCACCATTCTGCAGGTCTTATTTGAATGAACTCCCCGTGCTTTTAAAGATATGTGCAGAGAGCCAGATGTTTGCCAAAGGCTTTTCCTCTAACCTGAAAATCTCTGAATATTGCATATGAAATAACTCGCCGTGATTTCATAAATTATTTTATTATTTAAAGATTACCTTAAGGCAGTGAAACAAACGATAGTGACATAGAAAGGGACATGAAATGCAAATCAGTAAAGAGGGCTTTTTATTTGGCTTGAGCACTTCATGGCCCTTTCTTAAAAGAGTACTTCCACTCTTTTCTTGACAATCTTTCTCTTTGCCCTGCTCACATGGTATTGTATTTACTATTAACTTGTCCTTATAGTAAAAGCCTTGTTTTAATCAGGCCTCTACATGGATGGGAAGGATAGCAGCAGTGGGCAAATTGATTTCTGAACAAAACATCCTCCTACATTTACCAGACCACAGAAAGAAGCAAAGAGGAAACAAGCACCAACAACAGAAGAGCGACGGCAGAGCAAAAGCTCCATGAAGAGGCAGAAATTGGCTCCATACAGTGACAATTCCTGGCCACACCTGCTCCCACTTTTCACACCCACAACTGAAAAAAGCGACTTCCTACAAGATGAGCACAGAGCATGCAAGCAGTGCAGTTTCAAAGAGTGTGTTTATCGTGAAGAGTCTTGTACCGCCTTCTAAGATCACCGCAATGTCTTGAGACAGATATCTACATATGGATGCCGAGTCTGTGGGCAAGGGACAAGATTTTTGATATCAGATGCGTTCTGGTTTCCGTTGTGGTTACCATTCATATTTGAACAGCAGTCCATGTAGAGAGCAAAAGAGGAATGCATTAGCCAAAATACAATCTCAGAACCCATCAGCTATCGGCTGATAACGATTTAACTTTTTATTAGCTTTCTAAAGAATGTTAAAGTTCATAGAGATGAGCTGAAATACTGCCTGGTTGTCTGGTCTGGATTTCTGTTATCTATTATCCATATATCCACTGGCTACACCAAAGCCCAAAACCACTGGGTCTTGCTTGAAGAGCCTAAATTGTTGATAACTTGTGGGTTCTGAGATCGAGATTCTGGTTAAACTTCCTTTCAGTAGTTTTCCACTCACCTGCCAGCCATTCCCACCAATCAGCCCACTCACCTGCTCCTGATCACTCCTTAAGTCAGTATTTAAGCCTTCGCCACTCGGCTGCTTTGATTCCCCGGGTTGGTCTCCTGATCCTCCGGCCCTCCCTCTTGGTTCATCTGTCGTGCCCAGTCCTCACCTGGTTCCGGACCCGCTGCTTCACCAAGCTCTGCTCCTGCTGCAGTCCTCATGGTACCGCTAACTCCTACTGATCTGTCCTCTGTGAGTGAGCTCTCCTTCCTCGCTCCACTCGTCGATCCAGCTTCACCAGTGTTACACCCGGCCTAGGGGAAGCCAGAGCGCAACACAAAGGAAGTGACTCCTCTCTCTTCCCCGCTCCGAAGGATGACCCGTGCCACAGCAGATGCAGTCCAAACAGAATTGATTTATTAGCTTTCAGCTTTAGGGTGAGATCAGCCAAAACAATAAATAAAACATCTTATGAAAAACATCAACTAAACTTCCGAAATATAAAAAATACAGGGCTCTACACTGTCTCCCTAAGAAAAATACAAGAGAAACGAAAAAGGCTTCTCACCCCTACATCTACCTGGTGCCACTTTTAGTTTACATTTACAATCATCACACTAGAGAGTAGTTAATTCTAAGTCAACTTGAAAGATGCAAGACGGCACAGCAGGGCCCAGTTGGGAGTGGAGTTGGTCTCAACAGGTGCCATTTTAAAGTAGGCACTATCGGGGCCTCAGCCAATCAGCAGCCACCACCTGGAACTCAGAACACTGGATAAACAGAACAGCACCACCCTCAGGCAGGGAGGAAACCCAACAAACAGTCATCCAAAAACACATTATGAACTGGGTCATAACAACCAGCTGGAGTCCAGGGGCATCCCCCAAACAGACTGTGAACCAGGTTGTTGTTCAGAACTGCATTCACCTGCTTGCCAAGCATAATAATTCACTTTTCACTGACGTACTGTGTGCGGCATTTGGGTCTGAAACACTCCCATTAACAGGTAAGAGTACAATAGTTAAGTGTGGAGGAGATAAAAGCATGGGTGACCTTGATCTACAGAGGAGAACAACCTGACCTTGGTTTAGTTTCAAATCAACACCTTAATGCCTTTGACATTATTTGATAGGGCACCCAGACTGACAGCTGAGATTTTTCAAACTGCCTTCTAACTGCTAAAGAGAACATCTGCATCGCGTTCCTGCTGCAATTCAGCTGATAGGGTTGATTGTGCCCACTCTTGTTGAAGCTTCAAATCTCGGCAGAAGAGCCTCAGAACCAGCTTGGTACTCTTCTCCGCTAAACGTATGTGCCAGGTCTATTTTGACGGAAGCTGCGACCATATCAAGCAGCACAGAGCATGAACTTATCCAGGGCCATGTTGATCGCACAGAAAAGGTTAAAAAAGTGCCCTCCCAGTTCTAGCACCCTGTGAGCTAGCTCGGTGCTCAATGCCACTGATGTGAGAGCGCCTGCATAAGTGAGTGAATCAGTGGCAAAACCTTGTAAACCACTTTCAATAATTGCGCTATAGAAAATGTAGCAATTTACCAGGGTATTAATATCCAGCAAAACACTTCCCAAACAGTACAGTATGTGAGCGAACCGGAAATAAATAAGTGCACCAACTTATCATTCAGTGCTTGTGCACTGAGGGGTATAATGCGAAACAGACGGTTAAATGTCTTGGAAGAAGAAAGTGATGTGAAAATGTATCTATAGTTACGTTGTTAGAAGCAGCGGGATGCTCACAATGATCATTAAAGCTTCACCAGCAAAGTACGTTTTGCCCTTTTAGAGAAACACTCGTCTTCCTCACTGTAGACTCTTTTCTGTTCTGACACTTTGACTTGTCACAGCAGGAACAGCACAGGTGTGAACAACAGTAAGAACGGCTCCATTCTATTAAGTGTTCCACTAAGCCAAGCCAATAAGTGAGCACACCCAACACCAGAGCTCTGGAACTGCCTAACCTAAATAGAATGCAGCCATCATTAATGTTATTCGCTCTGCTTTTACTGCTGTGTCAAGTTAAAAGATCTGCTGTGAAAAACTTCTATTGTAGCATAGTTAACTCACCACTGTCTCTTCCACCAGGTGCCAATTATTGTGCGACTAGCCACTTGGCTAATTCCATAGATGTGTTATGTCTCCATGACAAAATGCCATCAGTTTCATCAACAGTGTCACATATTCCATATCTTAAAAGGACTGTAGAATATGATGCAGTCACCACTGTACTTTTTTTCCCCAAGACCTCGCGGCCCGTTGATGCTCCAAAACAAGTCAGTCAGATCCCAGAAAACAATAACAATCTCCTCCACATATACAATATTTGTCTGCAACTGGTTTGCAGTGTTTTGGTATTATTACAAAGCTTCCAGGTGAATTTTGCTCACTTTTAGTCTTGTATACATATTTAAATTACTCTATTACACCACTGTTGACATGATCAGCACGATTTGCTAAATGTAAACTACAATGTTTGAGACAAACTCGCATCCTCGCACACTTTATTTCCAGCTCAAGGCATCAATTCTAACTCGATTAAGTCTTTTTCTTAGCTCACTCATTCCACCTCTGTGTTTCTCTCATGTAGAAGCAACAGCAGATATTCAGAGGGGTTATCTCAGTCCAACAGATGACTTTCATTAGCAGCCCAAATCTCTGCCAAAATTCCCCACACACTATGATCATCACCAGATTTTCAAACAAACAGATTTCTGTCCCTGTCAGATACAACATGTCAGTGCCGTCATAGATGGGAGGAGAGAACACATGGACAGAGTCCTGTCAGAGGAAAACAACCTCCCAGTGAATAACAATTTAAAAACCTATTACACCCAGTCCAGAATGGAAAGATTCTTTTTATTCCCACAAAGTCCAACAGAGTAAATTGAATGTATGTTAATTACATGTCTAAGTGTCTTTTGAGACAAAAAAAATCTCACACTGATAAATTTTATATTTGAAGGTCTCTCAAGAGAGTGCATCCTATCTATGTACATACCAGCCTACAGCACAAGAGCCACAGACTAGACTGCAGTACATATTACCATTATAGCTAATCTCCTCATCTACAGCTATGAAAGCATGTGCGATGTTGCCTGCTGGGTTGCTGAACAAGCACGCAAATAAACATTCAGCATATGTCAGATAAGACGAGCTCACTGGTGTCATCCTTTTTTACATAAATCCCACATATCAGGAAGCTTTTCCATGGAACTGTGACAGTTTCCTAATCCACAACAAAATTCTATGGTTACTTTTTTTAAAGGTGCTATACAAATAAAGTTATTATAAATAACTGTTTACATGCTAACACATTAAACAAGTTGGATGCGAACATGGTGAACCTGCTGCTCATCAGCATGTTAACATTATCACTGTGAGGATGACGTTAACAGACGCTGTCATTTTTACATTTATTTATAAAAAACAAACAAACTGGACAACTTTTGACTCCTCTCACAATTCAGATGTATTTATGACAAATGTTTGAATTTAGGCACACATAATTCTCTAAAATCAAACACTAGCAGAGAGGTTTATGTTTTCAGTTTTATTCCAGAATATATTAGTGTTAGCTTCTTCTGTTTTTTTTTTTTTAAAGGTGATTTAGCAGAATATTTATTTCACCCTTAACATCATGTTTTTGTTTTTATCGTTTCTTGCCTTGTGCTAGCCATACTTATTACAGGTAGTGGATCTGATCTGGTGCCGTTGAATAATTCAATTACACAAATAAGGGTGCAAGGCTTCCACAATCATGAGGCAGATACAGGTCAAAACTCAGAGGAAGGAAAGTACCCAAAACAAAGCAGAAAGTCCAATGAACGGGCCAAAAGGTCAAAGCAGGCAGGTTCAGGTTTTAGATTCCAGATAAACAGAGTGACAGAGACTAGAAAGCAGGATCATGATACAGATGGTAACATTGCACAGAGTAAATGGTAAAGGGCCAGTTAAGTACTGCTGAGGGAAACTGGAAGTGGGCGGAGTTGGCCACGTAACTGAAGGGCTGATGAGACGTGGGAACACGCTTGTAGATAGGTGAGTCATCAGGTGCAGGGGAAAAGAGGGAAAGTCCCACGGCATCTGGTGGACAGCTAGAAGAGGGAAAGTACATGGCCTGGAGGAAGGGACCGAGAGAGAGACAACAGAGGGGGACTGAAGAGCAGAGTGTGACACCCCTTAAAGTGTTGAACTGTGAACATTTTTCAAATCTGGTAAAATAATAAATAAAAACATACTCCAGAGGCTTAAAGGCTAAAACAGTATTAGTATATTATCATAATACTAATGTTTCTGATAAATGCTTATGTCCTTTTTAGTAATAAAATGTTATTATTACCAGCAGAGCTGGATGTAACAAATGGCATTTAGACTTTACAGTAACCTATAAAAATGTTCTGCAGAGCCAACAAAAACCCCATCAAATTTTCCTGAAACAGTGTCATGGCCAGACTCTGAGGCATGAACCCAAATACTTGACTCAAGTTCAAAAAGTATTTAATGAAATGCTCTCGTTAGGAGAGTACAACAGAAAATCCCTGTCACGAGGAGGAAACATGAATAACAAAAAAAAAGCACTCTTAAAAATGAAAAGCTTAACTAAAACACAAAAAAAAAAAAAAGAAGAAGAAGTAAATACAGCTTAGCCCTCACTCCGAAAAAAGGGCTTGAATTGAGTAAATGCTGGCTCTCTGACACAGAGGACAAGCCAAACTGGCACAGTACAGCGGGGGATGTGAATTATATACACACACACATGAGGTAAGTGTAGACAGGTGGAAACAATCAGGGCGGGGCAGACAATCACACAGGCGGGAGAACACACTAAGGCAGGAAGTGAAGCTAACGTATGAGAGGGACACAAGCTACAAAATAAAACAGGAAGTCGGGAGAGAACTTGGACACGACACGTGACACACAGGACGGAAGAAAACACATGGCCAGGGAGAAATTCACCCTCAAGTTGAACAAAAAGTAAAGTTATTTCATGCGGTGGCAACTCTGTTTGGGCAGAAATGTTCAGTGAGTGTTTGAGAAGTGTTTCAGTACTCTTCCCACCTCTGTTAGTAAGTTTGAATGACACTTTTTGACTGCAAAAAAGGAACAACTTTTGTAATTTCAGTTGAACTAAATCTTTTATCAGTCACTTGGCCTCGTTCTCCTGTGGTCTATCTTTTCCCACCTCCTGATGCTCCTCAGGGGTCCCCTGAAGTCTTTGATGGAAATACAAAGACACAGACCTGGTAGCTCACCTCGTCTACTGTCTGTCTTTGAGGACAGTCAGCCTCCGAGAAAAAATATAGTAGTAAAAAATCAATTTCCTATTGACTCCCTCCCGTCCACTGCACCTATTGATGCAGTGGACGGATACAAGAAGGAGATGTGCTATAATTCAAAGAGAGAGAGACTCCGAGGCTCAGATTTGATCCCATTAAAAACAAAAAACAAACTCATATGAATACATACAATACAAATGTGGGATTATTTTTAGATTTGAAGACGAATCATCAATAACGGCGGCCATCATTCATCCATCACCTTCTAAACTATCCTTTAAATAGGGCAGAATTTTGTGCTCCACCGTGCTCAAGTCATCATTATGCTTCATATTATGTGTTCCATGATTGAGCTGTCCTTCAGCTGTGATGTCTGATGGGCTTTTCTATACATTTCAATCACTCCTTCTGCCACCACTAAACCATAGACAGTAATTTTCCAAATAATAAGCACAATGTTGGAAGAAAACTAACATTTCAAATACTACACGAATTGTCAGAATTCAACTTGATCATCACAGTTTTCCCCCTCTGAACTCCGAACCACATCTCATGGTCTTCTCCAGTTGTCATGGAGAGAGCTCGGTTATGGAAGTTCCATACTTAAAGTGATGACAAAAAAGAAAATGTGCATCCATTGAGGAAGACTGTGAGATGTGTTTAGAAGAAGAAAAAAAAAACAAGACAGCAAATTAACTTTAATACAGCTGTCTGTCATGTGGCCAAGAAGAGCTGTAAGAGGATGGTGACAAAAAGAGAAATTATATGAAAATATCTTTCTATGGTCCCAAACTTCTTCTAAAATGTTATGTAATGTTAGTAAAGCTCTTATTAATCTGAAAGTTTGATAAATCATCAATAGGCTGAATCTTATTATGGTAAGAAATTTGCTAATGTTAGGATGACTCTGCAAACCCTCTGACATTTGCAATGTTAAACTGCTGTGAATCCTTTTGGCTGTAAATCAATTCAGTGAGTGTCTGTTGTTACAGTAGTGTGAGTGCAATCAAGTTTAGCATGGGTGGGCCCAAAAGGAAGAAAGGAAATAGAGCTTTAATCCTGACATTGTTTGAAACGCCATGATCAAGTCAGTGATTTAAATCAATCCGTTAGGCTTAACATCCACGATAAAGCTGTATCGATTCAAACTGCACCTGAATGAGGCCAAAGCTGCGAGAAATCGCAGGTGAAGTATTGATGCAGGTTTTGCTGAATCACAGATGTTTTATTTTAGCAGTAAATACGATTATTTGCAATCTTTCTTACCCCTGTGGACATTTACGTCATATTTCCCTTCACCACCACAGAAAATGAACTCCTTGTGGTACACAGTCCTCCTTTTGTTTTTATCAAGAATATCAATTAAGGGAGAGAGAACACATAAATATACTCAACAGTTGAAGAAGTGTTGACTTCATTTATGAATACTTTGTCAAACTGTGGTAAACTGTTTTAACATACCAATCACAAAAATGTGTCAGCACTGAAACTGATGACCAAAGCAATGAATGTATGAACATTTCTTCAAAGTATTATCAATAATCAGTTTCCTGTTTGAAGTTTTAAGTTGACTGATTTTCATTTTTATTGTCAACAGGAGTGAGTTATAATAGTGAAATATAACAGCAGAATTTCAATGTGTATATTTGCATTTTGCATATAAATAAATACATCTATTCTGTAAAGGTTTCATCATGTGCACGCTTTAACTGCACACACACACCGTTGTGTTTGACACAGATGGGGATTTACTGGTACTCGTTGGTTAAGATGCATCGAATTGTTGATTCCAGGTTGAGAAGCATATCGAATCAGTGTCAGGAAAAGAGAGATACGCCTCCCAGCAGTACTGCCTGGCCTCCTCAGGACCGTGGTAAGCATCCACCTGTATATCACGACCTTAATCTGTACCCCCTCCTCCCCCTTCACTTCCACAGATGTGTGTGTAATTGCTCTGGCTGCAGAAACAACTGACGAGCAAAACCTGAATGTTATCAGGTTGACCTTTCTGAGGGGGACATTATTCATGTGTACAATATGGAATAGAGGAAGGCAAGTTAACCTAACAACTGCACACTGAGAAGAAAGAAAATGAATCTCTGAGGGTTCTGTTCCCAATGAAAAGTACAAAAGGTTATAGGATACAGAGCAATGCAAATGCAGCAAGAAGCGTCCCTAATACCAATCCAAAGTAATGGGCAAACTTAACAATGATCTAATGGTGTTGCTGGAGGAAAAATTATGGAATCAGTAAAGTTATTACAATTCATCCTCTGGGGACATGACTCTGTGTGCCAAATTTAATGGAAATCCAATCAATAGTTGAGATATTTTACTCAAAATTACAAATGTGAACCTCATGGTGGTGCTATAGGAAAAATCAGGGGACCCCCAAAATCAGTAGGATTCATTCCTTGAGAGCTATGAATGAATGAACAAACTGTAAACTTATGAAGTTTGGGATGAGCTGGTTGGACTGCTTAGTCACAGCAGCCATGATTTTCCCCTGATTAAAGGCATTGTTCAAAATTATGAACATCAAGTTCACAATTATAATGTACAAGCAAAAAAAATAACTAGATGTGTTTTTGTTCTTTTTAGTCTCTTTTCAAAAAGCAAAAATCTTTTTTTCCATCTGCAAATCCAGAAATCCATCCATCTGTCCGTAATGAGACGCAACCATTTACTCATAATTAATTTTTTGAAGAAAGCGAGGAAAGAGAGGAAAAGTATCTTGTGCAAATTAATGTCCTCAAGAACCACCGCAGGATTATAATTTCTTTTTCCAAACAGCCTCTCAAGATGCAGCAAGCATCGCACTCAACAAAGAGTCCTCTTGAAACCTAATTTTGTCGTGCATTGTGGCGTCTGTAGAGGGGACGGACTCGCTCCTGGATTACCTGACAGATAATGACCCGTACCCGACCGTAATTAGATTGACATTTTGTGCTAATAGCCCAGACCTCTGCAACCGCTTGTTGTAGTAAATTCTAATATTCAGGGTGAGATCATTTAGTGTGGAGCCGGCCTACAGGTGGTGTTATATTAATCTGCCCTGAGAAGATTATGCACCGATGTTGTTTTAATGTGTCGCTGACCGCACAAATAGCTCATTTTTCATGTTGTGCTCAAGTGAATTAAGGTCGCTGGGCATGAGAGGGGCTTGTAACAGGCATCAACAATAGTCTGTGGAGTATGTATGAGGCCAGCAGACAATGATCCTCATCATCATCTCCTTTTCTCTAATGAATTTGGAGGTTGTTTTTTAGCATCTCTGTCTTTGCTTGACACTCCCTCTCACTTTTTCTCCATTTCACACCCCGGCATCTTCCTGTCTCTTCTCTCCACCGGATACAAACTGTCCTCTCCAGATTTTGTTTAATCACGGTGCTATGAGGACACTAATAAAGAAAATCAAAAAAGAGGTCCGTGCTTGAGTTGGTGCTAGTTCTCTTAACCAGCAGCTGTGCCTTTTACTTAAAAATACCCTGTGTGACTATTGCACATCCGATGTGAAATCTATTTTTGTATAAAAAAAATATGCAATTCATGAGGAGCATATGTGCAAGTAATTGTTTTTGAAATACTATTCATTTCCCTCACAGTTGGAAATGCAATAGAAAAGGACAAAATCTTCATATGTATGCAGTCCAGTGTTCACACATATAATTTTCAAGTTAGCTTCAAGAAAAACAACTGAAAGTCAGGGCACGAGCTGTGAAAAAAATGATTACATGGAGAGAGGTTTGCACAGCAGCGAGCATGTGAAGTTTGCAACAGGGGAAGTAGCAGCAACTGAATTCAATGAAGATCACTGATCAGATGGAGTTTCCATTTCTCCAAAGACATTTTTAGTGCTGTTTTCATTTTGGCTTGATTACATTTTTTCAGCATGAATAAATAAAGGACAGTCCCAAATAATAGCTGAGGAGGGGTGGAAATACCTATTCTCTAACAGCTCATGTAATAAATTCAGCATAATGCTTACAATCGAAGGACTAATTCATCCTGTAATTTCCTTACAGTTATAATAGCAGCTGTCTGAGGCTGTACTTTGGCATGGTGACGCTTTGAGCTAATGTCAGCTGGGCTGGAGACAATCCCAGCTGACATTGGGCGAGAGGCGCGGTGCAACCTGGACTGGTCGTCAGTCAATCACAGGGCCGACACATAGAGACAGACAACCACTCATGCTCACACTCACACCTACGGGCAATTTAGAGCAAACAGTTATCCTTACATGCATATCTTTGGACTGAGTACCCGGAGAAAACCCACACAAGCATGGGAGAACATGCTAAGTCCACACAGAAAGGTCCAAGGTTCAAACTGCAAATCAGCCGGCTAGTAGTTTTGAATTTGGAACCTGTAAGGCAACAGTGCTAACCACCGCACCACCGCGTTGCCCTCGATAAATATGAAAAAACCAAAAATGTCAACCTCACAAAACCTTTGGAATTCATAACCATAAATGTCTGGACAAAAATCCCATGGAAATCAATCAGCAGTTAGGACCAAAGTAGAGCAGCAACAATCATAACGCAGACACCTTAAAGTAAATGCTTCTTACAAATATTTCAAAATATAAACCTGAGCGCTCATGCCCTTTGCTTCTGGGCTGCTTTTAATATGAAACATTTGTGAAAGAAGTGTTAACTTTCATTCACAGTAACTGATCGGCAATCTTACTGAAATACTGAAAAAACATGTGTGTTAGGGAGGACACACTGAGAGCAGCAACACGGGGAACATGCCGTGTTGTTTTTGTTGTGTTGATGGGAATAAGCGTTGTACAAATGTACATTACTCAGAATTTATCAAAAGGAGGACTTTTTGAGTTATTGCAGCAATAATGGCATCAACAGAAGCAGATCAGAAAACATGTTTACCAAAATGTGCAACAACATACTAATAAAAGGGGGAATCAGTAATAATTGGTAGTTAATTCTTTGTCTATCTTGTTCTTTATGAGTTTCCTGAAAATCCATTTCGATAACTTAAGAATGCTTCCTCACTGAGTTGCATTTGTTTTGTTTCCTGGTTGGGGAATGTGCATCACTCCTGTTGATGTAGCTAAATGCACCACTGACTAACTCCGTAGAGATTTGGACAGGATGATCACATCTTTACTGCGTGTTGTAAAAACGTACATCTGGATTTTATGTGCTATTCAACTGCAATCAGATCAACCAGTCAAGGTTTTTTCTTATCATTTAAGTAAAGTAATGCACCTAATTCCAAGCCACTCTCATGCAGAGCAAAGTGATTTTCAATTTGATGAGAGAAACTGAATTTATGACGTGAAGATTATAAGACTTGTTAAGAAGGATTGCTGCTCTGGAAGAGTGGTGGAATGTGAAAAAGGTTCAGGAACTGGAAATGAGGGGAAAAGAGAAGAGGTGTGAACCTCTGGTGTCAGCGGGGGAAGTGTTTTATTCATATAGTCTCATGCTGCTTGTCCAAGTGTGGAATAATGGGTCCTACCCACAGTACATGTATTCAGAGGAGAGCCATAACTTCCACATGGCAGGACACAATGAATGAGCCAGGGAGACAGTGTGATATAGGTGGAGGGACAGTGGGGGGAAAAAAGACAAGGGCCAGGCAAGTAGGTATACAGGGGCCCATTAGTTTAAGTGTTATCTTTCAGAAACATTATAACATATGTAATTTGAAAAAACACCTAGAAATAATATAAAACAAAATATGAAATAATTAATACAAAATTTGCTATGTAAAAATCCAGCAGTTTATAATGGGTTTAAAATTGAATACTGATTTAAACAAATATTCTAATCCCAATTGATCAAATGAATATTCAAAACTAAAAATGTTAACCTCATGGTGGTGCTGGAGGAAACATCAATGGACCTCTCAAGTCAGCTGTTTTCCTTTTCTGGGGGAACATGAAAGTCTGAACCAAATTTCATGGCAATTCAGCCAATAATTGCTGAGATGTTTCAATCTGGGCCAAAGGGGCGGACCAACCAGCAGCCCAGTGTTGCCAATCACAGAGCCATGTCACTAATGTGCCCAAAAATTAATGATGATGAGTATTAGGCATTTTTTAAAATACTGTAGATTTGATGGATGGATCAAGTAAAAATGAAAAAAGAGCAGTCATAAGCAGGTACACCATGAACAAACTAGAATAGTACATATCTGTATAGGGCATGCTTCACATTTTCGTGCTGGAAACAATTTATTGAGAATGAGATTTTCTATAAAAGCAGCCCACATACACTCTAATATCAAACTTACCTGATGATAATTAATGCAGCTATTTTACATTGAGCTGGGGATTCATATAATGCAGTAAAAGTCAGAATAATACAATCAAACTGCTGCCTAATCCTTTCTTCCTGTAGGACTGAACGCTGTTGTGCTGAGAGACGAGGAGGACGAGAACAGGAGAGAGAATTGTTCACGCTGAGAGTGACCAGGCAGTTTCTCTCCATCCCTGGTTATGCATCAATAGTGTACTTCACAACCATAATGCACTGCAAGTCTGCAAACACACACCTCTCCGGGTGATGATGCTATACTTCTTCACTGAGTCACGCACAGGACATCCTGATTGTACCTTCTGGACAACGCCAAAGGCCTTACACACACACACAACACACGCACACACACCACGTTGCTTCTCTGATTTCGAACTTGCCATCAGACACCCTGTCACCCTTTCTGCTGTGTCCTGCTGAGGCCTCTGTCAGCCGTGACTGACAGGATGACAGGGGGACGCTGTTATGAGTCATGCCTGGGCTGGTGGCCTCACAGCTGGGTACCTCCAGCATCACACCTGGGTACCCCGGCTGCTAGCCACGTCAGTCAGTGACAAGAGAGACGGAGAGATGAGCATCACTCACATGGAGAGACTGAGATTCAAAAGAGATTATTCAAGACGGAAGAAGGACGTTGAATATGGAAGTGTGACAGATGGACTTAAGCAGCTTGTAAGGTGAAACCTGTGCAATAAGGAGCGATCTGCTATGCGATGCACGTTGAGTAACAAATCAAAGACAGTAAAAGGACACAAGTAAAAAGCTTGTCTGAGGAGGGAATTTGGTCAGAAGCTGCACAGCTTTTTGGTGAAGATTGTAGGATTAAAGAAGTGTTCAGTAAATCTAGTCGCTAAGCCTTTTAGATTGGTAAAAAAACAGACAGCTCTACTAGAAACAGCTTTCAAACAAAGTGACCAGTAAAGGGTGTATGGTCTGACTTCTTTCAACCGTCACAGTCACACAAATGGACTATATTTTCAGAGCAACGAGGCTCATTTGTGGGAAAAAGTCTTTCTGAAGACCTGAAGCTTTTAGAGCTTTTCTGGGAGCTCAGGAACAGAAACAAATAAACAGCTAAAACCTACAGCCTCGCATCAAGCTGCCACCTACACTCCTACTGCTGCCCACTGACTGGTGGTTTACACCCTCAGCCTCACCTCACTGGAACCTACCTTGTGCTCAGCGGGCCAGATAGACAAATACACAGCATTCAAATAACAAAAATGCACAAACTAACACCCATAAATTCACAGCTGTTTCATTTACCTGAGAAAAGTTTTAACACTGCCTTCACAGCCCTGTTCTTTGGTCCACATTGCCAAGGCGACCTGATGATGCACACCTGTTTTCACTTTCTCTCATTGTGCAATGACCAACAGCAAAAACACACCACAGTAGAGCTGAGCCATAAAACAGATCAGAGCCTATTCGACGGGAAATTGTGAGTAACAACATAATGACAAAGCTGTTGTCTAGTCCCATGAAAACATTATGCATGTGATCCCTAATCATCCTAATTTGTCTAATCTTCACAGTTCTAAAGATACTGTGAAAACACTCTGAGTTTCAGTTTTAGTTGCACACTCGTGAGCCCAGGTAAGGACATGTTGGAAGTGCACTGCTGGTTCAAACAAATCACGGCAGGGTGGGAACAAAATTTGGCCATGGCCCTCTGGAATTTGCCAGATTTGCCAGTCCAAGCCCGGACCGTAGTAGGTGCCTGTTTATCTAACAGCTCACTGTGGCTATTTAGCATGTGAAGCTGCAAGACTTCTTTTCAAACCAAGCCAGAGTCTTTTTGGTTGTTGAGTTTATTAGTCCATTTTGCCCAACTTTGCTTAAGTTTCACAGGTTGTCAGATGCAGTAAAAAGACCAAAACAAATCTGTTGCTGTGTGTATTTGGTGAAAAATGCTGCACAAAATAAAAGCAGCCTGCGAGACGAGCAGAGCAATCAAAGCTAATTGCCAGCTGACCATCCCAGTCCTTCTGTATGTACACATAACGATATATCACCGTCAGCCAAGGCTCGAAGCTGTGAGCTCATTAATTTTCGATGAGCACAGACATGTTGGCAAATGTGAAACACGGTCACCTTGTTTACTTGTTTAGAAGAAGAAAAGTTGGCTCTAGTGTAAGTTTTAGGTGACTTCACCCATCAGCAGCTAATCACAGAGCAGCTGAATGTACAGTGAGAGACAAGACCTGACCCCCTGACAGACACCCGGCCAAGCACCCAAGCCTCAGATGCTGCTAATCTAATCACCTCGTCCACATGGCAGCTCACCTCTCCTCACCTCTCACACAAGCGCACTCGCACACACAGACACACACACCTACTCTAGAGCTTGTTGTGCCCCAGCTGGGAGTGGAGCCACCCAGACACCCAGACACAGCTCACTGGAGCAGGGACCAAACCAGCACCTGCTCCCTGGCTGGGAGAACCACACACACACACACACACACACACACACACACACACACACACACACACACACACACACACATTTTTAAATGCTTTGTTATAAAGGCCTTGTTATAAAGTGAATTTCCAGTCCTACCTTAAGAGCTGACCTTCACTGGTTTATTTATCCCCTTCTCTCCTTACCCTTCATCCCTTCATCCTTTATTCCTCCATTTTGTCCCTTTCCACTATAACTTCTATCTCATTTCCTGTCTGTTTTCCTTTAGTCGTCCTCATGCTCTTCTATTAAATTTTTACTGTTGAAATACGAGCACACTATTATGTTACTGCTCTTATTCCAGGGAAATTTAATATAGTCATATGCCCCCACTGTTGAAGGGGCATATTTAATCAGCCTTGTACACATGGGAATAGTGTTTTTGAAACTTGCAGTGACTGTAGCCACTGTGGGTACTCATAGTAATTACACCACACATGGTCTGGATGTTTTTGCCAGCATGTGTTTCTTTCATAGAGTATTTCATTTTTGCTCAATTTCTCCCTTTTAAGTGGATTTGTCATGAGTTGCATGAATCATCTCAAGATTTCTTCCTTTCCCCTCCAAATGGGGTTGTTAAAGATCCATCAGACATTTTCCTGTGTCATATAAGCAGGGCTTAAATTTCTGAGACACCATGGCTGCTTTCAGATATAGAGCAGTTTTAAATTTATACAATACTCAATTCAATGTATTGTACACATGTCCTCCTGGGTGACTTTTAAGGCTCATAAATATGTCTTGCTTTAACTTCTGTAAGATAAGATAATAATAAGAAAAAGCACAGGTGTAAGTAATAACACTAATGATGGCTCTGCTTTATCCAAGTGTCCCAATTAGTCATGATAAAGTGGCACTGAGTCAGTCAGTATGCGCAATAACAGGACCCTGAAACTGAAGCAGCTAAAAGAAATAATTAATTAATTAAAATTAATTTTAGTATATACAACTGTGCTTTTCCTGTTTTGACATGGCATAACATCTGCTAAGAAAAAGGCCAATTGTAGTCTTGCCTCGATAGGCCTGCCTAGATAGTTGGATTTGGACTACAGCTGTGGTCAAAACTCCAGTGTTAGATATATATATATATATATATATATATATCTATATAAAAAAAATCAAGGTCCGCTTACTTGTTTCGCCTGACTTTCAATCTCATTTCACAGTCGTCAATGGAACTGGCTCCAGCCCATAGATGTACAGCACTTATCCTGTGACTGATGCAGACTGTGAAATGAAGACCATGAGATGCAGTTGAAAGCTCTGACAAAGCTAGTCAAATGGACCCAGACTGCAGATCAGTTTTTCATACATGTTGTTCCTAAGGTCAAGAATGAACTTTCATGGCCAAGTCTTGTCCAGACAGTTTAAAATATTTTGAGAATGATTTGCTTTTAAGTTATGATCCTTAAGTAAAAATACAAATTAAAATACATTGTCCAAGCTTTAATCAATGTCCCTCAGGTGTCTCCTCTATCTATATAGCATCATTTTCAGTCAAAAATCCCTCTTTTGTCTTCCTGTAAAACATTACAATATTTGACTCGAGGCAGCTGATTAATCTCACTCATTACATTACACCACTCTTGATCGTTTGTGGGTCTCAGAAGCTAACAGAGGAATATTGTGGTTCAGGGGCGTGTTTGGATATGCATTGATAAAGATTTTTACATTTTCAAAGAGCGTCATGAGGTCTAATTTATTCATTTCTCCTTCACCATCCTCCAAATCCCTTTACAGGTCCAGTGAAGGTGGTGTGGATGGAGGCCAACAGTCCTCTACAGCCCTGAATCTCATGTCAGCTCCATGTTGCTTCGCATTTGCTAAGCCATAACCACTTTGGAGTGATCCAGTCAAATCCATCATGCATTTCAATAATACATGTTTCAGAGTTTCATTCAAAATACATGTAGTGATTATTAGGGGCAGCAAACACACGTTGAGCAGATACTCTGGGAGAAATGCCACAAAAGTACAACTGCTGGAACTGTTTACAGTGCAGCCAAACAAACCGTGGGTTAGGGAATTTATCATGTCACATTGTTTTAGTTAAAAACTAAAACACTAAAAAAAGACAGTCAGCACTGTTGTTAGACATGTTAACACTGAACTCATAATGGAACGCTGTCCTCTGCATTATGTTCAGTGTGTACGTGGATCCCTTCCTGTGAAGATCTTGTGGATCAATATGCAATTTATGGCGAAAGGCAAACTCTTCCAGTAACAATGACAACTGCCATACAACTATATAAAAAGGTAATTACAAAATACAAATACAGCTGCTGAAAGCATGCCTGCTATGTGTAGTATCAAAAATCATTTTCTTGCGCATATTTTGGAAAAATGTCATCCATCTATGCAATTAAGATGACAAGCACATGATCATTTGCATTCTGAACTCATATCTTATTAGATTGATGCTTTGTATTTCAGTCATTGTGCAGCTGTGGCACCTGAGCCCCCAAATCCTTTTCATTATTAACTAGAGAGAAGACCACTTCCACTAAAGGAAAAGAAAAATAAAGAATATAGGACCGATGCGTCAAGTATTGCTGTGTTGGACGATGTAACTCAAACCAATAAATATTTTTAAATTTTTATTTTTAATGGCTTTTTTGACGTAAGTGAGAGTGGTGGTCCACAGTGGTTATAAATAACCTGCTTAGTAGCCTAAGATGCCATAGTTGTAACTGGGGGATTTGAAATGGAGATTGAGCTGGAACCATGGTGGTACCACATCTGCTGCCTCCTCTCTTTTTGTTTTTTAGCTCATTGTCGGGCTGAAGATTTTCTGGCCACGATGACAGTCACAGTCAGTGGCCTGAGGAAAAGGCTGAAGAGGTCCTGCTGAGCACATTTATGGCACACAGCCTCTCTGAGCATCATGCACTGACACACTACTGCAGACCAATGTATAAATCACTAAAATACACAAGAAACATCAGCACAGCCCATTAAATGTTATTACAGTGTAATTGGAATGTCATTAAAAAGCACTGTAATTCGACAATGGAAACAATATCAACAAGCATCCATAAATCGATTTGTCAATGTTTCAGCAACCCATAGACTAAAATGACACCACACTGCACAACAGCAGATTCTTCTTTACGGTTTTAAAAGAACAACTAAAAGTCAATTAAGCACACCTGACAAGTAATTTGACCCTAAAGAAGGAACGAGGTAAACGCTTCTCCCACAGCCAGCTGGCCTCATAACAGGACCAGAGATCACTGATCATTCTCACACAGAGGCAGGCCTGGCAGTTTAATTAGAAACCTCCTGTAAATCACAGCAGCGTCTGTATGAGGATCTCACTGTAACAGTAGACTATCCTGCTGGTCATATTCTAATAATAGAAGTAATACAATAAATCTGAGTGTCCAGTATAGATAGGACCACTATCCAGATCCAACATGCCAAGGCCTAATTGTAAATGGAGAACAAGTTCTACATCTTTCACTAAAGCATGAAAAGAAGTGAATATTACAATTTTAAAATTGTGAAGTGCTGCTGCTCTTGCCATGTTCATGTCGTATGGGAGATGACATAATTAATGTACCAGCTTCTGACTTGTAAATACTTTCAAAATCCAAGTAATAATTACTCTGACTTTTCATGAAGCTCTGGTGTATCCAACTTGCCTCTTAGTTCTATGGAGGTCCCATATTGAACAAACAACATGGGTCCGCTGTTCAAGGTAATATTAATCCATATTTATTGGATATATGTTCTAGTGTCAATGCACAGTATTTTCTGACCCTTACACAACCACCTCTGTAATTACACAGCTGTCTTGAATCTGTCCCGCTTTCCTCTTCTTCACTTCATGTATGTTTTGCACAAAAGAAACACAAAGGTTGGCTGCACTGTGTCTGTATTAATAAGCCTCCACTTTCAAAGAGTGGACAGAGCAGCCATTTTAATGCATGGATCTGCAAAAATTACATTTACATTGCTAATTATTTTCCAGGTTTCTTTTGACAACATAGGTTTTGAATGCAAAACCATTCAGCAGCTGTCTATTTTTTAGATTTTCAGACTAAAGATATCCATTGGAGATTCTGACTACTAGTAGCGTGATGGAGCAATGCATCTTTATGTAGGAGAACAAAAGAAAATTGTACATTTAATGTTTCCGTATCTTTCTTTGCAAAGCAGAATGTCAGTTCTGCCTGAACAGGTAATTCTGTGTTTAGCATTGTAAAAAAAAGTAAAACACACGAACACAAAGTAAGATGTAGTTCCATAATGGAAATAAGTGGCGCTGCTGCTTTTAGTTAAATGTTTACAAAATGGAGGCGAATACAAATTTCAGTTGACTTTAAATTCATCACTTGGCTATAAACATGGATGCAGAGGTGTCATGTGCCCCCTTACATTTTCGAAATTTGATGGTTTTAGAAATAATGTCTGACACTTATTAGCTGCTGTAAACACTGCAAGCAAGCAGTCGAACAGAGAAAAGCCCACTACAAAACCTGTTCAATCTGTATTCCTTTGCCCTCATTTTAATTGAGTCGAGTGTAATTCATACAGAGTAAAGAACCTCTGCCTCCCAGAGTGCCATTATTATAATTTATAAAAAATTAAATGACTATCTTCATAAGAAGGTAGAAGTGTTGTTGAATTTTGAAACCGTGCCCCTTCTATGGAATTGAATACATGGTGCTCCTGACTGCGTTTTGCTAACATGTCAGTTATAAGACACAATTATGATAAAATGTGAGGGAAGTGCACCTATGACTTGTTTTTTGTCTCTTTAAACAACCTAAATATACCATGTCTATTCAATAAAGCAGAAATGCAATCGACTGCTAGAAGCCGTTGGAACCAGACAGACCATTATGTTGTATGTCATGCCTGTATGTTGCACAGGGACTCATATAGGTTCAATAGAGTTAATTCAGAATATGGCTTTTAATGAGGCATTACTGCCAGTTAGATGCACTGCAAAAGAACCAGTCATTATAGAACAATAGAGCTAATGGAACCTCGCGGGGCTGCTATTGATCAGCGACCTGCCACTCTTTTAGACTAATGTGATCAATAATTCAGCCATAGCCTGAAAAAAAATCATAATCGTGCCAGTGGCAAGGCAGATACTTCTCTGACTCCTTTTGTGAGAAATATGAGATGTACACTTTCCTACAAAACATTTCCATTTGTGAAACTGCAGTGAAAGCTACATGCCAGGTAGACGCTATTAATACTACGTATTCATGGCGGAAAGAGCACTTTTCTATGAAAGGCAGGCTCCTCGTCTCAGGGAGGAAGCAGCAAGCCGCTCCTGCATGGTAAAATGATTTTGATAATGGGATAGAGGGAATGCAACTGAACTTTGGAGAGGGTGTGGAGAAGGTAAAAGGGGAACATGAATAGAGACTGGAGGGGAGGACAAAGAGCCATGGTGTGAATCAGTCAGACAAAAAAATAAAGCTGTTAAAAGTGATTTCATTTTGGTGAGGGGGAAGGGGAGAGATGAACAAGAACTGGAGAAACTTGAACCTTTTTGGGTTGTAAGCAAGGTTTGATCATTATGTACAGGAGACATGGAGCAGAATACACTTGACATTGAAATATCCAGTACATTGAGGTTTTTTTTTTAGAATAAAGAGAGATTGAGGGCAAGCATCCCTTAATGCACAGGACCCTGGATAGCTATGTTTTACCCTTGATAACTTGATGTTTACCCTCACAACACAATTGTGACACAATTTTGCACATCAACAATACCGGTCCTCTCTTTCGCTCTCTAAATTCATAGGCATTCAAAACTGTAATCCTGCCACCTCCGCTTTCTTCCCAGGTGTCCTCCAGGGATCCATGCTTGGTCTGCTTTTGTTTATATTCTACAGGTGTTCCCTTGCTGATATCAACTTCAATGTTGATAACTTCCACCTGCTCTGTATCTCTTGGCAATTACATGCTTTGGCCTTAAGTCCAGTTGGTTTTAATTCAATTATGTTTCTTGTAGTTTTAAATATGATGGATTGCTTTGAGTAACTGTTTAGGTAGCATAACTCACCTGCCAAAATAAAAAACTAAAAGGATGCATTGAGATAAAATCCTCATTCGTGCCATTGGGCTATTGCTATTGGTCGCCAGCCTGTCACAGGGCCAACATACAGAGACAGACAACCATTTACACTCACATCTATGAGCAAATTAGAGTCACCAATTAACCTGCATGTCTTTGGACTGTAGGAGGAAGCCGGAGAATCCAGAGAGAACCCACACAAGCGCAGGGAGAACATACAAACTCCACACGGAAAGGGTTAAGGTTCAAACCACAAACCTGCCTGATCATCATGTTGAAAGCTATAATTCACAGAATCTTGCAAAAGAAAATACAGGACACAACTAAATGTTAATGAGAATATGTGAAAACCAAAAAAATGTTAAAACTAGTTTTTATGTCTGGGGTTGGACTAATGGCCTTGTTCTTACTTACAAACCCTGGCACGTAACATGTTATCTTAACATTTCACATTTTAATGTAACCTGTGACCTTTTTTTTCCTGCATATTTACAAAGAAAAGGAACATCAGGAAGAATAGGTGAAAACATGAGTCTATAACTTTTACCTGATAGTGTTTCTGCCTAAATTAACTAATTAACTCAAGTCATTAACTCACTCTCTTCATGTTACAATTCATATTTAACTGTCATGGAGCTGTTATGATGTTTTATACCTAATAATCATGTGGCTGACGGTGCTTTAGGAAAACGTGGCTCTCATTGTGCACCTTCACATTTACTGAGAGGGTGAGTAAGAGATGTATTAGATCACATGTCTGTACTTGTTCTTTTACCCCTGGCTATGAGGAGATTAGATTAGGATCATATCCTATCACGGATAAAAATAATAGTCACATTCATCCTGCCCTGTTTTTCCTTTAACTGTGACATGACTGAGAGATAATGCAAAGTCAGTCATCATCGATCAGGCTGCCTGTCTATCTCTTGGTCTATTTGTCTGCATATATCTTGTTTTTCTGTCACATTTTGGTGACAGTTTTCCCACTTCACCATCACAAATGATCAAACAATGTAGGTGTTGCTCTGCATTTCTCTCTGCTAGTTCCATTTGATTGGATTTATCTGAAAATCTCACGACTACCTCACAGATTTATCTTAGTTGTGGTTCTCGTGAAGCAAAGATGGCAAGACATAGAGGGGGAGATACATTCCACATTAGCAGTAATGCAATAAAATGGTCTATTTGTCCTTTTATTTGTCCAGCTGGTCCATGAGAGCCACTGCCAGCCACGCCAACCAGTGACACAGATTCTCCTCACCTAGTCATTATCTGGACAGATATGCATTAGGCGAGGACTCTTCTGTCTTCCTCCAGTTCCCTTTTTTCCTCTCTCTTTCTAGCTCTCTCCTTCTTTTTCTTTACTATGTTCTCCTCTCCTCCTCCCTTTTTTTTCTTTTGTCACCCAGACAAGTCATTGTATTTTTCCTTCATTCTAGATAGATGTATAGATAGATAGATGCACAAATAGACAATTTTTATATGAACTTACAGAGTGAATAATTTAACATGACATGTGAAATTAATATGTGCACATGTGGTCTCTAGTGATTTGAAATATAATACTCCAGTGTGAAAATATCAATTTCCAATTAGCCTTTTATGTGACAAAAATGTTATGGGAATTTCTGACATGTGAAACATAACATGATGAATTTACAGATGTGGTTTTAGGACATTTCATACATAAAAATCGTAACCAGGCACGGACAGGGAGAAATGGGATCATTATCAGTCGCCCAGCTGGTTGTTTGTTTGCAAGGACCAGTGATAGGGTTGCTAAACAAAATAATTTTATAAGTGGATAATTTAGACAGTCATGGCAGGTTGCAGTGAGCCCTGCAACCTGTGTGCCTGACCTGGGTGGCAATATTTTGTTGGTCTCACAAAACTTAATATGTTGTAGAGTTTACTGTTATTAACTTTTTAATACTGCCTCATTATGTATCAAAATGTACTGTATATACACTGTTTGTGAATTTACTTTGTCTTACAATTGGCACATCTATGTGCTGTTTTTAGCTCAGAGAAATAGTCCATGAAGTTAACAGCAACACGTCCTAGCCATAATTATACAGTAAATCTCCAGTATAACAGACTGTGAACTTGTGAACTAAAGTGGGCTGGTTCGAGGTTTGAAACTCCCTGGCTGAAAATGAATCCCACTCTGGCCCTGACCATATCTGCAGGTTTGAGGCTCCAGATTTGGACAAGCTACATGTAACACGGGTGTATCATTAACCATGTATATTTAATATGGTGAATGATGTTAATGTTATGAGAAACTCCTGTGCTTGTCTTACTATGCCAAGTCATTTTTTTTGCTGTGGTAATGGGCCAGTGCTTGTGCACATAATCACAATTATGTACTCTGGCATAGATTATTGTACTTTACACAGCCTTTGATTTTATATTATTGTTTTATCGTAAAGTCTTGGCTACTTAAATGTGCCTACCTTTGATGCTTGTGATGTTTCCTTCTCAGACATAGAGTGTATAGTTCTAACACCTCCTATACAATACTGTACGTTTATATGATATTATATTTTATTAATATTTTGTGTTTAAAAGGTTTCAATGTAACATTTCAGCTTCCTGTCCTTGTATCTATCAGTTCATCTCCTTTCTCGCCTCCTTTCTTTCTCTCTACCTCTTGCTCTCCTTTTTGCTTTCACTGACAAAATTACACAGATAAAAGTACTCAAGAGGGTGCTCATTCACACACAGATGAACAGGCAGGCAAATTAGCAACATATTCGATACCTCATGTTCCTACTTCAGTGTAAACAATAACAGAAAAGCCTCTCAGTGTCTCAGTGCAGGTTTGATCAAGGCTGCTCTTGGCATTATCAGCCCCATGGGTGCTGTTACTTTTCTCTGCTCCATATACCTCCTCTTCAAACTGCATGCTCCTGAAAGAATTAGCAACCTGCAATAACAAAGTGCCAGGCTAAAAGCTACGGTCTGCTACACAGCGTCAGTCACAGACCACAGCTCAGCTGCTTATAAACCTTCTAATAAACATCTGGGCTTTCTATAAAAGGGAGGAGGGCTGAGCATGTGCAGCGTACCTGATACCAGATACTCCCTGTGACACTGGGCCTTAAGGACAAAACAGCTTTGGGCTTTTTTCATTGGCTGAGACGGGCATAAGTGCCCTGGTTTTAATGCAGCTGAGGGTTTATGAGGGAATCATTCATTGCGCCTTTGTCCCTGCTCCTGAGCAAAATAGTCTATGTGCGAGCAAAACTGAAAACATATAAAGCCTCCACCCTTTATCAATCACACTGCGTAACACAATATTTGTATGCTTCTGGGGATTCTCCGATAGGCTGGCCTCACACTGAACTGGGGGTCTGGCTGTCTCTGCAAAAAAGCGCGACTTTCTCAAGGGTCTGCCAGAGCTGACTGGCTTGAGTGTTTTCCCTCGTGTTAAGTGTGGGATTAAAAAAACCATGACTGACATATTAGCTGGTGACAGGATCCATGTCGGGGCGTTGGGTTTATGCTTCCAAGGCCGCTGATCTCTGCACCCAGCTGAAACTGGGTTTATAGGACCCAGGGACCTGCAAAGTTCCAACATGACACGCTAATGGCTTTATGTGTTTAAACGGTGTGCACTGTACCATTTCATTGCACAAGCACTGTCTGCGAGATCTGACAAGTTGATTCCTCAGAGGAGAGATAAGAGCCAATTTGTTAGCCCAGTAGGATTAACTACACCCCAGCTCTGGATTTTGGCCTTTGCTTTGGAAGTGACGGACAGAATCCAGCTGTCAGTTCCAGCCTGGGAGACTGATGACGTGGTGCAGTCGGGTGAGGATGCGTCACAGATTGACTGATGATTCATTAATCAAGCTTTACTCTACCATGATTTTATTCTGCTGTTGCTCTGTGTAGCTGTGACACCCCAGAATTCACAGGTTTGATTCCACCAACAACCAGTGTTTCTGTGCTCTAAAAGCTGAATCCCAAGCCTCCTTTGGGAATGTTGCTCCTGGCTGCCTTTTCAGTCCAGACTGTCTGTTGAAATGTGATTATGTACACTATGTAAGGCTCACAAGGGGGATTTACACAGAAACACATTAGTTATGCACTATGTCATATGACAACCGAAATGCTAGAAAATCCCCCAAATAAATGAATAGATAGAATTATTTCCAAGCAAAACCCTTTTTCTTTTTAACCTGACATATACTTAGATATTATGTAGAACAGTGACACAGTTTAGGTAAAGTAAGCTGTCTGTAAATCTACAACAATGTCATGATGGAAAACTGTTGTCATTCATTATCCTTGGAACTTAAAGTAAATGTGATTCTAATTAGACTAAATCAAGAACAGAACATCTTTATTTTCATTTCCCTCGCATAGGAAAGTTCTAAATTTCTCTCTCCTCATTTATCTATGTTGCGGCTCAATTTCATTGTTGGCATTACTGATCCCTTATTCTTTGCCAATCTGCTCAACTATTTACCTTTTCTTCCTGTCAAAGGATGTTTGTGGTTTTTTTTAACAGTGGGCAAAGTCTAGTATTGCCCTTCTGCACCCCTGATTTATGTGGTCCGAGGGGTTTGGTGAATAAATATTAAAACACAGCCGCTCCATTGGCTGCCAGCAATAACAGGCTGACTGGTTTCCTGTGCAGGGTTAGATTGCCTTCCTCGCATGGGATTCTGGGACGTAACAATTCAGGGGAGGGGCACCTGAAGGAGAATGCGGGCCAATGGAGATGGAGGGCCAAAGAGAATAACCATCTGAAGGTCGTTTCACATGTGAATTTAACAGTATTCGCCCGAAAAAAAAAAGACCAAATACAGCTCATTCATACTGAGCATCAACAAGGACATGACCATAGGGTCAAGAACACAGTGGCAGAAGTGGTGAATTGAGACTTGGCTGACTGAATGTGCGGGAAGGTGTCCTGGTAGTTTGAGAGAGCGTCCCATCGCTCCAAAATCACAGTGTAGACTTTGTCTTTGTCAGTGTCATTGAGCAAGATGCCAAAACCGACAGGTTCCTGTGGCTTTGCAGAATAACCAACCATGTGAGCTGACCCCTCTGGAGAATACCACAGTAGATGTATTGAAGGGATGGATACATGGGGATGCAACATTTCTCACTTGTCACATTTTTGTCTCCCATGGTGAAGTCTGATGTTTTTTTGACCTAACTTCTAATCACCTCACTTCCTTTTTTGCTCCCATCATAATCACGTGAACCTAAACAGTATTTTTTGGGCACTTGCGTACCAATGAAAAGCAATTGGGTTGGACTTTTCATATATATATATAATACCTACAGTGAATACCTACAGATGGGCTGTTATCCAAGCCTATACACATCCATCAGATTTTTTTATCCTTTACCTCTAAACTGAATGCAGAGACGAGAAAAGGCAGTCAGGAGTTTGTTTGGCTCTGGATCTCTGGGACAAAAGTAATATTCCATCACCAACATCTCTCTCAGCACACATTGTGTGTTTTAATAGGCAGCCCCTCTAAAAATGAACAGAGTCCCTCATGATAAAACAGAGACCAAAAGTGATGGATCAAATTCTCTTTGTTTTCCCTCAGGGAACATGATATTATGATGATTAGAATCGCTGCAGCCACCAATAACTGCCTAAGAGTTTGTATTGGCAGAGACCTGAAACCAAATAGGGCTTCACAGAATGTAATAATGACACACAATGTAGAAGGACAACAGGATCTCATGGTGCAAAAGGGCAGTGCGGTTTATATTTATGAACCAGAGACTGTAGATATTAGTCTAAATATATACATTTGTACAGTATCTATGTATCTATATGTTTGTGTTGGTTGGTGAGCTGTGCATTTGCAGCTGTGGAGGAAATTGTGGTGAGTGCCTGATAGTGAGCTACTTCCACAGAACAAGGCAGGTAGAATGAAGACACTGTATTTAAATGTGAATTCTCTTATTTTTTGGCCACTAAGGACCAAAAGAACTCCACAATAATCTGATAGACCTTTACCTTATGACATTGTCATGGCTAACATGTTATAAAACAATAGTCTATTAAGAAAGATTTTGAGCAGCGTTAGCATTCATTCATTGTTCCTGGCCACCTGACAATGTAAGTCCTATATCATGAGCAGGGCTGCCAGATGTTTGGTTGTACTTGTTGACTTGTGTGACGTACAACTAATGCGGTCTAATAAAACAGTCCTGCATTAAATCCTGCCTTCATGAAGGTCATAACGTTCAGTTTTTGTTGTTTTAGTGAGGTACTGATTCAACGGTACTCAGTTTTGAGGCTGTAGAATGTGGTGCTGTTGAACTATATTGAACTGCGTGGATATAAATGGGGTGGACAAAATAATAGAGACATCTATCAAAATATATTCATCAGCTAAGTCACTCACTCCCTGTCTTGTTACTTACAATAAACCTTTATAAAGGTACGTTTCAGTCTCTAGACATTCATCAGGTAAGTCCCTTCCACACACCTGTCTACAAAAAAACTGATTTTGCATAAACCTTTTAGTCAACTTCTGTTCACCTAAAAACAGTAAAATATCACAATACATAAAAATAAAGAAAGCAAGGAAGAAAGAAAAATCTGAATTTGTTGAATTTGTCAAGTTGTTCACACCCCCAATTTCCAAGAAACAAGATGAGGTAATGACCTGTGTCATTGCTACCATTGCTGAATTAGCTAGTGAATGAGTTAGCTAAAGCTAAGGTGAAAAGCAAAAAAAGTTTGGCCACTAAGAGACAGACAAACACAAGAAACAGCTAATGAATTCAGAGCCACCAAACAGCTGTCATCCACTTTGAGTCTTGATTGTCTCCATCTGTTGAATGTGTATTCCATCAACTCCTAAAAATATCTAGCTCTTCAGCTGATTGATGCTCCATTTTGGTCACCAGCTAGTCTCTGGGTTTGTCTGTCTGCCATTTGGTGCTGGACAGGTAGCGTACAGTGGGTGCATGCTGAAAATAGCTGCCTGAGATTAATGAGAACATTGAGACTAAATCATACAGTAAGTTTCCCTTAAAACAAAAATATGAGCTAGAAGAGGCTAAAAAGCTCACCAGAGCTGTGTAACAATTCACCTTCACACAGCCTTTTGATCCACTGTAAGAATAAAAATACTGTTTAGCAGAGCTTTAAATAAATGATAAGCAAATGAAAACCTACAGTCCTGAAGCTGAAATGTGAGGTTGCACTGGTATGTACCAAGGGTGGGTGCACTGTAGGGATTATGAGGTGTAAACACATTCCCACCCTGGTTTAAATGCAAGCTAGCCTGAGGATACTCCCAGGCACGAGGCATGAGAGCAACATTGAAACAGACTTAACAAAGACTGCTCCAAATCCCCATGCACCTGCACACAGGGGCCTGTGGAGAAACAGCAGGACTATCAGAAAGAAAAATATGCTGACAGCCATGAGGTGGAGGTCATTCATTACACATGTGCAGACACACTCGGGCCTACACAGAAGGTACATGTATGCATAAAGTATCACTGCAGCCAGAGGGGATTATGATGTACCTGTACCTCTCTGCTCATTATCTTACGTACATCATGTGGATTTATTAACACACGTGAAATAACTCACCAAGTTACAGAGTAATGATGCTGCTTTGTAAAGGCATATGAGCAAACATACAACAGTGCACGCATGGAATAAACAACCACATGCAGGTATACACACATTTTCTATTATCATCCATCTCTATTGTGCTTTGTTATGTTATACTCATTTGCCAGATGTTTAACAGTTATATTCTTGTCTATGTTGCACCTTGCAACCTTCTAAACTTTAGTTTATGCTGCACCAACACCTGCGGCACTCAGTACACAGTATATGGCTTTTCTTCATCAAACAGACAGTGATGAAGCTATAAGAACAAGAGGTGGTTTTGGAAGGCCAATGAAGTGGTTTTGCACAGGTTCCATTAAGTAAAAATAGATGAAAATCTCAATCCCAAATGTCTTTATTTTACTTGACGCATGCATGTTAATTCAGTTTTGCAGTTGTACAGATTTTACTCATCGTTTTCAAAGATTTCAGTCCAGTTTGTATGCATGTATTCCAGTGCAACAGTGCAGTTTTGGATCTCTATAATAACCTTGATACATGACACACAGAACTGTCCAAATGAGCAGATGCTCTGTTTGATTTACAGTAGATTGATCAATAATGTTTAATTAGTTGAGTGTGCCTGTTCATGTGCCTGCATGTCTGTGTGTCTGCACGCAGGTCGTAAATATGTGTCAGACTTGGTCTGTCGACTTTCCAAAGCCTCTGCGGTGTTAAAATATAATTCAATTTGTGGTAGAAGAAAATAAAATGATCTAATGTCATTGCCATTCTTCCATTTAATGGTTTGACCAAAAGCTATGTTAATACCCTGTAAAGAAGAACATATTTGCAGTGGTGTTTTACGCCCACAGTTAGTCACAAATCCTTTGTTCTACTTCTGAAAGAATTCCTGAGCTCATGTGCTTTTCTTTGCTTGGGTATTTCACTGTAGCACGGCTGTAATCAGTTATATGATGTTACTACTTCATTTAAAGACCACAGTCACATTATTTTGCATAATGGTTGGAAATACTTACAAAGAGGGGAGAAAAAAAAAGTTTTTATTGTGTTACCAGTAGACACAGGGTAATTTAAATCATTACAACACAAGGGAGGGTAAATGAAAGCTCTCATTGGTCTCAGATGGAAATAATTTTTTTTCCATCATTAATGTTTTGGACTTTTTCCCAATGTGCGTTTATCATTTAGTAGTAGTAGTTAAGTCAGAGTTTACATGTCATTTCAACCATCAAACATAAAGCTGAAGGACATGTGATTTGTCTCAGGGTACCAAACTACCCATCAAATGATCTAAAGTGTATGGGTGCATCAGCAGCAACCTGACTCTGATAGAAGAAGACTAAATAAAGAGACTGAGCCATAAAACTATCTGTTGTTGCAGTCTTGCCAGAAAGGGTTCTCAGGGTGCTACAGAAAGTTCATGATTTCATTAAATCTATAACATAACATGAACATTTTAGTATAAGCCCCATACATATTTATGATTTTATTGTTTTTGCATTACTTGGCCTCGTAGGAGCATGCAAATGTTAAACAAAACAGATCAAACTGTCCAGATATCTTGCATGTTGGATAAATACACAGGCAGATTCGTTGGCCTGTTTTCGAGGCAATAAACTGTTCCTGGGTTAAACACAAAGGAAAAGTACGTAGATGGTTTTCGAAACATGAATCATTAATTTGATCCAAAAGATTAACATCAGCTATGGCCATGGCAGCTCTCATTCTTAATTCTAAACAGTGCATGATAAAAAAAGCTGCAGTCTTCACCCTTCCCTGTCTATTTGTTATCTGTTACAAGCTAATTATTTCTATCAGCCTGATATCACCACCTCCATATATTTAACTGCTATTGCCATCTCATTAATTACAAATCATTGGATCCTATTATCTTTCTCATCCCTAAAACAGTTTGAAACGAAAACAATTCCTACAAAAAATATCAATCTAATGCATACACATTAAATATAACAAACATTGTTTGTCACAATATTTAATGATTTTACTACATGCATTTGCAAAAATCATTAGTGATGTGATTCGCCTGCTGTGTTGAGGTGTTAGCAGGCGCTGGCTAATATTAGCAGTGAGTATGCAAAACCATGCTCTCTATCAGTCTTTTAACAGTGTGTTGTCTCTCCCCACACCTCCAGCTGAGATGCACATCCACTGTCAGGAGCAATTCCCAGTCTGATGAAGTCTCAGCGTGTTTATGTGTGTGTGTGTGTGTGTGTGTGTGTAAGCATTTGTTTATCATTAGGCCTTGGAAGACAACTCAATATGTTTGCTTTGGTTGACATCTTTGCTGATGGGCCTTGAGATGATCACGTGATGTTGTTTAAGTAGTTGTGTGCATTTGAAGTGAGACACCATCTACCCACACCCACCCCACCCCACCCCACCCACTCAGTCTCCTTTTCAGTATTTGTTTCCTGTTTTATTAGCAAAACAGAGCTTAATTTAAACCGGAACTGGTGGGTTCTGTTCCACAAGTAAGAAAACCTCATTCTAAATCAAAATAACATTTGTAATAACGTAAATATAATGAAATAAAATAATGTGGCCTTACAAAATACCTTTGGTCAATAGTATGTTCTATGATCCAGTCCATAGGTTTAGAAAGGGACACCACATATTATCTTTTCATTACAAAAAAGGTTCCAGATATGGATAAATACAACCAAAATGGTCTGCCCTTCCTCTGTTATCCCCCCCCCCCAGATAGTCACCCCATCCTCATTGCCAACATTATCCACATCCCCAGAACAAGTTTCAAATCCATTTGATCCAAATTGAGGGCAGAGTCTGCAACATTGTAGAAACTAGCAGGATTGGATAGATTTGGGTAGAAGTCATTTGAAAGTAATAAAATTTATATTATCATATATTTATTGTTTTTTACCTGTTTCAGTTTGTTTTTACTGCCATTGCGTATCTTTACTGCCATCTGTTTTACTATCATATGAGTTTGTTTTACTGTGCAGCAAGCCAAATTTCCCAAGTGGGACAACTTAGCTTTTACAAGCTGATCATATGTTTTGTGTTTAAAATCCTAATTGCAAAGTAACTACCAACTGTAGCTGTAAAATAAAAGTAGTGTGGTTAGGTTTTGTTGTGTTCCTGTCTAACTCGCTCTGTTAAAGGGTCAGTCAAGTTTGACTCAACTTGACTTTCATCATTCTCCTCTTCTCTCTCTCTCCCGGCTGAATTTAATCTGCCATTTATTTGATCAAATCACAGCAGAAAGATTAATAAATTCCAGGGAAAGATTTATTTTACAAAACCTTGCGCCCTGCTGCTTGCTTGTTTTCAGTAACTCAATCTTCATATTTACATTCCTTGTACTATTTGAATGTGAAAGGCTCTGTTTGGCCTGATCTCCACTTTTGCAGATTCTGCTGTTACACCCACGAGCCTTGTGATGACATTATGTGGAAAAATCCCAACTAGCTTTCCAAATAACCGTATCATCCAGTGGTTAATCTCTCCGGATGTTCTTCAAAGTCCACGACACACAAACAAGACCTCAGACCTTATACTGTACTCGACTCATTAGTTTTGGTGAAGAAATGTTCACCTCAGGAGTTTCATCCATTCTTGTCAGTTATGGTGGGTTAGGGTCAGCACTTTGTTAGCCAACTGGTGTATTTTTGTTTTCTCTATGCCAAATATATGATCTCTCTTTGGGAAAAAAGAAAGTCAAATAAAAGTTTTGTTGTAACTGTATTGACTCAAGTATGACAAAATATGTGCTTTTAAGAACTGTTTAATCTCTCAAAACAAAACTACAAGAAAAACACTTACACTTGTGTCACTTACTGAATTGACAAAGGAGAGGCATGGATGCGTGTGTGTGTGTGTGTGTGTGTGTGTGTGTGTATGTATGTGTGTGTGTGTGTGTGTGTGTGTGTGTGTGTGTGTGTGCGCGCGCTTGTGAACATGCATTACAATAGTCAGTAAGCACAGGGGGGGTGTTTGCCTTCCTCTAGGGACAAAGTTGATTTGTACTTCATGGCTAACCCTCTTCACTTTTCCAGTCTTGACATAATAACACCTATGCAAAACTTTTATGGACTGGAAACCAAAGTACTGAACGAGGTGAAATTTTGACCTGTTGCCAAGGAAACACCAAAGTTATTGAAAGCCACTCTGAGGGGTACATGAATGTCTGAATGAATCAAGACGCTACGTTCTGAATAAAAAATGTCATCAGCTGGTGGCACTAGATAAAAAATTAGGGGCTCTCCAAAGTCCTTAGGATTCATCCTCAGTGGAGCATGAATTTCTGTCCAACCAGAAAGCAACCATGCCATCCCTGCAGCTTGAACAGCAAGTGTAGCTTAAGTATAATTTCTCCAAGGGGGTGGGTGTTAAAGGGTTAATAAAGGGAATAAATGAATTAGTTGGGGGGAAAAAAAGCAGTGCCTCATCTTCTCTAAAATGCCCAGCTGAGGAGTGGGGTCACGTCCCTTTCTTTGAAAGCTCTTTGGCTCTAAACAGAGCTGAGTGTTAGGGTTGGGTAAACTCTCAGGGAGAAAAGACCCTTTTGAAATTGGGACAAGCCACAGCTTCGGGTTCAATCACCGGGGTATAAAATATAGCCAGTGTCCTCTCACGGAGCTAACGAGAGACAGGCCACGACCTCCAACCCTAGTGTGCTAGAGGTCACCACGCTCATGTGAAATTAAGAGCTATTAACAGGGAGGTCACTGCTAATGAGCACCCCTGTCTTGGTGTCCAAGGAAAACTTGGCCTGAGGAATGTGGACTCCTCATTTGCTCTGGGAGAAGTTAGCACCACAGGCTCTTGTGATGCGGGATAAGGTGACATTACATTACATTAGGAATTTAACCGGCACTGTGGGATTAGCAGTGAATGTAGTAGAAGATTTAGCTCAATACAAACAGCAGTAATGCGTGTGAGGAGTAATACCATCATGTTAAGACAAAAATGACACCAAATGTGCATTTGCTATGTTTGAGATTAAGTATAATTTCTTTCGCTTTACGTCTGTAGGTGTCAAAACATTTGGGGAAATCTTAACAAGATTTCTATGAAATCAGGTGTGGTTATTCATGTTTCCCAGAAGATGACCCTTTAACCTTTCCTGTATTGATATCCTTGGGTCAAAATATGTCTTCTACCAACATTTTGCCCTATGACAAGTGAGCTCAAAAACTAATTTTGGTAATTTGGTAGTGAGAGTCATATCTTCCAGAGGTTGACAAATGATCTTGGTGACCACAGGGCCACTCAGTTCATATCATATTTAGGTCAAGTAGGCTTCTGTTCTATCACCACTGGTCTTGGGTCTGCTTATCAATATGTCTAATTCCTGAGTAGATCCAAACTGAGTCTCACTCACAAGGTGCGTTGTAATCATCACAGGAGATAAAATGCTTGACTGCAACTGAAAAGTGCAGGAAAAATTATGTACTGCTGCTCTGTTCATTGATTATTGGACTAATATGCTGCCACCAGTGTTGGTGTTCTCTCTCTCTTTTAGGGTTTGTTTGGGTCCACTGCTTTTTGGATCTGGTCTGGTCTAGCTTTTACTTTATTTCATGCATGTCTAATTTGGGTGGGTTTTCCACATGTCAGTGGTCTTTCCTGTGCACAAGACATCTTAAAAGCTAAGGTAAAATGGTGGCATAGAGGTTTAAGATGGTGCTCATGGACTGCAATGACACTAGATCAATTGTGGCCCATCTCTTTCCTCCAGTTTTCCATCATCTCCATCTCTAAGCATAAAATGCCCCCTAAAAAATACAAAAAAAAAGAAAAACATATCAAAACCTGTATAAAAACATGCATAAACTTTACTTCTGTGTCATCCTTGATCCAAAAATGTAAACTTAATGCTCAAGAAATTTAATAGTCCAACAGGAAAATTGCCATGAAATTTCTGACTCAAACACTATTTTGATTTAGAAAAGTCCCATAGCTTTTTCTGCGGTGCCACCCTATACAAATAGTAAAATCACCATGTTGATTATTCCCTACAAAAATGTTTGTATTGTGAGGCGTAATGCAGGAAGTTGATTCCATGGTTTAAAGTTTTTTTCCAATCAGGATCACACAGCTGGTGCCAAAGTGAACTCTATTCATACATGTGTCTGAGTTCCATGTGTGTGAATCTTCTTTTTTCGGGGGGTTTTGTTCCGTGTGTGTATTTGTGGATGGGAGTGTATGCATGGCTAAATGCATCCACATGTGCTGTACCGGACCTCTTGTGGTTATGATTAAATTTTCTCAATTATCTGACTGTGGCTACTGTCTGTGCTGATATGAACTAACTGGATTCTACTTATCTCATCGCGATTATTCGATTACAGTTCTGTGACCTCACACATTCTGTGCTGCTGAAATTCAGGCAACAGGAGGCGCTGCTGGTCATGTGGGGCTCTATAGGAGGAGGAAAACGATGTCATCTCTCCATAAGCCTGTAGATCTCTGTTCTTATTCGAGAACTCACACAGCGAATAGGGAGATAAAGGATAGAAAACTGAGAACAATACAATACTGGGATTAAAAATCCCGACGTCAATTGTATACTATGCATAACAAGTGTCATATGTGGAGGATTTTATTAAGCATCTAACAGAGCTGTGAAGCATCAGTGTGTTGGACGGTCACCTTGTGACATCCGTATGTCCCTGATTTTCCCTGACACAGAAATATACTTGCTATGAATGTCACTGTTGTAGCAATAAATAAGATTCTCCCAGTCACTGCAAACAATAATACTGGTGACAGAAACTCAGAGGACAACAACAATACCATGGCTTCTGAGACAGAGGAACTGAATATGAAAACTTGACAAGCTCAGCTTTGTGTTGATATGTAAACAACTGCAATGAGCCAAAAAGATGACAACAACACCGTTCGCCCTCAGGCAAAACAAACCACCACATGACAATTACTACAGAAGGTCAAGCAGGATCTGGCTCTTGTGCCCGAAGCCTGACCCGGTTGGCCATTGCAAGACAAAAACAAAAAAAAAAAAGAAAATTCCTTTCACCTGTTGGTGAAAATAAATAGATGAAGATTGACATAATACTGTCACTCTTCAAAACTAACTTATCATACACAATCCTACACAGACTGCTCTAATAATGAGCTAAAAAAGCTTTTTAAAAAATACCTGCACCCTAACAACAGGTAAAAAAAATAGAGGACAATGAGGATGTGTAGGACATATACTGTAGGGATTATGGAAAATCCTGCAAACTGGCGTGAAACCTTATATGACCTTTTGTACGTATCAGTGTTAGCAGTGAGGATTCATTTCAAAGTCACAAACTTTATAGGCTTCACCAAGAGTAACTGATCCAACTGTCCAACCGTTTTTGATGCCGAACCTGCTGTATGGTCCAAAACGCCCGGTTGTACATCAGGATCAAGGTACAATATCTGACACGGCCGGCTCAGGCCAGACTTTCTGAGGTCAACGAAGCCTTAAGCCATATGCAGTAAGAGGAACTGTAATTTACTGAACACCAGCATGTATTTATCCAGAAAACCACTACATTGTTTGCACAAAAGCTTTTTGTAATATTCAAATACAAAGAACAAGTAAAGGTAAAAAAAATTTGTTAAAGTAGGTGGCAAATGGTTACAGTCAGAGCGCAGCTGTGCTTTGAGCTGTATGCTAACATGCACACAATTACAATGCTAACTTGCTGAGATTTATATGTGTATAATCTTTACTGTGCTCACCATGTTAGTTTGGCATGTTAGCAGTCAAGCAAGTCAGAAGATCGCCAAATTTATTAGAATTCATCCTTAAGGGACCATGAATGCCTGCACCTAACACCATGTGGCACAGCACCTGATATTCAAATGTGTGGGTCACATGAATGCAATCTACTGTGGCACCATTTCAAAATAAATACAGTAAAATGATCCATGGCACAAAATGAATATCTTAATCCCTCCATAATCCCTGAGGGAAACCACTGATGGGTGAAACATGATTACCAACATCTTCATTATTCTGTTGTGTAAAAGGTAAAGCGTGTTTACTGACGACAGCAGGGACTCAGTCTGAAAGCAAAACCGCCTCCCCTTCAGCCAGGAGATAAGTGAATGTTTGCATTCTCCAGTTTTCAGATAATTAAGTTGATCAGTGTGTGTGGTTGTCTCATCTAAACTTCCACAGACGGACCAGCAGAGACATCGAGAGGTCTGTCACTTGTCAGGCTGAAGTCCTTCACATACAGTAACATGTGCACACAACAGCACACATTCATGTGCACTCATATATGACATATAAACACAGAACAAGCTCACAGAACCAGTGGAACATACTCAGGTAGGGACATTTTCTCCCTGAGAAGACCCATTAGTATATTATGCTGTAAATTGCTCTTTTTCTATTCTATTTTCTTCATTATAATTAATCTTATTATTCTAGCAGGGACATTTGGTTCTGTGGAACATTTTTTTGAGTAGCTATTTTTATGATTACGTTTGACATCTCAAAGCACTGTGTTAAGATTAAAGATAATATTGTCATTGTTTTACCAAACCATCATCTTTCCCTAATTATCTTTCCCTTTTTGTAGCCTGAACCTAGTCACAAAGGATGCGGATTCCAGTCTGGTGTCAAAGTCTTGGGCTTTGTAAGCTTGCCATGCACCCTTGGGCACTTCTTAGCACTGGGTTTGCAGAGTGGAAAAAAAAACACTGCCAATGAACATAATCAACACAGCAATTATGTTCCCTGAAAAACATATTTGGCCAAACCCATTTAGAATGTCAGATGACCTCCCATCCAACTCGTAATGCAATTTCTAAAAGCAAACAGCGATCAATTAGTTGTGCTTAGCTGAACTGAACTTTGACATGACAGTGGATTTTATTTTTCTCTTTATCTCTGTCAAGATGCAGATGTGCACACGCGGTTTTTGGTCCTCAGCTACTTAGAGAGAGGATCATGATGTTCACTTTCTCTGCGTGTATGTGTTTTTCTGTTTGCATGCACGTTTGATTTTTCCCGGATTTCCAGGTTACCGACACATAAAGCAGTCCATCTCCGCTCTCAGGCCGACTCTAACCAGTGTATCATCAGTATATCTGCTGCTGTTGTGTCTGACAGTTGCCACATAATGGATAGCCAGCCCCGCAGAGTAAACAGTTCGGGGCGTGAGCTGTGTGCAGGGGAGGTCAGACACGCTGATTTATGGCCTCTGTGATAAATCACCTCCTCTTTCAGAGAGGAGGTCACCGTCAGATCCTCCTGACTGAGGAACATCTGTGGATTCAGCTGTGGCCTCCATGACCTGCAGGCATGGCTGGCGATGCAGCCTCAGACCCAATCGAATACGCCTCCTACTCCTTGTCACTCGTCTCATCCTTCTTTTCTTCCCTCCTTCGCCTCCTCCAAGTTCAGCCCTTTCCTTTTGCCATTTATCTCTTGCTCTTCACTCTCGTGTTCCTTGCTCTCCTCTTACTCTAACATATCTTTTTCCTGCTTTTATTTCTCCTCCACTTTCTGTCTCAAATTTCACAAAACCTCTTTCTTTTTTAATCTTTTGCTCTGTCTCATCTTACACCACTTAATCTTCCTCCTTCTTGTCCTTTTTCTATACCCATTTCCCTCCTACTCCCTCCCTCTCAGCCTCTTCTACCCCCCCCCCACTTGCTGCTCCCTCTCCTTTCATTTCTCATCCTCTCTCACCAGTCTGAACTGCTCTCCTCTATCTCCGGCTTCCCTTCTCCCTCCCTCCCTTTCTCCTACAAGATAACATGCATTAATGCTCACTCCATCATCATTTAAGTGTCTGTTGCAAACACCTACTTAAAAACAGACAGGGGGAGAACATGCAGAGGGGATATTTACTAATCTGTTATGACACTGCAATTTTTCTGTAGATGTAAATGAGCCCAGACGCAGATTTGCATAAAGCACCCTTAAGTAAGTCCTGCTGCCAGGAAGTTTTGACACTTGTTGCATATGAAATTATAAATCCTGCAGATTGATATTGTCTCAATAAAGAGAGTGAATGACTCGGTAAAACTTTTAAACTTTGAGAGGGTCCTTTCTGTAATCCATTCTGTTATATAATACAACAACAGTCAACATCTTAATTACTGGCTGCTTCAATCATCACTGGAACTGCTGTGAACTGTTAAAAGTCAGGAAAAAACAAGCAGGAGACCACTGCAACGCATAAAAAGAAGAAGAACACCAGGTTGCTGCATTGCTGAAATTTTATCTTGTTATCTTTATCTCGGGTGGTGAGCTTCGGTGGAGTAACTTTATAATTAAATTTTTTTCATTTACGTCTCTGTCTGTCTCTCTCACAGTGGTTTGGCCTGCTGCAGCAGTCAGTCTACGGTGATAAATCAGCCCCTGAGGGTATTTGTATAAATTTCCATTTCTTCCCCCCATATTTTGCACCTTTGAACAGGAAAGCCTTAAAATACCCATTGCAAAACATGCAATTTTCAATGGTGCCACATGTTCTTCAGTAAATATGGACAAACTATTTTTGACTGTTTAGCACCCTAAAAAGGGATAAAAATCCTCAGTAAATATCGCTCACAGTGTCTCATTGTCCATGGTAAGAACATTTGTTTTTATACACGAGGAACAATATCTAAACAGTCACTTCTTGTGGTGGGACTTCGATTCCAGAGAAAAGACAACTGAAACAGCCCTCGTGGTGAGACTTCGATTCCAGAGAAAAGACAACTGAAACAGCCCTCGTGGTGAGCTGAGACATTTTCTGGATCTGTCATGGACCAATCAGATAAGGGAATTGGCATGTACCCATTATGCATTTGGCTCTCCTGCATTCATGCAGAGCTACTTGTCACTTAAGTCAACTCCCAAAAGACTGACAATAAAATGGAAAGATCAAGAACACTTATGGGCAGTTAGATTATTTTGCCAAAACGTGGACCTTGAATTGAGACAGTACCAATGTTTCACAAGTCACGTACAGACAAGGATGTAGGTTGAGAATCCCCTGTATATCAAGCCGAGTCAGCAACAGTGCTGCCCATGTTTCATTTCTGTAATCTTACTATGATACCATGATGAAGTGGTATGATGACTCTGTATCAGAGTTAGTTTTCTTTTGTTATGCACTGTTTTGTGGATACTAATTGAGATCCAAACCAAGAATAAGGGAAAAAAGCAGTTTTTTAAAGCATGGTCTGTTCAGTCCCAGCCAGTCGGCCACAAACAGTCTGAAGCTAGCATTCTGCGATCAATGTCCCTCATCAGTATGGAGCAGGTAATCTCTGCCTCTGTCTCATTCTCCACTTTCCTCATTATCTCACATTCCAGCAAACACATACAGACACGGTGATGGGAAGGATTCACTTGGGAGATACATGTTTGTGTTCATGCTGTGTGTTGGTATGTGCATGTGATGTTGTGATATGGAGAGATGGGCCAAAATCACCCACTGCTGTGTGTTTGTTTCTGTGTGTGACACAGGAGCCTTGTCATTCGATTACAGGTCACACTAATCTAATCATCCAGCTGTGAGCTCAGTGTGCAGGCATTTATGAAAGGGACTGTAGAGCTGGGGAACACAGACCTCAGTCTGTCACCATGTTACCTTTTGCACAATGACAAACTGTGTCTGGGCCGACTCTGATATCCCGCGGCAGTTTCCCAGACTGATTACTGTGGGAGTGAGTGGCCTTTACTTCAATTTAGATGCCTCACCAGCTCCAGTTAGACATGTAATTGTAAATAAGGGGTCATGTCTGGCTTCCCGAACACATGCAGGTCCGACTGAAACCTGAGGGACGTCCAGGTGTGATGGAGGACAGAGGCTACACAGAGATAAAGCTGTTATCAGTATGACTTACAGAACTGGACAGGCCATGCGACTCAGCTCTCCTCCCTGAAATTATATTGACAGGAAATGCGGCTCCCTCAGATGAACTCTGAGGCGTTTCATCTGGTTTATCATTCTCAGGCCCGCTTTGGAGGGTTGGCAGCTGATACAGATTTTCTCAGGCTCAATCAGCTGAGCGGCTTGAGGTAAAAGAGATCAATACTTTTCATTTTTAACACAGAGGCAGTATCGACCGTCTGAAACAGCCTCTTCAGCGGGCTAGGAGAGGCTTTCTATGCCATGATAAGAGGCGTATTATTTTAATCATCATCATCTTTCATCCGCTCCCCTCTTATCTGTCGCCCTGACACAGGAAGATGGTTGAGAAGAAGGTGGCAATATAAAAAACTTTAGAGTGCTGCACAGTCACAGAGGCAAAAACAGATTGGTTGACTCATCTCTCAACCAGTGACTTCTTATTTTTTAAACTCCTATATTAAAGGACAGTTCTGGTGTTTTTAAACCTGGACCCTATTTGTACACATTGTGGTGCTTAACTGGTTAATAAATTCAAAAGTTTTGGAATTGGCCCTGTGGATTGTCTCAGCTGATAGAAGTGAAACTGGCTGCAATGTAATCGTTAGGGGAAACTGTGCCCTTCAAAGTACTTCCTCTAAAAATGCTTGTTTTTTCCGCTGACAGGCTCAGATTGTTATCCTAAGCGTCTGAAAACATTACGTTAAGAATCCCGACAGAGATAGAACGTTTTGTTAAAAATATAGATTCCTTTTGTTTAACAAGAAGCAGCCGTTATGTCGCTCTCCTCAAAGGCAAAAACAGTCATTTCACCCCACCGATCATGGGACGCTGAGTGACTCCGGTGTTTAAAAGGGTCCACACTAACCCTATAAAACACCAAAGTCACACAATAACAAACAACAGCAGTCGACCAGCAACTCCCGTGTTGTGTGGTGAAATCATTGTTTCTGTCAATGGAGTCTAGTGGCTTTGAAGAGTGCTAGTGCCTTGCATGGTAGCTCATGTGTGTGTGTGCAAGTGTGTGTGCGGATGGGTCAATGTGATGCACATTGTTAAGTTCTTTATAAGCGACTGTTGTCCAGTCCATATTACCACTGACATCTACTATAACAATTACACATGGTGTTTTGATCACTTTAGTTCCTTAGAATTCTTATTTTATTTTAGTGCTGTGTGATTGGATGCTGCAGCTGATCAGACAGCTCTGTAACCATATCACAACTGTTTTATACTGACATGGACAGAAAAATGTTAAGACCAAGTCAAGTGTAATACACCTGGGTTAGACTTTATGTTTTCTAATGTAGTTGAAAATAATGGATTTTACTTGAAAGCAATAATGCACAACTAGGTTTCCTGCCTTCGTATTTAAGGCCCCTGCAGGAGCCCACCCTGCCAAAGTGAGTTGGTGCTGATGATGAGGGCAAGTGAAGAATAAATGCAGCGTCAGTACCATCAGCTGTAATAACAGAGAGATGTGCAAGCACTCAGAGGAGCCACAAGGCAATGTAACAGCCATATTATCATAAGAAAACAATAAATGTATGTATTCATGACCACATCCACATACGTACACACACTATGATGAAGCCATAATGTAAGAGAATAAATCATGTGATCATGTTCCATCACCCAGCCCGATGGAGATCAGAACATTTGAGTTCCATCACAGTTTGTCACGAAGCAAAGAAACAATATATTGTAATTTCATTCATTGACCAAATTGGCAGATGAAATACAAACCATATTCGTAAAGTGGCAATAAGACGCAGAGGCAATACAAAGCTAATGGCTCTGCTAGGCAGGGTTTATTGTTTCACTGCAGTAATAGACTCTCAAGGACACACTATTGTTTAGAACTGGCCTTAATGTTTGCAGTAAATTGCAAAATTATTCAGGGAGATGAAATACTACAATATCCCGCCAGGGTTTTTATTTATTTTTTTGCATTTTTCTTCCATTTAAAGTTTTCTTGGTCTTAAAAGTACTGGATAAAAACCACAAGTCCATTAAACCACTTGTCCTTCTATGTGAGATTATTTTTCAACTTTACCTCCTGAAAAGTTGCTGAACTCCTCATACTTGCCATTCAATACCGTCCATGTGATAAAAAAAAAACTACTTATGCTACTTACGCCTTTGCTTATGAGAGACAACACTTACTATTTGCATTTTTCTTGTCCGTAAAATGCCAACATTGGTTGTTAAATATAATGTCGATGCTATTATGTCTGTGTCTCCAAGGGTGACAGCTCTTAAACATGAAGTTTTATTGCGAAACATTGAAAGTGAACTACTAGTGAACTGGTTTATTACGTTCTCTGGCTCCTGCTTCTCAAATGTGCAGATTTGCTGCTTGCATGTCTGTTTTATATCATCGTTTAAATGCAGCTGTAAGAAGACGTCATTTTGGGTTCAGTAAAAGACTTGATATTGAAAATTGCAATAAATAGATATCGCACTGCAGCACATGGCTGAATGTCGCTATGAAAAGTGATGCTATACAATAAAACTGTTATTATTCAAATTAATGATGAAATAAGTCATAATAATGAGTTGAGATTTTTTTGGTAATTTCACAAATTGTTGGTTCATTTGTGCAATTTATACAATTTATTTCTACTGTTTTTTGATATGTATTTCAAAATGTCTTTTCATTTATTATTGAGCACTTTGGAGTCTATATATAGTTGGCTAGTTACGGTAATGACAGACTTCTGGTAAGTCAGGCCTGACATTGTTTTGATATTAGACTGACTGTGGTGCAGTTGATGGTGCTGCACTTTTGCTGCTTGGGCGCTTTTTGAAATTGTAATTTTGATATAAAGACAAACAGCCGTTCAGCCCTACTGCAGCTTCTATACTGTAAAAATAGCTATAATGGAGACACAGGTGAGTCCTCTCGCATTATTGACTGACAAAGGAGCTTTCACGCTGGAGGCACAAACATTTTAAAATGCAGCTGCTTGTTTTCACACAACCAGGCTTCCTTTGGAGGTGTCACAGATTGAGTTCTGTTCTCTGTAAACCTGCTCAGTTCAGGCCATTATGAGAATCTTTTGTTTTTTCATGACAAGCTTACAATAACCAGGCACCTCAGCGCTGTGAAACACTGATTACCTTGAGCTATCACTGTCAGCTTCCATTCAACCTTTCTATGAATCACTTACGCCGCATCCCTTGTGTGACACAAACCAGGGACTGAAAGGAATTTACTCATTTTGTATATTCCTGCTGTCAGGTGAATGTCAATGTCAAAGTGTCAGTTTCATTTTTAGATAGACGACTCGCTTTCTTCGGGTCAAAGGTGGTTAAAATTGCTTTAACTTTTGACTGTAGTCATCTGATTCAAACATGGAGGATAAAGTTTCAAACCTCTCCTCCTCCTCCTCCTCCTCCTCCTCCTCCTTCTCCTCGAGAGATGTGACCCCTGCTTCCACTCCAAGCAGCCCCTAGCAGATTTACTCAATAATCCTTGCTGACAATTCACCAGCAAGGGCTTTCGGGATTGTAAAGAAGATTAACTAAACAAATACATCACCTTTAGAGGCTAAATCTGTCTTCAAGGAGAGCGGTGAGGGATGAGCCTCTGTGCAGGAAAACAAAGACAATGAATGAGACCAAGATGTCCATTTGTGACAGCAGGGTGATCTGATAGGTACTGAGGCATCCTGTGTCTTGGAAATCACACATTTCATCTTTACAGCAATCAATGTGTCACTCACTGTTGAAGTGTCCTTGAGCAAAAGCTGAAAAACAAGTGTGATTTGTTGCCAGGAGCCGTCAATCCCCTGATATCTATGACCTTTTTTGAGTAATACATTACAATAAAGTCTTTATTTTGCTTTGCAATGTGCTCTAAAACCAACATAGAATAAATGAAAGAAATGCTGGTAGAAAATCCAGGCAATTACTCCAAAATTAATATTTTAAATGGACTTTGATGTGTAAAAGTGGTGAATTTTATAAAGATATATTTACATGTCCAGTAGTTGAAATATAACCAGTGATGCATGTTGTACATTTCAGTGGACATGTGATTAATCATAATTTCCTCCCAATATAAAATCAGTACAGAAAATGTAGCAATTGCATGACTCCTTAGATGTTACTTGATGTCACCATATTTTTCTTACCTGCATGGTTTCTTTTTATAGAAGGTTTGAACAGAAAATTGAGCAACTTGGTGTTTCTGGCTGTCTGTCGACCATCTTGGTTTCACTCTTCACTGGGTAGCAGAGTATGAAATGATGCAGTAGCATCCACTGTAGTGGCTGATGTGCAACTATGCCATCAAACCTCATGCATATACAAGAAAACAGCTTTTGAATAGCTGCACACTGTAGTGACCTCTATGCATGAAAAGGTTAAAGAGATTCATAAATCGGAAGAACCAGAGCTAAACACAAAAACAACAGTTAGCTGGTCTTGCTTCCCTTCTATTGTCCCTGTTTTCTATCCTTATTTCTTTTCACAGGCACACCTCTTTGTATCATTTCTTTTCACAGGCGGTTGCTTTTTTGTTGTTGTTTTTTTTTTCCAGCAGAGTTGACTGTAAAGAAAATGTTCCTGCGGGATGTTAACAATTTGCTTTGTGATTTCCCTCTCCTTAATCTTTTCTCTGCCTTACTCAGATAAATATGTTTCATTTTTGCCGTGGAAACTGTGACAAGAATCTCTGCTGTCTATCCCATTGAGCAGCCTTAAATAGTCCCTCACCGGTGCACAGTGAGCTGGAATCATCTGATTTTTCCTTAGTGAGGCAATTTAGCTCGTGAAAGATTTAGAGGTATATTTTTTGGGGCTCTTTTGAGGGCCCTTCACTGGTAGTGGCACTGGGTGACTGCCAGTGTAGCAGCGGTAAATTTTGTGAGTGCGTCTACTGCCTGCTGATGGCAAGCTTCAGAAAACTATGTTCTGCTTGGCAGCTGCACCGATGAGCAGGTGATTACAGACATTTAAAGACTACAAGAATAAAAGTCTGATAATACTTGGATTTGATTTCATTCATTTATGGGGGTAATTAAAAATGAGTGCTATTAGGGTTCTAATTGCGGCACTTAGTGTACTACATTGTATAATAGAAAATTACCAGAGGAGCCGACATGCATAATTTGTTCTGAAGCTTCTAGTTGTACAAGAACAATATTGAGATTTTATATTTCAAAGCCTTCCTCAAAACAAGTCCACGATTAAGGCATGTTTTGCATAGTCTCTCATAGAGATGGGCACTCGAGTTGGCGACTCATACTTGAGAGGCACTCAAGACCTATCTAACAGTTTTTCCCTCCCTGTCTCCAGTTCACCCTGCGGGTACACACTCACTGTATTTGGATTGAGACTCCATATTTATCTGCAGGTTCAACAAGAAAAACATTAAAGTGATCTGTGGCATCGCAGAGGGACACAGCTTGACAGCTTTACAGCTTGAATAATCCAAGGCAGAAAGCCGTGACAGAGCCAACAATAAAAAGACCTGATCGTTTCTTGCAACCTTCTCCTGTCTTTGGTTGAGAATCCCAGCTTCACAGCTTTCATGTCAGCTGTGAATGTGAGATCCTGCCTGGTCAGAGGGAGCACAGTGATTAGGAGCATCAGTAAAGTTGAGTTTACAGAAGGCAGCTACTATCTGTGTCACAGAAGACATTTGGACTGACAGGAGCATGTGTGGATGTTTAGGGGTGACAGCTCATTTCATGAAGATAGAAGAAAAGCTCCAAGATTACAGTCTGCTCTTTTAAACTGTGACAAGCTCACAGGGTCTCACAGTGGAGAGGGAATAAGTGACACGTTTGAACACGGCTGCGATACCTATGAAACAGAGCATGAAAAGCCCACTGGCTAAGGTGACTACATTTTACAGCCTGCTTCACTCCACCATTGGGTAGCTTTTAAGGCAAAATATGGCATGGCACCCAATGATGTCAAGCAGGGAGTGAAGGAGGAACTACTGAGTGGGTATATGTACTTCACCACTCATCACTACTTAATGTCTCTGAAAAACAAAAAAAAACATTGGGCGTATTTTTACAGGCGACTGTTCTAAGGTATAATGCTCCTGTTTGTGTTTTAGTCATAGTAAGAATGTCATGATAATTTAATTCATTTTGAATCTAACTATATGTGTGTGATCTATAATCAAGTCTGCAAGCTATCTATTTAACTGTAATTTAATCCGCTTTCAGATCTTCAAAAGCAAGACATCATAGTAAGAGTGCTGCCCAGAAATAAATGCATTAACATCAAAGCATTTTTGTTTTAGTTTTTAGTCATTTGAAGAAATCTTCTCATGTCAGGTGGTCATGAGAGGTCATTATTATTATCATGCCTCCTCATTGTGCAAGACTGAGCATGAGATTGTTCAGATTGAAAGCTCTTAAAATACAACACTGAATAAAAGTACACAACTACCAAAAGATCTCTATGAACTTATATCCAAACCTTTGTAATGCGTCTCTAAATCGTACCTTTAACTGCATTACTTTTAATTATTGTTCCTCATTCTTACACAGGAAATCAGGCCAACGAGCTAATGTGTCTACATGCTGTGCAAGATTAGCACATTTTAGATGTATTTTCAACTGTTGGCTTTAATAGAGAGAAAGTACTCACAAAGTGCTCATTAGGTCGTTTTCTCAAATTTGTGTTTGGCTTCAAGCCTTCACCTTTTACATAAGGAGGTGTTTCAGTTCATCCTAATAAGCCTTTGAGTTTAGATTGGACCTTTTGAAAAACATATATATGCCTGTATCAGATTATTCTTTGTTTGTAGATGAATGCAGTGTCTTTCTCTTCTAAACTAAGACCAAAACAGTTTATGTGTTTATTTTCCTTCTTTTGCACATTTTGTTTTTTTACATGATGATAAACCTGCATACAGACAGTTTAACTTAACTTAATGGGCTTGTATTTTGCAACTCATGAAAAGCTCTCCAATAAACTGTGCTAACTAATTTTTCAGGTAGCGACTATGCATGCCATAAAAGCCTTTATTATTTCATCTCATGTTGTTGTGTGGTTAATGTCTTTCTGAGAAATCTAAGACGACAACAGAAATTCCTCGACTCACGACAAGATTAAATCCGTGGCTAACATGCAGATATTTCGCAGCTCTCGTTCCACTGAGTCCTGGCTGTGCCGCTCTGCTGGGCTGGCACAGGCGCCTGTGATCCATCATTACCAGCCACAGCCAATGCAGAGCTACCTCAGCCCCACACTTCTCCACAGGCTGTCTGCTAATTAGGAGAAGCAGAGAGTTGTGAAGTAGCTGCAGTGTAATAACATCTACAAGTTAATGCAAAGCGTGCCCAACATAGAGCAATGATATTTTAAATTTAGCTCGGTGAGGGGATGTTTAAATATGCCGTTATATCAAAAGTTTTGTCCTAAAATGAGATAACTTCCAAAGGAAATGCCACAAAATTAAAATGAAATGTAAAAAGTTGAGTCCAGGAGATAACTTAAGCTGAAAGCTGAAGACACAATGATACATAATGCTCATTTCTAGTGGCCCAAGCACCAGTAGGTATAAGACAGCACCTCATATGTAAAACTGCACAGATCAACACTATGAGGCCGTGATTTTGGATGATGTCTGGGTACAGGCTTCATCTCAACAAACTCCCTGCCAGACAGCCATTTATTTTCTTCACTGAGCTGAGAAATGCCAGTAAATGTTGATAACTGCTTTCAGGTGATCTTTGGAGTGACATCTGTATCGCCCACATGCTGGTGTTACCACGTCTCACCAATCGCTAAAATGCCACTGGTGCTACGCCTGGCAGCTGCTTCCTGTTGGCTGTTTGACAGCTTCATGATGATTTGGTTGTGCACAGGATGCTGTTCAGGAAGTTTTGGTCCTCTGCCAAATTTTGAAAGCCACAGATATACAAATGAGGAAGAATAGGGCTGACAACTCATATTTGGTGCTGCTTGGATTTTATTAAATCATGTTTCAATACACATAACAGCCTTTGTCAGGTCTAAATGTTGTAATTCAGTAAATCCTTGGGGGAAAATACAAGCTGCAAGCATTTCTATTCTTCCTTTATTTAGCACTCAGAGGTAGCTCAATGATGTATTTATATATGATACTGCCAGCCGCTGTGTCGGGCAGTCAGGTTTTCCCACACCAAACTGGAAAAACATTTCTGCAGGGAGCTGGCTTTGTGCTGGTGGACATAATCATGTTGAAATGGTTGAACAAAGCTGAGGGCTCCAGCCCAAATTACGCTTTTATGTTGTGAATGTTTGCCAGGAAAAACGAAATATAGAAGTCAAGGTTTCAAGGTTTCTGTGCTCAGTGAGTTGCTTTGTAAAATACTTTAAAGCAGCAACAATGTGTTTCAAACTGGTTATGAAGTCTCAAGTCTCAGTCTCTGTGAGTTTAAAATTTAAAAAAGTTGAGGATGTGCAATAGGCCAGAGGTGGGATGGTTCATTGATCGTGTATCAAACTGTCAAAACCCTGAAAAACATTTTGGGAAGATTACAGTTGTGTGCTCCTAACTTGGAACAGAAGTAAGGCAGAAGGGAGTACTAAGTGGCGTGCCACGGTCAGCCCAGGTAGTCATTTCTGGATATTGAAGGTGTGCATGACGCAAGAAGACTGATAAGATTCTGAGAAGCAGAGAAAGTTGGTGTGTTTGAGTTTTGAAAGAGAAAGAGTGTATCTGGAGTATGTGTGCTACAGGGTGAGGCCATATGATAGAGCTCCTCTCAGATGCTTCTTCTGTCAGGAATATGGACATATGGCTGCAGTATGTAGAGGAGTCAGGAGATGTGGGAGATGTGGGAAGAAAAACTGCAAAGATAAGGAGTGCGTAGAAGAGAAAGAGCAAGCAATGTGCCTGCACTGTAAGGGAAATCATCATGCAGGGTTTGCACAGTGGCCAAAAAAGAATTGAGGAAGTGAAAGTGAATAAGATCAAAGCAGAGAACTGTCATATGCTGAAGCTGTTAAGAGAATGGAAAGAACTAAGGAAGTTGGTGGCTTTGCAAAAGGAAGAGGACTGGAGCTGATCAGCATATCCGCATGGTCCTTTTTTTTTTGGTATTTACTGCCAAGGCCATAATTTGTGCAGTTGAAATACAGGGGAAGTCACAAAAGATTATGTTGGCGCAGGATGCTGCAAGAAGAGTCCTAAATGTGGACATGACTGGAGAGGAGCCAGTGAATGATTTGCACCAAGTCAGACACCCGAGGTTGAGATACAGAATGGACAATATCATGAATGGGATCACTCTGGGTGCTGTCACAAAATGTGGGCTGTTATTTGGATGTGGTTAAATGAAGGTGGCAAACTAATGAGGTGAATATTACCATGTGTGGTTGGGGCCATCAGTGTATAACCCAGTGTGTAACATGCAAAAAATGAGCTCTAAATCATTGTTTCATAATCTGCACATTCTATATTATTCTTTTATGTCTTAGTACGAGTTAGAGCTAAACCAGTTAGTTGATTGACCAATCTGTCACTGGTAGCAACTGAACTGATTGAAGAGTCATTTAAAGGTCCCATATTCTGCTCATTTTAAAGTTCATACTTATATTTAGAGGTCCAACTAGAACATGTTCAAAAAACACATTACGTTTCTCTCTTTCTCTGCTGAGGGGCTGGAGGGGGTCACAGATCCCCTTATGACATCACAAGGGGAGCCAAATCAGTCAACGGTGTGTTTTCACAAGCATTTACTGAAGGATAGAGTGGGAGAAAAAGAGGGAGGATGGTCTTTCCTCATAGTTTGGTGGTCTGTGGGCACACTGGGGACACATAAAAAGTGCATTTAGCATAATATGGGACCTCTAAGTAAGTTTTAAATTCCAGGTTCCAGGTTATAGCCTGTCATGCCTTAAAGAATATTTCATTTTCTTAGTCTGTCATGATAGCAGACTATTTAATCTTTAGGTTTTAGACAGTTGGTCAAACAAAACAAGCTGTTTTAATGTGTCACTTTAGACTAGAACTTGTTATGGGTGTCACAATTTTCTGAAATTTTGTAGAATACTATTAATGTGTGTGCGCGCTTTACCCTAAAATCCCTCTTCAAATTATTAATTGTTTCCAATATACATTTTGGGAGCTCTTCCTCAGGCTGACTGCAGCACAAGTCATTTATTTTCAAAACCTGTAGTAAAGGCCACCAGCTTTATTGAAAAGAGTCTGTTTCATTTTCACACAGATCTTCCCAAAGGGGGATCAGATATCTTTCGGAAGCAGAGCCAGACATTGTATTCCCTCCTGCCCCTGCCCCCGCCCCGCTCCCTTCCATGACCTCGTCAGGTCGAGATCTTAACCCACCAACCATCAGCCAATGATCAGTGATCCCTCTGCAGTGACACATGAGCTGAAGAATCCATTCGATTATTTGCTTCAGATCAATTTCACTGTGCTCTGATTTTGTTTTACTACTCTGATTCACAGCTCCCTGGTCTCCTGTTATGATTAAGTGCCCACTTCAGCCTGAACTGTCTCAGATCAACGGCTAATGAATAAAAGCTGGCTGAGCTAATTTACAGACATTTTCATTTGTTGGACTAAAAAGTGTAAGGGTTTGTGGACATTTAATCTCTTTGATAGAGATTAACTCAAACTACCTCAAAACATAATTTCTTACCAAGCAGATTTCTGCTTTTCTTTACAGGCCCCACGTATTGTACAGGATGTTTTTCTGTTTTTCAAGAGGGGGCTAAAACCTGGGCACTGGCTGCAAAATACGACTCAATATATGTAAATTTCTCCTGCAATTTTCCATTCTGTCTTTAGTCCCCTTGCAAATCTAATTTTGACTCCTACGGTTTTAGAAATAACATAATTTCAGACTGACAAAATTGTGTTATGAGAATGGGAGTGAGTGGATTGATTGAAAGGGCAATAAGGGCCGATCAATGAGCAGATGAGCAGTGGACCTTCAGCTCCACAGCGTTATGACTCCCTGAGGCAGGTTTGGCTTCGATTTGGATGACACCCTCTCATTTTGTCTTTGGGATGGTTACCCACAGCTGTGACTCTTCCTAGCTCTCAGTTTAGGCTGTGATCTGATCCTGGGTCGGCAACTGGCGGCCTTCACATAATTGTATGAATCAATGCTGTGCACAGATTCTGTGAATAGCATAACTGGGCTAAGGGATGAAAAAGGGACACCTATTCCACCTCGCACAGGTTTGGGATTTTTATTTATCAGGGTCACACAAATAAGGCATTTAAGATAAATACAGAGGCACATGGGCTCTAAAAAAGGCCATTTGGCATGACTACAGTGACACTGACAAGGGGCTCCGGTCAACCGGGGCTGACCAGAGAGCACTCAGGTTTACCAAAGAGACATTTGAGGGAAATGTTGGTCAACCAAAGGGGTACTTTAGCCGACTAAAAGGGACACTGGGGCTGGCCAGAGGAACACTTACATTGATCAGAAGGCATCCAGGCAAACGAGAAGGGTGTTTTGGTCGACCGGAAGAAGTACAGAGGGGCACTAAATTCAACCAGAGGAGCATTTCGGGCCATGGTAGTTGATTGGAGGGGCATTTGGCACTTTAGTTCACCATATGAGGTTTTTGGTGGACATGTTGGTCTGGCCAGCATGTCACTTGGGTTGACCAGAAGATCACAGCTCCACCACAAGGGCACCTTCCAACCAGATGGGCAACTGGACTGACCAGTGGGCACTTGTTGGCTAACCAGAGAGGCATTTGGTGGCAGTTTAATTAATCATAGACTCGCTATAGTTGACCATAGGGGTCACTTGATCACACAGGAAGAAAACTTAGGCCTAACAGAGGGGTACTTGGGGGCAAGTTGGTTCATCAGTGTTGCATTTTATTTAACTGAAAGAGCATTTGGGACAAGCAGGTCACTTTTGGTGTGAGAACAGAGGGAAAATACAGCATGTGCCATTATGACAAAGACACATGTCAGGTATGTAAAGGCTACAAAAATGGGGCACTTCATCCCACCATCACCCTCTGTGCACGCCACTAGAATAATTGTACAAATCTGATGAGCACCTCCCCCCACCAACATAGCTGGCATTCCAGTGTCAGCAGCCCTCAGTTTGAGTGACTTTAAGCAGGGCAGGCTCCACGGGTCACAGACATTACTTACCTACATGCAAGGAAACATCACTATGAAAACATAGATGGAGAGATGTTTTTTCTCCATAAAAACGTGAGGCGTTTATGTGTGTGTGTGTGTGTGTGTGTGTGTGTGTCTCTGTGTGTGTCTTTGTGTGGGCTTACACACACACTCTCAGGCTTTTGTGTGCAAGTGTGAGTTTGTGTATTTGTGTTTGAAGAGGTCATGTATACAAAAAGAGTTCAACCAGGTGCCACACACAGACCTACAAGTGCAGATCCAACAGGAATAACTCAGACCTCCCACGTCTTTCTGGGTCTAAGTCAGCCTGTCATCGTGCATCTTCCTCACACCCCTCCTCTCTCAACTCCTATTTCACCTTAATTTGTATATTTTTCACTATGGCCAAATCTTTTATTAGAGGTTATTCCACATCTAACCTCAACACATACGCCATGTGCTGCAGGCAAGGCCAGCTGGGAAGGTTCATGCTGAAGTTTTCGACAGAGCGATGAAGAGGGAGAGACAGAGGAATAAACCGCTCCCTTGGGGGAGAGATAAACATTTACTTTTCCATGAGGAGATGGCGATAGCATTACAAGCGGTATGAAAACGAAAGAAAGAGAAAAGAGGTGAAAGTAAAAGGAAGTCAAATGGACAGTGAGAGCAGAAGAGGTAGATAGATACAGATTGAGGGCTCAAATACTTCCCCTCCTATCTCAGAATGTATTCCACTAACAATGGCTGACCTGTATACTTTTTCTTCTAAACACCTTTTGAAAACTAGCAGAGAAGGGCTTGAAGAATGTTAACTGACCATAACCACAACCAGGCATTAATCTGCAATGCAGACAAGTTACCAGAGTACACTGTGGGTTTTGAATGGAGGATGGAGAGGCACAGCAATATTTTATTTGTTTTAAATGGAAAAGTGATATAGCAATCCAGCTCGATCTCCCAGAAATTGCATTTGTTGGTAAATGATTGCAATGTTGCATCTGATATATAACAGAAACTTTGGCCAGTAGAACTATATGGTAATGTAGCATGACACTTTGTATGGGGTAAGTTGTGAAAAACTGTTACTTTTTTATAGCCTATATACAAGCAGCAACATAGCCAATGAGTCAATGAGCTGTCACTAATGTTACATTTATAAATGTATTAATAGATCAATATTTAGTGGCTGCTCATTATTGTTGTATACTGAATGTGATTTCATAATGGAAGGAAGTAATCAACACATCGCTTTACTCACTAAGTACTTCCAACTGCAAGACCCATAAAAACAAGTGGTGATATCAGCCACTAGTAGTTTATGGATACAGTTCAGTGGAAAAAAACAAAGCCAGTAAACATTATCCAGACAGGAATTCTGTTCTCTGGATGGTGGGTGTTTTAAGCACAGCGCTTTGGCAGATACTGGGGATAGTGTCCCATATCCCGCACGTGGTGAGGTTTAGGCAACTAAAACAGACTAAGATGGAGGTAATACTAAAAAGGTAGACTAAAAGGTAGACTAAAAACTAGGAAGTAGAGACATTTTCGTCAAAGACAAATTTAGTGCCAGTTTTGTCATGCATTTTCAATTTTTAGGTCTTCTAAGCATTCTAAAGTTACAAGTTTTGCCATCTTTGTTGTGTACAGTTACCATGGTTACGCTAGTTGTCTATGGTGAGGTTAGTGGAAAGTGCACCGTTTACTTTTTTGCATATTAATTAAAAGGCTTGTGTTGGAGACGGGGTTAAATATGCTGTTAAAATGTGACTGAAGGTAACAGTGTGCTTCATTGGAACATCTGGTCTTCATGTGGTCATGTGACTAAGACGCCAGTATACTTCATCTGGAACCCCTTCCCTCCACAACTTTTCGGCCATATTTGACTCTTTCTGTCACATTTCTCACACAACCACTTCTGACACTTTTGTTTCTAGGAAGCAGTCTAATACCATGAATGCCCTCCAGAAGGGATTTTCTGAAAGAGTGCTCTCTCCCTCACCATTTATGATTATTGCATCTTTTGTTGCAATAATCAGATATTACCTTTTCCTTCAGATGTGGTTGGACAGCACAAGCTGGTATGAACTAGTTTGTTTCAGGCACACCCCCACCTTTAGTCCTCCACATATGTCTTCTTTCAGTTAGATCAGTATTTGGTATTCTGTGGGGCCAAATTTGATAAAACATATGTCAAGTTAATCCAATGGACTATGACTAGAGGAGTATGTTGTTAATACTCAGCTTCAGCACACTTACTCTAAATGTACTGAATAGCTATGTTTTGGGAAGGTTAATTCACATAAAGTGAGGTGTCCTCATACAGTTCATATACAGCACATGTGTCCAAAACATGATAACCCTAACCCTAACCCTAAGTCCAAGGGACCATTACAAAAAAAGAACGTTTTAAGGCCCGTCCATGTCCCTACTCCTGTAGCACACCTAATACAAATACTAAACTTACTTAGAGTTCAATTTTGTTTTGTTTTTTTGCCACATGGCTCTAATCATCCTCTGTACTCTTACCTATACTGTAAATACCTTTAAATCACCTGCCACTGGTTCATATAGGTCATGTAGATCTATGGTGAAATATTGAATCTTGATCAAAATATAAACAAGTGGTTACAGCAGATATTTAACTTGTATTAACACGTATAAACAATGTATTTACTTCTCAGTACAAGACAGAAATATTGAAATGGATTTTTCTTCGCAGACCTGAACGCTGTTTACGAGGTGCTAATGGAAGAGGACCGAGAGGTTGTAATGCCTCTGTCAGAACATAAACACTCAGTGGCACTTTGATGGCGCTGGTTTATTACAGATTGCATTCATAAACAACAGAAGAAAGGAAGATTCTGAACAAACTGCAGCCTCATCACAGCAGCGACTCTGCTCACCATGAAGCACATCAGTGATTCAGTGTCCTGTGGTAAACAGTGTGTTATATATATATATATATATATATATATATATATATATATATATATATATATATATATATACATAAACAGAGATCTCGTTCCTCCATGTATGTGACGGTTGACTCATAAGGCCATGAGAAACATTAGGATGCACCGCTGTGTGTTGTGCTGGCAGCCCCACTGACCCTAATTTATAATGACTCCATTGTCTTGGGGAACACAGACGTATATCAGGCATAAATGAAGTAGGACAGGCACTTTGGCTGGGGAGATGAGGTGATTATAGCTCATGGATTAGTCTGGGTGAGGTGGATGATCAGTCTGATGTGCACACACACACACACACAAATGTGTAAAAGGAGTGTGCACTCAAGCTCACAAGCACACACGCCAGGCATTAACACAGGTTCTTGCATACGGGTTCATGCATTTACAGGACACACACTTGTGCATGCACCCACAGCCGCAGTGACCTCACCACGACACCCAAACACACACAGCGTGAGGTGGGTTTACTGTAAACAAAGCCCACAGGAAAATGATCATGATGCTGTCAAGTTTGGGTTCAACTTGCTCACCAGTGAAGTGAGGTTTCGTGGTGGGCAGCAGGCGTCTGTCACTGTGGCTTACATGGTTTGTAGGTGGGCTCAGGTGAGGACAGATGGTCCCGGGGCAGTTGCAGGAATAGAGAGGTGTTTCATAGAGCCAAATTACAAGTGAAACCAGGGTAATTTCAGTAAATCAGGCTTTGTTGCAGGTTTAAATAAGTCTGACCTTGGAAAATGATCCCTCCAGACTAGTTCGGTCCAGGTCAGGTTAGTTTTCAGGCTTATCTTCACCTCACGATTACCTAGTGTTTCAATAAATCTGTCAGACTGAGGCATAGTATTTTCCCCAAATTTTTTCCTTGATGGTTCCTCTTCACTGCTGTATTGTGAATGTGAGTGCCTGTGCAGTACTCCAGTTAAATATGTGATTTGAAATACCCTGAAATTAAATATCAAAGGTGGTATAAAACCCAGGGCTGTAGGCTCATAGTAAGAAAAGGGGGCACAGCCAATTTGAAGTTATTTAATCCTTCATTTGAGGCTGTTATGCCACCATATGAGCAGCGCAATCCAACTGATGGAGAACATTCTGATTATCTAATTTTCTTTTTATAAAATAAAACACTTGAATGGGGTCTTATTACATACATCCAAGATGTTTAATGTCATTTTGCATCTACATTCATTTTCAATACATTTCTGGCAGTTGTTTTACAAAGAAGCTCACATCGCTCATGCAAGATTTGGACCCCCAATGCCATGCTGTTTCTAATTGTGTCTTTGTCAGCGGCATGTGGGTCTACAAAATGTTCTTTGTGGCTGCAAACATCACAGTTTTATCTTTACCTTTGCCTGTGAATTGATATGATTTGTGCTTTATGTGTTTCAGAGTTATGAAATGAACCAGACTTGACTCAGTCTGATCCTATCAGCTCTGACTTATCAGAGAGTTCAGTCCTGGGTCAGTTTCTATCACAATTTAAAATTCTGAGCCTCCTATATGAAACACCCCTCAGATTTTATTGCAAACAAACATTTTGTAACTCCAAGGTTTTGTGTATCAATTCAGCCCTATGAAGCTTGATAGATACATAAGTTCTATCTCTTTTTCATATCAATTAAGAATGGAGCTCTGATAACCCACTGCACACAGCCTTCCCGGCACCAAACTACAGACAGTCAGCAGGTAAAGGGCCTGAACATGCAGCAGAAGCACTTACACTAACGCGCACATTTTATCTAAAAAGGTCCCTGTTGGATACATATTGAAGTTATCTTGCTCTGAGGCATCAGTGTGAACCACTTTCCCACCGTGCCATTCAGTCACATGCAATAGAGTATTTCATATGATTTATAGTGTAGAGTATCTGGAGCGATATCTAGCCAAAGCCCTCTCTGTAACCCTTTCATCGTGCAGGTGATCGTCTCAGAGCTTGTGTCCTGGTAAAATAGAAAACCTCATCATTTATTTCCATCACGTGTTGCTTCTATAGAATCTGGTTCATTTTGCGTTCAGAAAAAAAGTGTACACACCGAGGCATCAGGGGATAAACGTGTGGAGAGGAGCTCTGAACTGGGTGAGATGGAGTTTAATAGGCCTGTTTAAGAACAGAAGCCACAGTTTGCAGAGCAGCGGCGACTGTTCAATGTCTCTGTAAAGTTTACAATCCTCCTGTTGAGCCCTGTGGCCCTCAGACGAGCTTCCTCAGTGGTACTGTTGTTATGAAGAGGATTAGTTCAGCTACCAGGCTGAAGTCTGTCTGTATCTGTGCTGACTCACTAATGGAGAGTCTCCAAACTCCACCTGGAGATGTTTATATAGTCTAAATACTTTTACTAATTCCATCTGAACACAGGGGCAGTTAAAATGCCCTCGTCTTTAATGAGCAGTGTATTGAATTCCTGTGAAGGAGAAACGGACCATTGTGGTTTTTCCCCTGACCACCACTACGTGGCGCACTGAGTCTTGAACCCAACCGGCTGCATGGCACACTGTAGATGAACAGCAAGAAACCAGGGGAAGGCTAAGTCTTAAAATGTATGTGAGACAAACGTGTGGCCAATAAAAAATGAAGCAAACAAGAAGAAATAAAAGCAGCATTTGCTTTGGTGCTGACAATAAAATATGTGGATATATTTTGTTGTCGTGAAAACCCTCCCAGCTGAGATATTATGATACTTTTATTGGTTTCAAGGCCATTTGTCTTAAGACAGAACAGTGGGAGAGCGCTGCAACTGCTGACAGGATTATTAATGTCAGTAGATTCTGAGTTAATTTGCGCTGAAAACAGCACACACGAATAGAAGCTACTTCACAGCATTTTGTCTGAACAAATGTTAGACAGAGTGAGATCATGACTAAGTGAAAATAAGGCTCGGTCCGTGAAAGGGGCTTGTTGTGCAGCAGCTTTATGAAATGATCTGGGGTCTGTCTGCCGGCCTGGGAAGCACAAATACCCCCCAGGAGGAGGAACGTTGTTTTTGTAAGCGAGACGCCCGTCATTCAAAATCCAAGCCAATGAGACCGTGAGCAACCGTGAAACTGTACACTGCAAGAAATATCTGCAATAACAAACACTTCTGCGGCGGCTGCACTTAGGATCCAATATGAGAAGTTGATTCTGACAGTTGTGAACAAATATGTCAGTTTCTACACAGATTGGTGAGATTCTGCTGCCTGGATTGTGGAGTGGATCGATCTGCTCCCGGGGGTGGGGAGCAGGGGTGCAGCAGCCTGTGAGGACTGTGAAGCATCTCAAAGTGGGAGCAAAGCAGTGATGATTAATGAGTTTGCAAAACTGCATTTAACTCGAGAACGCCAGGATTCAACAGCCGCGGACACCTCACATGCATAGACGAGCATTTTTTGCAGCGTGGCTCGGTTGGCACAGTGGGAGGGAGGAAGAGAGAGAGAGAGAGAGGGGGGGGGGGGGGAGGGAGAGAGGGGGGGAGGCATTGGGGGTGTGGGGATTGGAGGAGGGGGGGTTGGTCTGGGAGAGCATGGCCGCAGGAGCCGAAGCGCTGCTGACTTGGTTTGGTTCCTCCACATTGGTAACACCGCTCCTGGTGCCGCTCGTCAGGGGACATTTAACCCGGAGATTGTGTGCGTTTGCGCGCGGCGCACAGGTTTGATTTACTGCGTGCTTCGCTGTTAGGCAGAAGCGTCCGTGCAGCTGCGGCTTCAGCCGGAGTCGAGGCTGCTGGTTTGAGTCTTCTTGGCGATTCACAGCGGACTGGAGGAGAGCTCCTTCGCCGGAGAGAGCGACTGCACGAGCGGCTGCGTTTCTGCTCTCTTCATCTGCGCGTCGTGGAACATTTATTCTTTGTGTTTTTTTTATATTTTCCCACTGCGCACTCAGCGTTGCCTCTTCTCTGGGAAATTCAATGCGAGTTGGAGAAACTGTTGGCTGCGCTGCGCGGAGTTGAGCCGGAGAGCCGCGGCTCAGGCACTGTGGATTTTCACCGTCTGCTCGCTACTTTCAGTAGAACTGGTTTCCACTCAAGCGAGTGAAGAGTGATCGTTTGGTGCAAAGTCATTGATCTGACTGTCAACACGCAGACTGAACAAGAAGTTGCTGTTCTACAGGAGGAGAAAGACATTTGAGCTTTAATTAGCTATAAAGGGAGTTGCATCTGTGCGGGAATAAAACGCGTGAAGTGGACTCTCTCGTCACTCTGCTCCCCACAACACTGCATCACCACATCCATCAGAATTTTGAAACCCCAACCTGAGGAGGGACTGTAATCATTTTGGCTTCATCGGAGTTCCACAGCAAATATGCCGCAGGTGGAGATGATCCTCTTCCTCATCCTCATCATTGGGATGTGTGTGTACGGCCAGGACCCGGCTTCCAAGGTGGTGTCCGACCGATACGCCGTCTTCTGGAACCGCACCAACCCCAAGTAAGTATCCCGCTCTCCCGCAGGGACGCTCCGGCGCACAAGGGCTTCCTCCGCCCGCTGGAGGGTCTCTGCTCCTGGCGTCACTCTTCACGCCGCCCGGTGAAGCTGCACTCTAACTTACAGTAGTTTAATCGCTGAGTGGATGGATGTACAGTCAGTGCCCTCTAACCCCCATTTGGTGTCATCACAAATGCTACAGATCAAGTTGATCCGTTCAGAGGAGCAAAACAGAACACCACTGTGTATATTTACAATTTAAAAACGAATCCGTTTTTGCATCAATTTGTAAGAATGATTATCAGCATGTAAGATTTGGTTTGAGTCACTGCCACTATGAAGCCTTCTTCGGCACACATACGGTTGATGAATTGAGCGTTTGTTGGGTTCAGTCTTGACTACAACCTTCATCCGTTATCTTCTTTGACGGATTCTTGTGAAGATTACAGTTTAATAATCCTCCATATCTGAATCATCTTTGTAATCGAATGTGCACACTGAGCGGCATAAATCATACTTGACAGAGGAACAACGAGCATTTTCACACAGGCTGTCCGCTATTAAGCACCATTACGCGCTATTACGCATTAATGTTAAGGGTTTGCTCCGCGTTCAGGTCAAAAATGAAGCACATGAGTGTTAACAGGCGCAGGGAATAATGTACTCAGCTGAGCTGCTGCGTTGAAATAATGCTGAGTCGCGTTCAGTCTGCTGCCATCAATGAGAATTGGCGGAATTGATTTTGCGCCAAATGGAGACTTATCCTATGAGACTTTGGAGAGAATTTTATCAAGTTTGAATTCAAGTGGATTATTACTCATCTGTCACACTGCTTTGCACAGAACGTGCTGATAAAGTTTATTTTGTCGTGTTGGGGGACTAAAAACCAGCATTAAAACTTTAGGTTGCTTCCTGGTTTTAATTATTACAAGTTTGTCCTAAAAAGTTTTTTCATGTGAGCCCAGATCCTTCTCGTTTGGATCCTTAAGTGACATGATCCCTCCTGTGTGTGTCAGGGCACCTCCCTTGGTGACTCAGTGCTTCACTCTTGGCACTTGTACACATAGTGATATAATGAGTGCGTGCCACTTTGTTTCAGTCAGACAGGAATACTTTCCTCTCTGTCTCCTATTAGTGGGCCTCAGTTTCGGCTTGTGTCAAAAAAAAAAAAAGGAGAATTCAAATTAACATTTGTTCAGGAACTGGTTTGTTGGGTTTCTGATGAGTCAAACTGAATGGATGTAAATTATACTAATGCAAATGTTGTGGCTCTGACATCAAAGGCTGATGTTCCTCCTCCGCTAACTGACAGATATCTGAGTCTGATAAGAGCTTTATGTCCCACTCACAAACTGCAGGCTGCTTTTTTCAAATTTCTTGGCCTTCAAACAGTTCCCAAGTCTGGTTTCTTGGTTGCCATGCTCCACCGTCCAAGTGCCTCCCCAGCCCCCCCGCACCACCCCCTCTGCCCCCCCTCCGAGCCCACGCTGGGGCAGACAATAAGGGGGTACACAGGGGTATTTCAGCTGCGGCCAAGGCACAGCGTGGTGCTCGGTCTTGTGAGAGATCCACACATGCTGAGGTCACACACTTGGTAGTAACCAGGCAAGTCGTGGGTTAAGCAGCACTGAGGGGACCGTTGTCAGGGTCAAAACCGGGGCAGTACCGCCGGCCATGGGGCCCGGTGACGGCCCCGGCACGGCCCCCCGCCTGGGCTTTGTCTCTGCAGAATGGAGGCTATATAAATGAGTAACTCTAAATGACTGTCTCCTTTTCTCATTCATGACTTTAATCTAAACCTGACCCGGGCTGTATAATGTTAGAGAGGTCCGTGCTTAAAGCCGGGGGCCCCCTGACCTGCAGCAGAACCTAACAGTATTCCATACAAGCTCACGAGCCCCGAATCCCTGCTGTTTAATGTAACCATACTCAGTATTGGAGCTCTGGGAACCTGCTGTGGTACAGTCCCAACTTCCAGATGAGCTTTCTTACCCCCCTCTTCTGCTTTCTCTGCTGCATATTTGACCAAAGTGGGGAAAAATGGCATCCGGAGCAGCAGTCCATACTCAGCCATTCATGAAATCCCCTACAGGAGCTCTGGAATTGAAATGGGAAGTGAGTCGTGAAAAATGGAAATGCAATGACATTTTCAGGTTTTTCTATTGTTTCAATGGGGCTGAAAGGAGCCTTTTTTGTAATTTAGATAAACGTGCGTCCATGTTTGCTATGCTTTCATCTCAGGAAAACATCTCCCTGTGCTGATGCGTGGTGCTGATTAGGCTGAGGCAAGCAGGAGTCTGAGAGCTGGATTTACAGCCCCGAGGATGGTTTAGCTTCGCCTGGAGTTTGAAAAGGTTCCACAGTGACAGCGAGTAGCTGTGCTCCTATATGCTGCTTAATGAAATTAAATAAAACTCCAGTATCTGGTAGCCTTGTCTGAAAGACCGCTGAGACGCAATTGATGTAATGACTCTTGGACATTTTTTTGATTTCAAATCTCCCCAAAAAGAACCAAACAGGCTTCAGATACTTATATTATTTTGGTATTTATCAGTAAAATGTAATTGGCTGCAGTGAAATCTTTTGCATTTAGTCTGCTCAGAGTCAGTCCATTAGTCAAGGGATGTAATATGGGTTTGCTGTACATATAGGTGCAACACATGTTTGGAAAGTGTCCTTATTTGGATATAATCCTAAAACAATGTGGAAATTTAAAAGTTTGTAAATAGTATGTGGCAAAACACTGGTGTGAAGCCTTTTGGTGTAGTTTCAAATACTGTCATAGAAGAATAATGAAGCGGAGCATTTAGCTTTTCCTGGTATATTGACATGGAATGTCTAGTAGTATCTACAAGTTTAAAAGTTGCATTTTATTCATGTTTGCAGATCAGTAAGGAGCCATTTGTCAGAACAACTTTTGTGTAGCCAGGTAGTGAGAACCCTCCAATGTGCAGTTCCACCTCCTAGCTTGTGAAAAAGGGCTGCGTAACATGAAGACTAAAACCCATTTATTAACAACTTATTGTCATAACTCCAGAGTTGAAGGATTATTGTAGTGGAAGAACCCTCTATTAATGACTCACTAGCTTTAAAACTACACATCTGATGGGTTATTACAAAGTGAACATCGTATTATCAAAAAGTGCAGGAATTTAATAGAAAATTTCGATGTAGCAGAAGACAAATGTAGTTGTAGATAAGGTGTCTAAGATGTTGTGATTAAAGAATAATGAAGAATAATGTGTGTCTGCTGTTATACTGTAGTCCCTTTGGTTTTGACAAGGCACTATTAACAAGATAAAGATCAGAGGTTATGGTGGCGTTAGCTCAGTGTAAATGTCTGATCTATACAGCATTACTAATAGATTTATTAACCATTGTTAAACATTACTTCCAACTCCAAGTATGCCTTATTAGAACAGATTAAAAGAATCCAAACATTTGTTCTTTTTGTGTGATAAATTGTTTTATTACTACGTGTATTTACCATGAATAAAGTAATTAGGTATAGCTTATGAAGATATAAGAATAAGAAAGTGTCACCAAGACAATAACATCCCAATAAAGACGAGAACGCAAAATCTAGAAAATAAAAAGTGTAGCATTTTGTGGGGGGAGAGCTCATGTAAGAAAAATGAGCCACAGATGTTCCTTGTCAGCTTCGCCGTCTGTGTCGGTAACCAAAAGATGGAATAAAGTGTATGACTGGGGTATTTACTGCTGCTCTGACAAGGAGCTATTAGTGAATTCCCTGCTCACCAGCTATTTAGCTGCTTCATTAAAACCCACCCGGGTCCATATGGTCCACACGCGGGCGTTGCCGTGGCCCAAGGTGTTTATTTGTTGCTGATAGGTGGGATCAACGGAGAATCAGGGCCGAGTTCCGTCCCTAATCTCCCAAGCTGTTTGTGTCTCGGACGCCATGGAAACTGATACCCCTCGTCATCAAAGAACCTCATTGGGTGGGACTAACGACCTGACAGCTGGGGAGAGAGGGATTCCAGCATTCAGGGAGAGCACTGTCACCCCAGGGGTTTCCTTTAATCCCTGATAATGCCCATCCAAAGCGTTCCCCAGCAGATGCAACATATTTCTCCATAAGACAATCGAATAATCTTTTCAGTGGCCTGTTTTCATGTTGGGTATATGTGTGGTTTTTGACTTCAAGGACCTCTCTGAGGATCCCAATAGAATTTTCCCTCTCAGAGTCTGGACATACTTGATTTTTTTAGCTTGAGGTAATACCTCAGAAATGGGAGAAAGCTCCTCAACTTGACACTTTCATTTCTTCTCTTAGCAGAATAACCTCCGCTATTTGCTTTTCTTACACTGCTCTCTTTTTAATCTCCACTTAAAGAAACAATACTCCATTTTTCACTTGGTGGCCAGCTGATGTTGTGATAGTTTCCCAGTGGCATTGTGAGTTGCCCCGTTTGCATTGTTCCCAGTGTTTACCCTCGCTTTCCCCTCTCAGCCTTTTCCCGGCTCCCTGCAGCTCGGTTCCGCTTGGATTAAAAACGGACACAAAAAGGCAACCACGTCCAAATATTGACTGGGTCTCAGGACCGCAGCCCTCTCCCAGCGCCGGCACGGAGCGCCTGAAAGGCCGCTATTGTTCCGCTCGTACTCAGCGGCCCATAGCTGGCTTTTAACAGTGCAGAGAGACAGACTGAGAGAAGGAGGAGACGGGAGAGGTGGCTGTGGAGAGCGTGCATGTGTTATCAGAGGTGGGGCTGGGGGATTATAACAGGAGGGACGACATAGGGTGAGAGAAACTTCCGCATAAGAGACCAGACGCTTTGACAGGGGAACAGTGTCCAGGCCATGGAGTCCCGGGTGGGGTCAGAACCAGTGCTTTCACCCTGAGGAAGTTTCAATCTCAAAAGGCAGTAGAGAGAGCTGACTGAATGTGATTTCCTGGAGAGAAGGTTCAGAAACTATCAATGAACTGAGGATGAGAGGCTTCTTATCTGAGGTTTACCTTCCATTTTATTACAAAGTGCAGGAGCATTAAGCCTCCTCACAGCACTTCAGGCTCTCAGCGCATGAAATGAAAGAGCGTCACATCACTTGATAGGAAATCTCCCTTATTCAGATTCTCATGTCATGTCAGTTTCTTCCCCCTTGATACTTTAATCAGTCGTACCTTACAGAATGTACCTACTAATACTGAACCTTCAGGTCAATTAAGCTGTGAGTTTCGTATACTAAGCTTTCTGCAGAGGGTAACAGTTGTCCTGTGGAGACGCCCGTCATTCCTCATGCTCTCTATGACCCTGCCTGCAGAGAGAAGCTGCCCCAGCACCCCCTTTACGCTCTGACTAATAAGTAGAGGCCCTCAGGCTGCTGGGCGTGATTGACAGGAACTAGTGACGAGGGGTTACTAATAAGTGTGACAGGTTTATTGGCAATACTTCTCTCGGGCTGTGGCACAGCAAATGTACTGTGCTTACAATAACTGTGCTGCAAGTTCCAAGTTTTATTGTCAATTTTTGAGCACTTTTTGTTTTCCTAAAAGAAGAAACAATGCAGCACAATTACTTCAACCAGATTTCAATAGACAACAACAATAGTTTCATGTCAGTATCTTGAAGACAGAATAAGATAAATCACTGCACTAGAATCAGGAAAAATCACGCTTGAATTTAGAAAATTTAACTTCCCAGTAATGAAAAAATCTTCTCACGCTGCTTGATAACATAAACCAGTTTCCAGGACAAATCAACTGGTTTGATGTCAAATTTAGTATCATTATCTTCAAAGAAGAAAGAATATGGCAGATCACAGCACTGGGATCGCACACAAATCTAGAACATTCTGCTTAACATGTGTGAAAAAATGATCAGTGACTGCTTCAAACATATTCCAACAGAAGTGAGCTTCCTAAAAGAAGGCAGAATAAGGTCAATTGCTGCACTAGAATCAGGAAAAATCTGACTTGAATCTAAAAAATTCTACTCATTAGAGAAAACAATCTGCCCCCTCAGCACAATAACACGAAAGGATTCGACTACAAAGAAACCTGTTTGAAGGAATTTCCTGAAGTGCATGTCCTCTCGAATAAGTTGAAAAAAAAATGTCATTGCATTGTCATTTCAGCCAGTTTCTGATACAGAGCAACTTGTTTCAAGAGTTTTCTGGAGTTTAGCATGTAACTTAAATTGCAGCATTAGAGTCGATCTAGAAAACCTGATTATTTTAACATGTTTTCAAAACGACAGTAAACCTGTTTACGTTTTTTTTCTTTTCTAGAATTGTTCCTGAGTTATTATCTTGAAATAAGGTGCAATTAAATATGGAAATTTCACAATCTTGAAATTTAACAAGACGTGTTGGCATTTTGGAAAAAGGTTGAAATCATGTGTCTCTACTGGCGGATTGTTGCGAGAGAACATCATGAGAACATGAAACTTATATGACTCACGGTAGACAAAAATAAGTCAGTAGACCTGATAAGATTCATTGTGTCCAGATCAGATACTGTGTGAGTTTGGCATCCTGTGTTTGATATGCGCGGCAGTCAATGGATTAGCGGGGGACTCTTCGAGCCTAATCTCACAGTCTCACTCCACTGCACAGAGGTTCACTTTTCTGCCGTTTTAATCTTGGTGAGGCTTTTTTTGTGTATGCTGTTTGAATGTGAGTGGTGAAATGGCATCCCCTGTGTCTTTGTAGGCACCGGTGAGGGTATTAGCAAAGAGGCTCTAAGGGGCTTAAGAGGTCAGCCCTCCCTTTGTGTGGAGACACAAAACACTTCCTGTGGGACCCTTCACCCCTCTCTGTTCTACCCTCAGAAAGCCAGGCCCTGCCTGACCATTCACATTAATCAGCCTTAGCTCCTAATGACTGCAGTAAAGCTTCTAAAAAGTGTTTCCAAAAAGGTCCTGAAGAGCCACTAAGCTGCTAACAGACTGAGCAAGGCTGCTGCTGTCTGTGGGGCATCGCGCAGTATCAAAGATGGCAGGGTGGGTGCTTGGGCATCCTAGCATCCCTTTATAGTTTCCTCAACACCAAATGAAATGAAATGTGCATTTATCTAGATTGTCCAGATTTGCTGTGCAAGAACACAGTGAAAGTTTTGTCAGAGAATGCTGCAGCTGCAAGAATGTGCCTCTGTCTCACGCCCTCAAGTTTAAAAAAGAAATTTTTATACGTATTCTTGAATCCTAAAGTCCGTATTTTCTTTTTTTTTTTCGTGTAGTAAGATTATTTCAACCTGTTGCCAACACAAATCGACTAATTTCAATCACTTTCTACAACCACATGGCATTTTTCTTGATTGCAGTTGGACTATTGGTCTTTTTCTATGGTGTTCTCGCTAGAAAATTCTTGAAATAATTAGATTTGTGATGGAAACACATTGAAACAATGTTACATCCCCGATATATTTTTGGTATTCTTGATGGTTAGGAGTCACAGTAACACAAAATGACTTGATAATATGGGAATTATTTGCAGGTGCATTCACCTTCCTCCATTCTTCAAAGTAGAGTAAATGCAAAGGATTGAACAGGAATGAGTGAAAGCTGGGAGAGAACAGAATCAGCCACGTTTTCTCTTACATGTTTGGATTATTTAGAGGTGAATAAGTCTCTGATAGTTTGGATGTTGAGTTAAAAGTCTGTGGACGGCTTCACTGACTATTCTGGTTTAAGACAAATGGAGTCAATGAGAAATATGGTGCATCAGTAGATTAAAATCATATATGATCACAGCTGAAATGAAAATTAGCTTTAAACATATGTTTGATAAAAAGCAAATGTGATCATTCTGACAGCAGGGGCCAAGTCTCCAAATAAATGTTTCTGGAACTGTATTTGGGTCAGTGCGGCTTTGGAGGGAGGCCTGAAACAAAAACTATATATCCTGATTTTAAATGGCTGCTGACTTTTAGCTTTTTGTGTATCTTGGAAGAAATTAGATGAAGCTGATGTGTGTCACTTTCCCAGTCAAGGTTTTGTGAATCACAGGGGATTCACAAAACAGGACGCATATGGTAAGAAATAGAGTCGACACAAAGACAAACCAAAATATGTCTGATGGCGCAAACTATGCTTTTGTCGGAGACGCTGCTGCTGTCTGATTGCTTTTGTGTCTTTGGTTCACATGCCACATGTAATCATTTAGGTATGAGGGTTTATCTGATAATGGTTTAGATCTGTGTTGTTCGTACCACAACAGAGAAGAAATTTCTGGTTGTTTAGCCGTTCTCAGACTCCCGTGGTGAAAAATATTGAAAGGACAAATGTTATTTATCTGCGCGTGAAGAACAGCTGTTGTTTGATGAACTTGGTGTGACTTTGCGGGACCTTTCGTGTGGCTCTCTGGTCCGCTGAGACTCAAAGTGTTTCCTCCTGTTGGATTTCAGCATACTTGGAGCTTTGGGACCTATGAAATATTAAAAAAGCTGTTTGTGATCTCACGATAGAGGCCGGACAAACCTTCACACGCAACCAGGAGAAATCCAGGTCAGGACCGCCATGACTTTAATAGAGGGGTCGAGATTATGTCGACTGTTAATTTTTTTTTAACACAAATTCTTTCCTGGCCTGTGTTTCTTTGCTGATGAATGACAGCGATTAAATTGTTTTCGGTATTTCATCCTCGCACAACTTGAGTTGCAGGGTCATTAATTGAAATCTCAGACTGCCAAGATCTGTACACTTTCCATAGACGTGGCTGACTTCTCCTCCTGTTCGCCTTTTCTCTGTGATGTGTGGCGGAGCGGGGAGCACAGGCAGCCATTTTCCAAATTCGACTCCATTTTGTTTCAAGGAATAAAAGTAGGTTACGAATCCTGGGACGTCACTGGAGCATTTTCTAATCTTTTCTGATCCGACACGCAACCACAAAAAAAAAAAAAAATCTCATTCTCATGAAGTCGTTTATGTCTGTAAAAGAAGTTGTTTTGTCTGTTTGATTTTCCTCAAACATGAAAAATCTGCATGTAAAGTTTAAGTATTGCAATACTGATCAGTTTATTTGAAGTCATTTCTAATATCATCTCTTCCTTGATTCTAGGGCAGCGACCCGTTTTATTATTTTCTAGTTTCAAGATACACCCATTCACTTTTAGAAAATCTCGACTTGTTTGAAGAAAATTTGGATTTGTAAAATTCATTAATTGCAGGAGATTATATAATTTTACTGCAGATTAACATCCTTAGGCAAGCAACACTACAAAAAAATCTTGTCCAAAAAAGCTAAATATTCTGTTTTCTACAGAATTTTTGTTGGTATCAAAGAAAAAATTTCCTAGTGGAGTAGACAAGATGACTTCCCTGAAACTATCATAAAAATAAGACAAGATATGAGCTATCAAACTTCAGAGATTCAAGATAAAGGTTCTTGAAGCTGCTGTCTTTTCTTGCCTTCAGATTGGTCCGATCCTTGAAGGAGTGCGACAATGACACAATTTGCTTTTCAGACTTGTTTCAAGGTAATCGGTCTTGATTTTTTTGCACAAGAAAGTTTAATGATTGAATGACGAGGTCTTTTATCTTAGATAAGAAACACTAAGATCGTAGAGGAGGGTTTTATGACTTTGTTTAACCGGCGTGACCTACTAACACAATGATGATTGTGCAAGGTGAGATGTGTTTATTTATGCACAAACCCGTTTGTGTGTGCCGGCAGTGCTCTCCTATATGAGTTGGTACCTTGGTGCTCATATCACCGGTTGCAGCAGCAGCATGGTGGGAACACGCAGGCAGACGCTGCGAGCGCTCGCGCTGATGATCCCCTTTTATGTCTTGGCTCCATCAGGGCCCTGAGTTATTCTAGTGCATAATTGATGGAGGAGTTAGAATAGCAGAAGTAATGCGATGAGAGGGTGCAGCCAAGCGGAGCGAGGGATCGCGTGCGTGGGGCTGCAAACATTGCAGGGGACGAGAGGAGGGCATCTGGCGTAACAGGTCCCAGCGCTGAGTCGACACAGAATATGCCACCGTCCCGCCAATCGCAGCCCTCCTCTTCTCCGCCAATCAGATGTCTCCACTTGAGCAGAGTACTACGTTCCCATGAATCGGACAAGAGACTCTTTGGTTATCAGTGCCTCTCAGAGCTCTTGTCGGCTTCTATTCCTTCATATTTGTGGTATTAAAGCTTGAAGTCGATTCTGATGTATAATTGAGATAATTAAATTTTTACTGGAGATTCCCCTTTGACTGAAAAAGAATGTTTTAAACCACCTCAGGGTATTTTTGACCACATAAGTCTTTCTTTGTCCCTGTAGTGGATCCAGTGGTCGACAGTGACAGGGTGGATATCACACCTAGACGAGCACCTACAAAGACAAACTAATGGCCCAACAAGCCTGTATTGTCCTTTTAACAAAAGGGACAAGGTAATAGATCACCCATCCTGTCCTGCTTCAAAGAGAATCTGAGGGAACAAATAAAAACTAGGAGACACCCCGTAACCTCGCTCAAAGTTTCACTCTGATTTAATGTCATGAAAAATACTGAATCACTGCAGAACATATCCAATTGTAAAATGACTTTATCTGAGAATGACAAGTTATGAGTTCAAAGAAATTAAAAATATATATTTTCAGAAGAAACAAACACGCTCATTAGTGAGTTTTATTGCACCAAATAATCTCATTTTGCTTTAATAGTGAATTTATCACTTTTCAGAAGTAATAATTTGTTAAAACAAAAACTAAAAAAATAAAACAAAAACACACTTTAACCAGTCTTTTACTCTAATACTGAACTAGATTCCTAAAAATATGAAGAAAATCCACCATCGGTGGTAAGATAATGGCACAAATTTTGAAAATTTCGAGGAAAAATAGTCTGAGAATCAAGTCAAGAGAAGTAAAAGAAATTACTTTACAGTCTTTAAATCTTAATTTGTGCTGGAATGTGAAAAATTTTTACTTCATTAGCAGGCCATTTTCACTTTTCTTTCGGAAAATATTGTTTTGAAATTAAGTGAATTGCAAAATATGGAGTATTTCTGCACTGCAAAAAAACAAAAACCTTACAGAAATGCATTTTGTCTCCTGTTACACTGACCATATGACTCCTACGGACAGGGCTTGTTGTGTATCAATTAGTTTTATATTCTGTGTCTTGATAAGGAAAGTGTACATTAGACCCAGCTAATGGGAATTTATTATAATTTCACGGGCAGTGAAAGCGTCATTTTAATTATCCACCAGCACCCGCCAGCGTCATGAAGACAGTGAGTTGTGCAGAGTTCAGTGTGCGGCGGTGCAGACAGTAGCCGGTGTCTGAAGTCGGCTCTGAAACACAGTCCTGTCCAGCAGAGCACTTAGAGGCCACTGGACCGGGACTGTGCCCATTAACATCATAAAATCCTGCTCATAAAGATGTTTTATTTGTTTCCTGAGTACGCCGGCTGCTTAGGTTAAGTCTTTATTGCCCAATGCTCATATTTCGGTCTCTGGACGGAGGTGACTATTAAGTTTTAGTGGAATTTTGTAAGTAGCAAAAAGCCTGGTCACCAAAAGTTCACTAATTATTTTGTTTTTGTTTTAAAAAATTATATATTTCTGTGAGTGGGTGTGATTTTATGGCAGATGTTCCAATGTCACAAGGAGAACAACAATAAGACTTTATTATAATTTATAACTAAATATTTTAAAAATGTAAAGTAAATCCTCCGAAAATAGGCTTTTTTTTAAATCAATATTATCAGATTACGTTTGACTGCATCTACATACATATTCTATTATTATTCATATGTCATTGCCTATTACTTATTTTTATTCATCGAGACATTTTGAAATACAAATCATTCTACATTTTTTTTAAAGTAAATTTTGTTTCAATTAAATTTTTTTTTCAATTTCATAATTTTAAATCACACTTTTCTTTGGAATTTAAATACACCCCATTCAAAACCATAGTTTTTATTTATCATAAAATACAGTTATATACAGTACATATACTGTATGTATGCTTTGTACAGGCATGTGTTTGTTGTCATGAATATGTGGTGTTTCCCAGTGTGTAATATGATGTGTAAGTTACACTTGGTTCAATCTAAAATGAAATAATCTTGAAGATTGTGTTAGATTGTATTCGTTGACATTTTCACATAAAGAATTACATATTTTAGAATAAAAAAATCACAGTAAATTCATTAATTTTGCATCCAATCGTAATTTTGGCCATTCATTTTTTCATTTCTAGTCAAATTGGCATGGCTGTAGCCATAATTTTGACAATAAGTTTGGTATCAAGTCTTATGACTGTTCTTATACCTAAATAACAGAAAAAAAATCTTTTCAAAAGCGAGCTGGTATTTGCACGGCTGAACCTCGCTTAGATGCAGCCATGTGTCGTTGGCACCGGGTTCCACTTCTGTCACTTTACCTCAGTTTCACTTATTTGAGCCTGTTTGATTATAGGCTGCTTTGAGAGGGAAGAATTGATCGAAGCAGAAAAAATGGGCCTTAAGTGTGGACGTTGAAGTCCTGTGACTGGGTCACATGGTCCTTCCAGAAGTAGTGCTGGTGAGGTCTAGACACGCGATACACAGGGGGGTTAGAGAAACACGCCGGCTAAGACGTCACACGCATTTACCATCCACCAAGCCACTCCTGTATGGAGGCAGGCCTGTTCTAAATTTTGCCCAGCAACCCAGCAGTGCAGTGGGAGATGTGGTGCTTTGGTGCAGCACCAATGATTGACACTTCATGACTTTTTCAGAAATCAGAAATCACATTATTTTCTGATTATTTCCAAGTACAGTAAAGAGATGAGAGACAATAAAGTTCGTGCTGAGGTGATTAAAATAGCATTTATGGTCTTTAACATTATTCCAGTGTTGAATTGGGAGTTTAAAAAGCAACTCTGGAGGCCGAAACAACAGCTGAGAGGCCTTTTTATCATTTGATGATATCAAATTTTTGTTATTGGGAGCCCAAAATGTTCAGAAATTAGGTTACAAATCCTTCACAGTACAGTGAAAATGGATAAATATGCAAATTTGTTCCAAGACCAAAAAAAAAAAAAAAGACAGGGGTGTGTCCTCTCAAAAAGTCACCAATCAGGATTAACCCATAACCCCACAGCAGCCAATGAGCCGTGGAGCAGCTGTGCTTTCATTGGGCCGTTGAGCACAGATAACCAAAACTGTGCCAGATACACCAGGGTAGAAATAACCCAGAATTCCAGTTGCCTGAAGGGAGCAAAGCTCTTAATGCAGCATGTTGAATTCATGCTGCAGCAGCCTGCTGCTTTCTGGGGGCTGTAAACTGAAATGCCAACAACTATCTGAATAAATCACTATCTATATGGTCTCTATTCATCATGGCATGGACACACGACACACACACAAAGTCCACCACAGTATAAATGCTTCTTACAGTGCTTCTTGTTTCTTGTCTTTTGTTTGTCTGTCTTTCCTTTCAAGGAAGCTCTAGTCTTTTTAATTCCCATCAATTACCTAAAAAAAGACAATCAAAATCCCAGAGTAAAACATCAACCTTTTAAGTTTGAACTTCTGTAGTTTCTTTACCATAGAAGCTAGTAATATTCAACAACTCAACAACAGCATACAAAATTTAGAATGTCATACTTGCTGATGTTCTTTTAGAATAGAGAAACCCCAATAATAGGTGTTTGTGAGCATCCCATCCCATCAACCATCCCGTGTGTGTAAAAAATATACACCCACAGACGTTTCTTGTCAGGATCGAAATCCCTCAAATTTGGCGTAGCGTCCCAAAAATGTGATATTTGTGGTACTCTCCAAACTTGTTCAAGCAGCACAAAATCAAAAAAGTTGGTCAAAATGTATTTGTTATAATAAAGAAAGAAATGTGGTAGGCCCCCCAGAAATTCTTAGAATTTGGATAATAATTCCATTTGTTAGCAACACACTGTTATAAAACACTAGATGATCCCAAAACGTCGACGAGCACACGTAACATTAGTTAATTTACAAATTTTCTGCCAAAGTAGTACCATAGCACCAAATATGTTATCAATGGCAAACAATTAGCAGGGAAGCCTAGAAGCAGGTCACACTTTTGTACAATCAGGGACGCTCTGGTACCCTGAGCTGCGTCCTGCTTCGGCTCTTCTAACCCTGGTTTCCAGATGTTTTTCATCTGGCTGCTGACTCCTGCTGCTCTGCCATCAGATATGAGAAGGGCGATTAAAGCTTCTCAGACTCCAACTCTTTGTTCTACACACTAAAGAACCTCACTCCTGACCACTCAGCTGACTCTGTCACTCTCTCCCAGGTTTAAGCTGAAGTCAGTTCCTTCATGTGTACAACACACTGAGCATTCATTGTAGGCTGACTTTAGTGTAATCCCACTTTTCTAGGCTTGTTTATGGATTGCGTGTTCGATCACCCTCCAGACAACAGAACTGTCCCAAGTCTTCCCCAGACCTGTTTTGTGAGCGTGGAACCCCCAACTCTTTTTTTTTCATTTTGGTCGCGATCCTGTACGTAAAAAGGTTCAGATGCTGCACAGATGAATTGGTGACTTTAAGTTAGCGGTGTGCTGTGTGGGTGCAGACACACATAAAATCTGCTGTGGAAAATGAGTCTGCAGACTTTGGGGAGACAGTGTGATCGCATGCACACGTACTTTTCTACAAACACACACACACACACACACACACACACACACAGACAGACCATGCATTCCTTTGCACACAGGCAAACGCAGACAGATGCAGATGCAGACTCGGGAGCAGGGTGTCATATGTTTATCTTGTAAGTCAGCTGTTTGATCATAATTTGTGATTAATCAGCCATGAGAGCTTTTGAATTAAGTGCAGCTTTTCATGTCAGAGTAACTGCAGCCTAATCCGCCTGGCCTTTCCCAAAAGCTTTATAGTTTAGCAGCACAGATGACACAGAGCAGGGTAGCTGGTGCTGGTTATAGAGTTTCTTATGGCTGGAAAGTCGCAGGTTTTAGTTGCAGTCTTGAGCACCATAAATTCTTGCCCCGCTATTTAAGGGTGTATCTAGGAGGATATTTCATTTATCTTCTTAGGTGTGTACGGTCAACAATTTGCAGCTGGAAACTGAAACTCTAAAGGAAATTATACTGTAAAGAGGCTAAAGTCCGCGAAACATATTTTAATGCAGGAACCGAAAGTGACAAAAAAAGCACAAGCGCCAAAGATCCACTCATATTCATATTTAGTCACTCCATAAACACGCATAAGCATATTTCCTGTTTCTAGCTTTGATTTTTACTTTAAAGCCCTCATTAAGAGCAGGTGGATGTGTCACAATAGCTAACAAATACCAGGTGTGCCAGCTGATTGGTCAACATCGGCAATTATGACGATGATGTCACAGGACTGAACTGTTTGGATCTTGTTGCTATAACCTTGATGCTGCTGTTTTCCTCCATATAAACAGCATTAGTCTGCCATGAAGCAAACACGTCGCTAACAAGAGCTTGTCAGTTTACAGATGCTATGACGGCTTTAATCGCTACAGTCCAGATTGTCAACATTTTCTTCCCTTTTTTTCAGTTGATAAATACTTGCAGTTGGGTAATCATCGTCACTTTCTTCTTATTCATCCTTCAGGTAGAGCTCATTATTTTTGGCACTTATATCTAAAGATAAATCGGGGAATTTATTGATGAATTTTAAAAGATGGGCGAAAAAAAAATCTGTATTGCAAAAATACGACCGAGCGTGGAATCCTGCAACACGGGCATATTCAGAACCTTTCTGCAAGGGGATGTTGTTTATTGTAAACAGTGTCACATTGAAGTAGAAGACGGCTGGGTGCGGCAGGATATAATGTAAGATCTTCAAGTTAAAATCAGCGAAACTGGATCTGTTCCGATTAAAAATCTCTCTGTTTTGCGGTGAAAAATCAGTAAAATTTAGCGATAATTTCAAGCCGTGTTTCTTTTTTTTCTGATAAATTGTTTCTTTTTCTTTCATAGCTCCCATGATGAGTCAGTTTGAATCATTATGATAAAGGATAGCCTTCTTCTGTCCAGTGATTTTAAAGCTCCTATCTGGCATCAAATCACAGTTAGGTTCCAGATATTTTCTTAGAGTGACATGCTGAACAAATGATTCTTGCCTGTTTGATTTTGTTCACACTTTATTGCTTCCCTCAGTTGCAGATTCAGCATCACCATCACACATGTCTACATATATTTCAATAGTGCATGTTTCTCTGTATGTCTGAAAGAGACAATTTCCTACTAATCTCATGATTATCATTGCCATTAAAATGCCTTAAAATGCATCAAACTCACCCTGCATGCCATGCCCTGGGCACGCCGTTCCCTCCCCACAAATGTTTCTTCTACTGCCCTTTTGTTCCGCTCCAGAATGGAGTTGACGCGTGTGAAACCGAACGTGATACCAGGGGCCCGAGAGTTCATTATTTGCCGCTGTTCTCACGGGGCGAGTGAAAAATCACTCCTTTGTGTCTTGGAAGAAAGAGCCTTCCTCTGACCTCATGGTTGCGCAGTGTAATGTCAAAAGGCCCCGAGGTTTGTGCGGTGTAGCCACACCCACTCTGTTGTGGAGCCGCCGTGGAATCCGACCAGGGTTCCCTTCCCTGAGACAGAGCTGAGGGAAAAAAACAGCCTCTTGTAAACAAATGTTTGGATCCCACATTGTACACCACACTAATTGGATCTTGGCTGCTCGGAGGATCTTTTTTTTCCACATCCAAATAGTGCATTTTCTGCATTCTCTGTATACTGTCCATGTCAGACCACACTCAGTCTCCAATTAGGCTTTCTCTTTTAACGGATATGTTAAAGATTTCTCCCATGCCACGATGCCTCTGATGCAGTGCTGTGCAGTATCAGACAAGTCTGAATTATAGGTTTCCTGACATCAGCTCAGTCAGGGCCTCTCCTGCGCTCGTCACCTCTCTTTAAGAGGTGACCCACATCAAACACATTTCTGCGTTCATCAAAGCGGTTATAGGAAGCCGTTTCTTAAGTGCAGATCATGCACAGTGCTGGATCTGAGGGGGCGTTCTCAAAGCTTCAATCTGAACGCTAACAGATGACATAATGACCCAGAGGAGCCTGCTGCCTTTCAGGTGTTAATTGAAGCTGTGTGTGGTATGTTTATACGTGTGTGTGTGTGTGTGTGTGTGTGTCTGTGTGTGCAGCTGAGAGCGTATTTTTGCCCTACATTCACCCCTACACACATGCGATATCTGCTTTTTATGTCTTCTTAAGAAATTCTTTATTTTGTTAAAATATGTAAACACATTTCAACTGGTTTCTTGTACATGTCACGCAAATTCTTGTCAAATCTATCTTGTTCTAAGATACTGATATTCCACAAACTATTCTTTTCACTTCTCAAGCTTTCAGGCCTTCAACAACCTTGAAAAGATGGAGATTTTTTGCAGCAGCTGCAAAATCCTTTGATGCAGTCTGTCTGGAAACAGCCTTTTTTTGTCTTGTATCTAGAACTTGACTTGGTCTCGAAACAACTTTAAATTTTTTTTTCTTGTTTCGATAAGACTTTAAGGGGTCGATAATAGACAGAAATTATTGCAAAATCCTTTGATTCATTGCCTCTTTATATTCTAACTTGCAGCAGCTGCTAAAACCTTCGGTACATTCCCCCGCCGCTGACAAATCCAGACCCAAACGGGACCACAGGCTATAATGGAGTTTTCATAGTAAATCCTGGTAACTGTGATATATGATCTTCTGCTTTAATCACTCATAATCATGACACGACTCCCGACCAAACTGGCGCTCTCCATGAGGTTGATTTTGGATGCAGCTCTGATGTTCCATCCAGTTCCTCCATCTTTCCGTCGTCTCCACCTCCCCAGATAGCGCCGCCTTGTTAGCCAGGAATGTGGAAACAGCACATTTCTGCTAAACTAAACCTTCATGGGAAAATGTTGCTTCTTCTGTGGAGGAAGAACTGCTAATGGATTAAGTGGCTGCTGTTTCCCACCCGGGGGCCAAGCCTAGATCGTACCCTGGTTTATTCAAGCTAGATGTCCCCCTTCCATCTGTGTGCAGGCTAATAGGCATGGTTAGCGTAGCTCAGCTTTAGACCCTGGTCCTCCGCCATGAACTTGGCTTTCCTGCCCCTCTTCACCCCATTCATGTCAGCAGGTCCTGGCAATCTTGTTGGGCTTTTTGAGTGCGTTCACTTTGGACAGCGATGAAAGAAGTCGGGGGAACACGGGATCTTAAATCACTTAATGAGGGGAGACAGGCAACGCTTTTGTCCAGCTTGTTCTGGAGCTGCGTCCAGCCAAAGGCCTCTAACGGGCTCTGACACCTCGCTCTGCTGCAGACCCGAGTGTGTGTGTGTGTGAGTGTGTGTGTGTGTGTGTGTGTTGGTGCGTCGCCAGCATTGCTTCAGTCTGCCTGGCTTCGGCATTTGCACAATTTTTGTCGTACATCTCAGCATTTATCCGCATTTCCTCACCAGCTCGGCATGTTTATTTGGTCTCGGCATATTTTTTGTGTCTTTGGGCAGCAGGACGCATATTTGTGTGTGTGGTGAGGGTTAAGTGGGAGGCAGAAAGTAGCCGCATGATGTGTTAGGCAGCGGTGTCGAGGACAGGGTCGCTCCCCGCGGGTGTTTGGCCTTGGCCTACAGTTAGCATTTGCTGACTGAGCCGGAGCATGAAGGGAAAACCCAGAGAAGGAAATAAATAAACAAGTGGCAGCAGCGTTTCACATGTTTGTGTTAGGTCATTACCTCCTTCAAGTTTTTAACACACACTGCTGCTGATTTAATGAACCAAACACACAAATATGTTAATGATGGATGTATAATATTATTAAACTATTTAATGAGCCTTATAAGTGCCTGAGCCTGTTCTAAGTTTTTTTCCTTTAGAGTTTTGCTTGGTGGTTCCACCTTTCCTCTTTGTTGCTCCATGAAAATGGTCAAACATTACTCTTTAACTAGTTAAACTAGATATAAACAGAATCTGACATATAGCTATCTCCTTTTGTCTAAACAGTGCGTTAAAGTAAAGGTGCTGCACATGCAAGTATTGGTATTAAATTTCATCTATTTATCCAACAGGTTTTTTTGCCAAATACAAAATACCACATCTCACATCTCCGAATCTTAATTACAACTTGGAGACTAACATGTTTTTTTTATCACTCAGCTGCTCATATTTATGGTCTGCTCGAAACTGCATGATCAAAAACTGGGTTACCTCTGTATCAGGTATTCCTGTTATAAGTAAATAAAGCCACTGTTGATGTTGTCAGCTCAGACTGTATGAGACACAGTCTGGATCAGAGCACCACTGGCATGATAAGGATCAGGAAGGCCTGGCCAGTCAGGGGTCAGCTTTGTAGTGGAGGCCTCCACCCTGTGACATCACAATTCAGGAAATCCCCTCTTCTTCCCCCCTCCACCTCCTCCGTCCTCACATCAGCCGCCGGCTCTCTCTCACCTCCTCGACACCCACTGCTCCACACTCCTCCAGCCGTGAGATGAGCTCTGCTCTCTGCTGTCTCCTCCACTGCTAGTTAAGCCTATTCACCTCACTCGTGCGCTGTTCTTAACACTCTCCCACAGTCTTCACCCGTACTCCTTCCTCCCCCATTTTCCTCTGACATTTCTGCCCAAGGTGCGTATTAGAGCTAGAATGGCTGTTTGGCTTTGACACTTGTGCCTCTCTCTCTCTCTCTCTCTCTCTCTCTCTGTCTACCACCACCTCCCTCTTCTCTCTGTTTTGCACATGCTGCACACACATTTCACACATGCTCACACACATACTGACTAGCTGGCAGTGTTCAGTTACAGGGCACCCTTCAGTCTTTCTCCTCTGTCCTCGATGCGTAAATGAGTTTTGTGAACTGGGCTTCATTAGAACCCGAGCTTTTCAGAGGCCAGTGTGGTCACCCGGGCACTAAAACCAACCTTGAACCATTAACATATCAGCTGCAAACAGTTGTCGCTGCAGGGCTGCTGTGCATGTGTGTATCTGCCTATGTGTGTGTGTGATTGCGTGTTAATGTTGCTCTCTAAAAAGCCAAGATTTATATGGCGTTCTCAATTTAGCTTCACTGCAGCCGCTTCTTGGCTGTTAGACCTCACTGTTCTTTTCAGCTGGCTCAAGTCCGGTTCCTTTCACAGTCCTCCAAAACAAGAAGAATGCCATGAAGTTCCCATGGTAAATCACATTCGCATTTACATTTTAGGCCTCATCCAGAAAGCAACGAATAGTATGGGAGAGCCTGTGTTCAGAACCACAATGGCACGACATTATAAAAAAGACAACAGCCTGCACTAGGAAGTACAGTCTAGAAGTATATCAAACACCAACACATTTTATAGCTGATTAAACTCCTTTGGAGTTTGAGTTTACAGCTGCAAAGTTATGGAAACACTCTTAGTATTCGTGAGATTAATAGTAGAACTTCATTATTCAAGAGAGCTCCACTGTCTGAAGCACTAGAATTACATTAACAAATCTGACAAAAGATAAGACAACAGCAAATATATGAACAAATGCAAGAAATTAAGAATATGCCAATTAAAGGAAAAAGAAGCACCAGTAAATAATAAATTTATCAAGAGTCTGAAAATAAAAAAGCTACGCTGTGCAGTGTTGTGCTGACAACACTGCACAGTTTTGCAGCAAAAGTTAAGCCAGGTCCAATTTTTTCGCAGATGATGATGCTGCGTTTTTTTCTGTCGGCACCCAGCTGCGCCAAACACACTGGTCTCATTTAAATGAATGAAGAAGCTAAGAAGGTTTCTTTTTGATGCTGTCTGATCACAGCTTTATGTTTCTGGATTGCATATGAGTAGAAAAATACTTAAATTACAAATGTTGGTGCAGTATGGATTATAGACGTTAACACATTCAGTATCAATGTTGGCCAAATCGAAGATGTCTAGGTTAAAGGGTAACATCCTGACCTGATCTGACTGGCTTTAGTTTAGATCTCACTTCAAGAACCAGAATACAGAATACATACAGAGTGGGCATCCTTATTTTAATCCTTTTAATACAGACTTAGAGACATCGCCATTTTTTGATAATTCTGCAGCTAGTGCTGTTCTATAGAACTCTAACCCAAATAATCAAGGAGTTGCCATTATTTCAATAATTTGTAAAACCTCTCTAATTTTATTTGAAATAAAACAACCCCACAAAAAACCTGATTGAGATTGTCAACAAATGAAATTTGTGAATTCTTTATTTGGTGATTATATTAACATCATAACAGACTGAAATACACTGATACACTGGTAAATGAAAAACTCTCGAAACAATTACAGTGATTTAATGACAAGAAGGAGGTGGAGACAAGAAGGATACTGAGACCATTCTCTAGGCCTACCACTGGTCTTTTGAGGATGTTTCCTGCACTAAATGACAAGTTTTTGCAAAAAGAAAGTACATACCAACCAAAACCACCCAAGTGGTGGCTGAAGAACAAATTTCATTTCCAGAGACTGTGCGTCAGTGCCAAACAGCATTGTGCCAGTTCTGCCACATCTGTGCCTACTCAAAGTTTTTCTTTTACATTCCTCACCCTCAAGATATGCAGATATGTTTTCAATCAGAAGATCTTGAGCTCAAAGACAATATGATCTTGATTTTATAATTTTTCTTTGCAATCTATTCAAGCTAAGATTTTTTCAGGCTCTTAAATTCAGTTTTAAGTTATGCGACTACTGTATGTGGAAAAAACACCTTCACAGTTTTGACTTTTCATGCCCCTCAGAAACTTAAATTTATGAAAGGCAAAAAAAAGAAAATAGCCTTTCCTCATTGCCAACTGACATCAAGTGCAGGAGTGAATGTCATTGTGCTCAGATAAATATGGATCCACGCTTGTGTGACCAGACTACAAACAGACATTGTGTACAGCCGCTTTGCATGGTGTTTGAATGGGCGGCCCGATAGGCCATGAGACCATGAGAAACCCACGACATGAAAGCCGTCGTCTGCACACCAAGGAAATTCTGCTGACACCTAATCACAAAAAGAGAAGAGTGAAAAAAAATCAACCGGAGCCCACAGCAATCTCTGCGGGTTATCTTGAGGGAGCGTAACCTTTGTGACATTGATAGGATTGTACACAAAGGAAGGCGCTTTGCTTGTGCACACACCAACACACGCACAAATACACCAACTTTCTTTCATTAGCTTTCTTTGGGGTGTGCATTGCCGGGCTCTGAAGCAGCAGAGGTGATGGTTGTCAGGGTGCCCTCTGTCGCTGTCGCTACTCCACTCGCCATAATGGACCTTGTAGAGACTTGAGAGAAATTGATGGGGAAACTAACCCCCAAAATAAAACCAAGGCTCTTTTCTATCCTGCTCTGTTCTCAGGCCTGCAGCCGCACAGCCCTTATCAACACCCAATATTTTACTCACAGTAAAAACCCCCATAAAGATCTGTTTCTCTTTACCTCACGTAGCGGGTCAGAGCTTAGTGAGAGGGAAGCTGAAGTTGGGCTGGAAAGAAACCAGTGCAACCAGTCACTCCTCTTCTCTCTCACTTATTTCTCAATGTCTTTATTTCTCCTCATCTGACAGAGCTTTCTTATGTCAGGCCAAACATGTGATTCCCTTTAACCGCTGCCCTGGAGCAGCTGATAGCTCAGAAATCTTCACTTCAGCCAGGCGGCAGTGCAGGCAGACAGACAGACACAACTGTTTATTTTATTTACTATCTATAGAGAGTGTCTATTTCTGGGGGAGGTGTAAGGCCGGCTTGATGAGGTGTTTAAATCAGGGGGGATAAAGGCCAAGCTTAGGGCTCTGTGATGGCCTCTCTGTACAGTTGATGGACTGGGTTTAACTTCTCTCCATTTGGGAGAATGAAAGAAAGAAGAGAGGGTTCAGAGCAATTGAAAAGCAGTCACATTTTTGATGAAAAAGAGGTTTCTGGTCAGAATTTTACAGGCATCCAGACCAGGACTTAGGACACGGTTGTTTCAGGAAGAATGGACAAGATAGTGGTACAATCATGTATCCATAATAAATAATAAAATCCCTGATGTAGGCCTACAACTGATGATTATTTTAATTATTGGTTAATTCTGCAATTATTTCTTTAATTAATTTGTCTGTCAGTGGAAAAATTCACATTGTAATTTTATGCGGCCCACAGTGACACTGCCTCTTTTGTCAGCACACTCCTAAACATCCAATTTACTATAATTTTGGGCTACAAAAAGCAGCAAATTATCACATTTGACAAAGGAGAACCATCAAAAATAACATTGTTGCTTCAAAATGGTTTAAACGTTAATCCATAATCAAAATATTGAACAATTGCTTTAAAAACGTTGTGCATGAGGAAACAAAGAAGTGCACGGAGAAGGAAAGGGGAGAGGGGATATTGGGGGAAGAGGAAGGGGGGACTCAGGTAGAGCAACACCTGGGGATAGCAGAGCAGAGTGAAGCCACTCTGATCTTCATCTCTGTCTCTGTGACAACATTTCAATACTGAGTCACCCTCAGCGGTGAGAGTCTGAGGTCCCGCCATGTGCACCGAATCAAGACCTAATCTCACGTCTGCCGCCACTTCACCCATACTGTTCACTGTGTGCGCTTGTATTTGTTGGATGGTCTCACTCTGAAGTGCGTTTGTTGATATCAGCGGCGGTCCTACCTGAGTCACCACCTGTGTTGAATAACTGAGACACAACAAAACTGGCCTGATTGCCTAGCTGAATGTTTGCACGTGTGTGTGTGTGTGTGTGTGTGTGTGTGTGTGTGTGTGTGTAATGACCCTGTGTGTGTTTATCACAGTGATCAGCCTCTGGTTCAGAGATAAGAGGACAAACAGCTGGCAGGATGTCACTCAACACACACAGCCGGAGTCTGACTTCTGTGCACACACACGAGGAAAGGAAGCTGGAGTTATCTGTAACAACAATAAAAACTGGGAATGAATACACCACTTGATGAAAATAAGTAAGGCAATGATTACAACAAATTAAAGGGATAGTCACATATTTTATCTGCTCAAGGTGTGGAACAAGGGGAAACAGCTAACCTGGAACATCTGTTTTTTTTACATGGCGTTATATGCTGGCTATTTCATCGCCAGGTGTAGGGCAAAACCTTAACCCTAAGCATTATTTTGCAAAATGTAGAACATGTCCTTTTGATAAGCTCATACAAAAATGAAACTTGAAAAACAGATTTGATACATTGGGTGGCTTTTTTGACCACCCATAGCTGCTATTTCCAAAGCATTCTGGTTTGTAAAATCTAATGGAAACACAAAAAAAAAGTTACAGTGGAAGTTTGTTGTTATGGTGATGTTAATTCAACAAATGTATGATATGGGAACGATGGCAAACCACCAGTTTATTGGAATGTTTCAACCCCAGTTTGGCTTTTGTCAGGTCATTTTTGTATAAAACTGGCCCCCCTTTTTCTGTTAAGTGGAACATTTTCCAACAAAAACCACTCTTTGATTCATATTTGAGGCATGTAGCTCGTGCTCACAGTGGAGAAACAGTCAACTCTAAAGGAGCAGTATGCTTTCTTACAATTAACTCACCGGTAGTGAGTCTTCCGTGCATCAGAGCGGCAGTGACAGAAGGAAATGTGGCTGATTGATGGCAAAACAATGTGTATGTTAAATTAGGAGGCATTAGCTGGAAAACCAACATGAAGGCATTATTGGTTCCCATCTCCTCGTGTTATTTTGTGCCTCGCTGTCAGCAGAGGTCACTCGGTCTTGACCCGCTGACCCTCTGTTCTTCAGTCGTCCACAAAAGCTTCAGACGTCGCTCATATGATCGCCGCCGACAACACCCCCGCTCTCCCTCTCCTCCCTCCCTCCTCCCACCCGTCCTGCAGCCATTGTCTAAATGTCATCTGGCAAACAAAACGCCTGTTCATACAGAGCCGGAACAAAACACAGCATCCTCCATTCACACTGTGACTGTCAAACACTCCAACAAACGCTGCCACCTTCTCAAAAACTCGCCTGTCTCGTTTCTTTTTTGTTTTTTTTATTAGCGGGGGCAGAGAACTTCTCACCCCTGATCAAAGAGGGTATCATAGCAAACATGGCAGAGATCCTGACCCTGATACCCATCCTGGGTGTGTGTGTGTTTGTGTGTGCGTGTGTGATTCGTGCATGCAGGCTATGAAAAAGCCCATTGTGGTCGTGCAAGTGTGCCTAATTAGTGTGTACACAACTATGTCAGTCGTCCTGTGATCTCCTCTTGTTCGACTGTTTGTGGGGCTCTATTGTGAGCCGAGTGGGAACGCTGAGGGGAATGCAGAGGTGTGTGTGGGTGTGTGTGTGTGCGTGTCCTCAGTATTAGTGTGTTATCAGAGACACACATCAGCGTTCCTGCCTGTCTGGTTGAGGTCTCGTCTTCGTCTCACCCGCGAGCTCAGCGTCTCGGATGCCTCTTGATTTACGTTGGCGAGGCCCCGCGGCTCCAGGATCGGGTGGCGTTGCTGCCCAGTTTGCCAGCCAGAGGCCAGAGTCAAGTTCAGCCCAGTGGTTTACTTCATGCCCTTCAATAACTCAAGTTTATGTCCTTATCAACTGTTCCAAGGCCTTTTTTTTTATCAGGGTAAGGTTTCCCAAAGGTGCCCGAGGGTCTCTCTTGATTTTTATTCAAGAAAGTGCTTGAGTTACTCAGATAACGGTTGTATTACCCAAAAGACTTCACATTTTTTCCAATGCAATTTTCACTGATTAGTCCTTCTTTTTCCATCGAAGTGGGGTTAGGTATAATCTTTGCTAAGTCAAGGGTGATAAGGAAAGTGTAAAAACAAGTTTGAGGAATGTTGATTTCACAGGTATAAACTTGATATTCAGAATGACACATTTGAACTGTCATTAAGAGGAACTTGAGACGAGAGGAGATTTGTTTTCCTGTTGTTACAGAGTTGTGTTGACAACTTAACAGCGGACTGCAAGGCCTCACATATGTCGAGTGTAGTTGGAGGAGAATGTGTGGGCTCCATACATACTGTACATGTGTGACTACAGCAAAAATAAACTCTTTGCATCTTCTTGTAAATGTGGTTGGTTGGCAATTGTAAACTTATTGTGAAATTCAAAGACAGACAGACAGACAGAGGTTGGTTAGATTACTCCAAAATCTATTATGTGATTTAATAAGTGGAATTTTCCTACAATCCCCCAAGTGCCAGATGTGTCTGTCGGTAGGGAAAGAAAGAGAAGAAGAGAAAATGATGATGAGACTTGGATATGAAACTGCACAAAAATGCATTAAACAACAAAGAGGAACACCAGCTAAAAACATAGAAAAGATATTTTTCTTTTCACAAGACTTTCAAGCAAAAACCCTCAGATGGGTCCCACTGTAACAAAGCATGGTGAGTTCAAACTGTTGGAAGATTAACTTTGACTTGATCAAATGTTTTCTGTTCTCCCCTCTGCCCTGTTTGAGCAGATGAAAGAGCTGACTGAATGGGCTTTGCACTGGATGAGGGATAAGACTATTGTCTGGACTGAGCTTTTGTCACAATGCCTAAGGATTTTCAGTTTACCTTGTTGCTGTTTCAGTTGCTGGGTTTCCACCATGGAGACAGTCTGACTGTGCTCTTTTATCAGCAGTGGTTGTTGATTACAAGGATGCGGTTTAAGAGTTCATTTGCACACACGATGTCCAATATGAAAATTAAGAAAAAACATATTTCCAACGTATCGCGGCATCCCATTGCCACATGAAGCATCGTGGTTGGGTACAGGCCACATATCTCAGAGTATTGCATTGCTTACAGCTAAATTGATGGATTAGATGCTCCAAAAACCCTTAAAATGTTACATTTTGGTGACATATCTGACAGCAGATAAGGAGTTAAATGCGAGTTCAAATTCTTTGAAAAGCACCATTATCGTTATTGTCTGCTACTGATATCAGTAATCCGTATAATTCTGCTTTTTTCAGTTGATAAAAATCTTGTTTATGAGCAAAACTTCAGAATAAAGCATGTGTTTGATCCCCTGTAAACACTTTGGGGTGATTCGCCTTGTTGAAGCCCCACACTGCTCTGCTCTGGTGGAAAAAAAAAAAAAAAGGAGTGTGGTGTTGTAGCTGGAGACAAAGCCGCAGGAAGATAACGCAGAGGTGTGTTATCAGTCTTTGATGCTTTGGTATGGCTGTGTGAGTGTGTGTGAGTGTGTGCCCTGCTCTATCAGCACACAGAGATGTAAAGGGGCCTGACCTTATCATGGTGTCTCTGCCTCCTCCTGCATCCCATCCTCCCTTTCTGCTCTTGAGATCGCCAATACAAACACACACACACACACACACACACACACACACACACACACAACCCAAACAAAGCAGATCAGAGGAAGTTCTCCAAAACAGTTCAATACATCAGTCAGTGACGCTCTTTGAGAGGACAGGATTCCTGCCAGCGTGTGGCGACCCGTCCAGACAGCTGATATCGATAAAACACTGGACGTCAATATGGTGGAGGGAGTGGGACGGTCCCATCATTGACCTGTGGTCACACAGGAAGGACAGCACACTGTGGTGGTGGGTCTGTATGTGCTAAGAGTCTCGTGGTCCTGCACAGGTCGGTGCTGTACTGCAGATGTGGTTAGAGTTACGGTAAACATCCACTTTGTAATTTATTCACCTGAGGCCGTATTTCATTTACTGAACATCTTTTACATCTACTATAAAAACAGAGAGCATACTGGAAGATCAGTTAATATCACAGGGTTGAACATTAGGCTGAATCTTGACTACAATTAGGCAGTGAGGGATTATATACTGTGAGGTGATATACATTTTCTCCCTTTAATATCTCTGGTTATGTAAGAATGTTGTGGGTAACGTTGCATATCAATCAGGAGGACTAAATTATAGTAATATTGGATTTATAGTGATTCCAAATGTTTGACTTACTAAATCAAACTTTTGATTTAAGTCAAACGTGACCAATAGTTAAAGTACTAGTGTTTTACCATTGTGGATAACAGTGGATTGATGTATGTGTGTATTCATCTTCAGTTTCACTCGATGTTGGCGCTTTGCAATAGTTCCAATTTTCATCACAGTTACTTATTAATTTACATATTCAAATGTTCTTAATTGAACCGTTTTAGCTGCTGTTTGCACTTTACATATTACGTGTTAAGCATTTTTGTTGAAATATCAAAATATTCTATCCAATTAAACTGAATCACACTGTGACTAGAGTTTCACTAGACATTTGCAGAGAGATTTAAAATGAAATCACTGTTTAATGGTTAAATGGTTACACTGAATCATCACATCTCTGCTTGCAGCACTCATCTGACGATTCCTGACTGATTAGATGGATATAATATTACTGCGCATACGCACAGAAGTCAAAGTCGGAGCACATGTTGTCAGCACACTCTCTTTTCCCCCCTGAAACCCTTTTAAATCTACATCTTTTTTTAAAGAAACTGATCCGGCTCATGTCGTCACTCTGCAGGGATGTGCTGTCCGTGAACTTCCAGCTCATGTCTTTGGTATGAATCTCTGTACCATTACTTGAGGATTTTTGAGGTCTAGCCTCCCAGATCTGGACTAGGCCTGCTGGAGCATTTGATTTAAGGCCGTTATTTTCGCCCAACACTTCTCCACCAGCAGAGGAGGAAAAGGCTTTGATTTACGTCCTCTTTTTTACTGTGCGACTGTGCAGCCGCAGCCCTCATCTGCTTCAAAGCACGGAGGGGAAGTCATTCTATAACCTCTACGCACGTGTGACTCGTTAGCTAACATGGCTATTAGCCACAGTTAATTCCTCTCTCTCTCTCTCTTTGCTGAAGGCCTACTGAGAGACACATAAATATCCTGAGTGGGAAGCTAAAAGCGAGGGTGCGTGACTCCGGTCGCTTCCTGACCACGAGGTGCCCAGCTAAGCACTTTTTGGTCATGACAAAGTCCTTGGCATACCTTGTGACCACTGACTCTGCATTGCCATGGAGAAAAGGGACGTTCCCGGGTGTCACTCGGTCTTGATGAGCCTGAGATTTACAGTGACCTGACCCATGAAAGGCCATTGTAGGGGTGTCTGGAATTATCCTAGGTTGACTCCTCCAGGGAGCGACTGCTAGAGGTCAGGGCGACGGATGCAGATTTATATAGCCGGAGCTACATGCTGCACATGCTCTTTCTCCATTTAGCTAATGGGCCTGCTGTCATAATAACCATCCTTTTAGGGAGGAAGAGTTATTGTCTCATTGTCTTCCTGCTTAAGTTGTTTGTGTTTTCTTCTTGGAGAGCTATGAGAGCTGCAGGTTTGGCACTTATGGTCATGATTTAAGAACACTGGTATCCACTCCAGCACTGGGTAGAAACAAATTACACACCTTGTCATTTTAACCAACAAAAAAAAAAAAAAAAAACGAATATTTTGTCAGCATTCAACAACTGCAGCTCCCATAAGGCTTTCACAACATGCCAGTATCCAAAGGGCAACACACACCAGCTGTGTCACGCTGTGTCATGCTTTCTGACGCCCACAGCGCACACCAGATGTGCCACACAGACAGAGGACAGAGTCATGGTACAACAGCATGTGCCGATTGAGATAAAATTGTTGCTTTTTCAAATTAACTTATGACTGAGTGACATTGTCGCATGACAGTGTGATGACAGCTGAGGGTGAGTGAGCTTGCATAGGAAACTATAGGTGTTCTGGTTCATGTCATACACGTGTTTGTTAAGTCACGGTGTGTAGTGTGGATGAATGCCAGCAAAACAATCTAATTCAAGCTAGAAAAAAACATGGTAGCTGTTGTAGAAACATCTAATTTCTGCTAAACTACTGAGCAAAGTAAATATTTCAATAAACTGAAAGAAGGCGAAGAACCGATCACGTAGTGTCAGTTACCTTCAAGAGATCCAGGAATTTGGAAAGCTGGGCTTGCAGAATGTAAAACCGTAAAACGCAATTAACCAGTACACCGTGGCTTCATACACAGCACAAATGGACAGTGTAACAACAATACCATGCCAAAATTCATTACTCTTTAATATGTTGACACACGGTGGTACACTGACAGTCCATGTCTGAGCCAAGTGTTCATGCAAGTCAACAGTCAGGTCCACGCAGCGAACATCTGTCCCACATTCCTCTCCCATTCACACAAGTGTAAAGACAGCAGCGTGGCAGCCCCCAGCCGACCCGAACACTACGGATTAGCAACGCCACACTGGCTAACGGCACAATGCACAGTGTTGAGAGGAGCTAATAGGCCGGGCGCTGGTTGTATCTGGAGCAGGTGTGCCGGAAAGACATTAAACACACACACTCACACACATTCATTCAAACATTCCTTATGTGCACCTTCACATTCATCATAAGCTCATCAAAAACCAACACATACAGGCTCGCTGGATGGTTATAGATCAACGTGGGCGATTTGCCAGCAAGCAGCACGGTCATTAGGACGACAGTGAGGAGAGAAGACGAAGGAGGAAGAAGGAACTAAAACTGCGAAGGAAACCTAAACCTCTTGGGAGCCATTCGTCTCTCCGTCTCTGTGTATCACATTAGCAGGAACATAAAACTTTATATTGTCTTAGATGAGATTTTAACTTTGTTTTGTCCAGGCCTTGGCCCAGAATTAATGCTGGCCTCTGGACAAGCATTGAGCTGATGCACCACTAAAAATCTCCACTGAGACCAATGCTAATTAAATTCTTTCAGGCACTGTGACATCTCAGGTGCAGACTGCTAAACGCTGAGGGATGCTGAAGTGAATGCAGGTTTTCTGCCAACAGCTGTTTTGTCTGTAAGAATAATGGACAGTACTTTTTTGGTTCAGAAAAATGGGCCTGTGGCACAGATGAGTACAAAACGCTGGTATGGAACATTTAGTCAGATTTGTGAACTCTATTCTTCGCAGGACTGGGGTTTGGTTTTATTCAATCCAGTATCAATGTCCACTCACTGATCCTCTTATCAAATCTAAATATGTTTAGCCTTTAACATTTGCAAAGAACTATAGATAACTTAAACTTGAGACAGTTTTGACCGGTAGCCTAACTCATGTTCACAACCTGCAGCTACGACCTGAAAAGATACAGTTGAAGAAGGTATGAAATCCTACTTGTTCCAAATATCGGACATCTAATTAAGTTAATTAACGTTAATAATCCGCTGACGTGGATATTTAGCATTTTAATCTACAACAGTGTTGCCAGCGTTAAAAATGAGAATCCAGCTAATGTTAATGTTTTGTTAGTTAAGAGGAAAAAGAGGTTTGTGGAAAAACAAGCTTATATCCCATCAAGTAAGGAGTCACAGAAGGTATTGTCTTTCCATCAGTGCAGATTCTCAAGCATCACATCAGGTCTACAGTCAGAAAATACAACAGCCCTAGTAACAGATGACAGTGTGAATTTATTACTTCAATTTATTTTTTATGCGTGTGAGTTTGTGTGTGTGTGTGGAGTGTTTATTTAGGTAGTAAATCCCCAGCAGCAGGCACTGTGGCTGTGTGTCAGGACTTACTCATCAGTGTTTGGGGAAGGGATTATGAAGGATGAGAGACCTACATCCACACAAAACAGGATGAAGGGAAGAACACGGAGAGAAAAAGAGAGCGAGTGAGTCCATTTACAAACAGCAGGCGTGTTCTCCTCCTGTCTCCTCTTTTCTTTTGTTCTCCAGCCCCGTTTAGCGAGCGCCTCTATCCAAAGTGCCTCACCGAATTGCGTGTGCATACATTTATAGCATTGATGGCTCCACTGGGAACGCAGCCCCAGCCCCCTCTCGCCATCGCCACCCTGGCGAAGGCGGCGCCACGCTCTGCCAATTGAGCTCTGCAGGACCACACACTTCTTTGCCTCTTGTTAGCTCTTCGTCTCTGCAGGCGACCATGTAAAGTCTTACAGTGGCGTCCCGCTTTTTTGCCACTGGTGCCTCAGTTAAGGCTGCACCGCATGTCACACTGTGGAAGGTTGTTGTCAGAAACCCTGTGTTTTCAGAATGAATGTCCATGCACGAGAGTGAGAATACATGTGCTGGACCGACAAAAAGACTCTTCCAACACGCCAAACAACAAGCTATGAGAAATGAAAGACAAGTTCCTGCTTTTCTCCTCCTCCGACTCCCCCCAATCTTCTCCTCCATCACTCTGCCGCAGGTCCTCCACAGCTCACCCCGAGCTGTCAGGCCCAAATCAGGGGAACAGATGAGAAACAAATGGGTTTTGTCTGGCACACATGAGGGAGGGAGATACGCTTATCAGGGCTTCAGTGGTGGGCTTTACCCAACGCACCTCCGCTGCCCTGAGCCACAGCTGTCCCCTCAGCTTCATCCTTTCCTCCTCCTCCTCCTCCTCCTCCTCTCTACCTGCCGTTTTATCTGAGGAATGTGGGAACGCAGCGAGGCCAGGGATGGAGGGGAAGAGAAAGAGGGATGACGGGTGGAGAAGGATAAAGGGGATGGAGTCCCTGGGTGCTGACAGGCTTGCTCTCCACGCCGACACCTTCTCCTGAGCCCAGGCGGATTAGAGCCTCAGTGAAGGGCAGGGAGCCCCCCAAACTCCCCCCACCAAGACTCCCAATCACCCATTATCCCTCACCAGTTCGCCCTGTTCTTCTGTCTCAAACCAGCCCTTCCTTTCCTCTTAGGGGTACAGTGGGAGGTATTGCAGCTGTCACACTAAAAAAAAACTTGTCTTGGTGATTTTCAGCTGATTGGAAACGGAAGCTGGCACTTCATGGCTTAAATTAAAGATGGTCCAACATGTTTCCTGCCCTTTGGGCTGGTCAAAAATGCACACTATAGATTCTAGAAAGGGTTTTGGGCTCATCAGATTATTCCATAATGGAAATATTGACAATATTGAGTGGTGTTACAGTGGAAAGTTGATGAAACGTGAGGAGAGACAGCTTCATCCTTCAGCAGCATTTTAAAAGCTCTAACTGTAAAGCTCTGACCACAAGGCTCTTGTTCCATATTACCCTCTCTTTAAGTTTGATCATACTTTTCACTAAGTCTTTATGTGTTTACATCAGCGCAGTGTGGGAATTCACAGGGTGCTGAATCATTGCTTTTCATTGCTTCAGTCCCTTCCTTCCACTGAGGCACATGTGCGTTTTTCTCTTACCACCGTCGGACAAACACCGACGGTCTGTGCTGAGAAATCCACTCGGGGCCATTTAGAAACTCATCGACTGTAATATCATCCTATTGTGCAGCGTTCACTGTCAACACCATCCACTTAACGCGGCCACAGATGCGCATATCGGGCCGTTGCTGGCACCAAATCTGTGCCATGTCATTTGCGCTGACCGCCGGGCCACCCCGATGCTCTCATCCATTTACGGCGGAGCAGTGAGTGCCTCAGTCATGACGAGAGGCCCAGAGGCAGAGCTGGCAGAGCCCAGGAGTGTTTGTGAGAGTGGGTTAGTGAGAGATTGAACGCAGCCCTCTGTGATGTGTGTGTCAGAAGCAGAGAATTGTGTCAAATATCGGGCGACGCGCGCTGAAAGACAACTCTTTCGCGACTTGCGCGCGTTCAGTGCGTGTGCGCGCATGCTGTGCGCCTTTGTATGCACACATCTGTGAGCTTCGCTGCAGTGTTAATGAGAAGCAGAACCGCCTGGAGGTGTGTGTGTGTGTGTGTGTGTGTGTGTGAGAGAGAGAGAGCTGTTCATCTCCGGTGTCAGATCATTGCCGCAAAGAGAGGAAGCAGAGAGGTGAATATTTATTCCAAACAGGGGAAATTCCTCTTTATGAAGACAAATACAGGATGAGACGACGCCGGAAAGAATTTCAGAATTAAAGGCCGTCTCGGAGATTCATTAGCAGTTATTAAGATGCACCAGATTCCCAGTTTTTAATAACCCGTGTCGCGGTCTCCTCATCTTATTTGATCTGCGTCACGTTTGAGAACGATGACATGCACACAAACTGTTTGACAAGCGAGCAATTTATGATTCAAGCATGAATTCATCACCAGAAAACATTAAATAGGCGAGAATTTGCCTTGATGGCGCTGCCACAGGGACTTTCTGACAACAGTTTATACTGAAACACATGGTAAAGTCTAAACAGGACCCGGCATGTGATATACAAAGACATGACAAGACATACTGTACCATGCAGAGTAGACTATACATACACTGCTACATGTAAATATTCAATATTCTGCAACAGAATGGATTTTGTGCTTATTATAGATTGCATAAACATTTTAGTTGTGCGTTTGCAACCAGCAAAGAGTCAATTATTTCTGTTCCTTCTATTATGTTCCATAATGTTTCTCCCTCTGTTCTCCTCCTGAGTGATGAAGCCAAGTGAGCACAGCTGGTTTGTGACCCATCAGAGAGGTTTCTGTCTCCTCCTGGAGTCCCCCAAACCCCGCTCTCCCCCCCGTTTCTGCCTCAGCCAGGCTGGGGACGCCATCTGAGGGCTTGTACAGTACTCGGATACGAATGCAGTGGCAGAATACTGACGTTCAAGAGGAAGTTTGATCTCTTACATTTGTGATATGACTTTGATGCTATGGAAAAGGATTCTGGATAGAAAACTAGGGCTTGGTGTTTCCTGAAAGTCAGCACTGAGACCCAAACAGGTGGTATGTGGTACATAACCATTTTTTGATTCTTTTCAAAAATGATCCACCATGAAGAAAGAGGAGCCCGAGATCTTGGTCTGATAGGTGAAAAGGTCAGAAAGGTCATTTGCATTCCTCTCATGTGCCGTCTGCCTGAAACCTGCTCCACATCTGCAGCTGAGCTGAAAAGAGCAATGTTGTTCCTTCCAATTAAAACCGTCCCAACACACACATCACCGCCAGTGCAGCCACTGACCGTTGTGTGTGCGCCTGTGTGTCTGTCGGCCTTGATGTCGCCATTTGTCTGTCTATACTGCAGTGTAAAGAGAGCATTTATTATTTCTGCCTGATCGAATCCTGAATTGTCCCATTACGGACTTTATTATCACCGTAAAGCCTTAAATATTTGAAATTGCTTTCTCATTTTTGTGTTTGAAGGTACAAAACTCTACAAAATGTTATTCTTCGCCACAAAATGTCCAACATTGGCACACAACAAAAGTTCAATTAACATGAAAAACTATTGGTTTCACATATAAAAATCATGTTTACGAAAATGATTTATTCATGTTCAATGTTCTGACTTCTTACTTGTTAAACTAAAATGACTTAAATCAACTTAATCTGCCCAAGTAGATCTCATACTATTGAGTCATATAGTTGGCAGAAGCATGTTATAAAATGAGCCATGAGCCATAAGTCAGCATATCAAAAAGGAACAGGTATAATAAAACAAAAGCACAAATATTATCATTTTTCCTCACATAGCTCCAATTGAGAGTGAGCATCACCCAATACAAAGCAGAAATCAATCCAGCCCATGTGGGATGTTAACATTGGAAAAGTGATTGTGACTTTATGAATATTTCATCAGACGGTTTTACCAAAGCTAATCCTGTCTCACTGGAGTAAAAAAACATGTATGAAATAATTCCATGAACTCCAAAAGCACATCTTTTCCATATATTTTGTCCAAAAGTAACATAACAGAAAAGGTTTTCAAATGTGCTGAGGGCTTTTTCTAGCAAGCAAATGAATGGTAGCTATCATGTGCATTAACATCGACTAGGTCAAGTTTCTTACACACAAATAAACTGGATAATAGCTTATAAAAAGCAATGTCCTCACCATGTAGAGAGTTCTGAAGTTAACAATTTATCTGATACGAGAGAATATACCTGTGTATTGGTCCTTGGCTTTTGTTGAGGCTGCTTTCGGGAAGCAGCCTACCATTTTTAACAAAGCACAACTGCTTTCATTCATCGCTTCAATATGACTGAAACCAGTGGACTTTACATCCCTGAACATTGAGAGAGTTCTCCAAGATCAAAAGAGAAATATATCTAAATGAATTGTAGAGTGTGCGCTAACTGCACTTTAGTAAGTTAGTTTTTCAACACATCCCTACTGGTGGTATCAAGAAAGACGCAAAAATATTTATTTGTTATGTTCTTTCCATCTCTGGCCATAATAATTTCATATTCAATTGCTTAAAATTTTTTTTAAATAATATTAAAGTAAAAAACAAAAGCTCAATTTAGCTTTTGTTGTCTATTTTAAAATAATTAGAAAGCAGATGGCGATCTTGGATGTTATACATTGAGTGTAAGTGACTAAGCTTTCCCCTCAAGATGTTTGTGTAGCATTTTGGAAACAAACTCAAGTCTTCAGGCTGCGCCAGCCACCAGCCTCCATCTGCGTCCTGCAGCTCCGGCTCTTGTCACCTGACACCATCTGCATGCTAACAGGCCTGTGAGAGCCTCTTCAGGCTGGCCGGCTAACACTGCAGGGCCCTGCTGCGCTGTCCGGTGACAAGTGTGGAGGGACGAGAGCCAGAAGGCACGCAGGAATGCCGCAGACACACTCTGTATGTGTGTGTGTGTGTGTGTGTGTGTGTGTGTGTATGTCTGTGTGTCTCCCTCTCCCTGTATGGGTTAAGACTGGCAGAATTGCTCTCACTAGCTTGTTGAAGGCTATACATGTTGTTTTCTTGGTTTGTTCGCCTCTGGCTAACCTGTGTCTCTTTGAGAATCTCAACCAGCCTGCTCAACAAAAACCCTTTCACTTCCTTTTAGTGTCACACCAGTTGCCATGTTGCCTTCTTTTCCTGTGGTGTCCTAATGATTATTTATTAAGGAAGGACTTTATTATTGTCTAGTTGTTTAGTGTCAGTGATCATTTCAACAGCACTAGATGTTTCAATAAGTATGTTTTTAAAGGTAAAGCTGTGAAAGCAGAAGCTAATAATTATACAAAGCAAATACATTTAATTAAAGTAAGAGATCAAGCGCAGAAAGGTGACACACACTGTGATTCATTTTGACTCAGTCCCACATACAGGCGCACCTTCCTGCTGCCAAAATGTGAATTAATCCGCCAATGAAAATAGCCCTGAACAAAGGCACTATTTACTTCAGTTGGAATAAAGTTTGCTAAAAACTACAGTGTCCAGCGGTTCTACAAAATTTCTGAGCCTTTTAAAAAAAAGACAGGAAATTATATATTTGTGAACTGTTCATAAAGATTTAAGTCGGTGCGACATCTACACCTAGTTGGTGGAGCTTTCTGTGGGATTTGTTTCCAATAAGTATTGTCAGTTTAAGTTTAAAAGTTGTAAATAAGTAGCTTGAAACATATCGTGAATCATTTTTGCTTATCTGTAGTTTAACATCCCCCTTAGTTTTGTGTATTCAGAAAACTTTTATATATTTATAAGATTAAACATATCACACTTTGCCAGGGAAAAAATAAAGTCTCCACAACTCTTGCAGCAATGACAGATGCAGACAATCAGTACTTTTTCAAAAGGCAGATAAAACAGGTTTCTTTCCAGCATTACTTAGAATAACAATCACACTACTGATCAATAGGCCCATACAGTTTTGATGCACATCTGCCATCCAATCAGAAACAATGTTCCTAAACGCTAAGATAAAAGCTAATTCATTTCCATCTCTAGTACTTATTATTTGAATGAGCTGTCAAGCTTCGCTGAAATAGTTGTTTTTTGTGGAGTTTTGTGCCTGTGTGTGTGCTGTCACTCCTGACCTGAGCTTAATCGTTTGAGGGATTATGGGGATTTGAGTCTTTACCTGCCGTGAGAAAAGGCGACCTAATCAGTCTGTCTGCCTGTGACGGCTGCAGCCTCAGTTTCAGCGTCGGACCGTCTCATGTCGTATGAAACCTAACAGGTCCAGACATGTCACACACTTTGAACGAATCAAACACACACACACACGTCCAATGATTCAGTCAGACAGGAACACACCGTTTGTCATGTGTTACCTGCGACCTCACAGCACCCCAACACTCTAGCAAATACACACCTAGTCAAACACACAGAGGGGTCAGTAAGCCACCTGTGTGTATAGTGGTCAGGCTGAAGTGGTTTGCTTTACCTGACTGATGATCGCTCAGGCTGTCAGAGCAGCAGAAAGTCTTTGTTGAGGTGGATTAGCCGCCTGCAGGGCAGGGCTCACATTACTCCGTGGGTTAGGCTCAGCCAGCGCCTAATGACAGAGGAAAGGTGCACTCTGTGACCTGTAGGTGTTAAACTGAGACCTCTTCTCGACTGCGATGACCTGCCTCTGCAATCGGACAGGTTGAATGTGCGAGTTGACATCTTAACAGCACATAACTGATTTCCCATGTGAGTGGCCTCGAACAACAGCAGTAATACCAAAGTTGATGTAAAAGCAGTGATGGAAAGACTCAGAATTGTTCTATTGTGATACTTTGCTCAATAGAATAGCGGGCAAAAAATAAAGAGGTTCATTTAAGCTGAACTCGAGGTCTCGATTAATCAAGTAATTGGTCATTAGGATCTTTGCTTGGCCAAGAAACCTCTGGACTTTTTTATGGAGAACAGCCTATTAGTCAGTAGTCATCACAGGAAAAATAGATTTAATGAGATTAATCAAGTGAAAGGGACCAAAAGATATCACTTTTCTTTTAGTTTAAAAGTCTAAAAGGAAGTCTCCAGAAGTAAAAGATCACAATAAAGTTATATTGTTGCAGTAACAAGAGCAAATGTAATTTGTACCATCTACCCAAGACTATATTACCAACTAAACAAAGCAGGCAAATAGTGTCCCAGCAGCTCATTTTTGTCCTGGGCTCGCCAGCAGGTTACTTCTGCTGTTCTTTCAGTTTTGTTTGTATGATAGTTTTCACCGGAGTGCCTTACAAATACTGTCAAAATAAGAGAAAATTATAGATGTGATAAATACTAACACTGACAGAGTTCAGGATGTTTAAGCCTCAGTTCAATGTGTATTTATATCTACAGTGAGTCATGTTGTAAACTTTGATTTTATTTAATTTAACCAGACAGTCTTGTGTGCAAAATAACATGAAATATGTCCAAATGTTTGTGTCTCTGTGATAATAATGGCTCCGGTTTAACTGCTCAAAGCCCCCTCGTCCTCCTTGTAATTGGCTGTTGTTCAGCGGGTAAACACTATCTGAGAAGTGTTGAGCCTGTGAAGTGTTCGGTGTGTGTATGTTAATGTGGTGACTGCTGAGTGCAGTGTGTGTACTGTGTTCTCAATAGTGTGTGTGTGTGTGTGTGTGTGTGTGCTGACTGATGCAGACTCAGTCATTTTAAACTCTGGCCCTCTTACCTAAACTTTTGGTTTTATGCAAACAGACGTTTTCTTTCAATGCCAACCAGTCAGTAGAAACATTTAGAGCCAGTTGCTCTGGCACATGGCTGCATTTATATATCCGCCTGGAAAAGTGACAGATGTCCTTGACTTTTAAGGATTATTAACGATTTTTGACATATTTTTCTTTTTTTTTTCTCTCACATTTAGTGAATGCTGTGCAACTGCGTAAACTTCTGTGTTATGAATGAATGAACCAGCACTACATCATGATAGGATTCTACAGAAACACAGAATCACCAGCTTATTGAACTGTTGCCACACCCTGCTCAAATGACATCGGCATTGATTCAGCTCAAAAATACAGCCTTGCTAATTAGTGCACAGATTGAACCTGTGGCTGTTTTGATCAGCCCTAATCAGCCCTACCTCTTCGGCTTCAAACACAGATGAACAGGAAGGATGTACATTAAGGGCCAAAGTACTCAAAGTCGTAAAAAGTAATGACAGCGTCTGCTGATGTTGGCGAACAGTTACAGTCCAACCGTGTGCCTACAATCCATTATTTGAAGATGCTGTGTGAGTGGTCGTATCTTTTTACAACATTCCTAATGGTTATGGATGAAAATGATGGCGCACATGATGACGCCGCTCTTTCCATAAGGCGATAATGGTGGTCACATTCCATTTAGGACAGGAGAGAGAGAGGGGGTTAGTCGTGGCGATGAAAGGACAGAGAGAGAAAGAGACAGAGGGCGAGGGGTTGTATTAAAACAATTAGAGATGCTGGGTCAAGATGGCAGCCATGAGAGCGAGTGGAAGAGGAGCAGGCAGAGAGATGAAGAGGGGGATAGTAGTGTAAAATGAGCAGAGAGGAAGGGTTAAGATGGCAGGTCCAGCCCTGCTCCGCTCTTTCTGGCTCCCCAGGGGGTAGATGAGAGATGAGCATGCCTGTCATTCAGTGAAGGGGAGTATATTTATCCAACCCTCCACCCCACTGTCTCCACTGACTCCCACTGAATATATTTCTATCCCTGTTTGAGCCCTTTCCTTTCCTCTCTGTCCTCTTTTAAATCTTTTATTTTCAATTTTCTCCCTTCATTTTTTTTTCTCTTTTTCCATCCTCATATGTCCCTTTGTCTCTTTGTCTTTGAGCCCCCCCCCACTCGCCGTCCCATCCCAGGAAGCACTGATGTGGTGATTTACAAGTGTAATGAATGATTCAATATTGCGCTATTAATATGAGATTGTCATATATGTTGCAATATTGCAATGGTTTGCAGAATCAGAAATAAAACAATCACGTGTTCAAAACAGTGACCCACCACCCAGTGTTTTGTCAGTTTTTAATCTTCGCTTGCACAAAATCATTAATCATTAACCTCAGAAATTTGTAAAGTGGCAACATAATATTGTATGTGATTACAGTGCAGCCAAACAAACCGTGGGCTGATAGGATTCCCTCTCCTGTTTTTGGCTCAGCAAATTGTCTCTTTAACTGAATTATTGGCTTCTATTCATACATTTTATACGCTGTTTGAGCTGCGTTGCCTTTGCCAAATCTTTATTTTCGTTTTTTTCCTTCTGTCTCACAAACAAGGGCAGGCAGTGACGGTGTTGCCAGCTACTGTCAGACTGAGACAGAGGAGAGAAGTGTCGTTGCGTGTTGCAGTCTTAACAGCGGGCTAGTATCTCCACTCCAATAACAATTACATCAAGTGGTGTGTTAAATGAGGTGGCCCACGGTTCAGCGGCTGGGGCTAATCACTGCAGTCTGCTCCCTAAAACGCAGCGATAATGATGGGCAGAGGGGAGGATTTGGTTGCCGCGAAATGCTTAATTTAACCCAGACACATAGTGAACATGTGAAAACTCACACTGTGGTAGATGGTGAATGGAAAGAACAGGACGTTTCAGACACTGGGGTTGTCAGAAGATAGATGGACATCTGTCTTGTGTCTCCTTCCCTTCGGTGAGGTGTGGAGGCAAAGAAGCTGCCTGCTTGTGTTCTCAGAGGGATGGAAACCGGCCCGTGGTGAAGTGATCAATCAACAGCGGCTCTCTTTCTCTCTCTACGTTATGACCCTCCCCATCATCACACTGAAGCAGTAAATCCTTCCACAAACTGACACGCAGCTGCTGACATGTGGTTTCTATCTACTGATTTCACAACTGGCCTGCATTCGGCCGAGGAGACTCTGGCGAGGAATGGTCTGAGCACTGATCTGGGGTCAGGTGTGAGGTTCAGAGAGCAGCGGATAGAGACTGGATATGCGTCAGGTGTTGCAAAACATATGAGGAGGAGGACTATGATGTTTCTTGGATGTAATGCGGATGTGAGTCGATTCAAACATTTAAGAGGCGTGTTTCTGAATGTGAGTGGGCTCAGTTTGATTTAATGCTGATCAGCTGCTGGACAGCAGCTGGTGATATTTCTTTTGGCCAGTCCACCCTGTCGGACCGGCCTGCTTTGTCCAGGGCCAGATTTCTGTTGCTCTCCATGGCCTTTTGCTCAGAATAATATGAACTGTGTGCATGTTCATGTGGGTGGATGGAGTTTTTTTTGTTGGCAACGCCCTGCTGTAGGCTCTCAAAGTTAGCCACATTACCGTCTTCTACACTACAGTCTGTCATACATAGTGTTTGCTTCTGAGAAGGGAATTTGTTTAGTTTTGTTCCAAATTGTTGAAACAAGCCACTTAAAGGCCAAGACACTCAAAAAACTAAATATTTAAGATTTATCCCCATTATTTGCGATACCTGGCTCTGAGATGTCCACCTCCACCCCAATACAAAGAAGATGGATGAAATGAAATTTTGTGGGGCTCAAAACATTTTAATTGAAAATGTCAAAAGCCAGGGACAATATCAGAGTTGCTCTGGGTAACCCACAAAGCACTGTGAGCAGATTTTACTGGAATTACTTTGTTACAAAGAAATACTTCTTTTGAATACTGTTGAGAGACAGAGATGTACCTGGAGAAACTTGGGTGAAACTGAAGGGGTGAAATTACCCTTTAAAGTCCTTCAAATTCAGTATTTTTCATGAAGTATTTTTTCACTTTGAATATTTGATAAGTGAAATCCTCCTGGATCAGATGAGGGATTCAGGGGTTCAGGAGGATTCAAATTTGATTTGATATGGGATTCACATGCAATGAAATGAATTAAGTGTCTGGCTGAAGGTGCTAGTCTGTTGAAGGAGAGTGTTTGTTATTCTTTCATTCATATTCCTTCAGATCACATAATGTTCCATTCAGCCAGGGATTCAAACTAGAAATCTCTGAGTCATAAATCCACTCTCCTAAACTTTTAGTCCCTGCAGCCTGTGTGTGTGTGTGTGTGTCTGCAGGTACTGTAAATATTCCCATGTGCTTGAAATTTTGGAGCACCTCAGGTCCATTTATGCACTGTAGCAGTGGGAACCCGTTTTATATGCATTGAAATTTGCCCACTGGAAGTCCCAAAAGACGGGCCATTACCTGACTGAATATGTGAATGAGGAACATGGCCTCCGCCGGCACTGACACCGGAATGCTACAGGGGGTGTGAATGTGAAATACAGCCTCTTAAGGTGGAGCGCGCTGATCTGAGCCCAGGACTTCTAAAGGCGGCGTGTGTGAATCTGAGCCGAGCCTCTCTCAAGGCAGTATGTGCAGATCCGAGATGGTCTCCAGTTTGCGGGCTGATTGACGAGACTTTGACAGACTTTCTGTGTCAAGGGGAAGGGGAGAGAGGGAGGGAGGGTGTGATAGGGCCCTACAGGGGCAGATTGAACGGACCAGGTGGTTTGGCTTGGCGCTGGCATGCAGGGCACTCGGACGGTGCTTCTATGTTTAGCCCTTACATGATGTTACATGTGCTGTTTTTTCGGGGCCTGCCGTGGTATGTAAAGGGGACCGGGCTGTGCCCCCTAAATTGTTCTCTCTCTCTCTTCCCGACTATCAAAGGACTGCTTTTATTAGATTTGTAACATTAGTATTAGTATCAGTTTTAATTATTGGTATTACCATCCCACGCTGTAAAACATCATACAGATTATATTATCAGTTTCATGCAAATATAGTATAAGTAAGTAAGTATTGTTAATTTCAAGTCAATTTAATTTGAAGTTGTATGAATGCACTGTTGAGAGTTCAGTGAACTCTCATTAAGCAGCATATTAACAGCCTTCCCAGCATGCATTGTTTAAGAGTTAAAACTATCCAGAGACCTTTTTTTTGTTGGAAAAACAGACATCATGGAAACATGCTGTGCGTCTTTAATAAATATTAAGCCAAGTTGTGGTTGTTTCCTCTGATAGTGATTATATACAGTGTGAACCTGGATGGAGGTTTGTATCCACTTCAGGCTACATAAACACCTGTGATTAAACAAAATGCCCTCATTCATTTGAATGGAATCATTGAGTTGGCACAGGTCATCCTCTCACCTGTGCTTAGCAATGTGCCCACACCACCATATTAGTGAAGCCTGAAGCTTTAGAAGAGTGGGGACCCACACCTCTCCACTCCGCACCTCTAAAAAAACTGTAAGTGTTTTTCACCAGGAGAGTATTGAGAGACCACCATGTCACAGGAGTCATTAAAATATTATAGAGATAATGGAACAGGTTGTTTGAATTTCTCTCACTTATTGTTCCTTTGCTATGAGATGTATTTAGTGTTCTACTAAAGATGAATTTCAAGGATAGTGTGCATATCCACTTCTCCACTTATCACCCTTATATATCGCAAGCAGCCTGCTGATACCTTCAGCTGCCTACTTTAGGTACGTGACCCTTGCCCTGCATGTCGTAGTGACCTCCTGAGAGACGCGTGAGGCTCCCTGTTGCTAACCCCAACCCGGCATGAGCTGCATTTTTCCATTGCAACAGATAGTATTGCTCTTGGGTGACACATCTATGTGCGAATGGACACCAGGTTTTCTGTTATTTGTCTTTATTTTTGGTAAGACTTTGTCTTCTTTAAGAGGTTGTACAGCTCTGGGAGCCGTTAATGTTACAGGCCTTTAGGAGCCGCTGAGACTTAGAGTTTATTTGTATGGCCCAGTATCACACACCGTCTCTGAGCCAAGCATATACACACTTACACACACACACACACACACACACACACACACACAGACCTCCTAGCTCTTATACAGGACCACTGGGAGTTTTAAATCAAGGATGTTCTCTCTCTCCCACTCCCCTCTTTCACTTCCCTCAATTTTCTCACATCATTTTGGTTTGTTCTTTCACATTTCTCTCACTCGTCAATCTTTCACTCTGCCACCCCTCACCCCCTCTCATTCAGCCCCTTGGATATAATCCTCTCTCACCCTTTCTGTCTCCCCCTCTCTTCTCAGAACCATGAACACAACAAATTTTCCAAGCCAGAGTTTTTAGCATTTCACCATCTCCCCACAGAACACCCATTACTCAACCCAGTCAGTCCCACCACACTTTGATGTGCGTGAGACCTCACTGGTGGATAAGTGCTGGTGTTGGTGTGTGTGCGTATGTGTGCATGCAGTGGTGGTGTGTGTGAGAGGTTTGCAGGCTTGTCATGGGCGGGTGATTGAGTCCAGACGTTGTGGGTTCCTCTCTTCACCGCCGTCCCCTCCCCCCTGATTGTGGGTTCAGAGTGCGTCAGGTCTGGGGCGGGCGGGGCCGCGGCTCCCTGGGGTGCAGTAAAGTGATAGGGCAGTGCAGGGGGCTCAGATCCCCTCTGGGGAGGGAGGTCAGAGGTTGGAGTCTCGGCCCTGCTGAGCGAGAATCAGGGCCATGTTAGTCAAGCACGCTTCAGGTGGGGCCGTCATGTAGAAGTCACTGCTGCTTAGGCTAGTTTGCATCTGGGTAACTGTGTGTGGTGGTGGTAGTGGTGGGAGCCCTGTGTTTTGCTCCTTGTAATCTTTTTTGTTACTCTTTTTTCTTATCCTTTTCATAAAATGTTTTAAAAATCAAAGAAAATCCATGCTATCTGTATTTATTGATCCTGTGAAATAAAAATACCCATACTGTAAAGAATTCCATTCCTAAGGGAAATTAAAATTTAAAGCATTCTTATTTTTAAAAAATCTGGACAGGTTCCTGTTCAAAGAAACAAAAATCACAAACAAAACCCCTAAAGCAGTTAACTTTGTAAATACGGTACAGCTTGTGAAGAACTTCCAGTAAATAGGCAATAAGAAGATGAGATGCAGGAAGACAGGGAAGGAATCCTGTTTACAGGAAGAAAACAGAGATGAATGAAGCATGAAGCATTTCATGGGGAAGTGACTTTTTTAAACTTCACCTTCCATCCCTCAGCAGCTCCCAAGATGGACGACAGCGAGGTCGCTCTGTCACCTGGGCTCAGACACTGACCAAACACTGGCTCTCAGGCTGAATAATGGGCTGTCACTAACCCCTGACCTCAGCTCAGAGTCTAAGGTGTCAGATCGATATCAGCCGAGCACGGCGAGCAGCTCGTCTGATGGGAGGCATCCTGGGATGTTCGGCCGCTCTCAGAGGTTACACCGGCTGTGTGCTCTGCAGGAGCGTCAACATTAAGTTGAATTAAATTTTCTTTCATTCGCTATTCTCTATAACCATCACTATATGTGTCTGTAGTGATCTATAGCATCCTGCAGATTGTTCCTCAGCATATATGTCCAGCAGGTGCTTATGGGATATATCTTAGTGGGGTTATTCTAACAGGATGTGCTCTGGGCCTCCTGGAGTTATGTGGCATTCAATTTGGTAGATTAGGTGGGTGTATGTGTGTTCTTGTGTCTGGGCCCATGTATGTGTGTACCTGCATGTAAACATCTGCAGGTATGAACACTAGGTGTTTGTCAAAATGATGCTGATTTGTGGTAGGAACATTGTGTTATTGTAAACTGGTGTCATGGCAACCTGAACAACCATCTAAGGCACAGAGGGGGTTTATGACTTGCTCTGTCGGCCCCTATGGGTTTTACAGTGACTGAATGACTGAGCCCTGCTGTGTGTGTGTGTGTGTTGACTGACACTAGCCCCATGCTGCTGTTGGTGCCTTGACCTGCTTGACACCAGAATAGCGTTGTCAGTAATTAACCTGCCCCATCCATGTAAGACAGGAGGAGAATTTCTTGTCTCACTCAGTCCGAACACAGTCAGAAATCTTAAAGGGACAGGCCACACAAGTAGCTCAGATCTGATTGCCTGCAATGTTTTTGTGGAAGTACCAAGAATCAGCGGATAACATTAATCCACTATGAAATAATATCTGTTACTTCATTTCATTTCATTTTTTCATTGAAAGTGAAAGATCAGGACAGTTATTTAGTTCTCAGCCTGAAGCTGTAGTTTTATTCAGCGATCACTGGGTCAGCTGGATGTGCAAAAATGTGTCTACATGTTTGCATATAATTGAATATATATGACAAATAATTGGCAAAATTTTGCACACGGGGATCAGTTCACTTGTCATGGTTAGTAGCAGTTGTATTGGCTTTCATGGCTCTGGAGGAGGTTGAAAAGTCTGGGGAAAATAACTCTGATGATGTCATAGTGATGTCACGAGGGTCATTGTGGGCTGGTCTTGGGTCTCTAGGAAAATGTTTACTGTAAGGAAAGTAGGATTTGGTCTGAAAAATGTGGGTATTGATCAGGCAAAATGAGTCTGATTGAAGACTTCATCTGCTGTCTGCATTGTGGGAAATGTAGAAGCTTTAGTCACGTATGGACGAAAAAGTCAGGCTCTCTCAGCCGCTTATGGGCATTTCTTTTTCTCTCTCTTCTGAGCTTCGTTACTTTATAAACTATAATGAACGTAACACTAAATTTGAATTACATAGTTCACTCCAGGAAACTTAAGTTATGGACCTGAAAAAGTCTTACCAAGAGAACTTAGACAGCATGTAACATTTGAGAACTTTGGCCCTTCATTTTAAATGAGAAAAGGAGGAAAATGTTATATTTCTCAAAAGTAGGGTATTGGGGAAAGAAAGCATTGTTTTGGTTTCAGCATCAGTTTCCAGTTTTCTCCCAATACGTGCTCGCACACAAGGTACAAAGACAACAGGGCCCTATTTGCAAACAGACAACGATTAGAATATACATGAAGCTTTACATAACACTTTCTCTGTCTGTACAAACTCACTTACTGGCACACAGTGAAGCTGCAGCTGCATTGAAGGACAAGTTAGCGATTGGCACAGTCAGGACCACCAGGATCCATAAACAGACCGTCCGCTCTCATTCTCCCTGTCTTTGCTTCCCCTCTCTCTTTCTCTCTACAGCCTCTGTTTTACTTTTTAACTACCCGAGGTGCCTTCCCATAAGCAGCAATGTGTTTTCAATCTGAGGCCAATTATTCACCTCCCCTGGTTTTGTTCCCAGCAGGAAAAAAACAGAAACAGAGAACTGTCTATACTTTACAGGCACCATTTTTCCCATCTTTGTGCTGTCGACGCCCAGTCAGACCGAGCCCCCCGGCAGACACATTATGTGTTTAAATACATTCTGTGTGTGCGTTTGTAAGTCCTCGGACAGATGTGTGTATATAATTAGCCAACTAAGTAATAATGGTTTTAACTTCCCAGCGGCGAAAAGCTATGAATGATGGGACAGGTGGAGGGAGGGTGATCGAGACCTCCCAACCCCGAGGGCAACGGGACGGACAGACCCCATCTGGTGACATCACATCACATGACCAGGGCCTGATTACCCCTTTTTGGCCCCATAAAGAGTTCCCCCTAGAGGCTGTTATCAGGAACTACAGATTTGTGTTGTACTGTGTTAGTTGCACGGTGGTTTTCTGGAGGAGTAAATTGAGGGACTTGATATAGAAGTAGCATGAGGTCTGCAGTGTTTGGTTTGTGTGCTCTCTTGCCTTTTAGTGCAGACATTATCAATGTGTGTGTGTGTGTGTGTGTGTGTGTGTGTGTGTGTGTGTGTGTGTGTGTGAGGACAGGAGCTTCATGTGTTTTTGTGGGCTGAAAGCATCTCCTCTTTTCTTTCATTGTGGTATAACCCTGGGAAGCTGCCCCTTGTCTGACCCAACTGTGTTCATGAGGAAAACAACAGGAGGGCTTTATCCTCCTCTCCTCCTCCCTACATTCTTCTCCCATACATCTTTTTTTTGCTACTTTCTCACTTCTCCTCTCTTCTTTCCCCTTCCTCTCCATTCCTCTCCACACCGTGTCTTCTCTCTCTTTAACCCATCCTCTAGTCTGCTGTTTATGCAATCATTTTCAACCCTTTTCTCTTCTCGCCCTCTCTTCTTTTTGCTCCTCTTTTCTCTTGTCCCCTGTGCCTCTCATTCTCTCTTCACCACCTCTCTCAGCTGTCAGAACAATGATGCCGTGTGCTCTGTATATTTTCTGGTAATTTTAGGGTTTTAGCAAAACTTTGGTGATTTTCAATGCAAAACATTGATATTTCTACACTCATAGTTGAAAAAGTGTCCACACACGAGAGTATGAAACATCAACTACCCGATAAGTTGAGTAGAAAAATGTTATAAACATAAGAATATACCAATAGTTAGCGAGATGGTGTGTGGTGTGGTTTTTTTCATTTTTATTCATGCCAACAAAATAAAACAAGAAATTCAGAATTCAGGGAATAGAATTCAGTGTATGGATATCACAGTTTAATTTTCAATGTGAACAGACCTTCATGTTAGGAAATAAAGCTGGATTTGTTCTCCTGCAGTTATTTTAGTTAGAGTTCATGTAGTTTATGAGCACTTGTTGATCCCCAAATTTGAATTTGGTGAAACATTTCCTCCATCTCCCTCCTTGTTTTCTACATTTTAACTTCTCTCCTCTTCTGTTCTGTCTTCTCCCATCTTTTCTTCTACTTGCCTCCACTCTCTCCTTCACACCCTCACTCTCCTGTCTTCTCTCCTCCCATTATCTTTTTTTTTTCCCTCTCTACATTGGCTCTGCTATACCTTACCTGTGCCAGGCCACAGAGTGACAATAACACAACAGAAGGGGATAAAGAAAGCAAACAAGCAGGGGAGCCCACTGAAAAGAGGGATTATCCATAGTTGTGTGCTTTGTTAAGAGCTCCAGTTACTGATTCATTGATAAGCCCCTCCAACTGGCCGTGAGTAATTCAGCCAATCAGGGATCATTAATCCCCAAGACAAATGGATTTAGGATTTAGGTGCTTTTATTTTGTTAATGGCTCATAATGACACATTTACAGCTGACACTGAACTGCTGAACTGTGCTGTTTTTGTTTTTTGTGTTTTTCTTCTTTTTTTTTTTGCCATGGCGTGATCGTTCTGCCTCCTGCTATCAAACCGTCCTGCTGCTCGGAACAACGCCGAAAGGAAAACACAACTGTTGAAATTGCCTCGATCAAGCCTGTGAAGGCTTAATGACTCCCTAAATAGCCTATAACAACAAAGCCATTTAGAAACAGATGAATAAATCTTGCTGGTAATGAAAATGCTTAAGATTACAGATACTGCTGAAGGTTTGTAGCTCTATAAATTAATAAAAGGTTTCTCATACATAAGTTCAGCCCGTTGCTGTAGGGGGGGGAAGCTGTCTCTGGTCACCCAACCAAAAAAACCCAGAAGAGTTGCAATGTCATCTATTCAACCACATCTTGAGCCAGGCTGTGCGTTTATGGCTCTGTGTTTTATCAATATTTCATTTCTGCCACTTAAAATCCTTCTTACAGCCTCCATCTGGCAAACATCTGGATCATCTGTGGTGTTCTTGGTCCTCTCACTCTGCATTTTATCATCTTTTTTAATAAACACCTATGGTCCATATTTTAGATTTGAGATTTTTGGGTATGTTTGGCGACATTTGTCCTTCCACACACATCTGTGGTGATCTGATCAGGAATGGAAAATAAAAAAATATGCTCTCAAGACAGGGATGCTCATTGTTCCCAGCCATGATGCTAAGCAGGGGCATTGGGTTGCAATGTCCATCTGTGGCACATCATTTTTGCCTTCACTCCTATCTAATGGAGGGTAAAGGACTGAAAATTTCAAATTTCACAATCAAGAGCAACTCAACAACTCAAGAACCTTTCATTAAGACGCTTCCCCCACTTCTCTGGATAATCCCCACAACTCACTGCCAACTATTATATATACTATATGGGAACTATGTCTTTGGCAGAAAGTAGTTTCAATGAGTGAACAAGCCCTTGTCTGCTGGAGGCCAACATGAGTGTGGTGATGAATGTATTGATTTGTGCTGAGTGCAGAAGTGAAATCCAATTAGAAGTAGTCACTGGAGACGGATTTTGAGGTGCTTGTTTAGGTCAGTAGACGCTGTCCCCACTCCACACACAATCAGGATGTATCTGAATACAAGTGTCCAGGTCTGAGCAGGATCATCATCACTTTCACAAACTTAGGCAACTAACTAAGTCCTTAGTTAGAAACTCTTCTTAATCCTGACTAATCTTAGCTGGTACTCCTGGGTCATGTTTGATTGACAGCCGCTGACACTTGCAAGGCTGAAGCCAACATTGAAGGCTTTGTAAAGACATGGGAGGGGGCAAAGCAGGCTGTCCCACAGTGCCTCTGGCTGAAGACATGATACTATGGAGCCAGTTGACCCCTGGTAGTCATAATATCAGGGAGCAGCTCTGCAACCGAGGCTAAAGGAGGCCATGCTGTGCCTGCCTGGAGCCAAAGCACTCAGCTGGTGCTGAGGGGGAAAAGTTGGAGAGAAAACATGGGCTTTGGTTTCACATTTGATCAGACTATAATTAGACAGAGAAAAAGATTAGAATATGGCTGCTGATGCTATAAGACACTCACATGTCACGCAGACACGCACACATCCGCTCATTTGTGGGCCCTGCAAACCCAGTAGGACAGCCACTAATCCTGCAGCACATTTACAATCTGTGTAACGACAACCTGATACCCCCAGCAGGCCGCAGCGAGCACACACCTCCCTTTATGCTACTCACGTCTCTGAAAGCCCCGACATGTACATGTCAGCGGCAACAGCTGCGTCTCAGCCCCTTTCTCCCCATCTCACCTGGCCTCAGATCAGCTGACTGGTACTCCCATTCCCTCAGTGACTATCAGGAGCAGGCATAATATCTGATCCATGGGCAGTGAAGCCAAGTGAAACGTCTGGGTAAAACCCCCCGTGGTGCTCTGGGCGAGTTCACCCGTATCGGATCATCAGGCTGCTGCATGCTCCAACACGGTCTCTGGCCTTTCTCCCCCGACAGCCCTCACTGTGTCAATGAACAGAGGTGGAGTATTGAAGACATCCGCAGTATGTCAGTGATACTGAACTGCAGGCCATTAGCAGCTATAGAGACACAACCAGCCGGCTGTCCAAGACTAATCTGTCTCTGCTAAAAGCCTCAGAAATGCAACCTTATACAGCGCCTATGGGAATATGTGTTTCCAATCACCCTCGTCAGGAATGAATACCTGGCATATCTCGCCGCTGCACTATTTTTTCCCTCTTGTCCTGTCCACTCGGTTTACAATAAACAACAGACAAAAAATCTTGGGGCTGTTTCAAGGCGAGGCTTGAAAACAGGCCTCATTTTCCCAGACCTGGAGATTCCACAAGGGGCTCCTATATCAAGCTGTCATATTGGGCTAATGAAAATCTCATTCTACAGAGGGATCCTCTTAAAGCTGCTAAAGTCACATGCTAACCAGGGGATTAGCCCTGTAACGCTAGGGGACTTTAATTTCAGCACCGGCATAAGTCATCGCTGCTGAGCACTAACATTGATATATGGCTTAGGACTGACTAGTGTGTGTCGTACGAGGTTTCTGCTGAAGGCGGATGTGTTGCAGAGGGATTCGGCTGACTCTCACGAGATGCTCGGGATGATTGAGACTGACATGATGAGATCCTGTAAACAAAACCAGAGGAGACTGGATGTGTCTCTCACAGGCAGGCCTCAGGTTCCGAGCACATGTGGTAACTTTTTCTTCAGCTGTGGCCTCGCTAAGACACCCAAACTATCATCTCTTGTCATCAGGTGTTGGAGTACTCATAACTCTTTTGAGAACAAATCATCGAGGCGCATGATGGCAAGAGACTCCCCAAACAAATCAAGGAGAAACTATCTCCCCATTAAAACAGCTGCTACCAATGTACCCTTCAGCAAGGTGCTGCTTCAAGGGATCTGAATGTGAAGTGTGTACAAAACAAAAAGCAGGCTGCTGCAGGGAGAGCACGCATCCTCAGCATATTTTCTATTGGGTACATAAAGGTCAAGATCCTGTATAATACACTTGAGGGAATTATCCTTGCATTTAAACATGCAGAACAATCACCTTACCAATAATCGATTAATCATTAGTTTTGTTGCTGTCATACAGAAAATGTATGAAAATGTGTGAAACCATTGTAAGGAATGTGTATCGCATCACCCACAAGCTTGTGTGTACCAGGACGGGGATACATACATAAAGACATTGTTCCATAGCGCTGCTAATGGGCAAAAACTCCATTGTGCTCCATTAAGTGACAAATATAAAGACTTAAGACTTCTCTTACTTGAGACCCCTTAAAGATTTGACTCGGGACATGAAAAAATGATCTCAAATTGAAAGCTTTGACCAGATAAAACCCCAGAAAAATTGAAAAAAATAGTTGAAGGAAGAGGCAGAATATTTGATTATAAGGTCTGTGCATTGAAGTAACTTGGTGTCAGATGTGTTGAAAAGAAAAAAGAAAAAAGCACAGCTTTAAAACCAAATACTTTAAATGTTATTCCAACAGCCAGCATTCACAGACCTGAACCACTTGCAACTGAGAGATTTAATGCTTTTCTGTACCAACAACTCTGGATATATTCACATTTCCTCTCTTTTCTCTCTCCTCCAGGTTTTACCGGGGTGATTATCACATCGATGTTTGCATCAATGACTACCTTGACGTCTACTGTCCACACTACATCAGCCCCGTCTCTGACGAGCGGGCTGAGCGCTACATCCTCTACATGGTGAACTATGATGGCTATAGCTCCTGCGACCACACGGCCAAGGGCTTCAAACGATGGGAGTGCAACAGGCCTGTCTCGCCAAATGGACCACTAAAGTTCTCAGAGAAGTTCCAGCTCTTTACTCCATTCTCTTTAGGCTTCGAGTTTCGCCCTGGCAGAGAGTATTATTATATCTGTGAGTATGTGCTTACATCCCTGTATTATTTACAGACGTATTTGTAATTCTGATATCAACAGGAATGTGTCCATATTGCTTTGAAGGCTATCAAACTGTCAAGGACTGAAAGCTGTCAATGAATATTTGCTCAGACTCTCTTTTTTTTTTTTTTTACTTTTTGTTTGATAAGATAATTACTAATTTAAGTTAAAACAAATGTTACACCTCATTCTCTTTCAAAGTTCTTGTACAGCTGCTTTTGTTTAAACCACATTTATCATTATTTCAATGAAAAAACGAAAACTGTTCACATCATGAACTCAAAAAATTCATCTTCATCATCATACAGTCATATCAGCACCAGTATAGAAAGATTTGCAATGATACCCAGCTTTAATTGGCAGTTATATAAGAAGATCAATACCATTTTCATGTTGGCATGTTGCAATAAGACAGCAGCAATGTTCAGGTTTTGCTTTGCAAGTCCTTGGAATGAGGGCCAAGCCAAAACACGAGCCAGAGGTCTCATCTGAAGTGTCTTTTGCTGCTGACTGGCTGAGCTCAGCTTTCTCCTCCTCGTGAGAAGACGCGTGAAAACAAACAACTGGGAAGTTGTGTTTTCATAAGTGAAGTCAGTGCCCTGCAGAAGGAGCAGAGGAGAGGACCAAATGAGATACACTGCGCTCCATGTTAGGTCTTTTGGTATTTAGCCGACATCAATCAGTCTGAGGTACTTCATAGTTAACAGAAACCAGTAGTAAGTGAATAAGTCAGTGAAAAGACAGCACAGACTTGGAATTGCAACAAAGTACATAATAAAGATATCAAATCCAAGTACACTGGTGACTGGATTGGAGAAGTATATTTTCTCCATATTTCAACGTTGCCTCCAGACTCAGAGCAGGTGTTTCAGAAAGCTGCCTGAGACTCTCAATTCACTAAGAAATAGACAGTTTGGCTCATCTGACCAATCTCAGAGGACATTTCTATTAAATTGCAAATCAGGTATCTGTCAGCTGGCCACAGTTTTAAGCCTTTGAACCCCAATTGCCCCCTTAAATTCCATCTTGAAACATTTTGGACTAGAATTACCGTCTCGTAGTTGTATGACCCCGTCGCCCCCAGTCAAGGGGTCAGGTGATACAGTGACGCCTTAAGCGTGGTTCAGAGCGGGGCACAGCACTACTCATAGCACTGAACAGAGCGGAGATGTACAGCGTGAACACAGCTATGGTGAAGTGTTTTTTTCCCAGCTGAAAACGCCAGGCGCTCCCCCGAAAATGCACAGCGGAGAGTGATGATTCAAATGTGGCGACTTGAATGTGAGATTGGCAGTCAAATCAGGCTCCTTAGATCAAATCGTCAAATAGTCGACCATTTGAATTCTTGAGCTATGTCCAAAAAGGAGTTGACCTTTGACCACCAAAATGAATATCAGTGGAATTCAGTAGATTCAAGGAAGATTCTTCATAATTAAGAAGCTTGGATAGTGACAAGATTTTTGTCTTTGCTTCACTGATCTTGGACGGTGCTACAGGTGAGCATCAGGGAACGCAAGATCATCAAGACTGACCTCATCTGAGTTCAACCAAATGTGAATTAGCTTTTTTGTTGCAGTATTTTGCATTGTGATGTATTACCCATCACTAGATGTTTCTGTTGGATTTCTGTGTCCATTGGCTAGTCTGCTTAACTCTGATGAATAAATCTGACTGTATTGTTTGGGGAAGTTGTGGTGTGTTAGTCGTGCCAGAGAACTGTTGATGTTGTTGCAATTCCTTGGATGTCGATAAGAAAAATCATAGACTGCCTGATTCTGCTTTTTTTGTTCAGTTGGCTCTGGTTGATGTGAAATTTAGTGAAGTTCTTGTAGACTTTGATGATGATTGATCATCCAGAGAGAAAGAGAAAGGCAGATAGACAGTCCATATGGCTTTGAGCATTTCCAGGCCATATGGACATATCTCTGGCTGACTCAAATTCGTGACTCATCCATCAGATCCTTGTTCAGTAAGGACACTTTTTCCCCCTCTGAGAACACGGGATCTGAGCACGGGATGAAATAACAAAAGACAAAGACACCTCTGGGAAAATACCAAGGCATTATAGTCAGAACTTTCCACATAATACTGATATTTTCATTCACATTGTATAGAAGGAAAGAAGAGCTTTATGGACACTAATACATTTCCATTTGAATGGTAACCTCTGTATTCTGTAACCCTATAGATTTATGCTGTTGCCATTAGCAATACAATTATTTCAACGTCATTTTTGACAAAAGCTACATTATTAACTAAAAGAGGCTAAAATACTCTACAGAGCTAAGGAGAACTGCACATTAGGTGATAATTACAAGTGACCCCTTTCACTTTACATATAGTAACTTGATCCACTGTTATACAGAAGTATTGATTAGTGCAGCAATAAGTTGCTGAATGTTTTATTAAGCCTCTATACAGTGTAATCCTTTACTTTATCTCACTGTTAACAGAATTTTAGGCACGGTGAATGATAAAAAAAGTCAAAAGGTATAGTTAGGGCGAAAGAAAACTTGTTTGGTAGAAAAAACATTCAAAGAACAAGATTTTCTAATGCAGTTGTTTGTCTTTTGTAGTTTCATGTTCTTGCAAGCCTCGTGGTGTTCACACTGCCAGTCAGCTAACACTGTCTCTACCAAAAAAAACAGGGCTAAGTTTTCTTTATCTTAATTTAATGCTTAGAATATATCATTATTTACTAAAATACTATACCATACTATAATCTCAATGACTCTCTTGGAGCCTTGAAACTTAAGTTGACGTCAGTAAGAAAAGAAACTTTGCCATCATACCTGAAAAACACATTTTTCCAGACGGATCCTTGTTTTTTCCCAGCAGCATTATCCAAATCAAGAATTGCTGTTGCGGTACAGTAAACTATGCTTTATCAGTTGCTGTTGTAGGTGTCATATTGCATGTTGACAGTGTCATGCTCTAACAAAGCCTAACAATAGCTGATAGCTAATACCAGTGTAGTACATATAATATGGTTTGGGAATCTGCTAAATGGCCATGTAAATGACACATTGAAGGGGGGGGTTCATGTCTGCTTGTCTCAGTGAAGACAGGCACTCCTTTGTCCTCCTCTGTGGTGATGATCATTCGCCCCAGGCAGGGTGGAAGCGGGGTGGGGCCAAATCATATAGATGACACCTGCAGTTGGCTAAGGGCCTGCCCGTCTGGCAGACAGACAAACACCCAAAGGAAAGCCGCCCTGGTGTGGGTTCAGTATTGTGGCTGGTCCTAGAAGGTCAAAGGTCATAGAGATGACGACGAGGTCTGCACTGCAAGCTTCTCTTGGCCTCAGAGGGCGGCATGTTTTTCTAATAGAGCCTCAGTGGAGCGGGGAAAGCCTGATCTTAATCTCAGGGGATAGAAATCCAATTTTCAGAGGAGACAGTTGAGAGTCTGGCTCTCTCCGTGTGAGAGAGATGACTGTCTCCCTGTAAAGCCCTCTCGCTTCAAACGCCCGGGTCCCGCTCTGTACAGCCAGCGCAGATCTACATTGATAATGACATGAATCCTGCCAACACAGAGCCCCAACAGTTTCCCTTTAGCTTCTCATGGCTGAAGCAAAGACAAAGGGCTTTGTTCCCCAAGATAAACTGATCATCACAAGAAAAACATCTGATCCTGCAGTATTTATTTCAGGATCTGTCTAATTCACCTGACAGTCGCACCAAAGCCTGGCCTTACAAGGCACCCCAGCCGGTTTAGTGATCTGTGATATGTGTTGCCAGTCCCAAATGTGCGATCGTGTCGATCACGAGTCCCACCGCACATGACTGAATGTGTAACATGTGCCTGAGCGTGTGACTGGGAGCTTTACCATCGTACTGTTGTCATGGTGAGGCGGCAGCCGAATGACCCGACTAACTCTGGGTCTAGAGTTGCAGGCAGAGCTGGAGTTACAACCGCGGTGAAGCACGGCTGTGTTGCTCGAGGATAGAAAACCCAGACTCTGACCTCTGAGTGGTAGACATGAGAGAGAGGGAGAGAGACAGTTAGGTAATTATGTGTGTGTTGGAATCTGTGAAGGAATGGTAGTATGGGGAGAAATAGAGGGTGAGGAAGTGAGACGAGAGAAAGACAATGTGACTGAGAAAGATAAGGAGCGAGAGCGAGAAATGGTAGAAAAATGGAGAGAGAAGGAAGAAAAGATTCTGTACACTGTTCACATCTGCAGCTTGAAGACAAGACAGAGGATAAAGGATCTTCCTCAGATCTAAAAAGCATTTCATGCAGGAGTGGTTTTATACTTTTAATTTGGCCTTTTACCTCAAACACTGCATTTTTCCTTTCTGTGGATATCCACTGCTGATTGGCCAACAGATTTGCTTGCTACACCTATGGAAAGTCTAGAATCTGGACAACTTATGACATTGTTTTTGTAAATTATAACTTCATCATGCACAGCAACATTTTACACTGATCGGTCACAAAACTTTCAGAGGTAACTCCATCTCTACACGGTTTTGATTTTCTCTACTTGTTTTTGAATATTAAGAGCAAATAGCTATATAAACATAATGAGAACAGCTTGTTTGTTAAGCCAGCAGATAACTGCGACGTCATTACATTGCCATCTAGCATATTCAGTCAGATGAGGCTGTCTGTTTCAGCTGTGAGCTAATTGCAGTGTAGAGCGAGGCATCTGTATTGTTGCTATGGTTACCTACAGTTTAATATATCTTGCTCACTAATATGGTGACTGTGGTAAAAATGTTCCCTGGCTGGTACAGTAATATAGTCCTTGAAAAACATCCAAATAGAAATGTTCATCACAAAAAGTAGAGAAAACAAGAAAGTTAATCAGCTATTTAGTCATTTTGTATTGAGCCAAAATTCTGAATTCCCCAAATTTTGTGTTTTTATCTAAATATGTTTAGCTTAGAGGCAATTGGTCAGATAAAATATGCAATTTAAGGACATCACCTTGGATTTTTTACTACTTTCTGACATTTAATAGACTAAATCAAAATAGTTGTTAGTTACAGCCCTAATTTGAATAAATTGATAAAGGTTAATAAACCATCTGAAATAGGAGCGTGGAACAATGGTTTCTTTCTTTTGACCTATAATGGGTCTTTATATGTGTCCCACAAGACGTTCGTGCAAGAGTGCAGTACAAAGTACACTTTTTATAGGAGTTAAACAACGTAGAGAGAGATACAGACAGTCAGGGAAATATAGAAAAAGGCTTTGGCCAGTCTAGTTCAAAGACAGAAACTGAGACAGTGAGTTCCCCCGTCTGTTCCAGCCACCGTCCGAGTGTGAGGTAAGTTACTCGATACCCGCTGACACAGACAGAAGCAGCATGATTGACACCGTTTCTCTCTCGTTTATTTCCTCCCTCTGCTGCTTGACTTCCAATATTCCTCTCATTGTGAAATTTTAAAGATGATTTTTATCTCCTCTCCCAGCCGCACGGTATCTGATAAAATGCCTTTTGAAATAAGAGCCTGAGTCATCTGCGACAGTGGAAACACTGACTTGGTTTACTTTTATCAGGAATTCACCGCTGAGACAGAATCCATCACGCAGAGCGTCTGGGTGAAAGGATAGACGAGGGTCTGTGGACAAACTATGGACACGTTTAGGCACAGATGCACATACCCGCGAAACCACAACTACATACGTGCATGCATACATACCCAACACACGTCACAAATATTCAAAGACACTCAAGGTTGAGTGTGTGTTTGAGAGACTTGGCAGCAAATGAACAGAGAAAAGCTATTGTGGGATGAACATGAGACCAGACAAAACATGAAAATATTCATGATAAAAGTGCAGACAGAAGTTAAAGTCATTCGTCTCAGCTGGAGACACCCTCAGCGCTCTATTAGAGACTTGGTCTCCAGCAGCACTACTTGAAAACTAATTAGTTTTGTTGTCTCTGCAAAACAATCACAGCAAACACCCAAAAAAAGTTTTTTATGATTGCCTTTCACAATCTGGAAAGAGAGGAAATGAGGTTTTGTAGGTGAGCGTAACAGCGCGCCACACATCTGCAGGAATGAGTGCCCCTGGCCAAATTGGACTTTAAAATATGAGGGTGACATTGAGTTGTTTCGTATAATAGAACATGGAGCATCAGGATGAGAGGGAAGCTAAGAAGGCAAATAAAGCTCTTCAGACGGTATTTAAAGGAGAGAAGTGTTGAGTTCGTCTGATGAAAACCTCGTCAGATTGTTCGTTTCTCCTGCTTAGCTGATGTTTATGGTTTTAGACAGTGAAGAGGTCTCAGGTGGAACTGTGGAGTGAATGTGAGGAGAGAATGTTGAGTGGGTTTGCAGAGCTAAGACCATTAAACGTATGCAGGAATCAGACGGCACTATCATTTTGCTTTTGGAGATGTGAGGTTAAGTGACCACAGAGTCATAGATTCTTGTCAGGACATTGCCAAGGGGACATCTATGACATCAGGTCCAACGTGTAGTGTTTCAAGATTTGGATTTTATTCATAATATAGTTAAACGGACAGGAGGTGACAGGGACAAGTAATGACATAACAATACCTGTGATTATAGATTATTGATACAACATATACAGCAGATTTTGGACACTTTTGACAATACTTGAGTTTTTACTGATTACTTTACTTTTTTCAATACATCACTTTGGGAAATATAAGATGAGATAATCACACTTTTTGTCCAGTGATGAGGTACATGTGTGTTTATAAAGTAAATATGGAGATACAGTGTGCTGATTCCACTTTTTCCGACAAAATAGTTTTGTTTCCAAAGATGGATTACTCATCATGATCTCATTATGACGACTGCCATTTTATACCATAATCACGCTGCCCAAATCAGATCAAGGAAGTGTACGTAAAAAGTGTTTTCTTCTCAACTCTTGTGCGATGTTTCCACAGCCTCCATCACTGACGACAAGGGAAGAAAGACCTGCCTTCGACTCAAAGTCTTCGTCAGGCCTCAGAGTGAGTCACACATTGTTGTGTCTACTCTGCCCAGTTTTCCATTCTGCTGTGCAGCAGCTTGTGATCAGGCTGAGGACGAGTGACGTTCAAGTTCTCTAATCTTCACATATCCTCTCTCCTCTTTGTTTCCCCAAGACAATTGTGTGAAAAACTCTGGGAGCGTGCAGGAAGGAGTCGATTTTGATGACAACAGTCACAACTCCTTAGAGCCCAGAGGTTGGTGTGAATACACAGTCCATAATGCTTGTGTATGTGTGTGTGTGTGTGTGTGCTTGTGTTAGAGAATTCAAACTAAATACAAATAAAAAATGTAATGAAATTTCATAGAACAATATTTTTTTTTGATGCAGACAACAGAGTTAAATACGGTGATGAACTTCCAGTCTTTGTAACCAGTATATAATCTGCAGATATTATCTGAAGATCGATGCCACTCTCGTGTGTGTGTGTGCTAAATGTAAAGCTATAGCTCTGTCCAATGGTAAAATAACCTGCCTAGCAGCAGCTCTTAATCTCTCTAATTAGCACGTTCACTGATTTTTTTTAAATCTCTGCATAAACTGAAGTTTCAAAGCGACAAATTGTGGTTTAAGCAGCATTATGAACGGGATTATTTCTTGGCAGGGTGCAGTGACTTCCCGGAGCTGCTGCTGGTCAGAGAGTCACTGCCAATAAGTAGACCCAGACATAACCCCACTGTAAATCCACAAATAGTCATTTCCAGTCTTCTTAGTCTGCTAAGCGAAGCTAACCATCACCTGGGTTGTAGCTTCATATTTATCAAAGAGATATAAAAGTTTCATCAATCACTACAAAAACTGAACTATAAATAACTCTCAGCAAGAAAGAGAAGAAGCATGTTTAAATATAAAAATGAAGTATCAAAATTGTATTCAGGAATAAGCACTGTGTATATTTGGACACACGGCCATGAGTTTGGATATAATTCCTGAATATGTGAAAGGGGGCGTGTGAACAGTCCTGCTCACACTGTCATTATGAGAAATCACTTTATGGTATTTGAGCTCTTTTACTCATTAATGTTCATCTTTGTCTTCAGACGGGATCGGTCCGGAGTCACCAGAGCCGGCTCGGAGGGACGTGAACTCCGTTGGTCAGCGCCAGACTTCAGTCCTCCTGCTCAGCTCCGCCCTCACACTCCTGGCTGCCATCTTGGCCTTATAGCGCCCAGTCTGAGGACTCCCCAGGAATGGACTGTCCTGATTGGACCACAGGCCGCCCTACCCTGCAACCCCTCCCCTTTAAGGAGCACTTTTTAAAACAAAACACTGACAATCTCTCTATGTGAAAAGAGAGGGGAAGGGACTTCGACACTGAAGCCTTAGTTGTTTTTTTGACTTGCCAACTAGTGTGATTCTTGACTTTCTGGTGGGTGCTCATGGTCGAGGCGCCCCGTGGTGGAAGAGCTGAAGTCTCTTAGCTGTTCACCTCGCTACCATTCACAGTATGCAGATATTTAAACATTTCTCTGTGTTAAAGACAAGCACACATACATGCTTCTAAACATATACACACACAGAATACAGACAATACAATCAGTACACTCTTTAGCTTGAATGGCGAAGAAGCACAGCAGGATCCCTCAAAAGTTTACAGACTTTTAACATTTTTTGTGTTCAGGAAAACATCACATAACCCCTGACATGTAACATGATTAAATCTCACGTCAAAGTGGAAGAGGTTTCGAAGCAAATCTTAGAGCGACACATCATATTCAGGCAAATGGAAAAAGAAAACAAGGAGGATGTTGTTGCTAGGAGACTGTTGCCAAGGGCGCGGTGGTAAGGGGCGGGCCTTTGATGACTTAACCTTCCTCTCAGGTTAAAAAGGAGTTGGATGCATCGTCCCAGACTGTGGAGGACCCTTGTTGAGAGTAAAAAAAGAAAATCTAAAGAAGCACTCATCTTTTAGTGTTTGGATAGGGGCGATTTAATGATCAATTAATGTGTTTGTTTTTGTTTTTTTATAAATCACGTAATTCAATTGTAGCAGCCAACACGGGTGTACAGTAAAATATTTGAACGGAGTGTAGAAGTTGATGCGGTATTTTGCCAGGCAAAATGTATTTTCCTATTTATTGTGAAGTCCTTGTGCTTTTATTCTGTTCTGGTTCAGTCTGTAAGTACAGTAGAAAGGCAATAAAAAACAACTACACTTCCGCATTAAGTTACTTCATATTACACGCAGTTTATTTGATACAATCATATGAAAACACTGAGTACAGGTTATGTATCTGCTTGGATTGATCGTTGATGGTTTTTTAATTGTTTTTAACAAAGTCCAGGAAGAAAAAAAAAGTCTGATGTGCTATCAGGGTGTAGAAATCGTAGAATACTTGTGTTTTTCGAACTTGTCATTAAAAATGTCACCAATGTAGTTTTACTATTACACTATTGCTTTTGTGATTCACTGTCATAACACAACAATTGTATATAGAGACAAAGTTCAGGGATGTGTCCATGCCTAACATGAGGTTTTAAAAAAAAAAAAAGTTTTTTTTAAATCGGGGAGAGTTACTCTTCCTCGAATAAAGCAGCACAAGTTTTCTGTGGCTAAAGATGTTTCAGTGAGACAGTGACTGAGTTGCAGAGCAGGTGGTAGTAGTGTGTGTGTGGGGCAGGGGGATGTGTATGATTCAGTTGCTCTCTTTGATGTCGTGTAAAGTGCCGTCTGTACAGAAAATACACCGGGGGCACCCTCGTACCGGTTATTTCTGGAATGAAAAATCGACCACCAGGAGAGATGGAATAAACAGGGCGAGGTGTTCTGTTACCACAGTAGACCTGAGAGGGGAAAGAGTAGGACAGCATCATCTGAAGCTTTGTAGTGCTCCTGCTGAGATCAATAGTCATGTTGTGAAGCAGGTACATGCGGTAAACATATCTTTTCCACTAGGCTTGGGCCGATTGGTTCAAATTTATACGCAGTATAGAAAGAGACTTTGGCCGTTATTCCCTGTAAGAATACGAATAAAATTGTTATAGAAGGTGAGACCTAAAATGCACCCTACTGTGCATCAACAGGAGGTGACCTGTTGGAGTGGCACGTCTGCGTGGTGATGATCATCACTGGTAATCAGCACAAGTGACCCTGCTCCTTAATTTGAAGTAACCCGTTTGCGATCCCATCTCCATTTGCCAAACAAGTGCACTGCGCAATCAGACACCCCCCTTTCCCTCCGCCACGTCCCCCATTCTCCACATGCCTGCTCACCAAAGCTTTGCACTGTGCACCAATGTCCATATCATTCCGGCTCGCATCTCTGAAGAGGGAAATTCACTTTTGAATGTATATAAATGCCTGTAATTCATTTTTAATGATCTAATTATTATGTTATTTGTCACTGTCTGAATAGCAAATACAGCAACACTAATTTGTCATGCTTGTAAATAGAGAGAGAGACCGAGACCCCCTCTCCCCCAACTACCACCAGAGGCCATCTAATCGACAATTTGACAATAAGAAAGTACAGATCAATCCTTGACCATAAAATCCCCCCCTGTCATAGCACCTGTAGTACGATGGAGTATTGGGGCCACTGTTAGGAGAAAATAAAAAAATCTGAGACTGACTTTTAAGTTGTTGTTTTCAGATAAAAGCCATAATGAGATGATAAGAATAAAATGATGTTGTGATGATGATTTCAAACACAAAGTCATATTAGTGGAATAGAATTGGATTTTATTAGGAAAAGTAATAAAGTAAGAAGAGTGAAGTACTAATTTCTTGAGAATAAAATCAGGCTTTGATAAGATTTAAATCAAAATTAATCATAGTAAAGTTTTACAACACTGATGATAAATGTAAATAAAATTGCTATTGTAAAGAAAATAGTCATGATATGGAAATAAAGCTGTAATTTCATTAGAAAAAAGGTAAAAACAGTGATGATAATAATAAGTTCTTATTTTCCTAGAAAAAGTAATTAGATAAGGAACAAATAATATTTTGAATATGTATTCTTTTTTTTAAATAAGCTTTTGTTTTTGAAATCTTACATACCTTTTATTTTCTCAACAGTGGCTGTAATACTCTGTTATCGTACAGTGACTGCTTGATGTCAGGGAGGATAATTGTTCATAACTTACTAACTTTAAAGGCCACTCCAACTCCCCAAACACTGGAGCCTACAAATACCATAATGCAACTCAGTAGTGTCTTTAGTTTGACTATTCCTGTCTGGTAAATGCATGTCTTTTAAACTTTCCGAGGTTTCCCCCCCCCAGAGCCTCAGAAGCCATTACACAACTTTTTCAAAGGCTGAATAAGCCCATTTGCCCTTTTCCCCTTTGTTTCAAAGGCAAAAGCCTAAAGAACATTTATGTATCTAAGAAAAAAGACCGAAATCTAAATAACAATTTGATTTCATCTGAGCTGAGAGTGCTGGAGAGAAAGGAACTGAAGGGGTTAACACAAAGGGGATTACATAATGTCAAATTTAAGCTTGTCATTTGAGGATAAGACTGGGTATATTGAGCACATTGATTAGTTTGAATGAATTTTGTTTTTTTAATTTGAAGGCACAACTTACTACTTTAAGTTGTTTCCTCGTCACACCTACCAGCCTGCATTTTAGTCCAACCAACAGTAAGAGTCCACCGTCACTGCACTCATTGCCTCTAGCCACACCATGATGAGAAAAACCAATCAGTTAGTTTTGTGGATACTGTGTATCCAACAATGAGTGTGTTGTAACATACAGTGTTAGATACTTTCTCTTTTTCCACACCTCTTTTGAAGGGCGATTTAACTGACACATTAACGTTCTTAGAAAGAAAACATGCTCAGTGTTTGATATAAAAAAAAAAAGCTTTGTTTCATTTTATATGTCTTTTATATGAAACAGGATCAGAATTACACCGTCTGTCCGTAAATGTGTGTGTGCAAACATACCACATATGAAACGTGCAGTGTGGTCGGGTTACAATCATGAATTGAAAGGGCCTGAAGAAAGAACAGATGGATCTCCAAGAGCAAGAATATCTGTTTTCCCTCCTTTACTGTCCAAAACCACTCTTGTTCATTGTATGTTGCATCAAAAGTGTCTTTAAAGGTGCAGGATGTCCCTTGTTTATGTTCGCTAATCTTAACCTCCTGCCGTTTCCGAGCCAAGCGGCGGTTAAGGTGGCCGTGACGACGGTGTTGCAGGATTCAGGAGATGCGATTGATTTTTATTGGTGTAGAAGCTCAGTGTGTTTGGTTGTGGCAGCAGGGGAAGGTCTGTTATCAACCTGGAGTTTTGATGTTTCATGTTTTATTGAGCAAACTGTGCCACAAGGAAGGCAGGTATTCTAAGGTTCTAACTTCTTCGCCTGATTTTTGTACCATTTCGCCTGAAGCTAACAGCACTGTGTCCCTGGTTTGCAGCGTCTGTTCTCCATCATCTGTATGTTGAAAAAAAGGATGTGTGCTTTTGTCAGTGCATCTAGTACTGGGAAGGTTTTTGTTACTTTAACCACAACTTTGCTTTTTGCCCCCCCCCCCAGCCAAACTAGACATGGATGCGCCATAAAACTGCACATTTCTTTTAACATTGTAGTAACTGTACCTTGTGCCTATATGACCCCATTCTCTCCTGTACTCACCTAAACTACTCTAATGTCTGTTTCCTGCTCAATCCCTCACTAGAATTTTCTACAAAAAGGCCATTTCTTTGTAAATACACATGTTGGAGCAGCTATGACTAACGAAAAACAAACAACAAAAAAAGATTTAATAAATATTTCTTTGTCGTTGTATTTATCGTGTCTGATTTGTTTTATTAATCATTATGCAAATGAGTGACAGTTTGTGAAATGGAAAGAACATCAAAAAGGCATGAAGGCTTCATTGGAGCAGCTTGACTTTTTGTCTTGGTTGTCACTCGATGCATAATCACACAGGCTGAGTCCGGGGGAAGCGGGTGAACAGCTGTTTCTCTATAATCTGGAGGTAATTCACAGGCAGAAAAAACAAAAACAGAAACAGCTTCAATTAATCTTGCAGGAATGTGCAGCGCTTCAGGGAGCTCTGCCAAGAAAACTCTGTCTCACACAGTCTTTTGCTTCCTCGCTTCGCACTGCCTCTCTCGCTGTCTGCCTCAATTTCTCACTCTGTGTCTTTCTCTCCCTTCCTCGTCCTTCATCTCTCCAGTGATTTTGCCACCTTTCGCCAACCTGCAGCAAAAACTTCAAGACGTGGCATTTAGACTGTGTTGTCAGGGGCACTATGTGAAATTTTCAGGAGAATGGTCACAGTTCTTTCTACGAATGAAACAATCTCTTCTATCAGTGCTGCTGGTAGAAATCTCAGATTTTTGTGCCTCGGATGGTTTGGAGCAGTGGAATCCCTCCCACTCTGAGGGGCTTCTCCAATGATGTGGCCAGTGTGCCTATGTTAAAGTGTAGAGAGTCACAGGAGACAGAACAATAAAATAATGGTAAAAAGTAATAAAGTAATGGTCAGCCTCTTAAAGGAAAAGATGCTGACATATCCATGGTTTTTTCCCCCACTTTTAGCTCTGAATCCTACATTTCCCATCATGCACCTTTTTCACAAGACCCTTCCTGACTGGGAAAATGTCTTTTCTAAATTCATGGCCTCAGTGTGTAACTTCAGTTATAAATCTGTAGTCTCCAAATCCAAACTGAGATTACTGCGATGATGTCACTATGACGTCATCAGGGTTCTTTTGTGGCAGAGCTATAGAAAATATCATACCACTACTTGCGATTGGTAAAATAACACATTGTAAAAACAATCAATTTCCAATCAGAGTTCTGTACTGGGAATTTTACACAAGTAAAAGAATAGAAGCATAAGCAGAAAATTGCACTTGAGTATCAAAAGTGAAAGTACCAGAGTACTAGTGAAAAAAAGACAAGACAAGATGTCAAAACCTGAAAACTGTATTCCAATCACAACACTTGAGAAAAGATACTTAAGTTACTTTCCACCTCTGCAGCTCTGGTGGTGGATGTTTTGATTAGTGTAGTGAAAAGTGCCTTTTTCCACTAAAAATAATGAGGAAGACAACATTCAGCAATATGAGGAGAGGCTGCTGGTGGGCAGACCTACAGGCAGAGACCTTCTCCTCCATAACTGCTGGTGACATCTGCTACCCTTAAGAATGGTTTAAAGTAAAGTAAAACAACACCCTGCTTTTTTTTTTAGGACCCAATGATCGGTTGATACCAAACATGCCATATATCACTCCAAAGTTGACAGCTTTTGAGTCTCGCACCCTGAACGTGACGTCAGAGGAAACTGACCATCATGTGAATACGGTTTATTGCTTCCACTGGGGAAAGGGGATTCAATTTTCACTAACCAATCATAAGAGACATTTGCCTGAATCTAATGTCATTACAGAACAAAGGAAAAACAAAGACATGCCGTCCATTTAGTCATATCAATCAGCTCAGAGGACTGGGCGGATTCAAAGTTCTAGATCCAGGCAAGATACTGACCTTCACTTCTAGCAAATTCTTTGAAACAACTCTTTGCCTTGGAAACAGGCTGAAATCATCTAATTACATTGGCAGATTGCGTTAAGTTGTTTGAAGAAAAGCATTTTAGGACCAGAGCCACAGCCACCACTAGGGACACTGAGACCAGCTTAGCCCTGCAGTACATATTGTATACCAGGCCCTTCCCATTCACTCTCTGCCAGATTGTCTCTTGTGCTCCTGCCTTAGCTTTCAGCCATCTGCTCTGCCTGATTGACTTTGCCTGCATGATCTGCTACCCACCTATTAAACTTTCCCCCCTTAGCCTGACCCCTGTTGGATAACTTGTTGCCTGTTAGCCTGTTCTAGGACCTTTTTCCACTTATCTGGCCTGTCTCTGAGTCGTGCATCTGGGCTCAAAGCTTTTTCTCTACTGAGTCATTTCAGTATCAACATTGTCATGACTCGCCGGATATGTTAATCAACATTTCCTCATTATGTTCAAATGTGTTCAGGCAGGCATTGCATTTCACTTAACACGTTAAAACTTATTTACTTACTCTGTCACTTTGTTGATTTTGCCAGTTGGTTAACACTGCACATTTGCAGAAATGTTAATTTATGGGCACTGGCCTTACAGATAAAAATATGAATGAATATATTGAACAGTTACATGAATGACTTAACATGAAAACGTCCACACATTTTTGGTACTGCGTGGGACAAAATGGACTCATTGATCTCTGTATTTCCAAAACCCTGTTTAGCACCCAAGGATGAGTAATTTTTTTCAAAGGAGATTTTTGCACACATAAAGCAAGCATTATCAGCTTCAGGCCTGCTATGCACAGGGAACTAGATGATGATTGATGGATAAATAATTTGAACACTGAAGGTGTTCGCTTTCATGCCAAGTAACAGTTAACCACCCGGAGGCCTGAAAATCCAGCACAAAAACAAACCAACCTGTAGCATTCAGGCCACATTAAACATGTTTTCGTACTGAAACAATTATTTAGTAGACGTAAAATTTGCCTTTACAATGCGTAGATGTGCAGAGAAAAGAAACTGTATGCATACGAGATGTTGCATTACAGAATTTAAGACTTTAGTTTAGTTTAAACTTAATCTGTTCTTCATTTTATGTTAAGTGCAGCCATGGAAACAACACAAAGCGTAACATTCTCTCTGACATTTTAAATGATTGAACCGACGTACCTGCAATTTAACATTTTTTTTTTATCTCTTGTCTCTTGTTGTTATGGAAACTCACATACAGTATTAAATTAACTGGTTCCAGTCTGTCAATCTACATAATTATTCTGATAATTGTTATTCAACCTGCCTTTAGAGATGGGCTTGTAACTGGCTGAAAGTTTCTTCACAATCAAAGTCCTTTCACCCTGGACTGATTCTAGTATTTTGACTACCTCCTGTTTCAAGTTGACAGATGATGGATTGTGGGAATGTCTCAAACTGGACTTCCCACTGATAACCAGTCCTGTTATCTGTGTTTTAGGTCTGAGGGAACTATATCTGTAGACGCTTCCACTTCCTGTTCTCTCTGCTTTACGCACCGATTTCATGGCCTCATCTGTGGTTAAGTGAGCTGTGATTCTCAGTAAACCTTTGAATGAATACAGTGTCAGCAGGTAAACATGTAATCAATGTTATTCTACCTCTTTGTGGGGAATACAATCAGTGTTTAAGACTGTGGGATTCATCTCATTGTAAGATTATGGAGGATAAATCCAGGAACCTGCTCAGAGAGGCAGGATTAGCTCCAGACAGACTCACTGTATCTAATTTAAGACTCCAAAAACTGCTGATTCCCATGAGGGATGTGTTCCTTACAACTCAAGAGTCTTTGAGTGGCTTTATTAGCTTATGAAACTATTTCCATACCAAGAAATTATGTACAATTTAGAGCAAAGATTTTCACTGGACAGTGATGTGACATCACGGGAGTGTTGTGCGTAAACTCCAGCTGATTATAGCTGATTATCTGTGTAATCCTTCATTAGACCACCTGAATGAATGGATGTAGGGGAGGGGGGTACTGTGACAGGAAGCATGCTCCATCACTTCCCTTAAAACAGTAAAAGCCTAGAAGCTGTTTTCTGTCACTTTCTCCATCTGCAGCGTGCCTCACGCAGCAGATGCCTCAGCGGGAGGCACAAGGCGCGTCACTTTCATTAACTCAGCTGTGAAGAAACCTGCCACCTTGAGAAAATGTCAGCTGCAGGATGTGGAGTCTGGTTGTTGTTGTTTGGTCTGAGAGAGCAGGAGATGAAGTGTAGACTGACCTAGTAGCTGTAATGGGTTTCTCCAAAAAGATGCAATACATGTCCAAAAGTATGAGGACACTGTCCGCTGTATTTTTGGTCCATAGGTTCATAGTTCCAGTGAAGGGAAATCTTAATGCTGTAACATACAATGCTATTTTAGACAAGAATTGTTTCCAACCTTGCATCAACAGTTTATGTTCACCCTTTCCTGTTTTCCCAGTATGGTGGAAGAACTTGACTAGCCAGCATGGAGCCCTGACCTTAGCTGTCTGAGAGGGAAAGATTCCTCTTTAAACTGTCCTTTAGTGATGTGTGTGCAACTGGTGACAAAGGGTCGCAAGTAGACATCGCTTTCATTTTAACTGCTCCACTTTGACTTTACCTTGTAATTTTGTCAGTACAGTTTCTAACCCTCATGCAAACAATTACACACATGACTGAGACAATCTGCAGGACAACCACTAAATGAGCATAAATAAATACATGATTAAAAACTTAGTATAAAATATGAAATATAAAAAAATTAATTTAATAAGAATATATATTATAATTAGATTACATTTTTACAAGTCGGTGTTGCGTCGATAAGTTGAACAAGGTAAAGCCAAGAGGCATGATTTCAATTTTTTTAACCCCTGTCCATTTCACTCATCCTCCGCTCAGAAGCTTTATACCAAATTAATTACATCTGTATGTGCAATGTCACCCTCTCCATACATGTATATCACACCCACACAGCTTGCCTTCTTTCTACTGACTTAGAGGGAAAAAAACAGAACCTGGTTTCACCAGTGAGTGATGAGTGGTTTGACCTTCACTTTCATTCATATAAAACCATTGGTGTTGGTGGTGTGACAAATGGGTGTGTATTTGGCTGCAGTATATCGCATTTTTATACAAAGTGGTTTACAATTTGTCTCTTGTTCACCGACTCTCTAACAAATACAGACACACCAATGACAGCGAGCTACCATGCAAAGCGCTGGCCTAGGGATTAGGAGCTCATGTCCACATGCCGTGAAAGATGGCAAAGTATGATTGGTTGGGGGCCAAAATGCAGTCTGCCAAGTCTCTCATCCAAGTCAAGAATTTATGGCTCTATGATGCCTGATCTGACACAGTGATCATCATGGAAGGCAAAAATATCATGTAGTCTGATCCCGGTATTATGTAGAGTAAGAATTAAAGGGTTAGCTGATAGATGAGGATTTTCAGGAAGTGCTTATGTGCTCTAACATAAAATCAGCGCTTAAAGGGATACATCAACAGCCACTGAAGTCAAACTAAAATTCAAGACTGAGCTGAAATCCCTGAATATTCAGCATACTTAACAGACTAGTATGTTACCAGCTTGACACCTTCTAATTCATAATCCTTCATTTTCCTGATTAATTTTGCTGTCAATTTGGTTTTAAGAACATCTCATGTGACTTATGATAATTTGATCTCATGGGGAGAGCCCCTCCGTAATATCTTTGCTTTAATTCTCAGGGCTTCCTCTTCAAACTTCAAACTCCTGTCCTCTTCAATTTAGCTGAAGGCTCAAGCAGATGGAATTGGGCGAGGGGCGAATGAAACATTTTAGGACAGTGAGGCGTAATATCAGCTAAACAATCACACCACCTCTTCAGAAGCGCTGACCTTCGACCACGGCGTGGCGCAGCCGCAAACCCCGAGGACAAACCCATTTCAGAAATCATCATGGAAAATCATGTTGGCCTTGTGCGCGGACAGCGAGGGACATGCTGTATTACTAAACTCCCCCATATTCCCATAATAGAGACCACACAATGGCACGCCAGCCAATTCTCTGCCCCGCTGTTAAAATGAAGCCCTATTCAGTTTTTATGTAGGCCATCTGTAAGTCTACTCAAACCTAAAAATAAAGACCGAGTGGAACAGAACATATTCATCGCTCTGTGCGCTCGCTGTAGATGGCTCCGAGCTGAATGGGATCTCTGAAAGGAGAGAGCTGAGCCAGAGAAAACACAGAGCACGGCACTATGATTGACTCAAGGCCGGTGAAATGGGCTAAATCTATTATTCAGACAAATACAGGACTGGAGGGTAAAGCCCATACCTTTGAAAAAATCAATATTTACAAAATGGCCTCTGTACTGGTGCCACACAGTACAGAGAATGAGGCCTGATCATTAGTTATTCCTTTCTACAACAGGGCCTCAAAATAATGTTACTTGGTCTGTTCTTGATCTCATCATTATGTATTCTGTCATGTTAGAATAATAACTTATATTAAATCATCGAGCCAGTTCTGTGTGGTTCTGCACAAGTGTTGCTGCAGTGGCTGCTGTATTTTGTAGTAGTTGATATTGGCTTTAGCAGAGCCAGCCAGAGACGTCTTGGGACCGAAAGCACCACACTGTTAGTGGAAATTACAGTATGTCTCAAGCTTTGCAGCAGACAACACTGCTCTACAAAAAGGTAGAAAAGTTGAGAGGCATGGAGTTTTGAGGCTGGTCAGCCAAACTATTTCAGTTTGTTTTACCCTCTAAAAAAATCATTTTGAAAGACCTTACAAGTCAGCTCAAAGATGCAGATAAAGCACCCTGACTTCAAGGGACTGCACAGCAAAATGTGCCATCTATTGACAAAATGTCCTCCCACCTGAACAACATCATTCTGTGGATTTCCAGTCCCCCAAACTTTTCCCAGAGTGTAAATTTCATGTGCATACGCCCTCATTGTCAACTTAAATAACTCAAAAGAAGTTAAAAGGAGCCTATCAAATATAAAAAACACAGGTCAAATTTATTCAAGAAGTATTAGTGGTAGAAACAGGTGTAATATTATCAAGGTAGGTGTAGTGGACTGGTTAAGTGTTGACTAGTTCGGATACATCTGATGCCTCCATGCAGCCTTTAGCTGTGAGTTACAGTAACTGTTACACAACAACAACATGTAGCTGAAACACATGGGACAATACGGAGCTGCAGGCAGCGCAGAGGCAGGTGTTCTCCCAGCCCGGTGCCTCAGGTGGCCACCTGGAACTCAGGTACACACACACACACACACACACACACACACTAACTGTACTTTCCAACAATGTAACTGCGCGAGATCCCAGGAGCCGTTTCACAGACAGGGCAGCTCTACAACACACACTTTTCACATACACACAACCAGTCGCTGAGGAGACGGCCTCTGCCCAGGTAGAATTAGCACAAAGTGGTGAAAAGTAACTGGAACAGTCACTGGAGTTCTGGGAATCAAATCTGGAGCGGCTGGTCGCAAACTGACTGTTGATACACTGATAACTTTGACGAACATAAAATATTTCTTATTTTAAGAAAATTATCTGCTACCTTTAAATTTAATTCATGAGGTTATGTTTCTGAAATTGGCAGTAAAGATTTTGGTTTGTGGTTCAAGTCCTGAACAAAAGGATAAACAACAAAAAAACTGCACCTCAGCAATGTCACAAATCATGACTTTTGAGCTTTCGGAGGCTTTCCACTCACATCGCTGGGACATCTAAAGAACACAATAAACACAACCCCACTAATAGCACTAATAAATACATGACAGAACAAATGGACACAGAGGAAACATACCACAATATAAAATGGAGGTCAGTCAGTTATTTTTATATCAGGACATTATGGATCTTATTCCAAGACCACTTAGACAAATGGGACAATAAGTTCATATAAATTAAGAGACCTATTTGTACCATTGACATCGTCTCATTCTTCATATATTAACCAATTTCAAGGTGAAATTTAAAATTTTGGTTTGACCAAATTCGTGGGGTTATGTAAGGTAAATCTGGAGAGCTCTTCCTATGGTTTCCTATTATGATACATGTTGCATGCTGAATTAGAGCAGTGGTTGGACTGTTGACTTGATCTCTATCCGAGGCGTCCTGGTATGACTTGAACAGACCCCAGACAATTAGAAAATAGTGCTCAAAAAAGTTATTATATGGAGAAATGTGAAGGGTGATTGTTTTTATCTACAGAAATAAAAACTGTTGCTCCGTAGAGGTAAAAAGAATATGCTTTGGGAACCGTATTAATCGTAAGACAAATGTAAATTTGGGATAAATTAAGTGTGCTGATGATGAACATTCATCATTTTTTTTACATGATCTTGACTGGTACTCCATCTCTGTCTATACTCTGAATAGCCTCTATGCATACACACACCTTTATATAAAATGTCATGATAAACTGTTGATGTATTATTTACCTTCTTCTGTGGGAACGTACTAACATGTTTGTGCTAAGCCTTCCTTCTTTTCAAAGAGAGCTAATGTTATTGAAATTGAGGTTTGACAATTGTCTGAAATGTCGACCTCTCAAAGTCAGACTGGATATGAACTGTTGCAGAGTGCTTGTGTTTAAATGTTTGGCGGTTTGGTCGCTGTTGAGGAGGCTGCAAATGTCAAGGATACCAAATGAAAAGGACCCAGGTACTGAAGGGGAATGTACAGACAGAGTTTTTGTTAATGTCTCTGCAGCTTGTGAATGCTAATTAAAGCCCTGAAGTATGGAAACATATTGGTATTAAGCATCCAGTCCTGTTTGTCAGAATGGACAAAACTAAGTTGGCTAAAGTAACAGAAGTGATGCTGGTGCAGCAATTGTTTGTCTGAAAGTCTGTTCTTAAAACAAGAGGAAAAAAGTGATGACACAATTTTAACATGTTTCCAAATAAACTTGCATCAAGTTCTGGACTGTGAATTACAGTGCATAGCTGGTGTAGTTTTAACAGAACACGAGACATCGCAGCTGTCTGGTGTCTGATCTGCGTGAATAAATGGCCTGATAATTATGGGATCACACTTGAGAAGGCATCTTGATATTTAATAGAAGCTGACCTGCTCAAGTGGTATATTTAACTGCTCTGCTGGCTGGTGGTGCTGCAGGTTTAAGCTAGAAATTCACTGCAACCCGTGCTCCACTTGTGACAGCTTTTGTTTGTCCTCTCTCTCTCTCTCTCTTTTTCAGCCTCATTAGGGCTAATGTTTGCTTATTATTGCCTATAATACAAAGACAAAACACAAAGAGCACTTCAGGCCATAAACAACTCCGACGGTTGTTCTGTGCTGAAGGAAATACAGGAAAAAGTCAACATGAAGAGGGGTGTGGTTCAGGGTGAAACGGATCTGCTCCTGTTTGCCGTGTTTTTCTGGTTAAATGACACGTTTCCTCACACTTGATCATGAAACATATTTAAACTTCACTTTCAATCCACCGCAGTTTAAATTAAAGAAAAGGATTTCCTACATTTAGCTCAACATGGCGCTTTTTTTATTACTATATAAATCTAGTACCAGACACATGTGTGAATTTATTAGACAGCTAAAAGAGGCCCTAAAAACCACCAACACGCTGTCTGGCTCTGGAACCACACAGCTCCTTATAAAGGCCACACCTGCAGGCAAACAAGTGCCATCATGATGACTGATTGCAGGTGTGTCTGGAGAGTTTCCCTGTTCACAGTTCATCACGAACAAATGCAAGGTGTTTTTCCTGAGACTGACTCACCTTGTCAGGTTAAACAATCAAGTTACACACCATCGCTAAAATGATGACGTTAGTGTAAAGAAGGGGAGGACAAGCCAACAGAGAGTGCAGAAGTAGGAAAATGTTTGTGAAAATAAACAGTTAGACCAGGAAAAGTAGTTAAAGAATATATCCAGAAAGACTCTCTAAATAATGTATAGTTAATTATATGTTTTGTTCATATCAACATAAATAACTAATTCTACTTATACAAAAATGTTGAAAGGCGGGGGGGAAAAGTTAACCAATTTTGAAACTTGAGAGGATATTTCAAATGTTTCTTAACTAAAAGGAAAACAAATATATCGTCTTTGATACATAAGAAATTAAATATATATGCAATATAATTTATATTACTTAATTTTATCTTACTTTCTGGTTACAACAGAAAGTGATCAAATTACGTTTATCCACTTTCTTGTGATCAGTGGGAAAAGCGCCTGTGTCCTAATCATCTGCTAACCATTCCTCTCTTTGCTGGCTAATTTATGTTCCGTCAGATGATGCAACACAGCCAAAGGCTACGATAGCTTCCTCTGATGTGGATTCTGTGGCTCTTTGTTTACTCAGAGATGACTTCTATTGGTCAGCAACATGATATTTGCATGTCAAACTCGATGCGAAAGACGGATTTATCTCACACAACATGACTACAGCAATTCCATTGAAGTGAATTGATTTCAGTGTGAAATATCACCGTGTTAAAGCCGGTGTGACCGGACTTTAAGAGTTTGGATTGGGATATATTTTTCCTCATGCTTCAGCCAGAACATGTTGGTGATGTTCAGTTCTTCACCCCTCGCTCTCGTAAAAATACTTACATGTGCAACACACGGATGTAGTGATCCAGAAGTTCTTCCTGTTTTTACTGTTTTACAGTCCGTTTTACTGCTTCACATTGTTGCAGCTGCGTTTGCTCTGCTTGAGATCTTCTTGCCTGCAGCTTCTATAACAGAAACATGCCACCGCCTAACATTTCCGTTTCTGTTTATGGTTTGTTAATCTGTCTAAATTTTCTAAAGAAAAAACCCCCCGTTAAAACCGACTTGGCAGAACTGTTCAGTAAAATAAAGGTGAATATGCATCTCGTTGTGACCTTTTATGTGACCAGAAATATATCATATTATTATTATTATATTATTAGTATAAATTGTATAAATAAGTATAAATGGCTGCTCTGGACTTACACTACACTTGTTGCATAGCACCATTTCATTTCCAATATTTCTGATAGCTTTTTGAACTTTGTACTATTTTTCTATTTGGTTTCTTTGAGCTTCAGACGCTCCAAATAGGAGCAAATAATGAATCCCTACTTTCTGATCATACATCTTTGCAATTTTTTTTTTTTGCAATAACGTTTGAGCTAGTTTAAATCAAAAATGGTTATGTGTTGCTGTTTCATGAGCTAAAAATTACATTTTCCATTTTCTTTTTGTCATATGAGCTCTGGACATTGTCTGAGTAAGTAATTTTCCATGTCAGACTTGATATCACCATACACTGCATATAATCTTACCTGACGTGTTTTATCCAACTGCTCCTGCTGCTTTTATCAGCCAGGAAGCCAAAGAAGCACAACCCTCTATCTGCTCCTGTTACTTTGTTACTTTCTGTTACTTGACTTTCTCATTAGGTGCTTTCAAAGTCTTATATTTCAACAGTTTTACAACTAACTTTGACTTTCTTGACTTCAAAATGTTCTTTTAAAGTGACAAACATCATATGTATGTTTCATGGTGCAATTCAAACAGGATCAAAAATTATTTGTCTGACTAGCGTGCATATCTTTTCTGAAGTAAGGTCCTAAGGTGGTCCACCAGAAGGTGCAGAACTTCACCTCTCTATAACACCTAACCCAGAAGCTACGAATGTCTTTGGCATATGCACAATCTGAGCAATTCTGAATAGGCGCCATCCTCAGGTCTGGTATCCAAGTTTTATCCATGGACCGGAGAAGCTGTTTAGCTAGCTAATGTTAGCCAGTCAGCTACTCCAATACATAGAATGTACAGTATATAAGGTGTGGACGAAGCCACTGTGAGTCAGAAGTGATGTTCTCTCCATGATGGCCGCCTTTGATTGGTTAGTCACAAAGTAGTCCTGCACTAAAGTATACCCTCCTTTATCGTCTACTTTACTCTAAATCAGAATTTACTAGATGAACATCCTGCTGTACTGAAGAAGACTTGAAACTAACAACTGAGACCATAAACTCATTAGGACAGTGTTTACTGAGGTAACAAATCAAGTGAGAAGCAAGCTCATTTTCTCATAGACTTTTTGCAACCAGCACAATCGTCTCCTGCTGGCCATTAGAGAGAATGCAGGTTTAAGGCACTTTCAATATTGGTTTCACTTTTCAGACCTGGAAGATAAATCCACTTCTTCTATACAGTCTATGCTCCAGTAACACAATATGTAGCCAGCAGACTTGGATCATATTTTCTCTCTTTTTCTGTCTCTACTTTTCACACAATTTGTTTCAGCGTGTGCCCTGCATTTAGCTCCGCCAGCTTGTCGGCTATTCTTCCATAGACTCTGTCGTTTCGAGTCGCAGACTCAGAAGTCCTGCTGAATTTCTTCCTCGGCAAATACGCTCAAAAGAGCCTGGACCTCGACGTCTGTCCACTTCTCGTGGCTTCTCTTCTTTTGCTCCATTTTCCAAATGATCAAAACACAAACAGAGTGAAGCTTGTAGAAATGAAATAAACAAGTTTGCAGCCACGCTGGAACGGAAGTGTGGAACGCTGCAAGTGTGTTCCACCAATCAGCGTTCATCAGCACACAGCCCCGCCCCTCAAGACTTCCGGGTAATCTGAAAAGTTCCACCTCGCTACTAGGAACTTTTCGGAGGAAAGTTTGGGATTGAGGGAAAGTTTTTTCCCCCGGGTAATTTCAGTGGAAACGCGCCGAGGTTTTTCAAATGAGAAAAGTTCCTGCGATGGAAAAGGGACTCATCTTTCTCTGGCTGTGTTCGTAATTGCATACGAACAAACTGGCTACTACTGTTATGATCCTGTTGTCTCTTCCCTGTCTCCCCTGTCTCTCTCCCTGTTGTGTGTTTTGTCTCCCCCTGTCTGTCTCCGGAGCGGAGTCAGGAGGGTTACTCCCGGTCATCTGCCCACACACCTGCAATAATCACACACCTGTTTCCTAATCAGCAATCCAGCCACCTCCTCCTCCCCTGTCTTTATTAACTCAGTTCACTCATTCACTCACTGCCGGATTGTCAGTTTCCTTATGGTTACTTCAGGCTCCTTGTTACCAGATTCCCTATTGCTATTGCTTGTATTTGTTCCTTGTTTCTGCTCCGGTCCTGTCCCCCTCTCCAGCCTGCTTCCCCCTGGTCTCCACTCCGGCCCAGTTCCCTCATCTCCAGCTTGCTTCCCCCTGGTCTCCACTCCGGCCTGCCTTCCCCGGTTTCCTCCCCAGCCTGGTTGTGAATAAACGTACTTGTCTCATAACCTTCGTCCCTGTGTCTGTGTCTGCATTGTGGGTTCAGCCAGTTCCGTTCCGCCTAACAACTACACACTTATACTCCTACTCAATATGAGTATATAGACAGCATGCTATCTACTGAATGAGTGATTACTGATGTTGTTACTAGCAGACTGCTCACACTGAAGTATACACTATAACAATACGTCATCTTTGCATCACATGACTGTATCGATGACAACAACACTAGACAAAGCCAGTGGTGATGCCTCTTACCAGCATATGCCTCGCAGTCTGTCATTGGACAGTCTGAGGAGATTCAGTGCCTTTTGGGGTGGTTGAGTATTTCCAGTAAGCTCACTCAAAAACTCTTGCTGAGATGGTATACATCTGGGCATTTCTCGCATTTGTAAAATCCACATAGGCCTTTACTGTGCAGCTGGAATACACTGCACCCTCAACGGGGCATCACACTTGAATGCATGCAATTACGAACACAGCTGCACTCGCTCACTCCCATCATCCAGTTCACTTTCTCCTTTGGAGTCTGGCATATGGGAGAACGTTGAGGATTTTTAGCCACCCTTATGGGCTACATCGATGCAATGGGAGTTCAACTCTGCTCTGTAACAAATAGCAAGTAGCAAATGTTGGAACTCTTTTTTTAAATTTTTTTTTTGTTATTCATCTTCCCCAGAGGATGAATAACGATCCTCTGACTTTTCAAACAACATCATCAGGTCAAAATTTCAATTTAGCCATAGCGTGACTGTAAACTGAGTACAGCACTTAGTTCTGTGTTCGAGAGAATAGGATGACGACTGAGTGAAATTAAACCAAAACACATGAGAAAAACAAAATGGAGATAAGGTGAGGTGCACGGTGACAGGTAGTCAATGACGGGATTCTTGAGTCATGTTTGTTTTTATATCTCAACATTTTAATTATTCTTTTTTGGTTAGTTTCCAAGATTTTTCCATTTATTTTTCTGTTGACTTTTTGCCTTCAATATGTCTTGTAGATTAATGAATGAAAGAAATGTTTAACAAATAATGTCAATGATGAAAACTAACAATCTGTCTGACATGGCAGAGGCTGTAAGAGACCAAGGCTGGATATTCTCAGACGTTATGACCTCTGCCTCCTATACAAACATCAAAACACACACACACACACACACGCACACAAATAAAACCCACAAAATGCAGAGCATGCTCAGCTCACCCTCAGCTGGTGTTTGGTCTCCTACATTCCTTCCTTTTGTGAGCCATAGTTTGAGTTTCCCTCCTCCTCCTCCTCCTCTTCTGTTTGACATTCCTTCCTTTTATATGCCTTTGCTTTGTTAATTAGCCTGAATGTTTTTATTGCTTGGCTAATTAGCATAGCTTTACAGTGAGGTGACACATGGTTCTGTTTCCCATGCTACAATACAGTGCCAGTAACCAGTCTGGGGATCACGAGTGTGTGCCGTATAGTTGTATGGTGGCCCACAGACGTCTGCTCTCATGGTTTGATGGATGAGTAACTGTGGTCCATTAGTCATGCAGTGCCACTAAAAGGCACCACTCACAGGGCTGCACAGGTCAGGTACATACAGGCGGCCAATTATCACCAATGAAAAATGAAACTGCACTTAAATTTTTTTGTAAACGTCACTTTGGATGTATGGCAGGGCCTTGTTCTCTCTTTTTGTTGTTACTGCATTGTTTGCAGAACATTATTGTTTCATTAGAATTGAATATTACAACAAAATGTTTTCAATGCTAATTAGAACTTTAAATCATAAAGTGTTTCATATGTCAGTCTGACCTGACTGGTGTCTCCTCTAGTGTTTTAAGAAGCAGATGTAATATCTTGATTGTAAGAAACAGAAAGTTCTTGCTTTGTAAACATATTCCTGCTAGATACATGCCTACGCAGACAACGCTGAAGGCTGGTGGAGACTGTGACGAACCCCCCGGACCAATCAAACCTGGTTGCGTGTGACCTTTAAAATCTGTTGGAAAACCCAGCTCAGGGCTCCTCTGGCCAGAACCTCCCCCCAAGGTCTGTCACGAGCCCAGCGCTGCCTGAACCCCAGCGTTGTATTGCATTGTATTATTCCACCTGTGAACCTGAATTAAAGGCGCTTCTGAGACCCGACCGTCGGGCTGTCCATTAAAAGAATGCGGGTCCTTACATTATGTTAAGAGAATAGCAGAGAAAGCAAAAACTAAAAAAGAAATCCACAAACTCAAATACCTGACAAGAACTAAAAGATGCAGTGTAATAAAGATGTTCTTTTCTCTCCTATACTACTAATTTGTTTTGCCAATTATATTTTTTTGGGGGGGAAGCATAATTTCTGTCTAGATTATTTTTCCGGGCAAACATTTTTATAGTGTAGGAAGTACTGAATTTATGAGCTAGTTGTGGGGAGGTGATCAGGGATGTAATTAATAAAAAATGTGTCCCGTATTTACACTAATTTCCTAAAACAGCAGGACGCACACGTAGTTTTTAACAAACATTACACAACAGGAGGAAATAGTGCATTTGTTGGGGACCATTCTCAGGGGCGGATTAACAGACATTTGGTGTCCTGAGATTGACTCAAAATAAACTATAGAGTGTGTTCATGGTAATGAAGGAACATGTCATTCAGTGCAACAGTGTGTTTCCAATAGTTTTTACCTGACTTGTGTTTTTATAGTGAGCCCACTATGTTATTTGTAACTTAAAGCCCTTACATGTAGAATTTGAAAATGTCCAACCTTTGCACCTTCCAGTGTGAAAAAAAGAGACAATAGCAGTCCTACACATACAGTAGCCCACACGCTAGTTGACCTTAGCTTTCTAAGTTAAATTGGATCATAACAACTGTCTCCTGCTGTCAGCAAAGGCAGAAGGAAAATGTTAAATAGCTGTCAGGAGTGATGGCTTCAGTGAGCCAGATGACTGTCTGAATAAAATGTTCTTTCTGATTACCTCACTGCTCTGCTGTCAGGCTGCTCGTCAAGATGGGATCCAATGAGATGGATGGACCGCAGACTGAGGTCTCCCTCTCACCCTCATTTGAGGAAGGTTGAGTCTGTCATGAATACTTTAAAGATAATTGAAGGAGAAAAATGATTTATATGAAATTACTCATGCTCACACTTCTCTCTGCCTCCCTATAAATTCTTAAATGGCATACAGAAAATAAGCATATTTCAATACATTTTTAAAAGCAGCTAAATAAACACTTAAATCAAACTCGAAATGAATTTGGCTAGGTCTGGTGGTCATAAGTTGAATCGGGAGGGGAGTGGGGTGTACAGATGTTGCTACGCCTTGATTCTCACAGTGCTGGAATGTTTTGGAATGTTTACTCTGGCTCCTGCTGTCTGAAGACACATCCACGTCCTCCATGTCAGAGGAAAGTGTACTTAATATCTAAAACAATGCCGTTTCTCTTTCTCAGATGAGTCTCAGCAGTCCACCATGGTGGCAAAATGTTCTCATCTGCTGTTTCCATACTGTGCCTGTCAAACCTCCGGTCTATAATCCAAACTCACACAGGAGAGTGAAAGTGAATATTTTTCTTGGCTTCTAATGTGTCAGGGAGAAAATTAGCCATGTGTTAGAATAACAGCACGTGTCAAAGTCCTGCAGTAATGTACTGGGGTGCTCCTCCGGTGGAGACAGCGTTTGGAAACACATTGTCAACCCTCTGGCTGTTAGTTAGTGTATAGCCAGGGTCAGAGTTCAACCATTTCCTCAAAGCAATACTTCCTCCTGCTGAACAGAGACCCCCCCTCTCCAGCTACCTGCCTGCCTGAGATTTACATGGGAAAAACATCTGAGGAAGAAGGTACTCTGATCCTTTTAGCTACAAGTGAAAGTATCTGAGCCTCAGTTTAAGAATATTTCATTACACTAAGCATTCTGCATTTAAATTTTAATCTGAAATAAAGCTGCAAGCAGCGTTGGAGGGCCCTCGCACCTTCGCGCACGTCGGGGTGTGCGGCGGCTTTGTCCTGTTGCTGGACTCTGACCCTTCCACGCGGCTCAGACACTTTCTGTGTCACCGATGTGGCGCTAGAGAACAGCCAGTAATCACATTCTATATTCCAGTATATGAAGTGTTGACTACACTGTGAAAATTTCATGCAAATGAAATGATTATTGGCACGGAGGTCTTACTTCCTGTTTCCACCAGGTGGCGCAATGAGTGTAGTTCAGAATGAGTCTGTAGACGTCTTCAGACTGGGACTGTGTTCAGACTGTTAGGACCTTGGACAGTCAAGTTACAGCACAAATTTCCATTTCTTCAACCAACTTCAAGCCCTTATACTTTTAGCTAGAAACCCCATGCAAGCTTTAAGACGTTCACCATCTTGTCCTCTTTCAGTCCATCATTCGTCAACCTCCTTTGTGCCATTCACCCTTTCATCACGGTTGCCTTTTGAAAATGAAAAGTTTTTCCCTCCTTTTTCACATTTTCAAACATGTCAAGTTTGGTGCTGATTGGATCATGTACAGTCAAATTATTAACAACTTCCTGTTTCATGGCGAGACACTGAAGTTTGACAGCTCACCACGCCCAAACCGTTAAAGTTTTGTAGAGACCTTTAATAACTTTTCATCGTTGATGCCTTTTCTACCAGCTGACCAAGTTTGAAGTCGATCGCTTCAACCCCCTCGGACTAGTTCGTCCTGTTGGGTTTAGGTCATTGCTCCAAGAGACTTTTTTGAGGAGATACATGAACCCACCGAATTTCGTACATGTACATAAAACGCAGTTCCTGGGCTGAGTTTAGGAGGCGCTATAGAGCCATTTTGCCACGCCCATTTGCGAAACCTATAAAATACGTAATTTTTCACCATGACTGATGCATGTGCAAAGTTTCGTGAGTTTCCATGCATATTCAGGCCCCCAAAAATGCAATTCATTTGGGAGAAAAACAAGAACGACAAGAAGAAGAATTCCTTGCATTTCAACTATGTTTTCGACCCCTTGGTCGAGTTCGACCCCTTGGTGCTCGATCCCCATGGGGTCCTCACACCTCTTGGTGCTTGTGCCCCTGATATTTTCTTACCCCCCTGACATTTTCTTGCATCCTCAATTTCAATAGGGTCCTCGCATCGCTTGGTGCTCGGGCCCTAACAAGTAGGTTTTTGCAGTAAAATGTAGTCAAAGTCGATGTAATTCTTTAAAATTAGTGAACACTGAAAGAGTGTTCACTAATTTTAAAGAATTACTGATACATTCACATCCACATTAATATAGGTAGAGACTTGCTATATGATTTAAACTTTTCTGCTTGATTTCAAATCAGGTGTAGAGGGAAAGATGGGGAAAATGAAGGTAGGAAGGAGGGATGGAAAAGGATTAAAAAAAAAAATAAGAAGAGAAAAGAAGGACAAGGGATGGAAGGAAGGGAAGCATGAGAGAAAGAATGCAAGAAGAAAAGCAAGGAAAGAGGGAAAGGTGGATGAGGGGGGGGAGTCAGGTGGAAAACACAGTCTCGTAAAGGTTCAGAAACATTCAACTCCTCTTGGAAAATGTCAAACCTTTTTTTTTAACTGCAAAATTATCTCAGGTTGAATGTAAAGAAAAATGCAGGTCTAAGTGTCTGTACATAACATGAGCAAGAGTATTTAGCTACTTCTCTGATTCTGATCACGACTGTTGTTTTCTAAAATAATTGATTTTGTTATTTCCATTCTAATTTACATGTAATGTTGTGGAACAAAATGTTTATGGTCTCTGCAGCCCAATGACTGACCATCTTGTCTCAGCTCCAGAAACGGTAAATTACTGGAGTAAATCACCGAGCCATGTGGATTTCCTCCGTCCAACATGTGTTGCTGTGAAAGATCCCAGTGATATCTCACTCTGATGCAGCTGCCGCAGTTCAACACCAGCTCCGAAAAAACACAACCGTGGTAAAGGTCGTGGTTTATTGTGAGTGAAATAGTGAATTCATCCCTTTTTAAATTGCATCCCCATTCTTTATTCCCATGTACACAAGAGGGAAATCAATGATCTGTGAAGTTGTTGAAAGGTGAAATGTTGGGAAAGGAAGTGGTGCTGAATCAGGGGAGTTCTATAAAAATCACATTTTTAGTCGTGATACCCAGAAAACTGTTTTCTTAACAGTCCATTACAGTTGAGCGTCTAGTTGTGTGTTTTGCAGTCGGGGCTCTATGCGTTTATATGCAGAAAGCAGCGTCATGTGTTGTGATGAGGATCCTCTTTCACAACAGTGAACATGTGCTGAGTGGCAAAAAGTAACTTAGTACATTTACTCAAGCACTGTGCTTAACCGTTTATAGGACACTGATTGAAATACTTAGAAATTCAAAATGTCAACCCTAGACCATTACTGGTGGTCATTACAAGACTTTTTCAAAGTTTTTCAAAAACTTTTTAAATTTTATGGTGAGAATCAAGGTCAATGAAGTTACCATATATGGTTTCTTGCTGGTCCGCCATGTAGCCTGATTGTTGCTGATTGGCTTGGAGAAATCCTGTAGTTCTACTGCCTCATGGTGAGGCAAGGGGAGGGCATTTTGAACTCCCACTTAAGTTACCAAATATGGTCCCTTGGCCCAACTGCAAGATGAATGCATCAATAATTAGCATACAGTGATATGAAATAATTATTGTGCACATACTTTCGCACAATTACATTTAATAATGCAGGACTTCGCAGGACTATACACATGCTTTTACTTCTTCCACCGCTGTGTGCTGAAACGCATATGTGTCACCATGGTTACCAAATGATCTTGCATGAACACATTGTCTCCACAGCTTGCTTCCTTGACTTCACTGAGTTTCCATTCTCCATTTCTTAGAGGTTTAGATTTTGAATTCATGATAAAGTCATACATCCAGCATGCTTTTCCATCGGATTTTGAGTTTTCACAATAACCCAAACTGGCAAAATGCACCGGGGTTCCTTTCTTCAGTCATTCGTAACAGTCATTTGCAGTACAGCACATCCTCTTGAAATGGATGAAAGACGGTTTTTCTCTCCAAAAGTGCTGAATCAAGACACCATTATATTTCTTCCAGAACAGAGCTGCTAATGGAAAACAGTTGCGTATGAATGTGATTTGCTGGAGACGCTCACTGTTGGTATTTTGACCTCTGGTTGTTGGTCTGGATTACAGACCTCTGTACAGACAGATAATTGATATGTTCATTGAGGTAGGAGGGACTCCCACCACCAGCATCAGAGACTCACCGCCAGATTTGGTGTCAGTCTCGGGTTGCTTTTATCCGGCCACACAGAACAGAGGCAGTGTGTATGAAAGCAGGTCTCCTGAGCAGTATCAAAGATGCTGCTGGCTCTCTGTCAAGACAGAGACGTAATGAGATCTTAGCTGTTCTGAGTCGGCCCCTGAGAGTTTCCCCCGCCAAACGTTCAGGGCCAGCCGCAGGTCGAGCCTCTCCTTGTGATTTATGTTCTTCTTTATCAAACATAATGAGTGTTCTCACAATTAGCTGGAGACACGCTATCAGAGTCCAGCTCTGTGTCAGCGCTGACCCTCGCACACACAGCTGCCTCTTAACGATGGCCGGGGTGAACTTAAAGTTTCTGTTTTAATGGGCGGAAATCGCAGCTTCGCCCACTGCGGGCCGCGGCTCGTTACGCCGCCTCATGAGAACAGCTCTCACCTCGTCACTGCAGACCGTCGGCTTGGTTCTTTCCATCCGCATCCTGCAGCGACCTTTGAGGTTTTTAGTGGGCTAGTAAATCGCCTTTCTCGGTACCTGCTCACTGCTTGTAGGTGTCAATTACGGTGATTAGAATAAAGTGGGTGACATGTTACAGGTGTCCTGTGTCAGTCTGAATCATAAAATAGCAACAGAGTGGGAAAAAAAAGTGTGAAAGAGGTGTTGTGACCTCCATCATTGTCATTATCTACATTCACTGACTAATATACTAACAAAAGGGCATTTTTTATACATCATTCTGATGTGTGCTCTACACGTGTTAAACAACTGAGAAATGTGTTGTAGCCCTACAATATTGTTGGCAGTGGTGGAAAATTACTTCGTACATTAATTCAAGTACTGTGCTTGAGTAAAAATATGAGGTACTTGTACTTCACTTGAGTATTTCTATTATCTGCTCCCTCATACACTACGATTCCGCTACTCCACTGTAACTTTATTTACTGGTTACTCTCCAAGTTCAGATTAATAATGCGAAATATAATCAACAAATACATTAAGGTTATAATGATCCCAGGGGGGAATTCACAAGCAAGAAGTATACAGCATAATATAGGAAATTAAAATATAAATTAAAATTAGCCCCACATTTATCAGCTGCAGTATTAACCTGATGTAAATATCACAATCTAATATTTTCATAGACGGAACTTTGGACTATGTTTTTGCTCAGAAGTAGGACAGTGAATTTTGTATCCTATTGCTTACTTTGAAATTGCTTTAAGAAGGTTTCTAATAATCCATGTTTTAGTCTGCTGATATGTAGATAGAGACAAATGTCGGCCAATATAGTATTGTATAGTGGTACAAAAGTAACATATATGTTATATTTTTGTAACCTTCAGATCAATTCTTGAATGAAATATTTCTAGATAAGAATATTGATTTGACTATTTATGGAATTCTTCAAACAAAACTGGTGTAACTGTAAATAGACACGGTCTCCATAGTTGCTCCAGAGGAGCAGAAACAAAGACAATGTTTGATTTTACTCCAGTCAGAATAAACAAGCACGGATGTCACCTTTCATTTTAATAACGTTCCTAAATTATAGATTGATCACCATGTTTTTTTACGGTCACAAATAGCGAGAGTGTTCGTTTTAATCACCCTTGTTTCTTATCTTTATGTAAAACATTATTTATCAAAAATCAATCTCAGTAATAATTCAGCATAATAATGTCCTCATTTCAAACCAAATCACTGGCGGCAGAAATTAAACATTAATGTTACAAAATAAAGATCAAAAACTCAATCTAAATACCACAGCAGATGAAAAAATAATGATGTGTTTGAATTCACTGCACAAAGAAATCCAATTCGTGTTTACTGCCTAATGGGAAACCTGATGTTGAACGACACCACCTACTCCTGCGATATGCTGGAAAATAATTCAGAAGCCTGTAATGAGAACTTGTAGTTAGAGCCACATTGGGGCAGGTTTTCCCTTCTTAATACTCTGGATACAAGCTGGTTTATTGGTTCAGGGATGTCTTTACAGAGCGGCTTGTCCTGCTTCATCTTCCTTTGTAGATGTAGTATGAGCTTTTCATACTATACCACCATAAAAGTAATAATAAGGTGGTGGAGTATCCCACACAATGCAATAAATGCATAATTGCTCTGTTTAAACCATGATTATGTATATGAGATTTTTTATTTAGTTAAATGAAAATGACCCTGTTTATTGTGCTCTGCTCTCTGTTAGCCTGCCATCATCTATTGTTTCCTCTGAGCTAATTAATATCTCCGTGCCTCAGGCTCCCAGCATGCATCACTGCATGCTGCCCACAGAGCCAGACTTCCTGGCAAATTGGGACTACACCAGGACGCGCACACACACAAACACACACACACACAGTTGTTAAAGACAGACGTTTCCCTGTGAGGACTCTCCCGGTCTGCCAAGAGCTGTGGACATCAAATAGAGAGGAGGGGGTGTTAATATTTCACATTGATGTCTGAGGTTCAGATGCCCCATTTGTCATCACACACAGCTGTTTGCTCCTCAACACAGATCCTCCCTAAAAGAAACTAATATCATGGAAAATTGCATTGAATGAATTAATGAATTTTAGGTTTCAACTATTTTTGAACTGTTTGCAGTGGGGTGTAAATCTGCGGCCCATCCAGCGCACTAGATTTTCATTAGATTAGCTGTAGATATTCATGGTTCCCTGATGGTCTCAGTGACATCCTTCAACCGTCATCACCCCAAACCTTTTTCCCAAGAAATACAAAATTGTAATGTTCCCCTGAGGATGAACCTGACATTTCCTCTAGCGCCACCATCCGGGTAAAATGTTCAACAATGCACTCAGTTAATATCACACAGAATGACCCCTTTTTATCTAACAACCTCCGTGAACTTTCCTCTGTTACTGCCCAATAAACTTGAAAGAGTAAGTTAAAACTAAATCCAGTTTTATTATATATGTGCCGTCACTTTATTGTACTTTGAATGGATTTCAGATTTCTTTTCACAAACAACTATGTATGTTTGCATCATATAATCTTGAATGTATTAGTAATATTTCTCTTTTTTGTGTCTTCAATTGTTCTTTTTTGAAATAGCTTTTATTCTGCTTTTTTGGGGGAGGTTATTGAATATACAGTGAAGTCAAAACAACTCCTCACTGTAAAACTTTCAAACAGTTCTTATAAAAGCTAATCATATACATGTGCAGCACCACTAACATGCCCTGATAGTGCCCTGATCAAATGGTGTTGTTCTTAAGAATTCAGTGTTGGCTGATTTCGCGGGGCGCACTCATCCAGCGTGCTGCTTCTAGGTCACAATTACAACAGAAGAGCAACTGGTGTGTTTGCTTCCAGTGCAGCCGGTCAAAAAATAGTTTCCCTCACAAAAATAGAGACAGTAGTCTTTTTCCAAAAAAAAAAAAAAAGACTACTCTCTACTATCAGACTGCTGATAGTAGAGAGATGACAAAGAACGATGGAAGGGGAAGATAGGGAGTGACATTTAACAACAGTTCCCAGCTGCACTCGAACTCAAGTTGTTGTTGTCAGTGGTCTGCACCATAACTTCCTGGACGCCTTGAGCACCCGGCTGTCAAAACGAACGCACAAAATTGTATCTTTTTGACACACTTTTGATGAACGATTGCGGTTAACACCACTATAGCCTCAGTGACAAATGCATTGTGTTTCCTGTGGCTGTTTCACGATAGAAGCCACCCAGGGTTTTACCAGCTTAACACTTTAAATGGTGAGCAGCAGCGGCAGGAAATATTCGCATTGCATTAGTAGTAACTTGATACCGCTTTGACACCGCAAAGGCAATAGTAAGAGAATGAACATTATGAGTCTGACATTAATGCAATAAAAATCAGAAGCAGTAACTGTGTATCACATGCATGCATCATTTCCTGTGAATTGGTAGGTAGGCAGTACAGTGTGGGAATAGTGGACCCTACCATTACAGGATGTGAATACATTGAATGGTAATTACTGAAAAAAACCAACGGTATCATAATAGTATCATAAACTGTATCATAAACAGCGTTTGATTTTGTGAAATCTTAAGAATTATAACTGTAATCTGAACATCAAGCATGTCGGTATCAGCTAGCTGCTTAGCTAAGACAGTTATAAGACAGTTACAGTCATGAGTCCTTAAAAAAGTTCGGGTTCAAGGGACTAATATTTTTCCTATAAATGTTGAATGTTACACAGCAATAAAAATGCAACCATAAAAAGGGCCTTGGGAAGCCTGCTTCTTAGTTTTTCTCTTATGAATCTCCTGAAAAGTAATACTCGGTGCATTCAGGGTCGATATGAGCAACATTACATTACATGGATCCATATAATGTCTGTTCTGGCTTTCATGTGGGGACTTTCTGTGTCCTCCTGTGACTCACTGCCTCCTCTATCTCATATTTCCTCAGTTTCCAGGCCCGCATTACCCACAGTGCAGAAACTGCTCTTTATGGATCAGCCCAAGCTTAACCAGAGCCATCAATTATAGGACAGTGAGACACGGCCGATATTTGGTCATAACTCAGTGATCCGGCCACGCAAGCAGCAAACTCCTCCTGCAGCATTTAGCCAGCTAATAATGATTTAATGGACGGGCTTTGACAAAGATAAACAGTAACCTCATTCTTGACAAGAGAAGCTACTAATTACATCATAGGGTACAGGCAGAGAGGCAGTCTGTCTCTACATGAGCAAATAGCCGGGTGCATATGTCTTCCATATGGAGGGCCGAGCCCCCGGGCTGAAGCTCTGCCCCTGGAAACAAGACGACAGCAAACCGCAAGAACGAGAACTTCCCAGGGAGACGTGTTTGAGCCGACTTTGATCATTATGAGCAGGAGAAAAAACATACGTCCCGGCTGATGATCAACAAACTCATCATAATGAGCTCTGATTTCATTTATGATCATCAAAGGCAGCTCATCACAGCACGCCCATTGTGCACTTGACAATAATCTCAATGTCGCTGCAAAAAGGCACAGACAAAACATGCCAAGTTTCATTATTTAGAATCTCTTCCTCACTCTTTTTTAAATGAAGCATTTCAAATTCGTAGCAGGAGGAAGCGCTTTGGTGTTAAGTGTAGATATTTGGAATAATTTTACTCCAGAAATTTGATGATTAGGCTCCTGGAATGATGACTGTGTTATGTAGTTTGTTGTCTCTGGATAAGTAATCGATTCCATCTCTTAATGCCCCGAGAGAAATCATTTTAATTTTCACAGATGATAATGATGCAGTTAGTGAAGTGCAGCTTGAATGTCGATCACACAGCTCATCATTCTCTGCTTCTCTTCGCTTTTTTCTTTAAATCTGAGTTTCCCAAGCTGGGGGTAGAGGCCCCCAAAAGGGTCGCAAGATGAAAAGGGGGTCCTGGAATACTTTTAAAGAAATAAGAAGGGGGAAGAAAAACTTTCTTAAAAACACAAAATTTATTTTTCTCTCATCTTTGCTGTTTTGTGAAACATTAGACAGACCTGTGCAACAGGTGAAATGAAACAATCTGTTCTGTTGTAGCAGATAATCTAATAGAAAGCTAATGCGACGCTATAGTTGATCTTAAAACTCTAACCATAGTGTTGTTGTGTTTCAGTCAGTTGAGAATATTACACAATCAACCACTTTTTTGTCTCTGTGGCCATAATACGATACATGATACAATAAAACTGTATAAATGTTGGAGAAAGAGCCTCATTTGATTTAATTTCCTCTTTGCGCCATGCAGACCTAAAGCCAAGGGTGAGCACATGAACTTCAGCGCTGTGGTTTTGGAGCTCCACTTGGTCATTTTCTCTTCTCATTTGCCTGGTCTGTAATGTCTTTTGACATTCATACCACCCATACTGAGGTATTCTTTGAGCAAAGAGCATAATGTAGCCTCAGAGACATTCAATGTAATGGCTGAACTATTACTTGATAGTATTTTATGTTTGTACTAACTTTGTAAATACGTACTTTAACACAGTTTGTTACTTGTTTTTACTATTTTGTGAATTGTTTTGTGTGTGTGTGTGTGTGTGTGCACTGGCAGATTTCAGGGACAAATTTGATCCTAATTCAGGCTCAGATTTGTTCCCTCAAATTATCATCAGCTTCTTTTAATTAGTAATTTGTGCACAGAAATATTTATTTATTTATTAATATTTTGCTCTGAGATTCTTTTTAATTCATTTTATAAATGTTACTTTGCCTTTTGTGATCTCTGTGTTGGGAAATGTGTTTTTCCTGATTGGTAAGAATATATATATATATATTCGAGAAGATATTTTTGTTAGTTTGTGTAATGTTTTATTTTTGTAGTTGTGGAGTAAATGTGTTCTTCCTTTCTTGTTCTGTTTTGTGAACTGTTGTTTATCCGGTCTTTCTGATTTCTTACTTTTTATCTTTCATGTGAAATGTTTTACTTTGCACCATAAATATTTGAGTTAATAATTAGTTTAGTTTAGTTAAGTCTGATTATTTTAAGTCACTGATTAAATTAACAGCACAGAGAAGTCGGTGGCTCACAACCTTTTACCCAAAATGTATCACTGTTCAAACGGCCCCATAGAGACTCATTCCTAACAAATGACCTATGTATTGTCAATGTGGCCAATGCAGTCAACAAATTGACTGGTCTTAGTCATAATTACTCATTTCTACTCAAGACAAAATACGGTGAGTGGAGCCCGGTCTCTGCTGGCTGCTGTGCCTTTGCTCACATTCCTGGTTAATCCCGTCATGTTGCAGTGTTTGCCTAACTAACATGATTTAGTCCATGTGCACTGTGCCAGAGCCCTTACGCCGCGCCGCAGGAGCCTGAGTGGCATATTAAGTTATAAACGGACCAACACATGGAATTTGACATTTTCAATTTCTTGCCCTTGTGCTTCCCTGGAAGTCATCCCAGACAGTGATGTCTTTCAGCAGGATTACCAAAAAAACAAGACCAAAAACACCCTCAGAAACAAGAGAGGAGGCCTGTGCAGGCGAATCAGACTTGCTCCATTAAAAAGGTGCAGAAGGGTATTTATTACAGCTTTAAGCAGCCAGTGGAAAAAAGAAGAGACAGGGATGTAGGGGATAACACTTTTTGAAATATTACTCTAAGTGGAATTAATTCCTGCCTGCTGAGTGCCTGGACATCCCAGGTGTTACTGTGAAAATACCATCTGGCTCATTAATTGGAAGTTATTCCAGACGATTACTGATACCCCCGAGGACCACAGTCCACTTTCTCTGCACGCATATTGAATTTCATAAATAAGACACCACCACGCCTCACCCCTGGGAGCGGCTCAACAGGGTTTTTATGGGTGAACATTGATTATCAACAGTTCAAGGTAGTTTATGCACATTGAGCTGAATTCACAGGTGGAGGCGAAAATGAAACCTCTGAGTGAAAATATAAAAGAGAAACAAATTGATGCTTTTGGAGGGTCCAGGCAGTGTAAAACTATTATTTTAATTAAGTTTACATCCTCAAAGGTCCTTCTTCTTTCACTGGAAATGAGTTTTTCTGCAACATAAAACTGGGCAACAGAAATGCTATCCATATGCAGATATAATTAGATGCAGTAAGAGAATATGAATACTAAGTCACTAAATCAAGTCATATAAGTACAGACTCAATGGTATTATGGTTTGTACTTTGTATGGATGGCAAATCTTTTTTTTTTATATAATCAACAGAAATAATATACAATGTGTGCCTGTATGTGTGCTTACTTGAGACAACATAACAAGCTGTAAATTCAACATTGATTTATTGTCCAGTTATAAAGGAGTAAAAATATCAGGGTCTTTAGATGCTACATGCTCCATGATGTTTACCAACCTGTCACTTACTTTTCCTGTGCTGTCTGGTGTTGAGCCAGCATTATTCAGTGGATTTTTCACTGACAACAGCTGCTTCTGGAAATGAGGTTGATGAGAGTAGTCAGAGCCCATGATTTCTAAACCTCTCAGCACTATCCCTTTTTCATTCTGTTCTTTTGCTTTATTGTTTTGTTTTATTGTTTTATTACTCGCCATTTACTCTCAAGACTTCTATCTACCAGGGGGTATCATTAATGTCAGTGTTGTCAACATTCCAGTCGATCCAATGTGCTTGCAGTCTACCCACTCATTTTGAAAACTTGTGCCCATTGATTAGAGAGTCTTGCCCTCGCCCCCTGATACACATGCAGGGCAGCAGTTCTCAGCACCCCTAACCCCATCATTTAACTGTGACCCCTATTTAACCAGGAAACAGACTCACACTGTTATGTTTTTCCTTAGTTCACAAATTGGCGCCACATCTTTCTTCTTTTTGCAGACAAAGATTCTGTTACTATTTGTTTGTTTTCTTCCTGCTATCTTCCACAAAAGTATCAGGGTCTCTGTGTCCAATTTAGGCTTTAGTTCAACTTCTGTGATTTGAAAACCTGCAGAGTCTGATAAAGATTTGACTAATGTGGCTCCTCGCTTGCCTCAAGGCAGTTCCTCCTTACATCTTGGCCCCTTCCAATGGGGATGTGAGAGTTCAGTGGGTGAGATGCGAGGATTAATGAATTGCATTCACCAAATCAAACATCCTTGTTCACACCTGTGTTATTTTGAGGGATAAATTAAGTAACAATTTTACAGCTTACCTGATGCTACAATACCACTTATAGATCTATTCCAGCATCAGGGCGTCATAGAAGGTGAATGACAGGTGACTAGTAAGATTCAAAGTCAGTATCGCTGCACACGTTTGACAAACAGTAAATCGAATTTCACAGATTGTTTAACAACAAGACAGTGTACTTCCTGCAGACTTACTTACAATTACAGTCTCCATCCTGTGGCATTCAGAGGATGAGGACCTGAAGGATGAGTGACATCGGTTAACGTTAGCTTGTTAACGTGTTGCAACACTACGTCCCTGTTGCTGTGGTTACTCATTTAATAAAGCCAGTGCATTAATTTTGGTGAACAGACTCATCAGCTGAACTACTTCGTCAGAATCGAGTATTCACCCAGACCACAGTATATGACACGATGTGATAGTTCCTCTGCAAGCCTCCACACACCTCACATGTCTCAGGAGAGGATTTAACAGGATTGGAACATTCTCAGTGATGGAGAGCTTTGGCTGATTTCCAGGTCATGGGCTGAAGGATGGAGGACCTGTAGTAAGAGGAATTACTGGAAAGCACCCACGGTGTCACAACCACATCCTTCCACCTGCAGGTGCCTCTGTCCAACCAGGAGGAGTTACTATTGTAGCATCAAAGAATGACATGATCCCTCACTGGCTTCCTAACGACACACACAGTGAATTGTGTTGATTGTTCTATGACAATTTCTCTAAAATCTGTAATTTTAGAGAAATTAAATTCTGTAATTTCTATCTACTTTTTGATTTCTTTGGCTCCCATCAAGATGCAGAGATGTCGGAAAACCCCCAAGGTCAATGTTTTTAAAAATTGTACCACAATATTTGCTGGGAAAAGGACAACATCTGTTTTCACATTGGTTGATCTGCGTGATTTCCAAAAATATGTTGTTTTTCAAAGCTCACAAGGAACCTGAAGACAAATATCTGGGGTCTACTTTTAGCATCACTCAGAGGAAATGGTCAATAGAGGCAGGTCATAGATAAAGTCTCACTTCCCCCCACAGTTTAACTTTAGCTTTTCGGAGCCTCATTTGGGAGTGAGCGATAGAAACTGTCTGTTGGAGTGTTTCATGGATAATCGATGCGATCACCCCGAAAACAACCAATCAATCGTCCAGATCCCTGCATCATCCGCTCCATCCACCACCATGAGTGATGGTGACACCTGTAATTGGATTCAGTCCGTGAAACAACAGAACAGAGGAACGGTCCGGAAAAAATGAGACAATTATACACAACGGTAATGCGCTGCGCAGCGGATTTAGACAAACTCATATTTATTCTGAGAGGAGAAGTGAAGCAGAAGGCACGGCGGGCGCTCTTCAGAGGTGTTTTATTGAATTTGTCAGGCTGTTTCCTTCTCTGCGGCCCAATCCTTTCCTCTATCTGTTCTATCCATCACACACACACACAAACAAACTCAAAATGATGGGTTTCTCCCTGCACCTCAGGCCTCGGTCGACCCCTGCACCAGATTAAATCTGACACTCATGACCGACTCTGACAGGGGGAGAAAATACTGCGGGTGAGGAGGGGTAAGGCGGGAAGTAAGGATGGTAGGAGTTGAAGGGGGTGGACAATATGGGGGAGGGGTAAAACGGTAAGTTTGGAGTGACAGACTAATTAGGGCTTTCCTGCGTGAAGCTTTATTTTCATATTTACTCCAGAGTACCATAAGGCCAAACAACCCTCTGACCGGACCAGCTTGGGTTACATAGTGCACGCGCACACACACACACACACACACACACACACACAGTGAAAACTACAGCTGTTGCACAGAGCTGGCAAAAGCTGGCAAAGATAAGATTGACGCTTGTCTGAAAACTAAGAGAAGAAACTTGATATCATCAAACTGGCAAAGAATAGCTCCCTCTGCTGGTTGAGAGAACAACAAGCACATTTTCACTGAGGAATCAAACATTGGCACACATTTTCTTTACTGTACCTACCGTATAACTTTATTTTATATTTCTCATTACCAGTGTATTTACAACGCTTAATACAATATCATTGTATTGTATTGTATAAGTCTCGGTTAGAAACTTGTTATCTGATTCTAAAGTTAACCAAAGAAGACTGTGGGGTGAGCTGTGACACAGTATACAGTTGGTTGAACAATGAATTATTTTCATAAAAACAGTAATAATGTCACTTTATTCTTATTATTATTTTGCACTTATATATTGCAAATATAGTATTTAAAATTCCCATCTAAGCTACATGATACTCATATAATTGTCTATATTTTTAACATACTTCATCCTTTTTATGACTCATCATAAAAAGGATGAAGTATGTTAGAAATATAGACATATAATATAATAATATTTAAGACAGACTGCTTTGTATCAGATACTCATTAAAAGTCATAACACCACACTCACAAGCACTAAATAGCTAAATCTAAGAAGTTTATTCTTAGAATTTATTCTAGAATTATTCGTTAATAAGTCGTTATTCTATAGCTTCTAAATAAAATGCTCAGACCAGCAGGTACAAAGCTGGGCAGGTTATCATGTAGAAAAGTTTGGATGAATCTCCTTTCAGAATAGTAAGTCACTGCTTCTTTACATTACCACTGTGCTAAATATACTTATTCCCATGCACTCAGTACAATAATTAGAGTCGACTTAATTCTAATTAATAATTTGTGCCCTCACATTCCTTAATTCATCCTCTGAAAATTGAGGCTGATTAACAGTGTAAGCACCATCATTCCATTTGTTGTTGATGCTTCAACACTATATACGATACATGAATATTCATCAGGGTTTAGCTGTTAAGAGACAAGGTCGTTGTTGTTGTTATATTTTAAAACAGATTGCAAATATATAGTTTCATTTGTAAATAACGGCTCAGCAATATCCTAAAACAATTGAGCGCTGTATTTTTGTGCATTTTTTTTTTTTACAGGACTACTTGTGGCAGATTAATACATACTTGGCGCTGCAGATATTCCTGCAGTTTGTTCAACTCAGCTTCAAGCACAACAAACTCTTATTTTGACAGTACCAATAATTCACTGAACAATTAATCAAATATATATTGTTTTTGATAGAAAGCTCATGTCACAGCACTCCCAGGTAAAGCTTTACCAGGGAGGAACCAAGACATTTTTTTCCACTCAGATTTCTCTTTCCATATACTTCTTAACATGGACACAAAAACATACTGGCAATATTTTACTGTGTAGGCCGAAGCACATGGAGCAAAACACATGGAGCAAAACAACATGTATCAGGCAAGACAATACATCACTCTCTAAAATGCTTTTTGCATGTAACATTACATACATGCATGTGTGTCATGCAGTGAGGCTGCAGCTGCAGAGGAAACACTGGTTAGTGACCAACAGTGTGGGGCTCAGTGCCGTCTGAGAGGTGGAATGAGATGAGGTCATTTGAATAGTATATCACTTTAAAAAGAAAAAAAAATCCCCTGAGAAACCACACGAAAGGGCACAAGCACGTGAAGGTGGTATCACTGTGAAAGATTGAATGTACAACATGTTACTTTACCATGAATCATGATACATCCATTTCCTGTGTTGTAGTTTGTGAGTGATCTCTCCCTGAGGATAATTACAGCCTCTACAGTTTAGCTTTTCTCCAGTGATTTCCTGCCCCATGAAATTAGGCCTTGCTGAGTCCATTTATCATTCCATTACCACAGTCCTGTTCTCTAAATATAGATCCAGGCCTGGAGGAAGTGGAAAACGAGAGCCAATGGTGCCAACAACAACAACACCAGCATCAGTCACCGACGCTTGATTACAGCATTTTAGATAACCTGCATCTTTACAAACAAACTATATCGACCTGTGCCTTAACTATGGTGTGATGGATCATGCTGAGCTTAAAACTTAATAAAGAGCCATCCTAAAAGGCTATTTCATCTAATATTGTGTCCAAAAGTGCATTAATTATTTAGTAATTGATAAACTATTGATCTATGATCTATGTATCCCGCTGGGTCTTTTTGGAAGCCCTGTTTTCCAGCTTTATGGACGTAGCTGGTTATTGAACGTGCACCATGATGCAGAGAAGAAAAAAGACTAAGACTAGGTCTTTAAAATCAAAAGAGTTCTTACTCTGATGAAATCTGGCCATTTAATATTGATATTTTATATGCAAGCTATTGGAAGCTTATGCCAATGAGTGAGGGGATCACCAAAATCCTCTACAGACCATGAGCGTATCTAAAAAAACTGATGGCCGAAATGTTTGTTAAGGGGAAGTTTTAGCATTAATGTGTTTAGCGACTTTTTTATGGAAATTTGGATTTTTCTCAATTGCACAAGTGGAAAACTTAGTGTTAGTGCAAAGTTTAGGTCACTAAAACCATTTGCAATCGTCCTCTGGGGAACATGAATATCCACATAAAGTTTAATGTAAATCCATTAAGTAGTTTGCAAGATATCTTGATGTGGACCAAAGTAGTGGTTAATGAGAACAAGGCACATTAAATATGAAATGGTTCATCTTCTTTGAAGCATGAATGTGCTCAATAAATGTAAACAGAATCACCCCCCTTTGAAATCTATTGGGTACAAATTAAAATTTTGACCTCATGGTGGAGTTGAGAAGTGGTTAGACAAACTGATTAACATTGGTCCCGTGGAGATCATGAATACGCACAGTAAATTTAATGGAAATGGAGCTGGTAGACTCTATATCTTGGGCCAATGTGCTGGTCAGGGGTAAAATGTGACCTGATGGTGTCAATGGAGTCACCAAAATGTTTAACACATCCTCAGGGAAACTAAATATTCATGGCAAGAAATTGTCCAGGTATGATTGCAATACAGGAAAATTCAATGTCTGAAGAAAATGTACACCGAGCCATGCTAAAAACAATGTCCTTTAAGTTGACCGTATAGGAATGATATTTTGTAGGTACACAATGAGAACATGTATGATACAGCCCATAAGGTCTACATTTGCATTATTCATTAAAGTGTTGTCACGTTGAAATAAATAAATGAATGAACAATAAATATTGTGGGACAGAAAAGTCCTTAGAGTGGGTGTGATAAACCCTGTGGATCCAGCTCATTACTCACAGATACACGATGGCCTTGAACGCATATCAGGGGAGATGTTATGTGCATCTCTTGAGCTTTTCTTTCTCTTTGCTTTATGGTTAAAGATGACATTTCTCAAGCGTTTAAATTATACACAGCTTCATTAAAACAAGGGCTCTCATTCAACCTTTTTTTTTTTTTCCCAGGAAATATGTTTCATGAGCAGTCATTAAAATTCAGTTAAACATGTAAGACAAACTCTCCAAAGAGGCACACGCTAGTAGCATAAAATATGACCGTGGCATGTTTGACTTTTGTGGGCAAATGAGGGAACAAGCTCCAACACTTAGCGTGATGTTTATTTGACAAGGTTGTCACTCCAAAAGGAACCTCTGGACTGACCTATCAGCGCACTTCACCTGCAGTTTAAACAATGTCTAAGCTTTAACACTTCATTTGTATCTGAGAACAAGCCTTCCATTTTATTCCTCTCATTGTGTCACTAAAACAGCAGGGAAGAGTTTATTTTGAAAAGGACAAGTAGGAAAACATCTTTGAAATGGCTTTGACCTATGGCTTTCTGTTGAGTTTAGATTAAATAATGTGTGTATCAGAAAGGCCTCTGCGGCCATCAGGAGTGTGTTAATATGCTGGTGGGAAAATGCAGAGCGGGAAGTGAGAAGTGATGAGGGTCACAGCGGGGTCGTGGCATGAGGAGCGGGGGCCAATTGAGTGAGGGGGCCCCAGGGCCTTCACATGCATGAACCTCCTCAACCAAACAAAATATTTCATCTGAGCACTTCAAGACTTCTGTTCCAAAACATATGCATATATCCAATATGTGGACGTCTAAACAGGTCAAATCACTCAGCACACTGGAAACGTTCAATGCCTCCCAAAATGTGCTTCTGTACTACTGAATGGCAACAGTAATCGCAGTGTAAAAGAGTTTTAAGAAGATTGATTTGTACTGCATTCATGGTGCCTGTATCCCCCTGACTTTGGTTGTGCCCTGACTTTTTCTCAAGGGCCACTGGCAGGTCAACATTTTGCATTATTCCTTGAAATAACTCAACATCTATTGGACTGATGGTCACAAAATTTGACACAGACATTCATTGCTCCCAGCTGACATGTCCTTTTGACATTGGTTATCCCCTGACCTCTCATTAAGTGCCATCATGAGGTTCATATTTGTGCATTTAAGTGAAATGTTCCACTTTATGGGATGGATTGCCATGCCACACTTTTCATCTACCACCATCGTCAGGTCAGAATCTAAATTTGTTCAATAATTCAGTTATTTAATTACTTCCCCATCGCCCTCAGCTGTACTTTATGTTTGTGCTATATAGACGCATGCTAACATGCTAAACTAGAAAATATGGTAAACAATAGTAAACATTATACCCGTTAACATGACCATGTTAGCATGCTTGTTGATACTGAAAACCACTACATCTCACACATGGTGGCTTTGAATATCTATTTGGAAAAGATTTGTCTAGTCTCTGCTCTCACAGTTGGAGAGATGTTTCTTACTGACAGAATCGCTCATTTTCCTCGACTTTTTCACTTGAACCTCTTGTGATCCCTAGAAGAGTCGGCCGAAAATGCTTCTTTCTGCAATAAGATATGGATAAGAGAGACAGGTTGAGTCATAAAAAGCAGTTTGACCAGGGAGACTTCAGGAGGCCATGCTGTCAGCTGATAAAACTAAATGGTCTCATATTATTACAAGAGAAAGAACCATATCAACACCTGAAAGTGACAAAGAACCACAAATGGATTAAAGAGGAAGCAGAAAACTGAAAACAGAGGAGAGCAAATGCGGATCATGGGACACAACAACTCCTCCAGACCTGACTTTCTCTCTGAAGTATGTTGGGATGACTTTGTTTTATGTGCTTTTCCGTGCAGGGAGAGAGATGCTGCGAATATCTGTAAGTCATCAGTCCGTCTCTCCACCAGTGACCACTTCCTGCACAGTTTTCATCCATCTGGACTGATCTCAGTCCTCTCAGTTTGATTCCAGATCGGATACACACCCTTCCCTTTTGTCTTGGTGCGAGCGAGAGCTCGGCCAAACCTGCTATGATGTTCTCTTCCCCGTAAATGTTATTCCTGCTCTCATCGTATTTCCAAGGCAATATCTGTGTCGCCTCTTCCTGCCGAGAACTAACTCAAAACATGTTTGCCTGTGATCCGGCATACCGTTATTTATTCATTAAACAGAGAGTTCGTTTTGGCTGGGAAGAAGATCTCGGAGGTTCTTGGATGAGATCAGGTATCGGTCATCCCGTGAGCACGGAGGAGACTCTCTGGGTCGCCAGGAGGGGAGAATTCCTGAGAGGAAAATAATGTGTCCATATGAATGCCAGTCAAGTGTGTCAACTGATGAGAAAGCATGTTTCTAGTTAAGTCTAGACATAATAAACGGTGATTAAAGGCCTGTAAACAGTCTATGATTGTTAAAAAGGAATGAGAAAAATATGATAACAACTCTGAATAAAAGATCAAGGGGATGTATCTCAAACTGATCTTGCACTACCATAGTAACAGATTACATCTATTGAGGATATTTATATCTACCATTAATCAGGGATATGACTTTTGAATGACCTTTGAGTGAGCTGGTTCTTAATATTGCAAAAGAAAAGATTTCCACTACATCCAGACCAGCAAAGTAATGTTCTAGAAAGTAAAGAACACCTCAACATGTGAAGATAGTGGGAAAGTGGGAGGCTAGAGGGCCGCTACAACCGTCACAATAGGAAAACACAGACTGATCCACAGCAAGACACTTTGAGTTGTTCGTTAAATACTGCCAATATTTTCAAGCTTCCAGCACTAGGATAGTGTTATATTTTTAACACTCACCGCGACACTTCACAACAGCTGACAACAGGCCTTATAAAGGACTCCATAGATTTGTTTAAGAGAATTTATGCCATTCAATTGCTCTCGTGATCGGTGGTCCAGACCTGTTGTACGAGTCATGTGCAGATGGTTTGTCTTTCTCCCCAGGGGAAAAACCCTCGTTTGACCTAAGAATCATAAAGCCTTCAGGCAAAATTAACCTCATGTTGATGACGGCTGTACTATTAACATTTTCTAATTGCTTTGGGTCCTACACTGAATTTGTTTGCTGATTTTGCAAACATTATTTGAAGCTCTGTAGTGTGACAGTGTTTTTACACTTACAACATTTCTGTGCATGAAACCGGCCCACAGAAGGAGTGGAACTGTTCACCTTACATGGCAGTTTATTTAGCTTATGAATACACACCCACTCATGACGCTCATTCTGCTAAAACGAGTTTCTCTAGTTAAGAGAGTCTGATGAATCAGATTTTGAACAGTCGTATGAACAAACCTCACCGAACAAAACTTTTAGGATAAGAGGATGAAAATGTTTTTGTATGAGGCCCAGTGAGTTTTTTCCACTGCATGAATTGGTCATTTTTGCTACAAGTGTTATTCTTGCATTAATCAGTCTAGAGATTTTAGAGCACTATGGAGTGTCAACTCAAGAGTGTCGCTATGTACTGGATATATTCACCCTCAACCCCATTAAAGAGTCAAATATGTTTTATAATAATTATAAAACAGCAAAATAACACCATTTTCCCAAGAGCTGTAGGTGGTCAATTTGTCAGATGAATTTCAGTTCTCCTAAAAATATGATGGGCACCAAGCACATTAACATAAGGAAATAAATATCAGTGAAATAAAAGCATAATGAGCATTGCAAAGACAAATGCACAATGTATAGGACGTCATCTGAACCATGGGCCACTTGAATAGACACTTGAATAGAACAGAGGCATTGTTAACGCTATTAGTAACACCTGTGCTTTTCCTGTTATGACGTGGAAATATTTGTACGGTTATGCAATTATTCATTTACTTATGCAGTTAACTGTTAAATGTCTGCCAAAAGAAAGATTAAAAGGTTCATCTCTTGTCTATCAGCTTTCTCCTCTTGTGCAGGCCCTTCTCATGCATGAACAGACTTCTGTTCCAAAACACATGCATATATCCAACATGTGGACATGTGAACGGGCCACTCAGTTCACAGCAAACGTTCGATGTATTAGACAATGTGATTCTGAATTGCAACAGTGATCGCACTGTGAAAGAAGATTAATTTGTACTGCATTCATGGTACCTGTATGCCACTGACTCTGATGGCCCTTTTCTCTATTAGACTGATGGTCGCAAAATTTTATACAGACATTCATTGCTCCCAGATATCCTATTGACGTTGGTTATCCCCTGATCGCTCCCCACACCTCCAGCTTGCAGTGCTGGTTTTGTCATAAATTTGTCTCAAGCCCAAGCTAAGAAAACCGGATGACATCATTATGACATCATCCAGGTCACTTTATCAAACTTCAGAGAACTCTCTCCGGAGCCACAGACGTTAGGGGGAGAGTGGTACTCATCGTGGCTACTAAATTGAACATAAGTGTAAGGGCATACAGTGCCCCTGCACCACTAATGTTAGTTGGTAAAATTATGCATGAACACCAGCACCTCGCAATCACTCAGCAGTCTATTCTGAAATGATGGTAGAAGACCTGACATACTAACTGCTCCAGAAACAAAAATCTGTCTACTAAGCAGAGCAGGCAGGTGATTAACAGTGAATAAAACTAGCTTAAATGATAGCTTAAATCAAATCAGGTGCAGGAGTGATGATTAGCATTATAATGAGGGAAGGATGATCATGATGACAATGGCAGTGATGACCAGTATTATAGTGGTGATGAGGACAGCAAAAGTGTGAAACCAAATTATAAGATAGAAAGGCATGGCAAAAGAATGGGAACATTTACATATTTAATAGACTGTAATGCTCTTTGACAGGAAACATTACTGGCTTTATTGTCTCGCCTCTGGCATTAACAGAGTCCAGCTGATCAAGGAGACACCATCGAGAAAAAGCTAATTAGCACTGAGTTCTAAAATTCATCTGACACAACTGTGCATGGTCAGCTATGATAAATCCTGGACAGTCTGTATGGCTGCTCTCAGGTGTGACCATGCTCATTCATGTATAGATAAATGAATAAAACACACCAGTGGTACACGTGTTGACAACATAGAGCCAGAAAAAAGAGAAACATGTAACAAAGATGTGGAGGAAATAATGCAAAACAAAGAAGTATTATTTGGAGTGAAAAGAAAGGGGATGGCTTGGGCATATGTAGAAAATGGAGTAAATGTTATTTCACTGGAAATTTGCATTAGAAATTCAAAAGACATAGTTTGATTTAAAAATTAAGTGCAAAAGGATGAATTAAATCCCACTTATCTTGTGACTTGTTTCAAGTTTCTGGCGAAGGTCAAGCAAGATTTTCCTACAGTGAAATCAAAAGACTTCCAGTCATCTCTCTCAGCAAAAACGGCTCTGAAGAAAATGCATTCTCTGTATGTAAGGTTTGACCATAACTTGGACACAGGAACGAGCAGTTTCCCTCCCTGCCTTGTAAGCCAGCTCCTGAGTTGCTGTGTGTTAGGGGTCTAGAAGGACTGTGTGGAGGAGATGAACTAACGGTTGGCTGAAATCATGAAATCTGGGAGGGCTGGCATTTTACTGAACACTTAAGATGAGCCAAAGGTTGGATGTGCTCTCTATCCCGCTGTCTGCTTTATGCTGAAATGATTTTTATCAAACCTTATTTCTCGTTTACGCTTTTTTATTTGAGGCTGTACATGCCATTGAAAAAAGAATCGAAAGAATGTCCTTCTCAGGGCCAAAAAGCACTTTTATCAAAAGTATCTCAAACACTAAAACAACATGTAAGAAAAGCAAAGCAAAGTGTCCATTACAAAGCTTTAGCCCAGTGACAGACTAAGGTGACGGTGTTCTGTCTTACTGGATGTCTAATCCTCATTAACAGGATTGCGAGCAGATTCCACAAATCTGTTTTCAGACCTGAACTGAAGGACCACATGTGGAGTTGTTTACCCAGCTCACAGTTCACTGAGAAATCCACCCCGGTCAAGGTTTCCACTGCAGCTGGAGCTTTATGTTCTCTTTTGTATGTTTGGTCTGTCCTGCAGCATGTCAGAATTTATGTGATTTCTGTGTTCAACTCATGTGAAATGAGGAAATGTTATCTCTTCAACAAATACTTCACATACCATCATTTCTCCTCTACTTTGCCACTTCTGCTTCCTACTCTTGTTGCTGCTGTTCGATGAAAAAATAAACTTTCCGTCAGACTCTTACTTCCTTATAACTATTCCAGAAGTACTTGTTATTACCTGAGCTCTGTGGCTTTGACCCTAGCGGTCTTGGCTTTCACCTGGCTCTGATTGTCATCGTGGCAGCTGTCTGTTTCTGTTTCTGTCATTATACAGCATGTCTTAAAATAGTGACAGCATCAAAATAGTGACAGAAAATACTTTCTTGTGATAGGCTAGAAGGTGATGGAGGACACTGCATAGTTATTATGTCATGCCTGCAACTATACAATACAGTTATTGGAGTAGTGAAGTTAAATTCACACCAACTGTGTCAAAGATAGTTTAATTTAGATTGAATAATGGCTTAAAATATGACCATAAACACTTATTTAGATTGTTGTCTTCTTCACCCCAGTCTGATCCATTTCATGCATTTAAATCACAAAATTTTGTGCATTGAATTATAATTCTGTATCTTTTGTTTCCTTCACACATATTTACCCAGGAAGCAGTTTCTGGACATGTTGTAAGACCTAATTTTCCACACATTAAAACTGAATTATGTACTATTTATAACCATGTTGGTGGCTTCTCCATAGATGGAACTACTGGTCTATCCATCACTTTGGTGGTTAGAGTTTGTCCAGATATTGATCTTCCCCAGAAGATGAATCCTGCTGATTTTGCTGATCCTCTGACTTTACCTTTAAGGCAACCAGAGGGGCAAACTTTTCACTTTTATAGTGAAAATTTTCTGCGTCTTCTAGATGAATTGTTACAACATGATTCATGCTCCCCAGAGGATGACTCCTTTTTATCATCCTAATTTCCCTCTAGTTTCACATAAGTTTGAGATTTGTGGTTTTCTGTGAAATGTCTCAACAGCTATTCGATGAATTGTATTACCTTGTTGATGCCTTAACTTTTTGCAAATGTAATTGCTAGCAAGCCTGTAGATTATTAGTCTTTTTTAAAATAACATCTTGTTTGTATGAAGAATATCTGTATGGTGGCTTATTGATGTGTACTAGTACTTCTTGACAACAGCTTCTTGAAGAGTTGTAAGGTCTGAGTATTAGTATTAAGTGGGTTCAAGTATGAAAAAATGGAAACTCCTCACTTCTCTTTACTAATTTTTACCCAACAGTACTTTCAGCTCTTTTAAAAACCCAAACCTAATGCAAAATAACCTCCAGCCTCCTTTCCTCAGGGCTATGGAAGTGAGGGGTGCCTTGGGAACCAGCACTCCAGGTCCTGATTGATTTTCTAATAAGGAATGAACAGCAGCGCCTAGTACTTTGGGTAATTGTCATATTTGTCACCCTCGGCAGCGAGCTGAGGCGGCGAGTGTGAGCAGCTTCTGTGATCTAATTGGACAGAGTTATCAGACGGTGAACGGCGGCAGCGTTGCAACGAGCAGCGGTGATCCATATCCTGCTCCAAACGAGAATGAGGAGTCGTTAAGAGAGAGACATTAGGAGCATCACACACATGCATCAAATCACACACATCCTCATAAACATACACACACACACACACACACATCCAGTGTATCATGTTGATTTTAGTGCCAATATGTCAGCTTAGATTTATAGCCAACTCTGGTTTACAAATCTGCACATGGACATCCATCCTCTCCTGATATTCACACCAGAAGCAGCACATTGTTGTAGTGAGCGCAGCTCTTCACCGTGCTGACTAATGTCACAGAGCGTTTGACGCACAAAAGTATACTAACCAAAAATGAATGCAACACATTTGTTTTTGCTCATATTCAAGAAAAAACAAGTAAAGTCAGGCATTTTTATCCACTTCCCAAAGTTGGGTGCTTATTAGTTGCACATCCAGCAGTTATGGAGCAACATGATCATTCATTAGGAGTCAAGTTTGTGTCCACCTGATGAATGTGAATACAGTATTCAGTCTGTGTGCCGTTTGCTGGCACACACTGTACACCTGCCCTTTATCCTGTAAACCTCAGTTACATATATACTGTAAATAAGGAAGATAAAGAATGGCAGAGCACAAAGACATGGAGAGCCACCTTGATAACGTGCAGGGAAGGAGGAGGCTACCTTGCTTGAGAACTTCTGATAAAGGAGTTGAACTAATGTCCGCGTGTCTTCAGCAATAATTTATTACCCCCTGCAGCTGTGCAAATACCAGTGTTGAGCAACATTCCTCACTGCAAATGACGGCCTGAGTTTCAGCATTATAATGACGGATCAGCGCTGGATAATTCATCCGAAGGCCCTAAAATATGCAATTACTCTGCGTTTGCTCTTGGTCCATCTATCACAGCGCTCAGCGACTCGCCTAGAAAAGGCTACGCTTTCATCAACACGATAACAACAGTGCACAGAACGGTGATCGAAAGTTATGGACAAAATTCCCCCACATGGAAGAGCCAGTTTTGACCCCCGACCCCAACAAGGAGGAGCCGGAGAGTGAAGGAACAGTTTCCAAAAACAATCAATCCACCCTTAAACAAAGAAAAATCATTCTCCAAAGAAATCTCATGCTGAGGTCTCTTAAGGTCTCATTATGCTGTCAACACAAACTATGATTTGACAGTGATTTGAGTAAATTTTTCATTGCTATCTGTCTTGAGTCCAACAGTGGTTTTCAGATGCCAAAATTCCAAGGCTTTGAAAAAGAGCAGACATGATTGAAAAAAAGATCCTCCTGATGACTCTTGCTGTAATAAGCAGAGGTATCAATCACCATGTTTGCCAGAACTGTTTCTTCTTCTCCTCCTCTAGTGGAATTAGGAGTTGAGTCTGTGATTGAGACGTTTTTGGATCTCACTGAGAGCTGCAGAGTATGAAGGGTGGAAGCCACTTTTTCTGGGCCATACTCCCCTCTGCAAGTAAAAGAAATGTCGTGCCCTTATCCCACTTAGGGATTTCTTCTCTCTGTAACTTTGCGTTACAGAAGACAAGTTTACTTGGATCCAAATAAACAGTACACATTTTTCTGCTAAAAAAAGAGGTTCAAAGTTCCCTCTTTAGGTGACAGCAGGACAAAAAACTGTACAGAACTGTAATGTTCTCTTTGCCTATAAATGACCAAAATATATATCTGTTGTTGATCATTTCCAAAAACAAAGCAAATGCACTACATACTGATAAATAAGAACAGGAGCACACACATTCAGACAGTCTTTAGTTGAAGGTATTCGCGGTGTCTCTCAAAAGACAGTTCAAATTCAAACCCTGGCCTAATTGTCAGCGTCGATGTCAGATTTTTTGTTTTCTGGTTAGACATAGCTCAATCTAAGCAGTCGTTTTGTTGAAAACAAACAGGCCTCATCAGGTGAATGAAAAGCATCACATAAAAGTAAGTAAGCTATACAATCAGAGGATGACATAAAAGAGTCCGTTTGAGAGTGAAACACATTGAAACATCGGGCATATCTGAGTAATGGGGTAAAAAAAGAGCATCTTTTCTTAAAGATAATCTCAAAAACACCATTAAAGGTAAACGGTGTAGCTGAAATCTCTCTTTCCATCCATCTGTGTGTTTGTTGCTCTGACCTCTGTGGAGTCTCAACAGTGCTGTAGGACAAAAGCAGCTCATCAGCAAACACATCAGAGTTTATTTACTCCTACTAACCCACTCAGCAGCGTCTTTACACGGCAGATGAAGCCTGCTCCTTTGATATCCATTACCGTATTATTCGCCAGTAATATCTCTGCCAGCATTATGACTGTAATTATGACTGCCATTCAAGCCGGGCCTTTAACATAATTGAGTCATAAGAAATTAGCATAAAGGCTAATTTGTTTGATTATGCGTGAATTTGGGGAATTATGGGGCTAAATGATGACGGCTGTGTGGCAGGTTAAAAATGAGCTGTGGGGAAATTGTTTAAGGAGCTCAACAGAAGCGCAGTGATGCAGCCGGTGTACATAATGTGTCCGTCATGCCTGTAGATCACCACCGTCGTGCTGAAACCTCGTAAATCCAATCTTTGACTTTCATGGTGTAGTATCAGCTGAAGGATCACACGCTCTCTGTGAACCCAGCTGCTGGTCCAATGGAAACCTTTCAAGGCTCATCAGCTGACATTATGTAGACAAACACACACATATGTTAATTACCTCTAAATGACATGAGCTCCTCAAAAAATGCCTGTATTGTAATATAGTGTGTTCTGTTCTATTCAAGTGTAATAAACTCATTCATTTATTATTTACATCTTTGGGGCGACTTGAGCCTGATCAAAGTGCTAATCAAGTGCTTGACTGTGCCACTGACAGGCTTAGATTGCTATTGGAGGTGTTTGACAACATTATACTCATTAAAGGATCCTTTTTGTTCAAGCAGGAACAGACCTTATGTCGCTCTCTTCAAAGCCACCAAACTCCATTGACAAAAACAGTAATTTTACCTCACAAAACACGAGCATTGCTGGTCAACTGCTGCCGCCGTCGTTTGTGATATTTTGTGTTACACACACAATAACTGTTTTAGATCCAAACTAAAACACCAAAGTCACACACGACTAGGCGATCTACTTGACCACTTCTAAATGTTTTTGGACTTGCTGGTCATTTCAGACCCAAAATATGTCAAAATAGGGCAACACGCGTCGACCATAGCCACACAATTTCACTTATTACAGTAATTGGACCTCTTGTCAGGACTGTGTGGCTGTGAACAGACTGCTTGTATTTATGCTAAGCTAAGCTAACTGTCTCTTGGCCCTCGCTTCATACTTAATGGACAGATGTGAGGGTGGCATCAATCTTCTCACCTAACTCTCTTCAAGGAAGTAAATCAATCTTATTCCAAACTCTCTGACAGGATTCTCCGCGTTTTTATGGCTGCATCATTCCTTTGAAATGAATTCACATTCATCATTCAATATACATTTCCCTGAAATTCAGAGATATCAAATACACCATGCTTTCTATGGGAGCTTTGGGATCTGCTAGTGAGTAACTATTAAAGCTCATCGGTCATCTATGATAATAGCAGCTGCTAATGTGGCTCCTATCCTGGGGCTGTTATTTGACAAGGAAAGAGCATTTTACTAAAGAATCATTAGATGGATGGATGTAACAACTCACTAATTTTTCAAAAATATCAATTTCTCTTTCTGCTCTGTACCTCATGCAGTGTTGGGCAAGTTTCTTTCAAAACATAATATATTTCATACTACTAGTTACTTTGGATAGATAGATAGATAGATGCAACATTAAAGACATTTGTTTCTGTTTTTACACAGAAGCGTCTATGTGTTGACACAGAGATTTTCTAACAAACTTAATTAACTTTGGGGCTGCAGGGCAACAGAGTAATGAAACACATTACGGCTTTACAACAATATAAGGTGGGGGATGAGGAACGAGCTACTGATTTAGGTTTTGATGAGTCTGTTTTACTCAAGTGAGTTGGTATTTAGAGTTGTTCATCCTGAATGGTCTAACAGGAAGTTTGCGCTTCTCTATGAAAGTATGTATGTGTATGTATGTATGTGTATATATATATATATATATATATATATATATATATATATATATATATATATATATGTGTGTGTGTGTGTGTGTGTGTGTGTGTATATATATATATATATGTGTGTGTGTGTGTGTGTGTGTGTGTATATATATATATATATATATATATGTGTGTGTATATATATTTATATGTATATATGTATATATATATGTGTGTGTGTGTGTGTGTGTGTGTGTGTGTGTGTGTGTATATATATATATATATATATATATATATATATATGACATGGAGAGTGTAAGTCTTATATCTTTTTCCAAGAATGCATTTTTACGAAAAGTTAATTCCATAACTAAACAGGAAAGGGAAACAAAAGCAGATCCTGTTGTGTTAAGTGACCAAGAAAGACCCTTGCCAGTGTTGCATTTTTATTGATTTTTGAGAAAAGCACCAGCTTCCATGAGAACAGGTGGTTTGCCTGTGATGTTTTTTTTCATTATAGGTTTTACACATAGAAACCACATCACATAATTACTTCCATACAAACATTTATGTGTAGCCCACACATAGCCTCATTTGTTTGGTTTCATTTTTAGGGCTCCTTAGTTCCAATGATGGTTTTGAACAATAGTTTGTTCCTAACTTTGGGGCAGCAGTCTAGAGAAGGCTCTTTGTGGTTTCAACATAACGTGCCTTAAAGAAATTGTTTTCCCAGAAGTTGACTGGCCGGCACAGAGCCCTCATCTCACCGTCATCCAGCACGTTTGGGATGAACTGGAACACCAACTGTGAGCCAGACCTCACCACCCAACAACCCAATGTGTGGGTCTGTAGGGGTAGATTTCAGAGGGGACGTTAATATTTACAACACATGCATTTGCCCCTCTCAGTAACAGAATGAAAGTAGCTCATTTTTATTTTGACAACCTGTAGACACATTTAGGGCCTGGCTGCTATAGGCTGTTTTCCCTCTGCACTTTTTTTTACTGCCTAAATATTCAATAGGATATGAATATGAACTCTGAGCTCATGCAATCACTGAATCTTTAGTGGTAAATGTAGTTATCCCTACCACACAGACACAGAGTGTTGTAACTTGTTGTTAGAGTATTGTAGCTTATTCGCATACATGCAGCTCAGAATGATGTCAGTCAGCAGCAGCAGCACAGCGTCTAGTAAATTCAAACTGTACTCACATTGAAACGAATCTCCAGTTAACAGTAATGTTGTGGATCATGTGCAGGAACAGAGAAATTCACTTAGTAACCATCTCTCCAATTGCATGTACAGATCACATCATGTGCTTTGTGTGTGTGTGTGTGTGTGTGTGTGTGTGTGTGTGTGTGTCCAGGTAGGTGAGTGTGAATTAATGATAATGTAAGACTCTACTAGTTTATTATGAATTGACACCAGGCGCCTGAAGTTTGTGTTTTCCCTCACATAACAAAATCTATTTCTACCAGGAGCAAAATAGGCTCAAATTGATGCATAAACTTTCACTAGACAAAGTGTTTGACACTCAAAATTCCCTGCAGGAGAGCTCTCCAGTCCCCCACTTAATACATCTACCCCAGATGTATTAAAAAGAAATCTGGTGGAAAGGCTGAAACCAGAAGAGTAGAGGCTGTTACAGCAAGCAGATACATGCTTGTGGTTTAATGTTCAGGTGTCCACATACTTTTGGCCATGAAGGGAAAATATGACTAAACGTAACACCAAAAAAAAAAAAAAATCTGTCCCAAACCAGACATACACAGCTGTTGAAGCATGCTGTGTCTCCCCTGAGTCTGTGTTTCTGACGGAGGCTTTGTGTCCTGCAACCCACTGATACTCAGAGTCAGTGAAGCGCACAAATCCAATTTGCTGTGCGGTAGCATTAGAGTATTAGACTCCTGTGTTAATTTCTCTCTGAAATGACTTCCACTCTGTTCTGTGCTCACCCTGGGACAGACAGAGAGGGGAGAGAGAGAGGTTAAAAGTGGGAAAAGGAGGAGAAAAGACCGAAATGGAGATAGAGTGAGAACAACAGAGACAAAGTTAGAAAGAGGGGACATTTTTAACAGTTTGATAATTGGAAAATTTGAAATGTAGCTGTCATAATGATGCAGTAACCTTAAAATGTTTTGGATTATTTACTTACTTTTATTTCTGTTATTTTGGTTTGGTTATTTTAATAATTTATAATATAATATAATATAATATAACTGGTATTTTCATCAACTCAGAGCTTCTCTCATTTAGATTTTGACAGTAAGAAAGTTTCCATCTGCCTATTTTTGTTTTTTTTCCTCATTTTGTTTTTGAAAATCTCCTTTCTGTGGCTTCAGCCTGTGGACCAGCACCTCACTGGAGCTGAAGTGTGTTCTCTTTTGTTATTCACAGAGTCATGAGCACATGCAGTGACCTGACATGTTTTAATTGATCCTTTATTAAGTGCACATCTATTTTCCTGGTGCTGAGAAATCTGTCAAAAGAAAAGTTGCTGGATGTCTGACTGAGAAAAAAAAAAAGAAAAATCCTCAGCACTTCACTCTGAACTGTGTTTCTCAAGTTGAACAAAACGTGGCTGTAAGTCAGCAGAGTCTCATGGTGCTTCACACCAACTCATCTGTCTGTCCTCTGCTCAATAGACCATATATGAACTCAAGTGTTTAAAGATGTTAATGCCTTTTAGCTTGTTGCCATACTCCGCTCTGAACGGCAGATCAGTCAGAGGCAGACATGGATGAATCTCTACCAGAGTCCTCCGACCACACACAGATCCTGTATTGACTCAGTAAACACTCACTGTGAGCTGAAAACACAGGCGGACTGACGCTTCCTCGCCTCAGCCTCGTCTGTGGGTGGTCCCGTTGTTTTGGACGCAGGAAGACGCAGGTTTGACAGCTTCCTGCAGCAGCTGACATCAGCAACAAAACCTTGTTTTTAAATATTCAAGCCTCAACTGCATCGTATTCATATTCAAAACATACAAAAACTAAAACTGTAAAGTAATTCATGGTTGGTGCAAAGGCTGTGGTCACTCTATGCCCAAAGACGGAAACTGTAGTTCAGTTTAAACTCTCTTTGCATCTCAATTGGTGTAGAATGAATGTGAACAGCTGGGAAACATCTGGGCAGAAGGATACGTGTGGATGAGGTGTAAGGCAGGAAGAAGAAGGAAGTAGTTTCTAAACATTTACTTTGTATATGTCTCTGTCATGGAGCCTAATATGTGAACGGGAAATAGCTAAAGGTGCACTCCACTGATTTTTGGAGGATTTGAAAATAGCTTGAAATAACCCTGATGAGGTCATAGTGACGTCATCAGGGTTCTCTCAATTTGGCGTCGGAAACAGCAAATTTTGAAAGATGTAGGTGAGTGTCCAATGACAGTTGCATTATGGTAAACGTGGGATAGTAAAAGTCTGAATGTGTCATCCTCTGATACATCAATTTGAACCATTTTTTAAAATCTGTCTCTTGTGATATTCCAAACTTTATTCCCTTTGATATATCTGTTAATGGATGTAAATGTGTGTATTTGTGTGTATTTGGTTATGTCTCTATTCTCTCTCTCTATTCTCTCTCTCTCTCTCTCTCTCTCTCTCGGACAGTTTTGGCACACAAAAAGCTTCCAGGCCTGTCAATCCCCCCAAACCAGAGATCCTTAATTAAAAGAAAAAGAATGAAATAAAATAATTTATAAACTTCATCCCAAGAATGTAAAATTATATGAATGGTGGATGTTTGTCTCCCATTTCTTTTATTTTTTGATTTATAATGTATTAGTTATTTTTCCCCTGGTTCAGTTAACACAGATAAAATACATCTATTAGAAAATTAAATGTAATCCCACCACTGTAAAGCCTCTTTCAGACTGAGGCAATTCAAAGTGCTTGATGTAAGGCGAAGAAATTCATGAGACCAACATTCAAAATCACAATGAAAGTGAAATCAATAAGACGTCGAGTTACAGCGCAGTAATTAGTTGCCTCAAATTCAGAAAAAGAGATAAAACAGTTGTAGAGAGATGCGTCAGTCAAAAGCACACTGGCCGTGCGTCTGTCTGTGACATTGTGTGACATCCTGTTTTCTAAGGTAATATTTCCTGTTATTCTGCCTTCTGTGTTCAACTAAACACATCTGAAGCATTTGCAGCTTCTTTATTTTCTCATCTGAATTTCATTTACATGCTCATTTAGTTTTATGAACACATTTATTTGACCAGACTGTGTTGACGGCAGCAGTTAGAATCAGGAATGACCACTAGATGGCGCTGTAGCTCTGTGTTCATCAGGCTGAATTGAAACACTACAGCCTGTAGTGTCGCTGTTGCACCACTGGGTGGCGCAACACACACACACAGAAGATTCATTCATTAAGCACACTGATCATTTGTTTGTAAATGATGAAGGGGACAGAATAATGTAATAATCATATTTTTAAGGTTATTACTTACTGAAGAAACAGGAAGGGAACTTAGGAAACATCTGAAGGAAACAGTCGGTACAGAAGCATATGTGTGTGTGTCTGTATTTATATGAGTTACATTCTATCCATTTGACCTTAATCAGGCCTTTACTGTTGTGTAGTACGATTGGACTGATTATTTTGCACAACGTGTATATATATTGTATTTGGAGACCCAAAGTGATGACAAAAAAAAACGATATAACCATGCGATAATCCAATCCATTTTTAGAACTTATCTCAACATTTAAAAAGGGCTCATTCTGAATAAAGATGTTGTGGATTTAAGGTGTAACAATATGTTTTAGCGGCTGAAGGAACAGAGAGCGCCTTCTTAAATACATTGAAGGATACGGCTGTAAAAGCTACTTCAATTATTATGATGAGTGAATTGGTTCATATTCATTTTTAAATTCACTTTCCCTCTAGTGTTCAAATATTTATTTACTATTTCACAATATTTTTATTTATGAATATGAATGCTTTGAATCTTCATTGGGTTTAAAGGTATTGTGAGGTAATCTAATATGAAGTACATGCAGCCTTAAAGCATCGTGTTTTCTTTTCTTTTCACAGAGTTCTTTCTTTCCTATTTCCTACCTATGAACTGTGTCATGTGCAGCTGCAACATGTGGACTTCCTGCATGTGGATCAATAAGGCCTCATGTCACTGGGGGGCTCAGAATCACTGAGCACTGAGAAGGGTGAAGCTACCAGTAGTATATCCACTTAGGATGGGATCCATTAGCATGTTCACCATGAAATAAGACAGGTGTATTTGGAGAATGTCCAATAGCAGAAGAGACAGACGATCTGTTCAGTGTTGAATAAGCTGCAGTCTGTCGTCTTTTAAAATGAAGAAATTAGATGTTTCATATTAATCCTAAAGTTTTATATTAATCTTGATAGATACATTCATATTTTTTCATTAGATTCACTCCACTGATTCTTCTATTTGGTATCCCAATGGATCAGCTGAGCCAAGAGTCCTCTATTGGTTTAGAAAAGTGCACAAAGAATAAGGCTGTTATTGTGAGGAAGAGATTCCACCCATGGAAATTAATCTTTTAAAAAAGATAAAAAAAATTCATATGACAGTTTGGAGAATCGCAAAGTAACAAATGTAAACAGACAGGGAGTCAAATCTTTTCTAACACACCGCCAACACTAATCAATCCAAAGCAGAGATCAGCCTGAAGCACTAAAACAACAAAGTGCCCTCCTGCCTATCTGGCTAATTGAGACACTGTGTTAATGACAACACCTCTACGGCCAATCAGAAACCAGAAGTGTTGTCGCTGGGTAGAGCTGGGTGGAAAGCTTGAGCTGCTATTGGCTCTAGATGGATTTCTTTTAGTGAATCCTGACCAGATGATGTGCCTGCATCCATATGGCACACCTCTGGGACTCCTTTGTGGTGTGACTGATGTGACTCATGTCAACTTTAAAGGCTTCCTCCTTCACTTTAAGACCCTCCCCCAGCACACACACACACACACACCTCTGCTGCTGATCTGCAGGATGAATGGGGAGTCAGCCCCACACTGATTTGGCAAAGTGTGCCTTTCGTTTTGTATACAGCCTCGCTCCTCCTCCTCCTCCTCCTCCTCCTCCTGCCTGCAGCCTGCACACTCACAGCTCCAGACTTTGTGTTTGGTGAAAGGGACCGTCTCAAATGTCCTGTACAGCCAACAGCAGCTGCTCCTGGACCTCGCCATTCTTCAGCACAAAAGAGGAGAGAGGGCTGGGGTCTCGGTGCACCTTTGTGCAGAGCCCCTCCTGTCGTTTTTCTGCTCTTTGTGCCCATTGATGAGGGTGTAGAAGTGTTGGCTTTAGCTTTTGTCTGACTTTTGTTTTGGTGAGGGTTTGCAGTAGATGGAGGGGGGACAGCACAAGCTCATTTCACCATCTGATCTGGTTCTACAGCACATGCATTGCATGTAGGCCCACAGACACAGACGAGTGTTGTGTAACTAAGAAACACACTGGTGTCAGGTCCACATGACTGTGATGCATGCACAGCTCCTGAACCTCCAAAGTCAGAGATGGTGTTTTCCATCTTGTGTCATATGTGGTTAGATGAATTCTCCTACGCTCAGGATTCATATTCAGCCTTATTAGCTGTCTCAAACACAACACAAATACACGCATAGTGTTGCTGCTGTGGCTGAATGAGGCCCTTGAGGGAGTGAATGGAGGAGCAGGCCAGTGTTTTGGCAACAGCTAGCAGTGCGTGTGTGTGTGTGTGTGTGTGTGTGCATATGTAAGCTCTCAGAGTCCACTTTGTGTTTACAAGCTGCAACTGTGGACGTAAACAGATAAAAAAACATTATCTTCATATCTATTTACTCTGGGGTTACCTTTAAAGATAGTATCTTACACAAACTAATCTACTTTCACCTTCAACTAACATCTAATTAGCTTGTGGTAACGTAGCACAGGGTAATGCATATGCATATGAAAAAAGATATTTAAAAAATTTATGTGAATGAAATCTAGACCACGATTCTCTTGGAAGGCTTCAAGTTTGTTAATGTGATTAGAGTCATCATGAGGAATCAGGCTGACTGATGGATATCAGAGACTCTAGAAATTAGCATCAACAGCTGACGACTGAGGGAATGGGTGTGTGTGTGTGTGTACACAGATCTGAATGAGCGTGCACACACAGAGCATGTGTGTGTTGGTTGACCCTGAGCCTGTGGTGACCTGCAGCACAGCAGCAGCAGGCGTATGGTAATGATGGTAATGACAGAGGACGATATTAGCATAGTTCTTAAAGTATATTAGCATAGCCATCAGACAGAGAAAGTCAGCAGAGCTTAACCACTGAAACTCTGCAGATCCACCTTTACAAACTCACTTTGTTTCCAAAAGTCTAAAGGACAGAAAATATGGGAGTTTGGATATTTTATGCAGTGCAAACACTACATAACTTAAGCCAAGAGCTGAAAGTAGCAAATACAGAGTAAGACACTATGTTTTAATATATATATATATATATATATGTATATATAACATTATTTTGAAAAAATTAACAAACATTAGGTCATTATGTTTTCGTAATAATTTGATCAAATGTGCCACAAAAATAAATAAGTAAATAATGGAATAACCTTACTCAACCAAAACACCAACTAAAAACACAGAAACACCCAAGCACACACACACACACACACACACACACACACACACACACACTCAGCTTGCAACCCGTCAATACCATCTGCTGCAGCTCTCCAGCACACAGAAAGGATTTTGGGAGGAGGAGGAGGCTTTTATGTTGAAAGGACACTTGAGAAGCAGCATGTGGCTGCAGCAGCAGAGCTCTTTATGACCTGGGTTGAGTCGGAGGGCAGCTGAGGTTGCTGAGGGTGACAGAGTTCAGAGCCGCAACAGAACAGTTCTACAGAGTATCTTCACATTTCTGTTCTGCACAGACAAAACATGAGTTTAGTGAACTTTACAGGTGTTGGTAGGCACATTCGGATAGAGCCAGGCTAGCTGTTTCCCCTTGCTTCCAGTCTTAGTGCCAAGCTCAGCTAATCATAGCAATGGTTCTGATCCTCACATCTCACACACATTTTCACAGATGTGATTGCCTCTAAATAAAATCCTGTTGTTACAGTGATGTAAGTGGATGCAGCTCCATCCTGCAGGGACTCCTGTGTTTCTGCTGACCGCCGGGGGATGTTGTTGTTAGTCAGGATTTGGTCCTGAATGGATGAATGGCAGCAGGCTTGTGCCAGGCACACTGCCTCCTCCTCCTCATCCTCTCTCCCCTTTTCTCCTCATCATTAAATTGGACAGCAGATGGAGTGAGGGCTGGGTTGGTCGCCATGGAGATTTAAAGGGGTGATTGCATTTCAGCTGGTCCTGCTTGGACCCTTTCTTTCTTTCTGTTCTGACATGGAGCGTGTGTGTGTGTGTGTGTGTGTGTGTTTGCGTATATGCACATGCAAGGGTGCAGCACAGTGAATGATGAAGCTGCTTCAGGTTTTAATCACATGTCACAAGAGTGCAGTGTCAGAGTCACTCTTCTTCTTTGGTCAGTTTTTTTTAAATTCTGGTTTAAGATTTCATTATATCAAGTTGTAATGGGCACTTCAATAGAAATAAAGAAGTCAGAGTCATGTGTGTGTGTGTGTGTGTGTGTCACAGTGGGGTGTGGGTGCTGCCGCAGCTGTTGACTCCACAATAGTTTGCAGTGACATGCAACATGCAGGTCAGAGTGACTTTAGAGTTGGAGTCCAAAGGCACAAAAGCCCGTTGAGGGTTCTGAATCACAAATGAGTGGACGAAAAGAAAAACCAACGTGTGCCTGGAGCAAAAGATCATCTTCATTAAGCTGCAGCTTCTCTTTGGTTGATTTTTCTTGACTTCACAAAGAAAACAGCATCATGAAATAAAGCTACAACTTCTGTTATTAATTCCAGTAAACGTTGATGTGACATTTTTTACAGTAAACCCCCTGGGCAGTGAACGCCTCACCTCGCTCCCTGAGTCCCTGTGATATTTAAAGCCAGGAAAAGCGTTCTCAATCAGGAGAAGTTCTTATCAGATGCGAAGCTGCTGCAGGAAAGTTCCTATGGCAGGAATACTTTGCAGCAGAAATAGCATAATGCTACTTTATGGACATTCACCCAGTCTTTGTGCCTCAGTCTCTGTGTCAGCAAACTCAAACCCTGTGACCATTTATTTAAAGGAATAAACTTCTTCCGGTCTTGATGCATCTGAGGTGGCCTCTGTATCCCACTAATGCTGGTTGATGCATGTATACATTATATATACATAGATGCATACATACATAAATAAATATATATATATATCTTTATACATATTCTATCCGTATGTACATATATATTTTATCATACTATTATTATATTGCACTAGTCTATGCTATGTTATATTCAAATTAACAATCTCCACTTCATTTAGCATCTGCTTGAATGCAAAAACACAAATAATGAATTTTGTTATATAATTGTAAATAAATTCAGGCAGTAAGGGGTTAAGTTGATGTACAGATTTGACAAAACTAGATGAAATGTGTGAATGAGGTGCTGGCACTCTTGGAAAGAGGCGGTCCTGCTGTCCCAGTCCTACTGCTAAAATAAGCTTACCGCCTGCTGCCTGTAGCTGAGTACTTGGATTTGGATTAGTCTATCCATAGATTACAATCATTACAACTCTCTGATTCACATGGCAAAATGTGATATTATGTGCTATATCATGGAAATAATTACTCAACATTTTGAATTCAATCCTCTACATTGTACACTCACAGCTATTATTTTGGCATTGTGTATGTTTTGTCTGTTTATTGATATTTCTCTTCTTGTATTTCTAGTGATATTTTATATTCTATATTTGCACTTTTCCTACTCTGTACTGCAACGGCTGCACGACTGTTTCACTCAGGATAAATACATTTCAAACATACATGTCAAATGCACTGCCTAATATTTAATCTCAATTTATTTAGATGTGATTTTGCTGGATTAATGAGTTAATCTAGTAAACTGTTCATGCTAATGGCTGATTGAAGGACAGAACTGTCAATCATCTGTCAAACAGCCTTGACGTTACATCTGTTTCAATAAAAAACAACCATATTGAGCCTTAGAGAAGAGAAATTTGTCAATTAAAGCCACTCGCCATCCAAACACATGACTTACACTGTGATCAGCGCATTAACTGACAGGGATTCACAGTATTTTCTTCATGCTAAACTTGCTGCAGGTATTAGTCACACGTTGCTTCTTTTTTCATCACTAAAAATCATCATCACGGTTCCCACTTTTATGCAGCACACTCTGTTGATGCATCCCACAATTGGAGGTAGCAAATACTTCAGAGCTGCAGAACACCTCTTTGCAGCTGAATTGATGAGTGAATGTGCACAGAGGTGGATAGATAAGATCTGCATTAAAGAGGGATGTTTGCAGACTGATTTTAAGTGTGTAAGTCAAAGTTCCAATTTTGAAAATTTACGAGAAAGATTTAGAGAAATCCCCCAAAAGGACTCATAAAGTCCGAAAGTCAAATCAGACTGGAGCACGTTTGCTAACAAGGGTCTGCAGGGGACAAAGTCGAAGTACAGTCAGACAACAATATTGAATTCATATAATTTATTTCTATACTTAACTCTTACAAAAATCAGATATGCAGTGAACAAAGTATTTCAATTATCAATAAAGCTCAAGTGAAACCTTGAGGAAGTGTTTTACTACATTTTCAGTTTTAACTTTTTTTAACATTTCATATTTTTCATACTTTAAGAGTCTAGGTCAGATTTACACATTGTACTCAATTTTTTTTTTTTTTTGCTTAATGTTAAATATCTAAAGTGAAACCTTTAGATATTATTTTTTCAAAGAACAATTTTTGTCATCATCAAATTTCTAAAGTGAAACCTTTAGAGAATTAAGACAATTCTGGAAAGTGGGAAACATTTCCGCTGATTGCAACTGTTGACATGTTGCTCAGCAAAGAGGACGTCTTTAAAAAGTCCTTTCTAAGAACGCCTCTTTCTCAGCACCGCTTCTTCTCCTGCTGCGCGTGCTTCAAGATGCGAGATTTGCTCTGTGGGACCACAGGACGCACAACTCGCTTCTCCTTCCTCTCCAAACCTCATCCGCACAAAGAATGAGGGTCGATGTGTCGCTCTTGTGGCATACCTGACCTCATTCACATAAAGAATGAGAGTCATCTTGGCATGGACGGGACAAGAGGCGACGGTTCACGGGGGCCCCTCGGGCCGGCGCCGTGCTGCCTGGACGGGAATCCTCCTCAGGAGTATCCAGGGATGAGCAGAAACAGGGTCATCCTGTTCATCAGGATGAGTATTTCCAAATGAGAAGCTTTACAGCATCTGAGCAAGTGAGGAGCCAGGAGTCCCAGATCAACGCTCAGGGAGGCTGATCTCAGGAACCCAGTCGTTCAGACGGCGGCTCTCCTCACAGAACTGGTGCAGCTTCTCCAGAGCAGGGTCCTCCCAAGACCCGTCAGCTGGGTTCTGTTCAAACAGGAAGAGGACACTCATGTTAGACTCGTGTTTCTTTCACAGAGGCGTCACACACAGACTTCTGGAGCGATTCAGAATGATGGCCTTAACTGAGCTCTACATACCGTGATGAGGACGCAGTGGGCATCTTCAAGCTGCTCGGCCTTGTCGCCAACAATCTCAGCCAGACGCTGCATGTCGCTCACTCTGACGATGCTGATGTCGTTGTCGAAGCAGAAGGACTGGATGAGGGTGAAGTGGATCTGCAGAGCGATGTCACACTCAAACTCTTCATCCACAGCCAGGACACAGAAGGACACACTGTCCGGGTCACTGTTGACAAAAAAGGTCACCTCTTGTTAGCTGCTGCCATTCAATGACGATCATATTGGCTGTTCAGAGAAAATGCTTAAGTCAATTTCAAGTTATGTTTAGTTTACTCACTCAGTCATAATTTTGGCGCTCTCGTAGACTCCAACAGTGAGTCGATCCTCGCTCTGAGCACAGAGCAGAGCTTCTTTCAGAGATTTTCCAGGAGACTGCATGGTGACACTTTAGCTTACGGTTCAGCTGATGTGGTCAGAAAGTCCAGAGAAGAGTGTTTGTGCTGCCCCCAAGAATCTGCCAGCATTTATACTGCAGACCCGGCACACGCTCATTTTCTGATTGGCTGTTTGAGGCACAATGGCTACAACAGGCCTACAGCCCCCACCCCACCCTCAGGGACGCGTGCCTATAGAAAAGTCTTAGAAAGTCGGGGGCAGCTTTGCTTGAAAGGATCAGATGTAGAAACTCTCTGACCTTTAAATGATTCTTTCAGCTTACAGGAATAATGAAACCACACAAGATGACCAGACTGCTGTTGTCAAAGTCTTCAAAGTTCTGGAAGAATTAAAGGGAACCAATAACTCCCATTCAAGTGAGGACCATACAGGGGTTTTCCATGTTCCATGTTCCACACTGCTTTACATCAAAGCTGAACTTTTTTTTTTTTTAAACAATATCTTTATTGGGCTTTACATTATGAAATAATTAACAATATACTCAACATAAAACAAACAAAGAGCAACATAGTCCCCCCCAAATAAATAAAAGAATGAAAGAATGAAAAAATAAATAAAAATAAATATAAATACACGGCATACAGCTCAGCAATTCAGCACCACTGTCAAAACTAATTGGCCTTGTAACATCTGAGAAACTCAGTTAAAGGTGACCATATTCTCTCAAAATCCCCTCCTCTTCCTCTGACAATATAAGTAAGTTGTCCCAGTACAACACAAGATGCCATCTCCCCCACCCACATATGTATTGAGGGTACGTCCATTTTCTTCCAGTATAAAGATATCAACCTCCTGGCCTGCAGGAGCCCAAAGTCAATGAGTGTTGACTGACTTGAAGTGAAAATACAGTTCTCTGGAAATATACCCAACACACACATCCTTGCATGAAGGGGCACCCTCACACCACCATGACTGATTTCCAGAACTTCGGTAATTTGGGACAGCTCCAAACACAGTGAAACAGAGTACCCTTCCCTTCTAGACATTTGCTGCAGGTATCTGGGATGTTGGGCGACCAACGATTCAGTTTGGTCGGAGTGATGTAAATTCTCATCAACCATTTATATTGGAGGAGTTTCATCCTTGTATTGATTGATTGAGTTTGGGCTTTTAAACGTGCACTTTCCCAATCTACTTCATGTATATCCTCTTGAAGATCAGATCTCCATGCATTCAGCCTGTCAGTGGTGGTTTCCTCATCATGTGCTAATAGAGCTGCATAAAATAAAGAAATTTGACCTTTCTCCTCTAAGTTTTGGAGTGTGAGACTCTCCAGATGTGATAGCGGAGGTTCAGATATAATGTGTTTGTATGTGTGTTCAATATTTACCCAGGCTGGGGGTGTCTCAGTCAGGTTTGGAAGTTTTAGCCCTCCTCTTTCATATGACAAGTACAGCAAGCGAAGTCTCAGCCTGGACTTTTTGTTATTCCAGATGAACGCATTAAAGATACTGTTTACTTCATCAGAGAATAGTTTTGGTGGCGGTAGAGGGAGTGACTGAAAGAGGTATAAGAACCTTGGTAACACGCTCATCTTAATCATGTTTATTCGGCCAATTATTGACATGGGCATTGTCATCCATCTATCCAGAGTTGCCTTCACTTCTCTGATCAAAGGGTCGTAGTTTCTTGCAACAGTGGTTTCAACATCAACTTCAACTTGGCAGAACATTAAATAAATATGGCCATTCTATCCTATTGAAGGCCTGACGGGCATCCGGCGATAACAAAGCAGTATCCTTAGCATCAAATTTCTCATAAATTATATTGAAAACTCTTCTAATGTTGTGGAATCCTTGACGTTTTGCTACAAAGCCATTTTGATCATTATGAACCAATTGTGAGAATCTTTTTGCTAAGACTTTACAAAGTAGTTTAGTATCGACCCCCATCAGACTTATTGGTCTAAATGAAGAACATTCTGCGGGCGGTTTACCAGGTTTTAAGATCAGTGTGATCATTGCCAATCTCAGAGTGGGTGGGAGACTTCCATTTTGATAAGCTTCTTCATACATTTTAAAGAGTGGGATTATTAATTTTTCTTGAAAAGTTTTATAGAATTCAATCGTAAAAGCTGAACATTTGGCAAACCATGCCATAAGCGTTGTAGAGATTTTAATGTAATTTTTGATATTCCAGGCAGCCATTGATTTCTATTAATTTTGCATGGTATGAAAATCTACTAACCGACTCTTTAAGCTTCCTTGAGCTGTGTGTAACCAAAATTGCCAACAGTTTTTGCAGATTTGATGTTCACTGTGATGCAGTACACACCTCAAGCAACTTTAAAGAATCTGCTGTTTGATTTTCATGATGTACACCAGATTCTAAAGCATGTTTCTGTGTCCGTCCAGTCAGCCATTCGTTTCTATTCATCTTACTCCAGCAGACTTTTGAAACCTGTTTGAGTGGTGTAATTAATCGCAATGAGCGTAGAGGCTGTATTGTTCTTAAATCAATCCACACATTCAAATCAACGAGCTTAGGTTTCAACTGTGATTGTCATGCAATTAGGATGTAAATTTGACAAGAAGGAATACGGGCTTGTCCTTCACCCTATCGATCACACAATTCAAGGAAGTTTCATGAGTCTGATTGTGTTTCATGTTGCCCAACATGACGGGACGGGGTAGGGGAGAAGCCTCTTAAAATCTGACCTAAAATCTAGAAATATGAAAAGAGAACGTAAGTAAGTAAGTATAAGTGTCATGTCTCTTTGTCAAACCTCAAGTCTGATTTGACTTTTTGACATTCTCAGCCCTTTTTTTTTTTTTTAGATTTTCTTTAAAAGTGACATTTAATCTCCATGTGTAATTACATTCAGCATTTAAAATGGACAGCAAATATGACACGTACACACAGTTTTCTAAAACACTGGTGTGGTCCTTCAACTGTCTCTCATTATATTACGCAGTGTTCTGGGTTTCCAGATCCCACCAACCATAGGAGCATTCAGAAAAGTTTGGAAATTCAGTAGTTCACATATTCACATGGAATATCAATATGTTACTGCACATTCTGTTGTGTCTTATCAGCCCATGTGGACAATCAATCGATCAATCAATCAATCAATCAATATGCTGTATATCAGACATCGACCACTTTAACTGTACTGGATGTCAGACAGACTTTTATAACTCATGACCGATTTCACTGCATGAAGTCCTCTTTGTAGATTAGGCAGTGGCACGCGCCGTTGCTTTGCATGCGTAAAGCAGGACCTCACTTGAGGCGCGTGGCATCTGGACATGCCTGCGTGCTTTATCTCTCTGTCTGCATCACTCTCCATAGCAACCGGGAGATACCATCTGTCCCCGGGGGGAAGGTGAAGGGAAAGCTGGACAAAGGAAGTCAGGCAGCACCTGCTGGGCGTGATGGTACTTTTTAAAATCCGCTCCAAATATTCAAAGTTTTCATCTTGAGCAAAATCCGCAGGCAGAAATTTAACTAAATCACACTTAAGTTTATTGAGTTTGTCTGTTCAAAAACATGCATTTGGTCAATGAAAATTAATAATTATTGTACTTTGTCTTTATCCGCTAAAATATTCGCCTGTTTTCCCCAAACCACAGGTTATAATAAGAATCACCAGAAGCCAAACATATCTAAACATCCCATCCTGAAGCTTTAGACTTACTTTCTATCCTTACAAAGAGGTTAAGGGCTTTACTGAGTCGCCGCAGGTCACCAGAAAAGGGCTTTGACCACCAACACCTGTCGCGCGCTGCTGAGGAGGCCTCCTCCGTCTGGCAGATGTGCTTCAGCAACAATAGGTCGGTATCGATTTGCACGCGCCTGCCCTGTGGCCATGCAAGCTGATCCTTCCTAAAATAGCTCCTGATCCAGCTGTATAGTGCTGAGAGCTGGCAGAGAACCTTGTTCTTTCCTAAAATAGTTCAGTGTCTCTGTCAAACCAAAATGTCTGCCTCTCGGCCAGCTGATTGTGGACAGAAACTGAAAAACCGTGTTGAAATAAACAATGATTGTGCTGCTGCTGTAATGTACAGATAAGAGTTTTGTTGTCAAACAAAACACACACTTGCAGCATTCTTGCACGTGTTTACAGCTCAAACTGAAAGTGATTTTTATCAGCCTTTACACGTCTGGCATCTTTTAGAGATAAGACTTTTCATTGTGAAAGTTTAGACCATAAGCTCCTCTCTTTGGCATTCAAATTTAATCAAAACTCAGACAACAGACTGGCGAATGTGGAGACTTGCAGACAAAAGAACGGCGCGCCCTGGGGTCGGGGTTGACCTGGGTTTAGGAGAGAGGAGAGGGGTTGGGGAGGGGGGGTCCCCTCATAGCGACAGTTCCCCATCTGCCGCTCTGCCTTATGCAGAACAATAGCGCTGAATCAATCACCGCCAACCTGTGTCTCCTGGACCACTCCAGCCCCCCTCCTCTATTTACGCAGCAGTGGCAGCAGGCCTGACCTGGTGCAAGATTTGTTTTGAATTACTGTGCAGATAAAATAGAACCAAATAAGTACCGAGCTATTGGGGAGAGCCTGTTGTATCAGTGGAGCAGATGAAACCGAGCACTGCGTTCAATGTTCGTCGTGCGTAAAAGTGATCAGAGATTAACAGGATGTCAGAGACAAGTTTATTTAAACACAAAGCAAAAAGACATTTAGTGGATCTACACACCAAATACTAAACATAAACACTTAAGCTTGGGGAGAAAGAGCCTAGTCTGCGGAACAGATGAATACAACTGTGCGTAAAAGTCTCGTTTTGCTTAGAAGTGATCAGAAAATAACAGAAAGTTGTCAGAAATAAGAGTTTTGGTGGATCTACGCACCAAATGCCAAACAAGAGTGCAGTAAACTTCACAAGTATTCCTATAGAAATCAGTCCGTGTGGCCCCTGAACTCCCCAGAGTAAATAAATAAAAACCTAGCAAGGATTTTCTGGACAGCTGATGGCCACGTGGTCCGCGTGGGCCGGTCGTGCAGATTGCGCAGCACGCACAGCGTTCTGGCACGCGCTGTCCATTTGCATTTGTATGGGGTGCAGTGATAATAGAGGGCTTCTGTGCGCACAATGAGGCCGTTTTATGGCCAGCCTCTAGTCCACAGATGGCATCATCCACCTGCCCTTTCTCTCTGCGGAGAGGGGGGAGGGGGCGCTTCACACTTTCGCCATGTTGTTGCGGAAATAGTCAGCAAAATATAAAAAATCAAGAAACAGTATGGAGAGTTTGATGCGAGTTCATAGTTGATGTACTTTAAGTTGGGAAGCTGGCTTATGGGGCCAAAACTGGTCTTTAAAAAGGTTTTGCGTTTCCAAAAAGGACAATATGAAGCTTTTGTGCACGTTAACGAGCTCTAATGAACACATGCAAAAGTGCAGTAGTGTTTTTTTAAGCATGCATCTTTGCAATTCCATTCCCCTGCTGTTGTGTCTGGTGTGCACAAAAGTGCTGCAGACTGATCAAACTTCTTTTTTTTAATGAAGCTATTTTTAGTCTCTGGCGAGGCTGCTGCGCTCAGAGGGGGAGCGTGCGTGGCTCGATGACCCCCATCAATCTGCCACGAGCCGGAGTGTGACAATAGCATTATCATACCAATACACCATTCAGCCTCAGCCAATCAGGGCGCAGCGCTTTCACCGTGCCGCACGAGCTGGAGAGTATAAAAGAGGGAGGCTGCAGATTTGAAAGCACTCTGCTCCCTTTCGGATTTACTCTCCGACTCAACTTTCCAAAAGCTCTCCCTTTGCGGAATATCTTCATCATCTTCATCATGACTCTCGAGGAGGTTCTGATCCAGAAACCCGCCGAACGTGCTCAGTGCACCGGCAAAGCCCTGGCGGAGGTCCTGGTGTCCGCTAAAGACAACGACTCCCTCACCGTGGGCGTCTACGAGTGCGCAAAAGTTATGAATCTGTAAGTATGAGACTCTCAGCTTAAGATGTCCTGTTTACCACGTTTCCATCCATCTCTTCATATAGTGTGGATACGTCTTGGATGAAATCTCATGACCTTTTATTTTTATTTTGTCAACAGTGACCCGGACAGTGTGTCCTTCTGTGTCCTGGCTGTGGATGAGGAGTTCGAGTGTGACATCGCTCTGCAGATCCACTTCACCCTCATCCAGTCCTTCTGCTTCGACAACGACATCAGCATCGTCAGAGTGAGCGACATGCAGCGTCTGGCTGAGATTGTTGGCGACAAGGCCGAGCAGCTTGAAGATGCCCACTGCGTCCTCATCACGGTATGTAGAGCTCAGTTAAGGCCATTATTCTGAATCGCTCCAGAAGTCTGTGTGTGACGCCTCTGTGAAAGAAGCACGAGTCTAACATGAGTGTCCTCTTCCTGTTTGAACAGAACCCAGCTGACGGGTCTTGGGAGGACCCTGCTCTGGAGAAGCTGCACCAGTTCTGTGAGGAGAGCCGCCGTCTGAACGACTGGGTTCCTGAGATCAGCCTCCCTGAGCGTTGATCTGGGACTCCTGGCTCCTCACTTGCTCAGATGCTGTAAAGCTTCTCATTTGGAAATACTCATCCTGATGAACAGGATTACCCTGTTTCTGCTCATCCCTGGATACTCCTGAGGAGGATTCCCGTCCAGGCAGCACGGCGCCGGCCCGAGGGGCCCCCGTGAACCGTCGCCTCTTGTCCCGTCCATGCCAAGATGACTCTCATTCTTTATGTGAATGAGGTCAGGTATGCCACAAGAGCGACACATCGACCCTCATTCTTTGTGCGGATGAGGTTTGGAGAGGAAGGAGAAGCGAGTTGTGCGTCCTGTGGTCCCACAGAGCAAATCTCGCATCTTGAAGCACGCGCAGCAGGAGAAGAAGCGGTGCTGAGAAAGAGGCGTTCTTAGAAAGGACTTTTTAAAGACGTCCTCTTTGCTGAGCAACATGTCAACAGTTGCAATCAGCGGAAATGTTTCCCACTTTCCAGAATTGTCTTAATTCTCTAAAGGTTTCACTTTAGAAATTTAATGATGACAAAAAATATTCTAAAATATATGAAAAAAAAAAATACATTGAAAATGTCTTTTCTCTAAAGGTTTCACTTTGGAAAATGGCTGAATTAAGTTAATGTTAACGTTAGAAATGATGAGAATTAGTAAGATTATCTTATAAACATTTCAATATGTACTGAAGACACATGTTAAAAACAGATTTGACTGAAGATGTGATCCTGGTGGAACTTTATTGGAAACAAATTAATTTATATCTTTCTAACAGTTTCACGTGAGAAACTGTTGAGGATTGTAAGTGGAAAATGCCCAATAAAACACAAAAAGATCCCATGTTTGCTGTGATGTGTTTTCACTTTATCTATCTCGGGTTTTCTGCTTGAGTTGTGTGTATTGTGTGTGTTTGTGGGGAGGGGGTCAGGGAGGAGGGAGTGGTTATGACTCTAACAAAAGTTTAAAACTCAGCAGATTTGCATGGAAGGCGCTAAGGCCTGTCATCTGCCCGCTGTTGTCCCTGCAGTAAAAAAAAAAAAAAGAAAAACACTCTGCGGTCCCTCCTCCAGCAGACCTCATCTGCATGTGTATGGCGCAGCGCACAATAGCGGAGCTCCGGGCCTGTCAGCTCCAGCGGTCCGCACAGAGCGCCTATTGTTCGGCCTGCAGATGTCTCCGCAGCCACGCCGCACCATCTGCCGCGTCCTGAAAGGAGGAGGGGGCATTGCCAGAGGGGGCAGCCGGGTTGGGTCTGGCTGGTTTGGGCCGGTTGTGGAGATGGAGTGGGGTCCTGAGTATCATCTGGTGTCCTGCCAGCTGCTGTCGGGACTATTATTTGCTCGCATGCACTTAGTGAAACTTTGGTAAACAGGCCACAAAGACGCCAGATCTGCTCTGTGTGGGTGCAGCAGCAGCCACCTGCTCTGCCCCAACAATGACATCTGCGTGATGCATCATTTTTTCTCCACCACTTTATTTAGTTTTTCATGAACAATAAGCATCTTTCCAAGAGACAGAGACCTTTAACAAACTCAGAATCCTGTTCATATGTACTAAAGCTCCTCTGAGCACTCAAAAGGACTGAAAAGGTAAAATCAGCTGCCCAAATATAGTTTGCATAACCATAAACCATATGTTTGTTCAGGGGCTGTTTGGCTCTGGAAGCTTGTCATGAGCATTTGTAATGATCTAATCCTCCAAAGGAAAAAAGTTACATAAAAATAGAAGTACTTTTTTAAATTCTCTCTAACTTTAGCTTTTTCCCTTAAATACTGGATACCTTCACCTCTTCAGGCCTTTAAAAACCCTTCTAATGATCTGAGGAGGAATCACACTTTGAATGAATTTATATAGATTGTTTCACAACTTTTACTTTCACTCAGGCACTTTCACATATACCTACTGCAAAAAGACGCACTGCAAGGAGTACAACGAATTTATCAAAAGACACAAACTGTGTAAAAATATCTGTCTGTAAAAACTGAGAGCTACTTATAAAGTTCTGATCAAAATCACGGCTAGTAATTTTGTGTTTGTATAAAAGAAGTACAAAAACCGTGCTGTAGCTTCTCTACCAGTCTGTCAGGAAAGCACACAGAGTTTGGAGGTGTGCCTGAGGCCCCTGTAGGCCCGGAGCCCCTCCCTCTTGGGGTCCCTCACCATCCCTCGGACCACCGGGGGACTGTCACAGCCCCTCCTCTTCTGGGCTCGGTGCAGCAGGATTCTATAAACCCCAGTGACCGGGTTGCGGGTGTCTTTGGGCTGATTGTTCTGTAGGTGCTCTGTGGTAAAGCCCAGCTCCTCCAGTGAGCCCCTGACCTCCTCCTCCAACTCCACCTCCTCCTCCAGGTCCCCACGCTCTGAGTCCAGCAGGTTCTGCAGAGGGCTGGCCGGTTCATGAGGTACCAACGACCAGGGAAACTCCACAGGTAAGAGCCAATCACAGCCCAGCATCTGGTCAACGGCATAACGCTCTGCGGGGACAATCTTCAAAATGCCCCTGATGAGCCTCTGGCAGGGTCCGGGCACCCAGGGGGGGAGGGTGTAAGTGCCCTCAATGATGCAGCGCCGCAGCTTCCCCATGGTCTCGGCTCGGAACGGCATGGTGCCGGTCACCATGAAGAAAAGCAGGACCCCCATGGCCCACACGTCCACTGGGGGCCCCAGGTAGCACTCGTCCCTGAAGAGCTCTGGAGCGGCGTAGGGCGGCGAGCCACAGAAGGTGTCAAGGGCGTTGTTGCGGTTTGAAACCCGCGTGCTGAATCCAAAGTCCGCCACCTTCACACAGCCAGTGCTGGTGAACAGAATGTTCTCGGCCTTCAGGTCCCTGTGAATGATGTTGATGTTGTGCTGCACAGCAAAACAGACACACTGGTTGGAGATTTCTAGATGTGGAACACATCTGATAACATTTCTACTGATAATAACCTTACTTAACACAGATCTCAGGCATTTGGGGCCTTTAAAGCTTTATAATTGTGATTAATTAGAACTGTAATGGAAGTTTTAAACCAGCACAGTTTCTCCAAACAGATGTGTGGGTCAAAGCTCTCTAAAATGTGTCTTAACAAAGGGAGCAGACTCCCTGTGACTTCAGTGTCTATTATCTATTAGCTGGATATGTACTGATGATGAGATGACTTACAACTGCATGATGAGAAAAACAAACACACAAAAAAACAAGCCCAGAAATGTGTCTGTGTCACTGACCAAATATTTGATGGCAGAAAGGATCTGGGCGAAGGTGATCTTGCTGGTGTTGTCCAACAGTTTTCCCTCGTTGCAGATCCTGTTGTGGAGGTCTCCTCCACCTGCGTACTCCAGCACCAGGTAGAGACGGCTCGGCGTCTCCACCACCTCGTACAGACACACCACATTGGGGTGCTGGAGGGACTCCATGTTGGTGATCTCCCTGGAGAGCAGACGCTGGGCCTGACTGTCCAACCTGGTCTTTTCCAGGATCTTCAGGGCCACTTTGTCTAAGACAGAAGAAGGGTCAAGGAGGCGTCTGACTGTCAATGCCTGGTAAAAGAACATCACTAAAAAAGGACGCAACTCAGGAATATGACCCACTCGGAGTTATGTAATTGATTAACAATGTAAGTAAGTTATTCAGATAAATTCACAAACATTAGCATTAGCAGAATATTAGGTTCAAGTTTCTTAAATGTGAGAATTTGCTCTCTGTAATGTAATTGTACATTAAATATTTTTTGCTTTTGGTCTTTTGACCAGATAAGACTATTTGAGAACGTCACCTTGGATCCTGGGAACTTGTAATGAGCTGTTTTACCATACGCTGACAATTTACAGATGATCGGCTGATTAACTGATAATGAAAATATGGGTTAGATGTGGCCAACATAACTTTTGACATTTTTAGGACCAAATAATTGGTAGATTAATAGTAATGAAAAAAGTAGCTGCAGCCTTACCAAGGACTAGAGTTCTGCTACCCAGTGTCGGAGGTGAGTTTGAACTGTTTTGCTGTTTGGGTTATTTTCAAATTGAATTTGTTAACAAGTTTCTCGTTGTAACTCATCTGCACCCCAGCATGCCGAGCCAGGTATATACCTGCGATGCCCATTAAAAAAGGCAATGGCCAGTCTGTTGGATTGGCCAGCTGATGGTCAGTAATTATTTCAAGCTTCAGCTCTCAAATTTGGCAATATCTACAGAGTCAGCCAGTCAGTAATGTAACAGAGGTGTAAGGGATGGATGGTTATGGGTGCTTTGTTGTTTGGGAAAGAAGTGTACCTTTAGTCAGAGCGTGGAAAGCCATTTTGACCCTGGAGAAGGTCCCAGAGCCGATCTCCCCGCGGACCTTGTAGAAGCCCACCCTTCGGCCGATGATCAAATCCTTAATGGTATTCTCATCCTTGCACATATTGGTGGTGAGCTTCTGCAAAGGGGTGAGGTCGTCGGCCTCCTCATCCTCGGGGCCGACGTCAGAGCTGTCCGTCAGGCTGTAGAGACTGTGGTGTCGCTTGATGCTTGTCACTTGGTACTGGCCACGAGGCATTTCTGCAGCACGCTGAGGATAAGGTCATCTGACAAAACATGATAACACGATTACGGCATCTCCAGCACATGGACATACAGTATTTACTCTGTTCCCTACAACTGCTAGTAAGATGTTAAAAGCATCTTTACTTCACGGGAAATAACACAAATGTAAAAATAGTATAAGTGGTTTCAAAAGTATCCAGAAAGAGTTAACTTGAGACCACAAGCCTTGTTGTCATTGTCAAAAGCAGCAGCAGAATGAGTCTAACTCAATAAAATAATGCATCAAGGCTTAATGAGACAGCAAGCATTTGAGAAAAAATTAAATGTTATTAAAATTACGTTAATCCCTTAAAACCAAGTTTCCTTGATATAAATTTCTGTTAACATTGCATATAAATATTCTAAACTTGCTTCTTCCAGTGCTTCACTGAAACATTATTTAAGATTTAAGACAACACCAATATATTCAATACAAATTCTTCAGTGTCTAATGCAACATTTTGCACACATATTTCTGTAAATACTACAGACGCGAATAGCTGGAATAAGAGAATTTTAACATAAACAGATTAATATAGAAAAAAGATCTAAAGATTATTGTTTTCTTACCAATTTTCCAAATTGCAGCTCTGCATCAAAACATCACAACAGCAGTATAAGAAAGTTGCTCTTCTGGCCCAGTAGGAGCAAGAAAAATGACTTTGTTTGCACTGTTTGTGCCAAAATCATCACACTGAGAGGAACGGTGCTGTCATATTCTCCTTCTCTGTCCTCTCTAACACACAACTGTACACTCATGGCAAAGTGTACAGGGAGGGAGGGGGCGCGACTCTTTGAGCCATCAACCAAGTGTACAGTCGGTGCAGGCTTCCCTGGCCACACCCCTCACAGCTCAGCCCTCCATGTCTTCACCTTCTCCTCCTCACTGACGGAGGATTAAAATGGTGTCATGAACTTTAATCCTGTTTTAATTTAGGTTTGTCCCAATCCCTTCAAATGGTTATCAGTTCACGGCGGCAAAAATGGGGCCAAAAGCACTCATTGTGTTTGTACCTACACAACATATGACCACAATGCTTTGGTTTGCAGGTTTAGCAGAGCACATTTGTGTGAGAGAAGTGAAGGTGTTACGCAGCGAAGGTTGATCTCCTGGTTTCTGTGAAGATGAAATGTTATGCAACGGTATTACCCAATGTTCCCATAGAGATTAGCTCTCTGTCCCCTTTAGATGCTGGCTGAGCAGCACAGATAAAGGGATTATAAAGCATGGGGTCAACACTTCCAGTCCTCATTCAGGTGTGCTGTCCCTGTGAGCAGCAGTGGAGGGACAGCAGGGGGACACTGCAGTCAAGGACACAGTCAATTCTAATTCCAATTCTAAAAGCCCACTGAAATCATCTTTTTTTATGTAAAGCAAGTGTAGTTCAGGTATTACAGCCCGATCAGCACAGCTTTTATCTTACTACAGATATAGTGCATCAGCACATATGACTCATATGACATATGATTAACACCAAAGATATGTTTTAGCTAATCCAGAAACCGTGCCTTTTAGTGCAGCATCATTCTGCCTTGTTTTCACCTTGCAGGTCTTTGTGTGTGTTTATAAGTCTGTCTGTGGACAGATACTGTCACCAATAGCCTCACAACCACGCAAGATACATTCATGAAACCTTACCCGTGTGTAGCTGTGATCACGATGGCGGCCAAGTTCGAAAGTGGGTGTAGTCCCAACAAGGGTGTGGTAGAGGGCCCCCATTTTACGCTCCTGGCACACATTTGTTTGAAATCAATGTATCCCAGTTTTAGAAGAACAGAGCAATCTATGTGCTTTGCCCTCATCTTTGGCATCTTCATGTTATCGGGAGCTGGTTTCAGTGAGGAAAATACATTGGTGAACAGCATGATGGATTCAGGAGGTTGGTTGCTTGGGTTGGAGGAGTCATATGATCAATAGATCCCCTTATGACATCATAAACGGATATTAAAAAGTGCATTTTGCATAATATGGGACCTTTAATTTTTTTTCTATTTAGATAGACATGAATGTTTTAGACAACTGGGAAAAGAAGATCTGTGCAGACATTTACTTTTCTAAACAGCAACAATGTGAACTCTTGGAACATAAATTACAGAATGTAGAGTTGAGGGGCTCTACTTTTTCACAATGTCGGGATCATAAGTTTCACTTCAAAGAATCTGAAAAAGAAATGAAGAAATAGGAGAAATGAGTCAGTGTCATATTGTTTTAGAATGAAAGGAGACAAAGTCCTTTAATTCCCAGAATGGGGCTGTCCTTCCAGCTTTACGATCCACTCAGATGTGTGCTTCACCTCCACCTCCCTGCCTGTCATCCTCCCATGCAGCCGTCTGATTGGATTAAAGTCTTAGACAGGAATACAGCCCGTGTTTAAATGTGCTCTCTGTACACTGGTTATCTGCAAGCAGGCAGGTGATACTACAAATCTAGTCTGGTATGACAGTGCACAATATGCAGTATAGTTAAAGAAGGGCTTCAGTATTTCTAACATGGGCCCAAGTTGCACATATTTTGCTGTCGAAAAATGGCTAACAGAATTTCTTTTTTTCTAATTTATGGAATTGGTCCAATAGATCGTGTTAATCCTTTGAGGTAACTGTGCCTAATCAAAGTACATCGATGTAAGAGCTTGTTTTTGCCACTGACAGGCTAAGTGTCTGACAACATTATGGAGAGGATCCCTACAGAGAGTGACCTTTTCATTAAGAAGAAAGATCCTCATTGTTTAACTAGAAACAGCACCAGACTCTATTGAAAAAAACAGTAATTTTACCTCGCAGAACACTGCGGGGTTGCTGGACTACTGTTGCCTTGATCAGTTAGTTTGATTGTGTTATTGTGTGTTTTTGGTGTTTTAAATGGTTTGTTTGGACCAAAGTCACTCAGAGCCCTGTGTTCTGCATAGTAAATGTACTGTTTTTGTCATTGGAGTCTGGTGGCTTTGAAGAGAGTGATAGAACGGCTCTTTCTAGTCTAGTTTAACTAGAAGATTTTTCAGCTCTTTCTCTGTAGATATCCTTTCCATAATGTTGTCAGATGATTATTGAATAACAATCTGAGCCTGTCAGCAAAAACAAACACTTTTAGTGGACAGACTTTGACGGTTGCTGTTGCCCTCAAGTATTACTCTGCAGCCATTTCACCCCATTTAGCAGCAGCTGGCTGAGGTGATCTACTGGAGCAATTCCAAAACTTTTCATATCTATTAGTCATGTAGGCACCAAAATATATAAACATGGGGCCCAGGTTTAAAAATACTGGAGTTCTTTAAAACAGTGTAAAATAATTTAAGAACACTGAAGAATTGGATTTTGCTTTGAGATGAAACAAAAATAAAAATCCTCACTCAGTCACTTCTGCCCCCTGAGCGGACAGGAGGTTTGTGCACCTGCAGATCTGAGGTCAGATCTTTCTCTTCTTCTGACGGCTCTCATTGAGGCCACAGGCACGCTGGATCTCTTCCAGCTCTTTGATTCTCTGACGCAGAGCCCCAATCTCTCTGTTCTTCTCCTCCTGGAAGAACTGCAGCTTCTGAGGAGACACAAACACACTTAATCCACACACACTGGAAAGAGGCAAAATAAATAGCAACATAGCCGCTAAGCTTAAATCTTTCCTTCAGTGATTCTTGTGAATGGCTGCACCACGTAAATGACTAGTAGTGTGCTTGCTATTTAGAGATTGTTCATCAAATTCATTCTAGGACTGCAACTGATGATAATTTACACTCTAATTCAGTGCCTGAAATTGTGAAGAAAAAGGCACACCACAATCTTCAAACACAATAATGTAAATCAGTGAAAAAAAGTCTCACATTTATCAAACTGGGACCAGAGATGGTTTGACATTTTCAATAATCAGTTGGTAGACTCTGGGAACATGAGGATGTGAGAGCGAACAACCTTCAACAGAGCCCATATGTCTGAGTTCAGACTGAACACAAAAGTAAGTTTAGAGGTGGTGCGACTGTAAACATAATGTCGCGAGTGGATGCAAACAATTTGCTCTGAATGCTGCAACTTGAGACAAAGACGTGTGCGTGAGTGGAAAATGTCAACCTCAGTGAAGATTTGCTCTGTCCCTTGGACAAAGTGGAAGAAAATGACAAAATGAAACTGGAGTTTTTGGCAATTGTTTTTGTGCGTAGTCCACACACACATGCTTTATGTGTACGTTGCTAGCTAGCTACAGCTAATGCCTGTCCAATCAGCATGCTGGCTGTTTGGGATATAATCACGTGTTAGAGTAACATGAGGTGAAAATCAAATCTGGGTGTCCATTTAGGCAATTTTCTTTTCCAGACATTTCTTTTTATTCAGACAAATAACAGAGCTTTTGGGGCAAACTAGGTAGTAGCCTAATGTTACTTAGAGGGTGGGGACGTCCAGTTCAAATCTAATAATGGTTGCTCTGCTCTCAGCTGAAGTTTGCATGCTAAGGACATAAACTGGCAAAACCAAGACGGTTTGGGTACAGCTTTGTTAGAAAACCTCTGTCTTGAAAAAGAGGATGTAGAAGGTATTAGAGAGGCTGCTTACCCTCTTGAAGACACTCTGTGGAAGAAGATTGGAGCTGTGTTGCTGCTGCTGCTGCTGCTGCTGCTGACTCAACTGAACTGTGCTCTGAACTCTGGCTAACTTGGCACCAAACTGCCAAAACATACACAGCAAAACGCCAATGAGCTCCACTCCACACGAAAGCAGAGTAGTTGTAGTAGTTCATTTTAAAATAATCTCTCTTGGTTTAACAGAGCTTTCCTGAACACACCCTGAATATGAACTGTATCATGTTGTCAATAAATGAAACTAGATTTCAACTGTCTTACTTGAGTTCTTTAACCTTGCAGAACAACCGTCAGTTAACATTATTCATTGGCAGGAGGAATTTATTTGCTAATAAATATCAATAAACCAGTAATCAGTGTATTCCATGGAAACCTGTAAAACTTTGAACTTAGAAAAAGGAAATTCTTGTGAGTTTTTCTACTGTCCATGGTTAATTTTTAAAAAATCACCCCGCCATCACTGTTCAGATTAAAGTGTAGCTTTTCATTTACCTCCATCTGTAACTTCAGGAGCTCACTCTGCCTCTCCCTCTCCTGCTCCCTCAGCCTCTTCTTCATCTCCTCTAGTTCCACATCCTTTTTCTCCAGCAGATACTTAACTTCACCATCTTTAGCTTCCACTGACAGAAAATAAGACAACAGCAGACAACATGCTTGTTTTGTTTTTCTCTGTTTTTGTCTTATTAATCTTCTGTTCTGCTGCTCTGCTCTGATGCTTTGGGCTGATATCAAGAGGGACTTTTTTAGGAATTATTGTCATCACAATGGTTTGCTGATGCTAATTTTACACTGAAAAATGAAGTAAGAAATACTCCACATTTGCCCACAGCACAACCACAAGTGTACTATATAAATTTCAGGATACATCTGCTCCACTGTGTACGTCTTGCATTTAGATTTAAGGGCATGAACACTGTCTTTGTCTGTCTGTCTGAGTGTTTTTTGTGGTCTTACACTGATTGAAGCTCTGCCTGTGGGCGTCCTCCACCTCCTTCCTGCACTGCTGCCTTACAGTCTCTAGCTCCCTCTTGTGTCTCTCTCCCTCTGCTCTCATTTCACAGATCAGTTGCTGAACCTCTGCCTCTCTGTCCTGGCGACGACACACCCGACACACACGCCACCTCACTGACTGTTGAAATGACTTCTCAGCAGACAAAATTAAATTGCTGCCTAGTTTTAAGGTTTTGAAAGGCACCAGCAATCTTTGAAATATTGGTAAGAAGGGAGTGAATCAACTAATCTTCTTCTTCAACCAGTCAGAACGAATAAACATGTCAATGCTTTTGACATTTATATGAACCCAGCAAATCACACTTATTACAGCGCTGACATTGAAAATGATTCACTGAGACTGACATAACGCTTTACATCTCTAACCACAAATACTATTCTAATTATATGTTCCATATTTATATTGAAAAATATAAATAAAATACGATTTAAAAATAATATCCACTGTCACCTTTAAAACATACATTTTATATAGATTTTTTTTCCAAAAACTGAGTGGAAGATCTTTTGTCCTCAGGAGTGACAGATACAGGTATAGAAATATTTCTGAGCATTCACATGATGACATACAGAGTAATACCTTGTCCACAGGCTACAGAAATTGACACATTCACCTTTCAATTAAATTTCTTGGTTCATTGCCGTATTCAATTTATTCAATACCACATTTGGTCAGTGTTCACGTCTGCCTAAAATCTTACCTCTGCTCTTCTCTCAGTCTGTTGTTTCAGGTCCGCCATGTTGTCCTTCAGTCTCTCATTCTCCACTACAACGTGAGCAGCATCAGAAGTCATATGAAGAAAATCTTAACAAAGTATTCAATCTGTAATCGTACTATATGTAAATTACTCGGGCAGTGGTGCTTGGCGGTTGTTCACGATGACTAAATGGATATCACAAAGGCATTGAATTCATTAGCTGTAGACCATATTCCTCTTTAAGCCTTGTGGTAAACCTGTGCCACATGAGTGCTTAAGATTGGCCTTGTGCATATTTCTGCACCCTGAAAAGGACTGATTTCAGTATTTCAAATATCCAGTGATTTTATTATCTGTCCAATTTGGGCCATTGCAGTTACCTCTGAGGTTGCACTGCTCCTGCAGAGTCAGCTGCAGTCTGTTCACTGTGACGAGAAGACTGTCTCTCTCTGCAACAGGTAGATCAAGAGAATAGGTAGGTAGAAGAAAAACTTTTCATGTTTTGTTTGATTGCTTTTAGGTGCCGTACATAACCCACTGAGGGACACACAGTTTAGAATGGTTTGCTTATTTTTTGTGGCTAGAAATTTACTATCTGAGTCATTCATCCAGTATTTTCCATTAATACCAACGTAAAATGTGTCTAGGTGTGCAGTGCAGTATCCATCATCTCATTGTTGCTACGGTCTCATCTGTCTTTTAATGCATAGCTACATATTAGAAATTTCCTATTTATTGGTCCATCTGTACATTTTTAGGGATTTCATTTCCTGAACTGAAAACTGGGGACACCAGCTCAGGAGGGCTGTCGTTTCACAGAATCACCAGCAGAGGGAGACACACAAACACCACATCAAGCACCACAAGTAACCCTGTAATGAAAAGAGCAAGAAGAGACATAAAACCTCCAGTTTCCAAACCAAAGGACAAACACTCACCCTCAGTCAGACTCTTCTCCTTGGTCAGATAGAATTTCACAAGTCTATTGGCATCCTCCAGCATGATCTCCAACATGTTGTTTTTGCAATTAATCTCTGTAATTTTCTGTTTAGAGAAAAGTAAAGACAAGTGGAAGAGCTCTACATGTAACACATACTTTTCTCTATTCCACAAAGGCCCCGAGGTACATGGATGTGTTCTACTATATTTCTAATGTTCAGTACTATCATTGTGGAGTTTCATTTTGTTTTATATGACTTTGTGGTCTATCTATCTATCTATCTATCTATAACATGAAAATAGGGACTAATGTAGTGAACAGTAATTGAATTCAAACACTAACTTTAGATGAATACTGTACAATATAACACATAGAGAAATAGTGAAAACATGTAGCTAGCCTTCACAAGTAACGTTAATTAAAATAAATGTCTTTGCAGTTGTCAAATTATAACTACGTGAACTACTATTCCTGAAAGACCTCTCTGATTATCTCTACGTGGGCTGTGTCTCTATGAACTAAGCTTCCCTCCACAGACAAAAAAAAACAGACAAAGGGACTGTCATAATTAGGTAACAGCGAGCTATGCTAGCTGTTACAGCGAGCTATGCTAGCTGTTACAGCGAGCTATGCTAGCTGTTACAGCGAGCTATGCTAGCTGTTACAGCGAGCTATGCTAGCTGTTACAGCGAGCTATGCTAGCTGTTAGCTCTGTTAACGTTACCTTACCTGTTCTAATCGAGTAAACTCATCCAAAAACTTGTCAAGATTAACACAGTTTAACTTTGTCATTGTACTGGTGTAAGAACGAGCAAACGACTGTGATAAAAACTAATATTTTGTAAAATTATTATTATATTAAGCTAGAGCTAGCAATTAACCGCTAAGTTAGATAGCTAGTTTGCACTTCCTGTTTCCTGTTAATGTGAGAAATGATTGATTGCTGTAAATAAGAGCCCAGGATGGAATTATTGTTATTATTATTATTATTATTATTATTATTATTATTATTATTATTATTATTATTATTATTATTATTATTATTATTATCAAGAATGGTATAAGTCTATTAAGTAAGTTATGTCCGTTCATCTTTCATGTACTTCAATTTTCCATTTATCTTTAGTATTTTCCCAATGCAATGCTGATACTGTTACTTGGAAAAGATTCTGCGACCTGTGAATAAGAGTGTTCCCTTTGGTTAAAAAAAGAGACAGGTTATAGGCAAAAGTATGAAAGTTGTTTACTTGTAACTCAAATTTCACAATAAGTGTAAAAATTCAACATGGATGTTCCTCTAACTTAGTCTGAATTCAATGCACTGCTTACCAGAAATCAAATGAAAAACAAAATTTTGCATAACCCATGCACTCAAAAACAAAGGGTGAGACTAAGACAGCACTTGAACAGCAGTCCAAATGATTTTGTCTGTCAGCTCTGAAAACATTTAAAAGTTTGGAACATAAATGAAAAGCATGGTATGAAAAATAAGAGAAGAGTCTAATGTTTCATGCTCCACTTGATCCTTTTACATACAGCTCATAGTCCGTTTGACTTTTTTCAGGAATTTCACGTGCTGGCAAGAACTTTGCTATTTACCCAAATGAGGCGGAGGACTCATTTGGCAATGTAAGCAATGGGTTACTTATTGGTAAAGTAACATTTTGATTGTGGAAATGATCTTAAAGCCTGAAAGAGAATCAAAACATAAAGTGTAAAAATGAGGGTACATGATTAATTCATGGTTTTCATTTTTCACAGAGTATATCAATTACATATGACCTGATTTGATGGGAAAAAAAAGCTTCTGATATGTACAAAATCTTAGGAATACAGCACAAGACAGTACTATGAAACATACTCTAAGTTAAAGCTGCATTAATGTGCCTGTTGTTACTTGTTGAGGAGTTAATCTTTCCTCTTGCAGCCAACAATTTATTAATGCAGCTTTAATAATTAAGCATCGTATTGAGAACTTGAGGCAGATTCCAGACCCAGCTTGTGTTAGTTCCCCTTGGAACGGTTGCCTTTCCACAACTGCAGTAAAACATAGTCTTGTGTGCTCTTCCTTGTCCGTTCCAAATTTCCAACCATGTCGACTTTGGAGCTTTCAGAGGGCCAGAGGAGGTAAAGGTGGTGGCAGGACAGTCACAGATACCACCCCCCCAAACCACCCTTCAGCTATTTTGGAGAGAGCTCAACCTTGGGACCCTCAATAGTCAATATGCAAGACTGTCCCCAAGTGCATCTCTGCCTTTGATAGAACAGCTTTGCACTGTTCACCACTGATCTATGGTGTGATGCTTCCCAAAAGGTCAGGGGTCAGGTAGCCATCCGGTGTCGGCATAGTCTTTGGGATTATCAGCTGGGGGGCAGGTGTCGAGTTCGGTGTAAGTAAGAGGCTGTTCTGCCTGTCAACACCCTCTACCACAGTGTAGATGGGAGCAGTTGGAAGAGAGGACATGGGGGTGGATTCACAGTGAGGCGACGGGGATGGTGAAGAACTTGAGTCTCCTGCTGGCTGGCAGGGTTCACTCACGTCTCCTGAATATAATCTTGGGCTCATTTTTCCTGCATTGAGCTCTGAGGTGTAACCTCCGTGATCTGGATTCACCCCCACGACCTGATACTCTTTTTTTTCTTTCTCCTTCTCCACCATGATGTCTCTCTCTGGGTCTTTGCTTGTGATTTTCTCTGCTTCTGTCTGTTCCTCAGGTGACAGCAGCACCTTGCCAGACGACCTGACCTCACTCACCTGGGTGTACAACGCCTCTCTGCCTGACGATACAAAAGGAGGCTCCCCAGAGGTGGGGCTCTCCTCCGGGGAGATGGGCTCAGAGGCTGCCGGGCACGACAGCTCCTTACTGAGGGTTTGATTCGGAACGAGAGGATGGAAAGGTGGTGCTTCTGGGTCACTAGGGAGATCCGGGTCGCAGCAGCTGGCCCGGCCCGAGTCATCGTCTCTGAAGCCGATGGAGAGGGGAGTGCAGCTGGAGGACAGGGAGCGGTGCATGAGACAGTCCGTGTCCAGGTCCGTCAGTCTGTCACTCTGCTCCTCAATGTCCAGATCAATGAACTCCACCCAGGGGTCGTTGTTGTACAGCTCTGGCCTGAGATCAGGGGGGGCACCCAGGATGGATGTCAACTCCCTCAGCTTCCCCTTCTGTGAGATATAGAAAATAAATTGATAAACTCAAGATGCCATGTTCAATAGTGCCTGCTCATTATAACTCAGATCTTATTTTTGTAGCTTTGGTCATTATTTCTATCACAGATATGACATTGTCCTCATCACATTAATAGGGAATGAGGCGAAATTGCTAAAAAGAAGTCAGATGGGTACAGAAGCACGAGCAATCACATGATGATCAGGTTATCCAAACTTATTTGGAAGCGAAAACATCCTTCCTGGTTCAGTTTTGACCTACTGTACTAACTGTAGCTGCACACACAGTTTTCCTGTGCAGTGAAGGATTATTACTGGCATTTTGGGCGAGCTCACTTTCAGCTTTACCTCCAAATAAAGTGATTCAGATAACCTGAACAAAGTGCTGGACCGTGTAAAACCTGCCTGATCGTCTGACTGCTTGTGTCCCTTATCCTTTTTAGGTGAAGAATCACTTTAATGTTCAGCATGCTAGTAGTGAAGCATCATAACAAGTAGATGAATACCTTGAGAAGTTCAGGGTCAATTCCTCTTATTTTAGGTCCAGGGACAGGAGGCAAAAGAATAACCATCAACCTCATAAAAAAAGACACGACACATTAGTGACAAAAGAATACAGAAAATACACTTGACTTGTACCACAGTATAAACACTGAGGAGCAGGTAACACCGCCAGACTTTCTCACTTTCTCTCACTGTTTCAAAATCTTCCAGTTCAACACACAAATCCTGATGCTTGTAAAATACGTACTTTTCCTGCTGCGATATGATGACTAACATCAGGATGGCCAGTAAACACAAGGCACCAAAGATGAGCAAGGCCACCTCTGGGAACCTCGACACTGGGAAAAGAAACGCACACATATCCACATAGACTCAGTATAGTGCATTCAAAATCATCCAAACAGAGGCATGAAAATAGACCATGGAAGGCTATGTTTAGGTTTTATGTTGAATCACAGAAGTTACCCGTCTTCCCCTGATAGACTATTATTATTTTTCTACTGTGTCGTATACTCATGCACATTCCATTTTAAAATGCTTTTTGAATGCTTTGTGCACAAAGTCAGAATCACACCAGGCCCATTTTTTTTTGTTTTTTGCCGTGGTTGCTGCATGGCTGGTTATATTTGCAATGAAGATTACATTAAAACTACAGAAATGCAATGCTTCTTTGTCCAAAATAAATAAAGCTTTGAATGCAAAACTGGAAATCCTTTTTAACAACATTTGAAGCATTTGAACAGCTTTGTCCATCCAGCCTGCTTACTCTGCAGTGAGCGTTTACCTTTAGATGGGATGTGGATGAACACAGAGTCACCGAACTCTCCAAACTCTTTCCTACCAAGCATTTTGCACCGGACCCGAACCTCATGATTGACGTTAGTCTGAAGCCCATAAAGGGAGCGATGTGTGCTTTTCACAAGGTCGACCTGCGGTGAAGGAAAGCAGATGAAAGCAGCGCTACAAACACAATTCTCTCCTCTAAGAAACATCCATGTTTCTTTTGACAATGATAAAAAAGTTTACTTTAAAAATACCCACCACGTCCCACAGGTCAGAGCTGGCGTCACGGTACTGGACCTCATACTGCAGTGTCATCCATCCCATCTCCACGTCTGCGGACTGAGGCGGCTTCCAGCTCAGCATGATGTCATAGTAAGTGCCGGTCAAACTCACATTCAGCAGCGTCCAGTTCAGGCTGACTGGAGGATCTGGTTGCACTGCAGAACAGAAAATAATAATAATGCCATTCTTATGTTAGGCAATAATAAGGCCTTTGTCTTACTGCAGGAAAGGATCTTACTGTTGTTAAAAATAGCACTGTATGCTGCAGCATTAGGATTTTCTCTTAGCTGAAACCATGAAAATCAGTCCTAGGCAATAAGGGCAGAATAGTATGAGGAGTTGGCCATGTTGTCTATTTTTATTTGCTGTTTTAAATTAATGTAGGTCTCTGCTGTAGCAGCTTTCTCAGAGTAACTGCATTTTGGTTCCTATTAGTCACAGGTAAAGCAAAGTACTGGCACTGTTTAGCGGATATACAGTCACGTTTACATGTCAGCACGCTGATTTGCTGATCTCCTCTAAACACAAATTACACTGAGGTTGATGGGAATGTCAATATTTTGCAGGTATTTGGTGATAAACTGAGGCATTGGACAAAATACATTGTGACCTGCTAATTGTGCTGTATCAGAGGTCAGGGAATCAAATTTATCACATCCTCATCTAATATTCATCCAACCATGAATGTCTGTGCTAGATTTCGTTACACGCCATCGACAGACCGAAATTGCCACCCTTAAAGCCATCCCACTAGCATGACTAAAAATATCCAACAACTACAGCTTCCATGCTAGTGGAACAGTAGCTAATCTGTTTTTACACTCCCTAGAGAGCCTTCCCAGCGAGGGAGGCAGGATTTCCTCCTTCTCTTTGCAGAGAGAGAAAAGTATACATTCCCCAAAGTGCCCTGTGATGGTCATTTAAGTTTTGAGTGTGAGAATATGGGCAACTGCACCTGACTGTACACGGGTTTCACAGGTCCAGGATCTAATCTGGATGATTGCAGGTGGGCAGCAAGGCAGGAAACTCACCGATGTCTTGGACGTGGAAGAGGTTCTCGTCATAAAGGGTGGCTTGATCCCTGGAGCGGAGCTGGACACTGTAATATGTCCAGATGGATGTGTGGTTCTCATTGAAGAAGCACTCGTTCGGCCTGTCGGTGCTGTAGTGAGGACACTCACTCCACTCTTTAGGAGAGGCGTGATGGGGCCTGCAAGTGGGGTAAAGACAACAAGAACACAAATTCAACCAGTGGGCTTGAGGGCTGAGTACCAGACAGGGTGGGGAAATCAGTATTGAAAGCCAGACTGACACATTGTCGGGTTTGGTCTTTTCATGGGATCTGAAGACAATTAGTTAATTTCATTTTCTTTTAAACCAGTAACTTTAAACTCATTCTCTTTTGGTGCGCATTGATTTATAAATTAATTTACTAAACTTGTTTAATGTTAGCAAATCTCTAAGAGAGGAACACTTACAAAGCCCACTGTTACACCTTTAAAAGTAATATCCCACAACTGTATGTCAGCCTGAGCTGGACTTTTGCCTTGTCAACACAGAATGAGCAGGTGAGCCGAGATAAAGCTCAGACACAACAATGTACACATTTGAATAGTAAAAGCAGTGACCCTGCTGAACCATGATCAGGTCAGCACTTGAGTTAAGAGAGAATAAAAATGGGGCTAACGATGGATTTTTGAAGTGGTTTTAAAACTAAAAACTACATCCCACATTCACTAACACCTACATGTATTTTTAACAACACTTCTTTACTTATCAGACATGTTTGTACAATCTAACTTCACATGTAATCGGAGTTTTTCTCTTTTGAACTACAGGCTCCTTTCTTTCCCCTGCTTTCCTAGAAAGCAGAGAAAAACCACATATTTCTGTTAGCAATGACAAAGTTCCCCCCCCCTCACTTTTTGTTAATGTAGAATAAGCGGAGATCTCCTCGCTCTGAGAGGCTCTGGAAAGTGCCGACATTCCATCTGCAGCGGAAAGTCTCCATGTTGGCGGAGACACAGCCAGTGAGGTGTGGGTGTCTCTGGGGGAGGACTGCAGGGAGAGAGGGAGAGAGAAAAACAAGGAAAGTCATTGCATATCTAATTACTTTTGATACTGTAAAGATCTGTTCAACTCTGTTTTGTGGTTGCAACTCTTATGATCATTGTTACTGCTGAGAGGGCTGTGCTGCACTTGAGCGACAGAATAATAAGTGTAACCTAACTCCCTCAGCAGCCCAGCCACAGGGCAAATATCAGCTTTTTCCTGGAAGTCATTTTTACTGCTCTTCAAGAGAAAGCTGCAGCTGGAGAGTTCACCACAGCGGCTGTCGTGGAGCAAGTTATTTGTTTTCTCTCTACTCAGAAACACACTTGGCCAGAAAGTACGACTTGGATCCCGTTTAACTGGCTGTATGAACCCAAACAATGTGTGCACAGAGCTCGTTTCTACAAGTGTCTCCCTTTAGTGTGTTCACACTATGAAACCTGCCTAACTTCAGTTAACACAAAACAGTTTGTATGTATACTAAAAAATGACTTGATTTTAAGTTTGCTGTAGATGGAAGCTCTTGTCCCTAAGAAATACCTAGAAAAAAACAAGTATTAGATCTTTGTAAAAACCATTTTTCTCATATGCTACTTTTTGAGGAACTCAAAAATAAGTTGTGTAAAAGCCTTTTATAGATCCGGGGTGTTGCAAGACGGTTCAAGTGTTTGTCCGAAGAAGCTGCAAAAACAGTATGCACTGATATACTGCATTGTATCTCATTTGCTCCTGAAAAGATGGGAAAAGGTCCATGTCGCTTATGTCAGTGCCATCATGTACAATCCCTTTTGCTTTATTCTGTGTCTGATTGCAATGTATCACCTCCTGAAATGGTTGTTGCATCAAATTTTACATTTGCTCCCAGTGGTATCTAACCATGCTTATAGAAAATACACAGATTTCCTCTTCCCTAGAGTATTATTTATCCATCTAGTTTTGGTGTGAGTTACTGAGTTTTGGAGAAATTGACCATTGAGATGTCTGCATTCTCTCAAACATAAAGGACCTGGATTCCGAACCATCTCACCGTGCATCTACTCATGGACGAGAGGCTGGTGCTTGTGACAGTGCAGGATGTAAACAGCAATGACATCCTCTTTGGCTGAGCTGTGATGATAGCTAGGTCAGTGGTGATAGGTGAGCTAGCAGCCAACGAGGCCTGTGGATTATCTTTAGCAACCAGGTCATGACTTCTGGGAGGAAACATAGCCGCTGAGGCTTTCAAATGGATTTTTTGTGTCCTTCAGTTCCACTGTATTCAAGAGAGGGCAAACATCTCTACCATTACCTCCTAGTAAGAGATAAAATGAGAAGAATATGCATTTTTGATTTTGAGATGAACTGTCCCTTTAAACAAAGAGCTGAGGAAGCTTTTCTTGTCACAGTCCGTTAAGTAAACACGGCTGATTGTATCACCAGGAGGCTTTGTGACCAGTGATAGTGGGGACAGCACTGCTGACCACATCAATATGTCAGGCAGGAACAACACACGAGCCCGTGCTGGCTGAGTACCGAGAAGCGTGAGGACAAGATGGCTCCTTCGCAGCGGAGAGGCAGCGCCAGGAGCAGACTCATGATTACCTCTGGCACGCTTAGGGTGCTTCAGGGAAGAGGAGCTCCAACAGGGAAGGGGAGCTCCAAGTTAAAAATAACCTGTTTACCAGATCCTCGACTCCTCCTCCGAACCGTGCTTAGCTCAGGATTAAGAGAAAAATCAATTTGACACTCAGCTATGTGGAACATTTTTGTTGCTTACCTTATCATGATAAATGAGGACGTGTGAATGGTTTTTAAATGTCAGTGTATGAGCTATGTGACTGTAATTGAAGGATTCAAGAAACAGGATAAGTAACAGTAATAATCAATCATAGTGATTCAATAATATCATATATGGAGCTGAAATGATTAACCACTTAACGGAAAATTCATCTGCAACACTTTTGATACTCCATTGTTCTTTTTTTCTGGTTACAGGTGCTTCAATGTGAAGATTTCCTGCTTTAATCTTTCTTATATATTTGTATATTTTTGTATGCATGATCTGGAAATAATACACAATTTCAAAATGGCACATTGGGCTCTGGAAACTTGTCATATGTAACATTGTTGAAAATGTCTACAATGTTGAATGCAGAAGCTTTACTTGGAACTTGGAACTATACTTCATGAGAGAGAGTGAGAAAAGTATATAAAGAGAACACGAAGGAACAAAGTGTATTGCTCCATGATGCTCGTGAATACTGTGTATAGCAGGTCTTTATTGGCAGGGAGAGTGGTTAGAACAACGAGATCAACTTCACATCAAGCACACAAGCACAAACATGAAGTTTGTGCTTGTCAATGTAAGTGCTGCTGTGTTTGCTCAACAGCTGCCAGGCAGAGGTCACTTCTGGTGTAAGTAAACATGTGAGCAGTGGACGCAGAGCTCTTTCTGAACATACTCATCAGAGGCGCAAAAAAAACAGACACTTTCACGGACGAAAACGCAGACGATGGTAATATTAATCTGCAGCGTTTTCTCAGCACAGGCACAAAAGCCACAATCCGAGTAAACATGTTTACAGCATGATTCTTGTCTGTGTGCTGCCGACAGTCTGTTTCTGGGTGCAACTAAACATCCTTGCTCAGTCGGTTTATGATAAGCCCAGACATGTTTCCTTTCAGCCATGATTTCAAAAAGAGCAGGAAACGGCAGCTAGCGTTAACGTCCTCTGAAGGATTCACTCACACCTTCAGCAGATCCTTTACATAATCAGATGGAACACCGCTTGTTGTCATTCTTTGTTTATACGGTTAGTCAGAGAGTCACATATCCAGTGCACTCTCCGAGGAAAGACCTCATCATCTGCACTTAGAAAATCCATTTCCTTCCTTAGCTAAGGGCCACCACGCTCTCATCAGTGATTACAGATCCATTACTAACCTAATAAGCCTTATGGGCACACCATGGACAGAAAAACAACGTATTTATGCCCAAAACTGAAGAGTGACAGGGTGACCTCTCCAGTCAACAAATGTAATCACATTGAGAACCAGTAAAAAAACACTTGTTCCCTCCTATAAACACCATTCACTCCCATAGAAGTAGTGCCTCCGGCGGCTGGTGCTCCAATAGAGTTGGAAAGTGAGGGGAGTGATTTTTGGGAAGCAATCTCCTAAAAGGTCCCATCAGTTAACTGACAGAGTGAATACAATACACACAGTCTCCTGGTTTAATAATCAATTAAAAGATGAGCAACTGGGTTATAAAATACCTAGTTCTTTGATGAAAAGTCACTAACAACAAGATAAAGTTACAGGCTACACTTGATAACAGATTCAGGCCTTGCCCACACAGATATTTTTGAAAATAAATATTTTCCACTAAGTTTTGGCCTCTGATCCGCACACAAGCGGAGTATTAGCTCATTAAAACCATAGGCTGTATAAAACATGGATATTGTGTCCTTTCTGAAGAGCTAATCCAAAAAAAAAAAAACACACCCATGTAGCCTTGCCTCCAGTTTCTCCTGTGGTCACTGGCAGTATTGCCATGAAAAATCCCCTGGAGCCCAAAAAGTATTTCCCCAAAGACCACCAATGTAAAAGATACGACTTTTTTTGTTGAATGACATCATTGCTGTGGTACGAGCCATTCGCAGGCGCGGCCAGGCCAGAGGCATGATGGGATGAACATTACTGCGTATATTCAGTGGGCTGCATAACCTAAACTTAACCTGGAAAAAACTTGCGTGCGATTCTTTTTGGACTGAATAGGCACCGTTTTCTGTCTGATTTTCAGTTCTTCCAACACAAATGTGCTTCTCTCTTGTGTTCACACACAACAGTAGTATATGTGGGTGGTGCATGTGAAATGTGGGCTTTATTTGTCTGTAATCTCTGACATGTTTTTTGACTGCTTGACAGAAACTAAAACACTTTACAGTGTTGCGGAGTTAGATTCAATAGAAAAATCCTTAACAAAACATTTTAATGTATAACATGAATGGCTGCAGAACTGAGACTTGCCTTTGCCAGTGAAGTGAAAAAGACTGATTTACTAGGCTAAGGCTAAGGAACGTTACAGTCTGCGCTAACAGCAACCAGCTGTGTTTACCAACAAGATCAGGTTTGAAATAACCTAAACCTATCAAGTCTACAGTGATCTAGACTTACAGCTTAAAGTTAACCGTGGTAAAGTACAAGAGGAACCGTATCAAAATGAATAGATTGAAAGGGACAAATGAGAAAAGGAGATGCCGTTCGGCTGCTGTCTTCCCTGCAGTTCCACACCGGCTGCCTGCCTGCACACAGGGCAGAGAAGAGGACGAGACCTCGGCACTGAGCATAATGCATAGGCATGAATCATATCTGTCAATACATATGTCCATTATATCATACTTCTCACCTTTTTCCCGATGGTCTCTGAATAAGTTGCTAAGGGGAAGCGACCACACCCTTGATTATGCATAACTTTAATTCTTAATATCATTTAAACTGTTGAGTTATATAAAAATTCACTCCCGTGCAGTTGACATGAATGAGGAAATTAACTATAGAGAGCAGAACCAGTTTTTGTACCCGGCTCGGAGCATGTTTCTGATGTGCATTTGGGGGTCTATGAGGACTGAATTGCTTTTGGAGGCAGGCTAAAGCTGCAGTTTTCAGCCCCAGAGTTTGCTGCTTGAATAACCCGCAACTGAGTCTGACAGAAAATACAGTTTTGGATCATTTTGATTAAATAAAATGAGCTCACTAAGCATGCAGAATGTCTTCTCTGGTATTAAATGTAGCGAACACATAGGTTAAGTCTGAAATCCTTCATTTATTCACTTCTCTCAACTCACTATCTGGGGAGTTCAATGTAGAGGGCTATACAATGAGCTCATCCACAAAATGCAATTTCATTAAGCTACTAATGTAATGAGCCTGAGTAGGTCAAGCAGCCGTTCACCACAGTGACACCAAACCGAACCGAATCATTCAACAACATCTGAGATGAAGGCAGAAATCTGCAGGCTAGTAGAAGTTGGCCTGCTGCCAGCTTGCTACCAATTCTGCATTAAGAAAGTGAAAAGTAACGTACTATGCTCCAGGGGAAAATATGTCAGAACACCGCAGCCTTGTTCCAACCCACATCAAGACATGAAATAAAAAGAGAGTCAAAAAAATAGCAGGAGAACAGGAAGAGAGAGGAACATGTCCCCCCTCCACACCTCTGACGGCGTTATGTAACAAGACAAAGCACAGGATGTCCATGTGTGACTTTAATGGTCAGTGCAGACCTAGTTTCTATCTGTGTAAAAATAAACAGCCTGTCCACTGCCGCCAAGGGTCTGTTTGGTAGAAAGGGAGGGGTGGGGGGGGGGCTTTACGCACTTAACAGCTTCCCATTGTTCAGTAGTAGAGTACTCTCTGCTCTCCAGAATTCCTGGGAAGCCACTTCACTGGAAGTCTGCTGGCTGTTCCCTGTAGCTCTTCGCTGTTGTGCAACACGTTTGAATGCCAAAGCACCACAATAACTATGCAACTGTAGAAAATTGATATTATTCCGGTCTGTAATTGTCCTGTGGCCCATTAAATACAAAAACTAGTTCCATCTGATGTTGTGCAATTTTTGATTTCACTCCATATGTATCAGTGGAAACTGAAATATGGATATCAGAAGATATCAGATGAAGAAATCACCATTAATGCCAAGCATAAAAGTTGCAAACAACATAACACAACATGTTAGTGTATGTTATGTACTAAACATAATCTGTCTGTTAGTCTGCAAACGCCCACAAATGTTTAAAAATTCTAATCTTCTTATGCAATGCAAGTAAACTGAATATCAATATTCATAAACAGACCTTGGTCAGAGGCTGATTCCAGTGCTGAAGCAGTGAAGATGTAAAGGGAGAAGAGAAGCATGGTGAGAGCGGCAGCCATGGCGTTGAGCTGTGGAGGAAACATGTGGCGAATGTTAGTTTCTCAGTGCAGTCCACCCAGCTGAACCACACAACACACAAAAGCCCAGCCCACCACCACCATTCAACAGGGACCACTCCTGCACTCCTGAGAGGAGGCTGGGTCCACCCATGGTAAGACTGTATGGGGTCACAGCATTGGAGAATGCTTTAGATAAAAGCATTCACCAACTGAGTTCATGTTTGAGTCTGTAAAACCCACTTCAGTGCATACATAGCACTATCCAACATTCAGCTGGATGAACTTGTTTCATGAGTTTGCAAACATTTTGCTGAATATTTGAAATGTCTTTATCACTTACTCTTCACCTGGCGTTTCAAGTCCCTTCACTGCTTTCACTTTATACTGGCACTTCATTTCAACCACTACTAACTTCAATTTCACACAGCTCTTATAGTGAAAGTGCCGCTTCAGTTTTATTTGACACTTAGACTTTAAACTGAAAGTCTATTTTAATACACTGAAGCAACTTTAAAAAAAAAAAAAGTCCTTCCAGCGTTTGCACTCGATCTAATATTGAACTCCTCTCACAACTTAACTTCAACTAACATTTCAGCTCCTTTATCTTTACACGTTCACAGCCACTGTCAGCGTCTCATCACTTCTGCTACCACCCTTCCACTTCAAACTGAATCTTCAATTCTTTTCAGCACTTTTAGTTGAACTCTTTCGGTGTTTGCACTGATTCACTTAGGGGGCTTCACTTCTGACACGTGTAGTTTCTTTTACGTTTATCACTTCCTCTTCAACAGACATTTCAACTCCTTTCACTGCGTGCACTTTGTGTCAGCACTTTAACTTCATCTGATACGATGCTTCAGCTTCATTCGGTGCTCACACTTGAACTTCTTTTAGTACTTGCACTTTAGAAACTTCCATTTTAACGGCCAATTTAACTTGTTTCTGTAATTCTGCCATTGCAACTATTTTGACTACTTCAACTTTCCTTTATCATCTAAATCTTCAAAGACTCAACATGTTGAGACATTTTTAAAAAATTCAAATGTGATTGAAAATTTCTCAACTGTGATTTCTCCAGAAGATTTGCCTCATATTTTATCCGTATGAATTGAAATAACATGAAAATGAATCATAAGCACCACCACACTTATTGAACAGCAGGGACGACCAGCAGGCCTAAATCAAAATCTGAGCATGTTTTATTCATTACTTCCTGGCAGTCACACTGTTTATCCTTAATGGAGAGGCATGTTTTCTAAAGTACTTTTGTCCCTGGGTTCCTGCCAGCACTTGTTACATCCATCCCTACTACACTCTGGTCCTAATTTAGACCTTGTTTACTGATCCCTGTTTAGGAAGTCATACAGGACTCATGTCATTTCATCTTTCATGATTAGGAACCCCAAGACATTTCTCTGCCTGATCTATCACTTAAAATATTACATATCGTGCAAAAAAGCATTGACTGGTTTCAGTTTGTCAGACGTGAGGATTAATCAGCTGTCGACCCCTTGAATTTAATGAAGTTCTTGTTAGGAGCCCTGGCTGTTGTCAAGCACACGTGTTGTGTTCAAGTGGTGATGAGACACCTCAAGTGCAGGACTTTAACACCTGTATATAGACAGCCACATTAGATCCTACAGTGCGTTACTGATTTACTGAAAATGACAGGTTAGATAAAGAAAATTTGCAGAGGAAAGAAAACTAATAAACCTCTGTGTCAACTAGCCAATCATGAAGGCCATTTGCCAAAAAGTTAAGTATTTGCGTATAATTAAAATATTATTTGATAAATCATGATTGAGTTATTTTTTTCTCTCTTTCTCTATTTCATTCATTCTGCGTGTTGTGACATTAGTCGGGCTCTGCATTAGGTTTAATGGGTTCATGTGTGCAGTATGCTTAGCACACGTATATATTAGCTCAAGCACATGTATATTTTGCCTTGTGTGCATATTGAATGTTTTCATATTACTTTTCTCTACGCTGTTTTTAAATTGTGTTCATTGTTTTTATTGTATAGCACCTTGCAACTCTTGCTTGCTATGACTCCATGTAGCTCCGGCGCTATGGCCAAGAGGGAGAGTGTTGTTCATTTTCACCACTGGAAACCTCGCTGTATAGTCACGGCATTGTGACTGTGTAATCTCTGTTTGCCAATGTTGGTCTACACACAGCTGGGAACAGACAAGCTTTCACATTCATGCATGGGATTTGTCACGCTGATAAGACCAACAGACGAAACTCCCCTCATAGCTGCAGTCAGCACAAACTCTGTTCAGATGAACACCTGTGGACAGACTCAAGGCCATGACAGAAAGTCTGGAGGCTCCTTGCAGCAAAATATGCAAATTGATTGTACATTTATTATACTTCCAAGCTAAATCGTTTTGTATTTTCTACTTCCCATATGAGTCACTTATTGCAGTATGTATGAATCTTCGCAGCATCCAGGAAACAGCTTTACTGCAGATGTGTGTTTGACAATTGTTTGTTTGCATTACACACTTATTAGTTATGGCTATTTGTAGCCCAGGAAGTATTGAAAAGACACTGTGATGAAGAGCAAAGCAGTTAGCATTCTTTAGCATCTGAAATCCATCGTCTTCCTGTGCACCTGATAAATGTAAGTCCAACGCTCCTTTTATGCTTTGGTCTCTTCTAACTTCTGGGAAAAACATATGGCACAACATATCTCTTATTCAATAAAATACCAGTAAATATTTAATGGATATGATAAATAGTAAATATAAAATGATGTTTATTTCCTAAACCACATAAGACAAAATAGACCAAATCCTATTAAAACAATTATTAAAATACTTGCTGGTTAATGTTATATGATCAAGTGAATGTTTCAGTTCTATTTTGCTTTCAAAGAAGTAAACAATTACATGTATTTCCATTAGAAACTTAACAAATAAAGAAGGCTATCTGAAGTCCCTATCCACCTTTTACCACCTGCAGACTTGCCACATGCGTTTGGCACATTGAGACCTTGACATGCTCCCTTTGTGACACTCTACAGACACGTTTAACTTCTTCCCAGAGCTTTCAGCTTCCTGACATCTCCGGTTTGTTCACTTCTCTCCGAGCTCAGACTGATCCCCTCCTTGTGTTCTCTGAGATTGTGCAAGATTCACGCACAGAGGTTAAATAAAAAGCTGAGAGCTCTGACAAGACAACAACAACAACAACAAGTAGCCCAGAGGCAGCCCGTGTTGACAGGCTAAGAGGCAGGTCAGCTTTCAGTGGATGAGCAGGAGTTAAACGGGTCGGACTCACAGGAACATGCAGCAGGGACGTGAGATAGGAGGCGGCTCACCGCACAGCGGTCTGATCCCCCGTCCTGGAGCTCTTTCAGGTCTGCTGGAGACACAGCGGAACTCCACAGTCCCCCAAACAGAAGAGACAGCCTCTGAAAACCAGGCGGGAATGTGTTGACGCTGTCGAAGAATCCCCGTCAGCCGGTCTGTGTGAGCAGCAGCTGCACAGCTGTGAGCCGTCCTGCTGTGTCCGAGGCAGAGGGAGGGGCGCCATCTGTCGGCGGAGTCTGGACACTACAGGACGGCAACCGGCACATTACAAGTTTTCTTCTGCTTAAATACAGTTTTCATGTACTTGACTCTACTATACTTCACTACTTTTGTCTGACAGCTATATAGAAATACATAGAAAGAGTGGCCGACATTTTAAAAGTGTGTAGGTCAGTTTTCTTCTATGTTGATGTAAAAAAAAATATGTATGTGTGTATGAACAGACCTGTAAATCAGCACATGGGAAATAACAACTTGCACTATTAAAAGCAAGTGCAACTAACATACTTACTGGAATTACAGTGCATATAATAAAACAGTAAAATGATGAGCATTTCCATTTTGCGGTTTTCCTCCACTTCTTTTCACATTTTATTTCACTGCATCTAGTTTTACGTACTTTAGTTTTGCATTTTTAGTACTGCACTTAGTTTTACGTATGCAGATTAAGTACATGTATGTGATGCTAGTAGTGGAAAAAGTAGTGGAGGAAAACCACACACAAAAAATGGAAATGCTCCTCATTTTACTTGTATTATCTGTACTGTAACTCCAGTAAGTACGTTAGTTGCACTTGTTTTGAATAGTGCAAGCTGTTATTTCCCATCTGCTGAAATATGTGTGCATAGACACTATGATCAACCTAAGAAAGGGTAAAACACTTTGAATAAAGGCGAACAGCTACATTTTTCTGCAGTAAAACCTCACCTATTAGTTTGTCTATATGTAATGGAACTGCTCCTCAGTGTCTCCCAACCGGTGGAGTCACATTTCAGGTCACATTCAGTCAGTAAAAGCCTGCATGTGAGTCTCACCCACTCACATGTCAGCAACAACTTGTTTTTGACTGCGTCCTCAGACTGTGGGGACCACCCACACACCACACTCTCCATATACTTTTCATAGCACGCACATGCGCACACACACTCACACACACACACACACACACACAGTCTTAAGAGGCGATTAAATCAGTCAAAATGAGTGAATAGTGTCAATCATCCTGTTTATTCACTTTAACTTGTGGTAGCTGGGTTTGTCGGCCACCTGGTGGCAGTAGAAACAAGTTGTCTGCATGTGTGTAATGTGTCGTTGAAAATATGTCAGCAAACAGACACAGAGCAGCGTCATTCATCTGAAGTTTTGTTTCTGGCAACCTGATGAATGGAAGTCCAATGTGAGTCAGTTTTTTTTTTGGTCTCCATTCTCTAACTCCTGTGACTCTTTGGCTGCTAAATGCTCCACTTCGATCACCAACTAGTCGAACTCTCCTGTCTGGTGCTGAACAGGTAGAGTTTCTGAAAGTTTTTTTGTTCTTAAAATGAAAAATGCCATAATCATAGAGGAGTGGTGTGATTAATACATGTAAGTGATAGCACTACTATTTTTCGGCTGTATCTTTAGGTTTGACTGTTGAGGTGAAGAATGAATGAAGAATAAAAACTGTCAGACACAAATTTCTGATACATAATCATTATAGATAGTTGCCCTGGCTAACATACTAGCATATTTACATGACTATGATATTGTCAAATAATTGGAGTCATCTTTGTGTCCATCCAGTACATTTAAGTCCAATATTCTCTCTCCTTTCAGCTCTAACTTGGTCTTCTCCAACTTGTGGGGGGAAATATGTGGCTACATGGCATGTTCTTCTGTGTCTCTGGAGGCAGCAGCACCCATTTAGATTACTTGTTTCTTTTTCTCTGGACGTCATGTGAGGTTAATACTGTTGATCAGAGATCAGTTTGTTCTCTTGTCCGTCCTTGAACAACAGTTGTCATCTGTCCTCACTTTTTTTTACCTGTGGAATGATACCTTTGATACACACAGCCTCCACATGAGACTCCAAGGTCAGCTTGCCATCATTTGCAGTGCCAAAGTTCAAATATCTTGGCACTGACAAGCTGACCTTAGAGCCTCATGTGGACGCTCATGTTTAGGACAGCCCAAAACTTTGACAGCTTGACAAAACTTTTATGAAAATGTGTTATTCCTAACCTTTGTTCAGCTAGTAGGGGTCACTTACCATCAAAAGTAGAATCCGATTGCAGGCTGTCGTCAAAGTGAGCAGCAAAAATTTCACCCTGAATGACCTTCATTATTTGCAAGGACTCGTATAAGGACTTTGCAGAGGGCCCCATCAGTCCTGGTAGATCCTCGCCACCCTGTGTCCAAGGGGTTCACGTTGCCTCCGCCTGGCTGCAGATACAAGCAGATACAAGATATAGGACCAATACACCTTTTAAACACATCAATGTAATTTTATATGTGATTGCACTTATTGTTATGGTATGATGATGTGGTGATGTGGCGGTGTGGTTACTGCTATCTTTACAACAGGTTGCCCCTTGGAGATAATAAAAACAACCTTTTACCTTGAATAATGAGAGCTGAATTGCTAGATAATGATCAGACCAGATGATTTCGTTTTTTAAATCAGCGCAAGGCAGCAAACGAAAAGACATCAGGCAATGGTAGATGTGTCATAAGGCAGGCATGAAAACAGTTCAGTTCATCTAATGCAAGATAAATAATGGTGGTAATAATAAAGAATAGAAAAATATGATACTATGTTATGATGGGAGGTGAAGGCGAGTTGGGACTTGTTGGATTGCAAATTACAAAACAAGCCCCAGGCCCACATTCCCAACCACAGTTCAGCCATGGCGAGAACTGAGGAGAAGATGATCATGAATATCGCAAGAGAGATTGATATTGATATTGAGCGGGAAGTTAAGTGTTTTAATAAAAGACAGTGTGGCATCTGTGTCTTGGTGCCAAACCCTGAGACATTAAATTACCACTAGATGGCACCAACAGCTGATTATGTCTGCGTGCCTGTGAAGCCTCACTGCTGATCATGACCTCTGGGGCAAACAGCTGTATGTATTACACAATATCAAGCACACTGGGTTTTCAGCTCATGGTGATTTTGATTGTTCCTATGATAAAAACAAGATTTCACAAGACTTGAATACCCTAAATTTGTACAGCATATTTTGAGATGTTTGTTGCAGGATGTATGTAGAGGTGGATGAGACATGTACATATGAAGTAAGGGGACATCATTGCTTAGATTAGAATTTGCATGCTGGCATAAATGGAAAATTGGTATTTCAAATGAATACATTTTAATCCATCGTGACGCAACTAGTCCTGTCATAATCCAATAAGGCTGACAAAGAGCAGATTTCATCACACTGCTTTCAGCACAAAGCAAACAGGAGTACGGGCAATAAGCTCACTGTGTTATTGGAAAGAATGGAGTGCAGATAGAAGAACCAAAAAAGCATGACTGGCTTTGGACTGAAGCTGTGGAAAAGAACACTTGGTCTCTGTCCATGACTCATTCTGTGAACAGAGGCGGTAAAAATCTGGTTTGATAGAGGAGAGTTTCTTCAGCTTGGGAATTCCTAAACCTCGGGGATCTGTTGAGTAATCGCCCCTCCACCCCCAACCAGTCCTGATTATATGAGCTTGAGTGTTTGTGTGCTGGACCAGAGGAGGGGGCCGAACTCTGAGGAGCACATCATGAAGGTACTGTGAACTCATTTACCATTCAGAGTGGTGCCACTATTACCATGTATCAAAAATGGGAAAGTATTGCTTTGGTTCTGTAATAAAGTTGAGAAAAGCAACAAACTTTAACAAAAATCTTTCTCATAGGAAAGTAGAAATGGAACATATTATTCATAATTAGGTTTTCAGTTGTGTATAAAGAGAATTATTGTGATCTTGATTAGATTAGATTGTACCCTACTCTTCTACCCTTCTTGGTTTGCCTGTAGCCGTATACATGGATTCCTAGTTATAGTTAAAAATGGGGGTACATGATTAATGATGGACAAGGGGAGGTATGACGGGAAACTCTAGATACCACTAAATCCTACACACTGCACCTTTAAGTTCAGGTTTTAAGTTTATCCAGCTTAGATTTTTTGATCTAAACACATCTAAGTTAAAAAATAATAATATCTGAGTTAATAATGAAATAAACATTTGTTTAATATGTCTCCAAATATAACTCTTGCCTAATATAACCAACTTAAAGGTAAAGTTGGAGTGTAAATTGGATTTTCCTCTAATTCACAACTAAGGAACGCAACAGAACTTTCATGTGTTCTCATTAACCACAGATTACCATTCAAAGTTATTATTTGTTTAGGCTAGCTTGGTTTGTGGGAATAACTTCAAGCCTTACTTTAAATGCTGATGATTTAGGTTTCCACTAACTGTGACTCATGCCTAAGAATAAAATTAAATTGCATTTTTATGGTGTTTTCTTGCCTTTTGTGCACAGTTGGACTTGGCTGCAGCTCTGTCTTCTTTGGCACTGTCGCTCGTCCTTCTGTCTCCAGTTTTGTAGGTGCACACACATGAACCACACATCTTATTACAGTACTATCATTTGGTTAATAACGTAGTGATGGTGTGAAAAATTCTAAATTCGCCAAATTATCCATATTCTTGGGACATTATGAATTTGTTGTCAAAAGACTGTGGTTTTGGCCTGTGCTACATCAATCTAATTAATCCTGTATTCACTGTAAGATGGATAATAAGACTCAATTACTTGTTACTCAATGTTATTGATAACATCAGTGTCCATTCCTCTCAGCTGTCAGCAGCCAGTGAACTGCAGATGGGGGGCTTATGGAGAGTGGTCCGAATGTGATGGCTGCTCCAGTACAAAGGTACTTCAGAGCACACACATATTCACACTGTACATGTGGGGACATGTTCTCATTATTATAATACTGGCTAACCATGTGGAGATTAAGGTTTTGTCCCCAGATGGGAGGCCAGTCACTAAATCATGCACAAGTCCTGTTTACATTACAATGTAATATAATGAATACAGAGCAAACACAATTTATTTAAATTTTCGATTTTTATTGATAGTTTTATTATTATATTATTGAATTAATTGTGGCCAAAAGTGGTGTCTGATGCTCACAATATTGACCCTGTTACATAAATCCATTATACAGATCAAACTAATCTGAATCCCTGGTCCCCAGGAAGTAGCACAGTGATTTTATGTGTGTCCTCACAAAATATGTAATGTAATGGCTACTTGCAGTTTAAGTTGGCGACCTGCTGTAGCTGGCAAACTAGCAGGCGATTGTATTTGTTAGTACTAGCCAGATGGAATAGCTCTCTGAACAATTTATACCCTGGTAGGTTATATAACATCCAATGGAGCTGTATAGCTAATGTAATAGCTTCCTTTGTTTTGAACTCTTGGGCTCTTATTTTTCTCAAGAAAATGGTTCGATGGTTCACTATTGGTCAGTGGGAAAAAAAGTTGTACATCAAAGTTAAACTTGACATGAAAGATTTTGCAGATTTGTAATTTGCTCCCGCAAACATATTTTGTGGTTATGAAATGAAGTGAATCTCACAGTTTTAAAAACTTTGCAGTTATTATACCATGTCTGTATTTGTAAACCACTCATTATACTGTAGTCTCATAACGGCTAACAGCAGTAAGTTGTGAAAATTCGGGACCCAAAATTGAGTCCCAAGAAAGTCCAGAAAAAAGTATAAACTCCTGTTCAGAGAAGTGGTTCTCAATTGATGCCAGAATAAATAAAAACAGTATGTAAATTCAAGCTTAATTCATCACTATGATCACTTCCTTTTCAGGCGCGGACTCGCCATGTGGAGGTGTACGCCCAGTATGGGGGTGTGCCATGTTCAGGAGAAGCCACACAAACACAACCATGTGTACCAGAGAAAAGTTGTCCCCTAGAAACAGGCTGTGGAAACAGGTTCCGCTGCACCTCTGGTATGTTGCCAGATATTCCAAATGAGCAAAAGCTACTTGTTACAACATAATTATTATTTCTATTTTTATCAACTAACTAACTAACAACAACTAACTAACTAAGTTGTTAGCGCCACTAGTACTCAATATTTAATTACACCTTACATCATTTAAAAGGACTTTGTAGACTTTGTGGAATGACAAGTCTTTATTGAAACCCTAATGCAGGTCAGTGTATCAGCCAGTCTCTGGTGTGTAACGGAGACCAGGACTGTGAGGATGGTCTGGATGAGAGAAGCTGTGATCAAGATAGCAACCAGTACTCATGTGACTTTGACAAAACACCCCCCAACTCAGACTTCACAGGCAGAGGGTGAGTAGCTCCGCAGCTCCGCCTGGGTCTTTACTGCAGTGAGTTTAGATAACAGCTTGACGTTGTGTTTAGGGTGAAAAACGTGTCACCTATTAAATAAAAGTCCATCAAACAGATTTATTGTGTCATGTTTTACAGGTATGACGTGCTAACAGGTAAACTGAGAGCAGGAGTGATCAACACTCTGAGCTTTGGAGGGCAGTGCAGGAAGGTGTTCAGTGGTGACCATAAAGTCTATTACAGACTGCCACAGAGCATCCTCAGGTACAACTTTGAGGTGAGTCGAAGGAGAAAGTGCATTTCAAACTTTGCGGCTGATAACAGTTTGTAATCTTAGTCAAACTCGATTTTACAGTTCCTTCATTACCCTCACGAGAGACATTGCCACGCTTAGAGCCATGCAGTAAATAGCAGAGCATGATGAGTTATTGTCACAGCAGCTGCTCTAATGAAAGAAATGTTGAGCTTTGTTGCTTTGTTTGTTTGTGCTGCAGGTGAAAGTAGACAATGAAGAGAGCGACGAATCCTACGAGAGCTCCTGGTCGTACACGCAGCACATCCAGGCCAACGCCTTGGTGGGACACGACCGTCGCACTTTCCACAAAGAGCTGACTGACAATAAGGTAACGATAAGACCTCGCAAATCACTTATTCTAGACTTCTTACTTTAAAGGGGCAACCTTGACATTTTTCTCCTAAATAATTGTTTGTTAAGTCACTATCTATCACCGAAAGGTGATTGAGCCTAGTTCAAAAACCTGTGCATTTGCAATATTTGATATTATGAATTTAGAGTCTCCCTTGAAAAATGCTGGGTAATTGGTGACTCTAAATTGCCTGTAAGTGTGAGCGTGAGTGGTTGTCTGTCTCTATACCCCACCTCTCACCCAAAATCAGCTGGGATTGGCTCCAGCCCCCCCACGACCCTGAAGGATAAGCGGTATAGAGGATGGATGGATGGCTGGATATTGGCTCACTGGCCTAATATTGCTATCCTTGGGCCCTCTCACCAGTCAGATTACAGGTTTCTATTTGTGACCTTACACCAGTCTTTTTACATCTATTGTCCAGGCCTACAGACTTCTAATCCTGAAGAATAAAGTGGAGCTGGCCCAGTTCCAAAACTCTGCCCCTCAGTATCTGACTCTGTCCGAAGGCTTCTGGAAGGCCTTGTCATCGTTGCCTTTCACATATGACTACTCTGCATACCGCCAGCTGCTGCAGACATACGGCACACACTACCTCTCCGAGGGCTCACTTGGAGGCGAATACCAAGCCTTGTTGGAGTTAGACCATCAGGCGCTCTCATCAACCAGTAAGAACCTTTGGTGTGAACATTAGTGCTACTGATATCGGTGCCTTTACATATCCAGACATCTTGATGAAGCACATCTCAAGCGAGGTGAATGTGATGTGTTATTTTAGGGAATACTGTCACTTTGTTTCTTGTATTTGCAATATTGGTCAGAACCACATTTGAACCGTTCATGTTTAGAGGTAATCAGTCGGCTGGAATTAGATTTTTGGCTCCCCTGCTACGACAACATGTTGAAAAGTAAGCCAATGAAAGTACATTCACATGTTAGACAATTATCAATAAATAAAGACTAATATAGTTGCTAATATATTAGAATATGAAATAATGCAGACATGTTATTGAATTGAGCACACATGCTGATTAATATTAAAAAATATTAAAGGATTTTATGTGTCATGCCTTCCTAAAAATGATGCTTTAATCAACTTAGAATTTTACATTTTTGATGCTTTTGATATCTTTCGCCATTGCCTTATTTGTGTAAAGGTACAACGGACATAGAGTACCAGAGGTGTTGGAGAAAGGTGAAACGGCGTCTCTTCAGGAAGAAAGTGAAGACCATCTGTGAAAGACTGACACAATCTTTATCATCCAGCGATGGTGAGTGAAAGCTTTGTCAAAGCACACACGCAGTGAGACGTCCATTAAGTACAACTTCATTTTGTCAAGTTTGGATTTAAATGAATTAAATTAATAAAGTTGACAATCACAAAGTGTAGCGTGAGCTCTATTGTCATTTATCTGCAGGACACAATGTAAAGAAGATGCCCATTAAGGTCAATATCTTCGGAGGAGATCCAGGCTTTACAGCCAGCCTGAGTGTTCTGGATCTGGAAAACCCAGAAACTAATGGAGAGATCTACGACAACTGGGCCTCGTCCGTCAAAGACTTCCCTGAAGTCATAGACCAGAAGGTATGACAGACAACACAACTGGTTGATACAAAGCTTTGGTTAGGCTTTTATGCACTCTTTTTACTTATCTTTGCTGTCAACATACATTGATTTGGCTTTATTCTAATCTAATGTCTAATGTTTTGTTGTGATTTCCTCCACCCTCTACTTCAACAGAGCCTTTGCTATGTCCCACCTCTTTGAAAAAAAAAAAAGACAAATTTATTACAGACAGAAGTAGTTTTTAACCAGCAACCCTTGATTTTGTCAACTGAACTTGAAATCTCATGCAGGCAATTTCTACTAGTTGTAGCTTGCTTGCTAATCAATATTAACTCCAACTATGTCTCAGATTGATTTGTTTAAAAATTATGAGCCTGCAAAAGGTGCACACAAATTCACTTAATGGCTGCAAACATTATATGGTAAAAGACAAGGGCAAAATAAATCTGTATCCTTAGTCTATAGAAGACTTGGAAATTAAGGAGCAGCATTGTTCTTATAGATATTTAGCAGTATTATGGTTGAACTGGATGCTTTCATATGTCTAGCATTCTCTTTATATGCACATTAATAAACTGTAAACCTGCTTTCCAGCTGCGTCCTCTGTATGAGCTGGTGAAGGAGGTGCAGTGTGCAGGTTTGAAGAAGCTTCAGCTGAAAAGAGCCACAGAGGAGTACCTGGCTGAGGAGCACCCCTGTCACTGTCGGCCCTGCCAGAACAACGGGCAGCCGCTGCTGACGGGCTCCGAGTGTCGCTGCGTCTGCCGGCCAGGAACCTCAGGAAGAGCCTGTGAGAGGGGAGCTGTGACTGGAGAGCAACCAGGTAAACAAACAAAAGACAGAATGTTAAGTTGGGGTAAAAAATAATAAAACCAAATTTGATTTTAAAAAAAATGAAAGGAATGAAAAAGTCACAAAAATGACCTCTAAATAGAGCCGTTTGTTCGGCTCCTTGCTCAGGGGTGATCCATGGCAGCTGGAGCTGCTGGTCCTCCTGGGGATCCTGCTCTGGAGGTCATAGGTCAAGGACCCGAAGCTGCAACAACCCTGCCCCCAGCAGAGGCGGCCGCCACTGCTCCGGATTGCAGGTGGAGCAGAAACCTTGTGAGGATGCAGACATCCAGTACTTACAGTGAGGACACAAGCACACACACACAAACCTGTTTGTCATGTTGTAGTAGGACAGATCGACCCTAACCCCATCCCCACGTTAGCCAAAACCAAGTCTTAACTCTAAAATGTAGTGATTTATCATGTAGGAACCAGATTTGTATCACAAAATGGTAGATTTCTGCCCTCAAGTAAGCACACTTGATGCTTTTGATAAGTCTTCAAATGAGGGCCACAGAGAAAATAAGACTGTATTGTGATATTCTGGAGGATTTGACTCCTGATGATAAAATCAAATCACCATGTCCTCCTATTGCAATGTTTTCTCACTGTAACCTATTTGCTGCAGGACGATGGAGCCTCAGTGCTTCAGTCTCTCTGTAACTCCACCAAAGACATGTGGACCTCCCCCAAACCTCAGGAATGGATTTATTCAGGTGAGTTTGCTTAAATGATCCATTAATGTCAACTTTGAGCCGTGAGCTTTTTGGTTGCAGTGACAGAACTGTATTAAGATGGTGCAGTTAAGAAGTTATGTTTCTTTAATTTGCAGATTAGTTGGTCAGAATAGAAGAACACCCGATTAAGTGCATGTTTTAAGTGTAGATTCTGTGTTTCTCAGAATCCCAGAGATTTTTACCTGGTTGGAAACACGGTGGAGTACACCTGCATAGGCAGTCATTACCTCAGCGGAGTCGCTGTGGCTGAATGCACTGAAAACCAGACATGGAAGACAGGAGCGATGGTTTGTAAAAGTACGTCTTCACTTCATTAACTCTGTCAGGAGATGATACATTCATTTCTATTGTTTGTTCATTAACGTATCTCAGGAATCACTTAATGTAATAGATGTCAATTAAAATTAGTTGCAAATTGTGCCTAATTTAGGTCTAGCACCCCCCCCCCCCTTCCTCCCAAGACACTAAACCTGTGCTAATATGTGTGAAAGACCAGTTTAGTCCAACATAGATTCCTCCATGCCTTTAATGCAGATGTGGATCCAGATAAATGTTGAATATTTCACAACATTTTGTACTTTTTTGTACTCTTTTTCTCAGCCTCACTTGTTGAACAGTGACCACATATTCTGTAGTCTTTAGTTGCCATGATTTTTTGGGTCTTCCTTTTTCGCTCTCTGCTAAATTTATCACTGCCTGTGGACCACAATGTTAAGTTTTTTTTCACGTGTTCTTGCTTGAAATCTCTAACTTCCTGTTCCAGGTTCCACATGTGGGCTTCCTCCTCTCGACAGTGACGTCATAGCGACACCCAGCAAAGCAGCCTATCAGATTGGAGACAGAGTGTCCCTGTCCTGTCCTGAGGGGTCAGTGCTGGACGCTGAGGTATCAGAGATCCTGTGCAGTCCCAGTCTGCAGTGGTCTCCCTCTCCGGCCACCTCTCACTGTAAAGCAGGTACAGGTCATATATTCTCAGGATTAAAACCCATAGAGAGTTCTCACCAACTCTGAAGCTCCTCTGAGCCTTTTGAGCCTCTTTTAGCACATTGTTTTGGTATGGAGGCACATTTACTGTTTGGTTCTGTCTCCTCACTCTCTTTTTTCAGCAGACGAGCACTGATAAGCCCACTGTACACTATGTATGATAGTCAGAGCAGCTGCATCACAATGAATCTGACTTGTTTCTGTCCCCTAGTGTCAAAAAAGCAATTACTGCAGCTTCGATCAAAATGAAATAAACCAAATCTGAAGTGTGACTGCAACAATTGATTAAACTGATTGAAATGCTGCCACTTTTTATTTGCGTTACAAAAATGGGTGATCCATGTACTACATGCACAAGCCACATAACTTCTTCACTACATTGTTTTGCTATCATTGCTGCCATCTTCCATTCTCCTTACGACAATAGCAAGGAATCCAAAATATTCGGTTTTACCGTGCACATCAAATACCAAATTATCCAAATTAAAGCTGTATTTGTATAGCTGTTCTGATTTTTTTTTAGCTTTTTAACTGCAAACGATGCAGAACGATGAGAGTGAACAAAAAAAACCCTAAAGTTGTAGCCGTAAACCAAAGCTGAGGGGGGCTGTACAGTCCAGTTATTATTCTTTGTGGGTTCATCACCACGAGCGACCCATTTCATATACATGCTGTCACGTGATCTATTGTTATTATAAAAATACTGACCATGGCTTTTTTTAGGTTGTTTTTTTCTGTGCACACACACCAATCCCATTTTCTATATTCTCTACTCAGCACCCACAGTTCCCTCTCCTCCTTCTGGCCTGAAGTGCAAGCTGTGGGAGAACGTAGGAAAAACTGAGTGTGTGTGTAAAATGCCATTTCAGTGCCCGTGAGTATAATTTTTGCTAATCATGTCTGCACTGCACACAGGGAAATGCCTGGTCTACGGTATGAAAATGTGAAAAAATGCAAACACTGCATCTTTCTATATGTCCATTTCATTTCATTTAGGACGTCTCTGCAGTTGTGTGCCAGACTCGGCTCAAGCCAAAGCCGTTTACTTGGTGTTTGTCAGCTTGGAGCCCTGCAGTGTGTGGGGCGAAGCTTCACTTTGGCCAATGACAGTGACTGTGACTGGCCAAGGGAGACGTTCACGTCCTGTGAGGACTGCAAACCCGGGACAGTCTGTCAGGGTAAGTCTGCTGCCCCTCTTTTGAATGATAATTCTTATCTATTACAACTTCTCCTTCTTAAGTTTTATCCATCATATCAATGAGTTATATTAACACTTTACTAAAAAAGTACAAAAGACAAAGGGACACGAAACACAGGCAGTCAGACAAGTTGCGCACGAGATAACAGTTACAGATCAGCCATTATCTAAACTTTCATTGTCACACATGCAGTAAGTGGGTCTGTAATCTATGATGTTTACAACAGTCAGTTTGATAAGTCGAGCTAACCTGGGGGCTTATTTACAACCTGTCTGATCATCTGACTGAAGGTGTTTATCACTACATTTTTCGGAATTTCATCATCTTCCCTGATCTTTATTCTAGTGTGAACACACGTGTGACTGCACCAGTACATGTTTTTGTAATTTTTCCAATTATAGAATCGGAGAGAAAATGCATGTGTCGGACTGCGTCAGAGTGCCCCAAAGACTCCACCCCCCTGTGCACCAGCACTGGTGTTGGTGGCATTGCCGTGACGATGACAGAGTGTGCGGTTGGGGCCCGAAGGTGTGCTGGGGAGCAGGTCAATGTGATCAGCATTGAGGCTTGTCCAGAGTAGATGGCTGTTTTGTTTTTTCACTGAGCAGATTCACAATGTATATAAAGCAGGAACTTGGTTTTTTTTCTCAATGACTGAGTTGCAAACAACAACAAATGATGTAAATATGTTCCCTTGCCATCCTGTGGTGTCTTTTCATTTATTATTACACTGTCATGGCAGGCAGATGATTCAAGACATTTGCATTTGAGTAAAAATGTTTTATAGATTATTTCTATCATAGGAAGTTAATAAAACTCTTCAGAATACAATTTTGTTCTCTTGATTTGGTTGAAATATCTGCTTTAACTAATATAATAATTGCTTTACTAGTCTAATCTATGAATCAAACAGTGCCATCTAATATCACATGAATTAGTACATAAAACAAAAATGATCACTTTTGTGATTAAGCGCCTGGACAGATTATAAGTAATAATAATTATAAGGGACAGCTTGTGGTGAAAGCTGGACGTTGCTCTACAAAGCAGTTTTTTAAGTAAGTCACTACGTACTCCCATTACAGAGACATTCTTAAATTAAAGCTGCAAGCAGCGTTGAAGGGCCCTCGCACCTTTGTGCATGTCGGGGTGTGCGGCGGCTTCGTCCTGTTGCCGGACACCGACCGTTCCATGCGGTTCAGAATTTTCATGTATTTTGGACAGTGCATCAAGGAGTTACAGGTCACTTCCTGTGTCCCCTATGTGGCGCTAGAGAACAGCCACTAATCACGTCCTATATTTCAGCATATGAAGTGGACCCGGCCGGTAGCGCAGTGGATAATTACCGAATTTGAGGTGGCTGTGGTTAACCTGCTGAGGGAGAGACGTCTGAGAATAAAACATGCACTTCCTCCCACCACTAGGTGGCGCCATGACTATGGTTCAAAATTGGCATGTACATGTCTTCAAAGCCGGACAGTCATCAAGCAGTATAAATGTGGTGAAGATAAGACCTTGTAGAGTGGAGTTACTGCACTTTTAATTTCGATCGAAATTTGTCGCAACGGCGACGCCTTTTGACGAAAACTCACAGTTTTCACTACAGACCAACATCAACGTCTTGAGGCTTTCCTGACCAAATTTGAAGTGGATCTGGTCAACTGGCTGGCTTGAGACATCATAGCATAAAACATAGCATTTCCTGTCGCCACCAGGTGGCGCTATGACTGTGAATGAATATTGACATGTAGACGTCTTCACTCTTATCAAACATGTCACATTTGGTGCTGGTTGGATCATGTAGAGTCTATTTATTAACGACTTCCTGTGTCATGGCGAGACACTGAAGTTTGACAGCTCACCACGCCCACACCGTTACAGTTTTGTAATTTAATAACTTTTCATCGCTAATGTCTTTTCTACCAGCTGACCAAGTTTGAAGTGGATCACTTGAACCCCCTCGGACTAGTTCGCACATTTATGACCCCTGTAAATTGCCAAAAATGTACGGAAAATCCAATATGACCGACTTCCTGTTGGGTTTAGGTCATCGCTCTAAGAGACTTTTTTGTAAATCTTGAAGAGACACATGAACCCACCAAATTTTGTACATGTACATAAAACACAGTTCCGGGGCTTGAAATTAGGGGGCGCTATGGAGCCATTTTGCCACGCCCATTTGCAAGACCCATAAAATATGTAATTTTAACCACGACTGATGCGTGTGCAAAGTTTCATGAGTTTTTGTGTATGTTTAGGCCCTCAAACTTGCAAGTTATTTCGGACCGCACCGCTTGGTGCTCGGGCCCTAATAATTACACATGACCGTCTGGCAGGCTGTTGCAGCAGCCACAGTGGATGCTAACTGGTGGCCCTGGTGTTAAACCGATGCAGGTGGAACGGAGTGGAACTTTAGTCAAGTCAATGCCAGCGGTGCATGCCCAGTTAAAAAATGTGCCAAATCTAAGGTGCATTTAGAAGTCCTCATGGTCCTGTGACCGCAGTAAACATAGTATACACTGCTATTTTCAATGTGTAGCTTGCTAGCTAAGAGGATGCTGTTGTTGCTGTGTCAGAACTAATGGCAGGCTTGTACCCACAGCCTACTCCCTGTGAGTCAGGCTAGTATAGTACTGTCTGGTCCACTTTAGTCTGGGTCTTGTGTATCTGCAAATTGCTTGGTCACACTACTAAAATGGTTTATATGATTAACTAGTGAGCAAACAGTGCAGCAAGAAGTGCATAAAAACAAACAAAACACAGTATGTTGTCATTTTGTATTTCATATATACCACATGTGAAGCACATTAAGCAAGTAAATATTCCACTCCCACCAATGAGTAGACTTGGCTGACTGCTGCCTCCTCCATCTTTCAAAAATGGGTCAGATCAGATCGACAGACAAAGTAGGTAAACTTACTGTGTCATAAAGTGAGAGAAATATGTTGAAGATCAGAGTGTCTTATCTTGACTGAAAACATAATGTTGTCTAACTAATTAAAACCTTTAATTCCTGTTTTTTTCTCTTTCATTACACATGAACAGTCAATCTACACCTTTCAGTGAACAGTATCTAAATGATTAGAGACTTCTGGGCTTCAATTAATTTTTCTCACATGACTGAACAATTTTACAAAATATATGAAACCTACTTTTGACTAATTTGGTGTAAAAACATTAAACATCAAATTGCATTATTGTTCTTTGTTTATACAGTATAATGTTTTTTAACCACATCACCGACCTTTGGTGCGCTCCAGGTTTGCCTAATTGATTGCAAATCCAGAATATGTGCCATTGTAACACTTTTTCCTGTTATCTCTTATTTTATGTGTTTTTTTTATTGTTCAAATGTCAAGAAATATTCACCAATACATCCTCCAAATGACACAAATTTTAATTTTGGTGCAAATCTGACATGAAGTGGTAATGTGACAGACATTGGTATCAGATCCAGTGATCCTACAGTGTTGACACCAAAACGGGTGCAAATCTGATGATGCATTAAAAAAAGAGTATAAAATTAAGCAGAAATATAGAATATTATATTTTATATAAAAGTTTTATATAGGCCTACAGCATTTCATGTTCTCTGGAGGTGCACTAGCCCACCCATATATGCAACCATCCTAAACCACCTGTTCAAGCCCAATTTAGTGACGCTATCATCACTCTGGTTAGTTTTACCGTTCAAAGTCAGGGGGGTGAGTCTAACAGTAAAATAAACACTTTAGAAGGATCATCAGGACGCACAGACACCTTCGTTGAGAATCTCAAAGTCATAGCTTGCACATTTGAGGGCGGCCACAGAACAAAGGTCCAGGCTGCGAGTCCTCTTGCTCCTGGTCAGGTTCAAACAGAACATGTGCTCTTGAACTTTGGGGCAGTCCCGAGCAGCTCTGCACTCACACTTCTTAGATGCTGAGGACAGATGTGGGTTAGCGTTAGGAAAATCAAGTGATGTGTGTGTGTGTGTGTATATATATATAAGAACAGTTTTATACTTTGCACTAAAAAGGAAATCACATCAAACAACAAACTGATTGTAAAAATGGGTTCATGTCCCACAAACTCACCAGAGCAGGTCTCCCATTCGTAACAGAAGTCAAGATCGCAAGACTCCTTAACAGAGCTCTTAGAGGACATGTTGGCTCTGAACATGGCCCACTCCAGTTTGGCCAAATCCGCTGGGCCACACACGCCGTCGCTAACATAGAAGAGCGGATCACCGTGGCAGCGGGCAGCATAGAAGGAGCAGAGGGACATTGACACAATGACCCCGACATCTGCGTTCAGGATACAGAGACTCTCTGGTTGTGACCTGTGTACACACACACACACACACACACACACACACACACACACACACACAGGTCAGTCAGGCGCTGATATTGTAGTTATGTTTCATATATTAATTTCCCCACTAACATTTCATAGACAATTTTTTTTTTTTTACATATACCATGATTCATGGATAAAATGTCATTGCAACAATAATTGTTTTCAAGAATGACATGATCATAAAATATAAAAACATACAACATACATAGAAACATACAGCACAATAATTTATAAAAACGTACAGGCAGCTCTCTCGTTGAATACAGACACATTGAGAGTCTTGTAGTTTCTCTCCTGGACTACACTGACCCCCAGGAACAAACGGTTCCTCTACATACAGGAAAAAAAGAGAAACAAGAGACATCGTCGCTAAGTATTTTTCACATGTAACATTTGAACCAAAGCATTACACTGTTGTATTCTTCCAATAAATGTGTTACTTGCAAGGCCCTTTGGAATCTTTAGAGCTCCTCTGTAGTATTTGATGTGCACATTTTGTGTTAATTTTTCATGACTGTGGGATCTTGAAATTAGTAATCTACTGTACCATTAGTGCATCTTAGATCAGCAGGTAATGGAGGCTCCCAGGTGAGACTGTCGCCACATTTGTAGAGGCCTTGTGGCATTGGAAACAGGCCCATCTCGTTACAGTTCAGACCCACAGATTCCCCCACTTTGTACTCGTCTTTGCTGGGGAACAGTGTCATGTCATCAGGGATTTCAAGGGGAAGGCACACTTTCCCTAAAGGTCCAGGAGGACAGATTTTAAGATTACATAGACATCAGGTGCAGATATTTATGTTCAACTTGTGTGTGTGGAGAATAACTTTTCAAGAAATTGCAGACACATGGTTACCGGATTACTAGAGTTCTCAGATCATTATCCACTTGTCAAGTAAGAAAACAAGACTAACTGATGCAAGTTCCACTTGACTGACTCCATGTCCCATCAGGAAGACAGTTGATATACTGAAAACCCTCCAGGTCAAATCCAGTGTAGCACTGAAACTCCTCATCCTCACCAAAGTCATAATACTCCTTTGCTTTCTGTCCAAGGAGGAAGTTAAAAAATACAAACAATGTTAGATCACAAATATAAATCCGCCTGGGAATCATTCTTTCCTCCTTTCACTTTTCTACAACTCACATTGGATCCTACAATTCCCACAATGACACTCAGAAGTGTTTTTCATCAGATCCTCTCTGCCTGGTAAATGCCTGTATCTCCCACTCTACACTGGTTCCCAGAATGAGGATTATTTGAAAACTTAAAAACGTACATTTTTTTATTTTTAATTGTATTTATTTATTCATTTATTTTTTATTAATTGTAATGAAACCAAAAAGTGTTTTAAAAAAGTGGTGTATTCCAGACTCCATTCGGATTTAACACTTTTTTAACACCGAAGAGATACTATTTTATATTCTTATTTTTTTACAATTCTTAAATTTTTGAATAGGCATATTTATTTTCCTGGCAGTAATGAGCCTCCACATTACAAAAGATGTGAGACTAGAAAAGTACATATTTCTTAATAATACCATCAGACTAATGAGTAATAAACAACAGCTTCTGTCTCTCAATCACAAACTACAGACTGGAGGGCTGGTCTTTACCCTGAGGAAGCTGTTGCCGGGCGCCTGTGGTCTCAGACAGCCTTGCACACCAGGAGGCAACTCGTTCCTCCAGCCCACAGTGAAGTCATCATCGTTGTCACAGGTCTCCTGTCTGGACACAAAAACACGAACCAGAGCATAGGCTACATATGCTGCATATGCACTACACACTTGGGTATAAAGACAATTTACAACTGACACATTATGTAAATTCTAATGAAAAATGAAATGTTTTGATTTGATCATTATGCAGTGATGAGTTAAAAAAAAAAAAAAATAAATCAGTGTACGATTCTCAAATTGCTGCAGAACAATTAGTCCTACTTTTCGAAGATGGAGATGTGACATGGCTCCTCCTGTCTGCCAGGACCATCGCATGGTTGGCCCCCTCTGAGGGGGATGGGGTTATCACACCGCCTCCTCCGATGTCTCTTCATAGAGGCTCCACAGCTACTCCATGGCCCCCAGCAGCTCCAGTAACCATCCACTTCCTCTGTGGATATTCCACAACAAAGCAATCATTTCCCAGTGTGAGCATAAACAAAACCCTGGTTAGAATCAGTGTAATTCTTGCATGGAATCACACTTAAAAGTCTGAAGGCCTGCTTGCAGTATTCTTCACATCCTACAACATTAAAGTTTTGGACAGAACCAAGATCATATTGATGAATTTAGTTGTAGAATATTTCCACCCTTACTAGGGCAAATGATTAAAATACTACTCTTAGGAACTACTACAACAAAGCTCATAGGATCATTAAAATCAAAGGATTCCTCCTCTGGGGACCGTGAATGTGATCAGTAACTTCCTTTACAATCAGCCTATAGAGTTTGACCTCTTGTGTGCAACTGCAAATTCTAGCCTGGTAGTGATGGAGGAAATGTCAGGAGGAAACCAGAATCACGGGGATGCATCACGTGGGGACCATGAGAGTCCACAACAAATTAAAGATATCTTGCTCCAGAGTGAAATGTAGGACAAACACACGGACAGAGAAACTGACATTGCCGACCTACGCAAAAACAAAAGTGCATGTGCAGGTGTTGGCAAGAGAATTAAAAAGACGGCCAATGGGGTTTACATTTCCTAATGCCATTTTTTGTTCTACATTAAGTTGCAAAGTTCCAGGAGTTATCGCAGGCACCCCTGGTTCCTGCAGGAAAAGTCATTTTCCTTTTCTATTTAAACAATATTGGTGACTGACAGTTAAAGCACTTAAGGCTAGCATGGGCAAGCTCTAATCCCCACCAAAGAAAAACACAAGGGGAATCATGACGAAAACACTGAAATGTGAAATCAGAGTGAGGAAAAATACTTTCAAACCAGCTGTGTTGTCTTGTTCATCACCCAGTGTTCTGTTCATGATTTAACTTGAACACCAAGCATACTGTGAGCAGCAGCAGTCCTGTCGTACCAGAAGTGTAGTCAGGAGCTCGTTTCTCGCAGTTGGTGCCAAATGTGCCAGTTTGGCAAACACACTTGCACTCTGTGCCGGAGAGGACTGGCCTGCCATTATTGGGGCAGGGAGCGCACTTGCAAGTATCAAACTCCTGCAGGTATTGAAGCAAGGCCTTCCTCAGGTGTCTCCTCTTCGTCACAGCACATGGGATCCCCTGGACCAGATCTATGATTGGAAGCAGCTGGACAAACACACACACCCATGAGCAATAAACCTGTTTGTAAAACTCAGAATGTTACAATTTTTTAAAGGGTCTCAAAAGATATTTGGCGAAGTTGAGGTCAAGCACCTTGCAAGTTATTTGTTTGTGTGGTGAAATGGTAAATGCTGAGAGATGATGAATGATTTCACAACTTTATTTTTGCTCTCTCTGCTCTCCACACTGAGCCATGTTTTTTAGTGGCCATGTATCCTACATTTTCAGCTGGTTGACTGTTCCAACAAATGTTCGCACTTTGTTTTGAACTGTTGGTGATAAAGTAAAATCTCTACTAAAATCTCCTAAATATTTCTTTCAGTCAGCTTGAGGTAATATCAGGATGTGTTAATGTATTGCGTGCACTTGTTTGACTCAAAAAGTCAAATATCAAACGAATATTGTTTATCACATTACAAAAAGATTTGAGATCTCAGTTTAAAAAAAAATCAGCAGATTTTGTGCCAAGACATTTCAGTGGTGTGAACCTTGTAATCAACCACAGCAGGGTTTTCAAGAACAGACTTGGCCCAGTTCTTGTAGGACGTTTGGTCCGGAGCGGGGCCCTGCCTCTCCCAGGCCAGAGCTGCTGCCTCTCTGACTCGACCCCCTTTCACCATGGAGAAAGACTTCTCTGCTGCCTTAATATATGAGCCTGGACCAGAGAAATGCATGAAGGAAAGAATATGGTGACAATAAGATCAGTGTTCTTTTCAAAGCCAGTAACCCATGAGCCGAATTTGGAATAAAGTAGGTGTGCTTCCTGACAGATTTTGGAAACCATGGAAACCTTCATATTTCTGAGTCATCTTGTTTTCGGAGCATCGGGTTACACTGCGATGTTCTGTGTAGAGGATGACAGTCCAGGTGGTCTCTTGGCCCAGGCAGCCTTTGATTTGTTCCACTGTTTGACCTGTTGGAGAGAAAAAGTGTAAAGCAACATGAAACAAAGGAACTAACAACAGAGCATCATCAGACAAGACATGGATGGTGTTTTTTTGTTTCCAACAACAAGCCATACTGTATTTAAAGATTTTTTTGTTATAATTTATATAGTTTAGTAGATATCAGTAGCTTTATGTAATTTTGACATCTGATTAATGTACAAAAGAGATGTTCAAGATCATCAATAGAATTCTAGGAACATTGAATATAATGTTATATTCACATAAGGAAAACCTGACATTGTAACACCACGGCTAAATGTAGGCCCATCAATGACCTCCATCATCCTGTTGGGTTCACACACTGATTTTGCCGTGAGCACGGACGGAGGAGACATGTTCAGGATCAAAATAGCTCTGAAGATACAACCAGCTGCTAGATAAAAGGTAAAAAAAAAGAGCTTTGATTATGTTTAACCTCTAAGTAAACTGACTCTCAAACACTCCCTGAAAACACTGAAATGACGTCTTTCAAAATATACGTAACACAATCGGTCTGTTTCATGTCAGGAAAGCAGCATCAAAAAAACAACCCAAACATTCAGCTAGCGTGGGTGTGTTCCTACGGGTGAGAAATTGAAAGACTACCAAGAAAGCTGCGTTCACTTAATAGATCCAGGAGCTTCTCTTTTTAAATTTCTCAGTTGTACCTGAACTTTTGAGCTCCTCTCGGCTGTACTGGTACAACAGGTCATAGTGGCCTCCCAGTGTCCCTGAGCTGTAGTAGTGCGTCCCAAAGCGCTGGAAGATGTCTCTGTAGAGGGCGTAATTGTACTCGAGCGGAAGAGCATGGAGGAACTGGAGGAAAGGCTGCGACAGGACGAGGTCCCCTGGGTCCCTCACCTTGAACGTGGACACAGGTAGAACCTGGTGCACCCGCAAAAACTTGGAGTCCTACAGGAAGAAAGATAGGAAATAACTAAGTTGAAGAAGAAGGAAAAGATGATGAAGAGGAAAACAGCTGAAACCAACAGTGTGTGTGCTTTTGTGTCTATATTGTTGTGGGAACAATGTTTCAGACCTGGAGAATGAGGACATCTTTGTAAAGTGGGGACATTTTGTTTGGTCCTCACTTCTTTATGTTAAGTTTGGGATTTAAGGATTGGGAAATATATCATGCGAACGAAGGTCTTCAGAAGTTTATCCCTGCAAAAATATACATGTGTGCTGTTGGTGCCGTCACTCACCGTTTTCTTTGAGGCTTCAAAGGCATCCTTGTTAGAGCTGATCTGCGTTTTAGAGTTCCAGCGGAAGAAAAAGATAGGGACAGCAAAGCCGTCTTGAGCTTTTTGGCTGCTTCCAGATGACCTGGACGTCTTCACACTAATGGGCTCAATGTGCAGTGGCTGGGGCTCGGTGCTGAAGTCCTCCACGACTGCAACCTTAACAACCACATTTGTCAATCAAGGTCTCTAACAACAAGAACAATAACATGACCAAAATCGTACTTTCCCTTTGTTTATCTGTGGCAGGAAAGCCAAAGCTGAAAAGAAATTCTCTGCAAACCACTGAAGAACAGTTTTCAACCACTTTAACACCTCATCTCGAACCAGTTCGAGTTGCATTTCAAAAGCAAAAGAACCAGCTCTCAGCCTGGCTCTTGCCCCAGAAGATGACATTCCCATTTTGAATGCTGCCAACAAAACTCTGATTGGTTGGTTGCTTCCATAATTATGGAAACAGCTTTCAGCAAAACACACAACCTATTCTGGTCACTGAACAAATCTGAGATGTGGTTGGTGATTCAAAGGTCTAGAACTAGGTCAGCTTCACTGAATTAAATATCACAAATAATAATACTACCTTAATGTCCAAGCTTTCGAAGTTGTGAGGGACTCGGTGGTAGAGCAGCGTGGATGCAGGCCTCCTAATGTTGCAAGTTCCTCCCATAAACAAGTTGTCCAGTACCGCTCCCCTTGGCTCCTCAGCCAAGGCATCAAACCTTCAAACACGAAACAGTGAAAAGTCAAAACTAATTGACCTTTCAGCTAACCATACATCTATGGAGCTAAATCATGAGCACAAAGCACAGCCTCTGAGCCGAGTGAGCAGTAACCCGGAGCTAAAGGTAACGTGACTGTGGCATTTGATAGAGTTGTTTGCTGAGAGAAGCTCTCAGTCAGCGATTGTGCACAGAACTAACAAGGGACCCAGGAGCGGTAACCAGTCTTCTCATCACTGTTGTGGACTCGTCCCCCCGCTGTAACATTAGTCTGGCTATTGCATCATTTCACACACTGCTACCCAGTGGCAAGCCATTGCAAGAGTGAAACCAAGATGGTCGACAGACAGCCAGAAACACATTTCTTTCTGTTCAAACCTTCTATAAAAAGAGACCCTTGCAGGTAAGAAAAATATGGTGACACCAAGTAACATCTAAGGAGTCATGCAATTGCTAAATTTTCCAAGTATTGATTTCATATTGGGAGGAAACTATGATTAATCACATGTCCACTGAAATGTACATAATGCATCACTATCTATATTTCAACTACTGGACATGTAAATATATCTTTATAAAATACCTAAAGATGAATAAAAACACTTGGTAAAAATATCCTGAATGAGGTTAACATAATTCATGCATGAAATGGTTAAATCTGGTATCTGGTGCCCCGGCACTGATACATTTTACATTTGCCAGCAGTGATTGGTCTGCCAAAGCTGAAGTGGGGAGCAATCGTACCGACAGAGTGGGCTACAGCTCCTAGGAATATTGTGGAACATACGGTGGAAAAACCTAAGAGGCGTTCCTGAAAAGTTTCTGATGCTCCAAATCAAAAGAAACTTGATATTCATAGGAAGGAGATTCAAAAGCAGAGAGCGAAGACCTGTACAAATACAACATAAGCTTGTGTCAACATGTGTAATAATTCTCACTGCCAGAAGGGGGAGACAAATGTTCCACTCTGTAGGTTTACAAAATTTTAATTCAGCGACACTTGATGTTCAAAATTTACTGTTAAAAAAGTCTATAGTCCAGCTGTAATATCTTAGCAGAGACATATCTTTATAACAAAAATGTTTATTTCAAATGCAAACAAAATTTTGAAGATATATTTTTGTCAGCTTTTCTCTGTTTTCAAGTGTTGACGTCAGTATCAACCTTAAAAATCCTCATTGGTCATTCAGGATCTGATAATTAATGCAGCAGTGTTGACATACTAACACGTGAGAAACATGAGAAGCGCAAAGGAATTTAATCTGTGAACAGAGCAGGGAGGAATGTGGGCTGATTTACTTTAAAACTAAAGCTGTAAACTCAGCAGTGACCTTTTTGACCTTTAGCTTACCCATTCCCCACCAGGTCGGCCCCCGGGGCCGCTCTCTTCTCCACCGGACACACAACTTTGAAGTCGGCACAGTCTCTCTCATCAGTGTTATCTCCACAGTCGTTCTGTCTGTTGCATGTCAGCGTTGAGTTGATGCATCGTCCTGCAGCAGAAAGGATGCTTTGTGGATGATAGAATGTAGGTATATTTTTCTATCCATCTGTTTGTGTGTGTGTGTGTGTTGTGACAGCAGACTAGGGATTAAAAAAGTGCCCCTGTGACTGAAAAGATGTTGATTTTCCTTTATTCTTTAACACAGCAGCTAAACACCACATACCATTATCGCACTTAAAGTCGTCTCTGCAGTCGATGGGCACTAACTTGCACTCTGTGGCGGGGTGACAGGGCCTCTCCTCTGTCAGCTCCGCGCTGCAGGCAGATCCACCAAACTGGGACGGCCTCTGGACAGACCGCGTCCGAAACTGGGCCAACAACAGGTGAGAGAGACTGACTATTCATTCATTCAAAAGTCTTGTGCACTTTCACATTTTTAACCAATTAAAAACGTAGTGATCATCAACTTAAATTGGTCATGATGAAAGCAGTGGTCAGAAAAGACAGACGGATCGACGGAGCAGCAGTTTGTTTGTTTTGTTTTTTTGAATGCCCAAAATATGGAGGAAAAAAAATCTTAATTTAAATTTTCCAAACAGAATCTCTCACTTTATTTGTTGGTGGTGGGCTCGTATACTTGAGACATGCCCTCACGAGTATTTTTCTACAGTAACATATAAATTATACATGATGGGGTTTTGGTAGAGATGTTCAATTTGTCTCTGCTAATATATACAGTATTTATTATATCTTATTATATACTATATAAATAATTTTATACTATTAGACTACACTATTCTCATAATACACTTCATTATGATAATATACTAGTATGTCTAATATGTTACACTGTGTTCTACATCATATTTATATATTAATGCAGAAAAGTCTAGTATAATTACTTATGATATTATACACCACTCTACTGTACACTGTAATACTTAATAATAATGCCTGCATTGTAAATTGCTCTTTTATGGTTTCTATTTGTATTCCATTCCCATTTTCATTTTATATACTTCTAAGCATCTATTTTTAGGGGTTTTACCTTTCTTTATTTATCTCTGTTCATTTCTGTCTTTATGCTGCCACATTCCCTAAGTTTCTCCTCTGGGGATCAATAGTATCATATCATATGGCCAAAATGGGCAAAACGTTTTTTCCGAAGATAAAGCTGAAGCTGTCTCACCACCATCTGCAAGTTATTTTAATGTTTTCTGGCTGTGAGCAGCTCCTCTATTTGTACAATGCACAGTAGGGCCCATTGACAGCAAATGACTGCTTTGAGTAAACATGATTTGATCAGTTTGCCAGTCTGAAAACAGTACAAACTGTACATGAGAGGACTTTTGTCTGGGTTTTACAGGGGGCTGTGTGTTTCTTGCCTGTTTCCTGGCGCAGGGCGAGCAGTCAGACCAAGGCTCGAACTCCGTCAGCAGACAATTGATTGGACAGGTCTGCTCATTACATGTTCTCCTGTCATTTTTCTCACACAGCTGAGAGCAGCTGCTTTTCCAGTAATAATCATCATATTGAAAATTTCTGTCAAAAAAGGATAGAAGTCATTTTTAGATACAGCAGCGTCGTCTGCATTGGGTATCTGTATTTCAACTGAAAAACCTGAGAGAACATGAATGACACAATAAAAGCCCTAATTCTGTCATCTGTCGGTGCTGTGTCTCACCTGTGTCTGTCCTGTGTGCCATAGTTGCAGGTCCTGGAGCAGGCTGACCAGGAGCTCCAGGGGTAGCGGTCACAGAGGCAGGCCATCCCAGCTGATATCCAGCTGAGGAGCTGCAACATCAGGACCAACTGGCTAGAGGGATCCATCAGGGAATTCAAACCAGTTTCACCTTCTCTGAAGACAACATGACAACCAGGCCACAATCAATGAATAAATACAGTTTTTTATTTTTTATTTTAATTTTCAATTTCTATTTTTTGGATTTTGGATTTGTCTGGATTTTTATTATACTGATAATTCATTGTTCTTTGAATAAGCACTATAAAATATGTGTGAAGATATTAATTAGAACCAAACTCAAATCTACTGTACAGTTCAAAATGCGGCAGCATTTTACTGCAGTGCAGCCTCCAGTGATTTCTACTCCATCTTAAAAATATGTTGGAACATATTAAAGTGCCTTATTAGACTCTGCTCCCAACGTTTTTAGTGCAACAGTACGTTTTACATTTCGACACAAACATTTTTGATGCACATAAAATGTCATGCAGGCAAGGTACGTTTGCGTTTTAGCAACTTTCAGAGTGATATCAGTGTTTCAGGTAATGCATAAGAATACATTTAACGAGAAAAAAGAAAAAAAGAATGAAATATACAAAGCAACAAAGGGTCATGGTGCAGTTTTAACAATACATATTAGATTAGAAGTTCAGTCAACTTGTAAAAAAAAACTAAAATCTGACTCACCACATATAAAGATGTCCTCTTCAGCTGATATTAAAGCATAGAATTATTGGCTCTTGCGTTTGTTGGTATATTTGTCCAGTTAAGAGTCTTCTCACTAAGTCGACTCGGTGCTGCAGGCAGAGCTGAATCTGAATCTGAGTGGCAAGCAGCGATATAAAGCCTCCCTGTGGTTTCTCAAGGGAATCCAGTTGTTTTTTGACTTACATTGCCCAATCTGTATCCAAAAAACATCTCAAAATGAAAAAAATACAGTTTGCTAATAACAGTAATAATCAGACAACAAAGCAGCACATAAAGCTCTTACATAACTCTTTTGTCCCTCATGGTTACTGGAAGCTAAGAGCTCCGGAGTTTCCCAGCTGCAGAGACGTAAACCAGATGTTTCATGTTTGAGACTTGACAGTTTGAGATACTGAGGGGGAGAAAACTAACTTTCTTCCACTCTTTGTTTAGTTGTCCAAGCATTTGTGCAATCTGGCACTGGACACTATCAGAACTGGTTCACATTGCACAAGGCAAATAAGTTAATTCAGCATAATTTTGCAAAAATAAAGCAGTACATGTGTACACAGAGAGTGTATAGGTGTTGCCCAGTGGATGGTTGGAATGATTTTAACATATATTACACATATTGACTGACATATTTTTATTTAGTTTGGTGAAGTATTGCATATTTTTTTCTTTGGATTTATCTATTTACTCATATGTTATATCTTCATACACAGAAATATCAATAAAAACATCCATTTGTAGTTTGAATGCTGCTTTGTTCAAAATGTTCAAACGCTGAAACATGAAATCTCATCGTATTTGTATATAAAACTTTATTCACATTATAAAATGTCATACGCTGTACAGAGGTTTAGCTGTGGATTCTCTACATTGCAGGACACACTAACTACACATGGCCTACTGTGAGTCTTATACATGCCAAAACAAAGCATCCAGCAATTTAGACATCGCCACTTTAGATTACATTAAAGAAAAAAAGCTTCACAAACACAAGTTTACAAATTACATAGCACTTACATTCAATGGGAAAATGGCTCTAGTGGAAAGCTTCAGATGGTGAACTGTATGAGTGACATTTCAGTTTTCTAATCTGCTGTTTTTGTGTATTGAACATCTGCAAAGCCCTCGGGATGGAAAACTGAAGCTGAAAGTTTAAAATGTTCTTTCTTGGGGAAGAGTACTAATGTCATGCATTTAAAGCCATAGAGAGAGATTGTTACTTTTCAAGAGCAAAATATCGTGTTGTGATAAGATTACAGTTGGTAGATTAGATAGCCCTCACATTTTCTCTGATTGTTTTGACTAAACCTTATGATATCATGATCTCTTCACCTTTTTCTAATATTCCTTATGAGACTCACAATGGCAGTGACGCTAATACTGTAAATTGTAATACTTACAATCCTACCAGCAGTGGAGCTAAAAATGTAAACCCCATCCTGAGGGTAGCGCTAGAGGAAAAGTCATGTGGTCATAAAGATCAAAGGGGTTTATCCTCTGGGGAGTAGGCTTGTGATTGGGGAAATGTCATGTTCAACCCACCAGTTAGGCGTTTTCTAGATATTATTGGTTGCATTAGACATTTCCAGGGTACAAATTGAAGATTACGGCTTTTGATGACACTAATGAATTATTAGCATTCATCCTCTGGGGACCATAAACATGCACTGGAGATTCCATGAAAACACTATATGGTTTATACCACGAAAGGCAATTTAGGGGGGTAATCTAAATGAGCAGCCATCATCCTCTCTCTGGACTAAATCTGATACTAATCTGGCCGGTGGTTGTTGAAACATCTCATTCGATACCAAAGTACTGGACAGACAAACTGAGCAACATCATTACGTGTCATCGGGATAATTATCTGGGTGAGAGCAGAATGACTGAAAATCTGCTTAAGATGTCTAAAAGACAAAGTTCAGGCAAAGCTTTGAAACATTTTCACTTAACCGGCTTTATTTTTACACATGCACTCTTTTTTCTTTAGAAAACGAAATGTATATATAATATAAATGTTAATTTATATTAACAACCGTATATATTAACCGTATATATTAATATAAATGTTAATTTATATTATATGGGATTATTAAGTGTATGCATCACAACAGTGTGGATGAACTGCTTCGTCTATTTGGTGTCGCACCACAGAGGCAAGCAGAAACTCACCTGGCAAGAGTCTCTACTGAATGACGTCCAGATGAAATATATCAGGAGGTTGTCGGGACTTAAAACACCTCACACTGTGACACATACAAAGATGGAGGCGTGACACAAACACAGTGAGACAGCTGAAAACTAGAAATGCCAGTGCATAGCCTGAATATGTACATCGTGATGCTTTTTCATTAAATAGAATGGCACAAAACAGAAAGATAAGTGATAAATGAATATATCAGAAAAAGGGAAAGAAAAGGGAAAGATGTCTCACCTTAAATAGTACATGAAAACTAAACAGAGTTCTACCCGTGTGCCCCCCATGATGGTTCTGACAGACTTAAGACCTGTTAGCTGGTACTGTACTTTTGCTTTATTTTAGCCATTACTGACTTACTGACTACCCCATGGAACGAGCGGAGTCGCAGAACTCGGGAAAAAAAGTTAAACATCACGATGAAAAATGGGACAGGATCAGATGACATATAGTACAGGATTACAATTTCAGATAATAGTGGAAAAAGTACTGCAATTAAATGAGTAATAAATTGAATATTTTGTATACACCACAAACTAACTTAAAGTGAGTGTCCGTTCGTATGAGTGCCGAGAGAAGTACAGACTCTCAGCCAGACACCATGCAGCAGAGTCCGGGGAAGCGTCTCTTCCTCTGTCTGACCAGCGGGTGTGGAGTCAGATTCAACAAGCTGCTGTCATCTGGAGCACAAAACAACAAAAAAGAAAACGCTTTGGAATCAAGCCCCGTCATGTCATCCCGCTTTGTTTCATCACAAAGTCAGACAAAGTCCGGCGTCTTTGGTCGTTTTACACCTTCACTTGATTTTTTGCCTTGATAATGTATTTCCTGTTGAAGATGCTAATTTGCTTTCTGGCTGAGAGTTGCCACTAGTGGTTTGGCTTAGTTTAGCATAAAGACGGTCAGCTCAATCTGAATCTGAATCTGCTTACTAACACTTCTGTCGTCTACTGTCTGTCCGTCCGTCCGTCCTCCGATGTTCTTGACGACCGTTCATCTGATCAGCTTCACACTTAGCGGGTGCATTGCTGAGTGTGAGCTTTGAGAGGGGAACCTTATTAACTGTTACACCACTGAGCGGATGAAGAACAGATGAAGGGAGACCGGAGAGATCAGCCATTGTACGAAACTGAAACATTTCAAGCAGGAGGTTTTCAGTGGGCGGGGACAGTCAGCCTGCTGAAGGGCTGGAGGAGGTCACATGTTCTACAGATCCACTTGTGACATCATAAGGGGAGCAAAGTCTGAACGGTGTATTTTCACACACATTTACTGAAAAATAGAGTGAGAGAAAAATAGAGAGGACGGACTTTTCTGTTTTAGTAATTTTCCGAGGTCTACAGAGGTAGAATAATACAGTGTATCACCATAGAAATAAGGTCAATATTAACATCCACAAAATAAACCTGATTTTCGGAAGAACTATTCTAGCCTGATAATCAAGAGGCCCAACGATTGAGCTCATGACTCGTGTTGACTCCTCGAGTTGTCGCTGGAAAAGGCGTCTTTGAACAGTTACACTTCTGATGTAATCCCAAACATTACATACCTTGGTTTTTCAGTGGCAATGGCATCGTGTCCCTGAGTTTGCTGAGTAGGTTTCGCATCTCTCGCATATCTCTGTGAAAAAAAAGGAAAAGAAACAATGACTCAGCACATAGTTATTTGTGATTTAGATGAATTGTTCTGAATTTCCAACTGTAGGGAAATACAGTTCATGCTGTATCATGCTGAATTTTAAAAAGCAGGTGCCGTTGTGTACCTCTCTATGTTTTCAATATCAGTTCCCACAAGCCACTGCTCCTGGAGAAAGTCAGTGGGGGAGGAGGATCGCTCCTCGAGGATGGGGACGTCTGAGCTTTCATCCACCCTGAAGTCCACCTTCGGCTCTGAGTCCGTTCCTTCGGGTCCGAACAGAGACATCAGATAGTTGAAACACATTCAAAACAACCGCATGTTTGAAGCAATGGATGATTTCTACCTATAAAACAGGACATTCTGGTCAGCTTATAGATCATATAGATCTGTGTGTCTGTCAAATCATGAACACAAGTTTCAGTGTCATCATTATTTGAATCAATGTCACAGAAACAGTCACTCCTCTCAGTGTAACTCTAAGTGTTTTAATTTGATTGGATTTTATTCAAAAATGCACTGAAAAATGAATCTAAACATGTTGAACACACTAACAGCTCTCTACTGGCCTCCGCTGTTCCAACTGAGCTCTGATCTAGAACATCATCAGACAGCCTGATGGTGGCTTATTGCCTTTTACTATATTTTGACTGTATGGATGTTGAAAATGTAGCATTTTGAAGTCCATATATATTATATTATATATATATATTATATCAAAAATCACAGTTTCCACTTCCAGGACTTTTCATGACTAAAAATTTCAGTTTCCATGACCAATAAATCTAACATGACATGTGAAAATAATCATTTCAAACACACTTTAGATTAGGAGTCTGAGTCTCTAACATTTCTACCTGTAATTATCATGTTGTTATAATTATATGTTTTTAGACTTTGCTCCAGTTTTTCATCGATTCGGTGGCTGGAAGGAAAAGCCAACGTTCGAGCATGAGCTGAGGAGGAGAAATGGGCACAAAAATGTCATGTAACTGAAACCAATCATCATCAAACATTCCAAAAATGATTTTAAAAAAAACTCATTTTCCTTTTTTTTTTAAGTAAGATGCAGAAAATTCCAGGATTTTCCAGGACTTGTAATCTAATCTATTAGTTTCCCTGACAAACAGATTTCACACACATTTTGGAAATACTTTTCATGCACAGTGCTTAGAGACTGGAAATATATGCTTTTTAAAATGAACTAATGCGACATTTTGAAATACAAAGTGCATTGAAAGAGTAGGACAAATGTTCCCATCATATAAGTTATATTATTTCTCTTGTATTTTCCATTGTTGATATTTTGGGGCAAGAGAATGTTTGTACTTTTCCTGTGCAGCTGCAGCACCCCCAGCAGGCACATGGACTTGAGCATCTCTGTTATGAACATCTCCAGGCAGCACTGCAGCTGGATGAAGAGCCGACAGATCTCAGGGTGGATCTCTCCGTCCTCTGGACTGCACCATGAAGAAGAGGAGGAGGAGGAGGAGAGGGGAAATAGAGAGAAGGGGATACAATCATACAAGCAGAGAAAGGGAATGTTGTCTTTACATTCAGGTTGACCAAGAACATGCTGCAGATTTAGCTTTTGTTCCCATTCAGTTCATTACAAATGACCAAATTTAACTTGAAACGTCACAAACTCATCACTGTGAACTTTTGTCAAAGTGAATTACAGTAACAGCAGAGTAAAAAGCCTGCGCTGTGGTACAAAACAGTAATAACGTGACTTTAACAAATTACTTGGAAGTTATTTTTTGATTTTAATACCAGTACAGTGATTTTTTTTGTGTTCTGTTTGTTTTCTTGTTGTCTATTTTCTTTTCAGAATGAAGAATTAAAAAACACTCCACACTTTTATTCAGCTTTTTACCTCTTCTGTCTTCTTCTGTCATTATTTCAGAGCACCACTGCTAATCCTGCCTTTATATTCTGATGTTTGACTTTGTTTAAAAAAGCTCTGTATGGCCTAAATAAAAAGCATTATCTTTATAATTGTTATGGTCATGATATACTACCACCAGAGGATCAGCCGGAACAAGCAGAGATGTGTTGCTGTCACGCAGACACAATGTAAAAGCTGGAAATGCAACGTTTCATAACATGGAGACAGAATCTGTTCCTTTCATGACTGTGTGTGAGATGATCGTGTTTCCTTCCTACCCTGAGACGGATATGACTGCCAGGTCCTGGTGTGCAGCCCGGGCCATGGAGCATCCTTTGGTCCGTGTGTGGTGCATCTGAGCCCGCAGGGACGGACAGTCAGCTGAGATCTCCCCGACGGAGATGACCTGCTCCCGGTACAGCGCTACGAGGGTGTTGAATTCCTGGACAGTCTGGAGAAAAGAAAAGAAACACACACAAGCACCGACTGATGGACGACCTGGACGAGCCGAGGACGTAGGATCCTCAAATGAAGGCGAGACTACAATAATAATAAAAAAAAAAATGTAAAAAAGGGATTCCCATCGTTTCTGTGTTGCTCCTTTTGCGCCACAGCCGCGCGTGCACGTGCAAAATAAAAACCTGTTCTCTCTGATAAACACAATAACCCGAGCTTTGGTGCAGAGCCAGTCTAAACACGGACCCCTCACAGACATGAAACACAGATGACTGTCGGTGCTCACCATCCTGCTGCCGTCCACGGCCCCCTCCGCGCTCTCCCGGCGCTCCAGCTCCGTCTGCGCCACTTTACTGATGGGAAAAATAATCCCTGCGGATCTTGGGCGCTTTTTCCGCCCGTACGGTGCAGAACACATGCATGCACACCCACCACCGGAGCCCAGCCCGACGCAGACAGAGAGAGAGACGTGCCCCCTCTTTTCTGATCGCCGCTGTGTCCTCTAGAAAGCAGCTAAATAACCCACTCAGACGCAACAGTTTCGCGGTGTCGCTGAGCGCTCAGAGCCCTCCCCCCCCCCTTCCCCACTACGGGAGTGTGTCGTTATCCCCAGGAGAAGGATCGTGCAGCGGCCGGACGGACCCCCAGCAGCTCCCTCTGCATCCCAGCCGAGAGGAGAGTCACCTTCAGCCCCTCCTGAAGGCCGACAGGGAGGCTCCTCCGCCTTCCGCCGCGCGCTCACGTGGGGATTCAGAGGGAGCCAACAGCAAAACAAGTCGTCACCCATCGACTGACAATGAACTGTTTTGGGGGCAACAGGACAACAACGAGCAGCACTTCCTCAGTGTGATAATATGGGATGAGCCTTTAAGGCGTTTGGAGACATGAATGGAGACGTGCAGCTTGGGAGGAGAGGATTTCAGAGAGTCAGCTCCACAGGCTCTGGATGACTGCGCTCTCATTTTAAAGCTGCACTCATTCTTTAAGCCACCAGGGGGCAGAAGAACTCAAAAACAAGCAACCAGGCAGCAACAGTGACACATCATCTGCTTTCACACTGCAGTCTGTCCCTGAAATGTTCAGGAACATTTCCGGCACGGAACAATATTCAGATTAATCCGCAGGCGGCCAATATTTCCCCACCGCAAGCCCTCGTAAACATGTCAGCGACCACGGCGGTGCGGCTGCGGTGGTGTGTGGATGACGGCAGTAATATCGCAGAGACAAGTGCATAAGGGGGCCACTTCCACCTGACACTTCCATGTGGAGGAAGTGAGTCAGTCACAAGACCCTGCGGATCTCTGGTTTGGTCTCCACCAGCTGAGATAAATGTCTGGCTGTTGAGCAGCTAAATGTTCATCGGCTAGTCTCTAGCTTCGTCTGTCAGACACAGTTATCCGTATGCTACAGTGGCTTTATCAGTATTTGTCTGCGGCTGTTGGAAACAGGGCCGATCAGAGGCATTAAACTAAGCACCAAACCGAAATACAGGTCAGTTTATGGAGAGATTGCCATTATGCTTTGAATAAACCGATGCTTACTGGGCATTTTGTAACATTAAAAAACAACAACTTCAATCCAACTTTGGAGCAGCACTACATTTTTTACCCGTTTAAACATTTTCCCTCCACTGAACTCAAGTATTCTAGAAAAGAAATGAACCCTGATTCAGCTCATAGAAGAAGTGTCTCTGTTTATTTAAAGCACTGACAAATATTACACAGAACCATTGCGATAAGTTATTGTAAGTAATTTCAGTAGTTGTAAGTATTTCCATTAATTTCTTTGTATGGCCTAATCCGTTATTACTTTAAATATTGAGCTGTTGAGCGAGGGAAACAAAGAAAGAAAGATTCAACCAGAGAAAAGAACAAGTGGTTGGTAGCTGAAAAGATACAACTTTTAGCCTTTAGAATTCATTTTTAGCGAGACAATAAACTCTTTAAACAACATGAACGCCAATCATTTCTTTTAAATCAAACTTTTGGAAATCTTTCCACTCAATGCAGACGTAATGTTCACTGAGAACTTCCTATGAATACAGTATTCTCTGTGTCACAGAGCTAAAACTTCAGGCTAAAACTTAAATTTGATTCCAGTTTCATATTACTTACAGACGTATAGACAGAAGGCACAAACTAAGCAAAGGCACTGTACTGAAATGGGCATTTTTCCCCATTTGTGAATCTGATTGTCTGTTCTTTTGGCTATCTATCTATCTATCTATCTATCTATCTATCTATCTATCTGTCTTTACTTGTCAGATATTTGGTTCCTGAGCATCCATCTGGTTTGTGAATACAACCTGTACATGAATAAGAAAAACATTCTCAGCAATGTAGCTCACTTCCAATTTTATCTTCACTCTACATAATTTCATCGCTCCATGAAACACAAAGACTGAAGTGAACTTCACCGACCTCCAATGACACTGGAGTAAAACTACAAAGGGTTGATGACTCTCATACTAGATTTTCTTTTAAAGTTTCATATGCGTTTATTGCTGACTCTCCCTCCATTTCAGTAAAGTGCCACTTTGTCTTCTAACATCCTGTCGGTGCTACACTAAAAAAATAGTTACAGATGAATTTAGAGACTTCGATGATATCATTATAAATCTCATGTCTGTGTGATATCACTCTTCTCTTTTGTTTTTTCCCCCCCATTTTCATAAACTATAGCAGCTGCATTTTTCTGTATTTCAGAAAATGTATTTCATTATTACATTTTCAAAGTTAGTTTTTAAGTCAGTCATTCTCAGAACCCATCCGCTATTCTCTGTCTGACTAAGATTTAGCCTCTGAGTGCAAGAGAAAATATGTCTGGGTCACAGTACAGCCATTTTGAGATTTGGTTAATCTCCATAAACAGATATCTGCACATGAATGCAGACGAATAAAAAAGAAAAGCTAATTAAAAGCTAAATCAGCATCAGACGATGGGTAACCTAAGATTGTATTTTGGCCAATGTGTTCTGCCTCTCTTGCTCTCAACAGAGGCTGCATGCTCAAACGTGATTGGTCAATATTTCTTAAAAACAGACAACAAACGGAAACCTGAACATTTCCGGCAGCTAGATTTTTGCAGTCATATGCAAATATCTGTTCTATAGAGACCAGTAGTCTCCATATTAAGTTATTAAATTAATCCATATTGTAAACCTTTCTGACCATTTGTGCAAATTTCAAACCTGCAAATATTCAGATCCCTGCTCCTTACTTTAATATATGTCACCACCACCTGTGATTGATTTCTGAGATACTTTACCACTGACGTAACAAGTCTGGCTCTCAAACTGGTGAAATCTCTTTCAAAAAAAAAAAACCTTTACTGCACTGCAAACTCTTGAGCACGCCTCAGTGTCCTAAAAGAAGAAGTAATAAATGAGGAAACAGAGGAACAGGAGAGCCAGGATCCAGTTGACTGAGTGGATGTAGACGATGACCAGGCCGATGTCGAAGAGCCATCCTCGCATGTCGGTGAGGTCCAAAGCACCCAGCATGAAACCTCTGTGGGCAAAGTGCCAGCGTCTCCCAGCCATCGCTGCCTGTCTCTGTTCTCCTAAAGTTAAACAGATAAAACATTTTCACCCTAAAAAATTATTCAAGTCATCTAAAATGTTATAAAATGTCATTATTTGTTGACAATGTTTCCTCGCAAGATTCCTGAAATGTGGCTTATGGCTGAATATCATGGAATATATATTCAATATATAATATGACCATTACAACATTTTCATTTCATTTTCTTGAAAAATAATCTGAAACCACGACATCAAAGTCCAGTTTGCAGTTTAATTTTCCACTTCAGGCTGCACATTGTCTGCCAATTTAATGATTAACAAAGCACAGTGCATTTTTCGTCAAACTTTTTGGTTCCGTTTTTTCTAAAATTCAAAAATTTTCATTCTAACATTGGCATCCTGCATCTCCCATAAATTATGAGGCAAAAAGAAAACTTAACAGATGTTTTTAAGTGAAAGAGTGCTGTAATCTTTTTTAAATTATTGCTGGAGGTTGCAGTGTTGTGTAGAATATTATTACAAACACCATACACCATACGATGGTACGAAGCAAGATAACTCTGTAATAATGTTTATCTTACTGGATTTGTATTGGTGCTGTTTTATTTGTTATTTGTTTGTTAAGGCATCTGTGGGACTGAACTCTGCTGTAAAGATTAAGCTCTTTATTGCCACTAAATTGTAGGGAAAAGGCAGTAAAACGTCTGCTTTTGCAGTGAATAAGGTCATGGAAAGTGTAAAAATTAGATCATTCATATGGAGACATATAGTACGGTGCAAAAGGTACGTGTGAAGAAATGCTGTAAAGTAAGAATTTTTTTATATCAATTTACAAAATTCAAAGCGAGCGAACAGAAGAAAAATCTAAATCAAATCAATATTTGGTGTGACCACCTTTTGCCTTCAAAACTGTACTGTACTGTATGTTTCACATTTCACATCTCACTAACATTTAGAGGTAATCTAAATCTGTTCTTTTTCAGAAACAGCATCCTGGTTACTCAGAGTAATCCAAAGAATACGCTGGAACAGCTTCATAGAATAAATGAAAAAATATATATGCTAACACAACAAATACAAACACCATCTCACCCCAGAATGCACGGAAGCGTTTGCGGCAGCTGGGCAGAGGCCACTTTGCACACGAAGCGCCCTGGAAGTTCTGCTTGCGTGCGTAGTACACTTTTGGGAAGAAAGTCTTGGCCGTTTGGTTGAGATCTGAAGAGGAATGAGGACAACATCCACTGTCACTATACACACACAGGGTGTGAGGACACGTTTTCACACTTACATTCAAAACTGGAGAGCGCCCCCACACAGGTACCAGGAGAACAACTAATCGCAATTTCCTAGAGCCCAAGGTGAAGTCTTACTTAAAAAAAATATATATATATATTTAATTTGCAACTGTATAAAACAGAAAAACAACAAATCCTCACATTGGAAAGGCCGAAAACAGTAAATGTTTGTAATTTCTAATAATCTAATCAAAATGGTCGTTACTAATCTGGTAAACTAACAGCAGTATCAGAGACGGGGACAGCATGTGTTGTTTTGGGGCATGAGCCCTGACGGAGGCTCACCTTTGTGGAGGCTGGTGTGTGAGATGAGGGTGCGGCACAGGGGGCAGGGTGTGTTTGTCGGCTGGTTCTTGCCGATCGTGCGGAGACATGGCTCGCAGAAGACGTGGCCACAGGGCTGACAGCTGTATGGGCTGAAGTAGACGTCGAGACAAACGGCGCATGTGAGGCCCTCTCGGTCCTCCTCCTCACTGTCCAGCAGTGAACCGCTCACACTCTCAGCCTGGACACACACAGATGTGTTTCCATCACTTCAGAGGACATTACATTTACTTGATAATTTACGTTATGGGGACAGAATATGCATGGATTCCAAAGAGAAAGGATGTGTATTGTTAAATGGCTTCCTCAGTACCTTTACAGGTTTTCTATGCAAAAACATCCAATAACTTTCAGGGCCTTTTTTATTTGATGTGTCTGAAAAAGAGCTGCGATTACATGTTTATTTCAGTGGTAGTAACTGAGTGAGGATCTGTGTACGGGCTCAAGGACAGTGTGAACTCTCTCACCTGCTCCTGCTCCAGCTGACTGTGCAGCCATTGTTCTCTCCTCCTCTGTTTCCTCCGAAGACTCTTCAGACGGTTCTTCTCTCTCTTGCTCAGTCGGTTTGAGGCCAGGGAGGCTGTAAAGGCCTGAGGCTGAGAAGGCAACGCACACAAAGCATTAATAATCCTGACCCCTGACTCGTCTTCAAGATAGCTCAATAAACAGAATTTTGCTACAATTTTTTTCTTCTTCTTGTTTCTTATTCTGAATCTAAGGGCATGTCTCAGTGCTCTTAATTGCATAAATTGCAATTTCTTTGGAGGAACTCAGGAATGGTCTGAGGGTTAATGTTTTACTGCATAAACTTGTTTGTAGAGGTGGCATTTCTTTCTGGGTTCTGGGTTTCTGGGCCTATCTGAGCCTCAGCGGTTAAAGAAAAGTCTGGCTTTATTCTAGAATTTCTATTGGACATTATTAAGATTATTTAAGATATTTTGTAAAGAATTTGCCTACATTATACAGAGACAGCGTAAAACCCCAATTCAAGATTTTTCTTATCGTCAAAAAATCCAACGCAAATAATAAAAAACATGGTAACATTGGAAATAAATAGGATGCTAATATATTGTCACATATCACATTAAATGCTAATTGGCTACAGTCCTGATATTGCAGATCTTTCTAAAATTCACTGTAAATACCAACGACTTACCACTACTTCCTCTTCCTGCTCAGCTACACTGACAGAGATGGATCTCCCTCCGAGGAACGGAGTGGAATCAGAAACCTCCTCGTGGACAGCTGTGTTTTCTGGAGAAGACTCCACGTCCTCCACAGTTTGCAGCAGCTGTTGATCCAGAGGTGATCGTGTCCTTCCAGAAACAGATGAATGGCTGGCCATAGCGTTGACTGATGCTTCACCATCAGTGTCAAACTGCTGACTTGTGGGATACCATTCGGGTGGCTGTGTGGACTCATCTGTCCCTGCCGCTGTCGTCTCGACAGCAGACTTAACCATAGGGCCTGCAGGGCAAAAGCATGAGGACCTGATGGCGGCATCATCTTCCAAACTGCACCGTCTCCTGTGAGAGATGCAGTAGAGAGGACTGAAAGAAAATGACTGTGTGTTTTCACTGTCAGCCAGTGAATTAGAGGCCTCTGCAGAACTGCCGTGGGACACGACAGCAGCAGCAGCGTTAAGCTGTAAATTGTCCAGTGCAGTCCTGTTATACTGCTCTTTGGTCTGAGAGCCGTCGGTCAGCAGACCACCCTGTTCCTTCCGAGGCCTCATCCTCCGCGGCTGGACGATGAGAACGTAGTGTTTGTGGTCACGATCCACGCGGCTTTTGTTGAGGTGGACTGTGGCGTCCCGGCCACAGGGACACTCACAGCGGTTAATAAAGTTGAAGCCGCCCAGACGTGCTGCACAGTTCTGGCAGTTCAGTTTTCCTACAGTCCACTGTGCCTAGACAGAAACCACAGACACATAAATCACAACCACATCTTGAAATGGTTTGGCTCTTTTAGAAAATAAGATATTAAACCCTTCATGTGTTTGTTAGTCAAAATATAGAGCTTCAACTCCCTTTTATTTTTCTAATCAACCAATCTGCTGATTTTTTTCTTTGTAATATTGTTTTGTCTATGAAATGTCAGAAAATAGAGAAAAATGCCCATCACATTTCCAAGGTGCCAAGACTTGTCTTGTTTGCCCAACAGACCAAAAACCGAAGAAAAGCAGTCGATTCATTTTCTATAGGTCTACTACTAATTGACTTATTATACCAGCATGTATAAAACTACGGTAAATGCATTTGGACAGGATAATGACAGATTGCGGCTGCAATAATTAACATAATTACAGTGCATGAAAAAGAAAAAGGAGGAACAACATTTTTTGCCGTTCATCTAATGGCAGTGAACACAATCACTTAAAACTGCATTCACTTCATTTCCGAGCTGACACACTTACCTGGTGAACCGAGGTCAGTATCCACTCTGGCAACGTGTCAACGTTCACGTGCCAAATGCTGCAAACAGCAGCTGAGCTTTCATCTGTGGCCTCAACCTGCCTCGACATAAAAAGACACACATTCAGACATTCAGCCGGCTATCTTCTTTTAATGACTGACACACAAGCTGTTATCTTTGACTTCTCTCTGACCTGATGTCCCCTAACAACTGTATAGACTATTAGCCATCATTAGGGCTGTAACTAATCTCGATGTTTATTATCTCATATTATCTCTGATAATTTGTTGGGGGGGAGGGGTGATATTATTGATAAGGGATTTAGTCCATAAAATATGAAATAATAGTGAAAACCTTCCCAAAGCCTAATGTGACACCTTTGTTTGGTTTCTCAGCTCATTACAGCACTGTAAACTGCATTTTAAATCATGCATCTGTGTTGACTGATTAAAAACCATTTTATTCTATCTTGATCTTATTCTGTTTTTATTGCATTTTTGCTTATTGTTTTGAATGTCATTCTAAAGCTTTTCTTTGACTTTGTAGAACACAGACTTGCCTTTGTGTTTAACATGTGCAACATACATAAAGCTATATTGGCTTACCTGCCTGCCTGCCTTACTAACAGACAAACTCAACAACTCCTCACCAGCAAACTATGTAGCAGCTTACTGGGTGGAGATAAACCCAATATGTGCAAGAAGTGAGTTTTAAGGGGAAGTAACTTTAGACCCAAATTGTTGGGTCTAACACATCAGACACATAAACTTTACACCTACCATTGACAGACATGCTGAGTCTATGATGCCTTTCCGACACCTCCTGCAGCGGAGCATGGTTCGCTCTCTCTTCAGGCTCTCCAAATAAAATCTAAATAAAATATTTTTTTCTGAATAAATCAAACAAATTTTAAGCACAGGTGTAGAGAACACTGACTGTCAAAACACACACAACTGAAAACACACCCGCATTAATATATATGCATAAATATATATATATCAGACATGTCTATATACTTTATTTTCAGAGTGATTCTCTTAAGACCTCACAAAGAAAATGATCCGGTTGGTTACCTGCAAATGAATGAGGTACGTTATGAAAAAGGAGGTGGACACCTGAACATTACAGCCCAGTGACTTATCAGCATGTCATTCTAAAACCATGGGCACTAATGTGGAGCTACAACAGCCTCCTCTCTTCTGTGAACACTTGGCACCACCTCTCTGAAGCTGGCTGCAGGGATCTGCTCCCATTCAGACACTGGAGCATTACTGAGGTCCAGCACTGATGTTGGGTGATGTGGTCTGGCTCACAGTCTGTCTCACAGTTCATCAAAGCTCACTGACATCTAACTCATTATTGTGTAATGTGGGCTAAAGCCCTGAAAAGCAGCCCTGGACCATAAGTAAACAGGGCTGTCCACTGTGTTTTTGCTGGGAATTTCGAGTGTCTACTTATCTAAAGCCTGTTGATCCATATGTTGACGGTTCCATACAGGGCTATTAAGTTAATGTAAAGGTTGAGAGGATTTTTGGCCTCTCTCACGGTGTTTGAACTACATTTACAGCGACATTTCACTTCAATGTTCTCATGTTCTAGCATGTACAGTGCATAGCTAACAATCACACAGGCAGAATAACACAAATGTCCTGCTAACTTAGCTCTGTTAACCACAACAACAGGCGCTCTCGTGGGGGGGTTTCACCGAAAAATAACAGTCTTTAGCAAACAACACTCCGCATATGGCTATTTTTGTCATTCAGACTCGCCTACCTGATGACTTTTAGAGTAGCAGTGACGAAGAAGACCTGAGCAAAATAGCAAGAAAGTTAAGCTGCCGTTTCGCTTTAAGAGGGGCCGTGACGTCACGAAAACTGAGAGACTACGGAAAGTCAAACAGACCAAAAACTAGACGCTCGAGAGTCAGTCCGCCAAGAGAAGAAACGAAAAAGACACGAGAAAAAACAACCAGTGCAATGTAGTTATTCCAACAGCCACCTCAGCAAAGTCTTTCACAAAGGAAATTAAAATCTTATGGTCATGTCATGTTGTAATGGCATTGCACTGTACAAATGCCTTGTCTGGCCTAAATGTACCCAAGATAAATGAAGTAAAAACATTTAAAAAAAACATCTGTGGCATAAAATATCAATTGTTGCATAAGTGTTAATTTAGCCTTGAAACTAACAGCAAGAACAGTTTTCTCAGTTTCTGAACCTATTAACACTATTTGCCCAGAACTACCAGCAAGAAGGCCCCAAAAGTCCCACATTCAATTAGTCAAGCATTGTTTTTTCCCTTTCTTTTTGTGTGTTTCTTCTCTTGTTTGTAATCTGTAAGGGGATTTGCTCCACTAAAGTACAGTATTCCTTGTTGGGCATGCAGCAGCACTTTACTGTAGACAGGGTACAATAACAAAGCAGACAGAGGGGCCAGCAGCCGCCTCACAGGTTGATCCAGCCGGGACGAACAGTAACAGATGTCACTTGTTTTGGTGCAACTGTTTAATACATTTTAGAAGTGGCATATTTATTAAACACAAATGGCCAATCCCTATTCTCACATATCTACAGCACAAGTAGCCCATGTAACTGCAATGTGAAATGTGAACTGTGCAAGCATTCAGCTGACAGTTTAAAGAAAAGGAAGCTGCTTTGTAATGTTTCTTGATATGTTTCAGTCTAATCATCCATCCATAAGCATCCAACTGTTATGGTAGCGGACCAACGCCAGGTGGCAGTGTCATACCCGTGCCCCGGCGTGCTGACCATGGTGCTGAAAACAGAAGAGCAATACTCACTACTTCTAACACTCCGTTAACTGAAATTAAAGTCCAACACATGAGAATAAACAGCATGTTAAATGCTAATCTGGTCATTTGAGCCCAAAACATTTTTCCTTTTAATTTTTGTTTTTAATCAATTAGACCCATATATTCAAGATCAAAAATACTCTTCTTCTTCTTCTTCTTATAATAATAACAATAATAATAATAATAATAATAATTATTATTATTATTATTATATATTATTATTATTATTAGTAGTAGTAGTAGTAGTATTACAATTGTTTACAGTGTAGTTGCACTTATTCTTTAATAGACAAACAGAAGCCCACAGTACAGATCAGTTCACTAACATAAATAAAATGAGACTCATAAAGTGTAACTGACGGGCACAGAGTTTTCAAAAGCTGCGTTACAAGCCGAAGAACTTATTTTCTCGCCGAAATGCCAAAATCCACTCGTTTCAAGAAAGTTGAGTTCTTGAAAAATGCAAATTGACTGGAGTTGCAGCCTCGAGACCATAAAAATAATAGAGTTTGTATACGTGTTTAGTCAATAACTCCCACATCCTCACTGCCACAGCTGGCGACAAAACAGACACAAGCAGCCAGACTCCGTTACATCCTCACCGACAAATGACGCATTTTCCATCACTGGTATAAATAGGCAGCATCATTCTCCGTCAGCAGCCGAGATTCGCAGTTCAGACCATCTCTGCTGCACAGCTCAGTCCAACAGACCCACTATGCGCTCTTCAAGGTGCGGCGGTGTGATGAGCACCGGGCTCTCCACCGAGTAACAAAAGCTCCCCTAACACTTCGAGCTGACCAACAATGGAGGGCGCAAACAACACGACAGCCTGGTCTCAGTTTGAAATCCCTTCCAACAAAACCCCCAAACCTGAGGACGAGGAGGTGAAGCTGAGTTATCAAGTGGTCACATCCTTCCTGCTTGGCGCGCTCATCCTGTGCGCAATATTTGGGAACGCGTGCGTGGTTGCGGCCATCGCCTTGGAGCGGTCTCTCCAGAATGTGGCCAACTACCTGATCGGTTCTCTGGCTGTCACCGACCTGATGGTGTCGGTTCTGGTGCTGCCCATGGCGGCGCTTTACCAGGTCTTAAACCGATGGACTCTTGGGCAGATTCCCTGCGACATCTTCATCTCTCTGGACGTGTTGTGCTGCACGTCGTCCATCCTGCACCTGTGCGCCATCGCTCTGGACAGATACTGGGCGATCACCGAGCCCATAGACTACATGAAGAAGAGGACGCCGAGGAGAGCCGCCGTCCTCATCAGTGTCACCTGGCTCGTGGGGTTCTCCATCTCAGTGCCGCCGATGTTAATCATGCGCTCCCAGCCCAGCAGCATGGCAGAGGACAGGGCGAACCCCAAACAATGTAAGATCAGACAAGACCCCTGGTACACAATATACTCAACTTTCGGGGCTTTTTACATCCCGCTGACTCTGATGCTGGTTTTATATGGGCGGATATTCAAAGCGGCCAGGTTTCGGATCAGGAGGACGGTGCGTAAAACTGAGAAGAAGAAAGTGTCCGACTCTTGCTTGGCGTTATCCCCCGCACTGTTCCACAAAAAGACTCCCGGTGACGCGCAGGGCAAGACTTGGAAAAGGAGCGTGGAGCCCCGGCCGTTGCCGAGCGTCAACGGCGCCGTTAAGCACGCGGAGGACGGTGAGTCTCTGGAGATCATCGAAGTTCACAGCAACTCCAAAAGCAACCTGCCGCTGCCCAACACCCCGAGCTCAGTGCCGCTGTTCGAAAGTAGGCACGAGAAGGCGACCGAGGCGAAGAGGAAGATCGCGCTGGCACGGGAGCGCAAAACGGTGAAGACTCTGGGCATCATCATGGGCACCTTCATCCTCTGCTGGCTGCCCTTCTTCATCGTCGCCCTGGTCATGCCTTTTTGCCAGGACTCGTGCTACATGCCCCGCTGGCTGGAGGATGTCATTAACTGGCTGGGATACTCCAACTCTTTGCTCAATCCCATCATTTACGCATACTTCAACAAAGACTTCCAGAGCGCTTTCAAGAAAATAATCAAGTGTCACTTTTGCAGACTGTGATGGCGATTCAGGTGGACTGACAGCCTTTAAAAGTGGCACAAATACATTGTTCTGAATACAGAATGATGCTCATAATGATTACTGTCGATCATCACCATCGTTTTCAGTATTGAAATATTCCCAGACATGTCTGTAGCCTATGCATAGATAAAGCTGTGATTGAAGCTATATGTTCCTCATCCTGTTCTGTAATGTTCAATAAAGAAATACTTTTTCATGACTGAGTCATGATTTTAAAATCTATTACAATCTATCTACGCTTTTGAATTCTGCAAACAGAAAGACTGCAGATGGAAATTAGTTAAATCATCTCTCCTAATCTAGAGATGACTGTTTTCTTTTCCTGTGCATGGGCCTTGTTTAATAAAAACGAATACTAATACAAGGTAAATTATATCTAAAATAAGTGGTAAAATGAGGGGAAGTGAATGCACATCTCCAGTGGCCGACTTCCAAGCTGAGTAAAGTCAGTCATGAAGCTAAAATTGCACAAAATCTCTGGTTCCAGTTTCTCAAATGTGTAAATGTGCAGTTCAGACTTATATCCTTGGAAAACACTTGATGACGTCATATTAGGCAGTTGGAAACTGTGATGAGTATTTTTTTCATTATTTTGTAACATTTTGTGGTGAATGAACGAATGTGAATAAATAGCCGAGACATTTGTAGATAACGGCAGCTGCAAACTCCAAACATTATTATATTGCACTCTTCAAATACGTTAAACTGCATGTGTGGCAGTTAGAAAAACCACAGATGTTGGAAATCAGAAATTATTTATCCATGGCAGCAGCATTCTACATCCACGTATCCAGGACACCATTCCCTATATATTATGTTCTCATTAAAAGACTGAAATATTTAGTTTAACATCTGCACTGAAATATAAACATCCCCCACGCTGCTGTCTCGGTCCCAAATCTCGTTAGTATATTAGTTAGAATATTAGTATTTGGAGATATGCTTCTTCCTGTCTTTTCTTCAGGGTTTTTGTTCTTTCTGTGCAGATGATTATCACTCTGGACCTGCAAACTGTTGGATATGGATATGCACGGAAATGATAGTAATAAACATCTGACCTCCAGTTCTGTAGCGCGCTCAAGCAAGATACATAAAGAGACACTAAATGCTGAAAGATGCGGCTGTGCAGCTTCCAGGTGAGGATTTGCTTTTTTTCTGTGTGGATGTGAAGCAGAAAATAACTCACTCCATTTGGCTACATAACCTCTTCAGATTAAATGACCTGTTGGTGGATCAGTCACTAAGCACCGTTTAAACTCACAGAACTTTATTTTAAATTCTAGTGAAGACCCAGAAGTTTCCAAAAATGTTAGGCTGAACTTTGTGTGCTGAATACATCAGAGTGGATGGAAAGGTGCACTCTTTGATTTGAATTTGTCTCTGCTGTAAACATCACAAAGCTCCAATGAACAGCTGAAACAGAATATTTTATGTGATTCTGTCACAGAGAGTGGGAAAAAGATGACTTTCATAAGCTGTGAGTTATTCAATGGGAAATGAAACGAGAAATTATTTTTGTTGATTGGTTAATATACACGTAATGTTTGTGGACTGTATTGTCACAGTGGGACTTAAGTTCTTGTCTTAAAATCTTCACAGAAAATGTGTCATCCCCATCACAGTGTCTTCAAACAGCATCCTGAGCCCACAAATTGTTTCCACTGAGCTCCGCCTGCACTCTGATCCTCTCACAACGCGTGTGTGTTGATCTGCAGTGGCTCCGGGATCATGTTGAAACAAAGACGATCCTTATTACGGTTTGAAATAATGCATTTGGTCATTCCCGGGAGGGGGGTTGGTGACACAGACATGGAGAGCGTCTCGGCCGTGGTGGGCAGGCAAGCAGACAGACAGACTCCCAGGGAGGGAGACAGAAAAAGGAACACACACACAAACACACAGACACACACACACACACACACACCTTCGTCACCATAAAAAGGTTGCTGTTGAAGTGGTCGGGGTGTTCTTGTAGCGCCTCGCTGCCCTTTTCCTCCTTCACTCACAGCTTCATAACATATAAGTCCATCTTAAAAAGGCCGTGAAGGGGGCACACAGATGGATGCTGGAGAGATGGTCGCCATAGCGACATATGGGGGATGCAAACTCCGGGGGCCGAAGGGGCAATTACCTGATCAAAGGCCTGCTGAGACACAGGAATACAGAGGTGTGTATGAGGGGTCCACAGCTGGCAGCTACCTCAGACAATAAGCAGGTGTATTTTTTATTCTTTTTCCTCAGCGTTACACAGAGGCTGCTACTGCACTACAAGCCTCTGTTGATAAGAGTGTCAAACTTTTCTCTTTTATAAGTTTCCTACTTTTATCTGAAATAACTGTATAAAGTTATTATTTATGAACTCTTTCTGTCTGACAGGATCACATGCACATAATCTGATTTAGTTTGTTCCAGCTCATAAGAATGACTCCATACTTTTTTATAAAGAAGTCGGAAATATTCTAGATGTCTAACACATCAATTCTTGACAAAAACTGACGTATTTGGCATCTTTGGACACAATGGAACCTCCACTAGAAATTAGATTATAAGAAAATGATAAACTAACAGTGTGTGTGTGTGGGTTGTGGGGACTTGAAACCATAATGGCAGCATTGTGGAAAAAACTACGACTACATTGCAGAAAAAGAAAAAGAAGTCCGGCAGGGATGGGACATGAACTGTCAGATAACAACTGTAATTAACTGGAAATTATGCTTTTAAAAGAAGTTTCTGTGTTTCTTTGTTTGACAAATATTTTATCAGGAAAATGAATTTATCTAGACGCAATGAAAAGAGGAAAAATATTAAATCGTCCTCTCAAATTAATAATTTGAACAATACTGTGACCCTGGCAACAAAGAAAAAAGCAGAACTCCACGTCCACTCTCTGGTGAATTTATAAATTATGATATTTTGGTTGATTCACCAACATTGAACAGATTTGTGATTTATATAATGTCTTCTGTGGTTTCTAGAGGAGGCATGCCTGGTCTGAGAAATGAATGCTGATGATGTCATAGTGATGTCGTCAGGGTAATCTCATCATGGGTTTAGCCGCAGCTCGTTTTTTTACAGAAACCTCTTGTTACAAACTGGGGGCACAGAGTTTAAAAGAAGTAGGTGTTCACCAGGCTGGCTGGTGGCTGCAGGCTGGGTCCAACGAAAAGATGCCACTGTGCTGCATTATAAGGGATGTGTAGGAGCTGTGGTTCTTGACCCATACTGGAGATTAAAAGTCAGCATACTGTACCACAGCCTGTGCTGCTTCACTTTTTATTATATTATATCATATGTTGCTAAAATACATGATATAAAATAAACTAACCAACAGTACAGTGATTATTATTATTAGTGAGCATTAAGCTGAGTCTTAATTATAAAAGATTAAATAAAGAAAACTGTGATTGTTCCATGTGATCCATGATCCATTGATCCAAACCTTCTGCAGTTTGGCAGCACATTACAGTGTTCTGTCACATCAAGACAAAAAATATCAGTATTGATACATTTCCTCCACAACACAATTGTTGCTGTCTTCAAGTTTTACTCCCTCTAAACAGCATGATTTGTCAGTCAGATTTGCTATTGTCCTTTTGACAGGAGACATTTCAAAAGACCATTTCTCCAAACATCAATGAACAACAGCTCGAAGAAAGAAACACGTCTTGCTGACTTGGATTTTAAACCTTTTCTTGACAGGAGTGAAATTCCACAAAGTCACTTACAAACGTGCAGAATGGTGCTGAAGCCTCTGAAACACAATAACACTGTTTAAATGTATCATGGCAGATGCTTGTGTATTCTTAAGGTCTGTTGTGCGAGCTTCCTCTGAGACTGCTACCGAGTGCTCTTGGCTGTAAATCAACCTGCATATTGGAGGAAGAGTGTGGATTAAATTTCAGCCATACGCTCTTGAACTGTTCAGTCATGTTTGCCCTGCAGGAGCTCCGGCGGCGTTCTGCTGTCAGAGAAATTACGTTACGGGGCTTTCACAGCCTCGCAGCACCCAAAGAGAGAATAAAGCCTCCTCGTCTTTTTTTGGATTTCTTCCTGAAACTATTGTTGTTAACATGCTTTGAGGAAAACAGCAGAGCGGAAGCTGCAGATGATCTTCTGAAAAAAAAAAAAGAATCAACCTTTCATTTTAAATAGTGGTTATATATTTTTATGAGCATTATAGGGGAGATTTAAAGCAGAGGTGCCCATTCTATACATTGAGTTACAATGAATGAATAATCATCGTATAAGATAATTTTCCACATGTAGAATTTCTATGTGATTGCAACAGCTTTAAAGTTATTCTGGTGGTTTTATTGGTAGAAAACTGAGACAATCCCATTAAAAGGTGGTGCAGTCTGTGCTGCTTTCAGCCCATTCATCTATATGTCCTTGGGTTGGAATCATAGGAAATTTAAACTCGGGCTGAAAGATGAAAAAAATCATCATTTTTAAAACTAAAAGATTTCTTGGATTTAATTTTCAAGTTTACACATCATTGTGCAGTTTAAAACGCTTAGTTCACAACTAAACGTGTTAGTTTTGAATGAAATATTCTGCTGACGATAATGATCATAATTCTCAGCACGTGAAAGCTCTTTATTTTAAGGATCCCACAGTTTCCACAGCACCTGTAGCTATACATCTATTGTAGTGTTCTTCAGAATGAATGACAATTTAATTTGGCATTAACTGCAGGCAAAATGGAAACAATATTATACCGGTTTAAAACAAAAACAATTGAGTCCACTTAATTGTAACCCAAAGAATGTTTTAGTCAGTGCACAGCAGTTCACTGAGTATACAAAACATTTTAAACTTGTCTATAGACAAGCATATATGGAGAATAAAGGCTCTAATAATAAATGATTCTGGAGAGGAACAATAGCATATAAACTCAACAAAACTAAAGAAATGAAGTGTACAATGAAATTACAGATTTTTAAAGTAATGTCGTTGTCCCCTTTAGAACAGTTATTTGTTTTTAACAACTTGATCACATCTCCAGAGTAAACCTTTTTGATTTTAATGATCTGATGATATTTCCTCTGGTGCCATGAGGACAAAGTTTTCATTTTCTGCTCCACTACTGATGATTGCATATGGCATTATGCTAAATGCAAAACTACAGTTTTGCAACACAACTGTTGTAGTTGCACAAGTGTAGACAAGTAATAAATCCAGCAAAGAGATTCAGTGATATCATAAGAGTACATAACATAACATTAGTCTCCATAAGACACTGGTCATACCAGACCACAAGAGGCGCCAGCAGCAAAACCCCTGAGTATGCTGACATGAGCAAAAATGCATTATATTACTTGTAAATTCAGTTTTTCATTTGTAAGATGAAGAATCAACTATTTCTTTTTCTCAAAAGTCACATTAGTACTAGTACATTAGTATTAGTGCATTACTACATTAGTAAAGTTACAAAACTTCAGCAACTCATTGTCATCATCTGCTCACAGTGGATGAAATGTGCAACAGAAATGTGTAGAGTTGCTCCATTTAACATTTAGTTCTTCGTGAATTTACACTTTTGATCAATGTAAGTATAGTTTGCTTCTTTAAGATATAACATTAGTATCTGAATGCAACTCAAAACAATGTCAGTCACACAGTTGTCAAAGTGTAAATAGTGATTGATAGTGATGATGAAGGGATCAAGTCAAAGATGCATTCTTGGTCTTACACGGGTGTCTCTCGTGGTGCAATAAGCAAACAAATGAAGGCTCTGCTGTGAGGTCGTGATGCTTCACAGGGATCCTCCAACAATAATGTCACGACTGATTAGGTGCACATCTTTATTAAATCAGCTTCAGCAACTCAAGTACTGGGCAAAGTTTTCTGTTTTGTGTTTCAGTCCTGCATTGGAAGTAAAAGAAATATATATTCCATTTCTGAAAGTCTGTGGCCATCTTCTGTCTTCACTATTAATCTTTGCTAGTTTGTTATGTAATGTATGTTATGGACCAATAACTTGGTCAGGTACTGTTCTGTAACTACTTCTCAGTGAACTATTCACAGGTTTCCCTTCTCCCTCCTTGTCTTCTCTTAAATCCTAAAGCCTGCTCCAGGTTTGGTTAAAAAAACCCTGAATATCAGTCAGTCATTTTAAGTGGGACATCAAAGAGAGGCTCATCGTTTGTTGTCTTGCTGTTTGATACCTTCTGCAGGTGCTCCTTCTCTTCTCCAACTGATTTAAGCACAAGAAGATAAAAGTTCACTGAACAACTTTATCTTTTGGTCTGGATGCGTCAGCTGATGGTTTTTACTAAGAGGGTGAAAAATGATTTGCAAATGAAAACGCGTAAGAAATATTATGCAGAAAGTTATGCAGAAAAAAATGGGATTGTTTTCTGATCTCATTTAAAAGTAGTGCAGTGCCGGTTCGGAACAGGCCAATAACTCTAGTATTATCAAGAACCACTCATCCAAATAAAGTTTTTTTTTTTTAAAGAAGCCATTGCTAACCATTACTCACTCCGAAAGCTGCATCACTGATGCTTGAAATATTTGAATTTTCTACAATGTAATAATGATAGTCAATACACCACACAGTGTGTACTATAGCAGCACACTACTAATGAATGTGTCTCGTAGATCTCAAGAGGTTGCAGTTGATACTGGGTCCTGAGTAATACACCCACCAAGTGTGAAGTCAAGAAAATTGAAGAACAGGCATAAATACCATCAGAGACTGAACCACATGTTTATTGTCGTTACTATGACAACAAAGGCCATCTGACTTCATCATTTCCTGCATGTCCAAAACTCATAAAATGTTGCACTGTTTCTAAGCAAACTTATAGTTGGATGTTGCACATTTGTCATTGGCAAGTTGACCGGGGTGCCCTGCATGCAAAACTGTCCCCAGAGGAGCACCTACGGGTGCTCTGAGGAGCAGGGCCACGGACCAAACTGCAGCGCTTGATGAGTTGGGAAGACGATGGTGTTTAAATCTTTCTGTTCAACATTTTCATGACCAGAAACTCCAACTGTGTTTGTTATTTTCTTCCAGTTTTCCTCCTTTTTACTCTTACCTGTGTATGTTCATGACTTGGAGTTGTAAAGCCTTGGGAGGAGTGCAACTTTTCAGCTGAAGTTGAAACACATTCATCTCATTGGTCTTTATCTGAAATTGCGCCGTCCCGGGAAAATTAGTGTCCACTTGCTTCCTTAAGATTTTCTCTGCATTCAGTCTGAGCACACCTTCAAAACATCTACATCATCACACATCTCACATCAGCTATCTCACAGGTAGCATTATATTGTTGATTTAGTTGCTGAGAAGGGATTGTGATTATTAAACAGGGAATAACCATCTCTCCCACAGTAGATTTGTTCATTCATTCATTCATTCGCTTGTTTCTTCATTCATTCATTGCCGTCAGTTCCTAAATTGTAATATAAAACTTTGAATGGTAAAATGGGTAAAATCACATCACAGCACAACAGTTTATAATGCTGTGTCTCTTGGCAGATCAATACCAGGCATCTTCATTCGGAGTTATTAAGGTTGGATCAATCCATGACATTTTCCATCTGCCTCTTAAATCCGACTGTCTGGGCCTTGTGACACATTCTGAAGTTGGAAGTCTAGTTTTATTGTTCAAAGATGAGTCAAATTTTCTCGATATCTTGACTGCGCATTGCCGATTATTAGTGAGGTATACTAAAGCACTATATCCATTTGTATTAAATAATAAGGTAATAAGAACAAAACCACCAATGAACTAATCCTACTAACAAATACCTGTTTGAGTGATTTTGCTGGAAACTACAGTGATCAGCTGTTTTTTCATTAGCTATTCCCTCTCTTGTCCTTTAGCAGGGCACAGGGGGCTGGAGCCAATCCTATATTATTTCATTGTGCAACCCTGTGTTGTAAAATGGCAAATAAATTACCTTTTTAAAAATGAACCTATATATTTGAAATCTATTTTGGTCTAAAGGAGCTTAGAGCCACTTATGCACTGTTGGTTTTAGTTTTTTATTGGTAATAAGGAAGACAAAAATACACCAGACTTATCCTCTAATACATCAGAGTAAGACATATGATTAAATATATAACAAATGTAGCACAGCCAATGGTGACTTAGTCTTCTTATCAGACATGGGGATTTTATTCTATTGCAGGAGAGCTGCTGGTACTTCAGACTCAACAGCAGCTGTAGTTCACACATCTCACGTTGACCTTTGAAATTCTTGCCAACAGTTGTAATAAAGAATTTTCTGTATTAGAATAACAAAGGTGTGTCTGCTGTTATTTTAAATATGCTATGGTGCCACTATCATACCACATTATAATGCCCTCCTGTACACTTGGCTTTTAATGGAATACTACTTTTTGGTGGAAAATAAAGTCTACTTGATTAAATCTAAATGCAGGAGGTATGTTGAAGACTTTCAACTTGTGGTCACATCCTTGAATTCTTCCAGGAGGTTAGTCAGTGCGGCTTGTGAGAGAACAGGAAGTCCAGGATGCTCTCACACATTACTGTGTTACTTATTACTGCTAGAGGACTGCTCCCATGTAAGCTTTTGGAGAATGACTGACAGAGAGAGGCGCTGGTAGACTTGTCAGACTGATCCTGAATAAAAGCATCTCAGGGGTTTTCTCATGTTAGCTGGTCCACTTCAACAGGAGCACAGCGGGCCGACTTGTGACATGCTGTTAATGAGGTGTTACTATCAGCTGCTGGACACATAGTGAATGCACCACTCCTCTGTTCACGGTGACTTCACTGACTAGCACCATTTTCTCAGCTTGAGAATCACCCTTCATTATTCTGTCAGGCATCGTCTTCATGTTAGCACTGGGGACCGGCCTTTATCAGCCCGGACTGCTTGGTGGGGACATACTTCCTGGAGCCCTTTGTTTGACTAAATATACTTTTAATTGAAATTTAAAACTGTATGTAATCATATTGTCAAAGTCTGTGCTACAAAGTGCTTCATACAAGGCATCAAGCATTCAGCAACATATGTCATCTGACACTTTTTCTAGTTGAAGGTGTTTTGGAATGCATGTCACATGTCCATAAAGGATGTGACATAATATTTGTGCTCGATGGAGCCTGAATGCAATGATCACTGATAGTAAGAAAACTCAAACACCTACTTCTGCATATTTATAAAACGTACAAAGAAATCTCTTTCTTCAATTTCAAGAATCAACAGAGTTTGACATACTCAAGTGTTTTCTCTGACAGCAGACATGAAAGGGTTAAACAAGAGGATTTGTGCCTGGGGAGCAAAGTTTGAGAGAATTTGTTCAGTTTTTTTCTATTATCCATGCTGAGTCAAAATGACCAATGCTAAGTGCACACTTGCATCCATCAATTCTACAAGTAAAAGACTTGTTGTGGTGTAATGTAGAGAGGAAGACACTGAGGGCAATTAACATTTCCTCTCACTGTGACTGCAGAGATTAGAAACTGAGAAGGGGGCAGATGCAATTACTAAGAATCTGCACTTTGAGACAAAAGCTGCTGGGACAGACCATCATTTAAAGGGCGTCGGGGTCAGATTTATGATCCAGCAGTCTGTCAACTATCAGTCAAGACCGTTCCATACAACACGTGTTTGTGGATTCATTTCAGGAACAAAGACACACAGTCAAGTTCATGTCAACGCCTGACCCCCTTTGTTATCAGCACATTAAATGGCCCTTTATCAGTTCTTATCACTACCAGTGGAATTCCTCAGATGGGGCATACTGCACCTACCAGTAGGCCAGAAGGTGCACATCATCTAATATTATCAACACTCCCAAAACGACATATACGGCTGTTAGAGAGTATCAGTGGCAGGCGTCGTAGACCTTCGTCATCAGGATAACAATGATAAACATATGGTTAGCATTGTGAAATGATCACAGTTTGTTTAGGTTTAGTCACCAAAACTATGTGATTAGGTTTATGAAACGAGGATGCTTAGGTTAGTTAGTAACTGAAGTCAACTGACTGACTATCTGATGTAAGCTACATTAGTTAAAATAACCCGGCGTAGACTTTTAGTTCCACACAGGGCACAAACACATTTGACCAACCAACCCAATCTCCTCTCTATGCAGACTTAGTATCGCTCCTCATACTACGACACCTGACTTCAGCTTTGGGTGATAACAGCCTCCTGAACGTATTAGTTAGCTTTGCAGGCCCTTGCTAGCACATGTATTTGGGACATATGTGTGATGAAAACACCTATTCAATAGCTTGATGACAGGGAGATTGGCTGGGCTGAAGCACTGAAGCCAAGCACTGCTAATATCAATAATTGCCTTTGCAGAATTAGACATGCTGCCACCACGCCACCTACAGGACAACAAAGTTATAGCCTACCATAATATACTATTTTTACACCAGTGAGTGTTACAACCTTTTTCTAACTTAATTTGGTGCTAATTATGTAGTGGGGACATGCATCTGTCCAAACACTGACATGATGAGGACTCACTTTCTATCTGGGTACTAACTAACCGTTTTGCTATTAAGATTTTTTATGTTTAAAATATCAAAATACCAAGACACCCTAAAGGGGATTAAATGGGAGTAACGTAAGCACAAACATTATATCTTAGGGCCTTTTTTGTTGTTGATTTGTTGATTTTGTTTTAGCTAACAGCTGGTAACGTGTTACAGAGAAGACTGCAGTGAGTGAGTCAGTTTCAAACCACTTCTATGAGGTGCCCTCCATGTAAAACGGCAGATTATGACATGGATTCAAGTTGTAATGTGAATGCATATGTTACATTTGAAAGTGTAACACCAACCTACTCTTTATAATTTAAGCAGAAAAAAACTATATGAAATAAAAAAGATATCTTGGCTTGAACCACTATGATGATAATGGCTGTATCTGTATTTTTACCACCGTGTGCAGAATTTCATGAGCACTCTGAAATAGATCGCTAACAATTTGAGGTGAAAACCTTTAATTAATATTAATCAGATGTAGAACACAAACACATTTACATTCATCCTTGCAAGACATTCCCTCATTTTCTTTAATTGCCACAGCAGTATATTGTTACGAATGTCTTTCCTGCTCAGCTTACAACCAATTAAGAGACAATGCTGCAGTACATGCACAGATTGAATTAACTGGCTTTTAGTATGGGGACAGTGGCCTCAGCAGCAGACTTAGAGAAAAGACTAAAGAGGCTTGTCAGCCAAGGTCTTGGTTTTCACCCCATCAACAACCATTGACCAAAACTGCTTCCCTCATGAATTCACAAACTAGCGTTGAATTATAAATGAGAGGCCTGTTATGAAAACATGGTTAAATATTGAAAGAAAATTAATCTTTAAGGGATTTACAGGGCTGTATATGCATTAACGAGGTGCAAATATTTTCGAAAGGACTGTGGCATTCCCTTTTACTCAAAGAGCAGAAAACCTGCAACAACCAGAATGCCCTGCACGACCATCTTTACCCGCTGGTGGTTCTAGACTCTCAGCTGTGGCGGGCTGTTCCTCCTTCATGCACTGTATACTGGCTCATATAACGTCTGATTCCAGCATTTAACTATCAAAATCATTTTCTCACAGTGGGCATACAAAGAAGTAAGTTTGTAGTATCATACAGCAGACTTTTCTGGCAAATAAGCGGGGAGCTTTGGGTACAGATAACACAGAGGAAGGTTAAACACTGTTCATTTGCATATACCACCCACATTGTAATGATAAAATCAGCAAAAGTATAGGTTATAAGGTTACTATATCAGCAACAGATTGATGTTTGCTGTGTGCCAGCGTGGCTATTAGCGAGCTAATCTGTGCTCATCTGTAAATGTCTGGGTTGGCTAATTGCTGTACTGTGACTCTGAATGTGTTCAAGAGACAAACAAGCTTAAATTCATATCTGAAACTGAGATAAATCTTTGAATTAAAAAGTAAAGAGTCACAGATGAAGACCGTAAGTGAGTAAAATGCAAAGTAAGATTAACACAGAGGGAGTCAGAGGAAACACAGAGAATGTAGAGAATGGTCTGAAACAGGAAAACCAGCTCAGGAAATGCCTCCCGCCTGGAGAAACAATGGCCTCTGCTACACTGTAAAAACGAAGACATTATATATTAGACGTATAAGTCATCAGCATTCAAAAAAATAAAAGACAAACCTTTCTCTTGGTATTCATATTCAGAACTCATTCTCTCAAGTTTTCTGTTGTGGTTTGCAGGACAATCAACGTAAAGAGTTCACACCATGTTCACTTTAAATCATACTTCCCTCATACTGCCCTTTGACATCCTATGACCAGTTTAATGAATCACCTTATTTTTTCCATGATGAGCCATTTCAGAGCTTCTATTCATGAGTTCAGTCACTTATAGAAACATTGTCAGGGGTTTTCTAAATTAAAGAAAGTAACATGATGAAATGAAAACCAAGCAAACCACTCAGCCTTGACATTACCCTACTAGTAGTAGTTACTACTAGTACCTGCTGTTCTGTTCCTGTGTAACATCAGGAGGATTTGCCCCTTCTTCACTGGGGAGCTAGTCTAGCTAACCATTAGGCACTTGTCAACTCTCACCTGGACAACTGCATCTCCCTCTTTGCCTGAGACTCTGCATCAGCCAGACCTCTGCAGCTAGTTCTGAGTGTTGCTGTTCGTTTAGTGTTTAAGCTCACCTCTATCCCATTTCTTTAAAAAAGCCCCATTTTCTTGAACCTTTCTCAACTTCTTATATATAAAAATTATAGTACCAACAGACAAACTTACTATTTGCAAATAAAACTCCATCGATGGTCCCCTGTAAGACTGACCTGTAACAAAAACTAGCACTTTTTTGTGAAGGACACAGCACACAAAAACAAATCTTACTTCAAGTTTCACTATCTTATTTCCCTTCAAAACAAATTCAGAATAGACATGAGGCTGTCAAATTTGCTCAGACAAAGAAACTTCCACTGTAGGCCTGTCACGCAATACATCCACCAGTCGAATTAAGAGAGCTGTGTTGCTGTTTTCTTTTTCCAAACTGTAATTTTCTTGTTTGGCACAAAGTCCAAGACTTTTTAGTAGAGAAAAACAATTTAGTGCCTCACAAAAATCTAACTTTTGTTTTTCTTTTAGTTTTGGAGAGTCCTGAAAATATTTGAACCTCAAATATTTATACATGCCTTGCCTGTAACCAGTATATTACATACATACAGGATGCAGTACTTTGAACAAACATTCCTGGATGATTATCAGTCTGTCAAAAGAACGTCTTCAGTCATGTTTTGTGTCAGATGTCAGAGAGACGAGTGTTCAAACAGAATAACTTTCGATTGGGTGGAGAGGCTGGAGAGCCTGGAGGGCCTGAAAGCACCAATCCTAGAGTACAAATCTGCGTCTGAGCAGGCGCCCCACGACAGGTGAGGGCTGGGTGGGGTGGTGTGGATCACTGGCAGGGGTAGAGGGAAGGCCAGGACAGAGGGTGTTGAAGGGAGAGGAGGTGGAGTGGGTAGCGGTGGTGGAGGCAGGACAGGAGGTGGAGGGAGTGGCAGTGGGGGTGGGGGTGGAGAAGACACCAGTGGGGGTGGAAGTGGGGTGGTGACAGTAGGTGTTACTGGGGCTACAGACTGGACAGGCAGAGTAACGTCAGGGATTGTCCCGCTCTTGACAGGCAGGTCCTGACATGGCGCAGGGTGTTTAAGTGTGTAGGTGGCGGTGTGGAAGAAGCTGTAGTACTCCAGAGCATGCCTCGCCCTCGCCAGTCTCAGCCTGCAGGACACGACACAAAGCAAAACACAATCGTTCTATCTATGTTTGCCTCAACTGGGTCATGAGACAGTACATATTCTGATACCCCTGCAGACAGTAATATCCCTGTAATTAGATATGAATAAATATGATAAAAATTGTATAAAAGTGTGGATGAAGTTGGTCAGTTTCATCACGTGCTACTCTGCTACATGTACACACCTGTGTCTCAGCTGTAAGAGCCTGTACAGCAGCAGCAGAATTACAGCTCCAGCCAGAGCAACCAGAAGCACAGCCACCCTCACATCCAAACTCCAGCATGATTTCCCAGCAGGGCCAGGCGAGCTGCAGGTCCTGGGTGGCTGTGGTGTCTGCAGGGGTCCCTCCATACCCTGCTTAGGCTTGATGATGGCCTGCGCCGAGATGGGCTGGTCAGTGTCCAGCAGGATTGGGTCTTGGTCCCTCTGTACAGCAGTCTCAGGCTGGGAGGGGATCTGGAGAGAGGTGCTTCTGGTGACCTGATGAGCAACCTGCATTGCAACCAGGTTTGATCCAATGGTGGAGTGTTGCTTGTAGCAAATTATTTCCACATGTTGACGACACTGAAGTGTCAGCGGGTGTCTCCGAGGGGGCAACTTCAAATGGCTTTAAGTGTCGGATGCTATGTAACATAAAAAGTTCTCAATCACTCTTTCAAAAAGAAACCATTGTGTTGTACCATGCATTCTGCTGTCTGCACCTATTACACAAGTCAGGGTTAAAAACTGATATTTTAGGATACCATATCAGTAAGAGCTCCTTAACACCAGCTGAAAATCTCACTTTTGTTGACCTTCAGTGGTTTAACTTACAGCCTTGCTGCAGTGATGTGTAAGTGTACTCCAGGGTGGGTGGTACATGATAGCATCACTGTGGTTACATGTGCAACTCAGCACATTTTTCATAAAAGAGGGTAGAGAAATTACAGGCTGGTATACAGTTACTTCTTAATGTTTTCAGATCTTAAATTTGTTGATATTAAGAATTCTAAAATATTAAATTCTAAAACTTGAAGACACCCCGTGGCATTTTTCTGTAAACAATGTTATATTTACATATAGCCTCTCTCACTGCATTTCCTTATTTAAACTGGTAATCTCACCATATATCTACACATCCAGCGTCGTGTATACATCAACCTGATGAATACAATATATATATATATATACAATATATCTGTATATATGTATATATGTTTGCTGGCTAGCAGTCATAACTGCCAGCAACTGTCAATTAACAGAACAGCATGAAACCATCAGCATGATTGTGTATTTTGTGTGTTGGTGCTGGTTCGAATGTGCTTGTGCACTTGTATATGATACAAACAAGCAGCATCCACGCACAAAACATTGCTCCCTAGTTCTTCAGTTTACCCTTAAATTATTACAACCATGCATTAAATGGCCAGGAATCTCAGTTTATGTCAACTTAAGTGTAGTTTTTAAACAATGTCTGTGATCAAAGTGAATCGATCTCAGCGTTTTATCAGTGTTTTCTTCTGATATTAATGAACAAACCGCATATTTACACACACACATATATAAATATATATACACATATGTATATATATAAAATATATACAGATATACTTAATTCACTTAATGTTCATTGGAAAATTTTACCAAAAAAATTTTAACTTACTTCATTCAAATTTGATGGCACTGTAGTAGTACGTAGGAAAAATGCACAAAAGAGAAAAACTGAACACAACAAGAGCACTGGTTAAGAACTGTATGTCTTTCCAGGACCAAATGAAGAATCCTGAGCACACACCAATGGGAGGAAGCCAGTGAAAACAGCAGGAAGCAGTGTACTTCCCTAACACACAATACACAGATGTGATTGGAGAGCACTTCCTATTACCATGGTTACAGGAAACTGCTCAAGGATGTCTTTTTTTAAGGACTGAATTTTCAGATAAGTGTGGGTCTGAACAAAACACACATACAGGCACACACTAAGGCAGAACAGTAGCTTGCAAATTGTCTACTGAAGAGAGGAGAATTTTCTTCAAGAGTTTCAGACAAGGTTTAATCCCTCTGCTATAACATTGTTGCACATCATCCATACGTGAAAGAAAGGACAGCAAATTGAGCCTCTTACTACAAAAAGAAAAAGGTTGTGTTAAAAAGGTTTACAAGGCTATTTTACTTTGATAAATCAGTTTAGAACAAAACACCAAAAAGAGAAGTAAAACCACATATTGTACACGTCTGACCTTTGGATCAAAGCTTTATCTGGAGGGGAAAGGAACATCATGAACAAAAGCAGTTTCAAAGTGAAAGGGAAACGGCTGTTTCAGTGCCACCGAAGCAGCCAACATTAGTCCTGGCTGTGCCAGTGTGGGTCAACAAATGCAGAGAGATGGTGGCAGTCATGAAAGGCTGGCCACTATCTGATTGAGCCGGTATACAGGGGACAAATAAATGACACACGGGCACAGAGAGAGGCCCGCTCCAACGCAAGTCCAGCTCTCATTTATCTGTCTAATAAGTTTTGATGCCGGGCCAAGCCAAAAGGGAGGATCTCTTAGTTCTCACTCAATATCCCTGCCAGGCACCTCCACAGTCCTCTGATATTGAAGAAGAGAGTAATATTAAAAGATCTGTTATCAGAGGCCCAATTGTAGTTTCAAGGGGGGAGGTGATCTGCCCAGACAACCTGCTGGAAAAGAATTCATGAGCAGTGCTGTGTCTTAAAACCACAAAGACGACAAAAGAAACAAATGTCTTCGTTCTGATATCCTCAGTTAGGTTATTTATTTATTCTTTTGTTGTGTCGTTTTAATGTTCAAGTCAAATTTTTCGGGAGAGTCATAAGTAAAGCGGATGGACAAAAAACTGCATGAACAGTCCTTGTTGTTTTCTGCATATACTATACTGAGCAACCACTGGATCATTTTCATAACTACAATGGTGGACCTTGTACTTTGTAAAATGTACTCAAAATGCAACTAAGGAGGCATTTGTTCCTGCATGTTGTTATGGGGCTGTAGCCTGAGTGTTCTTCATTGCAATGTTCCTTTATTGAAGTTTACATTTTTCATGGGTCCAAATACCACTGAGCGAGAGCTGGGAACACTATTTTTAGTTATTTTAGTTATATAGTTGTTATCAATAAATAAGCGTGCATGTAATATGTCATATAGATAATTAATAATGATGATAATGATGTTGACAATGATGACAATGTTATTGATGATGATAGTGAGGATGATAACGGATGATGATGATGATGATGAAGTTGGCGGTGTGACAATGATGCTGATGATGATGATGATGATGGCAGTGTGATCAGGACCCACTGAAAGATGATGATGATGATGATGATGATGATGATAATGACGATGACAATAAGGATAATGACTATGACGATGCACTAAAAGTGATGAGGATGAGAATGAAGATGATGATGATGAGGTGGAGGAGAGGGATGATAACGTTGAGGCGGAGGGTGACGATGACGACGATGTGACAAGGATGCGGACGCACTAAAGATGAGGATGATAATGACGAGGACAGTAATGTAATGATGATGTTGACGATGATGACGATGATGTGTTAAAGCTCATGGCGATGGCACCTGCAGCGGGGAAATAAAGACAGTGTGGTGTGAAAGCAGCAGAGAGAATCCTCCAGTTAATCAACCCCGAGATGTAAATCTATTCATGAGCTCTTAATGTGAAGAGCTAATGTAGCCGTTTTCATCAGAGTGTGGAGCCGCTGTTCCGACAGGCTGACGGAGCCAACGGACGGCTGAAGTATGAATTCAATGATTGGACTTTTTTTTTCCCTGTGAGTATGACTAAAGACTAGCAGGGAGCTGTTAAGTGCTCTTTGACTGGCCATCCACTGTTAACCCGCACTGTCAAGCACAAGACTGTCCATCACATCCTGCTCACTACAACCACCTTCAAAAGCCTTTCAGTATGACACAGTGTGGGGGAAGAAAGACAGGAAGACAACAAACTGGAGCTTGTGTGCATACGGAATCACATAATGAACCATCTTAATAAAGTATATAGAGGCTTAAAATAAACACAATTCATCAATCAGTGTTTGGGTGATGGCTTTTCTTTTAATGTTCATAAAAAATGTGGCACTAAAAGCATTTATTCATGAAACCAAAAGCTAAAACCTTCAGGCCATGTTAACAATTGTAACATCTTTCTTCATTGTTTTTTTAGCTTATTAGGAGCTGAGATTAGAGTGTCACCAATCTTCATTAAATAGTTTACTATTCTGAAGTTGATTGCGACGTTTATGTGTAAAGTTACTGCTGATACACTGCCTGCATGCTTCTCAATAGCTGCACTAGAATGTGAAGCCAGTGGTAGGCTTGTACTGTAAAACTGTGTGGACAACAGCGTTTGCAGTTTGCTAACATTACCAAAAACGAAAATCAATATAGCTTCTTCTAAAATTACATTTAGATATTTTCTGCACCTTTTCTTGGGTTGTTTTGACACACTGCATGGGCAAAATTGTTTTTATTACATTTTTACCAAACTTGATAAAGGAGGCAAGCCCAGAAAATGGTATCTTTACAATAACAAAGAAGTATTGGCAACTGGAGATGAAAAACACTGCAGTGCTCTTTATTGTTTGGCAGGTTTTTGTTCGTAAGGTGAAAGACGAGCCACGCACCAGTGAAGTGCTTTGATCAAAAACTGCAGAGGTTTTTTTGATCAAAGTCAATCATCTGAGCTGAGTAAACCTGCCAAGTGGACACAAAGGATAGCGGATAGACGCCAGTAATACTACAGCAGCAAATCAAACAAGGTGAATGCAGTGGTGTGTCTCATGTAATCAAGCTGATGCTTTGTAAAGATTTCAAAAACCTTCTAAACAATAAAATTACAGTTCGGAAAAGCCTAAAATGGATGTCTGTGCATGAACATCGCGAACAAACGATAAAGGATTGATTTGTTACTGCCTTGCACTGCTGTGCACATACAGATATGGGCTTAATCAGCTTCACACAGAAAGGTTTCCAGATTGTAACTTAAGGAAAAAAACATCACTGGTATCAGGTTGGACACCCTGAGTGCAGGTATTGGAATTTTAAATGCATTTTAATGCAGTTTTGAAAAGGGAAATAATGACATGTCATCTGCCAGTCAAACAAAGCTACCACTTACCACTACTGATACTGAGCGGCCTCCTACACGGAGTAGAATATCCTCTTAGTAAGATGGAGGGTAAAGAAAGGCATGTGCGGGAATCCATAAGGAATGGATGATGATAATCCCATCTGAATTTGAGACTGGAAGGACACCGCTAACTTAGGGACACCCAGAAGCATCCCAGGGGGAATCCCTTCAGTGGCTGTCAAACATCTTGCCTTCAAGGCACAAGGAGTCAGCACTTACCAACAGCACCTGAAGATCTTTGGTCATGTACCCTAAATACAGGACACCCGAGCCATCCATTCTGTGATGAACACTATAAGATGTGATTGACAACTCCAGAAAAAAAAAAACTAATAAGTGAACCTTTAGGCTAAGCTTATTCTGTTATGCTAGCACACCATAGACATCTCCACTGTTAATGCCCTGCATCCATCTAAATAAAGATTCATGAATAGTACATTTAATTATGCATGGAGTCATTAAAGGAACAAGACAAAGCGTTCATAACCATTTCATAGTAAAAGACTATATATTGCTACAGCACAATAGAGGAAAATCTTGTATCACAATCTGTGTGCTTAATTCATCTGTCATCCCTTTTTATATATATCTGTTGTTCTGAAGGTTTTTTTTGGGGGGGGTTGTTGGTTCAATGTGTTTTGACTATTTTCTTAAAAACAGCATTGAGAGTTGCATGAAGAATCGGACACATTCATTCATAGAAGTATTTTACATAAAAGCGTCAGTCTACTCTCTAATTTATTTCCATATTTACTATGGAGTGATTAGGCCTCCTTTGTCCAGTCAACCCATAAATGGGTAAAATAACTTTGGTGGTCATTGACCAGTTATGTAAAGTATACAGCCTAGAATAGCATCCATCCTGGCATGGTGCAACGTCTGCTGCATCAGGGCCTGAGCTGCAGCATTTAATTGTTAATAATATCAAGTACACTTCATGGATACCGAATGTGTTTGTGGAAGGAAATTATAAACTCTGTGATACATTTGTTGCGTTGATGCCAGGAAATTGAATCCATTGCTGGAGCTCAGACAGCTCCGCAGCAAAGCGGCCTTTAATGGTGAGCTCAATAAGACAACACATGGCTAATAGATTAAATACCTGAAGGCTAAAACCCATTGAGGAAAACTTGCGATTGGGATATTGAAATTGAATTGACTTGACATGACTAGATGCAAGCTGCTTTATTAAAACATTATTATGCTTCTACAACTTGGGAAAAAAATGGGATGATATGGAGAAATTCTAAAACAGTGATAGATTATTTCATCATATGGTTCTTCTATGGAACACAGTAAGCCCTAAAGGGACTTGTTGTTTTTAACATGTCATCTTGAACGTCCTGTATGTTGGTGTTTGCCAGGCCTCCCTCTCACGCTTGTGGTTGGTCCAGAATGCTGCAGCTCATCTTTTAACAGAACCACACAAGTGAGAACACATTACCCCCGTACTGGTTCGGCTTTTCTATACATGAATTATGCCCTCTGACATATTGGCCCAGCGCAGTGACTTCCTGGAGTGTGCTGCTGCATAACTGATGTTGGCTCTTTAATAATGTCTGTAGCTGTTGTGGATTCACAGTCATCGGTGCCAATTGCTACCTTATTCTAGCAACCACATCCACCTTTGATGCCAATATCAAGTGATTTGAAGACACCAAACTAGATTGTTTGTTTGCTTACACTTGTTTATTTCAGTGAACTTTGTAAAGCACTATGAGACACTCTGTTGTGATTGAATTGAATTGAATTGAATAGTTTGTATTAAGAATAATTCAATTTCTATGTTAATTTATTTACTGACTTAATTTTCTATATCATGTCTCTTGCTAATTTGATCTTCCTACATGTTCTAAACATTGCTTCTCTACAAGTAATTCTTTAGTAGATTTTCAATCTATTTGGTTTCTGCATTGAAGCAGCTGCATTTTAAAATATATAGTCAATAATGATGAGAATCAGGCTTTAAAAATATCAACATGTATGTTTTTACAGAATGGAAACTCCATTTAATGTTATGTAACCCTAGCCTGGCATTGCCTGATGAATTCAAAAATCCAAATCAGTCTGGAACCTCTCAGTTCATTTTTGATTTCAAAGGAGCATTATCAACGGCTGCAAACCAAAATGCCGCTGGATGCAACTGGAGAGAGCTACAACCAATCAGAGCAATAAAACATGTGCCCTATCTTTCTGGCAACCAGTAAGGCCAGTTTGTAAATGAAACATTTCCAATTTCCAATCGGAAATATGGCGAACACATCTTCCTTATCAACAAAAGCTTTACTCTGAGTGCAGTTGTAGAGAAAATGTACCATCCGGTTTGCTTAAAGGCAGGATCTACACTTCAACAAAAAGCACTTTTTGTTTTAATTGGTGGAATTCTCATTACAAGCTGACAGCAATCAATAAAATAGGTTGACCAAAAAAATCCGGGATCTGTGCCTGTCACAGGCCTGCAATGAACCATCATACATTCAGACCGAATGAAATGATGGGACGAAAGACCTGCCTGTCTACCTTTGCACCTGCCCGCCTGCATGCTGTAAAAGCACCCATTGTGAATGGCCTCCATAGTCCTCCATATTGCTAAAGCTCAATCACAATAGAATGGCATAGAAAGTGTCGGCAAAAGTTGAATTACAGCTCAGCGGCAGACGGTCGTGAGTTCCCAGCATGAAGCGCACATCCACTGAGCTGAAGAACAAATGAAAGTCTGCCGTTTAGTGAGCTAACAGCACAAAGCTAGGCCCCTGAGCCCAGTGAGCACTAACTCTGAGCTAAAGGTAGCACTATGTTTGTGACAGCTGTTCACGGCTTCGAGTCAGCGTGGTGCACAGAACAAACGAGGAACTTGGCGTGGACTCATCCTCCAGCAGTAATGTTAGTCAGGCGGCACACTCGTGTTGTGCGGTATAGGAAAGCCTAAGGGGAGGGGGTGGGATATTTTTGGATTTATAATTTCAAAATTAGCTACTCTTGCTAGTTTCTCCCACACTGCAGACTCTGCCTTTAATTCTGACCTGATAGAGGATTCAACAGAACACGCCATCAGCGGCAGCCATCTTGGCTGTTCACGAAAAAGCCACCCCATATTAAGTAACCGGTTGTGATCAGCCTGAACCATGCCAGGCTGGCTGAAAATCAGTCTGAACGGGAGGACTGCCAAATAAAACATGAGCTCACAGATTCGTCTGGTTCCCAGGCTAACGTAATTTTAATAACATGACCTCAGTGTCCTCAGCGGTAGTTACTGCCCTCTAGCCTGGTTAACTCACAAAAACCTGCTGGTAAAAGAACAAAATAACATAAATGATACATGAAAAAAGAAAAATACAATCAAAATTGATAAAAGCCAACCACTTGTAAATCAGGATATTCATCTAATTTTTCATTCAAATTAAGACAGAGAGCAATGCTGCCAGTCACAAAATGGTGAGGAGTTTGTGCCAGTTTTTGGTCTTTTCATATATCTACTGTTCATGAGTTGATGGGCAGGCACAGTCATGAGTAACACCTCAGGAGCTCATTATCTCACTCCTGGACATCTCAGCACAGACTGACTGCAGGGACTGAACTACTGACCCACCTAATGTGTCACAGTCTTAACTATTCACCAGACCAACTCTACACTGCCGATTCAAAAGAGACAAAAAGGCAGCACTAATTATCTAATTGATGTGCAAAGCGTCATTGTTAACAGCCTGACGCCTCCCAGTCCTCGCAGTCCTCCTGACACCACGTCAGTCAGCGTGCGTCCTTGTGGCTATCTGTGCTTCCACATGTGTGTCTGCGGCCTCAGGTCTCGCGCTGTCAGATCAGCTTTCCATGGCAGACAGCACAAGGTCATCAGATGACGACCCTCGGCCAGGGCTGCCCCGCAGTCGCTCAGCTGTCCACACTCATTCTCAGTCAGCCGTCGCCCTGTGCTCACCAGCGGCCAGGGTGGCGCCGCTCTGCAGCCGGCCTGAACCCCTCATCTGTCCACACAAACACACTCACAGCTAAATATCTCCATCTAAAAGCTCCTCCTGACATTTTGGGAAATTCACCAGTTTGCTGTATTCCGATGTCATTTTCATCTCTAAGCAGTCAGTACAGAATGTTTAGGAGCTGAGGGGGTATGGAATTATCAATTCTCTTATAAAGAGATGCAACTAATTATTTTCCTAATTCATTACCCAGACTCAAATAACTGTTTGGTCTTCATGTGTCAAAAGAATTGTGAACAATGCCACAATTTTTCCTGATGTTGAAAGTGACCAATGGTCCAAATATACACATTCTAGGGTTCCTGTCATGGTAATGTTTAACAGTTAATCAATTATTAAAATAGTAGTCAATTGACTAATCGAATAATCGACTAACCTTTTCAGCTTCACTCCTATATTTCAAGTCACATTGTGAATTCAGTGTATGGATTTTTTCAAACTATTTTCACACCGATGTTTCACATTAAATCGATTCCAGAAAAAGAAGAGCCACTGAAAGGCCTTTAATGTGAAACAAGTGTGCTGCAAGTCTTGAGTTTCATTGATGTAAACTTAACGGTATAGTGTTGCAATTTGGGAAATGCCCTTTTTCCCTGTCTTGCTGAGAGTTAGACAAGAAGATTGATGCCAGCCTAATATCTGTTCAATAAATATGACGCTATAGCTTAGTTTAGAAAGACTGGCTGCAGAAACTAGAGGCCTGGCCACACTAAAGCCCCTTTCACACATGCACTGCAACCCTCAGAGGTGGAGTGAGTCGACCCTCAATCGGAAGGTCTGTGTTTCGACACTGAACCCCAACTTGCTCCTGAAGCATGGCTTATGTGTGTGAAAGAAAAGTCTCCTCCTGAGTGAATGATGGGTGAATGAGGATGTGATGTAAAAGCGCTTTGAGTAGTTGAAATGACTAGAAAGGAGCTATACAAATACAGACCATTTATTTTTTTTAATCTTTTTTGTTTGATCTGTAGAAAAATCGAACAGTTAAAATGAAAACTTAAAAAACACACCACAACCAACCTTTTTACACAACATGTCCTGTTCAGATAAGATCTAATGTGTTATTTGTGGCCAGGCTAGCTGATTCCTCCTGCTTCTCGTCCTTATGCTAAGCTTACGGTGTCCTGGCTGTTCCTTCACATTTAAGGACAGATATGAGGGTGGTATCAATGTTTTCATCTAACAACAAGAAAGTGAATTATTTCCCAAATGTCTTAAATGAATTGATTAAAAGTGGAAGATGTATGGAACCATCTTAAGGTCATGTGATGACAACTGAACACTTTCCATCCACTAAGGCAGACCATGAGATGTGATGTAAATGTCATAAAAGCTGAGAAAAAGCTTAGGTAGTGGACTTTTTTTTTTTTTTAATAGACAGTGAAGGAATGTATTTGTCAACACTTGAGTAAGAAAAAAAAATCCTTGTTGGCTTTGGTCTCTTGAAAGGATTTGATATACATCCATATTTATCATATTCATATGTGAAATTAAAAAGGAGAATGTGAATGCAATAGTCACAACAAACAACAAAGGCTGAGCAGGACTTGCTATCCTTTACTAAAAATGTTATTGTATATTTCAGGTAATTGTTGCCGTCATGCGTCCACCAAGCCACAATAATGATGATAATACTGAGGCCATGAACCTCCCCTTCATACTCTTAACGTTGAGAAACAACATAAAAGTTGAGAGTAAATATCGTCTCAATAGACGCATAGAGAAAAAAATAAAAGCTGTTTGAGACTCTTGACGGCAATCATCGGCTGGCTTGCGTGAAAACTGGTGCTGCTGTTTATTGTGTCTCCGTGTCAGAGAGAAAACTCTGAGGAGCACTGAAGAGCTTGACCTTCCAAACTCTTCAATTCACCCTGAATGTGGTACAAACACAAATGCTTCACATGTTGTACACACAGACACGACAAAGTTGAAGGTCTTAAGGCCTGCTAATATCCCTAAGAGGCTGCACAGTCACCCAAAGATAACAACCAAAATACAAAAGGTACAAAGTGGAATTTATTGTCATTCACTCCTAAAACAAGAGGAGTGAAAATGTAATCCTTCAGTGCTATGGTGTGAGCAATTAAAGAAAACAGTTAAGAGTAAGCAGTGTTAAGTTGAATAGTGTACCTTGGTTCATTAAAAAGAGTAAAATGGATAAAAATGTCCAAAAAAATATTACAATTTATGTTTTGCACCATTGCAGAAATGACCACTTAGATCATTTAGACACCACGTGTCACAGGTTGGGGCAAGTGGCTGAAGTGGCTGCAGCATCTGTGTGTGCCACTATAAAAATCAAAAAAGAAGAGAAGAGAAGATATTCCTTTATTCCAACGACGGGGAAATGTACAATAAGTTATGGGAGGTAACATTATGCAAGGTAACAATAATTCTGGCTTATTATTGTAGTTTCATAGTTTTATTAGACATTTTTGATAGTTCATCATTTTAGAAGCTGGAAAATAAGCTTTAAGGGGGAAACTGCTAGCCTGGTTCTGTATGGTGGTAAAGAAAACTGTCACAAGTACCTCTAATGCTAAAAGAGAAGTGTCAAGAAACATTAGCTGTCAGATGATGGTTATTCACACAAAACAACCCATACAAGCATTTTCTGATGTGACTCCTAACAGCAGGATAGGTTGTGTCAGAGTCAACTGCTTTGCTGCAAAGGTCCTAAGGGGTGTCCCCTAGGAAGCCTCGGAGCACGACGCCAGACACGTGTGGGTCCGAGTCCACATTTTATTATATAACTTAATCGAGTCGAGTCCTATTCTATTACCGCAGGTCCCAGGTCTGTTCATCATTATATGTAATTCAGTATGTAATTCAGAATCCAGTGATCTAGTGATCTTTCATTTCATTGAATTGTTTTTACTGTGACAGTTTAACCACATTAACCTTACTACTTCTCGGATGCACAGGAAAACGGTTATAGGTGGTCATTCTGTTTCGGAGGTTTTTAAGGAGCAGCATTTCTCACAAGCCCAAACCTGTATTAGTTCTGTGGCAGCAACTTGACACAATTAGACGTTTTTTAGACAGCAGACTACTTCTAAAAAGCTGTGATGTACAATCAGAGAGTCCACATTTTCAAATTAACACAATAGAACTCCATAAGAAGTTTCAGCTCCACAGCTCGTTTAGACATTTCAAACCTTTGATGCCTGAGTGTATATTTTAGATTTGGTTTCACGCCTCATGATTCAAAGTGGATGTCGGTGTCAGACTTAGTTTGTCTTGAATGTGGAGATGAGATGTGGGTTAAGAGGCCTTCATTAGTCTCTAACCAAATGCTTAATAGATGCTTCACACTCATCAAGTGATGGTTCAATTGACTTCATCATTTCCGGGCTTATTTCCATATTCATGGATGTAGAGGTCATACTTTGAGTTATTGTCAAGGTGCCTTTGAACACATTTTTTGGTAAGGATTGTGTGTGGTTCACTTAAAATTACTCAGTCGTGCTTAAAAGTTCATCTGTAACCTCAGAAACAATCAATCTCAAACTCAAACTGTGATAACAATTCTCAACTTTTCTCAAAAACTCAACTTTTTAAAAATCACAATTCATGTGTTGCCACGGTTAAGTAAGCTCAGTTTGAACTCAGGGTCTATTTACTAGCTTGCTCGAGAACCTTTGACACCATGAAGTAGATGTTCAAACTGATTAGACGAGAAGGCCTAAAATTCCTCAGTTAATCTGATCAATATCTACAGTTGTGTTGCAGTCCATATTCTGAAGCTGTGTGATATGATTGAATGCTCCTGAACGAGCTAATGAGTGGATCATAAATTGAGATAGCTTTGTTAATGAACGTTCAAGGTGACTTTTAAGCTAACATAGACAAGAAATCAGCAGCAATTACATCACTGGGAATGCAAAACAAACAAACATTGTGAGAAAGCACATTAAAACATGGATTATTGGCTGCTGTGGGGTATAGACTACGTGACGGTGAACGCTCAATATTACCAAAAAAATTACCAGTTCAAAAATTAGCTGTAACATTAAAATATGCACAAAATATTTAACATACTAAGTTATAGATTATTAGACATGTAAAACATGTTTCATTGTGATCATTCTATCGATTCCTGAAATCATTGGACGGTGAACAGGGGCAAGGCAGGCTGGCAGGTCTCGATATGTTCTTATGTTTAAACACAGGAACGGGTTACAGCGAAGATAATGAGACCATAGTGCAGCATAATACAGGCAGTCTGGCACAGGCAAGATGGAATGTAGTTGGTAATTATGCTGGGGAGGCTGAATATAGAATAAGAAGCAGGTGTGCAGTAGGGCAACCAGGTGGAAAATGGCAGGAAAATGTGATGATATCTGATGGACAGGTAGGGAAAAGCAACTCTGGACAGTCCCAGGGACGTTGGGCTGTTGCTCCGTGCTTCAGTCTCATCGGAATCCAGGTTTATTTCCATATGCAGCAGACCTTGTGGAGAGATTTTACAGTAGGTCACGTGTCAAATTTCTGCCGCCATCTCTTTAGTAGATAATTTACTCTGGCCTTGGTTTTTCAGCAGACCAGAGTCTGTAAAGCTAAAGGGAACATTTGGAACAGAGCCTCTGGGTTTGTCACTGTATACCACAGGCCTTTTACATGGGTCCATATCAGTTCAGCTGGAAAGAGATGCCAATCTGTGGATATACATAGAGGTATAATAGGAGGACTAATCTGGATCTAGCTTTAAATAGAAGAATTTTATAGTAAAAGCATCCAGTCTAATCCTTTTAACAGCATCTCTCCAGTTGGCTCACAAGAGAAATGCAAGCTTTTGTCTTACTGAGGGCAACATGAGGACACAGGGAGAAGCAGTCGAAAAGGAGTGATTATGTCTGGGAGCAAATTGAATCAATTTCTCTGAATGTACCTGAGGTGTTAAAATTAGATATGTACCTCCTCTACCACCTCCTCTATGAGGAAGTGGGAGTTATAAAATGAATGCAACTGTCTTTTCTCCTGTCTGAAACCTGCATGTCTGGGATACATCTCCCAGCACATGTTGGCACAACACCCGGAAGCTCAGTCTGAATAAGACAGAGCTGTTCTTTGCTCCACCTGAGGCCTTTCCCATCCACAACCACTCTATTACTATTGAGAAATGGTAACACAGATTAGAAGAGAAACTTATCCCAGAATGCAATGTCTATTTTGTAGTCTGACTGTATAATATTGTATAATGAAACTTCTACCATGAGAAATTGACTGTTTGTGCAAATTTGCTGGTCAAAGGTGAGCACAGGTGCCTCCCAGTCTGAAGCCGTGGTGGGCTATTTGTTTAAACAGGGGGGGTTGGGAGTGAGTCAGTGTCCTAAGTGAAAGACTTAAGTATCTTGAGGTCTTATTCAGAGTAAAAAAAAACATGTGATCAACAGGTGGATAGGTGCTGCATCAGCAGAAATGCAGACATATGTACCAGGATGTAAATGACAGAAAGAACAAGATCAACTACACAAGCAGCCAAAATGAGTTTCCCAGCAATGGTGTCTCACCCTTAAGGGCAGACTGAGGAGCTCTGACATCTGAAAGGATCTCACGGTAGAACTACTGCTACTTCACATTGAAAGAAAGCATTTGAGGTGGCTCGCACATGTGATCACACCTGCTTACTGGACACCTCCCTGTGGAGGTTTTCCAGCTGAGAAGACGACGGAGCACATCAGGACTCTCTAGGGAAGGCAGGAGGATGTGACCACGGAGAAGGACATGTTGGTTACCTGCCTTTCTTGGGATATTTTGATATGTTTTGACGTTTATTTATTTGCCTTGAGTCTGGGTCACCTTCTGGATCCACTTTAACTGCTGTGAACACAATCCAAGCTGACCATAGCAGCCAACAAAGTGGCAGGCTGAGACTGAAAGGAACAAGTAGCCCTTTTCCACTATGGGTGTTTGACGCCCCATAACATGGAGCCTCTTATAACCTGAACTTGGAGGAACGTAAAAAGGACTGCTTCAGATGTTGTCAATTATAGAACTAGGTGATTGCAGTGAATTTCCTTCACATAACTGGCGCCAGATCAGCCTCCTCAGCCCTCCTGCTGATAAGGGTGTGTCCCCTCTGACAGCTCTGACAGATGCACTGGCAGCTGGTAGTCCCAATCTCTCTTTGCTCCATACCATCACAAGAGAAAAAAATGTAAAACAAATACAATAATCCAGCTGCAGAACCACTGGTTTGCTGGAATAGGCTTAAAAGGTATCAACATGTCAGGTTTTTATGCGTGTGCTTACATTTTATAGCCTTATATTTTAAGGCTCAGGAGTTAAGGCCCAAGTAGTTTTCTAAATAATCAAATGCCTTTGAAGGAAAGTTGTAACTACATCATTGTAAATATTGTTTTCGCAATTACTGGGAATACAATGGAAATGGGTAAAACTATCAAAAAGTTAATTAAATAATCTTATAATTATAACACTGGCTGTCAGACATGCCTTCAGCCTGTCTCACAGATGGAATCCATTGAATCCATCGCACTGAATCCAAACTGACTGCAGCTGCCTTCTTCCATGAGGGTGAATGATGCAATTAAGAAAGTGTAACAATGCAGCACAGTTTGACTTTTTGTAAAATGTTAAAAACTGACACTGATGCCTTGGAAAATGAATACTTGAGTAATATAAACTGAGGCAAGATAGGAAACGTGCACTGTACTTGTTTTACAGTAGGAGGTCAGAGCTCCACGTGTCTCTATGTAAACTGTAAAAAGATCTAGTTCTCAGTGTTTGCTTGAGGGAGCATGACGTCCAACCTGATCTTTCATAACCTGGTTTCCATCCAGACAGCCTTTTTAATCTTAAAATATGCTCTTTGTCCTGTGAGGAGTGGGCATGTAAATGCTTTGACAAAGACAAAAAGTCATATGCTTTTAGTCACTATGGTTACGGTGAATTGTGTCACAGAAACATGCGGATAAAGCATTTAGTGAAATGTGGGTCATGTGGTATGTTGATAATGGTCAGAATGGAACAAGGCTGACAAACATGGGCCAAACGGGAAAATGTAGGACTGTACAAGTGAAGTGCATCCATTTAAGCTCCTTCAGCGGCTAGAGGCCTGAAAAGACGGCCTCAGTAAGACTTGTACATGTATGAAAGAAAAGAAGACAATGTGAGGAAATATACTGTAGATGCTTGTTTTGAGGATGAGGAGGAGTAAACACGAGAGAGAAAGCGGGAAAAGCACCTTATAAAACATTGAAATCATCAGAATAAGAATGAGAGTTTTGGGGCACATTAAGTATTGACAGTACTGACAAATGAACATACAATTATTACGGGGGAAGCAGATGTAGAAACAGAGACAAAAACAGTTCAAACAACACAAGCACAGCTGCTATAAAAAGATCAAATAGTTATACAGTCTACAGGCTGCTGGTGTAAAATAGTGCATGAAAAAATAGGTTAGAATAAATAGTGTATGGATTGTACAATGAATTATATATGGATATGGCCACATGTACAGCTGTACAATAATGTACAGGGATTGTACATATGACCTGCGTTGTGAGCAGTTAAGTGACAGAAACAAATAAAAACAACAATTTTGATATACACTGTTGCCCATAAAGTTGGAATAAAATGTTTTTTACCTCTTCTCATGAAATGATTGTGACAATGTGATTTATTCTTGATAAATAAAGTGTATATCTTCTCAACTTTATTGATCAAACTCTTCCAAACATATCACAGTGAAACTTAACCCACAATTAACCTTTGCAAACTGTGTATTCAGGCTTTAACAAAATTGGGGGTATTGAACAATTATTCCAACTTTATGGGCAAGAGTGTATATATCCCTATACACATCCCTTTGGATTCTGGAAACTTGTGATCACCAGTTGACAATTTAAAGGCTAACTACATGTGTTACTACACATGAAAATAATGTTATTTTGATCAAAAATCAGTTGTACTGTAGTCTTGGTGAGTATGTGTATTGTTCAGTAAGTCAAAGTGATGTGCAGATGTTCATTCAGGGTGTGGACCAATATGTCGCCAATATGTTAATGTTACTATACTATTATAACGAATGTTTTGTATTGTCATTGTGAACATATTTTACCAATAGTTCGCAGTAGGACATGTTTTTGTGCTTAATGGCTTGTGAGTGTGAGTGCTCGTAATGTTCTGGTGTTCCACAGGGAACGAGTTCAAATAGAGTCTGAGTGCAGCCGCTTTCTTGTCCTGTGTGGTGGCTGAGTCAAGCCAGACAGTGATGAAAGTGGAGAGAACAGTCCCTGCCATGTAGGACTGGATGCAGTGGAGGTTCGTCGGACAAATGGTGCCCCAAGCCAAACCCACCGCCACCGCCTAACCACTACCCCTGTGCGTGTCTGTGCCCAATGTGCTATATAGTGTGTGTGTGTGTGTGTGGAGGGGGTGCTGGCCTGGCACCACAGTGTGTGAGTGATGTTGCCTGCAGTGGGAATCAGTGCTCTCTGTTGCTCCATCTTATGAGTCTGCATTCAAAGCTCATTTTTGAATAGTTGGCTCAAATTTGACTTTTTATTGTAATCTAAAAAACAGCCAGTGGACTAGTTCTGCTAACACACTAGTCAGTCATAGTAGCTCCTGGCCTTCGTACTCTTTTTTTTCTCCTCCCTGGGATTGTGTATCAGTCGAGTCAAGAAAGAGACAAGCTTTCTCCTGTCTTTTAACTGTCTGCAAACCATTCATCTGCTGCAGAGAAGTTTATTATCTGACTGAGGACACTGAATAAAAGTGGATGTTGTGACACAGCTTAATAAACTATTATAGCTTCCTATGTTTTGGACTCCCCAGCTCTCCATTCCTCACCAAAACTGACCTGCATTTGAAAACTTGAAATGAGTGAATCCACTAATTGTGGCAATTCTGTTGAACTGAATTAATGCTGTTTGAATAATTTCCCCACTTTAAACTGGTGAAACTGTATTTGTGCCATCTATACACTAAATTTGAGTGTGCTCCTCTCTGTTTATGTCTTGTCATTGAGTTGCTGTAGCTTCTTCTTTTGCTGTCTCTTTCAATTTTGCAACTGAAAACATTTACTGTAATTTCTACAGTGCCACTTCAGGCCAGTTTTTCCTGACCCTACTCCATTTCCTGCTTTAGGCAAGTGCCTATGTTGCCTAAATGTTTAAACCACACAGAGGCAGTGGCACCAAAATCAGTTACTGAAAGTCTATTCTGACGGCCCAGGAGTGTCAGGGTGGCGTCTAAAGAAGTCCTCAATTAGACCTTGGTCCATGATGAAACTGGCTGGGACCCAGGACCGTTCCTCTGGCCCGTAACCCTCCCAGTCCACCAAGAACTGGCGCCCCTGACCTCTCCTCCGAACGGCCAGTAGCTCCTTGACTGCAAACACAGGACCCCCTTGGACCAGACGAGGTGGTGGAGGAGGAGGCACCATTGAGCTGTCCTTGACGGGTTTCAGTCTGCTAACGTGGAATGTTGGATGTAGTAGTAGTAGCTCAGTAGCTGACAGAGCTGTTTTGAGCGAGCTCACTTCGGCTGGGTCCATGTCTGGCCGGATTGTATTGTTAAGCACGGGGCTCAGAGACAGGGTGGACCCAAAAGCACGACATGAGAGCTCACAGACAGTTTTAACAAGCTTTTATTTCACAAGAAACTTACAGGACAAGATACTTACTACACTAAACAAATATACTTACTACAAACATGGCTTGGCATAAGCTATGGCTTGGTTCAGAACAATAAGGACCTATGACACTTGGACGAGACAAGACAATCCGGCACAAGACACAAAGGGAGACGCAGACAATATATACACAAGGTAATGGGGAACAGGTGGAGACAATCAGGGCTGGGCAGACAATCACACTGGCAGGAAGACACACAAGGGCAGGAAGTCAAACAGCCTGAAACGAGAGGAGAGTTTAGGGTTTCAAAATAAAATAGGAAGTGAGAGACAAGACTAGGCTAGACTAGAACACCGACAACTTAACAGATACGACGAGACATGACACAGTTCTATTATGATATCTGCCCAAATTTATGCCAGATTGGGAAGAAAGAAAACTTTTTGATATGGGTTGTGATAATGTGGGCTACTTTTTTCAACAAAAAGTTAGGCTACGTTCCAATAAATCACCTCTCATTTGAGTGGTATGATTGAGATTGATAGAGCACTCAATTTCGTAGTTCAGCTTGACAGGCAGTGATGATTACAGGTTCTGACAAATGTAATTTCTTTCTTGTTATAAATAAGTTGAAACATTTTTTAAAATCTTTTCCGAAGCTGCTCATTTACATGTATATGCTCTCACATATACAAAAAACCCTTTCCTAAATGAAAACCAAAAATTGGGTGGGTTCTGTACAATCTGGCAACATTGATCAGAACTCCATATTAGGTTTAAGAAACTAATAACTTATCACTCCAAATGTTTTATATCCATAAACAGAGACAATCCATGAATGAGTAAAACCATCCGTTATAGTAAAATCCATTTTCATTGACATCAAAGATTAATATGGGTCAATTAGTTGAAGAGGAGAGTTGGATCAATTACCAGTGTGCAAAAGAAACATTCGACATCTCATTAACTGAGTAGAGACGAATGACTGGTGTTCAAGCAGTAACAGAGAAGATGCAGACCCAGGGACTGCCATGGCAGCCTGTCACTTTGTGTGTTCAGCACATGCACATGATACACTTTCCAGCCAATGGTTTCACCACCACCACCATCCCACTGTGCCGATAACATGTCAAGAAACACAGTAATGCACACACTATAGGCAGAAGAAGAAAAAAAAAATTATTGTATCTTATTTATTATTTATTATTAATTATTGCTCTCGCTTTACTTTAGCTATACATTTCTGCAGCAGGTGGATAACACTATGATCGACGTTCCCCAGTGGCACACGACCTAGCTCTCTATGAGCATCTGATATGTTGCCAAAACACCTATCAAGAATTCTCGTGCGTCTCATTGGACAGTCAACGTACTGATGGAGCATGGGAAGGTGGCAGGCTAGATCATAGTTGTTAAAGTCTCTGAGAATGGCTGATCTAGTGAGTGCAGTGAAATAGCTTTCAGCTATCCTACCTGTGGCCTCTTCATGTTTCAGCTCAGGTACATATGTCAGAAAAATTGGGATCTGCTCAAACTCCTGTGGCAGACCGAAAGGATTTCATACCCTGGAGATCAACGTGCATCTGTGTGGACCACTTGTTAAACATACATAGTCCTCTGCCACTGAGATTACACAGTTTTTGTCATCATTTTCATGGCTCAGTCTTGCTTTTAAGTTAATTATATTGTTAAGCGATCGCACATTTGACAGTGTGATGGTAATGAGAGAAATCCTGGAGTCTTCACTATCTCTCGTGCACACCTCCTCTTGGGCCTCTTTCCTTTATTTTTGTTCTCACTTTCTGCCATTTGTGTCTCAACATCTTTATAAAGTCCATGAGAATGTGGTGTTTGAAACTCCCAACTTGAGCCTTAAGTGTCATCTGATCCCTCATCTCCATGTGTTGAGACACTGAAAGCAGAAGCCGCGTGATGTAAATTGACACATTGACACACTTGACAAGATTAAAAACCTACAAACAAACAAACCACTGATGTGAAGCACTGGGTCAGCAGTCACACCGCACTGGGAAATCAACAAAACCAGTTCACCCCCACTGAACTGTCTCTTTCCCATTGTCTTCCCCTGGAGGAGAGACAACTCTCTTTCAGATGCTTCTCCTGGAGGAGAGACCCCTCTCTCTTCCCCTGACCTCTCCCCTAAAGAGGAGAGGAGCTAAGCTCAGCTACGCTCTGTCTCAGTGTGGCCTGTACAGGAGCAGCCACCTCCTTCATGGTAGCGACACAAGGTCCTGCCTGAACTAAATAGATCAGCGCCAGCAGCATCAAGCTGCTAACTAGCCAGAATCAAGGAGCGACCGGATTCCTCCAGCCTGTAACCACAGCAAGGACACAACCAAACCCCTTTTCTCCAGCAACCAGCAACTCATCTCAAGGACTCTTCTTCTCCCCCTTTAAGGACTGGTAACAAACTCTAACTGGGCATAATTAGTACAACATTACTGCATACATGGTCTACCCTTGTTAATGTATTTGATTTGCTTTAATGTACAGTGAGTTTGATTATTGTGATGTGTTGTAGTTACTGTGCAGCCATTAAGTTTAGTTTTAGTAATTTTGGTAGTAATTATTAAATTAATTATAAAACATAATTCCAAATTGATAGTTTAGTATTTCTATGAGACTAAATCAATTAAAACGGCTGTCTTTTCCTTGTTTTTCGAGGTAGTGCCCCAATCGAGGTGGACTTTATTCAAAGTTCCATTCATTTTAATAATTATTAATTATCTTTGATAATTATTAATTATTTCTGATAGCCAAATTGAACTTTACCACATGTTAAACCCCAACATTGTTATCTTATCTTTTTTGGCACATCTATATTGATACACATGTCTGATACAAAGTCTGCAAGTGTGTAGAAGCCCAAACACATGGATTCAGGCAGAATGACTGGACCAGAATACTTGTGTGCAGGAATGTGGTCATGCTGATAATTGGCTGGACATGATGATGTAAGAATTTGTAAATAAAACTTTGACAGTGTGGAAGCAACAAAGACGATTAAAGCAGGAAGAACTGGCAGAAATTCATCAAAAGAGTGATGAAGAATATATTTCCTCATTGACCTCACTAAAGCCTCATTTGAGATGAGATGAGGCATAAACTGCAGGACCATGTGGGAAGAAGACCCGACACAGGATTTTTGTTTGATTGGAGACCTGGAGAGGGTTGCGTAACACATGAAAGACAAAATAAAAGAATCTAGAGTAGCATCCGAAAACACAAGACAAAAGTTGTTTGGTCAGAGAGGCATATTAAATTTGTGCATGAGAAGAGACTAGAAATGTAGGAATGTACATAAGAGTGAGACAAGCTAGTAAAAACTCACAACATTGAACCTTCAAAAAAGATGTATTTTTCATATGAGCTTAATCAGAAAAAGACAAATAAAAGCTTTCTTTCTTCCTTTTTTTTTTTTCAAAAGAAAACGAGTTAAAGTGAAAGGGATGAGACAGAAATACAAACAAAGATGTAGATGAGCAGAGCCACCAGCTGCCTGTGTGTCTTTCCACCTTCTGGTCAGGACTTCACGTGTTCATGTGTAGATGCTGCTAATACCACATCAGATGAAATGCCTGCGTGACTATTTCCTGTGAACGTCAGGCTGTGAATGAGCCGTGTGTGAAGCTCAGGGTGATGCAAGTGAGAGTGAAGGTAACACCACCTCCGAAAACATTACAGCATTATTATTATTACTGATCATTTTTCGTCCACCAGCTCATATCAGGGAACCTCCACTGAGTTATGATCGCTTTCTAAACTGCTCAACATGATGATGATAATTCTCACTACCCTCGGGTTTGAAAATGACTGTGCTCTGTTAGGCAGTAGCTGCTAATGATCTGCCACCACTGCTGACAGCGTCTGCCACCTGATCACATACAAGATGTCTCAATCTGAACTGACAAAAAAATATACACAATACAATATAGCAATAACACAGAGAACAGTGATTATGTCACCATATGTCTCGTCTTATGCACATTTTGAATTTGCATATGCGGATGAAATGATGAGGTGAAATATAAGATAATGTACCTTAGAGTAAAACATCGTTTAGGTTTGCCAGTTTCACTGACTGTATTAATATTTTTGCAGGCTACATAACAATTTGTTAAATATCAGAAATATATATACTTCTGCTGTCAGTTACATTCATACAGCCCAGCAGCAGGCTGCCAACTCAATTTTTACTGCATCAGCAATCTCTGGTACATAATATTACCATATTCATGCCAGGTGTGGGATCAATACTCAGTATCAGCATCATAATCTGTAGATAATAATTAGATGCCATTTGTTGTTGTTGCTATTTTTATTATTTATTTCAATATTTGAAACTGCAGGTAGACAAGCTGGATGCTGACATAGTACAGACAAATGCTATGGTTGCCATGGCGCATGATCAATTGTAAAAAAAAATTAAAAAAAAAGGCAAAGGTACAGAAGGGTTTTCCCTCATCTTATTCTTTCTTGCAATTAGCCATTCAACATGCAACATGCAACATAAACAAGCAGTCTGGCATCAAAGGTTGACTTTGTCACTAATGGACACATTCATGGTAGACTATTGAGGTAAATATTTCCTTCTAAATTATCTCTTTTTCACCAGCAAACACAATAAATGCTCAGGTCTAAATAACACATATAATAACAGTAATTTTAAACTGAAAATGGGATGACATATGAACTGATTTCTCAGCACATGGTGTATGACATTCAACCATTAAGTGCACTACATTTAACATTCAGCCTCTGGGTGTGTGCACACCACTGCATTTTGCCATAACACCTACCGAGGACATCACCTCTCCAAGGATAACATGGACGATGGGTTCATTTGAGACGAAGAGTTATCAGGCGGCATCTCGCCCACACAGCCACTGATAGCTGCAATCAGCAGAAGAAGGAAGAAGGGGGCTCAAGAGGGCAGCTCGTCAGCTCTGATAAGGCCTTTTGTATCGCCTCTGATTGAGTTGGAATACTTACAAGATGCACTGTAATGATAGTCATCTCGGCTAGTGCCTGTCCAGCTGTACTGTCTGAGAATCTCTGCCATTTTGTATTCATGTGTGTGCTTATGAAAGCGAGGGAGTGAAGAGAGAAAGTGAGGATGTGAGAGTGGTTGTGCAAGTCAAGAACTCAAGCTAGGTAATATAAATACGACATGGCCGATTGTCCTTCATCAAGAACTTCAGTCATGTCATGGTGGATAAAATGTGAATGCAAAATGAAGACTAATGAGAAAATCAAATAATCAATCAATCAATTAAACAATCAATTTTATTTATATAGTGCCAACTCATAACACAAGTTAGCTCAGAACACTTCACAGTGATCCACTGTTGTATGCTGCTAATGCGTAGAGCTGCTAAACTCTAAATTGTTTCATAACAATGACAATAAAGATTTATTCTATTCTTGCTATTCTATTCTATTTTTACACTAATTGTGGTGTAAACTAATTGTCACTAATTGTCCTAATTATCTGTTGTATACTGTTTTGTCTTCATACAATGTGATCTCACTTATAGTTATGCAGCATTGTTTTGGCCTTGGTGTGTTACATTTTGGCTGCAATGTCCCAATACCTTAAAATATGTCAAAGGCAAAAGTGGCCTTGCTCTTAAAATGACTAAATTACAGGCCTGCAGTGGAGTCTAGGTGTAGAAAGAAAAAATTCAAATAATTCAAGCACAGAAAGAACTTTCTTCTGGGGCCGTATTTTCATTACTGTTGATAGGAGTGATGCTTTTTGACTTGCAGCATGTCGCTGGTTTTCCCAGAAATGTCTTTGGAATAACAGAGCTGTCAAAGCATAGAAGCTCCGACATAGCTGAGTGTGCTGCAAGCAATCATATCTGCAGATGACCAAGGCCATCCTAATATTAGCTGGTGTTTAAAGAGTTTCAGTCCATACCAAAATAAATTCAGCATTTTGGTCATGCCTTCTCATAGTGTTCTGACAATTAGAGAAAAATTCTAGCCTACTCCTTTACTATCTTTTAAAGGCCTGATTATGTGAGTGATTTGGGTAAATTCGATTTACTTCTGTATCCTTCTAAGCACATCTTAACTTATTAAAGAAATTGTATAAATTTTATGTATAGCCTTACATTCAGAAACAAAGTATGACTGAACAGAATATGGAACACATCTGTAGGATCACATCACCAATTTCACCTGGGAACTTCAATTACACCAGATGGAGCTGGAGCACAGAGAACAACATGGCCGTAGTTTGGATGGATAGATGGATGGCCTCCACTTCAAAGCTGCTGCCTGAAACAGCTCAGTCTCTAGCTCCCATCCATGTTCCCACATCTGTGATCTATCTTCCCCCAGTTTGATGTCAGAACCCAGCTGCTGATCATGGGCTCTGCCTGAGGGGGGGGGCTTTCGCTCATTTTGGCCTGGGAATATAAACCTGAAGCTTCATTCTTTCTGAGCTACTTATGGAGAGATGCATGAAAAGCAGTGAAAGCAGAAGTACCAAAAGTCTATATCAACACTAAAACGACTGTACTGTACAGAAATGTTGATGATGAAAGATAGAGAGACAAGTTAACTATTCTTGCTTAACAAGGCAAAGAAAAGTCTGTCAGTTTGCCATAAGGAGTAACGTACACAAGGTCACCTATATGGCCGGTCCTTTCAATACTTGGTGGTACGCATTAGCTCTATATCGTCATTATTAACACAAGGTAACCAATCATTCAAAATCTCAGATGTCTAATCTCAGAATTATCACTGGCATTAATGAATTTACAGGAAATTATATACAGTGGGGCAAAAAAGTATTTAGTCAGCCACCAATTGTGCAAGTTCTCCCACTTAAAAAGATGAGAGAGGCCTGTAATTTTCATCATAGGTACACTTCAACTATGAGAGACAGAATGGGGGGAAAGAATCCAGGAAATCACATTGTAGGATTTTTAATGAATTAATTGGTAAATTCCTTGGTAAAATAAGTATTTGGTCACCTACAAACAAGCAAGATTTCTGGCTCTCACAGACCTGTAACTTCTTCTTTAAGAGGCTCCTCTGTCCTCCACTCGTTACCTGTATTAATGGCACTTGTTTGAACTGGTTATCAGTATAAAAGACACCTGTCCACAACCTCAAACAGTCACACTCCAAATTCCACTATGGCCAAGACCAAAGAGCTGTCAAAGGACACCAGAAACAAAATTGTAGACCTGCACCAGGCTGGGAAGACTGAATCTGCAATAGGTAAGCAGCTTGGTGTGAAGAAATCAACTGTGGGAGCAATTATTAGAAAATGGAAGACATACAAGACCACTGATAATCTCCCTTGATCTGGGGCTCCATGCAAGATCTCACCCCGTGGGGTCAAAATGATCACAAGAACGGTGAGCAAAAATCCCAGAACCACATGGGGGGGCCTAGTGAATGACCTGCAGAGAACTGGGACCAAAGTAACAAAGGCTACCATCAGTAACACACTACGCCGCTAGGGACTCAAATCCTGCAGTGCCAGACGTGTCCCCCTGCTTAAGCCAGTACATGTCCAGGCCTGTCTGAAGTTTGCTAGAGAGCATTTGGATGATCCAGAAGAGGATTGGGAGAATGTCATATGGTCAGATGAAACCAAAATAGAACTTTTTGGTAAAAACTCAACTTGTCGTGTTTGGAGGAGAAAGAATGCTGAGTTGCATCCAAAGAACACCATACCTACTTGCACAATTGGTGGCTGACTAAATATTTTTTTGCCCCACTGTATGCCTTTTAACCAAACTACAGAGACATTCTAGACTTTAAAAGCTTAGTTTGGACTTATTTTAAAAAATCACACTCAGATATTGCAGTTTCTGATACCGATATTGATGTTCATTTGTAATTTTATAGCTACTGTTAAAATAAATCATCAATATAAAATTAGTGAACACAAATAAGAAAAGAACAAGTAAAAATTAACACGTTTTTAAATTTGATGACAATTAAAACTCTGTCTGTGTGTTCCAGGGCTGCAAGTTTACTTTGCTTATTGATTATTCTGACAAATATTTCACCAGTTAAGTCTTCAGGTTATAAAATGTCAAAAAAAACAGTAAAATTATAGATTTACATAGCCCAATGTGATGTCTTTAAATTAAAAGATATTCACTTATTTTAACTAAAGGCTGTGCAATCACCAGCTGGCGTAATGCTTTGGCCCACCTTCCTAGTGTTTTGTGAGATTTATTGCAAAAGCTCTAAAGAAAAAAAAGAGTGATTACCTGCCATGAAATACTTTGTTCACTTGAAGAAAGCTTGACCATAATCTTAAAATGCCACAGTTCCTGTCATTCACAGATCCCTGCTCATTTGTTCCCTCCAGCCATTTCTGCGGTGGGAAACAGACTGCATCACCCATTGCTACCATCTGCCTGTCTGCGTGGGTCTGACATGGGTTAGCAGGTTTCCACATTATAGAGAAGCTCACATGACCTGACTACTTCTATGTAGGAAAGAATTTAACAGGGAAATCTACTGGAGCAATCATCGGAAACCATCCCTAAATGTGTTCACAAATGTCTAACACGTAATGTACAGACCTGCTTGTCTCTCAAAGGAATTCAACTTCCTAGAAGTCATTCAAGAAAGTCAAAAGTTATTATGAGCTGTGTTAGAAAACTGAGAGAGTAATTAAAATGTAAAGTAAAAATAACACTGAAGTGTGTGTGAGTGTGTCAGCACTTGTGAATCAGTAGGAGTTTGGGTTTTGTTTATATAGTGTTCAAGTCCTGGAGAGAAAAATCTCATTCAGTCAATCAAAACTAACGGTAATTGGGTTATACTGATAGGACAATATGTTACTTTAATTAAATCTGGGACTAAGATGACTGACTCATATCTCAATCTCTGATAAGGATAATCATATTCAAATTCATAGCTACAGATAAAATAGGATGTCATTAGCATAATGGAGGTTAAATTAAGGAGCAATCAGGACAAACCAAAATTCAAGTACAGTGGTGCAGAATGTTGGTAAATGTAACCAAACAAGCATGTGTATGTTTTGAATTTGACTATTAAAACTGTACACTTGGTATGGTCCTAGTATTTTGATGCTTATTATTCTGAGAAATACTTTTCCATGAATCCTTTGATTTATAAAATGTCAGAGAAAAGTAAAAAATGTTCATCACAAGATGTCAACAAGATGTATTTAAACTGTGTCTGAAGATATTACCTGGACACAGCACATTTGTCATTATGGCTTAAATTAGTGTGTCACACTGTAAATGCAGTCAATGACAGAAAACGAGCTTATAATATTTACCTATTTATGCTTTACTTGCATGATTATGGTTCAGAAATGTTGGCTCTACATCCACTGTAAAGCTTTTACTAACGTTGATAAAACTAAGAGTCTCCAGCCGCACTAGCAGCTTGGTGAGGCTACACTTACTGCACTTTGAGTGAACATCATCATGCTACCATGTTGACTTTAAGCAAGTATAATGTTTATCATGTTCATCTTAGTGTGTTAGAATGCTATATAGTAATAAACACAAAGCATAACTGAGGTTCCTGTCACTGAAAAGAAAGTTTGATGCATTTTTCATTGCAATGTAATCAATAGTTGTTGAGACAATTCACTCACTATCATCAATGTGGACCTCATGGTGGCAGCAGAGGTCATTAGAATACATTGTCTGACTGGGAACCATTAATGTTTGTACAATCGTTCATGTCATTCCGTGTTGTAGATGTAGATATTACACTGGATAACTGAACATGTGATGCTGCAAGTAAATTCCCAGAAGTGGGAATTACATTATGCTTTCAAAGAGGTATTTTACATTTCCCCTTTTTTCAGGGATGACTAGCTTATCCTAATACAATCCCAGAGAAACTTATGAATAAACTAATTGTGAACACATCATTGATATATCATCACCTTATAAGTTGGTATCAAAACGTATTTACACATTCATCTGTTACGAAGCAACATTCCATTCATTTGGAGGTGAATGTAGGTCTAATAATCACTCTTTTTTTAGCTAGGTTTTGGTCTCCACCAACTCCATGAACAGCTTTCACACTGGCATGTGGTAATTTCCGCCTCGAGTCATTTCACTGAGGGGATGGCGACAGAGGGGGAGGCTCTTTCAATCACAACAGTGGGGGTATGATGCAGCTGCTACTTGTGTGAATCTGTCAGGATTTTGTTCTGCCATCCAAAGTTAACAGTGATGACCTTTGGGTGGTAACTGCCTGGCTTTGGTTGATCAAAACAAACGAGGCAGGTGTCAAAGAGAGCGATGAAGGAGCTGATAACACATCCATGCTGATAATGCTGGTGTCCCAATACCCAGAAGTGTACAAAACGGCGCTAGCTGGTTATAAAATGCCAGATTTTGTGATCTGCCATTTAAACTGAGAGAACGACAGGTAACAGCCACTTAAAAAACGTTTTGCTTTCTTAGGGAACACTCCTTCAGGTATGCAGTTGTCAGGTCACGTGATGCTTCACTAAGTTCACCTGCTGTCGTTTGGTGCTGACCAGCCAGTGTGCAGTGGATTTTAGAGTGTATTTTCAAGAAAACAGCTGCGTGCTGTGGCTCAAAAACTATGACAGCGCTGGGAGTGAACCAAAATAGTAAAGATACAGCTGAACAGCTAAACAATGAGTTGAAAGTCACCACACAGCTCTGTAAACGCTGCAGATTGAGGTGATAATTCTCTGTTGATTCATCACTACAAGCAACCCCTTTCCCACTGTCCCCTTACCTTTGCATTGTCATTTGATACATTAGAAATATCATTTACAACTGTTCTAGCAATCCATACATAAGACATAAGAGGTTTTATTGTCATTGTACAACTGTTAACAGCATACAACGAAATTGCGGACAAGTCTAAAGATATAGAAATATAGATGTGTATGTGTGATGTATATGTATGTGTGGTTTAGGAATTTAGATGTTTTTGGAGTTATCTAATGACTGCTTAATATTGTTGTCATCATATTTCAGTATTGTTAATGTTTTACATGGATACACTATTGGCAAAGGTAATGTTTCTAGTTTTTTAATGTCATATGCATAACAATTACAGTGAAGCAGTCACTGGCAATGAAAGCCATGTTCTCAGGTTCCCTCCAACATTGCTTGTGCAATGTCATTTGAAAAGTTTATTTGGCATAATGATTAATTATGCTTGTGTATCACTGCTCTTATTGGTTGAGGTGCAGTGTCACTAATCAAAACCTTTTTTAATTGCCCTTAGCAATGTGAGAAAGAGCAAAACTTCAATACATTTCCTGCATTTTCTCATATTGGTATCTTCTCTCAGCAGCTATTGATTTGTCATCGTCATCGACCCCAATCTTCACAAAGACCTTTGGGACTTCATCAGAACAATGTGTGAAACACAAAAATAAGTTGTCTGATTTCAGTTTGGCTGGAGAGACTAAAAGGCGCCCAAATGACCCAATATTTTTATCTGACTGTGACCAGGCTGCAGTCACCGCACCCACCACTGCATTAATCATCACATTTCTCCCGTCAATATAAATGCAAATCATACAATCTGGTAAGGCTGTGTGGATTATGATTTAGCGGTAGTCTTCCTGTGCAAAATGATGCTGTGAAAGGTCACTGGCTCATTAAGTTCGGGCGATTGCCGAGACTGGAAAAGTGAGCATAAGGGGATGAGCTGACTCGTTTATACACTGTAAAGAGCAACAATACGGCCCTTTTAAAATGTTCAGAACTGGAATGGGTAGCAGCTGTATGATGTGTCAAATCACTTACAGTGAGGTCATTTGATTCAATGTTTATATACACTGGGTATGTAGTTGATTGACCATTTAGTTTTATCTTTTGAACTTTTAGATTTTATTTCTTCCATTAACATATCATGCTTTGTTACCTTGCTATCAAGAAAGTCATGAGGAGAAAAATGTTGGGGAAGCTGTTTACAGCACAACAAGGTTTGTGTGCATAACTAAAAGCACATGAATTAACAACTATGTGAAAATATCCACTGCACATTTTCAGGGGTCCCGTTGCCCAGATTACATATTACAAATTAATATTTTACAACATGACTAGGCTGTTGATAAGTCTTTTTCAAAATGTGTTTTCCATTTTATTTTCATTCTATAATTCTGCACTCTATTGGTCACTTGCACTCATGAACTTACAACATTTGGTCGGGATAGACCATCATTTGTAACTGAATAAAGTTATTCTAGGTGATTGTGGTACTTAGAGTTCCATAACAATTTAGAGAGGTTTTGATCAAAAGTATTTTTGTCACCTCTCTCACTCTATTCTTCTAAAATGATGAAGGGCTCTCAGAGGTCTAGCTGCTCTATAGTTTGAATCCTATTCCCAGAAAAGAACATTGATATTGAATGGTTTTGCAAAGCATCAAATTTACATCTTTCAGCAATATGCAGCTGAATCGGATAATGATGATCCATTACCCAATAGATCTGAAACCCTGTTCAACCAATTATCTAATGGCAATTGCACACATACTTTATTGATCCCCGGGGGTAAATTTTTGTCCCTCAGATGCCTCAACAAATATTAGATGGATTTCCATCTAATTTTGTACAGATATTCATCCCCAAAGGCTGGAACCTGTGAATGACTATGGTTCCGCTAGCAAGTTTTTCACTTATACTTAAATATTTCATCTAATGGATGGATCGGCACAACATTTTGTACAGATATTCATGGTTCCCAGATGATGTACCCTAATTACTTTGGTAAGCCTCTGACATTTCCTCTAGTGCAACCAAGTGATTGACATTCCTGGTTTTCAAGGTAATGTCTCAACAGCAATTGGAGAGACTGCCATGAAATGCCATGAGTAAGTCTGTTGGACAATACTTTGGTCCAGAGGAAGATACTTGTGAATATTCGTGGTAGACAGAGGATGATTCCATATGACTTTTGGGAACTTTCCTCTAGTGCCACCATCAGGTGAAACATTAAGTCAAATAACGCTTTGTTCCATGACACTGTATTTCAAAATGTAATTGCCAGATTTTTATGAAATTGCTTCCTTTGTTTATAATTCTTGTCGCCAGAGAATGAATCTTTGACACACCTTGAGCTTCCTCTGACACCATGCCCAGATCAAAATGTCAAGTTTGCACACAGATCATGATGCATTTTAGACTGTAAGATATTAAAAATTGATTCACCAAGAGCTTTCATGCTCCCCTGAGGATGCTCCCCTTTTCTTTTTAACCCTAGAACACTAACCTAACAGTTAGTAACACCATCACTAACATCTGGTATATTTTACCCGATATAAAACACTCGATAAAAAAATACATCTCATCAAAATATATTAAAGTACAACAATACATGGCAAATTGAAGTACTCTTCTTTTATTTTGCCCTATACAGCGTCTCATAAAACAAAAAAAGGTATCATGGGGGGACCCTTTAAAAGGCTCTAAAATTAGTGAAAAATTAGGGAATCGTTAACGAACTGAAAAAAGAAAAAAGACACACAATGAAACAATGAAAATCACCCAACGTTAGTGTTCTAGGGTTAAAGTCCCTGAGACCCCTCCACTCCCTCCTGCATACATATCCACAGGCATGGACATACACGCACAGAATCACGCACGCACACACACACACACACACACAAATGGGCACCTCTGTTCCGGACTTAATCTAGTGGTGGCTAAACTGCAGTCTCAATCAAACAGTCCATCTAAATTGCGAACCTTTCTCCACTCCAGTGATAATTACCCCCATTATTCTATTGATGAAGTGGCACCTGAAAAATCCCTTTAATGTTTTACCCTCTTTGTATTTTGCAGCAGCAATGCGCCTCCTGTGCTGCATAAAGCAAAAAGTTCTTTTTAAAAAAAGGTCATAATTACTGTGTGGGCACTGGTTCAACCTCCAGAAAAACCAAATGTCCACCTGTGTTAATCTGGAAAGGAACACTAAACTACACCTGCTGCTTCTCTGTGTTTTTTAAATTTAAGTGATACGAAGTCCTCTTTGCCTATTTATTGACTTTGTACTTTCTGTCAATGTAAAACACAGAAAGAAATATGAAGTAATTCCTCAAATATTAGAGAACTGTAAGTCTTCATTTATGCCAGCCCCTCCTTCACTGCCCTTCCCCACAGAGGTTTCAGTGGCACGGCAGCCGTCCTCATTTGTTTTGCAAACTAATTCAGGGCTATCAGCAGCCAGGCCGATTAATTAGGCAATCGGTCGGGAGCTGAGGGAGTTTGTCACAGTGAGGTCACTGCATGAGGTGTCCATTATTCTCATCTCCCACTGATGTGTGTATAAACCTCTTACTGGCAGCCTATATCAGTGAAAACAATACTGACCCACAGCAGACATGTCTAGCGATTTTGCTTTAAAAGTGAAATAGCTGTTCATTTTCTGTCTATATCATTGTTCAAATGGGTCTGTATCACAGTACTGGCACTTCTACATTTTACTCTTTAGTGTATTATTACTTTTTCTTATGCACTGGCCCTTCTCACAAGCTACTGGTACTCTTTACTGCCCACTCCATATCAGGTTTCCTGGGTAATTCATAACGGCCTAAAAACAAACTGCATTACCGAGGGGGCACTGGGAGGTCTATGTAAGTAGCTAAACTAAGAAACGATAAATTAACCTGATGGCTAGCAGCGAAGAGCCTACTAATGTCAGGAAAGCATCTGTACGCCACTGCTACCGCAGCCAACTGGAATGTCAACTACAACAACGCAGGTCAAGAAAAAACAATTATGGTAAATGGACTGTACTTGAATGGCGCTTTTCTAATCCTTTCAACCATTCAAAGCACTTTAAAATCACATTCACCCGTTCACACAGGAGGAGGAAAATTATTCATTAACACACATTTTGGGGGGGGTCATTGTCTTACCCGAAGACACTTCCATATGTGGACTGGAGGAGATGTGGATCAATACACCAATCATCTTCTGTCTATCCAGTCATGCAAAGCATTCAAATTAGGTCACAAATTTTGATAGCTGTGATATTTTGTGTGTACTGAAATCAGATTCTGCAACACGAGAGGATCAACCATTGGAAAAAAACACAGAATATTGTCAGATAAGGTGTTTGTGCTCTACAGACAGGCCTACACACTGAAGTTTGACTCATCACAACATTTAACATATCAAACTAATGAGGTCACAATAGTTTGGTCAAGAACAATAAAAATGTGAGATCCTCTGTAAATACTAACATGTCATCATCTGAATATGCCTTTCAAGCTGACAGCCAGTTCTGATGTCCCTGATGGCTTTATTGGAAATCTGTAGTTCACAGGAGAATGTGTGACCAAAGTCAGAAATGCTATTAAGCCATCATATTTGAATTTCAATCCACTTCTTTTATGTTGAATCTACATTCTCTTCGTGATTAACATTTAAATATCCATTATTACAAGCTGCAATGCTAACCAAAAAAAGTGATTAATAATGATTCATTAGAACTACAACAAGTTGTGCAATTCCTTTGATTATTTTTTATCGATTGACAGACATAACCTTAGTGTGTTATATTCAATCAATGCAAGCATTAGCATAGTGTAGACACTACACAGCTGGTTCTATCTCCTGCCAGCACCCAACCAATCCAAAGCCTATCCATCCATTTCTCACTGAACCTGCATCACCCCATTTTGGCGCATACTTTGCTTTTTAATCAACATCCGTAGCTAGCCAACATAACATAACTTAACAGTGCAACTTAGCATCAAATGAGGTCAAGTGAAATGTGTATATAACTATTAAAAAATGTTAACTTAATGATGGAGTCTTTCACTGTTTGATAATAAGTTAGTGAAACAAATGCGCACTCCAGGAAACCTGGAGACGGTTGATGTCCTATATCCCGATAAGGTTTAGGTCATGTTTTCATGTTGGAGGCAGAATGAAAGATTGGAGGCAACAATACACAATGAAGTGAAAGAGACAAGTGTGTGTATTAACAATGTCCACTATGAATTAACATCCAAATGTGATTAGAAATAATTGGAAAAAAGGCAGCTTTTAAAGGTTTCTTCAGTATCAAAGCAATCCACTGATGGGAGTCTTTGCTTCAATGATTAAATAACAATATTTAATCATGTGCTTAATCTGTTACATTGCCATAATATCCCTAAAATATATACTTAATAGTGACTCAGTCATTAGGGGTTAATACTATAGAGACAAATAAAGTGTTTTTAAACTCCTATGATTTCACTGGTTTTAAAATCACCAGTCTTTTTATAAATTAATATACTGCTCTCTTCTGGCTTATAATAGGAACTACAGCCAACTACAGCCATTACTAGATGAACTTGGTAATAAAAACATAACATAATTTAGCTCAAGATTTTGAGCTTTAAATCAACCCTCCAGCACAAAAACATGAAGCTTTAACCACCACACCACAGGGTCAGCTGTGTTTTTGACCAGCCAAACTGGTAGACTGGTGAATCTCTTGCAATTGTTAAGTGACTACTTTGTCAGACACTGAAATCAAACTGCAAAAACCAAAAGAAAACTTGAAATCATGATATATTCGAATAAATACTCGAAAACATGAAACATGAACAAAAGCAAACAAACAAATGCTCAATTGTTTTATCTTCATTTTGTGCATTCGTACAAACTAAGCAAGATAAGTCACGGTTCAAGATAACATTAGTAGGTGAATTCATAGACACCAGTGCAGTTGTACATTTAACAATATACATTAACAGATTTCTAGAAAACAATTTTGTTTGATGAACAATGTTTTATATCACTTATCAGGCAATAATCCAAAACATGTGCTTGCTCCTCCTTCTCTAATGTCATGAGTTGCTGCTTTTCTCTGTTTTACATTATATAATTGTCAGTACTTTCTATCTTGGTTTTGGAGTGTTGAAAATGTGACCTTAAAGAAGCTCATGGCTATTTTTCACAATTTTCGACATTTTAGAGACCAAATATTGGTAGATAATTATGATAATCGTTATTTTCAGCTCTATACATAACCTCATTAAACTGTTAAGCTGGTGAATCTAAGCAACAGTCTATGATCAGGACGTATGTGGTATTTCACAACGATAGCTGCCTGTACTGATTACATTGTGCAAGCATTTCACTGGTTTGGGCAAGTTCTCAGAGGCAAAGGTGCTCTTTTGGTCTAATTGTGATTCACGTGCCCTGGAATGAGCAGGCATTAACAGAATATACATATGGCCCGTGACACTTTGTTCCTTGGTTATTTTGGAGCATACCTCACACTCAGTATATCTTACGTGGTGTTCCTCAAGGCTCAGTCAGTGGTGCTCTGTTTTTTTCTCGATTTCTAACATGCATGCATCAACAAACTGTTTAAGTAATGTAACGTTACTAGATTACTAAATGTGATGTAATAACAGAATTTCAATTTCAATTTTAATCCCTTATCCTACTAAGTAATGTGATTAAAAAGTAATCACATTACTGCAACGTGTTACTAAGTTATGCGCTACTGTCAAACAATGAATACGCACATAATATATAACTCTATGTAGGGTACACATTAGTCAAACTGCTGGACAAGCGGCTGCCTGGAAGCTAATCAATCCTGGAATTATATGTAACTCATCATTTCTTTTCTTATCTCCATATCCAGACTGCTGCAACTCCCTCTTTTGGGGTTTTGGCCGTATTTCGGTTTGATATTGACGCTCTAAAAAAAAGCAACCGAAACACCCATTCTAGGAAGTCTCCATTGCATAGTTGTTCAATTTATGCTCATTCAGAACTAGTTTGTGTAGTAAGAAGCCTGGCAGGGGATGTAATACTGTTTAAAACTGAGATAGATAGATAGATAGATAGATAGATAGATAGATAGATAGATAGATAGATAGATAGATAGATAGATAGATAGATAGATAGATAGATAGATAGATAGATAGATAGATAGATAGATAGATAGATAGATAGAAATACTTTATTGATTAAATAAGCAAAATAAAAATTTACAAAATGTTGCAGGTAAAAAAAATAAATACAAAGTGTAATATACACTATAAACGTATGTGCAAACCAAATGTAATGTGCAGAGTAAAACCAAAGTGCAAGTTAAATAAAAATTGTAGTCCAAGTTTTAAAGTCCAGTAGTAACATATTCATGTTAAATGGCAGAGGGTGCTGAGAGCTCTCTGCCAGCCAGAGGTGAGTTGTTAAACAGGGTTATGGCTGTTGGCAGAAATATAGAGGTGACAATCTCCTTGAAGAATGAAAAGTGAAAACTGTCCAAAGCCTGGGTCCTCGGTGTGGTGGTATTCTGAAGGTCCTCAACAACCAACAATACTCATCTCAGCATGAGCCCAAATTCCAGTCTAGGACGGTTCTAGACTGTTCTTTTAAAACCAGGCCTTTTGTATTGTGTAATGACCAACCGTACAAGCTAAAGATCAGTCATTTGAAGACAAACAGCAAATAATGTCCAAATCTGTATTGATTGACAAGACAGTGAGACTAAATCCCATTGGCCATTAGGGACATTTTCTGATCAGGTGCTGCAAGGCAGGAATATTCCCTCTGGTGCTAATGCTGACACTTTTTGCTTCTATTGATGGACAAGTGTATTGGAAAAGCAAAGCAGAGTTTTGTGTTTGTCAATAAAAATGTTCTGAGGCCCTGAGGCTCTGAGGATTCAAACGACATTTGTGTAAGTTTTGTAGTTTCACTTTTAGTTAAACTTTCTGCTCCCTGGCAAAAAAAAGGCATCCTTAATGCTAGTGCAACATGATAAGATCAGTTGTCCATCACTAGGGTTCAGCCCCAGGCCCTTATAATCAGTCACTGACAGAACCAATCAGCCAAACACACTGCTACCCACAGGGAGCAGACACCACAGACCTGCATCCAGCACAAGTCTACAATTTGGGGAAATATACCAGTACACAATGATGAGGGTCAGCACACAAACTCTGTTAGCATGTAAGTAAACTCTGCACCTTGCATTTGAAGATTCATATTTGCAAATATTTGCAGTTGGTGCTAAACTTTAACCTTTGTTTTTAATTATCTGCCAGCTGAAGAGAAGTTGTGTGTTTTGGAAAATAGATTAGGTTTCAGATTCATGCATTCACATCACCCAGTATTATTTAATGACACTGTGACTTAATTTAAAGAAAATGTCAATTCTGGGGGACGACATCTGAAAATACAATAACACATGGCAATCTGCGTGACCCAAGTTACAATGTCATTTGTAGCACAGCAAATCACAGTTGAAGTATCAAAATACTATTACTTTACAGAACATTAGTTCAAGGACATGCTGAAAACACAAGGTTAAATACTTTGATATTTGATTTAATTCTATACCTTGTGGCCACATGTAAAAAAACATAAATGAATCAAAATATTTTAAATTAATATTGGATAGTATTAAGTAATAACAATAATGATGTATGGACAGATTAAGTGATTCCAGTTGTTTATAATGTGGACTGATTCGTTTCAGGATTACTAATTTAAGTTTTGCTATCAGTTTTAAATAACACCGGCTGAGTGCTTCAGAGACAGATTAAACAGTGAGATTTAAGGTTTACTACTGGTTTGAATAAATGATTCAAAAGAGAAAAGACTTAGTACAGGATTTAAAAGATGCAACTTGTAGGTGCCATTTCTATGCATTGAGTTGTTGATATTGTGGGCAACATGGGATACACATTCCCAGTCCTTATTTCACAAAATTACAAAGAGTAGTTCCCAAAAAAAGGGTCTAAAGCACATACAGTGGGGCAAAAAAGTATTTAGTCAGCCACCAATTGTGCAAGTTCTGCCACTTAAAAAGATGAGAGAGGCCTGTAATTTCAACTATGAGAGACAAAATGAGAAAAAAAAAAATCCAGAAAATCACATTGTCTGATTTTTAAAGAATGTATTTGCAATTTATGGTGGAAAATAAGTATTTGGTCAATAACAAAAGTTCATCTCAATACTTTGTTATATACGCTTTGTTGGCAATGACAGAGGTCAAACGTTTTCTGTAAGTCATAAGGTTTTCACACACTGTTGCTGGTATTTTGGCCCATTCCATCATTCCGCCACTCCTTCGTTGCCCGGGCGGTGTGTTTGGGATCATTGTCATGCTGAAAGACCCAGCCGCGTTTCATCTTCAATGCCCTTGCTGATGACATGAAATCTCACGATACATGGCCCCATTCATTCTTTCCTTTACACGGATCAGTCGTCCTGGTCCCTTTGCAGAAAAACAGCCCCAAAGCATGATGTTTCCACCCTCATGCTTCACAGTAGGTATGGTGTTCTTTGGATGCAACTCAGCATTCTTTCTCCTCCAAACACAAGTTGAGTTTTTACCAAAAAGTTCTATTTTGGTTTCATCTGACCATATGACATTCTCCCAATCCTCTTCTGGATCATCCAAATGCTCTCTAGCAAACTTCAGACAGGCCTGGACATGTACTGGCTTAAGCAGGGGGACACGTCTGGCACTGCAGGATTTGAGTCCCTGGCGGCGTAGTGTGTTACTGATGGTAGCCTTTGTTACTTTGGTCCCAGCTCTCTGCAGGTCATTCACTAGGTCCCCCCATGTGGTTCTGGGATTTTTGCTCACCGTTCTTGTGATCATTTTGACCCCACGGGGTGAGATCTTGCGTGGAGCCCCAGATCGAGGGAGATTATCAGTGGTCTTGTATGTCTTCCATTTTCTAATAATTGCTCCCACAGTTGATTTCTTCACACCAAGCTGCTTACCTATTGCAGATTCAGTCTTCCCAGCCTGGTGCAGGTCTACAATTTTGTTTCTGGTGTCCTTTGACAGCTCTTTGGTCTTGGCCATAGTGGAGTTTGGAGTGTGACTGTTTAAGGTTGTGGACAGGTGTCTTTTATACTGATAACCAGTTCAAACAAGTGCCATTAATACAGGTAACGAGTGGAGGACAGATTTTTTATTTTACCAAGGAATTTACCAATTAATTCCTTAAAAATCCTACAATGTGATTTCCTGGATTCTTTCCCCCCATTCTGTCTCTCATAGTTGAAGTGTACCTATGATGAAAATTACAGGCCTCTCTCATTTGTTTAAGTGGGAGAACTTGCACAATTGGTGGCTGACTAAATACTTTTTTGCCCCACTGTATCACAAGAAAGAGCTCAATGAGATACAATAATAATGTAACAATAAAAACAGGTAAAGATAATGAGATTCTACATACATAAACTAGGCTCTGTGATAAATTTAAAGTACAAAAACAAAATACATCTAACCTTTGTGATATATCATTGCATTAATGTAATGGTGAAATATCTCTTTAATACTTTGGTTGGTTTGCTTTATTTGAACGATTTGAGTCACACTTTTTATTTATAATATTTACACATTTATACATAACATACGTTACTGCTACTTAATGTGAATTCAATATCAAAATTAAACTGTTTGTTTTTTTTGTTTAATTTAATCGATTGCAATCCATTTTTAATCAATTTAATCAGTTTTTAATCTATTTTTAATTTAATCAATGGGCTTTTCTTATTTTTACACTTTCATGTACACATGTATGTACATGGTGTAATATACTATTTCAGTAATATGAAGAAATAAAGCCAGCCTTGATATGCTAAATTTGTATTTACATTTGAACAAACTTAATACTTTAAAAATCCGCTTTTGGTTTTAGATTTTAAAATCTAACATCTAATACAGATTACATATATACATTTGTGTACATAGGATGGGTATGTCTTTTAATTTGATTAGACTGATTAATGTAAAATTCATGTCACGCATTTTTCATTTGCCGGTCATCTTATCTTAAGCCTGCAATTGCAAATTTCCTTCCCATCACCAATAAACAGACACACACCCTCCTCCATCTGAAAGAACAGACGCACACACACCCTTCTTCTTCGCAGTGTTTTCCCACTTTGTCACAATGTGGCCTGAAGTTACTTCAACCTTCAGCTTGTAATCAAATATGGATCTGCTGTTTAATAAAACAATATATCAGAATCTACAGCCACACTAGCAACTCTGTAAGATCGTATTTAAGCACAACAGGGCTTTGAGCTAAATGCAAACATTTGCTAACATTTTCCCAATGACAACGCTCACATGCTGAATATTTTCAATATTTGCTACATTGCTCAAAACACAAAGGCTAAACTGAAGTTGATGGGGATGTCATTAGTTTTGTAGGTATGTAGGGGAACACCAAAGTCATTAGAAGTAATCCTGATGTGGACATGAATGTGTGTACAAAATGCCACGACAATCCATTCTGTAGTTCCTGAGACATTTGACTGACTGTGGCAAACATGTCACAGTCAGGGAATCACAAATAGGATAAATCATCCAGGAGCTATGATTGCAAAAGTTGATGGCAATCGATTCCAAAAGTTGTTGAAATATTTCTCTTTGGATTAATGTTAGGCAGTTGCCCCAATCAATGCATCTGAACTGTTGGCTTTTTTTTTTTTTAAATGTCATTTACTTTCTGTGTATTAACTGTAATAAGATACAGTAATTGTCACAAATACAATTCTTGTTGCAAAGAAATGCTGTTAATGTGTACAGTCACCCATGAACCGCTAAAACTATTGTTAAACTTAGCTAACTGCCTAGTTGGCTTGTTGCTCTTGAGCTCAGTTATTTAATCTGTCAAAGATATATTTCCTATGTTGTAATAAAAAGTAATCCCTTGATTTAACAGGGCTGCTGTTGTGCTGCGACCCACCAGGACATACTGCAGATGCAACTGCCCCATCATCATCAACATTAGCACCATCATCGTTCTTGAGTTCAACACACAAGTCTCCGTCTCCCACATTAAAAACTGCTTGTTCAAGTAAAAAAACCCTTGTTATCAAACATATTCAACTTGCATCTTTAACCACTTTGCTAGAAGGTGGAGTGAATTATCTTGGGTGAAATTTGTTAATCTCAATTTTAAATACAGTCAGATTAACTGTTCAAGTCTAGAAACAGATACACACCAGACAGATACGTACCGGACCAGTTAAGTGAACAACTATATGACTTGTGGCTGATGAACCTCATCATCACACTTGCCTTTCTATGATGCATGAGTAATGAAATTCTCTTAACTTTAATTGAATGACTGCTGTTCTGCTGTACCCCAAAAGGAAGGACTGCAGCTCCCATCACTCCACCATCTTCATCATCAATACCATCATCATCCTCAAGTGAACAACAAAACACTCTTCCTGTCACAACTGTAGATCCATTGACAACGAATAAGAAGGAGGAAGCTTCAGGAGCAACTCTGGCCACAACTGTCCAGTCCTCATCTAGCCAACCTGCCCTGTCACACACTGATGGGAACAATACTAATCCAGGTCAGTCCATCAATGATGCTGATGCCAACTCTACACTTTATACTCAATCCACCAACCCAGTGACAGCCAAAGAAACCAGCATCTTCTCCCCCATCCCCACATCCCCATCTACCACAGGACAGCCCATGGGCTCTACCTCAGGCCAGGACGCTACTTCTGTGACTCAGACCACACCAGCCACCATCACAAGCACCACAGCTAACAGCCGAACTAACCGTGGCATCACTTCAAAAGAAGAAATCAACCCTGTTAGACAGGAATCCTCAGGTAGGTGGTCAAAAGCACAAAGCCTGGTCACATTTACTCTGTTGTTGAGATACAAGGATGGTCCAGCTCATTCAGCTTTAATCTGTAACCACGTCGCTACAGCATGCACATAATTATATGAGCTTACATACATCGAGCTTGTAGGAGCAGATGACGTATAAAAGCTCTGTTTTTATCAAAACGTTCAAGTCTAGAAACAGATACACACCAGACAGATACGTACCGGACCAGTTAAGTGAACAACTATATGACTTGTCCACTCTCAGAATTCTTTAACACTTACTACAACTTAGCATTTTGGTATCAATTAGAGATTTTTTTTCTGCCATTACTTGGCCCTTTTCTAACTTTTGATGTATTCACATTCAAATTGATTTTGGTTTAGAAGAAATTTGATGTTTCTCACGTCATAGCATCAGTGTTTCAAAATGATCTCTGACATGTCTGTGGCATTTACGTACCATAAAGTCTTATTACTTATTAGTCAATATATATATCAATACCAACATATCTCCAATAACCTAATGTAAGCTGATGTATCAGTCAGGCTCTAGTAGAAAAGTGGGACATGGTACAGTCCATTAGTGGCTGATGAACCTCATCGTCACACTTGCCTTTCTATGATGCATGAGTAATGAAATTCTCTTAACTTTAATTGAATGACTGCTGTTCTGCTGTACCCCAAAAGGAAGGACTGCAGCTCCCATCACTCCACCATCTTCATCATCAATACCATCATCATCCTCAAGTGAACAACAAAACACTCTTCCTGTCACAACTGTAGATCCATTGTCAACGAATAAGAAGGAGGAAGCTTCAGGAGCAACTCTGGCCACAACTGTCCAGTCCTCATCTAGCCAACCTGCCCTGTCACACACTGATGGGAACAATACTAATCCAGGTCAGTCCATCAATGATGCTGATGCCAACTCTACACTTTATACTCAATCCACCAACCCAGTGACAGCCAAAGAAACCAGCATCTTCTCCCCCATCCCCACATCCCCATCTACCACAGGACAGCCCATGGGCTCTACCTCAGGCCAGGACGCTACTTCTGTGACTCAGACCACACCAGCCACCATCACAAGCACCACAGCTAACAGCCGAACTAACCGTGGCATCACTTCAAAAGAAGAAATCAGCCCTGTTAGACAGGAATCCTCAGGTAGGTGGTCAAAAGCACAAAGCCTGGTCACATTTACTCTGTTGTTGAGATACAAGGATGGTCCAGCTCATTCAGTTTTAATCTGTAACCACGTCGCTACAGCATGCACATAATTATATGAGCTCACATACATCGAGCTTGTAGGAGCAGATGACGTATAAAAGCTCTGTTTTTATCAAACCGTTCAAGTCTAGAAACAGATACACACCAGACAGATACGTACCGGACCAGTTAAGTGAACAACTATATGACTTGTCCACTCTCAGAATTCTTTAACACTTACTACAACTTAGCATTTTGGTATCAATTAGAGATTTTTTTTCTGCCATTACTTGGCCCTTTTCTAACTTTTGATGTATTCACATTCAAATTGATTTTGGTTTAGAAGAAATTTGATGTTTCTCACGTCATAGCATCAGTGTTTCAAAATGATCTCTGACATGTCTGGGGCATTTACGTACCATAAAGTCTTATTACTTATTAGTCAATATATATATCAATACCAACATATCTCCAATAACCTAATGTAAGCTGATGTATCAGTCAGGCTCTAGTAGAAAAGTGGGACATGGTACAGTCCATTAGTGGCTGATGAACCTCATCGTCACACTTGCCTTTCTATGATGCATGAGTAATGAAATTCTCTTAACTTTAATTGAATGACTGCTGTTCTGCTGTACCCCAAAAGGAAGGACTGCAGCTCCCATCACTCCACCATCTTCATCATCAATACCATCATCATCCTCAAGTGAACAACAAAACACTCTTCCTGTCACAACTGTAGATCCATTGACAACGAATAAGAAGGAGGAAGCTTCAGGAGCAACTCTGGCCACAACTGTCCAGTCCTCATCTAGCCAACCTGCCCTGTCACACACTGATGGGAACAATACTAATCCAGGTCAGTCCATCAATGATGCTGATGCCAACTCTACACTTTATACTCAATCCACCAACCCAGTGACAGCCAAAGAAACCAGCATCTTCTCCCCCATCCCCATCTACCACAGGACAGCCCATGGGCTCTACCTCAGGCCAGGACGCTACTTCTGTGACTCAGACCACACCAGCCACCATCACAAGCACCACAGCTAACAGCCGAACTAACCGTGGCATCACTTCAAAAGAAGAAATCAACCCTGTTAGACAGGAATCCTCAGGTAGGTGGTCAAAAGCACAAAGCCTGGTCACATTTACTCTGTTGTTGAGATACAAGGATGGTCCAGCTCATTCAGCTTTAATCTGTAACCACGTCGCTACAGCATGCACATAATTATATGAGCTCACATACATCGAGCTTGTAGGAGCAGATGACGTATAAAAGCTCTGTTTTTATCAAAACGTTCAAGTCTAGAAACAGATACACACCAGACAGATACGTACCGGACCAGTTAAGTGAACAACTATATGACTTGTCCACTCTCAGAATTCTTTAACACTTACTACAACTTAGCATTTTGGTATCAATTAGAGATTTTTTTTCTGCCATTACTTGGCCCTTTTCTAACTTTTGATGTATTCACATTCAAATTGATTTTGGTTTAGAAGAAATTTGATGTTTCTCACGTCATAGCATCAGTGTTTCAAAATGATCTCTGACATGTCTGTGGCATTTACGTACCATAAAGTCTTATTACTTATTAGTCAATATATATATCAATACCAACATATCTCCAATAACCTAATGTAAGCTGATGTATCAGTCAGGCTCTAGTAGAAAAGTGGGACATGGTACAGTCCATTAATGGCTGATGAACCTCATCGTCACACTTGCCTTTCTATGATGCATGAGTAATGAAATTCTCTTAACTTTAATTGAATGACTGCTGTTCTGCTGTACCCCAAAAGGAAGGACTGCAGCTCCCATCACTCCACCATCTTCATCATCAATACCATCATCATCCTCAAGTGAACAACAAAACACTCTTCCTGTCACAACTGTAGATCCATTGTCAACGAATAAGAAGGAGGAAGCTTCAGGAGCAACTCTGGCCACAACTGTCCAGTCCTCATCTAGCCAACCTGCCCTGTCACACACTGATGGGAACAATACTAATCCAGGTCAGTCCATCAATGATGCTGATGCCAACTCTACACTTTATACTCAATCCACCAACCCAGTGACAGCCAAAGAAACCAGCATCTTCTCCCCCATCCCCACATCCCCATCTACCACAGGACAGCCCATGGGCTCTACCTCAGGCCAGGACGCTACTTCTGTGACTCAGACCACACCAGCCACCATCACAAGCACCACAGCTAACAGCCGAACTAACCGTGGCATCACTTCAAAAGAAGAAATCAGCCCTGTTAGACAGGAATCCTCAGGTAGGTGGTCAAAAGCACAAAGCCTGGTCACATTTACTCTGTTGTTGAGATACAAGGATGGTCCAGCTCATTCAGCTTTAATCTGTAACCACGTCGCTACAGCATGCACATAATTATATGAGCTCACATACATCGAGCTTGTAGGAGCAGATGACGTATAAAAGCTCTGTTTTTATCAAACCGTTCAAGTCTAGAAACAGATACACACCAGACAGATACGTACCGGACCAGTTAAGTGAACAACTATATGACTTGTCCACTCTCAGAATTCTTTAACACTTACTACAACTTAGCATTTTGGTATCAATTAGAGATTTTTTTTCTGCCATTACTTGGCCCTTTTCTAACTTTTGATGTATTCACATTCAAATTGATTTTGGTTTAGAAGAAATTTGATGTTTCTCACGTCATAGCATCAGTGTTTCAAAATGATCTCTGACATGTCTGTGGCATTTACGTACCATAAAGTCTTATTACTTATTAGTCAATATATATATCAATACCAACATATCTCCAATAACCTAATGTAAGCTGATGTATCAGTCAGGCTCTAGTAGAAAAGTGGGACATGGTACAGTCCATTAGTGGCTGATGAACCTCATCGTCACACTTGCCTTTCTATGATGCATGAGTAATGAAATTCTCTTAACTTTAATTGAATGACTGCTGTTCTGCTGTACCCCAAAAGGAAGGACTGCAGCTCCCATCACTCCACCATCTTCATCATCAATACCATCATCATCCTCAAGTGAACAACAAAACACTCTTCCTGTCACAACTGTAGATCCATTGTCAACGAATAAGAAGGAGGAAGCTTCAGGAGCAACTCTGGCCACAACTGTCCAGTCCTCATCTAGCCAACCTGCCCTGTCACACACTGATGGGAACAATACTAATCCAGGTCAGTCCATCAATGATGCTGATGCCAACTCTACACTTTATACTCAATCCACCAACCCAGTGACAGCCAAAGAAACCAGCATCTTCTCCCCCATCCCCACATCCCCATCTACCACAGGACAGCCCATGGGCTCTACCTCAGGCCAGGACGCTACTTCTGTGACTCAGACCACACCAGCCACCATCACAAGCACCACAGCTAACAGCCGAACTAACCGTGGCATCACTTCAAAAGAAGAAATCAGCCCTGTTAGACAGGAATCCTCAGGTAGGTGGTCAAAAGCACAAAGCCTGGTCACATTTACTCTGTTGTTGAGATACAAGGATGGTCCAGCTCATTCAGCTTTAATCTGTAACCACGTCGCTACAGCATGCACATAATTATATGAGCTCACATACATCGAGCTTGTAGGAGCAGATGACGTATAAAAGCTCTGTTTTTATCAAACCGTTCAAGTCTAGAAACAGATACACACCAGACAGATACGTACCGGACCAGTTAAGTGAACAACTATATGACTTGTCCACTCTCAGAATTCTTTAACACTTACTACAACTTAGCATTTTGGTATCAATTAGAGATTTTTTTTCTGCCATTACTTGGCCCTTTTCTAACTTTTGATGTATTCACATTCAAATTGATTTTGGTTTAGAAGAAATTTGATGTTTCTCACGTCATAGCATCAGTGTTTCAAAATGATCTCTGACATGTCTGTGGCATTTACGTACCATAAAGTCTTATTACTTATTAGTCAATATATATATCAATACCAACATATCTCCAATAACCTAATGTAAGCTGATGTATCAGTCAGGCTCTAGTAGAAAAGTGGGACATGGTACAGTCCATTAGTGGCTGATGAACCTCATCGTCACACTTGCCTTTCTATGATGCATGAGTAATGAAATTCTCTTAACTTTAATTGAATGACTGCTGTTCTGCTGTACCCCAAAAGGAAGGACTGCAGCTCCCATCACTCCACCATCTTCATCATCAATACCATCATCATCCTCAAGTGAACAACAAAACACTCTTCCTGTCACAACTGTAGATCCATTGACAACGAATAAGAAGGAGGAAGCTTCAGGAGCAACTCTGGCCACAACTGTCCAGTCCTCATCTAGCCAACCTGCCCTGTCACACACTGATGGGAACAATACTAATCCAGGTCAGTCCATCAATGATGCTGATGCCAACTCTACACTTTATACTCAATCCACCAACCCAGTGACAGCCAAAGAAACCAGCATCTTCTCCCCCATCCCCACATCCCCATCTACCACAGGACAGCCCATGGGCTCTACCTCAGGCCAGGACGCTACTTCTGTGACTCAGACCACACCAGCCACCATCACAAGCACCACAGCTAACAGCCGAACTAACCGTGGCATCACTTCAAAAGAAGAAATCAACCCTGTTAGACAGGAATCCTCAGGTAGGTGGTCAAAAGCACAAAGCCTGGTCACATTTACTCTGTTGTTGAGATACAAGGATGGTCCAGCTCATTCAGCTTTAATCTGTAACCACGTCGCTACAGCATGCACATAATTATATGAGCTCACATACATCGAGCTTGTAGGAGCAGATGACGTATAAAAGCTCTGTTTTTATCAAACCGTTCAAGTCTAGAAACAGATACACACCAGACAGATACGTACCGGACCAGTTAAGTGAACAACTATATGACTTGTCCACTCTCAGAATTCTTTAACACTTACTACAACTTAGCATTTTGGTATCAATTAGAGATTTTTTTTCTGCCATTACTTGGCCCTTTTCTAACTTTTGATGTATTCACATTCAAATTGATTTTGGTTTAGAAGAAATTTGATGTTTCTCACGTCATAGCATCAGTGTTTCAAAATGATCTCTGACATGTCTGTGGCATTTACGTACCATAAAGTCTTATTACTTATTAGTCAATATATATATCAATACCAACATATCTCCAATAACCTAATGTAAGCTGATGTATCAGTCAGGCTCTAGTAGAAAAGTGGGACATGGTACAGTCCATTAGTGGCTGATGAACCTCATCGTCACACTTGCCTTTCTATGATGCATGAGTAATGAAATTCTCTTAACTTTAATTGAATGACTGCTGTTCTGCTGTACCCCAAAAGGAAGGACTGCAGCTCCCATCACTCCACCATCTTCATCATCAATACCATCATCATCCTCAAGTGAACAACAAAACACTCTTCCTGTCACAACTGTAGATCCATTGTCAACGAATAAGAAGGAGGAAGCTTCAGGAGCAACTCTGGCCACAACTGTCCAGTCCTCATCTAGCCAACCTGCCCTGTCACACACTGATGGGAACAATACTAATCCAGGTCAGTCCATCAATGATGCTGATGCCAACTCTACACTTTATACTCAATCCACCAACCCAGTGACAGCCAAAGAAACCAGCATCTTCTCCCCCATCCCCACATCCCCATCTACCACAGGACAGCCCATGGGCTCTACCTCAGGCCAGGACGCTACTTCTGTGACTCAGACCACACCAGCCACCATCACAAGCACCACAGCTAACAGCCGAACTAACCGTGGCATCACTTCAAAAGAAGAAATCAGCCCTGTTAGACAGGAATCCTCAGGTAGGTGGTCAAAAGCACAAAGCCTGGTCACATTTACTCTGTTGTTGAGATACAAGGATGGTCCAGCTCATTCAGCTTTAATCTGTAACCACGTCGCTACAGCATGCACATAATTATATGAGCTCACATACATCGAGCTTGTAGGAGCAGATGACGTATAAAAGCTCTGTTTTTATCAAACCGTTCAAGTCTAGAAACAGATACACACCAGACAGATACGTACCGGACCAGTTAAGTGAACAACTATATGACTTGTCCACTCTCAGAATTCTTTAACACTTACTACAACTTAGCATTTTGGTATCAATTAGAGATTTTTTTTCTGCCATTACTTGGCCCTTTTCTAACTTTTGATGTATTCACATTCAAATTGATTTTGGTTTAGAAGAAATTTGATGTTTCTCACGTCATAGCATCAGTGTTTCAAAATGATCTCTGACATGTCTGTGGCATTTACGTACCATAAAGTCTTATTACTTATTAGTCAATATATATATCAATACCAACATATCTCCAATAACCTAATGTAAGCTGATGTATCAGTCAGGCTCTAGCAGAAAAGTGGGACATGGTACAGTCCATTAGTGGCTGATGAACCTCATCGTCACACTTGCCTTTCTATGATGCATGAGTAATGAAATTCTCTTAACTTTAATTGAATGACTGCTGTTCTGCTGTACCCCAAAAGGAAGGACTGCAGCTCCCATCACTCCACCATCTTCATCATCAATACCATCATCATCCTCAAGTGAACAACAAAACACTCTTCCTGTCACAACTGTAGATCCATTGTCAACGAATAAGAAGGAGGAAGCTTCAGGAGCAACTCTGGCCACAACTGTCCAGTCCTCATCTAGCCAACCTGCCCTGTCACACACTGATGGGAACAATACTAATCCAGGTCAGTCCATCAATGATGCTGATGCCAACTCTACACTTTATACTCAATCCACCAACCCAGTGACAGCCAAAAAAACCAGCATCTTCTCCCCCATCCCCACATCCCCATCTACCACAGGACAGCCCATGGGCTCTACCTCAGGCCAGGACGCTACTTCTGTGACTCAGACCACACCAGCCACCATCACAAGCACCACAGCTAACAGCCGAACTAACCGTGGCATCACTTCAAAAGAAGAAATCAGCCCTGTTAGACAGGAATCCTCAGGTAGGTGGTCAAAAGCACAAAGCCTGGTCACATTTACTCTGTTGTTGAGATACAAGGATGGTCCAGCTCATTCAGCTTTAATCTGTAACCACGTCGCTACAGCATGCACATAATTATATGAGCTCACATACATCGAGCTTGTAGGAGCAGATGACGTATAAAAGCTCTGTTTTTATCAAAACGTTCAAGTCTAGAAACAGATACACACCAGACAGATACGTACCGGACCAGTTAAGTGAACAACTATATGACTTGTCCACTCTCAGAATTCTTTAACACTTACTACAACTTAGCATTTTGGTATCAATTAGAGATTTTTTTTCTGCCATTACTTGGCCCTTTTCTAACTTTTGATGTATTCACATTCAAATTGATTTTGGTTTAGAAGAAATTTGATGTTTCTCACGTCATAGCATCAGTGTTTCAAAATGATCTCTGACATGTCTGTGGCATTTACGTACCATAAAGTCTTATTACTTATTAGTCAATATATATATCAATACCAACATATCTCCAATAACCTAATGTAAGCTGATGTATCAGTCAGGCTCTAGTAGAAAAGTGGGACATGGTACAGTCCATTAGTGGCTGATGAACCTCATCGTCACACTTGCCTTTCTATGATGCATGAGTAATGAAATTCTCTTAACTTTAATTGAATGACTGCTGTTCTGCTGTACCCCAAAAGGAAGGACTGCAGCTCCCATCACTCCACCATCTTCATCATCAATACCATCATCATCCTCAAGTGAACAACAAAACACTCTTCCTGTCACAACTGTAGATCCATTGTCAACGAATAAGAAGGAGGAAGCTTCAGGAGCAACTCTGGCCACAACTGTCCAGTCCTCATCTAGCCAACCTGCCCTGTCACACACTGATGGGAACAATACTAATCCAGGTCAGTCCATCAATGATGCTGATGCCAACTCTACACTTTATACTCAATCCACCAACCCAGTGACAGCCAAAGAAACCAGCATCTTCTCCCCCATCCCCACATCCCCATCTACCACAGGACAGCCCATGGGCTCTACCTCAGGCCAGGACGCTACTTCTGTGACTCAGACCACACCAGCCACCATCACAAGCACCACAGCTAACAGCCGAACTAACCGTGGCATCACTTCAAAAGAAGAAATCAGCCCTGTTAGACAGGAATTCTCAGGTAGGTGGTCAAAAGCACAAAGCCTGGTCACATTTACTCTGTTGTTGAGATACAAGGATGGTCCAGCTCATTCAGCTTTAATCTGTAACCACGTCGCTACAGCATGCACATAATTATATGAGCTCACATACATCGAGCTTGTAGGAGCAGATGACGTATAAAAGCTCTGTTTTTATCAAACCGTTCAAGTCTAGAAACAGATACACACCAGACAGATACGTACCGGACCAGTTAAGTGAACAACTATATGACTTGTCCACTCTCAGAATTCTTTAACACTTACTACAACTTAGCATTTTGGTCCTAAACAACCGTTGACCCATGGCCCTTTTCTGCCTTCCACCACTTTCATACTCAAATTGATTTTGGTTTAGAGGAAATTTGACGTTTCCAGATCATCGTTGGATTTTCCAGTTTGAGTTTGGAGGCATCAAGCAACGTCAGTCAAACGTGTGGTGTGCTTGCCCAGTCAGGCCTGAGAAGTAGCCTGACTAATCCTGGATTTCTGAGGCTGGATTTCATATTGGCTAAACCAAGCGGTGCGAGGACCCTATTGAAATGCGAGGATGCAAGAAAATGTCAGGAGGGTAAGAAAATATTAGGGGCATAAGCACCAAGAGGTGTGAGGACCCCATGGGGGTCGAGCACCAAGGAGTCAAAAACATAATTGAAATGCAAGGAATTATTAGGGCCCGAGCACCAAGCGCTGCGAGGACCCTATTGAAATGCGAGGATGCAAGAAAATGTCAGGGGGGTAAGAAAATATCAGGGGCACAAGCACCAAGAGGTGTGAGGACCTCATGGGGGACGAGCACCAAGGGGTCGAACTCGACCAAGGGGTCGAAAACATAGTTGAAATGCAAGGAATTCTTCTTCTTCTTCTCCTTCTCCCCAATGAATTGCATTTTTGGGGGCCTAAACATGCACGAAAACTCCTGAAAGTTTGCAGTAAATTCAGTCGTGGTGAAAAATTACATATTTCACAGGTTTCGCAAATGGGCGTGGCAAAATGGCTCTATAGTGCCCCCTAAACTCACCCCCGGAACTGCGTTTTATGTACATGTACGAAATTCGGTGGGTTCATGTATCTCCTCAAGACGAACAAAAGAGTCTCTTGGAGACCCAAACCCAACAGGAAGTCGGCCATATTGGATTTTCCATGCATTTTTAGTGATTTACAGGGGATGTAAATGAACGAACTAGTCCGAGGGGGTTGAAGCGATCCACTTCAAACTTGGTCAGCTGGTAGAAAAGACATCAACGATGAAAAGTTATTAAAGGTCTCTACAAATCTTTAACGGTTTGGGCGTGGCGAGCTGTCAAACTTCAGTGTCTTGCCATGAAACAGGAAGTTGTTAATAACTTGACTGTACATGTTCCAATCAGCACCAAACTTGACATGTTTGATAAAAGTCCCGCCCTGAAGACGTCTACATGTCAATAATCGTTAACAGTCACAGCGCCACCTGGTGGCGACAGGAAATGCTATGTTTTACACTATGATGGCTCAAGACCAGCCAGTTGATCAGATCCACTTCACATTTGGTCAGGAAAGACTCAAGACTATCCTATCTTCACCAAATTTATACCGTTTGATGACTGTCCGGCTCTGAAGACATGTACATGCCAATTTTGAACTATAGTCATAGCGCCACCTAGTGGCGGGAGGAAGTGCATGTTTTATTCTCGGACGTCTGTCTCTCAGCAGGTTAATCACAGCCACCTCAAATTTGATCAGTGGAGAGAAGAGGGTCTGCTGAACACGTATGTGTAGTTTGAGGTCTCTAACTTGTGAAATGAGAAAATTGGAGCAGGTTAGAAAAGTCTTAGTTTCTGCCTCCCTCTTCAACTTTGAGCTCTTAGTTAACATGGCAGTCAATGAGGCAGTCGGTTGGCACTCCCATCGCTCCGAGGCTCGTAGCGGGAGCGGCACATGTTTCTGTATGTTTTGAGTCACATCACTGTGTCCGCAAGAAATTTTCCCATGTTTTGATGTATAAATTGTGACTGTGGGTGAAACGGTGTGGCTGTGAGAGTGAGTTAAACACAAAAATTTCAGATGATTTTTCCTCTCCTCTCCACTCTAGCCCTGAACATTCCACCACATACACACTCATGTAAAATGTGAAAAAGGAGGGAAAAACTTTTTATTTTCGAAAGGCAACCGTGATGAAAGGGTGAATGGCACAAAGGAGGTTGAATGATGTACTGAAAGAGGACAAGATGGTGAACGTCTTAAAGCTTGCATGGGGTTTCTAGCTAAAAGTATAAGGGCTTGAAGTTGGTTGAAGAAATGGAAATTTGTGCTGTAACTTGACTGTCCAAGGTCCTAACAGTCTGAACACAGTCCCAGTCTGAAGACATCTACAGACTCATTCTGAACTACACTCATTGCGCCACCTGGTGGAAACAGGAAGTAAGACCTCCGTGCCAATAATCATTTGATTTGCATACAATTTTCACACTGTAGTCAACACTTCATATACTGGAATATAGGACATGATTAGTGGCTGTTCTCTAGCGCCACATAGGGGACACAGGAAGTGATATGTAACTCCTTCATGCACTGTCCAAAATGCATGAAAATTCTGAGCTGCATGGAAGGGTCAGAGTCCAGCAACAGGACGAAGCCGCCGCACACCCCGACGTGCACGAAGGTGCGAGGGCCCTCCAACGCTGCTTGCAGCTTTAATATTTTTTTTGCTTCTTTTCCATGAACACATAGACACACACACACATTGTTATCACAATTTCTTGTGGATAAACCATGTCCTAGCATCATACTAGTCACAGGAGGTCAAATGCCAATATCAGTAGGTTACTATACTGTCAGCGACAATGTTAACATGCTGCTATTTGGCAGGTTTAATGTTGGTCACCTTTGTTTAGCATGTTAGCATACTGACGTTTGCTAATTAGCACAAAACGACCAAGACCAAGTAAAGCTAAGGCTGGAGAGGGTGTCATTAGTTTTGCAGGTATTTTTTCATAAACAAAAGTAGTGGACAAATTGAAATATTGACTTGAAAAGTTATAAGATCACTCCATTGATTCATTGACCTCCTATAACATTGTTGGACTAATGATTAACATGCTAAAACAAGGGCTCAGAAGCAGACATATTGTCAAATAGTCTGTATTTGTAGCTATAGCGCCTTTCTAGTCATTTCAACTACTCAAAGCTGAAGCTACTTCAGGAGCAAGTTGGGGTTTAGTGTTTTGCCCAAGGACACTTCAACATGCTGACTCACAGGAGGATCGGGGATCGAACCTCCAACCTTCCGGTTGAGGGACAACCCACTCTAACTCTGAGCCAGAGTTGTCATATTGTCATTTTTTATTCCGCACATTATTCTTCCTTGTCAAAACCTGGGTCTTACACCTACAAAGCAATTCTACTACCAACAGTTCAGTCAGATGTTGTGCTTTGACAAGTGGTAATGTTCAATTTGGCTATCAGAAATAATTAATAATTATCAAAGATAATTAATAATTATTAAAATGAATGAACTTTGATTAAAGTCCTCCTCGATTGGGGCACCACCTCGAAAAACGAGGAAAAGACAGCCGTTTTAATTGATTTAGTCTCATAAAAATACTAAACTATCAATTTGGAATTATGTTTATAATTAATTTAATAATTTCTACCAAAATTACCACATTGATAGCTAGCTGAAGGATTTTGGAGTTCTTGACAGTGTAGAGGTTGGCAGTGTTCACACTTGTACAACATTAAAGGAGACAGCAAGTATTAAAACATTTATTAAAACAGAGCAAAATTCAGGGACATCATTTGTTACTCATTAAGGTGAAGGAGTTTTACTTTGGTTGTAAGTACAGCTGAAGCAGAGTAGGTATTAAAGACATCTGCTGTTGCAGAAACAAAATCAATCAAACAATCTAACTAAATCTCTATGACTAAACTAACGAATAATATGAAGAGTGTGTGTGTGTGTGTGTGTGTGTGATAAGGCTGAGGAATGTGAGATGGGTCCCACAAAGGTGGGGGGAGAGAGACCAAATGGTGATGGCCAGACCCCCTGGGGTGTGGGGCACAGGAGACAAAGGAAGCTAAGTGCTGTTAGCTTAGCTTTGTCCCTCAGTGGCCTGTTGCAGACTGTGTGTGTGAGAGAGATAAAGGTGCAGGTTAAGACAGGATGGTTAGTTTGTAGGCTAACATCAACTAAACTTAATGGCTGCACAGTAATCTACAACACATCACAATAATCAAACTCAATGAACATTAAAGCAAGTCAATACATTAACAGGGGTAAACCATGTATGCAGTAATGCTATGCTAATTATGCCCAGTTAGAGTTTGTTACCAGTCCTTAAAGGGGTAGAAGAAGTGTCCTTGAGGGTGCTGCTTTCTCAGCTTGTTGCTGGAGGAAAGGTGTGGTTCGTGTCCGTTGCTGTGTGGTTGCAGGCTGGAGGAATCCGGTCGCTCCTTTGTTCCTGTTAGTTAGCAGCTCTGTGCTAACTTGCTGGTGTGCTCTTGTTGTTGGTTATCAGCTGGCAGACTCTGGGTCGTGCCTGCTGGCTCTGATCTGCTTACTTCAGGCAGGACCTTGTGTCGCTACCATGAAGGAGGTGGCTGTTCTGGTACAGACCACACTGAGGCAGAGCTTAGCTGAGTTGAGCTTCTCTCCTCTTCAGGAAAGATCAGGAGAGGTGGTCTCTCCTCTGCAGGAGGAGACATCAGAAAGAGAAGTGGTCTGTCCACTTCAGGAGAGACGATGAGAAAGAGAGAGTTCAGTGGGGGTGAACTGGTTTTGTGGGCCTGCGGTCGTAAAATCATGTGTCGCCTCCGGCCAATGGTGACAGTGGAGCTGGACGCGGGGGTGATTTCACACCTATCTGTGAAACTGGGCATTGGGGAAAGGAGCCCAATAGTTTTACACAGAAAAGAAACATGCGGTCTTCACCATGTGCTATTCACTGTATAGTGAAGCCCAACACAGATATTTGGGTGTGTCATCCTAATAGTGGCTCCATGTAGTTGTGGGCCTCTAGCTTGAAGTCTGGTAAACTCACTTCTTTTTGTAAATCTTTTTCCACTAATTTTCAAACTTTTGTTTTGCTCCAACCAATGATGCCTCAAGTGATTGAGGCAACTTCAAGTGATTGAGGCAGCTGCATAATTCCACCTCTCTTTGGTTTACACCAGATTAACAGGTCATTAATTAATCAGAACTCATTTTCATTGTGTTTCATGCTCTCAAAGATTTAGTCATACTGTTATACTTTCTCCAAATCTCCCCAGGCCACATCCTAAATGTATGTGCTGGTCTCTGCTGGTGTATATTAATAATGACAACTAATAAGTCACTGATTTCTAGTTTATAATTTCTTAATTTCATTAATTTATGATTTAATCAATCACATGCACTTATACTGCCAATATATTTTAAAAAGAACAAAATAAACATTTAAATAGAATTTATTGAAGCAAAAGTAGTTGGCACTTAAAAAGTTTTACAAAAATACTTTGGAAATATTACTGTGATGAAAGGTTGAGAAAAGGACAAAATTATAAGCACCAATACAAATACTGGCAATATCATATTGAATACTATCATCTAAGATAAACTCACTCATAATTCAGTTTGGCATAATGGCATAATTTATTTTCTATACCTTAAAATAGTATACTCCAAATACATTTTGCCACATATGTGTTTGCCACCACAGCAGCTCGATAGCACGACCGAGCTGCCCTGCGAGGTTTTGAATATGAGTCATCATGTAGCCTTGCCCCCAGGCTCTTATAATCAGTCACCTATAGTCACAGGCAGCCACACACTACAGCTGTCCACAGGGAGCAGAGAGCACAGAGCTGCAGTTGCACAAGTGATTGTGGAGATATACGGTAAAAGGAACACAATGACAAGGGTCGGTCTGCAAACTCTGATAACATGTAAGTACACTTAGGCATGCATGATAGTGAATGCTAATTCATTTGGTGACTAGTCTTAAAATCTGATTTCTGTGTAAGATTTTCCTTAATGTAAATGTTTCAACAAGATCAGAATGAGATAATTCACTAAATTGAAAAAAATTCCTGACGTAAGTTGAATTTCAATAGAAGGTGCTGAAATTTTGGCTCAAGAGGATGGAGGGAATGAAGACTTACCATGTAAAAAATTGACAAGCCACTGCAACTACCTTTTAAACTCTGATTAACATTTAGGCTCCATTGCAAAAACGCCTCTCTTATTATTTAATGTAACTCTAAACCCTTAATATTGTAGAATATTTCTTCATCTTTTTGGATGAGATCATTTCCTGTTTACACATAAGTCGGGCGTCTTTCGAGTTAAAGCATCTTTTAAAAACAGACTTTCTTGTACAAATCAGACCTGGCTCTCCCTAATGGAGCTCTGATCTCAGTGAGAAAGTACATGAGATATTTTAGTGAGCTCAGAGGCCTTTGACTCCATGAAGAACACCATGTGAAGAGGAACATGATCAATAACACTTTCTCTCTTTCTAAAAAAAAAAATTTAAATTGAAAACACTGTGGCCAGATTACTTAAAAAATGGGAAAACTGTGAGTCATAGCTGATCTCATCCTGTTCAGCCCTGCATCACAAAGCATAGTTCTGCCATGACTTTTAAGTCTTTTATTGGTTCTGAGAGTGAAGTTAAAAATTAGTGAAGCTGTGTTTTAGAGTGCCAGCTGCTAAAAATGCTAAGCTCAAGTATGTACTGGTGAATAATCACTGTACTATGTAGAGTCCATAAAAAGGAGCTGATCAGATCAAGAATAACTGTCGTATGCGCTTATATGTGTTGATATATGTTGCTACAAGAGTGCACCTCAAATAAACTTTGATAAGCAACATCCTGTCTTTTGAATTGTAGGTCTGCTGTTCAGTTCAGTAGCAGCACTGCTAAATCCAACTCTCGAGACATCATCATCTTTATCACTAACACAACTGACAACAGATCCACTAAATTCTGGAAACACACCAACCGCCATCAGCACCCAGTCCGAAACTGTAATTTCATCAACGACCGAAGTTGCCATGTCAGCTGTCACCAATACGTCTCCATCTCTACCTTCATTCACCAACCAAACAGCCATCACTGAAGAAAACAACATTCTTGAGTCGACAGCTTCATTAGAAACAGGAGCTGTCTCCACATCTTTTTCATCTTCTTCCTCGTTCCCATCATCCACATTTATCACAACTCAGACCAAGGACTCTAGCATCAGCAACAGCATCACCACCCCAAGCACCACCAGCCAGGCCACCAAACCCACCAGCACTACCGGTGCCACCACCAGCACTAGCACCACCACCAGTACCATCCAAATGACCACACTAATACAGGATCCACTCAAGTCCAAGGCTCTGAGCTCAGGTACACAGCAACAAAAACTTGTTTCCTTTTTACATTTCCTCTAGTAAAACTGTAAGCACAATGTAAAATTAAAATTGTATTATTTATATGCAAACTACTTTATATACTCATTCTTTCTGTATTTTACACTCAGAAAGAACACACTGAGGGTTAGTAGGTCTCATTTACAAGTTCAATATTAATATCAAATCAAAGCTCCGTATAGAAACAAGACTGGGAGTCTACAGCCATGTTCTGTCAGACTAAACTGGTGCTGTGGTAGTTTAGTCTGCCAACAAAAGTTGCATAGTGACAGTCATCTCATATTTAACTGGGTATGCTAGTTGTGGCTGTGGCTTTTATGGTTGCTTCATCCTATTATGGCTACTACGTCCTTGAACAAAGTAAAAGACAGAGTTATTTGTTTTCAAGAGACATTTTTTATTTTGAAGGTTATAATTTTTGGCTTGAGTTCATTTTTTTCTCTCTCAAATCCATTTATTTTGATTGACTTTTAATAAGTTTTGCTTGAAACTTTTGAAACAAATCTGATTCCATAAACACACACCCACACCTAAAGAAAACCAATGAAGCACAGTTGGTCCCACACCTCTATGATAAAAGGGGTCAAATGTACACTTGCAGTCAATGCATCCTATTATCTGATCCTCCTTCTCTTTGACCTCCTTAAGAGGTCCACTGTCAACACAGGATTAATAAGTGAACAGACTGTGCTTCCTTGTTTACTTTCCAGTTAAGTCTTGAGTCATAAGTGAGAACAAACTGAAGCTGTTTGAGGAAACTGCCTGCCCATTTTTGGTTTTCAAGATTCATATTCAGTTATCTTATTTGGGCTCATGGTCTCAGTGTTAACAACACCTTCACCTCCAAAAAGACATGACAAGCAAGTCTCATGGCTCTTTACATCTATCCATTCTTACTATTTCTCACTGTGTGTAGGATGCAGGAACTGTGAAAACAACTTCCTTCCCAACATCAGCAGCCATTACATCTGGTAACATATTTGACTCAGATCTTTTATGTCGTCTCTCAGGGTCATGTTTTTTTTTAACTTAACTTCTTCAAGGCCACCTGTCGTGTTAAAATTAAGTATGAGTCAGTACTATGTAGACCCAGAAACTAAAGTCAGCAACTAAACCTAGAATTATTTCAGCAGATCCCAAAGTCCAAAACTAAAAGTTTCTGTTTGATTTCCCATCACATCTGAAGACCATTGAGGATTAGACTCACAACAGTTTAAACAGACATAGTTTCTAGTCCAATACAATACAATCAGAGGGGAATTAAACTTAGACCTGGTTCCTCCAACTGAAATGCCTCCAGTGTTTAATAATTAATTCAGCACCAAAGCAACTCCTTCAACCTTCAAGAAATAATTGTAGCGTGACTGACGTTTACAACCCCTTTGGTACAAACCATAATATCTGTGTCACATCTTAGGTCACATTTTGAAATATTTCAGAGGGAGTCAAATTGACTGTGGCCCAACTCTAGCTCAAATCTGGCATACCTGCTTACCTGCTTGCAGAACTTGCACCTGTGATGAATGACTTGTTATTGGAGAGTTATGTCTTCATTTGACGGACGCAATTGAGAGATTACAGGAATTGAAGGGAGATAGGCATGGAGAATCAACAAAGGTCTAATTCCATTTTATTTGGACGGGACATCTTGTTTTGCTCTGTTGCAGCCTGTAAAAGCCTGAAAACTTAGACATAAACTGCATAAAAAGAATAGAATTTCTTTTAAAGGTCTACAGTAGAAGTGAATTTCTCTACATCCATAAACCTCTATCTTACATTCCAACCCACTAATGCCACCTAAGTTCAAAGATCAGACAGCTTTGTTCTGTGGCGATATAAAGATTGGTAATCTAAGATCCAGCAATTTGTGTCCAACAGAGCCTCCTGAGCCCTAATATATCCTCCTGACTCAACAGTTAACCATTACTTGCTTGACTTGAACTCTGACCATAGCCTGATGCGTTGAGAACAGCCTAATTTAAAGGTGGTATTGATTGAATTCCGTTTCTAGGTAAGAGGAGTAAATTGGGAGTGTCACAGCTGTCTGAAATTTTATTAGGCATGTTCAGATTATTGTATGACTTCTAACCTCATGAAATCCCTGGCAGGGGACCATGTAAATCTTAAACAAAGAATAATTTATTGGTTCTGAATGACTATATTTTGTGAGTGTGTGGGGTGTTTTACGTGAAATTTTGCTGTGATTTGCTAGCAGTATGTGGGTTAGATCCTGGGTTTGTTTATCATTATGCATAATAAGTTGGCATTCACTAGATTTTGCAGTTGAAACCTATCTGCTGTCTCTGCTGTGTGTGTGTGTGTGTGTTTGTGTGTGAATGAGTTTGCTCAACACATCTTCAACTCGCAAGCAGAGATAACAGGTAAAACAAAGGTGGTTATCAACTGTCTGTGTTAACCCAGGCTTCCTGCTTCAGGCTCTGTGTGAGTTCCCCTAAAGAAGCGTTTGGTGCGTCATCTGACTTTTCCTTCCTACAAATTTGCTGAATGGTTTCTCAGAATATATTCATATTATCATTCAGTGCACTCTCAGTGCCTCTGGTTTGTTTGTAACATAGCACCGGCACAATGTAGAGCTCTAATTTGATTCAGAGTATCTAAACATGTGGCAGTGTATTTAGGCCTGACACTAACCTACAATGACGTGGAAATCTCTTTAATTTTTGAAGAAATCAAAGTGAAATGACTTTTATTGACTGAATATTATCTTGAATAATTGCCAATAGACTAATCAGTTTTCTAATAACAAATATACTAGACTTTACAGCTAGTCATGGCCAAACATAAAAACGACAGTGATCCATGGCAGTCTATAGCTCTTCTGTTTTGGGTGATGAGCTGTGGATTGTTAGTGTATGTTAATATTACAGATTTTATTCAGCACCAACTGAATGCATGTACAGCGGGTTTGCACAACCGTAACTGAATGGCTTTGTTCCGTGGTATTACTAATGTGTGGCTCAAAAATTTTAGATTATGAACTTTAGGTTAAGTTTACAGAGTAAGTTACCACCTCGCAAGGTTAAAAGAGAGCCACCTTCGTGACTATGGATACCCACAAATCTCACCCCCTGAGCCCTGCACCTCTTTATATACATAGACAACAACACAACTTGGCAAGTCTTAGTTGACAACTATATGTTGTATTTGACATGATACAGGTTTTTAGCAGTACAACACCAATTTTAGTAGCAATTTTTTGTCGAGTCTCCCTCCTCTCAAATGTGCACCAGGGCAGGTCAGTAAAATGTTGGTCAGATATATACGTATGTCTGTTAAAAATTACTGGATTTAATCAGGAGTCCATTAGTGTTTAGGTGTGTCATTTCAGACCTGTGAAGACCCTGCGTTGATCCCCTGAGGTTGACATTTGTAGTTTGGAGTGTGTGAAAACACTACCAAATATTTTTTGTACTAACAATGGATTTTAATTCAATTAATTTTTAAACTTGTTTCTCTCTTTCTCAATCTGTCTCTCCAGGAAGTATTATAGCAATGATATGTGTGTTGAGCGTAGTCGTCGTGGTGTTTGGGGTGCTGTACTACTTCAAGATTCGGTGAGTCCAGAGCTCAACAGTATGGTAATCTTAATGTGCTGAAGGTAAAGTGATGACATTTTTGAAAACATATGGAATTATGTAGTAAACAAAAAAGTGCTAAACAAACCATAATATATTTTAGATTTTAGATTAAGTAGCCACCTTTTGCTTTGATGACAGATTTGCACTCTTGCAAATTAACAATTAACAAGTTGTGGGAAAATCTTTCTATTACTACTTTTTATCTATTCTTTATTATTTATTTATTTTCTAATATATATTTTTTTAATTTATTTATTTTTTTGTGTTTTGTTTTTTTTTTTCATTTTATTTTTGAGGTCCCTGACCCCGGTCCTTTAAAAAACAACTGTTACACACCTGAGAGCGCCATCTTCACCATAATTCGTTGATTCCGCTGTCCCGGTGGCCCACTCCAGTAGACACCTGGCCTCTTAATGATCCAAACCCATTTGTTACTCAAATGGGGGCCGAGGTTTCAGGGTCCAAACCTGGAGCGGACACACAGAGATCTGGGAATCCAGCTTGAAGGACCAAGTAATAATGTCAGAGTTATAGTAAAAGTCTTTATTCAGAAAGCACACAGTCACAGAGTGGTTGAGTGAGGAGCTCAGCCTTACAAAGAGAGAGAGTACAGTATTTATACTTTCAGGCAGCTGATGAGACATTTCATTCCAGTTTACTTACACATAAATCACAAGACTAAAAGTTCTACTTCTCTATTACACTGTCACACAGATCACCATCCACCGTGATTCTAAGAAAAACAAGTTATGCCAGGCTAAAACATCTGTTCCCAGAACTAGGAGTTCCGTCCTTGAGAGAGAGTTCATTTATACAAGATATGAATTGTAATACAAAACACAGTGGAGATAAAAAGTAGTAATACAAAGATTTTCCCACACAAGTGTTTCTTGTCAAGCGTTAATTTGTGGAATTTCTTGCTTCTTAAAGTGTTTGAGACCATCAGTTGTGTTTTGCAGAGGTAGGGTTGGTTCACAGTTCTATGCAGTGAATCGCCCTATTGGACTTCTTCTTCAATTTATATTATGGCAAGAACCACTGAACCAATAAAGTAAACTAAACTCAAGTAAAAAAAAAACAACAGTCCATCATTACTTTATCATATGACAGTTAGTCCATCTAGAACTTTGAATGTGTCCTCAAGTGCAGTCGCCAAAACCATCAAACACTATAAAAATCCTGCTGATTTGCTGGTATGTCTTCAATATTAATCTACAATGTAGAAAATGATAGAAATAAAGAAAAAGCATTTAATGAGAAGGTGTGTCAATTTTTTTTGAGTGGAACTGTATATTAGAATTATTCCCTGTCAAAATCCTTTCCTTATTGTCCATTCAACTTCATCTCTCATTTGATTTTCTCTGATTCTTCTCCATTCCAGACGGACATCCTATGACCATCTAAGGGACGCAAGTGAGCATGGTACTTTCAGCAACCCCATGTATGACCCTTGAATCTTAACTTTTGACTCTTGATTCTGGGAAGTGGCCACCTAAACCGAAGGAGAGTGTATTCATATAATAATCAGAGTGTGTTTATAGTGTATGGACAATGACTTCAAGGTGCTCACAATCTCTGAATGTGAACTGCAAAACAAATGTGACATTTCTATTGATCTTTTTTCAGTAGTAGTAACAGGCTAAAATCACAGAGAATACAAGTGTGTTTATTAGAGGTATCCTGAATCTCACATGATATAAAAAAAACTTCACTTCTTTCTGACATGTACAAAAAGGAGTTGTTTATGTGTGTTTTTTTATGGTAAAAAACTGAAAATTAACCAACTCTGAGCAATTTTAAAGAGATGGCTAAGTGTGTAGAAGTGGAAATGTGCCAAGGATAACATGACAGTGACAACAGGGCCATCAAAATGTTTGACTTGCAAAGTTATGAAAAGCTCAAGTTTCTGCAAGAGCATGCATGAAGTGCAAATACTACACAACCTAATATATAAAATAATATACTTTTTATTATGAATTATTCTTATAGACACCTGCGGAGATATGTTTTCCTCAATTAAACTAAAAATTGAAACTGAAATTATTACATTTCTGTAGCAAACATAGGTAAATGTTCAGACATTGAAGTGTTCCGTTAACCTACATCCGGCAAGTTCAGACCTTAGACACATTTCCTGCTTTTACGTGTGCTTTTATAGTGTGTAGATTAGGAGGAGATGGAGAGGCTCACATCTGTAGTTAGAGGAAATGGAAATTCTGAGCAAGTGTTGAAAAGGACAAATAACCATTTTAGCTTTTCCTGAGTGGATTGACAGCGAGCCGAGGTCTGAGAGAATGAAATCTGAGATTTTAAGGAGAAAGAAAAACAGAACAGAAAATATTTTTTTTTAAATATTTTGAGTACTTGAACCAATAACCTAGACAACCTGGACCTGTTTGAAGCAAAAAAGAGCTAAGAATTTCTCCTGGGAGATGGAAGCAGAGACATTTTAGGATAAACAAAGGGCCACCGTTAGTGTTAGCGGCTACAACAACCCACAAATTTGAGGAAATTGTCTGAGATTTCATTCAATTCATTTTCCAATTAAGTTTGTTAAAGTGTGTTTTTCCATCCAAGGATTTTTTGCGCAATCAGTCCTGATTTGAATATTAGAAATTGAACGGTGCTACATTGGTTTCATATTGCTCTGAATGGTGCAGAGGGAGAGAGAGGCTAGCCTTTAAAAGGAGGATCTATGGTTCAAGCCCCTTGTATTCATCCTGCTGAAGTGGCCTTGAGCAAAACACTGAATCCCCTCCTGCAACTTTTTATAAGAAAAGATTCTTATTTCTTTAGAATTAAATAGGACTTCTTCAATCTTCTTAGAAAATCTTATTTTCATTAAATGTGGCTTTAACATTATGCGGGGCAGGGAATTTCAATTCTCTCGTGCCTGATCAACTTCAACTACTATTTAAGTTTTTTTTATTATTGAATGCTAATCACTGAATTAATGTGTAAAGTTTTTCATGTTTGTGTGATTTTGCTGTATGTGCAGGTTGGATTTCTGATCGCACTTTTCACTCCACTTCAGTATTTGAAATAGTATTGTTTGTTTGCATTCAGGCGAAGAATATTCTGACAGTTTTGATGCTTTTGATTGAATTTTATTGTTTGGAAAGATTGTACTAAATTGTTTGCACAATAAAAGTTGTATGAATAATGAGTGAGTGTGCATATGACAAATACAAGTATAAATATGCATTCATATGCTATCTTAGCCCTGCTAGTGGCATGGCTCCAGGGATGGCAGTGTCAGTCCACCACTTGTAGGAAGTTTTGTACACACATGCATGGTGCCCAAAGGATGAATGCTACTGACTTTCCAACTTCAAGTCAACTTACTTAAAGCTCAAATTGCTTATATTCAGTATTCACAGTCCTTAAATTAGCCACAGACTGCCACTGTTAGTGTTACTGACAGATATGAACTCTACTCAGGGAACATACTCTATGTCAGACGTGCATCTCTTTCGAAGCAGCAGGAAAAAAGATGAGAGGAGTAAGAGTCTCACAGACTGGCAGTGATGCTCAGAGAAAATACTGCAAGTACAGTGAATAAGTGGATAGTTTCTCTGCAGTTCATTCCCTGCTCTCTTTATTCAGAGACTACAAGGAGCAGAAACAGGAAGACGCAGTTTCCTCTCTCAGTCTTCACTTGCAACTGTTTGCAACCACAGTCTGACAGCGTGCAGCATAAACTCAATAACAGAGAAGTGCCTTACACACTACGGATACTCACCGTTTAAAACTATGACCCCAACTGCTCGGACAAATTGTTTTTCTAAAGATTAAAAATGGAGTGACCACATTCTCCCTCAATATAAAAAATGGAAAAAGTTTTTAGTATGCAAGTATAGTATACAGTATACAAAGTTCTGTACTAGCGTTGGATAATTTGAATTAAAACGATCGCAATACTATTAATTTTGCAATAACAATGTTCACGACAAATAATAATAGTTGCAGTATAATTGTAATGTCAGCTGATGTGTTCAGACACACAGCACACAGCTCTGTATTGTGTCTGTCTGTATGATACCACAGTGCTAGAGGAGCACATAGAAGCAGAGCTGTGGCTGTGGTCTGTTTGCTAATTAGCATCATGCTAAACACATATCACAGCTGTTTTGCTGGCATATAAACCAAGGTATTATGCAAATTTAAATTTTGGTCTGCTGGTGGCGCTACAGGATCCCCAAAGTTATAAGGATTCATCCTTGTGGCACCATGGAGACATTGTCCAAAATTTCATGGTAATCAATCCAACAATAGTTGAGATATTTCAATCCAGAACTCAGACAGACTAACACTGCCATCCAGCCCCAAACTTTAAAATATTTACACACATTTATACTTTGAGGCTTTTGAGTAATAAACTTTAAGTAGAATGTTGGAAAGATGTGATGACAAAAAGAGATATAAACTGAAAATGATGAGCAATTAAGACAACTGAACCTCACAGGCAGCATTTAATGAGGACAATAAACCATAACTCTGGTTTAGTGCCATCAAAACCCCACTCACACATTCACACACACACACAAAGTACATCCCACACACAGACACCAGGTCTACTAACAGAACGGAAACTGTTGGTTTGCAGTTATTTCCATGGAAGAACAGGTTACAGGTTTCACTTTCTGTCTCACTGAAGCTTCACTGCTTCTGGTCTCTTCTCATGTTTACACTTCTAGCTCTTATAAAGTCAGAAAACACTTAACGGCATGTTTGGTGAACTCTAGACTGCACTGTTGTAAAGCTGAACACAGAGATAAATGATAGAGAGGGAGATTTTAGAGATACAGCGAGAACAGTGACATGAATTTTGGCGTCTGTTTTACTATATGTAGTCTTTTAGGAAGCCGACCCCTGCAACCTCACTCCTGTCCAATGATCCAAATTCACATAAATACCAGTGGTGATGTGGTGACAACTAAAAAAGCAGAACAGCAAAAATAACGTTGGGGAATTTTTCAAATGAACTGAAACCATTCTCGTTTTGCTTTGATGAGATATGTTCACAAGCACCACATCAACACATACAGCAACACCCACACAGCCCCGCAGTGCTTAACTGTTTGGTGCACCATAAAAACATAGAAATCCCCCGATAAGAGGCTAGTGAACCCTGTCCCTCTTTAGTAAAGTACTTTTTCCTCCTCTGTAACGGTGATTTACTGAACTGTTTCGTGCTACTTAGTGTTACATGCATTAGTGCTGTCGCGACACCCGTGCAGACGGCTGTATTGATTAAGAATAGATGGATAAAAAAACAGTTCAATATTAGTATTGTTGCTAATGCCAAAAGTTCCATATTGAGATCAGCATTTGCAGCAAATCAGTCTCTTTCCACTGTTGGCAGTGTGAGCTGCTTCTGCCAATTTGTCAACCCCCTGAGTCGCAGTTGTTGTTACTGTACTTTGCAAGGGATTTTCATCACCAGCAGATGTCACTAATCACCAGGAGGAATATGAAGCTCAGAGAATCTGTGTGTGTGTGTGTGACAGCTCTTGTACTTCTATCTTCCTAAGGACCAATTATGCTTCTAGACAGTTTTTTTCAAGTGATGACATTTTGTCAGGTCCTCATATACAGCTGCATACTGAACAAACATACCTACACAGACACACTTGCTAACTTAAAATTAGTTTTAAGCCAAAGAAAAGTTATTTGATGTATGTTTTGTTTTCGATGACATCAAACAACTCTAACTCTTTGTGCATTATTTTATCTTTCAGGAGGTTATTTTTTGGGGCAAGACATTTGTGAACACTGAAACATTTTGTGTACTACCACTTACTACTACTAAAATATTTTCAGGGAGTCAATGCAATTCTCTGCTTGCCCTATTGATTTACTATTAATTTACTGCCTTATCAGTAAATTAACACACACACGCGCAACACATGTATACACATTAACACACCACTAATTAGACTGAATGAAAACATTCCATTAAGCCACATTTTTGTTGTTTATCTTCAAGTCCTGACAGCAGAGTTTCTTCATACTTCACTCTGATTCCCAAAAGATAATCAACAAAACAGAGGAATTTGAGGTTTATTTATTTTGGAACAATTTTTAAAGCAACACATAAATGCACCTAATTGAAGTTCAACAGTGGTTTTGTCAAAAGACAAGAAGGTTTTTGTCCACCTCTAAAACAACAAATACGAGTGCTTGGAGGCCTTGTCTCATCCCGTGCTGTCAAGGAATATTCTAAATGTAACCATACATTTAAAAAAAAAAAAGTCCCTAACGGAGCACTGCTAATGTTTGTGTCTGTCATGCACACAGCATCGAGTCCGTCTGGGTAACAACAGAGGATTTTACTTCTTACAGAGCTCCGTCTTTCTGGTTTGCCAGCTTGTTTGTTCGTTTTTATGTTTTATCTGCTGAAATCCTCTGTTGTTACCTGTGTTAGAACTATACACTGTGTACACATGACAGATGCTAAAAACAAAGATTAGTAATTAGACACTAGTAGTTCCATTTATAGCCTGAATAAGCTGTGGCGCATGTTGTGATATTGCTTATTCGTAATGCAATACAAGTTAGATTTAACGTTGTCAGCACAGGTCTGTAATGTAGGCTACTTTGTAGTTTGCCACAACGTTGCATAATGACAAGTACCGATTCAATCAGTCAGCATTAAAATCAATATCAAAGTTATTGCTCCAGACGAGTACATTTTGCACGTTACATGTTCATTGTAGCCGTGCGCAAAAATAGATAATAGATGGACAAATGATAAGATATCCTGCACAGTGTCCAAAGCACAGTGCCCATTTACCAACAATCTTTCTATCTAGAAAACATTGTACCTGACATGTTGATGATACTTGGTGGGAGATGAGGCTTCTATGTGTGGAAATGTGTCTTTAATGCAGGAAAAGTATAGGTGTGCCTAAAGACGTTATCGATGTCTCAGTAAGCCATGACAGTCGGCCAGTGTACACAATACCTTCCACCTGAAGCTGGCTCACCTAAAAGGAATGCACACATCATTAATCCTATTAATCATCCCAAACCTGTTCATGCTGTGACAAGGGTCTATTGACGTTGTGCGGCTTTCTATTCAATCCCTTTTCACTTTTTTAAAATGTTGACTAAATACATATCAGAAGTCTCTGTCCTGATCAGTTCACATGAGCCTGCTATACAATTCTCAAAATTTGAAGCACATGTTGATATTTTTGAAGTGCAAAACCCACCACCATAAAAAGTGTAACTAAAGGTGACTTGTGAAGAAATATTGTATTAAAACACATTGTGAATAGCTACATTTGGACAACGCAATCATATTGTTATGAGCACACCGGAAAGCACAAATACCAACATAATCTGACTAGTTTCCTCCAGCTCTTGCTAAAATGTAGGCACAAAGTGGTCCTGAGCTGCAGATGGCCAGATCTACCCAACGCGACACCTTCCCACATCTGCAGACGGGAAGGTGAAAGACTAAATAATGGAGCGGGAGCACATCAGACGACGTCAGAATGACTGAATCTATTGGCAAAGTTACAGCAAATGTTTCACATGTAATGTATCTGCAAAACTTACATTGTTTTCCATCTATTTTTACCACAGTCTTCGCTTGTATCAACTAAAGCACTTTTCTACAGTCATATTCAGGCAAATCCAGGAAAAAGTCTTGAAGCAGAAGAAAGGACATATTTAATTTTTTTAATACTTGGTTAAAAAATAACTTTCCCAGACCTTAACTAAAGTGCTGAGTAACAGATCACCTCCCTTCTGTGGTACATATACGCAACACTTCCTGCCTGGAAAAACATTGTCTGTGAATCGTCCAGGCAGCAATGAAGCCTCCACCAGTTTCCCACAACATGCTCTCATTGTGATATGAATAAACAGAGTTTAACATCTTGGTGACTTTCCATGTATGTCTGAATCAACAAGTGGAATCTTGATACTGTTGCAACGCTGTCTGCTAACACCGAGACTGAACTAGTTAACGATGAGTCATGATTTTTCAATCAAACCGTCATTATTACTAATGATGACACCTTTCATGGATGTGTCAGTTCAGGTTTGTGAGGCAGGTCAGTGACTATAAGGTTGTTGGTTCAATTCAAACACAGAGCTGCCAGAATTAAAAAAAAAAAAGCATTTGTCATAGTACCTTGGAATAAAAGCGAACATTTTGGTTGCAAATATACAGTATAAGTTCTCACTGAGATATTGTCTGAGTTTATTCAATGACGTTTGGCCAGCACGATCTAATAAACTACTATAGAGTCCACATGCTAAGCAACTCCTATTTGAGTTGCTCTCAGAGGCTCACATCCATAACATTACACTGAAGTGGTGGAAGAAGCATTTTACTTATGGCATAATTTCTATATTTTTAAACTTTGGCCCTGTTTTTACTTGTTTTGGGTTTTAAGTGAGGCTAAAACATTTTGATCGCCCCCCTGGTGGTTTCCGTCATTTACACACTGATATATGTTCAAGTGTTCACTTCCTCTCATAAATTTGGTTTTAATTAGTTATTTGATGCTATGACAAAGGGTGTGTGACATAACTGACAGCTAATCCTAACCTGCCCCGACCACTACTGCATGGGCTCTGGCTCCACATGATGTCACCAGCGCAATATGGCAGCACTCATATCCAGGATATTACCTTTATACATTGGGAGGAAGTGGTTGCGTTACCTCAATATAGTCTAAGTTAGGTAGTTTTGGAATTAGTCTGGTAGATTGACTGGCTGGTAGCTGAAAATGTGCTACATTAACTGTAACCAAATCCTTTGGGGGAACTAAAAGCGCTTGTTTTTCGAAGTCTGATGACAGTACGGAAAAGGATCCCTACAGAGAAGGTTATCACGCTCCTCAGAGCCACCAGACTCCATTGGCAAAAACATTTTACCTCACAGAAGGCAGGATTTGCTGTTGTCTACTGCTGCCTCGATCTGTTAGTTTGTTCGTGTTTTAGTGGGATTGTATTGCTAATTTTGTAGTAATTCTTCAAGCAGTAATTTTACCTTGTGTGACTATGGTATTTGAAATGTTAGTTCAGATTCGTTTTCTGTCTCCATCACTAGCAGCCATGGCTGTTTCACGCTGTTTGAGTCGACAACACAAAGTAGCCTGAGGGACACCAGATGGTGCTGCTTCATCCCGTGGCCTCACTTTTTGGTAATTTGTCATAAACTTCAACGATAGAATTACCATAGTTTTACATTATTTGCATATGTCGTCATATATGAGAAGACCCAAAATGAAAACAAGTGGACTATTTCATAACTATAAGCAAATCATTTACATGAAGGTATAAGGCAGCTCTGTGCTGTTAAAATAAGCAGCAGTGAGGTGACATCCTTCTGGAAATGTTGGAAGACTGTCCTTATTAGAGATGCTTAGTAACCAAAAACCAGACACAGCTTACTTATTTTTATTTTACATACTTTAATGAGGTGAGCATGTTATCTAAAGCATGCCCTGTTCATGAGAAGGGGAAATTAAGAGTGACAAAGCCAGAAAGGGGGATTTTTACTGTCTCCTTCTATGACCATGGCTCAATTCCCAAATCATCTGTGTTTCTGTCATGCGAGTTTCAGAGAAGGATTATCATAATTAACAGTTTGGTTTCCTTGTGTTGTCTGACTTCATCAGTATTGTTAACTTGCCCTAACACACAAGATAAAACTTCCTGTACATGACTATACCTGAGAAAAGACTGGTTGGATGACGGTAATTACTGACCAAAGTTAGGATTTTCCCCTGAGTGCCTCTGGAAAAATAATGCTTAATGTGGTATAAGTTATTTCTGACTCAGACCTGATTTACTGTATCTGTAAGACTACATGTGACACATGAATGTGGGTTTGTTAAGTGTCTGAAGTGGCTTTATGTCTCAGGCGCGTAGTGTGTGTGCTGTGGTGATGATGCATTTACTTTAGTTTGTGTGTGTGTAGGGATGCTTTTCTGTGGTTGTAGTAATGAAGAGAGTAGTCCAAGATTCATTCAAGATGTTTATGTAGGTTTACGAGCTCGGAGTCTAACATCACAGGCATAGATGAGACTAAAGAATACAGAGCAAAGCTTTCACATATAGAATTGTCTGTAAACTTTTTTTCACTTTGTCATTATGGGGTATTGTGTGTAGATTGATGAGGGAAAAAAATAATTTAATCCATTTTGGAATAAGGCTGTAACATAAAATGTGGAAAAAGTGAAGGGGTCTGAATACTTTCCGTACCCACTGTATATAGGATTCCACAAGCAAGATCTGGTTTCAGGTATGTGAGGGGGTACCCCAAAGATGGACTTAACCTTTACATGAACTGACCATCGTCCAGACAAAGTGGAGTCAGGAAGATAGAATGCTGACTTGAGGGGAACGTGCATGTTATCTAGGACACATGTCCCTGCAGCATGTTACATGAAAAAGACATTCTAACAATGTGTTTTACCAGCAACTTAGACAACAGCCATCACAGTGGTTGCAGATGCAAATGTATTGTCACATTATGGGAGGCTTTTTTTAATGATATTATACATTGATGCGCATATCATTGCGTTATGATATGTTCAGATTAGCCAGTCAATCAGCTGTAACACACACCGTAATGAACATACGGCACATACATGTTCTATTTCTAAATGCAGTTACAATTCAGTTGTGGCATTTGTAGCACGCTAATATATCTACATATATACATCAGACACATCGTTTGGTCTATAAAATAATGAATATAGAGGAGTCTACAGCCAGTAAATCTTTGGTATGTTTGCAAAAATGAAAAAGTCTCTCTGTCGATCAGCCATTTATAGGGAAAAGTCCTTTTAGGGTCAGTGGGCATCTCAATCTACTTACATAATTCGCCTCAGACCTGAGCACTGTTTTAGGGGGGCTTGATCAAAACAGACACCCCAAGCAAACAGAAGGAGCTACAAGTGCAGCAGCAAGGACCAGAGCACTCACTGGCTTCCCATCAGCGGAAACAGCCATTTGTGGGAATGCAAAATCAAGCTAGGGGTACTGATATCAGGAAACATCTTTTCTCCACAGATGTGGGTCCACAGCCGCCATTTTCAAACACCTAAAGGGTCAAACAGCACAGGGGTCCAGAACTAGGCTTTTACGGCTGTACGTGTTTGTGTCCCCTTCCTCTCCTGTCTATAGCTCCGTACAGGTCTTCTGCACTTGATCCAGGCTCCACTTACAGAAAGGTGGCTTCTGGTTTGCAGATTGCTGAGAGGTTTAGCGAGCTATGTTAAGCTTAAAGTCGGGGTTTTCAGTGTCACTAAGGTGGCTCCCTTTTAATTAGATAACTATGGTAATTTATGATGCAAACTTAATGTGGTGTGGCGCTGTAAAACCCCTGTAAAAGGCACTACCCTCTTTTCCCTGATGATATTCTCTAAGAGTGATGTTATGCTGTATATGCAAATCACGATGCAAACTTGTTGTGCTGTACATTATAGCAATGTCACCGAACAAAGTCAGGCAGTTACGGTGGCGCCAACTGTAGCACCACACTGTCAGAAGAAATTACACGAATTGGTGGTGATACAGAAAATGTGTAATGTTATACATGCAGAGCATCCTCACACTGAACAGCTGCACAGTCAATAGTTGTTCATCAAAATTCATTTAACTTTGATTTGACCAAAAACTGCAGTGATTTCCATGTCTCCTTCATTATGGGACAGTGTCAGAACTAAATGTTTGACAGTTTTCATATTTCTCCATTATAATGACCAGTTCTTCTTTATCCAAGTAAGCGGCACGTGATCGGTTGCTCCCGTTTGTTTGTTTTTCAGTCTTTAGTGAGAGAACATTCAGCAGTTTTGTGCAAAGTCAATAGCATGGCTTGGGTCTTTTAAAGGTGCTGTTGCAGTGACATTTAGGTCAGTGGTGGAGTGTTGTCTCCCACATTGGGCCAGCTAAGGGTGGGGCATGACACAGACAAACACTGCAAGACAAGAACAAACCAAAAACAAAAAAACAACACACACAACAAATGATATTCAGGAACTGTTCAGATCACTGAGGAGAAATTGCAAGAAAATCTTTATTTTGCACTGTGAAGTGTGTGGAATGTGTTTTTGGGAATTAATAAGTTTAATAATTTATCACAGTTTTTGTGGATAATGAGTTTGGTGGATGATTATGTAATTTAAAAAAGACAAAAACTGCATCTATGTTAATGTTTACGCTGGTTGCCATGGTTCCTCTGTCAGTTTCACATGTAATGGGTGAGGTCTAATTTTCCAGAATTGTTGCGTTGATGCATGTCCTTGTGTCCTTAAACTCCTAATTTGAAACCTTTTCATGATTCATCTTGTTTATGATTCACCCAGAAGCATTCGAGTGATTTTCGTGAGGTGAAGAGGGAGTCACACAGTGGTGACAAACACACACACACACACACACACACACACACAGGTTGGATCAAAGTGCTGCTCCACTCTGAATCTACTGTGACATTCCACTGATGCTCAATACTCCTGGGGTCAGACTATGTCTTGGATATTTTCTCCATGACCTCATGCAAACATCATTGTCCATTTAGAATTTCTCGGCCATCTCATCACAAACCCTACTGCCAGACAACACAGATACAATCCAATCCCAAGGTTTTAAAATTATTTCTTTCTACACTATATGGACATGACAACTATACTGTGTTAATGTTCAATATTAATAAACATAATGTACAATATACACACACACAAATCAACATCTGAGGTACACAAGGTAGTATCGGATGCAGGAATATGAACTCCATGTACACCCTGCAGGAGTTCCACTTTTAAAAAGTAAGTTAATACATTTGTACAATTTAAACTCCAACATTTGCTTTTACTCTGAAAAAAATATTGTGTTGCAGTATCGTAAAATATCTGTACCTCTACCAAAAAAAATACATAACTCTTGAACGAAAATAAATAACTTTGCCACTGATTCGGCATTTGGATGATCTGTAAGTGTGTGGTAAACCTCCTCTCCTGCCCCTCCCCTCCACTCCAGCCCTGGGCAACCCAGTCTTGCCCAATCCTCCCCTCTGGTCCCCTGCCCGTCACAGCCCTACCCAGCCCAGCCTCTCTGACCCTGCAGCGTATATGAACAGCAGCAAGTCTTGCATGGAGGTCAGACATCTTCCTGCACTGATCACAGCTGCACAGAACCCCATTGACTTTAAGCAAGATTAAAGAGAAGTTAGTATAAACTATAGAAAAGATCTGGAAGGAAACAGAAAACTGGTAAGCTTGTTTTAATGTTTTGGATTTATTTCAATCATTTCAATTGAATTTTGATTCATATTTTTGTTGTAATTGATATCTTAAAGCGCAATAGCTTTATCAGCAACACCAACTATGTCAGTATATACCTAGAAAATGACGTTTTTTCTTAATTACATTAACTGCCGAAGAGATTATTGCAATTCTCCAGTGTAAATGTCTCTGAGACTCTGACAGTGTCTTGTTTCTGGCTGTGTTTAAGTGACTGTGCTTTTGTTTGTGGCTTCTCTCCTTTGCAGACAGGAACCAATCAGAGATGGAGCTTCTGACAACCGCCCTCGTCATCATCCTTTTTACAACAGCCTCCTCTAGTCCGGTAAGCCGACCATGAAGCTGCATATGAATCTTCCTTCCTCCTCCTCCCTCACTGCTCTCTCTCTCTCTCTCTCTCTCTCTCTGTGACTGTGTCTCACTTTTCCTATTGTTGAGTTTTCTCGCGGCCACTTTCACAGCTACAGTTTTCAATCATGCACTACAGTCACTGCAGTATTTCTTTAGTATGAATATATTACAGATTTTATTTGGGACTCTCTGGTTGACATCCTCTCTCTTTGTTGTACAGTAATGTAAATATTGAGACCAAACCTTACATATGTTGAATTTGTGTGAATTGAATATGTCACTAAAACTGCTAAATTATCAGTATTACAGTTCGTGTCAACCAGAACATTCCTGTCATGGGGTGTACAGTAACACTGTAACCTCAATATACTTTGTTGGTTAATTTCTACATATTTCACTGAGTTGTGTGTGACTACTTGTATTTTCTTGTACACAGTGAAAACTATATCAAGATCGATTTTGCCAAACCTCACTATTTACACCAAATCATTCACAAATTACACAGAGCTCAACTGACAGAGCTCATCCATTCTAAAACCTTCAAAAGCCGAAGTGAAATTAAAAATAAATGATCAGTTTCTATATTCGTGGTGTTTGTTTTGACATATATGTTACTACTACTACTGCTAACATGCTGCCATGTTAGCAGCCCCTTTATTAATATTGTCCATTAATAAGGGTTTTGACATTCTGGTCATTTGCCATCATCACAACTGTGCACCGGAGAGCTGTAGCTAGTGATAGACAGTTGCTGTGTTAAATGCAGTCGGAGCGCAATGCTGAGTGTGCAAACGTTAGCAGGCGAAGCTAAGTAGCTTCTAATTTTTGATTGGAATTATTCTCTGGTTCTACAAAACACCACGTGTGCTTGTTGAAAAAGTTACCATTACCAATGTTACCATTGTTAAAATGATATATTTCTACAATGCCGGCTCATCGTTTGAGGTACGATTACGTTGTGTGAAAGGCTGTAATCACAATTTTTTTTTTTAATAGCTAACAATTACTTTCTATTATAAAGGACACTGTACCTCCAGCATTGGCACTAAAAGTACATCATCCAATAAAATATGTGAATTATATATAAAATATATGATAATAATAAGTAACATCTGGGGATAGTTAGCTGGGAAATCAGACAGGAAATTGTGGGCTTTATTTGACCATATTGTCTGTAACGTCATTTGATATTCCCTTAACAGATTGGTCAGTATCGTCATTATGATGCTGACATCACTGACAATGACCGGATGCAGGGGTGGCTGGAAGGGAACGACTGGCTGTCTTGGCAGTCTACTGGATCTTCCAGCTATGACAACTCTTCTCCAGGGTTGTTTCAGACACTGGATTCATCCAGTGAATCTAGTGAATCTAGTGAATCTTCACAAAGTCAATCTTCAGAGGAGTCCTCGGAGGACACTCAGACCACACCAGCCATGACCACCGATGCCATGACAACCATCGCGACAGAAGACGGGAGTACGTTCACCCCTGAACCAGACACAATGAGCACAGATGCGATAACTGTGATAACGCCGCCACCAGGAACTGCTGTCGTCACATCCCCCGGCAGTGTGACAGATTGTGTTACTGACGAGATTCCAACAGCAGCTCCCATCACAGAGAACAGAGGAGACAACTAAGCAACTGTAAACAACAATCAGTTCAAACGTATCTCGACAGATCCTCAGTGGGGCCACAAAGGTCAACTAGACTAACTAGCTACCAGTATCACTAACCAAGTCCTTTATTGACCACTAGATGCTTGATACAAAAATACTATAAGTATTTTTGTAGAAAAACTGATTTTGATAGTTTCAGTTTTACTGATGTGCATCTTTGTAGCAATTTATTTTCATTTTTCCATCAATGCCACATTGTGGCTCATAGAAAGGAGAGAAGTTGTGTTTTACCCTTTCAAAATCAGCTCCTATTTTCTTATCATGTGAAAAACAGAATGAATGGGTATCCTCCGCCCCAGATTGATCCACTACTTAAAATAACAGGCAAAAAATGTGGCATTTTAATGATAATGCCACATTTCACACTAATTAGGGACACTGAAAGTGGTTAACTCCTGGATAAGATAGTCTCAAAGCTAATTTTCAGAATTAGAATTTTAACATCTGGCGCCACAACTGGTGATTTGGAAGTTGTACTATTAGCAACCAATATATCAGCTGATATATAGTGTATACATTATTAAATTATGGCTTCACTATACATGTTTGTTTTTTTCTGATATGTCATGTAGACTTGCAGTGTTTTGGCCATCAAATGGTGATCATACAGAGCAACTTCGATTGACACCAGATGACTTAGATATGTTTATGTTAATATAATCTAAGCAAATTTCTGTCACGTTTCGCCTGTAAGTATTCACTGGTCGGGGAAGTGCAGCAGGATCCTTTGTTGGATTTCTTCCAGCGTGCCAAAAATAGTTAACTATAATGTTTCTACATAGATCTGAACTACTGTTTTTTTTATTTCTAATTTTTGTACTTCTTAAGTCTAGCACCTGCAACACAAGTTAGTACAAGATAGTAAATAACTGTTGCCACATATTCTGTATATTGCTCGGAAATGTTACACCAAAAAAAAAAAGCTTGAGCATCCAGAGTATGTACCCACAGCAGTGTGTTTACAGCCTGTGGAGGGTGTGTGCTGTTTGTCTTGTTAACTCTCATCTCTTGTCTGTACATGCTGAATAAGAGTTATAGCCACAGTGGGTTGCTTTAATTATGGGTTGTAAATTCATCTTTCCCCCAAATTAAATATGGCTTAGAGGGCTGAAGACAATACCTTAATGGAGTCAGCTAGTTTCTGTTTTAACATGTGTTATATTTCATTTTGTTGAACTGGATCCAATGTGCATGGATTGAATGCATTGTGCAGAACAGTATTGATTTTTCTTGTAAGGAAAAATAAAGCTTCTAAATTACAATGAAATTGTTGCATTTGTAAAATCATTAACTTTTGCTAGAGTTACTGATTAGAGTTTAAAGGTTTGTCAAACATGTTTTGAGTTTTAGTGATGTTGAATGTAAATCTAATGTTTTGTATTTTAAGAGCATGAAGGGAGCTGGAGACATATACAGTCATATAAATACAGTCATATATTTCAAACTCATTTCTAATGGGGAAAAAATACATACTTTTGACCACCATTTTAAAGCAACATTTGCCCCGATAACTGTGAATAATCGACAGACATCACGGTTTTTATTGGAACAACGTCCTACCAAGGAAGCAAATTTGGGTGAGCTGGAACACAGCATCACAGCAACACTAAATATTCCTCATATATGAGCACCAACTCATATATGGCTCAGACTATGTCCTGCTTAAGTGTCCTTCACAAACACAGCACGCTCTTTTCATATGATTTGAAGCGAAAATAGGGAATATTGCCAGTCCCCAAAGACATTTATTACATGACAATTACAGTATCATCTTTTCTATCTCATTATTGATAATAAAATCTGAGGCCTTGTTATTCAGCCCCTGTAAAAACCATTGCCTGTTCACGCCAACAATTACGTAAAATAGAACACTGCCTGTATTTCAAACCTTTAACCTTTCAATCCTAAAATGTGTTTCTAAAAACAAGGTCTGATGACTGCAAAACATCCTGTTCATCCCCTTTAACTCTGAAAATAAAAATCTATCTTTGTGTTTTCAAAGCAAGCCAGTGGAATGGAAGCACTGGCCTTTTGATGGCTCAGCTCCATCTAGTGGGGACAGTCAGATATTACTGCCTATGTGCCTGTGACTTCTACAGTCTGACAAATCTCCTGCATGCAAAACCGACTGTGAGCCAGAGCACTTAAAAATTAGAGACTTTCTATTCCTGAGGGGAGCACTACACAAGACAAGCTGTGGCAGGTCCACTAAATAAATGTTGTTTTTTCTTTTTCTTGATGGCTTGGACTCTGAACTAAAAAAAAGATAAAGATTTGATTAACTGATCACGTCTCAAATCCCACAACGCAATTACACAGCTCTCACTATGACTATGATCAATATAGTAATCACAATTAGCCCGTAATCCCGTTATTATTTTAGTCATGAATCATACATAAAAGCTGAGCTCAAGCATAGCTCCAACGGTGGGTGAGCTGTCAGCAGGCCTCCCTGAAGGAGTGACACGATGCTGAGGCGAAGAAAATCGCAGGATTAATCGAAGATGCAGGATTAGGACATCCTTCAACGACTAAAAAGTGTAAGGAACACTGGTTTTTAAAAGTCTGAGAGGGACTCCATTAAAGTCTTCAATCAGCATGAGAAGGTCAGATTAAACCAGTGGTCCTATTTCTCATCCATCCTGTTAGGATCCCTGTGTTTTTCCCAGTTTCCCGTCTCCCCCCGTCGGAGTCGAGGAGGTCACTCCAGGTCAACAGCCCACACACCTGTTCCAGATTTCCAATCAAGCCACCTTCACCTCTCCAGCCCCTAAAAGACCGGCTCAGTCCTCTACTCTCTTGCCAGATCGTCCTTTTCCCATTTGTGGTAAACATCCGGCTACAAGTAACTAGATGTTCAAAAATCTTACCTCTGTTCTCCTCGTCTTCTCAGATTCCCAGCACCCGTTCCCTCACCAGCCTGCTCCTCCTCGTCTCCGCTCCGGCCCTACCTTCCCCTGGCCTGCCTGTTCTCGCCCCCTGGCCCGGGGACACCAGTTGGCCTCCTGCTCTTCTCGCCCTGGAGGCCGAGCTCCAGATTCCCCGCTCCCTTCTACTCGATAAACTTGCTTTTTCTTCTAACCAGATTCGCCAGTCTTCTGTGTCTGCATTTCGGGGTCCAGTCTTAACACATCCATTTTGGAAATTTCATGTGACAAATAAGATGAAAAGAAGGGGACAAAAGTACACGTAATAGTATTCAGTGTGTGCATCAAAATACCCTTGAAGGCCTACAGTATTTTAATTGTAATAATCTATCAGACAGTTACTAAGCTACTGCCCTCTGTACAGCTCATATGTTACTGAACAAACAATACAAAACTGGGACATTCAACATGAATTCAAAGCCCTTAAATAAATGCAATGTTAAATACACTGAACAAAAATATAAACACAACACTTTTGTTTTTGCTCCCATTTTTCATGAGCTGAACTCAAAGATCTAAAACATTTTCTATATACAAGAAAAAACATAATTTCTCTCAAATATTGTTCACAAATAGATGGCCTAAGGGTGACATTAAATGAAATACAGCTCATTAGGTAAACATACATTGACACTCTAAATGCTATAGAACTACTAGCCACCGTACCTTGAAACCTTTATCTTCCACAATGGAAAATGGTTGCGCATCCATAACGATCATATCCACCAATGCAGCATCAAGCTTTTGCTTCCTTGACACTGTAAAAAATTCAGCATATCAAGAAAATCAGCGCAGAGCAAACTTGTAAAATGTGGGATTTGAACTCATAACCTTTGGATCCAAAGGCCACTATGTTAACCATTGAGCTATCAGCTATGTGGCTATTTGCACCCACCATCATCCACATGATACAATAAATAATTACCGGCAGGAGGAGGACTGAAAGTTCAGTTCGTTGTCTGAGGTGTTTCAACATGATGGATGGACAGGAGGTGTCCCATCATGGAGGAGGTGTTGTCATGAAATGCCAACTCTTGTGGGCAAAACAAACACCGCACCTTCTACAGAAAGAAAAGAAAAGGATAAACAATTACTTTTTAAAATGAAACATAAGCCTACTTCTAGTTAAAGACATCATCAGTAGCTAACAATAATAGTACACTTTATTTGTTTTAAAGAATTCAGAGACACTTTGCGTAATAAAGACACCTCTCTGTCAGAACAGCAGACAGAGAGGTGTTTGGTACACGGGATACAGCTGTGTTATGGCCATAAGCGCTTTAACTGCGCTAAATAAACAAGTCAAAAGATTCTTAAATGTGCTGCCCCCCCCTTTTTTTTAAAAAAAAAAGAATTGTATTAGCATGCATACCCATAATAACAATAAAGCATATATTTACACTTGAAAAACAAAAACAGGAAAACATCTTACATCACACAATAGTAAATATTGTACAATAATATTACCTTATTAGGAGAAACCAAGGTGAAGTGATCCCAAGCCACAGAACGTTTCTTACCAGAAGCCATGGTAAAGAGCAATGAACTCGATTCACACAGGGCAACAGAACTGGTCGGGAAGCGTCGTTTGGGATCCATTTTTCTTTTATAGAGAATAGCGCGCCCAAGTGTTCAAACAGATGAGTGACGTCAGGTGATCTCTGAACCGTGGTTCGACCAAACAATGCATTCGGCGCTTCGGATGTCATCAATCACGTGATCAGCGTCATTTGACACACGCCCCGGAACATTGTGCCGAACCACTCTGCTTCACAAAGGTAAAACAAGTGCTGAAGCGGCCATCCCTAAGGGTCAGTATCAGGTGTGACCACCATTTGCCTCACGCAGTGCAACACATCTCCTTTGCATAGACTTGATCAGGTTGTTGATTGTGGCCTGTGGCATGTTGGTCCACTCCTCTTCAATGGCTGTGCCAAGTTGCTGAATATTGGCAGGAACTGGAACACGCTGTCGTACACGCCGATCCAGAGCATCCCAAACATGCTCAGTGGGTGACATGTCTGGTGAGCATGCTGGCCATGCAAGAACTGGGATGTTTTCAGCTTCCAGGAATTGTGTACAGATCCTTGCAACATGGGGCCGTGCTTTATCATGCTGCAACATGAGGTGATGGCCGTGGATGAATGGCACAACAATGGGCCTCAGGATCTCGTCACGGTATCTCTGTGCATTCAAAATGCCGTCAATAAAATGCACCTGTATTCGTTGTCCATAACATAAGCCTGCCCATACCATAACCCCACCGCCACCATGGGCCACTCGATCCACAACGTTGACATCAGCAAACCGCTCACCCACACAACGCCACACACGCTGGCTGCCATCTGCCCTGAACAGTGAAAACCGGGATTCATCCGTGAAGAGAACACCTCTCCAACGTGCCAGACACCATCGAATGTGAGCATTTGCCCACTCAAGTCGGTTACGACGACGAAGCACGCTGGTGAGCTTCCCTGAGACGGTTTCTGCAGAAATTCTTTGGTTATGCAAACCGATCGTTGCAGCAGATGTCCCGGTGGCTGGTCTCAGACGATCTTGGAAGTGAACATGCTGGATGTGGAGGTCCTGGGCTGGTGTGGTTACACGTGGTCTGCGGTTGTGAGGCCGGTTTGATGGACTGCCAAATTGTCTGAAACGCCTTTGGAGACAGCTTATGGTAGAGAAATGAACATTTAAGTCACAGGCAACAGCTCTGGTGGACATTCCTGCAGTCAGCATGCCAATTGCACGCTCCCTCAACACTTGCGACATCAGTGGCATTGTGCTGTGTGATAAAACTGCACATTTCAGAGTGGCCTTTTATTGTGGCCAGCCTCAGGCCCACCTGTGCAGTAATCATGCTGTCTAATCAGCATCTTGATATGCCACACCTGTGAGGTGGGATGGATTATCTCGGCAAAGGAGAAGTGCTCACTAACACAGATTTAGACAGATTTGTGAACAATATTTGAGAGAAATGGTGTTTTTTTTTTTTGTATATAGAAAATGTTTTAGATCTTTGAGTTGAGCTCATGAAAAATGGGAGCAAAAACAAAAGTGTTGCGTTTATATTTTTGTTCAGTGTATTACTGCCCCTTTGACAGTTACACAGTAAATAACTAAATACATACAGCCATGGCAGGACATTTACACATCAGAATAGAAAACACAGACAGATCTGACTCACATTATTTGATGGTGGGGCCCTTTCTTCTCTCCTTCCTGGAGATGGAATGGTTAATATTCATGTCTCAACAGCACTGACTGTGTTAAAAGTTTGTGGCAGTTGATGGCAGTCGCCATCTTGGTTTTGGAGTCAGAAGTGACGTGTGATTGGTTAGTAACAAAGTAGTCCCGCCCTGCAGCACATTCTGCTTTATTTTGTCTATTTACCTCTAAATGGGACCATAATTTATGAAATGAACATCATGCTGTGTTGAAGATGACTTGCAACGGGCAACTGAGACAATAAACTCAATAGAAAAGTATTTATTGAAGTAATCAAGTGAGAAATAGGGTCATTTTTTCATAGAGTTCCATGCAGTCAAACTTTTTGGAGTCAGTGGAGTCCCCCTGCTGGCCATTAGAAAGAATGCAGTTTTATCTGCACCTGATCCTTCACATGGAACACAAATATGTGATATGTACATTTTATGTACAAGATGTAGCCTACAGGTTTGAATTATTCTGAACCAAATCTTATTTTACAACTGCTACCAGTGATTGTTTCCTTGATGAAAACGAGTTATCCCTGGTTGACTTCTAATAAATAAATATAACAACAAGTCAGTCGTTTGAACGGCTCTTTGAAAGGAACGGCTCCTCAAGATCGGGCTCCCTTCAAAGAGCCATAAATCCCATCTCTAGTGTCCAGCACAGCATCCATTTCCCAGCCTCCACAGCCCAGGGGACGCTGTTTCTCTCATCTGAAGAAACCCAATGAAAAGTGTGAAAGAGGCAGCCACTATAATGAGGAAAAAGTGCAGGTTATGTGAGACTTCTGTATCTGTATTTAGTCCATTTTGACAGTGGGGACTAATCTGAATATTAAAGTGTCCTTGCTTTTCTTGGATCGTGTGCTAAAACACACAGAATAACCACCTTTGTTGAATATATGTTCATGATAATCTGTATGTTTTAAATGCCAATCTGAATGAGGGATCTTTATGCATATTCGTGTTGCTTTGTTTGCACAGTGCAGCATCTATATTTATTTTGTCATGAGGGATAATAAATCAAGCCAGACCTGTTTGTGCAAAACTGAACATACACTACTCACAAAAAGTTAGGGATATTCGACTTTCAGGTGATATTTATGGAAAATGGAAAAAGTTAATGCGACAGTGATATTATATCATGAAAGTAGGGCATTTAAGTAGAAGCATGCAATGATAATTTCTTCATTTTAAACAATTTATTGAAAGAAAATCTAACAACAGTGGTGGGTATACCACAACAAAAAATGTTCAGTGTCTCAATAAATTGGGATGTGGCCAAAGGACGTCCACTCCTCTCCTTTCTGTGACTCTTCCAGTCTCTGTATCTCTGTTACAACCTCCTGATGACACTCTGTGACCCTCTAAGCTCAGTGAACACCTCCGTCTGAGGACTTCCTGTTTGAAGCCTCCAGTGTTGAGGTGCTGTTGATCAATTGTTAGGTGTCGTCTTGGTCTCATGATGTCAGAATGTGAACAGCACGATGAGGAGGACTGTTAAAATACCAATTCTAACTGAAGCAGGGAATGTATTGGTCGATTCATGGATCAAACCTGTTGTGAATTTTGCTGTTAAGGTTCTTGTTAGAGAACAGCAACTTGTGCAAAAAGTACTGAAACACTGAACAGTTGGAACATGTGCATATGATGAATATGATGTGAAGAAAATCCTGCAAAAAAGGCCTGTTTTATTGCTGCTCTGTCCATGCACATTTTCCACACATCACTGTCAGTTCAGAGTTGCAACATCAATCTGAACACATTTTTAGTCGTCTCGTCTTCCCACCTGAGGAACTTCACTGCTGCAGTTTGGGGGCACGACAGTGTGAGGGCTATAATCAGTCAGAACTCCCACTGCATTTATGTGTCCATACAGCGCTTGACAGAAGAGAGGATATTAACAAATGAGGAGGTGAAGTCTAGACAAAGAAATCACACTAATTTCTGCCTGTAGAAGACACTAGTAGGGGCGCATTGAGGACATTTTCACTTGCATAATGCAGGTTTGGAATCCAACACATTTTCATTCATAAAAAACAGTTTGGGCCAAAAACATAACATTAGTTCTTACTTGTAGTCTAGCAAGAGTAGCTAGGATGGATGAATATTGATTGAAGTGGATACAGAAGTAAAGACTCTGTTCATTCTTATGAAAGTTGTTCTGTGGTGCATGAAGACTAATAAGTTTGACTTCCTGGGCATTAAAGTACCCTTATCCTCCACACTGTTGGGCACATAGAGCATGGTGCACTAGTGTCTCGGACCTGCTAAACCAGCTAAATAACAGTTGATTGGGGATAAAATTATGTAATCATAAGGCTCTTCTAGACTTGCAAAATGTTAACTGACTGAATGGATCAAATTCTGATGGTGAAATGAGTCCATACATGAGGGTTGTGACTGAAATGTATCTGCTGATTTTCACAATAAAAGTCCATAGAAAACTATTGGGACCATTGGCGTCACGTGATGGATTATTGTGATTACATTGGCTGCTGTGTAAAATTGGCTTTAAAGCATGGCACACTTCCTGAGGGCTAGATTTTGGAATTATCCAACTGAAAATATCCCACTCCCTCCTTCCACACTTTCCTCCAAAGTCACTCCCTCACACATGAACATGCTGCCTGACGAGCATTACTGCTGGAGGACAAGTCCACAACAGTGATGAGAAGACCTGCTGTCATCACCGGGTCCTTACCTCAGCCTGTCGCTGAGCTGTAATTTAAATTTTGGCCACACTTTGTCAGCCATTCTTGTGCTAGCAATGTGCTGCAATGGGTGCACTTGCAACATGCATGCAGGTAGGCAGGTACATAGGTAGGCAGGTTGGCCTGTCGTCTACTCATTTCATTAGGACCAAATTATTTATAACAGTTATAAAAAGACCCTGCCTTTAAATTAATATTAATTTTGATATCAGAATTACAATTACACACTGATTAGAATGTACACTGTTAAGTGTGTCCTTCATCACACACATCACTCTGCAGCATCCTTGTTGTGTTTGATGCTGGCTACTTGCTTAATAGTCCCAGCAAGCTTTTGTACTACTGTGTATGTCTTAGAATTCAATTCACTTACTCTCTAGTTGCATATTTCATTATGATGGATGGGCTGATAACTTATTATAGCAGTCTGGACCAAGATGGTGAACAACGTACACATGTATGAATAGCCTTGTATGCAGAATTGGGCCAGTTTAGGAGTAAAGACATATTACATATCTGTCCATCTGACTAATGATACAGTACCACCTCTTTCTAATGGATGTTGGATGTTGAAGTGTAGTCATTATATGGCTCAGGCAAAATAGGCACGTGTGCTGCTCAAATGAACCAATATCAGGCCAGATTTGCAGCTGTGTTAGGCAATCAATCTCAATATGTCATCTAGAATATTTAGACAGCCTATGAATCACTACAGTATTTATTAATTTGTATTATACACCAGGATAATGATTTTACACCCCAAACACTGCTTTTGTGTCCAATGCAGGAATTGTTCAACATTTTGTGAAATCATCTTATTTGCTTTCTCGGTGAGAGTGAGATGAGACGATCAATATCAATCTCATGTCTGAGATTAGGAGGCGATTAGCCTAGTTTAGCATAAACAGTGGCCACTGGGGGAAATAGCTAGCATTGGGGGCATTTTGACATATCTGTTTGTCCGTATGTTATAAAAAATGTGTTAATTAATGAGCTTTAGATGTGTTGGTAGGCATCATTTGTGAACTTTAGACAGAGCCAGGCTAGCTGATTCCCCCTGATTCCAGTTTTAAGCGCTTCCTGGCTTCAACACACACATGAGGGTGGTATTGATCACAGCATGTCATCTGCATTTGAGATTGATCAGGTCATACACCTAGTATGTCAAAAGTTATTCCCTCAAAATGAGGGCTGGGAAGGCTTCAGACCATATTTTAATTCTGGTGTCATTGTTTTGATAACTCCTGGATGTATTTAGCTACAGTATTTGTATCCTCTCAAAATGTTCTATCATCATCACCTCTCCTCTCAGCTTGTGATCTCACTACCCTTCCTGTGTTCACATCTAAAACACATGCAAACAGCCAGCATCTCTTTTTATGAAAAAGAACTTTATTATTTTATTTTTTAGAAATGGTACAATATGATACATTACAGTAAACAACATGGGACAAACAACATGTAGTGTAGGTAGGAACTGTGCAAATGAACAGGACTGTTGTATGTATGTGTGTGTGTGTGTGTGTGCGTGTACTGCACCTATACCTGTACTGGATGGTGAGTTTCTCTATGTTTACATCCTTTTATCCACACCAGCAGATTTGATACTAGCGAGCAACAAAGCTAAGCCACACAGGCAGCAAATGTGTGGCTTAATGTCAAGTTTAAATCTTATTATGCTTGAAATGATTACATGTATTTAAATAAATTGTGCACATTTTTTCTTATTTTAGAAGCATAAAAACAATGTAGGTTTGCATATTGCAGTTTATTAATTAATGATTAAATGCAGTGTTGTGCTAGTGTAGATATTAGGACTCAACTGTGGTTCTTTCTTTGTTCTTGTCCAGTTTTAATCTTTTACCCTGCAGTAACAGAGGGGAGAAGGGAGGGGGCACATGTCAAGAGGTCAGTCAACCTCCGGTTACAGGTAGCAGTCGTCAGTTTCGACATCCTTTTAAGTTACATTGAGTACGTTTCCCCTGTAGGGTCAAACATGAGATTTACCAGGGCAACTAGATCACAGGATGGAGGAATTATTGGTTTATTTAAATATAACCCAAAAGAAAAAGCATTTCTGCTTCCAAGAAGATGCACAAATAATGACAGAAATATTGGCTGAACACATTGAAATCAATAATAATCAAGCCTAGGCTGTCCCTGTTTGGTCCTACGGTGGAAAGTGGCTCTGTGGATGCAGTGTGCACTTTTTATGTGAATCTATCACATAAAAAGTTACACCGACTACTCGGGCGGGGCTTATTTGGCAGTGATGACCACTGGCATATCAGTGGTGGTGTCAGGTCCCGTCCCCTCCTCATCAGAGTCACTTTCAGTGCTGTCACTCTCATCTGAATCACTGTCAGCGGCTCCTGGCGTGGCTGTGGCCTCCTCGCTGCTCTGGCTCTCTTCGTCCTCTGACTCCTGGCTGGTGCTGGTGCTATCACTGGTAGTGCTGGCGCTTTCCTCCTCCTCCTCTTCCTCTTCCTCTGGGGTACTGGAGCTCTCGCTCTCGCTGGTGGTGGCATCGCTGGTGCTGGCGCTCTCCTCCTCCTCTGGTAGGGAGGCCTGGCGGGGGCTGAGGCCCTGGTCCTGAGAGGTACCAGAGGTGGAGTCCAGGCCCTGGCTCTCTACCTCAGGGGTGCTGGTGTCCTCCTCCAGGAGCTCGGAGTGGACCTGAAGAGCCTGGAGGTGAGGCAGAGGATGGATGGGGCGATTAGTTTGTTTGTCTCTGATTCCTTAGATTATACAAAATTTGACCAATGGAGCACATTTGTCTACAGTTTTTTTTTACATAATGGCATATTTAGGTTATAGTAAAATGTAGTGAGAGATGTTGAAGCTGAAATGAAGTGGCACCTGAAGATGGAGCACTGAACGAGGTTGAAGTGGTGGGTAAGACAGAGAGGAAGTATTGAGGTGAAAGTAAGAGAGACGAGTTAGTGTCAATCTGAACTTTCTGAACTGAACTGTTAGCAAAGAGTGAAAGCAGTTGAAGTGCCACAGAAAGTGTTGAAATGAATTTAAAATGCTGGCTAAAGTCATTTGTCCACAGTTGTTTTTTCATCTTTCATCTAAATTTACAGTAGGATGCTGTAGAATAAAGGGGAAGAGAGAGAAGGTATAAAAAGAAAAACCCATTCATCTACTGATGGTCTAACACACTCAGAAAGTTTAAACTAACATGTACCTTGTACACCTGCAATGACTTTTCCACCTCATTGCCATCCGTCATGTCGTAGGCCATCTTTTTGTCTGAGCCGACAAACTCGTAGGACTTGTATGGAACAGGAACCTTGTGGTAGGACTTGTCCTCCACATAGATAATGGACTTATAGTCGCTGGGGTAGCCTCCCAAGTTGTCACCGCGAGCAGTGTCAGTGACAATGGTAGGCACGATGGGCTCAGGAGTGGTGGTTTCAGCCACGGGTTCCTCTGTGACGATTACAGGGGTGACGGTGGCGGGAGCAGAGGTGGAGGACTCACCCGACTCTGAGCTGTCGCTAGATTCCTCCTCGGTTTCCTGGAGACGCAGAGTTAGAAGGTGAGCTGTCAGAAAGCTGGTGAGTGAAATGTCGTCTTTGCCAATTCTATTAGCTGACTTTGTTTGACACAGAAGTCTGGCAAAACTTTTACCTGTTTATTTTGGCGTGCCTGTCTAAAGTCAAACCTAAGTTTGACTTACAAAAATTAAAATTGAAGTATGAAAACCTAATACTGCTACAGTGATGATATGTTAAGAAACAAAAGGCACTTGATAAGCAGACTACAGTATTTGAGTGGTTATCCTTAAATGTGACAATGATATTTACTATGTCTGAACTTCTTTGACAGTTATGAATTGTTATCAATTTACAAGCCTGAGAGCATCTGCAATTAAAACTATTAAGTATTTGAAATTAGTTAAAGCAAACTATCACAGATCAGAAACATTTAACAGCTGTGTGTAACAAGTATCAGCACATTGATGCAACAACACAGTGTCTGGTCTCAAAATGGGTACGCCACATATATACATGCATTTAAATGAACAGTTTCTACTCATCCAAACACACAGGCAGTGCCTGTAACTGCAAAAAACTCTTCTACAAACATATAATATTTGTCGATGCAAAGAAATTTACTAGTATCAACAGAGGAATAATCATCCTGCAGTAGGATTTTGTAACTGTCTTAAATTGAATTCAGCTTTTTTACATTGTTGATGGATATTAAGGTTCAAGATTCAGTACTTGAGCACTTGTGTTTTTAACCGTTTCAGCAGCCAAAGGAAAATATCACCTTCTTGCTGTGCCAGGTGTGCTATCGGTGTGTTTTTACTTACACTCTCTTCTGTTTCATCATCATCATCATCATCATCACTGTCTTCACTGTTGACAGAGGCTGTATCTGAGGACGAAGATGTGTCCGTGCTGTCAGACGTAACTTCTACTGGAGCCTCTGCTGCCGCCTGTTCCAAAAATCATTATAGTTGTAGAAAGTTATGGAATAAATCACAATTATGGTCTGCAGACAAAAGAAAGAATGTGACTGATATGGTTTGAATTATTGATTTGACATCTCTCACCTCGTCTTCATCTGAACTCTCTTTGGTCTCATCTGAGCCAGCAGTAGCTGCTGCTGCAACGCTCTGCAACATCAGAGAGACCCAATGAATTAGATTTTTTATTGCTTCTTCATTAATGTCTTCAGCAAATATCAGTTGAAGAAAAGTGCATGATCAGTGGATCTTTGGCGGTATGAAAAATAAGTAAGGAATGAAGTGAAGGAGTATTTTACCTGAACAGGTGCCACTGCTGCCTGTTTACTGATGGCTGGAGCAGCTGGCCGTCTCTCCTGTGGACAAGACATCAGTTAGTGTGGATGTCTCTCTCTCTCTCTCTCTCTCTCTCTCTCTCTCTCTGTCTTTCTCTCGCTCTCTCTCTCCAGATACTCACCACTTCCTCAGAGCTCTCTGAACTGCTGTCAGAAATTTTTCTCGCCTAAAAAGCAAAGACATTTGCAAAGTGAATAGAAAGTAAAGAGGTGAATGTACCAAAGTTAATGTGGACAATACCATGCGATGTGAAGGCGAAGCTGCCGTTCACAGTTGAGCAAAAGCTCGAATGTTTCCCTTGACAGAGAAAATTACTCACCGGCCGGCAGAGAACTGTGGCGAAGAGCAGAACGAAAACAACGGCCACTTTCATTGTGTCACAGTTTGGTATCTGGATAGGGTGAAAAACCAGGAACATGCAGGTTGAAGTCACACAATAAAAACTTGTATATCACAATCAAACAATGAAACATAATTATGATACAAAGAGCTCGAACAACACTGAAATACTCATCCAAGGCCATAACTTCACAGGAGACACAATGACATGTCAAACTGAAAATGCGCTGCAAGTCTCATCAGTAAATCCTCTCGCCCAGATTCCTTCCTAAAAATGGAGGCTGGTCACATGACTGTTAACTAGCTGAGGCACTTCCTGAGGCCTTGGTATGTCACAGGAAGTCATTAAGTCCTTAATTACAGGCCTAAACAAGTAGTTATGCGCCCCTGACAACTCTGTTTCGGTACAGTAAAACATTTTCTCTGTCATCAGAGGAAGAAAATCATATCGTTTTGGTTCAAGGTTTGTCAAACAGTGAGACAGATGTTTCAGGCTCATTCTGGCAGGCATGACTAGAGAGAGATGATGTTTCACATTTTAAAAAGGCTCAAATCTCCTAAAGCAGCTGATTATTTTAGTTTTTGATGAATGCTACCAAAACATGAGTGAACACTGCGTTTGTTTGGAACTATTTTCAGCAGAGGATTAATTCTCATTTCACTCCCTGCTCTATGAGTCCAAGCAGCAGGACTGCATGTGTGGGGTTGTGCCAAGATAAACCACAGTGTGTGTGTTCATGGCAATGACGGTAATGAAGGAAGGTGTCGCTCGTTGCAACTGTGTAGTTCATTGATGTGTTTTTAATCGTTTTTGGACAGTGGAGCTCTATGGTACAGAGGAATAAGATGTATCTGGCTTTGGGTGCACACACCATACTTTTTTACAATTCACTCTTGGTTTTGGTCTTTTGATTTGTTTTCATTGGTTCATTTGTTGGCAGCAACAATAAACTTTGCTGACAGAGTTGTTTAGAGGACGTATTTCCTCCTCTTAAGTGAAATATCTACAAAATGCCCTTTCATTCCCTCTCATACTGTAACAAGCCCTTCTTTTCATGTATGCTGTGGGAGGAGCAGTCTGAGTGTCTGTTTCTATCTTTAATGATGGACTCTTCCTATACTGTGTAATTCAGGAGGTTATAAGTGGAAAGCCACAGTGCAGCAGAAACATGACAGACGCCCATATGATTGTATGCGTGTGTGTAATTCTGTTCGTCTGTCTTTGTGAGGACTAGTATGAGCTTGAGACCTTGACAGTGGACACGTGTCTGTAAACTGGGGACATTTTGTCTGGTCCTCAAGTCTTTTAAGGGCAGTTTGAGGGTTAAGGTTTAATTTTTTTAACCTAAGGCTAGAATTAGGTTCTATTCTAGGAGGGATGTGTTATGTCAGTGAGGGTCCTCACAGGTACAGAGCAGGAACTGTATCTGTGTCTCTGTGTCCTTGTAGTTCAATCTTTGTCAGAACAAATTTGAAGTTTGAGAATTTGATAGTAAAGACATTTTGTTCTTACTTCTTAAAAAAGCTGTGTGAGGGTTAAGTCTCTGTTCTAGGGTTAACTGGGTTTAGGTTAAGGATAGGGTGAGTGTTACAACATGTAGCTTTAGTAGTTAAAACATAGTTTGACATTTGGGGGGTTCCGCTTATTTGCTTTTTCTAGAGTTAGCTGATGTGAGAAGACAAATAGCAGTCTTGTATCTGTACACTAAATATGAGGCTAAAACAAGCAGGGAATTAGCTCAGCTCAGCATAAGGACTGGAGGCAGAGGAAACAGGTTGTTTGATTGTGTCCAAAGTTTAAAAAGAAATCTGCCAACCAGACCATCCAAAGCTCACTAATTAGTTGTGGTTTTATAAGAGATGATGGGGCAGACTACTGAATATCTTTATCATTGACCTCCTGGAGTCCTGTCAGTACTGTGAAGTTGCCAGACTTTTTCTTTTGTTGAACTTTATATGCAACCTGATGAGGCCAAGGAGCCGTGAGGAGAAAGCTTTGGTTTAAGGAGAACCACTGTGCCACTGAAAACTGAAACACCCACACAAAGAACCCAAACTTCTTTAAAACTCTCTTCAGCTCTTCAGTTGAAAAGCAACGTTGATCGAGCTGCCAGTTAATCGGTATGTGTGTGTTGTCAGTGTGTTTATCGAGTGTGCTTAGTCTGGGTGATGTGACAGATAATCCAGAGGTTCGTTTCCTGCTGCTCACAGCTTCCCCTTCCTGCCCCAGTGTCACTGTAAAATTTATCAGCCAACCAAGCACGGTCAGCCCAGCTTCACCTCTGACCAATCACAGGTAGGCTTCCAAAGCCATAAAGTCTTAAAAAAGAACTCATAATTAACTCCAATAAACTCTGTGGTGGATAACTAACATTATGGTTCCACAGATTTAGTGTGAATAGTGTGAAACACTGAGTTTAGATGACACAATCGAGTTTGAAAATCAGTCAAGATGAAGATGGTTTGTTAGAAAACTCTTAGAGCTGCAACTTTGAGCCATTGTAGTCCTCCAAATCAAATTAAAAGAAAAAAACATAAGGAATATATATACATTTAGATGAGCTTTTATATGAGCTGTCAGTGTGTGGAAACTCTGTAAGGCAGATCACAGTGCTAAGATGACAAATGGCATTTGATTTGAGTTGAGACAACTGTAAATGACGGCCACACGTTTTCTCTTGTTATTAAGAAAGTAAGACTTCTGGCCTTCTGTTTTTTAAAGAAATGTTCTGAGAAAAAGATCATTTTTCTTTTTCAAGAGCATTTTTCTTAAGAGACAGTTTTGCAGTGTAGCTCTAGACCACATTTGTAAACTTGCTTTTTGATTTAGGCTAAATATAGCATATTTCTAGCTGCTAATACAAATATTAACCCACCCTCCCACCTCTCAACACACCACCAGTGCTGCAGGAAAAACTCCAACCAAACGCTGTTCACAGGGCATTTAATACTGCTCAGTATGTTCATTCTTACCTTGCTTGTTAATGGAGGGAGTTTCAGGAGTTCAGTGGCTGCAGATTGTGGAGCAGGAGCAGACAGATGTGGCTCGTCTTTAGTTTACCTCCTGGGTTTCCCTGGATGTTGTTCACTGCTCAGTGATGCTGCTGCTGAAACCGAGGCTCCTGGTTGGCTTATAAACCCTCCAGCCTCTGGCAGCAGCCAATCAGCATGAAGCTTGTGATGTCATGAGGTTAACCACTCCATGGTCCACCTCTCCTCTCTCTCCCACTCTTCCTGTGGTTGGTGCTGTGGTGGTGTGGGGGCAAACACACACACACACACACACACACACACACACACACACACACACACACACACACACACATACACACGCACGCAGACACACAATGCAAAGACAAATACATGGATAAAGACATGCAGACATTTACAACCCAGACAGAAGCATGTGGATGTACTTTTTGCCACTGTCTTTCACACTCACACACACACACAAACAAACACACACATTGTGTATGAAGTTAATTTAAGGACATGTAGTGACAGGCACTGGGAAAAAACAGCAGCATATAGTGGTGGTATGACAGTGATTCAGCTTCCTCACAGACAGACAGAAGAAACTCATCTGACTGTGGTCTCCTCGGATAATTGAGAATTTGTCTGCAACACCAGACTGATTTGTCTTAAACTGTCAAGCGGGGGGGGGGGGGCATGTTTGTGTGTCTGTGTGTGTGTGTGTGTGTGTGGATCTGTATGGATATAATATATATCCATACATCTGTCTGCATGGACATAACAAAGGTACGGTTACATAACACAAAATGTTGACATCCTCTATCCTCAATTCACAAAAGTAGAGGAATTTTCAGGGACAGTTATGGAAGCTCTTCTAGGATGGACAGACATGCAATAGATAGTATATGTACATAATAGAACCAAAATAACAATATTATAATTGCAATATAGAAAAGCAGAATGACAATATTTGGCAGACAGATTGCAAATATACTGTACATGAATAGTATGGAGCAACAACTGAATGGTACAAAACAGGTCAGACCAGAGCCATACAACATTCTCTCCACCATGGAGATGGAAAGAGGAAAGTCTGTAGACATTGTAACACAAGCGGCAAAACTCAAGAACTTCATTTACACAAAGAGAGATTGATACAAGTGGTGAAGAAGATTAAAAGTTGTTATGGTAATGTCAGTTTTTATTGATACTCCCGAATTACAGTATGGATCAGAAACAAGAAAAAGAATATATATATATAAACATGTGTCCTCCCTTGTATCCTGCACATACAATAATATAGTGACAATCAGCCAAACAGTGTGTAAATCAGACACTGCACTAATTTTATTCGATACTCATCCTTTTTGTGTTAAAAGTAGAGGTCAGGTAGAGGTGCTCTAAAGGGTAACTTTTAACTTGGGCTCCATTTTTACATATTTTGGCTTCAAAATGACTGACAGGTACAAAGACTTTTGGAATTGGTCCAGAATTGGAATTGGAGAACAGGCTTTAATGGCTGCAGTGTAACCCTGTGGGGTAAGTATGTCCTCTAATAGAGCTTTTAGAGTCTTTGCCATTGACAGGCTCAGATTGTTATTCATTATACAAAAAATATCCCTACAGAGATTCACTTTTAAGATCATTTTTGCTTAACCAGAACCAGCTGTTTTAAAGCGCTATTCAACCCCACCAGACGCCAATGATGAAAACATTCATTTTACCTTGCAGAACATTCCAAACTAACCCTTTAAAACACAGAAGTCACGCAAACAAACTAACTGATCAACAGTAGTAGACCAGCAACTTCTGTGTAAAATTACTGTTTTTGTCAATGGAGTCTGGCGGCTTTGGAAAGAGATAAGAAGATAAGAAGAAGATAACTTAAACTATTTTGTTTTACATCCTGCCAGCCTGCTAAAGACTGAGGTGTTGGATTTGTGTGTAAAATGGTAAGGGGGGGGAGGTGAGTTGTATCCAGACAGACATGCATTCTCTGAATTCTCATGTAATTTAGATTTTAAACTTGCAGTGATGTTGAGACTACAGAATCATTAAACTTGATTGGCTCATAAACTGTCTGAGTCTGTGTGTGTATGTGTTGTCTGACACACTGACATACTGGCTGAGTAGATACAGATAGACACTGTACACACACACACACACACACACTTACATGCAGTTGCAGAGTTGTTTACATCTAAGTGTGCCAAAAAACAAAACTAGACACACGTACACACACACACTTTTCAGATTTATGATCTAGTAACAGACAAATAGATGAACAACACACACACAAGCATAAAAATCAACTTGATCTCCAAAACATCTCAGAAACATAATGTACATAATTTAATTTTTTTTCTTAGGTACTTACCTTCCAAACACAGGAGCTATAGACTTGGATGTTTCCCTCAGGAGCTGGTGGAGGCCGAACTTGAGCTAAAATGAGAATGAATATTGAACTTACGTTCATCAGGTGGACACAAACACAACTCCAAATGAAGGATAATGTTGCACTGTGTCTGGTGGATGTGTAAGTGAGCAACTGTTTGCTAACACGTTAGCCATATCAATTATTCCAGTGATAATATGTCAGTGTTGTTTACAGCACTAATTAATAAATTAATGCAGCCTAATGCAGAAACTAATCTAAAAACCAAACAAATCTCCACCTTGCACGTTGTGTTTAGGAAGAGGAAATATTATAAAGGAAACATTACATTATACAAAATGCCAATGACAATCCATTGGACGCATCCAGGGCTCAGCAAATGCACATAAACATACATAAATAGTCATTTCATGCATTTGAAACACTGATTTATGAACACACACGAACATAAAGAACACACACACTCTTGTCTTTCAACAGTGTTAGTCACTGAGTGAATACACATTCACACTGACAGTCTGATTACAGTAACAGTGTGTCATCACTACGATCTTACAGACATGTTGATCTCTGACAGCTTGATGACTTTTGAGGCCTCCTTGTCACAAACGTATAATTACACAGCCCCTCAAATCAAAACTTTCTTCTTCTGCCAGCACACAGAGGTATGTCGCACATGAAACGCAGCAGGAACACCCTGCTCTGTCTTGTATAACCCCAGAGGACGGTCGCTGTTTGGTAATTGAAGATAATAGGTCTTAAATGTTTTGCTTTTGAAGATGGCCTTGTATTAGGTTAAGCAACTGACTTCTTATTCTTTCTTTTTTTAAATCAGAAATTATATAATTAATTGTTGTCTTGTGTTAATGTTTCTGACTGCATTCTGTATTTATGTTGTTCTGTCACCTGTTACAGATAAGATTTTTTAAATGCATTGTGTCGCAAGTCCTTTCTATATAGTGTAGAGTAGTATAAGTATAAGTATACACTATGTACCAAAAAAATCTGATTTATTCAGTGACTTAATTTTGTATAAAAGGGAAATGATACAAGGAATACTTTATTATTAGCAGTTTTTATTCCCAGTTTGGTTAGGTTCAGGAAAAGATCATGGTTTGGGTTAAAATAATAAGTCAAATACAAATATACTCTTTCCAACATACACCTGGGTGGTTATAGACTATTTACACCCAGGTGCAAATAGTATTGTTGGCTACTGAGATTCAGATGTGTTTAGGTGCAAATAGCATCTAAAAAAATCACCAGTTTTATCCCTCAACAGTGCCATGCCATTGTTCCAAAACCCTAACATTCCATTGTTCATCCAACAACCCATCAAATCCTAACCCCAACCCTACAGAAACTTAACCTCCAACAAAAACAATACAGCAATGTAGCCTTAACTTGCAGTCAAAAAAGTCAAATTGTAAACCATACTGGACATTTGTTTCCCTGGTTATCTGCAGTTCTATATTTACAGGAAATGTAAGTTAAACTATTTTTCACACACCTTTTTCCATTTGTAAGCGTTTCTACATTTCATTTTTCTGTTACAACGTGTGACAACAATGCTTCATCAATGCATAAAGTTAGTCTGCAAGCTAGCAGGTGCAGACTACTTCATGATTGTACATCAGTAATAAAAGCAATATGAATTATGTGCATACAGAGAATTTTAATACAGTTATTAGTATGAAAATGTGTTTTTTTTTTTGTTTCTATGAGCTAGTGTCAGCGCCAGAGTCTTAAATGACACCCATTAAAATCAGATACCAAGAAGTTAGACAGATTAGATGTCTCTGACCAGTAGCAGCTTCCCTCTACCTGCTCTTTATTGACTTTTGATTATCAGGTGTGGGTCAATGTAAGTCCTCTATGGGCTAGGTGAATATAGTAGAGTGTGATGTGGAAGACTACGGAACACAAAGCAGTTTCTGATGAGAAAATAAACTATTAAAGAAGTCATAAAGAAGAAACCAGTTGGGCACCAAATGGGCAGGAAAAGAAGAAAATGTCAACTAAGACAAACCGCTTCAGCAGCAATGAAAAACAGTAAAAAACATCAAACGTGATGAGTGGAGGATGGACTGGTCTGCGACACTCAGTCTCCTGTAAGGCCTCCTACAGTTTCCAACATCTGGAACAAAAACAAATCTGAGTGGTTTGAACTGTTTATTTGGAAAAACACAAAAGTGTCATTTCATAGTTCAATAAAATTGTCCCAAAAAAGGACCAAAGTGGACTAATATCTCATGAAAAGTTTTTTTTTCCGTATCTTTTCCAATCTGTTTGTGTGCGACTGTGCATGTGTCAAGAATCTGACTGTCTCAGTCTGTCATGTGGATGCATGCTTTTTTCGCTCTCTGTGTCTTTCTTGTCTATACATGCTTATACCCTTACATTCCTTATGTATGTGTGTGTATTTAAATAAATGATTTACAGTGACAGCATGCCCTGCTCTGCCATTAAACACTGAGTCACCCTCAAGCCCACAACACAACCACAAAATAACACACAAACCTCTAGTCTGATCACTGTCGTAACATGCATTATCTTCATTTCTACTCTCTGGAGTCAAGAAATAGAAATTATGAAATCAAACCGGATAACGATATTAAAGGTGGGAGAATAATTATCTGAGAGTTTGTCACTATGAGCAACACCTTTGACATTACATGTCATATCAACTGTTTAAGGTCATAAAATGTCAGTATTGTGTTTACAGCTTGTTTTGCTGACCCAAAAACAATCAATTAATGCAGCTTTAAAGGCCTAATGAGTAGGATTTGTCGATTGTGGTTTGTCGGCACAAGATTCAAAGTTGGACCCGTCTCCCCAGCTCAACGACACCAGACGCTGACACCTGACCGTGGTTGCCAGAACGCAGCCCAGTGTACCACCTCCACCATCACATACAATTGCACTCAAAATTATTCAGCCCCCATTTGGAGCCTTTGCTCTCTTTTTGCATCCTTTTCCTTGTTTGTGTAAGACAGTGATATCCTCCCTTAACTTTCTAGACAATTCTGTTGTCTTACCCAAATATCCAACATGCAACCAAACATTGTTCTATCTCCAGCACACCTGATGCAACTAATGAGGCCCTTGATTGGCTGCATCAGGTGTGCTTGAGACAATATCTAAATTGCAATTAAGTGTTCTTATACGGGATTCTATTCAGGGTGTTTAATAATTTTGAGACCGCAGTAGTCATTAAAAGTGGCATTTTGTGCTGAATTGGGAGAAACCACCTGTAATATTAGTTATGTTGAGCTATTTCAATTGTTCTTGCTTGAGCTGTTCATTGAACACAGTTGAAAGTTTGTAAATGTTGCCAGTACACCTAATCCATAAATGAATGAATGAAGGATTTTGTGTGCAACTGAATATAAGGCAGCATTTTGGCTCAGAACTTTCTCACAAACAGTAAAATAAAAAATACAGGCAGAGGACAGGGTCTCTGCAGAGACAGACACCACCACACACCTTGAGTGGGTCACACATTAAGATAAAGAGGGATTATTTTTGTACGAGTCTACATAATGTTCTTTTGGATGATCCTTCTCATTCTACCTTTAACGAAATCCATTTTACAATAGATTGTTAATGTTAATGAAGATCAATAATGTAAGCATAAGCTTATAACAGAACATATGATGATCCCTGTGTGGCCAATAGCATGACTGGATACACAGTGTAATATGATGTTTAAAACTACTACTATCGTCAAAGAGAACACCAAGATGCGTGCAGCTAATGGACACACACACACACACACACACACACACACACACATTGTGGTGTTGATGTCATTGGTCTTTTTCTACTTGTTAAACGCATGTGAGGGGCCTCGATCTCTGTGGTCGCTCAGCGTGGAAATATTCCTCTTAACAGCAACCTCAGGATATTTGTGTGTTCATACAAATTGCTGCATTAATCTTTAATAGAACATTAGTCCATCAAGTTCTGTTATCATAAAAAATATATGTGAGTGTGTTAATGGATGCTGGGAGAGATCAGATGTGGTTCGGCTGCTGGTGGAGACGGAACAACTCACACTTACAGATACACACACTCAAGGACGCACATATACAATGCGTGCAAACACACAGACAGATACAAACACACACACACACACACACACACTCTCCAGGCTGTAAATGTGGTGGACCACTGGCTGGCAGACAGTGGAACAAGACATAAATGAGAAGAGTGTGGAACCCACTGTGATAAGGACTTTCCCAGACTGTGTGTGTGCATGTGGTGCAAGTGTATGTGTTTTTGTATTTCTATTTCTATTAAGTTCCTTAAGTATTCTGCAAGGGCCTCAACTGTGTTTGCACGACTGCTGACCATTGTACAGTGATTTTTAGAATCATTTCATACCTTCCATTGCATCAGGAAGGGATCTTTTTATGGACAGGAGGAACAAATATAGCAAACAAAATCTGTTTTGATGTACATTTCTTTTAAGACCTGTCCTGAAGGCTAGATTGATCTAAAATGTATGCAATTTAAAAGCAGGGTATGTAGCTTAGCATTTTTTTGTCATATTTGTTGAAATTCTCATAACAATCAGGCAGCAATCAATGAATGAAATGGATTGCATGACCAGGGTCTTCAGTCAGACTGGGCTATATATGTTTATATGATTCAAGGAATTCAACAGAGAAGTTTATTTGTTGCACTGAAGTTAAGCTAGACTGAAGTTAGCTTCGGAGAGGCTGTCAGTCAGCACTTGTGTACAGAGTGAACAACAAAACCAGGGTGGGATTTTCTCATTTGGATACTTTCAAAATCTAGCTACTCTACAGTAGTCTCTCCAGTATTACACACACTGATTTCAAACAGCTAGTGCAGTGGCCGTCATTGTTTGAAACAGGCCGAATGCTTGGAACCCAATTTTTCTCCTTGATGTGCTGATGTTGTTTCAGTTTGATTTTTGTCACTCCTTCCATTTTAGTTGGATAACAACATAATCATCAGTATGTTTTTTTCTGTAACACCTTCATAGTCTGAAGTGTAATGAACACTGAAGTCTCCTGAAACCACTAACAGGGCTTTATACTTTGCTGTATAAACTATATGGTTTGGCCCACTTACTAGCTTTCAACTGCATCTCTTGTGCTTTACAATTGGATGTAGTTTGCATAGTTTTCATGGGGATGATTGTCATCACATGACCAAAGTATGGAGCTTTATTATTACCATGTAGTAATATAACATGGACTCCTTTATCTGTTGGTGCATTCGGGGACATTCTTGACTTCCAAGAGAGGCACCTACTCAACAATAAGCTTTTATCAAAAAAAAAAAAAAAATGAATTCACACGAACTGATATTTTGAAGTTGTTTCATATGCTATAACTCTACAACACAGCTCATGATAGTCATGCTTTTTGCACCATCATCATCATGTATATGCTTTGTCCTTGTATCACTGTCCTTGTCATTCATTGTTCCTGGCAAGAAATAAGTGGAACTCATACAGCAAAATTAGCGAGATTCTCAAATGACCACTATGACGTGCAAGAAGATGATCATGCGAGCGACGGGGGAAGTGGAGCTTCAATAGTGGCTCTAAATACCATCTCACAGAAGAAATATCCTAATGCTGACCTAGTTGGCAACATCTGTCTCCATCTGTCTTGCAGCCCTCATCTTGCATGTTGCAGCAGTCCCTCAAGACTCCCATCTAATTTGCAAATTAAATCCAATTACAATTTGTAATGATGTAGATGATGTAAACTTGGTACAAAGGTCCTTCAAGTGTCATTATCCAGATAATGTAACCAAATACAGGTTTTAGGATATTATCAGAAGTAAATGGGGTTAGTATGATGTGTGATGAAAGAACAAGCTGAAAAGAAGGAAGGATGGTGACTAATAGACAGAGAAGCAAACAGGAATCGAAATAAAGAGACAAACTAAAAGAGAAAGAGTAGAAAAGAAGCTGAGAAATAGTCGCACATATAAAAACAAAAATGACCCAGCCCCTCCAGTCTTCACTAAACAAAACGTCTGGTAAAAGTAAAAAAAAAATGATGGCGAGATCGGCCACAGTTTGGATCTTTTCTGCCTGAATTTTGGATAAACAAAGTCTGGATAAGCCGTGGTTGTTGAGGCAGGAAATAAATATATTGTGAAACAGACAAGGCTCCGTCTTTATGTGGCTGGGGTTGCCTATCCGCCGCATATAACAGCCAAGTGTTGGACCTCTGCAACGCAAACACAGAGCTTAGTAAGAATAATACAGTTAATCTGGTGGAAAGCTCTTAAATGAAAACAGTCGCCTCCCGAGATGGGCTCCAAAGCTGAGCAGGACCAGGACCAACCCTTGAAGAAACAGACATGGTTTTCATGATCCAGATGAAACATGAAACAACCATTAAGAGAAAGAGCAGAACAATAAACTTGAATTAAAACGTGTTTTTCAGAAACAAAAAATAAAGTTGTTCTTTCTGACTTTTCTCACTTCCTGATGTGATTCTTTTCTTGCAGACCACAGGTTCACAAATCACACACACACACACACAGATAAATAGACACACACACACACAGGTCTGCAGTATTCTTAGCGTCCACCTCCAGTTTCCACCATGACTGGGTGGCTGTTCACTTCCTGTATCTGGCATCCACAGTGTCATACTTCCTGGAATCAGCAGCGAGTTTCCATGGAATGATGTGGCTTTCATTGTGTGTATGTGAATGTATGAAAATTAGGATCGTGTCATACCAACAAATGATGTGTCCTAAAACATCTTTTAATCCTTTCCCAACCTGTCAGAAATCAGCAAACAAATTCAGCAGTAACAGTTTTTGAATTGTATTATATTAATAATACAGCTCCCAGAGACATGTCGTCAGAGCATATGCTAAATTTGCCCTCACTGGAAAGCTGACTGATGCTTATATTTAGCTGTGTCTTCATCACTCCAACATGTTACAGAAAGTGGGAATCAGATTTGTTTTGACAGGTCGCCCTGTCCAATAAGGGCACTAGTTGTGCATCATGTGATCTATGTTTACGAGCCCTGGTTTGGTTGTAGATGAGTACTGTTGACCTGAACAAACTAAATGTGACAACAGTAATGAAGCCAGCGCTGGTTCAGACCAAAGAAAATAAACTTAAGTGGTAAAAAGCTTTGTTACAATGGCAGTGGTTGTGGAGTTGTTGGTTTGCTGTATTGTGACTCAGTTTGTCAGCAGCAAAGCAGGCTGATTGTGGGGAAACATGACTACTAGCATTTAATCAGAATTACAGGAAGTTTGGTTTCCTTGACTTTCTATTTACATTATAAACCTGCAGATCCTGATCAGAGAGCACAGTTACATGAGTGACAACCCCCAGAAACCATCACGTCTTTTCATAATGAACCAGCGATGAAGCAATTTACACAAATCTAAATAGATGATAGAATAAAAGTAATTCTTCTTCAGTCCTACTCAGCCTGTGCAACATAGCTAGAGTTGAAAATAAATGTCTCTACAAAACTTGTTCCATCCCTAGAGCGACATGGCTAGAAGAATTTCCACTGCAAACCCTCTGCTCCTTGAGATTTGAAGATTTGGGTGATGGTAGGACAGCCAATTAAATACATTTCCATACAGTTCTCCTATAAGAGCTCAGATTTGGGATTCATTTTCTAGTTTATTGTGCTTCTGTTGACAGCAAAACCACAGTTTCATTTTCAGCTACTGTAACTACTGTACAACCAGCTCCATCTCTGCTGCTCCACAGTGTAGTTTTTCCTCTCTTTCAGATTCACTCTGACATTACAGTAGGTTGTCTGTCACTAATTACAGATGCTCTTTTCTCTGCAGAAGTCTGGCATTGAAACCAGGCCACTGAGTTTCCTGCCAATCCCAACTGTACAGAGTGTATATAGACCAGTACAGCTGAGTGCACGCTGCATGAAGATACTTGTCTGAGAGACAAATTCTGCCTGTTTCCACTGACTCTGAGAGAAAGTTGTACGATAAAACTCTGGGGTGTGTAAGGAAGGAATTCTTCGTACAGTAGTAGAGATGATTATCTGAGGCCCAACACAAACATCAGATCTGTTGGCAAATGTTAATACAAGAGTCCATCGTGCAGTGGTGAATGATGAGCCGCTGTGTAGAGACTTTAAGTATCAAAAGAGTATTAAAAGCTACGTTATTGATTGCTGCCTGATTGTTATGAGAATTTCAACACTTATTAGCATTTGTGAACGATTACAAGCATTGTGCAACAAAAATAGTTGGAATATTTGAGTTACATATCATGTGGAAAAAAACAGTTGAAAGAATTCCTCCTGAGGATCTCAGGTTGAAGAAAAGGCGTCCCTTGTAAATTTAAAATGATTTTTATGACTGTGGGTTGCATCGTTAATGCGAGAGACTGTGTTAAATGGTAAAATGTTCAAACGTGTTTTTTTTCTGTGTCTGGACAAAACTGCAAGACAAGTAATAAGGGATTTGGTAGACTTGCATTTAAAATAAGAAAAAGATGTTTAATAAGATGATCAGTTGATATCCTGTCAGGACAACTGTGTTGGAGCTTTGCTCTCATGCTGAGCTCAGACTTTTACCCTCCAGAGAATTGGAGGGAGTTCTGGTCCAAAATCTAATAATTAGACATGAAAATTTCTATCCTTCTCCAGTTGGTGCCATTAAACCACAGCAAACAAGGAAGTTATAACGAGGTGGCGTAATAGACCCTTTTCACAGCCCATTAAGACATCTCACTAAGTAAGCAAAGCAATACCAACTGGAACTGGATCCCCTAAATGGAATTCAGCCATCGTTAAGGTTATCAATTCCACTTGTTGCTGTGTTTAACAGGTCAAAATGCCTGCTGTGAAAAAGGTCTATTAAAAGTGCTGAGGCCAAACCTCAAATGATGTGAAAAACATGATAGAAATGTGGCACTGACACTTGTTTCATGTATTATTGGAGGAACAGTTTAAGTCACGTGTTCCATGTGTACGTCATGATTCATTTGCTAAATCTATTTCCATTGCACTTTGTCCTGTTTTGATTTTATTGACTTTGCATTTTTTATTTTTGTTTATGTGGATGGAAACATTTATTACTGACTTTTTGAGTCTGGCCAGGAATCTTACTTTTGTTCCAAGTTTGCCTTATCTAGACAATGCATGTTTTCATTTTTACTGGCATGCATGCATGTTGGTCAATTTCCTTATAGTCTCATATGTAGTATAAAAGCTTTGTCCTTTCTTCCATCTCAGATGTGAAATTCATCAAATCATCACCTCCGTGAATCTCCATGTTTCATGTCTTCCATTGGAGAGCACTAATTCTCCTTTTAACAAAACGACCTTTCTCTGCTCACCTTAACTTTTCATCCTACATTTTCTGCCACTTTTACATAATTTTTTCCCAGGAGAGCTTGGGCTTTTGTAGTCCTTACTTACTGGTCACTTGTAATGACAGTCCTCTAAATATAGAAATGGCTTTTTCTCTAGATGCCTGTGTGACGAGCTTTCGCTAAATGCAGGACATTTCTACAGCTCTGGTGAAGCTTAGCTTTGAAGAAAGCTGACCCCAGCACAAGGTGCAAATTTGAGGTATATATTTTCTCTGTTTTTACACCGGGATCTGCGTCAATTTAATGCACAGGGACACAGAGCAGAGCAGCATCAGAATTACAGGCCTGAAATATATGTAAAGCTTCCTGTCTGTGTGAGCAGTTCAGGGTGGTTCCCTAACAGCCTTTCTAGACATTCCTCTTCTAATTATGCCTGAGGGTAAAGTGTGTGTGTGTGTGTGTGTGTGTGTGTGTGTGTGTGTGTGTGTGTGTGTGTGTGTGTCTGTCTGTGCGTCTGTGTCTGTGTCTTAGATGAGGGGGGGTAATGGATGGGGTAAAACGTGATAAAAAAACACGTAAAGTTCTATATTCTAACTGATGTTTGACACATAGACTCTCATGCCATAATAATTTTGAGCACAGAAAAACTCGAAGCTTTGTATAGTTTGGTCTACGTCTCAAGACATTATGTCCATGGATTTAGGTTCATTCACCAGCAAATGTTTTGTCAATTTTGCCCAAAAAATTATGTCAATGATTAATTGGTTATGCAAATTGTGGCAGATGAATTTTCTACTGATAGATTAATCAAGTAAATAACTAATTGAATAACTGACTCAGCTCTACATTACAGGGAGAAGAGATTGCAACAAATTAAAGGAAATACAATATTCTATATTTCATTACATTTATTTATCCGGCCCTTTTATCCAAAGTGACTTACAATAACAAACTTAACCATGTGGATACAACAAATTGCAAGACTCAGGCAAGTAAATCAACTTCATCAAACATGCAGAACTGCTTTGAGGGCTACATTTAGGAACAAATCTTTAAATTGTATTAATTGACATTTGGTCATTTGGTGAGAAGCTCTCCAAAGCAAGCTAACACAGAGGCCAGGTTCATGTCATATCAGACTGTCTAAAGCAGCAAAGTGGGTAAAACAGTCTGAGAAGTTTTGATTATTGTATCTCACTTCACTGCTTTGTATTGTTTATTGCATTTGGAGAAAAGAACTATAGAAATATCAACAAACAATGTCAGCAAAGCAACCACAGCTGGCAATAGCATTTAAAAGAAAAAAGATATATAGATATATATCAATTCAGCTAATTAAACAGCAGCTTTACTTCTACAATCTGTCCCGACTACCTGGCTAGTAATGGGTTTAACCATCTTAGAATAATTTATGAACATGTCCTTCACTGCTGCTGCTCCAAACAAGGTTGGTGACACACTGAGACTAAAACGTACTGTCTACAGTAAATGTGGATTGGCAGAGTTGGAGAGAATTCTCTGTGGGAGAGACACTGTTAACGCTACAGTCATTTTATTCATTGTTAATGTAAGAATAAAATTAAATTCATGCTACTCAACATTATATTTGCACATGCTTTTAAAGATATTATTGCTCTTAGCATCAATATAGCTTTTATAACAAAAACTAGTGAGTTGTTAGCGAGGATCAAGACCACTGTGTGGTTACTTTGGCTGCTGGCCTATAGACTTATGTCACCCATTAACAAGCAGCATGACCACTATTTTTAATGCATATTAGTCATTTTTAGAGTTTGTTTCTCGCTCATTAGCGAGCACCACAGCCATAATTTTTTAGATATTTAAGTCACTCCTGCTTCCTGACAGCTTGTGGTTTAATTAGCTGCAGGCTTACAGGATTAGGTCAAAATGGGACAAGACCCAGCAGCTAATGCTGTTGTTGTAGATGGATATTAAGTCAGAACCTTGGTCAAAACAAACTTTTAACTAGATTACAGGGTGAGAGGGTCAGAGAGGGTAAGGGCACTGATATGCCTTCAGTTTTTTTGTGTATGTGTGTCTCAGTAAAATGCCATGAGGGGCCTGTGTTTGAGTGTACAATTTAGCTGTGTATATCTGACTGTACACAGTCATAAGATGTTCAAGCAGCAGCAAGGCAGGCAAGATCACCCTTACAGCCAATAATGCATTTGAATAGAACAGCACTTTAAATGACCTTTTGTATACATTTTAATGTCTAATTTTTTGTTTGATTTGGGTCTGAGGTGTTGATTCAACATCATGATATCAATAGACCCTGAGACTAGGATTTTAATTTAAGGTATTCATAGCAGCAGCTTGGGTTTATGGCATTATAGCTTCATCAGTTACCTCTGAAACGTAATGAAATATCAAAATCATTACACAAAGTTAACCATTAAGAACCTTCTGATGCAATCTTTAAAATGAACTCCAGGAATAACTAAGCCTGACAGAGTTAGTACCTGCTGCATCTCTATTAAATCAAACTGCATGAATTTTAATATTTAATTGTGTTTCCACCACTTGTATGGTCTCACGACCTCTAATCAGCCAATGAGCCAAAAGAGAGCCACTCAGAACACTGAGGAGCACAATAACATTACATAAGCTTGGCTTTAATTGGCTCTATCATTGTCAGCTAAGCAAATCTAGATTAGACACAAAGGCCTCAAAGATATACATCACTGCCATTGAGAACAGTAATGTGCCCTCAGCCTGGTTTGGTGCAGAGGGAGTAGAAACCATAGCCGAGGAGTCATTTCTTGTACAAGAGCAGAAAACTATTGATCTTCTGGTTGGTCTGTTTCTCCACAGCCAACAAACTGCCATTGAGCCCCTTTTAGAGCAGGCCTACGTAAAACCATGAAAAAGGACATTGAGTAAGCAAATACTTAATGTTTACAGGCCTTGACCTAAGATTCCTCGCGCAGTATGATCTCCACCAAGCCCACATTTATGATGTTTGTCCAAGTCATGACCAACGATTCAGATGTACAGTGTCTTGGAAAGAACAGTGATGGGCAAGTTCATCAGAAGTTTCTCTGTGATGCTCGGAGGATAGTGAGCCAATGGTGGCCCATCCCGTGTTGGCAGTCTAGTGAGCCATCAAGTCACCAAGTCACACAGGAAATCATGAAGGCGCCCCAGAAGGAGACTACAAGCCAGGAACATGTAACAAGAACGATACATTTACTCTAAGCTGATGTAACTGGACCACCAACTGGGAGGGATTGATCCCAGAGTATTTTTGCTCTGTGCCATTGGGGCATTTAGACCACTGAATGACTTAGACTTGGGAGAATAACCTAACCAACACCCACCTTATAGTTGAGTTTCTGTTTATTAAAGGTCACTGTGAACCAGTAATGTGTGGGGGGCGAAGCGCAAATGATGTTTTCAAAACAGTGAGTGGTTACTGTGGCATCTGCCACCCAGTCATGTTTTTGTTCTGTATATTGACTGACTGGCAGCAGGGCGCTGTAGCTGTGCAGAAGGGCTACATCCAAAAGGACCAAACCTTAGCAGCACTAAAGAGTAGTGCAAACCAGCCAGTCATATCGTATACTATTTACATAGGGTTGTAGAGACCATTTTGTTTCACTTCATTGCTTACATTAAGTTAAGTGTTTGGTTTGTTATTAAAAAATGTAATTTATTACTTTAATTGCAAACTTTGCATGTGAATGTCAGGGTTATCACCAGCAAGGGCAGCACGCCATAAAGCCTTTTTATGCAGCCTATAAATCCATAAAGGTCTGGTGATTGACTAGATGAAAAGCACACCTGTGGAGAAGTGGCTTGGATAATGTCTGCAGGTCAGGCTGCAGTGCAGTGCTTCCTCTCTCTTCCCCTCCTCTCTCCTCTCTCTGGTGTGCACTGTGCATGCTCAGCGACTAGGTAAATGAATCCATGGATATGTATTGGATTATGTGATTTCTTCATCTTATACTTTTTCTTCTTCTTCTATTGGTTTACTAGTGGATTAGGTGACAATAGTAAGGATGAAACAAAGTATTTTTGGGGGGTCATTTTATCCACATTGTGTGATGATATCAGGTGTAGAGGAGGTCTTGGTGTATCTCCTCCAATCAGACAGAAGTGCCAGGCAGGACATAGTGTCTAGATTTCTTTTCTAAACCCTCAACCTTATGCCATAAATTTACAAAGAAGTGTAACCACAGGTTACAGTTTGTGTTTGATTATTGGGCTGCTCATGCCACTCACGACCATCACTCACCATTCTTGGTGCAGCCGGAAGAAGCTCACATCAGTGTTTGAATGCAGATTGACAGGGTTCAGTCAGTCCCATTAGTGTGGTTTGTGTTTACCACTGCAGTGTGTGTGAGAGCATGCTCTGGGTTGGTGGGTGGAAAACGTGGGTTTGGTTGAGAAGGAATCGTCCTGTTTAGCAGAGACTGATGTGGTGGGCTGCTGGTGCCAGAAAGCACATTGACTTGTTGTACCGCCAAGAAAAGTTGTGAATGATATTCAGCTGATGTTCCACCGTGCACCAGGCCACTGTTTTCTGGTCATGTTGGCTGTGGTCTTGTAGGGTGTTGGTCGATATTTCGGGGTCTGCTTACCAATAATATTTAACAAGTAGCATGGTAAAACTAGCCATAAAGTGAAACTCTGACATTGTTCTGTTGCACAAAAACAGGGGAAAAACACTGTGGTGTCAATAAAACAGAAAAATATGTTGATTAATGGGTTATTGGCACTCCTGAACCCAAACAAATGGGTTTTGGTGATGTGACTGTTTTTTTAGTATTGTTTGCAAATCTTGATTCCAAACCTTTTGATCATAGATATTATTATATCTAGGCAAGTAGATGTTAGATTAAGTTACCTCATTGTCATTTAGCTATGAGAAGATTTAGGTCTATATTGTAACTCCATATATTTTGGGCTAAAAGCAGTCTAATTCACCACAAGCGCCTGTGTAGTTCGTTCTATATTTGCATGAGGGTGTGGCTACAGAAGGGCTGCATTGGGTATTTTTGTCTGTGAAGATGGACGGCTGTGGTCATGTTGTGGTCAGAATCTCCGTTCGGACCAGACAGTTACACATTGGAGACGAGAGAAAAGGGACAAAAGGGGGAGAGAAAGATGGTGGAAGACAATAGAGGGGGGAGAAGGAATTCTAACTCCAGATTATTATTTTAATAGTTTTATGGGGATTAAACGCTTTTCTGCTGCCCATTCTCTACATTGGTTGTATAATGAAAGCACTGTAAAGCGCACAAGGAATACAACTTAACACGTATAACAATGACAAATCTGAACAGCTAATTCTACTAGTGACAAATAAAAGCTTTTTCCATTTCATTTTCACAAAACTCTGCCGCATAATCGACTTTTTCCAATTGGTGATTTATTTATTTTCACTATTTATTTAATCTTGATTATCCAAGAGGTTGCTTGAGATTAAAATCTCTTTTTGGCACACCAGTTACAGTTTTGTTTACAGAAGGTAAAACTCATCAGACATGAGTACAAACATCAGTTACAGTTATAGTTTAAATAGAAATAAAACAGACAGGGAATACTAGATGAAACACATGAGGAAGAAACTAAGTCTTGCTTAATTAAGTTAAGTTAAGTTTTTATATTTTTCCCTTTATTCCTCAGCTCAGTGGCAACCCTTGGAACCCGGTGGAACAAAGCTTAATATTGCTATAGGTCTGCGTCAGGGGATTAAATAACCACAAGAGGTGTTTAACCAGCACGGTCTTGTACACACGAATATAGGAATTCAATTGTCTAAGTAGATTTAGCAACAAACAGTCAACCAAATCATAGAGCATACAGTGATGAGTACGAGAACCACAGTTGGTTATAAATCGTAAAGTTGCAGTGTAGAAGGGGTAGCATGCATGTAAATAACACTGCCAGAATCCAAAACACTTAAAAAGGGAGCCGGCACAAGTTTTTTTCCCGTCTATTTAATAAGAACCTATTGTTCATTTCAGCTTCTTCAATAGATTTTCAGTGTGTACTGTCAAGTGTAAAGATTTGTGCTATCTGGGGATTCAGAACAATTCCATAGAAAAAATAAAATATTTGTGTAAACTGTTTAAATGTTATCAGAAGCTCATTAATGGCTCAGCTCAGAAAAGAGGCTATTGAGTATGCCACTCATCTACGTAAAGGTGCGTTTTAGAAGTTTGAAAATCTTTTCCAATGTTATTTAGAAATATAGAAAACACATTGTGTGCACTCGGTGTGATAATTCCTGAGCCATTTTATAGCTGAGTGCCCTTTTCCGATGTCACTGAGGCTGTTTAGCAGTAGCCCAACTACAGAGTGAGGCTGTACTTTGGCACAATTCATCCCTTGGTAAACGTGTTGAATGTGCATCTCACTGACCTGGTTACATTGAGTCTGCAGTTTGTTTTTTGGACAGTCAACGATACAGTCTAGTTCCTTATAACAACAAGTCAGCCTCATGTTATACACAGCCTCACTGTGGTGTGTGATACAGTATCATTGTGGCACACACTACGTTAGCCACAAGCTCTTATCTATTGTTCTTCAAACCTAGAATATAAATTGTGGCAGCTACTGTTGGAAAAACCCTTCTTTGTGTTTTCACCAGTTCGATGTGTTACGGAAAATCAGGCAGAAAGACAAAAGACCTGATTTGACTGGACAATAGGTTCTGTATATATTGAGGTAAAAGTAGAATTATGGTCAGATGGATAATGATTTAAAGATGTCACATTTAGTGTTTGTCTGCCTGCACCAGCCACCAGGCCAGATTTGTTTGGTTTTCCACTGTCATACATCAGTTCTTGTAGTAATATTATATTACATATGTACATTATAATTACATTAACATTAATGGTTGGGACTGGGAGTCAGTTGTTGCTGAGCTATTGAGCAAATGTTTAGCATGTTCGCATGCTAACAAACCAAAATAAGATGGTGAACATGGTAAACATTACACCCGCTATAGTGACTACCTGCATATTGTCTTTCTGAGTATCAGCATGCTGATTTAGGCATTTAGGTCCACACAGAGCGCTAGCATGGCTGTAGACTCTTAGTCTTCTTTCATCTTATGTCTGTTTGTCTTTTGGGTCTGTAGCTGTACATTTTTGGATATCTACAAGCTGAAGCTCAAAGATAGATACACAAGATAGAACACAAAGATTATTGTATTAATGTCCATGAAGTCAAATATTGTTTTCTCCAACCATATTTTGCATAAAGTGTCAGATAGATGTTGAAGATATTTCCAATGATTCTCTAAAACCTGCCAGCAGGCTGGAGCTTTTCTGTCCAAAGTTTTAATGCTCCCTCTGTGAGCGTGGGCTTCCTACCATAGTCAAAACACATGCAAATCAAGCAGATGATGATTAGCTGAAACCTACAAAGACTAACTGACCACATGTAACCACATCTTTCTAGTTTTTAGTCGTGACAGTCTGAAAGGAGGATATTGAACGACTGAGCAACTGCCAGAATCCCACATGAACTCCAACATGAATTCCTCTATGTTCCCATACTGGATCAGAAACAGTAATCAAAAAGTTTTACTTGCTAATTTATACAGTAACCTACATCACGTTGATCATTCTCAGAGCAGCCTACATTCCAACAATAACAATAATGTGCAACCCCACCATGAGATTAATTGACAACTTTGAATTGCGATGTGAATGTTGTAGATGTGAATGGTTTTCCATGTGTACGTATGAGCCCAGCGATTGCCAAGCAACCCGTCTAGATGTCCCACACCTCTCACCCAATGTGGGCTGAGACAGACACCCCTCCCTCTTAAGACCTTGCACAGGATAAGCAGGTATAGATAATGGATGCATGGAAGATTCCCTGAAGCAGAAACTGCGGTATAGTGAGTTTATTTTATATATGCCAGAGGACATAAAGCAATATGTCACTTTTCCACCAGAAGAAATAACAATCCAACGTTTTGCTGTAGCGTTCTCAGTGGACGCACAGCCGTAAATGACTTGGCTAATCCAGGAAAAGAAAATACTTCATAGTTCTAAAAGCTTATGTGCTTTCCCTAATTTAAGAGCTATGTATAGAGTCCTGCCTCATGCACTCACTCCCCATAAACATTTCGTTCCCAAACGTCTTTACTTTCCATTCCAAAATGACCCAAACCACTTTAATATTTACAGATTTCCTACCAGCCCCTGACCCCACTAATTCATTAATTTCTAATAAACAGGGTTTATATGTAATATATGCAGTAAAGCAGACCACTGTGCAGCAGTAAATCTGGATTTTCATTGTGGTAAATGTGATGCTGAGCATCATAATTGCAAAAGCATCACAGCTGATACAGAGCAACTGTGAGATCAGAGTCCCAAAATTAGTGCTCTCAGTGTGAGCTCTCTGAGGCTCGATGTCTGTTTTCACTGTTTGGCAGGTCCTTACTACAGGTTGAAATGTATTCAATAAAAAGATGTTTAGTGAAAATGTTGAGCTTTAATACAGACGTGGCCCACTTTTAACCCAGATATCTAGACATTGTTTGACCTGCAAATGACCAAGTCAGTGTTTACTGGGCTTGGTCAGCTCTGACATATGAATCAATCTGCTGTTTGTCAGAACAGTTGAATTCAAAGTGAGAGAAAACTTACACAACTAACATAACTCAGTCAACATTGGAAATCTACCAATTCTGTCGCTTCCATACGAGGACGTGTTGGATTTGATAGCTTTTAATAGTTTGGTAGAAAACAGACCTACATTTTTAATAACTGATTTTTTTGGCCTCACAATACTGACATATTGTTCTCGAATTGATATTTAAAAGCAACCAGTTTGTTTACTTTTCGCAAAGATTTTAAAGTGCACAGTTTCACTGATTTCATCAGGAGCCACAGTTTGGTGTTAAAGTGCATGGCTTCTACACTCTGCAGCAATTTCCCTGCAAATCCAAGCAGCAGTTAGCATGTGGCAGCACACAGACAGAATTTAGAGCAAAAGCACAACAGCAGCTGTGACCCGGCCCTCAGAAACCAAAGTGAGTGGGCTGACCTTCAGTGTGTTTACATCTTTCAGTCAGTTCCTAGAAAATGAGGATGGAAAAAGAGCAGAGCCCTTTATATCATTACCAAGTAATTTGTTTTGAGAAGTCTGAGACGACATGTGAGGGACACAAACTCAGTACTGACAAATGTGTTTTATGATAGACAGTGTTTTCCAGAGACCACTGTGCTGTCATTAGAAACATGATTTAAAAGACTGTTATACTGTTATAAGGGATCAGGCAGGTATACAGTATGTGTTTGTAGATGATTACATATAAAAAGTACCAATCGTTTCCAAATCTAAATTATTTAGTAGAAAATATTTGAATAATATTTGAATAAATATTTGAATAATATTTTCTTCTCTCTTTTCACGTGTCTTTTTTTCATATAAAATTCAACATCCAAAGCACGATGCTCCAACCATCACAGACAGGACAGAAGGAAGGAAGATTGAGCGAAGTGCTGGAACACTGTTGTATGGCAGAAGTAACTCAACGATCAGGTATTGTGTCAAAATATATCCTTCCTATAAGGAAGAAAGAAGCTAACCAAGCTCCACACTGCATGTTTTTCTGGTCAAAAGTAACTAAAAAAAACATTCCAATTGTACATTCTTTATATTCATTTCTTCTCTGCCTCTGTCAGGACCACTTCCACTGCTGTGGTGGATGGATACTCAACAGTAGACTCTGGGTGCATTCCACTACCCATAGCACTGTACTATTTAGTATGCTGGAAAAAGATTTTCAGTACGTCCCAATACATAGAATGTCAAATGCAGTATGCCAAAATTACCAGGATGTCTTATTGCATCTGGCCACATTTTGCAGTATGCAATCCAAAATGCTTTTCTGGCTGTTCTAAGCCACAATCGTCTGCATAGAGGAAGACACGTCACATTGACTGAGCCACTGGAGGGCACGGCCTGATGACAGTGCGCTGACAGTTTGCATGTCTCTGGCGAGCTTGGCCTGTGACATTTTGTAGTATCTCCAAGGTAAGAAATGTCCTGTAACACCAACCAAGTTTACTACAATATAAAATTTTTGCGCTACCAACTGCGAGCATGGCGGATGAAGTTTAAGTCACGATGTCATTATGAAGTTGTCCCAGTTGTATGCATACTACATGCAACAGTGCGTGCCTTGTAAGGGCAGCTGCATACTAATGTAGTACATTACATAGTAAAAAGAAACAAAAAAGAAAAAAAGAGTATACACACACACACACACACACATATATATATATATATATATGCACAGCTATATATACACACACAGCTATCAGAGAGTATTCCTCCACCACAGCTTGGCAGCTTAGTTCCAGCAAGAGTAAAACATACAAGAGTAAATATTCAGTAAACTAACAGCACTTTAACTTTACTAGACTATTTCTGTGTTCCCTGTACACTTGTGTGTATTTTGCAGACATGTAACTGTGAGGATGACACAGTTGGTTTAATGGTGTAGACACACACACACACAACACTTCTTGAACTCTGTGACGTGCCAGTGAGTCTATTTATGTCTTTACAAGCTCCCAAGCCCTTTGTAACCTTATTGCTGTCAGCCGCATCTTCATTTACTGTATCTGCAATTAAATCGCCTCACACACACACACAAACACATGCACACGCACACAAACACACGATATACGCACATGCCTTAATTACAAGGTTTTCTTAGAATGTGGATAACTGTGTGAGCTTATTTTAAGTCATATAAATATGGCCTGAAATAACCCTTCTGGTTAACAGTAATTGCAAACAAATGGATATTAGAATTTTGGACCACATGTTTAGACGTCCATGATAGTCACAAAATAAGCTGCGTAACTTTGCCGCTGGAGCTGACACATTTTATTACTATATTCCTTCAGCAAGATTTTACATTGTGTCTGCATATAAGGCTAATGTAAAAGTCATATACTTGGTAGCAGCAATAACGTCCTCTGCAGAAGTGCCCTGTGTAACCCTCGAGTTACTGTAGGATTGATGTAGGAGTTTATGAGTATGTCAACTTCTATAAAAAACAAAACCAACCAGAGTGTTTAAATGAGCTGTTCTGGAAATTGAAGATCACAATTTTCCTTTACAAATTCAAATTTTAGGCACTTAGCTGATGTACTGACAGTATTAATTAATGTTATTATGCTCACCTGTGCTTTTCCTGCTGTCATGTGTAAAGCAGTTGGGTATAAGACCCTTAACATTAAACAACCAATGACACAGTAACAGTAACACAAAGGTAAAAAGATGTTTGTTAAGATTAGGCAACATTCTTTCCTTCTGTCCTGCAGCTGTAGTCTCCATTCGTGACACAGTTACATATGATCACAGTTCAATTCAATTCAATTCAATTCAATTCAATTTTATTTGTATAGCCCAATATCACAACAGAGTGTCTCATAGTGCTTTACAAAGTTCACTGAAATAAACAAGTGTAAGCAAACAAACAATCTAATAAAGAGTCCAGCAGTCGATGAGGCCAATGGATCAGTCCGGTGGATCAGTCCGAGGCATCACCTGCCCTTTATGACCCTCCTTCTTCACAGTTCTCAGTATGGACACAGTCATAAGCAATAACAGTCGGCAAAAACTGTTTTATCTGTGTGTCTCTTTTGAATTCTATTTTTTCTTTTTTAATGGCTGCATCATTCCTTTAAGTGGAAGTATCCTATACTAAGCCTGGCATGTTTGGTGTCTTTGGAGATATTTTCAGTATTGAACGTTTGTGGTAATAATACAAAATGGCTTTAAGTGTGTGTGGGCAGCAGTGTGGTCAGAGACACATGACAGCAGACTCATCCTCTTTCATGAGTCTGAGCCCAAAAGAATGCAGAACTCTGTAAATGTCCACTTTATTTTTGGGAACTTGCATGCATTTTTCAGTGTGTGTGTGACCACACGCAGGTATGTGTCTTTATTCTTCACCACGAGACATGACATAGACTGCATGGCTATCATTTTATGAGGTTTTGTTTCAAATTTTGAAGCAGGGATCATTTATTAAAATCAAGCTGAAGGACTGAAGCAATTTTAAACTGCAGTAATGTCACACAGCTCGTCACTCAGCCATTTATGAATATATAAAACATCTTTTTTTTTCTAATTTTGGATTGCAGGAAGGCCATGTAAAACATTTTTTATGAGTTTTCGAAGATCTTCAAGATGATGTAGCACCCTTAAGGTCTTCAGCTCCTGCGAGGATCTGTCTGTAGCCTACAGATTCCCAACAAAACATTGTGGCTGTAAGTGACTGTGGTGTTTGTCTGATCCCTGATCAGTTCAACCAAATGTTTTGTGTGGGAGTGATGAGTTAGAGCCATAAAGACAACAAAACTTTTGTGTGCCTAATTCTCGCTCTCAGAACATAAATACATTTCATTGATGTGTTCGTGTTGTATATGTGGCTCAGTGTAAATGAATGTTTCTTAAATCTCATTTGGATTTTATCTGGATACCAGTCACTCTAAAAGGGGACCCATATTACACTGACATGTATCCTTCAGATTGAATTTATACAGCCGTGATGACTCACACATCATTTGTTTTACTCACAGAACTGTATCCAGAAGCACTTTATGAGGTCTATTGTCCTCCATTTGTGCATCTTTGGCCACGTAAAAACTGTCAGTGTTGAGTTTGAGTCCAACTTTCTGTAGCAGTTTTTGTGGGTGGCTGAAGCACAGCTCCTCTCCTCTCCTGAGTGAATGATGTGTGAATGAGGATGTGATGTAAAAGTGCTTTGAGTAGTCAAAATGACTGGAAAGGCACCATTTAACTGTTTATTACATTATTATTAACTTCACTAGATTCTACAGTGAAAATTTACTTTTTCCACAGTCTGTCTAATCACAGTGGCTGTCACAACTTACTCTTCCCTTCACTGCGTTTCGTCTCTGCCAGTTGTCACAGCAGCTCATGCAGGCACAGCATTACATTGAGTCGCGACCTCAAATCATGATCTTGATATATGAATTACAATGTGTTTTGTGGTTTTGTGCACTCCATACCATAGTAAGGTTAGGCTAAGAGGAGGCACAGCAGCCATAATCACAGCAGCTCATGCAGACGCAAAAGCACATCATACGTCCAGTGCAGCTCAGTGTGGCCGCAAGAATTTGTGTTTTGACCACAGAGGGCCCCTGTGCACTTGTATGTGTGTGCATCATCCTAAAAATAATGCAGGAAGTGAAGGAGCCGTTGCCTCTGGACCTGCAAGTGACCTCACATAAACCTCATGTTTTCAGTCACTTATGAGACTGATCCAGCAAACATCCTGCTCTGCCAAGCAGCTTTCAGGTTGGTGAAAATATGTACAGCTAACCACAACATACTGATGCAAACCAGCGGAAACTTAAGAAATCAGACTTTTAAGACAATAGGCCCTCTGGCAGCCTGCTGTCAATAAAACTGAGACACATACCCGCCCCTACAACTAACTGAAAGGGAACGATGCATTTCCCAAAAGACCTATTTTTCTTCCTTTCAATAATCTGAAACTTTCCAATATGTTTGAAAAGAACGTGCCTACATTATTTTTGACTGAAAGAGACGAGTAAATATGATTTAAAATGAATGAGGTGTGTCCTACTCTGTATTTTATATGGTAATATACAGGATATAATGGGTGTAATTATATTTCCTTTTTCCCCTAATGATCTCTGCATAATTATCTATTTTATCATAACCAGTTATCTTTTTATGATTTCAAAATTATTTTGTGCTTGCAAGAAAAAAAACAACACTAAGAAGTTGTGACAGACACATCTGTAATAAGGTAAGATCAGCCAATATATTGGACTCTAACCACAAGTGTCTCTTTTCAGACTTTTTCAAACTTTTCAGACTAAATAAATAGTACAGTAATAAACTTACAGTACTGACCTCAGCTCTGCCTACTGCAGAGCCTTCTGTTGTGGGAAATGACTGTAAAACCACAGATGTAGTGGAGACTGACTCAGCTGTAGCCCCAGTCACCCCAGGCTGGTCTCTGTACTGTCCCATGGCTTAAAAAGTGTAATTGTCAGACCTGCTGTAAATGCTTCAGTAAGATTCAGAGGAAAACACAGACATGCTCTGTCATTTACCACTGACCACTATGGTGGTGCTGAACTGTGCATTCAATGACCAATCAGCACATTTCCGCCCATTTCTATTCTATATCTGCAGTTTTCTATGAGTCATTTCTTGTGCTTCAATGACAATAAAGTGGACAATTAGGTACAGAATCATCTGTAATTCAATATGAGCGTTGTATTCATGTCTCAAGATATGATTTCTACTCTAAACCCTGTCTCCTAAAATGACTTTCATTTGCATTATCTGTCCTCTCGTTTTGGAGAACTTAAAGCACATGTGGCACCTGGTAGTTTTTTGTTATCTCCTCCATCAGGGTGATACTGTGGTTAGATTGATTGGATGGGCGTCAGGTGTGCAGCTGAATGATTAGTAGGTGAGTGATCTTCTGGCAGTTCCACCTACACACACACACACACACACACACACACACACACACACGACAAGACACAAGGGAGGAGGGAAAACAGGAAAACAGTGGGGAAAGGAGGGAGACTAGACAGACCCATAACAAGAGGCCACTGATTGGTCAGACAGAATCGCCACTTTCGCATCACGGGCCATTCTGCACAAACCCACAGATTTAATATAGCTAAGCTAACATCACTTGCAGCCATAGATTTGAATGACATGAGTGCAAGCAGAACTGGGGGAAAAGTTAGTAATGAAGTTGTTGGTTTTAACAGTAAATATACAGTGTAGCTCATAAATCTACAGTATTTCTATCCCGGTGCTTCAGTCACTCTTGTGGTAGGTCTCACTTTCGGTCACTCTGTAAATTGTGCATTTCAGAGTTCTTGTCTCTTGCTTGCTGGTTGCATATCCCTGTTTTTCCTGTCGCCAGGATCTCTTTCTCCAGTTTTTGGGTAAATGGTTAATGGTTTGGTTAAATACGGAAAAGCCAATGTTGATTTCATATTTACCAAAACTGCAGTCTTCCCCAATCTTTATTCAGTACAATTACAATGCAGCTTTAGCTTTAAGTGGTAACCTATCTCTCTGTTTTACAACAGTGGAATTGGAAAACTGAAACAGAAACTGGCATTCATTCCATCAACTTGTATCAACAAACAACAAATATTACATCCATGGGGCACCATTGGTGCATCTTCCTCCGTACACCAACACTATATTCTGGCTCACAAAAAAAATATTACATTTTTTAGTTTATGCTGCATTTTGTACATTGTACACATGTACATATTTATGTACATGGGCAATAAATGTATATGTATGTGTGAAATCATGTATGCGTACATGAGCAAGTGTAAGCATATATGTTGTTTAAACATGGTTATTCTGTACATGTGTGAATATGTGATTACATGTTTACACATGTGTGTTTCAACTCTAATTTGAAACATGTCTGGAGGAAGTTCCTCTCCATCTGAACTAACAGTAACGTGGCTCTCTGAGACTCCAGCCCTCATTGGACCAACCTACAGTAATTACAGACTTCCAGGCAGGGAAGGCTGGCGCTCCCAGCCAGAGAGCCCAGCCAGGAGGCCCTGTTTCTGGGGGAGGAAGTGACCTTACATGGGCTCTTCTCTGGATCTGTGGGCTGAAGCCCGCCTCTGTGGTTCACTACAATAACCTTACTCTGTTAACACACGGGCCAGGGTTATCGTATGGATTCAGAAAACAGAAAGAAAGGACAATGAATGAAGGAGTAGAAGAAAGAGGATGAGAGCATTTCTGCCAACTCCTCTGGTTCTGCAAACATAAATCTTAAAAATCCCACGAAAAAGAAATCTGTATAATTTCAGTTTTTGACTTAGGTAGGCTAGAAGTTATCATCTTTAAAATGCAGAGTTCTTTTAGTATATAATGTTTTAGTCATGCACTTCAAACTTTGTTTTCACCTGGGCCTTCCTCCCATTACAACCCCTAGTTTTTAAAGAAAAGTCATCCACTGTGTTTCAGTGGGCTATCCAGACTTCCTTTTTCACACTTTTAAAAATTATACATGCTAATATTTTAAATATTACATGGCTACATGTATGAAAGTTTATGATGGTGTTAAATGTTACGTGCTAACAGCAAGCTAAAAGGCTAATGATAGCAGGTAACCAAGAGAAATAAAATGTTGGAGTATGTTCATTAAGCAACACCTTAAAAATAGCTTTATGGGCATTAACATGTCACTGGAAGGAACACCAAACGGAAGGACACATAGTCCATCACACTGAGCTAAAGTTAGACAGGTTTTGCCATCTAAGGACAGGTTACCAAACTGGACAGAGAGACTAGAAACAAAAAAGTCAATGCTTCCTCCCCAAATTTGAAACTGAGAGAATCAACGGTATACAGAGAAGGAGGGAGGGTGTCAGCAAACAGCAGACAGTGGGCAGTCTATTTTCACCATGTTTTCCATGTCTTGGCCTGCACACATGATGAGATGTTTTCCATTAATTGTAAATGGCTCCACGTTTGAAATCCTCACCTTTGTTTATGTGAGTGGGTGGTTAAGATCCTCTGTGTCGTCAGCAGAGGTTTGGGTCAGACTCGGGGGAGTTTCCTTCACCAAAAATACTGCGCTATATAAACATTTTGTTAAAGATCTCACTTAATGTTATTGCTTGTTATTTTTATAACATCACAGGTAATTATGTGATTTTTGAATGAGTAAATGCATTAAGTTTGCTGCTAAAATGACTTTCCCAGACGAGCCTATTTTAAACTCTGCAAGTCATTTTGTGGATGTAGGGGTGTTTCTTTGAACGGGGAAAAGAGGACACTAATAACAGAACTGAACATTTAGGAATCAATCACCTTCTCTCACAAAAAGAAAATCTTCATTTTTTCGTTTATGTGGTTAAAACGATCAAAAATAGGGAAAAATGGGCTAGTCACTAATAGTGTTGATTAGCCCATTCCAACGTATGTTACTTACCCCTGACTGAGACAATATAACAGCTATTTCTGGCTAAACAAAAGGGATCTTTCAGGTCCAACTCTTAGAGACATCAAATAATAATCCAAAACCTGGCAAAAAGAAAACCCAGCACTTTTAGTGGATATAAGCTGATCTGGTGCAAAGAAGAACATTACAGCCATTGAAGCTTGTTTTGGCTGCTGGTGGAGGCACTCAACTGGACCAAGTGTTTGCCCAAAATATGTAAGAAAATATGACCGGTGTTTAAAAATACCAGAGTTATCCTTTAATGTCAGGCGGGAGTCTGGGCCTGTGAGCAGCCACAGGACGGTTTGGGCAGATGTCATGAACATCTGCAAGCTACAGCTGCTGTGCATGTGTGTGGTATCCTAAAGCTCCTATGCAGGCTGAGGTGAAGTCCAATTAACGTTGTTTAAGTTTAAGATCTGGTATTTAAAAGTGTTTTCAAGGAAGATTAAATGTTCTCTATTGCCCATTAACAAACACATCATCTTCATTTAAAACTCTAAGTTACAGTTAGTGAAGATAGATTCATTACATTCACAGGTAGAATCATGATATTTATATTATTAAGTGCTTTATGCAGTGCAGAATGAGAGCTTTCCAGGGATCACATGGTGCTTAACACTAGACAGAGACATTGTTTTGTCACACTGTAATGGTGTTTACAGAATAAACCAGTCATGTAAAAGTTTCATTAGAAGAAACGCTGCCTTTTCTTGAAGGGTTTTATTGGGTTTTCTTATTTCATTTGGTGCTACGCCGGTTCCACATAGCTACTATTTCACTGACTGATGGGCTTTGTTCCATTTCCTGACAAGTTTTAGCAAAGCTTGTAAAAGTGTGTTTCAAAGAGTCTGAAAAGATTCAAGAAGAGAGAGAGAGAGACACTGAGGGGCAGAAGAAACGGTGATGGAGAAAGGAGAGATGGCTGGAGCGCAGACACTTCAGGTGCTGAGCAGCCACAGCTTGTTTGCATGCGTTAAAGATGCATAGATCGATAGATTTCAGTTTATAACTGTGCCTGCACAGTCAATCTGCACTGAGTTGACTTAATTAGTGCAATAATGATCAATGCTGCAAGCATGGATAAGAACAGCTGTGAAAAAGGCCATTTTCCACATCAAATTAATTAATAATAACATTAATTTGATTTAATCTTTGATTGTTTTACTCTTACTTTACCTTCCTTCACCCTGTGAACAATAAAGAATAAAGACTTCACTTACTTTGTTTTTGTAATATTTGTATGTTTGTATTGGCATAACTCTAATTACAATACTTTTATCATTTTATTATTTCATATCATCCTATATAATCTTTTATTTATCTAAACTGCATGTGTTTTGTTTTCATCTGCTCAGGCTGTTTTGGACTTTAGGACTGGGTTTTAAAAAGCAATCTGTAAATCAAGATGAATTAAGGTGTGGCATTTTGACTTTATGCTTCATGAGTTTCACCTACAGCATTAGTAGCATTACTACATTCACTTTCTTTGTGCTCTGCTGGTTTGTGACATGTTCATCACACGGTAGCCTACCTGTTGTCATCCTTTTCTCTTGTGTCTGAGTGAATCAGTAGTCGTAGCCATCTGTACCCAGTAATGTTGAAGTTGTGGATTTATAGATTAGGAGCAGCACCTAAGGCAACCACTAGATGAGGCTATTGTTTTGTCCTGGGTTGAAATTTCCATGCGTTGCTCCTGACTCCTGGTGAGAAATGCTCTTTACTGTGCTCTATTCCCACAGCTGGGCTCTCAGTAATCTGATCAAAGAGATCATGTAGGCTGATCAGTACTGTCACTCAGAATGTGTTGTTTCTATCTGAAGACGATAACTTCACATTCTTCAGTCACCTTGCCAGGGTCAACATGTTTTACACGCAAAGAGCACAGAATTTCTTCACATGTATAAAGGGACTTTTTGACTTACTGGAAAGTTTTTTCACTAAGGTGAATTTTCCCCTAGCAGCGCGCTCTTATTTCTCTGTCTGTATGTGTTTGATGAAACAGCTTCTTTTTCACACTTGTTGTCATGGTTGTGTTTTTCCTATTCTTGTGTTGCAGTGCTGGAGTGTGGCAGGGGCGGAGCCGACCTCCTCAGTAGCAGCAGGACACACCTGATCCTAATCCTCCCCATTAAGACTCCCCTTTTTAAGATGGCCTCCCTTTGACTCCTGTGTCAGACTATTCCCACATGTTTCTTGTGAATGCTACCGATCGCTCTCCGGCTTCCTGCCACGCTTCACCTGCCCTAGCTGTTTTTCCCCTCGCTGTGATTTTTGGTTTTTTTGGATAGCCTTTGTTACGTTTTTCCCCTTGTGGTGATTTTTGGTTTTTTTACTTGCCAGTGCTTCATTTTCCCCATTGTGGTGATGTTTTTGGTTTATTCTTCTTTTGTTAATAAACCTTCTTTGTAACCCTGCATTTGGATCCACACCTACCTCGTGTCCTTAACACTTGTTCTGTTAATCAATGGGGTAAAAGCGCTCCGGTTTTTGTTTGTTTTGATGCTTAAATGAAAATGTCATCCCTGTTTGTTCATGCTTGTCCTGTTTATGGGGAAGAATCAATAAGGTTTATTTAGGTATCAATGCTTAAAAAGTAGTTTGTGCCTGATGCCCCTAATTTCATTGTACCGCAATGACAATAAAAGGCTATTCTATTCTATTCTATTCTATTCTATGCTTTATGTATGAACATGTGAACAGACTTCATTTTTCTGAAACACTGAAATTGTTGACTTTCAGGTAAGAAATTGTCATTAGTGACTTTCTTGTCTGTGACAACAGCACCTCTGTCACATGTCCTGAAGGGGGAGTTCAGAAGATATTGGAGTACCAAATTGAAATGTTGTTAATGCCTTTATCGTTCCTCTAAGTACCTTTTTCTGTCTACCTGGGTGCACAGAACAGTCTGCAAGGATACAAAAAGGACTAGATATGATTAAATGGCTCAACAGGATCAGCATCCATCTTTAATGCAACCTTGTCTCATATAAAATGTTTTATATACTACTTATATAAAGTACATTCTGGAGGAAATGTAAGTAATTAAAACACAATTATTTTCCCTCCAAAATACATTTATTTATTTATTTTCTAATGCTTGAGAGCCACAAACAAAATGCATACTCCTCCAAAGTATTCTGTTGGCAGCAGAAGCTTCAGTGGCAGATGTCACTAACCCTGAACAAACAAAAACCATAACTGTCTGCATGGCCAGATACCATTAGAGGTACAGCAAGACAACCAGGGGAGTTTGTGTGAACTGAGCCTTTAATGTTATGTACAATAAACGTTGCAAGACACGCAGACAGGATGCACTGAAAAAAGGCAGAGGGAAGAATAAACTCTCAGGAAATAGAAAGTTACTGAGGCAGATAGAAAGAGAGAGAGCTGAAAGAACAGAGTATCTGTAAAACAACAGAAAGGAAGAGATGAGTCAGAGAGAGAGAGACAAAGACACTGAGTGAGAGTCGGCTCTCATCGCTGCTGTGGTTCTTCATGTTTCCTGCCAGTGATAATAATAGCGCCGTGTGTTCCTCTCTATGAGAAGCGTGGGAGGAGGAGCAGTGATGGCACACGTGGGACGGTCGCTTGTTGTTCCCCCGTCACTACAGGGGAAACAGCAACATCCCCTTTAACACACACACACACACACACAAGAAACAATGGGTCTCTGCTCTGACAGGCAGACAGAAACATTTATTTTTGCGCAGCTTGTTTGGAATCCCCGCATGCCTTATGTATTTTCCTAAAACACAACAATATTGTGAGAATAAAAATAATGTGAAGTCAGTAAAAGTCAATAGCAGTTAAATGTTTTGTATAGTTCACGGTCACATCACTCCGATGTAAATGTTTTGTGGGTGCTAAACAAGTTTTCAAGGCCACCACGTTTAGCCCATCTGACCATGTGATCATCTTGGAAGGAGAGGAGATTTGCCGTCATTGGCTGTCAAAGCCGCTGGTGGTGGCTCTTCTGACCTGTTTGCTTAGATTTGTTTAATGATTATAATAGTAATAATAATTATCAATCTTACCAAAATTTATGGAGTGAACCACATATACTATGTGATTTACAGTAAGTAAACACAATATTCATTGAAACCATAAAATGTATATGTGAGCTTTTGCAACCAAATGACAGGTAAACCGTAACATTGCTAGGAATGGGCCCAGTTTAGTAATTGGTTGACTTAATGATGAATTTTCATAAATGGTTTGTCTTAAATTTGATTTTATGCTGATCTTAGCTCTACATATTTTCTTTTTAACTATAATATTAATCCATAACTACATATTACCCAGATATTTTCACTTGCATGCATGACTTCACACACTTTCAAGAAACAATGGACAGTTGGGCACATGTGACACAGCAGTCATTTTTGCATTACATTTCAAACACAGGAAGTCAGCACTTCTGTGACTATTTTGGTGCTGTATGTCTTCTTGTGTACACTCACATACAACCACACACAAATATATATATCAGCCTATCTTCCCCCACCCACAGAAATGACCTTCTGATATAACTAAGTGATGAAAGTATTCTAAATAACCAAGTATTCACATTACCTTGCCATCAGACGGCCCTTTTCATCTCTGAACTCAAACAGTTGTGTCACTCTGTGCTCTTCAAAGCCAAAGGACTCCTTGACAAAAAGAGTAATTTTACCTGGCAGAACGCGGGAGTTGACAGCAATGTAAAGTAGATATAAAGTAGTACATTACTTAGCTTCCATGCAGGCACTCTTGTCCGCTTCTCTAAATTGGGGACGTTCCAACCACAAATCTACTGTAAGACGAAGGTGTGACCAAGTGGCAGCCTGTAACACATACAGAATGAAAGTGGTCCGAGTATTGATCCCTGTGGCACTCTGTGTTTAACCCTAGAACTGATACTGTATTATTTAATTACATTTATGGGCAATGGGTGAACAAACATAAATGGGCATAAACTTGTCAAATGTCACACTTCCCATGAGTTGTTGAACAATGAGAAACCTGAGCAGTTTCGATACCCATCTGTCCTCCTACCTGCAGTACTTCCACAAACACCCACCGTCCCACATACCCACCACATGTTTGCACATACACCTACATATTTCTTAAATCTATCTCCCCCAGTGACTTCATCAGGGGAAAAGTGCAACATGCAAATCAGGCACTGCATGGTGACTCCCACACAGAAATTTAAGTAACAATACTATATTTGCATTTTGTCTGTCAAATCTAAGACACCCTTATCACAGCAGCTGCAAGGATGAAAGTAGGTGGTGGTTGAGAATGGCCTAAATCAAGCTAGAATTCACATATGAACCTTTGTTTGCTATCACAGCACAAGTGGTTTTCCATGAAACAGGTTTTGGTTACCTTTTGTGATGTGCTGGAAGTTTGGGATTCATCTAAATACAATAAACACCCATCATGCAGGTAAGCATTCTTAAAATTGTGCACAAATAATAAATAATTCACTCACTTTGCAATTCATTACTTCAAACGTACATAACACGTAATACAACTTGATATCATTGAGATTATTGCACAGGAGGTTGCTGTGACTTTTGCAGCCAGTTAAAAGCATTCTAGCAGTTACATTTCAGTAAGGAGATGATCACAAATGAGCAAGTCTCGTTACATTCATGTCATTTCCCCTTGTCCCCTAGAGCTTTCACGCTACACAGGATGTTGTTTGAGTTATTTATTCCCTCTTTGCAAATTTAATCTGAAAACTGAATAAATCTGAATGAATTCTGTTTGAATTCTGACCAGACCGACAGAAGGAGTCTGATCTGTAGGGCGCTGTAAGAATGAGTCATAAAATATGGAAATGAATTACCATTTTTGCACTTCCAGTTCCCTTGTTTCACAGTCAGTGGTTTTTGAAAGGGTTTTTAGTTAGATGCCTGAAATAAAGTCTGTAGGCAACACAAGCTTGTTTTTCTAGGACATAAAATATGCAGATTTATCAATTTAAAGCATTTTACAATTGCATTTTACTTTTCAAATTGTAGTGTAGCTTACTAGTGATGATGTTAATAATAATTTACAAATACTTTACAAATCATAAAAGTGCAAATCATAAGCGTTTGTTTGCCACAGAGCTTATTTTCTGCTATAATCCAAAATCAGTTTAAAAATTCCCATTGGCTTTTTGTGGAGGGAACCAGAACAGCACTAACCCTGTAATCCCACTGGGCACGTCTGCGTCGCATTCCGGCTGTGGCCCAGTTTTGCTCCATCCTCTGCATGGCTTCATATCCCACCAGCAGTGTTTGAGAAGTGTTTGAGAAGCAAAGCATTTTGCCTTGCTCAGTTTTTGTTGAGTTCGTAATTTTTCCGTGATTTTCATGCCTCTAATGCTGTTTCTTATTTTGTCTTTTTTAAATGTGTTTCCTGAAGGTATTTACTACTTTGTTCTGCCTACACACAGCAGGCTAAAGTGAAAGTGTCTCTCGTTGTCCATGGTGTTAAAAAACTCTCTGACCACTTGACATTTGGCCTGATGATGGTGGTAGAATAAATGATTGAAAGTCAGCACGGAGTGTTTTTTATTTTGAAAATTGACTGAAATTCTTATTGCCTGCCTCATCCGCTCTGTGCTGCTTGACATGGCCAGGCCGCAGCTTCCATCAAAAAATAGACCAGGCGCAAACCTTTAGTAGCAAGGAGCACAAAACTGCTTCTGACACACTACAGTGCTTCTGTTGGAATTTGAAACATCGACTAGAGTGGAAAAAACCAACTGGAATGTCAAAGCTGGAATGCGACACAGAAACTGGGTGGGATTTAGCCTTAATTTCCATGTTGGCCTCCAACAATGCATCATCCCTGAAGCACTTTACCAATACAGATAAGAACAGATAGTTTCTCTTCATGTATTCATGAATTACTATTTTGAAAAAAAAACAAACAAAGGTATTTTTTCACACTTCACACACTGTGACAACTTTACATAATCAGTTTTAACAGAGCACACCTACAGTTTTCACAGACACCTCTGGTAACATTACTATAAAACACTTTTTGCACACCTTCAAAAAGAAAATCACAGATGCGTCCATGTATTACTATATTAACAACAACTGCATAACATAACAATAGGACTCCTGTGTGAGAATACTACCCTAAGCATTGAAAAGTTGGTACGGTTTGCATATTTGGAATTTCCCTGAGTGAGGAGAGACGTACATGTGTCGTCTTTCTTCTTTTCCCATCAAGAGTCATAGCCACAGTAGTGAAAGCTGTACGCCAAAGACAGGGGAAACTAAATAAAGCTGACAGTCTTGTGGGTTGCCACTTAAATTGTGAGGCTGTGAGGTTAATACAGTTGGCTTAGATATTATGGCAAAGTAGGAAATATAATCACTGGTTGTAGTTCCTTGTGCAGAGTCTACTCTGGGTGGACCGGCTGGTTCTGTTGTGCAGCTTAGATGCTACTTTTGAACTAATTTTAAACAGGTCTTAAACCACGTTTTACAGGGATCCACAATAGTGCTGAATCACTGATATCCTCACACAAAGAAAACAAGAGTTTGATGTAAGTAACTGCATTATGAAGAGAGTGAGATCATAAAATAAGATTTTGAGGTGCTTTGTGTTTGCTATGACATTTGCTATGATGTCCTCGTTTTATTACTCAAACCTTTCTGAAACAGCTGTGGTCACCGAGCTGTTTGGGCGTGTGTATGGTTTTCTCCAGAAGTCTCTTACTTTCTGTTCAGCAAGCAGCTGCAGAAAGGCTGGAGTTTAACCCCAGGAAGTCTGTATCACCACATGTCTGTTCATCTAAGCAAAGGTATTTAAACCTTTAATTTTAGATTCATAGCAGTTGTGTGTTTGCTTACTCAGAAAGTCACTGGAGTTAAATACTGGTTTAAGTCCATTTTAAAAGGTTTTGTTCTGCTTCTGCCGTACACTAGCTCTACTCCAAATGAGGATAATTTTGTGTAATTCTCAGCACCAACATGGAGTGCGTTAAACTCTAGTTTTAGAGGGATTGTTTATCTTGTGGCAAAGTGTTCCAAGTTGTCCAAACCAGCACAAAGGCCAGACTACACAGATGCTGCAGGCAGACGGGTGGAGGCGGTGGAGCTTCATTCACTGTAGCGCCCATACAGTCACAGAGACAGTGTGATTACCCACCGTGTACTGTCAAAGACAAGCCACAGTAAATATACTCTTTCTGTCAAGGTTCAGAATCTAGTGTAAGAATTACACCCATAATTGCCACTGAAAGTTATGCAGTCTGCCTTTTAAACAAAGACAACTGTTGACGATACCTGAGATGAATCAGGAGAGATGATTCTGCATTGTAAAAAGTGGGCCTCAAGTTAGCGGGAGTCTTTTCTATTTTCATTTTTAGTTAATGGTCAGATTTCTCGTGCTGACGTAACCACCACATGGCATGTATCATACATGATGAGGCAAGATCAAATTGTGCCCTGATCACAATATATCAGTGTGTTCATTTGTCAATGATAGCCACAAGGCCCCGTGCGCTGAGCATTAAAAAATAAGAATTGAATAAAAAATAAGCCACAAATGAACACAAAGAATGTGTCATCCTATATGCAGCCGTATACAGTATGCACAGTATGGTTTAACGCCTGAATGGTAAAGGACTGTACGTGTGTAGCACCTTTTCAGTGTTTTCAACCACTCAAAGCCTTTCAACACTACTTTCACATTCACCCATTCGCACATCGTTCTCACAAGCAGAAGCTAAGGAGGGGAGGAGACTGTTCATAGGGGCTTCGCTTCTGGAGCAAATTGGGGACTCAGTATCTTGCCCCAGGACACCCCAGGAGAACACAAGACATGCAAGTTATAGAGTAGATGAGTATGCTGTAGCTGACAGTGAACGTGCTATTTAATTTCAGCTGGACTTCAAAGGAACTGTTCATGTAGCCTACATGCTCCCCAGAGGATGATCCCTCATGATTTTGATGACCTCTTTACATCTTTAACCCTGTCACTAAGAAGAATGTAAGAAAAGCAACACTTGCATATTGTGGGATGTAATAAACACAACCTGTTGGGTATTTAAACTCTTTGTCACACTCAGGTCTAGTTTGGCTTTCGAGCAGGCATCAGGTTTACTAGTGGGTGGGTATTTGTTTGTTTGTTTGTTTTTTAACTATAAGAAAACCTTAGTGACTTTCTAGACCATTCATACCTGCCTCTTTGGAAGCCTCGTCACAGCGTGTGCTTGCTCCTCTCCCGCAGGGAAGTTACAGATGTGGTCACTTTGCACAATGCAGCAGTACTTTTAAATGTATTGATTTTAAACACCAGTTCAGGTAAGAAATAGGGATGTGCATCTTCATCACTGCAGCCGATGGAATATGCATCTTGATGCATTGCTAACCATCTTATATATCAAAGATGCATAATGAAGCAATTACCAATGCCATACAATACAATTTGACACAGTCCATTGCAATAAGATTCAGTATTCAGTACAGATTTGAGTTTGTTCCTTTGTTCTACCTCTGCAAATAACAAACCATAAATGAACTATTGTCATTTTTACATAATTGTACTAAGCATCTCATTTATGTTGTTGTACAGAGGAAATAAATTAGAATGTAAAAATAGGTAAACTATTTAACTTCAGTTTTCTAATGGGACTGGTTGGCAAATATGCAATACTTATGCAATTTCATTTTAGAAAACATATGAATATATGGTTTAGACCTCAACCTTTCACTTGTTTGTTGCATCATTTTGCAACCAGCAGCAGAGTGTTAAATAAACACGACAGAGCATTCCTACTAACTCCGGTCTCCCCAACAGTCAACATGGAAGCGAAGATAACAGAAACTGTTTACTCATCTCATATCCTGTCATGTTAGTTTTGTTTTCTTTGCCTTTTCAGTAGACGTAGAAAACATTAACGTTACGAAAGCCAGCTCAGAGAGACAGACACCTGGATGGGAAAACAACGTATCACTTCTGGCCCTTCAGTGGGATCATTTTTCTGAGATAAGCATTGGACACTGGTGATACCAATGCTTTCATACTCTGTCCTGGAAAAAGTCATTCGTGCACTTGTTTTCTCCAGACACTAGGTGTCGTTGAAGAAAGAGGCTTTTCGGATCCATTCCTTAAATGTCCACCCATTCTAGTTTCCTTCTCCAAGTACACGTTCGGAGCCGGGGACATTTGCTTTCTCCTTATAACATTAGTCGCTATGTCTCTCCTGATATTACATGCCATCATTAGACTGTACCCAAAACCTTTTCCTATATCCATATGGAGATCTTTTGTGATCTATTCAGTTTTCTACTATTGTATCAACTGTATTGCATCTTCCTAATTGTTCAGCTGTTCATCAATGGAGATGTTTTCTGTTGCACTGTATAATACAATATAATGTGTGCTGGGCTGTTGTGTCCCTTAACCCTTTATCGGGCAAGGGACCATACTTGGTAACTTAAGTGGGAGTTCAAAATGCCCTCCCCTTGCCTCACCATGAGGCAGTAGAACTACAGGATTTCTCCAAGCCAATCAGCAACAATCAGGCTACATGACAGACCGGCAAGAAACCATATATGGTAACTTCATTGACCTTGATTTTCACCATAACATTGAAATTTTTTTGAAAAACTTTCAGTATTGAAGTATTTCAATGAGTGCCCTATAAAGAGTTAATGCATAAATGCCAGACTTTTATGTATCATACACCAGTATATTTAAATACATTGTGTGTGCAACTTCTTTCTCTTAAACCTGTATTTTCACCTTGGTCAGCACTTCTCCAACCCTGTTGTGCATTCCTCTTTTCACTAATCCTGGTTGTTTTTTGGCAGAATTGCTGAGCAGCTGTTAAAAGGAGTGGTCCTACATGGTTTAAGGGGAAGTTAGCCATGATCTGGCTGTAGTCATGCAGCCAGTAGAAGTTGATACATGTATACACACAGTGTTGGCACTATTTTGTGACAAGCAAAGTAGGGTTAAAGTAATGCCACACAACAGTTAATGCAGCCGAGGAGTGCTCTTCAAAGGTTTGCGCCAGTAAGTAGAACCATGTCTCTTGTTTTTGTGCCTGCTTACTCGTCTGTGTGTCTGCCTGTCTCTGTTTGTATGAGCGCTGCAGACAGTTTCTCTTGTGGTTGAAGGGAGGGTGACATGACACCTCATATAGTAGCTCTGAAACGCCAGGAAGTGAATAGGGCCGAAGCAGAGTCGTGCAGTAGTGCAAACCACTGATGACACGGACAGAGGAGCAACACAACTGACATAGCACTCCATGGGTAAGTTTAATTAAACATTTTAACAAGACTTTATCCAAGCTGTGCTCTATTTTTTTCTATTTTAAAGGATAGCTGCATTGCTGCTAGTTTTTTTTTAAACAGACTTTTGGTGCTACGCACAACAACTGCTGCTCTCTACAGATATACAAGTCATTCAGATGACCTTTTCTGCTTTTTATGCTGATATAATTCATATTCTGTTTTGTTGGCTTTAATGGACCAATTCATGGGTTTAGGGAACAAAAGCTAACCATCCATTAAAGCTCATGGAGGACAATGGTTTTTATATCACCCACTCAGCAGATTCGTTATGAATCGAGATGATTTTCGTATTGCTCCACAGATTTCTGCTGGTCAGATGAACGGTTACCATCAAGCTGTGATTAAAAACTAGTTTTTGTGTAAACATAACGAAGAGTTCTGTCTCATGTTATGCATAAAAGTGGAAGCTAGTTGCTGTGCCTGTCAGGCTCTCCAGTCTAACACTGGCAGTATGTTTTACTTTGACAATGATGGCAGATATGTCACTCAAAATTCATTGCACATTTTTGAAACAGCGGTTCGTTGATTTCACAAGTAGGCAAAAATCGGGCTTCTCAATTTTAACCCCTGACCTAAATTTTGCTGCCTGAAATAGCAACTTTCGATGGCAGTTTCTGTCAGCTCTAGCGAGGCAGCTATCTAACATTAGCTCTGAAGTTGGTTGGAAATTGTCATTGTGAAGTTTTAATGTTTCCAGCTGACTCATATGAAAATTAGAAACCTACTGAAGGTTGTTAAATCTACATTTGATTGCTAGATTATGCCAACAACACAGGATATGGCTAGTTTATGGCTAGGATATGGCTAGCATTACAATATTATAAGAAAACATCTTTTTATAATACTGTTCAAATATTTACTGTAGAAGCACATGATAAGTTATTTACACTCAGGTTGGATTGATGCTTGTGTTCATACTTAAAACAGCTTGTTTGTTGCATCATGTGCGAATGTATGGATTCAATGTACTCCCTTCATCTCTTTAAAGTCATGCAGTTATGCAGGTGGTTGCACTACTGTGGTGTGTTCCTTTGTTTTTCACTTTTTCAGGGCTTTTTTTATTGGGTACTTAGTGGTAAGAAGGAGAGCACATGACTTCTGGTTTATTTGGTTTATTAAAGCCAGATTTCTTTACAAACAGATGTGTAGCATGTGAATATTAAGTGGTAAAATGTAGGTAGAGCTGGATTTAATTTGTTAAACTCTGTTGCGGAGATATAAAGGAGCTGATTAAGTCACATACCAAGTTTATTCTTGCCCTTTGAAAATAAATCCACTTACTAGCTGTCTGGCTGCCAGCCGCTTCTCATGGTCTTCGTTCAGTGAGATGGCTCGCGTAAGAACGTCAGATGATGACAACTACCTGTGTTCTTTATTCGGGGTCGGGATCATGACCCTTGACGCTGATGTGGATTGATGAGTTTGATCTAAGCTGTTTTGGTCGTGTACAACATGATGAGCAGCACCTCAATAGCTTACTGTCATTTTTCATAGTTTCAAAATATAATTCAGCCCTCCAGCTTGCTGTTCTATCAGGATGTAGGTTATTTTCACAAGTAGGACTGATGTACTCCCACTGGTACGTTAAGAATTAAGGCTAAATTCGTAGTTTGTAGTTTGTCATTCCAACTACAGAGGACACAGTTAAAATTACGTGTTGTTTCTTAAAGACCAGGGTATCAGATGTGTATGGATGCATTAAAACCAGGGTGAATTAAAAGAACTAAGTATTTTTTAATTGAAGTGCCTAAGCAAAGTTATGTCAGATTCATGATCCTGCCCACCCTGAGGTCATAGAGGAATTCTGTTTTTTTCTGAGGTGAATATAGGACAAGTCATGAATTACTTGGGAAAGAATAACATTACTTTGATTACTGACTTACACTTCTGATCACCGTCATTGCCTGTGGATGGGGTCGTGACGTGGATGATCTTGTCTTCTTTACAAAAACTTTACTCAAAATGGCGGTTCTTTGATTACGTCAATAACTTGAGAAAAACTGGACAACCAACAGAATCCATGTGAATCATTACACATTTAACTGGAGTATTTTACTGGTGGACTTGTGGTTCAATGCCATTCATCCCCAGATTTCATCTGATGAGTTGCTCCCATGCAGTCCCGTGGCCAACTGAAGCTTTAAACTACTGTTGAAATGCTTTTCTGAAATTCTTGTTAAGTTTAGGGCCCTCTATATTTTTATTTTCGTTGCAAGATTATCCTAACAGAGGCCGGTAAATGACGACAAATGAAAGTACTCTGTCGATCAGCTATTGGTTACTGTCACCCACCCACTCCCACTGACTGCTGAAATGTAGTTTGACAGTAAATAATCATTTGCATTGTTTACCAGCAACATGATAAAGATCTGAGAATGCATTGCCCACCATGTCACACGTCAGCTCTGCCAGCTCCAAAGGGCAGCAGAGACTTGAGGTAGGGTGTCTTTAGGTTGTGGACGGGATGTTGTTCACTATTGTTTCATCTGTATGTTAACGTGTGAAGAGGCTTGGCCTGGTGTGTGTGAAGTTTAATGTCAGATCAAAGGGGTGAATCTGAACAGGTATATTTCAACATGTGTACGCTCATCATGCATGTAGCTGTGTTACTGTAACGTTACTCTCGATACTCATACATCAGACTGTTTATGCTACTGTCCACTGACATGGTTTTAAAGCCACTGTCACCCAATTTTTGCTCTCCAAATATGCCCATGTTTAGATCAGGGAAATAAACATTTATTCAGCTCTGCTGTGCCAGCCTCCCTTTTTGGACATTTGTATTTGTAAAACCCAACATATGGCCTTGGCAAGGATCATACTAGTCAAGTCAACTTTGTTTATATAGCCAAATATCACAAATCATGAATTTGCCTCAATGGGGAAACAGGGGAAATAGGGGGGGCACTATGCAATATGTGAAGATATGATGCATTTTGTCTGCGTAGTGTATCATAGTGAAAGTGAAGGAAGGCTGCACCTGGAACAGACAAAAAATCTGTAGTCAGAATTCTGTTGCCTTCCTTTTCCTAGTTTGACTACTTCTACGACATGTTCAGTAATGTTGAGTCTCTTCGTCCGCACAGCTGTCAATATGCAGAAGTGCAGATTTGAACCAGTAACTTTTTTGACAGTTTCACTTTCATTCATAAAAACTGTGTTTACATGTGGAAACATTCAAGTCATTCATGTCATTTCAAATGGTAAGCTGCGATTGTCTGCAATGGCTCTCCGCCAAGTCACAGCAAGAGTTATTAGCTGACTAATTAGTAGACGAATACACTGTCAGTGGTTTGTGATTCTCAATGAGCAGCATTACAGTGGGTGTAGCTGAACTGGGTCCGACACCAGCAGGAGGAGAACAGTTGTGATTCCTTTCTTGCACCATCACTGACTCCACTGTCAGCTCACATTAGCTTCAGATACAGATTACACTTAATGACAGATACTATTAGTCACAGAATCCAGAATGGGCCGTGAAAGTGTAAGTCAAGCCTGCTTGGTTTTGCTTGGTCGTGTTGCTTGCTAACCAACAAAGGGCAGGTGGCTTCAGATTGTGCAAGTGACTCACTGTAACAGAAACCTCATCATCATGTCACACTGCACACGTCACCGTGTCTCTGCTGAGTGCTACAGTACTGTTGCAGCCATGCAACTTTTCCTCATCGGCTCATACTCTATATAGAATCTGTGGTTTGAACTAAATCTACAAATCTTCACTGGGCACGTCCATCTTTGTTAGTTTGATCAGAGTGCGTGTAGTTGCCATGGCATTTTGTGTGGCTAACCAACATGCTTGCCATTCATTTCAGCAAAGATCAGTTAAGCATCAGTTAAGGTCTGAAGCAAATATAGTCTGAGCTCCTTGTGCATCGTCCATAACCGATGAAAATATTCTTTGCTTGTTTTTTGCTCTTGATGGACCTGCAAAGACACTGCAAGGGCTTGAAAGGATCGCTGTTCTTACAGGGCCGTTTTGAGGGACTTTTTTTTAATCTCCTTCTTCAGAGTAGGTGCTTTCCTACCACAAGAGGAACCTTGAGTGGCGTAAGCGTACGGTGATTTGTCCAGACATGAGTGTACAATGATTGGTCGAACTGAAGCACTACAGTGCTGGTAAACGCAATTTAAAAAAAAACAAACTGTGTAAAATGGCACAGATCTTAACAAAAAAAAAAGTCCAGGCCTCACTGAAATTACAATCCATTGTTTGCTTATGTCACATGAAAAGAAAGGTAGACAAGGATTGATGTTATGTGACTTTGACTTTCTTCACATGACACACCTGAGCGGACTTTTTCCTGTTGTTTTCCTCCACCATAGTTGTGATCAGATAAAATGCTGAATCCCACCTTTGGCCTCAGAATAACAAAGATTAATAGATTACAGGGCTGAAACTTTATCTCTGGGACTAGATTTTCTACCTTAAACACAACAATCATTGAACAACAATCATCGTCTATGGTCTGCTAAGTGTTGCTCAGTACAGACGAATGTACTAACATAGGTCTCAGTTCATTCTAAATCCTAAACTTGGTGCTGCAGCTGAGCAGCAGCAGCAAGAGAAGCTGCTCTTTCGTTTATTTCAAACTCTGACTTTAGCGTTCCTGCTTTTAACACCTTACATTTTTAGCTGCAGTAGTTAGAGGTCTTGCAACCAAAGTTAGACGTAGCGCTGCGGTGGTGTTCATTGTAATTTACAGAGTTCAGCTCACATTGGACAAAGCAGCCAAGAACTGAGTTGTGATTATGATTTAAAGAAAAGTGATTAAAAGAAAACAAACTGGGCTGGTGGGCCTCAGAGATTCTGTGGAAAGTGAGGCCAGTGGTTTTAAAGATATTTAAGGTATATACAAGTTTGATATGCTGTATTCAAGCTATCAAGGCTGATTATATATGATAATGCTATATTGTAAAGCTAATATTGTGTTAATACATCAAACATAACACATAGCAATGACATAAAGAAAGCAGAAATAAAACACATAAATGATAAACCATCAACTACAGTAGAAAACAATAAAATAGAATGTAAAAATACACATTAATAAATTCATTCTTTTTCGTGTTTTATTTACTTACAGTGATTCTAATACACCCCATGAATAATAAAAAATTAAACTAATGTGGACCTTGTAAGACAATTTTCTTGGTGCAAATCTATCTATCTATCCTCAGTTAGATTTCCATATTTAAACTCCAAACTGTATTAAATTCACATAATCACTGTATGGTGTTGATGAGTCTATGTACAAACCATAGGTAGTGCATAAGATTCAACTGGCATTCTACACATTGACGTCTGTTGAAGTTAGTGTTGGGTTGTACTACTGGACAGCTTTTGTGTCTCCAGTGGGAGCTGTGTGAAGTTACTTGAGTCAGTGTCAGATGGGGCTGAACTTGACAAAAATCTTGCGGTGTGGAGTTAGAAAGAAGTGAGGATCCAGTGTTTCTGGGGAAAATGTCTCCAATACCAACAGTTTCTGCCACTCCACAGCTCTAGAATTTATGTAAGGTGAATCGGAAGATGCGTAATGGGAACACATACATTTCAGGTCGTATTTGTAGCTGTGTGCATATATATGTGTGTGTGTGTGTGATTGACCTCTGCATTGTTCCAGTCTGAGTGGATGGAAAATCCCCCTGCCTCTTTCTCATGTCCTGTGTGTCCGTGTGTGTGTGAAGCATTTGTGTGCAATGATGTGGTTTGTATGCGATAGCCAATCACATGCTAGCTCTGAGGAAGCAGGAAGGAACATGCCGCAGCCGGTCGACCAATGAGAAGACGGGGCTGGGGGAGGAGGTCCTTTCAGGAAACAACTGGGGTTCAGACCATCAACAGACTTCCTAACCAGCACGACTGATTTTTCTATATCCCGTCTATCCATTTCTTTAATTAGTCTCTTTTCAGCCATTAATAACGCAATTCTTCTGCCTTTTTTTCATTCACCTGTATCCTTGCTCTGTTCTTCCAAACCTAATCACTCTTTAAATCTTTAATCTCTACCCACTCTGCCCTCGGTCTATCCGTCGCTCCACGCGGTTGAAAATTATGGTAGTATATTGCTCTGTGCTGTCGCCGTCATGTCCACCGACATGTCTGCTCCATCCGTAAGGAAGAAGTCGTTTGCACGAAGCTCCAAGCCGAGGGTCAGGATGTGTATTCGGGAACAGAGGGATGTCATGTAAGTTATCTGCATACTTTTGTGAGCCTGGTGGATTTTGTATTGTTGACTTCATCTTCTGTTGTGTGTCTCATCTCTGACTTCCACTTTTTTTTTACTTAATGAAAGATAAGTTGACTGGAGATTGTCCTTACCTGGCTTGGTTTCGTGATCACCTTTTTGAGGAACTGAAGGGATACTCTGTATATAGTATGTGTCTTTATCTGGGATACATACTAGTTTCAGACATCTGGCATGTAGTTGGCTGTGCCTGGCAAAACCACCCAGCAGGAGGTCTGCCCGTGGTTGTGTTCTGTGTTGGCTGCTGTTTGATTTGGTAAAGTTTCTTCCAAGTTACAAGACAGCAATGAGGCAATTTCCAACAACTTTGCCTTTTCCTGTTGATTGCAGTGTAAATGCTGCAAATTTTAGTTTTCTCATCAAAGTTATTCTTACTTTTTCTTTAACATTACTTTTTAACCACATTCCCCATCAGTCTACAGTATTGAGGACAAGTTACACCTTTGAGGAAGTCAAATATAAGGAGATTTTCTCACGACACCTTTGAAATAGTGCCATCTTGACAGCTTTCACCAGATGTGAAAATAGAAGTGAGTAATGCCCATTTCTAGCTGGCTGAAGAGCAACAGCAGCCGCAGCAGACACATACTTCACTTTCTACACTTACACCCTCTATGTGCAGTCAACTGAACACTCTGTAAAGAAACTACAGTCCAGGATGCAAGCCATGTTTATTTGAATTGACCTTTGTTCGAAAAAGAGAAACCAGAAGGCACCAAAAAAAAAAATACCATCAGATAGAGTGAAGTTAACCAACACAAACACAGAGGGGTCACTCAATCAGTGTACTATTAGGCTGCACTGAATGAGGCCTGATTACAGAGCCTAAATATGATGTAACAACATTGCAATACACATTTTTACTCACGCAAGTAGGTTGTGCAGGAGGTCACGTCCTGTCTTTGAATGTGTTAAATGCTAATGGACGTATTTCTGAATACAGTCTTAATTATTTGCTCTGTTCTCCCCATTTTTCTCCAAAGGGACTCGTTATCTTAAGCCAGTAAAGATGAGAATGAATCTGAGATCTAAGCAGAAGGCCAGTGGGGGAAGAGAAGCTCAGATCTCAGTACCAATACAGAAATATACTCCATTACAAGTAAAAGTCCTGCTTTCAAAATATTACTAAGTAGTTTTATTGGCTAAATATTCTTTAAGTATTCATTACACAGTAAATTGTCCCCTCTGAGTTATTTATTTTTTTTTATTTTGAGTTATTTTTTATTATTGATGCGACAATGTGTAAGGAGCATGTTGTATCTGGTCCAGGTGGAGTTTTACTTCATGTACAGTTAGTCAAGGGATTTCCCACCTAGGGGGCAGGCAGATCCAAAGATAAATCATGAGGATCATTCTGCTACACAAGTGTGTATTTAATCTTCCAACTTTCTTTAAATTTTTCTTGTTTAGCGAAATATTAAGTAATTTTACCCCCCCCTGGGAAGTTTAGAGGGGAAATGCTGACAAGTGATAGATTTGTCAAACATGACAAGTAGCCCCAAGTAGACACTGGTTGGGAACAACTTAATTCACTGTATTTTATAAGCTTAATATATGTTTATATCTAAAATAACCTGAAAAGCAATAAATAACTATAGCTGTCAGATAAGTACCTCAAAATGAACTAATGAACTAAAGTACGGAGGCAAATATTGCAGAGGAGTTCACAGGTTCATTTCCCAAAACAGAAAAACATTGTGTCAGTTTGGACAGACATAGTAATGGTGTGACATCTGTGAGACCACCAGAATACCTTTAAAGATGCAACGTAAAACGTTTCTCCTAAATTTAATCAGCAAACGTTACGCGACCAAACCACTCAGTAAAGCTCAAAGTGCTAGGTTCGCAAACAGGCCTTGGTTTGGTTTACACACGTACCAAAAAGCTAAATGACACTTTGTCTATGGTCCCGTTTTTTTATCAGAGACAGATGCATTTAATTTTCCAGTGGTGATAAGACTCTGTGATGGAGCCTCAGTCACGTCAGTTGTTGCCACAGTAATTCCGCAGCCAGGTTTGTGTCAGAGACCGAGAAGAGAAAAGGCAGCATTTACAGGAAGTGTGTTCTTATTCTCGACCCCATGTCGGGGAGAGGGAGGGTGGGCATGTAGTCAGGGCAAAATCTCAACAACCTGTCTCTCTCTTCCTGCCTCTTATTGCCTCTCTATAACTCTTTACGTTTCTTTGTGTCTTTACGGTTTTTATTTTATTTAAAAGGAAACGGTCTCTTATCTTTGAAAAATTCGCAGTACAGTGTGTGTGTGTGTGTAAGTGTTAGTCTGAGAGGAATCCTTCCTGCAGCCGTTGGAACTGTGACGGTTGTGCAGTTCCTGCAGAGTGCTGTTGCCATATTTGGACACAGGAAGTATTGACGTGTAGATGTAGGAGAAAACAACAGGTAGAGAAAGAGGACCTGGTTGGTTTCAGATTTATATGAGCCTGATGCTGCAGGTGTGTGTGTAAAGTAAAATGTGTGTTTCTGTTCTGTCATAGTTTATTGACAGTCATCAGGTAATGTTCATTCAGTCGTGTGAGATGAATCAGATGATACCAGCCACATCAGTCATTCAGACAAACTCCAAATTTACATGCAACACATTGCTTCTTGCACACCAGAGATGTAATTTTGTGCAATACAAAAACCTGTGGAGTTGTTTAGATGCTTTCAGTGTGTTGCTGTGTCGGGAAATGAAATCAATATCTGTTTAATGTTTCTCAACCTGCATAGTCAATATCATATTTCAAGAAAGATCTGAGTCATAACTACAGGCAAGCTGAATGGAAAAAAGGATAACTAAACAATCCTGACATGCCATTGTAAAGCAGGTAATGTTGATCGTGTTCACCTTGTTATATTATTATATTAGAGTTGTAAAATTGTTAATGAGAACAGCTGAGACTGATGGAAATCCCAAATCTTTTTGTCATAAACCAAAGTATTGGACAAATTAAAATGTTGGCCTGATTATGGTGCTCCATGAAAAGGCAGAAGATCACCAAAGTAAGAAGAAGTTATCCTCTGGGGACCATGAAAATGCCAAAAAAATAACCTGAAAATAAGAGAAGTTCAGTTTCAGTCATTGTGTGCATTTTACAGGTTGTGAGAATGTAGGGCGAAATGCTTGTTTGAGTTAAATGATGCACTTAGTACCAACCCAGCCTGAGTGTGCGTATACCAAGATCTGGATATACATCAGAAGGATGGACCCAAAGATGAGCTGCTGAGTGAAAACCTCAAGCAGCAGAAACACGATAATACAGAATAGGAGGATGAACCTCGTGGTATGTACCACCGACAGATAGAAGAGGAGGCTGATATCAAGAAATCCTACCAGTGGCTGGAAAAGGCTGAGTTAAAAGACAGTACAGAAGCACCAATCATGGTAGCACAGGAGCAGGCACTTAGTACAAGATCAGTAGAAGCGAGGGTCTACCACACCAGACAGGACTCCAGGTGCAGGCTGTGCAAAGATGCTCCTGAAACAGTTTAGCACACAACAGCAGGGTGTAAGATGCAGGCAGGAACAGCAGACATGGGACGCCATAACCGAGTGGCTGAACATCTACACCGAGTATGTGCTGGAAGTCCCACAGTCAGGATGGAAGACACGTCTCAAAGTGGTGGAGAATGACCGAGCCGAGATCCTGTGGGACTTCCAGATCCAGACTGACAAACTGGTGATGACTAACCTACCGGACATCATAGTGATTGACAAACAAAAGACAGATAGATGTTGCAATCCTGAGAGAGAGCAACATCAGAAAGAAGGAACATGAGAAACATGAGAAAAATACCAAGGGCTGAAGAGGAGCTAGAAAAGATGTGGGGAGTAAAGTCAACAGTGGTGCCAGTGGTGATCAGAGCACTGGGGGCTGTGACCAGAAGAGCAGAATCCTAGGAACAGCTAAGCTAAGATGTATACATCATTATCTGAAACAATGTTTCGCATGTTAGAAATATCAAAAGGATTTTGAATGTGTATGATTGTAGATATTGGAAGTCTTCGACAGCTGTGGGAATCCTGGGTGAGTTGTGTGGGATACGCCCTCAACACAGCTGTAGAGTATCGTGCTGTATTTAAGCACAGCGTCACTGTCAAGAGATGTGCGAGTGTGTGTGCAAAGTGTGTGTGCATTGTTCTGATGGTTTTTCCTTCATGTTGTCAGTGTGCACACGTTCTGTTACGGCCTTGTTGATCATTCATCTGGACAAGTGGAAGAGGAAAAAGTGTAGAGTTCAGAGCGGTCTCTCTAAACCTGCTAACACTCAGTTTCTATTCACACATATTCACACATATTAAAGTCGCAATGACAATATGTGAAGTTGAGCCAGTGGAGGACCAATTGCGGTCGGCCGTCAGGGGAACAGGAAGTGTGCTGTCGGTGAAAAAAAAAGGCAGGGCTGTGTGAGTATCTGTTTCTTGGCTAGGACGGGTGTTTCTCTGCTTCTGCTGCACCTGGGACAGCGGTTTACCTATGACCTTTCTATCTGACTGGGGATTTGTGTGTGCGTGTGCGTCTTGCAGAGGCAATGGGGGCTTGATGGTCAGGTCTGAGCCACACACACTGTTTGTAGCAGACACCTGGCAGCTGTTGGAATCTGCACCATGCCATCACAGATGCTGATGTAACATGGACACATTTATTTTGGCCCATAAATGATTAAACAAACAATTAGGCAGCAGCACTAAAGAAAAGAATATAATAGTGTAGTAGAGCACAATACAACAGTCAGGAGATCTTACGCTGTCCATGATTTATTAGGTTTAGTGTATTTTCTGGTGTCAAACCTGTGACCGCAGATTTACTGAGAAAACCACATGACCTGTCAGACTTATCAAGAAATTAAAAGAAATATATATATTGTGATGATGATGTCATGGTAATGTCATAAGGTGGTTTCCCCGTCAGTAATCTTTCTAAGCGCTTTATGAGTGCCAGTGAGTGCTGTGGACCCGTCTGCAGGTTGTCTTTGACTGGCGTGGCTTGTGAAGGACACTCTGCAGAGCCTTCACAGACTCTTACACTATATATTTTGTGGGTAAAATGAGTTTAGATTTTGATTTTGTTAATAGACTAAAGCTACAGAGCCTCCAAAGACAAGTGAAACTGGCTGCAGTCCAGGCCCAGCAGAAAAACATCAGGGAGGACTGAAGAGAGTGCTGATGTCTGTGAGTCACACCTGCAAAGGATCTGACTCAGAGTATTAACCATAATGGCTTTGATAAAGTTGATGTTGGTTCTACAACTACATTTCAACCTATAAAATTGATAGACTGTATGAACGCTCCTAATATGGATACAAACACCCTTAAACTTTTTTCTCATATTGATTTTTTTCATTTCAAATCCAGCGTTTTGCAGTGCAAAACATGCTTCCATCTACTTTCATACTACATTGGATCTAAATTTACAAAGAAATATTACAGGCTCAAGGGTATATCTTGTATTTCCTCTTGTGTGTGTGTGTGTGTGTGTGTGTGTGTGTGTGTGTGTGTGTGCGTGTGTGTGTCCGGGGAGGAAATATGTTTGAATGAGTCTGGTATGTTTGCAGCTCCTGTGCTTCCCTTCCCGACAAACAGCTGCTCACTGATTAGCATCTTTGGCTCACAAACGTCAGCAGAGTTCAGGATGGAGAACTTTAAAGAACCGTGGCAGGGTGACAGGGTTCAAAGTCTCAACACACTTTTTGGCCTCAGCTAACACGAGAACTTATTCTTCAAAGACTGGATAGCATCTTCTGTTGCCCCACAAAACTGGCAAAGAATACGTATTTGATTAACCCAAGCGTTTGTTATTAAAAAAGTCGTAATATTAGACAATAAAATTGTAATTTTAGAATTTGCCCTGCTGTTGATAATTATGTTTTTGTAAAATACAACTTAATTTTTTTAATGTTACAGCTATTTTGCCTACTGTGGAGGCAATTGGGAAAAAAAAGAGATTTAGAGAACAAATTTGTAATATTTCAATAAAAATTGAGTCCTAATTCAAAATATTACATGTCACACAAAATATATTAACTTTTTCTTTTAATAATAAAACAAGGTTCTTATAGAGTAATACTTTTTACCTTGTAATAGTAGAACTTTTTCTCGCAATCACAACTTCTCATGACAGGGAAATTCTGTAATCGTGGGATTCATATAGGAATACCTTATCTTATAATATTGCTTGTTTCTTTTCATAATATGACAGTAACAAATATCAGATGGAGGGAATGGAAGGGGCAGTTTTTGTTCGGACTCTGAAAGCAATTGAAGTGTCAGTTGAAGTTGAAGCACTTGAAGTGTAAATAGCTGACGTGTTGCTTGCAGATGTATGCGAGCAGTGACAGTGTCGGGGGAAAAAGTGCTGAAACTTTTGGGCCTCTTCCTACAGAAACCATGACAATGCTGAGTGCACGGTTAGAGGCCAATGATGTTGTTTCAGTTTAGTCTGCTGGTTGCGTGTCTGCTCTGCTGCAGCCGAGCGAGGACGTCAGGAAATCCTTGCATCGAAGATAAGCAGCTGCTGAACTCTGACCTCCCTCAGATAGAGATGAGGTTGAGTTAACTGCAGACTGGACGCCGTTTATCTGTGTGTGCTACACATCGCTCGGGACAATCACAAAAACAAACCACATCATAGCCTTTGTAGGTCCTCTTGAAGTCCTCACACACACACAGCAAGGCACTCAGAGGCTAGAAGCATGCAGCAGCCCCACCCTGGTGATTTATTGTGTCTCAGGCAGGTTTTTTTAACTCTACTTTTTATCAGCTTTCCATTTTCACTTCCTCCCTCTCTCCAGACGCCCCTGTCTCTCTCTTTTTATTTCAGTTCTGACTCAACATTAGACTTTCTGCCAACAGGATAACTGAAGGTGCAATTTAAAATGAAATGTTTTGGTTGAATTCCTCTTATAGCATTGTGTAACAATGGTGACATCACTTTCCTTACCGGCCAGATTTCCATTAAACTTGTTGTGAATATCAGTGATCTCCAAGAAATATGAAAAGATAGTGGACAGATCGCCATTGAAATTGATTGCCAATTGAATTGCATTTAAAATACTGGCCCAACTTTTATACTTCCATATTTCCTGTGAGACAGACCTCGTTAAAACCAAACTGGGATTACTCAAACAGACTTGACAAATCTCCTCCAGAAGACACTGTGCAACTGTTTTCACAGCCTCGTTGTGCTTCAAAGGAAGGGCTTTACACAGCTTCCAACAGTGTCTGAAAACAGAGGAATTGTGAAGTATGTGTACAGTTGAGAGCAACACGAATGCCTGGACAGACTGAAGACTCCAGAAGTTTGCTGTTGTCAGCATTTACGATTCATCATATCTCTCCCCTTCCACCACAGCAGTTAGTGCGTGAGGCCTTAAAAACAACGGTGAACTGGCTTCGACATTCGGAATCAGTCATGTGTCCATGTCAAGGTCACTTCACGGTTAAAACAGGTGTGGAGAAGGCAGACTGGTTTCAGCACACTGAGTGTTTTGCAGTGTTTTATCTCAGTGAAAGGGAGTGGGTCTTGGCAAGTGGCCCTAGTGAAAAGTTCTTCATTCCTGGGCTTCACACACACGTACACACTCACACACACACCCTATGAGGTCAGTAGATGCTGTTGATAGACAGCATACTGGAAGTTACACATAAACACATTAGAGGATGAAGAACTGCACTTGGGATGTTTATTTTGATTCTCTCTCTCTCTCTCTTTCACACACACACACACACACACACACTAACACGAAGCCTTGAACCCCGCAAAAGGACTCAGGACATTATGTGTTTCCTGTCTGAGCTGAGTGTGCATGTGTTCATCTAGAAATCTGTGTGATGTGTTTGCGTGAGTGCACTATCTCAGTTTGAGTGTGTTTATGTACGAGGGAGGGCAAGAGAGATAGAAATCAGCCAGAGAGAGAGAGAGAGAGAGAGAGAGACAGACTGAGAGATCAGCAGAAAAGAGAGTATGATCAGAGGAGGCAGAACACCAGACAGAGTTTGGAGACACAACAGAGAGCAAGTCTGAGTCCAGTCGGACGTCCGTTCAACGGCTCTGCCATGGACGTGCCGTCAGCCTCCACAGTGTTAGCCTCCACAGTCAGCAAGCTGAGGGAGAGCGCTGCTGTTCAGAGCATCAACAGGAGGCTCAACAGGAGGTAGGCACCACCTGAGCAGGTCACATCTGAATCATGCACAGGGACAACTTTCTGAAGGACAATGATGAGAGAAATAAGAGGAGCATCCCACTTTTTGGAGGATATAATACAGGATTTCAGATGATGTTTTTTTTCCCCCTCATGGATATGAACTACCTGGTCATGGCACCAAGCATTAGCTCTTAGGTAGCAGCAAGTTCAGTCACACTGTGAGAATGTGGTCCTGAATTGTTGTGTCTGGTTGAGGATGTGTCTCATGGTGTGATCTCGGATTCACAACTCTGGATTGACAAGCAGAGATTTCGCAGAGTTTCAATTGTGGTTCACCTCAGTGTGGGACAGCCCAGGATGACACCTGTAGAGAGAGTCACATTATACATGTATTAGATCCAATGTACCAGTGACTCAGTTCTTTCATTCTCAGATTTCTGGCTCACTCGAACACAAAAAACATCTCATACTGTCATGAACTACTGGACTATTCTCCTATTCTGTCTTTGTCACTGTCTGAATTTAGAGGCCAGAGCCTCCATAAAGGTACCACGCTGCCTGCTGGCTTTATGTGAGAGCTGATGTAGCTTAAAAACGCTCAAAAGCTCAGCTAGTTGAAGCAGGTTTCTCAACAGAGATGTTGTAGGTTTCTAGATCGTCAGAATTTCTTCACGAGGAGTCTGAACAGGAGTCTTTTTCTTTCTGCTGGGGATTTAATCCCACATTTCCATGATCTTGTGTGACTCCTGGGGTGAATCTGTCACGCAGTGATGCAATAATAATAATAACATCTGCTCCTCTCCCTCCCTCTCTGGTAGAACCATGTCGTCTCCAGAGGTGTGCTGGCCGGTGCCGATGCGCGCCATCGGGGCTCAGAACCTCCTCACTATGCCAGGAGGAGTTTCCACCGCGGGATACCTCCACAAGAAGGGAGGCAGCCAGTTCAGCCTCATGAAATGTGAGTTCATAATAAAAAGATGAAGTGTGGGTGGACAGAGTAAGCCGAGCGTCTTATAATTATACTCTCCTCATTGTTCCTGCAGCTGTTGCACATCAATCAAGTTTAAAACCACAGTTTGTCGTATTTATGCTCATGATCAGTTCTATTTCACAAGTGGATGGATGGAAACACTCCTAATATCTGCTTCCTGTCTTGCAGGGCCACTAAGGTACACCATCATTCACAAGGGCTGTGTGTACTACTTTAAGAGCAGTACCTCTGCTGCACCACAGGGGGCATTCTCTCTCAACGGCTACAACAGGTCAGTGAAAATGCCTCTCAGTCAGTCATGTTTTCAGCATAATTCCAGGCTCACAGTTTACTGACCCCCTGTGGAAGTGATTACTGCTGTAAACATGGATGGGTGTCCACTATATCAATAATAGCGTGTTGATGTAAAATGTTCTCATAACAAGAGCGACTGGTTGCTATCAGAGTGTGACAGAAAACATTTCCATAATTTCTCAGCCTCATCACGTCTTTGAGTAGTGACGGGCAACACCAAGCAGTTTTTCAAGGTTCAGTTCATAATGAATACAATATTGTTGCATCTACAGTGTTTGAGTGTTGGGAGTTGAAGTTGTGTTATAGGTGGATTTATAAAAAACAATGAGCTAATAACTTGTGAAACCAAACTCAAAAACATTAATTTAGCAGCAGAACCTTATCTAGCCAACACAGCAAAAGACAAAGTGCTTTTCTATTTGTAATAGTGATATAATAACTGAGCAGACTATGATGAGAATCATGTCAGTTACAGGTGACTGTAGGTCTATGGGACAGAAAGTCACCAGTAGAGGTTCTTGTCTTACTTTCACAACGATGAACACATAAACAGAGTTGGAATTTGCATATTTCACTTTCTGGGTGGAAATATTTGTGAATGTAACGCATCTGTCCGCCTCCACAGAGTGATGAGAGCAGCAGAGGAAACAACATCCAGTAACGTGTTTCCTTTTAAGATCGTCCACTTCAGTAAGAAACACAGGACGTGGTTTTTCTCTGCAGCCAGTGAGGACGAGAGGAGGGTGAGAGCAGCCACCACACACATACAGAGCCATGCAGATATACCTACATGTGCTGTGTACATCTATATCTAGATATAGATCCACACACACACACACATATATACATATACAGTTTATTTAAGTATATATGCATAGTGTACCTTTTCAATATTACTTTTTTTAGGATGAATACCCCCAAAATAATAATAATAGTAATAATAATAACACTTACTCCTACCATACTGTATATTGTTTATGTCTTAACAGAAATGGATGCGATACCTGCGGAGGGAGATAGATCACTATAATGACAGAAAAGAGAGCCACATACCAAGGTAACATCAGCTGATCACATCGTATTTCACAACACAATGTAGACTCTGGCGTGTCACATCATTTGTGATATGAATATCTCTAATATAGAAGTCATTGCTGTGTTTATAGTACACAGCAGTGACATTTCAGAACTTTCTGTGATATAAAACCCAAAACACAAATGAACTGAAATGAAAAATGCAAGTGAAGAACTTTACATAGGTATGTCCAAAAGCTTCCTCAGACTGCCTGACTCCTGTGTCAGTGTGACCTCAGTCACCTTTAACACTGAACTGAGAACTTTGCAAACTAATTACTGTATATTGCAACAGCCCGGTTTCTCCCAGCGGACTGACGGCACTTTACGTTTTTCCCTGCCAGAAACTACCTGTGCAATTTATAATTTATGTATGCAAAGAAAATGACCTCTTGTTTTTGATTACTAAGCTACCAGCCTGGAGTTTTTCATTCAGAATACATGCTGTCAGTGGGGCTGTGCTGCTCAGGTGATAGCTTTTCATTACAATGAGTGTCTGAGCCTATAATCTCACGGGCAAATAGTGTACTTATGAAAAACAAAGTCAGGTAAACAATCCCTAAATTGAACTCAAATCTGCCTGTACATTGTGGACCTTCCACCAATAAAATCCACTTAAACTTGATGTTTCGGTCCTTTTCTGAATATCATGTATTCATAATAGCGTTTTCTTTGTTGCCATAGTGACTCAGATTCAGATGCAGACAGTTTCTATGGTACGATTGAGAAGCCCATGGATATTAAACACCCCGTCGATAACGCAGAGGATGGTAAGACCACCTGAGTGAATACACTTACTGTGACACCCACGCTATACATGAGTGTTATATAAACTGTGGTATCTCTCCTTTCTGCGTGTAGATTATGGCGAAGATGATGATGAGGAGGATGAGGAGGCCTATCTGCAGCCAGACTGTGACTATCCTCAGACATCTACAGGTGACGCCGTCGTACACGCACGCCATTTTAGCTCGCTTGTGTGCTGTTTGTTACAATTAAGGCAGCAGAACAATAACCCTCCACTGTTACTTCACTGACTTCAGAGGTGATAGGCCTGAGGTCACAGGTCACATCCAGACAGCCAGACCCCACAGTGTGTTTGTGCCTCAGAACTAATCATACAAACTAGGAGGTCCTGGAAAGAAAACAGAAACTGAGGAGGATGCCATGGATAGAGAAAACTACTTTACATGAAGAAAGTATTATAATAAAAGGAAGGCCGAAGGTCATTCTGGCAACTAGAAGTGCAGATGGAAACACACACACTAGATGTTTTTGATATTTTGATAGAGTTTGTAATTTTGTAAAGCTTGTAGTTGTCTTATTTTTTAACACCAAGAAATGTATTGGAGGTTATTTAATGTTAAAACTAGTGAAATATAATTAGAATAACAAATAAAATAGTATTAGTTAATATTGAAATAAATCTAAAAATCGAATTTACAAAAATACTATATCATTTTAATATTTATCTATTTATTGTTATTATATTATAATATATTTATTTTTTACTCAGGAACAAAAGCTTACATGAGGGGAAGGCCAATAAACATGTCGGGAAACAGAACCAGAAACCAATCAGATTTTTTTTTTTATCCTCTTCAGGTCGACCCACTGGGCCGCCCCCCTCCTACCCTCCTCCCCCAGTGCCAGCAGCAGTCCAGCTCCGTCAAGACTCCAGTACACCTTTCCACAAAGGACCACCTCCTCCCGTCCCACCGCAACACAGAGTCTCGACCACCCCGTTCCCCAAAAAGCCTCCGCCCTCTGTCCCCCCTCCCTTGATACTGAAGGAGTCCACCAAAGGCCGGCCTCCTCCTCTACCCTTCGCCCCCCATCTCCAAAAGACACCTTCTTCCACCCCCCCGCCTCCTCCTCCCCCCAACGCAAAAAGAACATTTGAGAGCAGGACGACATCTGTCGGGGGGGGCGGGAACGACAAGAGAGACTGGAGGGCTCTGCCTGCCGTATCGCTCCAATCCCCCGCCACTCTACCCATCTGCAACGAGTTAGAGAGCAGGATGGTCCTAAATGGTCCCAGCCAGTGTTTTCCTAATGCTGGAGGGGGCCACTCGCTGGGCAACAACCACCACTGGGTGATTAGCAACCTCCACAGCAAGCCAGCTCCTCATTCTGCGAATATCTCCCCCCAGTCCCTCAACCAGATGTCCTATGGTCACCCACCACTGCCTGCCCTCCCTCCACTCACTCCTCTTCTTAAAACCGGACCACACAATAAGACAGGGATACTCAAACCTCCTCCCCCACCAGTCAAACCCCCACTGCCTGCCCCCAAGTCCAAGCAGCCGCCAACCCCACTTCAGTAAGTTAGACTGAAACGCACAAAACATTCAACACAGAATACTGTAAGAAAAAATCAAATGAAATGGAGAAAAAGAGAAAAACTCTTTCCAGTTGAAGTTACCTCACTAAGTCCTGTTTTCCTCCCAGAAGAGCTTCTCCAGACGGCCAGAGTTTCAGGTCACTGGGAGACGAGATGCCCGCAGACTTCAGGAGGAAACGAGGCTCAGGCAAACACAGCGAAGGAGACGAGTCTGATGATGACTATGAGAATGTAAGAGAGGCTGAGACCTTCACCGCAGCCTTCTGATTTACTGCGCTGTCACTCGTGTTGCTTTAAGCCATCAGCTGACGACAAGACTTTTAGTCACCGAGTTGTTGTGGTGATGTGAGGGTGCACAAACTACACCGCTGATCTCAGACCAGATGTATTAATTTCAAGATAACTGCTTGGAAAAATCCAAGCAATTATCTTGGATTTTGGTCAGATGTCCTGTCTGGTACGACTTAAGTGGGTTTGTGTGACCTCAGCATTGATATAATTCCATGGAGACATTCTCAATTATTCATACAACCACAAATATTTTAGAAACATTAACAAACTTTTCTTTAAACAGATTTTTGTGGGTTTATTTTTTTTTTTACTATTATGTCTGAGTGTATTTTTGTTCTAATAGTCTTAATTAGCCTTATTGAGCCAAAATGAGGGTTCCAATTGTGTCTAACTGTGAGTTTCTCTCTGCAGATGCAGCTGCCAGACTCTGTGTTCATAGACACGACTGAAACCAGCTACGTAGAAAAGTACGACACACTTTTTCAAAAACAGAGCTTGAGCTTGGACAGTATTTCTGTCCACAAGTGACGAACAAGGAAACTGCTTTTCCTACTTTATTTCATGCAGTTAATTTATTGGCTTTGCCTTTGTTGTTTAATTTATGTCTGAAGTAGTTTCTCTGATGTGTTAACAAGAGTTTAAATCTAAATTTAACACATGTCGAAGCGAGGAAACACGTCTGCTACGTGTATTCTTGTTCCTTTCTGCAGCAGCAGCAGTTCCTTTCACCGCAGTTCATCCCAGTAAATCATAATAATATGAATAAGAGACAGACTATTTAGTGTCTAGTGTTTGTGTGTAGCTATTGCTAACCTATGATGATGTTTGGGCCTGCAGGTTATTCAGAGAAAGCCACCCCACTCCACAGGACGGACTGTACGGCATCCGAAATTCAGGAACCAAAACATCAAAGGTAAAAAATAAAAAGCTTTTTGAAGTTTTATTCAATGTTGAAAAGCTTAAGCAAGTATATGCAGAGGTACACATCACACGTGTGTTTTCTAATATCATTATTAATTCACTTAAAATGCTTTGCATATAATAGTATATATACACTTGTTATAGTTCATATTCACAAAAGGTCATCATAGGTAGTTCCAATGTCCTCTATGCTAATAAGTGAAGTGTGTGACACTAATGTGAAAGTCAAAACTTCCCCTGATCCTGACAGATGAGTTCTAACAGAATAACTGTGATACGTTGGGCAGGTGCTGGTGGTGTGGGATGTCAGTATAGGCAAAGCCAGAAACTACCGACTGTTTCAAGAGGTAAGAAACCTGCTGCCCCCTGTCGTAGTTTAACTACACATAAAACTCGAATTATTTATTGGCAGAAACAAACCATAATAGCAGTGTGACACTTACAACCCAGTAATAAAGTCTCCTGTTCCCTGCGGGTGTTCTGGCAGGAGGACAGCGTGTTTCTGGACAATGAAGTGACCTTCAACAACCTGTCAGCCCTCATAGAACACTACTACAACCACCCTCTTCCTCACCACGGCTCGCTGTGCCTGCAGAAGCCCTACACAAATACTCTGAGCACCTGATCGGCCCGGTCAACATACAAAAATACGACTGAAACCAAAGAAGAATGGACAGTCTGGGCATCTGTGCTCTTATTTGAATTCAACCCCTGTCAGCGACACAACACCGTCACAGTGTTCATTTTTCACCTGCTGCTGCACCAGGATGCATCATAACGCTTCACGTTGAGCAGCAAGAACAACAGGTTTCCGAGTGCTGGGGACGCCAGGGATCGTATTAGCCATCAATAGCTAATGGAAGAGTATTTATTTTATTACAAACAATTCAAAGCCTGCTTTGTGCACCGAAAACATCAGTTACTGTAAATACACACACGCAAGTTAAAAAAGAGAGGATTTTTGACAGATAAACCTCAAACTCTCAAACAAACTCTGAATTAATTGACACCTGCTGTTTTTGAAACCCTCCTGCTGCTTCATGCAATCTGATGAATCAGCGTGAACAGGAAAGTGTGAAATGATCGTGATGAAGTCATCCAAGAGACAGTCGGATGGATGTGACGGATTTTGTCCACAGATTGGCGCTGTGACACCAAATGACAGCTTAAAAAGATCCGTCAATCCAGCTTCAGATCAGGTTCATGTTGGATCCAGAGCATCTGTCTTTGTCATGTGCTTCCTTTGGGTCTGTCCCAATGCCCACAGTTGTTGTACTTGAATGTCTGGTTCACGTATTTCAATCGCCAAACAAGTGCCCAAAACTGCAAGTGTGCAGCATTTACTAGAACTCTTTGTAACACAGCGAGGCCCTCCCATCGCTAATGACAGTACACGGTTCAATTATTTTATCCGCACATAAAGGATAATTCAGTAGAATCAACTGTACATCCTTAGTTACGCTTAGATTCCAAAAGCAAACTATCGTTGAGAAATCCAGCCATCCACTATAGGAGCACATCAGCCTACTGTATGTAAAGCAGACATAACATGCTCTTATTTTGAAGGGTTTATGGTTCATATTTAGATAAATGAATGGATAGATTCATATTTTTGTCAGATATGTGCAGTTATTCTAAGACATCTTTGGAGCCATAACTCTGTATTGTTTGGACATAAAAAAATATTCAGGCTACCTTTTAGATGTCTATGATTATTCATTGTCAAAACTTAATTGTGGCCACATTATTGCCAACAACCGGAGTGAACTGAGACAGTGGTGAATTGTGGGATAGATACACCTCTGAATACCCCTCTGAAGCTGAACTAGGATAGTGTGCAAGTGGACTGTGTCTTGACATTTTTCAGGCATGGAACACACATGCATGGCAAGCACTTTACACATTCAAGACCGCAAGTGTGGGTACTTGTCTCTTATTTTCTCGTCATATACCAAATGACAAAAAGACATGGCATTCCAAAGAGACACAGATACGTAAAGCTTTAAGTGTCTCAGTCTTAATGTCTTGTCCAGACTTTGTACCTCTATTATCTCTGTGTAATAAACTGGCAACATCATACATGCGCATCTCTCTAGTCCTGGTGCAAAGTCCATGAACTGCAATTGTGATTTATGCCTCCTAAGAACTTGCAATACTGTCCAATGTGCCTTTAAAAACTAGAAAAAGTACATTTCCACTTCAAATTGGCTCTTAGTCATGTATTTGGGCTGGAAAATGTTACACCTTTTCTCATGTAATAGAAAGTAGAAAGAATTGCACTTTTAAAAAGAATTCAAACCAGACCATACCTGGTGCAACATGTCAGACTGAAGAAATCAGATTTTTTTGGAGCTCAATGGCAAAAAGGACATTTTGCAAATACAGTATGGACAGCACTGACTTTAATGTTGTAAGTCTTCCTATATTTATATGTAAATGCTGTAAGCACTGTAAAAAACATTTCTGTAAAAATGTAAATATATTGATTTCTACAAAAATATATGTTGAGATTTTATAAAGGATTACGTGGAGCCTCTTGTTGTTTCGTCTTATTCTTTACTTGTGTTTCTAAACTTTGAGCTTGCAGCTTCCTGATTATCGCCCTGTAAAGGAGCACGTTTTACTCCACCGTCTTCTCTTTCTTGTCCACGAGCCACTGAAGCTCGAGCTCAGTCATCTGAATCAGACCCTGGTGGCTCTTCCAGGTAGATCTCCAACTTGTCTCTGCTTTTCACGTCAGCAGCCTGCTGTGCTTTGGTTGTCACTGCAGGCTGTAGCTCGGATGTCACGATCAGCTCTGGTCCAGATGTGACAGCAGGCTGTGTTCCACATGTTACATCTGCTGACTGGGGCTTCACAGGTGCTTTGACATCAGGGACCTTGTCCTCCTTCTGTTGGCTGTGCGTTTTAAGGGCTTTTTCTAAAAGGAAGTCTGTTTCATTAAGCTGCAGGCAGCACACCAGGTTACCCAACTCTTTAACTCGTTTTACTGGCTAAGGTGTTTCAGTGTTGTCCGGCTGGCAGGTCCTTCCTCTTTCTTTGGCTTTTGGCGCTGTCTCTCATCTCTTTTCTTCTATCAGGATCCTCTCTTCATCTTCTGTTCTTTCTGGTCATCCAAGTGAGCACTAAATGGAGAAAACAATCAAACAGAATCCAATCCATCCAATGCAACATAGTATATATGTGTATATGATATATATTCAATAGCACCTAATGTAGTGAGCTAATAACCACAGTCTGCCTTTATGCATTACAACTATTGGTCAATTGCAGTTAGCAACGCCTTTAAACTATTAAGCCAATGATCAGCAGGCCAACAGCATTAAGAATCAATAGTTTGAATTCAGTAGGTTTCAAACTCACCTGTTCATACCGAGAAGGACCTGTTGCACCATGTTGTTCACACCTTGTCACCAGACTTTCTTTCCTCTGGCAGAGGAGACCTGCCTGACGTGCTGTCTCCATCCTTTTCTGCTTTACTGTGAGGTTCACGCTATTCCCCTCAGATCAACGTCCTATCTGACAGGCACCCTGACCAGAGTCACAACCATAGCACTTCACATCACTTCCGATCACATCAAATTAAAAAACATAATCCAATCAGATTGAACAAATCCCACTGTATCAAGTATACTTAAAATTTACTACTACTACTTTACTACTAAAATTTAATTCTAATTATTTTATTTTCTTCCTTAATTACATTTGGATTATCTGGATGCCATCCCCTGTCTCTCCCCTGCCTTTCCTGTCTTACTACTGTCCCATCTAATATGGCAGAAAGGCTGAAAAAGAGTGCCTGTTCATCACCTTTGGGGGCAATTGTCATAAGCTGAAGCTTGCTGGGTTCTTCAGGTTTGTCATCAGGGCTCACTATTGGCAGCTTCCTAAGGGTGATCTTTTTCTGAGCATGAAGCATCACACAAGTCCATCCTCTTGTCCTTTGCAGGGAGGAGAGCCTGAGGAGAAAGAGAAGGAGACACAGGAGGAACAGGAAGGGGAGGAAGAAGAAAAGGTGGGAGAGGCCCTTGGGGAGAGGGAGAAAGGGTCTGACCCTACCTAAACCTTTGGCAATATCCCATCCAAGTGTTTGTTCCCTATTTCTTACTTTGAGCTCCGACTGTCAGATTCTCCGTCAAACGGCATTAAAGCTGTGCACTCCTGACCTCTAGTGGTCCAAGTCACAAGTTCAGGGATCAGTTTAAATGTAGTCTTGCTACCGACCCTCCAAAAGCCCTTTACCCCTGTTATAACTGAGCCTTCTGCTTCTACTGATGCCACAGCAGCTTCTGAAATACTGAAATATACCTCTATTCAGCCTCCTGCTGCTCTCTGTCATCACCTGTACTGTGTTTTAATGCAGCCAATACAGTTAGTTATGCTTCTGCTCTGTTGTCAGACAAAGCAACGAGTATAAAACAGCGATTTAAAGGCTGCTGAGCTACAAACATACTAACTGCTCCATAGAAATAATTCCCAAGCTGCAGTGCTGGTGCCTGTTGTCACCTCCTACCAACCTTTGCTGTACATTAGTACTACTACTGCTATCCTGAATGAATGAATTTAACCCTCTGGTGTTGGTTTATTACAAGTTCACGTCTGTACATGAGAAGGAAAGATCTTTAGGAAGGCCTGGCCCACCCTAACCCTAACCCTTTGACAATCTTCCATCCAAATGTCTGTTTCCTATTGTTTATACTGCAACTTCATGACTACAGAACTGGTTTATGACTAAATGTTGCATTGATGCCTTTCTTTAATACTAATACTAATTAGCCAGTGAATAATGTTGGGAGCCAGACAGCTAATTCAAAGTGTTTTCTAATTTCAATAGCTCAGCAGTGCACGGCTGTCAAGCTCATTACAGTGTCTACTGTCCACTACAGATTTGTATGTAGCCATTCTCATTACAGACGGTGCATTACAGACTGGGGTGGAGGAGGTGTGGGAGTGCTAGTCCAGCCTCACTCTCAGTATCCGGATCAGATCTTCTCTACTGATAGCTACATATGAAAGCTTTGTTTGGGTTTTAACTAAATGAGTAACGGGTGCCAGGTTGTTAATAATATGACATGCTGTCACCAGTTGAACAGGTATTAAATTGGCCGGTGAGTGTATATATATACTATAGAAACAATTAGTTTGAATGGAACATTGTCAGTTGACCCTCATTTTCCCTCTGTTGTGGAGTAACTCAGTCAGTATAGATGACAGAATAAAAAGAAAAAGCGTAAGTGTCATTTTTTACATCTCGATTCAATCAAAAGCAAGGAAACAAAAGCTGAAAGGTGGAAACGACAAAGGAAGTTAGAACTTATCTATAAACTATTATCTATAAACTAAGAACGAGAGAGTTAAAACGTATCTATAAATCATAAAGGAATGAAGGAGGTAAAACTGATCTGTGCACTATGAAGAAACGACCAAGTCAAAACTTGTCTATGAACTAATAAACAATTAAAGAGTTTAAACCGATCTATGATCTACAAAGAAAAGGAAGAGTTGAAAGTCACCTAAATTATAAACCAAGAAAGAATGAAAGTGGTAGAATTTATCTACAGCAAATGCAAAAGAGGATTTTTTTTGTCTTTTTTTGAGGAAGAAAGCGAAGTCTGAAAGGTATATGTGTGTGTGTGTGTGTGTGTGTGTGTGTGTGTGTGTGTGTGTGTGTGTGGTACTGCTTCAGCTACTGGCTGCTCCAGCTGTGGAGCTCTACATCTGTCCTGTTTCTTGCAGGACGCTCACATCTCTGGCCCGTATGGAGAGTCATTCATCCACGCTATGATTATCTCCACCATGGCAACAAAAGCAGGCTGTGAGAGACCAACGGGCTGGGGGCCTTCCTGGACCTTTTAGAGAGACAGAGAGGACGAGCGGTCAGACCGAGGCAGTATGTGGGATAGTTGGATAATGTGGAAAACAGGAGGTGCATGAAAACATTTAGTACTCACCTCCAGCTGGACACCTTCCAGCATGGCCTGGGGGGCAGAGGTGGAGGGCTGGGGGCCAGAGGTGGAGGGCTGGGGGCCTGAGGAGGAGGGCTGGGGGCCTGAGGAGGAGGGCTGGGGGCCAGAAGTGGAGGGCTGGGGGCCAGAAGTGGAGGGCTGGGGGCCAGAGGAGGAGGGCTGGGGGCCTGAGGAGGAGGGCTGGGGGCCAGAGGAGGAGGGCTGGGGGCCTGAGGAGGAGGGCTGGGGGGCAGAGGTGGAGGGCTGGGGGCCAGAGGAGGAGGGCTGGGGGCCTGAGGTGGAGGGCTGGGGGCCAGAGGAGGAGGGCTGGGGGCCTGAGGAGGAGGGCTGGGGGCCAGAAGTGGAGGGCTGGGGGCCAGAAGTGGAGGGCTGGGGGCCAGAGGAGGAGGGCTGGGGGCCTGAGGAGGAGGGCTGGGGGCCAGAGGAGGAGGGCTGGGGGCCTGAGGAGGAGGGCTGGGGGGCAGAGGTGGAGGGCTGGGGGCCAGAGGAGGAGGGCTGGGGGCCTGAGGTGGAGGGCTGGGGGCCTGAGGAGGAGGGCTGGGGGCCAGAGGTGGAGGGCTGGGGGCCAGAGGAGGAGGGCTGGGGGCCTGAGGAGGAGGGCTGGGGGGCAGAGGTGGAGGGCTGGGGGCCAGAGGAGGAGGGCTGGGGGCCTGAGGAGGAGGGCTGGGGGCCAGAGGAGGAGGGCTGGGGGCCAGAGGTGGAGGGCTGGGGGCCAGAGGAGGAGGGCTGGGGGCCTGAGGTGGAGGGCTGGGGGCCTGAGGAGGAGGGCTGGTCACCAGAGGAGGAGGGCCTGAGGAGGAGGCATGAGGAGGAGGGCTGGGGGCCTGAGGAGGAGGGCTGGGGGCCAGAGGAGGAGGGCTGGGGGCCTGAGGGGGAGGGCTGGGGGCCTGAGGGGGAGGGCCTGGTGCTGCTGTCTGACAGGACAGGATCATTCTCACGCAGTCTTTTCTGCGGAGGCTCCTCGAGGCCTGTGGAGCTGCTCTCCCTCTCTCTCTGCCTCTTCCTGCTTCCAGCAGCCTGTTAGACAGATGGACAGAGGGACGAATTCAAGGACCACTGTGCTCTAGTTCAGCTGTAGCCCTTCCAGGCCAGTGCTACAATATCAGAGCTGTTGATCTGTACTCCCTGTGTAATTATATGGATCATCGTATTTCATCCCAAATGGACTCTGTTGCTTATCTGGGTATCAGGTTGCTTTGATTTGATATAAAATGGTGCAGTGAAAAAATCTATTTTGGGTAGAATTCCTTCACCAATTTTTTAATGCATGTAACAACATTTTAGCGTTTGTGAGGGAGGAAAGATGAATGTATTTATGGGCAAGTGTTTGTCTTTCCCTCTATTCCCAGTGTTAGCCACATTAACCCTCTGCCTGTGTTTTACCGTGGTCCTGCTGGCTTCCCTCCTCCCGTAGTCGTGGTCATGGAGGTGAAATGGCACATCACACGTCTGTAATGATCAACAGTTTAGAAATGGATTCTTCTAAATTCACCACAATTATATTGAACAGAAGAGTCAATGCATTTGTTAATCTCTTGAACCTGCTGAACTCACAAATTATTTTCTACTTTGTATGTCAGGTTTTTGCTACAATGTGGGATACATCCTGAGAAAAAAGTCAGGTTAAAAGTAAAACCTCTGCGGTTTCTTTAAAGAAATTTGAGTGGCAGCAAAACACATGATTGACCAATGTGCAATATTCCACCATTCCAAACAAGTTTGAACGTAAACATTGACACAAATTGCTCGAAAAGCAGCAGACAGCTCAGGTTTTGGCAGGATAACTTCAATTATTTACACCAACAATATTAATATTTTCTGATATTCTACTGAGCTGCTGCATTCAGTTTTAAATCCAGCAGTAGTGGAAGAAACATTCACATCTTTTACTTGAGCAAAAGCAGCAATGGCCCATTTCAAAATCACATACATTATGTTATTTCATTACAATTATAATTACTCGTGCATTAATGTGTTCATCACTTTAATGTTGCAGCTGGAAAACAGCTTACTATGATTATATAGTTAAGCCTTTACTACTAACTAACCCATAATAATATCATCATCATCATTTATTAATTGATTTATAATTTGTATTAATAATCTGAGACTGCAAACTAGCGAATGCTTTAAGATATCATATAAAGGTGGTGGAGTAAAAAGTACAATCTGAGTACAAATATAAAGTTGCATAAATTGAAAATACTCTTAAAATACTAATGTACAAGTACCTCAAAATTGCATATAAGTACAGTACTTGAGTATTTAAATGTGCTGAGTTACAGCACATTCCACCATTGAAATTCAGAATTAGCTTCAAATAAAACGGCTTGGGAACGGTTTTAAAATGACTTTAACCCCTTATGTTCTCACATTCTCCATGATGAAACAGTGTCAGAGGTGTAGTCCTTCGATCGGCGATCACTTTGTCAGTTTGTCACAAATCGTCCAGTGAAAGTTTCCTCTCTGGAGTCTCAGAGTGAAATGGTGGTTTAGGAACAATATTTGTATATGTTTGTACATATTGGGATTCCATAGCAACCAGCTTCAAACGGAAACATTAACTAAAGTGATTGTTTGTATTCACATCATCTGCTTATTTATTTATGGGAATAAAATATTTTGCAATCATTTCCTCCAGTATTTCTTCAGTAACACTATTATAAAGGAAAAAAAAAACAAATGCATGTGTGTCTTTTTGTTCTGACATCCACTTTATAGGGGAGTACACATCAGTTAGCTTTAGGTCGGTTTAAAGGTGCTGGAGAAGAGTCTTGGTTGTGAGATAGTCCCTGCGCTAAGCCACGTGAGCCAGACAGCAGCCAGTTCCCCCTGATGTGACTGACTGACTCTGTGTTGGACCTTTGTCTCATCCAACTTCAGAATGAGTAAAGCAGGTTCACCTGGTGGCTGCTTCAGTGCACTCATCTTTCGTCACCTCTCTCAGTCTTCGGTGGAGCTCAGAAAACAAAACATTGCCATTATTTCTTACTTCAGACTTTAGACTAGAGATGTGACGTTCGCGAACGAGTCGAGTCTTTTGAACGGCTCTTTTAAGTGAACGAACCGATTCGCAGTTGCGAGCCGTTCGTTTGCGAGCCGTTCTTACATGCAAATTGCCTGCGCTGCCTTCATGTGTCACCTGTGTGCCCCACGCTGCCTCCACAGCAGCTCCATTCACGTGAACGCAGCTACAGATGTGCAGCATTAGTGGAGGAGATATTAGTGAGCGCTGCCCGACTGGACTGAAGAGATTTACATTTACCGCTGGATCAGGGAGCAGGAGATATTAACGACTGAAGAAAAGTCATTTGTTATTGTTTCCATTGTTCTGATGTGGATTCGAGTCAAGGAGCTGAGTTCCTGTTTGTAAAGTAGTTCAGGTGAACACACACCATGTAGTTTAGTACAATTATGCATTCACATTTGTATCATGTCTTTTAATTTTTTTTTATTCTAGTTTTATTTATATTGTTTAATATATATATATACACATACATACATATATATATATATATATATACACATACATATACATATATATATATATATATATATACACACACACACACACACACACACACACACACACATATATACATATATACATATATACATATATATATATATATATATTCTTATTTATCATTTTCATATTTTTTCTGTATTGTTAAAATGTTCATGTGTGGAAAATTTCACACTAAAGTTATTTTGCATGGAAGTTATCTGCAGCCTGAGTAGTTTTTATTGTGCCACAAAGTTTTTGAAGTGAAGGTCAAAATAGTGATCTCACTGTCAAAGCATGTTAGTATGGCACCATCTTATGGAATGATTACACTGAAAACACAAGCCAAATGAAATTATAATCAATATTTCAGAATAAATATGTATAAATTTGAATTATTCTGAACCAAATCTTATTTGACAACTGCTACCAGTGATTGTTTCCTTGATGAAAACAAGTTACCCCTGGTTGACTTCTAATAAATAAATAAATAAATATAACAACGAGTCAGTCGTTTGAACGGCTCTTTTGAACGGCTCTTTGGAAGGAAGGGCTCCTCAAGATCCGGCTCCCTTCAAAGAGCCATAAATCCCATCTCTACTTTAGACTATATGATGATCAGTTCAACACAGCTGATGCAGAACATGGCTGTGGTGTTTGAGCAGTAAATTACTCTCCAGTGTTTAGTTAAGATTATTTGTTCATCAACCAGCAGGTGGAGCTTAAGTTTACAACTTTTTTTTATTGGACCTTGAATGCACCCTAACTGTTGTCTCTGTTACATTAACTTTTCCTTCATGGGTCGACTTTTCAGACACCTCTTACTATACATAACGACATTTGTAAAGAAACTGTGTTTTTATTCAAAGAAGAAGAACATTCATACAAATACTTAAGGACCAAATTTGGAGTTAGTCTATGGAAGAGTGTTTCAACAGCAGGTAGCAGGTCTACCAGGCTAAAAGATTCACAGACACTGTCACCTGTAAATGTGATTATTATTGGGATACTGCAGAGGAAAAATACAATTATGCAGCCTCCAGTAAGTTTGGAATAAACTCCCTATCACACACGTCTGTAACTATGGAGTCCACAACATACATGTAATATACATGTCAGAAGTTTCTAATAAAGAGTCTAATGTTGTGTTTTTTTTGCAGGTTGGCATCACACTTGGACGATCTTCATGAGTCAAGCGATGATAGCTCAGAAGTGACAGACATGTTTTATTACTTAAATATATGATCCTGCTACTTTTTTCACAAAGTTACACATTTCCAAATCATTTGTTCAAAACTTAAAAGGACTTCAAATCAAGGCGAGTGTCCAGCTATCTTTCACACTGCATTGTTTTCATTTCATGAAATCATTTGCATAGAAATGATGGCTTTTTAAGTCGCTTGAGTCAATCAAGGCTGATTATAATAATGTGGGTGTTAGACAGATGAGTACTAAACAGGATTGCACTTTCATAGCCCATTATTTTAAAGGACACTAGCTCGAGCCATTCCCATTTCTAAGAGATGCAGCAAGTGCTGCACAGCATTTGCATTAACTGATGAAACATCATTAATGTTGATAGTCCCACTGGTGTTTTTCCTGTTGTGAAGGACGGATGTGAGATAGGTCCATGAATCTAATGTGGGGGTTTTTGTAATAAAATACTGCTGTCAGACTGGAACAGCTGCCAAGATTAAGGTTTACAAGTCTTATTCAGTAAGAAGATGACATGTATGACATGTAAATGTACAAGCTGGTCATACTTTTGAAAAGATAAGAAAAGAAGGAGAGGGAGAGGAGTGTTAACACAGACGAATCATGCTACTGACTTAAGTACCTAAAATATGTCGCTTTAATTTAATATATACTGCAATGTAATTGTGCCATTTTCAACACTTTGTTGTTCTGAGTTATTTCTCTGCAGCACCATTGGGTACATCTATGTTACTGTATTTTGTAGTAACACACAACTGCCACAAGATGGCGACAGCTGCTGTTGAGGTGGCATATGTGAACCGTGCAAGTATGAATAATGCAATTAATGCAAAAAGCCTTGTTAGTTTGGTTTGGGTGTGTAATAACAGCATAATGCAGCAACAAGCATTTAAAAGGGAACACGGTAGCCGACCAGAAAACAAGCAGGATCCTAAATATACACCAACAAGCATATAAGAGATTAAAGGTAGTTACACGTCTGCAGTCCTAATATTCTGTGTATCTAAAGTCTGTCGCCCTCAATCTACAGCATACACAGCATGGTATGTTCCACGCTGATGTAAACTCTGGGTCACTTGAAACCCTCCTAGATTTCCTTGCACGCGTTTGGACAAAGCATCTTTTTTTATAAAAGACATGCCTGCAAAACTACCGACAGGACACCATGAATTGCAACAAACGTCAGTTCTAACTCTTGAAATCTGCAAATGTTTAATCCATGAAAGTTCAGTATTTGCACATCTCTCCCAGGGGGTGCATGGTGGTGCGGTGGTTAGCACTGCAACCCTGCTGGCCAGCAGAAATATGGTTTAGCACTAACATAGGGCTTTCTGTGTGGTGTTTACATGTTCTCCTGGTTCTATCCGGCTTCCACCCTCCAGCTTCCTCCCACAGTCCAAAGACATGCAGGTTAATTAGTGACTTTAAAATTGCTCATAGGTGTGAATGTGAGCGTGAGTGGTTGTCTGTCATTATGTGTTACCCCGCCTCTTGCCCAATGTCAGCTAGAATTGGTTCCAGCCCCCCCCACGACCCTGAAGGATAAGCAGTGTAGACGTCTCTCCCAGAGGCAGACCTTTCTAAAGGCATCTTAAGAGATTAAAGTGGCCATACCCAGCTACAGCTTCCATTTCTTAGCAGTCTGCTGTCATCTCTGCAGTTTCATCAAAGTAGTGGAAGAATAATTTTAATAACGTTCCCTTCAATTACCTGAGTTGTATTTTTCTCGCCTACAACACCCCTGAGGCAGGACTGTTGTCAAACAAGCCTACAGCGATGAAACACATCCTGCTTGAGGCAAAGACACAAGTCAAAGTGTCCCATAGGCTCTGGGAGTGGAGGAGGTTCATGTGTTTCAGGAGAGATATTGTGTGTGGGAGAACTAGGCTGCTCAGCTTCTCCCTTCTCTCTGTTCTGGGATGAAGCGAGATGACAGAGGAAGTCCTGCTTGAAGCATCCATCCATACCGTTATACCACTTATCCTTCAGGGTTGCAAGGGGGGAGCTCCTCCCACAAGAACAGCGAAGAGCCAAAGCTGCTCTTTAAGAGACCTTGAAGGAGGAACAAAGAGCTAAAGATCAACAGAAACAAGCCCTGGAGCAGAAGTGAAACCAAAAAGACACTCTTGCAATACTCTGAGCTAAATGGCTTAATCACTGAAATGACAGCGGAGCTCGAAGACGACAAAGTGGTGACTGAGAAGTTCAGGGACAATCTGGAGGCATCCTCTAGTCAGCAAAAAAAAAAAGTGTTGAGTGTGGCAATGTCAAGGCTGCAGGACAAGAGTCTGGAAAAAGACTATGAAATTCAATCCCTGCACTTCAACATTCAGAATCTTCAAGGCGACATTGAAACCAAGGACAGCATTGTTTCCTCAGGGAAGGAGAGAATTCACCAGTGGGCCTCAGACCTGAAAGAGGAATGAACAAAAACTCCAGAGGGACTATGAGGCAGTTATCTCCCAGCAGCAGAGGGCAGCAGAAAAACTAGGCAATCTGACTCATGAAACTTTGCCTCTAAGAACAAAAGGCTGCTATGTGAACTTGAGGCTTTCCTAAAGAGTGGAAGTTTGATCAAAATCAGCTTCAGGAGGACTGAGATGCTTGCAGCAGACCATTAAAAAGCCATTAAGAAGGAGAAGGCCCAGATTCTAACAGTGTACAACAAGATACCAACCAAGTTATCAAGCCAAAACAACAGAATAGGTCCATCTCCAATGACACACAAAACAATTTCCAATGACTCCCAAAATGACGTATATATGCGTTTACAGCACCCCTTTATAAGGCAAGAAAATTAAACAATGTTACATACACTACTCACAAAAAGTTAGGGATATTCGACTTTCAGGTGAAATTTATTTTCTTTTGTAAGTTAGCTTTATGAAACAGTCACAATTTGGGCAAGTTTAGGCACCTAAACGATTTGGTTAGGTTTAGGAAAAGATCACAGTTTGGGTTCAAATAAGTAGATTATTTGAAGTGGAGTAGTGCTATAACAAAAGTACAGTGCAGAATCTTAAACAGTACCACAATGGGGTTGGCTGTGGTGCAGTGAAAAACTGTCCTATGATTTGTGATGTCTTCTGCTGTTGGCATCCAAGAGAAACTGTGCTGTGGCTGAGAGTTCAAATGAATATCCATGGGCACCAGACTGGGCCGACAGTTCAATAAAAATGTTGCTGAGAATTTGGCTTTCAGGGAGCCGTTCTTAGGTACATGAGAACAAAAAATAGCTAAAGGTTAAATCAATATATTACAGTGGGCAGCTTTAGGAAATTCCAGAGGGAACTGTTCTGAAAAGTTGTCTTCAAACTGAACAGAAAAATTGCAGGCATGCAACAAAATTATGTCACCTCATGACCGCATTTCACTGTTAGCTGTTCTTTTGATTTTTACCGTTCATAGTTTTACTCTGCTGAAGGCCAGCAGAGGAAATACTAACAAATGCAAACCTGCAGCCTAGAGACACTTCCTCTTCTCACACATGCTTCACCTCACATTGTTTCATCTTGTGAGACATTTATTACTGCCTCAGAGAATTCATCTAAATCTGGCCCACGTTTCGTACTTCACATTTGCACCTGCATTGAACTCTCAACAGGACTAGCATAGGGTCTCCCTGACCCATGGAGACTTAAAGAGCGACACGTCATCTTCACGCTCAAGCTCTAGAGGACCACTTCCACTTGGTCACTGACACCAGTGGTCGACATGGGTGCAGTAGGGTGCCGCTTCCCATCAGTCCAAGCTCTCACCGGCAGCAGTGGTTCTGAGAAGTTGGGGGGGATGTTTCACCAAAAGGAAACTTCCCAGAAATTGATTTGATAATTGACACTCTGAGCTGAGGTGTCAGAACCGGTATGGCACAAAAGAGATGGTGCATCCCTGCAGTGGGAGCAGGTAGATGTGTCAGCTGATCGCTCAGTGGCATCAATGAGGCTGATGATGTCACAGGACTGAACTGTAAAACTGAACATCTGAACACAAACTAGCACCCACTGCTGTCAACACCATGTGAAAAACTTCAGTTCTCTGGAGGCTTTTAGACCCAAGGAGCAGGAAGTCGAGGAAAAATAAAGGATCAGAGTAAATATCATGTGTTCTACGTGCGCCAAAAACAAACTGAGAAGATGATGTTTTCCAGTTTTGAATGTCGCTGTTTGTGGTGCTGAACAGCATTCATGGTCCAATGACAGCACACAGAGATGTGGGTTTCCTTACTGATTTCCGAAGAGTGTGATAAAATAAATTGACCGGATTAGCAGACTAATTGTGATCCACCCATCAATTAATTAATCTTCATGGATGGGTCTCAATTTTCCAAGTGAAATATGTCACTTTTATATATTTCAGTGCTGTGGTGGAAATCGCTGTAATGGGTTTTCACAGGGTTACAGCTCATTTTGGAAGAAGCTAATTCATTCTGATGCTGTATTAAATCACAGCACAGCCTCTTTTCCCTTCTCTGCCGCCTTCTCTAAGAACCGAGTAGAGAAAATAAAGATCCTAAAGTGAGTGGACTAGCAGCTCTCCTTCACAGAGAGATAAAGAAGCCCCCCCTTTGGCTACAAACATCTTCAGAAACCTGGCCCAGATCTGGGTGTGATTAAATATCTACTTTCAGCCAGTGGTGAGAGTCCCTGTAGCTGCTTTTCTGGTGAGTTGAGGATAAGGCTGTTTGGTCTGAGGAAGTGTTGATATCTGTAGGCTGTATGCAGTTCTCTGCCTTATAAATGTCGCTTCCCAGCTGGATTTTAACATACGGTCATATTTTTCCATGATGAGATAAAGATGAAAAACTAAAACCCTACCGGGGGGCATCTGTGGCTGAGTTCCTTCAGCTTTGTTTTTCCCCCTTTTGCAGTAGATGAAACGTTCTTTTAGCCTGTTGTTTTGCTTCTTTAACCAACTGTAAAGCTGCCGTTTCATCGCACTGCTGGAAACAATTCTCTCTGCTGTCCTGCTGTGTGCCACTCTGCATGGAAAAATTAAATGTGTCAAAGTAAATACGTGTTAAACCTTAAACTTATTATATGTTGCACTGGCCCTTTGCATGAGGATACTGTACCTGTAACACAGTCACACTACTCAAACATTGTTATCGATTACATTTTTCAGCTGAGAATATTGCTGCTGTCGTTCTTTCTAATGGTTGCAGAACGTCTCCTCCTGCTCCCACGTGACACTGACATTGGAAAACTGCCACAACATTTACAGTTTAACATCCATGTGGGGGTAAAGTGGCTTAAATGGAGCCATCTGGTACTGTGAACGTTCACCTTGGGTTTTTTTGCTGGTTGACATCATGCAGTCACATCTATCTGCCATGTTTAATTAGAGGCACAAAATCATTAGCTTTTAAAAGGCAACCTGGCTGGTTGGTCACATAGTGACATCGAGGTGCACTGAGCTTTCTATTGGAAAGCATTGATAAAAAAGTAAGGATATATTACTCAAACAGGACTTCCTGGATTGGATTCCTTTGCCTCTCACACACACACCAATGCAGTCCTTTTTTTTTTTTGTCCCAAATAACGAATGCTGATTTCACTAAATTCTTATATTATGTTTTACTGTGAGGTGCTGGTTGGCATTGACCCTGCAAATATATTTTCTGTCATGGGGAGATAAAAAGTCTAACTGTTTCCACCAGTCATAGACCTGATTGTCGGATGAAATACAAACAGCTGATGGATTTTCATTTTTGAGGTCATCTTCATCACTCAGGTCCCTGCTGGTGAATAATACAGCAAATAATGATTTTCCACAGTTGTATTTCATAAAACAGTGGGTTTCCAACCTTTAAATCTACAGTTAGTGTGTGTGTTAGTGTGTGTTTAGTGTTGCCTGGATGTAAGAGATACTGGCAGCTAGAGAGAGAGAAATACACTTCTCGATACAAAATTGTACAGTGGTTGGTGTGTGTGTGTGTGTGTGTGTGTGTTTCTGTAAAAAATCTGGGACAGAATGAGCCTTGGGGTGTATCAGCAGCCATCAGGCATCACTGAGGATGAGGTTCAATCCTCTGATAAGAACTGTGAGAGCCTATGAAACCTGGCAGCATGAAGCCTCCTGGAAAACGCAAATGCCTGGTGATCAAAATAGGGAGAAATAGCATCAGGCGGACAGAGGGGAGAACATGTACGGGCTGAGTCTGGTTCCAGGATTGGATATTCACTCTTTGAAATGCGAGACATGTGTTCTTACAAAATGATTGGTCATAAATCCAAAACAAATGGTGCTTGTAAAGTGGGAGGCGTTTCGTTACACAGTCGATCTTCTATCATTTTGACATATTGAATGATGATACTTCAGGTGACTTTGCCTCAGATAAAATACTTAATACATCTTGATATAGATATTAGATAAAGAAAGGCATCCCATTTTCAAACAATCCAGTATGCAGGTCCTGTTTCAACAGGAAAGTCAGAGAATCTTAGGAAAAATGTGGAAATGTAAGTTGCCATTTGTCCCGTAGTTACCGCTTGTGGTCACAGTGGCCACTGTTAAGCAAGAACAGAGGCTCACTTTCAAGTGTTACAATATGTTCTATTTCAAAATTGTGGATATTTCAGTTTGGAATGAAGTTAAAGTCATTTACAAGAAATCTACCTCTGTCCTGGTGGAGCTTTACTGTACAGCGTGTTACTGGAATCTTGACAGACTAAGTGATTGCACTGATTAACTCCCATTGTGAGTCTTCTTAGTGAAACCAGATTGTTGTGATCTGCTACAAGGAAAACCTGGAACTGAAAAAATGACCCCCGGGGTTGATCCGGGTTAATAGTGCCCTGTTGCTCTATATATTTGGGGTGGAGGTTGGTCCTGGGTAGCCTAATTGATAAATTAACAGAAAGCTGATCAGTGACAGCTCTGATCATTTACATATTTTGCTGATAATCTATAATTGGAAATAGCCTGATTATAAATGAACAGTGTCACCACTGACCTATATAATCACAGCTATTTTCTGTATGAAAGTAAAAGCCACTTTATTATTTCATTCTTCCGTGCGGATCGTGAAGGGTTAACAATGTGCCAAAGACGTATTGAAGGAGGAAAAAAAAAAAAATCCTCCTCAGCTGTTAGGAGCTCCGTGTACCGCCGCTAACAATCAGGTCACCGGGGCCGCTCGTTACCGGCAATTTTACGGAAATGGATTACAGCTCGAGAGGAGGGAACGGGACACCGACCGACCCCCACGGCGCGCGGTTGTAGGCCGAGATCAAAAGGCGCGTGGTGTGCGCGGCGGCCGCCTCCGTTCTTCCTCTCGCGGCTCCTCCGTGGTCACAGTTCCGTGCGGCGCGTGCTGCTGAGCGGCCGTCCCGTTCTGCTCTGTGTGTCCTGCGCGCGCGCGCGTGTGTGTGTGTGTGTGAGTGTAAGTGTGTGAGCGCGCGCTTTAATCGTATGTATGCATGCATGCGTGCGTGCGTGCGTGTGTGTGTGGTTGACGCGTGCACCTGCTAAATCACAGACCGAGCGGGCCAGCGCGAGCCAGCAAGAGACGCAGGCAGGCAGCCCGCGAGCGCTCAGCTAGCTACTGGACTGTACACCGCGAGACATGGTCACGTCCACGCCGGGGATCCTCCTGCTGCTGCCGATGCTAATATGTCTCCAGCACTGCGTTAATGTCCACGGTAAGTCTTCAGCCCGCTGTGTGTGTGTGTTTCGTGGAGATGGGAAACACGCACAGTGCGCGCGGAGGTTAGCTAATATTACCGAGCCGTACACCTGTCTTGGCTGCTCCTTGAAGACATGACCGTGCTTGGCTACACCTTGGGCTTCCTCTTAGCCAAGAAACCCCCTAAAATGACTTCTATTAGGGGCTAAAACAGCTCGTTTTCTGCTTAGTGTGTGAGTTAAATTCATTGATATTTTTAAATGTGCCATTGGTTTAGCTTGGGTGTTTTAGCTCTGTGTAAATGAAAAGGGGGGAAGGGGTGGAGAGGCCCTTCTAGTTTGTGTTGCCTGCTACACAGCAAACTGCTTGTGCCGCTCATTCACGGCCAATTACCCCTGTGGTCAATTAATTTCACCCTGAAAACACGCAGCCCTCACGGAGAAACCCCTGCTTCGTGTACGGTGTTGGCGTCTATGCGTGTCCTGATTTCCCCATTCACTTCCACTGTGGGATCCTCCTCCTGCCATCACCACCCCCCAGCGAGGGTAATTTATTTATTTATTCCTGAAGTGGAAGGTGGCAGGGAGAAGACGGTTACAGTGGATTGATATAGAGCCATAGAACTGACAATAGGGGCAGTGAGGAGCACCGCAGTCCCAGAAGGGAAGCGGCAGCTGAGGGAGAGGAGTGACCGCGGCCAATTACTGACCGCAGGTGATCATCATGAGGGCCTAATTATGAGCGGTGGCCGGGGTTCAGCCATTACCAGCTGTACAGCACTTTCCACTGGTGCTGCAACTATGGATGGTATTCTTTCTTTCTTTTCAATTTTTAATTTCTCATCACTAGTGATCTGTAAAATGCTGGAAATCCGTGACAAATGTCACTTAGGCAACATGCTTATTTTGTTCAACCAACAGTCTAACACTCATACACTGAAGAAGGTTTCACTTTTTATCCCTGACATTCAATAGACTAAATACATGACTAATTGTAGCTGCAGCCCTACAGAGAATCTTCACATCTGAGAATCAGGAGTGGGCAAATTTTTATTTATTTCAAATTAAATATCAGACTGATCAGCCAGTCATGGTGGTGTTAGTTGACTAGACTGGTTTGTATTGGCTGTAAACTGAAGAGACCTTTCTTGGCCTGGTTAGGTCACGATTTTATTATTTGTTTTTATTCCCCACCTCTTTTATAAGTTGATAAAGATTTACAACAATTAACTAAACTGTTAGGTATTGCTTTAGTTGTTCAGTGGGGGAAATGTCTGGGCTCTTGGAAAGGACAGTGATCTATAATGTGACAGTCCTGGGTCAGGGCTAGTTGCTGACAATGTGGATGTTCCTTTCTGGCCCCAGGTACATTAAACATTTGCATAACATTGGCATCATTTTTTATTAATGCTAATACTAATTTCACAACTGGTATGCATGTAGGCTAAATTGCAAAATGGCTCAGAGAGGCAGAGTTAGCTCTATTTGGCTGCTTGTGTCTTGCACAGATTTCTGTCTCTAGAATTCCTACCTACCGTGAATAATGGGCCTTTGGGGGAAACAGTGAATCAAAACAAGTGCTTGCAATGTGCACACACTCCCCATACCATACACCCACCACTACCACAACCTCCTCCTCATTCGCAGCGCCAAACCAAACCCAAACACACTTGTACGCTCACACAGATTGCGATTGTCTGAGCCTATTTGAACAAGACGTCACGCAAATTAGATGGCGGCAAGAGGAGCAGCAGCAACGCTGGCCTGATTAAAATGGATGTATTTTCTCTCCACGGTTACTGTGATACCATGCGCCTAGACCCAGATCCTCAGCTATATGAGGGGGGGCTGTGTGGGGGTGCGCTTGATTCCTGAAGTGGGTGGGGTGGTGGACAGCAGCAGCAGCAGGAGGAGGAGGAGGAGGAGGAGGAGGAGACTGCAACCATTTCTGTTACTGGGGAAAATTGCATTACCATGACCTCCAGTGTGACAGCATTTATATAGCTGACAATGATCTATTTTAGGAAGTTGATGCTTCATTGCAGCTTCATGCCTGTTTTAGTCTACGGTTTTAAAACCATAGGGAGAACTAGCAGATGAAAGATTATTGTGTGATATAATCTGTAATTTCAAACTCATGCCTTGATTTAACTACTGTATCAAGATAATTGGCTCATTAGGTTAATGTTGACCCTTTGCATGCATAACAGTGACTTAAAATTAAGAGGCCACTGTAAGGGGAAGAAAACATCTGATTTTGAAAAAATTAAAATATTTTGAGCCATCATGAGATGTGGTAGTTTTCAAGGCATAACATTAAAAAAATATGTAGTAATTTGAGAATAAATTTGACCAGAATAAAATGAATTATTTGTCAACGTCATTAGTAATTATAACTTTTTATCAAAATGTTGTGCATGAAGTGTGCAAACCTGTTTTTAAATATCATGCTAGATTAACCAAATGTATTTCAATTCTCATTTTAGAGGTTTTAACCCTCTAAATGTTGCGCTGCAGTCATGTGAGGAATGTTGCTGCCACTACCTCTCCAAAATCCTTAGTTTTGTGTTCTTAGTTATTCGCTATGAACTAATCTTGGGATAATTCATGCAAAACAAAAACAAAAGGCACACAAATAAGGATTTTGAAGGAGTAGAGGCAGTGACACTTAAAAACTTTGACAAAGTGGTGGAAGCTTTCTTATGTGCAACAGGGAGAGAGTTCAGACTTCAAATGTCAGCTAAAAATCCTGACACTACAGGGAAAAGGCAAATATTCCTGTTTGTATATGTTGAGCTACCATTGAGGTTATTGTGCTGATTGGATCAATGTGCAGGGTATGCAGTTTTCCAGACAGCAAGTCAATGGGTGTCTGTAGAGACAGTGGAGTCGTAACCTCAGAATACACCATTTAAAGAAACAAAGCACTGAAGTATATCATTCCGTCCAACTTGGGTTCTTGGTTGCAACGGCTTTGTATGTTACACTCCATTTACTCTATCTCACATTTACTTTACAGTGCAGAAAACCATATTGCAAACTTTCTTTTTTTTAGTTTTCTAGATGTAGTTTTCCTATTTTGGCCATCTGTTGATTTGTATCCAAGTCACAGGGAAATTGGTTATCAGAGATGGTAAGTGCTGTCAAAGTGCCAAAGTTGCATCAACACCATTACCACAATTTTCAAATCAGTCTGCACTTAATCTGCATTACCACCCACTAGTTATGTAACTTTGGCAAACATTCATGCAGAATAGGCGTTAAATGTGGAGGATCATAAAACATAAACAACTTTCTTGAGCCTGCTCAATGATTTTTTTGGTGTTGTATAGAAACAAATGGGTGCTTGGGAATGCTGGAAAAATCCAAAATTCCACAGCATGTATTTTAAAATGCCCAGCATCCTGTTTATGATGTGTACTCACAAACACACTGGTCTAATAAGGGAGATGTCTGTAATTAAACGTACCTTTCCAGTTATTTTAAGGTTCCTGGTTGCATATTGGTGAACTTTTTTTTTTGTATATTCATTATTTCAGGGTCTCTGAATGTCTGTTCACTACAAAAAAAAAAATGTGATGGAATTTGAATCAGTTGTTTTGACCTCAAACAGCTGATCTATTACCATGTTTGTTTTGATAAATTGTTCTTGTTTAGTATTAGAGTATTATATTTTGGTGAAGTTCTTGTATGGTTGCTTGTGCTTGGGTAACATTTTACAACTAGCTTCTTTAGTTAAATCATGATTGGTACTAAAGCCGGCTGTTATTAGTTTAATCTGAAAACCGTGTTCTTTTTTTATGGTACTTTTCTGGTTCGCATGCAGATTTGGGTTTGATCAGACCAGAACACAGGACTAAGCAGTCACTCGATCAGCATTAAATGTACATTAGCAGAGAGCAATAGGTCAAGGCTGATGTGATAAGTCAGTAGACATACTGTCGCCATGAACCGTTTCCTTCCGTAACTCATGATGATGACAGATTCTGGCGCTTCTGGCCTTTCTAACGTATTTCAGAGTTTATGCTTCTGTATCACAACTGGTGTGAGTGTTTCCAGCAGTATTTCCCAGTCCTGGTCGTTGAGCCCACTGCCCTGCATGCTTCAGATGTTTCCCTGCTCTAACATGCCTGATCGCCTTGTCATTAAGCTCTGCACAAACCTGAGAACAACCCATTAATTTCAGTCAGGATTGGTAAGCACTAGTTCAAAGGTTCAGATTATTCGAAGTGGGGCACTATGGCGAACTCATTCATAGTTGGTGTAGTGCCTACAATAGATGAGGTCCGCATGCTGTGCTAGGACTCCCGCATGAGGCAGGAGTCCTAGCACAGACACTAAGAAATGCACTGCTGTGGGTGGGATCAGCAGAAAAATGCATTATAGTCCCCTTAAAGAATGATTTTAAGTGTAAGATGTATTTATAATATTTTCACCATTTTACATTGCCATCAGACAGCCCTTTTGATGGGGAACTCGAGCTGTCTTGATCAGTTAGTTTGCTTGGGTTATTGTGTGACTTTGGTGTTTTTAAATGGTTAGTTTGGATGCTATTATCTGCATAGACTGAGGCAGCAGTAGCACAGCAAACTCCCATGCTTTTAGCAGTTGAGTGAACTGCTTCACTTACCCATCAAAAGAGCTGTCTGACAGCTGACAAAAGGAAAATATTCTAAATATTGTTTACCATCTGTTGTGAGACTGGTCCTCAACTGTTCCGATCTATAGGTAATCTACAACTATGGGTAAGTAGTGCCTCATAAAACCCCATTTCAAATGGTCTGAACTAACCCTTAAAGTACTAAATACTGTAATGGGTCACAGCAATGTGAATGGGTAATTTTGTTGTGAAATTATGGAATTTGTAAAATACAGGCTTATTATGGAATTATGCTTTTATGCAGGTTGTTGAATCAGCATGGATGTCGTACTGTAGGAATTTAGCATGTAAAAAGTTAGAAATCGGATGTAAGGAGTTAGAAATCGGTTTCTCCCCTGGACGCAAGTAAGCCAAAAAGACAATTCTGGGTTACCTGCTTGCTTCCAATATGTTTGTGTTTCGGAACTTTTGTTATTGGTGTTTTTCAAGAAAAGTAGGTAGTTAGACCACAGGACAAAGTAATTGGACAGGACCTTTCTCTCATAGCATATGTAACGGTTTACACATACATTCAATGGCCACTTCCTCTAGTACCCTTATACAATGGAATGAAATCCAGTGTAAAAGGTCTGGCAGAAATAGTTTATTTACACACTCAGTTATTGTTGATCCTATCAAAGGACTTAATTCAGCTTCACTGAGGTTGGAGGTGGTGTTGCACTGGAGTCTGCTTTTATTGACGTGACTTATTAACCTGAGGATGTCAGGGGTCATGGGCCACACATTGAAGTGTTCCACCTGCATTAATAGGCGGATAATTTCATTGTCAGCATCTGTTGCTCACATCCCTGGTATTGTGGCTTTTGCGTTTTTGTTTTCTGTTGTTGTAGTGGTTGAGCTCTTAAGGCCGCTGTAATGAAGGGGTTTGTTTTATTTATCCTTCAGCTTCTTTAGAGTGAATTGTAAATAAATAGTGTAGATTGCTTCTGTGGATGAGGATCACTTGGTTGTTTTTGGCACTATGACAAACTTAAAAGTATCAAAATTACATACACACAGAACATGCAGAATTTTTGAATTATCCTGGTAGGTTTGGAAAGTCTAGATCACTGTTCATAAGGCGCTGGATGAATGATGATTCAAGGAATTCCCACAACGCTTCTGACCCAATGCATGCATGAGAGTAAGCATTAAGTTTTTCATTTAAAGCATTTTCTGGAATTTGCAGTCATTATTAAAAAGGGAAGTTTTATGCAATTCCTTGCTTCATTTGTTCAGATAAAAATGCAGGTAGGTAAGCTGTGATCTATAATGCTTTGATTGGGGCAATTTGAAATGGTAATGTGGATGAAAGTACAATGAGATTTTAAAGAAACATGACCTCACATGATAATGATGCTGACGATATGACATGTCATCATATGCTACACTTTTATTATTTTCAAGTAAAGCAGACTTTCCTGTTGTATGTTATTGTGGAGGTAGATGCATCTAGAAGTTTTTTCTCTAGACTGCCATCATATACTGCACTTTATCCACCATGTGAATCAATCTCTTCATAACAGGAACTACTGTCACGTAAACACTTAATTTCCAGATCCAATAGGAGTTCTCATTGGGCAAATTGGGTTGTTAATCAATGTTATGGGACTTCTAAATATGAAACATTTAGCCATATTTAAAATCATGTATCATGTTGATATGATCGGGGTTCCTAACTGACCACAGCTCTATAGAACCTGAGATTTTAGAACTTTGTTACAATTTCATTCATGTAGGTCTTCGGTTGTGTTTTGCTGCGTCAGTAAAGGCTTGAAGCTCTTTATGTTCAAATCACATCAGTAGGGGTGTGTTTGTCTCCCTTAAGGAGCTGCTGACCTACTTAAAGTTTCCTTCATAATAGTGCTTCAGTGACTAAAATCAGTTTTTAGAGGCTTTTTTTTTTTTTTTTCCTATACTGACACAAACAAAATTGTGGTGTAAACGCCTACAAATCCTTTTGGCCCAAAGCTGTTGTTTTATATGGAGGTCCCTTATTTTGGCAAACACCCGTACAGTTTTAACAGGGAAGCTTGTTTTTATGAAAAGTAGTTGAGCTCCCTGTGGCACAGCGCTTCAGCTGGATCCATGACCTCTCTAGGGCTTCTATCATTACTGTGTGCTCCATTTACCCACCTGGACAGACACTCAGTCCAGACTAGAGGGAGCCTCAGGGTCAGGAACTGTTATTTTAAGGCCTGGAGTCGCCACTACCTCCACTACGACACACTGCATTGCAAAATCTGCTTTCTTGTACAGAGTCTGCTAATCCTGTTTTTCTTGTGTTGAAGGGGAAATAAATCTTTGTTTGTTGTGTTTATCAAACTGAGAAGTGGATGCAGGTACACTTCCTGTGACACGCCTCGTGATTTTCTGACCAAATGACTGCTCATTGTCCCTGCTTGGTTATCTGTTTTTAATGTCTTCACTACTGTTGCACTCTCTGTTTGACGTCCATATCATATTAGATTTTTTTTTTTTATTCAATGTCAGCTTTAGATGGTAGCCTCTGTTGCTCTCCTGTAAGCAAAGTTCAGAGCCTAGAGAACCAGCTAGCTTTAGCGAGCAGCCTTGCTAACTATGCTTTGATGGTTTTTGTTTATTTTGTCATCCAGTAAACTCACTTAACCGCTGGCTGGCTTGTGACTGTAATGAGGAGGGATTTGGTCTGTTGATAACAGGCCTTCTCTCTGGGCCCACCCCGACCTGTTGAAATCAGATGGCCTTCACTCACTGGAACAGCCGTCACTATCTTATTCAGGAGTATAGACGGTTGTTTGCATCTAGTTTGACATCAAGGACGTAGTGCTTGGCAGGTTGCTGGCTAAACGACTGCTAGGTTTATAGTTACTGAGGAGTCCACTATCTTATCTGTTCAAGAGAAACCTTCACAGTGCAGACTGATAGCCCAGTCTACAGCACTGAGTCTCCCTCCTCTGCCATATTACTGAGGTAATTCTTTTCAATTTGAATTCAACTGATTTGAGGCTGTCTTATTAAAACCATCTACATCAGCTATGAATTGGTAACAGACATTGTGGTCCTCTATAGACCATGTGGCCCTTAAACACAGTTTTAAGAAGAATTTAAGAGAATTTATCTCACGCTTGTTATTGATTCTGTGGAGATTTGTATTATAGGTGGTTTCAATATTCACCTCCAACCATCAAAGCAAAGCCTCTCTGGCACTTTTTGATACTTTTGGTGTCAGTTTGTGTCATCATGGCCACTGCAGTGGTAACGGCCCTGATTTGATTCTGTCACACGGGATAATGGTCCTTCAGCTTCAACTGGACTTGGTGAGTGATCAGCAGTAGTCCTGGCTCCTTTCACTGCAGCGACATACCATGTTAAAGATTGTAACCGTTAAACACCCTTTCCAGTCTCCTGGATTCAGTTGCAGCCCTTTTCTATCAAAACAAGAAGGAAGGCCAGATGAGACTTTAAGGTTATACCTGGCTGATCTCAGAGTACAAGGTTCCTTTTTGTTCCCAGAGTTAAAAAGCAGTCTGCTAGCTGCATGGTATTTTCTTTGCCCTGGAATTACTTCTCTGCTGACATCAGACAGGCAGACATTGACAGACAAAAATAATGTAATAAAAATAATACACTGTCAGGTGCGAGGCCCGAAGTAGTCAGTGAATAAGCACTGTTACCATTAAACCTCTCGCAAATTTGTCTCCACCTCTCCATATACTCCGTCCATATTTTAGTCATCCTGATTGTCCATACTGTCATTTTACTATGTTGGTCTATTTCTGTATATGACAACCATTGTGTGTCTGTCTGTCCTAGGAGAGGGTTCCCTCCTCTTTTGCTCTGCCTGAGGTTTCTTCCATTTTTGGGGATTTTGGTTTTTTTTTTTCTTTTTGGGTGTCGTGTTGTACTGATGGCAAAGCCCTTTAGGCAAATGTGCGATACTGTTACAAAAGATTACTTGGCCCATCAATCAGTTAATTGTTGTATAAAATAGCAGAAAATGGTAAACTTCCTGCTGGAAGGTCTGAGTGCCCATCTTCAGACGCTCACAATAGTTAAAAAACCAAGACAGATATAGTTTAGTAATTGTAGCCAACTACAGAAAAGCAAGAAATCTTGACATTTAAGAGACCTGAGCAATTTGTTTTGGCAGTCTTGCTTTAAACACGACTTACAAGGAGTAAAATAGTTTCAGATTCTGTAAATAAGTGGTTTTCCTCGGTGAAACCACATTTTCTTCCCCTCATGACTGACATGGTTGATCTACAATGCTGAGTAAATATGGCAGTGTAATATGCTGTTTTAAAACAATTTGTTTTGAAATTACAGCACTGCAGGGAACCCTGCTTGGACGAAACAAAAAAAATTACATTTAATGAAACGGTACAAGATAATTATGAACGCATTTGGGACCATAATCACTTACATCTTCCTCATACCCCTTCTGTCTGCTTTCCTCCGTAGGCACTAAGACAGAATGTGAGGCGAGCCAGTTTCAGTGTGGAAACGGTCGATGCATCCCGTCCGTCTGGCAGTGTGATGGAGACGAGGACTGCACGGACGGCAGTGACGAGAACTCCTGTGGTGAGACGCTAAACAGACACTGCTGTCACACAGCACACATGTACTGTGAGCAGAACTACATCACTGACACTGCATACAACATGAAGGCCACTGGACACACGTATACACAAATAGGGAAAAAAAACCCACTAAGACGCAGCAACAGATGACTGCAAAGAGAGTCTATTTTGTGTTCAGTCAGACAACGTCAGTGAATGGGTAATCGGAAGAAGAATGTTTCCAAATGTAGCTCACTGTAATTACAGTCTGAACTTGAGATGGTCTCTTCTGTAAAACATTCAGGTCACCAGACCTTTCATATCCACTGAAATTGTGTTTCTCTTCTTCACCAGATAGTATAGTATTATTGTATTTATAGCCAGTGATAATTGATTTAAATGTTTCTTATTGTCAACAAATCCCTTGAAACTAACAATAAAGTGATCCTTCTGGTAAGTAGGCTATTGTCTGTCTATCCAAAGCCTAATTTATCTTCTTTCTCTGTGCCTTAGAGCTCCATTGTTGTTTAAAAACTATTCCAAACAGATCAGTGAACCACAGTGTTGCACTGGGCGATAAGTTCTTTTATTACCATGAACACACACGGTAGCTTATCTTGATTCAATCCCACACACACCAAATGGTAATGGTGCTCCGATTCGATTAGGCATGACTGTTATTGGATTATATTTATTGTAAGTAGTTTGAGTTGTAGTCTGTGTTGTATAAAGGCCGATCTGAAGAGCCAATGAGATGGCACAGTAATGTAAGTAAAGTAATGCTACTCTGTCAGTAAAAGGCTTCAAATATACCCCCTGACTGATGACTGTTATCAGCCCATACTGCTTCCACCAAATGATGATTTTTTTTTTTGGGGGGGGGGTGTCAAAGTAGAGAGAGACTGAGTGTTCGGCACGCCATACTAACGTAATGCCTACTACCTACTCAAACATTAGGGACTGCATACTAGTATTCCAATTCCAGCTGACTGTTCGCACTCAAGTATTCTCAAGCAATACATAGTCTCTGCAGGGACCTGAGTTGCTTCTGTGTCATGTTCACTCGCCAATCGTGATATCCGTGGTGGGTAGGGTCATATACATTAACATTCTGATTGCTGGCGGATGGGTTGTGGTGGTTGAAAAAACACATACCAGATAAATACAAGATAAATACAATACAAACAAAGTGTCTCTACGTTAAGAGAGCACATTTACGCATGCAGCACAGCAGCTCAACTTCGTGGATTACTTAAATCTCCAGGCACGCAGACAGGAAAGGTTGGGATCTAATATTGAATTACGTTCCGTGTTCTTCCGCACATCCAAACATTCACACACACCGCCCAGTTTCATACAGTGAGATTGTTTGGAGTAAAGCCTTGTCCTCTGGATAAATCCTGAGTTCCATCAGAGCTGTCTAAATAATTTATTTCAGCAGCTAAAAGTTAATTTATGCTTCCTTTGAGAGTTTCCTCTGTCCTGTCAAGTTTTTAACTACAGTTTATAGTTTCACTGCTTAAATGTCTTGCAATATTTGCTACAGTCACATTATGGCATGCATGGAAACGTATAGAATGAGTGAAAGCAGCCTCTTTGATCTCTGACGCTAAATCATTATAGAAAACACTCATACACATACAAGAAACAATGAAGAAATCCTCTAGAAAACTCAGGCTGCTCAGCGTAATTCTAAAAGGAAAAATAAGTCATCCTGGTGGGTGGCGATGGATGCTCTATGTGTATATAATCTGTATCACTCCTCGCATCATTCTTAATAATTTTATCCAGCCATGCCCTTCAGCAGCAACACAGTGGGGCTTTAACTGTCTCCCTCGCGGTCTGCCATTGGACAGTCTGAATAGGCGGAATGCATTTTGGCATACTAACAAAATGTTGGTTTTGGTCAGTTCATCTTAAATGTCTTTTCTCACTCGTTAACCTATACTATATATGGGTTGGAAATATATTTACACTGTTAATGTGGTCTGGGATGAAGTGAGGGTGAGTGGATGACGATGCATATTGGTGACAATGCAGAAGTGAACAATATGTAAATGAAGTTGGAAAAATGTCTGGGTTGTTACTTGAAAGGTCACCTCAGAGGATGCTGGATTTTATTTTTTGCTCTCCAGTTAGTAGTTCTGGTGGTACATTTGTTTGCGCCCAAACATTTAACAGATCACTGCAGATCAGGGCATTAAACTCTTGAAGGAGTCTTTCCTTCATTTTATGGTGATTTATATTTGGGCATTTGCACATGCAACTGGTAATATTGTAACTATGCTGCTTTGCCACATTGTAGAAACACAGAATATGATCAGAGTGCAGACTTAGTGTTATAATTTACAAATACATTCATAGAATCATACTGTACATTTGTGTGCTGTGCATGTACTGATGACTTATTACACACATACTGTACAGTTGTTACACAAACTAGGAAATTCAGTGAAACGCAACATATTACACGGTTTATTAAATTAAGTGTTGAATATTAAGTATAGAAAAACTGCATAGAATAGATGGAAGTGCATCTTCTCACTCACACTCAGATGTCACATGCTATTCATAACCCACCATGTTAACTTGGCTTCACTGGGAGCCTTCCCAACATCCCATGAGTGAGAATGACCCAGTGACGGGAGGGTAGCAGATAGAGCAGAGCTAAATATGGATACGAAAGAGGTGTAGGGTTGTGTGTGTGTGTGTGTGGCTCCAATACATTTCAAATCTCTATATTTTTCTTTTGTCCCTCATCTATCTGGGTCATCTTACACTGGGAGGAAGGGAGGGGGGGCGGGGGGTGGACGAAAAAACTAGGGAAGGAAGAAAGCAAGCGATGAAGGTGGAGGAAAAGAACACACGATCGTACTGCAGGGCGACATGGAGGGAAAAACTCCTCCCATCAGGTATCATACAGGTGAAAGTGGAAACCAATTTTTTACTTGTACTCTAATAGCTCACACATAATAAATTCAGTATAACGTACATTCACACAGCACCACTTCTCATAGGTTTTTCAAAATAAGGGCCTAAGGAATAGGAGGCATTATGCTCTTTGAGGTGCTGGAAAACTTTTAAAGTAAAATATCTGCCGGAAGTGTTGTTTCACTGCTGACCCATTGCTTAACACCAAAAATGGCAAAATGGAGGCAACTGAAAGTAATTGGCCCTCTCACACCGCTGCTGATATTTTGTTGCATTTAAGTCTCCATTTGTTATTCAGTCACTGGGAGATCAGAGCTGCTCTAACTTGCATAACATACATTTTGAAAGATGAGAATCGAAAATTAATTCATAAAAAAAGGTTGATAATGAGGCCCCCTGCGAGTTGCTGCTGTCTGGGCTCAAATTGGAGTTGGTAGTTTCTTGGTATTTGTATTCTGGTCAGAGACTGAGGAGAGGCCTCAAGGAGACACTCAAGTCCTGTGTGGGCATAGTTACTGAGAGTAGAGAGGTTTGTGTTGTGTTATTGGCTGTTTTTGAAATCCCTCAAACATCTTGAAACACTCCATCCTCTTTTCCTGTCAGACCATCAGGAATATTTTCTCATTGTTTCCATTAAACCATTTATATTAGCTGCTTCATCTCTCGCTGGTCTTGACAAGACCAACATAACCTGGGGATGGGGTTGAAAGATGAGTCTTCCATGGCAGCATATGTAATTTCATAATATAGTAACAGCATATATCACAAACAGTAATTGTTCAGTAAATTAGATTTTGAAAAAAACATACCATACTTCATGAAATCTGATTTTCTTCTTTCATTTTGAACAACACTTGAGTTAAAGACAAAAGGCTCAAAACAGTAAAACTAACATTCTTTCCAAGTGGAAAATGAGAACAATGATTTCAAGTGTTACACGTTTTAAGGTTAGGACACCACACAAACCATGTTTCTTGCCACGCAGAGCATTTGTGAAATTACGCAAGATCCCTCAAGAATGGCCCCCCTAGTGGAACCTGTCAACCTTTTTTCACTTCTTATTTCACTGTAGCTTTTGGATCCATTTTCCATCCTCATCCATTTCACAATTTTCATTTTCCATGCAAATGTAGAGTTTGGTCTTTGTTTAATCAGAGGGCAACAAATTGTAAACATGTGACCTTTTCACTGTATTGCAATTCAGGAGGTGTTTGAGTCTTTTTCTTCCTTCTCCCTTCCTATTATTCATGTGTTTCTGTGTCTTTAACGTGAGATGTTTAATTAAATAACATGCCTCCCCCTCCTCTCTGTATAATGAATCCATCTCTCTTTTCTCTCCTACTCCAGTTAGAAAGACTTGTGCGGACGTGGACTTTGTGTGTCGCAATGGCCAATGTGTCCCGAAGCGATGGCACTGTGACGGGGAGCCGGACTGCGAGGACGGGTCCGACGAGAGCGTAGAAATCTGCCGTGAGTAGATGGTGTCTTCTCTGAGGAATCTCACACAGGTTTCTATCAGATTTTGTTTGGAGATGAGTGATGGTGATGAGTGATTTTTAACTTATTAATGAAGCATACTATTATAGAGATGCTCACTTAGTTGTCAAAGAGGAACCTTTTTTCACGAGTGAAGCTATCAAATTCTTGTTACCCTTTTATAGTTTATATATTAAACTACAGTGTGTGTTCATGATTTTGAAGGAACATGTAACCCAGTGCAAACGTGGGGCTCATAGAGATGTTTTTTCTGAGCTCTGCGGCACAAAGATGAAGAGAAGAGAAAAAGAAATACATTTTTTCATTCTCAGGTGCCAATAATGGTCCAAGTAATGTAGCGTCTAAAATGTGCTTAAACGCTTTCTAACCGTTATGTAGACGTGACAGTTCTCAGGTGGCTGCGGCACCCAGAACTTAAGTCTTTTTAGTGTTCAGTAAATATGCTGCATGATTTATTGTTAGTCCTGCTGTATCTGCCACCTAAGAGAACACTGCTGTACACAGGTCAGCTACTCCTTCTGTTATTTATAAATTCCTTTGAACAAATTGGTTTTGTACAGAGGTCCGTTGTTGTTGCAGTAAAGCACATAAATGTGGATGAACAAGGCAGACCACAAGGAACGTTACAGTATGAAACCAGGGGTTGCATACATGTCTCCCAGGAGGTCAGACAGTGTGAGCAGCCTGAATCACTGGAGTGTCTGTGAATGTGGAGAAGACCACTGGGTCAGCAATAAACAGCAAGGACAAACTGCCCTAAAAACAGATTATCCAACCTGTTTAGGCTCCAGTTAGAAGGCGTTTGTCATCCCATAACAGCAGCAAGCAAATGCACATCACACGTACGCCATGCGACTGTGGCTCAGCGGTAGAGTGGGTCGTCCCTCAATTGGAAGGTCGGTGGTTCAATCCCCCTGTTATGAGTCTGCATGTCGAAGTGTCTTTAGGCAAGACACTGAACCCCAACTTGCTCCTGAAGCAGCTTCAGTGTGTGAATGTGTGTGAAAGAATAATCTCCTCCAAATTAGATTCCTCCTGAATGAATGATGCTGTTTATGATGATGTGATGTAAAAGCGCTTTGAGTAGTTGAAATGACTAGAAAGGAGTTATACAAATACAGACCCATTTACATAAGGAGCCTTTATACAGAAGTCACCCCACTTTTACTAGTCATAATGTCATATGCTTTTTAGAGGGAAATATATCTTATATAATCTGACAGGTGCAGTTACTATGTACTTTAATTTTCACATCCAGAAACATATGACCTTTAATAACAGTAAAATATGATGTATTCTTAATAGACTAAATAATTATCCGTATTGAAGTAGTTAAAATTAGCTCCTCGTTGTCCAGCTGGATGTCAGTAATGATGATATTCAACATGATGTAAAGGTTTGAAAGGTGTGATTCTGCCTAATGACTTTTACTTTTGTTAAGTATATTCATCTAATGATACTTGTTGGCTTAAGTACAGTGTTGATGACTGCAATTGTAGTGAAGTATTTTTGCATGTCTGTATACTGACAGCTTTCTGAATGCTTCTTCCACCACTAGGATAATATATTGTGAAAACCTTTTTCCTCGAGGCTGAAAATGGTGTAATGGCTTAGTAACTAGCTGCAGACTTGCAAACAACATTTTTGACCATCACAGTGCATAGAAGAGACGTCCTGCTGTGTCACAACAGTATCTCACTGTTGCAGAAATTCAGCAAGGCACTTAAAAGCGGTGAGGAGGAATCCCCTGTGAGCAGCCTGGTTAAATGAATAAGTTGTTTAAGCGGAAGTAAGGAGAACTGCTTAGCTTTAAATGGCATAAATGTGATGTAAATCTGCTGAGGTGCTCGCTGTAAATAACTGATAATGGAAAATATTTATACCAAAGCAACTTTTAATGTGAAATTCTGTGTTCACTGTCATTGTAAAGATAAATGGACTTTGGCATCACTGCGGGTACAGAGATAAACATAAGGAAAGATGAAGCCACTTCGTCAAACACTTGTTGGTTTGATATTCACTGTGCTTCCTGAGATTTTCCAGAAGCATTTTTTTTTTTTAATTGAAGTTGAGAAAGATAGAAAGTGTCTCTTTCATCCATGTTACTGTAAGTAAGTTCTGAACCTCAGGTCTATTCCCAAGTACCAGGATGAAACCTGCTGGAGGGTTAAGGAGACGTAAAAAGAGGCAGTAGAAAAGACTAAAAATTGTCAGCATTTAAAATGTTTTTTTCCCCTTAGGAGCTAATAATGCTTTTACAGTGTGCCAATGCAGCAAATAAGTCTTTACAGTCTCAATTGGTTCACAGCAGTTTGACACCAAACAAAACGACAAATGCTTACCGTTTGTTCAAAATGATCAAATAAGAAACTTTTCACACCCATAGAAAGGTGCATAGGGAGTAAAAGAGAAAAAATTCAGCATGTAGTCATTACTCATAGTAAAAAACGATTTAGTGCAACCAGTTTCAGCAGACATTTAATTTAACAAGTGACAGTGAGCTCATTCTGAAGGTACACATACTTCAAAAGGTGATTAGTTGTTCAACTATGGTTATCATACCCCAAAAAAAGCTAACCATACAATTACCATATAAACAGATATTTAGAAATACATGTTAATGCTGGTTTTGTGTCCAAATTGAGGGTCAAGGGTTGCTGTAGAAACAGTAAAGATAATGGTATGGAATATTGAGGGGATTGGCCTTATTGTTGGGAAGTTATATCATGTCAACAACACAACTTTTCAGTTATAAGGAAACAAAGAATATGAACAAAAATACAAAATGAATACAAAAATTCTTGATCCAGGCGCTAAATACAGTGTAGTATTTATCCGGGCTGCATCAGCAGAGGTTTTCAAATGTATGGGACAGGGTTATACTCTAGCTCAGCTTTCACAGAGCAGTCCACTGTGGTTTCTGCTGCAGTATGTCAACACAGCAGATAGAGAGCACAAACCTGAAAACAATTCAAAAATAAATTCCTTACCCCTGGCAGAAATGAAAACGGCACTATGTCTTAGTCGGGCCAAATCCCTCCTGCACACTTGTACGAGGATCTGTGGTGCGTTGCTGCCAAAACGAGAGCAGTGCAGTTTGGGGAGTCATTAAAGCACTGGAGTTATTCAAAGCCGTTGGCTGTGTGGCGCTGCCAAGACCTTCCCGCGTCCCTGCAGTGTTAGAAAGGCAAAATAAAGGGGGTATGGTGCAAAAAAGCAGGTGCTAGATAAGCCACGACAATGGAGTGAAAAATAACAGATGTAAAATAGTACTCCTATTCTTATGTTACATTAATATCTCAGACAATGGATGGAGCTTTGGTGCCTCCCAGTACATATTGCCTCAATACCTTGTGGAGGAATTGGTATTATCCTGAAAAACCTCTGTTCTGTGTCTGTTCCACCTTTTTCAGCCTGCATTTTTTGTTTTACTAGCTGAAATTCCACATTTCCAATTTCAACAGTTCCAAATTTTATTTTTTGCAAGAAATGGTTTGCTGAAGAATTTTTATTTTTTTTATTTATCATCCTAAATTGGTGCCAGTTTTAATTACTACATAGATTTTTTTTTTTTTTTTTTTTTTTTTTTATATACCCTGAGGGTACAAAAGTGCATTAGTCAATTAGGCTACCTCCATTTGGTTGTCAGTAGTTTGTCAAAGTCTATACCTAAAGTTGGATAATGGAAAGCAACACGTCATCTAGATTAAACAGATTATACAAAATTTAAAGAATCAGAGTATCATATTGTCACTTGTGTACAATGTCGTCCTCTAACAGTTGTAAATTTGATTTCTAATTAATCATTTGTCAAGTTCAAATAAGGATCAATTGATTAGTCATGTGTAAGATTTCAGTATGTTTGTAAAACTTTCTCTTATTTTAGTGTTTTTACACTTCTGGTTGTGGTTCTGGTTAAAAGAATCCTCCATACCTTTTTTAAACCCCATTTTAAAACTCATTTGAGAAATGGCCTGTTGAGAACTTGAATGATGGGAAGTCCTGCTGTGCCATTTGATCTCTCCCTCTCTAGACTTGCCAGCTTTGTGGTATCAGGCTGTTCTTATGTAGATTAAAACGGTACAACCTGTGTGCGCATGTTTCCACTTGCATTTGCAAAAATGTGGCGGTCAACTGAAGGTCCTGGCCGGCATTCCAGTATGGTGTGTGCTCGTATGTGTCTGTGTTTTAAAAGGCTGTGTTGAGTTCCAGTCATAGCTGCCGTGGTGTACGTGCAGGTCAACCCAGCTACTATAGCTGTTATATCAGTGCACTATTTGACCAGCTGTTACACATGACTTGGGAACAGGGAATGGAATCTTAAGTGTGTGTGTGTGTGTGTGTGTGTGTGCTTTCTGTGTGAAAGGGCTATGGTGTGGTTGTGTTTATGTCAGCTTTCTTGCATCAGGCATCAGCAAGTGAGCTGCAGTTGCTGTTTAGTCATTGATGAAAAGACAACCAGAATGTCAGTCCTCCATGAATACTCGTGTTACCCTCTGTGTTTTGTTTGCACAGTTTGTCAATTCAGTAATGAGCATGTAGAGAAATAAGTCTAGTTAGAGACAGTATAAGTCTTGAGCACAGAAGGCAGCGTGTGTTGGCATACACTGCATTGGCTGTAACACTGTTGAGACACTTAACACACCAAACTGGATTCAGAAATGTGGCAGCATGTTTCACCTGGTTTGTCAACAAGACGTCATCCTTGTCAATAATTCATGTATCTTAAGGGCAACTTTTCAATTCCCCTTCATCTACTGCTCAGCTGAGTAGCTCTTATCACAGTCCGCCTCTATGTGCAGCATTGCTCATTATCCCCCTGCACAATGGAAGGTCACTGGGGCAGACCAAGTTTTGAAGATGAAATTTTAATGGAATGCAGGAGGATCTTGAGGAGTTTACCCTCATGTGCCTGATGTTAAAACTGATTATTTAAAACTGTTATTACCTTATTTGGACCGGATATCAGTTTTGAACTTGTCAACTAAAACAGACAAAAAAGCAACAAAAAAAAACGCATCCATGGTATAATTTAGAACTAACCTATACAAAAATAACAAAAAATGGTGGTGATTCTTCAAGGACTTCTGCTGCTGCTACTACTACCATTACTATTAGTAGTATTATCAAACTCACAACATGAACAAGAAAACTTGTCAAATACTGATTTATTTTTGACATTATGACGAGTGAAAAAGTTAAACCAAATATTACTTTATAAATCCCTTTCTCCAGAGCTCAGTTGTTGATTTTACCCAACAAATTGTATTGTGTGACAGTTTCCGGTTTTCTAGACATCGGGACTAATACTCGATACTCAAGGACTTTGTGTTCACCATCACACCTCAGTACAACATCTGTCTTTGGACAGATAACTTGTAGCTCAACATCACCATTAATCTGCCAAAAGCTGTTCACGGTTTCAACACAAAAGTCAGTTATGCTCTACCCTTGTTGCTTTTTGAGTACATTTCACCCATGACAGCAAGGCCAAAAGTAACAAGGACAGAACAAGTACAGCCACGGCAGCTGTGTGATGACACCATGCCTGATAACACTTGTTACACATGGTTTTGTATCCTTTTGAGTGAGCCTCACACATTTAACCCCTTAGTTATGTGTCTTAAGCTCATGTGAATATGAAATCTCGAGCTTGATCTTGGCAGTAAATCAGAATTGCTAATGAGAACTAAAGGGTTGAATGTGGCCTTTAATACCCAACTATGCAAATGAACTGTCCTCTTTTTGAAAAAATAAATAAAAACAATCATAATCAGCTGTGGACATCTTCCAACTGACACATCCTGCAGAAAACGATGTCGAGGTTTGCAAGGCTTGAAAAGCTCCATGTATTTGAATGAAAAAATAGCTGGGTAGGATGCAGCTGAAGGTGTTTTATTTTGTCCATGCAGACATGAGGACGTGTCGTGTGAACGAGTTTAGCTGCGGAGCGGGCTCCACTCAGTGTATCCCCATCTTCTGGAAATGTGACGGAGAGAAGGACTGTGACAACGGAGAGGACGAGGTCAACTGTGGTAGGTGGACATGCACACATTAACATGGGAAGGATATTTGTCCACGTCTGCCTCAGCATTTACACATGGTATTTGGGATTTTAACAGATGTTGATTTTTGTAGTCATGTTTTAGGAGAAAAGGAAATATATTTTCGCTGAAAGGAGCTATTTGAACCACAGCCAGCATGTCATTCCTACTTTACTGTCCTGTTACATGTTGGATCCACAGCCCAAAACTGGCCTTTTTATTCTAAGTGGGTGTTAAGTTCTCATTAACTTGTAAAGTTAGACCATTTGAGGTTTGGTCACCATAAAGTAAAATTTCCTTGTTTATTACTGGTCAGTCACTGTCAAATGGCAGCTGCAGCAGGAAATGATTATCTGTTGTTATGTTTATGTCCATTGAACATTGATTCATCTGGAATGTTTTGGAACATGTTAACATGTCAAAGTGGCTGTCAAGAACAGCCGGTGGAGTTGATGCCTGGCTGCCATTATTCACATCCTGCAGTGGCTTTTTCATTTGTTAGGATCATGTCATGTGTTTGCCGGTGATTCATGAACACTTGAAGGCGCAGGTCTATGATGACCTATGATGTTGTCACAAGATACTTTCTGGTCTTGCACTGACAAGGATCACCTGAATGTACCCTAAACAATCGACCTGCCTGTCAGCACAATGGATTATGGGACACAGTGAGCTGCAAAAATTCTGTCCTGCAAATTTGAGCAAAATAATTTCTTTCAGTTTCTTTGTCATGTTTCTTGGCTGCGTTTGGAACGTGGGCTGAAATGGGGCTTTGCCAGTTAATGACATATTTGTTCCTAGACTTCATAGCATGTTGCCCCTGAATATGAATGCAGAAACCGAATCATTGGAGCAACGTAACTACCCTGTGACATCTGATCCACTTAATGAATTTCAGATAAAATCATTCTGGAATCTAATTATATCTTCCCTACAGCTGCAGCTGTGCTGTATACCGTTTAACCTGTTTCATATTGTGCAGAGGCCAACGGCTTTTTGCACACAAACACACTAGATTGTCACTTAAAGAAGTGAAATGATGCAATTCTTCTGAAGTGGTCCAAAGACTACTTATTAAGAACAAAGACTGATGTCTCTACTTATCCAACAAACTGTTACACTGCTTGAATGTGTGTATCAATTACTTTTCATCTCCCAGCTATTTATTCTAAACACTGTGCAGCATAATCACACTAGCAGCCTTTTGTCTGGATCTGACAGAAAATGCTCAAGCAGCCTGTAAAGTGCTGTTACATTTTACCCATCCATCCATTATCTGCCACTTATCTGGTTTTGGGTTTCGGTCGGGGCAGGCAAAGCAAGAAAGTCCAGACATCCCTCTCCCCAGCAATTATTTTTCAGCTCCTTCCGGGGATCCTAAGGCATTCCCAAGCCAGATTAGAGAGATGCATTTTAAATGAAGGACAGATGTGTGATTAAAGTAGAGGACAATTTTAACCAAAATAAATTGACAGAATAGCAGTCAGTGAGTATTGACTGGCCTGAATGATGCTTAGCGTTGGATTTCCACATTTGCCATTTGTGCTGACAGTGAAAAATATTTATCACTTCAATATATTTGACAGTTTTTAACTAACATGCCAATTTTAAAATATTTGCGGCTGTGTCAGCACTGATGCCAGTGCTGTAGATATTGTTCGTGCATCCTTATGTATATTTCAGCCAATACTAGAGCAGGAGATTAGTTTGTACCATCCTCTCCGGCTGAAGATGCTAATCAGAGAAATTAGCTGAGACATTTCTTAATATCTGTATTGTTCTGGACACAGCCCATCCAATGGTAAAATGCTCCGATTTACTGCAATGCACCACCAAAGAGACTTCTAGCAGAAAACCATCAAGACAAATTTGCTTCCCAGGCCGTTTGGAATTTTGCAGTCAGTGGTGCAACCCTAGAAGTGATTTTCAGCATACTTTTGGCCACACAGTGATACCAAACGTATGTCCCCTGACTGTTGCAGCAGTGAAAAGCTTGTGTTTATGGTGGTCTTCTCAGACGCACAGGGACGACATCCAAAAAATCTGATGAGCTGCAGCAGTTGAAGGCCTGTGCCTGTGCAAAATATCATAATCCTCATCATGAGTATGAAGAGTTCAGTTTCGAGGTGATGAGCTTTACCATTTAGAGAGTGGCATAGAGTCCTGGTAATTTTATTTATTCATTTGCTTCCAGGTAACATCACCTGTGCTCCCAATGAGTTCACATGCGCCAGTGGCCGCTGCATCTCCCGGAACTTTGTGTGCAACAGTGAGGATGACTGCGGCGACGGTTCTGATGAGGTGGAGTGTGCTCCATCCTCCTGTGGTCCCAGTGAGTTCCAGTGTGGGAACTCATCATGCATCCCAGCCAGCTGGGTGTGTGATGACGACGTCGACTGCCAGGTGAGTTAGAGGCAAAATTCACTCTTCAGTCTATATTAGATGTGAATTGCCGCAATTTAAAGTACTACAGGAAAAGCAGTTGACAGTGATCTCTGGTGATCTCTGGTCTATCAAGCAAACTAAATCCGGTGTGATGCATCATTCAGACTGCCATCTAGACTGGTTACCGTTCTCCACTTAAAAACTTTCTCTTAATTGTGAAGCCTTTCTTCTGTGCAGAAAAATGGTTTTGTTCGTTGAGTTTACAATAAACTCTGGTCATCAGAGTTGAAGCTAAATGTTTCTAATCTGTTTCCTCTTGAGCTTCACATCTTTACATTGTACTACACTTGTTAAACACCCATGAACCGCTTTGTCCCTCTTTCATGTAAGGATTTTAATATTTATTTGAAATCATTTCAAATCTAATTGTATGAAAAGCAATGTGCAGAGAATATGCCCAACAGAGCCTATACACGATATGTTCTCCGGAAAGAATACACTGATTTACAAATATATAGGCTATGCCATAAAATACAAAATGATAAAACTGGAGTTAAACTGTTTTTATCTTCTGCACCTCCTGAAGGAAGAAATGTTTCACAATCTCTTTCTGATCTTTTTTTTTTTTAATTACTAAGTACTTTACTGTCTTACTAATACTGTTTGAATACAGGCAGCACATACAGACACTTCCCCTCATTCTCCAAGTAGATTTGCTCAGTCATTAACTGCCCAGTGTGGTATTCCTGGGTGCACACATGCCGGTTCTACAAGTTACATTTTCTCAACGCCCTGCGGTTATTGCCCTGCCTCTTACACACACACACTGACTTTGACACTCCAAACACGTTTTTCACGCCCGGCAGTTCCACTGAGTCGGCGATTTGCTGCCTACCTGTTAATTGGCTGTGTGGTTATCACTGTGACGGCCTCACAGGAAAATGGAAAAAACTGATGCAAGTGTTCACACCCACAAAGATTTAAAATGCTGTGTTCAATGGGAAGGTCATTGTTATTCCCTCTCTCACACCCAGCCAGTCCTGTATCAGTGTTCACTGTTACAGAGCTTCACACACAGAAATGCACACATTCTCACACTCCATTAATCTGCTCCCACATGAGTCAGTGACTTTCTAAGATGATGAAAGTGTAAGAAACTCTTCCTGCTACTCATCTTGATCCCATTCTGTCTGAATGCCCAGTCTAACTTCTAATTAAAGTGGTCGTCATGATATTGGAGTCCTAAAAGCTGCCCTGCGTGCCCTTAGATCACCTGCCAGTCTAACATGGTTGAGCCACAGTATGTCTTTCTGTCACAGATGTTCTCTGACGCTCTTTCCCTCAGTACCTGAAAAACGCCTTGAATAGTCTCAAAGGGAATTTGGACATTTTTCAGCCTGGTTGATGTTACTTATTTACTTTTGTCCATTATGATTATTGGTTACAATAACATTTAACACATCACCTCCCTCTTACATATTGACTTTGAACAGGGCAAGGAGAACAAGCCTTGTATTTGTCCAAAAGTAAATGTGAAAGGTATTCCACATTATTTATTAAACTACATACTGTAGCACAGCAGATCCACTTCCAACCTCCTGGTCAACCTTTTGGCTGACTTACCTGTTGTATTGCATGCATGCTGTTTTCTTAGCTTGCGCGGATTCTAGATGAGTAGTAGTTAATTCTAGGAGGTAATTTGTGTCTTCAAATTTCCTCATTTAAAAAGAATAAGATGACAAGACGCGTATTACTATGTGATACTGTAAATGGATGGTTGCTGCTTACAGCTGCAATGTACAGCTACAGGCATTTCCCATGGACTAACACCACTGTTAAGTTTTGTTAAGCTGTAGGAGGTAGCAGTAGACAGCCAGATTATTTACCAGGTTGACAAATATCCCATAATTAATGTTTTGGGAAATATGCTTATTTGCTTTCTTGCCGAGAGTTAGATTAGAAGATTGACACCACAGTCATGTCCGTGTGGTGAATATGTTGCTGCTGTTTGCAGAGCTTAGTTTAGCAAAAAGACTGGAAGCAGAAGGAAACAGCTGGCCTGGCTAATAATTATCACTTAGATTTTTGCATAATTTAAGAGATTTGTTTTGATATAAAAACCAAAGCCAACAAGCCCTACTCATAATCTGTACTTGTTTTGTTAATGTGTCTGTATTCACAGTATATATTTATATGTTCTGTCCCTCAACTTTCTCCTCAGTCAGAGGACCATACCAGATCAAAACATCACACACTTTGAGTTCAAAATTGCTCTGCTCTCATTCTTCATTCTAACGGGTCTTAAAAAGGTTCCCTGCCAGGAAATGGCTTCAAGAAAGCGAGTGTTGATGGCAGCAAGTGAAAAGAAAATGGAAAAGCTCTCACAAACTGAATGTTGGCTAAAATACAGTGAGGCGAAACCAGCATTTTGATAAAATCATATCATCTTAGAAATTTCAGATGACATCAGTTTCCTCATCAAAAGCATTGAAGAAACCTTAGATTGAGGATTATTGTAGCTTTTCAGGGGAGACATGATCAAATCCCCCCTCTGAAACATCTCATATCTGTCTCCCCACAGGACCAGTCAGATGAGTCTCCGTCTCGTTGCGGCCGTCACCCAACGCCGCCAGCCAAGTGTTCATCCAGTGAGATGCAGTGCCGCTCAGGAGAATGTATTCACAAGAAGTGGAGGTGTGATGGAGACCCTGACTGCAAGGATGGCAGTGACGAAGCCAACTGTCGTATGTACAGACCAGCTGTCCTCAACACATTAAAAATCGAGCGTTTTAACATCATAACCACTTTCATTTTAATGCCACAGCAGACCCATTGGACACTGTTTCTGTTTAGAGATAATAAGGAAGGTTGCCAAGAGATATGAGTAAGCCAGTGATGAATATGTTTGTCTGAGATGAGTTTGGAATGTATGTGGGACTGAAATCAAAGATGCATTGAACTGACATACATAAATGCTTACTTGATTTCCAATATTGTGTATTATAAGTGTACAATATTCATTATAAAGCAGATGAAACATGTAAAAACCTCGATTTTGTCCTTAAGGAGAACATCAGCATTGGAGGTTGAGTTGAAAGGTTTTATTCAGAAACTATGTCAGAAATGTTTCTTCTGCGAAAATTATTCCACTTAATATATTAAAAAAATATATATTTGAGCAGTGATCAATTATGTGCTGCACTCTAATTCCATTCAGTGGACATTAATTACTTATCCACCTGTCCAGTTATGTCTAAATTAATGCATGCAATGATTAGGATACAGAGGAGAATACATAAGGGATGTCTTCAATTTAGGGCCAACCAACTGTCCAAAACCCAAAACATATTCAGCATACTGTAAAAAAGAGAAAAGTAGCAAAACCTCACAAGAAGAGCTGGAGCAAGAGAATATTTGGCTTTTTCAAGCAACAAATGAGTTCATTGATTAATAGTTGACAGAATAAAATATGTATTGTATTACTATCAACTAATTGATGTATTGTTTCAGCACTGTTTTCATGTGTAACTCTGGTGTGTGTGTGTGTTTACCTGTCCTTGGCAGCTGTGCGCACTTGTGGACCAGATCAGTTCAAATGTGATGATGGGAACTGTATCTTGGGCAGCAGACAGTGTAACGGCCTCAGAGACTGTGCCGATGGATCGGACGAAGTCAACTGCAAAAACGGTATAGGCTCTGTGTGTGCACAGTTCTACTGATGACTGTTTTGAATTGTCCTGGAGACATCGTCAGACAAAGAAGCATTTTTTTTGCGTGTGTGTTTGGATGTTCGTTCCACCCCAGGCTGTCCTGAGGTTCAGAAGCTGAGTGTCTTGTCAGTGTATCTACTGTGGGCATGTAAATGATCTTTTACGCATCTTGCAGATGTGTTTTTACAAAGAAAAAAACATCACATTCCACCTCAGGTCATGCTCAGGTACAAAAGCAGACTGATTTCTCATTGGACGTGATCAACAATCTAATCCACTTTAAAAAACACTTCAGGGTGTCCTAATGTTTTATTTTGTTCATGTGCTCACTGGGAAAAAAAATCTCAGTTATATTGTTTCTGTGTGTTTGTTTTTGCTCCGGTAGAATAAAACATGGCTTTGAAAAGAGACTTAAAAGAGTTACAAGTTTGAAGCAGCTGAAAGAGAGGTTGTTGTCATGATCTGGTTTGAAAATGCATCAACTTTTTCTTAGTAACTTGAAGCAAACTGAACTATGAGATGATCCTCAAAGTGCTGAGAAGAGCTATATATTTTGTCACATATTCAGGCCTGTTGATTGTCTGCTTTCTGACTTACTGACATTCACATAGACTTGTATTAGTGGATTTTCAAATGACAGTATTGTGTAAGCAGCCACTGCTGTTAACGTGTAAAATGTTGTACATTTCTCCACAGTGACTCAGTGTAATGGGCCAGAGAAGTTCAAGTGTCGCAGCGGGGAGTGTATCGAGATGAGCAAAGTGTGCAACAAGGCTCGAGACTGTCCCGACTGGAGCGACGAGCCCATCAAAGAATGCAGTGAGTAAAAGGATCTAACCTAGTTAATGCTTAACTAAAGCCAGAAGCACTCCACATTTGTCGTTGACTCCTTTTCAAGATTCTAGAGATTTCTGCCTTGTCCGTGAAACGGAGCAGGTCCCCAAATCTGAACTTGAGAAAATTCAGTTATTTCTAACCCATTTTATCAATGTTACAGATGTTAAAGAATATTCAATTGACACTTCATATGTGGAAACTGAGCCAATATTCATGCATCAAAACCTTTCACCAATGTCACAAGCTGCAATCTGCAGAAGTGGGATGCGGTATTGAATATAGTGCATACTGAGTTATTTTATATTTATATTTGCACTACAATCTGTCTAAATATGAATGTTCTTGTAGCTTAAGCTGTGATCAACCCACAGTGTGTTTGTCGGATGCATTCTTCAAATGTCACTCGTTAAAAGGTCTTGTAGCGCTTCCCCAGCTGGCAGCTCTAAATGTCAATGACATGGAACAGTTTGAAGTAGAAATAATTTAACGTGACTTTCCAGAATGCTGATTCTATATATTGATGATTTAAACCTCATCAAACAAGCACAAAGAAGAAAGTATCTCCAACGTTTAGATTCCTCTGGACAGGTCGCTGAGTCCTTTCAGTAAGTTTAGATGTCTTTTTCTGTGTGTAGGGGAAGTGTCCATGATATGGTATTCATCTCTGACATTGATTAAGGCTGATAATATGTGGATTTTCACACAAATCCAGCCTTTTTCAGCTTTAAGTGTCTGTAGTTCAGTATTTCTAAATAATTCTCTTTCATGGATCAAAGAACCCTAAATTAGAGAACAATTTATAAACAACTGATTTTTTCTGAAATAATGTCATCTTCACTGCTCAACAGTTGAAGGACTTTTTGTTGTGTCGATACCATGCTACTAGAACACTTTTTCACAAAATAACTAAGGCATTTCAACAAAAAACATTATTTTGCAGAAAACACACTGCTCAAAATGAGAGAACACTTTCAGATACCTCCCAGTTATTGGTGTTAATCTGACACCTGGTGCTAATTTCCTTGATTATCTGTCAACCCCTATTTAACTGGCAGCCTAACTTCCAGTCTCACTGACTCTGCAAGATGGTGGGCCGTTCTAAAGTGACTGAAAGCCTCCGGCCAAAGGGATGACCCTATCAGCCATAGCAAGACAAGTTGGTCGTTCCAAATCTGTGATTTCAAGAATATTGAATCTTTACAACATCACAAACTCATTCAAGTCCCCCAAGAAGGCTGGTCGTCCACGGAAGACAAAAACAAGAGATGACAGGATGCTGCGGAGGATCTCAATGGGCAATCGTTTCCACACTGCAGCTGGAATTGCTCGCCAGTTCAGCGCTGAACAGGGTAAGGATCTGTCTCGTCATACAGTGTCTCGACGTTTAAGAGCATTGGGACTGAAAGCCCACTCTGCAGTGACCAAACCTCTCATTAGCAGAAAGAATCAAAAGGCTAGACTAAGCTTTGCTGAGGAGCATGTTGTGTGGACAGAGGAGAACTGGTGCAAAGTTCACTTCAGTGATGAAAGCAAGTTTAATTTATTTGGGTCCGATGGGAAATATTATGTTTGGCGACAAACTGGAGAAAGACTGAACCCAAAGTGTGTAAAGAAGTCAGTGAAAGGTGGAGGAGGAAGTGTCATGGTTTGGGGCATGTTTTCTGCAGCAGGAGTTGGGCCTCTTATACAGCTACATGGCAGAGTGAATGCAAATGTTTATCAGAACCTTCTTCAACAACATATGGTTCCTTCCCAGCGTTCATCACCCAATCAGCCCGCAGTGTTCATGCAGGACAACGCTCCATGTCACACAGCAAAACGGGTAAAGCAGTTCCTTGAAACTGAAAACATTGAAATAATGACATGGCCTGCCCAGAGTCCTGATCTCAACCCTCTGGAAAATCCTTGGCGACAAAGTTATGGCCAAGAAACCCACTACAGTCACCGAACTGTGGAGGAGACTGGAAGAAGAGTGGACCAAAATCACACCAGAGCAGTGTGAGAGACTAGTGCTGTCCTGTGGCCGCAGATGTGCTGAAGTTATTCAGAGCAGAGGCCTGTACACTTCCTACTAATTGCTGACTGTTGTAACCTTCAGAAAATTTAGTTATCTTTTTCCATGCTTCAGTCATTGTTGTTCTCTCATTTTATATATATAGATATAGATATATATATATATATATATATATATATATATATATATATATATATATATATATATATATATATATATATATATATATATATATATATATATATATAGATGGATAGATATGATCCAGGGTTCAACCTTAAGGTCTTTTTTTTTTTTTCACTTGCCAAGTAAGGCAAGTCGGCCAGAATCTAGTGGAAGTCAACTATAACTTGCCCCTATATAAATAGTTTTATTTATTAGCAGTTATCAAATGACTAAAGTAAATTTTCATGTTTAATCTTTCTTTAAGTAAATAAAACAGTTTTTGGAGTGTGAATCAGTATCTACTCCCACAAAAAAACACAAGAAAATGAAAGAATACAGGGTTGTTGTTTTTTAATTTATGGTTTGAAAATCAATTTGCACTTTAACTTTGGTAATTACGATACAGAACCACCACCAGCGCTCCCGTAGTTCATACACGAAAGTTACTCCTGAGAGCTCTCTTTAGACACCAATAAAACATCAACAGGGCAGCATGTACCGATGAAAGTGAGAAGTCGGCTCCCAAGCACTTTCCCCTCAGTCACCTGAAAGGGGCTGACGTTTGCAGCGTGCAACCTTGAACAAACTGTCAGCGGTAAAGTCTGAATCTGTGACAACTAAAAGCGGCAGCAGGACTAATTTATTCCAGCATCTCAGACAGAGGCACACAGCTGAGTGTGGCACTGTGAGCTGCACAAGGAACATGGAACATTAGCAGAATCATTTCATCTACTATGATGGAAGAAAAAAGATCAGAATCATTAATAGTTATTAATCAGATGTGGTGTGAAAAAAATTGTAGGTTTTATTTTCAGTTGCTAGATTTACTTGCCCAATGTGGCATTTTACTCGCCCTGAGCAAGCAGAATTTGTTTTTTTCAGTTCCGATCAAAGAACGAACATGGTGACTAGATTGAGTGAAACAGTATCTTTGTATATTTTTCAATAAATTGAACTCTCTGCTACATTGTCATGGTCTCTACTTGTTCTTTGAGCATTGGAGGACTCCGACTTGAAAACTAAACTTTGTATTTATATCTATCTGTATTTTTTTTTTTTTTTTGTATTGGCATGCTCATGCTGCTTGAGATCCAGTATCTGCTGACCAAATGCAGATTCCAGCTCTTTGTTTTAGATTTAGTTAACAAAATATAGAGAAATGCAGTTTTCCAACTCTTCCCTACGGTTGTGTGCGTTTTGTAATAACTAAAAGATGAGGGAGCTGATTCAAGTGGCCAAAATGAGTTTCCTTTCACTGGCTGTCTGGACTCGTTCTCAGCGACAGGGTGAGGAGCTCAGACATCTGGAGGCTGTCAATAAGAGAGACCGTCAACATAAGACTCAACTAGCACGTCAGGCTCTGCACGCTTTTGGGAAATGCAAAATAATCAGGTTGCACTTGTCCTTGTTGCCAGTGCGGTCCTGACTCCACAGAGTAATATCTTCACAATTATGCCACTTTGTGGGTTGATGACATTTTCAGTGAATACTAACAAAGTGAAGTAAACATGCCAAATGCAACGGAAATGCTCTTCAATCTTTTCAGTCTTTGTATCTGAATAAAATCAGAATTGCAGAAAACACCTGCCAACCATCTTTAACTGTTTAACCTCAGATTCAATCAGGCACAACATCAGAACATGTAACCTTTTTTATATTATTCCAGCAAAAAAAAGTGTGCATAGTGGACCATAACCACAGAATCAGTTTGAACCAGACTGGGATCTTTGTTGCTTCCCGTCTAATCTGTCGATGCCCAGATGAAACTAAACATCTCAAATGTTACATTTCATAGCTTTTAATAACCATGAGTGTGACAGTATTAGAGTGTAAAATGGGATCTACAGTTGGTGTGTTTCACTTGCATAATAACTGACCTCTTCGATATTTCTACAAAGTCCTGTTTTCCTTCATGTGCTTCAGATCTAAACGAGTGTCTCCTAAACAACGGCGGCTGCTCTCACATCTGCAAAGACATGGTGATTGGCTTCGAGTGTGACTGCACGCCTGGACTTCAGCTCATAGATCACAAGACCTGTGGAGGTATGTGGCCTGTACATAAGAGCCACATTAGATGGCTGTCGACTGCTACAAATATTTGCACTGGCGAATCACTTCTTTAAATTGTGTTTTGTCAAAGCACTGGATAATTTTTCTATGTTGCATCATAACTTGACATCAACCCCACCAGTGGATGGAGACAGTTTTCAAGCTTCATTTTGGGACATCCTCCCCAAACCCAAGAAGAATAGTGATTTAGAAAAATAAAATTCCTTATATGAAAGGGATCTGAAGAACAGTCACTCATTGTCATTCTCTGACATTTTGTTTCTTGGCAGCAAAAAACCTCAATTTTAGAAAGAAAGATAAGACAGAACTGTCAGCGCCAAACAGCACTTTAAAATGAATCCAAAACCAGAAAGTCCTTGGCAGCTTATTTTCCTGCATGATCTGACACCAAAACATCAAGACTAGTGAGACGGTCAGGCTGAAGATGTCAGACATCATGGTGTTGTGACTAGGAGCCTTTTCATTTACGGCTTATACATGTTATGCTGCACTTCTGGCCTCTGAAGGGTTCAGTGTAAAATGTGTTTGGCTGTCTCGTAATGCTTTTTTCCACCTATGTTCAGGAGGCTCTGAGCCGTCACACTTTTGTTATTGAGCCGTTATTGGCCTCAAACGCTGCTATGGATATTGGGAAATGTGTATAATCCCATCTGGAATGAACCCCACAGGTTGCACAGAGGCGGTTAATCTACTCTGAAGTGTAAACTAACCTCTAAACTGAACTGAAAACATTTGTATATTTACATTTAATTCTGATCTGAGCAGTGTGTTGATATAGAGTATTCTGGCAAGACATCAACAGCAATTGTATTTGGATTTAATTTTCATTTTGTCTGTCCCAAGCTCACATCAGTTTACAATCTCATGCAATAGGAATGACGGGAATGTTTCAGAAGTAATTTTCTAGACAGGTTTTTAACTGTTTGTTTTTAGCAGAGCCGTGTGCACACGCCTGATTATCCAAATTGAAGCATTCAGCAGACTTGATTGATTAAACATGTCAGATACCAGCTGTATGCTCTCCCTCTTTTTTTTCTCTTCCTCATCCACCCTCTTTTCCTCATCTCGCTCTCTCTGTGCAGACATCAATGAGTGTCTGAACCCCGGCATCTGCAGTCAGATCTGCATCAATCTGAAGGGAGGGTACAAGTGTGAGTGCCACAATGGCTACCAGATGGATCCGACCACCGGCGTCTGCAAGGCTGTTGGTGAGTCAACATCTGGGAATACAGTCCAACTCCCTGACATAACAGTAGCTCTCAGCCTTAAAGATGCTCAGTGGTGAAGTATGACCCCAGTTTTTTAATCTTTTTTTTTTACCTCTGCTCAAGACAACTCAAAATAGAATTATATGATAAAGAAAACTGCAGTGAGCTCCATTTCCTAGGAAATGTTGGTTAATTTGGTCATCACAGAATATTTTGACTGTGCATTCACGGACTGTCTGGCAATGCAGTGTCAGAGATCACAAGCTCCCAAAGTTGAGTCACTGGAGATGTAGATGTCATCCTCCAGTCATGATCACATGCTGTTGCAGTGTCAACAAAGAACACAATGAAGTCGTTTTTACTGCACAAACAAAGCCTGTCACTGTGTCCTTTAGCCTTGTAGTGTGTTTTGCAAACTATTTGTCATCAGATCTTAACGTTCATTAGTAATATAATTCCTCTTCTTTCATGTGATACTAGTCTTCATAATCCTCCTCAAAAATGACAATAATTTGGACCTTAATAGAAAACAAAGAGCCCTCACACTTTGACAACATGTTTTCAACATTTACTATCAAGTCTGAATGTGAAAGTTCTCAGCAATCGGCAACTGAACAACCTGAGGTACATTTTGAAGAGATGAGATGTCAGATAGACCTTCTGTTTTCATCTCTTATTTAACCAAGCCTTTCCTGTCCTCAGGGAAGGAGCCCTGCCTGATTTTCACTAACCGCCGTGACATCCGGCGTCTGGGGCTGGAGAGGAAGGAGTACACTCAGATTGTAGAGCAGCAGAGGAACACAGTGGCTCTGGATGCAGACTTTGACCAGCAGATGATCTTCTGGGCTGACCTGGGGCAGAAGGCCATTTATAGGTAGGTTACACACACAGAACCATGTAAAGAAAAACAATAAAGCGCAAAAAAAAATCCCCAGATTTTCAAAGCTGCATCTTTTTTTCCCCCACTTGCAGCACTGTGCTGGATAAACGAGGGGAAGTTGGCTCCCACAAGACAGTGATAGAAAATGTCCAGACTCCTGTGGGAATCGCCGTGGACTGGATCTATAAGAACCTGTACTGGTCTGATCTTGGCACTAAAACCATTTCTGTTGCCAACTTCAACGGAACCAAGCAGAAAGTTCTCTTCAACAGAAGCCTCAAAGAACCGGCATCCATCGCTGTGGATCCGCTCTCTGGGTGAGTGGCAGATTTGATTTGTGAAGATAATCTTTTATTTCAAACTGGAAATGGAGATTTACAGATTTAGTGTGTGTGTGTCTGTTGTGTAGGTTTCTGTACTGGTCTGACTGGGGTGAGCCCGCCAAGATTGAGAAATCTGGCATGAACGGAGTGGACAGACAAGTTCTGGTAGCGTCAGATATCCAGTGGCCTAATGGAATCACCCTTGGTAGGTACACACACACCCACACACACTGCCTGAAAAAACAGTGATTCATCTACAGTATGTCTGTATCATCTCTGCATATTTTTCTTCACTGCCGATATATCAAATAAAAAGAGGGTTAAAGAGCTGCTGTTGAGGTTCTCTCCTTCTCTGTGTTCAAGTTATGTGGTGTAGTTTTTTTTCTTTCTCTCAAATGAGAATGAATTGAAGAAAATATTTTGCATCATCAATGCAAAATGTCAGGTTTTGGTTTCACTTCCCTCTAAAGGAGAAATTACCAGTAAATACAAAATTGTGTATAAATTCACCACAGCTTAGGAAAATTACCAGGATGTGATGAAGCCACAATGACTCATGGCCAGACTCACTCCTGTCTGTAAACATAGATTCTTGTAGAGGTGGTTAAAAAGCATTCTGGAAAATCGAGGTAATCACTGAAGCACAAACAGCAGGAGGCTTGAAAGAAGGTTTACAAAAAGGGGAATTTCATGTTGAGTTTGAGAAGTGGTTTTGCACTTGCAAGATTAAAAAACAAATATCAGAAAATAAAGTCCAAATCTGAATTTTATGTACCAGGTAAAAGGAAAATGTGTAATATTTTATTCATTTCCTCCCTTCAGTTGCAACTTCAGCTAATTGCTGTGTGTCCCTGCACTATTTACTATTTCAACTTGCATTTACAGTCCTTTTTATCTCAACTGACTTGAAGAGTTAAAAGATTTACATTTCATCTGCCCCTGCAACTTCTTTCAGTGCTTACTCACAGTGCTTAACCCTCAATCATTTTCACTTCAGGTGACAGTTCAACTCCTCTTTGGTTTTTTTTGGATTTCACCTGCCACCCATATGTTGTTCAGTTTTTAACTGCCATCTCAAGTCTTATCAGTACTTCCACTTAATTCATTATCTCGGTCCTGTACATTTCATAAGCTCCAAAGTAGGAAAGGTGACTCCTAATTTCAGACCCCCCTCACCTTACCTATTCCTTGGCATACATTGAACACTCTAAACACAGTTGATTTCTGTTTTTTAATCTGACACCTGCCCTGATCATATAATCAAATGTTCTCCTTTGTTCGTACTCTTTGTCTTCCTGCACTTGTGTTCCCCACTCAGTGGGAAAACACATCGATTTGTCCTTGTTAATGAAATGTTGTATTGATTTTTTTTTTTTTTGTGTGATTTCTTTTTTTTTTTCTTCCCCTCTTTGCTCCTTGTCTCTGCCCACCATGGCGCATCTTCTTTCTCTATTCGTCGTCTTTATTCTTTCATCCCTTTGTTCTGTCTTCTGTCAACACACTCTAAATCAATGTTTGTAACATATGTAATTATGTTCTTAACACATGTAATTATTCTTTCCCTCCCAACTCCTTCTGCCCTTTGTCTTTCCACTCTCCTTTTTTCCATTTCTGTTATTTCCCTCACTCTCCCTCTTCCATTTCTCACCTGTTTTTACCCCCTCCTGTTTCTTCATCTGTTTCTTCCCCCCAGATCTGATCAAAGGCAGGTTGTACTGGGTCGACTCCAAGCTGCATATGCTGTGTAGCGTCGACCTGAATGGAGACAACAGGAAAAAAGTACTCCAGTCCCCGGACTACCTGGCCCATCCCTTTGCTCTCACTGTTTTTGAGGTGCTGCTGTTATATTCTGTCTTTCACACATACTTTGCATTCTCTCTGACAGCAAAGGTGGCACAAATGTTATGAATGTTAAGCTGATTTTATATTACCAATTTGGTCTTGACAGCTTTGAAGAAGTTCTACAGAACCAGTTTGGCTCTGTGAGTGTTGACAGTATGGAGATTAAATCGGGCACATGTTGTTTAGGGATTGTGAGCAAACAGTGTAGTGTTTATGGTTGTATCCTAACATCACACCTCACCTTAAGTTCGCCTCACTCGCAAGTTAACAGTCCCTGTTGCCCACTGCTCTCCATCAAAATAAAGTCAAAATTTAGTGTTGGTCGTCTGTATCTTTGAAATGTCAAAGATGCAAAAGATGGCAGATATGTAATGGTGTTGGTCCATGAGTTATGAGTGAGAATTGGTTCTTTAGCAGGATTTTGGTGGTTGCTCCTCTACTCATAGACTATGCATCGAACTTTGTGGTGTTCTATGTATTTACCCAGTTATCCAATATTTTCTCTTGTGGGGTTTCTTTTGTCTTCATTATACAGTCAAACAGAATAGGTTTGAGAGCAAAGCTTTCTACATTGCAGTATAAAAATAGATTTGCGTGTGAAACTATTGACACAGCTATCAAAGAATATTCTATTGCATGTTATTGCTGGTGCTCACTTGGCTCAGAGGCTGCGCTTTGTGCTGTTAGCTCAACAAGCACTTCTAAAATAAGTTGCAGACTGCCTTTAACTCTCAGAAAGCCAGTGGATCACATCCTGTATCTAAAACCTATAGTGTGTGCAGTATTGCGTTCTAATTATATCTGCATTCCATACTCATCCAGTGTCTCATATAGGCTTTCTGAATATCCCATGGACATGTGGCTCTCTCGCCGTCTCTCCCATCCACACCCACTCACAAGTGCTAACTTGCTGTCACTCAGATAACACATTTATTGAAATGCAGGATCTATGTTTAAGGTACAGTTCATGTCTGAACACTGTACAGTGGTGCATTATATAATTAAGCATCATGCTGTAACACTGCTTATAGTTAAAGTAACAATTGGTTACAGTTTACGCTGTTCTTCTATATTCCAGCTGATTGAAGTGCGATCCAGCTAATGACCAGATCATGACGCACTTCCTGTTCAGTGCTTTCATCACTTGTGGCCTCCTATTTCTCTCAAGGGAAATATGTTGTGCTCCTCAGGAAGTTCAGTTTATTGGGGTTAAACATGTGAAGAACAGGGTGAACATGTTGTCATGAGCAGTGAAAAAACCACCAAAGCTGAACAGGTCAAAACAGAAGGCCTCCTAAATCACTAGAAAATCCAAGGAGAGATGTGAATTTGGTTGACAGGTGTTCCCTGCAAAGTGCACTTGATGAACACCACACAGATGGTCTTCGGACACAGATGGTGGAATTTGCAATGTAGAATCTGTCCAATCCTGTTTCCACCCAGTATTTATATTCTACAAGTCTCAACACCCATCCATAAGGGGAAAAAACATGTCTCAAGAAAATAGTGAAATATCTCATGTTTTTGAAAGGGTTTTGTTTTTTCTGTATTTAATTAAAAAAACAACACAATATTGCTGAATTTCTGCTCACTTTACAAGGGGTGTTTTAGTAATCTTTTTCTTTTGTTTTGGTAGGTGAGTTAGCCTTTTGGGGAAAAGGCTGAGTGAGTGAATCAGTACAAAGATCAATTTCTGCAGGAAGCATTTATTGCTCAAGAAACAATTGATTGTAGTGATGCAGGATAATTGTATTTACACCATATAAATGCTAATGATATGGCCTCTGAAATTCCTGTATCTGATTGCTATATTCTTTATCTTCTCTCCAGGATAGAGTCTTCTGGACAGATGGTGAAAATGAAGCTATATACGGCGCAAACAAGTTCACCGGCTCTGACGTGGTGACACTGGCCAGCAATCTGAATGACCCCCAGGACATCATAGTGTATCATGAGCTGATACAGCTGTCGGGTAAGAACCTGCTCGGAGGGGGTGGAGGGAGGGAAAACGGGAGTAGCAGTAGGAATGGACTGACACAGTGCAGAGTTGGAAAATCATCTCATCAGAGGTCCTGTAGGCTTAGTGACGTCACAACGACCTTAAGTTCAGAGCTGATGTTTAGACACTTTTACAGCATCTGTTAATGAAGAGTAAGTCAATCCGAAAAATGACTAATTCAAGTACAAGGAGTACTCATGATTATCGTTTTAGCTATAACCCTGAACCCTGCAACTCAGTTTAAATGAGCTGTCTATGTGAGATGTCAGCCCCTTTCAGCACTGACGTGATCATATGTGATGTAGTAGGTTAATCAGAACTGTTGACTCCTGTGTGCAGGTACTAACTGGTGCACAGAGAGAGGTGAAAACGGAGGCTGTAGCTACATGTGTCTGCCTGCACCGCAAATTAACAAACACTCGCCCAAATACACCTGTGTGTGTCCGGAGGGACAGGAGCTGGCTGCTGATGGCTTGCGTTGCAGACCAGGTGAGTCACAGTGATTAAACCAGTTTATAATTTTTGGCATTTTATTGATTCATTACGTACCAAGAGCAGAAATTTGCAACATAAAATCATTTCTTCTCTCATTCATTTTGACACATTGATATAATCATCAACCAAACTGCGACCTGTACATTTGCATGTAACTGAATGTAAGACTCAAATCACATTTACATCAAATTCAAACAATTTCTGAAACAGGCTTGGCTTAAAAATTGCTTTTGTGAAATAGGCTCCAGGGCTTGTAAAGATGTCGCACAGTTTTGAAATCCTTGGAAACATTGAAATTGTAGGGCTGCACAATTAATAATTTAGTATTAGTTCAGACTTGTGTACAGTCTCGTGATGATTCTGCCACATTGGTTTGATGCAATGGGTCTTCATACTAAAGTCTCCTAATTTATTCGAAAGTTGCATCACCAAATGATGAGACTGAATTGCAAGAGGGATTAAATGTGCAAAGACATCTTGTTAGAGAGAAAGAAACGAGTAAAAAGAAAAAAAGAAACAACTATTCAGAATCAAGGAAACACCTTCCAGTGGTGGTGACAAAGAAGAAATACTTAGACAGCTCTAGATTTCTCAAAAATTGCAAGTGCGGGGGAATTTTTATTGAAGAATCATCTGAAAACTGCTATCACATCTGAGTAATGATTGCAGTTCTCATTTGATCCAGAATTTGCACAAGCCAAGCAAAGTGGGTCTAGAACTTTGCTTCAATGATTTTCCCATAATTGCACCAAAAAGTATTGAAACCCATTAAAAAGTTATTCCATTCATTATACATATGACTCCATGTTCTCCTGTGGATTCTGCATTACATTGCTTCAAGCACAATATCGATCAATCAATAATTGATAGAGCACAAAGTGGGAAATACTTTGAGAGAAGACTGTGAAGCCACTCAATGGGTGGCAAACCTGCAGCTGCTTACTGTGCTAATGTGCATTTCAATTATTGTACAAATAAAGGCGATCCTGTGCGTTCCTCTTTACTTCATCCCTTAACTGTGCTGCTTGTCTCAAATGTGCCTCTCCTTAAACTTAACTGATGAAAAAGAAAAGGCTAAAGGCAGCTGGGCTGTCACTGTGGACCCTCCAAAACAGAGAAACAATTGTAAGAAACAGAATTAATTTGGTCTGGTTCTTGGGCTTAAACTTGCTTTGATGCAAAAAGAAGCATTTCATCACTCCCTCCCTTTTCCCTCTACTTCTCAGCTGCTCAAGCATGTTTCCTCAGTGCAAGTATGTTCCCTCTGAGAGTCTTGTCTTCTATCTGTATCCATGCCAGCCACAAACCCAGCTGTCTGTCTGTATTAGTAGTTTGACAGCTGAATAGTAACTGAGTCAGTTAGTGTTGTGATCCAGTTTTTCTGCGCCTCTTTGGCAAGTCTCCACACCGTCCTCCTTCACATCTCCGCTGAGGCCCTGTCCCCCGTCTCTGTATTTTTGAAAGTGTCTTTGTCGTCTCACACTGACAGCTGAAATCTTTTGAGGTTACCGTCCTCTGGTGGTTCTTGGGCTCTGTTCATTGCTGTCTTCTGGTTCATTTTTGCCTGTTTAGTTCAGCCCTGGTCTGAGCTGCCTTCAGTTCTCTGAACTCATGAGTGGGATGTGACTGTGGTGGTGCCAGGACAGCTGAACTTTTTTGTGGCAGAACACCCATAAGTGATTGCTGAACATATTCCAAAACCATAGGAAATAATCTGCTGCTATAACAGCCTTCTCTGTAAGGTGTTGGATGGGGTTGAGTTCAGGACTCTGTGCAGGCCAGTCAGGTTCTTCACCAAACTGGAAGGCCAATTCTTCACGGACTTGTTTGTCTAAAGTATGATCACATGCTGTAGAAGATTAGCTTTTGTTTGAACTAAGGTAGCGTTGCTATATTTGTTCAAGTTCTCCAGTTATAGTCCTGAAGTTTCTTTCATCTGTGTGTACATTCACAAAATTCTTCAGGACAAGTGCAAATTATTAAGTTTCAAACATTTTCAATTTGTGTGGACATGTCTTTGCCAGCTAGATCACCCTAGGTCTGTTTGCATCCATTCACGCCTATTTTTCTCACAGTCTGTAGTTTACCAAGAAAGAACTTGAGTATTCGGGTGAAAAGTGAGAAAAAAACTACTGGTTTAATCATATTAATTCCAATGTTAGATTTGGTATGATCAAATTGATGCTTTTTTTAAAAAGAAACTACATCCTTGCTCTCCATCGGTCTTTCTTTGCTGTGAAAACATTGCTGGGAAACACTGTCCACTCTGTCCAATCTAGTCTGGTGCAGTTGTTTTTGTCTTGGGCTGTTCAGCTCCTTTCTGCGCTCTCACAGATTAGCCTTTTTATAACCAGGCAGCACCAGATAGGAACCTGACAGCTGAATTCAGTGCACATACTCTCCTAATTGGACTCAAACTGTAGACCGAGACACTGGTGCACACAAAGTACTGGAGCATCTCCCTGACAACTCTCTGCACCTCCATCCTGCTGAATGAAAGTCTGCCTAGTTAGCCTGCTCAGAGTAAAGAAGAGAAGTCCTACAGAAAACTGTTTCCAAGTGAGAACTGTGAGTTTCTGAGGCCTGCCCTCCTTTTGTTAACTCTTTGTTTTGTTGGCTCTCTTTCTGCAGTACTCAGTTCATATCTCCTTCAAATGTGTTTTATGTTGTATATTGGTGAAATTAGTTAAGATTGTTGGTGTCTCTTTCAAATGATAAAATAATTGACTGATGACTAGCCTCGTATGCAGGACAAATTTAGTGCCATCATTACTTATTTAAAAGATAATTCCAGTTATCACTAACTCCACTGAAAAAAAAATAAATAAAAATAATTTATCTTTCAGCTCCTCTCAAATACTAAAAATGAAAATTGAATGAAATGCATTTTGTTGGCATGCTGAGGCTGTTGGCCTGAATTCCAAGCTGCAGAGTTAACTGAGGCTCTAGTCTGTTGTACTTCACACAGAGATGCTAGTTTGTCTTTTACATACTCGGTACAACGGAGTAAAAACACATCAGAGGAAAAAAATGTAATAACCATGTCTGTGGAGAAGTGGTAAGGTGTTTGCACCAATAAAAACAACTCTGCAGCTCTGTAGCAGCCTGCCTGGTCTACAGGACTGTAATGGCCTTTATGCAGCCTGCCTCACCTCCTCACAGGCTGTTTGGGAATCTGGAGCAGCCTCCTGGCGCTTTACAGCTGCTCTGATGAATGAATGTACCACCCACACCGCCAAGGTGTGTGTCTGGTTTCTATGCACAGTTTTATGCAGCTCTTGAGTGTCTTTATTCCTGTGTGTGTATGTGTGAGAAGGAGTGCATGCATGCAGTTCCAGGGTGTGACTCTGAAGCTTGTGGAGCTTTTTTTTGTGTGTGTGCGTCTGCGAGGCTCCGTGAATGGTGGGGTTGTCTTGTGAGTGTCTTTATGTGCGTGTGTGGTTCTACAACTGTGTTTACGCGCTTGTCTGTGTTTCTGGTGCCATTTGAAACTGAGAATGGTGTGGAGGGGTTAAAGAGGGTTGCCTGTCACTCGCTGAATGCTCCTCCCCCCACTCTAGTTGGGCTGTAGCCAAAGGCTCTTCACTAAACCTCCAGCTAACACATTTATCCCATTTTACAGCAGTTGCAGCTGAAATGAATAGGAACTGTAGAGCATTTTGTAGTTGCAGCTTGGAGCGGCTCTAATCTTGTTAGTGAAAGAAGGTAATAAGCAATGCTCTTCACTTCAGGGCTGAACCTGAAACTCCCACTGAGGGGTACATCTAACGTCCTTTAGACACAACTGGGGAGTGTTTTTCCTTCAGGCTGAACAATCTCAGGCTGAAATAAAGGATGCTGACTCTGTTGGGACTCCACTCTGCCCACCACTGTGTTCCCTATCCGTCATTACCCCAACCAGTCCATAAAACAGTCAGTTTTAGATTAAAGGTTTAACAGTCTGGATAAGATATTGACAGACCCAATCCTATCTCAGTTCTAATCAAATATGCTGATCAAATACAAATCCTGTCCAATCCCTTCATGGATTTATGTAGAATGACCTTTCAGCAGTCTTGAGGGTACTTTTGGTAAGTTTTTAGTGTAAATGGCTTTGTTTAGTGTTTCTCACCCAAAACCTTGGGCCACACTGGGCTGAAAGCTCGGCCATTATAACCTCTTCTTGGGCACATCTCGCCCTGATCTCTAACTCCAAGAATTCTGCACCCTTTGACTGTCTTTGTTGTCTCTTTGTTGGATTGTACAAAATGTGCTATAGCAGTGCATTGCTAAAAAAGTGGATTCCTTAATGTTGTTTTTGTTTGATAAACGACTTGAATGATGAGCGAAGTTGTTAATATAGATAAAGAGAAATAGATAAAGCCTTAGTCTGAGTTTGACTGTGCTTAATGCTGTTTTGTTTTGGCACTACGATATGCATCACTTTCAGACCTAGCAGCCCTGTTTTTACAGTAAACACACCACTGCCTCTGCTAATCAAGGCTGTATTGACGAGCCTGTAAGGATTTTATCGTAGCTGCAGAGGTCTGTTCTCCCGTTGTAGAGATGCTGAAAGGAATGTCCTGAATCGATGCGGTTTACTCTTATAGTGTAGCTTTAAACCTGTTTAATTGCTCCTGAATGTCGTCCCTCACTTTTCCTCTTTTGTGTGCATCTGGCTTGAATGTTAACTGTTGTATCAAAGTGGGAAAAGCATAAGAATTGTCTTTAAGATGTATCGCTGTTACTGTTTCTACATCGTAGAAGGTGTCTGAACTGTCTTGTGTCTTTCCCTCGTGATGGCTTGGCTTCTTTCTCGCTGAAGAAAAGTAGATCCCACTTTCATCTATCAAGTGTTTATTTACTAGTTTAGTCTCTTGAGATCCGGTCTATTTTCAAAGAAAGCCTATTTGCATGTGTGCGGTTAGAAAATAGGACATCTTCTGTAGCCTGATGTGGTGTTTTGGGTTTTTGTTGTCAAAAGCATGACTCTTGGCTCTCTCTGTGACAGACCCTTCTACCAAAGGTTCCTCAAAGGATGATGGGAAAGCTCTAATACAGCCACCACCAGGTAAAGCTATCAGCTGTTGCCTGCTCTGCTGCCTCTCTGGAGTCTCATAGCCTCATAGCTCGCATTAAAGCATGTTGGGCTTTATTCAAAAATTAAATAACAGTGATTGTTCTCCTCCCTTACCGTGGATTCAGGAGGTGTTTTTCCATTTTAATTGTTAAACAGGGGAACATCTGTCTCTTAATTGTTCTTGGCTGAAGCCACAGTTGCAGTTCATTTGACTGTTTCTTTTGAAACAGCATTTTTGTTAATCTACAACTAAAATTAAAAGGTAAGATCACTTCTTGTGTCCACGGTGCCATATAAACATTTTTGCCATCCTGGGTTCTCTTGTCTTTTCCTGTCTGCTGTATCTGTGTGGAGGCTTCTGTCTGTGCTTCGGGGTTTATTGTTGTTATGATGCACTAGTTTCCAGGCCTTGTTCATTTCAGATATCTGATTTACGTTAACCTTTTTAAACTTGATTTGGACCACATGGTCTGGGAGACATTTCAGGGGAAATTCCATCCTAGCTGCTAATTTTATGAACCCTTTGAACCTAGCATTTATAGTTTGTTTAAAAATGGCACTCCTACACATCAGGCACATACACACAATGTTTTTCTGTACACCCATGGATAGAGTGCACACAGGAAAAGATGGCAGCTAATGCAGCATGAGATTTTATGGTGCAGATTCATCAAAATGTGAAGAGATAAAAGCAAAAAAACCAGAGTCAAGTTGTAGTCCACATAACTCTGTTGCTATGCCAAAAAATCAATTCCTTGTTTGCTCATTCACTACTACCAGTATGATATACAATCAATAGTTTACTCTCTAGTGAGCAATACACTAATAAATCAGTGTCATTTAGCATAATAATCAACAGGTTTATTATAGCCGGGCTGTCTAATTAGAAGAGGACCTTAGCATCCACTTCACTCTGTTAATTAATACTTTTATAAGAGGGTGTGCTGCGATGATCAGAAAGTACTGCACACACCATACAGTCATTCGCCTTCATCTTGTCTTTCTACTCATGATTCAGTGTTTTCCTCTGCACCGCTTCTAACACTTTTTCAACCTGTGGCTGTTAAAAAGAATCTTGATTTACTGGAGACCTGTTTTGATTTTCAATAGCTGGTTATGTTGTTTAGACTTTAATGATGTTTGCTCAGGCTGAATTATTTTTTCTATATTTTTTTTGTTTGGCCTTTCTTGCTCCCTACATGTTTCTCATTGGATTTGATCAGAATTCATTGTAAGTCTATTAAAAATTCTCTGTCTATAGTTGTGAATCCATTTCAGGTCGCTGTTTTTCTTTTTCACATTTATTCCTCCACTGATGTTCGACCAGAATCTTTGGCACCAGTTTTGTCATGAGGATTGATTTTGTTCCTGGTATTTAAGTACTATATGTACTATTGTATGTGCTTTGTGTCTGTCTGGGGTCAAACGTCTGGCTTGACTTGGCTGGGTGCCTGGCTGTGGCCACGTTGTTCAGTCCTGTGATATTTCAGACTCACAAGGTTGCAAATGTGATTGATAAACTTGTGTTGGAAAGAAGTGTTTGCTCACTAACTTTGTCCTAATCCTGGTGAATGACTTTCACATTGAAACAGGGACTCTAATCAGCAGCACAAGGAGCACAAAGGTTGCTGATGAGTTCCTGCTTGTTTCTCATTACAGCATTTATTCTCATGACTTTTCAGTTAGTCTCACCCTTGATTTGTGTTTTATAGCAAGCTTTGGTATTTTTAGACCTGGGCCCTATTCTTACATATTTTGGGTTCAAAATGAGAGTAGCTACAAAAACCTTTGGAACTGGTCCAGTAGATTGCATCAGCTGGTAGTAGCAAAATGGACAGCAATGTCTGTAGACTTCTCTTTTGGGGGAACTGACCCCAAAGGAAGTACATCCACTGAAAGTGACCTGGAAGATCCTTTTGTTTAATGGGAAACAGTAGTTCTCTTCAAAGCCACCAGACTCCATTGACAAAAAAAAAAAATCAGGGATTGATCCACTGCTGATCCAATTGCTTAATTTGTTTGTGGTATTTTGTGGCTTTGTGTTTTTAAGGGTTAGTTTGGATCTAGCACAATATTTGTGTAACACCCAACAACCCAGACTAAACCATCACATTCTGCTGCTTTTGTTCCTGTAGAAATATCTGGTGGATATAACCACAGTTCAGAATTAAACTAACGCTGCATAAGCATGTTTGTCTGCATGCGCAGCCCAGGAGCAGCACCTAGTGGCAGAAATAAGGAAGTGTCCTAGAACAACTGCTCCGAATCAGTGCGATTGTTCTATTACTGCACACACTCAAACCCTTCAGACATCTTCAGGAAAACATTGTGACAAGGCACGTAGTTGTCAGCACTGGACTCATATTCTTTCGCGTTATTTTCAGACTCAAAATACAACCCTGATAAGTGTCTGTCACATTTTAGCATATCTTGATATAGTATGTTGCAAAGTATCCAGTGTACAGCTGTTTTTAGGAAATTACAGAGCGTTTTCAGAAAGGGAAACTTCTTTTCTTTTAAAAGAAACCAAGTTTTCCTTTTGTTAAAAGATTCATGTAGGTCAGTAGGTTGTCAAGTGGACTCGGCAGAGTGCCACACAGAGTAAAGAATTCACAAAGTGTTTAGAGACTGACCAACATATTTTGGTCTTTTCATGGAATTTGTCGATAGGGAAAATGTAGTGGAACTGTTTTTTTAAAAATCTGTTAAACCCAAATGATTAAGTATTCACAGTGTACTTGGCTTTTAACAACGTTTTATTGTTGACTTGTTCAGGTTTAGCTTGTGAGCTGCTCTGTGTGTTGTTCACAGAGCAGACGGACCAGCATGAAGAGCATGAGTTACCGAACCCTGTTTTTTGTCTCTTTGTCTGGAAGTCTCCGTCGCTGCTTTCAGCCGAGCTGTTTGCCAGTCATGTCACTCACTTGCCGCTGACACCAGAGCACTCAGGCCTGCTGCACCGACACCCTGAGACTGGATAGTGTTGACTGAGGGAACACAGTGAAATGATTCTTTACAAAGTGCTGTGATAATGAAATAAAAAACGATTCTGCACATTTCTCATCTATGAAGTTTCAACAACTATTCTTGGGGAATCCAAAAAGAGGACGTTTAAACTTCAGTGATCATTGCAGCACTGTTTCACTAGTACCCCTCAGCAGAGATGTCTCAATTTAGATCAGCACAATGGAAAAAGAATTACTTTCATTTATCCCCTTGAGGAAATTCAATAGTAGTAATGCTGAAGCGCTCATGCACACCCTCCCACTCCACTCCATTCCCAGGCCTCCATGTCACACAGTCACTTAAGAGGCCTGTATCAGTAGAACATGTCGGACTATCGTCTGACCAAACCAGGAGATGTCTTTTTAAGACACCAGTACTGTTTGCAGGGTGTGTTGGCTTTAAAGTGGTGACCTGTGGTTTGGTTTGTTTTTTCAGAAGCCAACGTGAGCACGTCGATCCAGGTGGACTCCACAGCCAGAGGGTCTGCTGCTGCCTGGGCCATACTGCCTGTCTGTGAGTGGAAATCTGTCACTTACAGTGTACACACAGATAGTCGAATGGATGTCTAATGGCTTGATTAAATCAGTTAATAAACTTACAGTAATAACTTAAAATCTAATTATGGTAATTGCTAAAAAATTGCACTCAATATACTTCACTTTAAACCAACGGCTGGATGGGAGCGCTCCCTCAAATCTTCCTTTTCACAGGAAAGGCAAAATACAACTACCACGTACATGTTGTAGTTAAATACTAGCATGCAAGCTTCAAGTACAGCCGTGGTAGATCCTCTTTTTAGCTGCACATATTTCTTTTTTGTGCTAAAATGGCAGCTCACAGTCCAGCTGTGTGAGCAAATGTGACAAAATAAGCATGAATGAAGCAGCAGAATCCAAAGTGAATAAACTGGTGGTTAAAGTTTACTAATTACTAAATTGAGGTTAAAAAAAGTGAAAAGTTTTTTTTTTTTTGTCATTTGAGAGCATGAATGATGAATTTTTGGCAACAATTTATCAAAGATTTAGCTCCCAGATATTTACTAGGATACAAACAAACACATACATGTGTCTTAATAGACGTGGGACCTACACTGACCCATCAGCCCTGGTGCTCAATCATTGATTATTGTCTGTGTCTGTGCTCAGTGCTGCTGGCAATGGCGGCAGCAGGCGGCTACCTGATGTGGAGAAACTGGCAGCTGAAGAATCAGAAGAGCATGAACTTTGACAACCCTGTCTACCTGAAGACCACAGAAGAAGACCTCAACATCGACATCACTCGGCACAGCGCCAACGTGGGACACACCTACCCTGCGGTGAGTACAAAACCAAATAACCTCAGAGCATCATGGGTAAGACTGGTAGCCAAACAACATCAGAGGCTGGATAAACTCCTCCTGAAACACACTCTCCCAACCAGTTACCAGCAGAGAATGCTAAGTGGAATCTGCCGCTGCAGAGTTTCTGAGCAGCTGTGCAGTTGGAATCATTTCATCCTGACACAGAGGATGGAGAGGCTGCCTGTCGGTGACCTCGGCTCTCTCTCTGACCTGGTGGCTCAGTGCATTATTGGCTGTCCACAGAGCAGATCTCTACACAGATTAAACAGATTAACCAAAACCCAGCCAGAGTCACGAGATGGACACCCTGACCGTAACAGCTACGGTAGACTTCTGTTAGTTCACACAGTAAGAAGAGCAAAATGGCTGGAAACTGAACTGTCTGAAATCAACAATTTATTTGCAGGTTAAAGAGACAAGATGCTTCTTGTTACACAGTGAATGGATGTATTGTTGGCTGTGTTTTCCCTGTGGCCAGAGCCACACCAGCTGTGTCTTCCTGCTTCCACCAAATAAAGAAACCATACCTTCAATTAAGCAGATTCTTTCTCTCTCCTCCCCCTCCCTCTCTCTGCCTCCAGATTTCGATAGTGAGCACAGATGACGATTTATCATGATCGTCCGGTTTTTACGGCAACCCATAGCGTTGCATGTCGCCTCTTCGTCCCCATGCCGACGGTTGTCCGTAGCAGCAGCAGCAGCAGCAGCAGCAGCCCTTACAGTACGACCACATGCCTTCTGAAGTGCATTATGTCATTACGTGTGGAGAGGATGACCGGAAGAATTATTTATGTGAATACTACAATGAATTATGTGTCAAAACCGTTTTCATCCGAGTGTTCAGGCTTTTGTTTTTTCCTTTTGGTACTTACTGTTTTTTATTGCCCCCCCACCACCATCCTACCATCTTAAAGGAGTCCGCCATCTTTTCACAACGAATGAGAGGAATGCGGTGAATGTCACACCTTCCAGGACTTTGTGTGTTCCAGCTAAACCTGAAAACTGACGAGTGCAGTTTTTCTCTCGCCAAACAGATCGACTCTGCTGGACAGGATTTTACAACTGGATCTGAGCTGTCAGTGCGACACATTACAGATGGTGAGAGGCTCCCCATCTGACCATATTCAGGGTGCAGAGGGGTCATGGGTCATTTAGGAGTGAGCCATTCTTGGGGGAACTTAGTCCAAACTTTATTTCTTACCTACTTTGATCCAACAGGCTCAGATGTGTGAATATTTATGAACCATCATGTTTTGGGCAGTAATATCTAAGATGTAAGTTATATTTGTTTTTGTGTCCTTTCCAACTGTATCTCCTGGAGCGCATTGTTTCAAGCTGTTTTCTCAGTCATTATTATTATTATTATTATTATTATTATGATTCTGATTATTATAGATGCTGTGTAAGGATCACCAAGGATACAGCATTTGTAAACACTGTAAATATTTACCCATTGTCCTTCAAAGACATGACGGTCAATCAGGACTCTCTTCAATGCACTTTGATCAAATGTTCCTTGTGTAAATAAGATTGTATACATTTGACATGAAATCAGTTTTTTGCTATGGTTGGGCATCATACCAGGGTTCAGATGTATTTAACAAGAAAGAAAACGCTGAAAAAATAGAAAAAATACAACTGAATTTGGTAAAAACTATTTTGTATGTTTCTGTGCTGTTGCTGTGAACTTTTTCTAGCCTTGTACAGGAGGGAGAACACTATTAAAACTTAAACTCTGTATCTGTGAGGAAACCGATTTGCAAATCACTTAAATTAAAACCTAATCCACAACGTTGTTCAAAATATGGCCTCCTGTGCTTCTTATCGTGTGGGTGTGTGTGGGTATGACTCACTTCAGACTTCAGACCAGGTGACTTGAGATTAAAGCCATGTCCCCAGTTAGGAAGATGCAGATTTTTACATCAGTTTCTAGGTCTAGGCAAGTAGTGGCAATGGTTAATGTTTAGGTTAATCTCCAGGAGTAAACATAATTCTATGTAAGTGTGTGTGGACCCGCTACAAGGTGAACATGAAGGGGTGTCTACATACTAGTGGAGGTTTAGTCTGGAGCTGGTTTGTTCCAATGAAGGGAAATGTTGATGCCACAGGATACAGTAACAGTTACATGATTGTGATTCTAACTGTGACCGCAGTACTCCGATGCTTTACTCAGTAGTACCAATGCAGCAATTTAAAGATACTATATAACAAGGAAAAGCCCTATACAAAAGTATCAGCAAAATGTATTTGAAATATTGAAAGTGAAAATGGTTTTTTTTGTTTTGTTTTTTTCCTGCAAGAAAGAGCCATTGACTGATTGATTGATCAGTGTGTAAGCAGTGTTTCATTGTTGTAGCTGATCGACATGTAGTTAGATTGATCTGCTTTAAATGTATAGTAAAGTAGTTCAGGGGTCGGGTGGCTTTGTAGAGTCACCGTATGAATCATGATCTAAATGTCATGGCTCGGTGTTTGTGTGAGATCCACAGTTCGGAACATCAGCGGTTCCATTCTCAGCTCTTCCAGTCTACATAGCAAAGTATCCCTGAGCAAGATACTTAGCCCAAGTACAGGTACAGCCCAGTGTGAGTCCCGACTTCATTACGCAAGTCTCTTAAGTGAAAAATGTGTTGTATAAAACCACCATTTATTTTGTGTTTAAAGTTAAACTTATTCTGAAAAGTAACTATAGCTGTCGGGTAAATATCACAGAGTGAAAGAAAGTCCAGAGGAATCACTGCTCCTGACCCGTCATGTGAAGGAAGGGGGTTGAGGTGGTGGGAGAGCCGCCAAGTCGGCCTCCATCCGTTCATTATCCCTGTTTAACTGCAGCGAGGATTAATCTCCACCTATCTGACTGCTGGGCATCAAACACGTGGGTGAAGGCTGAGATGTCGGATGTGAAGGTCTAAATGACAGAGAGGAAGGACTCAGGCAGTCTACCTGCATATTCAAACATTAAATACTTTATGGGTCATACAACAGCAATAACAAAAGCTTCAACATCTTTTTGACGTGGACAACTAGAAAACTGACTTAAATGAACCCTCTTCCCAAACCCCAACAGTCTTTTAATGATAATTATTCTATATGTTATATACACTCCCATTACAGCAGGTGCCTCACTGGCTTCCCAGTAGTGTTTTACAGAAACGGTAAGCTTAAGAGCCTAATAACACTTATTCCCGTCAACCTTACATGGAGTCATTTATCCGAACCTTAAAGTTTTGAATATGTACACTGTGTAACCTTTGTAGCCGTGCTTGTGAGCGGTCTCTACTGATGTTTGTGTTACTGACTTTTATTTTTTTAATGACATTCCCATCAGCATTCAGCTCACAGCACCGCCTCACACAGGCGCCAACATGGCGTATTGTTCCTTTATTTGGTCACCTGCATGCAATGTCACGTATGTAAAATATTAGTAGACATAATTATGATAGGTTCATCTGACACTGACTTCCTCTTTCCCATCCAGCCCCTGATAACCAGATTTGTGAAGTTATGAGATGCTGAGTGTGTCAGAGAGAGAGAGAGAGAGAGAGTGAGAGAGAGATAAAAGAGGATAATGGTATTTAAACTTAAAGCACCCAGATCATCTCAGTCAGCCGCATTACACTACGAGGGTCACTTCCTACCTCACTACTCTGTGTGTGTGTGTGTGTGTGTCCTACCTCCTGACTGTGTGTGGTTGTTGGCTATGTGTGTGTTGACATGATTTCTTTCTGAACATGTGTGAAGCCTTTCCTACCCTTGCTGTATGTTTGTTCATTTGTACTGCTGTCTTGTGTGAGTGATGAGCGAAGATGCCACCTCTATGTGTGTGTGTGTGTGTGTGTGTGTTTGAGAGGCTGATGGGGTTGCCAGGATGTTTCTCCATGCGGGTTAATTGGTTTTAGGTCCAAACACACACGTTCAGCAGCGAGCGGCCATGCTGTCCCACCTCAGAGCCCGTAGCAGGAGCTTGTTCTCCAGCTACAGGCCCAGCAGCCAGACTCAAGCCATCAAAGAACCGACTGACTGTGTGGACTTCAGCAGCACCACTCTTAAGCCATGGAGCTCCATGCAGGTCAGACACTTATTCATTTAATCATTTCATTCATTACACGTACCCATGCTCTGTGTTTTTCCATTTGTTCTAGTTCATCTACTCTTCAGTTTTACAAGATTGTGTTTTCAAACCACATGTTCCCTCAGTAGACTTCGATGTAGGTTACTTGAAAAAATCTTAGGTCCTCAGATAAAAAAAAACAAAGATTCAAAGCATAAGACGATGTTATCTCTAATGTGGCAATGTTTGTTTGGTTTTTCTCACAGGGCTGCTACTTTACAATTATTTTCATTATTCATTAATGTCCCAGAACCCAAGTTAACATCCTTAAATGGCTGGTTTTTGCAGAAATATATTCACTTATAGAAAAGAGAGAAATCAGCTGCTTCAGAAATTATTTACAGCAGTAATAAAACAATTACCAAAAATTCATTCTCTGTTAAAAGAATGAATCAGTTAACTGACTAATTGATTTCACACTGTGACAAAGTGTTCTCTCTAATGCTTTAATCATTCTATTTCTCATAATTCTTGCATTTGATACCTCGTATGTGCTGATATGTTCAAAACTTTTTTTCTAGTTTTCCTCGGTTGTATTCTGCTCAGTTTGATTCTGTATGTTGTCTCATTTGTGTTGTATACAAGCATAAAATGCTGCATTCGTCAGCACAGTTTTTGTGTTATTTATGAAGGATCTGGGCAGAGACATCTATGATATTTATGCTGAGTATGAAGATGAAAATGAAGAGGAGGAGGAGGATAGTTTGCTGGTGTCTCCCTCCCGTCTGCTGCTCTCTCCAACCAAACACTTTGCTCTCAACATCAACGTTGGAGGAACGGTATGTTTTGTAGCAGATTTGTGGTTTTTCTCTGTTTCATATCATCGTGAATTGAACATTTCTTGTGGATTGGACAGACATTACTTGACTAGTAGGCTTGAAATTATCTGTTAGTTGCAGTCTTAGTCACAAGGATGTCAAACAGCTTCAACAAGTTTGAAAGGAATTTGACATGGACATCTGTAATCTGCACACTGTTTCAGTTATTAAATGTGTTTTTTTCACCCTCGATTAGCTTTCGAAATGCTTCCTAATGTCTTCTCCAGGTGTACTACTTGCCCTACAGGCTAGCTGTCAGGTATCCAAAGACGAGGATCGGCAGGTTGGCCACATACACAGACCACAACAGGAAGTTGGACCTGTGCGACGATTACATCGTCCAGAGCAACGAGTTCTTCTTCGACCGGGACCCTAAAATCTTCCATAACATCTTCAATTTCTACAGGTGAAATAAGAGGCAACACACTGGTACTTTCACACACACACACACACACACACAGTGAGATTCCCTCTTCATATTATGGGCCCCAGTCTCCTGTCTCTGTCCTCCCCATCAGAACTGGAGTGCTGTGCATTAAAGATGAGCTGTGTCCCCGCAACTTTCTGGAGGAGATAAACTACTGGGGCGTCAGAATCAAAAACAGTCAACGCTGCTGCCGCATTTCCTTCGAGGAGAGGCAGGACGAGCTGAACGAGGAGCTGAAAATACAGAGACAGCTGATAGCAGAGGTAGGGGGGGGTGTTTTATATTTTTGTATGGGATGTAGAGAAGCTCGTACTTGTAGCTGTGGAGTCTTGCAGAAGAAAGCCTGGTTCCAAAAGGTGTTCTGGTGAATGTTTCAATCAGAATGAGACAATCAGAGCCGAACTATTACATACACGACATTATTCATTAAGCTGTGTCAGAGACTGGCAGATAGTGACATCTTAAACATGGTTACATTCAACTGTTCGACTGTTTTCCCTGCTCTATAATCACATGATCATAATACGCCAGCAAAGCCATAGAATGGGGGGGGGGCCACAGTCTGCAGGTTTTCATCACCTCGGCAGATAAGCCACGCTCCTGTCCCAATGTATTTATCATTGGTCATTTTATCTTAACAAAAACTGTAATTCAAAAGTGAATTGCTGAACCATGGGGGACTAACAGTAGCTGCTAAGTTAGTTAACTGACACTAGCTAGTCTAACAATGAGGGGGGGGCTGCTGTTTATGGTCTTTGGTCCTCCTGCATTAGAGCATATTTAAAAGATGAATAATGAACAGTACTGGATTATAGTATTACTTTCCCACTTCAGACTCCATGTGTTTAAAAGTTGTGGTGATAAAGTCATGACCTACCAGCTTCATTGGTAGAACACTTGATGTTTGTTTTTTTTTATTTCTACCTGTGAGGCTTCACCAGTAATCTTCTAGCTGACTCTGGGTCTGTCTGACCTACATTATAAATCACTGTCGCTGTCTTGACAGATGGAGAGTGGAGAATAAGCTTTTTCTTGGCACAGATTTAGACACATGTTTCCATCCTGCCATACAGTTTGTTTGAGACGTTTTTATCACCTATATACATGCATAGCCTCTGTTTCTGTCTGTGTTTTAGAAACACAGTTTCCACAGTTGGTCTCGCTTATTTATTTATTTATTTATTTATTCATCTAAAAATGTTTCTCCTGTTTCCGCTCTGTGACTGGGATATATTTCTGCCCCCTGTCCTCCAGGTGGAGATGGAGGAGAACGAGGGGCTGTTTGAAGGCATGGCCTTCGGGCCGACCCGAAGGAAAATCTGGAACCTGATGGAGAAGCCCTTCTCCTCGATCACCGCCAAACTGATCGGCATCACCTCCTCCATGTTCGTACTGGTCTCGCTGGTCGCCATGACGCTCAACACCGTGGAGGAGATGCAGTACAAGGTGTGTGTGTTTTACTTTGTTAGTGAAAACATAAAGACCACTAAAATATTACATCTCAGTCCCCAGCACCCAGAAACTGTTTGTGGTTGAAACATTGTCATGCTTGCATGTGTATGAACATGTATATGCTTAAGTTTTTAATGTGAACACATGCACTTGAACACACCAGTACGGAAATTTCTCTGCAACAATATCTTCATACATACAGACGCTCGACACCTTTTGCTTTAAGCGTGTCAAGCGTCTGTATGTATGAAGCCTGTTTTCTTCACAAAAACACTGAATGGTCCTTTAATGTTGGTCATTTTTATTGCAAGCATATTGAGTTGGTGTGTTTGAACACAAATCTCTCCAAACAGTCCCTCTTACCATCTGAGCAGATCATCAAAAACAGGATATTTTCCATCTATTGTTTCACCTCCAGACGGCGTCGGGCCAGCTCAGCGGCAGATTTTATGGCGAGTATGCGGAGACGTTCTGCATCACCTTCTTCACCCTGGAGTACCTGCTGCGCCTGGCGTCCACCCCCGACCTCAAGTGTTTTGGACGCAGCATGCTGAACACCGTCGACCTGATTGCCATACTGCCGCACTACCTGCAGATGGTCCTGGAGTGCTTCGAGGACGAGGACATGCACCTGCACTCCGGAGACATTGAGGCCGTGGCACGTGTCGGAAAGGTGAAAGGGGGCTGATGGGAGCGAATACGATCAGATGAATAGGTTGGTCTGACCCTTATTTATTGGTTCTTCTGTGCTTTTTCTCTTCTGTAGGTGGGTCAGGTTCTGAGGATCATGCGCCTGATGCGGATCTTCAGGATTTTGAAGCTGGCCCGTCACTCCACAGGCCTCAGAGCCTTCGGCTTCACACTGAGACAGTGCTACCAGCAGGTCTGACTCATGTTAAATAACCCAATTATAAGTATCAGAGGAATGACTTTGACTTGTGTCCTCATACTTGGGTTCATCCAGTAGGAGCGATAAATGAAGTGTTTTGACGTGGCCCACGTGGACAGAGACATGCTGGACTGATGAATCTAAGACGTCTACATTTCTCAGCACAGACAAAGAAAACGAAGGAGGTGATCTAAAATAAGATGTGTCTGTGTGTGCAGGTGGGGTGTTTACTGCTCTTCTTCGGCATGGGCATCTTCATGTTTTCGGCCATGGTGTACACTGTGGAGCACGACGTTTACAACACCAACTTCACCTCCATGCCGCACGCATGGTGGTGGGCCGCTGTGAGTCAACAAACACCAACACTCAATAACCAAACTGTCAATCAGCCTGCGTTCTGCCTGTTGTTCACCTGTGCTCTGTTTCCTACATACTAAAGTCCCTCTAATGTCACTGCACATCACCCTTGTGACAAAGTGCACTACTGGGCACAAGTCTGTCATACAGCTACTAGACTGGACCGATTAGGCTCAATGAGATGCATGTTGGTGGATCAATATCTGGCCTTTATGAAACCTGTTTGTTTCCGGTAGATTAGATGAGATACGACTGATTCTAATCTGTCTACGTGAGGGCTGGGCTCTTGCAGAGTTTGAGCGACCCCAAATGAGAGTGGCATTCTGGTTTGAGTTTAAAGGAAGGTCCAACCAGCACAATGTGATTTACAGTTATAATCCTTAAGATTTCAGTTTCGGTTGGATTTGGTTCGTAGGTTACTAACAGTTACTAGTTGGGGCTCAGCTTACACTTATGGCGTTATTAGATGTTTCCTTGCTCCAACACACCAGATTCACATGAATGGGTCCTTATCAGGCTTCTGCAGAGTTCGAATCTCATCGTCAAAGATTGCAACAAATGCAGTAAGTTGAACTTGTCAAATTTCTACAGTATCAGAAACTGACTAAATACAAAGGCAGCAACACTATTTTTCAGTGATCATGCCACATTTGTCACACTGGCTGACTAGCTGGGCACAGGCCTCCTGTCCAACACTTAAAGCTGTACGGTCAGTATACCATCAGGCCTTCAAGGTGCTTGACAGGAAGACAAGCTCCCATCACCACTGTCACTGTGTGAGAGATGGAAAACTTGCCGAGCTGAGTGAATATTATTGAATTTACAGATACTCGTCTGTAAGATTCTGCTTGGCTTGGCTCCTCCCCCCACTTAGTGCTTTTATAAAGCAGAAAACAACTGATAAGAGCAATTCACATATGGACAGCCTGCAGACACTATCAGACACTGATCAGACACTGTGACACACATCGTTCATTTGAAGTGGATTAAAATCATGGTTAAAAGACAATCAAATCTGTTTTATCTTTTCTGTATCATATATTGTTGCCCCTGTAATTAGTATTTGATGTGTTCATATGAAGTGTGCTCTGCTATATGTACAGTATTGTTGTTCCTGTTCCTCCACCCATGGAGTTGAAAATCAGCCAACATGGCTAAACTGGCACATTTACAGAAATGTCTAGTAATGTGCAAATAAATAAATAGTAGTATTTTTCATTGTTGGCATGAAGCCTTAACTTTTAGTTTAATCAGATTTTCTCCTTCTTCCTGTGTCTCTTACATCCTTCAGGTGAGTATTTCCACTGTGGGCTACGGCGACATGTTCCCTGAGACCAACTTGGGACGCATCTTCACCTTCGCCTGCATCTCCTTCGGCGTCATCCTCAACGGCATGCCCATCTCCGTCCTCTACAACAAGTTTTCCGACTATTACACAAAGCTCAAGTCCCAGGAGTACGCGGCCGTCACCAAGGCCCGCGGGAAGGTGCAGTTTGCTAAAAGGGCGGCAAAGAAGCTGGCTGAGTGCTGCGAGGACGTGGTGCAGGCAAGGACGCCCCGCCTGCTGTGAGCCAGGTTGTAGAAGTCTACAGGAAGATTTGTCTGGAGTGACGGTCAGGGGTGTGATCAGGACAGCAGAGGCTGCCACTTCATGGAGTAATGGGACTGGAAATGATAGTGAGACATTCTGTACAGGCCATTCTACTTTAAGACCCTGGGACAGGACTAGACTGCAGGAGTCATGGTGGTTTGAACAAATAACCTCTTTGGACCTCAGTATAAACAGTTCAATTCACTCCAAAACCTGTTTATTCACCCTCTGAATTGGTGTTACATGTTTGGAGTAGAAAACATCAATGTATGGGCAGTTTTATCCATTTTATTTTATTGATTTGCCAAAATGCGGTATACCCATATATCCTTATACTCTTTTTAATCTACATCCATCTATGGTAAGACTGTCCGTACCAGCATCATCACTGACCTCTACTCTTCCTCCATACACACTCTGTCCAATAGCCTCTAAAGCTCACAAGTAATCCAGGATTCAGGAGCTAACAACAATGGGGCCGAAAAAAATAATAAGTTGAAGACCTGACATCTGGACGATGGATATTAGAGCTGTTTATCTGCCCCATGCATCTCTCTCTCTCTCTAATAATAAACCTATGTCTCTTTATCTTGTCATCATAAGGCTGTACAGATCTGTGGGTTTTGTGTGCACACACGTGCATAAAGTGTGTCAGAGTCATCACAGCTGAACTGATTACAGTGAATCCTCAGTGTCACTGACTGAACTGGTGGGTTTTAATGGAGCTCCCCTTACTGCCACAAGGTGATCAATGTTTTTTGGACAGGTGGCTACTTATTTAAGAATGGAATTGTTTGACACTTTGGGAAAAGTCACTTCCCTGCAGAGCGTTAGCATCATGTCTGTGAGCTAAATGTGAAGAGACAGCCAGTAGGTGCTTCACATTAAGACTGCAAACATGGCTCTGTCCAAAGATTAAGAAGATCTGTGGGCACTGTGAGGCTGCCTCTGGCCAAGACATAATCTGGCACCAAAGATCCCACATAAAACCACAAACTGTCATTTTTACCAATAGCTTTTTGCACAATTTAGAGAGCTTTAGAGGTTCCTCAAGAAGTAGAGGTAGATGGAACCTGTTATGTTTGGACAGAGCTAGGCTAGCTATTTCCCCCTCCTTTCAGTCTTTATGCTAAGCTAAGCTAACCAGCTGCTGCTGAGGCTTCATATTTAGCGCACAGACAGTGGCATCCATCTCCTTAGGTCAAGGCAGTCAGTTTAGCTCAGCAGAAAAACCGGAGGCAGCCGTGAAGCCTCAGGAAGTCAGTGGTTGGTCTAAGAAGTACTTCCCACATGTAACCCCCTCATAAAACTACCAACTACCACTGTTGCATTGGAGTCTTTTATGGATTAAACAAGGTAAAGTGTGTTAAGTAGTAAGATTTAGAGCTGTTGATATTTTGTTCCCTCTGGACAGAGCTGCACTTGCTGTTTCCTGTGATCTCATTTAACTCCCTAATAAGCGTATTTTCTATTTCTTTAACAACATTCACATAATCCTAGTTTTGTTCTAAAATGAACAGGCAACAGAACGAACCTACTACTGACTGAAGACGATATAAAAAGTCTCTACTTGTTCAGATTCTCCAGCAGGATTTCAGCTCCTTTGTTGTTGTTGCTGATGCTGCTGAGCTCTGATTGGATGGACTCCAGCACCGCCTCATCACAGCTGTTCAGGAGGCTGCACACAAAAACACAGGCAAAGATTAGCTCATGACCACACATCTGCAAGTCTACTTCTCACATCCCTTAACTGTGTGAAATGCAGTTCATATGACACGAGAAGCTTATTTTTGATATCCTAATGTATTTGTGGAAGTTTATGTTGCAGTATGAAGAGTAAACAGGCAACTACATCTGTGTCAGCTTGTCGGCAATAATTTATGCATGTTAAACATTGAGATTGAACTGAATAAAGCTTTAAAATAATTTCAGAAATAAATACAACATGAAAAAATAGCCGCACTTTTAATAATACTTTCATAGTATTCACAGTAGTACGGTGAAACTGTGCATAAACTCTACAGTTTTCCACTCCACTGCAGTGGACTTTACAAAAGAAGTTACAAAACCTCCACAAATAAAAACGCTATTAGAGGGAAAATGCTTTGTCTCATAGTGTCGTCTTATATTTATATAGTGACATGAAATTATCTTGCGGCCATATATAATTGTATCGCGGGCCGGATGTGGCCCGCGGGCCTTGAGTTTGACATGTCTGGTTTAAAGGGATAGACGTCGCTACGGTGTTTTATTTATTTATTTATTTATTTTAACCTACAGAAGGATTATAAAATTACAATTACAATCGTTTGATAATCTAAAATGTACTTTGATTTTCCGTCTTTTGGTCCCAAGATGACCTAAGTCAAAATCAAAATGATTCTCCATCGATCATGTCAAAAAAAAGGTTGAGGACTTCATTAACCAGCAGGCTTTGCAGCGATGTGACATCCCCCGTTACCTGTGGCAACGCGTCCAAACTGAAACGGACTGGGGACTGTGCAGTGCACTAACGTTTTTTTACAGGTTTAAACCGGAGCAACAGATCTAACTGCTGACATGTCGCTGGAAGACACTGAAGGTAGAGAGTATATCCATGTAAAAATACTTCTCTTGAACTTAACTCCAAGTTAACTACATTTTAAGATGAAGAAATGAAAGCAGTCAAACTGTCGATGTTGACGTCGACGTTGCTAACGTTACCAGTGAAATGTAACGGGTAAAAATGGCTAAATCCCTCCGCTCTGCTCTAAATAGTCCGTCCCAGACTGTTTTTGACTGAAGCCGCTGACATGCAGCAGGAAAGGAAGTAAGAGCAAAGACACCGTCTCTGGTAGGACCACAGACTGTCTAGTAGAGGTGGACGTAGCCAGTAGGCTCCTAGACTTACGTTTTGAAGCCTCGAGTTGAGCCTTTTCTACATCGCCCTTGGTTTAATGGCCGTCTCCATCTTGATTTTGGAGCCAGAAGAGACGCATGACGGTATTTCCCCCCTCGTCTGATTGGTTAGGCTAAGGCATGGCCCGCCTCTGATTGGTTAATCACAAGATAGTCCCACCCAAAAGCTTGGTGTGCTTTAAGGTCTATTTTAATATTTAAATATGACATATAAACCAAAATAAAATAAACATGCTGTTTTGGATAATACTTATGAGACAAATGTTTTCTAAGGTAATAAATCAAGTGAGAAGTAGGGTAATTTTCTCCTAGACTGCTACATAATCTGGCTTCTTCTTGGATCCAGTGGCGTCGCCCTTCGCTGGCCATTAGAAAGCTTCATTTTTCACACTAGAAAGCCATGGTTAAGTTTCCAAATAAGCTAAATAAAATAAAATCAGCTGCTTTTCTTTCTAACAGGATGTGACAGTGAGGAGTCAAACAAGCATCCCTCTGCAGACATGGACTACAAATATGAGGATCTTCACTCCAGACCATCCATCACACCGGACTCTGAAATCCCAGAGGACCTCCTGAGTCTCTTGTATCCTCCTTTGAAAACTAGTTGCATGAAAAATCACACCGCATTTCTTCCAACTTTGAGTCATCACACCAAGCAAATAGAGACAAATAATCTAATAAAAATCATAAAGACAATCCATACAGGTCATCATCAGTTGTTTGGCAACTTATTATTTAAGGACCTTTGGTGACATAATAAAATAATTTAAAGTAAATTACACCTTCAGTGAATCTGATCTTGATCCTTAATTTGTCCTGCATTCAGTCACTCCTTTGGCTATGACTGTGGGCGCAAAGGGAACCTGCAGCTGCTGGATGACAGAACTCTGATCTTTATAGCAGGTAACCTGCTCGTCCTGCTGGACGTTTCCACCAAGGAGCAGAGATACATCCGGTCCTGCAGTGGAGGAGGAATCGGCGCCATCATGGTAAGATGGCTGACAAACATGTCATGTAGGTAAAGACACACTCTGAGGCTCCAGTCTGTCTGTGACAGAGTGCAGGAAACACTGATGACATGGACACACACTCACAAGTTTATTGATGTGCAGCTTTGATGTTTGATGATATGTACTTATCTTTTTATATTTTAGAGTGTAATACCACCGTATCAACGTGCATGTTTTACAGGCAGAATTCCAATACGATTATGCATTATGATGAGTATGAACAAGGTTTAATCATGTTAAAGTTCTACTTACCTTCAATTGAAAGCATCAGTCAATGAACACTTTATTAACACACATTATCACTGAATACAAGTCTTAAGTTAACATAGGACACTGATAGAGTTGATACTAAATTAAAAAAGTATGTTGAAATAACGTTTTCTCCTTCATTTTATAAGCATTTAAGGGACTACTGGTATTACTTAAAATTTTGTGTGTTTGTGTTAAGGCACACCCTAGCAAGGAGTACTTTGCTGTAGCAGAAAAGGGCAACCAGCCCAACATCATAGTGTATGAATATCCCTCCTTACAACCGTGTCGCATCCTCAGAGGTAAATAGGTCCCATCGAGTTATTCATTTTTTTTCAAAATTTTATGTCTGTGTTTTATTGATGATCATGTTTTAACTGTCATGACTGTAGGCGGTACAGAGCGGGCGTATACCTGTGTGGATTTCAGCCGTGACGGGAGCCTGCTGGCCAGCGTGGGTAGCGCACCCGACTACATGCTGACAGTGTGGGATTGGATGCAGGAGAAGATCACGCTGAACTGCAAGGCCACTTCTCAGGAGGTCTACCGAGTCAGCTTCTCGCCATACAACCCGGAACTTCTCACAACGTCAGGATATGAACACATCAAGTAAAGGACACACTGAATCCTTCTAAAACCCAGTAACCCTGTTAAAGCATTGCTCTGATTGGAATTGTCAGGCCCACGTAGTTACTCCATTTTCCAGTGGATAACTAAGAAAATGCAGATGATGTTTAGTGTGGTAGCAGAAAATGTTCAACAGTCCTCAGCAAATCTATCAGAGCAGATACCACTTTCTTGAAATTTTGTGAAACCGGTGAACACATACTGACATACTTAGGCATAGAGCTTGTTAATATAAGGGCAGAGACATTTCAAACCTATAAAAGCATTCCTCTAGAAGATGTGTATTTGGACTAGTTTGGACTGGGGGAGCTTTTAAAGAAATGTGGCTCAGTCTTCTGAAAAATTTGCTGGGAGTTATATGAGAACATTTATTTTACTCTCGTATTTGTCCATTCAATATTAAGCTGGTCTCAGCAGCCAGTTAGTTAAACTTACTTGCTGGATACAGGGGGAAACAGCTCCGCTGGCCCTGTTCAAAGGTATTACGATCCACCTACCTGTCCCTGTTAAGTTCACTAATTAACACGCTTTATCTCATTTTCACCTGTACAAAAATGAAACAGGAAAAACCTGCCTATTAAAAAGTAAAGATTTTACTGGGGCTTATGTGTCAGTGATTTCCAGGAAATCAGAGAATTATTCCCTTGCACTGATACTGAATGCATTCATGCTGCCAAATATTTAAAACACTTTCTCTGCTTCTCTTTCTCAGGTTCTGGAGAATGGTCAACACATTCACAGGTCTTAAATTGCAAGGGCTTATGGGACATTTTGGGAAAACTCAAGCGACTGACATTGAGGGCTTCGTGGAACTTCCGGATGGAAAGGTCTGTGGCCTGCTGTTCTGTCAGGTTTGGCTTGTACACAAGTCAAGAAGGCCTGGAGATATTTTGAACAAGACTTCAAGTTTACAGCCATGCTGGTGGTTCCTCCAGGTTGTAGTTAGACACAGTTAGACACCTCTGCAGATGACACAGTTGTTACTTCTGCCCCTTGATGCCTCTCGTCTCCTCCTGTCAGATGGTGTCCGGCTCAGACTGGGGGAACTTGCTGCTGTGGGATGGGAATGCCATTGAGGTGGAGATTTGCTGTAAGGGGGGGCAAAACTGCCACGCCGGGATGGTCCAGCCATTTTCCCTAGAGAATGGGGAGCTGATGACGTTTGGCTCTGATGGAGCAGTCCGGGTAAGATACTTGCAATAACGCAACCTCAAAATGCTTTGCTTTTACAAGTAGTATTTTTCTACATGGTTTTTTACCATAATGAACAATGACCTGCCTGTAACTATTTGGTTATCATTTACATTTCACTGATTTTCAACTATGTCTTGTGTCTAAAATATCTTCTGAAGACAGCCGTATTCATCCCTAAAACACTGTCACATTATAGTGATATGTATTGATACAGAGCTCTGGGGCCAAAAACACATATTTATTTGTAACATTTGCTCTACTTTATAGCAGGCTGTCACTAAAGGATAAGTCTGGCATCAGTATTGAAAATGTAAATGTTTTGTAAGTTTATAGTTTCATTTCTAAAATTAATTTCCTAAAAGGGCACTTTAGTTTTTAGCTGATGTTACTCAAACTGGAGGAAATAGTGCATTTGTTGGGGACTGTTTTCATTGGTGGATTAATGCACATTTGGTGCAGCAGTACACCAGATAAAGTCCAAACACAACTCAGAGATTGATTGAGAGCACAGGTGCCAAGATTGTTGTTAAATGTTGATTAGGATTGCATTTATTTCTGCCAGTGCAGGTGCTTGTCTTTCTGGGGTCCAATACTACACAAATGATTTGACAAATTTCCAAATGTGAACATTAACATTGACAAATGAACTAACTAGAAGAATGTAAAATGCAGCCGAAGTAAAAGACAAAAAAAAAAGATGTTTCAAGTTTTACAAGGTTAGAAAAATATTATTCATAAGAATATTTTCTCAAAATAGTTGACATTTGGAGCTCTTTGTATCAGTAATGTTTTTGATGTGAGTTGGCATCAGGTTCAGGTTTCTCTGTACAGAAATTGGATAATTTTCTTTAGGTTTTCAGTCAGTTTTAAGGGAGTCAGTAAAACCTTCTGACCCCCCCTCGACCCCCTGCAGGTCTGGAACGTAGAGAGCATTGACACTGCTGACAATGACCACAACAGCAACAGACTTGAGATTGAGCCCATAAATGAGACTTTGCTCGGACACAACGTGTGCCTCTCCTCTGTGGTGAAGAGCTCCCTGCCTTACTCCTGCCTCTGGTTTGCTCAGGTCAGTGGGTAAAAGGTCAAAGGTCACCGATTAAAACCATCTCTAATACGTGATTGAGCCTCACCTCAATGAAATATCCAAACCTGATATCTCCACTATGTGGTCTTTTAGGATTCCAGTGGAGCCATCTGGAAACTGGATCTTTCATTCAGCAACACGGTGAGTTTCCCACACTAACACTTGTACATTTTACTTTATTGATATAAACTTTACTCTATTCTTGGCTGCCTATGGTGTTGCTATCAACGCTTCTACCAGTCTGTGGTTGATGTACAGAAAACTGTGCCTACCCTCACATCAGGGTAGAATCAATGCAATTAGACTGTACCGATTCTTTTACACAGGCAGGTTGAGACACTCCAACGAAAGGTTCTGTACACAATCATGTATTTTACCTTCAAACATTCACGTAAAATCAATTATTATTATTCAAAAAATATATGAATGCAAATAAAATATGCTGACAAAAATTTGAAATATGTCCTCATACTACAATCAGCACTTCATTTGGATTTCCTCTGCATTTGTTCTCTTCATTTTGTTTAATTGGAAGATTTTGTGTGCTGTGATTCTTGTAAGAATGTTGTTTACTGTAAACTACAGTGTTTTCTGCAGCAGGAACACAATAACTTTTGGGTATGTGACAAACACAAGCGATGAAAACTTCTCATTATTTCTTTTCATTGAGGCGAATATAGTGTTAATGGTGATGCGTAGATAATATTGCCTAGTCCTAGTGGAAAGCTATATTCCATGAATCTTACTCTATGATGACATGTTGTAATGAATGAATGGAAAAACATGGTGTATGGTCTGTGTCTGCAGGCTCCTGATCCAGAGTGCCTGTTTTCCTTCCACGCCGGATCAATCCAGGGCCTGGACGTGTCATGTAAATCCCACCTGATGGCCACAACCACTCTAGACTGTGAGTCACACACATTTCCACACCTGCACATGTTTGCAAAGACACTGACAAACACACACAAACACACACTATAACAGATACTCCGTGTGCGTCTGTTCCTGCTCTCCAGGCTCAGTCAAAGTTTTTGACTTCTTGGCAAGAAGAGAACTGAGCAGCATTCGCTTCAGTCAGGGTGGAACTGCTGTCATCTGGGCTCCACTTTCGGTGAGCGTCCCTGTGAAAGTATATCATTCCACAACACATCATGTGACAAAAATCTGACTTCTGGTGTTTGTCTGGTGTTGTCTCTTTAGGTGAACCAGAGTGGAGGTCTACTGGTGACAGGCTATGAGGACGGGCTAGTCCGTTTGCTGGAGTTGTACGACCCTCAGAGGCTGCACGTGGACACTGGACCCAGCCCCGAAGGAGAGGCCAAGCTGCGCCTCAAACAGGCTTTCAAACCCCATAATGCCCCCGTAACTGCAGTCGCGTATGATCGAAACGGAGAGATCCTCGCCACGGGGGTAAGAGGAAGCAGAAAACAGCAGTTTGTCAAAATGCTTGTTTACTTTAACGAAACATAATATTGCGAATCAATCATCACACACACAAGTCAGCCATCACACATCACAACAAGCAAAGTTTTAAAGTCCTGCAGAAGTTCAGAGTGAGTAAGAGCTTTCTGACCCCTCTCCACTACCTTCCTGCTCAGAGCTCAGACAGCACTGTGTTCTTCTTCACTGTCGGGGAAAAATACAACCCCATCGGCTTCATCTACGTTCCCGGGCCGGTGCAGGCACTGGAGTGGTCTCCTCACTCACATGTAAGTCTTGTCTCTGACCTGCGGGCTCTTTGTGTATCTTTGTGATGGAACGATATTGATTCATCTGCTTTCTTTCATGGATTTACCCAGCATGAAAGCAGGCTGCTCATCCTGTGTCAGAGTGGTCATGTGGTTGAGGTGGGGAGTCCTGATTCAGAGGCCTCGAGGCCCACCAAAACCTTCCTGATGCCTGACCTGCCCAGCAGATCTTTCAGGTTCAGAAGCATCAAATCTCGAATTAAGGTCAGGGCTTGGTCTCTCTTATCTTTTAATTGTATGTGTCCCGATTTATGGCTGTATTACATTATATTGTTGGTAATCTAAGTCATAATTACTCCTGATGGCCACTCCTTTCCTTCATTCCCTGTTGTCTTAAAGTTTATTTAAAGGGATTGCTGCATGACTAATGAAATAACTGTAAGCTGTATTTGAGTTTCAGACCAATTGCGTTTAAATGTGTGTATTTGTGTATTTCAGAGGGAGGAAGAAATTGCAAGACGTCAAGCTATGAAGGAGAAGAAGAGAGAGAGAGAAGAGAGGCCGAAAGAATCAAAGCAGCTGGATGCAGAGCAAGAGAAGGAGGATGAGTTGCCTGCTAACTACATCCCCGATACTCCAAGTCCTATCTATTGTGGCTTCTACTCACAGCCTGGCCAGTTCTGGCTGTCTATGGTACACAGACACACACACTCTTACACACACACAAACACAAAGGCCTGACATTAGCATGCGTCTTGGGTGGTCAGCTCTATGTGTGTGTGTTTCCACCTGGCATTAAAATGCGTCTGCACTTGTGTCTCCAGTGACCACTTGTGATCAGATCTCACTTCCATGCTCTGTAAATAAATCCAAAATGCATCCTGTGATCCTGTGATGTTAATGGCACGTCTGAGCAGGGCCAAAGAAACACGTACACACACTCACACAGGAACAGGTCACTTTTGGGGACATTACATAGACTTATCCTAACCATAACCATTACTTGCCTAACCCTAACCCTATCCTTAACCACTGACCCAAAAATGAGCTCTGTCTCAACTGGGGACACGACTTTTGTCCCCCTGATGCACAAGCTGTCCCCATTTAACTGGTATTCAGTCTGAAATGTGTCCCTAAAGGGGGACACGTATGCTATACTGTGTTTCTTGTCATTTCACAATAATATCTCAACAGGAGACAATCATAACTAGAATGTTCAAGACATTACAAAAGGATCATCCATCTAGAATCAACTGACGTAGTCAACTTACCAATCAAAATCACAGAAGAAGAAAATAAAGCATTCAGTAACTTTGTGGTCTCCCTGTTCAGGGTGTCAAAAGGCATTCTTGGAGATGTAGAACATGAGAAGGTGGAGCTATCACTACTTAACATGATAATGTTAATACTTAATGAAAGAAATAATCTAAGAAGACTATGGGTTTTCCCTTAAAGGCTGAATCCATTTCTCTTTTCGCCCCTCTGCAGGGAGGCTTTGACTCAGGTTTCCTGTATCACTGTAAGTTCTCTGAAAACCAGGACCAGGATCCAGAGCAGAGGCAGGATGAGCCATTTGACTTCCGGCCAGTCCACAACACAGAAGATGACCCTATTCGCTCTGTCAGCTTCAGGTAGCCTGAGGAAAACTAACAAATCAGTATTTTTTATATCAACAACCTCATCAAATGCCTGAATGTAACGTGAAAATGATGTTGGTAGTGCTAAACACAGTTGAGGTTTTACAGCACATTTATTGCATAGTGCAGTCCTTTATCTACCCTGTTTTAAGCTATAGCAGGCAGGTGTTTACAGGAGGAGAGGGAATATTGGACTTACATTGATCAGGTGGACACAAGCACAAGTCCAATGGGATGATAATGAAGTAATGTTGCTCTGTGTTTTCCACATGTATAAAAAGTCAACTGTGTGTTTAAATGTCAGCCATCCTAGTTTTATAAGTCCTGTTGTCTGTCAGCCTGTTTTCCTGCCTCCTAGTGGCCAAAAATCCAATGCAGCTTTAAGTCTATCAAAAGTCAACACAGAAAGACTGTTTAATGAAATTGGGTCAGAAGTCAAGGAACATTTTTTGGGAGGTAAACTGATGAGCCTCCCTCACATGGAACAAAAATACTATTACCTGTTTAACGTTTCCTTCCGGGTGTTTTGTAGCTCCAACAGGCAGCTGATGTTCTGCGGCATGCAGTCAGGCTCCATCAGGGTTTACCCTCTGCAGCCCGGTGACCAGCACCTCACCTCCATGCAGGCCTTCTGGGCTCTCAGCGTTCACGACAACCAATATGGACACGTACGGCACATCCGCTGTGGCTACGATGATCACTTTGTGCTGACGGCAGGAGAGGACGGGAACATCTTCTCCTTCAGCCTGCTTAAACCAGAGGAGTTACAGAAAAGCCCACAGAGAAGGGCCAAGGTTCCTTTACCCAGGGTCAGTCCATATTTTATTAACATTTTATTTCTTTTCTTTCCTGTAGACTTCGTCTTTGATGGGCCACTTTGGTCCAGACTGATGGAGCTTAACAACTATTGGATGGATTGTCATGAAATTTGGTACAAATATTCACGGTTCATCCAATACTTTGTCTTAGCTTTCCACACCACGAAAGATAACACAAACCACAACGATAACGATATGAGCATCCACACTGATGAACGATAATGTTCTGTAAACAATGGCACCAAGTACTCCAGGGGCCAAATGCATAAAGCTCTGTGTAGATTCATTACTAAAACTGTGTGTAAGCCTATGCACAAAGACAGAAATGTGCCTATTAGTTTCATCAGATTTACAAAGCTGCACATTTGCATGGTTCAGGATTTCGGGGTATGGTAAAGTGCAGTTTGGCCAAATAGATGGTAGTAGATGAGCATGAATGAAAAAATAATATCATCTTGTTCATATATTATTCTGACAGGTGGGTCTTGAGAATGAGGAATCAGCCCAGGACATTGAAAACCCAGCAGCCTGCAGGTGAGTGTGAATATATTTAGAGATAAGTTGGTCCACTTGCTCTCTGTCTCTATTTTTGTCTTCTGTGTATCTTTAATGTTTCTTTCTTTCTGCATTTCCAATTATGGAAGTTATTTGCAGTAGAGAACTGTCTGTATTTTATTCTTTAGCATTCATTGGAATTTCTTATATTTAACTTAATCTATATTTTGGCATCACTGTAACTCATCAAAAATCATTCAAGTTTTGTCTAATGTTCTAATCCTCGGCCCCACCCCGGCTCCCTTCAGCCTAGAGACGAATAAGCAAAACCGTCTGCGTCAGGAGGCTGAGCAGAGGAAGGCAGCAAAAAGGAAGAAGCTGGCTGAGCTCAGGAAGAAGTATGAAGAAGTGTTGAGAGTCAACCAGGGCCTGCCTGAGCAATTTCGCCTGAAACCACAGGTACACACAACCACACACACACACACACACACACACACACACACACGTACACATACATACCTGGGTTATCCATTTCCGTCTTATTTGACAGTTTATGTCACTCTCACTAAAATGGCCTCACTTTTGTCTGGTGTGTGTGTCTGTATGTGTAGGAGCTGGAGCTGACCCCGTTTTTTAGAGAGCAGGCAGAGAGGATGAGGGCCCAGCAAGAGAGACAGATCAGAAAGCAGCTGGCCTGGGAAGAGGAGCGCAGCAAGATAGCACTCAGCAAAATGCAGGACCTGTACTGACTAAACACACACACACACACACACACACACACAAACATAATTCATAGTAAATGAACATTAGAAAAAACCCACTTGCAGTGTAAGTGGCCTAAATGTTGTCTATGGTAAGGTAAATACATTTTCTAGTTCATCACACGTTTCAGCTAAGTTAAGAGTAGAACACAAAGGTTTTTGATGTTGCAAGATAAAGGAACAGACGAGCGTACAGGTTTAACATTTCCAGATGTTCTGGAAGTTATTATTGATAACAAAAGACTTGATTTGCTTTCAGGGTCAGGGTAACTAGGGGGACCATAGTGGTTACTGTGGTTGCCATCCGCACTGACCACAGAGTGTCCACCTACCCTGTGCCGGCGCTCACTGAGCCTTCAGCCCGGCTCGGACATCAGAGCAGATCCAGCTCGCCCAACAGAGACGGAGCTGCAGCACCAAAAGTCAGTAATGAGCCAAGCAGAGGTGAACCTACAAAAGACAGCAGCAAATCAAAAGGTAGGAAAATATTTGTGTATTTGATTTTAACCACACATCACAGACATGCTTGATCCATCACTTGTGCGTGTTTTCCAGAGGAGCAGGTCCCTCTGGCCCCTCTGGTGACTTGTCCAGCAGGGACACAGCAGACAGGCTCTTCTCTGAGTTTTGCACCAGAAGTCAGAGAAGAGCCTGTCTGCAGAGCCAAGCCTGCAAAAGACAGCAGCAGATTAGAAGGTAGGAAAATATTTGTGTATTTCTTTCACCTGCCAGAGACATGCTTGACCCATCACCTGTGCGTGTTTTGCAGAGAAGCACGTGCCGCGCCCTCCGGTGGCCATGAGGATAGGTCAGCAGGTCAAGAGGCTCAGCAGGGCTGCAGAAAAAGCTGAAAAAGCCCGAGCTGAGATGGAGAAGAGGCAGCAGGAATGGGACCAACTGTGAGTGTAATGTCCAACAACATCACCTCAGGCCTCTGGGCTCATATTAGATTTATGTGGCATTGTCAGTTTTCTTTCATGGTCATGATATTTTCTGTATTAATCTATTAAAAATGCAGGTCAAGGCCAGGGTCAGGGTTAGGGTTAGGGTGCCAAGTTAACCAGCTAGGGATCTCAGGGGCCAAAGTAAGTCATGGGCCTCTACTGAAGCTATTGTGATGCTGGTGAAAAACTGAAGTGGATTGTTGGTGTCTCAGTTATGCAGAGTTGTCAAACATGAACCACGAGGATCCACAGGATGTGCAGGCCATTCTTGAAGTCAAAGAGAACCTTGGAGACTTAAAGCTGAAGTCAGAGTTTGCGGTGCCAAAACACCTGAGGATGAACGCTGAGAGGAAGGAAGCAGAGCTGATAGACCTGGAGCAAAATGTACACACAAACACAGACACACATTTGCTAATACTAATACTATACATATTTGAACTTATGTTTCAGACTCACAGGTGTCATCTCATGAATGGTGCACATATGTATTGTTCCCTTTCGCATAAAACGTCTCCTCAACAACATACAGTATGCTTCTGAAGCACAGCTGCAAACTGTGAATGTGAACAGTCTCCTCAAGAAATTCAGTTTTCCCTGTGGATGTAGTGTTAAAACACTTTGAGTGGTTGAATAGAGTAGAAAGGTGGTGTACATGTACATTTACCGTCTAGATACCGTCTGTGCTCATTTGATATTTGGTAAATGTGGAGCTGTAAGTCGATGTCAAAGTAAAAATGCCAGTAATTGCCCAGTTAAAAGTCCTCAGTTGTGCACAATTGATATTTTTCTTTGTCTTATGTGATAAATAATTGAATATTTTGTTTTAGATAGGTGGTGAGACAAAACAGAACATAGATGAAGTCACTTTGGGCTTTAAGAAACTATAATCCATATTTTCCCCTATTTTCTGACATTTTATAAACCAAACAAGTACTTCATTGATTAATCAACCAATTCATCCACAATGACATGTTTCAGCCCCTAGCTGTGTGCAAAACATAGTATACGTATTAAGCTAAGCCTTTAGATCACTACAAAGCTAATATCTATGGACATGTATGGGTTTTGGACTGTTGGTCAGACAACCAAGAACACTGGGTTCTAGAGACTGATGATATGCATTTCCCACACGTTTCAAACTTTATAGAACAAATCATTAACAGAATAATTAAAAAATAATCCATGATTGAAAGAACAAATTCATTTATTGACTCAGTCCATCCCACCAGATCCATAGGAAGAAGACTGAGATGAATGGATGGATCGTGGCGTTGCGGGACTCCAAGGTTCGCCTGGTGTCTCAGTTACGAGCTCAGGCTCAGGAGGTCCAGAAGGTGCAGCAGCATTTGGCGGCCCATCTCCACCGCCCTCTGCCCGCTCTGCCCACTATACTGCCTGAAGAAACCCCAGAGAAGAAGCTGCAGTACAACAAGGTCATCCTGGAGCGATACAGGATTCTTAAGGAACAGAGGTACATGAGCCAGATTTTAGTTTGAACCAAGACCGAGAAGGCCAGACTTAGATGAAAGTAGAGGAAAAACACTAGCAGATCTTTATCACTTTGGACTACTACACTTCTGTAGTCTTTAAAAAGCTCTAATTGTGTCAGCTTTAGGCTTCACAAAAGCAGTTACAACAGTGACTTCAACTCATGTCTCATTGCCACCAAACTGCAGTTTAACCAGGAGTCTGAGCCCCTCAGTGCAGGTGTGTCAGAGAAGCTCAACATCATGCAGCACACTGGAAGTAGGCATGGCAAAATATGGAACATTTCAAGACATAATTAAAGCTGCAAGCAGCGTTGGAGGGCCCTCGCACCTCCGTGCACGTCGTGGCGTGCGGCGGCTCCATCCTGTTGCTGGACTCCGACCCTTCCACGCAATAAAACAGGGATTTTACCGAACAGAACATCAGTGCTTCTCTTCTACAGCTGACTCAATCAGTGAGTTTGTTTATGTCATTGCGTTACTTCGATGCTTTTAATGGTTAGTTTGGATCCAAAGAAATATTTATATAGCACACAACAACACAAACATACTAACCGAATGAGGCAGAGCAGCAGCTTCCTGTGTTCTGTGTGGTAAAATCCCTGTTTTTGTGAATGTAGTCTGGTGTGTGTGCAGAGAGCGATATAACGGCTGTTTGTGGTTAAACCAAAAGGATCTTCCAGGTCTCTCTCTGTAGGGATCCTTTCCATGATGATGTCAGTGGATCAAACAAGCACTTTTAATGGACCTACTGTGATCAGGCATACTAAGAGCAGAAGATGGGCCGCATGTGTCGTACATCCTGATCACATACCTGAACACAACACAAGCTGATTTGTAACGCTGCAGTAGGAAATATTACATTCTAATTCTGGTTGAAATAACCCATTTTGTCACTACAATATTTATTTGAAGGTTTCCTTTAAAAACAAATGTGTCTGAGTGCTGTTCCCTTTGTGTTTAGATTTTTTTTGCCTGTAAATGCACCAGTGATAATATCTAATTATATGAAAACACACTTTGTCCGTGACTACTCAATTTAAAAGAAGAGCTGGAGCTGGAGGCAGGACGTGGTTAGCCTAGCTTAGCATAAAGAGTGGAAGCAGGGGGAAATAGCCAGCCTGGATCTGTCCAGAGTTCAAAAACACACCTGTGAACACCTCTAAAACGTTGTGTCTGGGTTGAGTGTGAACACAAACAGAAATGTAAAAATAACACAGTGGTTTCAGGGTGAGTTACGTGCTGGAGTGACCTCATCTCACTCTTGGAGAGAAAGCGAAATAGCACATTTCTGAAAATGTTGAACTGTTTCTTCATGCTACAATTAGACAATTAAATTAAAATGACATGTCATTTTATTATATGATACATATTATAATATTATAATATTATTTTTATGTGCAACATTAAATCAAATCAGATCAGCTGATACTCAGTAAACAGTCCTTGATTGTATCCCAGTATGATATGAACAGTAAGACACCAGTCTGAAGAGTTCTGAACGATGCTCTACAGAGGAACAACTACACAGGAAATCAATATTTAATTTCTAATTTAAGTTTTTATTTCAAATTATTTCAGATTTTTTGTTTGTTTGTTTTTTGTATGTTGGATAAACCGGAGCACCCGGAGAAAACCAGTTTAAACACAGAGGAACAGATCAGATCCTGACATGAAACTGAACCTCCGTGTCTTGTTTCACGCCTCCTTATTTTTCTGTTTCTTGTTCTTGTACTGGCGGCGGTGTTTCGGTGTTAGAGCTTTCTTGAAGCGCCTCCACAAAGATGGCTGGCCGGTGACTTGGGCCTCCCCCAGTGGGGCGACCTCATCAGTGACTTGGCCCTCTCCCAGTGGGGCGACCTCATCAGGGACCTGGGCCTCTTCAAGTGGGAAAACCTCCTTGTTGACTTGGGCCTCCTCCTTTGGGGCGACCTCCTTGTTGACTTGGGTCACCTCCAGTGGGGCGACCTCTTTGGTGACTTGGGCCTCCTCCTTTGGGGCGACCTCTTCGGTGACTTGGGCCTCCTCCTTTGGGGCAACCTCTTCAGTGACTTGGGTCTCCTCCAGTGGGGCGACCACAAGGAAAATGTATTATCGAAATTGCCTGTTCGTCACGGCAACAGCTTTTGACGGAGACTCACGGTGTTTGCTCCAGACCAACATCAACATCTTGAGGCTTCCCTGACCAAATTTGAAGTGGATCTGATCAACTGGCTGGTTTTGAGCCATCATAATGTAAAACATAGCATTTCCTGTCACCACCAGGTGGCGCTGTGACTGTGAATGAATATTGACATGTAGACGTCTTCAAGGCGGGACTCTCATCAGACATGTCAAGTTTGGTGCTGATTGGATCATGTACAATCAAGTTATTAACAACTTCCTGTTTCATGGCGAGTCATGGTGAGAAACTGAACTTTGACAGCTCGCCACGCCCAAACCGTTAAAGTTTTGTAGAGACATTTAATAAGTTTTCATCATTGATGCCTTCTCTACCAGCTGACCAAGTTTGAAGCTGATCGCTAGAACCCCCTCGGACTAGTTAGTTCATTTACGTCCCCTGTAAATCGCCAAAAATGCGTGAAAAATCCAATATGGCCGACTTCCTGTTGGGTTTAGGTCATCACTCCAAGAGACTTTTTTGTCTGTCTTGAAGAGATACATGAACCCTCCCAATTTCGTACATGTACATAAAACGCAGTTCCAGGGCTGAGTTTAGGTGGCGCTACAGAGCCATTTTGTCACACCCATTTGCAAAACCTATGAAATACGTAATTTTTCACTACGACTGAATTTTCTGCAAACTTTCATGACTTTTCGTGCATGTTCAGGCCCCCAAAAATGCAATTCATTTGCCTAAAAAAGAAGAAGAAGAAGAATTCCTTGCATTTCAACTATGTTTTCGGCCCCCTGGTCTCCTGGTTTTTTTCATTTCACGTATTTTTTCGAGGCCTACCTGCTCGAGGCCTGTGAGGTCCGTACACCTCTTGGTTCTTGGGTACTGGCCTGTTTCCTCCCTTGCACGTTTTTGCCCCACGCAGTTTCAATAGGGTCCTCGCACCGCTTGGTGCTCGGGCCCTAATAAAGTGTGATCTGAGATAGAAATCTGTCCTCGTACTAAACTTAAAGCTCAGTTAAACCAGGTCTGCCGTAGGTTTAATTTAAACCTCAGATCCGGTGACCTTGACCTCTGAGGCCACAGCAGGGGGGCTTACGTAGTCATGCAACTTTGACCCAGACAACAAAGGTTTAAGCCCGTCGTAAACCTTAAACCACACCTAAGATCACAGATTATTAGCTGCTGATTCCATATTTATATCTATCTTTATTCTCAAACAGGTCCCGGACCTTGGGGCAGGAGGAGCGAGATGGAGCCACAAGTGTATTGGAGCAGCTAGAGAAAGAGATGGAAGGAGAGGGGGAGAGAGGAGAAGAAGTGGCTCCCAGTCTGTCAGCTTCATCCACCACCATAGAAGAAGACACGGCAGTGGAGGAAGAAGCAGAGCTGACTGAGCTGGAAGAGCAGCTCCGGAAGGAGGATGAGATCAGACTGCTGTACAAGCAGGACTCTCTACTGGAGCAGGTCTGTTGAAGACCATTACATTAGATTAGATCTTCAGCAAACTCCTGAACAGCTGAGGCTGACTATTATCTAAGTATAATACTATACTGTGGTCCAATCTGTGAATGTATGCTTTAATGATCAGATGGACGACTGGGTGCTTCAGTTTGATGCGGAGCTCATGCTGCTGCGTCACAACAAGGTGCGTCTGGACTGTGAGCTGGCGCAGGCTGAACTCCACCAGCTGACGCTCTGGCAGGAGCTACAGATCCACAAGGAGTTCCAGACGAGGGAGGACAGCCTGCAGGAGGAGCTCAACAGATGCATGGAGGGGGAGAACAGCATCACGGTGGGAGAGTGTTTACGTTCGTGTGGATGATCTTTTCCTTTCTTTCTTTTAGTAATCTGCTTAAAGGGCCATATAATAATGACCTTTTAGAAATCTAAGGAGAATTTCAATGGTGGAAAATGCACTTTTACTTTATTTGAGTATGTCAGTTTTCTGCTGTACTACATTTATCTGACAGCTATAGTTACAAATTGCAGATTAGCATTTTACATAAAAGCTGACAGTAAGCTTTTTGTATACACTGTATTGTTTCAGATCAAATCAGTAGTGTATCAGTATCAGTAGTGTAGACACAGACGGAGCACTGAAAGCACTGAAGCTGCTGCTGTGTAGACACAGTAACATGGTTTGTGTGTAGATGCAGGGAATTCTCTTCCTCAATATTTATAGATCCTCATGTACTTACAACCTCACCTATCTTTCCTGACAGTCTAAGCTGGGGGAGTGTAATGAACAGCTGGAACTGAAGCAGAGGGACATAGCCCAGTTGCAGGAGAGAAAAACGACTCTGATTGCTGCCTTCCAGGCCTCACTCGGCAAGACGAACAAGTTTAAAGAGTTCCTGACCCAAGTCTTCAAGAAGAAGATCAAACGTATTAATAAGGAGGAGACAGAAAATGAAGGTGAGAGGTTGACACAAAGTCTACAAATAGAGATGCACCAACACTCCTTTTTTCTTTTTCAGTCCGACTCTGATACCTTAAATTGCATATCTGCTGATCCCAATACCACCGATACCAGAGCTCTTTTTCCTTGAATATCATTACAATTATTATTATTAACATTATTATTTCTGTTATTGGTGGTGGTATGGACTCTAGTAAACCATGTGGCACCTCTTCTTGAAAAAGCATATATACAAAATATACAAAAGATAGCATTACATTGAAATGGATTACAAAGCAATCTATTTGAACTGTAGGTTAATGAGGCGTCACATACAGCTTACATACATACACACCTATCATGATTATTGCACACTTGTGCAATAATCATGCTGTCTAATCAGCACCTTGATATGCCACACCTGTGAGGTGGGATGGATTATCTCGGCAAAGGAGAAGTGCTCACTAACACAGATTTAGACAGATTTGTGAACAATATTTGAGAGAAATGGTGTTTTTTTTGTATATAGAAAATGTTTTAGATCTTCTTCAGCTCATGAAAAATGGGAGCAAAAACAAAAGTGTTGCGTTTATATTTTTGTTCAGTGTATATAATTCATGAAAACATCACTCTATGGAATCTGGATCTGTACATGGATTGGTGACAGCAGTTCGATATCCACTGAGTGAATTATGTTAATATCAGCACACAATACTGATGTTGGATCAGCCCCCACTTTAACTACCATGTAACGAGTGTGATTGAGTGATGCCAATGTGTCCATGTGTCCTTTATTGTCCAAATATGTGTTTGCAGAAGAAGAGGAGGACTGTGATGAATACAGCAATGAGTATATTGATGAGGATGATGAGGATGAAGATGCTCTGGACAGTGTTTGCCCTGAAGGTCAGTATTGTGGTTTTTGAAAATATTTTCATCTATTTGTTTCTCACAGTAAAAGTGTAAACTTTTCATTTTTCATGTCATGTTGTCTGGTTTATGGACCACAGGAAACAGGTGAACTGTGCCAGTTCCTTTAGTCAATATGATTAACCATCCTCACATCGATAGTGCTTTTAGTTGCTCAGTCATGGTGAGAACACATCACAGATGATGGCAAAATGAGATATTTTACAGCGCTTCATTGTGCTTCAAGTTCAACAGGCTTTACCTGTGTGTGTGTGTGTGTGTGTGTGTGTGTGTGTGTGTGTGTGTGTGTGTGTGTGTTCGGTCTCAGGCTGTCAGCAGGAGTTGTTTGAACACACACTGCAGCTGCGTGAGCATAGGCTGGATCTGGAGGAACTATTGGCAAAGGAGAAGAAGAGTGCTAAAGCTCTGAAGTTTCAGTGTGACAGCCTTACCCAGAAGGTCATACTCTGTCTCTGTGTGTCATCTGACATGTTGCTGCTCTTTTGGTTTTTTATTTACTTCTTTTTTTCTTGCTGGGCTCTGCAGCAGGGATCAGTGAAGAGCAAACGGAAGGCAGCAGAGGACAACGTGGAGTTAGTCTACAGAGAGAAACAGCAGAAAATCAATGACCTGGATGTGGTGGTTACTCTCAGACTGAGCCAGGTAAACAGCCAAAAACTGTGGAGGTTCACAGATGACAAAACAAATCCAAGCTCTAGTCTACACATTTGTAAGCATATTTTTGGTAACCTTTGAAGACGGTTAGCAGTGTAGTACGAACAGTTGAAACCTTAACATAAGATAAAGCAATATTGGTTAGCAATAATGGTATTATTCTCCATGTAAGCAGTGCGTTTTACTGTACTAACTGCCTTTGAACCATTATGTGTCAATGGAGGTGTTCATGTGCATTGGCTTCGAACACAAACAAGCCTAAAGAAGACAGGTAAAAAAGAAGTGACCGTTTATTTTTGAGTGTCACCATCAAAACAAGCCCGCATTTGCTTATATTAGACAATCCTGACCAGAAACCAGAGCAGTGGGATGGTGTCTTCTGATTGGTGCCCAATCCCCAAGATTTCAATGAAGAGGTGAAAATCCTGCCAGTATGAAAATGACCATAAGAAAGGACAATTTATGTTCATTAGAAATGTAGATAGAAAATCAGGACATAATTAAAATTTCAAATAAAAGTCCACTTCACAATTCAGGGGATCATTTTCATTATTGACTTATCTGTTGATTATTTTCTTGATTTAGAGATTCATTGTTTGGTCCAAAATGTCCGAAAATGATAACTGGAACCACTTAAACGATGAATTGATTTTTTTCTACTGACCATTGGTAGCTATATTGCAATTTCGTATTTAATTTCATGATCACTATGGCAGTAGTAATACATGTTCAAATATTCCAATAAAATTTAAAATTAGATGTTTGAAATGGATTATTTTCAAATATGAAATGACTTTATTGTAATATTGGCATCCCTGGACGTCAGTACTATACTCTGCCTTTGTTTCTTTCAAAACCCTTTTGGTAAACAAGGGCTTAAGTGTAGTAGGTGCTGATTTTGATTTCACATGCTATATTTCCACATTTTATCATCACCTTAAATGACTCTATGTCCTTTTCTCTCCCTTCCACATTCTTCATTCATCTACCAGATTGAATATGTGACTAACGGCTCGCTGCCGTCTGACCTGAGCTCAGCGTTGCTGGTGGACAGGGCGGAGCTGAAAAGACTGCAGGAGCGCGTCAAGCAGCTGCAGGTGGAGGTTTGCAAAGAGAAAGATCTGTACTATGAGGCCCACCGGGAGTACAACAAACTCGTCAAAGAACACAAGGACTTGGACGCCAAGCATCAGGGTAAAACCCAGCAGCACCAGGGCCTACACAGACTTCTGTGGCCTTGCCACCAAAAAGTGGCAGATCGAAATGCATTTAATGGTTGTTGTGATTATGTCAGTGCCAGAAAGTGACATTCTTAGAAATGGACGTGTGTTTTAGCGTGCATCTGTTTGTGTGTTGGTGTAGAGCTGGAGCATGGCAAGCAGGTGATGAGGAAGTCTGGGATGCAGATGGAGCTGGAGGCTCTGCAACAGACAGAGAGGAGGGTGGAGGAGCTCAAGCAGAAAAGACGCCGACAAGAAATTGCACACGCCAAGGACACCAAACAGTGGAAGGTATGCTGACCTTCCTGCTGACACGTTTACTTGCTGTAATTTCCTAAAAAATGCTCTCTTCAGTCTTTTTCTGAAAGCTCTGTTTTAGCTCTTGGCTCTTCAAGGCTCCTGTCTTAAGGCAGCCAGTCTGCTCCGATTGGTCAGCTACCACTAGCCTGAGCAGGCACTGGCCACCAACTTCAACATCAGCTCTGCTGTCTCCTAAACACACTCTGCTTTCCAAATCATATACTTTTTCCTTTTACTGTAGGTTATTACTAGTTTACGTACTGCAGCTGCCCTCACAAAGTGCATACTTCTCATGCAGCATGAGACAAATGAGACATACTTCATCGTAACATTGCACCTTTAAGTTTAACCCTCTTGCTCATACATCCATGGCAGTCAAATGGATAAGTCCAATATTCCAACTTTGAGCTGTGAACGGCAGCATAAGCTTTCCAGGTGAATTCATTATTGTGTGTTGTAATCATAGCCTGTATGAAAGAAGTGGGCGTGGCTTCTGGGTCTGAAAAGTGAAGCCAAAGTATCAGTAAATAAGTCCTAATGAGTTTATGGTCTCAGTTGCTAGTTTCAAGTGTTCTTTGACACAGCATGATGTTCATCTAGTATATTTTGGTCATATTTAGAGTTGAATATACAATAAAGAATGGCATGCTGTACGGCAGGACCACTTTGTGACTAACCAATCAGAGGCGGTCTTTGTGGAACAAATGTCACTTCTGGCTCCAAAAACCTAAGATGCTGACAGCCATGACACAGAGATGGCTTCACTCCAAACAATTTCACTTTATCAACCTGAACTCTGTGTGTGTGTGTGTGTGTGTGTGTGTGTGTGTGTGACCCATTGGAAAGAAAAACACCAAACATTGATATTTGATCTTATTGGTGTATCCTGGTATTTGTGGCATACTGCACATGCCATACATGTATTGGGACATACTAAATCTTTGTCTGGCATACTGAATAGTTTGGTAGTGTGGGTAATGAAATGAACCGACAGTCTCTGCTCCAAAAGGGAAGCCACATTAGCAAAGCAACATGCTAACGCCTAGTTCAACAGACTAATCTTCCAAATAATAAGAAAAACAACATAAACGCACACCCAACAGGCGTGCTTTGCAGTCCGTGTGAGGACATTTCAGTCATAAGTTTGTCAAAAATAAGGGAAATCTGCTGGGTCTTCACTTCTGCAGATGACAGACAATTGTAAGCAGAGTGCTTTACACACTACACTTTATTACAAGACAGATCAAGAGGAAAAGAAAGTGGTCTTTTCTCATAGTTTGAGGTTTGACAAGGCAGGGACACATATTTCTGTTGAAAACACATTTAAAAGTGGATTTTGTCCCCTTGAAGTAATTTACAGGAAGACACACCAAACGTAGACCAGGTGACTGGGGGCAGCTTGTCCAACTGACATTTTTGGGTTAGTGGTCATGGTTAGAATTAAGTTAAGGTTAAGGTAAAACTAACATTTAGGCAAGTGGTGGTTAGGGTAAGTCTCCAGGAAATGAATGTAAGTCTATGTAAATGTGTGTGTGTGTGTGTGTGTGTGTGTGTGTGTGTGTGTGTGTGTGTGTGTGTGTGTGATATGAAGGCGAAGGAAGAAGAGGCACGTGATGCTCTGATGTTGAAGATCAGGCGTAACACAGAGCTGCTCCGCATGCAGAAGAGTCTCCTGGAAGAGAAGCAAAAACTGGACCATGAAATCGATGCTAAGCTGAAGAAAACGGTATTATCTGTTCATTTTTTTCAAATTCATCTTATATGTAATATTAATCAAAGCTGGGATCCACAATATATGCAAGTATAGAATTATGTTTGTTGAAAAAACGTTCATCACTGTTTGACAGTAGGTAGTATTACACTTCCCTGAGCTTGAGAATCTTTCAGACTGATTCAGATAATCAGCAGGCAAAGACTGTTTATAAGAAGTATGTGGTCCCACTGTGACATCACCATGGACTCCTGCTTTAATTATTATCCTCATTGTAAGATCCATTGTTTGCCCACTTTGACGTTGCAATGTTTTGAATTTTGCTAATAGATTTTCTGTCACCATCTTGGTTAGTGCACAGTGGGTTTATCAGAGCTTGTTTTCTGTAAACAGCTTCCTGCTGATGAGAGTGAGCCATTCAAAAATGTGCTGTACATCCCAAACTATGAGCTACAGAAGGGTTTAAAGGTCTGCAGAGCTGCACTGTTGGTGACAATTCTCTGTAGGTTCAGCACTGCAAGTGACACCTGCACCTGTTTGAGTGTGTTGGCATCTGGCTATCCTTCTGTGTACTGTATGACTTTACAGAAGTCTGCCAGGACCCGGGATTGTCGCAGGCAGGAGAACCAGAAGCAGATTAGAAGGCTCCAGGAGCTGGTTAAAAAACAGGCACAGCAGGCTGAGGACCTCAGGAGACAAATTTACCTCCTGACGCGTAAAGGAGCCCACGTCCCGATTCCCTCTGGCGAAGGCTGGATTCCCATTGCCCTGGACCAAATGCTGCCTGGTTTCGTCCCCCCGTCTCCTGCACATGTCCAACTGCCCCTCCTCCAGGAACGGAGGCCTCCTGCTAAGGTCCAACTTCCTCCTGTCCGGGGTCGGATGCCGCCTCACCAGGTCCGACTGCCGCCTGCTCAGGTGCGACTGCCCTCCATTCAGGACCAGATTCCACCTGGCCAGGTCCAAATGCTGTCTGTCCAAGACCAGATGGTTCCTGGCCAAAGCCAAACGCTGTCTGTCCAGGGCACAGCTGTAGTTGTTTTAGATCAAAGTTCAAAGGAACAAGTTAAAACGGGTTCCTAAAATGGCTAAGTTTTCCTTTTCTAACTTAAGATTTATCAGACTTTACCCGAGTTTTTCAGTTCATACTTGAATAAAGGTTTGTAAATTGGCTCTGTGGGTCCTTTGCTTGGCTCAAAGTCGATAAGTGATATTCTAAAGTGTAGATTATCAAGGAATCAGACATGAACAAGCTTTCTTCTCCAATTGATAGTAAACCTGGAAAGCTGCCCAAAGGTGTTCATCAGATCAGAAGATCAGAAAGCCTTTATTGTCATTGAATAAAAATACAATGAATTTGGTAGCGACACTCAAATGATGCATGAAACACATGAAAAACAAAAGATATGGGACATTCTATAAAACAATACATAATAAATATAAAGGTATATAATAAGAAAAGTGCTTCAGAACATTATTTGATTTTTTGTTTATTCATCTTGTTGATGGCTGTGGGAAAGAAAGCACACAGAGATGCAGTAAGTGAGGTCACTCTTGATGGTTGCCCGGCAGAACGCCACCACCAGCTTCCCCTGCGTGTCATTCCTCAGGAATCAGGAAATAAACCTTTTTCTTTGAGCCAGAGAGCTCCATTGTTGTCCAGAAACTATTAAAAACACATCAATGACCATGAACACGCACACTGTAGTTTATTTTTACTCAGTCCCAACCTCAGAAGGCCAAGACTGAGCAAAGCTGCCATCAAAGCAAAAGGTGGATGTTGTAAAGAACCTAAAACCGATTTGTTTAACACTTTTTTGTTTATTCCATAGTTTTTATGTCTCTTACAATGAAGAAAATATTTATTTTTAAAAGAAGAAGAACCATTGAATGAGAAGGTGTGTCTGGTGCTTTATATATATTTAACCCTGTAACGCCAAGTGTGTCATATTTGATACATGAGGTTTTGAGACCTCTACATCATTAGTGTGATATTTTTTGTATTTTATCTTTGTTTTATATGGTTTTGTTTGTTTAAGATAAACATACTGAGCAATAAATTGCACAAAAATGCCGGATGTAACAAAAATGATGCAAATCACATTTTTAAAAACTTTTTTCAATAAACACTCCAGTTTTAAAAAAAATTGACCGGCAATTATTTCATGGTTCAGGCATTAAAGGGTTAACCAGGCCAAAATGATTGCGGTTATTGCTGTAACCATGGTAACGACGTTTGCCCCTTTGCATCATGGATGTTCTGGTTGTAAACAAACATGGCCGCTTCGCCATCTTTCATAGCTAAACACGTAGACACCACAGTGGCCGCTGCTTGCCAATTTCCTGGAGGTTGCCAGAGCGACTACGTTGTTGTGGACAAACTGCACAACTGCGGAGCCCAACAAACATTCAAAATAAACTGATATCCACGTTTACTAGCTGTCGCAACAACGTACGCTTTACGGCAGCGAAGGTTCCGTATGATTGGACGCGTTGTGCCGTAAACCGTGTTGGTTACAGAACGCATGGGCTCGAGTAGAGACAGCGTGAGTGTGTGTGTGTGTCTCTAATGTAAGTAACAGCAGGATAAATGTTGTATTTGTTGTTATTGCTCGCTGGAACTGTACATATAGGACACAGAGGCTTTGTCGGTAGTAAGAGACCTTGAGTTGACATTCGTTCTGTATTTTAAGTGGGTTCGGAAAAAGTTCCTTAAACCTTTAACGTTATCTAAGCGACAGTAGCGACAACATGGTCTCATAAAATGTGGATATGTGGATGAGCAGGAGGGAGAAATACCTTAATTTAGTGCACGTACGTGTTTACGTTTACTTAAAGCACTCGCAGCTGTTGTGGGTCTGTACATTTATGGGTCTCACAGTGGGTTTGCAGGCCTTAATGCCTCAGATGTCTCTAACAGTTGTCTTACAGTTGTGCTGTAATAATAATCATCAATTTCACAATACATATATTATCTGATTTCTGAAGTCCAACCTAATGTTGTGTCTCCAAGCTGAAGCTAAAATGCTTATTATTTATCTTCTGCATTCACCTGTTGGGTATAAATCTTCCTCCCCTCACACACACACAACTAGATAAAAATCAGATGACAGTTAAAGATTATGCTAGTCAATCTTGAAATGTGTTAGATTTGTATTTTCTTTTCCTTTCTGCAAACACTTCTCTCTGTAGTCACAGTCATTACCCAGGAATAATCTGGGACTTTGGCATGTAATTGTTTCTTGAGTCATAGATTTCTGATCACTTGTTTGTCCGTTCTTTCTGCTGTTGTCTTCATCTTGATTGTTCTCTGGGATCCATGTTAGGATGGAGGCTAAATCCAAAAAACCCTTTTCTCCTAAAGGCGGAAAGAAGTTTACACAGAAAGGAAAAGGTAAGCAGTGGTTAACATTAACCAGCTATATACACACCATTACTTTCATCCAGGTTTGTCACTGGCTCTCTCACTTTGTCCAGATTCTATAGGGACCAAACTTGGTGGAAAACCAGGCGGTAAAAAGCCCTTCAAACCGTACAACACAGAGAAGAAGGGCAGACTGGGTAAAGGTGGAGATGGCGGCAACAAACAAAACAAGTTTGCTTTCTCCAAAGGCGGGAACGGGCCGCAGAAGAGGAAACTGCCACCATTTAAAGGGAAAAATAAAGGAGGAGAGGGTGAAGGTGAGAAAACATCTTGTCTCTTCTTGCCCTCACACAAAAGAACGTGTCAGTTCACAGTCTGGTTCTGAATCAGAGTAAGTGAGCGAACAGAGGAAAAATCTAAATCAAATCAATATTTAGTGTGACCACCCTTTTTCTGCACCCCAGTTCCATGTTTTTGTGCATAGTTGAGTTACTTGGCCATGATTCCACGTTGGAGGTTTGGCTTTTTGGCCGCAATTCTTCCATGAAGACCACCTCTGGCCAGACTTCTGTGGAAAGTTGATGGTGTATCTATTGATGAGGCTGGCAGCAGAGGGGGAGAAATTGTTCCTGTGGTAGGACATTTTGGTCCTGATGGACCACAGCTTCTTGCAGGAGGTAGTTCTCACTGCACCAGGTCACCAGATGGTCTCAGCTGTTAGCGTGCAGGGAGAAGAGAGGAGAGGAAAGATGATGCATATATCAGTGTTTTACTTCTCAGTGTTCCTTAACATTTGACCAATTAATGTTTTCACTTGTAGTTCCTTCTTGTGTTCTTCCTGGATTCACAGTTAGCCCTCACCAAGTGGATTCACAATCTGAATCTTTCTCTTTTCTTGATCACTGATGTGTCAAAACATTGTTATTGATATGTATGTGTGTGTGTGTGTGTGTGTGTGTGTGAGATCAGGTCCGGTGGCTAAGAAGATGAAGAAAGGTGAGTTTAAGCCAAAGACGAAGGAGTTGACGACAGAGGAGCTGAATAAGAACAGACAGCAGAGGAAGAAGGACCTAAAGAACAGCAGGCAGCAGGCGGAGAGGAAGGATATGTTCCAGATCATCTGTCAAGCCAAACGAGTGTGGGGAGACCTCAGGAGGTACACACACACACACACACACACACACAGTCAGTCAGTCAGTCAGTCAGTCAGTCAGTCAGTCAGTCAGTCAGTCAGTCAGTCAGTCAGTCAGTCAGTCAGTCAGTCAGTCAGTCAGTCAGTCAGTGGGAGTTGAACCCCTCACCTTGGTATTCTTTATCCCTTTTCTACATTTTGAAGTAAAAAGAAAGCGAAAGCTGGACTGAAACATTCCTCTAGAGGTCTTGTATGTGCAGTAAGACCTTTCCCGTGGTGTGAACGCTGCGCTGCTGCCTGCTTATTGACAGATGATGGTGGTGTATCTGTTTCACAGGAAGAACTGCGACAACGACTTGAAGAAGAAACTGATGAAGGAGCTTCACGAGCTGATCCGCGGAAAGATCAAACAGGTGAGTATCGCTCTGCATTTTCATCTGTTTGCTGCAGATTTGTTGTTTTGTCTGTTTTTAAAATAGCAGATCAGCTGAAAAAGTGGAAAGACACACTTTCCCTCCCTCAGGAATTAGTACTCAAAAAGTGTCTGGCCAAATGCATACAGATTCATTGATTAATTAAAGTGTTATTCTTCATTTATCTGACCTTTTGCACCATATTTATTGACCCATCAGATTCTGTGACCTGCAGTGTAGGTTAGGTTAGTCGGCACGAGGAGTGAGAGAGTGATGTTGGGGTAAGAATATCAGGGCAAGTCACAGGATCTGAAGAGACACCAAATATGGTGCAACACCGCAAAGTGTCTTACATCTGTCAAAGGCTGGGTATCGGAATGAATGGAGCAGTGTATCAGTGGAGGTAAAAAGTTCAAATGGAGCGGTGGCTGATCGCTGGCACAAGAAAGATTTTTAATGGAGAATCAGTCCGGCGTTGACACTATGCAAGCTGCACCGCCACCTACAAACTAAATATGGACAATATTCATCCAAGCCTCAAGAATGTTGTTTTTCAGCAACATCACCCTTCTCATTAGGGGAAGCCGGTAACGCAGCGTAAGGTTATCTAACATGTGCTTCATGTTCAGTGTATCAACATAAACTGGTGCTGTCATAGACACTGGAGTGAATCTCAGCTTATGGGCTTGTGAGAGGTGGTGCTTTGTTTTTTTTGCGGCGTTTTTAATATTTCAAAAGTTGCACGGCCGTGAGCTGTGATGGGTTGTAATAACTGCATCAGGATGCATGTGTAGAAACAAAAAGATTCAGTGTTCAGATAACATTACTGTCCGGTTTCTCTTCACGTTGATGTTGTGTTGGATATTGGACAAGTTTATGTAGAAGCGTTTTATTACAGCCAGGTGTCTTCCATTTGTTGCTGTAAAGGTTGTTACGTGTATGTGGATGGATTATTGATTTGCACTGCAGTGCCCCAGGCCCACGTTAACATGAATTATGTCTATAAAATAAAAACTATATCTCGTGTGTTAATGAAGAGGGGTGATTAAAGGTTTGGGTGGAGCGCAGGAGAGTTTTAGATTTCAAATCAGGCCCCAGGATTCATAAGTTTGGGAATGACTGCTTTGAAGGATAATTATGATTTATTACAACTTGTGTAATATTTTCATAGGCTTGTCTGTCAGTTTTATCAGTAGTCATAACAGTTGACTTACCAAGTTAATAGGTGAGCTTTGGGAATACAGAGAAGACAGACAAGTATGCCCGGGTAGCCAGCTGTCGTGTGAACTATGGTTAATGCTTGTGCTAACTTTGTTCAACTGCAACCAATAGCAGGAATCAATGAACAGACACACGTATCAGGTAGTTGAGCTTCCTCGCTGCTTTTTCTCCAAGGCTTCTTTATCTGCTCTCTCTCTGCTTGAGTGGTAACACAGAGCTTCAGGTGTCCACTGATGCCGATTACAATAAGTGTGTCCTCCATTAATTACATCAGAACGTCTCTGACGTCAGAAAGTGGTGGAGCCATCTGACTGTATGCCAGGTGGATTTATTAATGTAATATTTTAACTTGTGGGATGCATGAATTTGGTGTCATTTCTCTCACGTCTCTCACGTCTTTATTGGCTTTTTTATATAAAAAATGCACTTCCCTTCTGGTGTTAACACTCAGTACACAGTCGTGCAGTTGTACCTTGGGGTAAAATGGAGCTCCATCTTGGACTGTAGTTTCTGACGGTCGCTCTCCTTCCTCCAGATGGCGTTTGCTCACGACTCAGTGCGAGTGCTGCAGTGTTTCCTCCAGTTTGGCAGCCACGAGCAGAGATTGGAAGTGTTCAAGGAGCTCAAAGGTAAGCAGACGCTATTAACTGTCTGTTACCTTGTCTGCCTGTCTGCCTGTCTGTCTGTGTGTCTGAGATCCCCATGTTATATGACAATTACAATAACAGGACACATGTCAATGAGGGGAATCATTTTCCCTGTTGACACTGAGGTGTTATCTAACACAGCTGACCTGCAGTCCGGCCCCTGGTTTTATATTAGTGACATACGAGGCCGGAAGCTAACTAGCAAGAACTGACATAAACAAAAATGAAATGTCTGTGCTTTGTTGGACCCCACAGATGACATCATTGGATTGTGTAAGTCGCAGTATGGCAAACACGTGGTGAAAAAACTGCTGATGTACGGGTGAGTCAGCTTCCGTTGCTTTCTCTTTGTTATAATGTCGTAATAATATGCACACATACTGCTATAACACGTCAGTATGTTACAATGTGGGCCCTAAACAAAACCATGTGTATGTATGTCCTCCACAGGAACAAGGAGCTGTTGGCGGCTGTGATGCAAATGTTTAAAGGTCACGTGCGGCCGATGCTTCGCCACGCCGCCGCCTCATCCATCATCGAGTACGCCTACAATGACAAAGCCGTGCTGGCACAGAGACTCATGCTCACTGAGGAGCTGTACGGGAACACCTTCACTCTCTGCAAGGTACACACACCTGCACGCGGTAGCATTCGGCCCCTCCCAGGTGTTATTATGCACCATGTTATTAGTTATTTGGTGCCGTGGTGCCTCTGCATCACTTTATGTGTGTGAGATATCTGCTGCGGGCTGAACAGTTGGCTGCCTCTCTGCCTGTGTGTCCAGTCGTCAGTGTGTAACACCATCGAGAAAGTGGCAGAGGGGAACCCGGACAAGCTGAACAATATCGTCGACGAGATGAAGCAGATTCTCACGCCCATGGCCCAGAAGTAAGTCGAGAAAACAAAACTTCACACACAAATGAGAGCTGAAATAAAATGAAGCATGCGCAGCTGAAGACAAACAGAAAAACACTGTGCAGGGCAATAGTTTCACTGTGTCTGTGAACAGTAGTGGTTTGCTCAGGGTAACCTGAGGCAGAGGGCTTGTTCTGAGTAGTCGATTGACTAAAATTTTTGGTAGCTGATGGATCATTGAATCCATTTCTGAAGCTAAATCCTAAACATTCGGGATACTCTGTCGTATCGTTGTAAACTATCTTTGGCCAGGCACAACAAGCCCTTTATACACTTGTCACTTTAGGTTCTGGGCACTGCTGACACGGGCCCTTTTCTCTCTTTTTGCACTACTTATTAAATATTTGATAAGAAAAATGATGGTTAGTTGCAGCTGTGTGTCAAGGTAAAGAAACAAGAATAGAAACAAAGCAATATCATGTTAACAGGAGTTACATGAATTTCCCCTCCTCAGTTTGCACGTTTATTTCTCTGGTCAGTTAAAGGTAATAAGCTTCACCCTTTCCTGATTTAATCCAGTGTACTTTCCATCACTATAATATCATTCCTTTTTTCACTTGTTTTTATTGCATTTCATTCATTTGTTGCATCCAACCCCCAACTTCTGTTGTTGTTGTTGTGTCTCAGAGAACAAGTGATCAAACACTCTCTGGTCCACAAAGTCTTCCTGGACTTCTTCCTGTTTGCACCTGACAAACCAAGATCGGTAAGCAGCTCTTCTCTCTTAATGCTGTTTAATTACTAACTATTTGTACAGAAGTTGGTTTCTCAGATAATGCTCTGAAGAAAGGTTCTGTATTCACCACTAACACGGCTCTCTTCTTTGATTTGTATTTGGTTGATGTGAACAGGAGATGATTGAGTCAATCAGAGAGTCAGTTGTCTACATGGCGCACACACACGATGGAGCACGAGTGGCAATGCACTGTCTGTGGCACGGGACAGCTAAGGTGTGTATAAACACACACACACACACACACACACACACACACACACCTGTTTTATTGTGTTTGCACAGATTACAGGAGTACAAGCCATGTTAAATATACTACATAGCAGATCCTTGGCTAGGATCTACTGAAGGAGACTGGTGTAATATTTATTTGCTAACGGCTGATTCAGTGAATAACCCTTGTGTGGGGGGCTGTTCACCAATATTAAACAACACAATGTAGGCCAGTATTCATGAGTGCATGTGTGACACCACTCGAGGCAACTGATCAGGCAACTGATCGCGCTGCTTTCTCTTGAGCCACAGAAGTCTGCAAAGACGTCTGCAGTTGTATGCCTGTGCCCGTTCACACTGTATGGCAGTGATGGGACATCAGGATCCTCCTCACCCTGCTCTGTATTACATGAAGAGAGTTCCACTTCCAATGGCAGGAAATAAAAGGATTCAAGTAAAATAAATGTGTCTGCTTTTGTTTTGTTTTTTCAGGACAGAAAAGTCATAATCAAAACTATGAAGACATACATGGTGAAGTTTGCCACGGTGAGTTCTCAGTATTTCTCCATTCGTTCATTAGATGATTATTTACCAGAGGGAAGGTTGTTGGGGCAATGTTTAACCAGGGATTTACCAGGGGTTTATCCAGCCACACGAGGCCAGCTCAAAAAGATGGACTTGCTGCTGAGGACGTGTAGAAATATCTGATCACCAGACCAGACATCAGGAGTTAACCTGAAACCTCCTCACGCTGACTGTTTGTCTGCAGGGGGAGTTTGGCCATCTGGTTCTTCTGGCCATGTTTGACTGTGTGGACGACACCAAGCTGCTCAAACAGGCCGTGCTCTCAGTAAGACTGATGCTGTGTTTTAATGATAATCCTGATTCTTTAAAAGTGACTGCAGTTTTCCTAAAAAAATGCACATCAGTATGACAACTGACAAACTGCCTGGTCATGATTTTTGATTTGAAGATGTGTGAAAAGTTGTAGTCATTGTCTAAAAATCTTGTTTCCCACGTGTTCAGGAGATCTTGGCGTCTTTGGATGAGGTCATCAGTAATAAATATGGTAAAAAGGTTTTGCTGTACCTGCTGAGCCCCAGAGACCCAGCTCACCTGCTGCCAGAGATCATCAAGGTGCTGGAGCAAGGAGATGGAAACACACACAGGTAACATTCGTGGAAACGGTTTCAAGTCTTTCGAATGTGGTTTTGTTAGAAGAGCAGATTGAAGGAGGGAAATGGCAGCGTGTGAACCTTTTGAAGCCCAGAATGAACAACCGTCACATTGCTTCTGTCTTCATCTCGTCAGTAAAAAGGAAATGGGGATTCGGAGGAAGGAGCTGCTGGAAGTTGTATCCCCCCTGCTGCTTCAATATCTCTGTGACAACACTGCTGCCATGGTGATGGACAAGGCGGCCAGCGTCACCGTTAGTGACATCCTAGCGTCGGCTTGTGGGGACCTGCGGCCCGCCATGACGGCCGTGGCTCAAATGGCCAATCAAGAGTTAGTGCCAGGAGGGATCAGTGGACAGGTGTGTGTGTGTGTGTGTGTGTGTGTGTGTGTGTGTGTGTGTGTGTGACTGATTTCATTATACTGATCAGTGTAAAAATAGAAACACATCAGAAGTAAATGTCTCAACAGTTTCATAATAGTTCTCCAAGCAAAGTTTAAAATGATCTTTTTGTGTAGCATTAGTTATCATGAGGTGAACCAGGGCTTTGAGTGCAGGATTCACACGTTGTTACAATGATAACTTAATAGGGATTCAACTTCAACTTAATGTTTCATTTAGCACCATCTGAGCAATCAGGAGCAGTTAAATTACATAAATCAAATAGTTTACTCCTTTATTATTGGTTAGACAAATGATGACAAGCTAACAGAAAATGTCTAAAGTGAAGTTTCTCCTGTGATGTTTGAGTGTTGGTCGTCTTCTTTGCTGTTCTTCACTCTGAACTTTGTATTTCTGCTGCAGCTTCACATGGCAGAGCATCCAGCAGGACACCTGGTGCTGAAATGGCTCATAGAACAGGACATGACACTGGCAGAGGCTGGCAAAGAGGGTAAACACACACACACACACCCACACACACACACCCACACAGGACCTCTGGTAATCAGGCTCTACACTGCTGGCCGATGAAGTGGTCAGTATATAAGCAGAGATAATCTGCTTGTTAAAGGACCACACTGGGGTTTTACATCTTTGAGCTCATTCATTTCAGATTGCCTCTCTGACCTCCGACCAGTTCCTAAAATCATCCCATCATCACGTTATCGTGGTGTGGGGGTTCATGCGCCCCTGTGAACCTGGGAGCTGTGTTGTTGGGGGGGCTATAGCCCCTGGTAGGGTCCCCCAAGGCAAAGTTGTTCCCGGGGAGGGGCCAGACTAAGGAAGGTGTCCGCATCTTCGGCACAAGCTGGAGCACATTCTCAGTGGGCGTTGGAGGCTGCCCCTTGTCACCGATCCTGTTTGTCATATTCATGCATAGAGTCACAAGGCACAGTGGTTCTGTTGGCTTCCTCGGACTGTCACCTTCAGCATGGGAGCTGGGAGTGAGTTGCTGTCCCAAGTGAGGGAGTTTAAGTATCTCGGGGTCTTGTTCATGAGTGAGGGTAAAATGGAGCACGAGATGGACAGACAGATTGGTGCGGCGTTAGCAGTGATGCGTGCGCTGTGGGCGGTCTGTTGTGGTGAAGAGGGAGCTGAGCCAAAAGGCTTTGGCCTTTGATCAGCATTCCCACCCTCACCTATGGTCATGAGCTCTGGGTGATGACCGAAAGAACGAGACCTCGGATACAAGCAGCCGAAATGAGTTTCCCCTGGAGGTTGTCTGGGCTCAGTTTAAAATGATTTAATTTCCACAAGATGGCACCGATTGCACTGTTGACTCAGGGCTCAACCTGTCTGCAATTTAGTGGATTAAGATAAAGACAGCAAAAATAATAACTACCTTGGGCTAAATATAGGTTAAAATCTTAATAACTTGAGTTGTGTCCTTGGTTCCTCCCCTCTCTCTCCCTCTCTCCGTGGTGTCCACCTCTGTCGTTCTCTCAGAACGGTTCAGCAGGATACTGGTGGACACAGTGGGAGCTGACAAACTGAAGAGCTGGGTGAAAGTCAACAGAGGAGCCATGGTCCTCTGCAGGTCAGTGTCTACACACACACACACACACACACACACACACACACACCGAGGGACACAGTACAGTGCTGTACTGTGTTCCAGAAAGGATTGATTCAGTTCGTCCTGTTTAACACTGACAATCTGAAAGAGAAATGGTTGCCTGCTTAATCTTCATACTGTGACATAAATATAATTGTGGTAATGATCCGCGCATAAATTTGCATTAAAAAATGATGTCATGTCTGAATATGAACTGCGCTCTTTACATGTTTCTAAGTGACTTTTTTTCTTTTGGTTGTACAATTAATATTTGCAGATGTGTGGTCATGAGCTAATCTTTGCCTGTGTTTTTGTGTGCAGCCTCCTGAACAGCTGTGATAAGTCTGTGGTTGCGGAGGTGAAGGCGTTGCTGGAGTCCATCCAATCAGAGCTCAGCAGCATCAGCAACAACAAAGGAGCTGAAATCCTGCTGGAGAATCTGAACAAGTAGAGACTTTTTATTTCAAACAAACTGGTGATGTTAAACTCGTCACTTCCTGTGCAGCAGTGGGTCTTTTTTTTTTTTTTTTTTTTTTCAGACCGAGTGTAGCTGCAAATGGGAACGTTTTCAGGAAGATGATACAAACTAGAACACAGTTGTGCCATTTCATGGAAAAAACATGGACATGAGTTTGTGAGAAAATGTTGAAGAATCTATCAGTGAGTAATGAAATAAAAGGGTTTATAGGACGAGGTGATGGTGTGAGAGAACGGGTCAAAATACACAGATGTCACATGTGCAGGAATTCATTTGCCAATTTGAAAATCACAAACAGTGCACATTACATAAATAAATAGATTTCTCCGTTGTACTGACTGCATCAGAACAACAACAGTGTCATGTCATACTCTGCTGTGGATTTTTTACACAAACACTGTTTGCTTTCCCGTCACCAAGCAATCAAAAGCTTTCCTGTTAAAGTGAAACATCTGCAGCAAGTGTTGAGTTTTAAAAGCAAATGGGAAAAGCTGCAAAATAGAGATGCAGTTAATTAGTAAGTGAATAACCGTATTTCTGAGGAGAGGAACTCTCTGTGACATGACTACGCTCATAATCAGATAGCAGATTGTAACTAATGACTGAAACACAGTAAGACGAGAACATTCGAGAAAAAAAGACCTGTTTCTCTTTGCAGTTGATGTAATGAAAACACAGACAGGAGCTTTAAAGGATCAATTATTCGAAATCACAGTAAACTTCACCGTCCTCTTGTGGTTTCCACCCATGCAGAATGTTGTGGTTTTATTTGTCCAGGTTTTGATCATCTGTTGCTGAGATTTGTGCCTGAGATGAATGAAGTTTCATTTTGGTGCTCACAGCACTGAAATATATGTTAAAATTATACATTTTATGGAAAAGTTGCTTTGTTTTTTTTTGGTAATTTTAACAAGGACTGCTGTCCAAAGGACTGTACAGTCAGTGGAGACAAACAGCAGCACAGAGTCTTTTTTGTAAGAGTTTGTATCTTGCGAGTGATAATTGTATCAACTAGAAATAAAAATAGTTTGAGTACATAATTAACACTCAGACACACGTGAGTTCATTCATCACTGTTAGTTCACTGTGACATTCTGTCTTTGGTCAGTAGTAGGTTAGAATATATTCGAATATAGAAATGTTGTTAAAGGAATAGTTTGACATTTTAGGAAACACGCTTATTGGTGAGTTAAATGAGAAGATCAGTGCCACTTTCAGCTGTCCTTTTAATATCCAGCTATAGGTAGGAGACAGTTAGCGTACAGACTGGAAAGTGGGGCAGCAAGTGTGGTTCTGTCCAAAGGAAAAATGAATTTCATGAGGGGGTTATATATCGGAACCACTTCATATTGCAGCCACTGATTTCCTGACTATTTTTGGCTCTAGTGTCATATTTAACATCTGGCAGTGGTAACGCACTACTGCACATTTGACATTTTGCATAATACGCTTATTCGCCGCCTTGCCAAAAGTTAGACCCATACCACTCTGTGTGTTAAACATGAAGCCTCAGCAGCAGGTGGTTAGCTTAGCTTAGCATAAAGGGGGCAGGGGGAAACAGTAGCCTGGCTCTGTCCAAAGTAAAAATGCCGATATGTGGTTTTATGTGGGATCTTATGTGCCAGATTATTTCTTGGCCAGAGGCAACCTCACAGTGACCATAAATCTTCAGACAGAGCCATGTTTCCTGTCTTTATGCCAAGCTAAGCACCTACTAGCTAACTAGTACCCATCTTCTAATTCTCTGCAACATACGCACCAATCACGTGGGAGCTCCGGTGCTTGAGCACCCACTGAAAAGGTTGAGCACCCACAGAGAAGGCTGACCCAGAAATGAACATATCATTCCTTGTTCGTTCATTCCAGCAGTGTGTTCTCATATAAATCTGTGGCCATACAGATATTTCTATAATTGTTTCTATGAAAAAATGAAGTCAGCAGCAGCCATGTGAGAGATGGAACAAGCAGGTTAGTTTACATTTACAATATTATCTAAATCTGCTTCGGTGGTTCCTATATTACAATCAGGTGAGCTAACTGTGTTTGCCACTTATAGGCCCATAAGAATGCTTATGGACCAGCTCACTGACCATCTGAATCAGATTAAGATCTTCCATCCATTACAGTCTGATCATTCTACAAACTGACATCATGATAGCTTGGGAAAGTGTGAGTCACACTGAATTAAAAATCTGTATCTTGTCTGCGTGTTCATATTTGAGTAAACGGTACTCTGCTGGACTAACATCAGCGTTGTGTTCCTGTAGGTGCTGTTTAACACATGGTCCATTTGTCAACTTACCAGGGACCAACCTGGAGAACCAAACTGCTTATAAAGTGTGACCAGCAGCTGGAAATGACAAATTAGAACCCTAAATTCACAAAAGCCTGATATTTAAACCAAATCAGTTGGAAGGCATGAATATGAATAACTGGATTATTATTGGATAATTATCCAAATATCAGAAATGTCTTACAGGAAGCATCGTCATCTCATTGTTCCTTACAGAACTAAAGAGAAGCTGCAGAAGGTCAGTGTATCCTTGGGTCCTTTAATATTAACAAAAGCTGTTTTATTTTACAGTTTGTGGATGCTAACATATCATACAGAAGCACCACGATAGTCACTCTTGGCAATAGAAAAAAAAAAAAAAAAGAGGCTTTCCAAATCTGGGATAAGAGGCAGAGGAAAAAGCACAATCAGTAAACAGGGTCAATGTCTTTAGATGCTGAACAGCATCCAATAACAAATAATCATTTACAGTGTACAGAATCTACAGTAACACTTCCAGCAGTCCAAAGGCACATTGTCTTTCCTCAGTGGGCTCTGAATCAGAGTGATTAGAACAAGGGAGGGAGGCCCAAATGTAGTTTTGCTTGTTTTTACCCACTGACAATAAATTACTAAACATCTGACATCATTAGCTTCCCATCTGGTTAACCATTAGTTTCCACTGTTCTAGAGATAGAAAAGCAAATCAACCGCTGTTGTACAGTTAATGCCAAAACAATTAATCGATTCATTTTGATAACAGATTAATTATTGAAGTCATTTGAAGCAAAAACTCAAATATTGTTGCTTCCTCTTAATAAAGGCAAATTGCGCCACATGAAACTGTGACGGACATCACAGTTCAGTAATGAAAAGAATCAGTTGCTGCCATATTTATCATACCGACACTACAACAAAGGTTTTTCATTCTTATTTAATTGGACAGTCGTTTTCTCAGTTAACTGTTTGTTTTTGTGCCCAAATAAGAGTAACTGGTGCAGACAACTGACCGTAACGGATTAAGTTCTTTCTCAGTAAAAACATTACATAGTTCCGGCTTCCCTTTATGCTGATTTGCTGTTTTTCTTTGTTGCACGTGACAGTAAACTGAATATCTGAATATCTTGAATATTCTTGGATTGTAGACAGCTGGCCAGACAGAAGCATTTTTCTTATTTTCTTACATTTTATAAACCAAACCAGCAAAACTAATGCAGACATCAAAATGATACCTTTGAATAGAAACATTTTCTTCTGACAAAATGAAGTCAAAGTTTAAATTTGTCTCCTTGTAAAAGAGCTGTACAAGGAACTCATGAGCTCAAATACAATACAAATAAAATTGGCTGTGTTATTATCTCATTTATTATTATGTGATCACAGAATAAGTGGGAAAAACTACAAATCTGACCAGGTGCCAGTTCCAGGGACTCATGCTTGAGAGATTTTTTAATTAATCAACTGGAATAATTTGGAATAGTTCCCCAAAGTGCCAAAAATGTTTCGCTTCCAGCTTCTCTGATGATTTAAAACTTTTCATACTCCACACTAAGGGCGCTTTTCATCAGCTCAAAGAAAGTGTTTGAAGCCTGGAAGGATAGAAAGTAGGAAGGAAGGTAAAACAAGCGAAACAGAGGGTGCTTTGGTAATTTGGTGCTCTCCAAAGTGTCCTCCACCCTCACAGAGCAGCCAGCTCCTGCAGCAGCCTCTCCTTCTCCCGCTGCAGCTCCACCACGCTCTGCTTGTTCTGCTCCAGCCGGTCCTCCAGCCACTGCAGCAGCGGCCCGCTCACCGCCGACATCTGGCTGCACAGGTTCTTGGTGAACACCGAGCCGTTGTGGATCTTGGTGACGGGGTCCAGGTGCGCCAGGCTGTGGATCTTGCGGTAGGTGTCCTGCTCCTCCTGGCACAGGATCCGCGGCAGCTCCACGGCCGACTCCAGGCACACCTTTCCGATGGCCTCCCGGGGCACGACGTGGATGGGGATCTCCACCCGCTCGTACTCGGAGCCCTTCTGCGCCTGCACGGACTGGAAGCAGGTGTACAGCACCCGGCCCGTCTTGGTATTCTTGTCCTCGATGAAGCAGGAGAAGATGAGGCCCACGAAGCACTGGTCCAGCATCTGGTACATGGCCTGGGTCCTGACGTCGACGTGGGAGGGCCACACGGTGATGTGCGGGTGGGAGTGGTACCAGCCGACCACCCGCATCGGCCTGCCGGTGATGTCGGCCAGCCTCTCCGCCTCCGTGGAGGCCGCCGACAGCTGCTCCGGGGAGATCTCCACCCGGTCCTTCCTCTTGTCAGAGCGGCGGAGTATGATGACGGAGTGGATGTGGACGATCCGGGTGGTCTCCACCTCTCCGATGCACAAACCCATCACCTCCTCCTTCTCCGTGCTCAGTGCGTGATTCATACACACCAGAAAGGCGTCAGACTCCAGGTGAACGGCGCTCACTGCCATTATTTTTCACAAATTAGTTTTTTTTAACCCGAGACGAACACGAAAACATAAACACAACATGACACAGGAACTGTAGCGGCGCCTCACTTCCGTGTTCTGAGGTGCGACACCAAAACATTCCGTGCAGGTACAACCGACAACGACTAAGGTTCCGCCTTTTTTTTTTCTCCCTCGTCTTATAAAAAAGCTGCTGCATACCTTGAGACCGGTCAGACCGGTTGCTTTCCAAGTCAAACTGACAACATTATTATTGATTAATAATAAGTTTATTTGCATAATGATTTTTGTGATAATTGTTCATAATGATCATAAACCAGCATTATATAAAAACCAAATCACAAAAATGTTCAATCAAAAAATAAAGTGCATTTTTTTTTTTACATAAACACAGGAACACCATAAGTAAGGCTAAACATGTTAAATCATTCACAGATCAAAAGCAATTATCATCACTGTGCAACTGTAAAAAGCTGCACAGTGCACCAAGTGCCATGTGCACAGAACTGCACTTTGGGTACAAATTTTGTACCGTTTGTAACAAAAAAGATTTTATTAGTTAAGACAGTGGATGGAGTGTAGTGAGTTTCTGGAGTAAATCACATTTGTCCTCTTATTGCTTTCGTCGTAATCAAAATATACTGGAACTAAACACAACTCACACCACATTTCATAAGCAAACGTGGCAGAGAAAGGTTGTTTTTAACAGTCAAAAGATAAACCAATACCTGCTCTTAAATCAAATGGTCTATCATGAAGCAAGTTGAATCTCTGTGAAGCTACTGAGTCACACTGCTGCCTCTCAACTTTTGGCTACTCAAGCTTACAGAACTCAGCAGCAGATCCACTACCGTACGAAGCAAAAACACCAAGTCCTTGATAGAGCGGCTGAGTGAATGTGGTGTGGACTCTGTGGAGGAGACTCATGGTTTCAGAGATGCTGTAGAAGGACAGAATCCCTGCCCTGTGGTCCAGGTACACTCCTACTCTGGAGGACTGAGGGCCTGAGATGGATGTGCTGGTGTTATTATGTCTGAATTCATAACTGTTGTTGAAACACTCAAAGGCCCAGGACTTGTCATCATTTCCAAATCCACTTTCATATCCTGTTTTGCTGATATCCTTGTATGTGACTGCTACTGAAACTTCGAATCTGCTCCTCTCCACCTCCCAGTAGTGACGTCTGCTCAGATTCTCTCTGCCCAGGACCTGAAACATGTCAGTAAATCTGTCTTGATGACTAGAATATAACTGTTTTTCACCCATCACTGTTGCTTTTCTGTTCCCTTCAGTTAATAACAGCCGTCTGTGTGCTGTGTTTGGATCCAGTGTGATTTGACACGAGTACTGTAAGAACTCAGCTCTGGTCTTGAGCTCTGCTTGTGGCTTTAAAACATTCCCTTCACTCCCTGTCAGTAAGATCTTGGTCCATACATCACTAAGAACGTCCTGCAGTTTATCTCTGACCTCTGACACAGCTGCTGTCACATCCTCAAAGTACTGAGGAGGGCGGATGTTGATGCTGGGTGAGTCTGTAGCTTCACTAAGACATGACAGTGAGGGGTAGTTGTGTAGAAACTGTGTGTGGTCCTCTGTATGTGAGAGCTGCTTCAGCTCAGTGTCCTTCTGCCTCAGTTTGGCGATCTCCCGCTGCAGCTTCTCCTCGACCTCTTTGACTCGGCTGACTTCAGTTTTCTGCCGGGATCTGATCTGCTGCTTCACGTCCGAGCTCCTGTTCTTGATAAGACGGATCAGCTGAGTGAAGATCTTCTCGCTGTGCGTCACTGCTTTGTCAGCAGAGCGATTGATGGACTCCACCTCCTGCTGAAGCACCTTCACGTCTTTCTCTATGTCCTGGATCCTCTGCTGGATGTTTTGCCGACTCACCCCGAGGTCTCTCTGCCTCTCGGTCCGTTCAGCGGAGGCTAAGACTGTGCTGTGGTCTTTATGTTCATCCATGGAGCAGAGATAGCAGATACACCGCTGATCAGTGCGGCAGAAGATCTTCATCACTTTACCGTGATGAGAGCAGATGTTCTCCTGAAGCTTCTTGGAGGGGTCGACCAGCTTGTGTTTTTCAAAAGCAGGGGATTCATAGTGAGGCTGGAGGTGTTGCTCACAGTAAGAGACCAGACACTGCAGACAGGACTTGAGGGCTTTCAGCTTTCTCCCAGTGCAGAAATCACAGGCCGCATCTCCAGGTTCAGCATAGCAGTGATCAGCTGGAGCAGCTTGCAGTCCCGTCTTCTTCAGCTCCTCCACTAAATCTGCTAACATGGTGTTTTTCACCAGGGTGGGCCTCGGTGTGAAGGTCTGTCTGCACTGGGGACAGCTGTGGGTTTCCCTCTGATCCTCCTCATCCCAGTGGCTTTTAATACAGCTCATACAGTAGCTGTGTCCACAGGGAATAGTTACAGGATCCTTCAGCAGATCCAGACAGATTGAACAGCAAAGTTTTTTCTGATCCATCAGGTTTTGTTGCTGCGCCATTTCACCCCAAAGCGGCCGTCAGTATGAAATGGTTTCACTTTCTGACTCCAGATAAAAACTGAGAACTGATCCATACCAAAGCTTTAGTTCCCTTTCTTCATGTTTGCTTGCCGATCTGCAGTAAATGGGGCCTCACTACAACATTGTTAGTTTCACCCATCGGTACACTTTCAGATCTGTGAAAGAGGCAGGAAGTAGGAAACTTCTGGACTGAATGGGACCGGCTGTCTTGGAAAGCAGGAAGAGGAGGGAGGGGTTATTGTGCTCCGATTCATTCCAGGAAGAGGAGCAGAGTCTCGTATGTTATGCTCATGTAAATATATAGACATGTGAAATGCTCTGTGATAGATAGAAGTTAGTAAAACAGATATTGTGCTTTATTTAGCTCCATAGCAGAGTGCAATATAAATAACCCACTGGGTTCTGACTCATTGTCCATTTAAAGGCTTGTGTGTTGGTTTTGCTTTGGTAAAATACTGTTACCACCACAGTCCACTTTCTTTCTATTTCATGAAAGGCATCTTCCTCGCAGCCTGTAAACCAAAGAGAAAACTTAAGGACTATTTTCAACTATTTGTCCGCTTATTCTGTTGGGCTTGTTTGTCATGTCTGTGTTTCACCACCAGGTGTCCCCCATGGCTTATATTTGGTCCAGTGCCTCTTCCTCTCTGTTGCATTTCCCCAGTTTGTGTAGTTGCAGCTCAGCGTCTGCTTGGTGTCTTGTTGTTGACCTGTTTTGTTAAAGTATCATCATCATTCAGTTGCTGTAACAGACAATTTTATTCCCATGTCGACAAAGATAACATCACATTAGAGCTACGCAAAACTGGCGATCCATAATCAGCATCAAGGTTTATTGTCACTTACATGTACATTCAAATGGAATGGATATGCCCTAGCTCTCTCACCCCTTAAACCTATACATAGATAAAGAAATAGAAATACTAAATGAATGGATGAGTATGTTTGTAATCCCATTTTTCTGTGCTCTTGTACAGTCCTCCTGATAGCCTGTTGTGCTTTTTTAATGACACAAATGACCTTTAGAGTCTGAATGCCTGCGAAGTTTTCAGCAGGAACTCCGTTGATGTAAACTGGTGTCTGAATGATCTCCTTTGCTTTCTCATCTTATAGGGCGAGCTAGTTGTCTCAACACCATATGGACAGGTCCCTCTCCTCCTTCCTGTTGGCGTCCTCATTGTTGTGCTTTATCAGTACAGTCACTGTGACATTAGCATGTCTGCATGCTGACTTGACTCTACCATCAGTTACGGAGGATGATCCTTTCAGCAGTAGCCTGATAATCCATCAGCCTTCCACTGGCTCCTCCCTTGAGCCTTACACTTTTTCAAAGTGTATGGAAGTTCAACCAAATCCAAAGGATATGTAGGATATAATACAAAATGGCAGTTTCTGCAGGATATGTGAGACGTGAAGGCAGCAGCCGTGAGAATATGTTGTGAGGGAAAGCTTGATGTTACATTCAGGGTTCGTTAGGAAAAGCTTGAATTAGAAGTTGAGATGTTTCTCTACTTTTCTGAGGCCCTGCTACAAAAGCCTCAATGCTGAATCTGAATAATTAGACGGGAGAAACACGACCTACTGAATCCGCTCTCATGTCTCCATGGCAACAGGTTGTGGTGGTACAACTTTGGTCCTGAGTGCGGCTTCACACGCATGATCAAATGTAAATTCACTCGCACATGCCGACATCACACACACACAGGAATTCACACACAAACAGCAAAGACCTGCATTTATACACTTAGTATCAACTGTATTCGCTAAAAGCATCCTAGAAAGATGTGTGCACATGAGTTCAGGAGTTGACAGAGCTTTTGCTTTGGAACCGCACATGTTTGCAGAGGTGCGTGGTATCCATGACGACTGAAATGCAGCCAGTAAGATTTGATTGAAAGATTAACTGGAGCCCAGTAAATACGTATGGTTTGAAATCAAAAGTATTAGACATGTGTGAAAGGAAACAGCCTATTAGACAGTCTCTTAGACTCTACATTAAACAGCTCTAGATGTACACAACATTAGCAGCATTATCACAACAACAGCAGTAACACATCCAATACTCAAAAGATAACTAAATACTAAATACTAATTTGCTGGCGTTTTCTATTCTTTTCTAATTGTCAACAAATCCACTGAGAAGACAAAAATCAACGGTGTGTCCATCTCTCAATTCTTTCTTCCCCACTGAAGACAAAAATCTTTAAAAATGTGTCATAAATAATTTAAATTTGAATTTATCAAACAGGACTAAATAGTGCATTTGTTGGGGACTATTTTCAGCCGCGTATTGATACATATTTGGTGCACTCGTGAGTATTTCCAGCAGCAGGACAGTGTATTTGGGGTTGAGTTCAAGTAAGCTACCGTGTGTGCTCAGGGTAATGAAGGAACATGTCACCCAGTGCAACGCTGTGGCTCATTCGTGTGTTTTGTACAACAATGGAGCTTAATGGCGCAGAGGAAGAAGATAAAGATAAAACAGGCTTCGGCTGCACACACAATACTTGTTAGTGGCATCGAGTTATTGTTGGTTTTGGTCTTATCATGGGATTTATTGACAATGAGAAAAACAGGATATCACCAGTCTGATCCTTAGATGCACATGGAGCTACTTAAGCAAACTGTATAAATACTACATTTAGGTTATACTAACGTTATAGAGGTTATACTGCTATTCTTTATCTCTGTTATTTAGAGGTTGTGTGCTGTAGCTCTGTTATTCGCTATGCTGTGATTCTGTTTCTCTACATTTTATTTCTATTTACTGTATATTACTTACTGTATGTCTGTGTATCCTGGAGGGGAAATCCCTACTCTATTGCTTTTTGTGAGGTTTCTAAGGTTTTTCCAGTTATTTAAAAAAATATATTTTTATTAAAGTTTTTGTTGAATTTTCTCATCCAAATTAAGGGTAGAGGGGGTCTTATACTGTGCAGATGGTAAAGTCCTCTGAGGCAAACGTGTAATTTTATAATATGAAAATAAACTTTTCTTTGTTTCACGCTGACATGGCTTGCAGACGGCCGGCAAGTTTGCAGTTTGAACCTTGAGCCTTTCTCTGAGGAGTTTGCATGTTCTCCCCGTGCTTGCGTTGGTTTTCTCTGGCTTCCTCCCACAGTCCACAGACACGCAGGTTAGGTTAGTGACTCTAAATTAGGTGTGAGTGTCTCTGTGAATGGTTGTCTGTCTCTATGTGTCAGCCCTGTGTGTGACTGGTGACCAGTCCAGGGTGTACTCCGCCTCTCACAGCGCTGCACTTACACCTCACCTACTGAACAATCATAACAGACTTCACACATAAGCAAACCCAACCATCTAATTCACAGTACTGATTAAGAAGGTAAGATTTGCTTTAATAAAAATTGCAAAAAGCGCATCTTCACTGTGCAGTTTTAAGAAGAGCATCATTTCATCTGCTGCACTATGTTTTCTTTTCTTTTCATTTCATTTCTCTTCTCTTCTTTTTTATTAAGTCATGTAAAATATATATAACTGTTAATATATATAAATATATATAAAATATAACTGTTTTTTTTCACCTGTTGAGCATTTTGGCCGAAGTGAGTGAGGAAGTAATCTGTAGGTGCTAGGACCCTGCAGGCACACATTTTCCAGGTTAGATAGATGTGTAACAGCCATGCACACTCGATGCTGCCTTCAGGTGCTGCAAGAATTATCAGCTTTACACTTCGTACGTGTGGTTGCTTCTGATTTTGGTGAATCAATCAATAGTTTGGTTTCTGTTATTTCTGCGTACTTATTTAAAATGTACCATTACCAATATTCAAATGTTAATCCAAATTTGAAAAATTAAAAAGGCAATATATACAGTGTAACATTTTCCATTTATGCAAGCAATATTTAAAGGCAGAGTCTGCAACGGCTAGATTTTGATTGTATCCAAAAAAGAAAATATTCCACCCCCTCCCTTCAGGCCTTCCACCAAAGCCTCTCCCCCACACATGAACATGCTGCCTGAGTAACAATAATGCTACGAGTCCACGGCAGTCCTGCCCTAAAGCATGCCCCACCTTATCGTTTGGTTTTCCTCTAAATGGGACAGAAATAATGCAGATTTAAGGCACTTGCACGTTCGACTCGTTGGAGCTGAACTGAGACTCACCAGGAAAGTGGACGAGTTCAGGTGGCAGCAGCAGGGGGCCAAGACAGACAAGTCAGACAGCTTCCAGCATCCTTTAATTTACAGGAAGTCACACAGAAATATTTACATCTTGTTAGATTCATCACAATAATAAATCTACTTCTCACAGTTATCTAAGTAATTGTACTTTTCATTTGTTTAAAGATGCTGCTGTTATAATTGAGGAGAGAGTTAGAGAAGGCTTTTTACCCTTGGAGGTCATATTTTATTGAATAAATACGCTCTAGCCTACAAAGAAAATGTATGTAAAGGCACCATCATTTGTAAATGATAACGATAACAGCTCCATAGAGAGGGAGGGAGGAAAATCAAAAACTCTCTTATAACCTTTATTTATTGATTTATCTATGTGAATTTATCGATCGCTCTTGTGAGAATTTTAACCAATAAAGGAAAAAGTGCCTCTAAAATAAGTTTTAAAGTTTTACAATTAAGAATTTGAAAGTGAAATTAGCATTTGACCTTTCATTTCATTTCTCTCAGTTAAACTAACAAGTTGTGATAAAACAGAGGCAGGAAAGTTCTTCACAAAACACTAAGTGACCTTCAGGGGGAATCTTTTCTCTCAGCGCCGTAAGCAACAATAACAGTTTAGTTTCTCCTTTCACTAACCAAAGCAGGGATGCTTATGACTGAATGTGGCCATGATTAGGCATCAGATACAATTAATTTAAATTACAAGATCATTCCAAACATGGACAAACTATTCTGTCCAAAATGCTAATAAAGCTTAAGGAAAAGTTGAGGTGAATGAAGATATTAATTCCAACCAGTGAGAAACAAGAATGCATGTTTGAATGGGACTACAACCTGTAAATCTAACATTTATGGCAGGAAAAGTTGTTGTTGGCAGGAATTTGATTTTGATTTGTGAAAAAGAACATTGCTCTTCTAACATGAAATCCTCAGACACACTCATGGAAGCACCTGTTAGTGAAGCATGTGAGAAACACGAGTTTCCGAGGAGTCCCTGAATGCGGCGGGAGCGTCAATCATCCGCCCGTCCCTCCCTCCCTCCCTCCCTCCTTCCCTCCCTCCCTCCCGCTCCCTGGAGGAAGCCGAGCTGCATCCGTCAGGCTAGCTGGACTCTCGGAGGGCTCAGCCCGCAGCCTCAGCCCGACACTCCGCCGAGCCCACACACCGAGCTCCGGCCGCGCTCGGTGCTCTCTGCGCGGCTTCCCCTCTCCGCCGGACTGCGGGAGACATGCGACGACCCGGAGGAGGAGGAGGAGACCAACTGGCCAGGCAGCAGCAGCAGCAGCAGCAGCAGCAGCAGACACCTGCGGGGAGGATCTGAGTTTGTTTCTATAACGTCAAAGAAAGGTGAGTGGCAAAGGGAACATCCCTCCGGCTCGGCTCGTGCCTGATGCACACGGTTGTTTGCTTGTTGTTCATTGGTGCGTTTCGGTGTGTTAGTTGTCTTTCCCAGCATCAGTAGCAGGCAGGCAGGCGGTATGAGTCATAGCCCGGCGCAGGGCTGCTGGAGGATCTGCTGAGGAGCAAAGTGTCTGCAGCCTCCAAACCCACAGCCACACATCAGCCGCCGCACCTTTCTGCTGTTTAGCAACATGACGGGGACGTGATCAGTCGTTCGTTTTACTCTCTAGACTTTCAGTGTGTTTGTACCCCGAGACTTGCGTGGGTGTGCGTGCACGTGTGTTATGTGTGACATAATACTCCACCTGGTCGGAGTGTGTGAGGCCAGAAGGGTGGGTAAGGAATGAGATGTTACATGCTCTTGTCTCTGCAATTAAAGCAATATGTTAATGCTGCTGTATGCAGCGATATAGTGAGCTCACAACTTTGTGTGTCATCAGTTTGTGCTTGACCCTTTCCTGTTTCTGCAAGACAGCTCCCCCATGCATGAAACCAGGGCCATAAGGAAATGGTTGTCCCAGTTTGCAATGGAAGAAGTTATCTGGATCTGGGTTATCTAGTAACGGTGATCCGGAGCAGATCAGTGTTGGATATATGTTGTGTATGCACATGTGAGTGTGTGTGTGTGTGTGAACATTTATAGTAGCAGTATACCAGTAATGAGCTGAAAAACAACAAGTCAGAGCTGCGTGTTTTTTTTCCCCCCTAGAAATGAAAGGTTGAGTACGTAATGGGAGGAGGCCCAGGTGAAAATAAAAGGAGAGTTTTCATGCAACATTACAAAGAAATCTGTTTGTAATGTCTAAAGATGAGAAAGATACTGACAAAAGTCTGAAAAGCTCCCTGTTGAGATGATCTCTAACCTCAGCTCCTCAGTTTTCCACTGTCAGGCTGCAATATCTGACCAGGAGGTAAAAAATAACACCTGTGGAGCTTCAGCCAAGCTGTAGTCTGTAGCATGAAAGGTACAGTACGCCACATTATGTGATGTACAGTGAATCTTTTTCATGTATACCACGACTTGTCTGCAGCGCTGCGTGTCCTAAGTTCACTGTGAGCTGTCAGTTTCCCTGAATGAGAGATAATATTTCAGATTGGCGCTCACACTGTGACAGCAGTGAGGATGCCTCTCTGTCCCATCGGCATTTGTTGTCTCATAAATCAGTTTGTAAACAAAGACGTGAGGAGCAGCGGTAATTAGTGGAAGCAGCCTTTATTGGTTTGATAATGCACTCGCCGTCCCCTGAGCTGCTGGCAGCTTTATTGTTTCACCTCTCCATTATCAATCCAAGTTGAGTCCTCGCTGATGGATTCGTAATGGAAATTACAGCTTCCATTTGGCTTGAGGGGTTGTTATCGCTGCTGGTGTTATTATACACTGAAGGCCTTGGCCTCCTCAAAATCGCTATTCATTTGTTAAAATTTCATAAGAAGACGAATTAATCAACAAAACAAACGGATAGCAGAACAGCGGTGGCTGCTGCACAAGTGGTTTTCTGTTTTGTACTAATCTGATGTCCATGTCACCCTAGAGTGACTCTACCTCATATAATAATTTGCCTAATAATAATAATAATAATAATGAGGCTGTAAATCCAGATCTTTGCATCAAAGATGTCCAACTGTGATTTTAAGAGGTCAGCTGGTGACCTGTGGAGCCTCAAAACCTAAAAAAAGCCAGACTCGGTTAATAATGTGACAGCCTGATGGTGCATGATGGTGTGTGAACGGTCCTTTTGACTACTTTGGTGACATTTTGCTTCACACATGTTTTAAGTGCTGCTGTTTGTTGAGAGGTTGAGTGTTTTATATCTACGTATATGTGAATCCCATTCAGACCTTCCTGCAGAAGAGCCACGCTGACGCTCTCTCTCAGATATTATTATAGGACTCTATTGAAAGTCATGCTTTCTTAACTCAGAGCTGTTTAGGTGTAAAACATGACACACAAGGCTAAAGTGTGCATTGTAAGTTGCGTGTAGAATGAAAATGAATATTGGATCCTAAAAGCTTAGTTTTGAAAACAGAATTCAGGATAACCAGATTTGTGTTGCCACCTCTCCCTCCTTCCTGCTTCCTCCTCTTCCTCCAGAGGGCCTCTGAGTGACATCATCTGGAGTTACAGTAAACTATTTACACACGTTCAGGCCTGTAGACCTCTCGTGCCATCGCCATTTAGTTTTCCTGAGGCGTAGCAGCAGTTTCCATGGTGATGTTTGAACATCCAGTCGTACTTTTGAGTTTCATCCAGAGAGAACTGCAGCCCGTGAGAATACAGGTTAGGTGTTATGCTGTGATGATTCTCTGTGACCTTTTAACTCTGGGACGGCCCTCCCTAACCGGCGTGCCCTTTTCTCCTCGCTCTCTGTCGTTCTGTCTCTGTCACCGCCTCCTCTCCTCCTCCTGCTCCCACCTGCAGTGTATTGACCAGAGCCAGCAGGATTCAGCCTTCCTGAGATGATTAATGCATAGATAAGATTTCCACTCGATAGCGAGGACCTGACTCCAAGTTAAGCGTGGAGCTTATGCGTTCATGACTGGCTGTCAGCAGAATTAAGTTTTAGCGATAGAAACGTTTCTTGGCAGCAATAAAGCAGTTGTTTTACCGCTCAATAGCAGATTGGAGGCAAAGAACCCTTGTTTTTTTTTAAGTTTCTGAGTCTACTACAAACACCTTCATTGGCTGTGTTGCCTTGGCTGTCACTTGCTTTTATAACCCGTACTATAAAGCCCCCAAGATCTCAAAAGATAGTTTAATCTTGCGCACACAGAATATTATGTTAGATGCGTGAATTATTGTCTGTCAAGGCCACATATAGCATACATCACATGGTCAGGGAGGATGCATAAGTATAGGTGGCTGTTCGCAAAATGCTAAGGATGACAAGAAGAAAGAGGCATATTAGCTGAGCTGGATCCTCAGCACGTCACACACAGTCTGTGACTGGAGACGGTGCTTCTCAAAAGCACCACGTTCAATCCAGACCTTCAACTGGTACTAAAGAGGCAATGATCTATGTTTTCATAGCCATTTAATAATGGATCTCATGTGAAAGGGATAGGGTTGGGTCAGTGCCATATTATATATATATATATATATATATATAGAGAGAGAGAGAGAGTCGTACCTGCAGCTTGTCCAAGTCCAACACAGTCAGGGGAAAGCGGTCACAAGTGTGGTTACACTTTTCAAAACCTGGCACAGACATCGGCCGCTGCAATATTTGTAATGTGAAATGCAAAGCTGGCCAGGGTCACACATCTAACCCGAGGAAAATAAAGTTCTATCTAAAAACTGGGGAGTGTACGTGTTTGATAGCGTGAAAGCAGCCACAGCTAGCACGCCTGCAGCCATATCACATGTGAGACACACGTGGCAGCGTCCTCACGCTACGGTGACAGTGTGCTGTGACACTGTGGAGGTTGAAAGGACAGATTTGGGAGGGGGGTCTAAATAAATATTCTAAACAAATAATGAAGTTGAAATTGAGAAGTTTGCACTCTTTTTTTTTTTTTTACAAGTGAAGTAACATTTTTGTTATCGCAGAGAGAATGAAGTACCAAAAAGAGTTTGGGTACCAGAACCAGTTCAATGTGTAAGGCACCCAACCGTACAAAGGGGTCGCTCGTAGTGATGAACCCATGAAGGCTCCTGCACAGCTGCAGCTATGAGCGGCGTCTTTCAGCTCTCTGGTTTGGTTTTCTGCCAGCGATATTTCTGTTTTGGTTTGCTGGTCTCATCAGCATTGTTTCCACCAACAGTTTGGCAAAAACTTTATGTTTACAGCTTGTGTGTTCAAACAAGCACTTGATACAGGTATTAACAATGAGCTGAAATGATTAGACAAATAACTGGTTAGTTGATTTTGATAATTGATTAACTGTTTCAGTAACTTGATGGAAAAATACCAAAGTTTGCTGGCTCAGGCTTCTCAAATTTTGTCTGAAATGTTGTCAGTTTTGACACTGTGGGGTTGTCATGATACATCAGGGCAGGAATTATACCATGGACAAACAGCCGGCCAGTGCTGTGGATGCCCCCCCGGCCCTGTCATGACCCTGTGTTGAACTGCCCTTAAAGGAAAGTTGCACCTTTCCCCATTTAAAACTACATACAGTGCAGCAAATCCTTATGCCTCCATCATCACGCTGAACATCAACAGTGGCAGTTTTCTCTCACTCCCGCAAATACATATGTCACATTAACATTAACATAGATATTCAAAGCTAACCCGCTAGCTAACAACATCGAGCGTCATGTGATAAGCACAAGCAGCTAAACACTGTACAGTGTATGTCTTGGCGATCCATGTGGCAGTGCCAGGCTTCTGATTCACTGACACTGGGCTCATAATAAACTACATTTGGTAAGCTAGTATTATTAACGGAGCATCACCATGCAAGACTCTTATAGTTATATGCATTGTAGCATTGATCTCTTCCTGACTGAGTCTGTAATGATAAAGCAATAAGAACTACCTAAAGTGGCAGAAACCCTCTTTAGAAAAAGTGTATGTGTGTACTACCGAGGCCTGCTAACATGGAGGGGTGCATGACCAGTGTGGCAGCCGGCCACCAGGGGGCGTCCATACGTCTTGGTTTCACTGTCATGTTTCCATCTTTGTGAGCAGTCGGGGGTCAATGATTGTACGTGTTAACACGCCAATAACTGACAGTCTGGCATGTATTTATTTTTTTTTCATTTATTTTTACTTCACTTCACATTGTGCAATACGTTGTAATATCCCCCACTTGTGTACTATATTGTTTCTATTTTTTTTTTATACTTCCGCTACTGTAGCCGTACGTATTTTTTAATATCTCCTCGTGTCTGCTGTGTCATTGTAAAGGAATTAAAGGAATATCTTATCTTAGAACAATACACTTCACAATTCACATTTCTTTTTAAATCCCACAGGAAAATTATATTTATAAATTCCCCATAATGCTGCCAGTTGTAAGGTGTTGGCAGTTGAGAACAATGTGATGCTAACCCTTGCAAAACATCTTATAGTGCAGACTTTCACTGTATACGTTACTCCTGTCTGACATCGGTCTAAGAACACTGTCATGGTACTGTGTTTTAAACATGGTAAATTTAGAAATGTTAAACTCTGGCAACATACCTGTTTCTTTTAAGTTCCAAATACACACTGAAAGAGAACCTCCCGCGCAAATGTACCATTGCAACAATCAAAATACTTGAATTACAAAAGCGCTAGTAATTCATAACCCCCCACCTTCATTATTGGCAGAATATTCACTTGAGTTGATACCAATTCAGTCAAAGTGCAGGGGCTTAAAGTAGCTGGAATACCGAAGCACACCATTATCGTTGTCTTTTGGTGTGAGGATGGAGATGCTGTGACACATTCAGGTTAATGATTTGATCTGCAGTGTTTCGCTTAGTTCAGCCAGTCAGTCCACATAACCTACAGCTGGATAAACATGAGAGGGAGTGAGGAAGAGAGAGGATTTAAAAGACTTAGAATGACAAAGACTGACAAGCATACAGAGACGGAATAACAGACTCATAAAGTTACACTCGCTGTATTCAGTCGTTGTGCAAATTTCCCAATGCTGCAAGAGATCCAAAGGAAATGCATATAAATGTGGTGCGCTCACACAAATAACTTATTGACTTGAACCTATTCTGTGTTTACGCAGTCAATGATGTGATTAGACGTTAATCTACCCAGAGTAGCTTGAATTAATGCAAAGAGCCCATGTCTGATTGATGGTTGATGCTGACATGTACAACACATTTTATTTGACTTACTCTGGTGTAAAAGCAGTGGAATGAAGATACTGTTTCTAGATTAGTTTAAGTAAACTTCCATTACTTACATTACGATTGACCGACATATCTGATGATGGGGACATATTGACTAGAAGCTGAATTAGTTAATGTCAGCCCGACCATTGTATCAGCTCTAGTATGCATTTCAGACGTTGACCAATAGTGGAATTTTAAAGGCTGGTATGATGACAGTAGTATGGAGCAGAAAAAAGCTGATAGCCAATCTTGACCTTGATATCACACCCTGCGCCTCTCAAGTCCAAACCAACACTGGGGGGCACCCTACCTCAACCACACCCTGCCACATGTAGACTGTCTGAAAAAAAAGAAAGTATGTATAAATAAATATATTGTACCTTTAGTTTGAGACTTGACCAATGAAAACAAAACCAAGTGACGCCTCCTGGAACTAAATACGCTAAGTAAAGCTCCGGGAACACTGGTGTTACATCCATAATTCAGCCAGTGTGCTGCAGCTGGCTTCCAGGGACGGATGGCCTGGGAGCTGGGCGGTTTTCTGAAAGATTTACAAAGTGGAGAATGAAATTGTTTGTAACAAACAGATACAAACTGATTTTCTGACCCATTGCCAGGGGTTGGCAAGCTAACAGCTATTACTGGACGCTCTTCCTCTCTTCATGTAAAACAGTAATGTACGTCCCCACGTGACACAGCCAGCAGCCCCTGTCCGAGCCAAGATTCGCTGATAGCAATGGTTTGTAATACGTCCTATCGGCGCTTATTAATTGATAACTGCACTACAGTGAGAAATGGACAGAATGAGAGAATGAGTGAGAACAAAAGTCTGGGTGGGACTATAGAATCAATAATCCTCTGGATAATAAATCAGCTCGGCAGTACATTCTCTCCACTCAGCTGCCACTTTTATCCTCACTCATAAATACCAGGATTACTACTTCTCATAATGGTGAACTCCTTGATGTGTAGTGCTGTTTTAATGACTGATTTATGTACAGCAGAGGCACTGTTGATATCTCTGAGATATCTGTAAGATACATGGATGCTGTTTCTCCATCTCCAAATATCAAACCAGACAGCAGGACACACAATAAGAACAAATTTAGGTTTCATTTATTAAAAATGAATAATTAACACTTTCCCCCATATTTTTCATGCATGAGAAAATTCAGAAATGTTTGAACATTTACTTCTCGAATGCTATTTAATCTTAATTTTTCCAGTTCCATGGAAGCCAGACATTACAGAACTGGAACCTGCTGCATAAAGTTAGTTTAAGATAAGTCTTGGTCTTAAATTGTTAGGTTAGTCTTACCTAATTTAGTTTGTCTGTTGCATAAACATTAAGAAAGTTAGCTGGCTAAACCTAGCTCAGCCAGTTATTAGTCTGTTTAGTATCTTACTAATGATGGCATTAGTGTTGTTTTATGTATTTTATTAACTGACACAGAGTAATGAGTGATATAAAATGTGTTTGTCTTCTGCCGCTGAGTGTCATTGTTGCGTCCACCATTTTTTTTTCATACTTCACCCACAATGCATTGCGTGATCTAATTACAGTCATTACACTCATTCTTGTCTTCGCTCTCTGGTGGACACAATAAGGCAGCACTGTTTCCAGATGACGTCTAACCCATCTTTGGCATTTTTGTACAGCAACAGACCCTCCATGTGATCTAGTTGGGCCAGAAGATGCCACATAACCTCAGTAACTGTAAATCAGGATGGATTTGACGTTGCTGCTTTAAGGCTGTGTTGCTTGGACTTACAGATGTTACAGAGTTAAGGAAAATGCACCCTGGGGTTTCCCTAAACGTACCTTTATGCCCCCCAATGTCTCTCTGTTCTTGATGATATGGCTGATCAAACAAGCAAAGTTACTTACAGAACAGAAATTTCTGAACAGAGAGCGAGGAAAACCACACACACACACACACACACACACACAAGCAGACAGACAGAGACACAGAGAGAGGTGAGGGTGTACCTTACATTATAATTTCATGTGGTGATTGATAAAGATCGGCCCTATGTGTGATTAGAAAGGAGCAGGTGAGCAGAATCGCTTGTTTACTGGTGTGGAGAAATGAACTTCTGCTGCTCACCAAGAGTTAACATGTTCTGGCACTTCCCCCTCTTGTGTGTCCCCGTAGTAAGACTGAAACACAAGCTGTACTCCACAGAGTAGAAATAACAGGATTTTTCATTGCTGGTGGTTGTTTCTCAGCCATTGTGTTTGTAAAGCTCCTCCTGTGGCGGCTCCTGAGGATATTGAGCTAGACTGAGTGACAGCGTTGTGCCAGGGAGGGGGGAGCTGTGCAGCCTGTGCACGAGCAGTGAGTGACACTGCGTTAGGGACTGCTGGTCGTTTTCATTCAGGCGCCGTGGATTCTTGCAAATGACAATAAGAGCACTAGGAGGAGCCACAGGAAGCTGATTTTTTCATAGATTACCTGCCTCATGTACTACTGTCCGGATGCAGCAACAGTTTCAGTTAATATGACAAAAAGGTATTTTTATAAATTACCAACTGCTGCTTTAATGGAAATCACATGAGCTTTGGGAGTGATGATGTTGGCAAGCATGTGAAGCTTGACTGTATTTTCTTGTATGTTGTGGTAGTCGGTGGTAAGGATGGCTAGGCCACAGGACAATAAAATAAAATAAAATAAAAAATGACATTTCCCGTCCTTACCAAAGCTGTTTTCTCATGTAAACTCCAGACGATTCCTGGAGAATCAGGTCCAGACATCCAGAGTCACCCTTTCACACATGTAGCACACACCACACAGTCTATGCACACAACAGGAGACTGTCCATGTCAGACTGTTATCACCTACTGAAATACTCTGTTTGGTTTGCACGGGGGCAGCAGGAGGCAGGACATGATGCTAAAGTACTCTGCAGTATTTTTAAGCGCTAACCAGAAACAGGAAACACTACTATAGTCCAACAATGGGTCCAAACAAAACTAGACAGACACACTAAGAAACTACATTACTGCGCCACAAATATCTGTGTGGTTGGTTAATCACTGAGCACGAAGATGTTTGAGGGCTTTCTGGTAGACAGACCTCAGGAAATCAGGTGACGTAGTTTAAACTCTAACAAAGTCATTCATTGAGATGAGGTCCTGATGGGTGAATGGGACAAAAGCACAATTTTTACCCAGAAGGCCAGGGTTTGAGTGTTGGGCGATGTAAAGAGGCAATGTTGATATTTTATTTTTACGCACAGACACTGTGTTTATGAGGGGTAAGGATTCGGTGAGTATTCGTTAGGGTTACTTTTCTAGGGTTTAGGGTTACTTTCCAAGTTTATTGTGGATTAAAAACTGAAATGCACATGATGAAACATATGTCCAGATAAAAAAAAATATGTCCAGATAACTTAAGTAATTTTGCAATTTGTCTTGGCAAACAATGAAATATATGCATTACACTGTGAAACAACATTTAATCGGTTGCTAGCGACTGAAACTAGTACAGAACACAATATGTAAACTAAGCTTTATACTGAAAGAGCAGCTTTATTGGTCATTATTGAATTACCCCGCCCCTTGCCCAATGTCAGCTGGGATTGGCTCCAGCCCCCCTACAGCCCTTAAGGATAAGCGGTATAGACAATGGATGGATGGATGGATGGATGATATAAGGTACAGATCCAGTGATCAGTCACACAAAACAAGACATTTGATGATAACAGATTCCACTTGTGAGTCTGATGTTTAATAGACCATATCATTATCTGAGAAATCGAATCAGCAGATTAATTGATTGTTGCAACCCTAATAAAAAGACAAGGTTTAAGCACAATGTCTTGATGTGAATGATGACCAATCACACTGGAATGGTCCTTGGAGCAGTAATTGTTGCTGATGTTGATTAATAATCCTTGTAACAAAGAACGTTATTAAATTCTTGATGGAGAAGATGGAAGTATCTGATCAACCAAGGAATGGGAGAGCCAAGATCATTTTTAGATAACCTGACCCTGAATTAATAAACTGAAAAGTAATGAGATCTATATGTCACTGCCAAGAATGCAACATGGGAATAAACACAGTCTGTACTTGTTTATCTCTTTCATTCACTCTCTCTTTGCTTCTCTCTGTCTTTCATGTGGTTGGTTTCTTTTATTTCCCCACTTTTTTCTCTCCTCTGTCTTCATTTCTACCCGTACATCTCCATATTTCACAAGAGGACTTTTTCCTTGCGTCTGCAAGATGAAAATGATTCGGCCTCTCTTCTTTCTTTCTGTAGCCTTTTTTTTTTTTTTTGACTGAAAGTGATTTTCAAAAACACTTTTGCATCAAGCGGGCTTTGATACAGAGATGTGGGTACCTGGGGGCAGAACCTCGGTACATCATCACATTTTTAATGTCTTTTGGTTTGGGGGAAACCTTGACATTTTCATTTTTTCTGCACAATATATCTTTTTTATATTTTCTCACTGCTCTCTCACTTTGACAGGCGGGAGTCAGGTGAGGGCAGAGTGAGGAGCCGCACTGTGGCAGGAAAAATTGTTTGTGTTGTGTTTGTGCAGGACTGTGTTCATCTTTTTTTTTCTACAGAGCCTAATGAGCCTGAACAAAATAGGCATGTACATGTAAAATGTCACTTTTTTTAGGAACTGACTTAGTTCCCTAACAAGCCTGAGCTGCCACCAGCGCTAGAAAGGTTAGTTGACTAATAAACTGGTGGAAAATAAATCAGCACCATTTAAAGTGAAGAATTGCCTTTTTGTCTGTATTTCTTTAGGTTTTGAAGCAGCTGGTCAGGAAAAGAAAGCAGTTTTAGATCATCACTTTGTGCTTCAGGGACTTATAAATTCTCTGTTAGATCAGTGTGTTGACCAACATTATGTGACTGAGCACATTTCATTAATATTAGAATGTTTTTAGGAAGTGTTTATTAGTCTGGTAATCAGACTGTGTCTGTGCTGTAAAAGGAAGAAGCAGATTAGAAACTAATTGCAGCTTATTAATAATGGATGTAACCAGCAGCTGTGGATGTACTGTATTCACAGAAATGCCACACTGGGGAGTGCACTGTGTTTGTGTGTGTGTGTGTGTGTGTGTGTGTGTGTGTGTTTATGTAATCCTGGGTGTGTATATGAAACTCTTCTCTTTCTGCCTCTTTTTTGTGTAGATCAAAACTTATCAAGATAGCGATAGGCTAAAAAATCTTACTGATAATGAAATATTGACTAATTGCTTTTGAACATATTTAAAAGAGGAGTTCATTGTTTTGAATGGCTGTTACAAATGTCACTTTGCATATATCTACTATTTCGTCGTGCCATATTTCTCTATTAATATGGCGATAATCATTTTAACCATGCTGTCTAGCCCTCTTGACAAATCTGACGGTGGTGCGAATAAAAACAGTTGGTTTTGATCAGTGAACTTCACTAGAAATCTTCGACAAAAGCACAACACAAATTAAGAATGTATTAGAATTGAATTCAGAAAAATGAAGATCAAACATACTCAATGCAGTCTCTGAAGAATGTCTTGGTGCATTTTATTGCAGTGTTAATTTTTTTGTCACTAATTTCATGAAGCATTCCTGTCGTCAAACACCATGCAGCATGCAGTGGTCCTGTCTGACTCTCTGCTTGTGCTTAAAATGAGGACACTTAAAGTACATCTGTCAGTTATTCTTTAAGTCACAAAGTAAACAATTTGTCTATTTAATATTCTGCAGTTTTTCCATGTGTATGGTTTCATAGTTGGTTGTTAGTGATGTGTGTTTGGATGTCCTTCTTTATGAGCATCGCTTGCTTCTTTATTTCTCATTTTCATTGATTTCCATTTGGCCAAGGAGGACTCTTAGAGGACTCTTTCTACATTTCTATGCACTCAAACAAATTATTGCATCTCGTGTGATCTAGTTTGACCAGGGCTGCAGCTACCGTTGACACTGAGGTCTACTGGGAGTTTACACTCTACAAATGAAACATTGATTAATCTTTTAGGCAAATGCCTGAATTTTTATATACAATTTCTCCAACAGAATTTATGTTCTGACTGCATGGACTAGGCTTCATGTTGAAAGATAAAATGTTATTTTACTGGTCCTTAAAGGTTTGCTGCTAATTATAAGGAAAATAAAGACACAGTTGTGGGGTTACTTTAATTCATGACCTCAGTCAGTACTTCTAAAATCCTGAATGCAGCACTTTACAGTGAAATAAAGTGCAGCCGAGACCGTCATAATAGATTAAAAATCACCAAAGAACTTGCCATAAAACAAATCACAAATGAGATATTAATTGACTATTATTTCTAAGTAAAAGTCAGGCTGAAAAGAAAAAGTTGGGTCGTTCAGTCGCTCTAACAGCCTCGGAGCTATTAGTACTTACGTGCGTGGGTGCCTTGTTATAGTTAATAGTGGTGGTGCATGATCAGTGATGAGGAAGGGGAGGTATAGCGGAAGAATTTTCATTTAATTAGCACCTGAAAGTCCCATTTCCTACAGTATAGAGCCCCAATCATAACCAGTAAAGTTGCTCTTTCAGTTTACACTGCGTCAAAAAGTATTTATTTTATTTTTGTTGACATAATGTACAGTGGTGTGAAAAAGTATTTGCCCCCTTGCAGATTTCTTCTGTTTTTGCTTTATTGTCACACTTACATGTTTCAGATCATCAAACCAATTTTAATATCAGACATAGATGACCTGAGTAAACACAAAAAGCAGTTTTTAAATGATGATTTCATTTATTAAGGGAAAAAAGCTATCCAAACCAACCTGGCCCTATGTGAAAAACTAATTGCTCCCTAAACCTAATAACTGGTTGTGCCACCCTTGGCGGCAACAACTGCAACCAAGCGTTTGCAATAACTGGCGAGGAGTCATTCACATCGCTGTGGGGGAATTTTGGCCCACTCTTCTTTGCAGAATTGTCTTAATTCAGCCACATTGGAGGGTTTTCGAGCATGAATGGCCTGTTTAAGGTCATGCCACAGCATCTCAATCGGATTTAAGTCCAGACTTGGACTGGGTCCCTCCAAAACCTTCACTTTATTTTTTTTGAGCTATTCAGAGGTGGACTTGCTGGTATGTTTCGGATCATTGTCCTGCTGCATTGTCCTGGATCATTGTGTGTAAAAGTGTAAACAGTGTGTGTGTGTGTGTAAAAATAAACTATGAGCATCACATTTTTATATCTATACGGGGCATGAACCCCAGTCTCATGGATAAAAGTTCTATGTTTGACCCAATCACAAACCACGTGATCATTTTGATCCAAAGTAGCTCAAATGTTTAAAATAGTTTGCTCCCCCAAGTCTAATAGTAGGGGGTCAGCTGCTCCACCTGCTCCATTGCTCAGGCACTTTGTTTATGTGTCTCATGCTTTCAATAAATGTCACTTGTGTTCGCTTGTGAATCTCATTGGAAAAAAAAAAAATCCGTTTGAAATCAACCATATCTGACTTCTTTTCCTTTTTAAAGTTCTAAGGACTGTGAGGTTCTTATATCACTACTTCGTGTTGATCCCACATCTTGCTGTGAGGAGTTTGCTTGATGTACGTCTGAAGTCTCTGCACGGCTCATTGTTGGGATGGCTTCAAGGGAAAACTGTGCTAGTTTGGATATGAGCGAACCCAAAGACAGCTGAATGAGAGAGGGGTAGAAAGAGAAGAGAAGCAGCAGGGGAAAAGAGGGAGGGAAGAGAAGAGAAGAGAGCAGGGATGAATGAGATTCAAAGAGTAAGAGTGAAGAAAAATGCGAATGGGGGCACAGAAAGTGAGATAGATGAGGTGAAAGACGGAATGAGAGTAACAAGTTTTTTGAGATTAAAACACATTTCAAAGCAAAATTTAAACAGCCTGAAAGAACAAACAACAAACGATCGCTAACGCTTTAGACACCCAGTCACATCCACACAGATCCTCCATCCTAGTAACTCACAATATGGAGAAAATCTTCTGTCATGATATCAATCAATCAATCTTTATTTATGTAGCACCAGTTCATAACAGTGTTATCTCAAGACGCTTTCCATAAAGAGCAGGTCTAGACCGAACTCTTTAATTAAGAGAGAGACCCAACGATTCATGAATTCAAAATGAAGGATTCAAGAATCCCCACATGAGCAGCATCAGATATTATATTAGGCAGTATAGTAGTACGATCTTTTCTCTTAGTTCTCATCAGTAAATGAACAGCAGCGTTCTGGACCAGCTGGAGAGTCTTTAAGGACTTATTGGGGCAGCCTGATAGTAAGGAGTTGCAATAGTCCAAATGTGTGGACAAATTTGTTGAGATTTGTTTTATGTGGGAGTTAAAGGACAATATGTAATATGTAAAGGACGATATGTGTAATTTTTTGTCAACATTTTGATACAGTACAGTTTCTGCAGATTCTGTTAACAAACTAATGTGTTTTTGGCTAATCTGGTGAAGAATCTATGTACTTCATTACACTGAGGTCAAAAATCCTAATGAAATGTAGCCATGAAGCAGATGTGCACATTGATCGACAGCACAGACCTTTTTCACAGCAGACACAGCACAGTTGTTACTAATAACATTTACAATGGCTTTCTGTTCAGGTGTCCCAGTAAGTCATGACAGTGTCACAGTGAGCCTTACATCAATACATTAACATTTATTATATTCTTTGAGCATCACATCACCCCTTAAATGACTTGAGTGCCTCACGTTTAAATCATTTTATCCCCATCCAAGTTAGCAGAGGGCTAAACCGATGGTTGGCTTGGTTAACTCTGCGGGGCCCACAGTGAATGTGCCGTAAATTTCATCCGGATAATTTCTTTACAGCGAGAACTGGCTTCATGAGCCTCTGAGCAGTTGTCATGTCAGGAATAAAAGGAGCCCTGCCGCCAATGCTGTATCCAGTTCTCGTTATACATCCATGCTCACAGCGGGAAAGGGGAAGAATAGAGACTTGTTCTTAAGTTGCCTCCTCTCTGGCAGGTACTGGAGCATCAGTGCTACACTTTAGGCGAGAGCTCCACCCATTACTGTGAGCTGGGACAGAATTAGAGGAATGTTGGCGCTGGCGGTTGGCTTGGTGGGTGCACTGTGAGGGAGGGTTTACCCTGGTGTTGTAGCAGGGTGAACATCCTAATCACGATGTTATGATGGTATAGGCTCCTTAGTCAATGACTGTCGATGACTGTTGGCTATTGTGTTCCAACCTTTGTCTCCCCCTGGCATGTAGCCAGGTAGATACAGTTATGAGGCTAGCGTCGAGAGACAAATCAATGGTGCAGTTGAGTTAATGAGTGGACTTCAGTCTGTACTGAAGCTAATTATTAAAGATGATGTGGTGGATATGTTAATTGCCTTGATTATACTATTATATATATTATTATAATACTTTGACACCAGATAACAGGGTGCACGTCCTGCTTGTGATTGGGTGAATACTATCCAACACTATGGAAGACGTCAACACGTCCTGCATAATAATACAACTGAATACTGCAGATGGAAGGGTGTCATCAGTGGGCCATGGACTCACTCACCAATGTTTTTAACTCTTCTGGCAATAGATAGCGAGTTAACAGACACATATTAACTAAAAATCTTTGAGATTATAAACTGAAATCACATCTTTCCCAACCTTATCTAAGTGCCCTGAGTTGAAGGGTTTCTTGCTGCATACGGTGGCTGATGCATGCCGCTTCCCCTGAAAAACAAATCTTTGCTATCATTACAAAAAGTTATTACATTTGTACAAAAAAGTTTTTTTTTGTAGGAAAACAAGTGAAATAAGATGGTAGTATACAATGAGTGTTACATAGTCAGTATTTTCCTTATTTACCTATACATTATATGTTTACTATAGTTCACTTGTCATACTGAATTTAGGTTACAGCACCTTTACTGCAAAATGTATTTGGTAATGTAAATTAGTTATTTAATTAATAAATGTAATTAATTAGCCCTTTAACAGATATATGAAGCCAGGGATGTTGCATACAGCTAGGGAAGGAGGGAGGTGTAATGCATGAGAAAAGGGGGAGAGACAAATATGAGAGAGGATGAGAAAAAGAAGCAGAGAGAGGGAGGAAAGGCTAGTTGCCTGGTGACAGAGGCAGGAGAGAAGGGAGAGAGAAGGAGGATGATGAGGAGGAGGAAGAGAGTTGTTTTCCAAGTGCAAAGAGTTACTGGTCACGATGCTACGTCTGCCGGATTGGAGATGATTGATTTGAAGTGAGCTGAAAAACAGAAATGAAACAATGAAAAAGGCCTATTCAGAGCTTTTAAAGTGATATGCTTAAAACAATGATATTATGGGCTCCTAGAGCTTTTATTTAGAGAAACACCCTCCTATAAAAACTCTATACTTTTCAAAGAGAGTATCGTTCTCCTTTCTCACAAACAAATAAAACAAAAAAAAACACATCTCTGGCGGAGCATAACGCTTGCAGAGAGCATATTAACCAGACAGCTGCCAAGAGTTCTGTTTTGCCCACTCGCAGAATTGATGTTGATTACAGCTCAGTAAATTTGTCAGTGACAGTTGTCACTACAGTATCGCTGGTGAAATCAGCAGTCATTGAGGAAAAGGTTCACCTCCTACAGCCTGATAAGACACTGTTAATTATGATAGTCGGTGGCTCTCAACCTGTGGGTCAGGGCCTCTACAAGCAGCCATGAGAGAAATGAGAATGGTCACAAGGTGATCAACAGGTTAAAAAGTAGAATTGTTTTATGAATTTGCTTTGCTTGTGGAATTCAGGATAGTTTTACCTCTGTAGACCTGCAAAAGGATTTCCAATAAAATAATCGAAGAAAGTAAAACACATGCAACAGGTGATGAGGGGCCGCAGGTAGCAGCCGCTTAAACTGAAGTAGTCATGAGGAAAAATGTTGGGATCCACTGATGTAAGTTAGAGATTTACCCTCAGATTTACAGGCAGTATCCTAAGAGATGCAGTCAGACTCATTTTCCTCTTCTTCTGAACGGTTTGGAGGCGGAACTCACTATTTATGGCTTAAGCTGTTTAGAGCCGAATCCACTGGGAGTCACTGCAGGTTCCAGCCATACATCCACACTGTAGTTGCTATTTATTCATTCTCGAGAGCATGGAAGGATAATATTTTAATGAAATGAAATGGTTAAATGAATGAAAAAGCATTTGGTTTGCTTGTACATGTGCAGTACAGTATTCAGATATTCCAAAAATATTTTTATGTCTAACAAATATCTGTTTTCACTTCTTGAAAATGAAGAGAAATCTTACAGCATTTGGTTCCTTTATCTGCTGCAGTAAACTTCAGACTCTAGTAGTAGTACAGTACTATGAGCTCTTTAAGATGTGATGGAGCCTGACCATTAAGAGCCTTGTAGGTGAGGAGAAGGATTTTAAACTATTCTGGATCTTACTGGAAGCCAGTGAAGAGAAGCCAGTACAGGAGAAATATGATCTCTTCTTGTCTTTCCCAGCCTTTCCTCTCCCCTCTCATCTTCCTCCCTGTCCTCCTCCTCCTTACTGTGCGTTCAGGCAAAATTAGAGAGTGTGAGATAATATTTTTTTTCCCAAGGTTTTTTTCTATGACATTGAAAGGAGATCACTGGCTGGAATCGAAGTGGGAGTTGGACCGATGGACCATTTGCGCTGATTCACCCCAAACCACCAATGTACCGACTGTACAGTAGCTGTTAGCTGAACAACAGCTCCCACATCTATCTCTTCTTTTATCCTGTCCATTTTTCTCTGTTCCCTGTTTTCCTCCTCATCCTTGTTCTTTTTATTCATCACCTCTTCCTCACACCCATCTAGCCCCCCACGTGACATCTTCTAGTCTTTGCTCTCCTCTTCCTTTAACTCCACCTCCTCTTTTTCCCCTCCTCTGCTGTGTTGGTTCCTCCTCCTCCTCCTCCTCCTCCTCATTTGGGGACTCGTGACTCTTCCGCTGATCTGCAGCTGATGTGACTTTATTAGAAGCCAGACAGAGGCGTCTCTTCCTCTCTCACACACATAGATATCATCAGCAGGGAGTGTGTGAAATATGTGAAACTATACAATCCTCTGGTAAATAACTACAGCACACACACACACACACACACACACACACACACACACACACACACAAAGCAAATGCAGCACATGATGTAAGACGACACACAGTACTCAAGCAGCAGAATGACACTGCCCCCCCTACACACACACACACACACACACATATATATAGAGGCAGTCTGCTGGAGGCTGGAGACTCATACATTTTTAAACTACAGTGTTGTCACCAGCATGTTCTTCCTCTCCCCAGCCTCTGCTTCTTCTCCTTCTTTACCTTCCTCCTCTTCCGTCTGTATTCCTTTCCTAAGTAAAAGGTCGCATGCTGTCTTCTGGACTGGTGAATCGATGCTAATGAATGAGGGACGCCGCCCCTCCAAGAAAAACAAGAGCATCGATCATTTGTGAAAATGCCTAGAAATGTGTTTATGTTCACCTCACACGGACTTCTGGTGGCCGTGGAAATGATTCCTGTCGAGCAAAAGCAGCAAAAGAGGGAATGGCATGAAAATATTATATAGCCTCAGAGCTCGTGGGGGGAGGAGGTTGGCTTGGTTTGACCGAGCATCAAACTTTGTCTCGGGAGACCGTTTTTTATTTCCCCTTTCCTACTGACGCTCAGTGTTGGTTTTACCATTGCCAAAGTCATTTCCTGACCTGAATATAGTGGTTGAACCTAACTAAACCTTAGAGGGATAGTTAGGTTCAACCACTATATTCCACTCAGAGCTGGGTGATAAATCAGTTTTATTATTCAAATTGAATTTATCGTGCAGAATGCTGTTTAAAAATGAAAGTTGGCTGTCACTTTAAGTTTTATTTGAAGAAACTTTTATTTATTACCATATGGAATTCCCACCAATTCTCTGAGCTCCAGTATTAATAGCAATGCGAGAATTACTCCCAAGAGTTCTCTTCACACACAACTGCATATCGACATGGCAGCGTGCCATAGTGAGGCGTTTGCTTCTCCTTCTCCTTCTCCTCTCCCCACTGTCGGCTGTAAAGTTTACCTGTAGTATGTGACAACTACAACTAATTTAGTCATTTAAGACTAATTTAAAAGCGGAAAATGCTGCCATTTCTGCTGAGTTGCTGACATCACCGCGTCCTGTGAAGAGCGTGACATTATGACATGATGATAATCAGCAGTCAAACCACAATGGTCTCCATTGTGCTGGCAGGAAACAACAATGTGAGCGCTTGCTGAGTCACATTATGTCACGGTGTGTCTAAACAACTAATACCTGTTCGCCTCAGTCTGTGAGCAGCTGTTTTTGTTCACACTCGACAGACCCAGTCAGAGGTGATGTAACCAAGCTTTTGTAACATAAACATGAGCTTCTGTGCTTCTTCTTTTTCTTCTTTGTAATTTACACTACATTTTGCCTCTGAGAAAAACCTCACAAGTGTCCCATCTTGTCCAAATCAAAGCTCTTATAACTTTCTAAATGTTTTTTGACAGCTGTGGTGTGTTTTTCTGGGCGCTGATCTCAGACCATCTGGGGGCAGAGGTCAGGGTGTTTGTGCTTGTGCAGAGTGTGCGCCAATTTCTTTTTTTGGATGGTCCCTGATGTTCTGCTTGGAACATATTTCACCTAACTTTCTTTGAATTTTACAACAATGCACGGCGTGAGTCTGCGCCGAAAGAGAGCTGCAGGGCACATGAACTGACTGAACGTTTATACAAGAGGACATTAACCAGCCTGGCCCACTCCCTCGGTCTCTTTACATCCACACACAGGCAACAGCAAGGGTAGGGAGTGTGGGGGGGGGGTCCAGATTCAGAGGCACCAAAATAGCTTTCAGTCATCTCATGAATATCTCAAAACACCTTTGTCTCCAGCAGACTAGATTAACCTTAACCTTAAGGGGAGTTTTTGGGAGCTGGGATTTGAACTGGTGACCTTTTCTGCTTACTAGCTGTCTACTTCTCTGTTTTCGGAGAAAGACTGAGCTGAGTGTCTGTACTTGGGTAAACAGCTTTAAGTAGGAGAGGACATTCCTGCAGTGTTTTTAACAGGGCTGTAATAGAAACCGTATGACTGGCCGGTTGTTTCCCACCTTCAGCGGAGCTAAGACCTTAGCGGTGGTGCTGCTGATGAGTTAAGTTGAATCGAGAAGAAATCCCTAAATTTTGACAGTTCATTTAGATTTTTAAATGAAGTGTGCTTCCCCACTCCTCCCACTCCCAAGAAAGACCAGCGGCATTGCATGAATCACAGTTCAAAAGCAGCTGTTTATTAAAACTTCAGAGATAACCAAATAACAAGTTTTTAGTCTAAGCGAAGAGGTAATGGATGTTCCATTTTTACACTGTACCATTTACAACAAAACAGCAGAGTTACTAATCTTATTCTGCACAAGCTTTCGACTGCTGATCAGTTCACTTTATCCCACTTACAGAACTCCAATAACACACAGATCTAGATGCTGGCCTTTTGTCCGACGTGGTAGTGGTGAGGGAGAGCAGGGCGTCTGCCGTCTGCGATCTAAAAGCCCTGAGGCTTGGTCCAATGATGACCACCTGCTTCTCATCTCCTTTGAAAAAACACACCTGCATGCACGATCCATGCATGCACACACACACACACACACTCACACACACCTATACACACACACACATGAAACACTCCAAGCGGAGGAGAGATAAATCTGTCAAAATAAAAAGCTGGCTTTAATGCTGTGCTTGATGGGTGAAAACAAGCCTATTTTAGAAACTCTAAAATCTCCTTTTATACTTTGCTGTCCTACTTCCTGTGCAGATGACCGGACTCAAGTTTACTGTGTAGGTGTAAATTTCATTTTAATGACATGCTGATGTTGCATTCAGGATAAGTGGAAATTAGCTCCAGGTTCCAGAGCCATAATGTCTGCTGACATTTTTTAAGAGAGTGAAAAAACTTTTTTGATTTTAGTTGCCTAGCAACGATGTTCTTAGTCTTATGGTGTCCATCTAGATAAAACGATTGAACCACACAACATACTGTTGAGTAAGCTTATGCTGTAGGGCTGGTGTTTTAATTACATATGTTATTACAAATGTCAAAGTGACATGATCCATGGTGTTTATATTGATGTTCTTTCTTGGTCAAAATTGTAATTACTAAAAAAGAAGTTCATGTTTTGTTAATTTTTCTGTTGTGATAGTGTCTTTACATGGTGGTGGCCCAAGAGGGGTACATGTTTTGCTCTCTCCTGGCGATGTTGGCACAAGTAATCTCAACAAAATGCTCCAAATGAAATAACGTGCTATTCAGAACAACACATAAAAGCCTTTTCTGACCTGACGCCCTCATCCGCAGGGCAATATCATTAAATATCATTAGATATTAGAATTGCTACTCGGTTAAGGTTAGGGGACATTCATTGTCATGGTTACATGGTTAAGCATGAGGTTATGGAACAATCATGGTCATACTTTTAAAAACACAGTGTTGACTGTCACTCTGCGTTATCGTCATCTGACTTCCCACCCAGAGGCATGACGCCGCTCCCGCAGATATGTTCAAAATCGTTTTTTATCCTCCTCTGACAAATTGCTGCAGTGCCATTACACTTGATCTTTCCTTTAAACAGAAATGAACAAAAATTTGTTTCTGAAAGAACCCTGACATTCCAGTTTCACTTTGGCTCTGTATGAATGTGAGAAATATTTGTATTTTGCTGCACATCTTACAGAAAACTGAGGTAAATTCTAACAGTTAAATAAAGACCAGAGAAAATGTCTACTGCAGGCTTTAGTACTTCACGTTGGACACCAGGGATTTGTGTCTGTCCTGTGCAGACGGTCAGACAGAAGCATGACACCATTCCCATTCTGTTGTCATCAGTAATAGCAGCAGTTACTGCTGTTTGACCAGTGGACCTTGTTAGACTGATGCTAGCTGTATATGTGTCTTTGTTGTGAGCATTATTCACATGTCAGTAATGCATCTGTGTTCCTTACCCCTGAGACGAGGGCTGAACAATAAATCAGAGTATTATAGAAATTGCACAGTGGCCAAGTCCAGTTTCCAAACTTCAGGAGCTGCAATTTCTTGAAATGTAAAATGTATCACAATATATTATTGTAAATGAAGCGTTGTGATGCTGCGTAGATGCCTCGGCCCACACATCATACTCTCTAGATGGTAAGGGAAAATGCCTGGTTTTGAAAATTAAATGTAAAAATGACCATTCCCACTAAAATTGTGACTCATATTGCAATCACAATGTACGTCAAAATATCAGATTTTTTTCGCATAACCTTCAGTATATACCTCCAGTATATTAATGCAATTCATTTTTAGGCTCTCTCAGAGCATGGGTATACTTAATGTCAAAGTCTTGGTTTGAACTCCATTGCTCTTTTCACATTATCCAATAAGGGTTGAGGGATTATAAATGTTTCTAAGTGTCCCTGTTGCTGTCAGGGACAGAGTTTAGTGTCGCTGTTGCTGATTTGGTGGAAGGAAACACGCCACATGCATGTGTAATGCCTTTATAAGGACTCAAGCACAGAAAAAAAACATAATATATTCCAACTTAAACTGTAAGTTGTTGTGCCGTCTCAGTAAACTCATTGTTTGGTCCAGTGGCTTTTCATGTCTCTGCCTGCCCTCAGTACATTCTCCTATTTAACAAATCATGTGGAACAGCATGAAAGGCTGAACTATCCATGACATGGAGTCATGTCACTGTCCTCGATGGCCCCAACATTATTATTATTGTTATATTATTATTTTCACAATTGAATGTGTAGATTTTTCAACACAAGTCCACTTACAAAATTCCATACAAGTCAGGGATTGCAGCCTGTGCCTCTGTTGTGTTACATACTTTAAGATGGAGGATGATTCAAGATTAAGTATTAATGCTATAGTAAGGCTTATATTTCTGAATATGTTCAGTGAAATGTGGTGGTTGTTATACCATAACAACTAAACAAATGGATGGCCCCCCAATAAGCTGAAAGTTTCAAAAAACACCTAATACAATGAGTGGACCTTCTACTGACAATGTTTGACCAAAGTGATGTTTCCACGGTCAAGAGTTAACTTCTGAGCTCCATCTCTAAATTGTTGTCTTGATCAGTTTGATAATCCTTTGGCCATTCTAATAATGGCGCAAAATGCCAAACACAAGTTCTCTGAGCCAAATGTGACAGCTTCCAAAGTCTTGTTTTGTTTGAACAACAGTCCAAAAATGCAGCCTGTTCATTGAGTATCTCTCCAGGTTGTTTTTGGACAGAGCAAGAAAATGATGACCCACCTGACTCTGAATTCCAGTTTTTATACAGTTGTAGAAGAATTAGGGCTCCTCTGTGAAAGATAAACATCTGTTTATTCCGATTGCAGTGAAGCTACCTGACATCAAAATATAATGTTTTTGGCCTCAGGCGTTTTGTAGCATGTCTTCAATAAGCTGATCTCTAGTGGGATGGAGCCCCAGACTGGTTTCCCGATGGGGACAATAAAGTATATAAGCAGTGGTCTGTGGTGCCCTGCCAGCCAAAACACTAAATTCAGAGTCAGCAAGCTTAATTATCACCAATTTCTTTTCTGCATTTTAATATTAGTCAAAATGACGTTATACAATATGAAATAAAGCACAAACATTTATTTTATATTTCCTAATAGGCAATATTCCAGCTATGCAATACATACTAATTCAAAACTAGCTTCCTCCCAATCTTGCCGCCATCTAATACAAATCAATGGTTGTAAAAAAGTGTGCAGAAGACAGTGTCCTGGAACCTGAAATAAGACGACAGGATTTGCTCGGTAGCCATTCAAGAGCTCACACAAGTGAGGCTGTATTTATCAATTAATCAATAACTGTAATTTGAGAGACACTCAGCCACTCTTTTTTAAAATTTTTTTTACATCAGGCCAAATATTTGTGTTTAACTCCAACTTTATTCAACCACATCTATCCGTAGTATGGTAGCTTCGTAGGATACGCACTAGATACACTATCAACAATATCAGCCAGCTCCAACGGTCCAGTCCATCAGATGGAGAAAATGCAAATCTCAAAAAGGCGTGGTCAATAGCACGATGGCATGTTAGTCTAAACTTGTCGTGTCTCTCTCTCTCACAGAGGCAGTAGCCTTTAGTTATTAAGCAGAACCAAGATGACAACCAAGTCAAGACAATGTTTAATTATCTTTATGAGGTAAGCAGCACTGGACAGTATAAAGGCCTTTAGATAAAGTAAATATATATGAGCAGTGCAAACATGGATGAAAAATGAAAAATGTTCCTGACCCAGATCAAACCTGGTGTCATCTTACAGAAAAGAAAAGAGAGAAATGAATGAGCTCTGGTTTAACAGAATATCATCCCTGCTGTCAGTGTTTCTTTGCAGAGCCTGTGATAGATCTTGTTTTGTCATGGTAACTGTCGTTGTTGTGGTTAGGTGGCCTTTAACGTCACCCAAAGGTCACCGCCATGAGCTGCATGATACTTCACCGCCTGGACCAACACAGTCTCCAAACCAGCTGAGAGGTTGGAGAGAAATGGCTGAAAAAGGCTTAAGTAAGGAAAGAAGGTCTCTTGCAGTCATACACGTTTACAGTTTGTATTACAACATCCAAAGAGTTTTTCTGTTAGTAGTATTGTAGTGTAGGATAGCAGAGATTGATAGATGGTATGATTTTAAATGCTGCACTACTGTAAGATTAACACACTCCATCTGCTGCTTATGAACCGTCAAGAGAGCCATCTCCAATAAGTAAGGGTCATTTTAGTGATAATTCAAACTGGCGATGTTGCAGCCATGTGACGTGTTTCATTAAAGAGCCCCCCCCCCCCTTTAAGTTTAATGATGTACAATACGAAGAACAGAAATTCCATGGCCGAGTAACTGGTCCAGTTAAAGAAGCTTGGAGAGCTATTGTGACTAATTAGCACTAAGCATGTCCTGCCTAGAGAGTTAACAGTTAGCTTTCCAGCTACATTAGTTCACCGTCTGTCCCTGCCAGCAGTCTCTATGTCACCAAGCTTCTATAACCACATCTTTCATGAAGACTTACAGATGAATTTTGCTTTGCCGTTCTCTTGTGTGACCAGGACATATTGGACCATGAAATCACACAAACTGTACAAGGAATGAGTTTCCTGTCAGATGTCTTGGTTTGTCTGTAATAGCTCAGTGTGAACCCAAAAGTGGACCAGAGCTAAAAGGTAACATTTTTGTCTTTGATCCAAACCAGAGCAACCAACCTACAGATGTAAACGTAGCCATTTATTTCCAATTTTAATTGAAAAGTAGTAAGTTTAAATTGAACTGAAGTGCCTTATTGTGTGGAGGAAGAACGAGTGAGAAGCAGAGTGTGTATCCTTGTATCCATCTTTGCTGGTGTCTCCTTGTTTTATCGTCACTTTGGATGATTGACGTTTCTAATGGAACTGTGATGGCTGCTGGCCAAACGAAGACACTCTGCTGCTGCGGTATGGCTCAGAAACCAATAAAACAGATCGTGGCTGAGCAGAACTGATGTGGAAGTAGAAAAATAGTCTCATTGTCTGCGGGTGGTATGGGAAGAGTCTCTTCCTACCCTCCCTTAAAAGTAAACTTGATTTGAAATAGAATACTACAATGAAGCCCCAATGAACTGCTCCACTGTGTGAACTTCTATTAATAACATTTGTTTTAGTTAATTCACAACCCAGTGAAATCCAGTTAAACCAGATTGTGGTTTGATTTCCCCCTTGGTGGTGTGGGCTGGTGTGAACACAGAAATTACATTACGATGCCAGAACAAAGCAACCAATAGAACCGCACCGAGACCAGCAGGAAGATGTGGTCTCGGTCCACTCAGGAACTGGGGCTCTGAACTTTGGAGCGGTTTGTTTGTGTTTGGAATGCGACCAACCTTGATCCGACTACTAGTGCACTCTGCAAGTTTGAGCTACAAGGCTCCTGTTGCCAGCTTAACATGTTGATGGTTAGCATGTATAGTATTTTCAAGACGGTTCCTCTAAGTGCATATGGCATTCTGCTGATATAGTTTTTCCTCGTATATTGCCCACACAATTACCATAGTTATGGATAGAAACCATCTGTGCTGTTGCTTTCTGACCAATAAGTGGAGTGAACGTTCTCTCGTGGTTTGTAATGATGCAGTTTGGTTGGCTTGGATTTTTCTCTGTGTGAAAAGGTACCAAACCAAAGGGAAAATGCTCCAAATTTACAAAGCCCATGAATTGCAGGTGTGGCTTTGGATCACAGATAAAATACAGAATGCTTTTCCTCCATTCAAGAATTTACCTCGGGCTGCCCTTTTTCATTTCTTACATACTTACTTCCTTTTTTACCACACACACACATACAGGCACGCACGCACGCACGCACACACACACACACACACACACACACACACACACAGACACACACACACAGAGCCTTATCAGTTAGTAAGTGCAGAGGAGAGCAGCCTCGGGTCATGCTGGTGGAGGAAACTGTGTGTGTGTGTGTGTGTGTGTGTGTGTGTGTGTGTGTGTGTGTGTGTGTGTGTGTGTGTGTGTGTGTGTGTGTGTGTGTGTGTGTGTGTGTGTGTGTGTGTGTGTGTGTGTGTGTGTGTGTGTGTGTGTGTGTGTGTGTGTGTGTGTGTGTGTTCTCAACTAGCTTACTGTAGCTCGGCCCCACCCTCTCATCACACAGAGAAACAGAAAGAGAGACACAGAGAAGCAAAAGATAGCAGAGAAGGAAGAGGGAAAAGCAGAGACAGAGAAGGCTCACAACTGCGTCTGGACCTCAGTAGGTAACTAACCAGTCGGTCAGTTAACCAGTAATCCATCAGCTAGTGAGACAGCCAGTCTACCACTGGTTGAAACTGGTCAACAAGTCATTTATTTGGCCAGTGTCAGACAGTTTTTTTAGATTGTTGGTTATTCAGACAGTTAACCAGCCGGTCATTCAGTCATTTGGTTAATTATTCAACTAGTTGTTTGACAGTTTTTATTTTTTAGTTGGCTAGTCGGTTAGTCATACAGTCTTTGAGTAAGTTTGTAAGTTGGTCAGTTGGTTGGTGAGTCAGTTAGTTGGTCAGTTGGTGAGTTGCTCAGTTTATTAGTTAATTTTGTAGTTATTCAGTTAGTTCTTTGTTTAGTCAATCAGTCAGTTGGCTTAGTAGGTGGTCAGTCTTTAATTCAGTCAGCAAGTTGATCACCATCACAGTCAGCGAGGCAGAGCCATTAAACCAGCCATCCATCCATCCATCCATCCCTCCAGCCAAGCAGTAAGTCAGCTGGTCAGTGAGGGGAGTGTCTTCCTGCTCTGCTGCCTCCAGCTGAATGGTAGTCAGTCATACAGTGATCCAGTGATCCAGCCTCCCACTCAGTCTCTCCGTCAGTCAGTTGGTCGGTCGGCAGGCGTAGATGCATTGCTGCTGGTCAGCTGCTCTGGACGGCTCGCATCTCCCTCAGGATCTCACACTGTTGAATCAGCTGAGGAGCCACTGAGAGGTAAGGAGCTCAGATGTTCTGGGGGGTGTTTGTTTGTCGAGCCTGGCGTGTGCATCTTGGTGCTGTTTGCTTATGTAGACATGTGACACACTGTAAGGGTGACCTGGGAGGAACTGGAGGGTTTGTCTACATAATGTAGAAACAAAAACATGAAACAAGTTTTTAATAGGTAAACGTGATTGGTGCGCCTGTGACTGGAATGTGATCACAGCCTTTTCCACAAGTTGATGACTGTGCTATGTGTTGTTGCGCGCAGCTGCATCATCCAGACAGCTTGTCCTGATAGTGGTGATGTTCTGAAGGAAAGCAGGAGGCTCACAGCTGTTTTGTTTCGCAATGACTTTGATAAGCTAGTGATCAGAAAACCTCTGATCGCAACAACCCCTAGTTGTCTCTTAGTACTAGTTATCTGTCATTTTTTAGAAAACTTTGACTAGTGTCATCTGGAACAAGAACCATGAATTGGGACATTAGTAAAATAAGTCATAAATAGTAACAAACAAGATATTTTCTCTGTTTTTTTTTTTTTTTATATAAAAGATGAAGATCAGCTTTAGCTTTAGCAGACTGAATGATGACACACTTTACATACTGGTTCCTCTTGGTACAAAGTGGTATTATTGGAGAAATAAGCTTATTTCACTAAATGATGTTAACTTTTAAGTCCAGTCCTTTTTTTTTTGAAACAGTAGCTCTACAGTAAAAGAGAAACAAACTAAAGAAAAGAGTCAGACAAGGTAAACTAGTCTGGAACGTCTCAGTTTATTTTCGATTTCCAATGGGCGCAGACCAAAATGCCTCTGGATACAACTGGATAGACCCACAAACAATCAGAACAACGTGTCATGTGAGGTTACCAAATACTATCGGAAGTACAGCAAACACATCTTTCTTTTCAAGAAAAGCTTTACTGTCAGTGCAGTTGTTTGTTCTTCTTTAGAGAAAATACAGTTTGTTTAATACTGATGTGAAGTCGGCCATCTTGGTTGTTTACGAAAATGTCTGACCAGCCGTCCTCTGCCAGTCATCGTATCATATTAGATAAATGGTTGTTATCTGCCCGACCATGACCAGGTTGACTGGAAATCTGTCTGAAGTCTGCTTGAACAAATAAAACATGAGCTCACAGATTCATCTGGTTCCCACGTTAAAACCAATGTATATGCTCTTTAAATAGACATAGCCATTAAGGCCCCGTTACACCAGCATTTAAAACAGTTTGTGGGGGTGAAGTTATGGACAGTCAAAGGTAGAAATGTGCCTTTTGAAAACTCTGTGGGAACTCGTAGAGCTATTGTGACTGAAAAGCAGGATCCCAGCTGGCTAGTGTGTTAGCTGTTATTAATACATCACCAAATAGCCCTGCAAGTAGCACTACGTAGGCTACCTCTCCGACCTCCTGTTTAGAAAGGACAAAGTGATTAACTTGCTGTGACACTTTCTGGTGTGACCAGGGCGTACTACTGGATTAATGAGGAATTCGCACAAGGCTGAAAATGCATTGTAATCAGATGAGGCTGTAAAGATATATTTGTCTTAATGTTGACAAATCTCATTGAAAGACCAAACCAACAATGAGTTTACTCTGCGAACAAGTGTTTTTATGTTGCCCATTCCTCTGTATCTTATGCCCTTGTGCCAGAGACCTGCATTATTGAGGCACATCTTTGCAATGGGTTACATGTACCATTAACTGCCACTGTTTATTTAGACTCAGTCTAACAGATGCTATCCTGCTGCCTCAAATGCTCACCAGAGCACCAAATGTGTGTTAATCCGTCACTGAAAATAGTTCCCATCAATTGAACTATTTCCTGTTGTCTGAGCAACGTTTGCTCAAAACTACAATGTCCCACTGCTGTAGGAACTGGCTGATGAACTCACATTTTTGTGATTTGTATGTTTGTGTTTTAAAAGATTTATGGTTTCACTGGTTTGTGCCTGAGAACAACAAGAACAGGTTGTGACAGACTAACACACTGTTGGATTTCTTTTCATTCTTTTCTTTAGATTTGTTGACAGCAAGAAAATTATAGAATAACATTAGCAATAAGTGATTTTTTTTTAATTGGATCTTGTTTCACCAGACACGACATATAGTACAGCAATAATTATAACAATAAACATTTACCGCTTAATTTGTATTCCAGTCAGATCAGGTTTATCTGATGTTTGGTGTTTGTAATCATCAATCAGAGCACATTAGTTCATTTCACAGAGCTCTTTTTGAATGTGATATGTAAACTAACTTTCTGATAGGAGCCTCCTGTGCTGTGCAGAAGAAAAACAAAATCCACTTACTTTGTTTAAACAGTGATGTCTTGAAACTGGTTTGACTGCAGAGGGGAAACATTGTCATTTAAAGCCTGTAAGATGTTAGAAAACTCTAATTGACTGCAGGGTTCATTGGATTTGGCTGAAAGCGTTGGGATTTCTTGTTGGCAATAATGTTCTTTTCCTCCTGCTCACATACCAGAGGCATTTCCTCTTTCATGATTTATTACTGAGGAGATTCCAAGGTAAATATTTGATTGGCATGCATGCATAATGGTGAAAAGCGGAAGCCAATTTGAAATATAACAGTGACGACCGTGTTTGTTTGTTTCTAGTATGTGAAACCCCCCGTGGGAATGATACCGTGAACCATGTTTGTATTGCTATCTTGCTTTCAGCCATTGCAGCACAAGAAAGGACAAAACTTTCCTGATTTTAAGGCTACCAACATGTTATCTTTAGTTATCCTCTCTGACAAAACAGCGGTGTCAGATGTAGTTTTTGTGTCCCATGACCCCTTCTTATCCGCTTTTAATGAGTCAAACATGTGACATATTAGAAGTGTAAGACTCCCTTCTGTCTATTCATAGCAGAGGACAGAGAGGTGAATGTGTTTGCATGATGAAGACATTGTGTAGTGTAAGTTAGGGTTAGGTGATTGTCTGCAGAACTGGCATATGATGATGTCCACAGTGAACCATGGTGATGGACAATGATTGTGTCCTATAAAGGTACTATAATCGTTTATACACCTTCTTGTATACTTTTTATTTGTGGTGTAACGGAACACAACATTCACGTTGTACTATGCATCCCTGGTTTGTGGTCATGGCATGTTTTCAGTTTGGCTACAGCAGGAGAAAAAAGAAAGGGAGAAAATAACATAAAAACACATAAAATAACATTTTGGTCTTTTGAACATGTAAGCATCGAACAATATTACAAAGGCAAAACCACAATACTAAAATAGTTTAGTTTTGCTGCAGTGGAAAAGAAAAAACACCTTTTCCCTTTTCTGAGATCACAGTGACAATTGAATACTATTTTTGCTTTAAAATCACACATCCCCATTTGCTATGCTATTGCTATTAATAAGTTCTAATTCTCTACATTGTCTGTATTCAGACTGTGATCTGTGTTGTACTTCTGTTTGCCTGATGTTGGGTTTTCTCTGAAGTTGTGGACAGTGCGGTGTTTAAACCATTTCCTGTGGGTAGTAAGAATATAAGACGAGGCCACAGAGCAGAACATCAGCATTACCAGCTTGACATCCGCAGCAGAAAAGTCATTGATTATATTCTCTGGAAGCAAGTAATAGCCATAATAATTGGAATCATGATTTATAGTAGCAACCGTGAAATGTAATCATTACTGAATACCCAACTGAAATTTGACTTTAGAAAATCAGAATTTATGTGTGTTTTCTGATGTATTATGAGGAACTCTGGCTAAAAAAAATAATCTATCATGTGAGTTGTAGAATGGAGCATTCCAGTCCAATGTGCCACCTGCCTTTTGAATGAAGTCTCTTAGATCATAGACTGTGTCTGTTATGTATCTATGAGGGAACTCCTATTTCCATGTATTTTGGCACTTCGACTTTCCATGGGAAGTACTGTGTAGACTTCTTTATACCATTGTGTCACAGATGTTGTTTTTTCTTGGATCCAATTAAACAGTATGCATTTTATTGTCAGGAGAAGAAGGTTGTGTAACAACCTAGAGTCCAAAACTCAGGTTTTGAATGACAGCTCCAATAAAAACTGGCTAGGATCTTTACAGATATTACATTATCATCATCCTATTTTTTTACAGTCTTAGTGTACAGCCTTAGACAATTCTGCCTACAATTTGTCTGTGTTGTCAATCCTTTTTTTGGTGCACTCTCTGGTCCTCTGGTGCATTTCTCACCACTCCAGGGTTGTAAGAGCCAGGACAAACAAATGACAGTTGCTGTGAAACGGTCAAAGGTTAACCGATTTCCATTTTACCCCCAGACACCAGGCAGTAATTAGATGTGAAGAGATTACCTCTAGATACCCTTTACATTCAATGATGAGATGGAACAAGACGATGCGCAATACATGTGTATTGGTTTTGGCAACCTAAGGCTTGTGAAGAGGAAATTTAGGGGCACAGTTTGTGAAGGAAAGAATTTTACTAAGTAGCGTAGAATTGTATCACCATCTCGTATATGCAATAATACCTGTAATAGCCCACTGCGGAGCTCCACAGCCTCCGAAAAATACAAAAGATAACTCACAGTTGACATGAAAAATGACAGGAATCATGAACTTTGGGACCTGAAATGGGTTGATGAAAGATCACATCGAGAGACCTTTTAATTAGATTGAGAAGAGGTAAACCAGAAAGCCGAAAGCTTTCACTTGGTATACAGACTTCAGCAGTTATCTGCTTGCACTTTCTCTGCTTGTTTCCACCTGTTAGTGATTGAAACACATGACAATAGGCTGTTATCAATATAACATAAGACAATAAAGAAAGAAAAAGAACAGTGACTCGTGTCCATAAATTCAACATAAGATGAGCTACTAAACAGAGCAACCGTACTTTCACCCACTTTCAATTATAAAAACATTGTCAGTGGATATATTGTAGCAGTGAAACAGCCAGGCCAAACTATTTTGGCTTAGGATCCCGGAAACACTAGAGAGCAGGGCGGGAGCTCCGGCTGGTCATGATGCTGTGTGTTCTCCCGTCCTGGGGCAAACAACAGGACCACAAATTCAGTCAGGGGACTGATCACATGACCTCCAACTCAATAAGCAGTGAAACAGAATAGATTCAGGGAAAAGGAGAGAGGAGCCTTGGAAAAGGAAGGAAAAAGTCAAACTCAGCTACAGGAGAAATATGCTGCGCAGAACAGTAGTGGAAAGAGTGGAGACTGGTAGGTCGGAAAGGAGCTGGGTAGAAGTAGACCATCTGTGCTATCAGTGGCCTGTGCTCACATTATCGTTTAATTCAAACAGGCCCCCCATCTGTGTTTGATAAATGCTCATGGTATAGTACCCATAATACACTCTGAGGCTTGCTGAAAAATAAAAGAACGAGCAAGGGTAAAACACGGAGTGCCTAAACCTCCACTTAGGTTAAACTAAAAACATCAGACCTTGATGTCATGAGACCTGCATGTTGCGGCACAATGCTCACTTGTGTCTCCAAATTAGTTTGAATTCCAAAACAAGAGTGTTCTGATCTGATTGTATTTGATCAGGTTTCATGTGGCTTGATTTAATACAATTAAAGCCCCGTACTTGAGAGAGTTTGTTTATTTGTATCGTGACGGAAGAAGCCTTTCATTTGGGATTTCAAACTTGCAGGAGTCCTTGAAAGACGCCCTTGTGAAAGTGTGACTTGTTAGTGTTTTAGCATCTTAGCTGTTGGGTCCTCATGCACCGAACTTCCCTGTAATCACCTTTCAATCAAATGAACGGAATTGTGATGTCTTGGCCTTTGCGTTTTCTTTTGTACAGTTTGAGTCTCCGTATGTGGCACTCTCCCTGTGCACGATGACCACAGAATTATTCTTCTGTATCTCAAAGAAAATGCTAAGAACCATTGCTTCCTGTGTGGAAGCAAAGTACCAGACTGTAAACAAATAGAAATGCTTTCATGAACTGCTGAGATGCTGTTCATTAAAGCGACCACAGACAGAACAGCAGAACATACCGTTTTGAAAGGAAATGTCACGGGTTGTTACTGCAGTACTGTAAACACAGTCTGTTCAGTCACTGGTCCTTATGCGTAGTAAGAAAACTCCACCTTCCAGCTGATATGAGTTTCTTTCTGTACCGTTCTTAAAAGCAGTTACGAGCTAACTGTCCAAAGGGTGGTCAAGGGTTTGCAGCCATTCCCAGTAGGGTGTTATCCCCTGGATCAAGTCAAGATATTGTATGTGCAAAGTTTATGTTTTGTCCAGAGGGTGGCATGAAGCTTATGTGTCAAAAATCCAAAAGATTTATCCTCTGAGCAAGAATATACTCAGAGAAATTTGATGGAAATGCTTTGTCGGACATCGGCATTTTCAACCATCCTAGTTGCATGGAAGCATCTAAGGATGGCAGTATCAGCCTGTCCGTCAGTCTGCCACTTTGATTTCAGACAAATATCTGAATCGTGTCATGAAATGTTCCCCTCGGGGTGAATTGGAATAGCTTTGATCTCTTAACTTTTGTCCTAGCACCATGTTAGCATTAAAGCAGATGATGAACATTATACCTGCTAAATGTAAGCATTGTAATTATGAGAATAAGCAGCCTCACAGAGCTTGTAGCAAAGCTGTTGACTTGTCTGAGTTGTCTGATGATGGCGCTAGAGGAAAGTTCAGGGGATGCGTCCTCTGGAGACCATGAATATTCACAAAAAAATCTGTCAATCTAGATAGTTTAGGATTAATCAACTAAAATACCAAGTCTGAGTTCTACAGCTTTTTCAGAAGATCCCGGTGAACTCCAGAACTACAGATTTGAACCACCAACCCTGCCAGTGTTGGTGCCTTGCTTTAGACCTGCAGTACAGGCCAGACCCTCGCATCATGACCTACTCATCTCTCCTCTTTTGCCTCTCAGTATTCCTACATCCACGCTGACCTTTCAGATCCAGCTGTGTGTGCTGTCTGTACAGATGTTAGCCCACTTCCTGCTGTGGGATTAGGGAGGGATTGAGGAAGCCCTGGTGGGACTTACAGGTGGATAAATAAATAGATACAGCACACCTGAGTTGAGTCTGTCATATTTTATCTGATCTAGTTCTGAGTCCAGAGACCACTGGGACTCATGAATATTGTCTGACTCCGTGGTTTTACCTTAAACCCAGTCTGACTGGACAGAAAACAGAGCCACCGGACGAATAAGCATCATCAATCACGCTATACATGTAGCAAACTGCGTGTGTTTGCACATGCAGGGGATGCCTTATTTATGCAGCTATGAAAATAGCCATAAGTTATGGTGGTGAATGCATTTTTGGAGACGAGTGGTACAGACAAGGCCATCCAGCTGCAGTGTGGGTTCACTTCATTGATCTTTCTGCTGTGTTGTCTCAAATGTGCCTCACTGTCTGAAATGCTAAAAGGTTTTGGACAATCTTAAGGTAAACCCAGAGGATACATGGACAAATTGGATGATCAAGGGTCAGTCCTCATTCATGTTAGTGGTTATTGATCGCTGCCTTCAGAGAATAGATTGGTAACGACAACAAAGGCCCTGAGCAGAGTCTGCAAAACAGATGGTCAACAAATCAGTTGTCTGATCTGTTTAAGATGATTCAGAGGCCACAGCAGTCAAACATTAAGGTCTCTGACAAATGACTGCTGACCTTTTGTTTAGATTTCCCATATGATTATTCTTATCTTATTTTAAAACTCAATTTTTCTTCAACAGACATTCAGTTTATTTACATTTATAGTTATAGTATTCCTCAATGTTAATAGCGTAATCCACCATTCCAGTACACAAATTAAATTTCCATGACGTGTGGAGGGAGTCATAGCAAACAATGCATGTATTTAATTGTCACCATAATGATTAGTAGTCATTTTATCTCATTGATGGAAAGCCTGCCTCCTGTCAAAGTGCAGCCCAATTAGAGCTGTTTTAATTTCTCCCAATTAAAAGCGAACCAACTGTTGCTGCTTCACATTATGTGTTTAACTAGAAAAAGAAAAAGGCAATGCTTTGTTCAAAATTGCATACTAACTGCCAAACAGTGTGTACTGCATTCTGCCTACTAATTGAGTGATTAAGTATTACCAGCAGATCTGCACCTCTGCCACTCAATGTAATATTTCCTAGTATTATTTTAAGATATACTAAAATCATTACATATTTTACTGTTAAATGTGTTTTTCTACAGTACAACATATGAGTTTTCCCCCTTAACTGTACTGTAACATTCCAGGAGCCAAGTGGCTCCTGCTTTACCTTTACTTGCCATTAGAGCCACCTGTCTGAGGAGACGCAATGCATTTTGGGTTAGATGAGCATGTCCAGTAAGCTCACGGCGCATACTCTTGCTGATGTAGTATACATCCGCGCATTTCTCACATGCACAAAATCCACGTACGCTGCAGTTGGACCTTACTACACACACAGAAACTCAGGTACCCAAATATCATATCGACACTGGTCGATTTTCCAAAACGAGACCCTAAAAATTGAAGGGGTTGCCATTCGTTACATTCAAATATAACTCTACCTCCATTTGTCATCCTATCTCTCATGTAATCCTTTAAAAGAGTTTCTCTGTATTTGCTTCTGAAGGCATGATGAGTGTTAGAATTATTTGACTTCTCTTTTGGGATGCCGACCAATCCTGTGGTTGTGAATCAATAATTTACGCAGCAAAGGCCAAGCTGCTATCACCCCCCTGCTGCATTCGCTATTACAATGGAAATGTATCCATCCATAGTGTTTCCTGGAATGTTTCTATGTACAAACTAGTGTTGTTGTATTTAAAAAGTCAAAATCAATTTGACTGATTATGTTGAAACCTTCAGCTGATGTCTTGTTGGTGGAATAGTTAATCTGGAATGGTTCAACATGTGGTCGTGCAGCATTAAACTCTATAAGAAATGATTTTTTTCCCTCTGAGCCATCTGGTTTTATTAGAATAAATTTAATTTGGAAATCTAACTTGGATTTGAGTAAAACATAATTAAACTGATGTGAATTATTCATTGATTTAATTAAAGGATCAAGGTTGCATTATGTATAAAGATCTAATGAACCCCAAAGATACAACACCCTCTTTTTCATCAGCAGTAATGTGTAGATAATGAGGAATAGAGGGTAACAGGATAAGTACAGGCTGTTGCGTCCGTCTTTCTCTCCGTTGTCTAGAATATCCAATATCGCATTAAAAAACAATTTCACCTAAAAACAATAAATAACTGTTGTACTTCCTCTTTCCCCCCTCCACTTTTTTTATTCAGGGTCGAGTCATCTCTCTTCAAACAACATTACTGTTAATTCATAATAATCATAATAATAGTTTATTTAGTAAGCACTTTTTTAGAGTTGGGGAAATAAGGCAGGGCAAAAGCAGCGCTCTTAGTCTTGCTAACCCAGACCTTAGATCAGTTAAAAGACCCATGATGCAGGGCTAGACATTTGGTTAAATATTCCGCAGCTAGATTCAAGACCCTGTATTGGCAGGCCTTTTGCACTTGTATAAGAATGAATTCTAAAAGAGATCAGCAGCCATTGTAATGAAGCCAAGGTTTGGATGATGGGTGAAGAAAGCCTTTGTCCTCGCCAGTAGTATTACTAATGATTAGGAAACTGATCTACATGTAAAATCCTGAGAATGCACCTTTTAAGACAAGATATGAGCAGCAAGACATGTATAACTCCCTCTGTGTTACGAGTAAAGATGTAATTCTGGCGATATTCCTCAGATGATAAATCTTGTGTTGCTCCAGGCTCAAGACTCAGTCACAAATAACACCCAGATTTTTTGTGGCTGACTTGCTGGAGTGAGTTGGCCGTGGATTTGCTGTATTTGTTTTAAAAGGTGTTCAGGACCAGTGATCAGGACCTCTGCCATGTCAAAATTGAATTACGAAAGTTTGGGGACATCCAGTCTTTTACATTATCTAAGCAGCTGTGCAGCGAAGCTAGCTTGCTGAGGTCAGTGGGTTTGAATTTTAATCTCATAATGGAGTCATATTTGTGCATCATTTCTGCAAACATGCTGTAGGACTCCACACAATCTGCACTCGTTCTCCTCGCTCTGTTCAGACTGAATTTACAGTGTGCAGTAAATCTGTGTGCTTAGAGCAGTCCAGCGCTGAATGGTGGAAATTACACTCAGGGTCTGTCAGGTAGATTTATGTTCCTCCATGGGGGTGTAGATTCCTCTGCTCCTGGAGCTGATTTATACAGTAGTTCAGTGTAGGATTTAACCTGTTGACTGTAAAAGCAACACCACAGCACAAGATGGATGTGTTGTACATTTTCAGGCCATGTTGTGTATCAACTTAGTTCCCGGCTTCATGGCTTTACAAGATCAATGATACGCTTGTGTATCATACGTATTTCTAAGTTTACTGAGATTTTATGCAACAGCTCAATGTTGCCTTCACTTAACAAGCTCAACCAGCATGTGTTCCAAACTAAGTAACAAAGTATTGTATTGTCTGTTATTTTGTCAGCACCTGTGACCCAACATTGTTATAAATGACTGTTGCAAAAATGAATCATATGACTCTTTTATGGTTTTGTCTCCTCTATTGGTGAAGAGTTGCTACGATCAGAATTCGTAAACTCCTGTTTGTAAAATAGAACAATTATTGTCATTTTCCCCACAATTAATCACGTATGTGATGGTTGGCAAAAAAAAAAAAAATGTCTGTCTGTCTGTTTGTCCGTCCTTTGATTTTCTCACCAACCATTCATTCAGTCGACCTCACATTACATTACATAGGAGGATCCATGGAAGTGCAATGTTGAGTGTGTGAGATATTTATTAGTAGAGTGTTAATACCGAAAGTACACACTTTTGCATGTATTCAGAAGGGACCCTTATTAACTGTTGAAAGGCATGCTGGGTACACACCCTGACCTGTGCATGCTCATTAATATATCTTTTGTACATCCATGGTGCGGCCACTACGTAGACGCTGATCTACTGTACATGTGTGGAACTGAGTAATTTCTCTTCTCTACTAGTCCGGTATCACCATTTCTGCCTGTTCTGACAGTAAAGACTGATCCCCACATTGAGGATCTCCGTTCGATCAGTTTTTTATTTTTTATTTTTTTGACTGTATTAAAAATAGTATTGTTGGGATTTCTAAATACGCTGGTATAGCACAATACTGTGATTTCAGACCCTGGTTACTTTACTGCAGTTCTTCTGTGTTACTTTTTTGTCAGCCACTGTGGACACCTCCAGCAATAAACATAATCAATTATTATGCTAATCTTTGACAAACTTTTCCAAAACCATTCACAAGTGTGGCTAGGCCAGAGGCATGATGGGATCTTTGTCAATCTCTGTCCGGTATCCACGTCTTATAATACATCCTTGAACTTAAGCAAACTCGCTCAGTTTGTCTTCCTGTCATGTATTTATCAGACTGTTGGACAAACATGTGAGAGCTGAGAGTTTTTCCAGAACAGGAAGTCAGTTGTGATGTCAGTCAGTGACATCTTAAAGATACAAATATTGAGGAAAGATGTGAAAATAGTTTCATTCCTTTGTGATACAGTTGGTTAATGTCTGCATGTGGTCATATAACCAGACATTCTCCACTACACAAAACAGGCCTTTAATGATAACCCAGAAGGATACAACACTATTAGTTTAGGAGGACGCAGATTGTTTGTGTATAAGAGTCTGACTGAAAATCACTTCTATCTGTATTTATCTCACAGATGTGAGGGATAACAGAGGAGGAAGAGCAAAACACAATCTCCTCTCTTTCTGTTTGTTTCTCCTCTTCCCTGTTTGTTTCCCCCTCTGGCCTATTGTGTGTGAGGGCTCATACATTTTTAATGTCTCAGTGTGTTTTATGGTTTTGGTTCTTGCTTGTTATTGAGACAGAAGGTTAAGCAGACACCAGGGAGAGCCTTTCCTCCACAACCTGCATGTAGCGAAGCTGCTAATCATTGTTTCTGTTGGTGTGTATTTCTGTCAGTGGTGCTGCTCAGTTGCCATTTTATAAGGTACGCTTAGCCAAAAGGGATCTAATCTAGTTTAATTTAGCAGTTTTGGATTAAATCCTACCAATTACAATCACTGAGGGTAAACTAAATATTAGAAACAGTCTTCAGTCTGTAGCAGTTAAACAGCATCACAAACTGCCTCCAAAATGACAATAAGGTTGAAATAATAAAATAACTGCTAACATTAAAATCCTCATGAAAATAGGATTCATTGCTGGACTGTTGTTTTAGGCTGCATTGGGTTTAGCAAGATGTTCCTAATAAATCTAAATAATTCTATTCACTATGTTTCTGTCTGTCCATTTTCTTTTGACCCCTCAAGCAATACACCAAAACACAAATGCCAAACTTGTGTTTTTCAAGGCGCTACAGTTCCCAAAGTTTTTTGCTTGAGCTCAGATGACAACCTGTGCACATTCTCGTAAAGATGTCCTTATTTCACTTCTTTTCATACAAGAGGCGTTTTTCACATGTATATCCATTATGTGTGTCATCGAGCCTGCGTCGTCTTCTGTTACACCCACTTTAAGCATTTTCTAGTGTAAACATAACATGTATAGCTGGAGCAGAAGAGATTCCAGACAATATTTTAGAATCCTTCCCCCTCTTAACTACTAAGAGTGTTTTGTTCTGTTCTGTTGTCGAAGTGACTGAGATTCGTGCTTTTCTCTGCCGTCAGCTGACTAAGCTGCTGTTAATGGTTTTCCCCTCAGAGAATCATGACTGACGGACCGATCACGCTGCCAGCATTCCTGGTTTTCCCACTGGTGACAACAGATCAATAAGCTCGACCCCCTTCCCCTTTTTTCACCTTCAACCTCGCACCCCCAGGGAGCTCCATCAATGCCAGGACTGACAGATACTAAACGGATGTGTGAGAGAAAAAGAGTAAAAAGTAAAATCCAGCAGTTTGCTGCCCTGTGATATCAAAGTGTGCCCACAAATAAAGGAAACCTGGCAGAGTTATGAGGACTACGTTCTAGTCCAGTGGCCAGTGTTGACTTTGTTATCCTCAAATGTAATTAAAGATAAATGTTGGCTTGTTAACGTGCTTAGATAAACTATAACATGCCCATACAGTATGGATGTCAACAACTGCTTCCATGTGCTAATAATAGCACTTTAACATGTGTTAACTTACAGTTACTACAGAAATATCCTAAAGTTCACTGTGCTAGTGCAGCATGCAGTTAGCCCTTTAGCAGGTCATATCCGCATTAATCTCAAAAACAGATGCTGATGTGTCAGCATGACGTGTGCTGATGAAGTCCTGATGTCACCTCGTGCTAGCCCCTGTTCCAATTGCCTCTGTAACTCATTGACATTTCCAATTGAAGCAATTATTGCATTGATCTGAAGTGTAACTTTCCTTTTGCCTTTTATAAACCATATTCAAAGACCTGAAACACTAATATTGAATAAGCAATGATATGAATATCTGGACAAATAGCGACACCCTATGTCTATGTTCCAAAACTGGAATTTGAGTAATTTGTGACTACAAAAGCATTCACAGCCCCTCTTTCTATTCCACGTGACTGCTATTTATACCAACCTTATATACCGTAATACTAGCTTTGTTTCAGTCATGTTGGTAAGTTCACCCAGTCACTTGGATTCTCACCATTCCGACGGCGGCACAGTGAGGTTATTGTGAGGAGATCAGAGCTCCTGGTTAATCACTGTCCTCGCACTAATGAAGCACAGTGTTTACGTGCTTCTTCTCAGCTGAGTGAATTGAAGTCTTATGATCCTCTCTAAATATACCACATTTAGCCGTGAGGCAAACTGACCCCAGACTACAACTCATTAGATACATGAAAACTTGATTCAAGCATTGCAATACTGCATTCGTTTTCTTTCCGCCTGAGAGAGCTGCCCCAGAAATTAATAGTTTACCAATTCATTATTTATTTTTTTTAAATCAAAAGCATGAACGTGTTTCCTTTCGCCCTTCGTGAATGAGATACAAACAAAACTGCACCCACTCATAAACACTTTCCCCCATAGCACTAGTAGTGGTCAGAAACTCCACAGAATAAGGAAAAGTACATTGATCAGTTGTTGCTGATTAGTTCAGAGTAACAGAGATTTTTGTCATTTGATTTTAAGTTGTTTTACTGTTCAAGACGAATACAAATTCCTACAGTTGCATAACACAAATGAATAAACCTGTTAGATGAGTTTGTTTACATTTCAGGCTTTTCCTTACAGTTCTACGACATTTTCTTCCGCCTTCGAGGCCACAAAGCCACAATTTCTTTCCCACCCACACTTAATACTCACACACACACACACACACACACACACACACACACACACACACACACACACAGACAAAGCTACTATTTTCCCAAAAAGTCATGCTTTGGTCAGGACGACCTTCTGACCAGACCCCTGTAATTCAACAGTGACAACAACACGCACACACACACACACACACACACATCCATCTCCTTTCTACCATTAAGTACATTTTTATTCATCTGCTGGTTTAACCTCTCAAACTCTGATGCCAGTGTTAATATCTTTCTTTTTTCATCTTTTCCTCTCTCACATGCTGTTATTCACAAGTGAAGAGAAACTCTGCATGTGTCTGTTAACACGCGGCTCTGTTTGTCCTCCACAGGTTTATTTCGGTCAGCACTATGACTGATGGGGATTATGACTACCTTATAAAGCTCCTTGCCCTGGGGGACTCCGGCGTCGGGAAGACCACCTTCCTGTACCGATACACAGACAACAAGTTCAACCCCAAGTTCATCACCACAGTCGGCATCGACTTCAGGGAAAAGAGAGTGGTAAGTTCTGAGATCTTGCATTAATTATTTTAAGAACCAAAAGCAGGGAAATATGTGCATGTTTCTGGAAGGTTTTAGATAATTTGTTGGTCTTTCTAGTTTGGAATTGCGGCAAATTGATCTTCATCTCAACTAGACATCAGTTTACTGATACACCAACTTACCAAGTTCCACACGCTCACTTTAGATATATGTGATGCAGGCTTGGCATTTCCTTTGGGCTGTGCTTATCAAAGAACAAATAGTGTCTCAGCTCAAGTCTGGATTTTCTGCTGCTTATCGCCTCAGTTTGTACAAGAAGATCAAACCTGGGTTAGATGCACCAATAAACTGGATATATACATAGAGTGTCCTTGGGTAAGGCACCACTTTAAGCTGTCAACTGTCACTGTTTAGCATTTTTACTCCTGTTGCTGGAATCTCATCAGGATAAATACATCCGGACATAGCCCAAGGTGCACTTATCTGAATCAGACAGTGGGTGAGGCTTGGTCGGTGGTTTAGTCACCTTGGAGCTATTCTGCCTGACGATGCTGCTTTAATCCCACTGATGACTCATTGGATTGATAATTGTTCCTCGTGTGTGTGTGTGTGTGTGTGTGTGTGTGTGTGTGTGTGTGTAGATCACACCCCATTCAAGAGTCAAACAGGAGCAGACAGATGTGTGATCACAGCTGTAGTTCAGTGCTGTCAGTAGCTCCTCCTCAGGGTCTTTATGGAACCTGAGGCTGAATGTGGACCAGTTTGTCTATAGTTTGAGCCACTCTGTCAGGATCTCTACACAAAAGTCGGATGACTCCCAACTGGGTCATATTTTGGACAGTTTTGGTAAGCTGCACTGAAGCCAAATATCTCTCTCTCTCTTGCACAGCAACGCAAGGTTGTTGAGCAAAAGTGTTAAGACGGGTTCAGAGTTTTTGCTGCATTGCAATGCAAACAGTAAGGCAGAGCACTGCGTCGACCAAACAAGCACTGTCATAAAAAAGTGCATATTCTTGGTGGATTACTTGGAACGTCTGATTTGCTGAGCAGTAAAACCCTGTCTGTGAGAAGTACAAACGGTTGTGCAGTGTTTTTTGCTGTCTAATAAACCTTTTAACACATTAATATGTTACTCAAACTGAGCTTCGGATCAGCTTTCAAGGCTCTTAAAGAACATGACGGAACCAGTGCAGCCCCCTACTCTATTTTCTGGGCTGTTTCCCTTTGTGAATTCTTGCTGAGTCCTAACTTGGGTGGTGCTTAATGGTGTTTGGTGAGATTATTTCAGAAAAATAACATTTAATCATCCTAAACTAAGAGTCGTCCATTGCTGGGCTGGATATTAAAGCATTGTTAAATGATTATATATATTCAGTGAAGACTTTGCCTGAGCCCACTTCACTGAGTTGACTGTTTCTGGTGTGGCATCAGGACATGAAGCAGCAGTGTCTTGGCTGAAGAACAGATTGTCCTATCGGCACTATGGGCAGGATTAATGCCATTGTCAGTTTATTTTACATAGACAGCACGGCTTCTCAATATTAGCCGACACTGTAGTTTTTATTGTGCTCTCTCCTCTCTTAACACCCTCTTAACACCCTGGCAAAAACAGCATGTTGGCATGGCTACGAATCAGTTTCGACTTAGGATGATGTTAGATTCAGGAGGATACGTAGGTCTCTGGGTAGTTAGGGAAATCAAATATCCCTCCCCCATGCAAATCAGTTAGAGTGGAGGCAATGCCAGACTGATGATGGAAATGGAGTGTAACAAGTTGACACTGTCCAGTATCAAGCAAGCAAAGGCAGGTATGGGGAAATGTACAGATGTGGACGCTCTTGAATCCAGCAAACCTCAGCCCCAAGAACAACCTGCGGAGGCACTGTCAAATGTACAAGTGTCATAATTTGCCACCTGACTTCAAAGCCTGTTATCACCTAGAAACTTGGGGAAAAAAAACACTCAAGAGTTCAACGTAACTGCTCTGAGCATGATGAGTGTTAACAGCCTTAAAAGAGTGTCAGAACGTGACAGAGTGCCTCATCTGGGAGAGTCAGAGGTGTGAATGACGCCAGAAGCTGCTTTCAGAGAGACAAGGACAACCAGCTGCAGCACACAAGGATTCATCAATACAGAGTGAGGACAGCTGCCCTGCTAGTCTGTTAGTCAGACCTGAGATGAGATAGTCATGACAGTAACGCAGTGGAGAGGGCGTTACGTCAGAAAACCGCACAATGTAAGATGGTGAAATATGATCCTGGATTGTGACGATCCTTGACTTTGAAGGCTTAACAGATGCTAAAACACTGCAGTGGTTTATATTACTACAAGGAAGAGTTTTACAGCTTTTACCACACACACTAACAAGCTTCCTTCTCCATAGTCGCTAGGGAAACAGTAGAGTTACACCATTCACCTAATAAAGTGAGCTACCAGGAATGTGCACTTGCACATAGGGCTGGGTAATATGTCCAAAACATAAAGCGTGGGGGGACGACACAGTTTAAATGGATTCTTGGAAGACTAAAACATGATTGCAACATCATATTTTGTAGGACAGTGGAACAAGAATAATAACTGACCTGCACCACCTGCAAACTCAGTCCCTGCGGTCCATACACACATACAGGTTATTATACACAGGTATAAACATCCAGTTTAGTCATCAGTCTCAGCGCAGGCAGAGCAGAAGACTCTGATTCACCTGCTCCTGCTGTTTGTGTGTCTTGACATCAGCCTGATGTCTGCAGACAGGGCAAGGTAGAATCTGCACACTGTTTTCATGCCTCATAATCAGAAAAAGTCTTGTCAACAAACAGAGTTCAGCTCAGTGTGCTGGGTCGTTCCAGCCCTTTATTACATCATTTGATTGTTCACTGCGTTGTCAGATGAAATCTGAAGGTTACAATGTTCAGTCCTTTTCTGAAAGGTGTTGCTTCAATTGTGTGGTCATTCTGGAGGCTGTAGTTTGCAATGCTGTTGAATTTTATTCCTTTAGCTCTCAGGTGTTTCTAATATTTTGTCGTCGAGACACAGTATCACATGTTTATTGTATCTGATGGACAAAAACGTAACTCGAGTTGTCTGTTTCTCCTTAGGTGTACACAGCGTCCAACCCCAATGGGACGACCACAGGGAAAACCTTCAAGGTTCACCTTCAGCTCTGGGACACAGCTGGACAGGAGAGGTGGGCTGCTCGTCACACTTGGACTGGGACTGGGTCCTGACCGCTCAGCATGACAACTACAGTTTTTTGGCAACACACATTTCCCTATACAAAGTCCACTTTGTATAACAGGAAGTTTCTCTCCAGAAACACAAAATCAATGCGTTCTTTCCTCTGCAAGTATGGGTGTCAGTAGCTAAACTATTTCAAAGTGAGTCTTGATGGAAAGAAAATATCAGGACTTAAAAAGAAGATTTTTGGGGGGGTCTGTTGGGGGGACTGGAGATCTCCAATCTCCAGTCCTGCCTTATACAGTATGTGACAAACAATTATATACAGTAGGTATGTGTGTGTGTGTGTGTTCTTTAATTGGAACTGGATCTGATCTGTTGAATCTGTTTGTAGAGGCCCAATGAGTCATTGCAGGATGAGTCACTGTTAGTTACATAATTTCAGCTTCATTTCTGAACAGAGAAAATCCTGTTTTCATAAGCTGATCTTCATGATCCTTTAATTGAGCACTTAGTCTTTACTCCACCTGCTTGACCAGCTCGTCACACTGTTTGCTGTGGAAACACCCCTGATATCTGCCGCTTTATCCTAATTATTTCCGTGCTACATATTTGCTGGAGAAGCTCCATAAGTAATGTTTACACAGAGTACACCCATTGTTCCTTGCTGGTGTCACACCCAGCATCCCATCATGCCACAGAACAAACAAATTAACTGGGTAAGTCTCATTACTGACTGTTGTGTACACAAACGGCAGCCATCATCTCTGTGACTGGAAGATTGAATTTAAATGGTCACACAGAAAAGCAGGTGTATATGTTAGCTGTGCTCTGCAAAGAACCATGGTCAACATTTCTGTCTCTAAGTTCTGCAACAAAGTTTTCTACATGTCCTTGAATTTTATTTGCTAATGGTGGATACATGGGTAACACTTTTGACATCAAGTCAAATAGATCTGCAATGGTTGAGAAAACGTGTTTTACTTATTATTTCATTGTGTTTGAGCTTATCTGTGATGATGCAAGTGTGACACTGAGGTTCTCACATTCATCTGGAATATTTCTCTTCTCTCTTGAATCTGGGTTGAAGACATGTACATACACAACTGGTTTGGAATTGTGTTCCAGTATTTAACTTATACAAGTGTGATGTGAAAATTTGATACCTTCAGCGCATAAACACAGAGAATGAGCTTCTAATGAGTGAACTAGGAGATGTCTTGTGCCCAGCTGTTGAATTTCTGAAATGAAATATATTTGCATCATTAAAGATGAGGGAGTAGGAATACATCTAAAACAAAAACAAAAAAAGTGAAATGAAATGAAACCCAGCTTTTTCTTTTGGTGTGTGTGTTTTCAAGGTTCCGCAGTCTGACAACGGCATTCTTCAGGGACGCCATGGGGTTCCTGCTGATGTTTGATCTCACCAGCCAGCAGAGCTTCCTCAACGTCAGAAACTGGATGAGTATGTTAATGCAACATGTTCTTTACATGGTTAGAAACCTGCATTGGTTTAGGTTGGGGTCGATCGAAACATTATTCTTACTTTTAAAGTTTGTTTTAGTCATATTTGCACATAGGTTAAAGGAAGTTTAATGCTTGATGAATGTTATTTGAAGGAAGCAGAAAAATAAAACACCACTAATCAAAACTGCTGTTTTTCTCTTACTATATTCTTCCAATACAACAATACAGTAGACACTTGTGCAAAGATACAGTTTTTCTGTTTTACATTTGCGTATCTCACTTATTTGCTGTTGTCGCTCGTTTGTTTTCATCTCCAGGCCAGCTACAGGCCAATGCCTATTGTGAAAATCCAGATATCGTGTTGGTGGGAAACAAGGCGGACCTGGCCGACCAGCGGGAGGTTCTGGAGAAACAGGCCAAGGAGCTGGCTGATAAATACGGGTACGTTTGTTTTTCCCGTGCAGCGTTTGATGCATGTGTTTTATTTGCAGGTAGGATTGCTAGAATACGATGTAGTTTAGACTCTGCACAGTCACAGGCCGCTGGGATTTGTTTGGGAAATACAATGCAAATATGAAGTGTTGCACGCTACACAGTAACTGACACTTCAGCTAATTCTCATCCTCCAGCTGCAGCTGCTGTCACTGCTTATGTACAATCTGACACTTCAACTGTTTTCTATCTCTCGCGCTTAAACTTCATTTTTGCATTTCAACCTCTTGCATACCCTGTTCTTTAAATGGCAGTTCGATTGCTGTTATCTCGTACGCTTCATCTGCTTTCAGAGCCTACTCATTTACTGACAATTCAACTGCTTTCACCTGCAGGCCTCTCACAAAGAGCAGGCTAACTGTAAGACAAGCAGTGAGACAAAACACAACATGACAGACAAATTACTTCCTGTTCGACGAGGTAAAAATCGTTTCCTGGTGTGTCATTCCAGCCAGCCAACACGTCCGCCTGATGTTGCCTGGTAACAAAACTCTGTTCCAGGAACTAATGGAGCTCCGTCTTAACCTCTGGGGAACTTATTCAGGGATGTAGATGAAGTCTCAACACCAGATACACTAGGTTTAGTCTTGAATTTAAAATGTACAGGTTTTATAGATTTAAATTGACAGCTTTAGTCTTGTTTCCACTTTCATTTTACTGTGCTCGTCACGCACAAAATGTCAAATATTGATCTGTATAGTCATTATTTATGATCGTTTGAACTATAAATATTTGAAACAAAGTAAAATTCCACAAGTTGTTGCTGCTGAATAGTCATATTTATTGATAAATTAGTTGTTGAGTCAATAAAATGTGAAAAAATTTAAGTTATGTGCAACAGTGAGCACAGTGTTCTGTTGAATTTATGATGATATGAAATGGTGTTTTCACTCAATAACTAAAACAATCGATTATTAAACTTGTCATAGATAGTTTTAAAAAACAGATGACACGTGTTGGTGCAGTTCTGAACAGAGAACGTTATCTCGCTGACAAACAGCAGCCTTTCTGATGCAGACACACCCAAAGTGTTTGCATTTTTGTCCTGCAGGTTAGATTATTTAAAACCACAGACGGCATTATGAGGAAGTGATTGTCCCCCTTGTGGAACACTGCAGTATAGCTCATGATGGCATATCGGCCAAACTGCACATGAAAAGTCTGTTTAATTTTTGTAAAGTTTTATTTGATGTAATATTCGGTGGATCTTACAGAGCTGTGCTCATTTTTCAGATAAGTTTGATTTAATGAGTTATTTCATGCTCTAAAAAGTAGGTTTGATTGACAGCCAACCGCAACCCACGATTAAGTGGAAACTGTGGCTCCGCTCCCCGATCAGTACTGGCACCAAATGACACCACCAGTGCATTATGGCAACGCTAACGTTTGGGATATTTTGGATTCATTTTTGGACAGTGGGAGGAAGTGTGTCCGTCTTCATATACGGTCCGTGTTTAAAACGTTTTAAGTAATGTAACGTGTCTGTCCCTACACAGCCTCCTCAGGCTCACACAAAGGGTAAAGAGATTATTATTACCAACGGCTCAAATTTGTCAGTCTTTGCACACAGACTAAAGTGTGAGAGGGATAAAATGTTTGGAGCGTTCTTGGCAAAAGAGAATTAAAAGGTGTGGATAGTGAAAATGTTATGCCCACTTTTATTTACAGTAACTTTATCATGTAGAGACAAGCTGAGAACATCAGTTGAAAGTGCTTTCTGTATCTTTGGCTTTCACAGTATCTCATTTATGTGTCCTGAACATTTAACATTTTTTAAACTGTAAATTATTCATATTTTGTGTGATTTATCCACTGCGCCCCCACATAAACTCTTTCAATAAGAAAGACTGGAAAAATAGAATATTATAGTTTTATATCTTCTAATTTTCTCTCCTATATAGGTGTGTATTAATAGTTTAATAGTAAACGGTATGCTTTATGACCTCGAACTATTCTATACTAATGTTGAGGGTAATTAGGACTTAAAATGTGTAATTTTTTGAGATGCCTGTGTCAATTTCCTAATAGCTTTGTGCTGTCAGGCTACTGACAAAAAAAGGGTACAATAAATGTGGGTATTTACCCAAAGTTCACCTGTCCTCCAGAGGTTTCATGTATAATAACCTATATATGTGCTGGCCAAAGTGTATTTTGTAATAAAGCTTGTGTTATAACAACTAAAGAGGAATAATAACTAACATGCTGTGACTTGTTTTCAGTCTGTTGCCTGCACACACAGCATCTGAGACATTATAGTATTTATAGTATTTAACAGTTAAATACTGCATCCACTTTTTTGTAATTTAAGTTATTGAATAGAAATAACCTGAAACCTTTTGTATTCAGCCTAGTAGCTGATGGGGTTATTTGGAAAATGATCCCAATTTAGTGCAGTGGGTTGAAAACTTCTACTATTATGAACCTTTCAAACAAATATTTCCATCCTTGTCGTTCACAGGATCCCTTACTTTGAGACGAGTGCAGCGACAGGAGCGGAGGTGGACAAGGCAGTGATCACGCTGTTGGACCTGGTCATGAAGAGGATGGAGCAGTGCGTCGACAAACCGCCCGCCGAGCCAGCCAATGGGAACGGGGCCACAAAGCTCGCCAGTGGGCAGCCCAATGAGAAGAAATGTGCATGCTAAATGAAGAGGCGATTCAGCCAGCGCTCCTCTGTCGTCTGTCCTTTCTCCTTGCCACATTCCCTCCTTCTGTTTCTTTCTCTCCCATCTTTGATTGCATGTTTCTTTACCTTCTCATGCTCACTCTCTCCTCTTTAAAACCAACCTTTAACTATCTTCTGCTCCTCTTTTCTTCTTCCTTTTATTCCTCCTCTTCCTCCCAAACTGCCAATCTGCCACCCCAGCAATGAAACAACCCTGTCCCCCTCTAGTGGGTATTTGAGGTAATGCAGTCTCAGCCTGTCTGCCTGTGAGCTCTGTTTAGGATGATACTGGAACAGGAATGGACACTTTCATCACCGTCAGACATTATGTGCCTCATTTAAAACACGCCGCCTGGAAATTAAGCTCTACACACTCCCAATTTCTCTGCCACTCAAGTGGTTTTAATGATTTAAGTGGATCTAAACAGGCAAGAAGAGATGTTCTAAAACTTTAATATGAACTCTTTAATGTCTAAGCACGCTATAATGGGGGGGAAAGATTTCACTTCCTGTCACAAGGTGACAGACTAATCTGGGACTAATCAGGCTGTGTTTCCATTTGAATGACATCATGGTCCTCCCCTGAAATGTTTCCTCCTGAGCCAGGCTGAGCAACTGTGCGACCAATGTGTTTTATTTCATTTTTTCCCCATTTCACACTGTTTTCAATGCTGTATCCATATTAGCCACATATGGTAGTGTTTCAGGGTTTCTGTCGTTGGAAGTCTGTGACAGGTCTTTCTCAGCTTATTGTGTTTCTAAGCATACAAAGCGTCTCTCAGCAGTGATGTCTATTTCACATTCAGACAGTTTTTTTTTTTTTTTTTGTCAGCTTGTTAGCTTCTCTAGCTAACTTTACACTATGTAGTGGTGGCTCAATCCACAGTAGGCAAATAAACATTAGTCTTATTCATTCATCCATTCATTGTCTGTACCGCTCATCCGTCAGGGTCGCGGGAGGGGGGGGACTGGAGCCAATCCCAGTTGACTTTGGGGCGAGAGGCGGGGTCACCCTGGACTGGTCGCCAGCCAGTCACACGGCTGACATATAGAGACAGACAACCACTCACACTCACAGTCACCACACCACCGTGCTGCTCCATATTAGGCTCATATTCATCTTTATATCGCTAAACGTGAATAAAAGTGCACGACACAAAGCAGAGGAGGGTAAATAACCTCAGTGCTATTTTTCATAACCAACCTGGTTGGAGGAGATTACTCTGCTAAGGGCCACTTGCTAGTGATGAAGATGATAGTGTATTATGTCCTCATGTTTCGCAACAACATCCTTGATAGACTGAATATTTGAATTGGGACTAATTTAAGATTGATTCGGATAAATATTGCTATTCAACACGTAGGAGAACCTGCAGGGCCGTGCGTGTATCTGAAAATACCGCTGACTAAGGAGAAAAGTGGATCCATCCCCACAGTATAAGCTCAGCTCATCACTCACCTCTTGTTTGCACATTTGATTAGCTGCATTTCTAGCTAGCTGGCCCCAAATGAAGGGTATCAGTACTCGGCAGTGTTAGCTATTGCCACAAGCAGCATGCTAATATTAAAAAAAAGCTCATTTTTTCTCACTTTCTCTCTTTATTTCCTCCATTCTCAGCATTGTGTGGATTCTTTAGGTAATTCTACATTACACTGATAATATTGCATCCTTATTAAGTATATAGATTGCCCAGCCGTACCTGTGAGTGTTTCCCTTTCAGCAGACACTGAAGTGCTTCCCTGTTAATCTGTTGTGAAGCAAACTCTCCATTAGACCTCCATGATGGTGCCAGACGTGGCTGATTGCAGATTTGCTAATAGTACACCATTCATATTGTATAATCTGGGTACAGCATGGCACGTGTGCAATGGAGTGCAATTAATAGTGTCCTAGAGCAGGATAGACATGTTGTTCTTAATTGATCTACTGCCTTGGCTTTTAAAGTGTTATTCCACTGTTGAGGAACTCTCTGTAGGAGTTTGAGATCAGTCAGCTAAAAATATCAGCTGCTCTGGGGACACAACAATGTCACCGCAACTTGCTAACATTTACAGAAAATGTAATCTGGAGCCTAAACAAGATAATGGCTATTTTTACTGATTTTACAGACAATATAAATACACTAATGAGAGTTAAATGACCTTATGAGTGGAGAGGATAATTATGGCCAAGCATCATGATCATGATCATTATCATTATCATGAAAATAGACCTGTCAGTTGGGTGACGGCAGCTTTTTAGAGCAGCTGATTGTATGGGTTGGTCTCTCATCTCTTAATAGCAGATAATCAGTGAAACATCGCTTTAAGGCCCCATACATGACCAATGTTGTTTAAATATAAAGTGACCAATTATTTATATTAAAATAAATGTAAAACATAGATTATTATTTCTGTCGTCATATATTTGTTATATTCTTTATCTGTTACACTCCCATTCCCTTTTTTTTTGTTTCCTCATCCGTCTCAACTTATTTTTTTCATTGCTGCAGTACACTGCGCTTAAGCTGGGTTGTCAAAATAACCCAAAAAACTGCAAAATTATCAAGAAAATATGTCTGTCACATGAAGAAAATACACTATTATAAACTCTTGAAGAAGTACAGTACAAGTTGTTTAAGACTATTTTTCTTTGCTCTGAACTGGACATTTTTAATGCAACCCTTGAAGTTACTGTGGACCAACTTTTTGTCGTCTTTTATTGCTTAAAACTATATCTCTCTTCTTTTTTTTTTTTTTTTTAATGCATACCAGACCATTTACTGTAGAGCAAACCTAATGAAATCACGTTATACTGAAACAAATTTCACTGAGTTTAGTTTAAAAAGCTGCATGTTTTGTACCATGATGCTACGCTGAGCACAGCAAAAGCCATTTAGAAAAAAAAATTCATTTAAATGTCAAAAATCAGCTTCGGCAAACAGATTATTGCATTTGTTTAACGTGCAGCTCAACAGTTTTCCTCATATCATGTAACACCTTGACCTGCCTTACTTCATGAAAAATCTTGAGCCAGTTGAGTTGCACCAGAAACAAGGGAAATGATCTTTTGTTTGTCACCCACTGGCAGCCAAATCCCTAAGCCCTGCGCCGAGGTCTGCTTTTGCGCAGCAGTCCCAACTCACAGCTGCATAACATTAGGACCACTGCAGGTTGGTTTTCAAAGTGCACTGGAAGCAGTGGCTGCCAACGCCAGCAGTTATGTTACGTATACTACGTGGGGCTTATTAATAGCAAAACACCGCTGTGGTCATCTTAAACATTAGAACATTTTGAATTTCAATATTTGATTAAATGCCTTTTTTAATTTATCAGTATTGTGCTCTCTGGATCCATAAGAAAATCCTAGGTTCAAGGATTATAAAGCTTTGGCTTCACCTTGTTGTCACCTATATTTAATCTGCCAATGTGCCAAATAAAAAAAAGGAAAAGGAAACACCGCAAACAAGCATTTGTTTTCAAGAAACCCAAAACTCATTCTGCTGTTCACTCGGAGAAAAACTACCTTCACAGCTAGAAAAATGTGTTGATATGCAGTGTGTTTTTTTTATTTTTGAAAGCCAAGCAGAGTTGTCTGCCAACAGCTGATCTTAGTGCCATAATTCTGTTAATTTGCTAAATCTAGAGACATAAGGAGAGGGCTCACATTGTGAGATGCTCTTCCCTTTACTTAGCAAAATAATTGTGATAATGTTTTGAGAAAATAGATTTGGTGAGAGTGTTTCAGCTGACCAGCTCCTCACCCATTTGTTTAAACCTGTAGATTGTGTTCATTCATGAAGGAAGTCCTGTTGGTATTTCAGTAAAATGTTATCCTTAAGACTTAAACCTCAAAGATCGTTAAAGTTCCAGACACTGAAATTTACTCCTTTTGGGGGCAGTGGAACTAACATGTCACATGATCATTCCGTCGGTGTTGAGTTTGTGTTGACCAGATGAATCCAGTTCCACAAACTCCTGGCTCTTTAGCTGCTGGATAGTGGCTGACTTATACTCTAAATGTTCTGTAAATCCAAAACAACGACCTAAAAAAGCTAAAAGACTCCTGCAGCATAATTCTATGTAGAGTCACTTATTACCCTCTTTCCACCAGCATGGATCAGGATCCATTCTGGTTCACTCATTTTATTTTGAACCGTTCATGGCATATTGACCAAAACTAAAATGGTTCAGAATCCAACAACATGGTTCCCAGCTGATTCCTTGACTTTAAATGCGAACCGATAACAGAGGCAGTAATGGAGAAGTCAAGTCTTCTTGTCATTAACAGTTTGGACAAAAACAAATATTCGTAATAACAAAACAAAAGCTCGTAGGTAATCGGTGGGATAATCCAGTGGTTCCGCTCAACACGGGTGGAAACGCTGGCTGGTTCGCAAGACAACACCTAATCTTAAATGGTTCAAAAACCAGAGCAAATTTGGTAGAAAAGAGTTATGTTAGTGTCACCTTTCACAGTTAATGCGCCATTGCCATACTAAAAAAAAACAAAAAAACATTGATTTGAAGCAGCATTAAAATGTCTTTAAAGTTACTAATCAGCTGTGCCACTTCAGTCTAATTTTTTGAAACATTTTCATGTTTTTGTAAAAGTCTGGAGACACTTTTTTAACATAGAAAAAAATTATTGCTTGTCTGTTAATTCAATAAGGCTATTGATCTAAGATGACTAATTTGGGGTAAATTGCAGTAAAATGATTCTTCAGTAATTCTAATGAATTTATATTTAAGTGAAAAAAAAGATGAAACATGAAAATGAATCTTAAAGATCTAACAGCTCGTATAATTAAAGTAAGGACGCAAAATGAATTCATGAAAAGCAGCAACAGCGCTGAATGAATAGGCTTTTTTTCTCCTCCAGATGGAGAACCTGAACCAATGCCTTTTAATTGTGACAATCTTCTCAACCACTCAGCTTTTATCCAAGCATTTCTTCATATTTTGCTCGTTATATTTTTGTTTAAAGTTTTAAGAATGTGTTTGTCCACTCATGCCTTTTTGCTTGAATTCAGTATTGGGTTGTGCCACAGGTGTATCTGAAGTTAACATGCCTTTTTTTTTTTTTTTTTTTTCACCGTCTTGATTCACATTTTTCTTGAAGCATCTCTTTCATAACACTTCAATGGTTTGCTAGTTTTTGAATTCACTTTGAAAGTTTACACTGTTTGAAGAGTCATGTTGTGCCTGCTATTAACTCTTCTGTCTGATCCTCTGTAAAGTTTGTGACCTACTGAATATTTCAATGCATTATTGATTATAGATTACAAAGCAGAGGCAAAAGAGACCAGAAGTCATGATGTTGTTTTTGTGCCCGATATATCAAAACAACCAATCAATCCAAGTACCTCTAAGAGCTTTTATTTTTGGAAATCCTCTATGTGTGAATTCTCTCAGATGCCTGCAGTTTGTACACGTTTCTTCAGTTTTCACTGCGTGTATCGATGCCTGTGTGTGTTTGTTGGGTTTGTTGCACCGTCAGCATGTTTGACACAATGAGAATGAAATGACCTGCGATGCGTTTAATGTTTCTGATGTCAGAGCTGCAAATAAATCTGTTTGTTTTATCTTGTGGGTTTATTTTTTTTCCAGAAGAAGTCTGCTTTGGTTTTGGTTTGATGCAGATAGTCAGTGCAGCCTCTGACGGCTGTGACTGCATGGCGCGTCTGTGTTGTTGAAGTCCTAAAACAAAAGACTTCTTTTTGTTTATGTTTCTGGCAGTCAAGTCTTTTCCCAACACGTCCTCATACAGAAACGAAAGTAGGTCAATTTCCAGTGACTCCCAAAATGACATATATGAGCTTTTTCAGTGCCTCTGTAGGACATATGAAAGCAAATAACTTATGTTACATAAGTGACCTAAGTTATGGTTGTGGAACAGTCACAGTTTGGTTAGGTTTAGGCACCAAAACTAATTGGTTGTGTTAAGAAAAAGATGTACGTGATGTAAGGTAAAATAACGTTGATTTTTGTTTTTCACATGTGACTCGAACAAGACAAGATGATATTGAACGTGTTTGTTTTTATATAGAAACAGTCTTAATGTAACATATGAAAGTGTTAGCTTGCTAACAAACATGGCAAGTCTCTCAAAAGTGTCCTCTTAATCGGAAACCTTGCTGCTTTCAGTAAAAAAGAACCAATCAAGTCACGGCACCTTCAGGACAGGACCTTCAGCCCTGCTTCGGAAATGACAGACATTAATTAAAAATGTTCCAATCTTGCCCCACCAGAATATATGTATATATGATAAAAACTAATTTGGAAATCGAGAAAAAAGTAACTAATATGGAAAATACTTAAAACATTAATTTGGCTACTTGTGTCACATTTCATGAAGTGTGAATTTAAGACTGCTGTTTTTAATAGAGATGCTAAAGTGCCCATTTTAAGTAAAAATGTCAAGATACATATTACAAAAAATGATAAAAATAAAACGACCGGTTTTGAAAGTAACATAAACTGGAACTGAACATGTGTGTTTTGATGAGTAACTGTATCTTTGTAGAGTAGTTTACATTTTGCCTAAGCATTTGTTATCGATGATGACTGATTGACTTTGCAGTAAATTTATGTGAGATCTGATAGCTGATTAAAGATGACTTAGTACTAAAATAACTTTGGAATTTGTTGTGTGTATTTTGTTCGCTTCATTATATGTGAGTGAATCCAGCCGGTTACATACATCAGCTTTTCCTGCAGGCTGCGTACTGTGATTTCAGGTGATGGTTTTGTTTGACTGCTCGGATGAGTTTAGACAATTCTCTGAAAAATAAGCAGAAAAAGTCATTTGCAATAAAGCAGCCTTTTTCTTTTTATGTGACTGATTTTTACCTACATTTGGAAACACAAAATGAACCCATGAAGCTAAATATTGATGTTTGTAAAATGGAGGAAAAAGAAAATCATAACAGTGGTACCCAGGGTTCACAGTGGAGACAAATTTATTTGCATTTTCTATTAAGAAATTTTTCACCACAAGAACGTGAAAAATAAAAATAAATACCAGAGACCAGCAGGACCAGTAGAGAGTGAAGTGTTACAAAAATAAGTCAGTGTATTCTATTTTTTTTTTACATAGTAGAAACTGTCACTTTCTTTAGTAATGAGAAACAATAAAAAAAAAATAAAAAGACTAGTGACAAAGTGTACACAACTTGGGATTCCTGTTTCCAAAAAAGCAAATTACAACAACAAATGCAAACAGAGAATCCAAACTGTATCTGAACATTAGCTTTATATGTTTACGACAGACGTCTGGCTGCTAGAACATGGCTGTCAATCTACTCACAACCCGGCCTGTTGGACTGTTTGGGCCACAGTCAATATTATAGAATGAACCAACTTGTTTAACCCTGCGCTGTTTGTTTCTGTGTGTTTAGTTTTCTTTTGAAAAAAAAAAAAAAGAAGAAATTTCCACCAAACTAAGAGCATCCAGAACAGTAAACAGATGGTACAGAAAGCCACATGGCAAATAAACTGTGTCTCTAACACAATAAACTGTTACCGTTTCATTTTTTTTTCTCTTCCACACTTTGTAATAACACACATCTTAGATCAAACCTGTGTTCAGACATTCATTCTACTTGTGAGAGCTAAAACGTCTCAGGTGTTACAGCTGTAGCATTTCAAATCTGTATTTGGAGTAAACATTCTTATTTGAGTGAATTTAGATAAAATACAAACAAAGTTGCAGATTAACACCAAGGGTATTTTCTTTGCCTTCTTTGCTGATCGTCTCTCTTAAATCCCATCTACTGAACAGCTACTTGATGTGAGAGGCACAGCGGGTTACATGACTACAGCAGCAAACCCCCTAAAATACCAGAAACTAAGCTCTAAAATCATTCATTTCATTCTCTAACATTATTTTTTGCCCAGAAAGCAATTGCAAGTAGAGAAAAAAGGTCCAAGACTCTTCGAATCATAAAAACAACATAAACACAATATAAATAATCTCTTAATTCTTTCTGTGTGTGAATCAAAAACATTTACAATCACATCCAAAAATCCCTTCTCCACAGTTCTAGCATGTTGTGTGTCATTACCCTGTAATGTGTCAGCAACCGCTGTGAAATACGGTCAAATACTGCAAATGAATGTGTTACACGTGTTAAACTAAACAGCCTCTAAACATGAAAATCCCTCCTCAGGAAAGAACTCCCAGCAAAGCTCCATCGAATAATAATACAAACACGGCAAAATGAGAGAAGTTTCACAAGGAACCAGCAATTCTTTGTTTTCTAAAAACTTAAAAAGAGATTCATTCAAATAAGCCCCATTCCAAATGTCGTTAAAAGTTTCCTTTCAGACTTTAAGGCCATAAAGCTTTTTTGCAACTGGATGATGCACAAAACTCAAACTCCAAAATGTACTTGTGGCTGTTTGAAGCTTGTTTGAACAGACTCCAGAAAAGGATCCGGGAGGAGGCATTTGTCTTCTTCGTTGAATGGTGCCTCGAGTCCACCAGAGTTTCTCTGCAGTTCTCATCACAGTTTTTATGTAAATATGTTACAGGTCTGATTCCTGATAAATATGCAATGTCTGGAATTTCCTACTGATTTCTTAGGACTTAGAACTTTGTCTAATTATGGAGAAAATATTGTAGAAACAGAGTTCACATTGGTACACAACCAAATTAATTTCAACAACAAAGGTCAGCTAAACATGCAACATGTAAACATCTAAAATTTGTCTACAGTTTCCACTTCAAAATTGTTTGAATTGTTCTGAATTGTGAATTAAATGGAAAAAATCTTATTGGGAAAATTAACTACTCGTTTTTTTTCTCTGTAGAAGAATTCACAGCTCTTTCCAGTACGCTTTCTAGGAGATTATTAGGAAATCACAGGATCCATGCAGAAAGTGTGTATCGACATTTGAACATTTATTTTCTTGTTCCAGTGGTGGTGAAGGAAAAGATCCTGGGTGACTTTTGGGTTTGCTCACATGTAGCTGTTTTCTTGTGAAGAGAATAAAAAGCCAACAGCACACTATTTAATAGCTGAGAATCCTGTCGTCCTGGGGAATTCCTCAGCCATCTCTGTACTTTCCTGAGAAGTTGGGTGTTGATCGCACTAGACGGATGAAAGAATTTGAAAGGATTTTGACTTGTGCACCCAGCAGATGCCTCCTTTGTGTTACTGTGATAAAGTCGTGGCAATGGGAGTGTGAAGGTTTAGACTTTGGTGACATTTTTTTCTTGCAGCAGCAGCTGATCATCGTCTTCGTCGTCGACACTCAGGTCCATCCTCAGGTTGTCCAGAGTCTGACGAATCGTCAGATTTTCCTTACGCCTGTTAGAGAGACGGTGACAGAGACGCGTTATGTTGTGCCATGAAAATAACTGCACATGTATTTGTGCCTTTTATTTGGCAGGTGTTTGTTTGTACATTTAAACAGTCACTATAGCAACCATACAGATGCTTTACTCTTTATACCCAAATGTTGCGTCACTAATAGAAACTATGAAAACCCTTAAAAAACAAACTTTCACAGCTACTTTTACATCTGTAGGAAGTGTGTGTGACCTCCTGTGTGTGTGTGTGTGTGTGTGTGTTCATCGGAGTACACACTTGGTCTGTAGGTGCTGGTCGAGCAGCTGCCTCTGCAGCCGGCTGCTCGTCTCCCTCTCCTCGGCCAGCTCTCTCTGGGTGTGGCGGTACTGCACCTCCCTCCTGCTCGCATCCTCCTCCGCCTCATTCAGCTGACGCTTGAGGGAGCGGATCCTCTGGGTCATCTGGAGGACCAATCACAGAGCTGCGGTTAGTTTGGGCGAACACCCGACAGACACTCCACTGTTTCCTCATGGTAACATTTCACTGCACCATATGATGCTTCTGAACTGACTGCAGTTTCACAAGTGGTCATACTCTGTCTCTGTAAAACACAAACCTCTCTCTGGCGTCTGAGTGACTGATTGATTTATGCAGCCATTGTTATCTGTGCATTCCTGTGACCTGCATGTTAATGTATGCCTGAAACAAAATGTCCTCCAGGATAATAATAAAGATGGAAAAGTCCAAAAGAAGTGTGTCCAAAATAATTAAGCAAACAGAACACAAATACAGGGAAATGTTCAAAAAAGGCCTAAAAGGCATCCGGAAATGGGAACGTCCTAAGAATATTGATATTTTAAGTCTCAGAAATTAGTTTGCATGATTTCTGGTCAGAAAGATCAAATGCAGAAGATATCATTTAGTACCTTTATGGTACTAAACACACACTCCAAATGAGGATCCTGATTAAATTTAAAGCTTCAGTGATTAAAAATAATTAATTGTTTTTCAGCTTAAATGAAAGGTCAAATAATTTAAATACAGTTGAATCTAAATGCAGGAACAAACTGCCTTCATGTGGGTGGACAGCGTGTGTGTGAGTGTGTGTGTTACCAGGTCTTTCTGTTCAGTCGCTATCCTGTGCTCCTCTTCCATCTGGTCGCTCAGCTCGTTGACCCTCCTCTCCAGTTTACCGATGGCGTTTGTCAGAACAGATTTGTTCCTGCACAAAACGCAGAAACACATCAGCCGACAGACAGATGGAGCAAAAAAAAAAAAACGTGTTCCAGCAAAACTACTCTACAAACCACACTGCTGTGTTCTTTCTATCTTTCCCCCACTCTGATCATTCTGAAAGTAAAACCATGGTGTTCGGTGATGTAGTTTAGGCGCAGACTGAAGGAAGTCTGATTTTCATGTTGAACAGAAGCAGTTGGAAACTAATGTTGTTGCTGTTTGGAAACAGAAAGAAAACTACAATCCAAAAATGTCAAATCTACTGTAGCCCACTGTTTGCATAATAGTTGATTTATAGTTAGGGAGCTAAAACCTGCCAGAACACAGTGGCCATTTTCATGCTTTGCGTCTTTTATCCTTTTGTTGAAAAGCTGCTAAAATCACCTCAGGTCGTATCAGACTCTTCAAAATACAAAATCCTTGGGAAATAATAGGAAGTCTAGCAGATCAGTTGCTTGTGTTGGTTTGCACTGTGAGCAGTGAATGAAAAAGGTATTTGTTAAATGCCAACAAAGTAATAATTTTCTTGTTCGGGTGTGACTGTATTTTCAGTTTGGTTCACGCTAACTCTAACTGCATTTGTCTGTTCAGTTGGGTTCATTTGTTTGAAAGCTGTCAATCCATATAAGTGATATACAGACAATAATTATGCAATATGCCTCCTCGTAACCATGGCAACATGTATGTAGAAGGTGGTTTCCCCACATGGGTCCCTGTAGTGCTGATAGGCAGGATGACAGACAATAATGAGCTGCATATTAGTCCAAATAATGTCGTGTTGTACTTCCAGCTCTTGGTTCCTTTATAAAAAGTCAGCGTGATGTGGACCAGAGCCGAATTAGTTAAGATAATATGGCTGAATAATCTTTTTCCTGGTCCAGACTGAATGATCAGAACTCCAGGTGTGAAAGTGACCTCAAAATAAAGACAGAAAGCCTCGTTTCTGCTTCCCTCTGAAAACTAACACGTTTGCAGAGGGGGGAGTTTAACCGAGGTCGGTTTACAAAGTCATGTGACCGACCTCTCCTCAGTCCGCAGGGTGTTCTCCAGCTCTTTGACTCTGCTCTCCGTCCTGGAGATGACGTCCTCCTGGACTCTGGAGCTCTGAAGCTCCTCCACCTCCAGACGCAGCTCACGCAGCTACAGACAGAGAAAGACATTCTTATTAGGAATTACTGACACACTAATGCTTTTCTTTTCTCCCTCTGTTGTTAATCAATCATCTACAAACTTAAATGTGCTATTTGTTTCAACCATGTTCTGACCACGTTGTCATTATTGATGGGATACTTTGGCAATACTTCATCTCCATGTGATTAGAACTGATCGCATTAGCTTATCACTGATATATCTGCATCACCATACAGACATGTCAGAGGTATGTAAGGGTATGAAACACTGTCTCAGTTACTGTTTGTCCACCAGAGATCGCTGACAATTTGATTTTTACACTGCAACATGCTTATACATATTGTACATATCTCTGTCACAGCTCCATAAAAAACGAATCTAAGAGATTCTCAGTAAAAACGTTTCATTATTTAATGCTGAGCAGATGAAAACAATCTCTTAAATATCAGTTTAGCCTCCTGAATCCAGAATGGGCCTGCTCTATATGAATTAAAGAGATGAAAAGAGGTGTTGGGAAAGAGGGTTAAGTGTAGACTAAAAGAAGAATTGAAAACACACACACACACACACACACACACACACACACACTACCTGTCTCTCCATGGCGCACTTCTCAGTTTCCAGCAGGTCGTTCAGATCTTTCTCCTGAATCAGCTTCAGCTGCAGCTGCTCGGTCTGACAGCAAACAGAAATGTCTTAATAACCAGCAAAATAAATCTAGAAAATCTGTAAAACCAGAATATTCTCAGTTTACCACTTTCCCGTTTCCAGTGTGTTTACCTGTTCCATAGCCCTCTTGTGCTTGGCGGCCCACCTCTCCTCACTGTCATGCAGCTCCTCCAGATCGCTCTCCAGGTCGATCATCTTCTCCTGAGAGAGGCAGAGTTCAAAAGGAAGAGGTCACCATCCAGACAACTAAACTAAACTTTCCTCAGACGGCCTCTGAACTGAGGTCAGTCTTCAGGATGACAGCTGGCTGTTGTTTCGTCAACACACTAAGACTGTTTGGAAATGGCACAAATTAAGTCTCTTTAAAAATAGCGACATGAGGAATTTTTAGATTGATGGAATTAGCATACTGATTGCTAAACAGGATTTGCATAATTAATGCCTCATTAACCCCAAACTCTGATGGTTTGCATGACTGATTAATTCAAGTGGACATCTCTGAATCTGAATCGCGGTATGTATGTACACGGATTGTAGTTAGTGTCTGATCTACAAGTTTATTAAGGAAATAGAAGATCTGCCATTTTTCAAATTCATCCCAAATCAAATGTTTAAGTCTGGTGTTATTCAACATTTTAGGATCTTTAGAACTTTTCGTTTTTTGAAGTCAACAAACCCAATGAAAAGCTGCTGAAAATAGACCCTCCTGAATACAGTTTGCATTTCCTCGTCTGTGGTTTTTGGTATGTTTTTAGACTAGGTGTCCTGCTGTTTTAGTCTTTTTTAAAAAAAAAAAAAAAATGAATCCATACATTTGTGCAGTTTTTAAAGGTTTATGTCTGCAATAGGATGAGTAATGAGTAATGGGCTGAGAGCCACAGACAAAGGGAAGTATTGAGAGAGGGACGATCACGTTAATAATAAAAAATCTGATACCAATTTGATATAAAGTTTAACCCAAAGAAATGTAGTACAAAAACATGTGAAGCAGCATTATTAAATCCCTCCATTTACTTTTAAATATGTCTAATAATTGGATTTTTTAGTAAAACAGTTATTCTTCAATTATTCTCTGGATGACCAGAACACTTCAGTTCTTCTGTTTTTAATTATTATTCTTGTATGCAAATCACTTGGAAACTGCATATGAATTGTGTTATATTCTTGTACTTGCCTTGCAATCGAAACTTTGACTATTAAATCATTTAAACCTGAGCCTGTTTGATTTGATGGATCAGCACCTGAACCACTTTGATGGGATGGATCAGTACCTGAGCCTGTTTGAATTGTTTGGCCAGGTCCTCTTTGGCCTGGTTGGTGCCGTGCAGCTCCATGTGGAGGTCGTCCACCATCCTCTCCGCTTGCTTACACTGCAGCTGTATCCTCTCTCTCAGCTGGATCTCCTCTTCCAGTGTCTGCTCCTTATCAATCAGCTTACCAGACACCTACACACACACACACACACACGGGTGCTCTCAGCTATTATTAAAAACCAGCAACTTGATATCTTTTTAGTTTGTTTCATTTAGCCAAAAACATAGAATCCAGATGCGAGAATAGTGACATGCATATTAACAGGCTGCCGTTAGTGTGAAATCCATGAATACATTATGTTAGTTAGCTTGGACTCAAAGTGCAGCTGAGGCTGATAGGACTTCATGGCTGCTTTGAACAACAGTATGGGTCAGGGGGTTTACCTCTCCCTGCAGTCTGCTGACGAGGGCCTGCAGTCTCTGCAGCTCCTGCTCCTTCTCCAGTAAAGACTCCTCCAGCTCCTCCACCCGCAGCTGGCTGTCCTCACGCAGCTTCTGCTGCAGGTTCAGCTCTGCTGCAGCCTGTGTGGACATCTGCAGGGCCTCACCCAGCTGGAAACACACACACACTTGCTGTATACTTTTGTAGGTATGAGCAAACACCTGTGCTTACCTGTGCTCAGCTCCAAATGGGGAGGAGCGTTATGATATTTAGGACTTATACTAAATAGGACTATCAACTTCTTTTTGGTAATTGGTGACCAGAGGCAGTTTTAACAAACAATTGTGTGACAAACATTGGACCAATTAAAATAACTGTTCCGGGAAAGATGAGCCTGTTTGTTTATGGAATCTGTTTGTATAAATGAATATATACACAAACCTCCATTATTCTTTTCAATTTGCTTTCAATCTGAAGAATGTACTTGTAAATAATCTTTGTTAACACATGAATCTAACTGATGAGTAAAACTATAGTTCCACATTCCTGAATTGCTTGTGCTGACTTCCTGCATCTTATTATACTCATGGATATGAGAATAATATGTCAGCATTGGAACAAGAATCTCAAGATGTTTTTCCTCTAAGAATTAATTTAGCGTCTTTGTTTTATTTCGTCCAATAATACATAGGAACAGAATATAATAAAGTTCCCTGTGAAGGTCAAAAGAAACTGTACCTCAGCCTCCAGTCTGATGATGGTGCTGCTCAGCTCAGATGTCTTCTTGTCTTTGGTGTCTTTGTCAACCTCCAGCTCCTCCAGCTGTCTCTCTGTCAGCCACAGCTTCTCAGAGAGAGTCTGGGCGTGCTGCGTCTGCTTCTCCAGGTTCTCCTGAACACATCCACACACACACACACACACACACACACCAGTTCAGAGCTTTGCCTCCTCGTGCAACGCTCATGTGTCGTACTGTTGGACAGACAACTCTCATGTTTACCTCTGCATCCTGGATCCTGTTTTTGAGGGACTGCTGGAGAAAATTGAAGGCGTACTCCTGAGTGCTGGCCTCCACCATCATGTCCCGGGCCTCCTTCACCTCAACCTGCACGGCACAAGGAAAGACTTAATCATGCAAACACATGAATAACTACAGTTTTGTGCCATCCATCCATGCATCTATCTATCCATCCATCCATCCATCCATCTGCTCATACCTCCATCTCTCTGCATCTCTCTCCCATGGACTGGTTCTCTCTCTCCATCTCTATCATTTGCTCTCTCATCCTCTTCATCTCGTTGTTCAGCTGAGTATTGGTCCTCACCAGGTCCTCGTTGTTCACCAAGAGACCACGCATCTCAAACCTACACAGGGAGACAGTCATCAGACCGCAAGCAAGTTTTGCACTATGAAATGACAAACAGGACTGAAGTCAAGGAACAAGAGTTGAAGAAAAGCAGCATCAGAATCCTGTTTTTGCAGACCTCCAGCGGTCTATGTTTGAACCTTTGCTGCAGTGAAGTGCACTGCGTACTGAGGGTGTGGTCAGTAAACTGTTACATCACTTGTGGGTGATGTACTCTTTCCTTGTCACACAGCACTAATCTTTCAGCTTTTATTAAGTTTCATGAGATTGAAAAAATGAGACCAAAGGAGAAAGACAGCAGCACAGCAAATAGAAAGATCCAAAGAAAAGGGAAGCAAGAAAATAAACTGAAAGACAAATAAAATCATGTCTGACCTGATCTGGTTTCTCTCCTTCTCCATCTCCACACTCTCTGCCTCCAGGAACTGGTTACGCTGGAGAGAACACACACACCATCAAAATGTGGTGTGACAACAAATCCTCAAACGTTGTAATACTGCAGCCACATCTAACAGACGTTCTGGCTCAAAACCTCTGCTACAGTTGACCTGCCACCTCTTGTTAATATCGCAGTGGTTTGGTCAGGACATCCCCACGGTTCATGCATTAGCTCCAATCCCAGCATTACATGAACATGCTCAAACCTGGATTCTTACTAGAGGTAACCAACCACATTCTTCCAGCAAGAACTGAATTCATGTCGATGTGTTTGAATCCCAAAATGAATCAGATGATGCCTACCTTTTGACAGGTGTCCAGCTGCTTGGTTAACTCCTCTATAAAATCTTTTTTATTAGGCAACCCCAGAGTGGCAGAGCGCATGCTGTAGTGGGTGGGTGGCGCCTGTAGCAAATAAAAAAACATGTGTAAACACGGGAAAGCGTTCTAAAGTGTGGACCTGATGATAGCATATGCATTATCTGTGTATGTATGAGGGAACGTACAGAGCTGATCTCAGTCCTCCTCTTCACCAGGGATTCGTAGGCAGAGAATCGAGAGCGGGAGGCCAGGGTGGGTGTGGGTAGGCCCACTGGACTGGTGCTGCGACTGTTGAGGCCGTACAGATTCATCTCTGAGGTGGCTGGAGACAGTCCACCCTGAATCAGGTGATGGAGAGGGGGGCACAGAGGAGGGTCAGTATTTTCAGCCTCAGTAGACTGATGGTCCCTGGAAGCTCAAATGTGTGAGTGTATATTATAGAGCCTTGTAGGTGCAAATACATGCTATTTTACTTTTAGCTGATGTTATGAAATTTAAGACAAAACATTGGTTTTGTACTTTTTTTATTATCAATTTATGTTTATGAGACATAAAGAGTATTTCTTTTTCCATCAAATGACAAACCTTGTACTCAGATGTGCGGTATGTGGGGACGTAATCCATGGAGATGGTCGTGGTGTACGGACTGTTGAACACCCTGGGAGGGCTGTCAACACCCAACTGCAAACCAACAAACACAACAGGGAGTTTATCTTCCCGGTCAGTAACAAAAGGAGAGAGGAGAGAGAGAGAGGGAGAGAGAGAGAGAGAGAGAGAGAGAGAGATAAGGACAACAGAAAGAAAGGAAAAAATCCAACAATCACAGTGCACACTGATAGTAGATTCAGAGGCATAACTGTAATCATGAATGTTGGTTTGCATGAAAAAGTTTTGCTCTCGTTGCTGAAAACATTTGAATTTATTCAACTTGGACAATCCTGTTAATACGATCACTTTAAAACTGACTAAGCATGTGATCTTCAAATATAACTTCAATCAAATTCAATAACTTAAAATGCATTCATCAAAAAAATCAAAAAGCTCTTCAGCATGATTATTACAACAACGGGAAAAATTTTACTACTTAATCAGGAAGGTAATATAATTGGATGTTAATTACATATGATTGATGTGGTAAATTACTGTCGAGTGAGTCCGTTTATTTGTAGCAGATGGCAGTTAATACTTAACTGTAAGTTAAACACGTCATAGTACATGAAATGTGTCCGTGCTGATTACATTTGATGCAGAATAAAAGAGGTCTGTCAGAGTTTCTCAACCATAGTTCCATTAAAATCTGTTATTGTTGGGGGTGTTCAGAGTTATTAGACTAAAAGGTAAAAGAAGAGGCTGAGAATCTCTGGTATAAATCAATCTTGTGGTAGCGGGCAGCTAACCAGACGGCCAATAAGAAACCTTTTGTCTGTGTTTTGTCCAGGAGATGGCGCTGTTGAATAACTGGAAAGGAAAAAATGTTATACTGATGCTTCACAAGACATGTATCATTTTAACAGGATTATGACATTATAACCTGCAAATTACACAGATTTAGTTGTGCAATATTATCACAGAGCAGGTCAGCTACATGCACCGATACAGTACGTTAATCATGTCACTTTGCAATGCTTTATAGAAATTCCATCTTTTAAAGCGGGTGGATTTAATAAGATTTAACTAGCTTCAAGATGAAGGAATTTTTAAATTAACATGGAACCTTGAATGCTAATTGGTGAGGTTGGAGAATTATCTAGATCTATTATGAGGTCTGGTTCTGCATTCAACTCAACTTGCTTCAGGACTTTTCTAGAAGTGTGTATCAGCAAGTGTGTATCATTTTGAAACAAAATTTCAGCACTAAAATAAAGGACAATGACACTTTTAATGTAAATTGTTTTAAGTTAATGAGACTTTTAGGTTTCAATAATGATAATAATAATACAATGAAGTTTTTTGTGCATGGGCAATACGAGACCTTAAAGACAAACACTTTTGTCCAGGAGATGGCACTGTGTAATAAGTGGTCCTATGTTTCTGGAACAGACATCCAGCAGTAAAACAGCACCTGATTATCATAGAAACGGTCCCTAATCTCCCTGAACAGAGTCCGCCTCACCCACCCTGTCAGACGTAGTGTCCCAGTCCCGCGAGGCCAGGGACTCCAGGGACCCTCTGTAGTGGTTCAGCCCCAGCCGATTGGTCTCCCATCGGGCCATTCTGGGGCCATTCTCCCCCACTGACCCGCTGCCTCTCAGACCATCTGCATCCCTGCCGCTCACCCCGTTGGTCCTCATCTCGTTGTTAAGGAACAGCTGATATTTTGGGTTCTGGCTGGTCGGCGCGACCCGGGGTGTGGTAGGCTCCTCCTCTGACGGGCTGTCTGGCTGCTTGTTTGAATCAAATTCAGACTCCTGCAGAAGAAAGGGCAGAAGGTGGGGAAGCAGGAATGAGATAAGCCTGGGTGAAACATAAAAATACATCCGCTGGAGGGCTAAAGCCACTACCATATGCACTAAAATACAGCAATACATCAAGGTATATAAACATATAGAAGATATGATAAGCATGAATTCACTGAGCACAAGCTGGTGTTGTCAGTGATTGACAGCAGAGACAAGATGGATGAATCAGACAAAAAGAAAAAAACTAAAATAAAGGTAGAAAGTTAGAGAGAGTTAAAAAGCAAAAAATAGGATGAAAAATTGCAAGTTTCCAGAAAAGAAGAATAATAAGAAGAAATAGAGCACTAATTTACACAATGATTTAATTCTGTCAAGTATGTTTGGAAATAAATGAAAATCTACTTGTCCAACTGTTCTAGCTTTATGCAATTTAATCCCAGATATTTTCTGCTATAGAGCCTTCATCAAAGTGCTAACTGAGGTTTGTTTAGCTGCATACAATATCTTTCCTGCCCAATGGATAATGTACCACAATGAGCCACTGGACTGTTTCTAAACGAGCAGATCATTCAAGCAAACAAAATGCAAAAATGCACATCTGTCCCAGTCATAGTAAAAATCAACAGTCTTGGCATGGAGGCTCTTGTTTTTTCATTGTAGACCAAAGTCAAAAATAGCAACGAATCAAAGTGACAGTTAAAATTTTCAGTGAGTTTGGGACCACTTTGATTAGACAGTCGAAGAGTCCTTCACAGTCTTGTTGTGATTCATCATGTGAACTGAGAACGGCGATTTAATCATGCAAGGAGATGTGTTTAAAAGACTCGCAGTGCCATGCAATTGCGTCGTCTTCATGAAAAGAAGATGCAGAGCTTTTTGTTTCATGCAAGGATGCGAGCACATCGGAATGGTCCGTTCTCTGCTTACCGATCCCACGCCGGAGTCGGTCACTGAGTCTCTACCGGAGTCTGTCGTTTGCGTTTGCCGCTTTGCTTCTGAATGGGTCCTCTCAGCACTGCCTCCTACTGGACAGTCGATTCTCGCAGAGATCTGATTATTATTGGTGCCTGTCTGAATTGAGTGAGCCCCGTTCTGACTGGTTCCCCTGAACGGGGGAGTCACAGTGATGCTGGGAACTGGACTCTCGTCTCGTCCGAGGCTGCTCGGCGTGGACGGACTCGACATAGACTTTGGAGACTCAAGAGCAGAAGAGGGGCTCTGAGGGGATCCATAGGAAAAGACCTGATCCGGACCAGAGAATTTACTGATCAGGTCTTTGATGCTGCTGGCTCGGTGCAGGTTTGAACTCCGGGACAGCCCTGCAGATGGTTTTTTGTGACTGTTTCTCCAGGCGGCCTGCTCTGCCTCTTCTTTGCTGGTGGTCTGGTGAGGAATATGTGGAGATTAGGAGGAAGAGAATTTGGACGCATCCTGAAAGAGGTGAACCCCAAAACACTGTTAATCACCAGTCTAAGCGGTTTGGTGGTGGGTGACATGGCAGACAATGTAAATTTGCCACACAGTTTAAACCATGGTAGCTATTTCTTTAATATTTCAGGGTGCATTATGGGCAATGCTGCAAATCAAGAGAGGGGCTTTGTGGCAATGTTGGATTTCAGTATGAATTTTGCATGAATATGATGATAATTCTGGACTTATTGGATAGTTAAAGGATAACTCCGGAATCTTTAAACCTGGGCCCTTTTTTAAAAATACATTTTGGGTTTGAAATGACTTGCAGGTAGACAAAGTCTTGGAATTGGTCCAGTAGATCGGCTCAACCAGCAGCTGTGAAATGGGCTGCAATTGCTGCAATGTGATCCTTTGGGGCAACTGCATCCGATCAAAGTATGTCCACTAAAAGGGCTTGTCTTTGCCACGGACAGGGTCAGATTGTTATTCAAAGTGTTTGACAACATTATGGAAAGGATCCCTACAGAGACAGACCTGGAGGATCCTTCTTATTTAGCCAGAAACAGCCCTTAGCCTCACTGACAAAAACAGCCATTTTAACTTGCACAGCATGGCTGTTTTACTGCTGCTTACTGTGTGTGTTTCACAAATACAGTGTTGGATCCAAATTAACCTTTTAAACACCAAAGTCACAAAATGGCTACAAATCCAAAGCCATTTGTATCTACGTAGTCATTTAAGACCCAAAATATATAGAAACAGGGCCCAGGTTTTAAAATACCAGAGTTGTCCTTCAAGTTCACCAAAGCTGACATAAACAGACATTCCTGTCTGGCTGATGTTTGTATCTCTGACTGAACTGCCATTGGCACCAGATTATGATGAGAATGCATGGAATAGAAAAGACCGTCTATCTGGTTCTGCCGAATCAATAGAAATATTACAGTGGCAAACTTTAGCCACCATTAGCAGACCAGACCAACTTAGGCAGTAGCAATAAAAGAAGAAGCTAATGTTACTTCTTCCTCTAAACCTAGAAATGAGTTGGATTCAAAGACATAATTCCAACATTTAAACTTAAAATGATTCCGTCAAAGCTGCACATTAATAGTGTGTTTTTCTCCGCATCTGTCTCCTGTATTTACAGTGTGTACATGTTGACTGTTGAAATGCATACATAATGACATGAAGCCCAGTGTGTGTATGTGTGTGTCTGTGTCTGTGTGTGTGTGTGTGTGTTCCTATCCTGACATGAATCCCTCTTGAGGAAGTGCAACATCTGCTCGCTCATCTGAAAAATCACCACCCTCCCCCTGAAACACAACATCCTATTTTCTCACACAGAAATAAAATGGACAGATCTATAGTATGTAAGCGGATAGACAGACAGAGAGACTCCAAAATTAAAAAACCCCACTCAACTCAAAACACTACAAAAAGTGAAAAAGAACAGAAAATGGAAGCATTTTTCATTTTTAGCCAAAAAGCCACTTGATTAAATCCAACTTTAATTAACAATCATAACAAGGAGGCTGATGCCACTTAGAGAAATTAAGTGGCGAGCGTCCAGGGGTTTAACTTTTTCGAAGCGCGAGGGTCCAAAGCACCGAGTGGCCTTAATCCAGGGACTCGCCTGGCCGCCTCCCCCAGGGACAGTGAGCCAAGGCTGGGGTGAGACAGGAGCGGGGCCTGGGAGTGCTGAGAGGGAGGGTGGGTGTCTGGGGTTTAGGATCACTGCTAATCACCTCGGTATTAAAATGTTTACAGGCCGCAGTGGGATTAGCTCAGAGCTGATGATTTTTAATGTTATTATTTTTGCCCTGGGAGCTGAGTGCGCTCAGTTTGGACCCGCTGAGCCTCATGGAATGAGGAGAAAGGGACATGCTTGTTGATGATGAAATGAGTGTGCTCTTGTGTTTCTGACCATATGTACAGTACATTTATTGTGATGAGTTTCTCATCATCCAGGCCAAGATCCCACATGGCGTCACGAGGTAAGCAAACAGGGTAACAGGAGATTTCTAAGACTGATAGATTGATATTAGTTAATATCTTTTGATTTAATCATTAAATATGTTCATGTTTCAACTAATCCTCTTTTAAAGTCCAACTGAAACTCAGCACTCAGGCAGCTTGCCAGCTGCTGTCAGTCAAATCCAGACGCTGACAGGCCCCGACTAGCCAGTGGTACGCTGTTTAGTTTAAAGATACTAAGGTTTTGGAGAGATTGTGTTGATGGTTCAAAGAAACTGAAGTGGGGATTAGGTGGGAGATAAATGTAAACCTCAATCTCCTGCAGTGAAGACAGACACTCACACACACACACATCTGCCCTGAACGTGTCCTTCAGACATGCAGACATGGTCAGAAGTCTGAGCTGTTAAGATATTTGAACAATCACTGCATTTTGCTGGAAAGCACAGTCAACAAAACAGTCACACACACACACACACACACACACACACACACACACACACACACACACACACACACACACACACACGTCCTCCATTCCCCGTGGCCTCACTACAGTACAGAAGACATATGGCACGGAGCTGTACATCATCTGACCCAGATATATGACAGCAATGCATCCTGGGAAATATAGTGAATGCCTCAGTGACATTTCTCCCGAGGTTTTCTGTTTTCACAGGACGTGATGACGTCTGTCTTATTAATAAAAAGTGGACATGCGGTGTTGACGGGAATGAACGATCCTGATTCCAGACTGAAGAAACCATTCTGCTCTACTAGCATGAGAGAACACTTTATCTTCTCCACACAAACCGGTGCTCTAATTTTCCAATGTATTAAAGGGGCATTACACCAACTTAGTATTACACCTCAATAAAGTTGAGTGACTTGTGAGTCAACTTTGTGAAGAAAGAATGAAAAAAGAATTGCTGAAATTGAAGCAGCAGGAGAAGCCAGAAATGTATCATACAGTTCTCCTGATGCACTTCAACATAGTTTTTGTTAAACCCTCCATGCCTGGTTAACTTCCACATCTTCTGAATCTCTGCATCTCCACACCCAAGCCCACGCTGATGACATCACTATGACACCATCAGGGTCACTGTCTCAGACTTGGCAAAGCTCCTCAAGAGCTACATTATACAGCTATCTCCACTGACTGGGTTTTGACTATATTAATCTTGATGTGTAAAATCAGTGGAGTGTCCCTTTAACAGAACACTGTCGTGGCTCCAGCTCATATTACACAGAGAAAATCTAATTTGGTATGGAAGGTGTTGGGGATGTTTGTGAGAGTTTACAAGGATTTCTTTGATAGACAGGCTGGTTTACTCAGAGATCACGCAGGGATTCATCTCCTGGCCATCTGCACACCAAACAATAGAAAATTCACCAAGTTGGGAATAATAAACATAATCAACTGTGAGGACCAAACCTGCCTCATCCATTTTTAGCTAAAAGAATTTCAAACCTATCTGTTGGTTCCTCACAGCTGATGATGATGATAATGATGATGAAGACAAACTTTTTTTGGTCCTTTTCAGCACAATAAGCACGTGACAGTCGCGAAAGAATAGAATGATCTTCTTTATCGCCTTGTGCTTTTTAGCTCCTATTAAATGTTTTCTACTTTTCCTGAGTTTTGTTCCAGCTGCTGTTTATTTTCTAGCGTCTCCTGGTTGTTTCTTTAGTTTTTGTGATTGTTTTCTAGCTTCCTGAGGTTCTGTAATTTTTTTCTCTGGCTTTTCCTGGTTGTTTGTGAGTGTGTCCAAGTAGCTGCTTCGGATTGTTTTCTATTTTCCTTGGGATTCGAGCCTCTGCTGTGTGTTTTCTGTGTATTTGTCTTAATTTGTGTTGGGTTTTTTCATACCCTTTTGTTTAATCTTTAGTTTTTCTCACTTTTCCTAGTTTCGTTAGGCTGTGCATTTGTGTCGAGCTTTTCCATGTCATGAAAAAGGACTCTTTATGCAGCTGAGCACACACACACATATTGCAGTGAGATACACACATCACCTCACACACATCATCCCTTTCTTAAAAAAAATAAGCAGACGCACTTAAACTCTACACCAAAGCAGAGCTGTCAGTGCAGCAGAGAGAGAGGAAACAACAGCATAATAAAAAATAAAATAAATAACTAATTAGTGGCAGCAGTCTTGTGTTGGACACGCACGTCTCATCCAGAGAGCAAAACGTCGAGCTGCGTTTGGCCTGAGGCAATCTGCCTGGCAATATGTTCCTGTGTTGCTGTTGTTGCCCCCTACTCCTCCTCTCTCCATGGCTGTAAATAACACAAATTAATCAACCAACCGCGCTCTGTTCTCGCCTTAAGGCCGGCCCGTTCTCACTCTTAGCTTAGCCGACAATTATCCCTTCAGCGGGAATATTTGTTACAAATCAGGGTGAAATCCTGGTCAAACTAATCCTGGATGTCTCTTTATTTAATGCGGGGATGACAAAAAGGGGTTCAGATGTATCATCACTGGTTTCATTCTGATTGCGTAAGCTCATCAAATATGTAAAAAAAATCTTTTCAAAAATTAAAAACAACTTAGTGAAGTGTTTTTTCATGCACCTGAGAAACTTGCCCCTGCATTTGTCCTATACTAAAACTGCTTTGTGGTTTTAAACTCGGAGAAACCAAAATAGAATATTATGAAACAATCATCAGTTCCCCTCATCCCAGACTGATCTTTGCAAAACATATTTTTCCCATGAGCGTGAAGTGCTGTGGAAGCTTTTTTGCACCTCAGGTGTCCTCATCTGATGGCTAATTGCACCTGTGTTCAACCTTTCTAAAACACATTCTTCTTTTTTTGAGGTTTCAGAGGGGTTTAGGTTTTTAATAATCAACAGTGATTTTTCTGTCTCTGAATGCAGTTTGAAGGAAACGGGACAGTTTAGCTCATAAGCTGGTCTATCTCTGTAATGTACACATTTATAGTATAGCCATTACTTCATCTTAATAAAAATAAGACATCATATTATGTCTGGACAGGTCCTGTGGTACATGTGGTCGTAAAAACATCTCAAATGTTATGAGACCATAGATTTTCATTTTCTTTGTATTTTTTGGGATTTTATTTCCAATAGCCTTTTTCTTTTCCTCTTAGATGTATAGTATGTTGTGCAGCTCAGGTCTCACCCATTAATTATGGATCCTTTTTTGTTATTTCAATTTTATGGCACAGTGGAGACCACAGAATGATCCTATACGTACATTTCTACTATCTTGCCCTATTATCAAGGTGCTCATTACAGTCCATATATCACAGTACTTATTACAGATCACATTATTATAAGTACTCAATACAAAAACCATATTGTCAATTATTTTAATTATGGGCACTTTCTGAGACTTGCAGGATGTTTTAGTTTAATAAATGTGTTAATAAATCTCACATTCAGCAGACTGTGTCCAGGATGGATCACTGCATCTACAAAAACCTCTTTATTAAATCTAATCTGAGTCTATTAGATTTATATCCAATCAAAATTATGTGTGATTATACAAATCCTGGCTCATTTTCTGACAGATGAAGCATAAATAATCTGATAAAAAGGTTACTGAACCTCTCTTATAGCAGAGTGGCTCGTCTAGATTAGCAGGACGAAGCGTGAGAACACGGGCTGAAGATGTCAAGGGTTCTAATCACCCTCACCCTCCCTGTCCGCTGAGACTCGCTGCACAACACGGAAACAACATGGAGCCATTCGCCTCGTCCATTATGAACTCGTTTTTTGGGCATCAGGGTTATTAACTGCCACAAGCCAAATTCTCTCAATTCTGTCAGCTGTAAAATCCAGTTTTGCACTGAGTTGACCCATTTCCATTTAAATCCACTTTACAAGTGACTTCAGCTGTCAGGACATTAAATCGATGACTAGGTGACAGGTGCATATTTTTGTCAAACTCTCTATTTAATTTTATGCAGATGTGGTCTAATTAACACAGTAATGTAAACCACCAGGAACAATATTTTTCAATTTTCTCAGAAACAGACTGACCGTTGACAGTCAGGAGCAAAGAAGGAAATAGCCACAATTACAGTTGACCAACAGTTAACATTTTTTATGGAAGTTTAGAGTCGCTTCAGTGAAAATGATCATAGAGACGACAGAAGAGAACTGGATCACACTGTAGGAGAGGATTGAGAGGTTTCTATGGATAGACCGATTCTTACTTATCCACTGTGATCCAGTGAAATTATTAATAGCTAATACTGTATGGATTCTTTACTGTATGTGAAGATGCAAACTAAACTGCCATCTTTCAAAATCTACTCAAACACTCACTGAAATCAGACATTTTGCAGTTTCACTTGAGAAAATCTGCCCAAAGTGAAAACGATGAGCCCGATGCATGTTGTATTTCTGTGTAGGAGATGCAGCGTGTTGGCAGCCGGCCTGTCTGCTGTTTGTGTTTAAGCTTCACGAGTTAAACTGTGATGACACTTTGACAGGTTTCCTGTTATAATAAGACTCCAAACCAGGTTTCTTCCCTCATCGTTTCCTGTCACAACTGTGTCAGTCTATTATGAGGTTGTTTTTTTGGGGGGGAAGATGCTAAAAGAGTGTGAGTGTGTGTGTACGTCTGCATCTGTGTGTGTGACAGACAGAGCCAGATGAGCAGGCAGATGTTTCCTCTGTCTCCACTCTGACTGTCTGAGAAAGACTGACAACAGCTGGACCAATGCCAGGCAGAGACACACACACATGCACACACACACACGCACGCGCACACGCACACACACACGCACACACACACGCACACACACACACACACACACACACAGACAAAGACACAGTGACACTGCTCTACCTACTGCTCTCAAAACTGCACTGAGGGGGTTCTTTTCATATTTCCTTTGCTTTGTTGGTTATTTCTCCTCCACTATATATCTTGAACGTCAGCTTTTTCAACGAAAATATTTAAGATTTAAATCAGAACCAACATTATATTTTCTTGTGGCTGGTTTTGTAGAATTTGGAAAGTACAAACTTGTCATACGATGAACACTTTTATGAAGATCACAGCAGATATTTGCCTCTTTTTGGGTTACAGCCCTACAAAAAGGCTGGACATCACTGGTTTATATTACGAGGACCGAAATCAGAAACTGATTTTCATATTTTCATTAAGAAAGAAGGCCCACAGTCCACTGCTACTGTGAGGAGTTGGTTTGAACACAGAGTTACAGCCTCTGCCTCAGACCACCAAATGGCAGAGATCTCTCCTTGTTGGATGCCATTACCATCATTACTGTAAGAAAATGCTGGGAATTGCCAGAGAAAGTCAATAATTTCCTGTCCATACTTGTCATTTTATGTCCATAGTGTAAATATTTATTTATCATTACAACATATATTTATTTGCTATTGCTTATTTTCTACTGTTGTATTCTTTATTCTTTTTTCTTTCTATTGTTGCTGCTGTAACGTGAATTTCCCCCTATGGGGGATCAATAAAGAAAAGTCTAAGTCTAAGTCTTGTCAAGGATTTCTTTGTATTATTGTGCACTGAACGAGCTGTATTCGCAAATATGAGGTGTCTGTATTCATCTGTCTGGTCCAGGTGAGGATGACAAGCTCATCAGGCAAATACAGCATGAGACCATTTTCTGTAGAGTGGAGTTATCCCCAGATCAATCAGATTGTTCCTTGTGTTTTTGTCCAAGTGTGCATTCGGATTGGGGCAGGATTTTCAATTTAAAACATGCGTGTGATTTCCTAACTATTAAAATGAGAGAAGATCTACACTGTTTGGAGCTTTAGCTGACTCCTAAACCTACAGAATGCAGCTGGGGTGAGGTTTTTGGTTAGTTTGGTTTGTTGGAAGTTTGACAGTGCCAAGAACAAGACAGCAGAAAATAAAGTGAGGTGAGACAACAGATCGGAGAGGAGTTATGGGTGCTGTGAGGTTACAGTTTAACTCACCATGCTGCTCTCTTGTTCCGTCTCGTTCTTTCCCTGCATGCTCTGGTCACTCTGTCTGCTGGAGGACGTCTCCTCTCTGTCTGATCTGAGGAATGCTGCAATTATTAGTATGCATATATAATACATAAGCACTTGATTTCAACTTAACAAGGCTGTTCACATTATGTAATGCTAAACTTTACAATAAATCAACCACACACTTCCAGTCTGCGTTACCAAACTTAATTCTATTTTTCTATTTCACATTTAAGAAATGAAACAACAGGTTGGTTTTTCAATAATGTCAAATAACTAAACAACCAGTTCTAGTTAGTTGCTCTCTGAGCAGGTTGTGGAGTGTGCTACCTGTGGGACTGCTTCAGTATTTTGTGGGTGAAACAGGTCAGTCGGAGCGTCTCTTCCTGGTACCTCTGCAGGTCTTCGCTCAGCAGGTTATGGAGCGCGCTCAGTGCTTCCTCCTGGAACAGCAACCTCTCTGATTGGAGCAAACGCTCGGTGATGGAGGCCTGAAGCTCGCGACAAGTGCAAAGCTGAAACTGGGGAGGAATATAATGGAATATTGGTTTTAATAACAGGCTTAAAGGACCTGCTCTGAGCAGACACAGCGCTGAAGTCACTGTTGTTATCTCTTGTCCTGGAACTATATTCTTGAGCACCCATGTTCACACTTGACCTTAGGATCAGTGTGTGACACAGTAACCCAAACTCACAGTCCGCTTACTACTTGTCTTCCATAGAGAATCATGATCATGAAATAAAGATTATGAGATGTTGTTGAAAGCTCTGAAAAAAAACAAACTTGTAAGTGGACTTTAAGTTCAAATTATATTGTCACACTTTCGGTGCAACGTGCGGTTTCTGATCAACATATTGGTTCCTAAAGCACGTGACAATGAATGGCCACCTAATGATTGTATAACATTGATCATATTGATTATATATCATTATATTGCATCTCTGTAACATTTGCAGTATGTATCACCAAACATCCCATCACAAAGCCTGCAGGTTCTGACTGTCTGATATGGTGACATAGTGTTTGAGACCACAGTGGACAGTGTGCATGTTATCAGTTTCCTGCTGTGTCACTTACAGTGGACGCCTGAAGGCTGGAGTTTCTCTTTAGATCTTGTTCGCTCTGTTTCTTCCTCTCCTGAAGACTAAAGAGCTCAGTGGTCAGCAGCTGCCGACGGCCTGCAATCTGCAAGAGTCTGATAACACACAAATACTCAGATTTAGTTTACAAAATTCACTTACACTCCCGTCTGAGCTCTTCAATTACGATCCACACTCAGGTGTCAGGTTTGACAGCTAAAGTCTACTGTAAGAAAATAAATGCTATCTACTACTTACTTCGGCTTCATACTCGATCTTTGCTCATGTTAACTGTTGGTCCAAATTAATTATGACACATTTCTGGAATTGCAGACTGAGCTATTTTTCTTTTATTATATAAATTATGGCTATATAATGTTAGCCTATGAGGCCATTATTAACGAACATAAATTCAAAGACACATGTAAACATGCTAACATGAAGTATATGCTAAAGAAACTAAATGTCAATGAAATGTCAAAATTTGCAGATGTGCATGATGATGTGCATCTATATTTGAGATAATTACTGCAGAGCAAAACTTGTGTATGCACAAGAGGTTGTACCCCTCAGGTGCTGTTGTTTTAAATGTTTGTTTCTTGAACAGACAACTTGAGGAGCTTTGCTGGGCTCAGTGAAAAGAACAGGAAACTCTCTGCTCTCTGTTTGTGTGTTAGCAGCTGTGACATTTGCCTGAGAAAACACCGACGATAGACACAACATCACATTTTCACTAGAACTTTTAAAAATATGGGTGACACTTATATTTTCACAGCTTGCTCAGGAATAAAAGGTTAGTCGTGGTCTTGAGATTTTAACTATTGATCCTCTGATCTCACTTCCAAATTCCCTTAAAGCACTAAACTTTCCCTCCCGGTGATCACTGCAGGTCTGGAAACCCAAAGCAGCGACTTTGCCACATTAGACATTCCCAGCTAACCCATGGGCTCCTGTCACACTCTGACACTGATCAAACACAGTTGTTTTCACAGACACACACAGAGCTGAACAGCTGATGCAGACCGAGTCATTAATGCTCCCTTTTTAAAATCAATAGCAGCTAAATATTCAAAGAAAACAGCCAGGAGTCACATCACCACATATTGTTGATTATGTTAGAGGTACATTCCACTGCTCATTACTGTTATCTACTCTACAATGTTATCTACTTTCAAACTATAGTAGAAACATAGAGTAGTAGCAGTAATACAGAGGTATTCAGTCAGAGTACAATCAGTAAAGCTACAACACATCACTTTAACAGCAGCAGCAGTAGTAGTAGTAGTAGTAGTAGGTTACCAGTACAAGTACTACAGTAGAAGTACAACTTGTTGCAGTAGTAGCACTAATTATAGTATATTTTTACTACACTTAGTAGTAAAAGATTAATTAGGGGCAGAAAGAAATATCTTCCATCTATTACAGTCTTGTTTTTAATGTCTTGTTCATTTTATGTGCATGTCATTTCTTTGTTGAAAAGCACTTTGAGCTGCATTTCTTGTCAGAAAGGTGCTATAAAAATAAACTTTATTATTCTGAAGCTTAGTGTTAATTGTACTCACAGTAATACTAGTAGCCAGTCTAGTAGCAGAGCCAGAAGCAGCAACACAATAATTATGGTGGTAGTGTTAAGACGGGGAATAGTAACAGTATTTATTATAAAGAAGTGTCTGCATATGGACTTGTATGTATTCATTTCAAAGCAGAAACATCAGTGTGTAAGTGACCATCTGTCCACTGGGAGGCACTAACCGTCTGTGACAGAGTGTGAGGAGAGCAGGCAATAAGAGGCAGAGAAGTGTTTTGTTTGTGAGGAAGAAGAGGAGGCTCATCTGAGGGAAGCCTTTGATGAACTCACTCAACATGTAGAGAAAGACAAATTAGTTGAAACGACACAAACAATGGCACAAAAACACAAAGGCCCTCTGGAAAACATATTAATATAATGTTAATGAGGTTTTCAAGGAGGCCTGCTGACTGTGTGTTTGTTATGAGGACTATTGCTGTGTGAGAAGGACAGACATCACAGACAGGTAAACCTAAAAGATGATGATGATGATGATCTCTGCTTTATGTCCTGTTGGAACACACTGAAAGTCCATCTGAAACCCAGATGAAGCAACTGAATTAAATGTTGGAGGTTTGTGTGTAAAACAAGTTATATTTCAATACAATATCAATATGTTGATCATCATAAACGAGCAAAAATATCTGATCTGACATTCAAGACACACTTTCTTTAACTAAACAAACATTTGGAACTCAAAAACTATTAGTAAAAGTGTTTTCTCCAGAGACTGGAGCAGTCAGATGTATAATTGTACTGTTTTTTCCTTTTGCAATATCATTTTATTTTTGTTTTTTCAGTTATTCTCTCTTTTCCAAACAACACCTCAGGATATCTGAGTGGCCTGTAAATGGGCACCTTCTGATCAGGATATTAAACAGTATAATTTCCTAAACACGTCAAAATATGTAAATTACATGTAAAGAAGACAGTTATGTCTTACATGAGACCAAATACAATGCAAATGTCAAATCCTCTCAAAGCACCAATGGCCAGATTCAAAATACTGTCACATTATACATGGCAAAGTGTTCCATTATATCAATAATACATGAAAAATAATAAAACAATAAATAAAAATAGCCTTGTAATAAAAGTGCTGTGAACGACTTTGCTGTTCATTATTGTTGCTCAAAATGAAATTCCTGTGTCCAGATGCCAAAAGCATTTTCATAAATGCTTTTTATTTCTAGAGTAATAAAAAAATCTAAAGAATAAGACAAGAACAGCTTTGGCCAACATCCTTGGGGAAGATTCTCAGAAAAATAACATTTTTTGCTTTAATGCATTTTACGACAGTTAATTCTTTTTTCCATTACACATATAACACTGGTGACGCACTACTGTACCACTTGTCTGACTACAAATCCGAAGATTTCAGGTTTGACTCCTGGATAGCTTGGGGAAGAGCTTGGAAATCACTTGTTTATTTATTCCAATATCCATTCTGGATAAAAAAAAAAAGGGGTTGAAGCCTGAAGAGATTCACATTTACTCAGAAAAAGGAGACTTCAGTCTTTGTTTTCCACATTTCTATAAATTCTTTTACTGTTTAAAAACACCAACAACAATAGGTTGTTTGCATGAATATGAATAAGAAGCAATGCACCTGAGCAGTGACAGCATCACAGTGTGAACCTGCACACAGCCTACCGTGGGCCTGTTCCAGCTCAAATGTAGGAAAATCTCCCACGATTCTAACTTCAGCTTGGAAACTAGAGATGTTTCTGGTACCATCCTTCAGTTCCACGTTTAGAAGAAGCAGAAGAGGAATCTCGATTAGATTTTGAGACTTTGACTTCATGCAAATGAGCTACTTTGTCGTCTGTCAATCAAAACTAATCTCAGCCAATCAAATGGCTTCATTACAACGTCGCGTGTGTGACGAGCAATGGGAACATCATCTATCAGTGTGAAAAGACAGTAATTACCAATGAATAACACACACACACACACACACACACACACTCTCGCTCTCTCTCTCTCTCTCTCTCTCCAGCTGTCAGTGTGTTCTGATTAGGTGCTTACATACGGAGAAGCGTGAATAGGGCCGTATAATTGCTTGAATGTATGTGACAAACACATTTCACTCCATAATTGCAGGTGAAAAATGTGTGGGTGTTATTTTTTTTTACATTAATGTATCTCACCACTTGCAGCCTGTCACATATGTAATTTTCTTTGTGTGTATTTATAGCACATTCGGATGAATAAAATCTACTCCACAAAGTGCTTCTATCATGGACAAAGGTGATGTTACAGACCTGTGTGGAAATGAACGCCAGTGTAAATGTGTCACTGTGCTTCTGCTTCATATGGTTTGTGTTGCAATGTTCTACGTGTACATTTGCGATTACAAACAGAGGTGTTTGTAAATGGAAATAGCAGCTTCACTACTGAAACCATTCCTTGAATGATTAATGGAAATAACTTAGTTGAAGCCTTAAAAAGAAACAGATATTGGTAGTTGTGCTGTTAAAACATAAGAAGAATGGAAACAAAGAATAATAATGGGGTGATGAAAACATATGAAAGAATGTGTACATCTTGAAACTGACAAGATGAGGAAGAGGAAAGACGGATGGATGAAGAGAGTGTGAAAGAAATAAGAAATCATGTTCAGTTTTGTTGCACTCACACGACTCGGCTGTGTTTTAAAGAGAGAAGACACAAACTGAAATGAACAATTCAAAGAGAAACGCAAAGAGAGGAAAACGGAGCGAAAGACAAAAGAAACAAAAAAGAAAGATTTAAATGCTTGTTACTATTTTGACAGAAGACAAAACTCAAGGTCCTCTTTCTAGCTTTTTCTGGAGCTTTCATGTTTGTCGCACCTCTGTTTCTGATGCAAACTTTCACGCTCACATGACTTCTGCCTCTTTAAATCGAACCTTTATTTGCTGCTGGAGGCCACAGATTCGTTCCAGCAGCAGCTCAGAGGGGGGACCTCTGCAGCAGGTTTGTCAGGAAGAAGACAATCTTACTCATTCCCCTGAACATGCTGCTTGCATGTTCAAAGTGTGACTGCTGTGTGCTTCTTTGAAGAATAATTTCTCTATAAATGATCATCAATGACCTTTTTTCTCAGGTCACTTGGACCTCTGACCTGTGTAGAAGAAAATGAAGCTTTTTATCTGGATAAAAAGAGTTTCTAGATATAAACAGGGAGAGTCAATGAGACGCCTGAGCTTTTCCACCTTGTTGATCAATTTCATGGTCGATTTCAGATTTCAGGATTTAAGAGATATAAAGCAGAACGTGCAGATTATCCTTCAGAGAAGCAGAAGAAAAAGGAGGAAACAAGGAGAGAGTTGACGGAGTTCAGCTGGGTGCTCTCCAAACTGCCAGTCTGCCTGTTGGGCTTGGCAACGTAACCAGACTTGCATAACCGGACTAAAGATTCTGTTTGGGTCTATCTATGGGAAAATACCGCTGAAAACAACACATGTAATCCGTCACAATCTGACTTCATCTATTCTACCACTGTGTGGATTTGTACTGCTGTGTGTGCGTGCGTGTGTGTGTGTGAGAGAGAGAGAGCTGTCAGCCCATCATGCACTGCTGCAGGTAATAAATAATGTCTTGTTGTTTTGAAATGAAGCGACTCAGAAATTCACCACTGAGGGAGAATCAATAATGATCCAAATCCAAATATGAAGCATCCATTTCAGTTTTTGTTTCCTTATTCCTGTACAGGCAGGTAGTTTTGGTTGTATTTGTCCAGGTTTGGAAGTATCTGTCTGGTTTTCTGCCACCCCAATACAGCAGGGAGTGCTTAATTTCATGGAAAATCATTATGACCTTCCAGTTTTTAGAAAAACAACGTGTATTTATAAATGAGTTTCTGAGAAAGCAGGAAGACAAACATGACAGGAATGTCTCCATGATGAAGGAAGCAAGTTTAAATGTTTAGTGTGCCATTTCTGTATATCCACAGTGTGTTTTCAGTTCATGGTGTTCACTTACAAATGAGACAGAGCGTAAAGAAACAAGCCTTAAGACTAACAAGGAACTTGTTGACTGACCAAGAACAACAACTCTCATTCCTGTCTCTGAAACGTTACCTGAGCAAGACGGGTTTACGTTTCTTTACACCCGGATATGAATGTCATTCCTTTTGACACTCATTTTTCTACTGACAGAAAAATACTGATCATGTGTTTATGGTATCACCAAGGATGTTTGCGGTTGTTTGACATCTTTTTCTCAGGTCCAGATTGAATTATTACTGGGTGGATGACTTCAGCATATTTGGTACGTCTTTAGAGCTTTAGGAGTAGCTGCACCAAACGAACGAATGATAAATCATGAGATTAGCAATTTAGTTAATTTATTTGAAACACGGAATGGAAGAAGAAAAACAAATGTTACACAAAAATTTTACAATGCATGCGGTTTTACTACTGACATTTCACAACTAATGTGAAAATAGGTACTACAAGATGTACTTGACCTACTTGTTTTCTTTTTTTATACTTCAGAGGTTCAGGGGTGGTAGCCTGCCGATGGACGCGAGTATTTTGTTCGATTTCTTGGGAATTTCTTTGTATTAGAGCTATCAAATAAAGAGTTATAATAAAGAAAAATAACTATACTGACGATTCACACTCTACTGCAGTCTGTAGTGGCAACACTTTACATAATGCTCTTCATCCTACTCTCTACCTCGCTTGGTGTGAGAAAAGTTTGGTATGAAAGACCATTAAGACCGCTTTAGCTTCACCGCAGAGTGGTGAAGGCTGCTGCTGGGCTGGGATTATGCTCTCACTTCTGACAAACAGCAGCGCTGCTCTCTTGTAAGACGGCCGACACTGTTTTTGTCTAAGAAAAGCTTTAAAGGCATCGTTATCACCTTGACAAAGAAACTGAACTAAAGCAGAATTTTAAAGAACTGTTCCAGAAGTTCTTGGCATGAAAGCTGCTTCCAGCTTGTTAAGGTCCATTCAGACAAGAAGAATCGCCTTATCTCCATTTCTAAATGTTGCAGAGTCGTAGTTACAGTATATCCCCTTTTCCTGCATAAAGCCCAACCCAGTGTTGGCACTGACATTATGACATAAACCTCCCTTAAAGCCAAGGAAAACTCCAGTGAAATGAAAGCAGGGTGACGTCTTGTTCCAGTAAGCCAAGTGGATATGAGAAGTGGGTAGGGCAACATGATGGAGACATGTAACAGTCTGTATTATGAAACTGTTCCTCGCCTCTCATTGCGCCTTTGATCCGAGCTGTGACAGGAGCCGATCAATCTTTGGCGATGAGAACTGAGGTTGCAGGGAAATTAGGAGATTTACTGGAATACCATCAAAATAATGTGCGTGCTCGGGTGGGTGTGTGTCTGCTGGCACACCTTGAATCGTGAGATGTGTTTTAGCTTGTCTTGTCTGACAGAAGTGAGACCAGTTGAAGTGTTGTTCCGCCAAACTGCTCGTCATGGCAGGAGCACAGAGAGTACGGGCGAGAGAGGGAGGGAGGGAGGGAGGCGGGGGGGGGCAGCCACCTACCACCATCTGAAAATGTACTGTCAGCACAGCATGAGTGGTAACCGAATCTGAAAATTCACCAGGGACTTTTTCACTTTTTCCCAATTCATATGAGAAAAAAACTAAGTAAGGCTTAAAGGTTTGTTCCACTGTTACTGTTTTGCGAGTCAGAATTGCAGACAGAAAACAAAGATGGTTGTGGCATCTTTGATATCACACACACGAGAGTCTGACAGATTGTTTTTAAACCTGGAGTTTGGGTTCTCTTTTTAGGTTGACACTCACTAGGGACGCAGCAGTCTGATGCATTAAGTTAATGTTGGTGCCAATTGTCAGTTTCATAAACTAATGCTCGGTGCGATGGCCTCCCCTTTGGATGTTGGAGAGGTGTGGCGAATTCTAGACGCATTCTATCATATGCTTTATTTTTTTTTTACAGCATGTTGACGTCCCTGAAGCTAACATTACGTTACCTCCATCTAGTTTAAGCCTTTGGGTTTAGACTAGATTTATTTCTGATCTTTTAGAAACATTGCATAGTCAAAATAGAACACTGTAAAGAGGAGACAACTACAAAGGGACAAGCAACCAGCTAAATCAAAAGATAAATAATGGATTTGAGCATGGACATTCTTGACTTTTGGGGGGGTTATAGTTAATAATGGGCTCATAGGCTGACAAAGATAGATTTACAGGAGCATGAACACACACACACACACACACACACACACAGGCAAGCAAAGCAAGATCCTGTTGTTTTCTCCAGCGGAGCAGAACCTGCTGGTGTTACGAGATACAGTGAAACGCATTCGTGTTTCAGCTCTGTGACGAAAACCCCACAAACCAACACAGAGCTGCCTCCCACTCACATGTTCACACACACTACATAACATGATCCTGATCTCTGTAAAGAGGGCAGTCCAGTTTCAGAGAGGAAAAGAAAGGGTTTTACCACAATTCCACATTTACCGTAGGAAAGAATGTAGAAATATATTTCAATGAAAAGAATTAGAAACTTGAGAAAATAAATTCCTTTTTTTGGTGAATACTGTCTACGGTGTTCTACGTGGTCCTTATTTTTATTTCTTAGGAGTACAATCAATACCCTGACATTTAACATTAAGGAGGTTTAAGGGAGTGTTGTCGACTTTTAGAAAAAAAACAATCACCCTGCTGAAGTGTCCCTAAGCAAGGCACTGAAAATGCCCTTTGTGGGGGGAAAAGACTAATGCATAGAAATTAAGGCTTTGTGTGCCCTCTCATATGTACAGTAGCGTCCTTGTATCAAACACATAATGTGCCAGTGACTCACTGTGTTTGTATGTTGCTGAGCTCCTGCTCTGTCTGTCTCTGCAGCTGCTGGAGGTGAAAGGTCAGCTGCTCACTCAAACCAGCAAACCCCCACAGTCCTCCTCTCCCTGCGTCCTCCTCACTCACCAAACCCTGATCTCCCAAGAGAAGACAGAGAAGTTCGTAGAAGCTTTGTAACAAATCCTCTGGCATAACGGCTAACTGGAAACCAATCATTTCCTCACAGATACATCATTTGGTGGCAATATGAATTTTATGTGTTGTTAATCTGATTACCATGCTAACATGCAGGTAGTCACCTGATTTAGCTTATGTGCTGCATTAATCTTGTAGCTAGCTTGGTGTTCTCCCAGTGTTTGTGTGGGTCCCCCCCCCCCGGTACTGCAGCTTCCCACAGTCCACAGACATGCAGGTGAGGTCAAGCGGTCCCTCTAAATTGCACAGAGTGTTTCTGTGAATGGTTGTCTGCCTCTATGTGTTGGGCCTGTGATTGACTGGTGACCAGCACAGGGTGTATCCTGGCTCCAGCCCCCCCCCCACAACCCTTAAGGATAAGCGGTATAGACAATAGATGGATAGATGGATGTTTACTAAGATGACTGTCAAACTGGAAACATGGGAGAACTGCTACACACATTGTCTACAGACATTCATGGTCCCCTGAGGATGTACCCTGATGACTGTTTCACTAACACCACCACAAGGTTCACATTTGTGGTTCTGTACAAAATCAACAAGGACTGGTTGGATTGCCATGACATTTGGTACAGACATTCATGTTCCCCTGGGGATATAAGTATAGTAACTTTGCTAAACCCCTCACTTTTCATTTATTATGAATTAAGTCAATACACCAAAATTTATTCTCCTTTTGTTTTGAAGACCCTTTCATCCTGAATACCAATAAAAAGACAAAACCTACAAATGCTCCATAAGACATGATACAATATTTAGCCTGGAGAGTGTTTGATAAGAGAATGTACCCATGTAACACTTCAGCTCCTAGAAGTCTGCAGTCTCCATTTGTCAGACATAGCAACACGCTGAGTAAAACAGAAGAGTGATGAATCACCAGCTGAGGGAGGAGAGACAGACCGATCAGAGAGACAAGCAGATCAACAGATAGACCAATAGAGGAGGTGACAACACCTAAAGAGACGAGAGGAGAGGCCAAAAGAGACACTTGAGGACACGATGAGTAAAGATAAAGTTGGAGTGGGTGATGTTTAATCTGGCAGTGAGTCTGAACTCGTCAAGGTGACGAGTCCTTCAGTGAGTGACTGTGGGCTGAAAGACAACAGACCGACTGAGTCATTCTGGCACAACATGATGATCACCCTCATCGTCCCCTTCGTCTGTGTGTCTGTCTCTCTGTCTCTCTGTCTGTGTCCATGTGACTCAGTCTGAGACACAAACTGCCGCTACCTTCACACAGCCGCCAAATCTGATTTGTTTTTCAAAAATGATCTTTAGTCCTCACTGTCCACAGAGACACATACAAGGAACAATTTTGCACTTATTTACAGATTGGTGCAGCAAGCACATTTTTTTTGGTGACCAAGGAATGTACTGGGCATGACATTTGTTCTGTCTGCTGTACAATTGATATGAATAGTGATATTGTATCAAAACACATCTTTGGCATGCCTGTACAGGCACAGTAAACAAATGAAAATTTGTAAAGGCTTGATTTTTATTTGACTTTGGCTCTTGATTGGATAATATTTATGAAAAAAAGGCAGGAAAGAATTAGCAATCTTTCTTCCTTCCTTTAATCCGTGTGCAAATTGCTGGTGTGGCTTTGTCACTTTGAGCATTCTGCCTTTTCGAGCCATCGCGCTTGTTTCACAAACTTTTTAGAGGAGTTTGATATCAAACACGAGAGAAGTGTCATTATAACCCACTGACTAGCATTTCAAACACAAGCTTAATTTGATTCTGTTTAAAAAAAATACATTTTTTGCAATTAATGTATCTGAAAAACGACACTTATTTAACAGAGTAAGGGGAGACGCTGGGTTTGAGCTGCCTTTCTGAACATGGGCTCACAACTGAAGGGGTGAAAGAGAGACCAACAGGCAGTGAAAAACAGAAAGAGACATAGATTCCCACACACTAAAGTGGAGAGAAAAATGACGTGAATCGCATAATGACAGTGCCAATAAAAACAAATCCCCATACAGACCGTTGGAGGAATGCAGTTAAGGTGGTGTTGAGCAATTAGTCCCGTACCCTCTAGCAAAGATTTATGTTTTAAAAACATCACGTTAAAAACAAATACCACGAGTTTCACCGTCAGCAAAGACAAAATGACACTTGATGCACTGGTGATAATCATCTAACTGTTTTTACTGCAGGCGTCATGTTTCAGATTCCAGTAAAGCTGCTCTGAAACAGATTCTGTCCACCTTCAGGTGCATTTGTAGAGATTTCACTCACAAAGTGAGCAAAGTGTTTCCCTCGAATCTGTCCAACTGGAAAATGTTATCTTTAGATCATGAACAAATTCACCATTTAATAGGAGTACATGGTTGTTATTGCTATTATCTTAAAATATCTGGTGCTTGCAGTGTGATGCACCCCTCAATACAGTTCATGCAATATCTTTCAAGTCGTACTCCATGTTTCTATGCTTTGAATGTGTCACATTGCAACACTTTAACATGGATGTACCTTCCTGTACAGTACTTTTAACCACTTACCATAAAAACTGTATTATAATCTGGAGTAGTAACTTGAGGTTTTCCTGCTGTGAGTGGTTGGCAAGTATGAAGTAACTTATTTATGTATAGGTTTATGTAAATGCATGCCATTTACCTGTTGATCCTCAATGATAGAGGATTGTAGGAAGTGGACTTTGTCTTCTATCAGCTGCTGCAGTTCATGCAGCGAGGCAGGGAAAGCCGCTTTGTTTCTCTGCAACTCTAGAGACTGAAAAGAAAGAAACAGACAGAATTTTCTTAATTTTATCAACTTTCATCACAGTAATCCTCATACAGGAAATCTGCCTTGGGATTCTCAACCAGCAGCTTTGGCAGCAACCAAACACCGTGAGGATCCTACTGGCTGCTGACACAGTGAAAATAAACTTAATCTGCTCTACATGTCCACTTTGGGTTGTACAATATCTTTCTTCTGGAGCACATTCTGCTGATTGTTTTGCATGAGTGTCTAGATGCCATCATGTACCAGAATTAAGGCAACGCTCAACTGACAAAGCATCGTCCTCTGACTCCTTAACAAACTTTTTCATTGGTGTGGAATGGAGAGAAACAGGACTGATGGGAGAGGAAGTCCTGCACCCCAGACTGAACTATGAGAAAGGATGCCGTAAATACCAGCACACAACCATTTCCCATCTGAGATATGAAACACAGCTGTAATTTGTCTGTGGGCCAGTTAAAATTAGACAGAGAAATCTGACGGGACTAACGACTAAACGCACTTTAGGTCAGTTGAGATTTTGACTAGTTAAGTAAAACTGACTGAACATGATTGGACAAAACAAGGCCCCACATTTGAGGAATTGGAATCACGATCGCAAGATAAATAAAAAAAAAAAGAATGACCAAAATATTAAATGCAGAAGCAAAGATATTCTGACTTTTACCCCTGCTATGGGTCAAGCTGTGCAAACGTTTTCCCATAATGCAATTTCACAGCATCTTTCACTGGTGCCTGTCCTGCCATGTAAACACCAGTGTCTTTCAAAATCAACACCATCAGTTTGAAACCCAGACTTTGTGTCGATCGAGTCCAAGATCGGCTTCATTAAATCTTCAGTACATGTAAACCCCTAAACTAGAATTAATAATAATAATGAAACATAAATATACATCTAAGCATCTGAACTGTGTGATTAAGGATCATTTAAACAGCGCACCAGATAATACATTTTATCTTTCACCAGTGTCTCTAATTACTAGCACTGACTGCTAAAAAAAGATTAAAAAAAGAAAAACACAGTATATCAAAATACCTAAATTCAATCTTTACCATTACACTACAGAACATGTCACCTCAGGTGACTGGCTCAGGTGAGTGACAGCATGTCAGCTGAGGGTCATGTAAAAACAACATCCTGTGGTAGAGATGAATCACCTTGCTCTGTGGAAGTCAGCGTTCAAATGTGAGGCAGAACGCCTGGCAGCAAATGAAGGAGAAACAGAAAGTGTGATATCTCCGCTGACTGGGCTGACTCTGAATGATAAAAAAAAAAGCACACAAACCCTAAATTTTCCTTCTTGCAAATTTGGAAAACATCCTCTACATTTTTTAATTGGTTTCAGAAGTTAAATGTCAAAGTGCTCTTTGTATAACATCAGAAATGCTTAATATCGTTCTAAAGATGAGTGTTAAAATTGGAGGTGTTGCTAAGCACAATACAAACCTGCCTACTTGAACATACTATCAGCTGGTAGAAGCTTCCCACCCACTACTGTTTGAAACCCACCACAGAGAGCCATTGTAAGACTGTGCGGAAGCAGCTAACCCGGGTGGCTCTGTATGTTTTTATCTTAAAGCAGGAAATCAATCTTCATACATACAGTATGTAAAAACTACAGATGGACAACAGGCAATTAATTCCCTTACTCGCCATATGAGTGGATGCATTCACATCATGAGTGGGCTGGATGTTGACACAGTTGGTCTGTGTTGTCTGATTAAATGCAATCAAAATAAGTCCATTGTGTTTTTTAATCCTCTGAGAACGATTACGTGCATCGACAGGAGTTTAGGGGAGCAGCGAGGAATTTCTAGTTGTTAAAAGGATGATGGGAGTACAGCAAAAAAGTGTAAATAGACAGTATTTAAGTGGCATGTGACCCAACAAAGTCCTTTCTTTTCAAATATCTCATTATGAAGTGAAATAGTGCCTGATGACCATGTGATGGTATAACTCTCTCCTAGTTACTGTCCAACACTGTCTCTTACCAAGATGTACCCATACGTTTTTGCTGTGCTCACTTTGTTAAAATCCTGAAAACTTCAATGTTTCAATTTTGCCAATTTGTCCCTGGAAAACACTTCATTACTTCCGTACAACAGATGAACGTAATTTTTCTAGCTGTAAGAAAGACCATCTTCAGCAGCATAGGATACACTACTGTCCTTTTTCCCAGCACCACTGTGCGTTAACTTTCCAGATAGGCAGAAATGTGATCACATTTTCTTGCTGCACCCTGTCAACTGTGCCATGACTTGCCTACCTTTTGTGGCTGCAGTGTGTGCCACGAGTGCCGACACAAGATAATGCTACCTATTAGGCTAGCTAAAGAGACTAACCACAGCCAACTCTCTCAGTTCTGAGGTTGACAAAGGACAAACATGAGCTGTTTCAATACCAAGAATGAAACTCCATCTGTCCAAATATCTTTAACCTAGCTGATTGTTTCAGCAGTAAAATTTAAGAAGACTGTACTGTTGCTATTTAACAGATTCTGAGCTGTAAAACGTTTCTAAAATACTCACATTGGGAGAGAGAGAGGTGTTCATGATGAGAGGCTGAGCCCGAAACTAATTTCCTGACTGAGCTCAAACCACAGGGGGTTTCTGTCTGTGTGTGTGTGTGTGTGTTGATGGGTGGGCTGTACTTCTGTGTACATGGAGATGACCCTAACTACAACCTCCCAAGTGACCAGAATGGACAAGCAAAGAGCGAGAGAGAGAGAGAGAGGTAGGTTTGTTAGTTAATATCTGGCCAGAGTTTGTCTGGCTTTTCGTGCCTGATTGATCAGTTTACTCAACCTCTGATTTGTGTGTGTGTGTGTGTGTGTGTGTGTGTGTGTGTGTGTGTGTGTGTGAGTGTGAGTGTGAGTGAGTGAGAAAATGTATTTGTGGACTGGAGCAAACTACAACAAATGAACACCACACTAAAGGAAAAAGGATAAACTATCTATTCCAGACTACATTCAGATGGGCTGGTTTTGACTGTGCAATACGCTCACACAAGAAAAATAATAAAAATTCAGTTGACTGATTAATTGCCCTTGATCATGGCCACCATTTTCCCACAATCTGATGCCTTGTGATTGCATTACAACTACCTTTGTAACTAAACTGTGGACCGTCGTGAGGAAGATTGTCATTTCCTGTAAGCACACAACAGTAAAGTCATTATATTTTTATAGTGTAACAGCACAAAATCAATATAGCAGATCCTGTACACCATTTGTATGAAACACTGTATTGTATAGCAGCATTAACTCCAAATGTATTAAATATCAGTATAAACAACCTCACACAAAAAGTCATCAAGTCCAGTCAAGTCGGTGCTTAGAAAAAATAAGCCATGGCTAAACCTGAGTCTGGGTTTGATCACAGGATTCCAGTCCTCGCCCTCCCCACCCCAGTTGGATGAGTTTTACTTTCCACCCCAGGGTGTGTCTGGGTGGGGCCTGACGGCTGTGGCACATTGCCAAGTCAGACACACCTTGATAAGCAGGCAGGTATGAGGCAGGCAGAGCCTCCCTGTATGTCCTACTGCTCTCTCTCCCTTTTTGTTGACTTTATTCTTTTCAGGCCTTCTTTCTGTCTCTTTATCACACACACACACGGAAAATTCTGTGAAAAACCCCACCAGATTCTGCAATGATCTTAACATTTAAAAATATGAAAAAAGTTAGAACGACAACAAAACAACATGTGTTCTGCTGATTTTAGTATGCTTAGAGGCCTCCATGTAGTAGTGCTAAGAAGGTAAAGAACGTCTGACGGGTGACATTAAATACTTAAAGGTGTGTCCTCTGGGGAGCAGGAATGAGATCATCTAGTTTTAAGCATATGTGGCACATTACATTTTTATATTTCTTGAGTAAGAATGTAGATTTTGTCATCATGGTGGAGGTAAGATTAAGGCCACCAAAGATTCGTCTTCTTGGGAACATCAATAATCACAACCAATTTTATGAATATCTGGTCTGTAGTCAGAGAAACATAGAAACATCTTGCCGTGGCCTGAAGCGCAGGGCACTTCCCTACCTAATGACCTTCACAGATGAGATGACTGTTGATGAAAACCGATTTAAGCTCCATCAATAAGATTTTTGGGCAGAACTCAGACACTGCTTAAAAAAAACACATGCTTAAAAAAAGTTCTTCTGGCTTTCGTGTTAGCAACATTATCATCATTTATAGGAGTCTGATTCACCTGGTGAATCTAATTCCAGTATTCACTCTTTTAGCTCTGCTTTGGTCTCCTCCAATTCATGGCAAAAATATGAGACTCTTTAGCTGCTAAATGTTCCACGTTCTTCATCAGTTCTTTGATGCTGGGCGGGCATTGAGCTTTACAGTCAGCTCCTGTATTTAATCAAAAATCTGCATTAGTAAAAGTAAAGTCTCATGGAAGTCAGAGGAGCGTCCCATTCTTTTTGGATGGGACACTGCAGACTCTTCCTGTTTGAACAAATAATATTATGCAGTCAGGTGAGGTCACTTCTCAACCCGCAGGAAGTTATGAATCATTCTATCATCTCAGTTGTTTACATAGTCTGTCTATGCAGCCACACCACATTAAACCAAATTTAATTTTGAAACGTAAAGAATTATTCCAATCTTTAATGTTTTGTTCATGTGCTTTTAAATTCTGATTCACATTGCTTTAGATTACTGTCCATCTTTATTCATTTACACTATTTTATGCATATATGCAGGGGCGTTGTATTTCCAACAAAAAAGTGAAATGGGCAAAAAATTTAAAATGAAAAATTACTATATATATATATATATATATATATATATATATATGAAAATGAAAAATACAAAAAACCTAGTCTAATGATCAGTACTTAAGACTTTTAAGATAAAAGGACAGAGGTCATACTGTGAGGCTGTGGACCTGCAACGTCATAATAACATCTCATTACTCAGCAAACAAATGTGTATATGGTGAAGTACACCAGAGAACGTTCCTACCCAGCATGCCTTGATCATGACTCACAGCTGCTGTATGACACCTTGAGTGCTAGTGCACTTTGTACCAGCAGCAACTTTAAAATGGGACTGAACAGCAGGAGACTTCCTTTCCTTTCCTTTGTTTTGCTAATATCTAAGAATATCATTTTACCAGGCTAAATGAAAAATAGAGCAGCTGCTACTTTTTTTTCTGGTTGTTACACCCGAAATATTAAAAGAAGCACCAACAGCATCAATCTGCTGCTCCCTGAGGAAAATCCTCCACTCTTCTGGTTTCATGCTTTCCAATAGATGTAGTAACCTGCTCTGGGATTTGCACAAGTACATTAGTAAGGTCCAACAATGATGTTGGGTGATGAGCTCACAGCTGGTGTCCCAGGTCATCCCAAAGGTGCTGAATGGGCTTGAGGTCAAGTTTTTCCACCCCAAACTGGGAAGACCATTTCTTTATGGACCTGGCTCTCTGCAGATGGGAAGAGAACTAACCAAACACACCCTGAACTGCAGCTCAAGACCAAAAGTAAACAGATGTTGACAGAGGTGTCTATATACTTTTGGCAATCTAGTCTCTTGGTCTCTTTGGAAACTATGAGACCACCACTAGAATTTAAAACAAAATACCGTCTACATTAGTTTGTATAAATGAACCCTTTTACTGCTCCTTGCTGCATTGTGATAACATGGCAGGTTTACCAAACCTGGATTGTGCAGTGTGCTATACAGTGACATGCAGCCCTCTGCTTCTCTCTACAAACACACCACCTATACAAAACAGGAGAACCAGTTTGTCTGTACTTAATGATGCAGTGAATAAGCAGCATATCGCCTCTCCTGTATTTGCTCTCTCCCTCGTCTCCTCCCCTGTTAATTGGAGCATAGTTGAACCAGTTCCTCTGCATTTGACAATTACAAAAGTTAAAGATCACATCTCTCTTTCACTCTCCACTACCATTATCAGTGTAAAACAGAACAAAACAACCAGTTTCTGTGTTGGTTGAAAAACACAGTCTGCCTCTGAATTCTGTGCATCAAGAAGAAAATGAAGTGCAAGGAAAATCAATTTGGCACCAGAATGCACATCAGAGCGACAGAGAACTTGATTCTCAGGATTTTCACTTTTAACGGCATCCCTCAAAATATGGAAGGTAAACTATGCCAAAATTTCATTCTCACACATCACCAACATGGCAGATTAACTACAAACTGATAAAGTGCAGCCATATTGTGGTAACATTACTTGGTCCCTCATGCACTGTGTACACTAGTTAGTTATGTTTGTTATCGTTTTGGAAATCCTCCCATGTCTGTGGGAGCTGTCAGACAAGTATAACCACAACAAAAAACATTACAGTTAAAGACATATATTTAGAGGAGGTTGGGGATCGTACTGCACACCGACTCACCCGATCCTACCTCGGAACCACAGCGGCCCACTTTAACAACAAAGTGCTCCACAACATTCAAGAATTAAGACTTTAATGTTATGTTTTCACTGCATACAGCCATTATCAAAGGGTATTTTAGGTTTGGCTCAACACTCCTCTCACCCCATATACACAAAAGACAAAATGTTCAACTAACGCTTGAAGCAAACACCATGATCATTTTAATGCTCTCAATAATTCCACAGCCCTAATGTACACAAAAATACAGCATGTACATGCAGACAGACAGACTTTCAAACTCTTTCACTTTGTCATCTCACCTGCATAACTAGAACATCGACAAAAACAACAACATCAACAACAACATCTCCAAGCACTCCATCTCCCACCCAGCACCCACCCAGTCTGCACCCACTCGGCCCTCCAACAAGGCTTAATGAGTAATAAGCACCGGGTGACCACAGACTTGGAGTCAAGCCAAGTTTCCCAGATGCCAAATTGAAGCCTGGAGGTACTGCATAATGCAAAACAACACTCATTAAAACTTGGAGGAAAAAAAACAAGGAACTATAAAATGCAAAAATGCACTAAGATGCATTTCAGGAGTAGCGCGGTGGCAGTTTTTAAATGACGGAGATGAATAATTAGGATGCTCAGGCGTCCATTAGCAGGAGAAATTACAAGATGTAGGAAAATTGGCTCCAAAACACACTCATGACCCCAAAATCTAAACCGTTTGGCGTGAACATTATGTTAGGGTGGGAAATATGAGCAGTGGAGAGGCTAATGAGAGTATATGTCTGTTTGTAGCTAAAGTCAGCAATAAGTGCATGTGTTTTGGAAAAGTGAATTTAAGTAGTCTGAAATAAGACAAAAAATTGATTATGCGATGGCAATTTACTTAGTCTTGACAGTTAAGCAGTAGACTATACAAATCCAAGGACTACACATTGAAAAACAAGTGGACTGTTATGTGTTCTGTAGTACTGTAGGCAACCCCCCTAACTCCCATTAATCAATCTACCATATGTTCTTCTGCCAAAAGAGAAACAACCATTACATTTCCTTTCCTACATCATTTGTACTGTGATTTGCAAAGAAAAAGGGGACAACTGTGCAGAGAGGTAGAGGTGAGTGAACTTTGTTCAAGTGTGCACTAGAATGAACTAGATTATTAACATAGCCCAAATTTCAGCAGTATAAATAAACACACAAATATTTTGAATGATAACGATATCTAATGGGTAGTGAACGGCAGTGAATGATTAGAATCGTTTAACATTCAAGTTAAGTCAAGTAATTAAAGTTTTGACTAAGCTGTTTCCCCATGCTTGCAGTCTTTATGCTAATCAAAGCTGGTGGTTCCAGCTTCATATTTAGCATACAGAAAAGTAGTATGGTTGTGTGTGGTTAGGTGTATAAACCATTAACCAGAATATTTCTATGGCGCAGAGTGCCAAGGTGAATCAAGGGTATTATGGGAAATGTGTATGTCTCAGCGCCTTCAGTCTTATGGCCTGAAAGGGTTATATAAAATACCTTACATGTGTCACATTCAGTGCATTCCAAGAGTTATTTCATGTGGGTATGCTCCTGCTTCTGATTTGGAAAAAGGACATATTGTATATCAGCAGCAGCTTTCTGGTGAATGTTAGTGTTCTCATGGTTTTTCTCCTTCACCTTTACGCCAGTTGAGTGTGCCAATACAGTGTGTTCTTTCAGATCATTAAAACTCTGACGCTTTAATTTATCAGTTCAATCAACCACAGTATCTAATTCACAGAGGGGGAACAGGTAAAAAGCCATTTTCCCCCTCTGTGAATCAGTTGAATCAGCGCTGTGGTTTGTGGAGAGGATGCTGCAACTCAGTAACAGAAGGACCCCTCCCGAGACTTTGTTTATTCAGAGCTAATCAGCAATAAATCCCTGGAACCCATTTCTCAACTGTTGGATGTCATACTTTACACACCTTCTGTGACTTCATTAAATTTATAAGATATGATATGGGAGCAGCACAAGTGGATGATGCAAGTTGATGACCTGTCACTACTTGCATTTTTTCCTAGTCACATCACCATGCTATGACACAGACTGTGATTTTATTGGACTCAAACAGTGTGTCATGCAGTAAGCCTGTTTCTGTTGTGAATATGACTGTGAGTTGTGAAGAACTCAACCAAGGACTACTACTTTCAGGAAGTCAAACATTGCAGCATTGCAAATTAATGCAAGAGGTGAGTCTCTGCCAAGAGTAACATCCTTCCCTCCCTGTTTCCCTCCCGATGTCTGAATCATTCACCACCACACTGATATGGCCACAACAAACGTCACACAGCTTAGCAAGCAGTTATTTACAGGGTGTCAACATGTCAACACACACACGCCGGCAGGCATGCACAAGTGCTAATTTTCATTAGTATGTGAGGTAACTATTCCAAACTATTTTGCGTCTTTGTATGTGTGTGTGTGTGTGTGTTAGCCTACTACTCAAGTCTCACACCCTCATTCCTAACATACCTCCCATCTCCATTCCCCTTTTCTACTTTCCCATGATCCACCACTGAGTTGTAGTTTGTCACATTATTGCACGCTGAGTCAAAATCATATGTGGCAGACAATAGAACCAACATGTGCACTGCTAGCTATAAGTAGTGTTTTTTAATCACATTTATGAATATTTTGAGAAGATGAAACTATACCTACATTATGTGTGTAGTTGATGAGTTATAGTAAGCTCCATGGTAACACTTTAAATGGTAAAAAGACTGTACTTGCATATTGCCTTTCTAGTCTTTTTGACCACTAGAAGCGCTTTAATACTACATTCATGTTCACCCATTCACACATCATCTGATTGGTAGACAACCCACTCTGCCTGTACTCTAGTCTATTGTGTGTGTGAGTGATAGAGGCCTTCACACTTCTTACCATTCAGGATGTTGAGTGAAACCAGACACAACAAGACAGCTTACTATACAGTAAAATCCTCTCTGTGAAATGTAAATGGTAAATGTTCTGTATTTGTATAGAGCCTTTCTAGTTATTTCAACTACTCAAAGCCATTTTACATCACATCCTCATTCACCCATTCACACAGGAGGAATCTAATTTGGAGGAGATTATTCTTTCATACTCATTCACACACTGACGCTGCTTCAGGAGCAAGTTGGGGTTCAGTGTCTTGCCCAAAGACACTTCGACATACTGACCACTCTACCTCTGAGCCACAGCCAGTCCTGTGACTGTACTGAGCAAGGTTATTACAGTTAACAAAAGCTATAGTCAAAATTAAAACAAGTCGAGTCTTTTTAAGTTTGAATTATTCTGAACCAAATCTTATTTGACAACTGCTACCAGTGATTGTTTCCTTGATGAAAACAAGTTACCCCTGGTTGACTTCTAATAAATAAATAAATAAATTAATATAACAACGAGTCAGTCGTTTGAACGGCTCTTTTGAACGGCTCTTTGAAAGGAAGGGCTCCTCAAGATCCGGCTCCCTTCAAAGAGCCATAAATCCCATCTCTATTAGCTTCTGTCTTTGTCAATGTGGTCAAATTTGTCAACATAACAAGCATGAGGAGATATTAATGCATATGTTTGATGCCACTTTAATGTCAGTTACTTTCACAAAGGGTTTATATTGTAATACAAATGACAAAAAATTTACAAAATACAAATTGACATACACCCTCCATATAATAATGAAACACCTAAAACTAATATTGAAACTAAAAGAAAAATAACTCAACTAAAACTAAACATTTACTGTGTAAACAATAGAAATGAAACTGAAACAAGAAAGCCCACTCTGGAACTGAAGTGAAACTAAACTAAACTTAAAAAGATAAAAATGAAATGAAAATAAAAATGAATGACAAATACGAAAGTTTAACAACAGTATCACAGCAGTGACTCCACTTTAGTATTTGCTGTGTTGAGTTTATAGAGAGCTCACCAAGTCTTCAGCGTGCACTGTGCTGATTTGATGGACTGGATACCAGACTGCTGCTCAGCCTTTCATCCAACGTTTCCCACCTCCAGCTATAAACATGTTCTCTTCTTGCATGACGGGATGCTATTTTTTAACATATGTGGTGATAGCAATGTATTCAGTTAAACATTTTATTGCTGCCAGCAAGCTGATAATCAGCAAGCAAAAGCAAAAAATCCCTGACTGACTATTGTCCCTGTACAGAATAAAACAGTAGATTGATGTCAGAGCCATTACACACCTCGCATTGATTCATGGACGGCACAGAGAGGCTTTTTAGAGGATTACGGGAACTTTCTCCTGCCATGAATTCCACTGCGTTAATGATTGATGCGTGCCACATTCCACCTCGGGGTGTTCCTCATACCAGACAACATGACATTTGTATCATAATAGAAATTAATGTAGCACATAATAAACGGCTTGTTCAGTAAAACTTTGGGATGGCAGAAGCTGCATACTTCTGCTGCTTTATAGAACCAAGCGCGTGTTCCTGCTACAAGTCCTCCAATTGAGACCCAGAAATATGGGCACAGAAAGTGAACGGGAAGCGCCCCACCTGCCGAAACAGCATCACCCGCAACACCCAATAAAATACTATTGGATTTGACCAGCAGCAAGGAAGAATTTTGTAATTATAAGATACATATATGTTTAACCTGAATCATTATTGACTTCTACATCCATTCAACCAACTGCTAGGGATAAAAAAAATTACAGTAAGGTGAAGGTGATATTATTTTTTCATTTTAATTTAAATATTTAGACCACACAATGTATCTCATGTGCTTTGTGTTATTTTCAGCATTATTAGAAATTGTTCAGAGAGCAAAAGCCTGTGTACTTAATACCACATTTTCAAATAACAAATGGACGGCTCATCATTTTTCAGATTTCATGTGAAAAGGGATTTCAATATTCTTTCTCTCCCATAGTTTCATTCCTAAGCTGTGCCAATCTAATTGTTTTCACCACACACATAGGTATGTCTCAGTTGTAGATATGTACAATCACATCTGCAAACATGAAAGGTGACGAGAAGAGAACAAAGGCAAACACAGACATATTTTCCTCCTTTTAAATCATCTTGACAGTGCTGAAAGGCAGGCAACACCCTGAACAAAACCTCATCACATGGCAATGGAAATACACTGCAACATAATAATACACACCTGTCTTTGTATGATTGTCAAGTTTCATTGACCTGCACACACTTTACGACCCTTTAAGTAGCAGCTGCTCCTCTCTCTAGAAAATGGTTTCTATCAAGTGTTCATATTGAACAATTCTGACAAATGGTCACTGTCAAGACTGTTAAAGTTCACACACACACACACACAAATAGGTACTGAGCTTATAAAGAATGGTGTTAGAAAGCATTGATTACCAAGCATAAATCTCATCTTTGTTTGGCTTGTTTTGGAGTTTTGGAGTTCGGCTGAGTTCTCAAAAGAAGGTTTTGAGTGTGGCATCTTCTTTGCCTCATTCTGGTGCACCAAACCATACTGGGCTTTACTGCCCCCTGTGGCCGGAGAGCAGAAAACAATCACTGCACCGCAAGTTTACACATAGTCTAGATATAATGGACATTTTCTAAGTGGAGATTTCCCCATTGCTACATGAAAACAGGTTGCACCACACAAACTAATTAGTGCATAGAGATCCGTTGCTAGTAAATATTTACCTGTACAGTTTTATCTGCCAGGTGGAACTGAATTAACTAACTGACAGCGCTAATGTTAGCATGCTAAAATATGACCCATTAAACTGAGGAGTAAAAGACTTAATATTGTTGACAATGACCTTACACTTCAAAATGCTGTCTAGTAATGATGTAAACCAAGAGGACTTTAAATTACATTTCACAAAATCCAGATTACAAAACAATATATTAATAACCTAGAATACATCAGACCCATCAGGACCAAGCTGATGCTCGAAACACACGGGCAGGACATCATAATGTCCCAACACTGGCCTAGTCTATACTACCTAGGACAATCCTTACATTGCACTAGTGTAACCCCGATTTTAAATCTTTAGTAAAGAACTTAGGAAGGACTAAACATATAAACTAAAGTCAAGGATTCAGGAAGAGCTAATGCAACCCAGTCTGCGTCAGTTAGCAAGTATGGTTTCCAAAAATGGACTTGATTTAGTCACAGTACTGAACCTTGGCTGTTGTATCAAAGGTATAAGATATAGCCCATTCCCCTTTGTCGTGCATTATCACTGATTTACACTTGTCTCAGACAGTGAGGAGAGAGAGAGAGGGTTTTTTTTTCCAGGCTTTGGTAACATTGTTGTTAAAACTTTTATGTCATTAAGCCAATTGAATTGAATTGAAAGAGAGAGGAAGAGAGAAAGGAAGAAACAAAGAGAGAGAGAGAGAGAGGTGGGTGTGTGCTGGTTGAAATTGTGAGAGAGGACACTTGTGTTTTCTCGTTGGTCTGGTTAGTTAACTGGGCTAGAGTCAAGGGAAAGAATGTAGTCCCATTAAAACGCATTAGAGAGAGAGAGAGAGAGAGAGAGAGAGAGAGAGAGAGAGAATGGGTGTGTGTCAGTGTGAGAGATAGAGAGAGCGGAATAACGATAAACAGGACAGGAAAGATTGAAAAAACAGAGGAAATTTAAGTGGTGTGAAGAAATCATAAAATAGATGAGGGTGATGGGGGGATGTGAGACAGATGTGACTAAATGCAGGGAAATGGGAAAAGAGAGAAAGAAAGAAAAAAGGGAAAGGACAAAATAAAGAAATTAAAAAGATGTATGAAATGCTCAACAAAACACAAGTGTAAAATCTCAATCACATTGAGGCCTCCTGGTTAGAGAATTACTGTGTTACAGGGAGAAAAGAGGAGGAGTGAGGAAAGAAGAGAGTGGAGAGAAAGTGAAAAACAGGAAAGTAAAAGAGAAAGATGCACAACAGCAAGTGACTGAACACAAAAAAGAGAAAGAGACAGTGAGAGACAAAGAGGGAGATAAAGACAATTGGAGCAGAATAAAGATAAAGAGGAGGAATATCGAAGGAGAAGAGCTGCAGGCAGACAGTCAGAGATGCTAACAGCTGATTTGAAGTCAGGGTTTCAGCATTCCTCAGCCTGGGAAAACACTTCAACGTGCATGACTGACTCTTGCTTTAGAAGTCAGTGAGACAGCAGCATCACAGCAGCGATGTGACTGCAGCCCAGGGACAGTCTGTTATCTTGACTCACACCTTCGCAACTTCATCTCACTGTTTTCATTCATCGTATGTGAAGCAGAGGGGTGTATTATTATCTAGAACGTTCAACATAGCCAGGCTTTCGTAGTGTTAGCTGGCTCGACAAAACCTAAAACCCCAAACAGGGTATGACGGTGGGGCATTTGATGCGTCATTTGAGTCTCTTCCCGCACAAAATGGAGCTAACTTCAATCAAGAGGGACGGGTAATTATAATGTAGAGCAATAACTAATATTAAAACAATTTTACAACAAAAAGAAACTGTGAATAATGAACGATATGTGGAAATCACTTTTTTTTTTAACTGGTTTTTGGCCTAATTCAAGTGAAAAATGTTATTCTATTGATTGAATGCTATCTATGATAAATACCAATAGACTAATCGCTTTTCTAACTGGTGCAACACCAGCAGTGAAAAATGGACTCGGCCAGGACCAAGCATAAAAACGGAATCCACAGTGGCTGATGTGCTTTTATAATTCTGTTATCATTTGGACAATCTGCTTTGTAAAGTGTTCATTTTACCTGAAGCAAACAGGAAAACAATGATTTAGATGTCTGTAGGTTTCTGCGACAACGTGATGCGCTAACTACACAGCTTTGTTCAGTGTCATCCCTCAGCTGAGAATCTATATCAGTATCATCAGGAAAAGAATTAGTGAAGGGGCCAAGCTTTTTACTGCCAATTTAAATCAGAAACTCCGGATGAGAAGGTGTGCAGCATAAATTACCCACTGTTATCTAGCCAGGTTAAAAGCCATTTTAGTGACACTTAAAACCCCCCCTCAGGTGAGCTTGGGTTTTTCCCTGCTGACACAACATCAGACAAGCATTCTCTCATTTACCTGAGGTGAGTTGAACAGCTCCACAACAAGCTGATGCATGAAGGCTGTAGCCCTGTCATGGTGAGAGGTCCAGAGTGCATTAATATGGTCCCTTCAGTAATTATTACTGTTGTTATTGCTGCCATTAATTAACTAATAATTGACACTGTGGATCCATGTGGAGCCGCTGTAGATGACATTTTCCCCCTCCACCCAGCTGAAATAAAGATAACGTCTTCTTTCTGCAGCTCTCTTATCGGAGCACAGTGCAGAGTGCGGTCAGACTCGCCCTTTGACTGTGCACAGATAGCACTCTGAGAAAACACCAAACAATAGATTTCATTGCAGATTGCAGTTGTTTAGTTGCTACAAGTTTGGTTCTGCACAGATTTCCTCTTTCTGTCTCAGTCAGATGTAGTTTACAGCTTAAGTGATGTTCAGTGGAAACATGTGCATCAACTGTAACATGCAGATTTTGTATGATGCTTTGAGGTTTTTTATGGTATTTCTTCTCCTACAGGAAGACCATAATATTCCTATGATGCTCCTATAGTGACTTAAAATGAATTTGTCTTTTTTTTCCGATCATCCCAAAGGTGTTGGATGAGGCTGAGGTCAGTACTTTGGCACAGGTCAGTTATTTCCACAGCAAAGTGAAATGTCTTTATGGAGTTTGCTTTTTGCACTGGTGCAAACAGGAAAGGGCCTTCCTCAAACAACAAAGTTGGAAACTTTTGTCACTTTGTTTTAACGGATAAACTGTGCAGACTCTCTCTAACTTTACTGCTTTTTTTTTTTTTTAACTATTATTGGCTTTTCTGATCTCCAGCTCTGAATACATAGTGGTACTCTTTGCACTGGCTTCATCAAAGTGAAACTGCTTCCCTCCAGGCGTCACTGTCTGTCCCTCTACAAACATTTCAGCAAGATTAAGTTCACCTTTCACCACAATATTCTTAACGCCAGATCCAGGAAGTGCCGTGAACTCACTGAAGTAACTGAGAGCAGAGCAGGACAGGATGTCTGACAAAAGCAGTCAGGTTAAACTCCAACAGGTGTTCAGGTAAATCATCAGCCTCTTACCTGGGATCGCTCCTCTGCGGTGCGCTGCTGCCGGCTGACTGACAGGCTGTAGTTTGTGGTTGACAGGAGTTTGCCTTGTGGGTGGGTCCGGGGCTACACCTAGTGCACACCGGAGCCGTGCCTACTGGGAGCGCGCACGACGTCGCTGACGCACGCAGGGCGGTTGTTGCATTACCTGTCAGAGCTGATCAATAGGTGGGAAGAAAGAAGAGAGATAGAAAAGAAATGTAAGAAAAAATGTAATCTCTCTCTCTCTCTCCCTATCTCACCCCCCATCTCTCTCTCTCTCTCTCTCTCTCTCACACCATGTTTGGAGATGTAGCACCAGTCTCACCAAAATGCAACTATTGAAACAATTTCAGGAATGTTCTCCTCCCTTCTGGCGTTTTGGTTTCCTTGTACTGTCCACTGTCAGTGATGACTTGAAAATCTATCTATCTATCTATCTATCTATCTATCTATCTATCTATCTATCTATCTATCTATCTATCTATCTATCTATCTATCTATCTATCTAATTAAACCTGAACCCGAACACTCTTCCAAAATAAGGATGTGTGTAATAGAAAGAAAAGAAAAATGAAAAAAATGTTATGTGGTTGTAGTTTGTTCACATCTAAATTACGTACACTGAATTCATCCAAAATATTTACCCATTACATTGGAAGTTTAAACCACTGAGCAGATGCTGTGTTCAGACGGCAGCTCATATCCAGATTTGTAACATGTATGGGAAGCAAAACCTTCTGAATAGATGTGTATCAAGATTCTCAACAACAACATCAAGCAGTCTGCAGAGAAACTTGGCCTTGGGCACCAGTGGACATTTCAGCACGACAACGACCCAAACACACAGCAAAAGTGGTGAAGAAATGGTTAGCAGACAAAAACATTAATGTTTTGCAGTAGCCCAGCCAGAGTCCTGACTTGAATCCAATTGAGAATCTGAGGAGGGAGCTAAAGATCAGGGTGATGGCAAGGAGACCCTCCAACCTGAAAGAGTTGGAGCTCATCACTAAAGATGAATGGGCAAAAATACCAGTGCGACATGCAAAAAGCTGGTCAGCAATTATAGGAAGCGTTTGATTGCTGTAATAGCCAATAAAGGCTTTTCTATTGATTATTGAGAAGGGTATGAATAATTTTGGACATGCCACTTTTTGTTCAAATGTAAATAATAGCTGAGAAATATTTGTTTTCCACAACGATGCCTCTTGTACATCGTCTTATAATCTTCTGGGAGACGCCTGTGCCATTTCCAATCAAGAAAAAACTTGCTGGTTGAATAAAAGTAACTTTAAGTCAAAATTTGCCAGGGGTATGAATAATTTCGGGCTTAACTGTATATGCATGGACCCCAGAGGATGAATACTGCTGAATTGGTGGTCCCCTGACATTTCCTTGGGTGCCCCCATGAGGTTTTGAAATATCTTGACAATGTTTAGATGACATGTGGCAGCCCCCCACACATTCATATCCTTCTGAATTGTAATAACTTTGAGTCACTGACTTTTCTTCTGGTATAATTTGCTGACGTTCCCATCAGCCCCAGCTGTAAGTTGTGTTTAGCGCTAATGAGTCAATGTTAACACTCAACTCAACTAAGATATGTTAGCATGCAGCTAACTAGTGTGGCTGTGGACTTTTGGTGCTGTTGTCACTACTATTCATTGTTAAGAGGCCAATGTTGACTGTTGGTGGGTGATGTGGCGAGCTGAGGTCAAACACTTGACACCCTTTCATCTTTGTAGACTTTTTGGCGACAAGAACACCGCACTATTTCTTGCTTTGCTACTGGACCTGCCCCTGCAGACTTGTTTAGGACATATGGGAATACTAAGCTTTGAGTAATATTCGGCATCTGATGTGTTTTTTCCACAAAAAGATCAATTGACTGGTTAACAGTTTTTAAAAGCACATCTGCTCCTTCTCACTCACTTAATCTTTTTTTTTTTTTTTCTACTACACTAATTACAATGATTTAAGAGAGTTAATGGTCCATGAAATGACTTGACAATATTCTGGTGTACAGATGACAAAAATGTTTTTCAGTTTGCATGCTTTGTCTCAAAAAACCTTGAAAAGAAGGCAAGATGAGATTGTTTAATTAGTTTTTATGTTGATTTTTCCAGGACATAGTAAATGTTTCTGCCAGTGATTTGTGAAATATGTTCTACTCAGTGATGGTCTGATGATTTGATTGTGAGGGATATTTTAGTTGTTTTTCTATTTCTGGACTGAAAATGTTTATACGCAGCACTCTGGTCCTGATGTGCTTTAAGTTATGTTGTCTTGTATGCCCATGGGTGCTGGCCATAGTAATATGCTTGACACAACAATAAAAATCTAATTAAACATTAAACACAGTCATTTCATTAAATAATTCTACAAATATTCGAATATTGTTCATTTCAAAAGTTTAACTGTTTGACACAAGATACTTCCAAGCCAATTCACACTATTATAAATTGCACTAGAAACAGCCTTCTGCTATCAAACTCTGCTCATACATCATTCTGCGCAGCTTGCTTTTGTGACCAACGACCAATGCTGTCTTGTTTTTTTTTTTTGCTAAGGGCAGGCTGGATGAGTGTGATCACAGAGACCAGACTGGACAATTTCCTCCACATTGTCCAGCAGTCTGAACACACTGTGGAACAGTGGCACACCAGCACAGATACAGGCAGCTTTAGCTGAGGTTTGGAGTGTCCTGTTAAGAGGACGGGCTGCTGGTTAAGCAGCGGCTGGTTGCTATAGGTGTCAGACTGAACACAGAGCTGCTTTGTCTTGGGCAACACTGACAACCACGCCTGACATTCCTCTGTGCTGGAGCAGCAAACACACCCATTCAGCTAGTTATTCTATGGACTCACACAATCAAGTACATAAACTCATGCATTCAAATGGCACTGAGTAATATCCCATTCACGTCTTTTGTTCTGTAAAAACACTTTGTTGAGACAGACCTGCTTTCAAAAAGACTTTAATGAATAAAACTGATCATGAATAAGTGATTCTGTCGGTCTGAAAGTGTCAGGATCAGGTCAGACTCACCTGAGGACGGTTTGAGGAAATCTTTATCTCAATCTGAACTGATAAAACTGCAGCACATGGCACTTTACCGCGTACACGTACTTTTTTTTGAGTCTGCCAGTGTTTGGAAGGATCTAAGATGGTTGTAATACATTGTTTTACAAACTGGCTGCTGTAAAATCCGGTCTCACCTTCATGAATCCAATCTGAACACGAAACTTATCTCTCTCCAACTTTACATGCCCATTTTCCAGGTAACTGTCCAAAGGATGACAAAAGAAAAACATACTCACATTCAATATATCATGTGAAATATTTGGCTCATTTTCTTTTGATCACCTCATCAGTTAATTGTGTAATATACACTGTTGCCCATAAAATTGGAATAAAATGTGTTTTACCTCTTCTCATGAAATGATTGTGACAATGTGATTTATTCTTGATAAATAAAGTGTATATCTTCTCAACTTTATTGATCAAACTCCTCCAAACATATCACAGTGAAACTTAAACCACAATTAACCTTTGCAAACTGTGTATTCAGGCTTTAACAAAATTGGGGGTATTGAACAATTATTCCAACTTTATGGGCAACAGTGTATAAAGTGGCAAAAAATTGACCACAAAGCAATAAAAAGTCCTGGGTAGAAAAGTCAGTGAAAAGATGTGGTGTCCATGACACCATTAGGACTGTGCTGTGCTTCTGCAAAACAGTTTGTTACAAAGTAAAGCGGAGCAAAGCGTTCACTCCTGTCAGTGTGGTTCCAGTCTGTTTCCTACTGCAGACCTCCAAACTACAGACACTTTCTTGATTCAGCAGATCTAAAATAAAAGGGAAACCTGCGTGATAAGGAATTAATTTCATCATCACACACATCTGTTTTCCATGCATGTGAACCACCCAGCAGAGAGCTGTACACGATGTTCTCTGTCACCTGGTCGTTTAGGGTGTGACTGTAGAGAAACATGCTGCAGATGGGAGCGTCCCAGTGACACAACCTTTACTCACACTCTGATAACTCACACTGCTGCAATAACTTACATGATGTATTTCCTCAGTTATGCAGCTAAAGACTAAAGTCATTATTCTCAAATTATTTCTTGATTTTTTTGCTTTTGTATACTTACTTATTTCTTGTTCCGGTTCTGTAGTCAGTTTCTTTTCCTATTTGTGTCTTATTTCATTATAACCTTTCATTTCCATGTTTTTCACGTTGCTGTAAACGGTGGGAAAGTCCTCCAGGTTTCTACATAATGAGAGCCTGCAGCCAGACAGATTCTGCATGTTTAAAATCTACACCAGTGTTGGGAATACCAACAGGTGAGAAATCATGACTAAAGCCCCATTTGGAGGCGGTGATTTTAACCTTACCAGCGCTGGTCACAGATTTTAATCCTGTCTAGAATGAATATGTGAATAGGTTTTCACCACCGCCCCAGTAATAATTACAGTTCCCTGCAATTACCTGCTGTTTAATGCCACCTGGGCCGATATCCTTGTATTTTAAAGTGGATCTCTGAGTTTTTTTTCCTGCAGGATGAGCAGCTTCGTCCTCTGCTTACTGTGTTTTTCTTATTTTTCTTTTTTTTATCAGCTATCACACGTTTGTGTGAAATGAAGGAAGTAAATCATTGTTTTTGCTGACCTGAAACATGATAACACAAACATACAGGCCTATTTGGGAACCAATACAATATGATGACAGATAGAATTAGCCAGTTAAGCCATCGTGAGAGCAAACACTCATCAAAGGGGTTTTTGTAATGTCAGCTACACGTTGATACTAGTATTCTCCTTATTTATTAATTTGTCAGTTTATCTTTTCCAGTCTTTCATGACTTTGCTTTGCATATCTTGTGTTCCTATTGACTTCATATTATTGCTTTCTGTCTCATTTTTAATTAATGATTTTAAAAAATACCATTGTATTTGGATCTCAGTCAAAATAACCCAATTCCACCTAGATGGAACTATTTATTGCGTTCATGTTTGCCATGGGTCCTAATTTAAAGTATCACACACCATCAGTGATGTTAGGGGACATCATTTTAAAGGAGGCAGACACAGATGCAGCAGATAGAGATATACATTTTCATTTTACACAAAATGCAAACTGTCCTGAAATAATAAGAATTGTTCAACTTCCTGGACCGAAATGGTTAGTCTACCTTGCTAATACAGTGACATTGCCAAGAGCCATACTTCTTAAACTGAAATTGACCCCCGTAGAAGAATTGCATGTCTTCAGTCGTTGTTTAACCAGGTGTCTCAGATGAAAACGGATTTTTCAGGAATGATGAAAAACAAAAAAGCATAATCCTAAAACTAACATGAATGATGAAAAATACTATACAATAGTACGATTCAGCAATGTGTGAGGACAAAAATGCTATCAAACAAACAAATAAAAGGGAATTGTGACAGTAAACCAGCAGGGTCAGACATGATTTGTTCTGGGTTCATTGTTATCTGCAGTTGAGTTCACAGCTTCTTCTCAGTATCACAGTAGAGACACTGCTGGTGTAAAGGCCACAGACACACAAATACATTAGTTTTGTTATATTATTGGGCAAAAAACTATTTTGATTAGTTGTGGCCCAGTGTGTTTTACTGGTAACGTGACTATTGTGATGTGATGTGGTGTTTTTTATACTTGGCAAAGTTGGAAAAAGTTGCTGTTGTTGTTTAGTAGCACTAAACACAAATTACATTTGAGGCTGATGGTCATAGTTATTGGTTTTAGTTTTGGCCATTTCAAAAATGTTGCCACTAAATTTTGGTTTAAAGATGGTTTGCAATTTATCCAAAAGAGATTCAGCACATTTACGTGCTTTCTGGAAATGAATACTCAATAAGATGATCTATGATGGTGAGTTGAACAGTTTGCCAGTGCTGGGAAACATCCACCAGCTATGCTTATATTTATCTGTGATAATAATTGGGAAAAAAAACCTTGCAACTCTACAAGGTTGAGGTGAAAAAAATCAGTTCAGCTCAGACTGAGCAGCTTTCAAAATGTTCCACCAGTGCTGAAGAAAATCCCCTCAGATGAAAAACAGCAGAGCCCTGGTCAGTGTTTGTGTGGGAGACAAGGTCAGACCTCCACCCTTCAGTGATTTATTGGGGTCTTTTTTCCTCTGTAAAAAGAGTGTACGCTTTGAGATCTGGACAAATAAACTTGAAATCCCTCAAAACCAAGTCAAAGTATGGAAGAGAAGAAGAATTTCATTAAAAGATGATTTTCTCTCTCAGAAGAAAAAAACAAAAAGCTGAATATCTCTGTGCTGGAATATCTCAAATCTGTATCGTGATACATTCTAATCTTTCTCCAGCTCACCTATAGGTTCAAATGCAGCCACTTCCAAATTTATATGAGCACTTGCCATCTAAATATGGTTGCAAATGTTAGATATGTTAACATATACTAATTTGGCAACTCCTTGGCTGTGGCAGCTCTAGGCATTCTCCATGATTGAATTGGATAGTGGAGGATACGACCACAGAGATATGCCAACAAGGCTGCAGTAAGATCTCAAAAACAATTAAAGCTGCAAGCAGCGTTGGAGGGCCCTCGCATCTTCGTGCACGTCGGGTTGGGCAGCGACTTCATCCTGTAGCCGGATGCCGACCCTTCCATGCCAAGCTCAGAATTTTCATGTATTTTGGACAGTGCATCAAGGAGTTACATGTCACTTCCTGTGTCCCCTATGTGGCGCTAGAGAACAGCCACTAATCACGTCCTATATTTCAGCATATGAAGTGTTGACTACACCGTGAAAATCTCATGTAAATCAAATGATGATTGGCACAAAAGTCTTACTTCCTGTTGTCACTAGGTGGCGCAATGGCTGTGGTCACTAACTGGCATGTAGATGTCTTCAGGCCGGGAGTCTTATTAATCATGACAAGTTTGGAACAGATTGGATAATGTACACTGAAGAGACAGCAATTTCCTGTTTCATGGCGAACACGGCGTTGCCACGGTGACATCGTTTGGCGAAACCTCAAGAGCTTCATAAGTGAGCATCATCCATATCCTGGGAATGTTTGGACTGAATTTGAAGTGGCTGTAAGAATTCAGAGAATAGAACGTATCACCTCCTGTGACGTAGTGAGTGTAGTTCAAAATTGTTCAACTGTGTCATTTCTTTTCAAACTGCCAGATTTCTCCACAGAGCCGTGGCACAGGACAGACGGGCTCTGGCTCATGTGCTTGCTGCTAAAATGGCCAGATGTGGCTCCCTGGACAGAAAAGAGCACAACGGGCAGGTGGGTCAATATCACTATAAAGAGCCTTTGGTGTCCCCATAAGAATCACTCAGTCATCATGAAAATGTAGCAGAATAATTAAACTCTGAGGTCTTATTATAAGTGACCAAAGATTTGCACACATATCAGTACAATAATATGTCTCTTAAAATGTGTTTCCTTCATTTTATTTCTTTGGATGTACATGATTTTGGCATGTCCCACACACTGTTCTGCTAACTTCAGTGTGTGTAATAAGTGGTTAAATGATACTAAATCAAATTTTTTTTTACATGGTTTTGTTGTCACAACAAGTTATTTGATAAAACAAGTCATTTTGATCATGTATATTCTATTTTCATAATAGTATTGAACATTTTGCATGTGTCCCTGAGATTGCCCGCTGATGTTTTCAGTGAGATCACAACCAGCATTTTGTCTTTCTTCAGTGGAGACTGAAACAGTGGCTAGTTGCAGAGTAGGTATTTACACTTATGTATCGTAATTTTCATCATATTTGGTGTCTAGTTAGATGTTGTCCAGCTTAACATGTCCACTCTGTCATAGTGAAATATCAATTAATATAAAAACCTTTCAGAAATTCGAAATATATGTGTTAAACAGTACACAGTCCGCTTGCTAACTGAATCATGTTGCTAAGTGAAGGTCCACCATGTGCTCATTAAATGCTAACATTATTCAAAAATGTCCACCCTGTCATTGTCCACCCTGTCAGCAAGCCTTCCATGACAGGGTGGACATGGTTGCCCTAATTTCATTACTATCCAAATACTTTTCCCATTAACTAAAACATAGTGTTGAGAAAGGGACTAAATAGCTTTCTGAAAATATACATTTTATAATCACTATGTAATTACAATGTATTTATTCTACTTTGAAATGGTCCCTGACAGGGTTGACATATTTTGCTGTTTGCGTGTACATTGTCTGCTTGCAGTTAATTTATAAAAAAGTGTGAGAGCTTGACCAACATGCATTTCTAACAGCATAACATCTACTTAATACAATAAATGTGAAGTTAAATGGAAAATCTCAGATTTTTGGGGGGGAAATTGGGAAGTCTCAAAGGCACCTTATGGTGATATTGACTCAGGTACACACACTTCACATTGTTTTTATTTATCCCAAATGAACAGTGCTAACACATATCATTGAATGACTCATGAAAAGTAAAGATATATAAAGATATAATAAATGAAAAGAAAAAACTGTGAAAAAGAGAAAATGAGTGGAGGAACATTGATAACTAGTTACTCCTACAGGACACAAGGGGACGCTGTGTCTTCAAAAATGCAAAACACCTGAACCCAAACTTCTACCTGCACTGTGGAATAAACTCCCTGAAAATAATTTATTACATTTTTTGTGAACAATTAACACCCATAGATCTACTGAGTTATTTCTAAACTTTCCTGGCTGGTTGTGTCACAACGGCGGTGATACGTTCTATTCTCTGAGTGTCCATCCCAGCAGGTTAGTTACAGCCAATTCAAATTCTGTCCAAACATTCCCAGGATATGGATGATGCTCACTTATGAAGCTCTTGAGGTTTCGCCAAACGTTGTCACCGTGGCAACGCCGTGTTCACCATGAAACAGGAAATTGCTGTCTCTTCAGTGTACATTATCCAATCTGTTCCAAACTTGTCATGATTAATAAGACTCCCGGCCTGAAGACATCTACATGCCAGTTAGTGACCACAGCCATTGCGCCACCTAGTGACAACAGGAAGTAAGACTTTTGTGTCAATCATCATTTGATTTGCATGAAACTTTCACAGTGTAGTCAACACTTCATATGCTGAAATATAGGACGTGATTAGTGGCTGTTCTCTAGCGCCACATAGGGGACACAGGAAGTGACATGTAACTCCTTGATGCACTGTCCGAAATACATGAAAATTCTGAGCTTGGCATGGAAGGGTCGGCATCCGGCTACAGGATGAAGCCAGCGCCCAACCCGACGTGCACGAAGGTGCGAGGGCCCTCCAACACTGCTTGCAGCTTTAATTTTGGATGCATTTTCTTGAATTTCAATAGGGTCCTCGCACCGCTTGGTGCGCGGACCCTAATAAACCAGACATCTTACCACTTTCAGCTGCTAAAACAACACCATCAACAGCATTGATCTGTGGGACAGTCGTGTGCCAAAAGGTGTGGCTTTTCCCAGCCATCATATGACACGTGTGTATTCTAGAGCTGCAGGTGCGAACATGTAGCTTGTGAAAGTGACTGCACAATCAGCTTTTAAAGATATATCATAAGAATATTCTTATAATGACATCACCCCCTCCAGCCTGCTGCCAGACACAGATGAAACCACCTTGATGACTCACTATGATGACTCATCCTGAGCTGGGCACATAATATATTGCACAGACATCATGAGGGGCAGGAGACATTCCCTTTGTGGAACTGTGGAACCAGTTCTTCAGTGACGGTGTCCTGTCCAGGCTTGTTAAAAGAGCTCGGCAAACATTACCCAAGGATTAGTGTACAGTAAGAGCTTAATTCATTCCATGAATTAAAGGATAACTCTATTTACTTTAAATCTGGGCCATATTTTTACACAGTTTGGGTTTGAAATGACTTGTAGGTACAACAAGTTTTGGTATTGGTCCAGCAGATCTCCTCAGGTGGCAGCTGCAAAACGGGGTGCAATGGCTGCAAAATGATTCTTCAGGACATCTGCCTATGATCAAAGTACACTAAAAGTCCATTAAACGTGTTTGTTTTTGCCACAGCCAGGTTGTAATTGTTATTCTGTGTCTGACAACATTATGGAAAGGATCCCTACACCTTTTGGTTTAACCACAAACAGCTGTTAAATATCACTCTCTGCAAAGCCACCACACTTCATTGACAAAAACAGTAATTATACCTCTCAGACCACAGAAGTTACTGGTCTACCACTGGTTAGTTTGTCTGCATCACTGTGTGACTTTGATGTTTCAAAGGGTTAGTTTGAATCTAACACAATATTTGTGTAAAGCACAAACATACTAACTGATCGACACAGTGGTTCAAAAAATAGGGCCCAGTTTTCCAAATACCTTTAAACAGAAGAGTGACAGAAAGTTATATAAAGCTGTAGAACGTCAGCATTGTGATGATACTGAGCAATAAAGGCGGCTGAAGAACATGTGGACTTTCACAGCAGTTATATGTCTCTTGCAACTATTCATCCATCTAAACAGAGATTTGAAGGCCTTCATAGAGGTAAATGATGTAACTCTTAACGATGTAAATATAAACTAATATAAAGCTGTAATAATTCCTCATAATAAATGACATACACGTTTGAAATGATGAGTTTTACATGTAATAGAGTATTTTATAGTGTGGTTAATTTTCTGAAGTTCACTAGTGAACTAATAAGTGTATTTCCCAAAAGTATGAACCACTACTGTATCTGAGTCTGAGAACATTTCTTGTTTGTTTTTGTGTATTTGGGCATTACCAAAGAATTCCCACCAATGTGCACCAAATATAAATTTCCCTCCCTGAAGAATAAGAAGAAAGAGGCATTCAAAGCTCTGCATTATAAAAACGGCACATTTATTGCTACAGAACGGTCATGAACATGAACCTCATTGAATCACTACAAGATGAGAACCAACAAGCAACAAACAGCAAACTGTTGGGCTGATATGAGGAAGAATAAAACCCTTAGCAAAGAAATCAAAAAGAACCTGATTCACTCTCCAATGATCTGGAATAAAAACCAACTGTAATAATAACAACATCAACAATAACGGCAGCCATGAGGACAATAAGAATCATATAACATAAAAAAAACAATATGACCAGAAATGAGTAAGAAAATGGAAGTGATAAAAAGAACACATATATCTAAAAATGCAATGAATTAAAGATTCGAGGCACTCAGCCACATACTGGGAGAAAAGTGTAACTGCTGTGTTTGTGCATGTTTTTCCATTACATTTCTTGGGATATTTTGGGATTTTTGCAGTGTCATCTGTTGCCAACTGGGACGGGATGTCCCCAGTTGTGGCCTCTAACCATGATCCATCACAGGAAACCTCAAAGGCTGGTCTTCACTAACACATGGCTCAACTAAAACATCTTAAAGTATAATGAAATCCTCTTCTCTTTCTTGTTCAAAAATGACAAAGGGGAATATTTTATGGTAGTTATTCTATTTTCATACAGGAAACTGACTTTTATTTTGCATGTATTTATTCTTTTCTGTATTCACTGTATAAAAGGATTGCCCTGCAAAAAAAATAAGCCAAATATACTCCAACGTATGATTGATTGAGTTTTCATTTTGTGACAAACTTTGTGATGAACTAAGTCTACTCCATAGTAAAAGAGCACTAGACAAAGGAAGCTTTAACAAAAAGCCCAGGCACTGATAACAGGGTCATTCTGCTTTATGTATAGTTTTTTTTCTTTTCCGTCTCTTCATTGAATTGCATCACAAGGAACAAGAAAAAAGACAAAAGGCCACAGTTCATATATTTCCACCTTAAAATTATGGTTATAATACTGAAAAATGGAACATGTCTCTGAAAATGACAAATAATACTTACAGAGAGAATATGATGAATAAGCAGATGAGTCAACATCATCTCAGTCAACTGTTTATTTGTGTACGTTGTTCAAACTGTTGTTGGAAACTACAAAGTCCAGTGTACTGTGTGCTATTTTTAAATAATTCAATGAATTGTTCTCTAGTATGACTAATTTATGTTATAATTATTCTTGTACATATTTACTAAACCATATCCCGTTTCCTCACTTCCTGGTTCCTCACTGTGGATCTCATTGGTGGCTGTTTTAGGTGGTTGGAGAAAATATCGACTAATCAGAGCTTTGTGGCGGGATTAACAGTGCAAATGTTGACAAAATGATGACAGTTATTGACATGCTTCACCATTAGATACAATTCAATTCAGAACTTTTCAAAGAAACTGTACAGTAGCATCCATCCTCAGCTCATCTTCAAAATCTGCCTCAACCCCAAATCTGTTTTCCATGTCTGAACACATTAAGTAGCTGTAAGAATAGAAATGGAGAGATGCATTATAAGCTTCTTACATGTCATTTAATGTCGTAACCTAGTCTCAAAGGGTGCACTAGACCTGGATGAGGATGTTGGTGTCACATTCCTTGCCTAAACTGAAATGTTTTTCCTTACCTACACATCTAAACTAAATGTTGTCATTCCGCAATGAAATTAGCAATAATGAATATGCAATGCCCTGTTACGCTTTCAAAATAATAAAATAAATTTCAAAATTTGTAAGGTTTAGACGCTAAAATGATGTGGTTAGTCTATGAGATTTGAATGTAAAATGACACCAGATACTGTTCGTCAGTAGAAACTAAATGGTATGAAATGTGTTGTGATGACACACAATATAACTTAAGACATTGCTGTGTTTTTTTGTATGCCATTTGGACCAGCCTGGCAGTGACTGTGTGTTGCATCTCAAAAATCCTGTCCTGATACTGGACGTTGCCAGGCTCTGTCCTGTATCTACTCTCAACAAAACACAGCTGACTCTTGGATGGATTCGTGACTAGCTTGTTTGCAAAAAGATACATGTAAAACAGATAGTTGTTACTGCTGTATCTTTTCTCATTTGATGGAGTTCCGCTAAGTGCAGTCTTCATACTAAACGAGGCTGAAACCATTCTGGACCTATCTCTGTAATGGGTGCACAGAGATGAGACTTCCTACACTGAGTCTAGATGAGACCGTATGGTAGATGGAGAAAAACCATGCCACTGAACATCAAGCATTCCACTAATAAACACGCTCCATTTACTGAAATGTAAAAAAAATGATCGATTTAGTGTGGCTTTATTTGACATTGTTAGCACATGGTTTAATAAATTTGACCTCATAAAACAGACGTAATTAGGGCCTTAAAAGAAACATTGTCTGAAAAATAATAAAAAATCTTTTAGTTGTATTTTTTTTCCTTTACACAGTCATAAGTTTACAGGCCCTTTGGGATTTTAAATCACCTGTGAACTTCAGTTTATTAACTGAACTTAACAAATTTTTCGTCTTTGTCAGCACAGTGTGATGGAAACTAAAATAATGGTGTGGTTTGATCAGCTTAGTAAGTCAGGTAGAGATTTAAAATGCTGGCAGGAGTTTTAAATTTTTTCTTTTGGCAGTGGACATTGGTACGAATTAAACTTTCTGTTGTATAGAGGTTAAAAACTGGCTTCTTTTTTCATTTTGTAAATTTCTTTCACAGGAATTATGGTACTTTTCTTCAAAAAAAAAAGTGCCATGTTAATATCTGTACTGCTCATTTATATAAAATGTTTGAAATGTTTTTTTGCATCTTTTGTGTGGAAAAAATACAAATTAAGTTTAGTATCAAATGTACCAAAGTTCTGATTTGTTGTGCTATTGATGATGGTTAGTGCTCATGTGTGGAGTATACCCAGCTTCCAGTTTCTACAATTAGCGGGAAAACAAAGGACAGGAGTGGCCATTTTGAATTCAACTCATTATTGCAGTAAAACTGGTACAGAGTAACAGATTACAAAGCTCATGGCACAGTCACTGAAAAAGAGAAATGAGGTGTGTATGTACAACAAGGAGGGAAAAAAGTTAACATTTTGGCTAATAGAAACATCAGGGGTAACATAAAAATGAAGATACTGTAATTCGGGAGATGACTTGATTATACAACAAAGAGAAAATAAGAAATGAAGCATCACAAAAATAACATTACTTAAAAAATACATTTAGCACTTACACTGACAGATTCAATCCTAGTGTTTAACCTAGGTCCAATTCAAAGCAGCTTTTCCTTGAAATCAAAAGCTCAATTTTAATGGCAAACACTAAAAACAAATGACTGAAACTGCCTTGCACATGAACTGATATCTTTTTGGGGAAATAGCTGATAAGATTGTTTGCTGACGACTTGCTCTTTTATATTAGCAACACTCCAATCTTTACAAAATTTTCATATATTAATCTTCAATCAGATGATGAGGGTCTTTCATTTAATCAACATGTACAACCTATCTTGATCTAAGTAAATGCACAGGAGTCAGAGCCGGCCCAAAACCACCAGGAACCAAAATAAATTGTACTTGTGAACTCTCTTTGGGTACCTCAGTTTTTGTCATAATTTATGCATTTAAACATAAATCACTGATTATACTACCCTATAGAAAAATCTGAAAAGGTGTCACAAGACAAATATTATGTTATAACAAGTTTTTATAATAGCAAAAATTTTGAATTATCAAAATAAATTTTGCGGATTCATAACAAAATCAGGTAGTGTAATTTTTTGAATTTTTGCATTTGCACTTTCCCTAATAGCATTTTACAGAACAGGCATTTGTTATGTTTTTTTCTATTTTTTGTTTTTTTTTACCACTTTTACCGGGTTATTTTTTTCTTTTGAAAATCAAAATCTAAATAAAATCTTTGCATGGCGGTAAAAAAAGAAGCTCACGCCGGCTGTGACACGAGTGATTCTTGGTGCAAGCAAGAACAATAATTTGACTTACACTTCAGATGGTTGGCAACCAAAACCACATACAGTAATGAGCACCACTGACCAAAACTAATAGTTGGCACCTGGCTACTGTAACCGGACGAATACAACCTCACTAAAAATCAAAACAAATTCATCATTATCACCTCCCACTGGCAAGTCCTCCCCCACAGAAACCCCACAGAAACTGTTTTATGACTATTTACACATTTGTCTGCAAAAAATACAATTGAAGTGGTAATGTCATGAGCCATGGAGAATTAAACAAATATCATATATCTTTTATGATTTCTGATTCCTCCCGCGAACCCTCAACAATGTTCCCCTCGGGAAAATAAACATAACGTTGAAAAATAATTAAAAAAATGATGCTGAACTTTTGACCTCACTACATTTTCAATGTGACACATTTTTTCAACACACACTGAATTTTACTTTTTCATCTTTTAACAAAAAAACTGATACAACATTGTTCTAAAACACAAAATAACAACAGTCTACATGTAAAAATATAACTTTTACATACACAATTTCAAAATAATGGTAAAGTTTGCCATTTTGTTGCATACAATTTACAAACGTCTGTGTGTTGTTGCCTTGGATAGATAGCAGTGAATGGAGCTGATGGAGCTCCGGTCCCATTTTGTCCTGCGCAGGGTGCCATACTAGTCAGAGGGTGTTGTCATGGCAACAACAGAGAACACAACAAAGTCAGCTGAAAATTTATAACACTGAGGGGCCTCGCCAACTTCTGCCAGTTCAGTCTTTGAGAAAATAATTCCTTCCCAAGCAAACATTCCTGCAACAGAAAATAAAAAAAAAACAAAAAAAACACAAAATGGCACCCTCCTTATATATCGTATATATTTTTTGTACATTTATATATAGATTGATTTATTCAAATAGATTCTTTTCCAGTTTCCGTGCCATCCTGTTGATTGGGTAGGATTTTAACCGCGTCAAAATGACCATCGACAGAGAACAATGCTGTCAGATAGCGAATTGTGTTGTTTTTTTCTTTTTCTTTTTGTTTTGTTTTTTTTACATTTTCTATAATAGACATGTAAACCAGAGCAGACAAAGAAAAAGTAATGAGTAAAGATTTTTCTTAAAAAAGAGAGAGAGAGAAAAAAAACAGAAAATCTGTTTTACAACAAACAACCACACACTTTGTACTGAAGACTACATTGGCTTAGCCGATCAAATATTGATAAAAAGCTGATAAGCTATAATACAAGAAGAGACGCGTTGTTCACCATGGAAACAGGGCTGGGGCTTGGAACAGGAAGGGTTTTGGGTTATTAAGGACTTAAGGGGACGGAAAGGACTGGGACGGGGGCTTATCTCGCTAAATCAAGCGTCTGTCTCATTGGCTGGAAGCCAGACCACGCTGTCTACTTACATATAAGCATACAGTACATTAAATACAGTTTAATTTTTTTATCCAAAAAATACTTTTTTTTCCTTTTTAGCTTTTTTTAAATTCCCAGGTCTGATAAAAAACCTGACTGCATAGAACCTAACGACTAAGAACAGGTTTCCCTAAGCTTGCATCCTATTAAAAGACCAGGTAAATGTCCTCCTCTGGCAACTTGAATGATATGAACTCTAAAAAGGCACATTGGTAGAATTGTGAATGTTCAAATTGCATCTGTGGGAATGCTTAGGTGGGGCAAAGGGCTGGGGAGAGGGGCTAGGGCTCTGATTTAGGTCTCATAAGGCTAGGGTCAGCAGAGAAAACAGCACTGGGGCTGGGGACTAAACATTGGCCTGGACTGAGGAGGGTTCAAACTGAGAGGAAGATTAGAGGGGACTTTGAGATTGACACCAGAAAACAATGAACATTCTTGCAAACATTCCAATTACCTTTGTCTGTTGCTGGAGAGTAGGCTCATAGCAATATAAAATAAATTACATCCTTTTCTTTGTTTATTCCTGTTCTCACCAGGTCACGGTCATGACTCTTAGCATGCCAGTCCTGCCTCATCCTGATTCCTCTTTCCCAGGATTGGGAATTTCTAAGTCCAGGTCAAAACCTGAGTAAGTCTAAGAGACAGCACTATGAAATTCTGAAGTGATATACTGAATAAGTCATGGGGCATTTAAAATTTTTTTCATTTAAATGTATATTCAGAAAACTAAGGTAATCAAAATGTCTGGGCTCTACGTCAGGCATGTCTGGTTTCTCATGATGAATCAGACACATGAATACACTGGTTTTATTCTGGGTGCCAACTGGCCCAAAGCATCCGAGTGCTGCTAATTGTAGCTGATGTTGAAAGCTGAATTAGATTTGAGTCTCTCTAAGTAAAGAGAGGTTGAACTTTTGCCAGACAGCATTGCAACACTGCATTTGCAGGTTCAATGCACTTTGAAACAGTTAATGGTCCCAGCAACAGACATCTGAACAACGACAACAACGACTCATGCGTTATTTTGCCAGACAGCAAATGTCAATCAGAAAGTCCCCCAAGGTTGGTAATCTGGGCAGGGGAGTGTGAGGTTGGCTTAGAGGTTTAGGGTAATGATCGGCCGGAGATACTAAACTAGGAAATGAGGGAATCTACTGAATCGAACACAGGAATGCTTTGACTACTGCTGCTTGGCCCCTACAAGAAAGTTATCCACCACTCACCCTGATGATTGTTCCCTTGCTTCCCCTGCAGTGTCATCAACATTTAGACCTCTGGATTATCTATTTTTACTTCTCTCCCTTTATCTCCAGCTCCTCGGGATGTTGGCCCACTTCAATCCGGCTTTTCTCCTCACCCTTCTGACTCCGAACACTCTCACAGTTCAGGCCTTCGGGACACTAGGAGCACTAGAGCACTAGTGATAGTGATGCTGTGAATGTGCTAGACGTGGAATAGAAATCACTTCAGTGCTCTGTCCAGCCCTCTTCCCTCTCAGCCAGATATCCACCTATGATTTTCATCATCTGTTCATCCTGTCAACCATCTGCCCAGTAATCATTCAATTTCAGCAAAGGTCTTGATTCAAACTCTGCTCGCTCTGCCCATGCTAATGAATATCAGGCTCTGGTTGTGGATGTTTGCCAGAGCTCTTCCTTTCTGCTCTCATGTTTGCATCTGCACCACAAACCCACAACAACAAAAATATCAAGATGTCAAGAAAAGTCTTTCCAGATTTAGAAGTACACTTTTTCATTACAGCACTTTTCCTTCCTGTTTTTCTTCTGTATTTCCTCTACCTTCAATAATTTAAACTCCCCAGGCTGTCTGGAGTCACTGACTGATTGATTGATTGACTGATTAATTGATCCAATGATTGATTCTCTAGGTATTCTCTTCCCCTCAGTAGATACACACGGACCATTTGGGTCAAGCTGTCCAGGAGTTTGGATTTGTGTTCACACAAAAAAGTTAGCGGTTACTATTTTGCCATTTGTTAACAAAGTCAATGTGGCTTTTAGCATTAAACACTAATGAAAATACATAAATATGTTCAGATTTTTGTTTTTGCACTGAAAATCTATTGTCAATGTTTGTAGTGTACAAAGGAATGCATTAGAAGGGGAGGAGCGAGCCGCCTCCATTTTTCTTGTTTAGCCCGCTTCTTTCTAGGCATCTATGATAGTCAAAAAGCGTTTGCAAACTAAATTTTTGCTCAGATCACTTGCCATTTCAAGCATCCACAAGCAGTAGGGTCACACCAATCCCAATATCTTCTTTTTTTCAGTCTATACTTTAATCTGTGAAAACATGTGGTTTGTAAGGGGATGTATGAGTGGGCAGCCTGCTTCACTGATACTTCCTGTTCTTTTTTTTTTTTTTAAGTTTTGTTTGCTTAGCTTCTCCATGTGTATCTATCTGACTGGTTTGCATCCAAGCGGAGATCAGGCACAGCTTCATCCACAGTGTGGCATTAGATTGCCATTCAGTCAGAGACGCGCTGAAGCTGCATTCAACAGCTGCGCAATGTTGCTTTAAAAAAATCTCTTTAAACACTTTGTGATATGTTTTGCTCCGTTCTATACAACCCACCCCAACCCGTACCCTCTTCACTGCCCGTGTCCAGTTTCACTTTTTTTAAACAAATGTTTGTCATTTTTTTCCTTTTCTCATATATATATACTATATATAGAACCCTTTTGTTCTTTAAAACTGGGAATGCTGATAAAACAAGTAGTACAACAAGAAGAATTTCTTGGTTGATGTGATTCCAAAGACTTTTGTCCATTGCTGTCACTTTGTGTCAAAAGCTCCCACTTTGTAGCAGCCATGTTACAGTGGACGATTTAACGTCTCCACAAAGTAGCATCCAGTTCACTTCAGCCGGAGATGCAAAGTGACGAAAGCGACTGATGTGACTCGGCAGTTCTTGTTCTCGACAGAAGAGGGAGACGAAGGTGAGGAGGAGGATCAGAGATGACAGACGAGAGGAGAGAAAGAGGCTGATCTGATTGGTCAGACCGAAGTTCCAGAGAATCTGATTGGTCAGGCTGAAGCAACAACAGGTTTGATCGATTGCAGGGTTGTCATGGAAATGCCGTCAGAGGAAGTGGTCACTCATCATCTTGATGAACTCTGGCACCTTGGACCTGGAGGGACAAAGAGGAAAAAATCAGTGTAATTTAAACGTTCCATTACAGACACAAACACACAGATAGAAAAAATGTGTTTACTTGACCAGTAAAGCCCTAATAGAGGCACTTATTGTTAGCTTGGTGGTAAGCTAGTAAGGTCATAAGGAAAAGTGTCAAAAACAGAAAAGGGTTCATGTTCTGGGCAACGTGAGTGTGCTCAATGAAATCCATGGACACAGAAGCTTAATCTAATCAGGGAACTCTATTTCTTTCTTTCCAAATGGACATTTTGGCCTGACGGTGGCGCCAGAGGAGAGTAGCGGGCTCACCAAGCATTAGCATTCAGCTTTGACAAACATGAATATTCAGAGAAAATTACTTAATAGCTAACATAAATGTAGATGCTACCATTGCACAACAGCACAATGCTGTGTGTGGTCACAGCTGAAACAGTCCACACGTTTGGTGCAGTAAAAGCTGTGGAGTTTATAGGTTCTCTTTATAGGCACGTACATTTTTAGGACGTGGTGGCTTTAAAAAACTTTGACATCAGCATCATGCATGTAGCTTTAATACACTGACTAAAAACTTTGTATATATCTATTAATAAGTCAAACAACTCAACAGTTTTATTCAGAACAAGGACGTGTCCTTGCAGCATAGACACTAGTAATGAGCCCATAACATTGATGTGTTTTTGGTCCTTTTCCTTTGCACTGAAAGTTGACACTGCCATTAATGTGCGGGGCAACTTTCAGGACCAGAAATCTGCAAAAACCTACAGTGTGTAAATAAAGAAGAGATAGCATTATTTCATTTCTATCACTGTAAAGCTTCTACAGATAAGGAACTCTGAGTAGCTGTGACACTCCTGCTCCTTATCAAGGAGCTTTAGTACCTCAAGACTACAGAAGATTAGAGAATAAGCTCAAACACATATTTAACCTGCTCCACAATTCAGCATGCAAACACAGGTGCAATTAAAATATGTGAAGAGAAAACAAAGTTGTGAAATAAAGAACAGTAACGATACATATTTAGCAAAAAGCAGTGACAAACACACACAGGCACACGTTAAAATCACACTTACTGCCAATCTGTTGTTAAAATGTACCCAGACCAGACAGAAACCCAAGCTCTGGCCTCTGTCTTTAGTCAAATGAAATATCACCAGCTCTGCCAGACTTAAATTGTCAGGAAATGAACGACGCACTTCTACAAATTCATTCAAATAAAGGAAGATATTTTATGGCATTTGGTCTTCATTTTGTCTGTGTAAGTCTTAACCTGTTTTCCTGCATTAAAAACTGGAAGAATAAAATACTTCACTTTCTTCTACATTACTAAAGACTAACATAAATAGAATAAAACACCCCATTTCCATGATGTGTTTAGTCATCATTTTTTGACATTTCAAATTCTTTTTTGATAAAAGTTATCCAATCTCAACTCTCACTCTCATCTCTGTTTAAAGTTAGAATTAATCTTGGGGTTTAGTTAAAGATTAGGTTAATAAATAACTTTTTGTGACTGAGCCGACGAGAAGGAGCATGAGGTGCAGGACATAAAGCACTGCCTCTGCTTTAGATTTCTACTTTTTGGTTAGCCTTTATTCATGAAGGGAACACCCTCCTAACACTGAAACAAGACATTCCCATTCTTCATAAACTGAATGGGATATTAAATTGTTCCTTTTGAGTCAGAATTTAGTTTTGGTTTTGGTAATTCTATTCTGCAGGAAACAAGTGGCTAAAAAGTACACAGACGCCATATAAATGGATGTCAGACAACTGATGCACAAATGAGATAACTTTTGAGATAAAACAAGAATGTCCTTTTCTTCTTGAATGATTGGAAGCCAAAATGTAAATTATGTAATAATTAACTGTTTAGTTTGCCATGGATTTAAAATTTTATGGCAAGTGAACTTTGTGGACTGGTTTCTGATTCTTTGGTTTGAGTTAAAGGTACAACAGCAGATTAGTTTATAAGTGAAATCTTCTGACCATTCAGGGGGGGAGGAGATGTTGCTGCGTTTTACATTTGTCCCATGGGGTTCGACCCGTCGCCCATGGCAGCGGCGGCGACGTGGTGCGCGGCGGCCAATGAGAGGGGAGCCCCGTCCGATGACACGGTGACCTTCTCCTCCTCGCGACGCTTCAGACAAGCCGCCTTGGGGTTCAGGTTTCGCTCTGGACAAACACAGAGAGAGAGAGAGGGAGGAGAGATTGATATTATTTCTGGTGTGTAAAAAATGCGCCCTGTCTGTGTTTTCATTCTTATTTTCAGTGAGGTCATTCTTCAATCAGTAGTGAGACTGAAGCCAAGAGGCCAAAAACTTCAGGGTGGTTGAACACAATCAACAGGTGCCACTGCTGCCCTCTCCTGGAGCCCTTGGAACACTACATGTTCTGAAAATCTGTTCTAACCTCTTGAACCTTGATTTCCACCTTAAATTTCTCTGAAGTGGCTTTTAATTCAGAATATAGTAGCTCTTTTCATGATAATATGGATAAAGTTTAAATAATTGTAAAAAGCCCAGAAAAAGCAGCAGCCAAAATGATGGCATCTGGTTGATTGCTCATCCTTGACAAATTTACATTTTTTCCATAATTCTACATGTGTAAACTATTAACAAGGCTGCCATTATTCTTTATTTTCTTATTATCATACAGATCCTATGAGAAGAACAAAACCAAGAGCAAACTTATCTGGGGTTGTATCTGTGATTCATATTGTTAGTTAACTGAGGTCATGGGTTGGGTGCCTTTGTATGAAACTGACCACGGACTTGTTGCTCCAGACTGAGGATGACAGCCACGGCCTGGTGCAGGATCAGTAACTTGGTCTGAGGTTTGTCGCTCTTCAGGTGCAGCTGGACCATCCTGCCCAGCTCCTTGAATGCCTCGTTGATATCGCGGACGCGCAGACGCTCCCGCGCGTTATTGGCCATCCGCCGTTCCCTCTCTCTCTCCATCTTCTGCTCCGGAGACAGGTCCTCATCGTCGTTGTTGCTATGGTGACCAATGATGTACATGAGGGGGAGCAAGGGAATGGAAGAGGATTTGAGGATGAAAGCTCAGTTTATGTTTCTGTGTGTAGGTTTAAATACAAACCTGGAGTAGATGCTGAAAGTTTTGTAAAAAGGTTCATTAAGTGCACAGGGTTTGGGAACAGACATCATGTTGCATTCACAGTTGCAATTGTTTGCTTACATGGTAATATTGGTGAGTACAACTCACTACAGACTGAAGTTTGAGGATGGATGCTTCATGGTCTGGAACATTATGTGACTCTTCTATTCTAGTGCAGAATTTACAAGAAGAAACCCGTATTGCGTCCTCTAAGGAGGTTCTGTTTCCTGTGCCATGTCAGCAGGATTAAACAAAAAAGGATTACAGAAAAACTATTGGCTGGATTTAGCGTGGGCCAAACAATTAACAAACTGACGCTGCTGACCTAATTGTAACATTTGTGAATGGTGCGGCATGCCTGGACATACAACAATTTTTTTTTGCATAATTCTGAAAGTTTTAGAAATATATCCAGACATATATAGTGGTTGCACTTGCAGATTTGCATATCATAGGTGACTGGACGATTGGCCTTGGCCGAGGTCTGGCCGCTCTCCGAGTTTCCCTCTGGTCTAGATATAAAGAATAAGCCCCAACTGGACTGGATTAATTTCTCCTGGGGAGATGTGGTGATTTTAACCTGCACTGGCCAGTGACTTAAATCCCGTCCAGTGCACATATGTGGGTCCTTTTTCACCCTCGCCCAGAAATAATAACAGCAACAATTACCTGCTATTTTTCTGTGTTTAAGAAACTACACCACCAATTTGGCATTGCATTCCCATAACATTGTTGGACTCACGATGGTGAGTTGAAAAAAAAAAAGTATTCAAATTGATGCTGCAGAACTAGAGATACCGTTTTTTAGTTCATGCATTCTTCTTCCTTGTCCATAGCTGGTGCCCACGTCCTCAATGCAACTTGACCACCAGCAGTTCAATTAGAGATTATTGTCATGGATGTATAAAAGTACTGCATACAGCGATAGAAGTGGAGCCCTCCTCCATGCATGAAGCAAAAATAACTGGATTTAGCTATTAATGATTTTACAACTTCAGGCTTCATACCGTGATATTTAACAGTTCGTATGGGGAAGTTGATGTACCTGAACTATCTGCTGATTTACAGCTGTCTCTTTCACGATGTCTATGGGAAAGACTATTTTGGGCCCAATGGCATCATGTGATGGATCCAACTATGTCGGATGTGCTTCAAATCCCAGTGCTGCTCCTCTACTGTTCTCTTTATAGATCCATGATTCGAGTAATGCTAAAATGTGCGAGTCACATGAATTCAATAAGGTGACCAAAGCACAATGAAGAACAGATAACCAGCTGCCAACAACTTTGCTAGATCACATGACAATATGTTCCCAAACCCTGTGGCACAATATGGGTAACATTTTCATCTGTTCCTTATCTTCATCATCAAAACAATTCTCATCATCATCATCATCATCATCATCATCATGACCGCCACCATCATGTACAACCTCTGGGTGTGGGATCCAAATGTTTCTGTTACTTCAAACGTAGCTGGCATAAGTGTATAAACTGTATAATGAGTGGATTTTATATTTTTTGTCCTTTGAAACATGTTAAAAACATTTTTTTGAAGGCTTGTTGTTTCTTGCCAACAGCAAGATTATTTATTTTCAGTGTTTCTGTTGGTGTTGATTTCCCAGCCCTGAAAGCGAGGTGGCACTTCTTTGAGAATATTGACTGTGGGCTCTACTCCTCTTGTGTGAGAAACAGTTAAAACCAGGCCCAAGACCCTGGAGAGACTGATGGGATCAACTAGAATGTTGCTGCATGTCCACCAGGAACCTCTCTTTGCCTTCACAGTGCTCTCCTCCTGCAACCGTGTTAGAAAAGAAAGATGTCTGGTGGACATTTCATGCACAAGAAGTCTCTGTATTAAGCTGCATTTAGCTGCTCCTCATCACACTTGGTCACTTCATCAAAGTCCTGAGGCTGGTTCCCAAAACACTCACAGCTTAAAGTCCTTCCTTGTGTCTACAAAATACTACAAAATAAAACTACAAAATACTGCTTGCATGGTTTTGTACAAAATCTAATTCAAGTGTACCATTGTGAACAGTGTCTGTCTCCTGGAGAGGTTTGATTATCAATGACATGTTGAACAAGGAAGGTCTCTGAGTATGTGGTGGGTGATTTGGGAAAACTTGAGTCCTAGCCCAGCTGAGGGGTTTGATGGAAGCGAACGTCTGAGCGGTAGGCGGGGTTATCTAGATTAGATCTTGACCTCTCAATTCCTTTGAGGTCCTTGCCGTCCGGGTCCTCCTTCTTGGCCTCCAGGGGTTTCGTGTCGAGATTCTCGTCCCCCTCATCCTCAGACTTTATTTCCGAGCTGACGGAGGAGGTGCTCTGGCCCTGAAGGCCTGAGGACAGGGCTGCAGGAGGATGGGAGAGTGGGGGGAGAAAGGAGAGGAGAGGTTAGAATATAAGACAACTTGTTATTATTATGTGACCATGAGCATGTGACCATTATCAGGAACATCTGGGTGGAAAAAAAACCAGGATACGCCAGCTTTCTCATTGTAATTCCAAGTCAGACTTCTGACAGCAGCATCTCCCACTTGGCATGGTGGCAAAATATTCCACTAATAATCTGACTAATAGCCAAATCAGAACAAAGATGTCTCATGTAACCACCTCAATTAGGTTGAGGCAGACTTGTAGGCAAACCCACTTTGGGCATGTCCCAGTAATACTCTGATTGAATGCTTTGGGACTTGTAAATGCACATCTTTATCAGGTGACTGCATTTAGCATCCTTGTAAACAATGAATTTGATTTGGTTAAAATGATTTCAATCGGATTGCAGAAATACTGCCCATGTAACCACAGCTACTGTCAGCTACATCTAAATATAAATATAATATTGACAATAATACAATCAATTCAGCTGATAAAAAAAGAAGTGACCCACTGTTTGTGTCTGTGTCACTTGTTAATTAAACTCCATGAATGCGACAAAAACAGCAAATACAGGCAGGCAATCTATGAGAGTACGTAAGGGTTTCCAATTCTTCTTCGTCTGCAGACATAGTGTGAATGCAGCATCAGGATTGTCTGAACACAGCGACTTCTCCAGTCGACCTCCAAGATGGCGGCATGGGAGGGTTGTGATGCAGACGTGAAGGCTCTGTGGCCTCTATCCGCCTTCTCTCCTCAGCAGAACAGTGCCGTCTTTATTTGACGTCTGTATGGATCCGTCACTGGGACGCTGCCAACTTCTCAGTCAACACAAACACTCCGCTCTGTTCACACACACACGCACGCAACCACACACACACACACAAAACTGTCGGCCATTTTGAAACTCCATCTGCCTGACTGGAGGCATTTTGTGTGCGGCTTTGAGTGACGGCCTGTGTTTGCGTGCGTGTTTGTCTCTTTCCATACAATTGCTGTGTGTTTTGTGCATAAATAGCTGCATTTAAGAGGCTTAAAACCGTGAAAAGTGACTTTGTGCTTCTGAATGTCTGACTGAACCCAGGCAGACACAAACTGACACTGGAAGAGACTGAACATAAAACTTGTTGGAAAAAAAAAAAAGGGAAGGGTGGCAAGTCTGAATCTTAATTTCTCTCATGTTTCTGGCTGGTTTTTCAGTTACATTTCAGTGTGAATCACTGCAGTTCTAAAATTCCTCCACATTACTTCCTGGCTTTCTCTGTAGCTTTATTATAGTGTGAGACTCCAAAACTAACTCCAAGCAGATTAAAGGTCTGAAGTGTGTTCTCTCTGAGTGACATAATTAAACACCCTGAATAGCTGAGCCCTCCTTATTTTATTTCCTTCTAATCTTCTACATGTTTTATTGTAGAAACTGATATTAAAGCTTTCAGAAAACTATGTTTCTTCTTCTTTGGCAGCTATAATTTTCCAAACTTGCAGTTTGCTTGACATGTATTGCCAAGCATATCGCATCGTATCGTGTTTGTACCAAATTTGTTTGTACTGATCTCTAGTTCACTAACTAAACTGAACAGTATGACAAGTCAGCCCAGTTTCCAAGGAATCACGTTCATATTCCACATGTCATGATTAATGTTCAGTTGCCAACATTCGGTACTTTGAACAATTTGGATCAAAAAAACCTTTAAAATAATGTTTGTAATATGTTACTGTTACTATACGTTCACTGATTAGTATATGTATGAAATAAAAGTCATATAAATGCAGACATAATAAACTATCAATATAAGCCTTCACTGCTCATATTTTTATGAAATTGAGTGACAGAGAGAGAGAGAGAGAGAGAGAGAGGAGCTCTGCTACTGAGTTTGAAGCCTTTGCTGCCAAAAACATTTTAATACCCTTTATTTACAGCCTTTACACACCCTCAACTTTGTGTGTGTGTGTGTGTGTGTGTGTAAGAAACAACTTCTTCTTCTGCCTGAGTGTGTGTGTGTGTTTCTCTCTCTCACCTCATTACACACTTGGCTCCGGCTGCTGCTGGCTGAACTTTGCTGCCAGCAGACTCATTTTCAGCCTTTAAAAGTGAGCTCAGGGCTAATTTGCTCCACAGAGCGCTCATATACACTTTCCCCCCTCCGTATTCATATCACACACACTGTATTTATCCACGCTCCTCGTTGGGCTTTTTACCACTCGGGCAGTGCAGCCGAGGTTTGCCAGCTGAGATCTGACTCCACGCCCTGATTCCACTTAAGTCTTCACCAACTTTCTGACCGCTGGGACAGTTTCCTTGTCTTCACCTTATTTTTTATATTCTTGCTTTTCACCATTTGTTTCTCCTCTTTGCCCCTCTGTTCCATTTCATCTTCTTTTTTTTTCTATGTGCTCTTCTTTTGCTGTCGATCTTCATTTGTACGTCTTATTTTTGTCATCCTTTTTTCCTTGCTCTTCCATTTCAGCTTTCTTTGTCTCCAGACTTGTTTCCTCTTTCTCATTTTTACAGAATAGTCTTATCTTCATCTGCCACCATGTTGTCACTTTCTTCAGCTTCATCATTTTTTTCTTTCCTTTTCCTTCCTTCTTCTTCCTCTTAATCTTTAAATTCCATTTGTAATGTTCCTCTTTAAAATTCCCATTCATTATTATTATTATTATCATTATTATTTGAGGTTAGAAACTGTCACTTGGTGTGTTTGTGTGCACAAGTGCATGATGGGATACCACTGGGATGCCTGTGCCTATATGGAAACACACATGACGTCATCACGCATGAAAAAAAACCAGATGCCAGATGCTGCTTCCATCGCTGACTGTGTGTTATTTTCTCTGAACTAAATAAGAAATCCAGTCCTTGTCATGTGTATATGCTTAAACTGAAACCGCTGAAATTCAGAAGAGCCTTAATGTTTACCATTAAGCAGAAAATAACTATTAATACCAGAAGGAGAGCATTCTTTGCAGACTATTCATCAGATCGAAGTCTTACCGCGGTACGGGTCGGGCTGGTTGAGGTCTGGCGAGGTGGCCGACTGAGCAGGCAGCTGAGGCCCCGGCACCTGACCCGTCATCGAGTGTCCGCCACGCAAAGCGCCCACGCCACTGCCATCTTCTCTGTGAGAGCCGACCTAGAAAACAGAGAGAAGACAGAGAAAAAGCTTTTTATTTGAACAGAACAAACAGCTGCTCGGGTTCCGTTTGCAGTCAATACAAACACAACAGTGGCTCAAATTCTAACTTCCACGTGTAGTGTGAACCTGTTTTTTCTATTAAAGGGAAGCTCAGGACTGCTCGGTCATTTATCTGGTTAGAATGTTATTCTCTGTGTTGGAAATACATTTGACTTGACTTTTAAAGTAGCCTCGGTAGATGAATGTTGCTCTGTCCCTTATATTACTTATTATTCATTTATTTATCTTGATTTTAAACACTTATTTTTGTGTTTGTACTGTGAAAATCAAGAACCGACGGCATGATTGGATTGGATTGTGTCTTATAGTTATTATTTACCATTATACTAGAATTTTTCCATAACTAATATATAAGTTAGGTATGCAAAACACAATATAACTAATTTTTAATTTGAGAGCACCAGAGGAGAGTTACTGTTGAACATTACTAAATGATTGGACAAATGAGAGAGTCATAAAAACACTGGAAAATAAACTGTAATAGACGACACAGATAACATGAGAATAAGTTCTTTCTTTCTTTCTTTCTTCACCAGATGTTGCAGTTCTATAATTGGCCTGCTGAGGGCATCATCTGCCTTTCTAAGACATTGAAAATCTCCCTCTCTCTCTCTCTCACACACACACACACACACACACACACACACACACTGTCCTGTCCGATGTCTTTTTCTAAGTTTGTCCAGTACAGTACAACTTTGGTAGGCACACTGTGCTCCTCCAGTGTGCCTGTGTATAGGTGTGTGTGTGTGTGTGTTTCTGGGTGTGTGAGTCTCAGTCCAGGTTCATGTCTACATGTCTGACATGTATATACTTTTTTTTTTCTTTTCTTTTTAACTCGAGTGTGTCTTCTTGTTTTTCATGTGTGTGTTCAGGGAAATATACTATAAGGGTGCATGAGTGTGTGTGTGTGCGTGTGTGTGTGTGTGCGTGCGTGTGTGTGTGCGTGCGTGCTTGGCTGAATCCTCTCCATCTGTCTGCCACACACTCACACACACGCACATACACACACGCACACACACGCGCGCGCACACACACACACACACGCGCGCGCACACACACACACACACACGACAGCACAACAACTGACAATTATCTTAATGCCCATATGTTTAATTGTGGGATTTCTAATTCCCAGAGCACCGAGCAGCTTCCAGCAGGGACTCACTGTTTTGGCACGAGATGTGCTCTCTTTATGTGTGTGTGTGTGTGTGTGTGAGAGTGTGTGTGCGTGCGTGTGTGTGTGTGTGTGTGTAATGCCAGCTTTCTTGTGGCATCCCGTGGTTCAGAATAGTCTCTCTCTCACCCTCATTTTCTTGAGCTTTTTATTTTTTTTATTTTGAACATATCAGCAGGACAGTGACTTAACAGGACAGATATTTAGATCTGCATACTGTAAATGTTAAGGTGATATATAGATATTGTGTAAAAGTTTTGTACACAGTGTGGGCAGTGATAAATTTCAATTCATTATGCAGCCCGACATCATGTTAGCTGTTTTTTAGGAGGGGTGGGGTAGGGTGGCGGAGTGTACTTTGCCCTGACCAGTTAGCATTGTCATGACGAGTGCATTCAGCCATTGTCAGTGCCATTTTCATTTCATTTTCAGATGAAACAGAAGCTGTGGCGGTTGCGAGAAGCGCTCAACTCATTGTTTGCCAATGAACATGTCAATTTAAGAGTTAATATTTCTGTTAATCATCTTACAACACCTGCACTGGCAGAGTAAGATGACGTCGCCATTCTTCAGAGCACTCCACCGATTTATTATTGAACTGTATGAAAATGGTCACACACACGTTCGACAGTCAAGTATCAAAATTAATGTAGTATGCATGTTGTTTGTGAGCCTCTAACCTTAGAATTTTTTTCTTTCGTTATGTGATAGGCAATTAAGTTTTTTGAGTCCTGAATGCGTTTTTTGTCCTTGTCAAAATCTGGTGCCTACATTACCCACAATGCAGCAGTTCGGTTGCGGTTTATGCGTGCTGTGCTAGTAGTGGCTAATGTAGTGTCTCCACCCCCCCAGATTTTTTTTTTCCATTTTCAAACATTTTCAAACAAACAAGTCTTCAGCCCTGCCAAACTCTGACTCAGGTGACATCACTTGAGGCCATTTATCAGACTTTCCCCAGCTCTCTCTGGAGACACAAAAGGCTTTTTTTAGAACTTTTTTTTAAACATATTCAGTCGTAGGCTAGAGCCCAACACCTATTCCTCTTTAGCAAACCTCTGATTGGTTCAATCACGTTTCCAAACAGACCTCAATTAGCTCAACATCAGATTTCATCAGAACATCAGTTTGTGTTAATTTAATTTATGCACACCTTCGTGTAAGAATGTGACCATAATACAAACTACATGCACTAAAGATTGATGAACTACACTGTGACCCTCAAACAAAACAGCTGGTATAGAACCTGTCTTAGTTGATTGTGGTGCCAGCTCTCTAACAAAATTTCAATTTATCAGACCATTACAACCAGCTGACAGTGAACTTTGGAATCCTTCGGGTCTGGGGCCCAAACACAGTTGCCTGATTTGACTGTTGAGTATATGAGATAGAGGGGAGAGGTTTCCTTTTTGTGAACTTAGCAAATGTTTTCATGATTATAGCAGGTCAAACACACATAGAGAAAGATTATTCTGATGCACTTTGTTAGTTTCAGATAACATATGACGTGTGATGTACAGATATTATCTCCTTTCACTTTTTTGATGTATTGTATGATAACTGTAGTGTGAATGAAGTTGTTTTGAAAATCAAATCCCTCTGTCTGTCTGTTAATCCAGCTGGCTGACAGCGAGGTCTTGCCCACCACATGCCAAACTGCCCTCTTGCTCCATGTAAATATCACAAAATGTCGACCGGCTTGCCATCATGCATGTGTGTGTGTGTCTCTGTGTGCATGTGCATGTTTCATACTGAGCGTCCTCCGTCCATCCGTCTATACGTCTGTTTACTCCCTTATTTATTATATGCCTCACGTCTTTCTTTCTGTTCTCTGCCTTTCATCACCGCCTGGATTCCCAAATGTAAAATGGCAGCAGAGAGGGAGACAGAGAGGGGTGGCTTACATTTTTAATGGAGGGCTTTTATATTTTAACGAGCCTTCCTTCTCTCTTGCTTAATTTAGTTCAATGAGGAGGGAAGACGAGGAGACAGACGGAGGAGAAAAATATAAATAAATTACACATAAACTGATGGTGTAGCTCAGATAGTCACCATGAAGCACAGCCACGCCCACTTACCCACCATCCCTCAGGTTCAAGATGTCTGATTGGATGACAGATAAGCCTAATCATGCAGCCAATAACAATATGGAAGCATCAGTGAAATGCTTTGATTTTTCTATCAGCGAGTAAAATTAGATCATTTTTGTTCACATTTGTTTTGGTTTGTTCAGATTTTTTCAGTTGCATTCAAGGACACTCGGACATCTGTGATTTGTTTTTTGACAGCTGGAAAGCATCGCATTCACAAGACTTTGCGTCTGAAATTTTGTGAAGAGTTAGGAGGAATATTGTTGTATTATTATTTGATTTTTAAAAAGCATCTGTTCAGCAGCCAACTCTGAGAAAAACAGATGTCAGAGAGTCCTTGAAGACAGCAACTCTCCATGTTGGTGTTTCAAAGGCCTTCCAAAATTTCGGTTGGTACTGAGAAAGTATTGAAGTTTAAAGCCCAGCCATATACAGTAGGTACAGAATTACAGCATAAATAATGCTACATGGCAGGGGATATACATTATTTCTATACTTTGTTTTAATGGTCTTTTAAAACTTTTGTTCAGTCTAAATGTCATTCCAATAAAGCAGATTGAAAAAAACAAAAGGAAGAGCCAGAGCAGGAGATAGAGGAGGAGGCGCTGAGTAGCTGTCATCTGCAATGCTGTTGATCATTGGGAAGTGTATTCATTTAAAATGTGTGTGCAGGAGAGAGAGAGTGAGCTGATTACACAGGAAGAAGACGGAGAAAAAGAACGGAATTTCTGGGTCAAGAGATGACACACACACACACACACACACACATTTGTCATGCAGTTGTAAACAGTAAGGACAAGTCTGTCTCTGCTGCTGCAGTAACACGTCTGAGAGAAGAATAAACTCTGTCAATTTACTAACTCAGTAAATTGTAATATTTCACCCCATATTAGACGGATTTTCAGCAATTTCCGTTTGTCGTTTTCAATTATTGTTGCAGTACGAAAACACACATCTCTGTAGCAGAGCAGCAGAGGAATGGAGGAGATGTAATATGAAGCAAGAAGTCCAGTTTGAAAATTTCCCAAACATAGAGTCACCACATGGCATGATTTTATAACTCTACAGTCAATTTAGCATAATGCTACTTGCTACAGCTGTGGCTCAGAGGTAGAGTGGGTCGTCCATCAATCGGAAGGCCGGTGGTTTGATGCTCTGCTCCTCTAAGTCAGCATGTCAAAGTGTCCTTGGGCCAGACACTGAACCCCAACTTGCTCCTGAAGCAGCTTCAGTGTGTGAATGTGTGTGAAAGAATAGTCTCCTCCAACCTAGATTCCTCCTGTGTGAATGATGTGTGAATGATGATGTGATGTAAAATGGCTTTGAGTAGTCGAAATGACTAGAAAGGCGCTATATGAATACAGACTCATCTACATGAGGAAGAACTTAAAGTTTGTCCTGGTGATGATGCTAAAGAAAGGTCATTAAAATGTAAAGGAGCAGGAATGTAATCTGAAAACTTCCAGAAAATATGACCATTAGATATTTCCTGTGAAATCATCCTCTGGGCAGCATGAGCAGCATGTTCACAGCAAAATTCAGTGGAAATCTGTCCATTTGTTGCCGATGATCAATGGCATTTTTTCACGGTATTTAACAAGTAGTTAACAAAAGTATCTACACGATCTGTTTCATGATCATGAAGGTCTTATATTAGGATATGTTAAATCACTCATTAAGAAATACTTCACTTATGCAGGAGCATAATTTGTCAATGTAATGCATTTCTGTGAAAGTGATATAGTTTAAACAAACTGGACTGGAGTCTACATTGATCTACTTTTAACACACACACACACACATACAGTGGAACATTCTTTCAACTGCACAGTCTCTCCTCTGTGCAAACTGAACACTTGACAGAAAGCACCTGCTGTAGCACACATCAACACACACACACACACACACACACACACACAGCCCAGTGTTGAAGTTGGACTTCCATGGGAGGAAAAATGTAGCAACAGTTTCCAGTGGCGTGATATGTATGTTTTTTTTCTGTGTAATGCATAGAGTGAGAGACAACAGACTCTTCTGTTGAGTAAAATGTCAATGAAAAATGAAAAATGAAACAGGAAAATATGGAAAAAGAAAGAAGGAGGCACTGGGAATATGTCATTTGGAAAAATGTTGTTACGAGGAAGAACATTTCTGAGCAAAATGCATCTGGCTGATCTAGTTATACTGAATGAAGTAAGTGAGAACTTATTCAAATGTATATTTATATCTCTTGTCATGTGGACTTTATATTGTCAAACATGAGAAATATTTAAAACACAATAATATCAAATTAGTACGTTTTTAACCGCATAAGCCAATGGAAAGACAAATGTACCTACCCAACATGTGCATCATAATAACATTTTTATGTTTCAATTCATTATACTATTATTTTGATTTAATATTTCTACTTATATTTTTCTACATATGTTTTTCAAAAGTATTTTTACATATAAGACAGATTTTACGAATACATTTATATATACAGTATGTTATGGGAATATATTTATATATTTTACATATAGTAATCTTAATTTACTATCATTTATTAATGTTTTGTCACATCTATATTTCTATACAGATGCACTGTTACCTATTCCAGTTGCGTGTGAAGCTTCATTCAGGACATTGGTAAGAGGTTAATAGTCGAAAAAAATTTATCTATTTGTTTTTTGTCTCACTTGGTCCTCCGTACTCCACACTAGGGTTGAGATACTAAAACTCAGGTTGAGACACAAAATAATGTTGTATCAACCAATTATGACTGCCATTAAAGTTTATTTATCTAATCATCTTCATGCATGGTCGGCACAGATATGCAATGATCATAACCTCATTTCTCAACCTCTTTTCCCCATAAATATTCATTTCATACAGCGTACGAATACAAGCTGTGAAGGTGGACCGCACTAAAACAGCATTAACATATTATAGTGCTGGATATTAACATATAGCGCTGTAATTTATTCTTTCAGGAACGCTTAAGTTGAGGAAAACACAATGGCCCGCATTTATCAAATCATTAGTAAGTATGTGAATACGTTTTAAGATGAATAAAACCAAAATGAATGCTTTTCTGAGAACACTCTTGTTTTTTGCTTGATGTTTGTGGCTTTACGATGATCACCAGCTGAAGGTCAGAGCTCATGTTTCTGTTTAGCATTACATCACCGACTATATTAGGAGCATAGCGATCTAATTAGAACAAAAACATGAATAAACATGACTACTGCATTAAATGTGACAAATAAATTAAACACATTTAAGAACTTGTCGTTTCAGCCTGCTGTTTCATTTATGCTACATGGCAAAATGTATGTGGATACCTCAACATTACAGCCGTCTGTCATAACTAAACTGTCGTTTCAGAACCATGGGGGCAGTAATCTGCTGCTATAACAGCTTTCAGGCATTTTTTAGATGCATGCTACCATCCAAAATATCACTGTATGCTGTGGCACTGAAGCGTATTCTTATTATTATTGTTACTATTATTATTGTTATTAAAGTGGAGGTAAATGGGCAACAGTAGATTTCCATCAGCTTAGGGGCAAATTTAGTGACAGAGAAAAGAGGAGATGCAGAGTATTAAAAGGCATTAGCATGTTTTTCAGCACAGAGATGCAGATTATGATCCATTTCACTTACTGTAACACTGCTTAATGGAGAGAGACAGAGAGAGAGAGGGGTTATCCCTTAACCTTTCCCCTCTCTTTAGAGTCACCCTGCACCCTAGCGTGACTTAAACACACCATCAGAGGCAGACAGGAGTACACATTGATAATAATTTTACATTTAGAACACAATGTCCTTTTTTTTATTTTTGCTTTCTCCTCTATTTCTATTTTTGAACAAGTTACTTCTAATGATTGACTGTAATGATTTGTGCATAAACATGTGAAAAGAGAAAGAACATATGTTGTATTTAATTCTGCATTCATGCATTTATGTATTTGAGTTTGTGTTTGATGAATTCATGTCTATGTATATGTCTCTTGCCCTCTCTCTCTCCTGCATCAGTTTACCACCTGTTTTCCCAGAGTTATGACCTCAGCCTGCAGGCGTCTCAGCCCTGCACTGCCAAACTACATACAGCTGTGTGTATCTGTGTGTGTGTGTGTGTGTGTGTGTGTGTTTGTGTCTGACAGAGAAAGAGAGAGACGGAGGGAAAAGTGAGAGAAAATAAGGACATCAAGACATGATGATGAAAACAAAAAAGACAGAAAGTAAAGTAAATATGTAATAAAATATGTGTCAATAAGGGAGAAAATGTGTGCATATGACCATAGAAACACAGCAGATGAGAGAGGAGAGGGGAGAGAAGGAGAGAGAGAAAGCAACATCTGTAAGGAGAACAGATATAAAAAAGAAACAAAACCATAGGACACCATAAAGAAAGAAAAAAAAGAACATTGGAAAAGTAGAAAGGGGCATGAAAAAGGAAGATAGAAAAGTAAAGAAAGATCAAAATGATAAAAGAGAGAGGAAGAAGAGGGAAAGAAAGAGAAGACTTATAATGGGAGCCAGAGACAGTGAATGTATGCATGAAAAAACAGGAAAAAGTCTAGAAATGACATCACTCCTTCCTCTCACTTTATTCATTCTATTTTCCGTGGTTCAAACTTCCTGTTTACACTACACACACAGTGTGTGTGGCACAAGTTGAAATACATCCATAAATCTGAGTATTGATTACTGCAAAGTGTGAAAATTGGGCACTAAATGCCACATTCATGTTGTTTGTTTATTCTTTAATGAACTTAATTTGCTGATTTAAAACCAGGTTGTGTCCATTTTGCACTGAACCATAACACCAATCTTTCCCTTACCTTAGCCAAGTGTTTCAGTTGCCCAACCATGTAACTATGTCTTAACCATAGTTTATTTTCCACAACCACAGTCTTCCTCTATTGTTAACCAAACTGTATGTGTGTATCATAGAAAGCAAGCACCAAAACTGTTGTCAGGACAACAGAATTCAGTGGTTTGCAGAATGGTGTAATGTGTTTTTTTTACTGATGATAGGGTTCAGAAAAGGTATCAGACCTATTGATGGTAACGTAGCCATCAGCCACACCAAGCTCACACAAAGTAAAAGACTTCTCATAAATTACACTGAAACAATTCGGACTGATGAACAGAACAGAAAACCTTGCATTGTTAAATCATGCACATGACTCCTCTGTGTCTACACTGAGGAATATTGAGGAGATCATTGGCGGAAACTACTTCTGGAACGAGCAACTCCTCCAATTTAACTTCTCTGTAGAGGTGAAACCCCAATGTGTGGGCTGTCAGGTTTGTGTCCTCCTAGTGTGATGTAGACACACACACACACTCCAGGATATGTATAAGGCAGTGTGTGTGTGTGTGTGTGTGTGTCACAGGGTTTTTTCACAGTGTTGCTGTTGTGTTGTTGCCAATGCTGAGAGTGTTTTACACTGCACAGCACAGCAAGCTGTTTACCCTGATGACATGTTGGAGGTGAGCTGGTCACAAACCACAGTAAGAGCCTGTCGCTGCAGCTCTTTCAGCTCACTTCCTGTTTGCTCTGTTCCTCCCTGTGACATTTAAAACCTATCGGTTGAATGAATGGCGCACAATATGTCCATATCAGGTTGATTAGACCTGTTTTTACTGAAGAATGGCTCTACGAATGAAGCTCCGCTGGCTCTGCGATAGACACACTCCATTTCTCATAACTTCTTCACAATAAAAGCATTGAAAGCTTTTAAATGCTTTTAATGTGAAGAGGAAACAGCTGGAACGCTTCAGTTTGCTTCAGTTTTGCATATTTAGCTCCAATATGCCTGAAAGCCACCAGTAAACAGCAAAATAGGGCTGATATGTGAAAGCAGGAGCACAGCAGCGCGGCTTGGCCTGGCTACCCCCTGCTGTGAGGCTGTAGTGGAATCAGGGCTTGGCTTGGCACGGCAAGGCTAAACCAGACCAACCTGGACCCCTGGAAAAACCCTATTATAGAGCTGCTGTGTTTTCAGTCTTAATGCGTCTGTTTTTCTATCAGCCAATAGTCCAGCGCCTGAATAAACACACACACACACACACATACACAAGCCCTAATGACAACACAAGGAGCAATTTATGAGCTTCTGTGTGTGTGTGTGTGTGTGCTTTAAAATAATAACAGTGTTTATAACAGTGTTTTTCAGCAGATCTTTCACTTCAACTTGGAAACGTATAAAAACAAGTCAGAAATGTGTTTGGAATGATTTCAAGATTAAACTCCAGTGAGTGTTTTGTAAAAATATTACCCTTTAAATGTTAAACTTGAACTCTTTTCCTGGGCTAAACCTCGGGTCACTTCATAAAGCTGAATGCCAAATTTGTCTCTGGAGCTGTCCACAGGCCAGAAAAGTCTATCAAAGCACCTCCAAGTGAAACTTTTGAAGTAGTTTGTAAGTACCTCCCTTAAATCTTAAGGATTTTCTCTGCCACAAACCTAAAATTACATCATGAATCTAAACTCAGTGCTTTGTTCTCTTCTTTTAACTCTTGTCACATCTTGGCAGAAAGTGTCACATCATCTTATCATGTTTCTCACAACTTCAACATTTCCCTTGACTTCAGAATTTAGGGGTAAAACAGGAATTTCTTCTCGTGCACGGACTGAGAAGAAGAAGAAATGTCTTCTATCAAAATTTTATCCAACTTACAGCAAAGTGAAACTAATTCAGTCGAGTCTAATTTCTCTAGAGTAACATTTAAATCACACATGTGCCGTAAAACTAAAATGGAGAGCTGCAGGAGTTGAGGATGTTTTTCTGTGAGGTGAGACCATTCGCATAATATTTCATTCACTATTAATCCAAAACTGGTGCCTTTAAGACTGAGGAGGTAGGAAACACACCAGAAATACACAAGTAAGGGAGATAAACCAAGGTGGGAGAGAGATGTGCAGAAAGAGAGAGAGAGAGAGAGAGAGAGAGAGAGAGAGAGAGAGACAGCTGGACAGATATGCGTGAGAATGACATAATCTCTGTGGGAGCTGGCACACACACACACACACACACACACACACACACCTCTACAGGTGCTCTCCGATTAGAAAACAATACTTCAAAGTAAATACTTAAACAGTGGTGATAACAAGTAGAAAACCGCTGCCAGCGCCCCCTAGAGGCAGCGGTGTTCATTACAGGGACAAAACGAAAACGCCGGGGGAAGAGTCAAAACGTACCTTCAGAGGCCTGATGGAGTACGTCACAAAGGCTCTGGCCAAGTTTTTGTACAGAGAGAGAAGTGTTGAAGAGGTTGTGACGCTGTGCGCAGTGTCTTGTGTGTTGAGTTTGTATGAACATCTGGTGTGTGTGTGTGTGTGTGTGTGTGTGTGTGTGTGTGTGTGTCTACATGTGAATATGCACAAACTTTAAGCACAAATAAACAAAGTAGGTCTGACTGAACATGTCCAGAAATCTGAATGTGTTTATTCTGGCTGTGTTTTATAACACTCTCTCTCTCTCTCTCTCTCTCTCTCTCTCTCGCCCTCCTACACCTCCTTATGTCACACAGCTGTTTGGTTCTTTATGTTTATTGTTTCAAGTTAACAAAAAAAGCCAAAATTAAATATGGAAAACATTACTGCTGTCTTACTTCATATTTTCAACCTCCTCTTTGCTCCTCTCCTCTTTCTCGTCCTCCCATTACTCCTCTGCTGTTCCTTTTTCATATTATCCCTTTTGACCTCAACTTAAATGATACAGCACATAAACTGATGTTTGACAGTGCCTGTGGATATACAGTTGCTTTTCTTCCCACTATCACCCAGTTAAAATCGACAAATGCAGAAAAAGTATTTTCTTTTCAGTGATTCACCACTTAATGTTTTCCAGCCGTGTGAAGTCAGGTCATGTGCCAATTCGTCAATTAAAATCCACTGCAAAGGGGGAAAATCAACAAAGTCCTCTATCTTTTAAGATGATTTCATCTTTTATCCCCCAAAATAATAATGTTTATTCACCAACAAATCCATCCATCCATCCATCCATCCATCCATCTATCACAGCCTTCCTGTTGAAACCCCGCACCATTACTATTATCCAAGTTTGATCTTCATCTTTTACTAGCTTTATTAGCTTCTTTTAGGAATTCTTAACTTTGTTTTGTTCGATACAAACAAATCTCTCTAGACTATAGAATATTTTCTATTCTGAGGGCACTGTTAACTTAAATTACTTGGGTTTCTGTGCTGCTCCTCCTATCCACGGCATCACCCTTCCACTCATTCCTATAGTAGAAGAACATGCTTTCAGGTCCTACCATGAGGGAGTGTCTGTTGGCCGACAGCAGTCCCGTCCCGTACCCACTGCTCAGAGCGCCCATAGCGCCGTTGTGCGTATGTGCCGCCCCGATGAGGTTGTGCATTTCACCGTGCCCGCTGGTCATACCCGTCGATGGCCCCACGGCGTGGCTCCGCAGTACGTGGATGGCATCGTCCAAACGCTCCAGACGGTCTTCGATACGACTTTGCTGCAGAACGAAGGGACAAACAGAGAGATGAGAAACTTCCTGGAGTTTTCTTTCCTTATCTGTGTCTGTAAAGTGAAAACTGAAGCGGCTCTGACAGTCATTCTAAGGTTTAGTGTGTATGAAACAAAAAGCTGGTCATGCACCCTGGACATCATGATCCCTGTGATTTATCAAAAAGATTATAGGGATTATGAGTGATATGATGTCACTGGGTCTTTACCTGCACTATATCTTTCTTATTGTCAATATATCCAATGAAAAGACAGAAACCAGCAATAATAAAAGTATCCTAATAACAACTATTGTGTATGCATCCAAAACCTGATATATCTCCTTCCTCTGTGCCAAAGAGCTCCATTGTTGTCCAAAAACTATTAAAAACACATCAGTGAGCCACACTGTTGTACTGGATAACATGTTCCTTCATTACTATGAGCACACACACTAGCTGCGTCTTAATTCAACGGCCGCATTCTTCAAAGCGCGATGCGAGCGCTGTTAAATGAGGCCGTCTGGCCTACGGAGGATTTCCTTTTTGCGTCACCAGCTGTTCCCACCCTTACCCTTGCGTGACAGAAGCACCGCTCCTATTGCCTAGCAACCTTGACAGCTCCAGTTGACAATCAAATAGAATAGAAGATACAATACAATAGAAATGGTACCAGAAATATCAATTTTATGTTTTAGTTTGACCTGAGAGAAAATGGAGATGCTTTATTGCCAGTGAGAGGACAGTTATGTCTTTTTGGAAAAAATCCAATCATCACTGGCACACTACGTACGGTACGCGACCCCTGAGTTAAGACACAGCTCCTGTGTAAGTATGAGAACGTTTTGGATAAACTGACCCTGTAAAACCAATATGTTGTATATTTTAGACATGTACACAATGTGGTTATGTGCATGTGTGCATGCATACCAGAGAGTGCAGTGGAGCCTCATAGTTTGGCGATGACGCTCCCTGTCCACCGTTCCTCGACCAGACAGCTGAACTGGCAGCTAGGAGAGAGGAGACAGGAGACATCATCAGGAGAGGCGATAGGGAGCAAGGGGGTGTCAGTGGGAGGATGCACGACAGGATTCAGAGAACTGGTCTGGGAGTTGGAAAAATAGTTAAGCTCAAAGTAACATCCCTTCATCTGCATGCTTGCTTGAGTGCCAACCTGCCGCCTCTGACACAGTGCATGCTGGGATGGGCTCCATCCCCCCCGTTGACCTTGCACAGGGCAAGTGTGCACAGAAAATAGATGGATGTCTGTGTGTGGATTAGAGACAAAACCTCCTCTCCTTTTATAAGTGGAAGAAAGAAAGCTCTCGATGTACAGTGCCAAACACCAGACAAAACGTCTTCACACACGAGGAGTCTCTCATCGGATCCACTCGTGGTGCTCGGACATAATAAACACAGGGATGAGGGAGAAAAGACAAGAACAAACCAACTCATATCTCATAGCAAACATGCTAATATCAGGCTTTTGTTTCTGAAAAGGTACAAGTGGTTGATTAGCATGGGCCCTCTGCAGAATAAACAAGCTTTGTGTCTCTGTTCTGTCCTGCTTTTGTGTTCATTGTCGCTCTGAAGGGTTGTATCTGAATCGACAGGTCTCATTAGCTGGTAGAAAGAGGAGAGACGGAGAATGGCTTGAATTTACATTAATATGAGGCTCTGGAATATGGAGGCCCTTTTGACGGCGTTTGGGTTTCTGACGCGCGACAAGCTTATAGTTCCTTTCCAACAAGTAGGTTTCAGCGTCTTTTTTTTTTGACACATAATTTACAAAGAAGAAATCACAGCGACATCTTGTTAAAGCCTCACTTCACACAGAGCTTGAATTTTTAAAAAAAAAGGTGCCAGTACACAAGTAAAATGATGTCAGCCCAGTGAGTACTGCTATCATCCTATCAGGCGAAGGAAGTGTTCATGTTGTTGTCTGTTAAATTTTAATCCATGAAACCTGCCAAGGCAGGTAGAGCGCCCAGCATGGATCGCTTCTTTTTTTTTCCCCCTAATTCGTGTCATCTCCTCCTCTTGTTTTCATCTTCTCTTCTCATTTCAGATTCATTCCCCCTTTTTTTCTTCCTATGACTCTGCCATATCCCACGGTTTTCTCGTCTCACCTCTTATTTTCTTCACTCGTTTACTCTCCTCATCTCTCATCCATTCCTTGGGTTCCTCCTATGCTTGCCTCATTTGTGCTTCTCGTCTCTACCCTTTTGTTTCCTCTCCTTTCCTTTATTCTCTTCTCTTCTCATTCTTCCAGTTTCTCTCCTCTCCTTTATTTTTTTTCTTACTCCTCCATTTCTGTTCTCCTCCTCTCACCTCCCCACTGCCCTCACCGCTGATCTCTCCCTTGTAACTCTGATCTCATCTCATTAGCTCTTGTTTCTCTTTTTTTTAATTGTCTTCCCATTTTGTCTTTCTTCTCTCCCCTCTCCTTTATTCATATTACATGCTCATTTCCATATGCTAATTAATGAATAATCACCTGGGTACATTCATGTGCAAATACAAATATATGTATTAAACGGCAGGGTAAATTATTCCGAGTCCAACACTGTAAAACACCCTCGCAGAATTAGCCTTGGATAACAATTTGCATGTAGTTTGCTCTAATAGGCTTCATTTCTAATTTGTAAAAAGTGGAGTTACTCTGACACAATGATAAACACCAATTACGGTTTAGCAGGCAATATCCCAGGCAGCTATAATGACGGGGAGGAGGAGAAGGAAGAGGGGAGGGGGCTCATGTTTGCAGAGCCGGTAGGTTTGTGAACGATTTGTCGAAGTGGTGCTCGTAATTAAAGCTATCAGTCACAAGGGGCGGCACAGAAATATCAAACGGTGTGTGTAGCAGCGACAATTAGAGACAAATTTGACACAACTATTATTAGGAAAAGTCATTTTTCACTTTAAGGAGCAGGGAGAGTTTACAATATCAGCTGGGAGGAGGAGTAATTGGTGGAAATAAGACGAGGAGGAGGAGGGGGATGGCAAGGAGACACAGCTATTATTAATGTGTTTTTGTGGTCTTGTTTTATGTCAAGAGATTGTACTTGAAAAGTAGAATTTCATTTAAATCATTAAACAAAAATATATAGCATATATTTTTTGTTTGTTTAAATAACTTCGTTGTTAATATTTGCTCTCCCATTTCTTACTCTTCTTCTCCCCAGAGCTGTAAGTCATTTGGAAAAAGACCAAGTCGAGTGTCATGTCCTTGAGTTTCAAATAATTTTTGAGATTTTTGAGAATTGCGACTCCCAGTCAGCTCTGCTTTTTCCATGTGTGCTTGTTGGTTCTGCTAGAATGTAGCTGGTGCGTTGTGATTGGAGGGTGCATGTCCTGTGCTACCTGTGAGGGAGGGTGGGGAGCCGACTGGGGTGGAGGGATTGGACGAGAAGCTGTTGTTCGTGTGGTCCGGAGAGTAGATCTGAAACAATAAGAATATGAGTCAGGAGAAAAAAAAGGCTTTACATAGATCATAGACTCCAAAAGTCACAAGAAATTCTTGAAAAGACTTGAATAGAACATAAAATAATGAAGCAGCATAAATTATTAAATAATTCTACATTGATAAAATACAAAACAGGTCTCTCACATCTGTATGTGTGTGTTTGTGTGTGTTGCACTTACGGATGCGAGTGCTTTCCCTAAGGCATCTCCTGTCTGAGAGCTGCTGGCTGCCGAGCACTGTGCGCGGTTAGCTGTGGACACATACACACACACACGCACAAACACAAACACACAAACAACACACACACACACACACACAGGGGGACAAGAGGGACACATTTTTGTAAATAAGAATGTTTGATGTCCACACTGAAACATCCACGATGGACAATGATATCGTTGTTGGGTGGGAGGGGGCTCATCTTATCAGCTACTTCTATAAAGGTAAAATTATTATTTCATACTATTTTATGTATGTACAGTGGGTACGGAAAGTATTCAGACCCCTTCACTTTTTCCACATTTTGTTATGTTACAGCCTTATTCCAAAATGGATTAAATTCTTTTTTTTCCTCATCAATCTACACACAATACCCCATAATGACAAAGTGAAAAAAGTTTTTTAGAAATTTTTGCAAATGTATTAAAAATAAAAAACTGAAATATCACATGTACATAAGTATTCACACCCTTTATTCAGTACTTTGTTGAGGCACTTTTGGCAGCGATTACAGCCTCAAGTCTTCTTGGGTATGATGCTACAAGCTTGGCACACCTGCATTTGGGGTGTTTTTCCCATTCTTCTCTGCAGATCCTCTCAAGCTCTGTCAGGTTAGATGGGGAGTGTCGCTGCACAGCTATTTTCAGGTCTTTCCAGAGATGTTCAATGGGGTTCAAGTCTGGGCTCTGGCTGGGCCACTCAAGGACATTCACAGACTTGTCCCGAAGCCACTCCTTCGTTATCTTGGCTGTGTGCTTCGGGTCATTGTCCTGTTGGAAGGTGAACCGTCGCCCCAGTCTGAGATCCTGAGCGCTCTAGAGCAGGTTTTCATCCAGGATGTCTCTGCACTTTCACCGTAGGGATGGTATTTGCCAGGTGATGAGCGGTGCCTGGTTTCCTCCAGACGTGACACTTGGCATTCAGGCCAAATAGTTCTATCTTGGTTTCATCAGACCAGAGAATCTTGTTTCTCATGGTCTGAGAGTCGTTTAGGTGCCTTTTGGCAAACTCCAAGTGGGTTGTCATGTGCCTTTTACTGAGGAGAGGCTTCCGTCTGGCCACTCTACCATAAAGGCCTGATTGGTGGAGTGCTGCAGAGATGGTTGTCCTTCTGGAAGGTTCTCCCATTTCCTCAGAGTAACGCTGGAGCTCTGTCAGAGTGACCATTGGGTTCTTGGTCACCTCCCTGACCAAGGCCCTTCTCCCCCGATTGCTCAGTTTGGACGGGCGGCCAGCTCTAGGAAGAGTCCTGGTGGTTCTGAACTTCTTCCATTTACGAATGATGGAGGTCACTGTGCTCTTCGGGACCTTCAATGCTGCAGAAATTTTTCTGTACCCTTCCCCAGATCTGTGCCTCGATACAATCCTGTCTCGGAGGTCTACAGACAATTCCTTTGACTTCATGGCTTGGTTTCTGCTCTGACATGCACTGTCAGCTGTGGGACCTTATATAGACAGGTGTGTGGCTTTCCAAATCAAGTCCAATCAATTGAATTTACCACAGGTGGACTCCAGTCAAGTTGTAGAAACATCTCAAGGATGATCAGTGGAAACAGGATGCACCTGAGCTCAGTTTGAGTGTCATAGCAAAGGGTGTGAATACTTATGTACATGTGATATTTCAGTTTTTTATTTTTAATACATTTGCAAAAATTTCTAAAAAACTTTTTTCACTTTGTCATTATGGGGTATTGTGCGTAGATTGATGAGGGAAAAAAAAGAATTTAATCCATTTTGGAATAAGGCTGTAACATAACAAAATGTGGAAAAAGTGAAGGGGTCTGAATACTTTCCGTGAGCCTTGAACCTTTCTATGTGGAGTCTATGTTCTCCCTGTGCTTGTGTGGGTTTTCTCTGGGTACTTCGGCTTCCTCCCAAAGTCCAGAGACGATGACCTGTAGGTGTGAGTGCGAATGGTTGCTTGTCTCTATGTGTTGTGTATGCCGCCTCTCACCCAAAGTCAGCTGGAATTGGCTCCAGCACCCCTTAAGGATAAGCGGTATAGACAATGAATAGATGGATATTAGATATTAATTATTATTATATTCAATTTTAATTTACCCAATGATAATAGATGGCCCACAGACAAGCCCATGCCTAGCCATTGCTGCAAGGTTTTTAAGCTAAGTGAAGATATGGGTATAAGAAACTGGGGGGATCCATTGGTAGCCCTAGCTTGTCAGAAAGGGGGCGAAATACTGTTCAAATAACTTATGGAGTATGAAGTATTTTATTCATGTTTCTAGATTAACAGTTGTTCTGTATCAGTATCTTTTTGTTTATTTAGTTAAATGTGATGAATTGTGGTATTGGGATTTTGGTATTTCTATCATAGAGTTGAAAGGGTGAAAAAATATTTTTTTTAGTTTTGCGCCTAAATGAAAACATGCTTTCACTGGGCGGTAAACAGTCTGATAAAAAAGCTGTTTTTCCTCAGGTGCATGGAGGTATGATAATAATCATAATAAATTATAATTGTGCTCTATGGCTGACATTTCTTTGAATAAATATTCATCAGTTCTAAGGCGCTAAATGTTTTGATAAATTACTCTTATTGGCTTTTTAATCACAAAGCTTTTATTGCACTTTCTGTAATGAGATTTTACTTGCCAAACAGAAAATCAACCTGTATCTGGCTTTTGGCGGGTGTTAGCGGTGTTGGTGGGCGTGTGTGTTGCAGGCTGCACTTGGCAGGCATAGACCAGGCGGAGGGGTCACAATGTTAAATTTGGATGTTACGATGGTACGGATCATGCATCGTCCATCAGCCCAAACTTTTAAATTCTGTCTATTCGTACACTTTCAGTCCATCCATTCCACACTTAAACCAGGAACAGATATCCATTAATACTGATCCTTTTAAAAAAAACCCAATTCTGTTACTTTCATGAATTGTAATTTCTTTTTTGTCCTTGTATTGCCACTGAAATTGGTTGATTTTGCTCCATAACTTTGCAGTTACATACGGTGGTTTGACAGAATTCAATAGGAAACGACACCTAAATTTACATTTCTTCACACTGTAACTGACTGACTCTGTGTGTATGTGTGTGTGCAAATGCAGGACTTCAATACAACTAAATCTGTTTCACACACTTGAAGAGCACAGAGGCCAGGGAGGAAGGAAGTGACCTCACAAGACCAGATGAGCGCCCACACACACACACACACACACACACACACACACACACACACACACTGAAGCAGTGAGACTCTGACATGCTCACAGCTCATCTCTCCTGATAGCAGATCCCAGATGGAAAGTTTACGCTCGCACACACAAGTTAGAATCGTGCACGCCACACAGACACAGCAAAGCAAAAACACATCCTTTCATGGCAAATGAATCCATTACAGAAATTGGCAGGACTGGACTTCTTTAAGCTGTTAGAGGGAAAGAAAGAGAGTGAGAGAAGGGGGAGAGAGATGAGGAGAGATAGAAAGAGAGAGAGAGAGAGAGGCAGGAAGCAGCATATGTTTTGGGGTTAAAGCCTCATGTCTCACTCACGCCATACCACTGGCCTAGTAAACCATCCAAGGGATTACTGTTATGCACACACACACACACACACACACACACACACACACACACACACACACACACACACACACACTTGTATCCTGACTTGATGCATAATTTAGAACATGTGCAGGAGAAAATCTTTTTCATAAATGAGAGCTTATAGCTGCAAAGGAGGAGAGCATTCAGGAGATGAAACAGATTTTTGTGTTTTTCTGTCCGTGTCCCCTCGCCTCTTCAAAGAGTAAAATCTAGTAATTAAAATCTAGTAATTTTATGTTGTGCTATATACATTTTACACTATTAGTTGTACCTTTATATTACACTTCTTTATATACTTTAAAATTACAATGAAATCAGTTATTTAGTTTTTTACCCATTTCGTTTTTTTAGTTTAGTTTCTTGCTTTGTGTCTCCATACTCGTCATTTGCTCCGGGCTTAAAATGTCCAGTTACCACACTGAGTTATTTGCAGCTGCCAGTAGCTCCTCTCTTTCCTCTGAGCACTGCACTGCACAGCACAATAATAAATCAAGCATTATTTTAAGACTGCATGCTGAATTTTTGAGTTTACTTCAGTCTGTCATATCACTGGTGCAGTGACAAAGACATGATCCCTCACCAGCTTCCCTATGAAAAACAGCACGGTTCTTACTCTTTAACAAAAAGGTCTATCCCTGTAGGGTTCCTTCCCATAATGTTGTTGGACGCTTACAAGAACAGTCAGTGGTAAAAAAACATTTTTAGTGGATGTACTTTGATGAGTGCAGCTGTCTCAAAGATTTACACTGCAGCCCGTTTCACAGTTTCCAACTGAAGAGATCTACTTTTTTGTATATAAAACTCATTTAGACACCAAAATATGTACAAATATATATATAACAATAGATTGATCAGAGAGGCAGTAAGTAAACAACAATAAGAATTATCACCATTGAGTGTGAAACATATTGGTAATATGGACAGAGGTGTAGTGAGTTTCTATGAACATTTTCACACTTTCTTCATTAAGATCAGCTGTAACTGACATGAATCCACAGCGACCACAGCTGCTCTACTCTGCAAAGAGAATTCAGTCACTTGTTTACTGGAACAAAGTCAGACTGAGGCAGAAAAATGGCTTTAAAAACTGTGCGTCCGCGTCTCAGCGTTCATGTGTGCGCACACCAGTATCATATGTTTATATTTAAACAACAGCATCGTGTTTTTTATTAGGTTCATCTTGTGTTTACACTCATCTGCTGTGGCCCGTGTGTGTGTGTGTGTGTGTGTGTGATATCTTTGTGGAATGTTGGAGATGTATTCCCATGAAAACAAACTTTCAGTCTGTTTCTTATTGCTGTCCTATTTGTTCTATGGGACTCAAAGTAAGGGGTCCATATGGCATGCTGTGTGTGTGCATGTGTGTCAGTGATGTCAAGGTCAAGCTGTTATATTCAGTTTCTGACTGCCTGCCTGCCTTCTCCCCTGACAGTGAAGTTTACTTCTTAAGTGGTGTAAATCATCTGAGTATAATCACAGCAGTGGCACTTCTAACTGGTCGTGCGGTGGTAAATTAAAATGTGGTCGAACTGATGTTGTCTTCTGACTGGAACGGAGGAAGTAAAGTTTTCTTTTAAGTAGTAACTGCAAGTAGATAATCTGTGGAGTCAACATACAAACGCAACAAGGCATCTCTCCTGGATGAGAAAAGTCTAAATGATCAGTTACTTTCACAGGAAAATCATTTTATCCACTCACAATCAATGAATAAAAGGTGCTGCAGATTGTTTATAATAAGAATTAAAGACAGCAGAGCTTGTTAAATCTTTGGGAAAAAGTCTAAGGTCAAAAGTCAAGTCCTTCAGGACACATTGGGTGTTGTGTATCTGGTCATAAACTGAAGTATTGTGGCCCATCCTGAGTGGGACATGACTGTGTGAACCAGATGTCAGTAGGATTCATCCTCTGAATGTCCATGCAAAAGTTCCAGCTATTCATCCCAATAGTTTTTAAGATATTTGTGTCTGGACCAAAGTGCCATCCCTTAAAGCCTTTTCATTTTCTCTGTTTTCTTCATTTCATCCAATCGTGTAAAAAAAAAAAAAAAAAAAAGTGTCGTCTTCTAAATCTGCATCAACATCATCAAACTCAAGATGTCGCAAGTAGAATGGATGGTTTTCTTCTTGAGTTAATTAGCAGCATCAGCTACATCACCGACTGATTGACAGCAGATGTCTTTGCGGTTAAGGATGCTATCGTGCACTTACTGATAGAAGAGCAAGACACAAACGCACAAGGTGTCTTACCCATGATGCTGTCTGTGCCATTGGTGGAGGTGGTGCAAGAGGCGGTGCTGTAGTGATTGCCCCCGCCCCCGCTCCCTCCCCCTCGGTGGAAGCTGGACATTGGAGGAAGGCTGGAGCTGATATCTGCAGACGAGTGTGACGGGTAGCTCTGCAGGGAGAACAAAGCAAAACCTTAACAAGAAAAGGACAAACTACTGCAAAACAGGAGTACATGAGAAAAGAATAAAAAATAAAAGGCAGTGGCAATAAACATGAATAATTACACAGAGCTCTTAGTAGTTTAAAATCTCACAACCTTAGATGGTTTTGCAGCTTCACATTTGTGTACAATTTATAAATGTTTGTCATATACTACTGAGCACAGACATATTTAACAGATGTTTGCTTCTCATAAATCTACGGCTTTACTAAGACTGAAGAAAAGCATGGTTGACTGAAATTCCACCTAAACTTCAACCAATCAAAAAACACATCAATCACTCCCCTCATCCAGCTCCAGTCCTCCACCAGTGGTGAATTAGCACGATTAATACACAAAAACACTGGATTAAGAGGCTTCTCTCCTTATGAAAGTAACACCAACACTTGTTCAACCGATGATAATGTCGGAGAAGAGCATACTGACCAACCAAACAGAGGATGTCAGCCCTAGACTTCGCCAGGGTTGTGACTGTATTTTAAATCCTATAACTTTTAATAAACTACTTACCATAGCTTCAGTTACTTGAGTACTTAAATTGTTGTTTCTCAGTGTGGTTTGTCATGTCATTGACCTGAAAACCACCATCTGCCTTTCAACATTTTGTCAAAAATGGATTCAGTTGAACCTTTTTTGCCATGAGTTACCGTGTTCTTTCAGTATTATGTACAAGTATTTTCAGGGCTGCCCTAAGATGTTTGAGCCCATCAACAGAATGTGGTTCACCCGTACTGGACAAGTTAACACAAAAAACAATCAAACAAACAAAACAAAAGTCTTCAAGGTCATGATACTAGCTATTTCTGATTATTATATGGACTTGTGAGAAGCAGTTCTTTTTGATTAAATTACTATTTGAAGGTCAAGAATGAACTTATGTGCAGAACTTCTACAGAAGTACCATTATCCTCAAATATATGAACATGTTGCATACAAATGTATGTTAACAATGCACTTTTTTCCTACATATAACACAATAATATTCTGAATTCTAGGAGGAAATGTACAGCGCACAAAAGAAAGATCATTTTGTTTGTATAATTACGACTAAAATATCCATAGGAGGCCATAAAGACCAAGCAACTTACTTTCTTGTTAGTTATTTTACCCAAGTTGTGTATGTAAACTACATTTAGTCTGTAGAGTGAGTATAACCTGTGTCACAACCTTTTCAGTGTTAGCATACACTGTGATTGACAGCTCTACTCACCAATCTGTCGTGAGGGTGAATCCCACAGTAGGAGGAGCTCTGGGCGGGGCCATGGGCCGAGTTCCCGCCCGCCAGCATGCTGCCGTGGTAACCCTGCTGGCTCATACTGCTACTACTGCTGCTCCAGGGGTCACCACTGTGGTGACCATCTGATAGAGAGACGCACAGAGAGGGAGAGCGGTACATATTATTCGCTGTATGCTGGTCTGAGGTCAGTTTCATCTCTGTGCAGCCCACAAGTTTCTCTCTCCCATCAAACCTTACTGGGACTCAGTGTGTTGACATGCAGTTTAGTAATGTGACCCACCTTATGCAATAATCTGATTTCAGAGAACAACCATATAATTGGGACACCTGGTTTACTTCAGGTTTAAGAATAACCCAGTTGACGCAGATTTATGCCGGACAAACCTGATTCCTGGCACCGTTTTTACCTTGTTTCATGTCTGTGCAATTTGTTTTGGAAGTGTGTGTGTATCCTTGAAAGACATCCAGGTGAGAGGGAAAAAGAGACAGTTGGAATCAGTCTCAGCATTCACTGTTTGCAGTCATTAGACACTGGAAAGACTCGCTTGCAGTCTTATGTCATCATAACAAGGTGGGGGTTGGCGGCAGTAAAAATCATAAGCCCCTCCCAGTTAGCGGATTGGAACATGTGCCAAACGAAAAAAATCAACAACAAAAATATATATAAATTCCACAAACATGGTTTCTGTCATTTTAGATACTTGTTATCACCCTGATGTATGTTCAGGTGTTGATTTTCTGATAAGTTAGGTTGCATTTAGTTATTTGATGATATAAAAAAGGGGGTGTAACACCACGATTGACAGCTAATCCTAAACCGTGATCTGGGTGTGTGGGCGAGACCTTGATGTACGGCACAACTCTGATAGCTACTGTGCAGATTGGCTCCAAATGTTAAGTCAACAGCCGGACACACATTGGCAACCACCAACTGTGCATCCACAGAAATCACTTGTTTGATTGACAGGTGTCTTCCAGTCAAGTCATGTAATAGGATGCCTGAAGCAACGTTCTGGTCCAAAAAGTTCAACTACTGTACCTCTGTACATCACTGCATTAAACTGCAGGTAGCCACAGAATCACTTCCGGTAAAGTTAACCTTTGCAGGTGAAACAAACGTAACCAAACTAGCTGCTAACAAACTGTAAAACAACTCTCTCTTCCCTGCGTCGGAGTGTAGATAGCAAAGTGCAATAAAACACTCAAGTGTGTATACACACAATACAAAATACAATCATCTCAGAGGAGGAAACATCTTGACTTTCTCTGTTATGTTATAATATGGTAGGACACCTTTTTACTTTTAATGCTTTCGCCAAAAGCACAAGCACGTGTTGTTGTTTTACAATAACTAATAATAATTAATAAACTGTACGACTTAAATCTTTTGTCTGTGATCCACAATGAGCCCAGGAGTACGCTGCAGGGAGGTTTGATGAGGGACAGGCTGTGTGTGTGTGTGTGTGTGTGTGTGAATACCTGGCATGAAGAATGAGCTTGGGAATCCAGAGCTGGGAGGTTTGGAGGAGGGATAACCCGGTGAGTCCCTGTTGTAGTCGGCTGTACTGGCAGATGGAGCGTACACCTGCAACACAAAGACAGAAACACACAGCGTCATTCAGACGTCTGCACTCTGATCAAAACACAACCCGTTCTTAACAAAAGCTCCCAGCCACACGCAACTTGCCAAAAACTTCCATTCTCTCATCTTCCTCTTTGAGGCTCGGCAGAAACCAACTTCAGACAGAACCATTTCAGACGAATCTTTTTTAGTGGGCTATAACAGATGATTGACACTTTTCTGCTTAACTCAGACATCAACGTCAACCCTTTCTATACCTGTCTGGATGAGCATGGCCTTTGCTTTGGATTTTCAATCTGGAAAAAATGTGGCAGCTGCTCTAGGAACTTTGTTGAATTAATGCACATATAAGTCTGCAATTCATTATTTTGTTATAAAACGTTATATGTATTTACATTTATATTGTAAAAAAAGCTCGTTTGTTATTAATTTAAAATTATTTGAAATTAGCTCATAAAGTTTTTTTTAGTTTTACATTTTATACAATAAGCAGAACATTTAAACATTTAAATTAACATTTTTACATTTGTTAATTTAACTTTTTAACTTTTTCAAAGTTTATTAATTGGCACTTTTTAAAAAGGAAAAAAGAAAAACAGACAAATTCCAAGGTAGAATTTTTGATTTTTTTAGGGTCACTTTAAAATAAGATTAAGACAATGGTTGTTGTTTTATTTTGTAAAATTAAGATAACTGCACACTTGATCTCTGTCAAAAATAAAAGCTACAGTGGTAGCCACGGTAACCGCATCAGTTGCATCTACGATGCCCACCACCAATACTGAGTAACGGTTTCTAACATGTAAAACAGACACAACACATTTTCAGTTGGTGCTCCACTCCACTCAGACTAGTTTGATGACTAACAGAGGGACAAAGCAGTGATTTTCTCAGCGACTCCTCTCAGATGGGAAGCAGCGGCAGTCATGCAGATAACATGTAGTAAAACGTGAGACTGCAAGCAGAACAGGCAGCCTGTCATCACTCAAAACAGGTGACGTTCTTCCTCAGCAACACAGCGGCTGCATGAGAAAACAATGCCTGTGTTTGGTCATGCCTTCAACTGGGGGTCCCCACAGCATGCCTCTGCGAGTGTGTGTGTGTGTGTGTGTGTGTATAGCGTGCTAACATTCAGCCATGACGCTAGCTCGCGCCGCATGACGCAAACCCTGGAACAGCTGTTGAAAGCGCTCTCCTCTCTCTCTGTCTCCCCCACTGATTCACATCAAAATAAAAAACCCGCTCCACAGCTACACCTAATCTACCTCAATCCCCTTAAAAAGACATGGGCTGCTTTGTTAACTTAAAGTATTTGCATATGGATGAAACACAGATGTGATAAAAGACAGACAGAAGAAACAAAAGGGAAAGATGGAAAAAAATCAAACACTTGGGGGCATTATAAAAACCATCATCTCATTTTCCACACTCCCTGAGAGAAATTATTAAAAGCAGAAAACAGCCTAAAACAGTTTATGTCAAACAGAAACCTTGTGACAATTTTTTTCAAATCACCAAAAGCTGATTTGCTCAAGCTTTCAGCTTTTACTTCTGACGGGGAAAAACTGGCACTGATTTCTTTTGTGTTACAGTCCTGTAATCTTAAAGGTAAAGATCTTCAGGACACGATGGGACCACACTGAGAGTCTAAAGAGGAATCTGAGAGTCTGTGAACTGTCATTCACTTGTACATTTCTTCTGCAGCAAATAGCCAGGTGTGTAGAGGCGTAAAACTGGACGGAACAAAGAAAGATATCAGATAGATGGTGACAGCAGTCAGTTCCACTTTAGCATGTGGTCTTCCATTGATGTCTCTGCTGGTGATAAACTTTGCAACATGAACAATGAGAGCCCCTCTGGTTCCCAGGAATGGAACAGGGGATTAAATGAGGACGAGAATATAACCAAAGCATGGACGCCTTTGGGAGGTACAGCATTGGGATTCCACCCATGATTCATGGGAAGGCAACATCCAAAAGTGAACACTATATGGAAAGGAATGTAGCCAGTCTCCCTTCACCTCCACTCCATGCTTTTAAACATCAACCACACTCTATATCTTGTGTATCGTTGCACCAGTCTCTATGAAAACCCACTTTTACTTCTGATTACACTCAACATGCCTACTAGGTATGGTCAGGTATGACTGCTTCACTTGTGACCACACCACAGCTGTGATGTACCATTGTCAGATGATGTGATGTGAGGTGTAGGTTATGGACAGCGCATGAGGCAGTTATTACATAATCGCACAAGCAAGAGTTTTAGCCTGGGTGTAGTAATTCTTTAGAGCACAGTCTAAAATAAGACTTAGAGCCTGGATTTTTGTGGGATGCATAGTCTGACTTTACAGGAAGTTGGAAAGGAAGGGTGTGGACGTTGGTGTGGTAGGTGGGTGTGTGGTGAATCCAGTTCTACAACAGGAGACTGGACTTTGTGTCATGTCAAAGAACCCTAACCAGGACCTTTCCATAACCTTTCCCTATTATGGAATTAAATATCGATGCTGAATATATGGCTGCTGTGCCATATATATTTTGAGAAATCCTCATTCTTTAATGGAATGCAAACTTATCAAATTAAACTCTGCTTCAACTGCATCATCATGTAATGTTGGAAATAAGGCAAACTTGATGCTGAATGTTAAGGAATGATAAAAAAAAATGATCCAAAGAATGTATATATTCACCAAAATGAAAAGTTAAATCACTCCATGTGTTCACAGTCGTGTGTTACACAGTTACTTCTGGAAAGTAGAATATGCATTCCAGAGCGGAGCCTAGTGTCGAGTGTGTGTATTTCCTGAAATGATCGTGTTCGAGGAAAGACGTCGACACAGCGATAAACACCACAACTATCAGGATGTCTGAGGAGCAGGGAACACTGGGAACTGTGGGAATGTAAGGCTGAGGACAGGAAGCTACCCAGTCAAATCTCCCTCTACCCCACCTGCACACACACACACAAACTGGCAGACACGCAAACTTAAATAGATCAGATAGAACAGATGCAAGGTACTAAGAGAAGCTAATCAGCTGGGAGAAGTCAGTATCTTCCAACAATGCACCTTGCAGGACTTTTAGGGATCCAAATCTTTCACTGTCCTAACTCTCTCTCTCTCACACACACACACACACATACACATTCTCTCACACACACACAGTGTCTGTAGATGTCATTAGAGCTAAACTAAAATCCCCGCAAACTTCCTCCTCCTCCTCCTCTTTCCCTCTGAGAACTGAATTTGTGCTCTGATGATAAAACCACATTTTTTGACCCAAAGCCTGTATAAGAAAATGCACACACACACACACACACACACACACACCCTTGTGTTGTTCCTGTTGAAAATATTTTGATTTATGTCTCATGTCGTGACGGCATATTTTCCCATTCAATCTGTTGCTAGACTGGTGACGAAAGGCTGTGATTTGTGTGTGCATGTGCGCACGTTACGTTAGATAGACAGGAACAGGTGCAGAGAGTGTTCAAGTCTGAGGAATGTAGAGAGACACAATAACAACCTCACTTCCTGCATTCTGTAACACACACACACACACACACACACAGCAGTATCAGTATTCCCACAGTTAGCGAGTGGACCTTGAGCCAATCAGTGAAACCCTCAACAGTGTTGTCATTTTGCTGACAACTGGCAAACCACAAACCAGAGAAAAATTGTGAGAACCACAATAAAAACCAGTGTATGTCCAATCAATAACCTTCATATGCAGCTATTTTTCATAACACGTCTCAGTTGGGTATTCCAACAAAAACCCTGCTCACTTGTTTATATGTCAAACAGTTACTGTGTGTGAATGAGTTGGAAATATTAGCATTTCTCCTCTGATAGAAAACTAATAGACACCAGGCGAATCAGGTGTTTATCAGCATTTAATATACAGTATAATCACCCAAATCTCTGTGCTACAGTAGAGAAATGATAGAAATGAATCTGACCAGTTGTGTTCTGTATGGGGACCACATAGAAACTGGTTGAATCAGTTCCCCCTGCAGTGATAGAAAGGCAGAAACCAACACAGGGTACTAATTCTGCAAAGTGACAATAAGAATAAAGTTTGGAGTACTGTGACAGGAAGACAGAAGAAACAAATTGAACCAGATGTGTAAAATTATGCACTATACCTCAATAGAAACCATGACAGAAACATAATGCAAACCAGTGACATCAGTTTCTTATCAACACTGAATAGGTGTTAAACTAGTTTTCTGAACTCAGTGGAACCACTTCGGATCTGTAGTAGAAACAGAACCTATTCTGCTCAAACACATCTCTGAGCAACAATAGAAACATATTAGAAACCAGTTAAACCACTTATCGGTGCAAAGAAAACACAAAACTGGTTCTCAGTACCAAAAACGTAATAAAACAGACCAACACCAGTGGAACCAGTTGTAAAATTATGATTTGTACCACAAGAGCAGCATTTCCCTGAAATACAATGGAACCAGAGCCGCATTGAAACCAGTTGAACCAGAACCATGACAGATGCTCCACACAGAAACCAGTGGAGGAGCTCTGGATCACCTGCAGCGCAGTACAAACCCTGACAGAATCCAGTAGAAGCGGTTGTGTAACCTCTCCCTGTGGCGTGATGGTTGACGCATTGAATCCTCACAGAACATCACAGATTTCATCAAAGCTTCGCTCTGCGTCACCCCCGGCAGCAAGACGGTAAAATAAAGACACATACCACTAAAAACTGATTCCTTATGGAGCTTACAAAACACACAAAACGCATTCAGAGCAACCAGCTGTGTAACTCACTGACCTGAAAAATGGGTACAAACACAACAGACACTGCAGCTGAACTTTAATTAGAGAGAAAAAATGAGAGGAAGATTCCAATAGATTTAATCTAATAGAGGAACATTTCAATCATGTCTTGTTTTCTGATCAAACACCTGTAACTGTTTTTTAGATATTCACGCTCTTCACTCTTTTTCCAATGGGAAAATTAATATCAAGGAAAACAGGTAGATATATTAATGGAAACAAATGAATCATTCAGCTGCTTAGTCTAAAATGTGTTCAAAATATTGTCATGTGACCAAACTGACAACATCAAACTGCTTATTAGTCTGGTTCACAGTCAGAAAACTATGAAAGAGGTCACATTTACACCAAATTTACAGAAAGGACGCAAACCATCACCACAG